>NC_064644.1:139107399-141607399 GCF_023864345.2 Schistocerca serialis cubense | reverse complement strand
ATAGGTCTGCTACTTTCCGTTATACGTAATACGAAGCCTTTACTATTTTTCGTTATGGTCATATTTTATTAAGCAAACATTTTCCTACAAATAAAGTCAGAGAGTCAGTATTGCCTTCTTAATTTCGTTACTAAAATATCACTTTTCTTTTTTAAGAGTTAGTATAAGGAAAGAGGTCATCTGTCTCATAAAGACTCTATGTCTAATGTTCGGAGCACCAAAATCGAAAACAACACAAAATTATTTTCTTTCAGACTTTAGTTCACAGGGCTTTCTCTGAAACAACTTATTATAGGCACTATTACTTTTCTTTCTTTTTTATTTATTATCCTTTTTAAACATTTTTGTAAAGAAATTCAAAACAATTTTATCTTTTCAGGGTCAGAATAAGTTACGAGTCTAACAGCAGTATATCGCAAATACCTTGATTAAAAATGGCTCTGAGCACTATGGGACTTAACATCTTAGGTCATCAGTTCCCTACAACTTTGAGCTACTTAAGCCTAACTAACCTAAGGACATCACACACATCCATGCCCGAGGCAGGATTCGAACTTGCGACCGTAGCAGTCCCGCGGTTCCGGACTGCAGCGCCTAGAACCGCACGGCCACCGCGGCCGGCCCTTGATTAAGGTTAAACGAAGCTGGAATTTAAGAATTCCTTTTTATCTCTTTCCTTTTTCGTATACAAATAGCTAATATCGAGCTCCAGTGTATTCCCAAACTACTATGAGCGTTTTACACGCTAAAGTGCCAAAGTATCTGGTATAGGCATGCATACTCAAATACAAGGATCCGTAAGCAGACAGAACACGATGCTGTGGTCGGCAACGCCTATATAAGACAAGTGTCTAGCGCAGTTGTTACATTGGTTATTGCTGCTACAATGGCAGGTTATCAAGATTCAAGTTAGTTTGAACGTGGTGTTTTAGTCGGCGCACTAGCGATGGGACACAGCACCTCCGAGGTAGCGATGATGTGGGATTTTCCCGTACGACCATTTCACGAACCAGTGTACCATGAATATCAGGAATCCGGTAAAACATCTAATCTCCGACATCGCAGCGGCCCGAAAAAGATCCTGCAAGAACGGGACCAATATGTTGCCAGGTCGCACGAGTCTCGTTTCAAATTGTATCTAGCGGATGGACATGAACGGGTATGGAGACAACCTCGTGAATCCATGGACCCCACATTTCACCAGGGACAGTTTAGGCTGGTGGAGGCTCTTTAACAGTGTGCTTTTGGATCAGCAGGCAGGCTATGGCAAATACCGAAGCTTCTAATACTTGTGGGATAGTAGAGCCAGAGAACAGCACTGGGCTGAAAGTGATTGGCCAACCCGAGAAACTTTAAAACCTGGAGAGAAAAATGTTATCAATACTGCTTTGGGACCATCAGAAAAGGTTTTGTTGCCCCATCTCCATATCAAATTGGGGTTGATGAAACAATTTGTAAAATTGCTGAAAAAGGATGGGGACTGTTTTAAATATCTACATACAAAATTCTCGAAGCTGTCAGAAGCAAAGTTGAAAGAGGGAGTTTTCACTGGCCCAATAAAACTTTTAACCGACACCCTCTTTGTGGAAATTATGAATGAGAAGGAAAGGGAAGCTTGGGTATCGTTCAAGGATGTAGTTTTGGGGAAATACTAAAGCTAACAGCATACGAAGCTCAAGGCTCCAAGATGAGCTTGAAGGTCCATTTTTTACACTCCCACATAGACAGTTTTCTAGAAAACCCGGGAGCTTACAGTGAAGAACAGGGGGAGCGGTTTCACCAGGATGTCTGTGATATCGGGAGACGGTACCAAGGAAGATGGGATGTCACTATGTATGCTGACTGCTGTTGGATGCTTAAACGGGAAACTAAAGATGGAAATCGGAAAAGGACTCGGCAAAGTATCAAGGAAAAGAAGAAAAGGTTTCATAAAAAACATGAATAAGTATAATATTGTTATGTCTCAAAATAATGTTTCATTGGTCGTAAGAAAATACTACTTTTGATAATTTTGAATAAACGAGTGCTTTTACCAATTTTTTGTGTTTGAATTTTCAAAGAAGCCATATGTGATAGGAAAAAATGGACATCATTTCTGAAATCGGCGCATTCTAAAACAAATCATTCAGTAAAAATATCTCATGCAGCTGCCAAAGAAATTTTTTTGCTGACCTGTGTTATATTTAAATCAAACCGGTATACAAAAATTTGAAAACTTACATCACTAACGTAAAATCAGAAGTATGAGTACAATTACCAACTGTGAGAGTAACAAACTGTAAGACAAAAAAAGTTTGCAAAAAGTTGATGTAGTTAATGTGGTTGTGAGTACAAATGAAACAGTATGCAAAAAGATTGTTTCAGTTTTGAAAAATCATTCTTACAATATAGAAAAAAGTTCAATATTGAGTAATGGTGAGATTTGCATAAATTGATTTTGTAATTCTTATGTTATCCGGTCAGATATTTCTGAGAAGAATTTTTCAGCTGAGGGGAAACTTAGACATGTGAGCAAATCATTTGAAGAACCTAAACTCACCGATGTTTTAAATAGGACATAATAAGCAAAAATTTGTTGAGATATAGGTTATGGAACAGATAACACTATTTATTGGTTCTTTAGACATACACACAAACTAGACAGAATTATGAAAAAAGTGAGTGGACTGATTCTTGTTTCAATAATTTTCAGGAAAGGGAAGAGACAAAATCTGGCTAATACTATGAAACGTGACTTGTAATCTCTCAGGGAGATTTACTCTCTGCTATCGATGCAGGTTTGTATGTTTATGGTGCCAGCTATGTTGTGAACGTTTTTCTTCTTCTTGTCCTTTCCCGTGTTATCTGTTACTAACACTATCTGTTACTAAAATTCTTTTGTCTTTGATGTTATTTGAAAAAAATATTAAGATATCATTTTACGTTTATGTTATGAAGAAAGTCTCCAAAAATTTTATATTGTGTGATCTTGTGTGCTTTATTATACTGTGACACATCCATAACGTACAGCAGATTATAACGAAAGAAAGTCATATGGCATGGAAAACGAGTGAAGGTATGTTTGACACATACTTCAGACAGACAGTTATTTTAATGCCTGACTGTGATTACGTACATACTTTGCAAACATGCATGATTTATCAGATTTAAATTACTTATGTCATTCTATTAGGATTTTGTTAGTTTGTGCCTCATATGGCTAACTCTGTATACTGTTTCGTATAGTCATATGTTATCAATTTTAACTTAATTAGTATTTGTCATTGCTTATATATTGTGTTTTGTATGACTGGGTGTTCTGACGAGTTGTTTTTTCCATTTTATGCAAGTGTGTAAAATGGAAGCAACCCAGCAGAACACCCAGAAGCACATCATTAATGAACCCTATTGAGAAAACCTGAGAGATTGTATATAACTGCCTGCAGAGCAAATTAATTAGTAATAACAGTAGATAACTAACTACATATATTTATAAATACAGATGCATCTATGTTCTTGTTGTAAAACACTCTGTTGAAACTGATAAACATTCTGTGTAAACGTGATTGTATAGAGGAAGGAGTTGCTGAAAAGAAGGAATATTGTATTGTCATGTGGATGGATATGGAATAATGTGGTTTGAAATATTGATATATAACTGATGAACTGTAATTTTGAAATTTATGGAAGAGTAAATTTTTTTATGTTTTGTGAGCTACTAATGAAGAGAATTTTGTAGTAGTATTGAAGTTTATGTTGATGTATTGATGGAGTATTGTTGATGATGTGATGGTGTCACAGAAGTGGTGAGGTCTCTGACGTATTATAAGCACTTTTTGTTGAAGTTTATTGAAGAACTAATATTTATGGTAAAATTAAATGAATGGATGAAAAGAAACTATGTAAAAACTGAGATTTTATAAAACACTGAAATACTCTGGAGCACTCACAACAATATGTCGTTTTTTCAGAGTACTTCTGTTCTGAATTTCATGCAGGCAGACTCTAACACTAAGGTTATGCATGTTGTGAAAGATACCAAATTCTGTGTAATGAACAATGTTGAAATGTTCTGACGATGGTAAAAATATGAACGTAATTCACAAAAAAGCCCAATGTATATCATTAATGACAGGACGTTATAATAAAAAAATGCAGTGAATGTCTTGAAACAAGGAAGAATTCCATAGACAAGTGAAGCAAGGACAATGAAGAAAGATGAACTGTGGTGTCACCGCCAGACACCACACTTGCTAGGTGGTAGCCTTTAAATCGGCCGCGGTCCGTTAGTATACGTCGGACCCGCGTGTCGCCACTATCAGTGATTGCAGATCGAGCGCCGCCACACGACAGATCTAGAGAGACTTCCTAGCACTCGCCCCAGTTGTACAGCCGACTTTGCTAGTGATGGTTCACTGCCTACTTACGTTCTCATTTGCCGACACGATAATTTAGCATAGCCTTCAGCTACGTCATTTACTACGACCTAGCAAGGCGCCATTATCAGTTACTATTGATATTGTGAATCATGTACCGACAAAACCAACGTTCATCATTAATGGATTAAAGTTAAGTATCCCACCAGCTACGTCCGTTTTTCTAAATTCTAATTTCCTTGTCATGTTCCAGACCTCACGCCAGCCTGCGTGAGCTAAAACGCGTGCATGTCGGCCTCCTTTAGTAAAACGGTGTTGGCTCTCTTGCCAACCACAACATGAACCACAATTTTTAGTTACATAGAAAACTTTTCCCACTTATCCTGATGCAAAGGTTTGTTAACTGTTCTAACTGGTCAACGCATTCAAGATATATTTCATGTGCATACATTCACAATAGGTTTATGTACAATGCAATTTTTTCATTAATCAGCAACAAGCAAGTTATGGCAGTTTAGAAGTTGACAATGATATCTTTAGAAAGCTAGCACGAGATAGGATAGGGGAAGGATGGAGACGGAAATCTTGTTGGTCCTTTTCAAAGGACCATCGTAGTATTTGCCTTGAGTGATTTACCGGAAAATACAGAAAACTTAAATTTTGATGACCAGACTGGTATTTAAACCGCTGTCATCATGAATATGAATCTTATATCTTTGATTACATCAGTATGCTGCATTAAACAAGGTTTGATTGTAGGTGGGGACCATGTGGGATGCATCTTGTCAAGCAAAATAAATGCCTAAATAAACCAGAAGCACAGGCAACCACAGTTTAAAATAACAAGATTTGGATTCGAGCCATCAGATTTGTTTGGAATTTATGTTTATCAAAGCATTTAGAGGGACTTCATAACAGCTAAATATGTATTTGTTTTAGGAGATTAAGTAGTGGAAATGATTTTTGGTCTGGAAATGAATCTAATATCAACATAACATACACAAGAAATGGATTACGACAATCATTTCGTAATAGAAAGTAAAACTTTCATTGCAGTGTTTGCACATGAATAGCCGCTCACAAAATTTGTTATCTTACCATTCTATGTCATTCATTTTCGTTTGTGATATATGTCTGCAAGGTTGTTCTCCACAGCTGTGAGACAGATAATAAAAGACACATTTATATACATCATCAGCTACTGTATAAAATATACTGAAATGTGTTACTAGTTTTTGTTTATGTGGACTTTCTTCTGAACTTGATAGTTATAAAAGAAACGGACTACTACTTCAACATCAAATAGTAAAAACTTCATAAAAATTTGTAGTATGGCATAATAGCCAATACATACTTAATGGACAAAAAGTCGATTTAATATCTTGCTTTACAGGTGTATTAAACATTTTACCCTGATATTAACCGAAATGTGAAAAGGTCTGGGTTTATATTATGTGTTCGTAAAGCATTTCTGATAGGTGGACACATCTGTCCACTGACAGAAAAGGCAGTAATTTCTATGATACTGATATTATATGACGTGTGTTCCAGTAACAACATACTGCGTGATCACTACTCTGTCCAAGATACTTTTTATTCTGTTGCGGAAATTTCGTAATTGCACTGTTCGACAACATACTCTACTATGTTGCAGATTTACTAACCTCACTAACAGCGAGCTCAGTGGTCACCAGTAATGTGAAAACAGATGACTCCATCACACAAGTGACCGCCAAAAGTAATTACAGACATACCAATCACTCTCAAATATACTGTGTGTACTGTCTGCCATATATCCATACATTTTTTTGAAAGCATGCTAAACATTCGAATTAAACTGGTACATATGGAAAACTACCATTTAATTTTTAATTTTGTGCAAATTAAATATGTGGAAATCACTATGTATTTAGCAGTGTGCAATGATATTAACATAATAATGCAAACAACGTCTGACCAGTACAAGTTGATAGGGAAGAGAATATTGAGCTGTGTGTAAAATGAATAGGTCTTAAAATATTTGAGGTAATTGTTTTAAAATTTAATTTATAAAGTAAGAAGTGATACACTGCCTTTCAGGTACGAGTATAGATGTGTCCAGTTATGAAACATGTGTCAGTGATATAGAATATAAATACTTGTGTTTCCCTGTTGATGCATATATTAAGATATATATGTTTAAAATATCAAAATTAAGATACTAGAATGCCGTTTTGTTCAGTAGGTATCTATGCAATACATTAGAATCAATATGTACGAATTTTTATAGTTTTTTAAAATTTGATTTCATCAGTATGGTCTTTATTGTGTACACAATAATCATCACATGCCAAAATGTGGTCCATTTACAGTGAAACTGCTAACACATTTGAAAAAATCTGATGGTGAATGTATAAATATGTCTTTCATTTTTTCATTTGTGTTACAGGCAGTTTGAACATCCACTTCCAGGAACGAGTTTGTTTTTATTGGGAATAAAAATGTTTCTACGTGCAAAAACTTATGTTTAACGGATATTATGAATAGCTTTTAGGGCTCATTATAACAAATGTAATACACAAGTTAAGACGAAAAGGCGTTCTTTAGTATTTTGTACGTCTACTCGACGGTTAGTTAGAATTAAATTTTGTAAAAGTTACTTCTACTCTCACTCATTTTGACGCTGTTTCTCTTCGCAAATTTAACACTGTAATTCTGCAGTATTTTGTTTTTAGTCTTCTGGGTGACATGTAATGACTCATCGACAACCGATAGTAACTAATAATGTCATCGAAAATATTTGAATGGCAACTCAGAGGAATCCACTTGGAACCCCAAAACACGTGTTGTGTGTTCTAGTTAATTACATAAATTATGTATGAATATTACTAAGCTTACCTGCTAATTATCTCAATGAACTAATTAGTGCTACTGATGCGAGATATGAATAATTTAGTAACCTTGATAATTTCATTAATAATAAGGTGATGATATTAAGAAGAGAGGTGTAAATGAGAGGCTAACTGTACTGGGGTGCCATGTTAATGAGGAAGGACGAGCGTGTTAATTAGTTTCGCCTCTAAAAGAAAGAGCAAGACAGGTATTTGAATTATGTTTCCTCTTCGTTAGTTCCTACATGAGATACGCACACAAGTCGCATCGACACGAAGGAAATTCTTTCTAGTTTTTCTGCAGGTTGGCCATCAGCAGATACAACCTTTCTTTGCCTATGAGTCCATTTGTGGTGAAATAGACACAAAGCGCTCTCATTTGTTCCGTGTATCTCGGTTCTCTCGATTTCTCCTAAGTACAGGAACTTTCCGCAAGAATGTGGCAACCGAAGAAGAAACAGAAAGACTATTTTCCAAATGTTTTTATTACTAACAGTTTCCAAAATATGTAAGAATGGAAATAAACATCTGCAATTAATCATCATTTTTTGTGCGTCTCAGTTACCTAAGACTCTCTATTTTGAACAATACACAAGATGAATCCAGTTTTTTTTTCAATTGTTTTGGAGGCTCGGAAAGCTACCTACATGTGATGTGTGATGGGACTGACCTAAACGTTGTTACTAAATTATGGATCTGCAGACTGCAAGATTTATTTTAGGTGTACAGACACAGACGTTAGCTGCGACTTACACGGTCTGTTTAGGTCAAATAATGTTATCCCACATCTTTTTGTGTCACTTAAACATGATTTTAAATTTTACACGATAAGCGCTTGAGAAAGCGCACGCGCAGTCGTCTTTTATCCGAAATCTTGATAAAACATTTGGACATGTAGAAGTACACTGACCGATGAAATATATGTTTAGGTATTCGTTATGGAATGAATCCTCCAAATAAAAGGCAACTATTTAATGCTTTCGGTAAACAAATCCTTTTATCAGGGATTGGCACACGGAGTGAAATCACTGTCGAGGTATATCACGAACATACAGCTTTTGAACTAGACACGATGTTTAATATAAAATCACGCTACTCACACAACGTCCAAAGAAAACAGTGAATCGGTATCAATACTAAGTCTTGATTTATTACACCACAGATGGAAAGAGTGGTCCAAAGTTAACGTCACTTCAGAGACGCTGTATTTGTGTCTATTAGCAAAATGAAGCTTCCACTAGATTTCATTGGAGATATATACCAGTAGCTCTTGTTACAGATGTAGCATTCACCTGGGCTCATCGGATCACGTGGTCCAGTCATTCATGGCTTAAGCTGTCCTGCGCATGTGGCCGAAAGTGTCATCCACATGACGGTAGAAACAAGTTGGTTTTAGATCGGTTTGTTCCAGGACGGTCTTCTCGAAATCCTCATATTTTCCTTCAAATAGGGAGTACGTTGAAGTGAGCACAAATTCGAAGAGTTGTGTCAGGTTGGTGTCGAATTTCTCGTTTACCACATCGGCAGTGCCATTCATTTTGCACAACATCTACAAGTTCTTTGCCTCAGTGACCTGTTGATAACATTTGACACAGTGTTCTTCTTCACCGGAGTACCGCCGGAGGACTCCATGGAACTGATAAACAAGAAATTCGGCATCAACGTAGTGCTTACTTCAGCGTATTTGCTGTTTCATGGAAATTATTGTGAAGATCCGGACGACGTCGTCATGGGATGTCCTCGGACTGTGGCGAATTTGAAACTTCCTGGCAGATAAAAACTCTGCGCCGCACCGAGACTTGAACTCGGGACCTTTGCCTTTCGCGGGCAAATGCTGTAGCTAAGCAATGTCTCCGCAATATCCTTTCTTCCAGGAGTGCTAGTTCTGCAAGGTTCGCAGAGGAGCTTCTGTGAAGTTTGGAAGGCAGGAGACGAGGTACTGGCAGAATTTGAAGCTGTGGGGACGGGTCCTGAGTCGTGCTTGGGTAGCTCAGTTGGTAGAGCACTTGCCCGCGAAAGGCCAATGTCCCGAGTTCGAGTCTCGGTCCGGCACAGAAATCTGCCAGGAAGTTTCATATCAGCGCACACTCCGCTGCAGTGAAAAATTCATCCTTTGACGAATTTGTTCATGGAGCATTTTAGGAAGAAAGCCGTGGTACAAACCCGTCTAAAACCAACTTGTTTTTATCGCCATGTGTATGATACATTCGTAGTTTGCCCACACGGACAGGACAGCTTAAGAGAATTTCTCCATCACCTCAACTCACTGCTTCGCAACATATATTTTACCGTGGAGCTGGGACAGGATGTCCTCCTCCAGTTTTCTTGACGTCCTAGTGAGACTGATACCGGATATAAAGCTGGGACATGATGTGTACTGAAATCCTACATAGACTGATCTGTATCAATGATCTGTGTCTGCTTGCCTCCAATAATCACCACAAAGCCCAGCGTGAAGGCTTTTTACGAACACATGTTCACAGTGCACTACCCACTTGCCACCAAGACAGCCTGTCAGTGAGCTGAAGCAAATCCAGAAGACATTCCGAAGAAATGGATAGAGCAATAAGCAGATAAGGCATGTGTTTAGATAGACTGTACCAAGAAAACAGCAAGAAGAAATAAAAGAGCACAAATAACTGGCATGCATCCCCTTTGACAGTAATACGCCGGGATAAATCGCAGGGAGACAGTGTTAAATATATACTTAGCCACGCCCTAATACGTTGACACTAATAGTCTCAGTGAAGGATGATCAAGGCCTTCGTATACCAGGCGTCTACAAATCCCTTGACTGTGCGGCAAAGCGTACGCTGGGGAGACTGTACACGAAGTAGAGGAGAGGTGCTGTCAACATAGACACCACGCTGAGTTAAGCCAAATCACCAAATCACCCGTGGTCGACCATCGTCTAAAAATGGCCATACTATGGATTACAATAACACCAAAACACTTAGGCAGTATGCAATTATCTGGGATTGCGTGATTAAAGATGCCACTGAAATTAGGGTCTAAGACGGTGTAATTACACTACTGGCCATTAAAATTGCTGCACCAAGAAGAAATGCAGATGATAAACGGGTATTCATTGGACAAATATATTATACTAGAACTGAAATGTAATTACATTTTCACGCAATTTAGGTGCATAGATCCTAAGAAATCAGTACCCAAAACAACCACCTCTGGCCGTAATAACAGCCTTTATACGCCTGGGCGTTAAGTCACACAGAGCTTGGATGGCGTGTACAGGTACACCTGCCCATGCAGCTTCAACACGATACCACAGTTCATCAAGAGTAGTGACTGGCGTATTGTGACGAGCCAGTTGCTCGGACACCATTGACCATACGCTTTCAATTGGTGAGATCTCTGGAGAATATGCTGGCCAGGGCAGCAGTCGAACATTTTCTGTATCCAGAAGGGCCCGTACAGGACCTGAAACATGCGGTCGTGCATTATCCTGCGCGATGTCGCCAAACACGGATGCGACCATCATGATGCTGCAAACAGGACCTGGATTCATCCAGAAAAATGACGTTTTGCCATTCGTGCACTCAGGTTCGCCGTTGAGTACACCATCGCAGGCGCTCCTGTCTGTGATGCAAGGGTAACCGCGGCCATGGTCTCCGAGCTGATAGTCCATGCTGCTGCAAACGTCATCCAACTGTTCGTGCAGATGGTTGTTGTCTTGCATACGTCCCCATCTGTTGACTCAGGGATGTGGGTGCATGATCCGTTACAGCCATACGGATAAGATGCCTGTCATCTCGACTGCTAGTGATACGATAAACGGCAATCGCGATAGGCTACAATCCGACCTTTATCAAAGTCGGAAACGTGATGGTACGCATTCCTCCTCCTTATACGAGGCATCACAACAACGTTTCACCAGGCAACGCCGGTCAACTGCTGTTTGTGTATGAGAAATCGGTTGGAAACTTTCCCCATGTCAGCACGTTGTAGGTGTCGCCACCGGCGGCAACCTTGTGTGAATGTTCTGAAAAGCTGATCATTTGCATATCACAGCATCTTCTTCCTGTCGTTTAAATTTCGCGTCTGTAGCATGTCATCCACGTGGTGTGGTAACTTTAATGGCCAGTAGTGTAATGAAGATAGTGGCTTACATCTGAAGTAGGTGTGGAGCCCTGCGCTGAGTCTTCGAAAAGAAAGCGTTCCCGTTCGGTGAGGTCTGCACCCGACACCGATAGCGCCGGCGACTGTACTCCAGAGTTCGAAGCCGGGCGCCATTACCTCCATCACCGCCACCATCCACTGCAACGACAGCACGGGTGACGAAAGGGGAAGAATGATGGAGTGGTTAACGGCGAACAGATATAGAAAAGCGACAGGAGAGGAGCAGCAGTCATCAGGATCGATCTGAAGACGTCAAGAAGTCTGTTTGTCGAAATATCGTGTAGTATTTACGGCATGCTCCTGCGGGACACACAAGAATTCTGCACTCAGCCTCCGAATCCTTGCTCAGACATTTTGTTTGAATACTGTAAATCCCATCAAGTCAGTACTCTTAACGTTTATTCTGGAAGGCTAGGCCATTTCATCTCGTCGTCATCTGAGCTAGTGCTCAATATTTAACGACCGAGATGCTCACAAGCATTAAGTTCTAATCTCGCTCCTCTCTTGCTAGATGGTTGTATTATAAGTAGGGCATTTGGCGTCACGGAAGGTTATTAATATGAAACGATACTGATCTACAAATGAGCGAAATAGATTCGTCAAAACATTAGAAAATAATCATAAATTTTAAGTTTTGAAGAAAGCATTCTTAAGCGTCCAGGTTTTAGTGTGTTATTCCTAATTAATATTCCAAGAAAACTAAGACCACTTTGACAGTGACGTAAACGAGCAAAAGTCTGATCACTCTAGTGCAACTACCTCTGCCAGACGAGAAGGGGGGAAAGGATAACAGGACATGTGTTAACACGTGCGGTGTCCCCTCCCCGCCAGACGCTGTATTTCGGGCAACGGGAGACAGCTGACGCCACGCGTGTTCTATCGACGCCCCAAGCCTGTTTCGTTTACTATGCGAGTCGGATTTGCCACAGTCCGTGTCCAGGTACTCTGCAGTGAATGTCGATTGCGATTTAGCTATTTAGCTATTGGTTCGTCTTTCTACCATTTTGTGGCGAAATTGGTGCACATAAGTGCATTTTATTTTCAATTTATCGTTTTTTGTCTATAAAATAGTTATTTTCAGCGTAATTACACACAAATTGTATTTTTATCAAATGTCACAGCAGGCGCGGACGTAAGAGGAAATTATTTACGGTTGAAGGTAAATTTTTAATAAATATATATTGAAAGTGCGTATCCTACGTACTTTGTTTTGCCTTTTATTATCTTTGTTCACTGAATGCTTTACATAAATAACTTATATTGGATATCATCATTTTGTTATAGAATTTTCTCTGCATGTTCCATAAATAATTTTTTTTCTCAGTGAAACATTCTGAGATTATCTGACAAGGGATGTATGCAACGTTCTCAGCTTTCTTTGTTCTGCATCTCTGACAATTAACTTTTTTTCATTTGAATGCGAGGACGAAATTTCTTCTTGTGATTTACCAGGACCTTCTCATTCTACGGCTCGACCCAAAATGAAAATATGAAAGTTGGCTACTTTCTGTCCGACGTTCACTGCAGACTGCCCCGGCACGGGCTGAGGCAAACCCGGCCAGCACAGAAAAAAAAAAAAAAACACACACACACACACACACACATAGACCAGACCGTTCCGATATTCACAACACGCTAGTCGTGGCGTCAGCCGCCTGACATTCCCCGAGCTACTATGCCTTGTGGGGCGGGGAAGGGGGGGAGGAGGGGACGGGGTACCGAACTTGTTAAGGCATCAGGGAATAACTTCCATGGTACTAGAGAGAGCTGTAAGGGTAAAAGCTGGAGAGGAAAACAAAGACTACCGTACATCCAGCAGAGAGGGTGGCACAGGAGAGGGCCGAAACAAACTAGTTAAAAGACTGATGAAGGAAAAAAAAATACAGATGTCAAATTAGTGTGATTTATGATGTGTTTCTGTATTAACAATGTTCTAAAATTTTCAGTACCTTTTTGTTTTATTGTGTATATAGTAATGTACAGGCTTTGCCAAACATATGCGGGAGTTTAACCAATTCTAAAATATGACTTGGAATATTTAGGCGAAACCTGCCGTAGCATAAACTAGGTTACACTGGAAGATTGATTTTACTGCTCGGTGGCAATTTGGAATTTCTACCGTATACGAGAAATCAACGTCATTGTCTGACAGATTGTCAGATCCTAAGACGTTTTCCTCACGTATTGCAAAATAAGACAATAACGGAAAGTGTGGAATCAAACTCTGCTTGTGGAAGTTGGAGCACGAAATCGACAGTGTCATTTTGTCGTAAAAGATCTCGGTATTTGCCTTGAGCGATTTAGGGAAACCATGGAAAACATTAATCTGGAGCACAATATTTGATCCTACGGGATCTTCTTCCGTTTTAATGTCGCGACTGCTGTAACCAAAACGGACAAATTGTTTGTACGACGAATGTATGCTTCATAAGGTAGGCGCTCAGTTAACTTTCATCTACGTTCCACACGGTATCCTAACAGCTACAGAACTTATATCTTCGGAAATTGTTGTGAAAGGAGTGTGATGCACTTATTACTGGTCATAGTCACTCTAGATGCAAACTGGAAACTATACTACTTGCCACTGGATTCCATGATAATGTGTTTCACTGCCTTGGCTACGTACAGGATGGATATAATTAAATTTACGCTTCTTGAGCCAGTGTAGACGGAAAATTATTTGCCGTGTGGGTACCCAAATTTATAGGAATGATGTTCAGGTTCTGTGCAACAGGATTTGAGCTGTTGGCAGTGTCAGTGTCATGACTTTCCGTTATACATCGCTACTGGTGCGGCGACGTAGGGCTGAAACACAAGCATCAGTGTGCGTTACAGCTGCAGACAGACTACAGGGGTCTGGACAAGGTGAGTAGGGCTTTACTCGTAAGGCTGTTTTATCAAAACAACAGCAATATTGCTGCAACTCTTCGCGAGTATCGTGGCATTAAGGGATTATGCAGAGGTCCTCTTTCCGCACCGGGGCTGAAGACCATTCTTCGGAAGCTCGTAGTAACTGGCAGCTTGGGAATTGCTCCACAAATCGTTGAAGAAGTTACTGTTAACATGGCTGATAATGCTAGAAGCAATGTGCGATCTTCAAGCAATGCACGAGTTGTGTCACGATACATCACTGGCTCTGATCACTATGGGACTTAACATCTGAGGTCATTAGTCCCTAGAATTTACAACTACCTAAACGTAACTAACCTAAGGACATCACACACATCCATGCCTCAGGCAGGATTCGAACCTGCGACAGTAGTGGTCGGGCGGTACCAGATTGAAGCGCCTAGAACCGCTCGGCTAGAAACGCCGGCGATACATCATTCCTGAGATATTTCGGGCAGGAGTACAGCCATCTCTGCTGTGGTTCCAGGCTGCAGTGGATACAGGTGGTCGTCACACAGAGCAATGTTGGCAGTATGTAACGTATACATGGTTCGCAATTAACAAATGTTATCCTCTCTTGTGCAAATTAAAATGTAATTCTTTCAGTGTTTTATTTGTTTTTCTCGTAAGCATGCCCTCACAATTGTTTCCACCAAGTTTCATGTCCTACGAGCATCGGTTTTTCATTGAGGCCCTCTCAACTAGTGAAACTTTAATTATAACCCCCCTTTATTGGATAAGTTGCCAACGGCCTTGCCGCAGTGGTAACACCGGTTCCCGCAAGATCACCGAAGTTAAGCACTGTCGGGCTGGGCTAGCACTTGGATGGGTGACCATACAGTCTGCCGGGCGCTGTTGGCAAGTGGGGTGCACTCAGGCCTTATGAGGCAACCTGAGGAGCTACTTGAGTGAGAAGTAGCGGCTCCGGTCTCGGAAACTGACATATGGCTGGGAGAGCAGTGTGCTGACCACATGCTCCTCCATATCCGCATCTAGTAACGCCTATGGGCTGAGGATGACACGGCGGCCAGTCGGTACCATTGGGCCTTCATGGCCTGTTCGGAGGAGTTTAGTTTGTTAGATAAGTTAACGTATCAACTTTAGGGCGACAGGGGCATGTTGTGCGGTTGCGGTTATAATTCCACTCTTAGCTGTCTTACATCCTTCACGTACACCATAAAAAGAGATCAGGGGGTTTCGACTCTGGCACAAACGTATTCGATTAAATTCCACGGGCGCAACTTTCGCCGCTGATTTCTTTAAGCAGCTTTTCATTAAGTCTCACGAGCCTGAGTAGAGTCCATTCGAGACTTTTACACCACTGGAAAATATGAGGTAATCATCGGAAACCAAAGTCGGTACCTCGGCTTGAATAGCAAGTTTCCACATGCCCAGATTTCTTCTCTATTAGGATTGGCAGCTAAAACATTTCGATCAGTCGCCGTGAGTCCCGAAAGCCTACAAAAAGTGGGAAGGCAGTCTTAGTCTTATGTATGCAGCTAATTTACATGCTTCCATAAATAATATATTAATGAGATGCGGCGTGGTTGACACGCGGAAAGCAGGTGACGCTGGATACACTCGCCAATTACGCGCTGAATTATTGCGGCTGCTGGGCGATAATCGAGGCCGGACTATGAGATGGCCGGCTGTCTGTCTCTCCTTCGTGGTGGCCGGGCGGGAGCCTGTCCTCTTTGATCGCCCCCGGCTCGTCTGCCAACCTCCACGTTCCTACAGCCGAGGCCCCCCCCCCCCCCCCCCCAACCCAGCCCAGAGGCGCCTTCTGACCTGGATACAGTTTTTTGAGTCATCATTCTTCTCTGCTAATGGCAAGAGGGACTGGAGGTATCCAGCGGTGAGCACGGCATGAGGTTACGGAGCGTAGTTGAACTGTTTAGTCGACGAGTAACTCACAACACTGTTCCCGTGCTAGTGGTGCTGATACAAAACAGAACAATGGCAACGATAAACAAGACTTGCATTAAATCTACAACAGTTGCCGAAGATAACTTTTCGTCGGAAAGGAACAGAAGAAATAGGCCATGGTGAAAAAGCAGTGGCGTAAGAGTCTGTGGAATGTGTACGCTCGACAGTGTGAGAAATGTACATGAGGAAGTGATGAAATGAAATGAAATGATCGTATGGCATTGTTGGCCGGGAGGCCCCATGCGGGGAAGTTCGGCCGCCGTATTGCAAGTCCTTTTTAGTTGACGCCATTTCGGCGAATCGATGATGAAATGATGATGAAGAACACACAACACCCAGTCATCACGAGGCAGAGAAAATCCCTGACCCCACCGGGAATCGAACCCGGGACCCCGTGCGCGGGAAGCGAGAAGGCTACCGCAAGACCACGAGCTGCGGACAGGAAGTGATGAAGACATGTGCTTAACAAGTGAAAGTGATACTAAGCAGGTGCTGAGCCATGTAGTTTATCGTTCTCGTTGCACTGGGAGCCACAAATCCTATCTCCAGTGAAATGTAGTATAGTACACTCGTTGTCCAAGGACCGGATACTAAACATAATTACATACATGGACGATCATCCGCAGCATAGTAAAAATCATTTATCAACAGATTTCGGATAAGTCCGCGACAGTATGGCCGTGTAGTGCATAAGAAAAGCTACGGATATTGCAAGGTGGAAAGGCGCATTTGTTACGAAAACTGGTAAGTTTAGGAAAACAGCCACAAGTCGCACTTTGTATTTCTTATTATGACCGGTTTCGCTCTTCATATGAACAAGAGCATCATCAGGATATACACCGTGAAAGATGCAAATTGAGACAATATGGAAAACTTACATTGACATTATGCAAAGTAAATATTCTGCTTCCAGTGTGGTAGCTTACGTTCAAAGTTGGCTGACAGCATTAAAGATTGCCTTTACAGTTGGCTGACAGCTCTAAACATTATATGGCTGTACTAAGGTACTTAAACTTACGTTTAAAGTACAGTAGTAAATTATGACATTGACAGCGCCAAAGATGAAATTATTGTACAACATTACTTGTAACGTCCTTGATGTAGCCTATCCAAAGATAATTTATAACTACAGAAAACGAAAGTTTAATTAATTTCCTGTGCGTGTATAGAGACGTCTCGGATCTGCACATATCTGCTTATCTTTAAAAGCAAGTACCTCTGTAAAAATCAGTATATCCATCAAAATACATTATAAAAAATACATATTTATAAATGTGTATACAAAAATGTATTCAAAACTACCGTTTTTAAAAATATTCCTGTTAGGATTGTAGCGACGCTCCCGCGCGCTAATTCAAGCTCGCCGGTGTGTGTGTGTGTGTGTGTGTGTGCTGTGCGCGTGCGTCAGTGCAGTGCTGTGCGGTCGTAATTACTGTACACGACGTCAGTGTAGTTCCGCGCTCAGCCTCTAGAGGCGCTGTGTTTTCTAGCTTTTATATACGTTCTGTTTATTGTTATTATTCCTTGTTTTTTGGGTTAGTGAGTAGTTCCGTGCCTCCTGACTTGTGTGGACGAGTACTGTTTCCTCTCCTAAACTACGGAAGTTTCCGAGGATTAAGGATCCTCTGTATAGGCCGGAAGCAAATTTTATAGCTCCGATCTGTCCATGCATGCCGGGCGTCGTCAAATACGCGCTCGCAATGAAGATATTGTTGCTCAACTGAAGGTCTTCATTCTTCTGAATCACGTTAAGCAAAGGTCGGACAGCCACCAATTTAGCTGAACCCGACAAGTGGTGACCCCGACGTGATTCAAGCAGAGACCGACGTGATTAAGAAGAAGCAGCCGTGAGCTACGTAAGTAATGAGCACATAATGACCGAACAGCAGGCCGTCTCCAGGATTGCAGTCCGTTTGCCGCCGTTCTGGCCCGACAACCCGGTACTCTGGTTCGCGCAGGCAGAGGCAAGTTTTAGCTGCGCCGGAATAACGGTCGAAGCAACTAAATTTGCGCTGATTGTGAGCCAACTCGACCAACGTTATGCAGCCGAGGTGCAGGACATAATCACAGCACCGCCCGAGGCTGGAGCTTATGCCAGGCTAAAATCAGAGTTGATTCGACGGGTGGCCGCGTCACAAGAGGACCGGATACGTCAGGTTCTGACACAGGAAGAAATTGGCGACAGGAAGCCTTCTCAATACCTGCGACATCTACGCAGCAAAGTCGACACCGTTACTGTGCCAGACAGTCTGCTCAGAACGCTGTGGAGCAGTAGGTTGACGCCGCAAATAAAAGCCATAATCGCCTCACAAACGGACATGCCGCTGGATGACGTGGCGCAGCTAGCAGACCGGATTCAGGACGCAATCACACCGGCTCCGGTCAGCGCAGTCGCTGCGTTGGACACCAGTGCAAACAGTACCGCGTCTGTTGCACGAGCCGACCATGATTCTCTCGCTGCCAAGGTTGAGCTTTTGTGCGCCCAGGTCAGTGTGCTGCTGGCACGTGACGACGACAATAATAGAAGAGGCCGATACAGACGGCGGCGTTCGAGAAGCAGATCTTCCGGCGGTACTACCACTCCGCAAGGCGAGGTACCACTGTGCTGGTACCACCGACGATTCGGCGATCAGGCAAGGAAGTGCACATCGCCATGCTCGCACCCAAATGCCACCGGCGGTCGACAATAGGCGCGACCGACTGCCAGTTATCCTCCAAGCGCCTGTTCGTTACCGATAGGAGTTCCGGCGTTAAGTTTTTAATTGACACTGGGTCGGACCTGAGTATCATACTACGAACAGCCATACATCGTTGCCGGCCGCCAACTGCCTTCCGTCTGACGGCTGCCAACAATTCTTCCATCGCAACATATGGCACACAGAGGATGGAGCTTAATCTCGGCCTACGTCGCGCGTACGAGTGGAATTTTACAGTGGCTGACGTCACGGAGGCGATCGTCGGGGCTGATCTCCTCGCGCACTACCACCTGCTGCCGGACGTCGCGAACGCACGCTTGGTAGACAGCGTCACTGGCTTAGCAGTCGCGGGTTTCCGTCGCAACACCGCAACGCACAGTGCCAGGTTGGTCCATGCTTCGGAGGGTGAGTACACTGAATTACTGCTTAACTATCCGAACTTGACCAGGCCGCCCGGCGCTCCCAGGTTCATACCACATGACACGGTGCATCACATTCAAACGACTGATGGTCCCCCAGTAGCATGCCGACCTAGGCGTCTCGCTCCGGACCGATTGAAGATAGCGAAGGCAGAATTTGACGCCATGATTCGCGAGGGCATAATGCGGCCATCTAAGAGCCCGTGGTCCTCCGCATTACATCTTGTTCCGAAGAAGGGTGGAGCTTGGCGCCCATGCGGTGACTACCGTGCGCTTAACGCGCGAACAGTGCCGGACAGATATCCCGTTCCGTTACTGAGGGAGTATAATCACGCTTTACATGGTGCCACGGTGTTCACAGTTCTGGACTGCGCTAAAGCGTATACACAGATTCCGGTGGCCAATGACGACATTCCAAAGACTGCAATAATAACGCCTTTCGGTTTATTTGAAAGCAAATTTATGACTTTCGGTTTACGCAATGCCGCTCAGACCTGGCAAAGGTTTATAGACTCGGTTCTCCAGGGGCTGCCGTTCTGTTTCGCCTACCTGGACGATGTGTTAGTGTTCTCTGCTGACTGCGATCAACACCGACAACATCTGCGAGAGATTTTCGAGCGATTGGAGCGTTACGGTGTCGTCTTGAACGTGGGCAAGTGTGATTTTGGGCAGTCAGAGGTGACATTTCTTGGCCATAAGATTTCTGCTGAAGGCTCTCTTCCTCTGTCCGAGAAGGTGGACGCTATCTTGCAGCTACCCCGACCAACTACGATCAAAGAATTACGTCGTTTTTTGGGGATGCTCAATTTTTATCGACGACACCTTCCTCACGCTGCGGAGCTGCAGGAGCCTTTGACGGCGGCATTATCAGGCCCTAAAGTAAATAGCAAGTCTCTGATACAGTGGACAGAGGACATGTGTTCTGCGTTCGAGGCAACAAAGAGGAGCATGGCCGACGCGGCGCTTCTCGCACACCCACGGCTCGACGCGCCATTAGCAATTGTCGTAGATGCGAGCCAGACGGCGATCGGTGCCGCGTTACAACAATGGCCCGACAACGCATGGCAGCCACTGGCGTATTATTCCCACAAGCTTTCGCCTGCACAGAGAAAATGGAGCACATATGACCGTGAGCTCCTGGCAGTATACCAGGCAGTGAAATATTTTCGCCCCCAAGTGGAAGCGCGAACTTTCACGATATATACAGACCACAAGCCAATCACGTTCGCCTTCCGTCGGAATAGTGTCAACTGCTCTCCCTGTCAATTTCATAACCTTGAGTTCGTGGCCCAATTTACTACCGACATTAGACATATTTCTGGGATCGACAACATTGTTGCGGATTGCCTTTCACGGATCAGCAGTGTTTCCAGTACCATAGACTTTCCTGCACTGGCACAGGCACAGAGAGACGACGAAGAACTCCTTGCCTGTGTTAAAGACACGGCTTCCGCATTGCAACTGAAACTCGTTGATGTTCCGGGGGAAGATACACAACTATACTGCGACGTTTCTCGCGGCCGACCTCGTCCCTTTCTGACGCCGGCTTTTAGAAGACAAGCCTTTGATATAGTACATGGATTGTGCCATCCCGGGGTACGCCCGACATTCCGCCTAGTATCGCAACGTTTCGTGTGGCCAGGCATGCAAAAAGACTGCCGCGAGTGGGTCCAATCTTGTCTTCAGTGCCAACGCTGCAAGATTAACCGCCATGTACACGCACCGATCGGCGATTTTCCGGATACCACCGCCCGCTTTGCCCACGTTCATTTAGATGTAGTCGGACCACTTCCACCTTCGAACGGGCAAAGATATCTGTTTACAATTATCGACCGTTTTACACGTTGGCCGGAGGCAGTGCCGGTGGGTAATATCACAGCAGACACATTAGCTTCAGCTTTTGCAATGACTTGGTTGGCCAGATTTGGATGCCCACTACATATTACCACTGACCGCGGACGGCAATTTGAATCAGACCTGTTCTCACAGCTGGCCAAGTTTTGTGGTTACACCCACCATAAGACCACAAGTTATCACCCAGCAAGCAACGGAATGATCGAACGCTGGCACCGTTGTTTGAAGGCCGCGCTGATGTGCCACGAAGAAACCTGGACAACCGCACTACCAGTGGTCTTGTTAGGCTTACGGACGACTTTCAAACCAGACCTGGGGTCGTCAGCGGCAGAACTGGTTTATGGAGAAACACTGCGCCTTCCTGGTGACTTTGTAGACGCTGCTGCCACAGAGACAGTTGCTACTGGCCAGCCGGATTTCTTGCGACGATTGAGGGACCATGTATCAAAGATTCGCCCTCCGAAAGGATATTGTTGCTCACCTGAAGGTCTTCATTCTTCTGAATCACGTTAAGCAAAGGTCGGACAGCCACCAGTTTAGCTGAACCCGACAGGATGATACGGCAGGTATTATATTTTGGTTGCTTATCTACAGCACTTCATTAAATAGCTGGAAGAGCCCATGTAGATTAAATTTGTTTTGTTCGTTTAACAAATTTTGCGGGTTTTTCTTTTTTTCTAAGAAAATTTCCAATTCTTCTAAAACACTTAACAGTTGACTTTTATCTGCGGTGTCCAAATGGCTCTGAGCACTGTGGGACTTAACATCTGGGGTCATCAGTCCCTTAGAACTTAGAGCTACTTAAACCTAAAAAAACCTAAGCACATCACATACATCCATACCCGAGATAGGCTTCGAACCTGCGACTGTAGCAGTCACGCGGTTTCGGACTGAAGCGCCTAGAACCACTCGGCCACAGCGGCCGGTTATCTGCGGTGTGGATGATTTTCATACGTCTGGAATGTCACCTACTGCATGCTATACGATTTGAATTTAAATTGCTGTTTCTTTTAATGTGTTTTGAACGCTCTTCCAGTTTGGACAGTCTACGTGCACTGACAATAAATGCAGTTCTTTAAGTATCTGACGGCTGTAGAAAATTATCTCAGTACAATATTAGTTTTGATACGTATTCAAAGACGCTACCCCTAGACCATGGGTGAAATCCCGGAAACACTGGAGTACAAATACACTACAATACGGAAAGAAAATGGTTATTCGCAGCCGTCGTCAATCAACATAAAACATTCATGGTCTCGTACTTTGTACTTTCCCGGTTCTTCTGATGCTGCTTTCTATCAGCGTTTCTCTTCACCGTCTAGCCATTTTACTTACTTATTTAAACATCACTTCGGTGAATCTGATGTTCAAGATGCTCATCGTCGACATCAGTGCCCTTGCTTACCCGTAAATAGTTTAAGAGGAGTGGACGTGAAGTACCTAAATTTTCCTTTGTATACATTTATGTTATTTCTTTAGATAGGAACCTTTTATGTTAAGCTGTAGGGTGGCTGTTACTGATATCAATTTGAACTATAAGTTAAGTGTTACCAGCTACAATTTTATTTATACTATCCGTTTTAGAGATTTACGAGTCCATCTTTAGGTAGATTTACGTGAATTATTACGACATGTAAATCTTACGTGTTTGATTTTGGGGTAGCTTATGGCACTATCTAGAAGCAGAGAGGAAAAATCACGAACACTGCTGTAATATATTGTTCAAACTTATGTTTACGTCTGTGATTGCAAAGGTAAAGAAAGATAATGTAAAAATACCAACTGTGACCACAAGCTCTTAATTATAACACACGCTTCATCATATACACTATGAAAATACTGAAGTAAACAACTGTGGCGTCTGAAATCTAATAAGAGCGAAAAAATTTAAAATAAAAATGTAAAATAATTATATCTCCAACAGTGGCAAACAGAACACACATTTTAGTACAACTCTCAAAATTTTGTGGACGTTTTTAGTTGGAAACGAGGACACAAATATAAATCTAAATATCTCCACGGCCACAGCCTCTTATTCTGTTGTGTTTACGTAAAATACGAACTTCGTGTACATTAAAGTGAGTACATATGGTGCTTAAGAAACACTGAGTGTAAGGATCACACAAAATAGTTGTATTTACAGCACTGGGAAATTTACACAATTTACTTAATATTATTGCGCAACATTTGTAATGTGTATTTGTGAGTGTTTCAGTTGTTATACTGTTTCTGTTACAAACGGTAAATTCTTGAGAAAAGTTACACAGATAGAACCTGCAACACACTGCACTATTTAACAAGGAAAATCACCAGTCTTGCGGTTTAAGAAAATATTTCATTTAACTTTCTCAACCGGATTCGGCAAATCAACATGCTATCTTCAGGCCACATACGCACATCATGTGTAGCCACTCAAAAGTGTAGATATTAGCATACGGAGCCATAAGTATGTGGATGTCGTGAATTCGTATTTCAGCTCCTTCCTTCGAAGACCTGACGAGAACTGATCACATTTGCAATCAGAGAAAGTATGTTTACGAAACTAGACAGTTCTCCAATGATGGAACAATGTTGTAAATGATAAAATCATCTGGTTAAATGCCACGAGCTTTCGGCCATGTGATCCTCAGCCGTTGTCAAGTGGTGCAATCAGGTGATATCACTTGATAACAACCAAGGAGCACCTGCCCGAAAACTCGTACCACACAAACGGCTTGTAATGAAATTGTGTGCTTACGGAATATCGTCTCAGTTACGCGACTGGATTCTTGATTTCCTGTCAGAGAAGTCACAGTTCGTAGTAATTGAGGGAAAGTCATCGGGTAAAACAGAAGTGATTTCTGGCGTTCCCCAAAGTAACGTTAGAGCCCCTTTGCTGTTCTTTATTTATACAAACGATTTGGGAGACAAATCTGAGCAGCGGTTTTAGGTTGATTGCAAATGACGCTGTCGTTTATCGACAAGTAAAATCATCATAAGATCAAAACAAATTTCAAAACGATTTAGAAAAGATATTTACATGATGTAAAAATTGACGATTGACCTTAAATAATTAAAAATGTGAGGTCATCCACATGATTGCTGAAAGGAATCCTTTAAATTTCGATTACGCGATAAAGCAGTCAAATCTAAAGGCCGTAGATTCATATAAATACCTAGATATTACTATTACGAACAACTTAAATTGGAAGGAACACCCAGGAAATGTTGTGGCGAAGGCTAACCAAAGACTGCGTTTTATTGGCAGGATAATTAGAAAAGGTAACAGATCTATTGAAGACACTGCCTATACTACGGTTGTCCGTCGTGTTTTAGAATACTGCTGCGCGGTATTGGATTCTTACCATATGGAACAGAGGGAGTTCATCGAGAATGTTCTAAGAAGGGCAGAACGTTTTGTATTATTTAGAAATAGGGGAGAGAGTACCATTGAAATATACAAGATCTGGGGTGGACATAATTAAAACAAAGGCATTTTTCGTTGCGGCGGAATCTTCTCACGAAATTTCAGTCAGCAACTTTCTCTTCCGAATAATAAAATAAGGGAAATCAGAGTTCACACGAAAATATGTAGGTGTTCGTTTTTTCCGCGCGCTGTACGTGACTAGAATAACAGAGAATTATTTTGAAGGTGGTTCGATGGGCCATCTGCTAGGCACTTAAATATGGTTTGCAGGGTATCCATGTATATGTTGATGTAGATGTAGATATTTAACCAGCTGACATGGCCGGAATCTCCAGAAAATTTTGTCAGTATGTATCATTGTAAAACCATGCATTCATACAATGTTGTGATTATTTTACACTAGAATCTTCAGAAAATTTTGTCGGTGTCTGTAATTATTTTCCCTCAGAACAAAGGAGAGTTCACTCCAAATTCCAGTGGTAATATTTTGGAGGTCGTTCAGACGTATGTTCTCAGTATATTGATGTAGGGGATTGCGGTCTCTGGTGGCTCGCTACAGTGGAACAATTTAATTATTTATTCAGTTTGTTACCCCAATTACCTTTTTCCCATGGATATATCTCCATAACAATGAAAAACCTATAATATGCGATCACCAAAACGTTAATAACTGGAAACATGGAGTAATGCAATCTTCTGAGACACGTACATATTTATTTCATTACGGCATGGCAGGTACAGTTAAAAAAAGTGTCGTTATGCCGCTCTTTCACTGCTTTCAGTGAACCAGTAGACAGGTATACATGGACCAATACTTCTTCAGGAAACATATCTATACTGCTGTGTGTCACTGTAATATTTATAGTGTAAAACAATGCATCCCAGGTCAAAGATCATCATGCAGCAAAGTGCGATGTCTGTCTTTGTAATAGGAGGCAGTGTTTTACTTCCGTGAATAAACTGAAAACGAAGGGCAGCTAAAAACTATGTATATTTGCAAGTATTGCCTGGTAATGTACGTTATGGGAACGGTACTAAATTCAAACTTGAGGGAGAAGACTAGATGTGCGCATTACTGTTATCAACGGCAAGTATGGTGAATGGACGAAACAACTTTGTTTTCAAACAAGATATGAAGTACATACCGTCGACAGTTGCTCTCTTGTACATATGTTTTCAGTGCAATACAGATAGAAAAGTAAATAGGGGAAAAATCAAATGCAGTGCAAATACTCTGTAACGAGCCACTGGAAACAACTGGTCTCTTATACCAAAACTCTCATGAAACATCTCAGAACCTCCTATCCGTAATATAAAAGGTATTAATTAAAATATTTCTCAGCTGCAAATGCAAAAAAGAAACATTTTAATAAGCAAGCAAGCTGGCTTTAGGATTTGAAGTAGCACTTTGGATAGTTTCTAAGTTGTGAGAATTTAGCAATGAATTACCTCCTTGTTTGGGATTCATAGATTTCGAGGCAGCTTCTGATTCCGCTTCAGTAAAATCTATGCTAACAATGCACCGTTTCAACCAATGATAGTGTACTGCGCAACATATATTTGAATACCAGCTGAGAGTTAACTTCATGAGGGTAATTCAGGATTGAATGAGGACGGATGCAAAGAGCTTATATACCCCCAAAAACGTTCTCAGAAGTCTTAATGTCTTTAAACTTGGAAAAATAAAGAGGTAATTCGTTTTAATGGAATATCTGCACCACCTTTTGCTGATGACCTACTGGAGATATAGAAAGACTGAATATACTACTGAAAATCAAGTACAATAAGACTAAAATAATTTATTACCATATTACAGAATATAATGCAGTAAAACATCAGTAAAACATGAAATCAAACACCTGATTAATAGTTTGTATGTTTGGGACAGTTGAGGAGAGTGACTGGATAGTCAGGAGAACAAATAAACAGGAGAGTAAAAATCACTTAGAGCGATTTGGAGAAACTAAATAGGCATTACAAAGCAGAGCTAACGACATGTCAGAAAAGGAACGATTACAATTTTTGTGTACTGCTTTTATACTTACGGTAACGAGACAACATTATACGCTGGAAACGCTTTAGTCCGCTGTTACGGCTCATTTTCTAGCTCCCTCCATAGTCATATTAATCATGGGAAACGTAAGTGGTTTGAACAACACTTAACAGAATTTAAAAAAGTTGTGTTGAGTAATTTAAACAATATTGGAAGAAATAAACAGTTTAGCGACAAGGGAGAAATCACGCGTCCCACAAGATTCAGTTTTGGGAACTTAGAGAATACTCTACCTGTTCTGCTTGAACACGTGCCTTTACGAGTGTGACAAAACATTCACTTGATGCGCGATGGAGTTCCTCATTCCAGTGTTAATGTTCGCTGGCTTCTAAATAACACATAAATGGCGATTCACTGCAGCACAGGAATCCAAGATCGGTTCATCTTGAGGCCTCAAGGTGGCTGGTAGCAAGGGGAAAACTGCAGTGGTAATGACCATGGAAAAGCCCTTGAACACTGGTGCGCCAGGTAATATGATATGCGTCCGCGAACTCAACTCCAGTCAACAATCAGCAGTGGAGTGTGAAGCCTCGACAGTGCCAGCTACTTGTGCTGGCGAAATATCATAAAAGTCAAAGAATTATCGGCCGAAAAACCCGAGACAAATTCCAACAGGATATTTGTCGCTCTTATGTCCTGATGGGCACTCTGTATAGTATAGATGTAACATCTTGTAACAATTACACCGAATTTGCAAGTACGACAACAGCCACTGGCTATCTCCGCTTCTCTCAGTACCTACTACACAGTAACATCTTCCTGACAACATACGTAAGCTGGTCATCGGTGGGTGTGGCTCATAAAAACAGAAGATTGTTGCACTTTACAATACAGCAGTAACTAAGCTCCACTGCTCCTCGTCTCTTGCTGTGGCTGCCGTCTTCTTGTGGACACTCGGGGACGCACTGCCTATTCTCCAAACGAGGGAAGTCAAAATACAACTCGGCCACGCCCTGCGTTGACCATCATGACTCTCCGCATGCTGCCCGGCCCCGAATCACTACGCGTTCCAGACAGCTCCTGTTTCTGTTTCTCTTCCTGGCCGTCAACCAATTCGCTCTCTTCTGAACTGCGGCCCACTGTGACTACTTGGGCCAACAGTAGTGAACTAAGAACAAATGCTGCCAGGGCTCCAACGCAGCCCTGAGCCGCCCCACTGTTAGTTAACACTGGAGATCGCCGCCTCCCCCCTGCTCAAGCTGTCAGCTTGTGCGCTCCATACCTCTGACGGCACATCCAAGGCCAGCGCGCTGACGGATAACCCGGCTCTCGCACCAGTGCCTGGCCCTCCACGTTACGCGTTACAGAATAGGATATTTGTTTTCTTGACTCTTCTTAAATGATTAATTGCGTCATTTTATGCTAGTAACCAGCTTTTCTCCACATGAATTTGAGAATTAAAAAACCAGAAGTGAAATCCAAATAATGTGAAAGCCCGTTAAAATGCTCCACCTGAGTCATGCGTAAAATATGGTTGCAACTTGATAGAAGGGATCCAAATGAGATAATGGTCATTAAGTGTGTGTATTTCTGTAAGAATCACGACCACGTTTTCGCTTGTGGCGTAATAGATAACGTGCTGGATTTTTAATGCCATGTTCCGAAAATCGTTCCTCATTGGGAGCATGTTTTTATTTACACTAATGTAAAAGCTTTAAATTCTATATTATATTAAGTTTTAATATCTGTTTTCTTTCATTAGCTTCATTTTACATCTGATCATTTTGAAATGAATCACAAGGATGGTGTTAAACTGTATTTCATGCCTCATGTAGTTCTTAATATGAAGAATCTGAGAAACCATTTAACAATTTCCTACCAAAATATTCTTCTCAAATAAGTCACTGAAGACATTAATTCGCCACTTTAAACTGTCTCCACTGAGCCTGTTGCATAGCTATGTGATTTTTAGACCGAGAAGAATTGAGCATTGGTTTCTAGCAATGTGGAAATGTGATAACAAAAGGCTACTGCTTAAGTACTTTTAGATCACAGTGTTTCAGCAGCACTCAGGTGTAAAGTAGAATAAGAGGTAATTTAACATTCTGCTGCGTCAACTGTATATTTTATAGATATCGTTCCGCTGGTTTAAATTAATGACCTGGAGGAACAGCTGTCGAAGCCAAACACGATGACGCTCTGCAGTTTCTCACGAGTGTTATTACGCTGTCTGAAGATCTGAAAATTGAGAAACAGAGGTACCTGGGAAACAGAAATTGTTCTAGCAACAACCATAGCGATCAATAATCACAATTATCTACTTAATGAAAAATTTACAATGTGTTTTATTGTGCAGGCGTCCACAAGTTGCCTTGGAAAACCTTTTCAGTAAACTTCGAGCAAATGATCCATTTCCACATTCCCTCAGTTACAAGGTAAATCTGCGACTTATCACTCTGTCACAGTACTTCCGTTCCAGACGCCATGCAATGAAGTTTTCATGTTTATTATTTATGGAACATAAAAATCTGGGATGTTTGAAGAACAAAGAGGCAAGAGACGCATCAACTATCGGAAGTTTTCCACTATCAGCCTTCACAAAATTCATTTCTATTGTTATTTAAAAGTTGCATTTTCCACCACTAAACAACTAAAAGTACGGACAAACATTAACAACTTCGGCCAACACTCCTTTAACCCATGTCTGGCTTCGCCTTAACTCCTATTCTGTGACATCACCAGAGCTTCAGCCAACAACAGAGCATTTTCGATCACTGACCAGACCTTGAATAAAATGATTTTTAAGCTTCAACTTCTACATAAATATAACTGATCCTTTGTGAGAATATTGAGCCCAGAGGCTACATGGAAGTTATAATCATTCAGAGTAAGAGCAATTTCAGCGTTGTTTTCAACATAGGAAAATTGTCTACTGTCAGCGACTTCCACGGCAGCCACGGTGCTTACCTACAGATCAGGCACGCACGGCTCTTGGTTTCCATACCCGAGAAGGTTGCGACGTTTACCAATCTAAACTGACCTAGGCCTCGAGCTACGATACGGATCAGTCCGTCACCATAACAGTATTTCAGGGGAGCAGGGCGAGGGTGGGCAATATAATCGCACTCTAGCCCAAGTGTACATAGTTCATCTCCTTTCCGTTTCATAATCAATTGCTAAACAACACCAAAAGATAAATTCGCGGTAAGATATACAGCTAGCTTATTTATAAGATGATGTCACATTTCCCAAAGCTTTATCATAAGAAACTAAGTACTAAAAGGAGCCTTTTGAAAAGAGATCGTTAATGAAGCGTATATTTGCTTCGATGCATGCTCAATGTTGTTCATGCTTTCAGATCGAATCTTGAGACTTTTAATGTCTTGTGTGTGTTCAGTTCACAGCGTTTATGATTTCACAAGACGAAACACTGATGTTTCCGTGGCGTCATGGGTCTTGTGCTGTGATCGGCTGACAGAAGCAAATGGAGCAGTCACCATCTTTATTTTTTTCCGAAGGCAGCACACTGTATTTGTTAGTTTTCATATTTACACTTGTGTTTTACGAAAATGTGTAGTCTAAGTGATAAACAGCATTAAAGATCTCTCCAAAACGCTTCATTTTGAGCACGGTTTGTTTTTCTAATGCATCGGAAAATCTGACATCGGTGTGGGAACATGTTACCGTTGATATTTCAGCGCTACATTTAGTAGGTGAAATCGTTCTTATCACACACTAATGCACGTTTTGCTTACCTTAATTCATTTGGTTCTAGATGAAATCAGCTCGTCTCCACTTCTACGCTGCAAAATTGTCTATGAGCATTTCATTAAAAATCGAACGATTCAATAACTTGTTTTCAAGTTCATGTTCCAAATTTATTCCTAATAAATTGCACACTGAATTTGAAGTGGGCTGACAAGGCAGCCAGTCCACAGTGACGGGTAGCCGAAAGAAAGGAAGGCACGCGTACACACACACGCCGACGGGCGTGAATTCTGGAACAGGATAACTATTGAATGGTAGCAAGAAAAGTACGTAACTGCTTTATACTTAACTTTATTAGTTGATGACTACAGCATTCTTCTTGAGACATTTATACTATAACTCTCAAAGAAGGTAAGGCTAATGGCGCCTTGCTAGGTCGTAGCCATGGACTTAGCAGAAGGCTATTCTAACTGGCTCTCGGCAAATGAGAGGAAGGCTTCGTCCGTATGGTCGCTAGCAATCTCCTCGTACAACTGGGGGCGAGTGCTATATCGTCTCTCGAGACCTGCCTTGTGGTGGCGCTAGGTCTGCGATCACACAGTGGCGACACGCGGGTCCGACATGTACTAAATGGACCGCGGCCGATTTAAGCTACCACCTAGCAAGTGTGGTGTCTGGCGGTGACACCACATTTCTCCCCCGCAAATCGGCGAACGGTCGTGAGATAAGGCTTCCGCCCGCCGTGGGGAGGACCCCATGTTGACGTATGCGACGAGGTGGGGAGCCTAACAACAGGCGAGGCTGTGCCACCCGCACCCGGCCATTCGGTCCGAGGGGAGCTAGGAAACGCCTGAAAAGCTAGTCCAGGGTGCACGTCAACATGCGGTGTATGCGCCCGTAAAGAAACATGAGGGGCCGAAGTGTCGAACTCCATTGCGTCGGGGTAGCCGACGCGCGATGACGTCATGTGGTCCGGAGCGGTCGGGAGTTCCATGGCGGAGGACAGCTGGTCACGGGAAGCGATCGGCGGCGCGTGACCCTGGGAGGCGCTTGGCGGCTGCAACGAAGCGTCTAATGCGGGCGGCGCCGGCGGGAGAACAGGCGGCGGCGGCGGCGACTGCGATTGCGGCTGCGGCGGCACGTCGCCATGGGGCAAATGGGAAGGCATCGTCGGTAACACCTGGGGATGAGGCGAGCCAGTAGATGGGTCCCCAGGGCGCTGACCGGACGGCACCGTCGCTGAAAGCAGACGGGGAGCGGCAGAACCCGTGCGACGACAGAGGCGCAGCTGATTGAGATGCCGACGCACCTCACCAGAGGCCCCCAAAACCAAATACATCGCGCGGCCGAGGCAGCGAAGAATGCGCCCTGCGAGCCAACGCCGTGAACCGCGATAGTTGCGATAAAATACAACGTCGCCTGGAGCAAAAGCAGGAGTCTGCCGCTGCACAGGAACCTGATGCGGCGGATGCAGCAAAGACATCAAGGTGCGATGAGGACGACCGTGGAGCAACTCAGCCGGCGAGCGACCATCTCGGGGCTGAGAGCGATACGAAGACAAAAAGAGCAACAATGCGTCCTCCCGAGAATGCGACTCTTTCAATTTCAACATCTGTGACTTGAAAGCCCGGACCAATCGTTCAGCGGCACCGTTGGACTGAGGCGAAAACGGCGCGGATGTCAGATGTTGAATACCATTGGCCTGGCAGAATGACAAATTCTGCGGACATGAATTGTGGGCCATTGTCGGAAACAATAGTCTGCGGAAGACCTTCAATGCAAAAGATAGCAGACAACGCTTGGATGGTGGCGGAGGACGTCGTGGAAGACATCTGGACAACAAAAGGAAAATTACTGAAGGCATCGACCAGAACCAACCATCGAGCATTCCAGAATGGACCAGCAAAATCAATGTGCAAGCGTTGCCAAGGGGAAGTGGCTTTTGGCCATGCAAAGACTTTCCGCGGCGGTGCGGATCGTTGTTCGGCACACGCCATGCAAGAAGAACACATATTCGTAATCGCAGCATCGATTCCGAACCAAGTACAGTGCTGACGAGCAAGTTGTTTCGTTCGCACTATACCCCAATGTCCTTGGTGAAGAAGCCGTAAAACAGAGGACTGTAACGAACCTGGGACCACGACCCTGGACTGATCATTATCAGAACGCAACAACAAAACACCACGTCGAACAAAAAGTCTCTCCTTGTGAGCAAAAAATCGGCGAACCAACGGATCCTCGATCCGAGACTTTGACAAAGGCCATTGCGTAGCAACAAAACGCAAAACAGTAGCAAGGACAGGGTCCGCAGCTGTGGCTGCAGCTACACGACGAAAATCAATCGGAAACGATTCGACCACTTCATCGGTTTCCGAATCAATGAACATGCAAGCAAGTTCGGAAGAATGGAATGCTTTATCCTCAGCAACAGGCAAACGGGACAACGCATCGGCGTTTCCGTGCTTAGCAGTGGACCGATACAAGATATCGTAGCAGTACTGCGAGAGGAAAATAGACCAGCGAATGAATTTCTGCGCTGTACGTGGAGGTACAGGCTTGGTCGGATGAAAAAGCGATGTCAAAGGTTTGTGGTCTGTGATGATGGTGAAGTGACGACCATACAAGAAATCATGGAACTTAGTAACACCAAACACGAGAGCCAAAGCTTCTTTCTCTATCTGTGAATAATTTCTTTGCGCAGACGAGAGCAATTTGGACGCAAAGGCAATAGGGCGATCATGCGAGCCAACTTTGTGCGCAAGCACAGCACCGATCCCGAAATCCGATGCATCTACCATCAACAAAAGGGGTTTCTGGGGATCGAAAGGCGTGAGGCAAGTAGTAGAAAGCAACGCCGATGTCAACTGGCGAAAGGCGCGTTCGCATTCCGTCGTCCAGACGAACGGAACACCTGTACGGCGTAAGCGATGAAGCGGAGCTGAAATGGAAGAAGCATTGTGAAGAAAGCGATGATAGTAAGAAATTTTACCCAACACACTCTGCAGCTGTTTCACATTGTGAGGGGAAGGCAATTCTTGTATGGCACGGAGGTGCTCTGGACTCGGATGTATGCCTTGGGCATTGATGACATGGCCCAGGTATGGTAAGTCACGAGCAAAAAACACACATTTGTCCTTCCGCAAGCGAAGACCATTTTGCCGCAAGACCTGAAATAATGTTCGTAGGTTCGCAAGATGATCTTCTTCTGTCTGTCCGGAGATCACTATATCATCCAGATAGTTTGCTGCAGTAGGGACCGACGCACAAATAGTTTGTAAATATTGCTGAAACAATGCAGGGGCGGATGCACACCCGAATGGCAGTCTTTTGAACCTGTACAATCCAAGATGCGTGTTAACTACCAATACGCGCTGGGATTCGGCGTCCACAGGTATTTGCAAGTACGCATCGGCGAGATCCAACTTCGAAAAATATTGTCCCGGGCACAGTTTAGCAAAAAGGTCTTCCGGGCGGGGCAAAGGAAAAGTAGCAGTCACTAGTTGTGGATTCACTGTGGCCTTGAAGTCCACGCAAAGTCTCAATTTTCCGGAAGGTTTTGGCAAAATTACTAAGGGTGAGGCACGTTCAATTACACCCTGTGATTCGAGATCGTGTAACGTTCTTGCGACCTCATCACGCGAGGCATGGGGAACATTGCGCGCTCTGAAAAATTTCGGTTGCGCGTTTACTTTCAGTTCCAAATGTGCTTCATAGTTTTTAGCGCAACCTAAGCCCGGTGCAAAAATGTCTGCAAATTCGTCACATAAGCGAGAAACACTGTCTGAAGGCACAGTCTGATTCACTGATAGCACCTGATTGACAATAGACATGTTAAACAACTGAAATAAATCTAAGCCAAACAAGTTCACTGCCGTAGAAGAACGAAGAACGTAAAATGACACCAGTTTTGTTTGTCCCTTGTATGTGGCAAAAAGGCTGCACTGTCCTAACACAGGTATTGGCTGTCCTGAATATGTGGTTAGCTTAACATTTGCGGAACGCAACGGAGGTTTGCCCAGTTGTTTGTACGTGTCGTGATTGAGCAATGAAACTGCAGCTCCGGTATCGAGCTGGAATGGTATCACTTTGCCTTCAAAGTCTAAGTCCACAAAAAGTTTATTGTCCTGCTGACGACAAGAGCGACTGTTTTGTGCAATTTGAACAGACACTGGTACAGAATCACTTGCTAATTGACGTGATTTCCGGCGACGTCGACGCACAGTGTTTGTGGGACGAACACAGGCACTGTTAGAGAAAGTGTCACTGGACGAAGTGGAATTAACGACATGAATGTCCATGGGCGAAGGTCCACGAGCCTGAGTGTCCTTGGTTCGATTCCGGCGCGAAGCAAAGGGCCTGGAATGGTTGTGATTGTCTGAACGGAGCTTTTTCTGGCAAACACTTTGAACATGTCCTTTCTTATTGCAGAAAAAGCAAATAGCTTGGCGTGACGGGCAATGTTCACGCGAATGTCTAGAAGCACACTGCGGGCATGATTTCACTGCATTTGTGTGCTGGCGCGGCACACCTGGCTTAGCGCGCGGCGGCAGCTGTGCGGACGTATGCGAGGGCAGTTGACCGGGTCGCGCAGCTCGAGAGCGCCCGGCGGGCCGGTTAATGTTACACACAGCTGGCGAAGTTTCAAAAGATTCCTGAGCACAGTCAAGTGTGTCCTGTCTATCCAATATGTCTATCACTTGTTGAAGGGAGGGATTAACTAGTTTCAAAATTTGCTCCCGTATGCGAACATCAGAAACGTTCTGTGCAATTGCATCACGCACCATTGTATCTGAATAAGAAAGACCACAGTCACATTCAAAGGCACAGTCCCTAGTAAGTCCTTGCAATGTTGCTACCCACTCCCTATTAGTTTGACCGGCCGTACGTTTTGTACGAAAAAACGTATACCGTTTTGCAACCACATTAACTGTTTCTTTGAAATAGACATCTAATGCAGACAAAATTTCCTCGTAGGACAGAGTTGCTACGTCTCGTCGGGGAAACAATTTCACTATCACACGGTAGGTGGACACACCGACACAAGAAAGCAAAAACGGCTGCCGCTCATTACCTTGAATTCTGTAGGCAGCGAGGTGGAAGGCAAACTGGCGGGACCACTCTTGCCAGGTCTCTTGGTTCGGGTCGTAGTGTCTAAAAGGCGGTGCAACGGCAGGTTGTGGCTGCGGTAGCGGTGAAGCGGCGGCGGCCGCATCGGTGTGCAGCGCACGTTGACCCTGGACGAGCTGTCCAAGGGCATCCAATAACGCCTGCATCTGCTGATTCTGCAAGCGATAAAATTCGGACAGTACATCTGGCGAAGCCATGACACAAATAAATTAGGGCAAAGCAAAACACAAGATCCTTTGTAGACTCGTCGCCAATGAAGTGGACTGACAAGGCAGCCAGTCCACAGTGACGGGTAGCCGAAAGAAAGGAAGGCACGCGTACACACACACGCCGACGGGCGTGAATTCTGGAACAGGATAACTATTGAATGGTAGCAAGAAAAGTACGTAACTGCTTTATACTTAACTTTATTAGTTGATGACTACAGCATTCTTCTTGAGACATTTATACTATAACTCTCAAAGTAGGTAAGGCTAATGGCGCCTTGCTAGGTTGTAGCCATGGACTTAGCAGAAGGCTATTCTAACTGGCTCTCGGCAAATGAGAGGAAGGCTTCGTCCGTATGGTCGCTAGCAATCTCCTCGTACAACTGGGGGCGAGTGCTATATCGTCTCTCGAGACCTGCCTTGTGGTGGCGCTAGGTCTGCGATCACACAGTGGCGACACGCGGGTCCGACATGTACTAAATGGACCGCGGCCGATTTAAGCTACCACCTAGCAAGTGTGGTGTCTGGTGGTGACACCACAGAATTCATGCTGCTCTGTTTTCAGATTCGCGGTATGCTGCAGTTATTCGCAAGAAAATGAGACTCACCAGAACTCAGGCAAAACACACTCACAAAGAAACTTGCTAGCAAAGGTGACTGGACATTTTCCGCGCTCGTAGTTCCTCTATTCATTCGCGAAAACTCTCGGTTGGTTGTGGCAATATTACCGTATTTTAGTGCTTTCTATCGAGACATTTACCAAATTATTCCTACAGTGGATAGAACTGCCAATGACGTAAACAAAAACTATCTATAACATTATTAAAACACTAACACTAAATGTCGATTAATCACGCATCAAAGGATGGTAGACATATACGCAGACAGGGATTCAGTAGCAATGTTAGTCACTTTGATCATACCCTTTTGATGTTCGCAGAGGAACGTAGAAATCTTGTGGAAGTTGACAGGACACCCTTAGTCTCTGCTAGCTGAGTCTTCGCCCCGCCCATAAGAGCTGTGCTCTGCAGAAGCTACGCCCTCGAAGCTTAGCTACATAGACCTAACCGGTATTTCAAGGCGCTGCCTTAGGACTAACTACTACCTGTTCGAAAAACATTGATGGATATCAATAGTTGCAAAAAATTGATTAATTATTCGCGTGGGAAATATCCGAAATGCCTCTTGTCTGATAATTTAAGTTCTGTAATACAGTGTTGAAAAACATACAAGATTCACAAAGATATGCAAATATTTTAATATGTTATTCTACAAGTAAAACTAAAGAAAAAGTTCACATAAACATAGGCCTGCAAATGTTTACATACGGAGTTACGGCTAGTAAAAGATTTTGCATGAAATTTAGCAACTTCGTTAGTACGAAGTCATAGCAAAGCTGTACGCGGTTATGGTAAAGCACGATTTCCATTTATTTTGTTGTTATTGGTCTGGTGAATCTAATAAAACTTGTCCCAGACGTGTATCTGCAGTAGTATTCTAGAACATCCAGAGAAGCAAAAATTATTATACAAGTAAATTTGTTTACTCTCTACAAACTCTGTACAAAACGTTTTTGTCATTGTTGGAAACCGTTAGTGAGTTGTTTCAGTCGTCTCCTAACCTTGAAGCGAGTTAGTTTTCTATATTATTCACAGAAAGAACAAGATAACAGTGTATTTAAGTGAAACCAAATAGTAACTGTTTTTAGATTATTTATGAAATAGGGATGCCTTTCAAATTTACGACAGACGAATACGCCGGTATGGTGTTTATTTATGGCAAACGTGATGGTAATGCTACGGCTGCAGTAAACGAATATCGCGTACGTTATCCAACTCGGAGGATTCCGATGCACGAACCATTAGCGGAGTATTTTGAATGCTACGAGTGACAGGTTCTCTACCTAGCGTTCATGATCAGTACGAGCACTCGATACGTGAAGAAATGGTTCAAATGGCTCTGAGCACTATGGGGCTTAACATTTGAGGTCATCAGTCCCATAGAACTTAGAACTACTTAAACCTAACGAACCTAAGGACATCACACACATCCGTGCCCGAGGCAGGATTCGAACCTGCGACCGTAGCGGTCGCGCGGTTCCAGAGTGAAGCGCCTAGAGCCGCTCGGCCACACCGGCCTGCGATACGTGAAGACGATGATGAGGATATTATGGATGCTGTTCAACGTAGGCCGGGTACCAGTACACGATGTATCCCTCAACGATTAGGCATTTCACAATCTAAGGTATGCCGTACACTGAAGTACAATATTGTATCCTAACCATAAACATAAAGTGCATCATTGACATGTGGGAGGTATGTTCAAAAAATGTTCAAATGGCTCTGAGCACTATGGGACTTAACATATATGGTCATCAGTCCCCTAGAACTTAGAACTACTTAAACCTAAGGACATCACACAACACCCAGCCATCACGAGGCAGAGAAAATCCCTGACCCCGCCGGGAATCGAACCGGGAACCCGCGCGTGGGAAGCGAGAACGCTACCGCACGACCACGAGCTGCGGGCTTGACATGTGGGAGATCCTGCCCTTCGCTTGGAGTTGTGCAACAGGTTATGTACTGATCAGCAGTTACGCAAATACATTTCATTTACGGATGAGGTAGAGTTTACTGTAGATGGTATAAACAATTTACATAATGAGCACGTATGGTCTGCAGCAAACCCACATGCAACAGTGCACCGCAATTTCCAGCAGCGATTTAGCATAAATGTGTGGTGCAGTTTAATCAAAACACGTTTCATTGGACTATTCATTTTCGCATGACGTCTAACTGGTGATACGTACTTACAGTTCCTTCCAGAAGAAATGCACCGCTTGCTCGAAGATGTTTCACTTGCTACGCGATTGCAAATGTATTTTCAACATGATGGTGCGCCTCCACATTCCATCAACGCCGTTACTACACATTTAAATGAACATTTTCCCCAGAAATGAATTGATCGTGGTGTTACAAGACTGTGGCCACCCAGATCGCCCGATTTAACACCAATGGATTTTTGTGTATGGGGATGGATGAAAGATATAGTTTATGAGGACAAAGTCAATACACGTGAGACATTACTTGCTCGCATTATGAATGCAATAGATGAAATTAAGAACAACCCTTTGAAACTGAAACGAACAACAAAATCTCTTCATACACGTGCAGCTAAACGCACTGAACTTGGTGGAGACATTTTTGAACAATTATTGTGAATGTATTGTGAAACTGTATGTAGATTGGACAACTTCCTTAACACTGAGCTTTGTTTTTTCCGGTTTAATATGAATTCACGTATGCTACAGTATTAATAAAAGCACATTATCTGACACATTCATATAGTTTCATTTAACGTTATTACCATCATTTTTTCCAAAATTAAATTCGCTACAGCTTCTCTTGAAAACTTTGTGCAATTATCGAATTTAAAAAAAACAAATTAGGCCAAGTAGTTAATAAATTAAAAAGTTTTCGAAATTATGTCTTTGCGTCTTTGGATGTTCTGGGAAAACTACAGCAGATACACGTCTGGGACATGTTTTATTAGATTAACTAGATCAATAATAGCAAAGTAAATGGAAATCGTGCTTTTCTTTAACTTCGCACAGTTTTTCATGTTAGCGAAGTTGCTAAATATCACATAAAATCTGTTACTAGCCGTTACTCCGTAATTAAACATTTGCGGACCTATGTTTATATGAACTTTTTCTTTAGTTTTAATTGTAGAATAACATTTTAAAATGTATGCATATCTTCGTGAATCGCCCTGTGTCGTGGGCTGGCTCCAACTCAGAACCTTTAACCACGAGCCGCGCGTGCTCCAGATGATGCTGACAATACTTCTCTGTACAGCAAACTACCCTCCGCTCTGCCGCGCCGAGGCTGGGAACATCGGTGTGACCACACGCCGTCAGTGTCCTGTGGGTCGAGAACAGCGGCTCCTCCGTACAAGCGAGCCTGGCTCGGCTTGCAGTACGTAACTTCACGGCACTTTGATTATCGTCAATGTTTCACGTTCTATACTCCAAGAAAATACTTTCCAACACTTAAATTTATATATTCTCTCTTTCAGAAATGCTTTTCTTGCTGTTGCATGTCTGCATTGTATATATCCTCTGCTTAGTCGACTTGGCAGAGCACGTGTGGCGAGAAAATGGGTTCTTTTAGGTCCTTATGATCAACGATGAAATGCCTGTCGAAATTACTCTCATTGGAGAACATCCAGCCTTGAGATCGGAAAGACTAATGTCAATGTGTTATTACAAATTGCAGAAGGCTTCTTGATGAGATCGCTAAATTAGTCTCGCTTATTAAATGTAATAATCTGCGTTTATCACGAATGTCTCGTCCAGCGCAAATTTCTAAGCGACTGGAAAAAAAACACAGATTGCTCTTGTATACAAGAAGGGGGAAAGAACTGACGCTCAGAGTTACAGATCATTTCCTTAACATAGGTTTGTTGCAGAATTCATGAACATATCAGTTCGAATATAATAAATTTGCTTGAGACGAAAAAGCACGCCATTAGGAAGGATCGCTCGTGCAGAACTCAGCTTGTCCTTATCTCCATGATATCCTGTGAACTATGGACGAAGGGCAACAGGCACATTCCATATTACTAAATTTTCGAAAAGCGTGTGGCACGGTGCCCCACTGCAGGCTATCAACAAAGGTACGAGCATACGGAACAGTTTCCCAGATAAATGAGTGACTCGAAGATATTTTAAGTAAAAAATGGTTCAAATGGCTCTGAGCACTATGGGACTTAACATCTGAGGTCATCAGTCCCCTACAACTTAGAACTATTTAAACCTAACTAACCTAAGGACACCAGACACATCCATGCCCGAGGCAGCATTCGAACCTGCGACCGTAGCGGTCGCGCGGTTCCAGACTAAAGCGAGTAGAGCCTCTCGGACACACCGGCCGGCTTTAAGTAAGAGAACACAGTACATTGTTCTCGACGGCAAATGTTCATCAGAGAAAAGATTGTCAGGATTGTTCCACGGAACTGTCAGATGACTACTGTTATTCTCTATATACATAAATGATCTGACGGAAAGGATGAGCAGCAATGCATGATTATTTCCTGATGATGCTGTAGTGTACAGGAAGCAGTTGTCGTTGAGTGACTGTAGGATGATACAAGATGACTTAGACAAAATTTCTAATAATTTTTTTTATTCAAGCCTTTGATCACAATATAAAGTCCTTCGACGATAACCAGTTTCAGTCATTAACGATGGTCATTACTGACTGAAACCGGTCATCGTTGAAGGACTTCATATTGTGATCAAATACTGGAATAACAAACATTTGACAGTACCTGGGTCACTGTTTTGTATTCACGACTATGTGAAAACTTCTAGTAGTTGCGAAAGACAGAAGCTAGTTCTGAATGTAGAAAAATATAAGTTAACGCAGATAAGTAGGAAAAGCAATCCCGTAATGTTAGAATACAGCATTAGTAGTGTACTACGTGACACTGTCAGGTCGATGAAATATCTAGGCGCAACGTTGCAAAGCGATAGAACGAGTATGTAAGGATTGTAGTGAGTAGGGCGAATGGTAGACTTCGGTTTATTGGGAGAGTTTTACGAGAGTGTGGTTCGTCTGTAAAGCACACCGTAAATAGAGCTTCATCAGGTCGGATTAAAGGATGACAAAGCAATTCAGAGCCAGTCTGCTAGATTCGTTACCAATAGGCTCGATCAATACACAGGCATTACGGAAATGCCTCGGGAACTCAAATGAAAATACCTGCAGGTGACATTCTTTTCGAGGAAAGCTACTGAGGAAATTTAGAGAACTGGCATTTTAAGCTGACTACAGAACGATCCTACTGCTGACAACGTACATTTAGCTTAAGGACCACGAATATAAGATAAGAGTAATTAGGCCCGTAAGGAGGCATATAGATGGTCGTTTTCTCCCTCGCTCTATTTGCGAGTGGAACAGGAAGGGAAATGACTAATGATGGTGCAACGTACCCTCCATCACCTGCCGTACAATGGTTTCCGGAATATGTATGTACATGTACATGTAGAATAATGCGTACACAGTATCAGGATGACACAGTTGGCTGAAATCGCAATTGAATCACAGTGAAATCTTACAATCAGACTAGAATGTACTGGGTAAATTAAAACTCTACAGAGAAAGAGATGTAGTATGGACTAAAACAAGAAAAAAGTTAGTAAACACCTTTTCCAAAATGCATACATTACGAGCCATCATCACTTTTTGATCTTAGAAACTGTTTCTTCGAAAGCGTTTTGCTTTCCATGTTTTGGGATGAATTGGTAAGTACGAAAAAAATGTCCGAAAGATTGGCTCTAAAATGCATTCCTTAAGGTCTATGAGCACTTTTCCAATGAAAGAGATGTTTTTCACAGCAGCGAAGATGAACAAGTGCTCATACCATCTATGGTATGCATCTCTGAGCGCATTTTCACTAGACTTTTTTTTTTTTTTTGTCCACCACCTCTGGAAGTTTGTCGGTGGAGTTCCGGTTCGCCGTGCATGTTGCAAGGATAGATAAGCGCCAATGGTCGCGGAGTATTTACTGCCGTAAACAACTCGATAGTATCAAAATGTGTGGATGAATTCCTAAGGCACCAAACTGCTAAGGTCATCGGTCCCTAGACTTACACACTACTTAAAGCAAATTACTCTAAGAACAACACACACACGAATGCCCGAGGGAGGACTCGAACTTCCGGCGGGACGGCCGCGCAATCCGTGACATGACACCTCAAACCACACGGTCACACCGCACGGCTCGATAGTATCTAGTGAGGTTGTGCCAAATTTCGAATGTGAAATAATTTGGGTGATGTTACCATGCAAAGTCGGTCAAACATGGTTATCGGATGCTTTTGCAGATGATCTGCGTCAGGAGCTGTAGAGCAGAACGCTTCAGAGACAACTTGAAGAGTATCACAAATAAGTTCCTTGATCATATTTCTGTTATAGTAGCTATAGAATGCTGGTCAAGTAATTAAAAATGGTGGCGGGGAAAGGGATTCGTGTGAGATTGTTCTAAATGTTTCATCGTAGTGACTAACAGACCCGAACTTTTCGAATCAGGAGGAAACTAATTATCATAGATCTGTGATAGCAACAATGACTTGTAGAGTATTAAAGTAGACAACATTAGATTTTCAGGTCTAAAGACGACATTGGTGACAACTAGTATATAAAACTCAAAGACACTGTACATTATGTCTTAGATAAGTATGCGACGAGCAAGATTATGAGAGCTGGAAAAGACCCACCGTGGTACAATGGCCATGGTAAGAAACTGCCGCGAAACCAAAGAGAGCTTTAATCTAAGCGAAGTCAAACAATTGTAGAAAAATGCTGAATGAATACAGGCAAAATAAGCGTGAGCAGAGCAATGTAAAACGCATTCAGTGAATTTGAAAGTAAAATTTTGCTAGATGAACGGACTAAAAAATTCTAGGAACTTTTCATCTTATCTAAAGCCAGCAAACGTATCGAAATCGCCTATTCAGTAGCTCATGACCACATTAGTGCCGAAACAGTACATGACACAAAAAAGGCCGAAATACTGAATTCAGTCTTTCGAAACTATTACTCCGCTGAAGATAATAATACAGTTTATCCTTTCAGTCATTGAACGAATGCCGAAACGGCATTTTGATAAGCGATCTAACTGCTCAAGGGCAGCTGGAACGGATGAGATACCTGTGAATCTAAAGAGATTATGATCCCCTTCTCGGAGTAGTTCGTCGTAGGTCCCTGGAGCAACGAAAGAAACCTAGCGATCTTAAAAAGCGCAGGTTATTACCGTTTCCAAGACGATTATGAGGGAGTGGAAACCACTGAGTCCTTAGAAGCAAATACAATAACAAATTTTATTTCTCACAATTATTGCGTACAAGCTAGCAGTTACTAATCTTGACCATGTAAAGGTGAAACATCATATATGTCAGACGAAACAATGAGTCGTAATTAGCTTTAAAATCTTACATCCTGGTTTAACCACACATACATTAATTACCTAATCCTTTCTGATAAAGCAACCGCGTAATCGTCAGTTACTTAATGAAGCCAATACCAAAATTGTTTAGTTAAATCTGTACCCAACTGCAGCATGTTCAACATCCAAAGCTTAACCTTTACGTTTAAACACCAAAAATCAAAAACATTGTTAAAAATTACCCCATGAAAGAGCATCATGGGCAAACCAATTAATATCTCATGAACAATGAAGGTGACTCCATTGATCAATTAAAAAAACCTACTACAAATACAAGAAATACAAGGCGAACCAGCAACTAGACCGCTTTACTGAGACTCATGTGAACCAGCTTATGCCTCCACTAAATACCACTGTACGAACAGGCAGTCGCTCCACAAAACGAGCGCATAACAAGAAGAAAACACGCTTTCTGAAACAGAGAAACATGAGTCAGTTTCAAGGCTGACACCACTCTTAAAAGGCAAGAAGGTAAAACACATACATATTACCCGCACAACCTTGTATTTTAATCAACAACTGTAGTTAATATAGTCCTTCAGTGTGCGGTGAAAATTACTGCACAGTTAGATTTACTAATGGGCGGCGCTTCGCCTTTACCTCGAATGAGAACACGAATTACAAGAGTACTAATACTGAGTGTACGAAAAGAAGTGCTGCACAGTTCATTTTGTTAACCACGAGCCTCTTGCCTATAGAAAATACGAGAGTTGATTACGACAGAAAATAGAATCATTCATGGCACAAAAGGTACCATTTAATTAAACTGATTACCAGCAAACAACTTTCCTTACACTCCCATTAACGTTCTTTAAGAAATCAACTCAGTATCAGTGATGCAGCGAGAAGCACTGCATCTTTAAAAACTTAAGGACGTCGTGAAAGAATCGCCTTTGGAAGTCTAAATCATTAATAAGCTGAAGTAATTCGTAACTCCAGATTAGCACACTTTAATTATCGGCAAGAATGGAATAACGGCTACGTTATTTAGCGTAACGTCTCACAGCCACATGTCACAGATAAATTACCATACTGTCAAGAAATTCGCAGCACAATTTTACGACGATGCTCACAAAATCTAAAACGAAGTCCATATGTGTTGGTGCACCTGTAGGTGAGCAACACAGAATAGACAAGAACACACAGACACACACACACACACACACACACACACACACACACACACACACACACACACACCTTTGCTCGATCGCGCCCAGACACCTCAGGGGTTGCTACAATCCTCGTGTGTACCTCTAGCACGCCTTCCCCATACACCGAACAAAAAGCCGCTCTTCAGATGTTGACCTGTCTTGCCCGCTTACTTCAGTTGGCATCCATCCACTGGCGTCCTGGTCTATAGCAGCAACATCCCCGCCCAGCGCATGCGCTGGCACTTCATGTCCTCACGTGGTACTGGAAGAGGATGTGCAGCTGAGTTGGCAGAGCACGTGCCCAAGAAAGTCAAAGGACCCGAGTTCGAGTCTCAGTCAAGCGCACAGTTTTAATCGGCCAGTAAGTTTCTCAATAACAATAATTATCATAGAAGAATGAGTACTTACTGCAACTGCTTATGCTTCTTGCGTAATGGGAGACTGGATATACGTTTTTAAATACTATACACAATTTCAACACATGCATCACGATGTGGTCATGGACCCAGTCAGGTAAAGCACTTTCTTACCACTCTGTTGCATTAGAGTTATTTGTTGAAGTATTCCTCCTGTCCACAGTCATACGTTCCTCCGTTATCATGCTTGTCCATTCTTGATGCAGAAAGCTGTGAGTACATTTCTCTGATACATGTTTACTACAAACAGACTTCTTAAATTCTTCTTTGTTCACCGTAAGCAACTCGCCAATTGAAAATGTGAGACAAACATAGGTATAGACAGAGAAGAAATGACGGCACTCACTTCAGCGTTATGCATAGTGCCTATTACAAATTTCATACGTACTAAGTTATTCTCGTGAAGTCACAATCACAGCTCTACTGCAGGCAAATTACAATTGTTCGAAGTATGGGAAGCTTGCATGCAGTTGGTTGAAACACTGACGAGCGGCGATGCTCGGGGCGGGGCCATGTTGAGTGGTGACTTAAGAGTTGGAGTGGCGTTTGGGGGTGGTGGAATGAAGGAAAGGGAATATTTGATCTCTGCTTAAGACAGTAGTACTACTCAGGACACACATTCGTTGAAAGCACTGATGATGGCTGTGAATCAGTTGAAATCGATTTGCAAAAGTGAATAACGAAAACATGATTTTGCGATTGGTTGCTACTTATTTGGTAATTTAATGGAATGGGAGCAGGCGCGTGGGGGCAGAGGAGTGGGGTGACGTTCATAGGAGAATGGTGAGATGAGGTCATGCATGAGCTTGAAGATAAGCAAGTGCTGATGCTGACAAGAAAGTGCTGATACTGATGCCAGCGCATTTTCCGTCAGAACATACACTAATCCACCACTGTTGGATTCATAGGGGGAAAAAATTCACCCGTAGGAAAGTCGACTGCTTTATGTAAGGGGCAATCGGAAAGTTTCCATTTGACACCGTTACTGCAGCATGTATGCAACATAGCGCAACTCTGATACGGGTATACACTGGGAGACAAAAACCGTAGCGATATGCACTGATACAGGTGACGGTAGTACCGCATTGAAACCTACAATCATAGATAAGCGGATGTAAGTTGGAAGGTTAGGGCTCAGGTACCATCATGTGTCATTCCGTGTTAATACCTTATTGACACCAGTACCTATGGAATACAACACTGATTGATCTCACTAATAGCGCAATAAACACAAGTAGGCCTTGATTAATAAGAGTTTCAGCTAACCCAAATTATGAAATAGTTCTTAATTTAATTAAAAGGGAACAGGCAGGCCTTCAATAATAATAGCTTCAGTTAAGTAAAATTACCAAATAGAAAAAGAGCAGGCCTTCAATAATAACAGCTTCAAAAAATGGTTCAAATGGCTCTGAGCACTATGGGACTCAACAGCTGAGGTCATCAGTCCCCTAGAACTTAGAACTACTTAAACCTAACTAACCTAAGGACATCACACACAATCATGCCCGAGGCAGGATTCGAACCTGCGACCGTAGCAGTCGCGCGGTTCCGGATTGCGCGCCTAGAACCGCGAGACTACCGCGGCCGGCTAACAGCTTCAGTTAAGTAAAATTACCAAATAGACAATAGCCAGGCGTTCAGTGATAACAGGTTCAGTTAAACAGAATTGACAAACAGAAAATAAGCAGGCCTTCAAAAGTAATAGCTTCTACTAAGTAAAATTACCAAATACAAAACAGGCAAGCCTTCAATACTATCAGCTTCAGTTAAGTAAGATTACCAAATAGAAAACAGACAAGCCTGCAATGATAACATCTCTAGTTAAATCAAATTACCGAATTTAAAAAAGACGGGCCTTCTTTGATAACAGCTTTAGTTATGCAAAATTACCATATGGAAAACAGGCAAGCGTTCAATGGTAACAGCTGCAGTTACGTGAAATTTCCAAATAGAAAACAAGCAGGACTTCTTTAATAACAGCTTCAGTTAAGCAATACTGCCAAATAGAAAACAGGTAGAACTTCACGAAAAATTGGTTCTGTTAAGTAACCAAGAGCTGCTCCTCACAAGGGGTGCACTAGAAGGTTTATACACAGGGAGCACAAGACTACACCAAATAGGAAGGGCAGTAATGGTTAACTTCCAAGGCCATTTTCGTTGGGTAAAGACGGGGAAAAAGGAATATTAACACAGGCAAGTTAATTCGTGAAAGCAAATATAACTAACCAAATGGTATACCAACGTTATTGCAAGATAACGCCGCTACAACGACGGCGAAACACCCGAAAGGAAATTAGAAAGCCAAACCCAATTACATAGTCTCAGAAATTGCAAATTTGAGACTGAGGCACCTCCTAAATCAACAGAATTGACAGAGCAATAACGTCTACAATGCGCGAAGGTATCTTGAAAGTGGCCCCCGACGGTATTACAAGAGGAAGGTACTTACTTGGTGTTCGCAGACGTTTGGCAGGGATGTCGTCTAAAACCCAACCACCGAGGTATTGTCTGATGACGAGAGGGAGCAGGGGCGAGGGAGTCCGGCCACAGCATAGAAAGCATAGAAGAAACATGCTATCTCTCCGGCTCAGAAACACCATCGGCGCACAAAGTTTAAGGTATCCTGTTAACAAACAACTATGGGCAGTATCGACTCAACAAAAGCAAACTACAGCCACAATTCAAGGAACGAACTGGTGGTGAAATAGATCAGCTAAAAAATCACAATGATCGCGGTATACCAATAGTTATCAATAAGAAAATAACAGTTACGACATCAAAGTCCGAAACTTAACTGAAGTTCACGAAACGAAGCTGAAGCTTGCTGGTACCAAAGGGGGCCCAGAATACAGCACAGCATAACTGTTCTCTCTCATTGGTGTGTCAGGTCCAAGAGTTGGCTGGCCAGGCTACACACGAAGACGGCACTCAAAGTCAGCCACGGATTCAAACCGGTCCACAAATATCCCCAGCAACCACTTGCTGGAGTCTGTGCCCAAGATGCTTACGCAAGTGCTCGCGTTAAGGCCGATTCCCACTACAGCGCGGCAGAGCGGCGCGCGACAACGGCAGCGGCAAGCCTTTGCCGCGTTGACGCGACGGCTCGCGGAATTGGGGTTCCCATCTGGAAGCGGCAGACGCTAGCAGTAGCCAATGACGGACCGCCACTGAGGTATATACAAACTGACATGAGCACAATGTTAAATTCACGTGAAATGTCTGACCACGAGAGACAATACCGATCCTACCACTAGATGCACTGAAGAAAGGCAAACCTGTGCTTATAGCACTTGCATATTTAGGGAAAGGCTCTCACAATATTAGCTGAAAGGCACTCTTGAAGCTCTGGAGGTATCAGCGATAAAACACAAGAACACAAATCAGAAACCAAACGGCAGTTCTAAGACTTCAATGACTTGAAAGAAAGCAGTAATTGAGAAGGCAGAAGTAGAAAGGATATAAAATGCAGACTGTCAATAGCAAGAAGAGCGTTTCCGAAAAAGAAAATTTGTTTACATCGAATATACATTTTAATGGTTGAGTAGTATTTTATAAATATATTTGTGTGAAAGTGAAACGTTGACTATGAACAGTTCTGCCAAGAAAACAATGGACGCTTTCAAAACGTGGTGATAAATAAGAATTCTGAAGATTAAATACGAAGATCATACAACTAAAGAAGAGGTACTGAATTAAATAGAGGAGGAAGAGGAAGTTATGGCACAACTTGTCTATAAGAGGAGTTAGTTGACAGGACGCATTGTGACGCATCAAGGAATTGTCAGTTTGGTAATGGGGGCTAAATAATTGTAGAGAGAGGCCAAGGCTTGACTACGGTAAGCGGATTAGAATGGGTGTAGGATGCAGTAGTTACGCAGAGATGAAGAGGTCTGCACAGGGTACACTGCTGAGGAGCACTGTATCAATAAACAGAGGAATTGTATTTCTTGTTAATGCACCCCAGCAGCAAATAACATCACTTTTCATTAGGCAGGTCATTTGGGTAAATATTACGAGAACATTTGTTAATATAGCCTCTAGCACATATAATTGTGATGTATTTGTGTATGCATCTCTATTGCCCACCCGGTTAGCCGTGCGGTCTAACACACGGCTTTCCGGGCGGGTAGGAGCGCCTGGTTCCCGGCAAAAATCCGCCAGGCGGATTTGTGTCGTGGTCCGGTGAACCGGCCAGTTTGTGGATGGTTTTTAGGCGGTTTTCCATCTGCCTCGGCAAATGCGGGCTGGTTCCCCTTATTCCGCTCAGCTAAACAATGTCGACGATTGCTGCGCAAACAAGTTCTCCACGTACGCGTACACCACCATTACTCTACCACGCAAACATAGGGGTTACACTCGTCTGGTGTGTGACGTTCCCTGGGGGGTCCACCGGAGGCCGAACCGCACAATAACCCTAGGTTCGGTGTGGGGAAGGGTGAAGTGGTCTGCGGTAGTCGTCGTGGGGTTGCGGACCAATGCGGCTGCGGCGGGGACGAAGCCTCTCCGTCGTTTCTAGGTCCCCGGGTAACATGCATCTCTATTAGTCTCTGGAAACAGCCTTATGTTAGGGAAAAGTTACAACTTGAATGCTGTTTTATTATGGTGACTGTCAGCAAATGATAAAGTTTAATTACTGTCTTGGCACTCTGCCATTTGTAGCATTTTCCATAAGACACGTATTCCTTCATGAAACAACCACCAATTACTGGTTACGTACTATCCATGACTTTTTAATGCACTGTCAGTCCTCAAACTGTGTAGAAGTCATCGGTGGCAAATGTATCCTAACGCAGTTTTACGTATGCTGCCATACGTTTTTTGTGCAGTGGAAGCTTTTCCGCTGACTTCTGATGTCATGTGACCATTCTCAGGCGTATTAAAGGCTGCACTAACATCGTATGAAACTAATTTTTAATTACCGTTTGTGTCGGGAAAAGCAGGATAATCAAAAAATAAATATAGTGCTTTGGCAAACAAATATCGAATCGGCAGTTGGATTATAACGCCTAAAGTGGTAACTGTGAAACCAACTACTTGCAAGACTGGGATCAATGAAACTTTATGGATATTGACAACGATTCATTTAATATTTCGTACTTTATGCCAAGGTGTTTGACACAAAGATTCGATGTGGGATGTAAAAATCTTTCGGGAAAAGAAACCCACTTATCGAAGGCTATATATCCGGCTTTAAAGTCTGTTTAAGCGATACTGGAAGGAGTAATTGGCAATCTGGTGTTATTGCATGTAATTATAAAGTATTGTAAACGCTGCAAATGAACAAAATGTCTTAAGGCAAAACGAAATAATTAATAAGGCGTTTGTTTACGTGGCCATCACCAGCAGCAAGCACAGAAATATTCGTTTTGTAAATAACAAACGCCATTTTCTTCCTGTGGTGAATTTTATTTGTTCTAGATGCTTTTCGCCTTTTACTTTAAGATACTTCTAGTGGAATCTTTGTGATATTTGTAGATTATGAAACAGTTCAGGTCTTATCTTTTGTAATGTTACTTTAAATCCGTCTTGATTGCAAATTTTTTTTATTATTCATATGACCGGTTTCGGTTCATTCAGAACCATCTTCAGATCTGATATTTAAGTTACAGGAGTAACCCGTCCAATTCAGCAACTTTCACATGCTACGTCACATGTGACGTTGCTGAATTGGATGGGTTACTCCTGTAACTTAAATATCAGATCTGAAGATGGTTCTGAATGAACAGAAACCGGTCATATGAATAATAAAAAAATTTGCAATCAAGACGGATTTAAAGTAACATTATAAAATCACTGATTGCTGTTATCCCATAAGACATTATGTCTGTTTTTGCAAAACTTATCTTTTGTGTGAGTAAATGATTACTAACAGTTAATCGAATTTTTGCCTGGCATCTGCGTTTCCTCTCATTTGGTCGCAGGCTGAAGCTCGCACTATAAAATCACTTACGAGACATACCACATTTTCACGTTACAAACTTTTTTCTTCACAGTTTTCATGTCCTTTGCTCTAATTGGTATGGAGCAGAATTATTCTTCTGTCACTAGCTGCGGATATTTTACCAAAAACTGATTTAGAGTCGGAACTGCTGAGTGTTCAATTTATGCCCCTTCTTATTTGGTTTGTTTATCTACACGTTGCCAAACTATCGAAGTATACGCTGAAAACTAACGTCTGTTCGTTGTGTCCCTATATAATTCTTTATGTGTGTGTTAGTTAGTCAGGGTGAGTTGAAGAAATTTGAATGTGAATGAAATATCTGCCACAGCGTAGTTGAGAGTTTTCGTGTTCACCTGATTCGAGTTTTGGTTTAAATATGTTGTGGAGGGGTTTATGTAAGAGTGAGGACAAAGAGGTTGAGTGCTAGTATTCTGATAATAATCGTCCTTTGAAATGTTATTCTACTATTTTATCTATTAATGTAAGCAGTGAATTTACTCTTACATGAACTCCTCCACAAAACATTTAAACCAAAACTGAAATCAGCTGAACACCAAACCTTCCAACCACTCTCTGACCACTATTACATTCACTTTCAACTTTCTATAACTCTCATTGACTGGCCACACACACATACAGTAATAACGAGAGCCGGCTGGAGTGGCCGAGCGGTTCTAGGCGCTACAGTCTGGAACCACGCGACCGCTACGGTCGCAGGTTCGAATCCTGCCTCGGGCATGGATGTGTGTGATGTCCTTAGGTTAGTTAGGTTTAAGTAATTCTAAGTTCTAGGGGACTGATGACCTTAGAAGGTAAGTCCCATCGTGCTCAGAGCCATTTGAACCATTTTATAACGAGAACAGAAATAAACAAACGTTATTTTTCAGCATATAATTCGTTAGATTGACAACATGTACACAAACAAACCAAACAGGAAGAGACATGAAGGGAACACACTGTAGTTACGACTTTAAATTACAATTTTCGGTAAAATGTGTACAGGTAGTGACAGAAGAAAAAAGAGCGAACATAAGACTGTGGTGACCTGGTGAGAGGAAACACAGATGTCCGCCAAAAACTCGATTGGCTGTAAGTAATCATTTATTTACGTAGAAAAAGGATGTGGACTGTTTTGTTATCTGCAAGTACCACATATCAAAACAAAATTGAATCGTTCTGGATTCCACCGAAGATGCCTTAAAGTAAAAAGCGAAACGCGTCTTGAACAAATAAAGTACACGACAGCAAGAAAAAGATGTTTGCTACGTACCAAAGGAAATAACCAATAGCTGTAGATACTTAGCAATTTACATCTTATGACATACCATCAAATTAGTTACCATTTAACTTCTGTAGGTCTGTATAGAATACTGTAAATGTTAACATGTTCCATGTCACTATAATTCTCATTTCTCATGCTATCAAATGTTTAAAATCTTCATTGCTCCATTCTGAAAAACTGCAATTATTTTCACATCTCGGTAGATAAATAGATTTTAGATATTTAATATGCGGCTAAATACATGACTATTTACAAGTTATCATTTGCAAAAACCCACGTTTCGTTTCCTTGAACCGTTTACGAAATTTAGGGCTGATACAACCACATGGTTTGCGACGAGCAGGACAAAGTATCGGTCGCATCGCAAACGAACCTTGCGCGGCCACCGCGCAATCCGTCTGCCGACATATCGTTCAATATCTCGAGAATGGTGATAGCTATCGCTCTGCTCTCAACTTTAGAAACAATTTCTGTATATTGATTACATTGCATTACCTAAAACGAACTATACGCGAAGTCCACTCAATGCGTTTTTACCTCTACACACTCATTAAAATTTCGTGTAATGGTTTACGTAAATGCAATGCAGTAAGTAACCACGCTGAATAACGAAAGGAAATTCAGTCCCTTATCGAGAGAAGATATCAGGCTGCAAGATGCAGGAGAATCAAATTTTTCACCTAATAATTTCCTTGAAATCGGATGATAAGTATTTCAAAGCTGCCACCGCGTCCGCGCCAGCACTTCCGCGAAAGTTCGTATGGCCAGAGTTTTGTGCCTGACGTCACGCTCAACGGGTTCTGTGACTTGTGGCGTGGACCTACGGCGCGGCACACGGCAGCGGCTCGACATGGGCAAACCGTGAGGCATCTCGCAGCTGACGGCGCAGCTGACGGCGTTTCCACGGCAACCAAGGCCCTGCCGCAAGGTTTTGCCATGCAACAGCCCTAGTGGGAACCAGCCTTTACACGCTGGGAGGACCTCACACACAGTCCTCCTCAGCCTGCTACCACCACCCAACTCGCCATGCCACCACAAACCCCGTCGTGATCAACAACCTTGAGCAAAGACCTTAGTGACCTCAAACCAGAGGGACATCACAGAACAGATCGAGCTAGTGGTGCCAGGAACCTCGCCATCACTCAACCGCCTCCCATAAACCAATGGGCCCCAGTACAGCCTACAGAAGAAGGGGAAGCTTAATTATTGGGCTTAAGTTGATGAAGGTGCATCCTGAGGACGTTACCAGTTGGCAGATGCCTGACAAGTAAGTTAATTGGACCCAGATTTTTTATGATTGGCACCACCCATCACCTGACTGGCACTGTTGTGCACGAAACTCTGCCCTGAAAGCGGTGCCTATTCCTATTATATCACCATGCCTGGCGGCGGTGGGCTAACTTAGTGTTATTCCTGGGCCTTTCCCAATTTTCCCTAAGATTTTCAGGAGTAACAGACGAAACCAGGAGGTTGCTGATAACCAACAAGTTGCATAGAAGCGAATTGATGGGACACCCAAACAAGAGAGTGACAGGAACTGCCTTAGATGCTTCGTTCTGTTATATGTTAAATGCAAAATTGAGCAAAGGCAAGGTGGTATCCCACTTACTTGGAGACTTATGATGGTAAATGATCAAAGTTGACTTAAGGTTGTGATTCACTCTGTCGGTAAAAGATGCCTGAGGATAATATGAAATGGTGGTTCAGTTCTTAACAGCATTACAAAAACAAAACTGCTTAAACTGTTCCGAAACATAAACCAAAGTGTTATCACTAAGAAGAGTCTTAGGGGGTCCAAACCGACTAAAGGTGCTGGTCTGATATGCAGCGGTAATGGACACCACGACCTGTGGCTGGGGAATGCTTCAGCAACCACCTGAACATATCTGTTCCCCTTCTTGGTATGAGGGAGAGGCCTATATAATCGATAAAGAGTTTATCGATAGGGTTCTCCTCGCACTCGGATTGCAACAACCCCTTCGGAGGACTATTACTGAGTTAGCTTTCTTACAGGCTTCGCACTCACCAACTAATCGCTTCATATCTTATACAACATGGGCCAAGTGCGGTGGGCCCTCCCACTAAAGAATTATGAAAATAATGGAAAGCGGGAGACACGAGCTCCTGAGGCAAACCAATTTTAAAGTCCCTGGCTTCGAACGGCTTTATGTAGTATGCCATTCCTGATGGAAAACGTGAAGATGCGGATCGCCCACTGGCAGTCCCACCAATTATTCTGGATTCGATTGTCCGTCCCGAGATCAAACTCCCTGTGCTCAAGATAGACCTGAAACTTCTCTAAGGCGAACAGCACAGCTAGCGCCACACACTCATAAGCGAAATAATTCATGTTGGGATGAGACAACCTTTTAGATGTGAAAACTAATGGGTGTCTTATACCTTGATCCTCCTGAAACAACACGGCAACAATACCGGCACTGGAGGTATCAATTTGAACGATAAATCTTTAGCCAAAATCCGGGACGGCTAAGACCGGCTGGATGGTGATAGCCGTCTTGATAACTTCAAAACCTGCTTGTTGGCTCTCACCCCAGAAAAATTTCTCCCCTTTCCTACGTAGTTTATTTAGAGGAGCGGCCATCTGGCCAAAATCAAAAACAAAACGGCGAAAATAAATCTCCACTCCAATAAATCTGAATATCTCCTTCCTATTTCGGGACTGAAAAAAATTCTTCAGCACGTTAGTTCCTTCTTGGTCAATCCTAAAGCCGTCCCAGGAAATTAAATGGAACAGAAAGGACACCTGTTTCCTTGGATGGCTTAATGGTCAACCTCGCATCCCGAAACTTGTTGAGCTATGATGCTCAAACGAAGGACTATAAATGACAACATCGTCAAGGTAATTAAAGACTCAAGAAAACTTCAATTCGCCTAGAATATGATCTAACAAACGAGACAAAACCGCCGTCCCAGTGGCACTCAGTTCAAGTTATGAACGTTCCCGTCAGTACAGAACGCGCTGACATGTTTACACTCCTCGGTAACAGAAATCTGATGATAATCTTGGTTGAGATCTAGCAGCGTGAACCAAAAGCTCCCGGAAAACGTGTAAAACAGGTATGAAGATCCGACAAGGGAAAAGATTCTAAGATAACCTTCTTATTAAGAAGCCTATAATAAACCATTGGCCTGCAATGCTGTTACGCCTAGGGAGATGTAGACGGCCTAATGACCCCCTCCTTTAACATACCCGCCAATTTCTGTCTCAACATTTTCATTTTGGGTGGCGAGAGGCGATAACGAGACTGTCGCACCGGAATATCGTCAGTCAAGCGTATGTGGTCCTGTATGACGTTAGTGACTCCTACTTATTTGAAAAAGACTCGGAAAACTCCCCTAATATATTCGACAACTGCCCTGCTTGGCCGGGTTCAAGATGGGCCACATCAGATTCATCGGAGTTACAATTTATCGAATTCCCCACACTTGCACTGTCACTTTCTTGTCACTGGGCGAAAACCTAAAAGAGTAGGTGCAGCTTGCAAGGTCGAGAACTAATCCAGTTTTCTGCACAAAATCACACCCGAGCAACAAACTGAGTGCAAGATCTTTAACAAGCAACAACGTAAGGGGCCATGAGAAGTTAAAAATGGATAAACAACCACGCACCTCGCCGGCGAGAGACAACTCTTATCCATTGGCCACATGACATCTCTGATGGCAGGGGCTCACGGAAGATAATTTACACAAATGCCCTAACTCCAAATACCAATTATAATTCAACAAGAACACCGAGCCACCAGAATCCAACAGCGCGCTCACGGACTCTTGTCCTAGACGGGCAGAGAAAACAGGGAGGGCAGATCCGGAAAGAGCTTGAATACGCGCGCACCATGGCGCACGCCTCCGACGGAAACAATGCACCCTCTTCTTCACCTGGCGTCATTTGCTTGTACTATGGGACACCCTCGCACCAAGTGATCACGGGCGCCTTACCAAAAACAAAGTTTCCCAGAAAATATACTCCATGCTTGAGGAGCTCTATTAATTCTATAGGTGGGCGGAGGAGTTTCAAAGTGCTCCTCACGCTTCTGCTCCTCATTGGCAATTGACTCAACCAACGATTGCAATTTCCGTAAACTAGTGGGGCGGGAAGGAAAGGCCAAGCGCGACCTATCCTCGGGATGCGTGGCCTCCAAAAGTTTCGGTACACTATTGAGTTCCGAAAGCGACGTACTAGGAGCCAAGGTGGCTAGGCGCAGTCGCTCGGCATACTGGCTAAGCGGTTCAAACGGTGCATGCACCCGCCAGTAATATTTCCGTTAAAGCTCCATACGCATCCAGAGCGAGATCTTCCTGTCGACAGTCAGTCCTCTTAGTTATTCCATTGAGCCCTCCCGCTTCAGGACTTCAGATATAAAATTACTCAGAATACTTTCGCCAATGGGTAAAGTAATGCTAGTATCACATGGTGAGGTGTCCCCAAGGCATTCGAATGACATTCGACTGACACCAACAGCCATAAAAACTGCTGGACATGGCACAAGTATCGAGTGAAAGTTCTGAAATCCACTGAGTAGGCACATAATTGTGTTGGGTAGTCTAGCGAAATGATTATCTAGAGGGCTACCTAAACCTTGGGCCCCAGGCACCTGACAAAATACTGATTCGTGGGGATAGCTGCTAGACTTGGTCCCGCTTCCTGACCTTCCAGTCTTGAGGACGCTGCTTGGACTTACAAATCCCTCGCTCGATCACTGAATATCCCACCCCAGTAACTTCATGCTGGCTGAGATGCAAGAAGGCAACGTCCCCCAAACGATTCCCCAAATGTGCTAGGTGGGCCTTAATTCTTCGAATTTTCCTAACAGTAAGATGAGTGTTCTGCAGAAAGGAGAATCTCCACTGCATCCCAGCCAACGCTGCGGAAATATTATCGAGAGGAACACCTGCGTCCCAAATGGTGCTCGCCGAAACACAAAGCGGGGTGCCAAACGCCGCGCGCAAGTGCTCTTCCTTCAGATGCCCGATTCCGGGGCGGCCCCTTTGATCCATAGCAAGGTAGATCCCTGTCAACAACGGAATTAATACATTTCTCGACAGATGGTAGGGGATCCTTACACACTAAGGAAATGATCACAGGAAATGACAAATGACCAGAGAAATGATAGACAATTCTAAATCCAGCCCCCCTCTGCCAACAGAACGCAAGCACGCTCTGAGAATGCCACTTGAAACCTACAGTTATGGAAGTGTGTATAAGGCGAAAAGGTTATGGCGCATGTACCGTCATGTGTCATTTCCTGTTGCTTCCTTTTTGACACAAATACTTCTGAAATGTGTCATTTCCTGTTACTTCCTTTTTGACATAACTATCTCCGAGTCGGGTAGGCCTGTGGGAATCACAACTTTAGTTAAATACAACACTCATTGAGTAACGTATCAGATCTCGATAACAGGGCAAGAAAAACATGTAAGTCTTGATAAATAAGAGTTTCAGCTAACCCAAATTATGAAATAGCCCTTAATTTAATGAAAAGGGAACAGGCAGGATTTCAATGATAACAGCTTCAGTTAAGTAGAATTGCCAAATAGAAAACAGGCAGGCATTCCATAACAGTAACTTCAGTTAAGAAAGATTACCAATTACAAAAAAGGGAGGCCTCCAATCACAGCAGCTACAGTTAAATGAAATTACCAAATAGAAAACAGGCAGACCTTCAGTAATAACAGCTTCAGTTCAACAAAATTGCTAAATAGAAAACAGACAGGGCTTCTCTAATAACAGCTTCAGTTAAGTAAAACAGGCAGGCCTTCAATAATAACAGCTTTAGTTAAGTAAAACTACCAAATAGGAAACAGGCAGGCCTTCAATGATAACGGCATCGGACAGACAAAATTAGCAAATACAAACAGACAATACTTCAATAACAACAGCTTCAGTTAAGTAAAATTACCAAAAGAGAAAACAGGCGGGCCTTCAGTGATAACGACTTCAGTTAAAGGAAATTTCCAAACAGAAAAGAGGCAGGCCTTTCTTAATGACAGCTTCAGTTAAGTAAGACTACCAAATAGAAAATAGGTAGGTCTTCATGAATAAATGTTGCTATTAAATAACCAAGAGTTTGAATCATCTCATCACAACGGGTGGACCAGAAGGCTTACACGTAAGGAGCACAAGACTGCATTATATAAGAAGGCCAAGAAAGTTGCAGCGAGAGGACCGCCATTCCAAGGCCCTTTTCGTCGGGTACAGATCGGCAAAAGAAATATTAACGCAGCGAGGTTAATTACATGAAAGCAACCTGCGTCACTGCAAGGTTCCGTTTCTACGACGACGGCAAAACCCCCAAAAGAAAACTTGGCTGCCAAACCGAATTACACTACCACAGAAATCGCAAATTTGTGACTCGGGCACCTCCTAAACCAGTATAATTAACAAAGCGATGACGTCTGCAATGCCCGAAGTTATCTCGAAACCGGTACCCGGCAGTATTACAAGAGGATGGCATTTATCTGGTGTTTTAAGACGTTTGGCAGGGTGGTCGGCTAAAACACAACGTTCTAGGTACTGCGTCGCGACGAGGGGGGGGGGGGGGGGGAGAGGGGTTCCTGCCACAGCGTAGAAGAAACACGTTATCGCTCTGCCACATGAAACACCATCGGCTCTCACAGTTTAAGATATCCTGTTAACAAACAACCAAGGGCAGTATAGACTCCTGCAAAAGCAAACAGTAGCCAGAATTCAAGGAACCAACTGGTGGTACAAACGATCAGCTAAAAATCGCAATGATGGCGACAGACATATCGCTATCAATAAGAAAATAACAATAAAGACCTCAAAATCCAAAACTTAACTGAAGTTCACGAATCGAAGCTGAGGCTTGTCGGTTCCAAAGGGGCCCAGAATTCAGCGCAGCGAAACTGGCTTCAGCTCTCTCATCGATGTGTCACGACTCGGAGCTGGCTGGGCAGGCTACGCACGAAGAAGGCACTCGAAGTCAACTACGAATTCGAATCGGACCACAAACATGCCCAGCAATCACTCGCCGGACTCCGTGCCCAAGACGCTTGCGCAAGTGCTCGCGTTTTTCGCTGCGCGGACCTCTCGCTCCGTTACGACCACCCAACTCGCCACGGCACCACACACCCTGTCCCCATCAACAAGCTCGAGCAAAGATATTAGTTGCGTCAAACCAGAGGGACACCACACAACAGATCGAGCTAGTGGTGCCAGGAATTCGAAAGGCGACGCCAGCAACCCGTCACGGCTCACGCGTACACAAGATATAAAATGGCAATGCATTGGCGAAGCTGTTTGGTACACAGATGGTTCATGTGACAAGATCTCCGACGTCATTACGGCCGAACTAAGGGAATTAACAGAGTTTGAACGGGGAGTGGTAGTTGGAAACAGATGCTTGGGAAATTCCATTTCGGGAATCGTTAGGGAATTCAATATTCCGAGATCAACAGTGTCAAGAGCGTGCCGAGAATACCAAATTTCAGGCATTAACCCTCACCATGGACAACGTAGTAGCTGACGAGCTTCACTTAACGGTCGAGCGGTTCTATGCGCTTCAGTCTGGAACCGCGTGACCGTTACGGTCGCAGGATCGAATCCTGCCTCGGGCACGGATGTGTGTGATGTCCTTAGGTTAGTTAGTTGTAAGTAGTTCTAAGTTCTAGGGAACTGATGACCTCAGAAGTTAAGTCCCATAGTGCTCAGAACCATTTTCACTTAACGACCGACAGCATCGGCGTCTGTATAGAGTGGTCAGTGCTAACAGACATGCGACTGTGCGTAAAATAACGGTGGAAATCAGTGTGGGACGGACGACGAAGGTATCCGTTAGCTCAGTGCTGCGAAATCTGGCATTAATCCACTATGGCAGCAGACGACCAACGCCAAAGCCTTTGCTAGCAGCACGGCGTCACCTGCAGAGCCTCTCCTGGGCTCGTGAGCATATTGCTTGGACCCAAGAGGACTGGAAAATCGCGGCCTAGTCAAATGAGTCCCGATTTTAGTTGGTAAAAGTTGGTAGGGTTCGAGTGTGGCGCAGACCACAGGGAGCTATGGACCCAGGTTGTCAACAAAGCACTGTGTAAGCTAAATCGATCATTGGCTGGACATCGGTTACTCGGAGACCATTTTAAGCCGTTCATGGACTTCATGTGTTTCCAAACGACTATGGAATTTTCATGGATGACCATGCGCCATGTCACTGTGCCGCAATTGTTCGCAATTCGTTTGAAGAACATTCTGGACAATTTGAGCTAATGATTTGGCCACTCAGAACGTCTATGAGATATAATCGAGAGATCAGTCTGCGAACAAAATTCTGCACCGGCAACAGTTTCGCAAATTTTGAACGGCTATAGAGGCAACATGGCTCAATATTTCTGCAGGGCACTTCGAACGACTTTTTGAGTGCATTCCACGTCGAGTTGCGCACTATGCCGGACAAAAGAAAATGGTTCAAATGGCTCTGAGGACTATGGTATTTAACATCTGTGGTCATCAGTTCCCTATAACTTAGAACTACTTAAACCTAACTGACCTAAGAACATCACACACATCCATGCCCGAGGCAGGATTCGAACCTACGACCGTAGCGGTCACGCGGTTCCAGACTGTAGCTCCCAGAACCGCACGGCCATACCAGCCTTGGCAGCCAAAGGACAAACACCAGCAGACATCCATCTGGGAATGAAGAATGTCTGTCGAAATCCGCCGTTGTGGAATGGCGCGTAATAAGGGGTGCTGCTGCTGCCTCATGATAATGCACGTCCTCGTACCCCAAATGTCATAACGCAGAAGTTACACCAACTCATGTGGGAGCTAGAAGAACACTCGCCAAATAGTCATGATCTTATCTGTGCGATTATCTCTTAAAAAATGCCTTGAAGAGTCGACAATTTCTGTCAAACGAGCAATGCAGCAGACAGTTACTGACCTCTTCACGCAGTAGGACACTGTGTTTTACCAGACGGATATCTTCAATCTGGTGCGTCACCGGGATGGTTGCTTCATTGATCACGGCAAGCTTGCCTGATTGACATACCGATTCCGGATTATATGTCTTTCGAATGGAAACTGTTTTATCGCCCCTTATACTTTTTTATTACCAGGTATGTACTTAAGCGAATCCAACAATAGGTCATATTTTTCTTATATCTTCCGTGTCACCGACTTTTTCCACTTATGCACCACAATTTCTTGCCATTATCAGTACGTGTTATTGCTTCTGATTTCTAATGAATCCAAATAACTGTGATTTGAAGTGTCCCGTTCATCTTGACCCCCCCTAAATAACTGTTTGTCAAGATGCAAATTACAAAATGTTTCAAGCAAATGTTCTTTAGCCGTCAGGGGGACATCGATCAGCGCGATTGCCTTCGTTGTAGCTTTGTTTTTTACAAAGATATGAACAGCGGTACGACCTTTTTAAACGGCACCCTGTATTTTTTATTCGGTAATTAATTTCCTCTCCTAAAGACCTATTAAAAATGTATCAGAGTGTACCATTCACTGAAACACAACGTTATTAATTACATAACACAACATTGACTTTGAGCCCGGGATCACAAACTCGTGCACTTGCTGGAGTTGTCAGAAAACAAAATTGACTTTGACTCTCCTGTACCACTGCCCAGGAGTAGAACATTCAAAGGTGCTCAAAGTGGTGACCCTGGACACCGATATACTGGCGCACTCGTTGAATGAAAAAATTATTTACTGCTTGCAGTGTTGCCTGCTGAAGAGAATTACAAGCAAGCACGATACGTTCCTGCATGTCCTCTGGAGTTATTGGAATATCGTGATAGACAACGTCTTTAATGCATCCCCAAAGAAAAAAGTCCAGAGGATTTAAAACAGGAGACTTAGCACGTCTAGTAACTGTTCCTCCTCTACCAATCCATTTGGCAGAATACGTTCGGTTCAGAACACGACGTGCAAGCAATGCATTATGTGCTCGACGTCCATTGTGTTGATACCACATAAGGATTCTGGTTCTTAGCGACACTTCATCCAGAAGAGCAGGTAGAATTCGTCTGAGCAAGTTGACATACGCTGTTCCGTTCAGACTACCATTGAAGAAATAAGGGACAATAATTGTAGTACCAAACATTCCACATCAGACGTTAACTCAACGTTGACGCTGATGTTCCATCTGTCTAAATCATCGTGGGTTGTCGCTGGACCAATAATGCATGTTCCTTGTATTTACCTGTCCTTTATTTGAGAAGGAACATTCATCGGGTTGGCGAGGATTTGCTGCTGTGTTCGCTGACAGAACTGTACACGATTCTGTAAATCATTCCATGTAATTCTTGATGTAGGTGTACATGGTAAGGATGGAACCGGTGACGTGTAAGAATACGATGTACACTGGTTTTTGGAATGCCAGTCTCGTGTTAAAGCTGTGATGTGCTCACATGTGGATTCATACCAACGGGAGCGCGAACAGTAACTTCGGCAGCTCCGTCTGTGCGAATGCTAAGACGATTGCGTCGTCGTGGGTTGAAACTTCCCGTTTCCAGATGCGACGCAACAAGACGAGAAAACATCCGTCGGGAAGGTGGGTTCTTGTCAGGATATTGCTCTCTGTACAGTTCCGCTGGTTGCGTAGCATTTCGCTTACCAACAACAACAACAACAACAATAAAAGAAACGTTATGTCAATGAAGTTTGTAGGAAAGACAGCCTTTACTGTATGCCTAATCTACACAACAGTACTTAAAAGGACTAAACTACTGTACTAAATGTACGTAAGGAAACAGTATTGTAGTTACTGTTCTGTTCTACTCACACAACTCTTCAACTGACTATGGTTGACGAAATGATGGATGTGCATCCTACTTACGTTTACAATTGTCCTCTGTCACCATCAACACGTGGACATGTTCCATCACCCCGAGTAGCTGCACTAAGCGCTGGCAGCGTCAATGTCAGTGTTGTGTTATGTAGTTAATAATGTTGTGTTTCAGTGAATGGTACACTGTGTTACATTTTTGAATAGGTCTTTAGCAGAGGAAATTAATTACCGAAAAAAATACAGGGTGCCAGTTAAAAAAGTCATACCGCTGTTCATATCTTTGTAAAAAACAAAGCTACAATGAAGGCAATCATGCTGATTGATGTCCCCCTGGCGACTAAAGAACATTTGATTGAAACATTTTGTAATTTGCAGCTGGACAAACAGTTATTTAGGATGGTCAAGATAAACGGGACACTCTGAATACAGGAAAAATTGTGATAGGACTCTGTTTGTATACTGGAAACGGTGTTAACAAGACAGAATATTGTTTGAAACTATGTGTCATTAAGAGGCAGAGCGTGAAAATGAACTGGAGTAATAACGAATCTACAATATCAACAAAACCGCGAATCCGACTCAGGTAAAAGGTGATGCACTGCTGCAACCTTCAGACAACTAATACAGGGTCAATGAATCTCGAATAATCGGAAGCGTCAAATCATCTTTGTTGACGTCGGATAATCGAAAGTTCAGAAAATGTGTACTTGGATAACCGGGATTCTATTGATCTGAAACAGCCCCAGTGTGACTGCGTTTGACGGTTCCCGCTCTGAGAAACAATAATGCAGCAGCGGTCGGCCGACGGACAGAACACGTTTCTTGGCCGCCGCTTCGTGCGGAGAACCTGTTCTCAAGCACCTGGAGAGCTGATTCACACAGAACGAGTACAAGTGGTTTCAAATTAAGGCCCCAAACGTTAAGTTATGCTTATGAGCTTTCTTAATGTAAATCTCCTGAAGGTGACCACATTAGCACGAAAATGAATATTACAATCGGCTAACTGCCTCCCATTTCACATATTTATAGTGTGGCAACAGGCTTCTGACTTGTTGGTGTCGTCTGTGTGTAAAGTGTTGGTGTTTTCTGTTGGCGATCACTATAAAGAGTGGCTGTTACTGAACTCCACTGGGAGCGTCTCACATTTTCTTTGCTGCCACAGGAGTCTGAAGTTTCTTCCTTCCTCTTTTGCAGTTTACTTGCTTGCGAGAATGAAGTGCTTTGTGTGGGATGGTGCTTCCCGTACAGGTGCTGCGCACTCACCTGCCGCAAACATTAGGTCCAAAGCTGTGTGCTATCATTCCTCGACAAATGTAACGCGTCTCTTTCGAATGGAACAGACAATGAATATGTTGCTAGTGTACTGGACAAGATGTGCAAAGTACCGCTACAAAATACGAAGGTGGAGAGAAACGTTTTTAAGCGAAACATCAGTAATACCAGTTTACTGTATCATCTTGGTTTACTAACGGTCGCCAGATCATGACAATATACCTTCTACAACTACGTCTACATCCACATGCACACTCTGTAAGTCGCCTTAAGGAATCTGTTGGAAGGTACTTTCTACATCGTTGTCACTTCTCTTTCCTGTTCCAGTCGTGAATAGTGCATGGGATGGACAATTGTCGATAAGTGTATGAGTGTGAATTTCAAAGGTCGTGGCCTTTGCTACAGGTTACCCACCTCAGTCCCATAATCCTTGCCACGAAGCACATCCGTCGAATGCTCACGAAAAAGTGGGAACATAGAAGCCAAAGCAAAAGTAAAATTTCTTTGATGTAGTTGTACTACAGACAAGTCTCACGACAAATACATCAGCACTAATTTGAAAACCGAGGAAGAAGTGATGTTAATGGATAGTTTCTCCTAAAACTGCTCTGTAATCTAATTAATAAACCAGTATTCAAATTAGACTACCAAGTCAATTCAAATTACGAGCGACACATGAAGATATGCGTGTAACTCAAACAAACACCAATGATTGTGTATTTAATAAGTACTTTTTCAATGCCTGTCTACAGGGTGTTACAAAAAGGTACGGCCAAACTTTCAGGAAACATTCCTCACACACAAAGGAGGAAAAAATCTTATGTGGACATGTGTCCGGAAACGCTTACTTTCCATGTTAGAGCTCATTTTATTACTTCTCTTCAAATAACATTAATCATGGAATTGAAACACACAACAACAGAACGTACCAGCGCGACTTCAAACACTTTGTTACAGGAAATGTTCAAAACGTCCTCCGTTAGCAAGGATACATGCATCCACCCTCCATCGCATGGAATCCCTGATGCCCTGATGCAGCCCTGGAGAATGGCGTATTGTATCACAGCCGTCCACAATACGAGCACGAAGAGTCTCTATATTTGGTACCGGGGTTGTGTAGACAAGAGCTTTCAAATGCCCCCATAAATGAAAGTCAAGAGGGTTGAGGTCAGGAGAGCGTGGAGGCCATGGAATTGGTCCGCCTCTACCAATCCATCGGTCACCGAATCTGTTGTTGAGAAGTGTACGAACACATGTTCACATAACATCTTTTCTTTATTTGTGTGTGAGGAATGTTTCCTGAAAGTTTGGGCGTACCTTTTTGTAACACTCTATATAAGCCCGTGAGAGCTATTTGTAATTTATATGTGAGCTGAGCTCGCTGGATGACTGTGAGAACGCGAGAGCCACGGGGGAACAATAGCATATGGGTCGTGAAAGTGTCTGGTAAGTATGAACTGAGCATTAGGCATCGTTGGGCGTGGTGCTCGGAACCCCGAAGACGGACACAGCAGGGGGCAGGAGGCCGAACACGACGAACTGTAAACTCACAATGAGAACACTTTCTAAAATGATAGATATCTATAAGGGGATGGGAAAACGCGAGACATAGCGAAAGGAATCTGCTAGACGCAAAGGTCAGGAGAAGTTGATGTGTAAGTATTGCAAGGGAACCAAGCACTGGCTCACCAAAATTATTTTTGAAGCGGGGATGGAAATCCACTATTGACTACGTGCAACCTCTATCATTAACCGAATTGTGAAACCAACCTTATAGTGGGAGAGAACTTCTGCTTTCTGTCCCGCTCTAAGAGAGAATTTCTTGTTACTGTTTAACCACAGCAGATTATTTAAGAGGAGGGAGATTGCTAGTATTTTTATGAAATTTGCGTTGGACAGATCTCGCAGGGTTCACAGTGACTGGCTAACGAGAAGCCGGTGCTGGCAGAACCTTCAGGATTTTTAGAAGGCGACCACATAGGGACTTGACTTTAGAGCTCCAGTGATGGAGGACTTCCAGCAGACAACATTTTAGCTGATGGTCGTTTTGAGACTCTGGCTCAGAACCTATCACAGATTCTGGGGCCAACCATATACTATAACTTTCACCTACCACTGCTGCCATTATCTGCATCTGAGTATTAGATTGATGGTAAGCATGTGCTGCATTTGCACATGACGTGTGGAGACGGATGCGAAATCTTTGTTTCGAGTTAGAGTCTTCCATTTGTGAATTAATTCACGCACTCAGCTAACTGACCTCAACCTATGGTTGGGCAAGAGAACTACTATACATAGATACTTTTCTGGGTCTTCACTTTAATCCGTCAGCTACTTCAACAATCATTGGTGCTTCACGTCATTATTGTTATTTCCTTTCTAGTTCCGCCCTCCTGTGCCAAGGTATTGTCTTGATGTTTAATAATCTACTTGAACCATTGTATACTTTATAATTACTTGTATTATGTAATCAACATTTGCAGTCAAATCCATATGTTTTAGCAATAAACAGAATTGTGACCTTCAGCTTCATTCAACAGTTACAGGAAACCTTTTCTCATTATATCAGCGCGACCTCTGGCAACCACATTTCATGTTTAATTGAGCCACCCCAGTTGAAATTCAAATGTTCGATAGCATCCGTTGTGCCACTTTCTCTTAACACTACACATGATTTTATGGGAGCAGCTTGTTTACAGTATAGGTCATCAGGTAGAGTTCTTGATAGCTTCACAGAGGTATGCTTGAAGCTCAACTGTAGCCGCATACAGGCACGAGAGAGTGAAAAGTCATAGCGACAAATGGGCTCATACCGTCAAATTCTTCGTAAATGTGACTCGATTTTGTACTGACATCAATAACATCACATACCTTCTGATCCCATGAAGTTTCATTCCATTTCCTCCTCCCCTTTATTTCGCCAGGGAAAAAAAACTAAAATAAACTCACCTGAATGTAAGAAAAGTAGTGAGAAAACAACGTTTATTCTCCATAAAAGAATTTTCAGACTTAGTTTAGCCGTGGTTTCTTTAATCCATTTGAAGAGAATATCGAAATCGCTCATTTGAAAAGGACATGTCTGGTCCGAGCTTGTGTTTCTTCTGTAATCACCTTGTGTCACCCGAACATTAGACCTTCAATATTTCGTTCGGAGTTTGTGACACTTGCACGGAGTCACACTTGTGTGGAGAGGGAATGTGTTGACATTTGCACGGAAGCCACGAAGACCAGGACACTGTAGATAGTGGACAGGATGTTCCAGAAGTAGGGTACATTAACCTGTCCGCCCTGCAACGTATTCTGGGAAGGCCAAAGGCCATTTCTGCACCAAGTCCCCTGTCCTCGCATCTGTTCGTAGAGTGCGTGGCTTTCTCCCAGAGTTAAGTACTACCGTTCATCTCTGATGGCAAGTAGTGTTCTAGTGCTGAGGTAATGGATTGATTGAGACCACCAAAGAGAAACTTTTACTGATTTACAAAGGGGCATAGTGCATAGTGGATTATACAAACAAACAAGAAGTGACTTACTGCCGTTGTGTAAGTTTTAAAGAGAGTAAGTGCAAAGGAAGACTATCCACAAAAAAAAACGCAGTTTTAGGGGAAGGTATCCCTGTTTGTATTCCAGATGAAGCAGAAAATGAAGTGTGAAAACATTTTGTCAGCGCAAAGAGGCGAGGAAAAGAAACGGATGCTAAAGTTTCATTACTTTATGTTGAAGAAGTAGGGCAGCTCTTCAATCGAGGCTACAACTTAGTAACATCTTTACCATTACGCAGAAGTGTGGAAAAATCGTTACATCGCTTTCCGCGGAAATATATGGGAATACACAAGATCCCACCAATTTTGGAGGAACTTTCTCCCAAGAAAGTAATGTACACATGAATAACGGTAACAATTTTTGACTTGCAAATGACAACAGGGGACCGAATGACAGAATAGTGGTGTTCGCCAGCGAGAAGGGAGAAGTATGTTTATCAAACTGCGTATCATCCTTTGTGAATGCATCGTTCAATAGTTAGAGCAAGCAGTTTGGACAGTTGTTTGTACTCCATGCCGACCCATATAGATCTTACAAGAAAACAAACACTATTCCAGTTGTTTACGCTTTGCTGCCAAATAAAAAACGAGAAACAATGAACGTTTTTTTCAAGATATGAAAACTAACGTACTTGGATGAAACTCTGCATCTCTGACGATGGACTTAGAAATTACTATCGTCAAAGCAGTTAACAATTTGTATCCTGGAACAGAGATTACTAGTTGCAAATTATCATTTTAATCAATGTTTGTGGAAACAAGTTCAGCCTATAAGAAAATCTAGGAAATACGTTGTCGTATAAGAATATGTTCTGCTCTAGCACATCTTAAGCTGAGAATGTTGGACGATGTTTGGCAGTGTATTCAGGAGAGCACACCTGTGAACCTAAAGCTTCAGTACTTTTGTGAGTATTTTTGGATCAGTGGCTCGATAACAGAAATATGCCAAGAGAAATGTGGAATTCCAGTGAATGGCGCCATCGCAGTAATAACGTCTCAGAAGGATGGAGCCGAAGAATAAATACATTATTACGAAAATTTCATCCGAATATTTACTCATTAGTAAAAAATATTCGAGAAGATGCACAGAACCAAAGCCTCCAGTTTGACCGACTAGTTTTAAACTTTGCTGACTTTTTCTTCCATACCAAGCAAAGAATGCTGACGAAACGATTGCAAAATCATTAAGGAAACTCCAAAGTAAAGGGAAATTAAAATGACTTCTGACTCGTGTTGTATAGGAACAGAAGTTACAGTGGTGAAGAGAACGTCAGAATCATTGAAAAATTTGTAAATATTGAAAAGTGGTTTCATTAAACCATTGGCAATCTTGTAAATAAATTTAATGGGGGGCTGAAAGAGACTACCTTCTCGTTCAGTTCCCTGGAAACGGCACAAAGTCGGCTAAACGTCTCTTGAAATTTGTGAAATATTTCCTAATGAATACCGGCAAGACCAAGTCTTTTCTAGGGAATAATCGCAGCATTCGCCTTGAGAGGTCCTTAGAATCAAAATCTGTATGGGTAGACACTGAATACAAAATGTTTACAGCGGAAACGCAGATAAATGTCATGCAGCTAAATCCATACTTCCTCCCTCCGTTATAAGATGAATAAACCAGCATGAAACTGGCAAAGACAAAATAAAATATAGAAAAGTAACTGATCGCAAGGTAGAAACATACAGTACATACGGCGCAGTGCTTGAGCGAAGACTCCACCCAAAAATTTAACTCCTCTTCTACTTTGCCAGCAGAACCAAATTTTAAACCGAGCGAGGTGGCGCAGTGGTTAGCACACTGGACTTGCATTCGGGAGGACGACGGTTCAATCCCGTCTCCAACCATCCTGATTTAGGTTTTCCGTGATTTCCCTAAATCGCTTCAGGCAAATGCCGGGATGGTTCCTTTGAAAGGGCACGGCCGATTTCCTTCCCAATCCTTCCCTAACCCGAGCATGAGCTCCGTCTCTAATGACCTCGTTGTCGACGGGACGTTAAACTCTAACCACCACCACCAAATTTAAAAATCTGGTTTATATTATGTAAAGATATAGCAATATCCAAGTTTTGAAGTCCATAACCTTTTTTGAATATCTAATCTGATTTTAATGCAAACCAGCTTTTGGTATTCAGACCACAAGTCGCGCGGAGTGGCCGCGTGGTTTGAGGCGCCATGTCCCGGAGAGTGCGGCCTCCCACGCCGGAGCTTCGAGTCCTCTCTCGGGCATGGGTGTGGGTGTCGTTCTTAGCATAAGTTAGTTTAAGTAGTGTGTAAGTCTAGGGACCGATGACCTCAGCAGTTTGGTCCCTTAGGAATTCACACATATTTGAACATTTTCACATCACAATTTTCATGTGCCAGAATTTGTAGGTACATTCACAAGACACATTTCAATGGTTCTGTGCATTCGTTTTGTGAGAAATATTAATGACTTGTTTCCAGTGTTTATTTCAAATATAAGCCTTAAATTTACTTTAATTATCGGTACATAAATGTGATGATAAAACAATCAAATTACATTTTCGATAATATTAATTCATAGTAGTATGCAAACACATCAAGACCACTTCCTGCAAGAATTTCATGCAGGTTGGTTAATATTTATGATAAAAAATGTTGACACTGAGCTTAGAAAAGCAAACTTGTGGCCAAATGGATTTTAACATTTTATCAAAAAATGAACGTTACTACAAGACATATGCCCATTATAATTCACCGGCACCCTTACTGTTTGTTTGAGGGTTCTTGTAATTTCAAGATCAGGATAGCCTTTTTCTTGAATTTTCTGAATAAAAATATCTCACAGTAGTCTTGAGGAGTTACAATGGTAGTGATATTTGATTGTAAGACAATGCCTATTTCCTTGGAGGTTGTTGATTGTATTGAACTTGATTTCAGCGTATTCCTTAAATTTACATTTACACAGTCAACAGGCAAAGTAATTGATTTCCAGCGAATGGCTGGCAATTGTTTCGCTGCAGTTTCCCTGGAAATCTAGTAACTTGTTTTTCCCAGTTTGAGTTTATGACAAGTTTGGAGTAGAGATGGTTTCTGTTTGATGGTGATAGAAATCAAAAGTTATCTTTGGCATCTTTCGGTGTGCCCCTTATGCAGTCCGTATTTAAACATTTCTTAAACGTACTTGTAATTCGAATACAGCCAAATCGTTTTGGGATCTAAGAGCAAACACTATAAAGATGTGAAATAGCCATTAATACAAAAAAATTGAAATTTTGGGTAGTGTCTCCCTCTAAAATGGAGATTAGCTGTTTTTAAAGGGACGATAAGTAGCATGATGGTCTGGTTAGGAATTTCAAAGCGATCAGACAAATCAACATTAACGTATCAGTGCAAGAAGCCTGGTTTTTATATTTATTGAATGAGATGGTCTCTTGATACGATTAGCGTTCTATTAATGTGCTTCCAAATTTTGAACGTAACGAAAATATTCAGTTTACAATAGCATTACAATAGATTCTATACGAATGACTGAGGACAGTTGCAAGGTGAACGGCGCGAAGCCGACGAGCAAAAGTTAAAACAAAAAATAAATAAAATACGCTTTTAAGCGATATGGGTGAAGAAAGTATTTATCATATGGGAGCAGCAAAATAAACATTTTCAGTGTGAAAATATGTTTTTTTTTATTTTCAGGAGGAACACTCGACTACTGAATCTGCAGTTAGATCAAGCTGTCATACTACTTTTCAGTTTACAAAGGGTTGCACAGTTCCACCTGTTTTCGGGTTATGTTGACAGTGTGCAAACTCGGCTACAATTAGAGCTTGTATACCTACTGTGTGACGTTTGCGCTATTACTTTTATAGCAAAATTAATCGTGTAGACCTCTGTTTCATCAATTAAATTTTCACGACATTCCAGTTCTGCAGGTACGATTATGTCGATGTTTAGATTTATATGTACTTGTTGCTTTTTTAACAATGAAAAGATCGAAATCCATCCTCAGAACCTCAATGGCAGACTTCAACATAACAGCTTGCCTTCGAATTATTTGAACTTGAACTATGGCGCAGCAGCAGAGTGCTGTAGCCGCAACAGAGAAGAATGAGAAACATATTGCATCAAATCTTCGTGAGATGTGGCGATCATATTCTGTAATAAAGAACTATCGTCTTGACCATAAGAATTTATTATTACAGTTCTTTCATCATTACGTGATACAGCATTATTCCATTTTCAAAAGCACAAACGAAGTATCATATCAAGGTTAACCACATGAAGCGAAATTTAAATCGACATATATATAGATCATGTAACGATGAAAGAACAGTGATAATAAATTCTTATGGTCAAGACGATAGTTTTTTATTACAGAATATGATCGCCACATCTCACGAAGATTTGATACAATATGTTTCTCACTCTTCTCTGTTGCGGCTACAGCACTCTGATGCTGCGCCATAGTTCACATAAATCTCATCTGGAAAATCAGCTCATCGTAACCAGAAGTTGCTATTCATGGAGCCAAAAAAATTCTGCTTGGAAAACGCATAATTCAAGGATATTAAGACAGGTCCTCGCCCATTGTACATTACAGAGTCAAAGGAAGTGGTACACTTGCCTAATATCGTGTAGGGCCCCCGCGAGCATGCAGAAGTACCCTCAGCGTGGACTCGACTGATGTCTGAAGTAGTGCTGGAGAGAATTGACGCCATGAATCCTGCACGGCTGTCCATAAATCCGCAAGAGTACGAGGGGGTGGAGATCTCTTCTGAACAGCAGGTTGCAAGGCATCCCATATGCTAAATAATGTTCATATCTGGGGAGTTTGGTGGCCAGCGGAAGTGTTTGAACTCAGAAGAATGTTCCTCGAGCCACTCTGTAGCTATTCTGAACGTGTGGGGTATCGCATTGTCCTGATGGAATTGCCCAAGTCTGTCTCAATGCGTAGGGGACATGAACGAATGCAGGTGATCAGACAGGACGCTTACGTACGTGTCATCTGTAGAGTCGTATCAAATCAAATGTGTTTAAAATCTTGGGACTTAACTGCTAAGGTCATCAGTCCCTAAGCTTACACACTACTTAACCTAAATTATCCTAAGGACAAACAGGCACACACCTATGCCCGAGGGAAGACTCGAACCTCCGCCGGGACCAGCCGCACAGTCCATGACTGCAGCGCCTGAGACCGCTCGGCTAATAGTGTAGAGTCGTATCTGGACGTATCAGGGATCCCATGTCACTCTAATTGCACTCATACCACACTATTACGGAGACTCCGCCAGCTTGAATAGTCCCTTGCTGATATTTCATGGGTTCATGGCTTCATGAGGTTGTCTCCATACCCGTACACGTCCATTCGCTCGATACAATTTGAAACGAGACTCGTGCTACCAACCAACTGGTTTCCAGTCATCAACAGTCCAATTTTTGTGATGAAGGGTCCCGGCGAGGCGTAAAGCTCAGTTCGTGCAGCCACAAGGGTACACGAGTGGGCCTTCGGCTCCGAAAGCCCATATCGACGATGTTTCTTTGAATGGTTCGCACGCTGACACTTGTTGATGGACCAGCATTAAATCTGCAGCAGTTTGCGGAAGGGTTGCACTTCTGTCACGTTGAACGATTCTCTTCAGTCATCGTTGGTCACGTTCTTGCAGGATCCTTTTCCGACCGCAGCGCTGTTGGAGATTTGATGTTTTATCGGATTTCTGATATTCATGGTACACTCGTGAAATGGTCGTACGGGAAAATTCCGACTTCATCCTTACCTCGGAGATGCTGTGTCCCATCGCTCGTGTGCCGACTGTAATACCATGTTCAGACTCACTGAAATCTTGATAAACTGCCATTGTTGCATCAGTAACCGATACAACAACTGCGCCAGACACTTGTCTCATGTAGACGTTACCGACCGCAGTGCTATATTCTGGCTGTTTACATATCTCTGTATTTGAATACATATTCCTATACCAGTTTCTTTGGCACTTCAGGGTACCTAGGTTCCAATAAATAATATGCTTTACATCTACAGTTAGGATGCAGATGCGATACTTGGTATATCTCGTTTTGCTTTGGATTATGTGTACTCTTATTAGAAATGACTGTCATCAAGAGCATACTGTAAGTTTTGTCTTGCTGATGATGTCATACATTAATTCCGTCGGTGGTCGTTTTCACCCGTACAGCTAAGGCAAATGATGAGATCGGTAATTTTTTTGCATGTAAAATTTGCGCGATACCTTACTTGACAAAAGTTATCAATGCGTTGTTAAGTTCATCGACATGCTGAGAAAGTACTGTGCATTTTTGGTGTTTTAGTTCAAAGATTCTGTTCTCTGCAACTTAACACTGTAGGCTAGACGAGCCGTTTTGTTGGAACGCAGAAAGGCAAGGACTACGCATTAGGAAACAACTGCCTTTTGAAGTAACGCATCAGACCATTTGTCCTCCCCCTGTTGCTTAGTGGTGCCAGCACGTTAAACTCAGCGTGTTCGGTCAGAGGGTTAGCTGCCCTCTGTAATAAAAAAACTGAGTTAATGGATCAACAACGAACTGAAACGGGTGTCTTGCGACGTCCGCACCGAACAGATGAAACGAACGAAAACGAACAAAATGAGATTTTAAAAAAAAAGTGGTCAGCGCGACAGAATGTCAATCCTAAGGGCCCGGGTTCAATTCCCGGCTGGGTCCGAGATTTTCTCCGCTGATGGACTCGGTGTTATGTTGTCCTAATCATCATCATTTCATCCCCATCGACGCGCAAGTCACCGAACTGGCGTCAAATCGAAAGACTTGCACCCGGCGAACGGTCTACCTGACGGGAGGCCCTAGTCACACGACATTTTTTTTTTTAGACCATCTCTTGCGACATCATAAGGTAGTGTAGTAGTGTTCCAATAGGAAATGCACTCACCAAAAATCAGAGCGAAAAATTGTCCCCAATGGTGAAATAAACGTCTATGATTAAATATTTGCATTAAAGTGAACATGTGTATCAACTATTTCGCAGTTTTCGTGGTGCTGGCAATCTCCTGGATAAGAAAATTTTCTGGCTTAGGACGGTGAGCGCCGAAGCACTGAATCGAGACATTTGTGGGCAGGGTAACACAATAAATATAAGCCAAACAGCCGATAAACATAAACGTGACTGCAGTGCAGAAACGTAGAACATCCCATACCAGAGACGGGAGAGAAAAGTAATTTTGTGTACTACGATAAAATGTTTTAAAATGGTTTGGTTCATTTCAGCCTTCATACAGAAGTTATGAGATGCCGAGCAGAAACAATGCGTTTCTTCCGTAAAACAAACCTGATGTTGAAGCTCCCAGAAATTACACAAAAAGCTTTGTCACTCTCCAGTTTCATCATTGCCAAGATACCTGTTTGTTCTCTGTGTTGTCAAGAATCTGTCACGCGGCATTATTGGCATAGGGCAGTCGCTCTACAGTTTATAGCGTGTAGCTTTTGTAAGGGGGAATTGTGTTAGTAACCACTTCATATCATATCGCCTTATACCCTGCGGAGCCAAAATATAATTATTCCCTATCTAATAGTGTGTTGGTCAATCTTTGGAACCTAACAAAGCAGCGACTATACATCGTATTGATTAGACAAGTCCTTGGTAGGTACATGGATCTATGTAACACCAGATATCTAAGCGCACTTCACGCAACCCCCATACATCAGGATAAGTCCTTTGTAACTATACTGGCTTATGTGAAACGGGATATCTATGCACGCTTCAAGCAACTCCCATGTATCAAGATAAGTCCTTGGTAGCTATACCGGTTTATGTAAAACCGGATATCTATGCACACTTCAAGCAACTCCCATATACCAAGATAAGTCCTTGGTAGCTATACCAGCTTATGTAATATATACTGGATATCTATGCACACTTCACACAACTCCCATATATCAAGATAAGTTCTTGGTAGCTATACAGGTTTATGTAAAAACGGATATTTATGCACACTTCAAGCAACTCTCATATATCAAGATAAGTCTTTGGTAGCTATACCTATATCTACGCACGCTTCACGCAACTCCCATACATCGAGATAAGTCCTTGGTAGCTATACCAGTTTGTATAACACCAGATATCTACACACACTTCACGCAACTCCCATTTATCAAGATAAATCGTTGGTAGTAATACCGGTGTATGTAAAACCGCATATCTATGCACATTTCAAACAACTCCCTTATATTACGGTTGGTGGTTTGTGGGCAAGCTACCGCCGTCCAATAGAGTCCAATATGCGTTCCCTCAGGCGATTTAGTGGCCCAGACATCAACGTGAGTTTACAGTCATGCTCCTCAAACCAGTGCAGTACGACTCTCGCGTTGTTGCTGGGGTGTTTATCTTGCTAGAAGATGTGACTGCCATAAGGGAAGACATCAAGGATGAAGGGGTGCACATGGTCCACAATAATTTTCACGTAGTCCATTACTACGTAGTCGATTACTACCTCAGGTCCCGTAGAAGCCCACGTAAACGACCTCCACAGCGTAACACTGCCCACAGCGGACTGTCCCCGTGGCCCAGGACATGTTGCGATCATCCGTTCGCCTGAATGATGGGGAATCCAGGCGCGATTATCGTCCTGGTGATTTTTCCGACCAGCCGACACGTCTCCATTGATCCGCTGTCGTATCTCGATGATCCCGTACCGGCTGCTATCCGAACTGACTTGGTCGCTGTATCAAAGTCGGAACATGTACGACGGCATCACCTGCGGAGCCCGTTGTTGTACAGCTTGCGCCGAACAGTGCGCTCCGAATCACCAACATCGTACCATGTCACCAGATCTGCACAGATCATCGCGTATCATTTGACGCTGCTTCTCTACCCATAACTTTCAGACACACTTGATAAAGGCTTACTATAAAGGCCGACACTGGTCCTGCGAACTTAATGAGGTTTTTAAAAAGAGCAATTGGAGCTGCGTTTCCGAGAGCATCAAATGGTTCAAATGGCTCTGAGCACTATGGGACTCAACATCTGAGGTCATCAGTCCCCTAGAACTTAGAACAACTTAAACCTAACTAACCTAAGGACATCATACACATCCACGGCCGAGGCAGGATTCGGACCTGCGACCGTAGCGGTCGCGTGGTTCCAGACTGAAGCGCTTAGAACCGCTGGGCAAAAGCGGCCGGCTTCGAGAGCATCATCCAGACATGGAGGAACTAATAATTGGAGACCAAGAATTAGCTGCTTGGCCCTCTTTCAAAGTAATTGTGAAGTCCGTTTCTGGTGACAGAAGAGATGGTAACTATGTTTCCATTGTGAATAATGTTTTACACTATTACAAGAATATCAGGTGAGAATGTCACGTTACATTTACGTTTTACATTCCCACCTCGATGTCTTGAAGGAAAATTTGGGCGCCGGAAGCGACAAGCTAGATGAACGCGTTCACCTAGATATCCACACGATGGAACACCGCTATTAACGTCATTCAAAGCCTTCGATGATGGGCGGCTATTGTTGCGTCTTGTTAGGGCGAGTGATGTAAGAGTAAACAAAACAAGAGCATTGTCGTCACATTTTTCGACTACCAAAGAAAGCTAAAGTTGAAAATTTTTTTGAAATTTATTGTTTTTGTTAAAGTTGAAATTTAGACCTTCTACTGGCGTCATGTGCATAGATGTATATTAAATAGTAATGAGTTCCAAAGCTACGAATGTGTATTTTTTCTTTGTTGTAATTCCGTCAATGTTTACCAGTACGTTTTTGGAAAAAATTTCCTCCATTTGACTGTTAATTGTTCATTTATTTTACACAATAATTATTCCGGGTTTGTAGCCATTTTCAAGTGCATGTTCGATTGTTAAAACGTGTATTGTCTACCTGTGATATGTCACCGTCGAAAAAACATATTTCTCGTCTTATGTATCAACATGAACGTGAGAACGGCTGCAAAACCGAAATCATAATTGTGTATAATAAATGAACAATTAACAGTCAAATGACGGAAATTTCTGTCAGAAACTTCTATATGACTGTGGTCCCCACGAAGGGAAGATCATTTACCAGTACTAGTTTCGATCCTGCTGTGTACCTAGAAAATGTGACGCGACAGAGAAAAAATAATTTTACCAATGAGTGCAGCACCCCAAAATTAGGTGTGCTTAAATCCACCCATTAGCAAACTAGACTCTCGAAAAAGCTTAAATTTTGTTCACAAATTGCGACATATTCGCAATAATGTTTCACAGCGTTCCAAGAAATATTTGTTTTCTTATTACTTCCGTCGTGGACCAAAAAATTTCACTAACCAGGTGGTTGATTTTGGTCAGCTACGACCATCTTCAGACCTGGGTGAATCCAGTACATGATTTGTGTCAATGCTTATGTAGATGGTATAGTCACATTAATCAGATTCGTCATAAAATAAAAAAGAAATTCCGAGTACCATGGATACCTGTTGACTAGCATAATCTCATACATGTTACCGCAGGGCCAGTTCAGCAATTAAATTTTGCAGCACTATTGTAAAAACGGCTAAATTGTGAGGAGGAGAGATTTCTTTGTCAGTACCGTCTTTTTCTGCGGCACCTGGTGCCATAATTCGAGTCAGACCCAAAGCCATCAGTGAAAACGAGGTATCTGCTCCCCACGAAAGACAAAACCGGAGCCGCGCCAACCGGCCCCGACTGAGTTACGACGCTGCTCTCTTTGAATACAAGGGTCCGCAGCTTGTCGCTTTATTCGAGCAGAATAGCGGCCCACAACGAATTAGCAGCGCCGTGAAGATACTACACAGGCTGTGACGTGCTATAAAGCTGAAATTCCTTGGAATGCAAACCAGTGGCTTTGCCTTTCCCGTCCACTGACTGGAAACTGCTGAGGGATACGCATCACGGCTGTGACAGGGAAATAAATCCACGTCATGTTGAACAGATTTGTTGCCGTGTGAATCTTCACGCCCATTTAGCCTGAAAACGAAAAGAAAATAAGAGCTGCTGAGATCACTTTTGGATGGATGAGGGCATGTGTAATTGTGTATTGCTGGAAATTCTTCAGATACCTAAGAGTTACAGGAGATGGGACGAACCGTTTGACACATTGTGAATTACACTCAGAAACTGACATCTGTCTTAACCACTGTATTTGATGATTTTATACTGCCTTAAGCGTTTCGGCCTTAAGCCATCTTCAAAGGCTCTACAAGAGAAATACCTGAAAGGGTGTCAGTGAAAAAACATTCGTGCAGTTACATAAAACGCACTTCGTAAGAACGGAAGAATCAGGTACTCAGAAGAAAAGAAAATTGATAAAATACTTGAAATGCACATCGTAAAAAATGAAGAAAGATAGAACTCACCAAAATATCTATAACACATTCTCAGGTAAAACCAAACTGTATTTGTCGAACATGGATACAACGTATCTGGTCCACATTCTTTCATGATATAGTGCAAACTGACTCACTGTACAGATTCAAGTACTCGTATTAGGTGAAGAAGTCCACCAGATTGCAGTATAACACGACGTTTATGAAAGTTGCATCTTTTGTAATACAAACGTACTGATACAATTGACTGATACAATGTAGCTGTAAATGACAAATAATATTGTATTATATCTGTTACATACCCAGTTTATTATGTAACAAATATCCATCTTGCGCAAACAGACGCAAAAATTATCACCGCAAGATGGCCTCAATGTATAGAAATGTAGTTAGAACAAGTAAGCGTCTACCTGTCCAATAAAATGATAAATTACAACGGTTGCGTAATTATGATGGAACCAGCAGTACATAAGCGCCAAGGTAACAATACATATAACTAGGATACAACAAAAATAGTAACAATATGCTGCGACATGTAAGTCTGGAAGTGTTAATTTTTTTTCTTTTCCTAAATTGTTGTCCGTATCATTTAATAAATAATCTAATCGTTGTCTTACGGAAAGCTAACCGTGGAAATATGGATGTTTCACATATTAACTAACAGGTGCGAAAACAAAAACATGTTTGCTGAGTGATAACATTCTGCGAGTGACTTGTAAATTTGTTTTATCTTATGCTTGGAATACCAATACATCGATTATGCATTTGTTATAATTTATTATATATTATTTTATTGAACTGCTATATGTTCACTTATTTTTGATTATATTTTTGTACACTGACACCATCTTGCTGTGATAATTTTCGCGTCTCCTGCGCCATGGATATTTGTTAGATAATAAACTGGGTGATGTAATAGATACAATGTTATATAGTTTGTAATTTACAACTACATTGTACCAGATTTCATTGTAGCAGTATTTCTATATTTCAAAACATATAATGCTCATAAACGCCATATATTACTGCCATCTGGCGGTCTACGTCACCTAACACTTTGATGTGTACTGGCAGTCAGTTTTCACTCGACTGTCAAGGAATGTAGACCAGATACTTTGTATCCATGTTTTATAAATTCAGTTTCCTTTTAGCTAAGAAGGTGTTATAGATAATTTAGTGAGTTCTTCCGATGTTCATTTCCTGTGTTTTATGAACGTTTTTCCGCTAAGTGCTAGCTTCTTTCCTTTTTACGAAGTACGTTTTATGTAAATGTACCAGTGTTTTTTCACTAAAACTCTTTCATGTATTTCTCTTGTAGATCCTTTGAAGATAGCATAAGGCCGAAACGCGTTAGGCAGTACAAAACTCAATAAATACAGTGGTCAAGACTCATATCGGTTTCTGGATGTTTTAAAAATAGCCGCAACATCTCGCAGAGCATTTACGCATCTTGCTGCTGACACTGGTATATATGTTGCAAAACTGTTGAGATTCCATTTGTGATAATAAGTCTGGAATGACGCATTTGGCCCTGTTAAGTTTTCGATAGGGTAACAATTTTCTGTGACCCCGTCCCTGATCTACAACATATGTGCGGATCTTCGTTTAATAAATAGTGCAATATTTCATATCCACTATCACCACGATTTCCTGTTTCGAATTACGCTTCAGAAATTTCATTCTAGATTACAGTGTTTCATCTACATTTTTACTCAATTTCCTTTTCAGACTGAGCATTGGGACAATATTGAATGGAATTTGTAGTTATCTCTCTGTATATAAGAAGACCTTGCTTGACAGACCTCGTGAAAGACATTAATTCACGGCTCTCTGCAGACAATGAGAGCGGCTGTGTTTACGATTAGACCATTGCCTACATTCAGCAATAGTGACCCACTGAAATATTTACTTTTGCATACTTTAATTTCTTGATGTCATAGAGGTACTTCGAGCCAACAAATAACGTTTTGCCCACAGAAACAAATGAATGTCAAATAGAAGGATTTCATACTAATTAACACCCGTGTACTCAAAAATGCAAAATAATACTTCATCATGTTGCACAAGTGCCGCATCTTAAGTGGATTCTTTAATGTTCAGTGTGCAGTCATGGCTTCACTTTGCAATTATCTTTAATTCACGTGACTATAACGAAATTTTTCACGGTCATTATGAATTTCACATGTTGATATCGAACATGAAGCCACATATCCACCGAAGTTTTATCTGTGCTTTTGGCTGGATGTTTTGAGAATTAAGAAATTAGGATATAGAATTTGTGCAAATATATATTTTACTGACTTTAGTACCTGACGTACCTAGTTTATCTGTGAAAGTAGTGGTTAACTGTTTTGCTCTAACTGTGTAATTGACGTTATTTGTGCAGGAAGGATGGACAGGAAGGATGTGTTCCAAATCGTTTTGGCAAACAATACAATAACAAATTTCAAATGCACTTCTGAAGACTAAAAACTAACGGGAAGGATTGTTGCAAGGAATACACTGATCAGACAAAACGATGTGACCACGGCCCACGGCGTCGTTGGATGCCGCCTAGTGACGCGGGAGCAGAAGTGTGCAAGCGGTGCAGAAACGGACGGGGATCGCCGTAGCAAATAGGGAAATCCTTTGACAAAGGGCAGATGATTATTATTACGCAGAGCCTGTGAACGAGTGTCTCGAAAACGGCGGAGCTGGTCGAATGTTCACGTGCTACTGTCGTGAGCATCTACTGAAAGGAGTAGAAGGATAGTGAAACCATCACTAGGCGCTAAATGATTGTATGTCCACGACTCTTCGCAGAATGTCGGGTCGAAGCCTTGCCTGCTCTGTAAAGCTGGATAGATGGTGATCTGTGGCGTCTCAGTCGAAAGAGCACAATGTGTGCTGGAGCTCGCACACTGTTCATCTTACATTGTTGAACTTGGTGCTCCGCAGCAGACTATCTCCTGTGTGTTCACATATTGACCCAACGACATCGTCAGTTACGATTACAGTGGGCACGGAACCATCAGGATTCGACTGTCGATCAATCTAAACGTGCCGGCTCCTCGGTTTCGACTGTCGATCAATCGAAACGTGCCAGCTCTTCGGGCGAATCACTGTTTTACTACACTAGGTCAATGGTCGTTTTCACAAACACCGTCATCAAGGCAAACGGCGGCTCGAAACGTACAACGCGCCACGGAGCAGGCTGGCGGGAGCAGTATTGTGCCGAGGGAGACATTCTTCTGCGCTTGCAAGGGACCTGTGGTAGTAACTGAAAACACGCTGACATCTGCGAACCTCTTGAATCCCGTCTTGCTTGATGTCTTTCTCGACGGCGATGTCATGTTCCAGCAGTATGATCGTCCTTGTCTCAGAGCCAGAATCGTGCTGCAGTGGTTTGAGAAGCATTATAGCGAACTCACGCTGATGTCTCGGAGACCAGATTCGCCTGATGAAAATTCTATGGAACCCATCTGGGTCGCTATCGGACCCCATCACCGCTTACGCAAATTAGCGGCTCGTTATTTACGGGACCTCCTGCGTAGACAACTATGCCACACACCCCCACAAACCTACCGACAAACTGTCGGATCCCTGATACGCAGAATCAGTGATACATTTCGTTCGAAAGACGGACATACAAGCTATTACGCAGGTAGTCATAATGTTTAGGTTCATCAATGTATAAGTCTAGAAGTAATAGGTTGTTACTTCAAAGAGGAATTACTTATCATTAGTTTCATCTCTCACAAACTTCAGAAGCATAATTAGACGAGACATTAAAAAGAATCTATCAAGAAAGAGGGATAAAAAAATGGCTCTGAGCACTATGGGACTTTACATCTGAGGTCATCAGTCCACTAGAACTTAGAACAACTTAAACCTAACTAACCTAAGGACATCACACATATCCATGCCCGAGGCAGGATTCGAACCTGCGACCGTAACGGTCGCACGGTTCCAGACTGAAGCGCCTAGAACCGCTCGGCCACACCGGCCGGCGAAAGAGGAATAAGATGAAGTTATTTTCAGAAGGAGACATCATTTCAGGAGTTACGAGTTTCGTAGGTAGCCTTACCTGCGCGTAGAAGCTTACACCGAAAGAGATGGCACACTGACAACACTCAGGATCCGTATATCAGAGGCCAGTGGTATTAATCCCTTCCTCCTCCCCAGATTTAGATATTTCCATGGTTTTCCTAAATACCTTAAGACAGTTGAATACCTGCCGGCAAAAACGTTGTAACCCTCACTTTTCTAAGAAACCGGTTTATCACGTATAAACGTTGTATGTGGCAAGAGTAATGCGTGTATGAAGTTATGTTGGCAAACATGTACATTAAGCGCCATTTTTCGTTTGTTTCCTATTCGTCGCGAGGCGCTCGGATGCAGAAACGTTGTGAAAATGGAGCAGGAACATTATGTGACGTTAAGTCAGAGCATGTGCGAAGATATAAATAGGGGCCGGAAACGGAAAATTAAGTATAGTAAATGGAAGAGGAATGCGAAGAAACACAAACGGAATTCGGGGCAATCATATTTGGCCCACAATAGCAAACCAGTACCTGGGAAAATCCCTGCTCAACAAGAGGGTACATAAACGTTGTATGCCAATCTAACACAATATTTCTGTGAAATGGGAGATTCCATAGGTTATTCGCAAACATTATATATTGTAATTCGCTGTCATAGCATTTACCTTTGATATTAATGTGGTTAACTATACTTATCATTACGTCGTGCACCCTTTATAGATTGCTACCTGCAAATGTAGATACCACTGTAAAACACTAAAAATTGAGGACAACAGAGAGCTGTTTCAAGAATTCTACGCTTTAGACTATAATGCACAAACCAGACATTTGGATTTGTCGTGCATTGAAATAGTAGACATCAAACGTAGGGAGACTGAGGAGACCATTTCGCACAGACACTGCACATTCAAGTACTTTTTAAGAAGAGGAGCAGAAAAAATTCAGGTATGTCAAAAAACGTTGTGCATGGTATATAGGATTACAGTTAGACGTGTACAAATGCCCCAAGGGAAGATGAAATGTGGCGTGCCGTTATAAGACGGAAGGGGTAAGCATGTGAATCGTCCAAATAAGCTGCAGGACAGCTTGAAGGACTTGATAAGAAACCACCTTGAGAAGCTACCAAAACAAGAAAGCCACTACTCAAGACATAAGAATGAAAAGCTCTGCCTGAGATCTGATTTGAATATTTCTAAACTTGCCGACTCTTTAAAGAAGACAGTACAGTGCAGTGAAAGGGCTTACAGAGATATTTTCAGGGGGCGATATAATTTTCGCTTAGGAGAATCACGTTCGGATTCATGTGGGTATTGTGACCGACTGTTCCTGCAGTTAGTTAACAGTAAAAATGAGGGAAAGAAAATGGACGAAGAAAGAAAACTGTACCATTTACATGCGGAAGCAGCGTATTCATTGCTGGAGAAGGATATAGCAAAAGCTAAAGCAAACGAAACCTATGTTGTGATATGCAGAGCCCTCCAACAGGTGCTGTATTGCCCTACCCTTACCCATTCTGTGGTTTTCTATCAACGTCAGCTGTAAACCTACAATCAGGCAATACATAATGTTGGTCACAATAAGGTGTGGATGTGTGTATGGAGTTACCGTGTAACTCGTAAAATTGAATTCACTGTGGAAGAAGAGAAAAATGGTGAACTGCAATTTCTCGACCTAAGTATTAGGAAACAAAATGGTAGGCATGTTTTTAAAATATTTAGGAAACCAACCACAACTGATGTGTTGATACAAAATAATTCGTGCCATCCTAATAGCCAGAAACTTTCTGCTTTTAGATCTTTGATAGACAGAGCCTTTAGAGTCCCTATGAATGAAGCAGACAGAATGACTGAGCTGAACATCGTGAAACAACTAGCCAGAGCTAACGGATATCACCAAAACGTTGTCAATACATTAATACGACAGAAAAAGCGCGCGAATGCAAGGAAGAATACCGCAAATAATATTACGAGCGTCACAATACCATAATTCGGTGATATTTCGAAAAAAGTGGCTAACATTTTCAAACCTTTTAAAGTTGATACCGCTTTTCAGACCAATAATATGCTGCGATATAAACTAAGAAATAATTTACAGCAGGAAAGCGATAAATATGAAGGAGCTGTTAAATTCAGTGTAACACGTGTAGGCCAAACTGGTAGGTCCTTTAAAGTACGTTACAAAGAACATAACGATGCTTTCCGGCTCAATAATTTCGAAAAGTCAGCTGTAGCCACGCATATGTGGGAAACGGGACACCCCATGTTGGGAATAGATCAGGATCTCGTTATTTTACATAGACAGGACAAAGGCAAAAAGCTAGATCTACTAGAACAGCTGGAAATTACGATACATAGCGTGGATAAGCAGAACACACTGAATGAACAGCTAACCGGTGATACAAATAACTTTTTCAAACAATCCACTGGTTTCTTTTAATACCTACATTTTTAGCAATTGGCAGGATACCATCATTTCATGCGGTCCTTGGAACATGTATACGTTATCTGTTTGTATAGACATCTCTGTGACTTCATTGTTTACTCGTTCGTGAGCTCACTCACGTTTCAGTGTCGTGTTTGGCTACGTGGTGTGTGGTATCAACGACGACGCACGGGCGGTTTACGACGATAGAGGAGAGAGCCATGAGGTTAGATGTTGAACACCATAGGCGACACCATTTTAGATTTTTTGTATTTTGACGACTATGTGGAGATGCACCTTGGAAGACACGGCTGCAAAAAGGGAAGTAGCCATGATGTTTTAATTTTATTATCAATTTTATTGTGCCTGGTGCATGTTCCATTTTAGCGAGTTTTAACAGGTTCTTTTACTTTTTATTATTCTGATGATGGAAGCTTGACTTCCGAAACGCGTCAATCTCAGTGTTTTACACCATAAACAAGTGGTTGAGCCGATATATTTTTTAACATTGGCATTCACAACCACGACCTCCAATCCTGTATGGATAAAATGACTCCCGTTAGTGTTACAACGTTTTTGCATGGATGTCGAACGAAAATCTGTAATATCTTGCTTTTCAGGTCACGTACTGCCACAACTTGTACACATTAATCAATAATGGACTCATTTCAAGTGATTGTGAATGCTTGTACTGCCGTTCGTAAACCTGTTGCTTAGGTAATGGTTTTTCGCGCCTCTTGTACAATTTGTATTTTGAGGATTACAACGTTTTTGCCGGCAGGTAATCAATAGTCGGGATGATTTCTTTGAAAAGGTAATGGCCCATATCCTTCTGCATCCTTCCCGTTTCCGAGCCGGTGCACCGTCTCTAACAGTCTCGCTGTCGACGGTACTTAAAAGCCTAAGCTGATTTCTGCTTCCGTTCTTCATAAACTTCCGCGTCAAAAACTTTGACTTACAGATTTAGGAGCAGAAGAAGAATGAAGTCTGAGAGAGGAATGCTAAAAATACAGTCGACAGAGGACAGTATTAGAAAGGAAATATCATTAAGCGAGGGAAGAAAAAGAGAATCTTGATAGTGACGGTTGACGAAGAGATAGGAGATGTGTTATCGGCCCTTTGCTCCAACACGATACTGAAGTCAGCTCACCGCTTTGCTACATCTAGTAATGGTTGATAGCAGCACGATACAAGGATAACTCATAAACTGCCCGAGAATGTCAGCCTTCTTAGCTGGATGGTAACGAGCTTGCCTCCCGTGCAGCAGGCCCGGGTTCGATTCGCGGCCAGGTTGGAGATTTCTCCGCTCGTGGACTGGATGTTGTGTTGACCTCATCATCATTTCATCCCCATCACCGGAGTGCAAGTCGCCCAATGTAGCGTCGACTGAAATAAGACTTGCATTTGGCGGCCGAATGTTCCCGGATGGGGCCTCCCAGCCAACGCTCATTTCATTTCATTTGCCCCAGAATATGCTGTGTTGTCTCTTTGAGCTGCCTACACTACCTCGCGATTGAGACGAACGGATTATAGATGGTGAATGAGTGTTTGGAGACTTTGCGGAACTCTCAAAGAAGAACAGACCTCTACATCAATTCTCCACAAGCCACCTGACGGTGTATGGCGAAGGGCGCTTCTGGTGCCACAAACTTATCTCCTCTTCCCTCTTCACACACGAAAGGCGAATGAAAGAATGATTGTCGGTAAGCCTCTGTGTTAGCTTAAATTTCTCGAATTTTCTCGTCATGGTCTTTTCGCGAGATTTATCTGGGAAGAAGTAGTATCTTGTCCGACACTTCCAGGTAAGTGCCCTCTTGAAATTTCAATAATAGACCCCCACGCGATGCGAAACGCTTCTCTTGTAACGTCCGCCAATGGAATTAGCTGAGAAACTCTGTAAAGCTCTCGCGGCGACTAAACGATCCCGTGACGAAACATGCCGTTCTTTATTGGATCTACTCTATATCTTCTATCAGTCCTTGCTGTTACGGTTCCAGATTGGTAAAGAGTACTCAAGAACCGGTCCAACAAGCCCCTGTAAGCCACTCCCTTCGTGGATGAGTCACATTTCATTAAGATTCTTTCTATGAATATCACTCTGGCATCTGCTTTCCTTACTATTTTTTTATGTGGTCATTCCACTTAAGGTCGCTCTGAGTAGTTACTCTTAGATATTTTATGGTGGGTACTGTTTCCAGCAATTTATCATCAACAGTGTAGTTGTACAGTAACGGATTTCTTTTCCCATGTATGCGAGTGTGTTACATTTATTTACGTTCAGTATCAATTGACAGAGCCGGTAGCAATCATCAATCATCTGCAAATTGATACTGTCTTCTACGAACAGTCTTAAAAAGCTTCCGATGCTTTCTACTAGATCATTTGCACACATTGTAAAAACTAACTGTCTTATCTCCGAAAATTACCTTTATAAGCTGTCGACTCTGTGCCGTTAAGAGTAAGATTTGCAAGAAAGTCCTGAATGCAGTCGCAAATCAGATCCGATATTCGGTAAGCTCGTATTTTTTTTTTCACTAAACGGCGGTACGGGACAGCGTCAAATGCTTTTCTGATGTCAAGAAAGACGGCACAAACCGAGCGCCGTTGACTGCAGCGCTACGGATCTGATGGAGGAACAGAGCGATCTGAGTTACTCCAGGCCACTGTTTACGCAGTCCATGTTGACTTTTATAGAGGAGATCTTGTTTCTCGAAAAGCGTCGTAAATGTTGGGCGTAAAACATGTTCCTTATTTCTACAACAGACTGACGTAAACGATGCGGATCTATAATTATGTGCATATTTCCTACGACCATATTTGAAAACGGGAATGAGCTGCGCTTTTTTTTCTATTCGCTAGGTACCTTTTTTTGCTCCAGCGACCCGCAGTAAACTGTTGCTACAAGGGCAGCAAGTTTTCTTGCATTATATTTCTAGAATATTATAGTTATCTCATCTGGGCCTGATAGCTTTCCGCTACTAAGCAATTGTAGTTTGTTTTCTGTTCTGCGATAGGTCGTCAAGTACCTGCCATTTCGATGTTCGTGCGGTGATTGAGAGGAGGAACCGTGTTACGATCTTCCTCGTAGAACGATTTTGAAAGACCGAATTTAGTGTTTCGGCATTCTCTCAGTTATCTCCCATTTCGGTGCCAGTGTGATCACTAAGTGAATGAGAGGGGGTTTCGGACCAGTTGCTGATAAGACATATATCTCTTAAGATTTTTACTATGATCGGTTGTCAAATTTTTAGTTTCAAAGTCATTGAACGCTTCTTTCATTGCTCTCTTTATGTTCATTATTGCTTCATTTAACTTTTGTTTGTCAGCTAGGTTTTGACGTCTATTGCCTCTGTGATGAATATCTCTTTGTTAACGTAAGAATTTTCCAGCACGGCTATTAAACCACGGTGGGTCTTTCCCATCCCTTAAGACCTTGCTCGGAATGTACCTGTGCAAGGCATACTAAACGACGCTTTTGAATTTTTTCTCTTTGTGCTCATCTTCCTCCTCAGCGCTGAGTATTTGATGCTGACTTCTTAGATACCCTGCAATTTCTATCCCGTCATTCCTGTCGAAGAAAAATTTTTTCCTAACATTCTCAACATTTCTTGTGAAACCCGTAGTCATAGTTGCTATCGCCACTATAGATCAGTGGGAATTTTTGAATTCATTGTAGTGCGGCTTCGAAGCGTTTCCGAAACAGGTTCATTAGGCAGAAGTGTGTTATTAAATAAGGAAGGGATTGGAAATAAGTAAAGTGTAGGACTATCGAAGGACGTAGAAGAAGAAGAAGAAAAATAAGAAGAAGAAGAAGAAACCAAAGCTGCTGGTGCTGTTGACGATGACGATTATACTGATGAGGAAAACAGGAGTGGAAAAATCCAAGCCGCGGCAAGTGCATGACACTAGACATGTCTAAGGCATCCAACAAGATTGCAAATACTGCAACCGATGATGTGCAATGCTGGAAGAATTAGGTCCCACGCATGATGTAAAGAAAATGGATGAAATTAAATAGCAGCAAAGAGACGCAATTAACAGAGGAACTGATGTTGTTTGATGAACTTGGTAACTCAGCAAATTGCCACAGTTGCTGATTATGCGGAGACGTCACCGCAGCAAGGCAACGTACTCTGCGCGAGGCTTATGAGATACGATTTCTGAGAGAATCAAGTGGACCAGCTGCTGAGCACAAACTATGTTGACGAGAGGGGGACGGTGTGATAACAGCCTTGTCGGGGGCGGGGATTAAATGCTTTATCTTGTAGGATCAGTTATCATTCAGCAACGATAATTCAGCACATGATCACCGTGCGTAGGCTGGGTAATCCAATGATTACCTCCCTTTAATCAGCTAATGGAAGCGGCCTATGAAATTAACTGGTCGCTCGTTTGTTATTTGTGCCCTATCTCCTGCACTGTTCGCTCCAGTGCTCTCCCGGTTATTATTTGTTGACCACTTCCCCTCTTCGTGAGGTTGAATTCTGTGACTACGAACGTTGGGAGCGTCGCCGCTTACTAATCTAATAAATTAGCAATTAACAGTTATTTTCAGTTTTATTCAAGTTTAATTTACCAACTTTATTCCTATAATTACAACATTGAGGCAAGAGAGAGAGAGAGAGAGAGAGAGAGAGAGAGAGAGAGAGAGAGAGAGAGAGAGAGAGAGAGACCAATCAAAAATGGGTGTGAAATGGTATGGGACTTAACTGCTAAGGTAATCAGTCCCTAAGCTTACACACTACTTAACCTAAATTATCCTAAGGACAAACATACACACCCATGCCCGAGGGAGGACTCGAACCTCCGCCGGGACCAGCCGCACAGTCCATGACTGCAGAGCTTTAGACCGCTCGGCTAATCCCGCGCGGCAGAGACCAATCACTCAGACCTATAAAATGACTTGTCCTAATATAAGTACGGATAATTCCACATGCTCGACGTCTAAATGAAAAGTCTCCTTCACTCTAAATGAGAGGTTAAATCCCCAGAGAGATTTCGTGATGTACACTAAAACTATGTACCAGATTCGGATTGGAGGCCTTGAACGAAGGTCTGCCATCCAAAGCATTCCAAAATGCTTCAGCCGGTTCTATATGGGGAGAGATAGAATTTTGGTCTGCAGGCATACTGAAGCTGCGAGTAGAGCTGTGAAGCGTTCTTGGACGCTACATTTGCCAGAGTGTTGATTCATGTAGATGAAACTCGGACAAAGAACAGTGTTGCTCAAGTTTTATATTGGCAGGAAGATACGTTCCCGGAGGATCTTCACTTCAGAGAATTCACTGAGAAATCTGCAAGAATTTAGCTTATGGATATACTAGTAACCGACAAGGTTCGAAGACGACGTAACTGGCTTAGAAGATCTGTTGAAAGGAAGGGACAAAATACTTAGCACTGATTATAGCTAAAGGATAAGGAAAGAAAAGACGTGTTGTAGCAATACAAAAGAGAATAGCGACTTGCTTAATATCAAAATTGGGAACGACGTCATAGTGGAAGGCAAAAAATAGCCTTCTATATCTGATGTTAGCTAAAACAAGATGGATGAAGCGTGAAAGATATGAGACATAGACCGACAGAGATGCTGGAAGTCGGCCTTAGTGTAAGATCTCTGCGTGTCTGAGATATTCATGCTAAAATGTCCCCGAAACTTTACCAGCAGAGCATTGTATGGTAATGATACGTAGTCCATTACAAATCCTAAGAAGAAAATGGAAGCATTTGAAATGGCTGTTATCGAAGAATGATAAAGATTAAGTGGACAGATAGAGTACTAAATGCTGAAGTACTGAATAGAATAGGGGAGAAAAGAAGTCTAAGAAAGATTCTTACCAGCAGAAAGGACATATTATCAGGACATCGCTTGTGACATCCAGGAACAGCTGACTAGGCGTTGGAAGCAACAGTAAGTGGGAAAAGCAGTAAGCGTAGCAAATGCAGACATATGCAGGATATTGGGTGCTATATTTACCTAGAAATGAAGAAGTTGGTACAAGATAGCAAAAGATGGAAGACAGCACTTAACCATTCAAGAGATTGGCTTAAAATAAATTTCTTTTAAGTTAAAACGTTTACTTACACAGCACTCTTTAGAGGAAGACATTGTGCGCCAACCGGTTAGGCTGTTGTAAAATTTCCGAAAGGAGATATTCCATAAAGAATCAAACAACACATTAACGATATGTTGTCGAATACTGATATTACTGAAGAACTATGGCTATTGTATGACACAAGGTTTTAATAGCCTACACCATAAATTGCCAAAATTTGCTTTTGGTTTACTTTATTGAAAAATCACCGTTACCTGTTTCGAATTTCATCGGTACATCGCCAGATGGCGCAAACATTTATCAAAACTGGGGTTTGTAACCTCCCCACAAAAATTTACAAGACAGAAATATTATTTAGGAATGCCAATGGACATTGCGCTAAGTGTAACCTCTCCACTGAAATTTTAAAGACAGAAATAATAAATGAATAGGAGCCAAACGTAACCTCCCTAGCAATTAAATTTAATGACAATAAAAGTGAGAATCGCAATCTGACTCAAGTATAAGTTCTTCATAAAAAATTAAAGTCCATTCAGTGATAAGAAAATCTCAGTGACAATAGTGATTCAATTAAACCGAAATCTCGGTCTTTGGCCCTGTGCAAAAAATCTAAATTAAATTCTTACCTCATTGCAACACCTAGTCAAATTTCTGTTCTTGTTGTTGCGCACCGCTTGGAGGAACTGCACTGCAAATAATAATATTCCCTTTTTTTTTTTTTTGTAATCTAATTGAAAACTGAAACTTTTGTTTAGGGGAAGTGGAACGAAATAGTTACTTCAATTAAATGAAAATTTTATGTAAGATTGCTTTTGAAATCAAAGTTATTATTGGGGGCACTTGTTGAAAATTAGTTACAATAATTAAACTTTACATTATCCGATGATTATCTTAATTAACAGTATACCTCATTCAGCATCTTGACCAGTGTTGTCGCCAGACCACATCACGCAACCCCACTGGACTGCTACCACTGACCGACCGCTCTGCATGATGACTACTAGCGTACTGCATGCCACTGAACAGAGCTACTGCTCGCGACGACTACTGACAGAGTACTGCTCTCAACTAGACAGAGCTACAGACTCGCAACGACTACTGACAGACTGAGAACCGCTCGCAACACTCGCGCGGTCAAGCGCATACTCTCTGGTCACAGATGCTACAATGCCTCGCCATCGCTGCTATGTTACATACGTGTTTCATAACCCTCCACTGGGGGGGCAAAAATTTGGCAGCGATGGTGAGTCATTTGGACTTGCCAAGCACGGCAAAATTTTTCTTTAATTAACAAAATTCTACAACTTACAGAATATTTAAATGTTGTGCACACGCACTAAGTACAAAATATATCAGACAAAGACAAAATGTGAGTACAAAACATAGTAGCAAATCAGAAAAATGTAGATACAAATTATTTGACAGATAACAAAGTGCACAGGCACTGAAAAAAAAATTCTTTAGCATATTCAGAACAAACAAACAGACTGGCAAAAAATATTATGTTGACAAGTGACATGAGTGCACATGCACTGCAGTTGAGAACATATCAGTAATTGATGAAATGTATGTACAATTAGTAACAAATGACATAAGTGCATACGCATTAAAGTATTGAATATACAGAATAGTAGAAATCATATTGAAAAATGAGAAAAGTGTACAGGCACCGAAGTTTAGTAGAAAACATATTAACACCTAACAGAAGTGCACATGCACTGTAGTTCAGAAAATAAAAAATGTATATACAATATAAAAGACAAAAGTGCACATATACTGTACTTCAGAACAAATCAAAAAAATGTCTTTAGCATTTTGGCAATAAATAAACATAATAGCAAAAAAAATCATGTCGACCAGTGACATAAGTGTACTCGCACTGGAGTTTAGCGAATTGAAAAAAATGCATAGCCATGAACATAAATAATGTTAGCAAAAATGATTTTCACTATGTGACAAGAATTAGGATAGGAAAGGGAAGGATTGCATCATGGTTGTAGCACTTTAGATTGCACACAGCTGTTTTGAAAGTCCATATCTTTCCACAGAAGTACAACACCAAGTGACACAACTTGAAGTTCTTTTCCCCTCAGAATTTATCAGCGTAGCCAAGACACTGAACTGTCGTAGTAATATTCCATTTTTTTTTTATTTTGGCAGTATATTAGGTACACCAAACAGTGGGACCATAATAACGTCTTCATCGCTCACGGTGGTGGACAGCATGTCGTGTCAACACCACGCTCTTACACGGCACATCAACGTAGAATTAGTGCAAAACCAAATATAGTGCTCCATGATCACTAGGATAAACAGGACAAATGGACATCGCAGTAATTCAGGGTAGTTAGCTCATGAGGTGAAGAACATTAAGTCACATAATACTGTCAATTACAGTAGTAGTTTGCGGCATTCATAGCCCAGTTATTGAACATTTCTGTACCATGTATGTAGTATTACAGAAAAATGTTCATTAATTGTTTTACATAGAATCAGTAATCTTCTTTTCCTAGTTACAAAGCATTATTAAATAATCGCATTCTTTTCCAGTTACAAAGTATAGCATAGTTAATTAATCATTTGTCATTCCAATATTGTATTAATCATTAACCTTCTCCTAATTACAAAGCATCATGAAACAATCGCATTCTTTTCCAGTTACAAAGTATGGCATAGTTAATTAATCATTTGTCATTTCAATATAATATTAATCATTAACCTTCTCCTAATTACAAAGCATCATGAAACAATCGCATTCTTTTCCAGTTACAAAGTATGAACATTGAAAACAAGAGCTAATTATTGGCATAATTAATAACAATTCATTAAGTGACACTAATTATTGGCACTCAGTGGCCATCAGGTATCGAATAGTATAAAGCATTGTTCCTCATTCAGTATTATTCAGATCATTACGAAGTCATTATTAAAAATCAGTTAATTATAGTCATAGCATTAATAATCATGGGGATTATAAGTAGTCTCATTACAATAACAGTGGCAATTACTAGCCAGTTACTAAGCATTATTTTATATATATGTGTATTTTTGTTGTCTCATTAAGAAGTCACTACTCAAGTGACATACTATTCAGAGCTAATCAGTATTATTCAGAATTTTCTCAAACTGGTATCACTATTTGGGACTGTTAATACATTTTTTTTGTTAGCAATGCATTGCGTTGGGATCGATAATTAATTGCTGAGGCATAACACTTTTTGCTTTTGACCTATTGCTGCCAATGAGGATAGGTAACGTCATTCGTCATGAGTCAGCTGTAGCAAGGTTATGTAACAAGGCAGTATATGTGATTACATTTATAAATGGTAAACACAAATGGGTAAAAAAAAATAAAAATGCAAGTACTAGAACAGGTATAATAAGTAACAGTTTTAGTAAGTATCATGACAAGCATCTCCTGGAAAAAATACAAAATGGATTATTGACCTGAAAGAAGAAACGCACACTATGCTGAAAAGTAGTGAACTTCGAATTAACAAGTAGTGAAATGTGTATAAAATGTGTTCCATAGCTGTCCTTTCCAAAACTTTCCGTCATCCTACTATGCAATATAACACCTGCTGTCAAAACAAACTGCAACAAATACTTAAATAACTACATAGCATAAATATAAAACTCCAACATTATCCTCATCTGTAAAGAAAAAACTTCATTATCAATCACTTCATTATCCATATTATCATAACTTCACTATTATCATCACCTGTAAATAAAAACTTCATTATTCATAACACCATATCCTTCATCATTATTCATCAGTATTCATTATCATCCGCAAAAAATCACTTCATTACTCATTATACAACTATTCCTTATCTCTAGCATATTTCATCACTAAAACTAAGATGTGTAGTTCAGTCTGACAGCCTGCATCAATCACCTTGTATTCTGAAAGAAAAAATTAGCTAAGGCTGCTATTCTATGATGAGTATAGTATATTCTTGTTAATGCTTGTTAATCCTGATCCATTTACTCTTCCTCATAAAGTTATTGCATCTTCTTTCGTTTATTCCGTAGGTGAAATTCCCATTTCTATTCAATTTATTTCTTACACGCACCATTTCTTACTGAAATTGATGAACAGAGATTAATGTCTTGCATTTAAATCATATACCCACTAAATAATGACTGGTTTATGGTAACATAATTAACCATACAGCATAACATGACAGAAAACGTAATATGTCAAAGGCATTGACAGTGTTCAGAGGCAAAATGTACAGATAATATCACAATGCAGCAGCAAAATGTAAAACAGTCACGATTTTGAGATGTCATAAGGCAAAAAATGTCAAAGTCAACAGGTGTGTTATATCTTAACTATTTCACAGTGCATACAAACAAAACTGGAGTACAATCATATACACAAAAAAAAGTGGAAAATGTGCACGGTCTGATGTGTAACGACAAGAAAAGCGACCTGCTAACCTTACCTTGCCGGGCACTTGCCAAGAAAAAAAATACGATAATCATCAGTAATTAGTCAAGTGAAATAATTGCATTAATAAATGACATCATAGTGTGTTGAATCATAAAGTGTCTTCATTCAATAAACGGTTTAATGTTTGAGATATGGTGGTTGCCTTTCGATTTTCTAGTTCTCAAAGTTTCGACGTGTACAACATTGGGGTGAGGGAAGCTGCGAATCCGATATGGACCTGCGTATAGAAGTTCAAATTTACTGCACTTACCTTTTAATTTACTGGATAAATAATGTGTACGCACTAATATTTTCTGTCCAATGTGAAAGTCTCGGCGTCTACAAACCTGTTTTTGCTGTCTTCTCCGGCGCTCTGCGGCACGTTTGATGTTGTTCAGCGCAATGTCAATTATTTCGTGGTGTCTTAGTCGACGACATTTAGGGAAGTTTACTAATTCTTTAATTTTGTTTGGTGGTTCAACGTTTTTCAGTATAATAGACGGAGATAGCATAGTGGATTCATTTGGAATGGAATTAATTACATCTTGGAATGAGAGTATGTGTGTATCCCAATCAATATATCTTCTGTGGCAGTATACTCTACACAGTTTACCAATTTCTTTCATTAATCTTTCACAGGGGTTCGAAGAAGCGTGGTACTTGGATATATAAATCGGAGAAATGTTTCTAGCTCGTAACATGCGTGTCCATACGTTACTACGAAATTGAGATCCATTGTCAGAAATTACTCTCATCACATGCCCTACATGAAATAGAAAATGTTTTACAAATGCTTTCGAAACAGTTTTAGCAGTAGCTTTACGTAACGGAGTGAAAGTAACAAATTTTGAAGTGAGCTCAACAGCGACAAAGATGTAGCAAAAACCTCTGTTAGTTCTCGGAATCGGACCAAAAATATCTACAGCGGCCATGTGTCTTAATTTAACAGGTATAATGGGATATAATGGAGGAATATGTGAAGTGGTGTCTGATTTAGCTTCCTGGCAAATTTTACAAGACGCTAAAACTCGTCGTATACGTTTCTCCATGTTAGTAAAATAAGAGTTCTGTCTCAGTATAAGAAAACATTTTCGTGCTCCGTAATGTGCGTAACTTAAATGAGTGTACCAAATTAATTTGTTAACCAGTTCGTCAGGAATGCATAATAACCAATTGTTGCTGTCAGGATGAGAGCGGCGAAACAGAATGTCATTGCGTACAGTGTAGTGGTTCCTAATCGTAACATTTTTCCTATCTTCCCAAAGGTGTTTAATTTCTTTCCACACATTGTCCTTATTTTGCTCTTGTGCTATGTCCTGTAATGACGATGAAATAAAGTTTTCAAATGCGACTTGCTGAATGTACATGACACTGAAATTTGTTTTGCAGAAGTTGGTTGCTACGTCTTGCTGATTGTTGCCGAGAGAACGCGATAGTGCGTCTGCTATAACATTTTGCGTGCCGGGAATGTGAACAATCGTAAAATTAAATTCTTGTAAATATAGTTTCCATCTACTTAACCTGTCGTGAGTAAATTTAGCTGAAAGCAAAAATTGTATTGCTCTGTGGTCTGTGTAAACGGTGGTATGTCTGCCATAAAGAAAGTGCCTAAATCTCGTAAAAGCCCATACAACACATAATGTTTCCAGTTCTGTAACGGAATAATTTCGTTCAGCGGGTGACAAAATGCAACTTGCAAATGCGATGTTTTTAATAACTGTTGAACCATCTTCTTCAATTTCCTGGAAAATGTGTACGCCTAAAGCGGTGTTGGAACTGTCAGTGGCAATGGAAAAATTTCTAGTGAGGTCTGGGTGCGATAACAGTGGAGCATTCAACAAAGCATGCTTCAGGTTCATGAACTCAGAATGTGCTTGCTTATCCCAAGACCAAATAGTGTTTTTACCTGTTAATTGGCATAGTCTAGGCGTGTCTAAAGCAGAATGGTGAATAAATTTACGAAAAAAGTTAATTAAGCCCAAAAAACTGCGTAATTGCTTCTTTGTCGTAGGAACAGTAATGTCACGTAGAGCTTGAAGTTTTTCCGGATCAGGTGCAATGCCTTCTGCTGAAATTACGTGTCCAAGAAATTTTATAGAAGTTTTGCCAAAGTGCGATTTACTAAGATTAACTGTAAGTCCTTGTGCATGAAAAGTTTGTAACAGTTGTTCAAGAATCAGATTGTGTTCAGACCAGTTAGCTTCTGCGATAAGAATGTCGTCTACATACGTCGTGATTCTGTCTTTAAGTTCTGTCGGAAGTATAGTGTTCAAACCGCGAATAAAAGCTGCAGAAGAAATAGTTAAGCCGAACGGTAATTTGCAAAATTGATAACAGTCGCCAAAACAGAGAAAAGCTGTATATTTTCTACAATTCGGATGAAGTTGAATTTGCCAAAATCCCGATTTCAAATCTAATGTAGAATAAATAGCTGTACCATGAAATTTCTGTAAAAGTTCCTCTAGTGTCTGTGGTCGATCTGTTTCATTAATAATAATGTCATTAATGTGACGTGAATCAAGTACAAGGCGAAGTGAGCCATCTTTTTTCTTAACAATATGTAGCGGGTTTATGTACGGACTAACTGCCGGTTCTATAATTCCTTGGTCGAGCATATCCTGCAATTCTTTTTTAACCTGTTCTCTGTGGATATATGGAATAGGATAATGCTTTGCTTTAAATGTATCGTGCTGTTTGACTTGAAATTCATACATAAATCCGGACATAGTAGCAGGAATGTTGTCGAAAACTGGAGCTTGCTGTAAAAGAATTTTGTGTAACTGCGTTCGTTCGTCGTCTGTAGTTGCACTGCTCTCTTTAACCTTATCAGAAATCATCTGTATTACGTCGTAGTCAACTTCGTCTGGAGTATTATAGTTGTGTACGTACGTATCTGTGAACAATGTGGGATTACAGGCTATGTTACGTGTTGCGGAAATGACCTCTGTGCGGTTAATTGTTTGTTCTTCCGCAGATAGTGAGTGCTGAAATTCTATAGCAAATTGTATATTTTCATCCTTCAACATTAAATAAGAATTCTGAAAATCGATAACTGCGTCGTGTTGCACCAGAAAATTCATACCTAAAATAACGTCTGTTGTCAATAAAGGAACAATCCAAAAATTAGAGTGGAAAGTATGACCTCCAATACAAAATGATAAATGCGTCTGTAATTTAACGTCTACTCCTTTACTCGGTACTGCTCCTTTCACTTTTGTTTTGCCTAAAGGTAATGTCGGATAAATATTCTCTTTGTTGCACTCGTTGAAAGTCTCCTCATTTATTACTGATATAGGTGAGCCCGAATCAATTACTGCTGAGAATTTCGATGAACCAATCTTAATTTCGATAACAGGATGTGAAATGGTTTTCTGAATAACCGGTCTTTCCTGCAAGAGAGTGTCTCTGATATCGTCAAAAGTAATTACATTTTCGTGAACAACATTTTGCGTGTCAAAGGTAGTGCTTGTGTTATTAGAGGATGCGTCCTGTGCAGTATCTAGTCAGATTCTGTCTGACGTGTTATTATTATTAGGAGGATTCTGTGGCATTTCTACTATTTGAACTGTTCTATTACTTCTTCCAGACGTGTTACGCTCTGGATGGTACCTACTGTCGGGTTCATTCATGAGAATATGTTCTTGCGTAAAATTTTGCTGTTGGTATGTCCGACTGTTGTTAGATGTACGCTGATAATTGTCCTCATTATTTTTACGTCTGTCGTAATAGTCATTCCTATACGGTGCATTACGATAGGAATTGAAATACTGTCTTCTTTGTACGTAGTTGTTTCCTTGCTGCCGTACGTTACTATTTGTTGGATCTTGGACTATATGCGCACGCGGCGGAACATTAAGGCCTGGTTGACCTTGTGCATTACATTGTTGGTTACGTATGCTAACCGGTTGACTTTCATGCTGTTGTGGTGGAAAACGTCTATTGTTACCAAAATGTGCTTCCTGTTGCTGAAAATTTTGACGATATTGATAATTAAAATTTTGGCTGTTATTAGAATTTTGGTAGTTGCCGTTCCTAAAGCGTCTGTTACTTTTCCTATTGAAATTACGTCCCTGATCATAATTACCGTAAGTTTGTTGACCTTGGTTATTATACGAAAAGTTTTTGTTTACAAAAGAATAATCAGATTGCTGTACTTCCAAGAGCTGTAAAAGATCTCTGAACGCTGAAATATTTTCTTTTTGCTGACCTGTTAGAAGTGACACTCGTAATGACCGTGGTAATTTAGAGATGCATAATTGTATAAGTGCGCATTCACTGTACGGTTCACTTAGGTACTGGTTTTGTTGTACCATGTGCTCAAAAAATTGCGTCACACTGGGAAAATTTGAGTTCTCGTAATTCGGCAAACTAATTAACTGATCTTTAATTCCGCGCTGTGTCGTCTTCGACCAGTACGCTGATAGAAAAGCATTCTGAAATTCCTCTACTGAGTAGCATTGCGTCGCGATCGGTCTCATACGAGTTGCCGGTTCGCCTTCCAAAAAACTGCAAATAAATTCAAGTTTATGTGTTACAGGCCAAGTCGGTGGAAGAGCAAAGCTAAATTGTTGAATCCAATCCAGTGGGTGAATCTGCGTTCTATCGTTTTTGAAAACCTTAAACTTTCTCACTGACAGAAAAAGTTTGTAGGCGAAATTATCATCTCTGTGTAATGGAACAGGTTCAGGATCGTAAGAGAATCTATTGAACTGTGGTTGATCGGAATCTAAGTCCCGTACTCTCTGTAGATTACCCAAATTATACGCGCTGTGTGAGTCTGACAAATGTTCATAAAGTGGCGTCTGTTGTGGTATATTATTATTAACTGAAATGTTTTTTATCTCTGTTACTTCTTGTTGTAAATTTGATAACTTCCTACGTAACGTGTTGTTAGACGAATCGATCTCATTAATTGCCTGCTGTAAATTTTGAAATTCAGGTGTTTGGATAAATGAAACCGGTGCAGTATCGTCTGACTTATTGTCATTAGTATTTTCGATAACATCAATACGACTGGCCAATTCATCATATTTTTCAGTCAGTATTTTTGCCTGATCATCGGTTTTAGAATCGGACGCATTAATCTGTTTTTGCAACTTACGCGTAGTTTCGCTCAGTTTTTTAACATCAGCTTTGATGACATCGCAATCCTGTGTTAGATCTAATTGTTCGAATCTGTCTGTCACTGTTTGAATATTTACTGTGTGTGTATCTGTTTTTGATTTAAGATCAGAAATTTCATCCCGTAATTCCGCGTTCAACTGTTCTATGGCATTAATTTTGTCGGACACTGTAGTAATATTATTGTCTACATACGTTTTTGCTTTCGCGAACATTTTACGTTTGTCCTCTTGTCTTTGTGCAGTGATTGTTTCCATGACTTGTCGTTTTACTTTGTTTTGATCTTGAATAAATCTGCGGAAACGCGTATCACTGTTCTGTATGTGCTGATTAAAGCGCTCGTTAATCTGAGTGTTCTGCTGTTCGAATTTCGCGTCTATCTTTGCGTCCATTGTGCGCGAAAGTTCTACCGTCATTACTTTAAACTCGTCCCGTAATTGTGCAGCTTTTTCAGAGCATTGTTTAGCGACTCTGCTAATTTCGTCTCTGAGTGTGTCTGTTGCGGCTGTTTGCATTTCTCTTAATTCCTGCGCAACAGACTTAATTTCTTCGCTATTTTTTTTTGAACAAGCCTCAATTTCCACGCGCAACTGTTCCTTAGTGTCATGGCACTGCGCGGCAACGTCTCTAATTTGTTCACTAAGCTGTCTGGAATTGTCGTCTAATTTTTTATTAAGTTGTTTGAGATTTTCGTCATTATTGTCTAGTTTCTCATTTAAGTGTTTGTTATCTTCCCTAAGTTGTTTGAAATTCTCTTTAAATTGTTTGTTATCTACACTATTTTCATTAAGTTGTTTACTCATTTGTCGCAACAAAGCCATAATTGGATTCGACTCAAGGTCAGCATTTCTATTCTCTGTGCTGTTCAATAGTGGATCTGGAATTGTTTCACTTTCTGTGACCATTTGGTCATTTTGAGATTTACAAAAAGGTTTGTCAGTCAAATGTATACTATCAGTCATTGTTTCGGAATTAAATAAATCTGTCCTACTTTGTGTGATCTGTTCATTTTCATTAGACAAATTTGTCTGTACATTACTTAGATTTTCTAAATCGGGTGTGTTAAGCTCGGCAGCGCTCATTACTATAGACCGCTCCGCGTCATCAATTGTCGTCAAATTAACAGACGAGACAATTGAGTTCGTTTGTTCATTATCAAGGTAAAAGTCATCACTAGTGGTTGGAATGCACTGATTGTTAGTGAACGCAGCATTGTCATCATTACACTGCGTGTCACATGTCCTATCGGTAAAGTTGTTTGCGTCGGTAATTTCATTCATAATACCTCGCGATACACTATTCACAGTCTTTCGCGGCATTTTTGCAATAGTCGCAATTATTCACAAAACAAATAAGCACAATGCAAAAGTAACACACAAATACAACAGAGCAAAGAATTGCCGTTGACCTGTAGAAAGAAAGTCACAAGTTAATAAAAGCGTTGCGCCAAATCCTAATTATATCTAAGCAAATAAGAGCAGATATCTGACTGTCGCTCAAAAGACTCTCAACGAAATACGATCCTGGACTGGGTGTCGCCAAGTGTAACCTCCCCACAAAAATTTACAAGACAGAAATATTATTTAGGAATGCCAATGGACATTGCGCTAAGTGTAACCTCTCCACTGAAATTTTAAAGACAGAAATAATAAATGAATAGGAGCCAAACGTAACCTCCCTAGCAATTAAATTTAATGACAATAAAAGTGAGAATCGCAATCTGACTCAAGTATAAGTTCTTCATAAAAAATTAAAGTCCATTCAGTGATAAGAAAATCTCAGTGACAATAGTGATTCAATTAAACCGAAATCTCGGTCTTTGGCCCTGTGCAAAAAATCTAAATTAAATTCTTACCTCATTGCAACACCTAGTCAAATTTCTGCTCTTGTTGCGCACCGCTTGGAGGAACTGCATTGCAAATAATAATATTCCCTTTATTTTTTTTTTTGTAATCTAATTGAAAACTGAAACTTTTGTTTAGGGGAAGTGGAACGAAATAGTTACTTCAATTAAATGAAAATTTTATGTAAAATTGCTTTTGAAATCAAAGTTATTATTGGGGGCACTTGTTGAAAATTAGTTACAATAATTAAACTTTACATTATCCGATGATTATCTTAATTAACAGTATACCTCATTCAGCATCTTGACCAGTGTTGTCGCCAGACCACATCACGCAACCCCACTGGACTGCTACCACTGACCGACCGCTCTGCATGACGACTACTAGCGTACTGCACGCCACTGAACAGAGCTACTGCTCGCGACGACTACTGACAGAGTACTGCTCTCAACTAGACAGAGCTACAGACTCGCAACGACTACTGACAGACTGAGAACCGCTCGCAACACTCGCGCGGTCAAGTGCATACTCTCTGGTCACAGATGCTACAATGCCTCGCCATCGCTGCTATGTTACATACGTGTTTCAGGTTGTAGAAAAATATCCGCTACCAGTCACAACAAAAAGTTGTTTATTTGTCACACGACCGGTATCGGGCTTGCGCCCATCTTCAGGTGTTTATACATTCATGTACATGTTTGTACTGTTGGAGATCACTGTATAAATACAAGAAAAATTATTTGCTGGTGACTACACAGATACAAGTGGGACAATTGTAAGCGGTAAGGCAGCATTTGTCGAAAATATATCTGTACTTACAAAAAGATGAAGCAACATTATTACAGTTATGCTGTGGTGATAGTTTTGCCACTTAGTTACACACTAATGGTCATTTTCATGTCCATATCTAATATGGATAAAATTCATTTATCAAAACACATGGTATCTTGCTCACTACTCACGGAGAAGGATTAAGAATAACATAAAGATATTACACTTGGCAATAAGGGAGTCACTATGGTTCTACTAGAAGAAATACAGGACACACACATGCTCGCGAGCGCTCGTGCATGGTCACACACACACACACACGCACACACACACACACACACACGCACATACACACACACACTGGTACACAGTCTTCCAGAAGTTACATTCCAGACTGCAGTGCAAAAATATTTCTCCGCCTACCTCCAGATCAAGTTTCTAATCTTATAATATGGAATGTCTGCTGAAGCCAATACGTATTATAGCGTACGTTTTGTGGCACTTTGTATGCATTCAATCTCTATGTATAAAAGTCAGTGTTGTAACTGACTGACTGCCTCATCATCGCCCAACCCAAGCCACTGAGAATAGAAACGAATATTTGGAGAGGATGTGGATCTAGTAATGTAGTCGTCGTTTAAGAAGGGAATTTTCGAAATTATAACGGTAAGTGGATGAAATGTGGGATGAAGGGTATTTTTGAAAACTGTTGTTATTAAGGCAATCTTGAAGCTAGACACACGAAAACTGGTATTTCGTTTTTCGTTCAGGAATAAAGAAATACGTGTTTCAGCATTTTTGGAAATTTAACTCAGTGGGTGTGAAACGGGAGATGAAAGTGTTACGGAAATATTTTATTGTGCAAGCAATTTTGAAGCTAAATCTATGAGAATTTGTAATTTGCTTCTTTGTTAGAACCATACGCGTGTCACTGTTTTTGGAAATTCAAGACTGATTCGCTGACTCATCATCGCCCAGCCCTAAACGCAAAGGACAGAAAATTGAAGTATGGAGAGGATGTGGATCTTAAACTTTAGGCAACCTTCAAGAAGTGATTGTCCAAAATCCCACTCCTAAGGGGATGAATTAGGCGATGAAAGACTTTTTGAAACTTTGTCACTATTAAGAGAATTTTGAAGCTAGAACTAAGAAAAGTAGGCCGGCCGCGGTGGTCTAGCTGTTCTAGGCGCTCAGTCCGGAACCGCGCGACTGCTACGGTCGCAGGATCGAATCCTGCCTCGGGCATGGATGTGTGTGATGTCCTTAGGTTAGTTAGGTTTAATTAGTTCTAAGTTCTAGGGGACTGATGACCACAGATGTTAAGTCCCATAGTGCTCAGAGCCATTTGAACCATTTAAGAAAAGTGGCATGTTGTCTCTCAGTCAGAAAATAAAAAAAAAAAATGTGTTTCAGCATTTCTGGAAATTCAACCACTAAGGTGGTGAAATAGTGAGTGAATGTTCTTTTGAAAATAAATAATTACTAAAGAACTTCTAAAGGATTTTTAAGGCTACATCTATGACAGTTGGTATTTGACTCTGCGGTTATAAATTAAAAAAAATAAGAAAACGTGAAAGTTTCTGGCAGATTAAAGCAGTGTGCACACAGTTTTAATCTGCCAGGAAGTTTTATATCAGCGCACACTCCACTGCGGAGTGAAAATCTCATTCTGGAAACATCCCCCAGGCTGTGACTAAGCCATGTCTCCGCAATAGCTAGATCTGTAAGGTCTGCAGAAGAGCTTCTGTGAAGTTTGGAAGGTAGGAGACGAGGTACTGGCAGAATTGAAGCTGTGAGTACGGGTCGTGAGTCGTGCACTGTGTAAGTAGGCTGTTTAGGTTTTTTTATTGGTAACGCCACCTCTGTATGAAAATCACTGGCTGTGCTGTGTGCAGTCTGTGGCTGCTTTGCATTGTTGTAATACTCGCCATTGTAGTGTTAGGCAGCTGACTGTGAACAGCGCTTAGCGTTGCGCAGTTGGAGGTGAGCCGCCAGCAGTGGTGGATGTGGGGAGAGAGATGGCGGAGTTTTGAAATTTGTCATGAACTGCTATATATATGATGATATCAAGCTGGCAGTAGTGGCGCTCGCTGTATTGCAGTAGCTTGAGCAGCGAAGATTTTTGTGAGGTAAGTGATTTGTGAAAGGTATAGTTTAATGTTAGTCAGGGCCATTCTTTTGTAGGGAATTTTGAAAGTCAGATTGCGTTGCGCTAACAAAATATTGTGTGTCAGTTTAAGAACAGTCATGTATAATTGTTCAAATGGGACGTTTCATATGGTGACACTTAGCCGAGGATACCTCACTGGAATCTTCTGATTTTTTCTTGTAGTTTGTGTAATTAGTGTAGCTATTGTTTATTGCTAGCGCGTAATTGTAGAGAAAATCTCCTTTGTAGTAGCAGTCTTTCATTGTTGTACAGTAAAACAGTTGTGGCATGCATGTAGATTTGCACCAAGTATTTCGCAGCTGCAATTAACTAGATATTATTTTCAGTGCTATGTTAATGTGTTCTCTTATTTTTGATCTTCAAATTGTGTTTTTCTGTGTTGTCGTGTGAAATAATGTGACAATAATGGCGTGTGAAAAACGTAATACTAGGCTCCAAAGTAAACTGAGAAATGACAGTGAAAATGAAAGCAGTGTGTTAGCGCCACCGAGTAATGAATTAACTGATGTTCAAAGTAGTAATTTGGTAACTGTGCATATGGAAATGGAGTGGGCTGCAAACAATGGTGTAGACAGTGAAACAGGTAGTGAACAGGGAAGCATTATCGATCGATCGGTCGGCAACAGCTCGCCTCAGGAATCCGAAATGACAGGACACAATTTCGCAAATACTGTAGATTCAGGTTTTGGGTCATCACCGTTTTCTCAAATAAGTCAAGACACATTTTCTGCTTGTCAAAATGTGAATGTTGCCGGTGCAAATGCACTGCCTAAAAGCGTAGAGAAACAGATTCCAGACACTAATACATTATTACTGCAATTAATGCAACAAATGGAACAAAATCAGAGACAAATGGGACAAAATCTTAAAATGTTAGACACAGTGGAACAAAATCTTAAAAAGTTAGACACAATGGAACAAAATCTTCAAAAGTTAGACATCACACTTGAACAAACACGTGAAGATTTAACTACTGAGTTACATAACATTGAATCGAAATGTCAAAAAGTCTGTAATGACGTAAAAACACAAATTTGTGAGCATTTTCAACCTATTTTTTTGCGGCATGAAAATGCATTACAGAATCACGAAGCAGCCATAAAAGAACTGCAAACCACTGTTCATGAAAATCATGAGACCTTGTGGGCTAAAATTGACTCAGTTGCATCTACCGATTCGGTTACACAACTTGCAAAAACTCAGGAAATCTTAAAGGACACAGTAGATTCGATTTTAACACAAATGGACACTCTGAAACTTGGTTCAGAAAAACACACTGAGGAAATGTGTTCACTATCGGAGAAAGTAGCCGAACTTTCGGATCAGGTCACTAACTTATCTACAAAGGTAGATGATGATCTGAATGACACAAGACCTGTAGCCTTCACTGACACAGAAGAGTATGAACAAATTAGAAAATTCAAACAGAATCAAAATCAAATCAATACACAGTACAAAAGAGAAATCCGGGAAGTACAAGATCACCTGACACAGGTAATACAAGAATTACATATTTCAGAGGATACTCGCGCCCCAATACGGGAAGAGGGACACAGAAATACGGAACAGCCACAAAATAATAACACAGGGCATTTCGGAAGTTATGAAAGAAATTGGCAATGTGCACCGAATTTTGAGATGGAACGGCCGACACGACCTAACAATGACCGATATGCGACTCGCCGACATGATGATTTTGACTATAAGCTGTTCATTACTACACGTAAATTCAAAACATTTAAGAATTCTGGCAACGACATTCATCCACAAGCATGGCTCCATCAATTCTCGCATTGTTTTCCTCCCAACTGGTCGTTAGAACACAGATTAGAATTTATGTGTGGCTACTTAGAGAATGAACCAGCTGTAAGAATGCGATCGGTCATTCACGATTGTCACAGTGAAGGAGAATTTTACCATGCCTTCCTCTCAGCATATTGGTCTCAAGCCACACAAGACCGAGTAAAACATAGCATCATAATGATGAAACTTTTCGAACAATCTGAATTTTCCAGTCTTATGAAATATTTTGAAGACATGTTGCATAAGAATCAATATCTTTCAAACCCATACAGCCCTTCAGAACTCATCCGCATTTGCTTAATGAAATTGCCTGAACATTTACGACATATTATTTCAGCAGGACGTTGCAAAGACGACATTGAAGCTTTTCAAGGACTCTTACAGGAATTAGAAATTGACACAGACAGTCGCGGGATGTGAAAACAGGAAAACAATCACTATAGGTCACATACGTCACAATTCCGTGACGACAGAAACAATAACTGGACACAACAAGGCTATTCTTACAACGCAAATCGTGACCAAAACAGACACCACCCATATGACAACCACTGGCAGAGTAATAATAGTTACAGAGAAAGATCGCATTTCCGTAGTAATGAATATGACAGAGATAACCACAGAAACAGACAATATGGGAACCAAAACAATTATTACCAGGGGAGACAGAATAACTTCAGACGCAACAGTTCAGCGCGGAGTTACGATTCAGGGAGAAATTCTCCACCACGTGACCGACAAGGAAGAAACTACGGAATCTACGTACATGATGACAGACGACATAATCATAACGACAGACGTCAATTTCATCAGAACTGGCGGGATTCTAACAGAGCTGGACCCTCTCGGCAAGGCGAATTTGTAGAAGTTAGGTCTCCTAATCCCAATAACAACGTGCGCCAGCAAAGAGACAGACAATGACTCGCGCCGCAGGCACCCACGTGCGCCCGCTGGCTCCGAGAAAAATAACATAAGACGCTAGCCTTGAGAAAAATTTTAGCATTCTTTACTGATGTATACAACATGACAATTGCTTTGAAGTTGAAACTCTGTGTACTAGGAAGAGTAAAGGTTTACACCACATTTCACATGTAAAACCGTTTATTGAAAGATAATCTGCTTTTTAACTTTGTCATTGCCATAAAACTTTTCACTTTACATTACTAGTATGCTTGTCAGAATCTGTTAACATGCAACAATGTTTGAAGTTAAATATCCAGTCAATAACCAAGAGAACTTATTGAAACAGAAATGATGAATGCATTGTTATAGTGAACAGACATCAGTGTTATTGTGTGTGTACATTCTTGCTTGTTAGTTGCACGATTATGGAACGACTGTAAGGCTTACATACTTAGAACATTTACCAGTACTGCTAATGAGATTTTAATGCAACATTTTGGTTTACTTGAAAATATATTCTGGATTTAAAGTACTTTCAGTGAGATACCAGATGGCACAGTGGTTAGTTTATGTGACAGCTACACGATTTTATCACGACGCTACTAATGAGTGACAATTTACAATGTTGCTTTTGCAGTGTTTCTGTTTTATATCCGCACAGTTTTTCTGAATTCTTCTGGAAAGCAAAACATGTTTTAGTAGTAAGCTGCAATGTGAGGGCCTTTTTCGTAGCACAACAATACTTTACAGTGTAGTACTTTCTTGATCACAGTAATGTACGTAATAACTACGATATCTATACACAAAGCATTTCACTTTTGTTTATCATGAGGTAAGTACATTGACTTCTGCAGAACTTAGCTTTTGTAGGACGATAACTACGACACTTCCACAGAGATTATGTTGCAACAAGACGCACATTTAGCGCTACAGGACACGTATTTGGGTGATTGATTTTGTACTTAAAAGTATTTATTTTTAAAGATATTTGGAGTACAATGATACAAAGGTTTTCCGTGATACATTTCATTCCATTGCTGTAATCTGTAACATCTGAGGGTATAATTACATTAATCCTCAGGGGGGTACACGCTTACTTTGTGTACCATGTGTGTGGCAACCACAAGGAACCCTAGCTAATATGGTATTTGCTTATACAACTTTACACATCGGTACCATATTTCTCTAACACACAAATTACACAGCTATCTGATCATGTAAATGAGAGAGACAAACATTTATTTTACTATATCAGTGACAGATGTTTACGTAATTACACAGTTGGATAACTTCACACTTATGAAACTGTATTTTGTCTGTACTTTGTAAACTGTTCATATTTTTTCGGAACCATTGTGATACTATGAGAGCTTTGAATGATATATTTGGTAAGGGAGCATGATTTTAAAGTACGTTTGAGGTAGATGACATTATTGAAATGAGCAGAGAATTTTTTTTTAGGTTTTGAAATTATTGCAGAAAGCTACGACGTTTTTGAGATTTGACTGAGGTGTTATGATGTTATTATTACGACGACAATGTGTACTATGCTGTTGAGATATGTTTATGATCAATAAGATGATGCTACCGTATATGAGGAATAAGAAGTATGTTGGAAACCAAGAATCGTACTTTAAGAGTTATGAAATGTGCGTAAATCCGTGACTGTATCACAATGCTGACGAATATTTTATTTGGACACTTATATTTATAGGGTTTTGTTTCTACACATTTGCAACGCAAATTCTCGACCCGTGAAATTTTGTATATGAGACTGTCACAGTAGCGGAAAATGCTGTCGTAAATATTTCCGTAAGAAATTTAAGTGACCACCTGCACATAATGCGTCGTGGGCACGCAGCTGTGTCAGACGCCGGGAGAACAAGTCATTAGTGAGTGCCTCATCAGAAGCACAGGTAGAAAAAAAGAAAGGGGAGGCCATTGTCCTCGCTATTGACATTTCCTTGTTGAAAGCATACTGTGGAGCTCGTAATTTATGATATTTACTAAAATGCCTAATGAAATGATTAGAAACATTTTACATCTATTGTCTTTGTAGTTAAGAGATTGCTCATTTTGTTTAATATCTGGTTTCCAGCTATGTTGCAGCATTGGTTTTATAAAATAAACTTAAACGCATCCGCTAATGTGAACACTTTCTGTCAACAGATTTATTAAATAATTATTTTCTGATCCACATTCTTCGAAAAAGGAGCTCTTGGAATGGAGAGAACAATAAGAAGGGACTAATAACAGTAACTGCATCTATAATTTTCTTTTCAAGTACTTGGTAATTTCTTTTGTAGAATAATTTGTGGTGCACCACTTTAATTACTTAGACATTATGATGTGATTATACATTTCCCTTATCTGCATTGTTATCTTTAGTGTACTATTTTTTCTGCTTGAGCTATGTCATGTTTAGATATAAGCTGCTGTTTGCCAGGCATAGTGCTACTGAACTTTAATTTGTGTTACTCTGCTAAGCCAGATTTATTTTTTTGTTTGCTTCGCATTGCCTCATATTAGTTGTAATGTTGAATTGCTTGGTAATTTAGATTTACTGTAGCTTGCTTTGCGATTTTCCATTTTTTTTCATTGCTGTTTATATTAATTGTTTTATGTGCTGCTGCATTGCCTCGTCCCTTAGTTTAGCATCTGAGCTCAGTAGATTTAAGTTAGCTTAAGAGGGGGTAGACTATATAAGAAACTGACTATGGAGAATAGGTAAAGAATGCATTGCGAAGTTATATGAAAAAGATTTGGGCCCAAATGAGTATTGTACAATCAGAAATAATTATTTTGAAAGAAATATGAACGGAATACAGAAAGCAGGCTTAGATAGGACTTTTTGGGAATAATGATGAACAAAGGGAGATCTCCATGCAAAATACTGCAGTAAAACAAACCCTGTCCTTTCCCTTTCGTGTTATACCACTATATGTTTGTGTACCCTTGTGTATTTGTTTTCTTCCTGTCTCTGTGTAGTTTCATAGAATTTTTTCTTCTTTTAATATTAAGCTACATTCACTATGATGAGGAATACTGTTATCCTCGAATATAATTGGCATTAATAATATGTTATTTACTTTGTAAAGATGTTAGACATTATTAATTCTGTTCTGTTTAATGCTCATGTGTGAAGTTGATGTTTCAAAAGTTATTGTGATCTTTTATGTATGTACTCATGTCATAATTCCACTGATGTATATGTTAGTTCGATTCTTTTGTAAAGCCTGTACTACAAATGTTATCTGTATTATTATGTTTTTAATGATGTATTCTGTACCTTTGTTATTGTATTCTCATGTTATAAAATTGTAATTGACACCAGTTTATCAAACTAAGTAACTTGTAAGCATTCATTTCACTGCACACATTTCCGTTGGTCATAGTATATGGACAATATGTGAGAAGTAGGGACTGATAGTGTTTGCACTTGTGTTAATGATTCAGCAAGGGACTGGATAACAGCATTGCTGGTTCTAAGGACAATTCCAAAAACGTTTGCACGTGTGTTAATGATTCAGCAAGGGACTGGATAACAGCATTGCTGGTTCTAAGGACAATTCCAAAAACTTTGTGAGTGCACAAGTGGTGGTTTATGGACTTGCTATATTATCCGCAAGACTCTTCAATGGTGATTGTGCACCTGCACAGTCACAACAGATGGCTGCTGGCTATCTCTACAAGGACTACAGTGGGTCTACATCTTTGATGATCCATCAATACCATTATTTCTACAAGGACTGCAGTGGGTCTGCACCTCTGGTGGCCCACTAATACCGTAATCTCTACCAGGACTACAGTGGGTCTGCTCTGTGATGACCTACATACCAATATTCTTCAAAATTTCGACTGACTCTGCTGTGGGTTTGCTCTGTTGTGGCCCATTACCTGTATGCATGTCAAGAGTCAGCACTGTCTTTCCGTTGGAAGGACAACATTACTTCTTCAAGACTGCATGGAAATCCACTACTTCCGTGTGCATTTTCTTCTACTGCTCAGACTTTGAGAAAAACACTACCATTTTACCGTAATGAACGATCAAGACTGTCTTTATGGACTGTGAGAAAATTTGAGCTTTTGACCAACATTGTATCAATAAGTGTGTGCATTTGATTTCTTTGTTATTGTAATTATGAAAAATTTTTTCAAATCTGTATTGGCCACTGCCCAATCCAATTTGTAAAATTTTTTGTGGGGAGCATGGGGGCTATGTAAGTAGGCTGTTTAGGTTTTTTTATTGGTAACGCCACCTCTGTATGAAAATCACTGACTGTGCTGTGTGCAGTCTGTGGCTGCTTTGCATTGTTGTAATACTCGCCATTGTAGTGTTAGGCAGCTGGCTGTGAACAGCGCTTAGCGTTGCGCAGTTGGAGGTGAGCCGCCAGCAGTGGCGGATGTGGGGAGAGAGATGGCGGAGTTTTGAAATTTGTCATGAACTGCTATATATATGATGATATCAAGCTGGCAGTAGTGGCGCTCGCTGTATTGCAGTAGCTTGAGCAGCGAAGATTTTTGTGAGGTAAGTGATTTGTGAAAGGTATAGTTTAATGTTAGTCAGGGCCATTCTTTTGTAGGGAATTTTGAAAGTCAGATTGCGTTGCGCTAACAAAATATTGTGTGTCAGTTTAAGCACAGTCATGTATAATTGTTCAAAGGGGACGTTTCAACTGGTAGCTCATTAAGTTACGTTTTAGCCGCGCTAGCGGGTGGACGTTGTTTACTGCTGCGCTGTCCTTTCGTGTTTACATCTTGTGCATCACCGAGTGCTGTCCGGCCATGGTTAACTATGGCTACAGACCTCAGGGAGAATAATCTGGTATTTGCTTTCGTCAAGGAATCCCGTCCTATTCAGCCGACATCCCTGGAAATAGATGACTGTATTACACAGGTAATTGGTCTCAATTCTGCAACCGTCCATACCAGGCAACTGGATCAGGAAAAATAGTGTGTTTGGGTCAAGTTATTCAGCGCTGCGACTGTTGATAAAGTGTTACGAAAGTGGGGCTATGAAGTAGATTTTGTGCATAGAAATGGTTATAAAAGTAAGGTTTTCATCTATAGAGCTGACATTGCTTACAAAACCGTTCGTGTCTTGAATCTTCCAATTGAAATTGAAAATGATAAGATTAAGGAAGCTCTTTCAAACTACTGGGACGTTAAATCAATTGCAAATGAAACATGGTCGCCTCGCTTTAAATTGCAGTGTTTCAACGGGGTCCGCTGTGGAAAGAAGGATGTTAAGAAAAATATTCCGTCTCACATAACTGTTTGTGGGTAGAAGACACAAATTGTTTATACAGGCCAGGAAGCTACATGTCATATGTGTAACGAAACCGGCCACTTCAGACAGGAATGTCCGCGGCAAACTGTTCTTCTTAAAAGTAATTTGAAACAGCGTTAGAAACTTACCTTAAATGATCTGTTACCAAAGAATAGCCCGGATCAACTGGTTGAGGATGTTAACGCAGCGGGCCACGCTTGTGTACCCCCTCATGATAACAGTCAATTTCCCCCGTTAAAAAAATGGGAAACCCTGTTACCACTACTTGTGAAACTGAAATGCAACCGAAGAAACAACCTCTGGAGACAACTGATAGTTGTTCAGAGGACGAGCTGTCCTGTCCAACTCCCTCACTTCGTAATCAAAAACAGTGCGATGAGGCGGCAGAGGATCCGGAAGACATAATGTGAATGGAAACTGATGTAGAGAAAGATAATAAACATACGTTACCAGATGATGAAGCGGGTGTAGTCAGTATTAATTTGCAAGGAACAACAGGTGAAGTAGCTGATTGCAAAGATCAGCAGTTGTCTGTTAGTAAACAAATTCAGCGAGAGGATGCAAAACTGCCGTCTCCGTTTCTTTATCCCGATCAGGAAGTAAGTGATATTAATAAAGAACAAGGAAGTGGTGGCCAACATGAAATCACAGTCAACACCGCAGGGCAGGCTCCAGCAAAAGATATTGAGAAAGCGTCTGCTGCTGCTCCAGATGAGCGGCGAAGTAAAATAACAACGCAACCAAATGTGAATGAAGCTCGTAACCAAGGGAAGGGAAAATCCGGAAAGGGCGACCCAAATCCAAAGAATGTTCGGTACGAACCGGTCCTACACGATTCACTGGTGGAAAAATCAGAAAGTTTAGAAGGAAATCAGTCTGCTATCGGTACAAGAGACAACCTAAGAAGTGAAAGAAACGGGACGGTAACTAATAAACTGATTGAAGTGTAATTCCATGTTCAGCCTTGCGAGAAAACTGTTAATAGTTTAACTGAACCCTGAACCACAGGAAACTAAATTAGTTCATCAAAACAACTACATAGTGACAGCACAATGACGCAATCTTATTCTCTCATCACTATAAACTAAATAAAATTACGTTTGGTTTGAAATTATCAGCACTTAAGGAATTTTTATTCGACTGATATTGCCCTGTTACAAGAAGTTCTAATGTCGGATTTAGTAATTCCCGGTTATGTCAGTTACATAAATGTGTCTCACGAAACAAGTGCTGGAACAGCTGTTTTGGTGAGGGAAGGGATTCCAGTAAGTGAGGTGGAACGACTGGAATCCGGAAGGGGAATAGGACTAAATATCTATGATGGGACTATCATCAACTTTTATGCCCCTTCAGGAAGTTCTCACCGAGCTGACAGGCCACGTTTGTTCAAAGATCAACTGATATACTCGTTAAGGGAAAATCCAAGACAGTTATTACTTGGAGGTGATTTTAATTGTATTTTAAATCGAAAAGATCAGTTACCTAATTTTAATTTCTCAAGTGAACTATAACAACTAGTTACTGGTTTAGAATACAGGGATAAGTAGGAAAACAAATGTCCCTCCATTGTTGAGTTCACTTATGTCACGGCATCTTGAAAGTTCCGTGACGAAGGTAGAAACCATTCCTACGTACTTTACAGACCATTCAATTGTCTTAGTTTACATAAATCTAAGAAGACAGCCAGTTCGCCGATTCAAGAATCAGTGGAATTTGAACATTTTCTTGTTAGTTAATCATGATTTAGAAGACCAGATTGAAGAAGCATGGGCAATATGCCTGCGTGCCAGTGCTGTCGACTGGTGGGTTACAATGGCGAATCCCAAGTTGAGGAAGGTTTTTACTCCGTACAGTGTCCAGAGCGCAAGAGAAATGAGATGCACTATAGAATATTACTATTCCGTTTTGAGAGATCTATATGATCAGGTCTCAGCAGGTTCCTCATTTCGGATAGCAGACATAAAAAAGTCAAAGACAAGTTACTTAATATCAAGATAAATCAAGTGGAAGGGCTGAAAATAAAATCGAAGGCAAATTTGGTGTCAGAAGACGAAACTACTTCCCTGTATAATTTAGTGAAGCATACGAAAAACGAAAGAAGGACTTTTATTGCTGAAATTAGAACAAAAAACACTACGATTCTCAGAAACCAGCAGGATATCATGGACGAGATTTATCGATATTATTGCGAGCTATATTCTGTAGATCAGTGATGAGTTATTGCTGAAATCAGAACAAAAAACACTACGATTCTCAGAAACCAGCAGGATATCATGGACGAGATTTATCGATATTATTGCGAGCTATATTCTGTAGATCAGTGATGAGTCCTTGGAAGAAATTCTTGACACCCTAGCCCCACAGCTGACAGAATATGACAACGAAAATTTTCTCGAAGTAGTCAGTGAAGACGTGTATGATACTCTGTGCGCCTCACCACCAAAAAAAAAAAAAAAAACCAGGACCGGATGGTCTGCCAGCTGAGTTTTACATCTGTTACTGACCAATAGTGGATGCGAAAAACACGGACGTTGTAAATGAGGTTATTCAGGGTCAAATGATTCCGGCTGAGTTTAAAGAGAGTAAAATTGTTCTTGTGCCAAAAACAATGGTAACAAAGTTTTAAATAATTTTTGTCCAATTTCGCTGATGAATTCTGATTATTAATAGCTAGAATAGTAAACAAGAGAATTTAATACACTACAGATGAAATTATTAGTAAACATCACAACTGCGCGCAAGGCAGAACCATTTTTCAAAATCTAGCAGAATTCAGGGATGACTTCTGTAACAAACATAAAGTGTGCTTTATTTTTTTTCAGATTTTTATAAAGCCTTCGATGTAGTAAATCATGAATATCTTCTACAGACGTTGAAGAAAATAGGTTTCAACGATATTGTCATACAGTTGATAAAGAGCGTAGCCACTGGAATAAATGCAAAAATAGCGCTGAATTATCAACAGTCCAAGCCGATACAAATAAAACTAGGCGTTCTTCAAGGGAGTCCTCTGTCCATGTCTCTCTTCGCCATTTCACTGGAACCTTTCCTCCGACATGTCCATGCTAGATCAAAAGGCTTAACATTATCAGAAAAGAAAACAGTTACAAGAGCCTATGCTGACGATATAGGGGTAATTATAAGGAATAATGAAGATGTAACCACGCTAGCAACAGTGACTGATACTTACTGTAGAGCATCTGGAGCCAATGCAAACGATAAAAAAAGTAAGATATTAAATCTCAGAGGTTTTGATAATATCAACGTCGAGTGGGCAAAATTAGTCCGACAACATAAAACACTTGGGGTCACCCTGACAGCCGGTCCCGTGAAAATGACGGCTTTAAATTGGAAAGTTGCAGCAGATAAAGTACAAGGAGCCATTATAGAGAATTTAACTAGATATATGAACCAAGTTGAAAGAACAAAGTATATCAACTCATGCCTACTTGTTAAAGCGCATTATACTGCCCAGCTGTTTCCAATACCGAGAGTGATAGCGAGAAGAATAATGTCCAAAATCACAAACTTGAAAAGTGAAATGTTTAGAGTACCTGCTAAAGTCGCCACTTTAGATCCTAAAAATGGTGGACTAGGATTAACTGATATAACGGATAAAGTCTCTGCACTTTTTATCAAAAGGCAAGTTAATTTAATAAGAAACTCGCGAGAAAGTATAACTAAACAACTTTTCGAGATCATTAAACCTCGAAGCCTGCTTCTCCCGATTGACGTGCAGAATATCAACAGTCGTTTACAGCATGTGAGGGTTTTCTATGTTGAGTTCAGTTATGTAAGTGCCAAATTCAGACAGTCACGACACTTAACATCAAGAGCCATAATGCGGGAACGAAAGAAGAGCGAAGGAAGGAACAAAATAGAATGATACTTTCCAAAATTGATTGGACTGAGATTTGGAAAAAACATTAGTTCTAATGTGCTCACGTCTAATATAAAGAAGTCGTGGTACAAGACAGTTAACAACATAGTTAGCATCAACGAAATACTGCATGCAATCGGATTCTGTGAAACAAATTTATGTCAACAATGCCATCTAGTTGACACAATAATTCATAGATACACTTGCAGCGGTCACATGAATAGTTGAAAGTGGATCCGTGAGAAAATAGCTCTGATTACAAGGACATCCCCTAAGAGTAAATCGCTGTCATTGATACACAGGGCCGATCCCAGTGACCGAGCGGTTCTAGGCGCTTCAGTCTGGAACCGCGCGCCTGCTACGGTCGCAGGTTCGAATCCTGCCTCGGGCATGGATGTGTGTGATGTCCTTAGGTTAGTGAGGTTTAAGTAGTTATAAGTCTAGGGGACTGCTGACCTCAGATGTTAAGTCCCATAGTGCTTAGAGCCATTTGAACCATTTATTTTTTGATACACAGGCCTGAAGCACGCTATTTCCCAGAGGCAAAAAATAACGCTGTGTACTGGTTGCTGGGAAATTGTGTTAATTACGTCATTAACAAACTAGGATACGACGGCACCATAGAGTTCAAAGTATACATGCTGTGTGAATACCACAAAATTAGAAGGTATTTGTGTCACAAGAAAAAGTTCGGTAATGTGTTAAAAATTATATTTGAAAGAAGGGGCATTGGTTAATATACAAAAAATAAGACTGTGTTGACACTGATGTATTGTAGTTACCTTAAGGATATTATTTAAATTTTACTGTAAATTTTTGGTGTGTGCTTTTTCTACTTCAGAAAGTAGTTTTTGAAATTTTATAAGCTAATGATAAGCTAATGTACAGAACTTACGTGACAGTCAGATTGTGTGTCTAATAGTGTCAAAACACAAAACATTAAAGCTGCATTATTGGTTTACAGAATAATATGAAAATTGACAGTTTTTTATGGAAATGTATTTATCGATTGGTTAAAACCATAAGATTATATCTGATATAATGTAATATTCAATGGCTGGCAAATTGCCCCGTTAATTTTTGCACTGTGATGTGTAAGTCGGTTTTCCAGTGAAAGATCTATTATATAAGACTGATCACTGCAGATAATTAACATTCCATTAATGTCCAGAAAATGTATTTGGAAGGCTAGTCAACTTTATAGCATTTCTTTTCCGCCTTTCTCAAGTATTAAAGAGCTAGTGTAATATGATTATGAAATTTACTAAATGGTAAACAAGCAGTTATACCTATACAGGTGGATACAGAGCACTATTATTGTTTTAATATAAATCTACAATTATTTTACAGCATAAATCGGATCACTTACTTAAGCTCAAAAATGCGAGAAATATCCGTTATCACTGCATCGAACGTTTCCCACACAAGACACTGACGCAAGGAACCTCCAGACTGACGAGTGCTTCACACTCTTGGCAGAGCGAAGCACTATGAATAAATATGCATCGCACCCCGATTGCCACTATGCCCCTATCCAATCTGTTAAGAAAAGAAGAGGTGCTGAAAAAGTCCTGCGAATGAGACGCTGATGAACATAGCCTATAAAAATCACGTCGTTTATCAGGTTACATCCATCCGTCCATCCCAACTGAGCAAACAATGAAAGCTTACGTGTGCAAACCATACACAACACGTGTCTTCTGGATCTGTTACTACACTCCTGGAAATTGAAATAAGAACACCGTGAATTCATTGTCCCAGGAAGGGGAAACTTTATTGACACATTCCTGGGGTCAGATACATCACATGATCACACTGACAGAACCACAGGCACATAGACATAGGCAACAGAGCATGCACAATGTCGGCACTAGTACAGTGTATATCCACCTTTCGCAGCAATGCAAGCTGCTATTCTCCCATGGAGACGATCGTAGAGATGCTGGATGTAGTCCTGTGGAACGGCTTGCCATGCCATTTCCACCTGGCGCCTCAGTTGGACCAGCGTTCGTGCTGGACGTGCAGACCGCGTGAGACGACGCTTCATCCAGTCCCAAACATGCTCAATGGGGGACAGATCCGGAGATCTTGCTGGCCAGGGTAGTTGACTTACACCTTCTGGAGCACGTTGGGTGGCACAGGATACATGCGGACGTGCATTGTCCTGTTGGAACAGCAAGTTCCCTTGCCGGTCTAGGAATGGTAGAACGATGGGTTCGATGACGGTTTGGATGTACCGTGCGCTATTCAGTGTCCCCTCGACGATCACCAGTGGTGTACGGCCAGTGTAGGAGATCGCTCCCCACACCATGACGCCGGGTGTTGGCCCTTTGTGCCTCGGTCGTATGCAGTCCTGATTGTGGCGCTCACCTGCACGGCGCCAAACACGCATATGACCATCATTGGCACCAAGGCAGAAGCGACTCTCATCGCTGAAGACGACACGTCTCCATTCGTCCCTCCATTCACGCCTGTCGCGACACCACTGGAGGCGGGCTGCACGATGTTGGGGCGTGAGCGGAAGACGGCCTAACGGTGTGCGGGACCGTAGCCCAGCTTCATGGAGACGGTTGCGAATGGTCCTCGCCGATACCCCAGGAGCAACAGTGTCCCTAATTTGCTGGGAAGTGGCGGTGCGGTCCCCTACGGCACTGCGTAGGATCCTACGGTCTTGGCGTGCATCCGTGCATCGCTGCGGTCCGGTCCCAGGTCGACGGGCACGTGCACCTTCCGCCGACCACTGGCGACAACATCGATGTACTGTGGAAACCTCACGCCCCACGTGTTGAGCAATTCGGCGGTACGTCCACCCGGCCTCCCGCATGCCCACTATACGCCCTCGCTCAAAGTCCGTCAACTGCACATACGGTTCACGTCCACGCTGTCGCGGCATGCTACCAGTGTTAAAGACTGCGATGGAGCTCCGTATGCCACGGCAAACTGGCTGACACTGACGGCGGCGGTGCACAAATGCTGCGCAGCTAGCGCCATTCGACGGCCAACACCGCGGTTCCTGGTGTGTCCGCTGTGCCGTGCGTGTAATCATTGCTTGTACAGCTCTCTCGCAGTGTCCGGAGCAAGTATGGTGGGTCTGACACACCAGTGTCAATGTGTTCTTTTTTCCATTTCCAGGAGTGTATTTGCGCAGCTTTCAATGACGTCAGATTACTAGAGATTAGGCGAGATAATATCTCCAGTAGATTTATATTTAGGTATAGATATTTGTTTAAATTTTTAAATTTCCTTGTAGGCAAGAGAGCTGTTCCCTGCCTGCTGCATCTCTATCCGATTTAGACGGTCTTCTAGTGTTCTTTCGAGCTCTTGTACGTCTTTTGATGAATCAGCGGGGCATCATCTATGAATATAATAGAAGTTACTAAACAAAACTGTACATTTCTCAACTTTCTGGTAATATAAGAATAGCCTTCGATTTTTGTCTCAAACTCCAGGTTTTTGCCCATCTTGATGTTCAAAAAGAAAATCTTGTGGGAGGCGGTGGAAGCGGTATCTTGGGGATAAAAATGTCATTATCATACGAATGATAGTTACAAGAATGTAAGGGATGACAACACCGGAATCTAATGAGTGTATCTAGATTTCCGTTACAGCATATGCTGATGAAAGTACAATTAGCGAGATGAAAGTACAAGTAGCGAGATGAATCGTTTGTTCGTTTTATTTTCAAACAGCTACTCTTATTAACATTCACTGGAAACTGCCCATTGGCACTTGAGTTTTAACATAAGAAACTGGTTTTTAATTAATACCTTGGTGTGACTACATAATTTTTTAGTTCATTAACCCCTCTCAAGCAGCGTTAATTTTATCTGCAGCCTAATTAAGGACCCACAATTAACATGCGTAATTGATGAGGGTAACTAATGCACGCTACCACAGACCAGCTGAGAAACAACTGTCTCCTTGGAATTGCGATGAATAAGTTATACATTTGTAGAAAAATAATCCGCAAGGGCAGTTGTAATGAAGGCGTAGGAAAGAATAGAGTGGCCTATATGGTAAAATCTGGAAGCAAAAATCTTATACAAATGAGTGGATCGGAAAATATTTGGCTATTTTTAATTCACTGGTGAAATACGTACACTAAAAAAATCGTTTCATAATGTGGTACCGTATCTGGTTTACAGAACGTTATGTACGAATGCTGAAAATTTCCAATAATTTCAGATTGCATATTATTATTATCTCATTGAGAATGCCAGCAATATTGTTGTTATCTCCCTCTCGTGGATACAATGAAAGACTTAGGGCATCTAAGTTCCAGTTTTCAGAACTAACTGTTAAGTTAAGCCCCGACAAGTAAAATAGTGTACTGGACAATTTTGCTTCGCAAACGTGATAAAAATTCCTTTGATCACACAAATTAATCTGAAACAAATCAGCAGCCAAAAGTCATTCCTTATATCTGACAGTATCTGCATTAGCTTTCACAACGGGCCGGGACATACAGAACGATCATAATCGAAAGTGTAAAGGAAAGAGGCTTATAACTAAGGTAAGTCGAAGTTCGCATAAAATCGTATGTCCTGCCATCAGAGGAGAACGTGTTATATTTCTGTTCAAACAGTTGGTGACAGTTCTGCAGAATTAATCAATATGTACCAAAATGACTGTATACATATTGACCTGAGTCCCATAATTTGTTCAAATGGCTCTGAGCACTATGCGACTTAACTTCTGAGGTCATCAGTCGCCTAGAACTTAGAACTAATTAAACCTAACTAACCTAAGGACATCATGCCCGAGGCAGCATTCGAACCTGTGACCGTAGAGGTCGCTCGGCTCCAGAATTTAGCGCCTAGAACCGCAGGGCCACTCCGGCCGGCCAGTCCCATAATTACCAGTATGTCCTACAGCTCTGTACGTAGTGGCTATGAAGTGACTTTCATCCTTACAGTGCACGTAAGTTCGACATAGATTACAAAGTGGAAACAGTTTCCAATGGCGACCAGTTCGAATATATTTGTGACCAGACCTCAGTCACATATTTGACTATAGCAACCATGAGCACTGCTGGACTCACGCTCAGGGGAGCGAGATCCAACAAGATCTAACCACCAACACGTAGGTTGTCCATGGTTTTCCTAAATCGCTTAAAGCAAATGACGCCACGATTCCTGTGAAACGACACCGTAATTTCTATTCCCATTTTCTTTAATTCCGAACTTATGCTTTATAGGCAGTGATTTTTATGTTTACGGGACGTAATTATAGTTCGTTTTCTTTCTTCGGAGTATATGTTCATGTAGACACAAGTAAAGGAGATCAACTGAGGTGGCGCTGTAGTCAAGGCACCTGCTTTTTATAGGAGTGGGGGTGCAAAGAGTAGTCGGAAAGTGACTTCCGTTCGGTATGTACGCGGCAGCTTTGTTTCAGACTAAGGACTGCAAGCGTCTGGTCAATGGTGGCCGAGCAACTTGCTCGTCACAATACGCCAGTCACTACTCTTGATGAACTGTGGTATCGTGTTGAAGCTGCATGGGCAGCTGTATCTGTACACGCCATCCAAGCTCTGTTTGACTCAATGCCCAGGCGTATCAAGGCCGTTATTACGGCCAGAGGTGGTTGTTCTGGGTACTGATTTCTCAGGATCTGTGCACCCAAATTGCGTGAAAATGTAATCACGTGTCAGTTCTAGTATAATATATTTGTCCAATGAATACCCTTTTATCATCTGCATTTCTTCTTGGCGTAGCAATTTCAATGGCCAGTAGTGTATTCCTCAATCTAGTCACCCTGGCAACGAACACATTCCTCCCAGCGAGAGACCAATTTGTGAGAGCGTCACTGTCATTTGACTTCGTTAACGGAGCCAAAACCTCACCTCTGCTTGTACCGCTTCATCGTTGTCAAACTGAAGTCCTCTAAGGTCTTCTTTAAGTTCTGGATGCAGATGAAAAACAGATGGGCCTAGTCGGGAATTTGTAGAGTACGATCGGGGACAGCAAACCCAAGGCGTCGGATGTCGCAGCGTTCGTGTGTGGTGTGGTGGTGTCATTTTGACATGAAGGTTGCTCCATATGTGGACGAACTCATCCAATTTGAAACTCGATTGCAGCAAGCTGTTTCTCATGCACCGACACAGTTATGTGAACACCACCACGTTACAAGCTACAATTCGGAGCCCTAAGTGGCAGATGGCTGGAAACATGTAGACCTGAAGAATAAAAATGTATAACGTTAACAATGCTTTATTTACTTGCGAAGCTTTAAGAGTTTTCAGACAAAGAATTCGGACGCATTACTTTTCAGCACGCCCGCATAATGTACTGTTCTGTAAAGCTTAAGGATGAAATAGATAACTTACCGACTACTCGTAGAGCATGTTGCCAGAACTCTCCCAGTCGTGCTCAGAAAGTTGGACTTCACATGGCTTGAGGTAAGCGTGGCTATTCACCAATTACCGCAAGCCCTGCAGCACTAGGGAGTTGAATGAACGGGAAAATACAGCGTCCGTCAATCAGCGAGCACTTATGCTGCGCTGTGGTGGTGTTCTTAGATACAACATGACCTGGAGAAAACATCTGGGTCACTTCAAACGGCGAAGAATCATCTAGAAACTGGAGAAAGGACGAAATGTGACGAGGCTGACTCAGGTAATGCTTACAGCATCATTTCACATGAATGGGAAGCGTTCCGAATAACAGGCACCGCTACCCAAAGGAGAGGAGGGCGACGATCACAATCAGCTCCAGCGGCAGACGACCGCTATACTGGGCAAAAGGCGGGAATGAACCCATGTCAAAGAACAGGTGTAATTGCTGCAATACTTAACAGGACTGCAAGACATGCGCTCTCATGCTCCACAGTGGCATGGCGACGCATGAGGGTGGTCTCTCTGCCCAACGACCAGTATGTTGCATCCCACTGACACCAGCACACCGGCGGCATTGTTACTGATGGTGGCAGGTGTGGTATCACATTTCGGTACCACACCAAGGGCGTCATTACGTTCACAAGTTTCCGTTCGATACCAAAAGTGGTCGCACGGGATCTGGCAGAAGCAGTGGTGCCAACCTGTAGCTCTATATTTCGAGTGCCCTCTGCCGCCGCAATATAGGGAGACGGAAATGAGCGTTTGGCGTCATTGGCCGGGAGGCCCCTTTTGGGGCAGGTACGGCCTCCTTGGTGCAGGTCTTATTACATTCGACGCCACATTGGGCTACCTGCGCGCCGGATGAGGATGAAATGATGATGAAGACGACACAACACCCAGTTCCTGAACGTAGAACATCTCCGACCCAGACGGGAATAGAACCCGGGCCCGTAGGACGGTAATCCGTCCCGCTGACCAATCAACTATCGGGGTGGACACGCAATATAGGAGGGCCGGCGGCAACGACTCAGCCCACTCGCGCCTGGAGCTACTTCACTAAAGGGCCCCGTGCAGATGCCATCTAGTCGCTATTGTAAGAGCTAGACTCTATTTATTGATGCATTATTTGCATTGAGTCTTCTTACGTTTGGATAAAGTTAAGTAAATCTTCTGTTCAGTGTGTTAACTTGTTCGTTAATCATTTCTACTCTTGTTGAGCTTTCCTATGATGACAGTTGCTACACGACTCTGCAGCCCACCCTGCTTGTCATTGTGTACGAAGTAGTACGCCGCGCTGGGTAACCGCGCGGTGTAGAGGTCTTGTCACAGTCAGCGTGGCTCCCCCGTGGGAGGTTCGAGACCTCCCTCGGGCCTGGGTGTGTGTGTGTCGTCCTTAGCGGAAGTTAGTTTAAGTTAAATTAAGTAGTATGTAAGCTTAGGGACCGATGACCTCAGCAGTATGATCCCTTAAGACCTTACCACAAATTTCCGATTTCGAAGTAGTACAAATGGTTCAAATGGCTCTGAGCACTATGGGACTCAACTGCTGTGGTCATAAGTCCCCTAGAACTTAGAACTACTCAAACCTGGCTAACCTAAGGACATCACACACATCCATGCCCGAGGCAGGATTCGAACCTACGACCGTAGCGGTCGTGCGGTTCCAGACTGAAGCGCCCTTAACCACGCGGCCACTTCGGCCGGCATTTCGAAGTAGTACTTAGAATATGGCAACGAGTTCAAACGGTTCAAATGGTTCTAAGGACTATGGCACTTACATCTGAGGTCATCAGTCCGCTAGACTTAGAACTACTTAAACCTAACTAAACTAAGGACATCACACTTCCGCTGTCTCTATTTGCTTTGTTATTGTTCGCGTAACAACTAATATATGAGATAAAATATGTTGCTATTAAAAGAGCCCTGAAATACATTTTAGGAATTCTGGGCTGTGACTTTCTTTGGATCACTAATTTTCAACAAAACAAAATATATTACGTTCTTATTATTCTGGATCTGGCTTTGTATTAAAGGAACATTGTTTCGTTACTGTAAGTTGCTACAAAGTTCAACATATCTTCCTTACTTTACAGTTATTGAAAAGGTTACTGAAAATTAATTCGTTATCAATGCTAATGTTACAGTACGCAATGTTTGTTCAACATCAAAATTTTGCAGTAGACGTTTGTTAACAGTAAAATACCAATAAGTACCACGACTAACACGAGAACATGAGACTATTATCAGAGAAAAAGATGTTATTACTATAATGATTGCCAGACCAGAACTACGCACAGCAAGATTTCTTTTATGTTATGAAGGTAAATTATCTTTTTGCACTGTTAATAATATATCATCAGCACCCGCGTCCACCTGTAAAACACATCATAAAATCTGCTGCTCTGCTCTCCAATTCCTAAAGCTGAAAGAAATAATTTTAGTTCACTATTACCTGTCCGCGTCTTTGTGGTATGATTGGTTTCATTTAATGCAGTTTGAATGCGCCGCGGCAGCGGCTCGTTCGTTCGTAGCGCACCTCTGCACCACGAATAATATTTAAATAGCTGAAAATGTCTTAAAAGGATGCGATAAAATACCAGGCAAGCTTATTACAAATCATAATGCAAGTTTTCACTAAGTAACTCTACCAAAACATTTAGACAGATTAAATTATTACACAGCTTTACAAATCAGTACCTAATGGAGTCCTTCTCTCAATCTTGACAAAAGAATGCTACACACGCATACAATATAGCGTCACAGGCTCTTCCTACTCACGTAACTCCAAGAAGACGACAGAGAAATTAATGTTCGGTCATTACTATTTATACTCGTTGTGACATATTCTCATCTTTGTTTGATATTGAATAAGTATCATCTGTGGCGGTTTCAGTACTCGCAGACACAGATTTTATCTTTAAAAAAATCGGTACATAATGATATACAAGTATAAAACATGACACATAATGCTTTCTCTTTATTACATAAAGTTCACACAATCATTGTCCACGCAATTACAATCATCCATTTCAATTATTCTTTTCTCCTTTTTTACCACATACAATGTGTTTTGCCAGGAGACGTTACAACACAGATCCATGCCCGAGGCAGGATTCGAACCTGCGACCTTAGCAGCAGCGCGGTTACAGACTGAAGCGCCTAGAATAACTTGGCCACAGCTGCTGGCATGGCGACGAGTCACTGAGCCTGTGTGTAGCAGTCTTCTGGTCTCCACATTGCTTTCTTCCTTTTTTGTCGTCATTTTGTTTGGTTTTAGCTGTTCTTGCTTACCCGTATTTATCTTCCTTGCGCTCCTTATAATATACTAGGTTCTGCAGTTGCTGCATTTGCACCAGCTTTTGCTTTCTTTGCGCTCATTTGTCTTGCAATTTTTGGTTTTCGCCGTTTGTCTTTGTCCATTGCTTAATTCATAACGGCTGCTGGGCCGCATTCGTCTGTGGCACCTGCAGTTGATCAAACTCACTTTATTCGGTTTCAGAGTCAACAAAAATGGCGCAATTGCTTGAAGTGATGAAACGCTTCGTGATGGCGCAGATTACATCACACAAGATGCTGGATCCAACGGCGGCACCACCACCTGCTCCGTCTGCGTAAATGCCGCCATTTCATGAGTTTGACGACGGAAGAAGACTGGACGGAGTACATCACACAGTTCAATGCGCACATTGTAGCACATCACATACAAGGCTCTGACAAGCGTTCTTATTTCTTGACCATCGTGTGAGGACTCTATACAACTTGCACCAAATTTTTTCATACGTCCCGCCCTGAACTACTGGAATATGAGAACCATTACAGGCGCACATAAAGTATTATGAGGACAAGGTTCAAGTGGCAGTTGCCTGTTCCAAATTCTATAGGTCGCTTAAGCTAAAAGGGCAAACATACCGTCATTAGGCGACTGAATTGCAAGGCTTTACTAGACGGCATCGATTCAGATGTGACTGTGACAAATGTTACAGTGATACCATGGCGCCATCACGCACAGTGTAGCTGACTCTCAAATTCTGGAATAGATTCTTAAACACCCGGACGCTTCCTTACAGATTCTAGTCTATAAGGATTCCTGTGAAAGTGGAGCAGACAATTTTGAGGTTGCGCCTGTTTGTTCTGCAGATTGCCGCGACAAACAGGCTTTGCGCCGGCTCGCAAACAGCGGCCAGCTGCCCACAATCACATCGCTCGCATAAACAACACAAGGCGCGTCCGGCGCGAGGTGTGAACTCGTGCCCTCGCTGTAATACGGCACACAGTCGCCGATCTTGCCTCTCTCGTGAAGCGACGAACGGGGACATCTACAGTCTGTGTGCTAACGGAACCGGGATACACCCCCTTCTGCTACTCCTTGGGGCAAATCTAAATCACAAACAGAGTGTAGTGTGTTTTCATAGCCCCACAGGGTAATTATTGCGAAACAACAGTGCAGCAGCCATTTAGAAAAGGTTCCCAACTCGTCAGCATTGCTACATGAAGACAAGCTTCTTACCTCTTACTATTGCTGGACAATCACTCCGTTTGCAACGTGCCGCTTCATTGACTGCTGAAGAATTTCCTGCACATTGCACCATACGCTGACGGCGCGTAACGGCTAAGACATTCCTGTGTTAGGCACTTGTAGCCGTCCTGCAATTTCCAGAAATTTAACGAAGACCGTGAGAGTCACAGTGCTTTCCTCTTGAGACAGTGCTAGTATTATTGATGTACATTATTTTGATTTCTTTGGGATAAGCATTCAGGACAATATACTCTCTGTTTCTGCCTTAGATCCTTAGGAATGTGTTGCTAAGTTATGTGCCGAATTTCAAGATTTGTTTCCTGAGGGTTTAGGCAAATCCAGTAATTTTGTCGCCTGTGTCACAATGAAGGACAATGCACAGCAACGTTTAGTTAGATCTCGTCCTGTCCCCCATGTTCTTCGAGAACATGTGGTTCAGGAACTTAATGCTTCACAAGACAGTGTGATCTTAGGGCCTATTACTGCCAGTCAGTGGGCCTCAACTCCTGATATTCCAAAGAAACCATCCGGCAGACTTCGGTTATGCGCCGATTTTAACAAAACTGTGAATCCGCATTCAGTCATTGACGTTACCCCAGCCGTGTCCGGAAGAACTGTGCATAAACTGAGTGCCAGTCCTTACTTTTTCAAAATTGATTTGCTCCCCCTGTGGGCCGTAGTTCCTACAGATCTTTTCATTAACACTCATAACTCTTCAAATTTTTGAGACGGTCGTTGGAATTGCTTCCGCACCCGCAGTATTTCAGCGTTTTCTGGAGGAGCTGACTGCAATCTTTTTTACTCCAGTTATTTAGATGACACTTTGTGTATCTTTACCGCTGCGCAGCGAGGGCGTATGTGTTTGTTTGCATGAAAATCGCCGTCCATTCCTGTCCACCACCAACAGTGGAGGGTGAAGCTTCGCTAATGCCAGTCACTCTTCCTATCGAAACTTCAGAAAAAACATCAAACAAACGTCGGCCGAAGAGCCCGAGACAAATTTTTGTTTTAAAATCTTACCCTCAGTGAACATCGTCGTTGTCTTGTCTTACGAGTTCGTAGTAATTCTGATCAATCGTCTCTTCTGTCACGCCTATTATATTTGCCAGTCATAATAATATAATTTCTTTGTGGGAAACAAGGATTGAGGGCGTCTTTCTTTAATCGTTTTTGAGTACAATGCTTATGTCAAGGAGATCTGAATAAATCACTTATGGTAATCTGTACTGTTCATTCCATCAGTTTCATTTAACAGAGTATTAAGACTTTCAGTTTCATTGTTTGCAAAATTTCACGATCTCTATTTATTAGACAGTTTCAAAATATTGTACGCAATTTTTCTGCTGTGAGACTTTATTCATTCGCAGTGATTTCTTTGTAGGCGTCTCCTTTGTAAACCTTTAACGAAAATAAACAGTAGACATTCTGCAGTGTAGAAGAACAGTAGCTGCTGCTGTATACAGGTGATCGTCCTCCGTAACAGGGCACGTTATACTTCCCTGGTCTCGCTCTTGATAGCTCGTGCGGTTAGGTCCAGTATTTGGCGCTAGTAAAGATATTTCTGACAGGTAATATGCTGCATTTCCTTTAACACCGGTCTTACGTCGCACAGATACGGCAGTATATCTCCTTACGTTGCCGGCTACATTGCTTCAGCTGTGTTTCTTTTGTTTCCGTCCTGTGAGGTTATATTTCATCTATGGTTCTCTGTAGGTGTGAATGCCTTAACTTTCGGTATCAGTGGGCTATTTTTCACGTTAAGCTATTGGACAAATACACCGCCTGTCTGTAGAATGCTGTTTATCTGGTTCATAGCTCTTCTCTTTCGCGTGAGGTGGTTTCAGTACTCTTTAGGCAGCATAGGATTTCACACAGGTTTTGTGAGCGGTGTTGTATAACTCGTTAAAATGTCATGCCTTGAAACTTTAGCAGAGGACAAAAGAATCTTTTGGCTTATATTTCTGTCCCACTATATTCGGCAGTGAAACGTGTTGTATCCATTGTCTCACAATCCCCTAATCACCCCGGCACCAAGTTAATTACTGTGGGATGGATTAATTTATGTCCTCCGGAAACAGCTCCATCTGTTACTAATTTTTTCCTGAATTTTTTCTCGGTCCTAGCATCAAGAAATTGTTTGATGTTGTAGGTGTCTTCCGCGTGCAGTAAAGAACCCACTGAGTAAATTACGGAATCAAGTACATTTATAGCAGCGAGCTAAGCTACATTTTTGTGATACGGTCAAAGATATGACCGCTGAAAACAGTCTTACCAAGTCCCGTAAGAGTTCGGGGATATGTGTGCATCCGCACAGAAGAAGAAGATCATGGCCGGTATTGCCAGAACTATAGACTTATATGCATATGATGTTTTTCTTTTGGACTTGACCTGTCACGGGACTTGGTAAGAATGTTTTCCACGAGTAATGAGTGTGTTGGGGTGGGACACTACGAATGTAGTGTGTGGAAATACAAGGTGAGAATGTGGGTCCCGTGGGAGGCGTGCGCGAGATAGTCCCTGCAGTCGCACTATCATCTTTGCCCTCGGTGGCTCAGACGCATAGAGCGTCTGCCATGTAAGCAGGAGGTCACGGGTTCGAGTCCCGATCGGGGCCCAGATTTTCACCTCTCCCCGTTGATATAAATCAACGCCCTTCAGCAGCTGTAGATATTAAATTAATTCTAATATTCAGGATGTGTAAGATGAATAGCCAACGTTACGAGCGGGCACACTTCATTAGAGTACCTGATGGAAAATATTCAGTAACCATAGTCGAAACATTTGTTTCATATTAGTCCCAAGAATTTTGCCGAATGAAGTTAAAACTACATTGGCCATAAATTACGATCCACCTTCCAGTATTTTCAACACGAGTTACTCCTTCTTGGTTTACCTCCCATGTTTATCGAGTTCACTTAATAGATATGACTTACTATATACATAGTTAAATAATTCTATACTAATAGGTATGATTTTGGAAGAGAATTTTCTATGTGCAGTGATGGCGGCCAATGACGCCTTCAGTGCAGATGCACACCAACTCCTACGGGAATCTGCGAGATGCCGTGAGTAACGTGGCTAACGAGCAGTGGCGCTACGTCAGTAGTTTGTGGTGTATGTTGCGAGTTTGGGTCTGACGGGAGTCGTGTTATGTAGTCCGTGCGACTGTGGTCACCACTGTGTAGCCACTGCATGTTCCTAGTAAACAGGAGACTCGGGTTCGAAACCCGCTTCGTCACAAATTTTCTACTTACACGTTGATATAAAGTAGTATACACATTTTTAGCTTGCACCATTGACATAAATCAGTGGCCACTGCTAGCTAATCTCGTTAATTCCTTTGTGTCTTGGAAAGTTTTCTGCTGGACATTTTATTTTATGTCACATTTAGTTATTTGGTTAGCAGCTTCTTTTCTTTTAACATACCAAGTCCCATTCCAGTCACCTGCATGAGATGAATACATTGTGTCACACCAGCTAGAGACCGTTCCTTTAAGATGGGCTCCCTTGATTTGCCCTGCAAAAGTCCTCATAGGACTTTCTGAAAGTTTTGTCTGTGCAGAAAGAGTCTTGGGGAAATGACCGGCCGAGTTTTCGGACCCCCTTTGGTTGGTTTAGCGGCCCACGCTTTTTAGCGGGTGTCAGGATTTCGTCACTTGCCCCCCCCCCCCCCCCCCGCCCGTCCCCACCGCCCTCCATAAACAACTGATCTTGGACATTGCATCCAGGGTAGGGTTTTTGTGGATTTTCGTTAGAGTGAGTCTCGTACCCGAGCAGCTGGCGAATACACATGTTCTGACGGATCGTGGAATTACCCGATAAGTCGGATTGAGACATGCGAGTGAGGATGCGATTAAACCTGTTTGTATCAACCCATTGGATAACTCATTTTATTTGCCTTGCTGTTGCGTGTGAATTATATCGCTTCGAACTTGAAATCATATATTCAAGTTGTTGCGTTGGCTTGTACTCGTTCGCTTGGTCACGCTACGATATTATTGATTTAAAGTGCACTAGTTCTTGTCCCGAGAGCCTCACGTGTAACCAGGTGCTCGAAGAAATAGACACGGTGTCGGACGACATGTGGTCACTGGCCACTCTAGTTCTGATTGTAACTCTCCTAACTCAAGGTCTTAGGTCTAACGAAAACCAATGTTCATTGTATCACACGTGTAATTTGCAGCTTCCAAGATTTATCTTACTATAAAGTGAAGGGATCTCCTCTGTAGCTAATCTGTCTGTATGGATTCCCTATGTGAGTGTTCCTCTATACATTGATTTCATATTACATCACTATCCCAAGTCTACAGAGAGGATTCTCGCGCTGAATTCCCATGCAAAATTGATGTAATCCACACCCTCTTTGTGTATATCGTAAGAGGCTATAATGGTGTAAGAATATCTTTATAGTAAGATCACGATAATACAGCAGTCGTTAATCTGCCAGACACGATGGACCTGCGCGCATCAGAAATTTCCCTGTATTTTTGGTTCAGCGCAGTGGCAGTACAGTCGGGTATCTCCAAGAGTTCCAGCGCAGTTTTAACATTAAAGACGCTATTGTAACTGTTCTGGCGTAGCCACAAGTGTCAGAGCGAAGATGCGGAACGCAAGAGCAAAGAAGGCGGTGTAACACCCCAAACATAGAGCCCTTAATGACATCCCTTTTGACAGCCAAGGATATAAAAATTAGTTATCCTGACCTTGACGGTAGCTACTGGCAACAAAATATTGACACTATTGAAAGTTTGACCAACATAAATGCTAGGGAACTAACAACATCAATTCCACGGAAAGAACTAAATGAAAGACTATCAGATGATCACTTAATCTACGAAGCATGAAACTCTAAATAAAGAATTCAAAATATATGCTTTACGAAGATTAAAACCCAGACGAGATAAAGTGACCAGAGATAACATTTTTCCAAGAAAAGAGTTGTAGCCGCTTCGAGCTGTAAGTTCGCTGCGACTACAATGAAAAACTTAAATGGATATGTTAATTCGCTCTCTTGTAGACGTCGGGACAGAAGCACGCTAATTGACCGATATTAGATTGTTTCAGACCGATCTGGAATGTTAAAGTTTTTCAAGTATCTTCATGACGCATTAGTCAAAGTTCTGAAGAAAAGTGATAGAACATTTACCGTTTAGCCAGACAGCGGAACAGATATTACACGAGAGGGAAAAGTAATTCGTGTGACACTTAATCGATTGTGAGACTTACTCGTCGTGATCTGTGATTGACACGAACATTGAAGGACACAGCAATATACCAAACGCCGACATAAACTCTACAAACAGACTTGACTACGAAACATGTACAAGCAATCATGAAGAATTCACAGGTACGCCATGATGACGGAAGCTGTGACTACAGAATTGCTGATGTAAATCGTAGCTTCAATTCCTTGAATAACAGAGCGATGTGATTTCTAGTGCAGTGGTTAGATAATTTATAAGTTCAACAAACTCAGTTATAGCTTTAATACTTCGTGTCGTCTACATCATTTAATTGACCATTTAACTGTGAAATAATTATTTTCTGGATAGAAGACCGAAGCTAAAGGAGACTGAGTGACATTATTAACAAGGAACAGTAATTGAACATTTTATTACGACGCTTCTGTACGTTATTTAGAAAATACATTATCTCTGGATTTACGACGTAGGAGTTGTTGAATTAGCACCGTAGCGACGCATTAACGACGCTACAATACTTCACAAATCAAGATCCTCGCAAGACTATAACGTGGCATCTGCTGGTTTGGTGGAACTTATAATTCGAGATATCATATTATCTACGTTTGAACATTCATTTGCAAACCGTGCATAAAAACTACTGTTATCAAGTTTCACGTAAGTTTATAAGTGCGTCGCGAACACGCGAAGGATATTTTGTAGTTCGCAGCTCGTGGTCGTGCGGTATCGTTCTCGCTTCTCGCGCCCGGGTTCCCGGGTTCGATTCCCGGCGGAGTCAGGGATTTTCTCTGCCTCGTGATGACTGGGTGTTGTATGAAGTCCTTAGGTTAGCTAGGTCAAAGTAGTTCTAAGTTCTAGGGGACTGATGACCATAGACGTTAAGTCCCATAGTGCTCATAGCCATTTGAACCATTTTTTATTATTTGGTATATTGTTTCAGATAAAAGGAGCTGTTGCAGTACCGAGTGGTGCAGCCGCTGTGCGTAGCAGTAAAGAAGACAGATATCCTTCGAACACCATTGCTTCAATTATAAGCGATGGCCGCTTATACATTTCGGCGTGCTGCTCCATCGATACGCGGATGTCTGTTAGAGGAAAACAGTATCTGAAACTAGCTAAACAAAGCGAGGAGTTTGTTTTAACAGTTACAGATCGGAGTTGCCGCCATCGACGGACACCGACCTGTGTCAACCAGACTTGAACGACCATCCCCATCGAGCCGACACACACACACACACACACACACACACACACACACACACCTCAGCGGTGAGGATACGGCAGCCAATGGTGCTCGGAATTGGACAGCGCCGCGCCAAGAGCGACACTTGCAAGAAGGGAATATAAGCGTCGCTCCTGCTCAGATCGGCACCGGATCGCGGCCGTTAGTTATCAGTGACGTGTGTGAACTTGCCTGAACAGTTCACATATCAAGGACTCTAAATTATATTGCAAGTCGCCCCTCGCCTGCGACTACTATTTGTAAATCTCCAAAGTTAAGTATTGACAACTGCTTTCTAGAAATAAAACTACTAATGTTATTTGTTTGAATTGTTGTATAGCATTCCGAGAACGCTGCATCCCATAGGCACCCTGTTAGCGAGAGTGGACAAGACCCCACAACTGGCGACGAGTCTACAAACAGACCTAAGTGCAGACGGCCACGAACTTTTATTTTTTTCTTGCTGGCACCTTAATTCACTCTTGCCTTTACTCTGCAGGGGCGCTCGCTTTGCTTCAACAGTTGCTTGGCGTTTTTGCTAATTAATATTTTCATGTGGTCGTTGCAGAACATTTCTTTGGTTTTGTCATAATTTTTATCTTCTTGTTGTATTTGAGTCTTTTTGGCCACCCCACCTGTCCCGCCCCTAGCTCAGGCGTCACAGTCGCAAGCGTTACATTCAACACAGCTACTGCAGTAGTTTCAGTTTCAGACTAACCAGATTGCTACCCTGCTCAACACGATGCAGCAGCTCCTCGCTAATGCTGCGCACCCGACAGAACAGGCACTACCTACTACAGCTGCTATACCACCTTTTCGACAGTTTAATGAACAAGACGAGGAACGGCTCGAGTGACTGCACCAGTTCAATGCGCATGTGGTAGCTCACAACGTCCCACGTACTGTGAAACTTTCTTATCTATTATCCACGGTAGGAAGTGCGGTGTTCAGATTAATTCAAAAGCTCTTACCTAACTCTACTCCGAGTGAACTGTCATACGAACAAGTAGTCGCTTCGTTAACAACCTAGTACGACCAACAAGTGCATGTAGTAGCAAATAGGTATCAATCCTTTAATTGCAAAAAAAAGAAAGAAAACTGTCAGAACAAACGAATCACGTGTGGGTGTGTGGGTAACAGATTTGCAAGGTATGACAAGAAAATGCAAATTCAAATGTGCTTGCAGTTCTTTATGTTCACATGTTACGTTGTGCGAACCGATCTTGGACAATGCGCCTGGTGTCAAAATCAAAGAACAAACTTTGAGACAGTCTGATCCATCATTTCAGCAGGTGCCTTGTCTGCTCATAAATTTGCATAACCAGCTCTTTGCTTGGATCAGTCGCTTAGTTGTTATCGCCCCATTCTGCACCAGCAGCGTGCACTAGCCACGCCAATAAACAACCCTCCACGCTGCATAAGCAGTTCGCAACACAGGTGGCTACACAGGCAAACAGACTGAAGTCTTGACCTCGCTGTTGTACACAGTACAAACGCCAAGACAGCCCCTCCCAACAAGCTCAGTGTTACGCTTCTGGTAGGAAGAGCCATGTGCAATCCATATGTTTCCAACGGAACGTACATAAGCTTTCAGCCTACTCACAAAACTCTAATCACAAAGCCCATGTCATCAATGCAGTATATTCCAAGTCGACGACTAGCAAGTGTGCAGTTTCCACAGTGGTACGTCAGTCAAACAAACTTTTTGTTCGTTTATTTATTTGTGGGAAACATGTGAAATTTCAGTTGGACATGGGTGCCTCTGTCACATTGGTCAGTGGTCACACATATGAAATGTTAGGCTCCCCTTGCCTGTGTAAAACTAGCACGCAAGTGACGGCTTATAACGGACAAGACAATTCCATTCTCGGAGCATGTACTTTGCCTGCAGTGTATTGCTCGCATATGCGAACAGGGACTTTTACAGTGCTACAATTACGTGAGTGTGAGAACGTTTTTGGTCTTGATTCTTTGATTTGTTTGGCTTTAACATTCAGGACAATGTGTTGTCAGTGTCTGCATTCAATGCAAAAGACAGTGTAGCTAGCTTGCTAAAAGAATTCCCGGTACTCTTTTCTGAAGGTTTAGGCAAAGTTAACAATTTTTCATATTATGCTGAAAGACAATGCACAGCCGAAATTTTGCCGGGCAAAAACTGTTCCCATTGCATTACGGGACAAAGTCACGGCTGAACTCAAAGACTTGCAAGATAACGGAGTTATTGCGCACGTATCACCTAGTCAGTGGGCAAGTCCACTAGTTTTGCTCCCCAAACCTTCAGGTCGCATTCGTATGTGTGTTGACTAAGTCTACAGTCAACCTACAAAGGGTCGCTGATACTTATCCATTGCCACGCCCAGAGGATCTCATGGACAGATTAGGCGCTGGAAGCTATTTTTCAAAAAAACTGATTTGTGCGACGCGGATCTTCAAATACCGCTCGATGCAAAGTCTCAAAAAGTGTGTATAGTAAATACTCGTTTGGGCTTGGTTAAATATTTGCGTCTGCCTTTTTTCAGTGGTTGCGCACCAGCCATTTTCTACTGGTATTTGGAACAGTTGACTGCACAAGTGCCACACTGTTCAAACTGTTTGGAAGACATTGTCGTAGCAGGTCGTACACTTGAAGAACATATTGCATATTTACATGCTTTGTTTTGTGTGTTCTCTGAGGCAGGACTAAAGTATAGACTAGACAAGTTTGATTTTTTAAAACCTGAATTGCGGTATCTTGGTCGTGTCATAAACAGTGAAGGCGTACATCCTCAGCAGTCGCATTTGTTAACCATACGACACTTGACAGTTCCTCGTAATATTACACAGAATTGCAATCAGTTTTAGAAAAAATGAGCTATTATATTCGGTTCATACCGAATGCTGCCCAAAATGCAGTCCATTGCGTCGCAAGAATGTCCCCTTTGTTTGGACAGATGACAGCCTAGTTGTTTTCAAAAACTTAAGGATGCGTTGCTCAGTGATATGTGCTTAGTTCACTTTGAACCTGAAAACCTAGTTGTGTCGCAAATTGACGCTTCCTCTTACAGAATCAGTGAAGTGCTGTCACACAGAATTGGTGGTAAAGATGGACATATTGCTTTCGCATCAAAAGCGTTGTCCAAAACTCAGTGTAACTATTAACAAATTGAAAAAGAGGCATTTTCTACTATGTATGGTGTCACCAAATTAAAACACTATTTGTATGGCAGAAAATTCTACTTAGTAACGGATCATAAGCCTTTGCAGTCCCTGTTTAGACTGATGAAACTGGTTCCTGTACGAACTACCCAAAAATTGCAAAGATGAGCTTTGTTGTAGTCGTCTCAATATCAGTACGAGGTTATATGATGGTTGGAACTTTAATGGTGGCATCTGTTTATTTACAGTTTGTACAAAATAGATACCTGTTTCAAAGATTTACTTTCCGTCAGAGTAGTCACCAGCACTGTGTATAACTTGTTGACAGCGATGTAGAAGTCGTAGGATTCTCTTAGCAATGACAGTTGTGTTGACAGTTCGAGCGGCGCGGTCTATTGCCCGACGAATTTGTAGCAGTTCCGAAGCGAATGACGTGAAGTGTTTCCTTCAGTTTAGAAATCGAGTGGAACTCACGAGGGCTTAAGTCAGGGGAGTGCAGTAGGTGGTACAGCACTTAGCATCCCCATCAGTCAAAAAAATCAGTAGCAGCTTGCAGCGTACGTGCTTGAGCATTGTCCTGCAAAATGATGGTCAGGTCCTGCAGAAAGCGTCATCACTTCTGTATCTATGCTGTTCATTTTTGGAACACATCCTGTGACTAGCTTAGAGACGCTGAATAGCATAAAAAACCCTGTAGTATGCCTATGCTTTGCACGTTGGCATAGCCTCGCTGTACAGAAAGGTGTAATTCTTGTTCAAAATGACAATGAACAGTTACGTGTGTTGATCCCTAAAGCTTTGCAAAAAGAAGTGTTACAGTTACTTCACCGAGAACACTGGGGGTTGTTCGAACGAAACAGTTATCGAGTCGAGACTGTAGTTGGCAGGGTATGGACATCCAATTAGAACTGATAACATCACAGTGCCGCGCATGTGCGGAAAATCAGGCCGCTCCGTCACAAAAGTTCTCTGCTCGGCCCAAGTCACAATCGCCATGGCAATGTGTGCACATAGACTTTGTGGGACCCTTTTGGAACACTCGCTGGCTGATTGTGGTTGACTCATATAGTAAGTTCCTTTTGCTGTCTTAAATTGGATTAACACAGAATTTTTATTGGTCGCCACTGGAGGGGCTGTTGTGATATTTGGAGAAAGGGGCGAGGGAAACTGTTGCTCAGGACTTGATGACCAGTGCCGTTTCTCTTGGGTGGAAGAGTGTTTCGTTGCTTATTTTAATTGGTACCACAGCCTGTATGGGATGCAGATAGTTTTTAATGATTTACTATGTTACGGAAGTCGCCCAAACGAGATTGTCCCACAGATTCTCGATTGGGTTTAAATCCAATGAGTTCGGTGGCCAGGGTAAACTTATTTTGATGATCTTCGAAGCATGCACGTACACTGCAAGATACATGACACGTTGCACTGTCCTATAGTCATACACCACGGTGCCCAGGAAAAACAAATTTCATGTAGCGATGGTCAAGGTCCACAAGGATAGACGCATACTTGAGTTGATCCATTACGCCTTCCAGAATGACGAGATCACTCAGGATGTGCCACAAAAACATTCCTTAGACCATAACGCTCCATCCTCCAGTCTTGACCCAACCTTGCATGGTTGTTTGCTTTCAGATGTTTCATGCCACACACGCCAACTGCCATCTGTCTGATGGAGCATAAAATGTGGTTCACCTGAAATGGCCACCTGTCACTACTCATTGGACGTCCACATGCGGTGCTGGCGTTAAAGTTCCTGGCTTCGTTTCACATGAACAACAGTCGGCATGGGTGCATGAACCTTGCACCTGCTGCGGAGGCCCAAATGCAACAACGTTCGCTGAACGGTCGTTGAGGAGACACTGTTGGTAGGTCTTTAGTTCAACTGGGCAGTCAGCTGCTTAACAGTTGCACGTCTATTCGCGGGTACACATCTCCATAGCCGTGGTTCACCCCTGTCATCTATGGCCCATGGTGAACCACAGTTACCTCGGCGCCGGTTTCGGATATCGCCATTTCGCTGAGCACTGTGTACTTTCAACCACGGAGGCACGAGAGCAGTTTACAAACACAGCCGTTGCGTGAGCGCTTCCACCCTTGTCCCGAAATCTAATTATCGTGCCTTTCTGTACTCCAGATAAATCACTCCGTTTCTGCATTACGAAACAACTGCACTGTTTTCCAAGTCCTCCCATCGACACGCCTCCACTGCTAGTGCTGTCACCTATTATCTGTGAGTGGTTATTTGCACGTTAACACAAGTAGTTGTCACATAGATGGGACTGGATCATGTAGTTATTTTTGTGATGTTTATGCTTATAACCACCTTTCCTGTCTTCACTGAGTTGTGATAATTATGTATTTTGTGCTGGAAAAAAATCAGGAATCCGTGTGTGAAGGTATCGAAATCGTAGTGACACATTAATTTTCTTGCTTTGATCTCTTTTCATTTATATTATTATGAGTTTCGGTTTATAATATTTATGTATTCTCTTTCAAATTCAGCAGGTGGGCAGGCAGTGGGACGTTATCTGCAACATGTATGGAGTCCAGACAGCAGTTAAAATGGTCGTTAGATAGGGATGTGAAAAGAATAGTGGAGAAGGATGTGAGACAAGGTTGTGTCCAGCCCCTAGTGTTTTCCAGTCTGTCAACTGAGCAAGCTGTGAAGGAAATCAAGGAGACATTTTGAAAGGGCATTAAAGGGAGAAGAATTTAAAACTTTGCAATCTACTGATTAGATTACGTTAATACTTGTTACATGGATCATGAGTACGACACTTCGTAATGACGCAGCGTTAAGGTTAACAAAAGTTTTTTTACATGTCATAACTCAACTTGTTTTTAGTTGTGTGGCTACTAATTTAAATTTAAAAATTTATCTCTTGTCTAGAAGGTGTTTTCCTTTGGAAATTCTTTTAATTTGTTTCTACGTGCTGGTTGGCTATCAGATTTTGGATACTATTTTGTAAGTGACCAGACTTTCGTGGCAGCACAATTAACCTCTTTCTGTGTCAAAATTAGATTTAACCCAGTACAGCGAAGATCAGCCTTTCTACTAGGATTGTTGCCATCAACTTTGCTATTGATTTCGAAATAGGATGGGTTGTTAATATCAGATTTCATAAGTGAATATGCATATTTTGAAGGAACTGTGAATATGCGTAGTTTCTTAGATAAAAATGATATGGGGTGGGCTCCAGCTATTATTCTGATTACACGCCTTTTTACAATGAATATATTTTTCCTGAATGATGAATTACTCCAATATGAAGCAATACGAAAGCAGTGAATGAAAAAAAGGCATAGTAAGTAAATTTACTGAAATGTATATCACCAAAATTTGCGATAACCCCAACAGCATAAGTAGGTGAATTCAAACATTTCAGTAGATCATCAATGTGTTTCTTCCGACTGAACATTTCATCAACGCACACACCTAAAATTTGGAATATTCTGCCTTAGCTACAGACTAATGTTCAAATTATATATTTATTAATGGTGTTATGTCACTTACTGTATATACTGCGTTTTATTAAAACTGAATGAGTGTCCATTTGCTGAGAACCGCTCAATAATTTTCTGAAAGACATTTTTTATGATTCTCTCAGCCAATCTTGTTTGTTGGATGTGATTACTATACTAGTTTCACATCTTCGGGAATATAGAGTGGAAAGTCATTAATATAAAGAACAATAAGGGAGTGAAGACTGAACACTGTGGGACCACTTTCTTGATACCTCCGCAGTTTGAGAAATCTATTGATATTTTTTTCCACATTATGTGAATTATTTGTTTCAACCTTCTTTACTTTTACAGTTAAAAATGAATCCAACCACTTGTGAACTGTTCCACTCGCACCGTAATATTTAAGCTTACCCAGAAGAATTTCATGATTTACGTAATAAAATTTTTTTAAGAGATCATAAAAAACCAAATGGGTGACGTTCGGTTATTCAAAGCACTAAGTATTTGATCAGTGAAGCGTATTTTCTGTTGAAAAGCATTTCTGGATAGCAAATTGACATAATTCAGTCTTAGGCGGCAAAGGACTTAGCAGACTAGTTGAATGGGCCATGTCTCGAAAACAGGTTGTGTGACGAAAAACAAAAGTAAAATAGGCTAATGCAATGTAGTCTAATTTAACCCGTGCGACGTAGAGGGAATTAGAATAGCAAATGAGATACTAAAAGTTGTAAGACGTGTATATTTCTATTGTTTATTGTCAAATCACAATTTATGAAAGATGTTTATATTTTATTAATAGGATTAAGTAGGAATAATTAATATTTGTCATAATTGTGGTAGCAGGGAATGTCTGCACCAAAGTATTGTTGACAAGAAAGACTGCAAATTAATATAATTTTAAAAAAGGGCTGGAGAGACCGCGTATGGATACATTTTAAGAAAAGAGCGGGAAAGGCCACGCGTTGATACATTTTGTAATGGTAGCAGGGATTGTCTGCACCAGAAAGCATTGTTGGCAGGAGAAACGGCACTTAAGCGTTCGTAGGAAGACAGTAGTAAGCGAGAAGTGAAGCGAGTCGGTAGCAGGTCTGAAGCGAAAGGTTGAGAGGAGCGGTGTGCCTGCCAGCCACTAGCTATGATTTGCAAGAGATTATAAACGGATGTACAGAGACATCAGCTAACTATTATAATAAGAGGAACTAATATTACTGAATTAATTTTTTGAGACACTCAAGACTACTGAAGGTATGTTTGCGCATTGCTAGTTGTAAGATTATTGTAAAAAGTAAGTCCCATTTGAACGTTTGTAAAATCATTTCATTCAGAATATAATTAACTTTTGCCAGCAATATTGCATTTCTAATTATAATCCATCCCAAAAACCATCAACGTAAAACTTTGCAAAATTTTATTGTTGTCAAGAAAAAGTTTAACTATGACTTACGTAACTTCAGTCAAATTAATTAAAAAATAACGTCAGCTTTGGTAGTAAATACAGTCACTTATTATGAAAGCCCACCAGCAGCTAATAGAGTATAGTAAAACAGAGTAAGTATATTCATGTCGCAGTTCGATGTAGCAGTCAGACGGCGATCCAGTAACAGTAACAAAGGTAAGGAACAGTTTTGGGTTATTGCAGATAACGACACATTCTATGTTTCATCGAAATAATCAGAAAATCACTTTTAATAAGCAGCAATTAAATTTGTATGCGAAGATAGAGAAAGAGAATAAATTTCAAAGGGAAGATTTCATTTGTTATTAGTAAGAAAGAGATAGAAATCCTAAGAAATGGTTACACAGTTTGTTGAAAAAGGGAAGGTTATCAAAAACACAAGAGGTATAGAGGAGACGGGAAGGTTTCACTTGGCGACATCCAGTCGGTAAGACTCTTTAGTGAATCTACTGTGAAAACGAATACACTGACTCTGACAATTGTATGAATAAGCTAATGTTAAGTGGCGCAACGCTTATACTAAACTGTATACCTTTAATTCACAGCCCATCGGCAATTCTGTTTGCTCTATTGATTCTGCGTTGAAAAGTGTTTGTTCAGTGTTAAATCCGCTTTGAACAGTGATATATTTTGTTGCGTGTGTTAATTATGGACAATGTCCCGCAGAATAATTACTCGTTCTCAAAGCGATAAAAGTGTAGAAAATAGTGACGAGAAATTCTTTTCAGGAATAGACAGAAATAATACGTGTGAAAAACGCGGTAGTGAAACATTAGGTGAACAGACATTCGAGAGCAGTAATAATATGGAATCTTCTGACGAACAGTCAACTTCGGAAATGCCAACTGATAATGAGATATTAGTGCAAAATAATTTGTTTTTAAATACAACAGACGCTCCACAGCTACAAATTACGCGTAACAGACATGATAGTTTCAGTAAAGAAACCATTATAATGCAGTCAATCAGTGTGACTCCATTACGTGCCGAAACAGATTCAAACGGTACACAGATACACAATCTGCGTAGCAGATATCACAGTTTCATTGACAAAAATTCGGAAACCACGGAAGAGGTGACACGATTACAATCGTCTGAGGATGTTCAAATGAACACAGATGTACAACCTTTAACAACGAATACAAATACACACAGAAGTCAATCCGAAACGGATCCAATTATGGCATTTTTGCTACAAATGAGACAATACATGAATCAAAACTTTAACCGAAGGGCACAAGAATCAGCAGACCTAAAAAACGAAAAATCAAACCAAGAATTACACGCCCAGATTCAAGAAATAACAGATAAACAAGATGCATTCGCGGTTAGCATACGAGAAACAATGACAGATAACTTTTGTAAACAAAACGCTCTCACTGATGAACGTTTCAACAATCACACAGAAAACTGTTTGATACGTCGCCGCAAACCGGTGCGATCGCGGGATAAACAACGAAAAGAACTATTACAAACAATTAATAAACAGCGACAGGACGACAAAAAGAAAGTGTTTGCTCAGGGAAAAACTTATGTGGGCAATTACATACACTCGATTTCGGAAGAAATCGAAACGGTTAAGGAGACAAATATTCAAAAACAAGAGAGGCTCACGGAAATCCAATCACACACAATTGAGGCGAAAATTTCGACAGACACTGAAATCCAGAATATTAGAGATAAATTAACAGAAGAAGTTCTGACACTGACAGAATGGAACACATAGAAATCAATCAAAACTCAGAAAATTTGAAAGCAGATTTTAAGAAAGTAACCAAAAGTAATCGTAAATTACGAAACAAATTGACAGAAAAGATCAACGAACTTACTACAAGAACAAACCTGTTAGATACTACCAATGAGAGTAAATCAGATGACACTACACCAGACTCAGTTCAACAGATTTCTAATAGTAAAAATACGCAAATTAAAAATGTGCAACAAACAATCGCAGACCTAGAATCACATAATAATTTGTTACATCTGAAAATCAACTCTTTACAGCAAAGGATAACTGACACACAAGAAACAACTGCAAACAATCAATTCCAACAGAACACACACCATTACGACATGTCTCAGATGCACAATACATATAATGTTGGTAGACTTCAGAGAGTAAGAGATCTTAACTAGGCAGAAAGACACACAAATTCATATTCACAACATTACGAAAATAATTACACACAAAGACATGACGGTTTAGACCACAAGCATTTCCTTTCAGTGAGAAAGTTTAAAACATTGAAAAACGACAGGACGCAATTACATTCACTGGACTGGATCCAACAATTCAATGCGACACTCCCACAATCATGGTCAGTTCAACATAAGCTAGAATTTATTATTAGTTTTCTTGAAGGGGAACCAGCAAGAAGAATGCGACCAATTGCTAGACAGTGTTTTTCAGTAGAAGGATTCCAGGAAGCATTTCAAGCAGCATATTGGTCAGATACCACACAGAGTAGCATTAAAGATCTGCTAATTAGTCTACCAAATTTAGAGAATTCTACTTTCCCAACAATCACATAATTTTTCGAGTATATGGTTGAACAAAACCAATACCTCAATGAGCCATACAGTCAATCCGCATTAATACAGTTGTGTATTTCAAAACTCCCCAGAGCATTGAAAGTGTCATTATTAACAGGCCAGCAAAAGGACAGCGTGTACGCATTTAGAGACATCCTGCAATTGCTAGAGGTACACCAGGCAGATTATGCGTTTGTTAATAAGAACTTTTAACGACATAACGCAAACCAGACAAACAATAATAATTTTGAGCAAACACGATTTGGCAATAACAATCATAATAAACGCTTTCGCAGCGAAAATGAAAACTTTAGTCGAGAATACACACAGGGAGTCAATGAACAGCAGTATAATAACAATGTACATTACAGTTCAAGACAACAACAAAGCCTTCCAAATAACACGACACATATACGACAGGAAATGCCGAACCGGTCAAACTTTCACATGACTCATCGCCAAGAAAAGGTGACAGGTGCAAACAATTACATGGGTCAGCCGCAAAATACACAAAACGAACAAAGACAGCATTTTCAGAGAAATACGCGTGGCTCGCCGCATAACCACAGTTATGACGACAGAAGGAGAGAAAACGAACACCGACCGCAAATGACATTCTACAATGATAATTTTCATAGAAATTCAAACAGTACACAACAACCAAGTTATCGTATGAATGTACCAGACACAAGATTTCTTCCGCCACCTACTGCTAATAATCAAAACGGTAGAACAGTGCAGCTCATAGAAAACACACAACACTCCCCAACAGAAAATGAAATGTCAGAACATTTATGACTAGAGATAGCCTGTGATGAATCTCTAAATGACGACACTATGGATAAGGACAGAGAAAAGAGAACGATAGAGAATGCCATTACATTCGACAACGTGCGAGACACATTGTTATAAGAAAAACCGATCATGCAAAAAACTATATGCCACCCAATAATCCAGATAAATATAAAGTCACAAAATATTTTAGCAATAATTGATTCAGGCTCACCAATGTGGGTAATTAACGAAGACACATTTAACAGATGCAATAGCGACAATGATTATCCAGTATTCCCGTTACACAAAACTGAAGTTAAGGGAGCATTTCCAGGAAAAATCATTGGAATCAAAAGACAGAAACAATTAACGTTTGTTTTTGCAGGGCAAACTTTCCACAGCAATTGTTGGATAGTTCCACATTTAACAACTGATATAATATTAGGAATGAATTTTTTCGTACAGTACGTCGCAAAGATTGACTTTAAATCGTCTTACATAACATTACAGAAGGAAGAAAGTGAAGTGGTAGTGAGATTTCAAACCACAGTACCCTCAGAAAAACAAAATATGCACAGGATCGAGATTAACGATTGTTATCTCACACCATACACGAATACACATAATAACTACATGGCAGTAGCGAACATTAAACGAGCTGCAGATCGTCGGAAGAGACAGCAGAAGCAGGTAAGTAGATTACGCAAGTACGAGATTGGCGATAAGGTACTAGTTCGTACCCGTTATCTGTCACACAAAGGGAAGAAACGATGCAAAAAATTTGAACTATACGCAGGACCGTACAGAACTCGAAATATTCCGCACGCTAATGTAGTACACATTGAGACACTCAGAACAAAAAAATCGAGAGGAGACCATCATAATTATGTCAAACATAAAGAATTTCTTAAAATAGAAAAACCTTCTTACAGGGATACATATAGACAGAGTATAACAATGAGCTTTTTGACACATTCCAGCAAGCCCGAATACAGTGAGCTACTAATGGGTTATTTACGTACACAACAGGTCACCTCGATTCGACCGCAGATAAATACACTGAATATTAATAGCAGTCTTAGAAGCGTTCTTGCAAGACATTTATTTCACATTATGTAAGGCAAGTGAAGCAATTAACAGGACTACTTTAAATGTAAATGTATAAAACGTACAAATAATTTTCATACAGTAGTAGCAATTAGATGTGTTCTTTAACCCATGCATGCAGCATTGTTGTCATAGTTCACCAAAATAAACGTACTTTTAATTATAATATGAGTACTGAATATGGAGAAATGTGGATAAATGCTTTACAGGTCAGGCCGAGAGCTGACGCTTTTTTCCAGATGCAGAGATCTTGAAGTCATGCCGTGCGCTGACGATTATTAACCATGAATGTTTTGTTATAGGTAATACAGAGAGATATTGGTGTCATGCCGTGCACTGATGATTATTAACAATGAATATTTTATTATTGGCTATGCAGGGAGATGACACGAGGTACAAAGGAGAGAGGAGAATGAAGATTAGTATGTAAGGAATATAATTTAGTAATGGTTTATTTTGATAACAGGTGACACACCGCATCACAGCACTACGGATGGAGAAACCACATTAAATTGCTTACTATATGTACTTTGCTATTCGAAAAAATTTTTCTGCCTTGAACATGATATCTTTTACATCAGATACATACATAGGAAAAGCAGATCACACCAAATGTCAGAATACCGATTCGCACTCTACATAAAATAGAAATGTTTTCTCTCAAATAACAATGACAATGTGTGCTACACAACTCAAACATAATATATAGTTGACTGACAATATGACTCGTAACTGACGAACACATTACCGAACATACTGAAGTCACAGAAAGTGACATAGTTTGTCAAAATGTACTTTCATACTTCAAAAACTGTGAATTCACAGCCTGTGAAGTAATATAACAGTATCTTTATGTAATTATGTATATGAACACCAGATTATGATTTATTTAGAGTCACAGAAAGTGACAGTTTGTATAAAGGTAATTGTCTATTTTATTTAAAATGTTGATGCCTAAGTGTACTACTAAATTCCACTTACAGAAATATTTGTTTATGTTAATGACTGTCACGTAATGTAATATGTACTGTAGGCTGAATTCACTACAGATGGAAAATGTGTTTTTTATGTAATTGTTTAAAACTATGAAGTTTTTCTGCAGTCACACAAGGTGACATATTTTGTACTTTTAAACGTAAAATAAGAATACGGTAAAGATAATTTTTATGAGCACAGAGGAAAGAGATGAGGTAAAATTTGGTAATAACAGTATCAACCATATCTGTGAACCTTTTGACAAAATGATTACACCCTTACCTTAATTCCTGTGCATCCCCATGGTTATGGAGAACAAACAAAGTGAATAGTGACCCACGTTACTTCAATCTACGATGTTTTCTATGAGGTGTCGGCATACCAAGATGCACACCACAGTCATGATGTACGTCAATAGGTGCTTGCATACCAAGATGCACACCATCACTACTAATGGACAATTGGAACTTGCACCTGATGTAGCTGCGGCAACTCCGGCAATTCGATGGTTAACTTAGTGTTTGGTTACACTAAAACTATGGATCAAAGAGACGACGGAATCACATGGCGAAACCTGGTGTTCTGCTATGTGAGGGAAAGAAACGGACTTCACAGATAGTTGCCAGTGCTTTGACCATGCTATCCATTTCTTTTTTTCCCTTCCTTGAATATGGTACTAATAGATGCCAATTTATAATGAAACATAAACTATGTTCTCATTTTTGCCATCCATTACTATTTGAAATATAAATAATTTTTACTACCTGATGTACACTTCCAACTTACTGACTCATATTATTTGTATATTTTGATGTATACTCTTTTGAATATTCTCTTTGTTAGACTTAGGAAAACAAATTCTTATGACAGTATATGTTTGTGCTTTGTTGAAAGAAATATTCTATAATTAACTTACTTATTACTAAATATATTTCTATAATCAAATTTTCTCCTTACGTCAAGTCCAAATGACGTAGGAAAATTTTAAGGAAACCCAGTGGAGGGTTATGTAAGACGTGTATATCTCTATTGTTTATTGTCAAATCACAATTTATGATAGATTTTTATATTTTATTAATAGGATTAAGTAGGAATAATTAATATTTGTCATGTTGGAAATAATTGTGGTAGTAGGGAATGTCTGCACCAAAGTATTGTTGACAAGAGAGACCGCAAATTGATATAATTTTAAAAAAGTGCGGGAGAGAGCGCGTATGGATACATTTTAAGAAAAGAGCGGGAAAGGCCGCGCATTGATACATTTTGTAATGGTAGCAGGGATTGTCTGCACCAGAAAGCATTGTTGGCAGGAGAAACGGCACTTAAGCGTTCGTAGGAAGACAGTAGTAAGCGAGAAGTGAAGCGAGTCGGTAGCAGGTCTGCAGCGAAAGGTTGAAAGGAGCGGTGTGCCTGCCAGCCACTAGCTATGATTTGCAAGAGATTATAAACGGATGTACAGAGACATCAGCTAACTATTATAATAAGAGGAACTAATATTACTGAATTAATTTTTTGAGAAACTCAAGACTACTGAAGGTACGTTTGCTCATTGCTAGTTGTAAGATTATTGTAAAAAGTAAGTCCCATTTGAACGTTTGTAAAATCATTTCATTCAGAATATAATTAACTTTTGCCAGCAATATTGCATTTCTAATTATAATCCATCCCAAAAACCATCGACGTAAAATTTTGCAAAATTTTATTGTTGTCAAGAAAAAGTTTAACTAAGAATTACGTAACTTCAGTCAAATTAATTAAAGAATAACGTCAGCTTTGCTATTAAAGAATAACGTCAGTTTTGGTAGTAAATACAGCCACTTATTATGAAAGCCCACCGGCAGCTAATAGAGTATAGTAAAACAGAGTAAGTATATTCATGTCGCAGTTCGATGTAGCAGTCAGATGGCGATCCAGTAGCAGAAAAAAAGGTAAGGAACAGTTTTGGGTTATTGCAGATAACAACTGAGGGCCACGACGACGGCACATTCTATGTTTCGTCGAAATAATCAGAAAATCACTTTTAATAAGCAGCAATTAAATTTGTATGCGAAGATAGAGAAAGAGAATAAATTTCAAACGGAAGATTTCATTTGTTATTATTAAGCAAGAGATAGAAATCCTAAGAAAAGGTTACATAGTTTGTTGTAAAAGGGATGGTTATCAATAACACAAGAGGTATATTGGAGACGGGAAGGTTTCAAAGTTATGGCTGAGTTTCATTGTTGTGGCAGCTAAATGTGTGACGATAGGTTAAGCAGAGAGGACGTAAAATGAAGACTGGAACAGAAAAAAAGCATTTCTGCTAAACAGAGATTGTTTAACATCGTATTAAATTTTAGATGTTAGGATGTCTTTACTAAAGATACACATCTGGACTGTAGTCTTGTACGAAAGGGGAACTTCGACGATAAATAGTTCGGAAGAAAAATGGAAATGCAGCATTTTAAAATGTTGGTACAGAAGAAAGCTGAAGATTAGGGAGGTATGTCGGATAAACAACGAGTAGATATTGAACTGAATTGGGGAAGAAATAAATTTACGGATCAACTTTACTAAAATGTGGGAAGGTTAATAAGAAATGTCTTCAGGCATCAAGAAATTGTCAATTTGGTAATTCAGGGAGGTATGAGCGGTCAAAATAGTAGTGGGAGACTAAGACTTGACTACAATAAGCTGGTTAAAATGGATGCTGGTGTAGTGGCTATACGGAGATGTAGCCACTCTTCCTTTATAACACTCGTTATTTTATTGTGCTGAATTAACTGTTATCTTCATTATTGCATTACTGAAGCCGTCATCATCCGAGCCAAGGAAGTAAACGTTGACCTGGACGCGGACGGGATGTCCAGCCTCATGACACACACTGCCAGCATCACATGGGACGTGTTAGTTAATGTGATTTTCGACTCTAGCTGTCTCCTGCGGCAGTTATATTTGGTTCGCATACCTCACAGTTTGTTTACGAAAAAGGACCCGCGTAAAAATCCTAAATTATTACTATTAAATCGCATATTTCCTCCCTTTCCCACATGCTACGCTTGTTGTTCCGTCTGTGATATACATAAATAAAAATTTAATATCCGTGAATAATGTTACAAGGCAAAAAGAGAAGTTCCATGCCCATTCAGTAAGGACATCAGCTTATATAACATTACAAAATGGGACAAACTAATTCCTGAGAGATAGCGCACTTAATATTTGCTGGACATCCAATTCTACAGAAAATATTTCTATAATTCAAAAAGGAAATTCCACAACCGTCTAGAAAACGTGTAAATGAGAAAAGAAAGTTGGGATACATCAAGACTCAAACCCACTAAACATTGTTTCGTAACGCGGCGCCTCCACCAACTACTCTATGTTCAGCTTCTACAATAAATGACCTATTTTATCTTACGATCTTCTAAAGACTTTAATAGCCGACATGCTATTAAATGACATTTAACCATAACAAATCCTACATATATATTCACAAGATGTAAGTTGTAATAACCCCCCCCCCCCCAAAAAAAAAAATGGGCTTCAATTGAGAGCGACAAATACAATATGGCGTTTCGCAAGTGCTGCTTGTGCTGAAATATCGCAGAACTTACTTTTTCACGCTAGGCAGTGGCTCCTCTACGTGAAATAACAGGAAGTGATGTCACAAAACTCGTACAGCTCCACATCAACAATAGCTAAACTATCCCGTGTGAGGCTGACTTAATAACGCTAAATAGAAAACTAGAGGAATTTCGCTGTAGCGAATGTGTTACACGACCTGCCATTTTTACACAGAAGAACAGGTTTTCAAGAAGCAAACAGTATTAAAAAAGTAAACGACAGCGGTGGGGTGAGATCCTTTGACCATTTGGAAATCGCAGGTGGTCCCCGGTCCTTGTGTATGTGTGTCGGCGGGGCTTTAAATTCCATTGTCGCTGTTCCGAAACAATTGACCAGACCGCTCGCTGCTGTTTCAATGGGCGGCTGTCCACCGCTCCTGTACAAAGATGTTGTGTGACGTCCGATCGCTTGCAAAACAGGTTAACATGCTCCACTGAGGTGGAAAGCACCCACATTTCAAGTGCCTCCTTACAGCCAGTTTCTCATTCAAATGAGCAGAAAATAGGCTAAGTTTGAATTTTTTTAAGACAATGAAAAGACATCCAAAGGATCTGTTTGGGCTTTATGATTGATCGTACTATGAACTATATTTTAGATTTTTAGTACAAGAACAAAGTGGCACACGTAATTATGATTTGATCAAGGGCCTTTCAGTTTGAAGTACGCGGACTGCGTGCAGTGTAGTACCTCAGGAGTTATCTGAAATCAGAAATGGATAATATAAGTCGATACTAAATTAACTTCATGGGAGATAATAACACCTAACCACAATAAAATAACCTTAAATTTAACGGTATAGTGCTAACGCGACCTTTGAGTTCGATTTTTGGGCGTTTGTCTCAACGTTTATGGCTTTATGAAAAAATACTAAATATTAAACATATTCCATGTACAATATTATACGTATAAGCTCTCAAGAAAAGTGTTTGCTGTTTGGGCTCAAAGGCAGAGGTTAATAGGTTGAACTGTTTTTATTTTATGCAGCACGCAGTTCTGAAAAATCGTTTATCGTGGAAAACCTGTTTAAAGTTTAGGGACACTTTTATATATGTTAATAGTTCAATTTGCATAAACTACATGTCATTATATATTTTTGTTGCCAGAAAACACGAATCTGAAACTACATTTTCAAAATTCAAAATGGCTAATCCAGAATTGCGGACCAAAAATTGTGTACCAATTTCGAACAAAATTTGATAAAAAAGTGTTTTCGTTAGTTACGTTTAGTCTGCAATTCCAGGACCCTATATAACCCTTCACAGAACTCGAATTGTTTCTGGAGAGCAGTTTCCTCGTTCTTGTTAGCGAAGAAAGCCGATCTGGCTTGAGCTGTATATGCTGCGTTCGGAAGACTGATAACGTTCGTCAATTTTCTTGGCGAATATTTTTGCATGCATTCTGCAGTATAAATCTTTTTTTGATGTGCATCACGGCACGACAAGTTTTCTACCTGAACCCGGCGTCTCCGGCGGTGGCGACACTGCTTCGAACAATGCTGTAGAAACTTTTGTACCGCATGGATTAAAAAACCTTTTCACCCCTACATTCACATACACCTTGGCTCATCTGGGCCAGAACGCGGAGCTCTGCTATTATACCACAGTCCGGAGTTGTTATGCGGTGTTATCGGGAGTCATCGACTTTTCGTTGTAGAATTCTCGCTTAAATTTTCTCCTGTCGTGAAAATTCAGAGGTATTAAGTGTGATGAGTGTGCAGATCATTTTGTGTTCCTCGAATAACCGATTCAGCTGTCTACTAATATCCTGTCGGGCCCCACCCACCTCTGCCAATGGCGTTACTGGATGCGGTATGGAGGGCCGTGTGATCGGCAAAACCGCTCTCCCGGTCGATGGCGACTTTCTCGTCCGCTACCAACCTGCTCCTTAGTTGGCCGCACAAGGCTGAACGCACCCCTTACCAGTTCCCCACCAATGAAAAATACCTGTCATCGGTCTTGTAGATTCTGACAACTTTAGAGAGCGAACTTACACTAAACATACACGTGCAGATCGTGAAAGTTCCCGACCGTGCGACTACTGGCATGTGTCCTACGCAGCGATCTTATAATCGTGTTCACAATTCCCACCAAAATACTAGCATTAAAATGAGGTCAAATGACATGAACATTGGTTTAATAAACAATCGATTTATTATGCTTAAGTCACAAGTCATACGCCCCTGTGTACCTATATTTTCGCACATGTTCTACAGCCACAGTCATTCAATAAACCCTACATGGTCTGAGTTAGCAATTGCTGTCCGAATTAAATGACACTTCCTGGGCTACTGGATGAACCACTTTTGCAAAGGACCTTACGGGTATCTTTTCATAGTGGGAGCGTGGCGTTGCGAAAGACTGGGATGGCACGGCCTTCGAACACTTATCGACATCATGCACGAGACCACACTCTCGCCGGCCGGTGTGGCCGTGCGGTTCTAGGCTGCTACAGTCTGGAACCGCGCGATCGCTACGGTCGCAGGCTCGAATCCTACCTCGGGCATGGATGTGTGTGATGTCTTTAGGTTAGTTAGGTTTAAGTAGTTGTAAGTTGTAAGGGATTGATGACTTCAGAAGTTAAGTCCCATAGTGCTCAGAGCCATTTGAACCATTTGAACCACACTCTCTGCTCTGAGAGGAGGAAACGTGGAAACCAGGCTCAAATGTAGCTGGGACCAGGTGTCAGAAGCGAAGAGTTAGCTCTCTCCTCGGCCTGCAGATGACTATTCGTCACATGTCTGACAAAGTGATTTGACGACAGATGTTTTTGTCGAAGTGCTGGAGGTAGCCAAGTTCGACCAGAAACACGCCAGCTGTTGTTCTTTATGTAGGCTGCGAAATCATGCAGCTGCCTAAAGAATGTTTTAGATTCCAGTCACAACAGGAAGTGCGTGTAGACAATCTTTCCATCTCAGAGTAACAGTTGCAACCCACATCCACAATTATTCGCTGGATGCATTCCAACCTGTGATGGTTTTGTTGCTGCATTTGTTGATGTACAAGATGCACTCCTAAATTGTTAGCCCACTCAAGAAACACATTGTCTGTAGAAACATAATCGTCCTGATACGACTATGATAGGGTCACAGCAACGTAGTGGAACATGTCCTGTACGCTGTGATGGTTTTGTTGCTTCTTGATATATTCTTTGTATCAGAGATTATTAATGAATTCTACTTTGGTGTGTCATCGACTCACCAAATACGTGGTTACAGACAGGGGAACTTACTTTCACGCAACAGCTACAACTAATCCCGTTGAAGCCCGCGTATTGGCCAAACAGCCATTTGCGTTGAGGAGGAAGATTAGAGAGGCTATAAAAATAGCCGAATGACTCGCCAAAATGAATAGATAGGAAGGATATGGGCTTCCGGCGTCCAGGCTGCTATCAGTGGTGGCGCTAAGAGAGCACAGCGCGTGCAAAGCAACTCACACAGCCCAGGTGAAACCGCGTTTGTCGTACGTACACAGAGCGCAGCCACGCCGCATTCCGCACCTGGCGACAGGTACACAGCGCTACATCACAGCTACCGCCCGTTTCTAATTCGCCTGTTTCCACTAATGACAAGAAATAATCTAAATGCTAATCAAGCGTGTCTTTATCCACCAATGACAAGGAATAATATAAAGACAAATAAAGAACGCGTAACACCCCTCCTCCTATCCTCACGTACTCTATTAAATTGCCGGCCGAAGTGGCCGTGTGGTTAAAGGCGCTGCAGTCCGGAACCGCAAGACCGCTACGGTCGCAGGTTCGAATCCTGCCTCGGGCATGGATGTTTGTGATGTCCTTAGGTTAGTTAGGTTTAACTAGTTCTAAGTTCTAGGGGACTAATGACCTCAGCAGTTGAGTACCATAGTGCTCAGAGCCATTTTTGAACTCTATTAAATTACGTAAACAGCATTCTCCACTACCATGTAAGAGCAGTCAGCTCAGCTAAAAGCCCCGAGAAAGGCCGCTTGCAACAGTGGCCGAAACGTTGGACAATTTTATGTATTGACTATTAGGTCAACAGGCCAGAAGAATTTCATTGACAGGTATATCGAACTCAGAACGACATCTTTAGAAATTTTGTCATCGTAATAAGTTGGTTGGTTGGTTGGTTTTTGGGGGAGGAGACCAGACAGCGAGGTCATCGGTCTCATCGGATTAGGGGCGGATGGGGAAGGAAGTGGGCCGTGCCCTTTGAAAGGAACCATCCCGGCATTTGCCTGGAGCGATTTAGGGAAATCACGGAAAACCTAAATCAGGATGGCCGGACGCGGGATTGAACCGTCGTCCTCCCGAATGCGAGTCCATTGTGCTATCGTAATAAGTCTCGTTACGTGCAGTAATCAGTAGACCAAGAGGTAACATGCATAAAATACTGTGGAACTGCTACTGAAACTACACAAATCTGTTTACGAGATCGCATCACTGAATACTGTGTTAATTGTGTTTAATTCAGCAACTGTTCTAGCAGCCACATTGTCATTTTCACGTTGTAGTCCGGTGAAGCTACTTGAGTATGACAAAAGGCTTCACATTTAATTACGATAGCCATTCGTTGTATGTTATTATGATGAGACACCTGTTTTATTAGTGTAATGCACATACATAGTAATTCCCGTTAGATTATTGAACAAAATAGACACAAACATCGGAGAAATTGTCACCAGTATTTTCCACTTCCTTATCGAAAACAGTCTGATGTGCAGGTAGTTTTTCGATCCCACGCATGTAGCGACTTAGTGATTCTGAGATAAACCACGTTTAGAGCGCAATCGCTGAAACAAGACTAACAAAACAAACAAGAGAAAACAGGAACTAACTTCCTTGGTGGCTGATCGATAAGGGGCGAGAAAAGTAAACACATGCAAGTACCAGATTAAAAGACGTGCGGTAGGCGTATTTGCCAACCAAGCTCCTTGGTGCTGTCTTCCATGTCACATTTATTACTCTGCACCTGCAATTCATCTCATTTGTTGACAACGAACATCAACTGCAAAGGACACATCTAAAATAAATGGCTCAAATGGCTCTGAGCTCTATGGGACTTAACTTCTGAGGTCATCAGTCCCCTAGAACTTAGAACTACTTAAACCTAGCTAACCTAAGGACATCACACACATCCATGCCCGAAGCATTCGAACCTGCGACCGTAGCGGTCGCGTGGTTCCAGACTGTACCGCCTAGAACCGCTCAGCCATTCCGGCCGGCTAAGGACACATCCCTTTGAATCATTTCATAACACAAAACGCATTCTTTGTGCCACCAGATGAATATCAATAACTGTTCATTTAATGGACATTAAAGGCCATCTTTTGAGATAATGTTTTTATGGCTTATCCACTATTGTCTCGTCATGAAGGTATCGCACGTTGCTTTAAATCGCCATCACGCTGCACTGATGTAGGTTTAGAGTGACCTCCTTATATCCATTATGGCAGATGCCAGGATTAGTCCTTTGTAAGGGCACAAACGACTTACTTTCCCGTCCTTGCCAGTTCGAGATTCTGCTTCTGTTCGAATCTCGTTTTCGAGGATAAGTTGTACCGCAATCTTCCTTCCTTTCTTTTAACGTCAATAAGACTACTGAAGAAAAACGTCGCACGAAGGTTAACTGATCGTCAAACTTGTCAGTTAACAGTTATTCTATCATTGACCGTACTAGTGATCGCAGACAAGTTCTTCGTCAATACCTGTTTGTCTTTTTGAATGTGGTGATTAATTTATCTCAAAACGATTGTACTTGAAGTGATACAACTTTACTTTCTCAACAGCGCTCACTCCATACAGAGCATAGGTGTTTCGAATTGCTTCCACTGCTTTCACCCTTTTATTAAACACAAACAGAAATATTTTACTCCGGTTACACACCGTTTTCTAATGCATAAACGACAATCCTCACAACGTCAAAAATTAGAGATATTCAAGTTGTCATGGCATGAGTTGTACTACGAACTTGAACAAAAGAAGACCATAATTAAATATTCTTGTAGCAACATGCCGTACAAAATAACCACATAGCACGCAGTGTTACGTAATGTTGTACTTACACTGCATACGTTGACTACTAGACCACGACTGTCATATTCACAACATCTCGACTGGAAGTCAACACTTCTCACACCGTGTGCTGCGTACCACGTTGAACAAAAACATGATGCTAACACATGCAATATTCAGTGGTTGGTTGGACTGAGGCTAGCTTATAATGGCTAAAGTGTGGGTTCGATTCTGCTAGGAGTACCAGTTTTTAACAGCCACAAACATACGCTCTTCACCTCCAGTACCGACAATAAAGAACGCAGGACTGTGCCCTGGTTACAAATCAACATTAAAAACGTCCATTCGCAGCTGAGTGGATCGGAGTAGGATTAATCACTGCTTGCAGAAACTCTGTCTGGATTCGAGTTTCGATTCCAATTTTTGTCTGGACTTGAACCCTTCAAGATGATATTGCTTCATTGTTTCCTCAAGGTGTCAAACTCCTCCAGTTTTCAACAAACGGCGTAATGCTGACTATGATATGATAATTTCATAGTTGACCCCCTCTTCATGTTGGGTCAACAACAACGATGTGCACTGAGTTGGAGTCCCAGGCAGCACAAAAATATTCATTACGTTGCCTCTAGCTGAACATGTACACATTTTGCTGCTGGTGAAGAAACAAATGTTTCATCCCTATACATTTGGCCATATGTTTGGTCCTAAAACTGATATATATATATATATATATATATATATATATATATATATATATATATATAATGACTGTAATTGAATATGGTATGTCCATTTGTAAATAGAGAACTTGGCATAGAGTAAATTATTCTTTAAATGTGAGGGAAATCCCCGAGAACGCGGACAATGCAGGTTGGCGCGTGAATTTGGCAGTAGAGAGAGATGTGTTCTGGGACTGTTCAGATGCAGAACAGAGATTACACGGCGCGAAAGTGACGGTTTAAGTACGGTACGGTAACGTTGCTTATAAACAGTTAAAAGTGAGCTTACAACAAACACGAACTGGATTTATGGTGTGTCAGCTAGTCAAATGGACAATAAGGCTTGCAGGATGCAAAATTTCGACGAAGACGGCTTGTGAGCGATATAGTTGCTGTTCCCGCTCAAAAAGCACATGGCACACCTTGTGGAAGTCTGCGTAATTTACGACGGACTGCAGCGACCAGCAGCAAGGTATGAAGTGACCAGCGTCTGCAGCTAATGTTGCAATGTGATCTTACTACCATATGAGATCCATTGACTAGCTCACGCCAGCACAAACAACGAATTAGTAGTTATCGGACAACAGTGTTTTTATGAACAGTGCGTTTTATACCGCCGCCATAACAAGTACATTTATCCGTAGCGAACCAGTTTATGTATTTATCAAGTCAAGTTCTCTACAGTGCAATGTCTGAGTGAAATAATAAGTTTATGATTCAAAGTGCATTCCACGACTGTCATCAATTATTTACAGAAAATAGTTCATTATTATCTCAAATCCATCACTGTGTGTGCAGCAATACCAGTAAAAAGGCTATATTACGTGAGTATGGGCGTATTAATGCAACAAGAGGATATAATCGGAGTTAACGCCGAAAATTTCCAACAAACGCCGGATTATACAACTGACAGAAGACGCCAGGTACTGTGCCACATTAATTACAGTTCAACTCGATGTGATCGCTTTTCAGCACATTATCAACGTAAAAACTCATTCAGTTCTATAGTGTTCATTGATTATTCAATTAAAGAATTTACTGCCACAACAGTACTCATTGTACCTTCAGTACAATGCAAATTCAGTAACATTAAAATCATTACTGACAGTTGGTGTAGATCAATCTAACTTACAGCAAGTTCAAGTGTTTATCATATGTGTGTGTATATTGTGTTACGTAAATGTTGTTCGCCTGCTAGGCGTGATTAACGTACACCAGTTAGTGCATTCTGTTCAGTCACTTCAAAGAGGTTATTTTTGTTAATGAAAATCAGAATTCATTTAACATTCGATTTCTTGTACGCCATCGCCAATATTTATTCAGTAATGGACTACCCTCTGCGGGGCTATGGAAACACTAGAGACGGAGCCGCGCGGGATTAGCCGAGCGGTCTAGCCGCTGCAGTCATGGACTGTGCGGCTGGTCGCGGCGGAGGTTCGGGTCCTCCATCGGGCATGGCTGTGTGTGTTTGTCCTTAGGATGATTTAGGTTAAGTAGTGTGTAAGCTTAGGGACTGATGACCTTAGCAGTTAAGTCCCATAAGATATAACACACATATGAACATATGAACTAGAGACGGAATTAGGACACCGCTGGTTGACTAGCGACGCGGACAATACATCGATAGCGATCAAAGATGCTCTGCCGTTGCCGAACCACATTCAGTTCGGCCTCGTGTGATCTTCATACTTGGGTTGATTGTAAGTCGTTCTTCAGAGCCAAGCGTTAGCATTGGTGCCGTATTATACACTGAGAAAACAGATGTAATCGTTGTCGAAAATTACCAGAAATATACAGAGCGAATCACGTAAAACTTTCACACGAAATAATGTGGACAATGGAAAGTGCCATTAATGTGCGGTTTTCACGGAATTTATTGATAGTGAGGGGCTCGTACTGTTAGCCCATAAACAGACAGTAATAATACTTAGAATGTGCATTTGTTCAAGCATACACTTTTTTTTAATGGAACAATGTCTATTGACATCAGAAGACTTAAAGTAGGGTAAATTAGAATGTCAGTGGTGTTTGTTGCAGGATTTTAGTGTGAGCCGCTTACGGGATATCGTATTTTAAAAAGTTTCCACACCGATTCTTGTTTGTGCCATTTAACCTGCGTAGTTGCTAAGTACGATGTTGCTACGTTTGCTTACAGTGTGCTTGTATCTTCCTTGAGTGCACTGTGGCTTGCTAGTCAGTTAGTGTGTGACAGTCGAAGCAAAAGTCATGAGTGGACCCTGGGATTTACCGATGCAGAACAAACCAACATGCTCATGGTGTACGGAAAGAGTAGGAAGAATGCAGATCGTTCTTGTAATGTGCACACGGCAAGATACCCCATCAAACGCCAACCACCTCGGCAATACTTTATCAACCTCTTCAACCAGTTACGTGGACGTGGTAGTGCAACACCTAGACAGCGTAACAGAAGGAAACAAGTGGCGACAGAAAAGGGAGAATTTAATGTTCTTGCTGTTGTTGCAGTTGATCCATGTGTTAGATCCCGCGCCATCGCACGAGAAGAAAGTGCAGTGAGTCAGACAAGTGTCCCACGCTGTCTCCATCGACATAGCTTGCATTCCTGTCACATCTCTATCAAGAGCTGCATGGAAACTATTATGGTTCAAATGGCTCTGAGCACTATGGGATTTCTCTGCCTCTTGATGACTGGGTGTTATGTGATGTCCTTAGGTTAGTTAAGTTTAAGTAGTTCTAAGTTCTAGGGGACTCATGACCATAGACGTTAAGTTCCATAGTGCTCAGAGCCAGAGCCACTATGGGAATTTTCTGAGGTCATCAGTCCCCTAGAACTCAGAACTACTTAAACCTAACTAACCTAAGGACATCACACACATCCATGCCCGAGGCAGGATTCGAACCTGCGACCGCAGCGGTCGCGCGGTTCCAGACTGTAGCACCTAGAACCGCTCGGCCATACCGTCCGGCATGAAAACGATTATGAGAATCGGGTAAACTTCTATACATCGGCTTTAAGACAGGATACTTCAGATGTATGATGTATCTTTTTCAAATAACGATCATACTCAGGTAAACGGCGGAAACATGAACTATTGGTCTGTTTATGGTCCCCGTTGGCTTCGTCAAACGGAACGTCAGCGTCCATGGAGTCTAAATGTGTGTTGTGGGATAGCGAACCGTCAACTCATAGGCCCGTGGTTCATAGATGGAACACAGACCGCGCACAAGTATCACAGCCTCCCAAGAAACCTTCTTCCACGGATGCTAGAAGACGTTCCTCTGAATCTGTGGTAGCAACATGATGACTGTCCAGCCCATAATGGTTGAAGAACTACAGCATGTCCGCACAACCTGTTTTCCAATCGTCGATTTAGACGCAGTGAACCCGTACCTTTGCCGACCCGTTCTCCGGATTTGACGCCTGTAGACTTTTTTCAGCTGTGAAAGCTGAAAGACTGTTTCTACGCCGGCCGGGGTGGCCGAGCGGTTCTAGGCGCTACAGTCTGGAATCGCGAGACCGCTACGGTCGCAAGTTCGAATCCTGCCTCGGGAATGGATGTGTGTGAAGTCCTTAGGGTTAGTTAGGTGTAAGTAGTTCCAAGTTCTAGGGGACTGATGACCTCAGAAGTTAAGTCCCATAGTGCTCAGAGCCATTTGAACCATTTCTGAACGGTTTCTACAAGGACATAGCAACTACACGATATTAGAGCAGCCTGCTCGGACATCTCGACTAAAATGCTAGCACGTGAGTAGCAGTCGCTCCTTAGCAGACTGGAAGCGGGTATTACAGCTGCTGGTGGTCAGTTCGAACGCAACCTATGTTGGTCAATTGTCTCGTTGCTGGTCAGCATCCACATAATTAGTTTACTCACTTGTCTTCTTTAGTTTGTGCTACCACAGGCATTAAACATCTAAATGCTATACCACATAAACTGGAATCCTGCAGCGAAAACCACTGACATTCAAATTTACCGTATTTTTAATTTGTTAATGGCAACAAGCATTGTTCCTTTAAAAAATTTATTTTTGCACAAAAAAATACGCTTTCTAAGTGTTACTACAAACTATTGATTGGCTATCAATACGAGCCCCTGACTACTAATTCATACTGTGAAAACAGCACATCAATAGCACTTCCCACTTCCGCAGTATTTGCTATGCACGTTTTAGGATATTCATCGTGTATACACCTTAATAATATGTACAAAATGATGTGTAATCACTGTGTTTAATGAAATTACAAATACTTGTTTGAACAAGTTTTCTGGACTGGGGCTAAGCCGGCCGTTGTGGCCGAGCGGTTCTAGGCGCTTCAGTCTGGAACCGCGCGACCTCTACTGTCGAAGGTTTCAATCCTGCTTCGGGCATGGATGTGTGTGATGTCCTTATGTTAGTTAGGTTTAAGTACTTCTAAGTTCTATGGGACTGATGACCTCGGATGTTAAGTCCCATAGTGCTCAGCCATTTGAAGCATTTGAACTGGGGCATAATATACAGATTTAAAGATATTTCATGAATCTAAAAATTGCTGCAGTCTACAGGTGTAGAATTATGGATGCAGTGGGAATCAGACAGCCAATCAGATGTAACTTGTTGGCTGTATGATACCCATTCTATCCATATTTTATGAAATACTTGATCGTCAGTGTATGGCAAAATATTCAGCAACCATCAGATAGCACGTTAATCGACTGCCGTCTACGGGACTTTGGGTACACCACAGATGGCTGCAAGAAACCGCTAGTTGGCTAGCGACGTGGATGACTTTACCTATAGCGATCAAAGATGTTACACAGCTTCCGTACTGGATTCGACTCGGCTTCGTATGGTGTACATACACTCCTGGAAATTGAAATAAGAACACCGTGAATTCATTGTCCCAGGAAGGGGAAACTTTATTGACACATTCCTGGGGTCAGATACATCACATGATCACACTGACAGAACCACAGGCACATAGACACAGGCAACAGAGCATGCACAATGTCGGCACTAGTACAGTGTATATCCACCTTTCGCAGCAATGCAGGCTGCTATTCTCCCATGGAGACGATCGTAGAGATGCTGGATGTAGTCCTGTGGAACGGCTTGCCATGCCATTTCCACCTGGCGCCTCAGTTGGACCAGCGTTCGTACTGGACGTGCAGCCCGCGTGAGACGACGCTTCATCCAGTCCCAAACATGCTCAATGGGGGACAGATCCGGAGATCTTGCTGGCCAGGGTAGTTGACTTACACCTTCTAGAGCACGTTGGGTGGCGGGATACATGCGGACGTGCATTGTCCTGTTGGAACAGCAAGTTCCCTTGCCGGTCTAGGAATGGTAGAACGATGGGTTCGATGACGGTTTGGATGTACCGTGCACTATTCAGTGTCCCCTCGACGATCACCAGTGGTGTACGGCCAGTGTAGGAGATCGCTCCCCACACCATGATGCTGGGTGTTGGCCCTGTGTGCCTCGGTCGTATGCAGTCCTGATTGTGGCTCTCACCTGCACGGCGCCAAACACGCATACGACCATCATTGGCACCAAGGCAGAAGCGACTCTCATCGCTGAAGACGTCACGTCTCCATTCGTCCCTCCATTCACGTCTGTCGCGACACCACTGGAGGCGGGCTGCACGATGTTGGGACGTGAGCGGAAGACGGCCTAACGGTGTGCGGGACCGTAGCCCAGCTTCATGGAGACGGTTGCGAATGGTCCTCGCCGATACCCCAGGAGCAACAGTGTCCCTAATTTACTGGGAAGTGGCGGTGCGGTCCCCTACGGCACTGCGTAGGATCCTACGGTCTTGGCGTGCATCCGTGCGTCGCTGCGGTCCGGTCCCAGGTCGACGGGAACGTGCACCTTCCGCCGACCACTGGCGACAACATCGATGTACTGTGGAGACCTCACGCCCCACGTGTTGAGCAATTCGGCGGTACGTCCACCCGGCCTCCCGCATGCCCACTATACGCCCTCGCTCAAAGTCCGTCAACTGCACATACGGTTCACGTCCACGCTGTGCGGCATGCTACCAGTGTTAAAGACTGCGATGGAGCTCCGTATGCCACGGCAAACTGGCTGACACTGACGGCGGCGGTGCACAAATGCTGCGCAGCTAGCGCCATTCGACGGCCAACACCGCGGTTCCTGGTGTGTCCGGTGTGCCGTGCGTGTGATCATTGCTTGTACAGCGCTCTCGCAGTGTCTGGAGCAAGTATGGTGGGTCTGACACACCGGTGTCAATGTGTTCTTTTTTCCATTTCCAGGAGTGTGTATGCGTTTGTTGTGCAAATCATCCTTCAGCGCCGATAGTGATCAAGACTACTCTATATAATGTTTTATTACTCAACATTGTGATCGCTGCTATGCCCAATATGCTTACAAAGTTTATCATTCTTGGCCATGTACTCGAGAGCGTTCAGGCTTTCATCAAGAATCACCAAATGACATATTATAATATCCAACAGCTTCACATACTATTTATGGTTCATGGAATTGGTTTATTATGCTTGTCAGTAATCGCTGCTCCCTGTGAACTGCAACCAGATCGGCTACGTAAGCGCTGGCGTCGACCTGACCGCTAATAGCAGAGGCGAGGCACATCGTTAAACGCCACGGAGTGATACTCAGTGCCCCTGTTGACCATGGTTCTGCACAATGATAATCTAAGTCTCTGTTGTCTGTGCTATGATCCCAGCTGTAAACGTCACATGGAAACTCGAGGTCTTAGTCTAGCTTTCAGTAATCTGTTCCCTACAATTCGTAGTGACGCTCTGCCTTTAATCACTGCCACAATTTCATGTCATCCATTTATTCGTCAGAATCAGTTGAACAATCCTACGATTTTCTTGTGTCTTCTGCTTCCGGAAGACTTATTTCTACTTACCAAGCCACAAACATGTCCCGAGTCAGTCTTGTCAGCAGTGCTTCTGCAGTCATTGCTCTATTAGAGCGAACTGTCTGCTATCTTTTGGTATAATGCTCCAATGTCTTGATTGCTAATGATTGTAACGTTCTCGGAATTCAAAAGATGGCGAGTAACTGAATTTGCACGTCAACTGTGGATGATATATTGCAATCTCCATCTCAGAAGTTCCAGTAACACACACTCACTTCATCTGCTACGAATGAGTTCTTTATGTATTGAAAATAAGAAGGTATAAAGACGGAATTTTAAACAAACGCATCCCGCGCGCATGAAAATACGCAATAGTTTGCCAAGATTCGGTCAAAATGTTCGTGGTGGAACGTTTTCTATTCCCGTCAATATACTTTCATGCTGCCACTTTTATTAAATATATTCTTCTCATCGTAGGTAACATAGGAGCATAAATTTCTAGTCTCTGGTTGTAAACTTAATTTTGATACGAAGCCTGAAATTCAGGCCGGCCGCGGTGGCCGAGCGGTTCTAGGCGCTACAGTCTGGACCTGCAAGACCACTAGGGTCGCAGGTTCGAATCCTGCCTCGGGCATGGATGTGTGTGATGTCCTTAGGTTAGTTAGGTTTAAGTAGTTCTAGGTTCTAGGGGACTGTTGACCTCAGAAGTTAAGTCCCATAGTGCTCAGAGCCATTTAAACCAACCTGAAATACAGTTTAGGAGAATGGAGTCGCTACTCGAATGAAAAGTAGACGCCTCAGCAGAAGTTTGCATCACCCCGACATGTTGTACAGGTGTGCTGCTGTTGTGACTGATCCTGTACCAACTGGTAGATCACTCCTTAAATTGTTCGTAAAATCACATACAGTTACCAGGAGTGCTACTACTGGTAGAACGCCGCAGCCGAATGGATTGCAGCACTTCAGTTAAAACTGAAGCACCAGCAGGGACGCATTGCAGACGTCTGCGGAACAATAGCATGAGCAACCACCGCGACACGAATCATTAAGTTACGTGCAGAAGCTTTGTCAACCAGGAAGTTACTCGACGTTTGCACCGGAGGCAATGCGATGTGGTACGGACGCGATTTCCGTTCCAGTTGAGGGCTTACATTGCACAGGCCGCCCAAGTTCGACAGACGCACAGGACGATCGATATCTATGACTTTCGAGTCAAAGCAACCGTGAGATGTTTGCTTCAGAACTGAATTGGGAGTTCGAGAAAGCTAAAACAACGTTATGTCTAGCATGAAAATGTTAGAAGATTGCGTGGTGCGAATCTCCACTCCCAACGATTATGTGAGCATCACGTCGTAATCCATAACACCATGGACTCCGTTGCAAGCGGGCAAGAACTCAAGCAAATGAACGTCCCAGCATTGGCGTCGGGTATTGTTTGCTGACGAAACTCGGATGTGTTTGTACCTAGATAATCGCTGACAACGTGCTTGGAGACAACCCGGTGACATCAAACGCCTCCAACACATGTGGAACAATTTGGTAGTGGAGTGATGTTCTGGTGTAGGACTGCATTGAACCACTGTACACATCTCGTGGTTGTTGAGAGCAATCTCACTGCTATACGGTGCAGGAATGAGATTCTTCAAGAAATTGTAGGTCCACATTGTCAACATTTTCGTGACAAGTACATTTTAATGGAAGATAACGCGAATGTTCGTCTTGCTGTTCTCGTGAACACGCGCTATCAGCATGCTAGGGACCCTTGAAAGGAGTGTCCTTCCTGTATCGAGACAATCGAAAGTGTCAGATCGATTGAAACCAGCTGTTTTTGGATGTAGATGTACTCTCCGCGACTTACGCAGAATCACGATTGAAGAGCGCTGGCTGGGTGATCTCATGGACTGTATGCTACGACAGACTGAAGCTTGCTTTGGACCAAGGGGACGTTCCATCACGTATTGACAATAGACGTTGCCCCGTCCCACACCCTCCCCCCAACTCCCGTGAGACATAGTCGATCATTTCGTTACACAAACGCTTTTTTTATTTAGTTACTTAGATACATTGCAAGTTAATATACATGCATGCGTCAGAGGCAATTTTTGTTTTCTCTGTCATGAATGCACAACTGTGAATGCAAGACTGTTATTGATAAGTGTATTAAGAATATTTCTCATTATAAGACAATAAGAATCTTAAGGTAAAGAAAACAGTAAATCAGTGTCTTACGCAACGTGTATTGCGGGTCACGCGTAGGGAGACATAGAAGCAGGCCTCTTATCTAAACGAGGCGACCCCTACTTTGGGAATTCCGGGCGGGTGGCGGCGTTCGTTAAATGGACATAGTACGGAGCCCGAGCCGGCCGATAGCGGAGGGGCTGCATACCTGCTCAGAGACGATTATATCTGAGAGGGACGGGCGTTGCCGCGGCCGGGGACGCCGGCGAGATAACGTACCCCAACTTTGAGGATAACGCTGACCCAGACTGCAGATGCACGTCGACCGGGAGACCGTTCAACAACTGGCGGGAGAGCGCAGCTACACCGTACAGCACTCCCTTCGTAATGTATGCCTCACCTCCGACGGGTTAGGGGCGCATGTTCCCACAGGAACAGACTGATGGAATAAATCTGTAGATTTTCCCAGGATGCCGCAGGGAAAAATCTTATCTCATACACCGACAGAAAAAGTAACTTCATAATCTCTTGGTTGGTTGGTTGGTTTGAGGAAGGAGACCAGACAGCGAGGTCATCGGTCTCATCGGATTAGGGAAGGACGGGGAAGGAAGTCGGCCGTGCCCTTTGAAAGGAACCATCCCGGCATTTGCCTGGAGCGATTTAGGGAAATCAGGGAAAACCTAAATCAGGATGGCCGGACGCGGGATTGAACCGTCGTCCTCCCGAATGCGAGTCCAGTGTCTAACCACTGCGCCACCTCGCTCGGTATAATCTCTTGAAAGCATCGTTTATGCGCACAGTGTAACGTGTACTCCGCCTTAAAATGACGATTTATTTTTAAATAAGAAAGTAAAATGTTAGCAAAGGAAGGACACATCACATTGCTAGCAAGAAAAGAAACGCGCCTAGTAATAAAATTTGGAAATGACGCATTGACCTGCGTGCTGCGTGAACTGATTTTGCTCATAAGAATTTAAGTTCAAGCTAGAGGTCGGCGTTGGAAATCGGTGAATTCGATGAAAGAAGACCATGTTATTGTTAAAGGTCAATGCAAGGAAACGGTTTGATGATAATAGTAATTGTAATCAGACTTCGTTAAAAAAATAAAATAAAAAAAGAACAGACAGCACGTTCGACTAATAAATGTTTGAACATAGAAAACGAGAGTGCGCTTATAGCAACCGGTCGTCACGTTACCGAACCGACAATTTCCAATTGATTTAAAAGGCGAAAAACATTTATAAACAATATTTCAATAACAGGAATCCGGGTTTATGCACTCTATTACCAAACAAAGTTGTAAATATATTAAAGAATAGTTGATTAATAGTTAATTAATAAGGCAGAGTCATCGTTTCAGGGTTGTAATTATTTCTTTTCTTTCTCGGACGTTATGTCGGTTAAAAATGGAAAGTGACACGGACCTTGATCAAGTGTGACTTCCTTTTAACTGTACAGTATATGTTAATTGCATTTAGGAACTTTCGGGTAATTGAACAAGTATCAATAATTACAGATTTCTGTAGTTGTATATATAAGTTTGGATGTAGCTGTATTGCTTTGATGTACTGGTGGATATTGTGTGGTATGACTCCTTTAGTTGATAGTATAATCGGTATAATTTCAACTTTATGCTGATGCCACATGTCCAAAACTTCCTCAGCCAGTTGGATGTATTTTTCAATTTTTTCTCCTGTTTTCTTTTGTATATTTGTTGTATTGGGTATGGATATTTCGATTAGTTGTGTTAATTTCTTCCTTTTATTGGTGAGTATGATGTCAGGTTTGTTATGTGGTGTTGTTTTATCTGTTATAATGGTTCTGTTCCAGTATAATTTGTATTCATCATTCTCCAGTACATTTTGTGGTGCATACTTGTATGTGGGAACGTGTTGTTTTATTAGTTTATGTTGGCAAGTTGTTGATGTATTATTTTTGCTACATTGTCATGTCTTCTGGGGTATTCTTTATTTGCTAGTATTGTACATCCGCTTGTGACGTGATCTACTGTTTCTATTTGTTGTTTGCAAAGTCTGCATTTATCTGTTGTGGTATTGGGATCTTTAATAATATGCTTGCTGTAATATCTGGTGTTTATTGTTTGATCCTGTATTGCAGTCATGAATCCTTCCGTCTCACTGTATATATTGCCTTTTCTTAGCCATGTGTTTGATGCGTCTTGATCGATGTGTGGCTGTGTTAGATGATAAGGGTGCTTGCCATGTAGTGTTTTCTTTTTCCAATTTACTTTCTTCGTATCTGTTGATGTTATGTGATCTAAAGGGTTGTAGAAGTGGTTATTAAATTGTAGTGGTGTAGCCAATGTATTTTTATGAGTGATTGCTTTGTGTATTTTGCTAGTTTCTGCTCGTTCTATAAAGAATTTTCTTAAATTGTCTACCTGTCCATAATGTAGGTTTTTTATGTCGATAAATCCGCTTCCTCCTTCCTTTCTGCTTAATGTGAATCTTTCTGTTGCTGAATGTATGTGATGTATTCTATATTTGTGGCATTGTGATCGTGTAAGTGTATTGAGTGCTTCTAGGTCTGTGTTACTCCATTTCACTACTCCAAATGAGTAGGTCAATACTGGTATAGCATAAGTATTTATAGCTTTTGTCTAGTTTCTTGCTGTCAATTCTGTTTTCAGTATTTTTGTTAGTCTTTGTCTATATTTTTCTTTTAGTTCTTCTTTAATATTTGTATTGTCTATTCCTATTTTTTGTCTTTATCCTAGATATTTATAGGCATCTGGTTTTTCCATCGCTTCTATGCAGTCGCTGTGGTTATCCAATCTGTAATCTTCTTGTTTAGTGTGTTTTCCCTTGATTATGCTATTTTTCTTACATTTCTCTGTTCCAAAAGCCATATTTTATCATTGCTGAATTCTTCTGTTATCTTTAGTAATTGGCTGAGTTGTTGATTTGTTGCTGCCAGTAGTTTTAGATCATCCATGTACAGCAAATGTGTGATTTAGTGTTGGTATGTTCCAGTAATATTGTATACATAATTTGTATTATTTAGCATGTTGGATAGTGGGTTCAGAGCAAGGCACCAGAAAGGACTTAATGAGTCTCCTTGGTATATTCCACGCTTAATCTGTATTGGTTGTGATGTGCTATTGTTTGAATTTGTTTGAATATTAAGTGTGGTTTTCCAATTTTTCATTAATATGTTAAGGAACTGCATCAATTTAGGATCTGCTTTGTATATTTCCAATATTTGTAGTAACCATGAGTGGGGTACACTATCAAATGCTTTTTGGTAATCAATATATGCGTAGTGTACCGACCTTTGTTTAGTTTTAGCTTCGTATGTCACCTCTGTATCTATTATCAGTTGCTCTTTACATCCTCGTGCTCCTTTGCAACAGCCTTTTTGTTCCTCATTTATAATTTTGTTCTGTGTTGTATGTGTCATTAATTTCTGTGTAATGACTGAAGTTAATATTTTGTATATTGTTGGTAGGCATGTTATGGGGCGATATTTAGCTGGGTTTGCTGTGTCTGCTTGATCTTTAGGTTTCATGTAAGTTATTCCATGTGTAAGTGTATCAGGGAATGTGTATGGGTCTGCAATGTAGCTGTTAAATAATTTTGTTAGATGTGAATGTGTTGAGGTGAACTTCTTTATCCAGAAATTTGCTATTTTATCTTTTCCAGGGGCTTTCCAGTTGTGAGTAGAATTAATTGCTTGGGTGACTTCATGTTGCAAGATTATCACTTCAGGCATTTGTGGTATCATCTTGTATGTGTCTGTTTCTGCTTGTATCCACCGTGCATGCCTGTTATGTTGTACCGGGTTTGACCATATGTTGCTCCAGAAGTGTTCCATGTCTGTTATGTTTGGTGGATTGTCTATTTTAATGTGTGTGTTATCTATTGTCTGGTAAAATTTCTTTTGGTTTGTGTTGAATGTTTGGTTTTGTTTCCTTCTATTTTCACTTTTTTTTGTATCTTCTAAGTCGTGTGGCCAATTCTTGTAATTTCTGCTTCTTTTCATCTAACAGCGCTATCGCTTCTTGTTGTGGGATTTTACCTAACCTTTTTCGTTTATTGTCTGATATTTCATTTCTTATAAATTGTGTTAGCTGTCCGATGTCTTTTCCCAGTTTTTCTATTCTGATCTGTAGCCTGTGTTGCCATGCTGGTTTTGTGGGTTTCTTCTGTGTGTTGGTTGGTTCTGATCTCTGCGTAGTGTGTATATTTAGTGTAGTGAGTGCTCTTATATAAATCAGTAGTTGTAACTCTTCCACAGTTGTATTTTCATTTATTTTGTTGTGTATGATTGTGTTGATAGTTGTTATTGTTGTTTCGACTTGTGGGTTATTTGGTGGTCTATGCAAGAATGGTCTAATGTCTGTATTTGTGTCTTTGTATTCTGTATATGTCAGGTGAAATTTTTCTTCTATATCTAACATGTGTGTCACTTTGTGTTCTATTATTATTATTATTTACCACTGACGCATCTCGCCTGACTCAGGAATCCTCGTACTGGCTGATATTGGACGTTGTTAGGCACATGGGATCCTGAACTTATAAAGTGTCCCAGCAAGAAACTGTCCTCGTCAAATATTCAGAAACATTGAGCGGCGTCCTTGTTCAAGCATCCAACGTAGTCAAGCATCCAACGTAGTCGAGTGGATACAGAAGAAGACCATGCCTTCAAAAACCTGCCACCATCTAAACATGTTGGGGGTGTAGTTTTTCATATTAGGACTACGCAAAAAATTTTGAGTATCCTCAATATGAGAAACAGCCCCAACATGTGTACATGGTGGCAGGTCTGTGAAGGCCTGGTCTTGTTTTGCATTCACTGGACTACGTTGCATGCCTCAACTGGACACAGCAGAATGGTTCAAATGGCTCTGAGCACTGTGGGACTTAACATCTGAGGTCATCAGTCCTGTAGAAATTGAACAACTTAAACCTAACTAACTTAAGGACATCACACACATCCATGCCCGAAGGAGGATTTGAACCTGCGACCGTACCGGTCACGCGGTTCCAGACTGAACCGCTTAGAACCGCTCGGCCACCCCGACCGGCACACCGTGTAATGTTTCCGATATTTGACGAGGGTAGTTACTTGCTGGGACGCTTTGTATGTTCGGTATCCTGTGTGCCTAACAACGTCCAATATCAGCCATTACGAAGATTCCTGAATCAGGTGAAACGCGTCAGTGGTTTAATAAACAATAATATCTCTACCATCCTCGTTAGGATGTGGAAAACGGGAATGGTTATTATTTTACAACACAATCACATTACAGAATGAAACAACACGTTTGTTTCCATCAGGAATAGCGTGCTCCACGACGTATTAATGAGACCAAAGATAGGGAGAAGGCCAGCGTCGGCCGTAATTTTTAATGTGTTTATTGCACATCGATTTCAACTACGACTGATGCTGTCCTGCTTCCTACCTTGAACAGACAGGCTCGAAGGACGACTCTTCAGTAACAGATATTGTGGTATCGATAGCTACGATGCCACAGCATAGTTGCAAGTTCTTAGGTTGGCACTACGACAGAAACCGACGACAGCGCCCTCTAGCCGGCGCTGTGGAAATCAACGAGCTCCGCTTCAGATTCAGCCCATTTGATTCCGAGGAGACGACCTAGCAACGTTGTTTCTACTTCATAGGGGGCTAGCAATTACAGACTGTGTTACTTCAGTGATAGTTTGTCCAGCTACTAGTAGCTGTTAGATTTGAAGGATGAATGGCTTCGCATCTACGTGCTCATCTGTACGCAAAGTTAAGTAAAAGAGTTATAAGCTAATTACAATACCAAGCATGTCACCTTTTCCTTCTCCAACTCACTTCCTAGATTCGGCCTACCCTTCTGTTTGCTGGAGCAGATCCACGCGCCGCCTTCCACGGGGGATACAAAAGATATACTATTTTTTAACACGAAGCGAAACGAAAATTACATAGAAAAGTAGGACACTGGGAGGAAGTTAATGGTTCAAATAGCTCTGACCACTATGGGACTCAACTTCTGAGGTTATTAGTCCCCTAGAACTTAGAACTAGTTAAACCTAGCTAACCTAAGGACATCACACACATCCATGCGCGAGGCAGGATTCGAACCTGCGACCGTAGCGGCCTCGCGGTTCCAGACTGCAGCGCCTATAACCGCACGGCCACTTCGGCCGGCCGAGGAAGTTAATATACTGCGATGTAATCACACCTCTAATGTCGTTAAACTACAATGTTTTGCTTCACCAGGAACTAATGAAATACGGCAAGAGAGACCATGTTAAGTACTGAGGCATATAGACATATTCCTATCGTTCCTCACGTGAATGGAATAGGACTGAAAGTTACCAACATTCACAGGAAGTACCATCATCTAGGTAAAGTAAAGTGGCTTGCGGAGAAATTTTGGATCACGCACTACTTTTCGAATAGTTATTTGATGGTACCCATTTTCAATTATTGACACTAAATATAGAACAACAAATTCTCAGATTACTTTATTGAGTGGTACTGAAAATACTGACGTATTGCCCCAATTTATCAGCCACATATTATTAAAAATTAGTGTAACTTGATTAGTGACTGGGCTGAGCCTGTTGTAATGACATTAATTTTTCGATACTTGATGCCATTTTTGTCCTCACCAATCTTGCATCACCACGTTGCTGTACTGACAATGTGTGATTTTCCTCTGTTAGTAAATTTCTGCCCACGCTAGATCCTCTTTCAGCTAAATATGGTGAATCGAATACAATGGAGAGCTTCTTTGTTGGAGTCCACAACGCTGAATATAATACAGGAATTTTGCCTAGAAACCCAATTTTTGATACACATCTCTTAGTTAACATTGGTTGTGTACAGCTGCTTTCGTAAAAAGTTAATGGAATTTAGCAGTGTTTTCTTTTCTCGTGGTGAGAGGGGCAACAAGAATGATTGACCATAAGAGAGTTGATTGGGTTAGAAAGGATGTCAGTAAAGGAAATTTTCGAATTCATTATTGGCCGGGAAACCCCGACTGCTATTTTTCGGACAACTGGAGCAAGTATTTCTGTCTGACGCCACCTAGGCGACTTGCCCGTCGATGGAAATGGGACGAAATAATGAGTTCATCTCACACGGCCATTCCCTGAGGGAATAAAACCTTCAGCGCGGCCAAAAATCGAAACCGGCACAGTGCCATCTATTGCCAGCGACGCTAACCTTTTTTTTCTTTTCTTTTTTTTAAAAAAACGTTATTAGTCCTTTGACCGAACACGCCGAGCTATTTTGCCGGCACCATTAGACCACCAGCTGCGACTTTTCCCTCTTCGATTCACCTCTAAATCAGAGAGGCGATGAAGTTAAGAGACTAAAGTGGGAGTAAATTTCAGGCTTAAAGGATATCACTGATAAGATACGCTCGTGAATTGTTGTCATCTATGAAAGTCAGAAATAATTACGGGACCTTTCGAGTTGGATGTCCGTCTCCGACACTGGTAGCGGTCAACGCGGCTGAGCGCAGTATGGATGGCCAAGGTTCGATTCCCCTTTTCGCAGGGGATTATTATTTGGTGAGAGGACAGATAGGGGGTGCAGTCAGGCTCGTGATGCCATCTGAGGAGATAATTGAATGAGAAATAGCGGTTTCAGGGTCAATAAACCCAACAACGATCAGGAGAGCGGAGACCCCGCATCCCTCCTCATCGCATCCAATGACGTCATTGGTCCGTGGCGGGTCGATTGTCCCATCTAGATCCAGATCGCGGAACTTTTGAATGGGATGGTCTACTGAATATAGAACTACAGCTACACCTACATTATTAATCTGCAATCCACAATAAAGTGTCTGGCAGAGGGTTCATCGAATCACCTTCAAGTTATTTCTCTACCATTCCACTCTATAACAGTGCGCTGGAAAAACAAACGCTTAAATCTTGCAGTGAAAGCTCTGACTTCACTTATTTTAAAATGTTGATCCTTTCTCCCTATATACGTGGGCGCCAAAATATTTTCGCTTTCGGAGGAGGAAGTTGGTAATTTTATGAGAATGTTTTGCCGCAACGTTCAACGCCTTTGTTTTAATAATTGCCACTTCAATTTGCATGCATATCCGTGGCACACTCTCCCCTATTTCGCGGATAATACCAAAGAGCTGCTCTTCCTTGAAATTTTTCGATGTCTTCCGTTAATCCTATCTGACGCGGATCCCACACCGTGCAGCAATTCTCCAGAAGATGACGGATAAGCGTAGTGTAGGCATCCTCTTCAGTAACCCCGTTGCATTTTCTGAATGTTCTGCCAATAAAATCCACTCTTTAGTTCGCTTTTCCCACACTATCATTTGCGTGATCCTTCTAATTTAAGTTATCTGTAATTGCAGTCCCTAATAATTTAGATGAATTCACAGCGTTTATAATTGTGCATTTTATCGTGTAACCGAAATTTAGTGCATTCCTTGTAGTAATCGTGTGGGTGACCTCAGAGTTTTCTTTATTTAGAGTTAATTGCCACTTTTCGCACCATACAGATATCTTATCTAAATCATTTAACAATTGGTTTTGATTTTCTGCTGACGTCAGGGGACGGTAAGCAACAGCATCGTCTCCGAAGAATGTAAGACGGCTGCCTGGTTTGTATTCTACATCGTTTATGTAGATCAGGAACAGCAGAGGGCCCATAACACTTCCTTGCGAAATAGCAGATTTTACTCCTACTTTGCTCGATGGGCTTCCATCAGTTACTACAAACTGCGACCTTTCTGACAGGAAATCACGAGTCCAGTCGCACAGTTAAAACGATACTCTTGATTTCACAAGAGATCGCTTTTGAGGAACGTTGTCAAAAAGTTCTGAAAATCTGTAAATATGGAATCAATTTGACATTTCTTGTCGATAACTTTCATTCGTGAGAATAAAGAGCTACCTGTGTTTCATGAGAATGATATTGTCTGAATCCGTCTTGGCTATTTGTCAATAAAGCTTTTTCTTCCTCGTGTTCTAATAGAGTATGTGTTCCAAAATCCTACTGCAAATCGACCTCTGCGATATGGGTCTGTAATTCAATAGATTACTCGCATTTGCTTTCCTGGCTGTTGGTCTGTTTTGTGCAATTTTCCAGTCTTTCGGTACCGAACATCCTGTTGTATGTGTTTGCTATGTATGGGACTATTGTATCTGCATGCTCTGAAAGTAACCTTACTGAAATACAATATGGGCCTGTGGCCTTAACTTTATTAAGCGATTTAAGCAGCTTCGCTACACCGACAATATCTAGGTCTAACTTACTCATGTTCTAGATTCGTAATCCGGAATATTTAATTCGTCTTCTTTTGGAGAGGGAATTTCGGAAAACCCTTTTCAGTAACTCTGCTTTAGTGACACTGTCATCAATAACATCACCATTGTTATTACACGGTAAAGGTATTTATTGGTTGTCTCTTTCCAGAATCACTGTCTTTTCTGCCAAATTTCGGGAAACAATTTCATTGTGGAAACTGTTAAAAGCATCTCGCATTGAAAATCGTAATAAATTTCGGTCTTCTGTACAAATTCGCCGGTCTTGGGCGTTTTGCGTTTTTCTAAGTTTTAAATGCTGCTTTCCTTGCTTCTACAACAGTTTCTGACCTGTTTTGTGTACCACAGAGGATCAAAACTATCTCTTGTTAATAATTTGGTATATGTATCTGTATTGCTGTAGATACTATGTCTTTCACTATAAACCACATCTGGTCTTCTGTTATATAGTCAGATTGGAAGGAGTGGACTCTGTTGGTGTAAAGCTAATTTTTATCTGCTATTTTAAATACATATATTTTCCGTTTATTTTTTGTTGACTGAGAGTTAAGAAAGACGGAAGTGTCAGCAGTAGGAGTGATATCAGCTACAATCGGTGGATCGGAATATGGAGCCATATTGTTAGTAGATGAAGTGAAGAAATTCTGATGTATTGAAAGCGTGACGGAACGAGGCTAGGAGGACAAAGGAGGCGGACTACTACAAGAAAGCGAGAGCGTTAGTTGCCAAAATAAGGCCTGAAATAGAGAAAGAATGTCCGAGAAAGTACGACCGTAGTACATCATGGTATGGAAATGAGTAATGGACTGTGGGAAAGTTGACAAGAGATGAGAACCGAACCGTTTGTGGTGAGCGTTCCAGAAGGATCTTTGAAATTAAAAGCAAGGTAAAAAATGACAATATCTATGCAGATCCGCCGAGGAAAGGGTTACGTGCAAACGCACTAACTATAAGAACGGACGGGATTGTAGGAGGCTTGTGAAGACATATGGGAACGACTTTCATGGTACTAGTGGGAACCGTAGGGTGTTACGGTATGGGAAGACACAGGTGTATCAAAAAGAATCATCCGATTTTTAAAAAAGTCATAACTATTGTGTTATTTGAGATCTGCGTGAACATCATACTGTTGGAGAGAGCAAACTCTCGCGTTTTACATGGTTCCAGCTGAGTAGCAGCAGGGTATGCTCACTTCAGTTCTAGTAATAACGCTGTCGGGACAACAGAAAGCTTTTTGTGTTCTACGTTTCGAGCAGTGCGGGTCTGTAATAACTGTTCAGCGAGACTTTCGTACTAGGTATGGTGTGGTTCCTGCAATAGCACACAGCATTAGACGATGGCTTGAACAATTCCGAGAAACAGGTTGTTTGTGTAAAGGCAAATCGCCGGGCCGTTCTCGAGTGTCTGACACATCCGCCAAAGTTTCACAAGGAGTCCGCAGAAACCCGTTCGCCCTGCAGATCGGCAGCTCAACATGCCCCCGATGTCCGTCTGGCGTGCGTTGCGTCGACGTTTACACATGAAACAATACAAAATTCAGCTACTGCAAGCTCTTCGTGAAGGTGACAACAACGTTTAGTGTTCTGTAATTTCGTTCTTGGCAAGATGCAGGATGACAGTTATCTTCCACGTTTAGTCTTTTGTAACGGATGAACATTCCATTTAAATGGAAAGGTGAATTGTCATAATTCGAGAATATGGGGTACAGAGCAACCACATGAAGTTTTACAACATGAGAGGGACACTCCTAAATTTTCTGTGTTTTTCTTGCAGTTTCACGGGAAAAGGTGAATGGTCCATTTCTCTTTGACGAGAACACTCTTACAGGAAGCACACATCTCGATATGCTTGAGAAATTTCTTTTCTCACGGTTGGAGACTGATGCGAAAGACTTCGTTTACCAACAGGATGCGGCACTGCCGCACTGGCATCTGGAAGTGCGGGAATTTTTAAATCGTAGGATTACTGAACGATGGATCGGTCGCACTGGACAAAGTGATTCAGCTTTACATTACTGGCCTCCAAGGTCGCATAACAGCCCCTGTGGAAACTTTTGCTCAAGACATGCTCGCTGCAGCGTGGGAACAACTTGAGTACCGCAATGATATAGGCAGCTGGAGGGTACAAAAAAAAACCTTTTTTGAGTTTCCCGCTCATCAAAAACAAAATTCATTGTATGTTTATTAGTTTCAGAAACATAGACGTGCTAAATCGGTTGATTCTTTTTGATATTGTAAAAATAGGTGTAAGTACATATACAGGGTGAGTCACCTAACGTTACCGCTTGATATATTTCGTAAACCACATCAAATACTGACGAACCGATTCAACAGACCGAACATGAGGAGAGGGGCTAGTGTAACTGTTTAATACAAACCGTACAAAAATGCACGGAAGTACGTTTTTTAACACAAACCTACGTTTTTTTTAAATGGAACCACGTTAGTTTTGTTAGCACATCTGAACATATAAACAAATACGTAATCAGTGCCGTTTGGTGCATTGTAAAATGTTAATTACATCCGGAGATATTGTAGCCTAAAGTTGACGCTTGAGTACCACTCCTTCGCTGTTCGATCGTGTGTATAGGAGAGCACCGAATTACGTAGGGATCCAAAGGGAACGGCGATGGACCTTAGGTACAGAAGAGACTGGAATAGCACATTACGTCCACATGCTAACACCTTTTTATTGGTCTTTTTCACTGACGCACATGTACATTACCATGAGGGGTGAGGTATACGTACACACGTGGTGTGCGTCAGTGAAAAAGACCAATAAAAAGATGTTAGCATGTGGACGTAATGTGCTGTTCCAGTCTCTTCTGTACCTAAGGTCCATCACCGTTCCCTTTGGATCACTACGTAATTCGGTGCTCTCCGATACACACGATCGAACAGCGGAGGAGTGGTACTCAAGCGTCAACTTTATGTTACAATATCTCCGGATGTAATGAACATTTTACAATGCAACAAACGGCACTGATTACGTATTTGTTTATATGTTCAGATCTGCTAACAAAACTAACGGGGTTCCATTTAAAAAAACGTAAGTTTGTGTTAAAAAACATACTTCCGTGCATTTTTGTACGGTTTGTATTAACCAATTACACTAGCCCCTCTCCTCACTTTCAGTCTGTGGAATCGATTCGTCAGTATTTGATGTGGTTTACGAAATATATCCAACGGTAATGTTAGGTGACTCACCCTGTGTATATGTATCTCCTTCAACTAAACTTAGTACAGCTATCTCTTACTGTCTGGAAATCCTCGCTGTTGGGATAAGAACCAACTAACTATCAAACGAGTGTGTGTGGGGCTGATGAAGCAATGTAATGCAAGACGCGCGAATAGCCATACTTTAACAATCAAATATTTGAGAATGAGAGGACCTAGTGACTGGGAACAAACTTTATACATCACTTTAATCCGATACAAAATTTTTTCTCGCTTACAAGCACCACAAAATGATGATAGGAAAAAGGTTTATCTCTTACTACATTTACACTTTTCATGCAGTAAAATTGCCATATGAAGCCCTATGGTTTAATTTAGTACTTCTCTACTACCGAATGTATTCGAGACAAATTTTTCAGACAGTATTCACACATACTACTGAATATACCAGAAAAATTTCATCACTGCACAACACGTAGCTCAGGAGATTTGACGTCATACACAAGAAGATGTGAGAAAAACTGCGCAGCATACATGAAGTTTTAATGTAATACTTATTTACTTCTGTTCGCAACACATTTGGCAGACAGTATCCGCACATATCGGTGAATGTACCTAGAAAAATATATTATTATGCGACACATAGCTTATGAGTTATGACGTGATGAAGACTAAAGTGCATTAAAAACTGCTGGGTCATGCAGAACTTACACTAAACAGATTAACAACACATTTAGCAGACAGTAATCACTTACACCATTGGATGTACCAGAAAAATTACATCGTTGTACAGCACTTAGATCAGGTGATGCGACATCATGAACTTTAAGCAGCGTTAATATGAAACTGCAGGGCGATATTTTCTAGGGAGTCCTGTGAAATATGTGAACAAATACGTGTGAAATATATTAAATATACGTAAAAAATTGACATGAGCGTACGCAGGAAAAGCCATGGGTAAAATGCTCATCCTAAATCCCTGGAACGATTTCAAACGTATTTGGTACGCATGTCGGTTATGGTCCGGAAAGAAATGCTGCGGGAATAAGAACTACCAGTGTGCTACTGGGCTGATTGTGATAACGTGGAGAAGGAAGGGGAAAGAAGAAATGGGCTAATAGATTGCAATAAATACATATCAGGGCAACGCCGAGTACTCGGCTAATATAAAATAAATAACATGAGGTCGTTCGGTGTAGGTGCACTGCGAGATGGTTGGTACAAGAGAGGGCTGACAGTTTTCGATGTCATGTCACAGAGATTTAAACTTCTAATTGTATCACATCGGGCTCTGAAGCATACGGAATTCTCATTGTAAGATCGCGGTAATTACCGTGACCCTATTCACTTTTATAATCTCGTGTACCTGTTCTGTGGTATAATATTAATTTGTCAGATTCCTTTTCCTCGGGGACAAGTTTCTAGAAATTTTAGCATACTTTATTAGCTAGTAACACTTTCCGTTTGTACGTAGTCGACAGCGCAGTGGAATATTTTCATTAATCTTGACAACAAAAATATTCGCTGCTCTACGTTGCCCGAGGTTCTTCATGTACGTGTATTTGCACCTGGTGCAACTAGTCATAAACGTCTTGCTAGAAACCGGCTTGGGTTTATAAAACAGAAAACAAACAGTGATTAGTTACAAACTGTTCACCGTAGTTGAAAAAAAAAAAACATTAAAGTTATATCGACAGAATCCCAGTAAGACGAGGTCAAATACGAAGCATGTGACTATGTTTTATGTTGTTGTATTCAAGGTGTGTTCTTGGATAACTACATTGAGACCAGTTCTCTCTCCAAAGTAGATCGTTTTTTGTAATCTGAGGCAGTTTGTTCGTTAGTGTCAGATTCGAAACTCAACTTCGTAGTTCAGTTTTTCACCTTTTCATTCCTTGCTTTACACAGTTTCATATAAGCAGTTATTAATATTTGAGCCGTCAAGTACGTTTTCTCTTATATTTTATTTTCTTGCTGCGCCGGTTTTTTACTTTTATTAACGTCGTAAGTGGCGTACACTGTGTTGAGAGCTGATCTACTATCATCAGACAATTAGTCAAAGCCATGATCTATAAGCTGTCTCTGTTACATGAATTTTCATGATCTAATATCAATTTTTAATCGCTGTCTGACCACAAGTAGATAAAAGAGTATGACAATAACACACACTTACGTAAATCTTCGCAACGGAGACGATCAGGTATAGCTGGGGTAACAGAACATGCAACAGGAGATTAAAAACTAATTTCCACCAAAATTACATTGTGTGGCGATTTCAGCTCCTAGCTAAACGCTGTGCAATGAGAAAGGTTTCTCTTGATTGTAATTATGGAAGTTGGATTTGAATACGTCGTCAAACCATCGGAATCATAACATTATTGAAACACAAAAGGTGTTCGTTCTGTTGAAAATGGGGCTGCGGGGAAGGTGGGAGAGGGCATCACCATCATGTGCTGTTCAAAAATATCCTTATTATATGAGTGTGCACGCTGCTAAATCTTCCACAGCAATCAGCAGTTCGGAAATTGTATTCAAAGTTACGTCTACATCTACGTACGAGGGTTGGAACTTAGTGGAAACTATGTATTCACAAGCGATACAAAAGAGTTACAATTTTGCACCTGTTACTGTCCTTTAAAGTAGTCTCCAGCGTTGTGTAGAACCCGTTGCCATCGATGTGGAAGGCGTAGTATACTGTTAGCAGAGTCTGTTCTGTTGATGGGGCGATTGGAGAAGTCTACTTCTTGTCGAATCTGTGGAACAGTCCTTGTAGACAACGTCTTTCAGTTTTCCCCACAGAAAAAAAAATCTACAGGTGCAAATCCGGGGAACGGGCCGACCAAGCTAAGGTTCTCTGCTTCCAAATCAACGATTTGGAAACAGTTCAAGACATGCTGTAGTACTTCAAGCATTATGGGCTGGACAGCCATCATGTTGATACCACAGGTTCCACCTAGTCTATAGAAGTGCGTCTTCTGGGGGACGGTCTATCAGGAGGCTGCGATACTTGGACGCATTCAGTGTTCCGTCTATGAAACACGGGCCTATGAGCTGATGATTCAGTACCCCAAACCACTCGTTTACATTGCATGGACACTGGCATTCCGCCTGAAGCAGCCAATCGGGATTGTCAACAGATGAGTTGGTGCATGTTTCCGCAGCTGACCTGGGCATGATTGGTAACTGAACAAGAAACATTTGGAGTATCCTAACGCCCCTTTACAGAAGTTAACAGGATTCTCGGAATCATTTCCGTGCAGTTCTTGATGGAAAGAGATGTGATAACGATGGAACTTACGCCGATGGAGGATGTGTAGGACATTTTTCTGACTCGTGCCGCTTCCCCATGCGAATGCGCGGGTGCTAACGTGCGGATCAACTGCAATAGCAGCAAGAACGTTAATTTTGCGCTCTTCTGTCGTAACTTATTTCCTTCTGTTACTTTGTCTAGGCGTTACACTAGCACTTTCACGTAAGTGATTGAAGAGGTTGATAAATGATATTCACACCTGTTGGGATATCTTGCCGCGTATACCTTACAAGAATGAACTGTAGTCTTCCTACACTCTCCATACACCTTGAGTATGTTGGCTTTTTCTTCTTTGGTAAATCCCATCGTCCTCTCACGACTGTCACTCACCAACTGACTAACAAGACGCAATGCACTCAAGGAATATACAAGCACATTGTAAGCAAACATAGCAACATCGTACCTAGCAACTACGCAGGTGGAATGGCAGAACCAGAACTGTCGGTGTGAAAACTTTTAAAAATACGATACCTCGTAAGCGGCTCACACTAGATCCTGCAACAAATTCTGATATTCTAATTTACTATACTTTCAGTATAGGTTAAAAACGGTCTTGGTTGCAATTTTATTTTATTTTTTTTATTTTTCAACTACACGTTTCGCCTTATTTAGGCATCTTCAGGTTGATCTTAATTTGGTATTTCTTAGAACGATCCTTTAGACAGTGTAGTCAAAGGGCATCGTGGAATACATCAGGCGAACATCGCCTTCGTTAAACTCAGTAAAAACTTTTTAGATGGACTTGAGTTTTTACTGAGTTTAACGAAGGTGATGTTGGCCCGATGTATTCGACGATGCCCTTTGGCTACACTGTCTAAAGGATCGTTCTAAGAAATACCAGATTTAGAACAACCTGAAGATGCCTAAATAAGACGAAACGTGTAGTTGAAAAATAAAAAGCTAAAATTGCAACCAAGACTGTTTTTAACGGATACTGTTAAGCACTGGTTTGTTATATGCCACAGATGAACTGGAAGAGTTTCTATACTATACTTTCAGTTTACTGATGTTTATAGGCATTGTCCGATAATTTGCACAAAAAATACACTAAGTATTATTGGTTCAAATGGCTCTGAGCACTATGGTACCAAACATCTGAGGTCATCAGTCCCCTAGAACTTAGAAGTACTTAAACCTGACTAACCTAAGGACATCACACACATCCATGCCCGAGGCACGATTCGAACCAGTCGCGCGGTTCCGGACTGAAGCGCCTAGAACCGCTCGGCCGCTGTGGCTGTCCACTAAGTATTAATATTATGTGTTTATTGGCCAACAGTGCGTGCCCCTGACTATCATTCCATTCCGTGAAAACAGCACATCAATAGCACATTCAGTTTCCGCAGTGATTGCTGTGGATGTTTCAGGTGATTCACACTGTTCCACGTTTGCTTACTCCATTCGCAGCGATTTAGAACGAGATACGTTTCATTTTCTACTAAATAAAGTGTTTTGTCATTTGACTTTTGCTGTTACTAAATTGACTTTTGTCGGTGTTCGCTTTTGTGCATAAGCTCAGAGGACAGAATAAATCACATACACTGAATGATCATTGAAGAGTCGAACAGGGCATCTTAGGAACAGGTGATAAGATGACATCACACAAAGCGTGCATCTACTTTATGCGCAAGAATTATAGTGACGTGCACCTCAGATGGCAAGTGATGTTATACTGTTCAGTGGCACTCTAGCCAAGAGAGACACTGCGTAGTGTCTGCCTATGCCAAGCGGATAGAAATGTGACGTCGGTTTTATTGTTAGTTCAGGTATGGTGAGGTTACTTAGCCACCATTGTGTTAATTGTGGTCGGTTGAAAGTAAACACGATTAGTATGACGTTATGAACCGATAGGCGATTGTTTTCCGAGCATATAATTTCTATTAGGAAAAGTCAGAAGCAGGAACAGTGGCCCGGTGTAACGTCCATCCTGTCGTTCAGTTACCAGGGTAGGCAGCGGCTGGAGTGTGGTATGTGGAACAGACAGAGAACGCTTTCATGTCTACCACGTCGCAGTGCTTGTGTTTTTACGATGTACTCCGCAGTGTGCTTCAGGCATGCGTGCAACTTTGGGTCGGTCCTGGAGGCGTCCTCGGATAGCCGGATTGATTACGGCGACCGCTCACTTGAAGCGGTAAATCTGGGTTCGAGACCCAGCTCAACACAAATTTTCATTGTCACTAATACTTTGTGCAACTGGAGTCTATTCATATTCGCAATAGCGAATACATTTCTTTTAGTCAGAGTAATACTGAATTTGGTCTCTATACTGAATTGTTCAGATATGTAATACTGTATAAACCTCACGGGGTTCTAACCACAAGTGTCATGAAAGGAAGTTGTAGCAAAGCTGAGAATTACACGTTTTCTAAACACGTCTTCCGGTAAAGCGATAAATTGTGAGGAGCAAGCAGAACTATGCGTAATAATGAAAGTGTAGTTTAACACAAAACTTTAATCACTCCCTCCCTCTTAATTCAAGTAGGTTTACAATGTGATCTGTGGGAGACCACCACAGAACATTACAAATTGGTGCAAAACAACATACAATATTTTTAAAACATAACTAGCTTTTAACGATATTTAACGTAAGACTATTTTACAGTTGAGGAAATGATAACATGGCAAAGCCTACTGTCTTGGTATGTAAGGCATTAGTGCCAAATTATAAGTTCAAAGACTCTAGAGTGACTTACGTAACACTGAAAACCAATAAATAAATAATTAAAATCCTACCGTTGAAACAAAAGTAATTACTACAGTGCTCCATTATGAACTATCAAACACTGGACAAAGAACGTAAATATTTTTCATTAAACACTGATTTCTGTAGTAACATAAAATAATAATACAGTATAATAAAATAAACGTGTATGCTCAAATAAGTCTGTAGCAGCTTATGGGCAACTTTTAAATCAAAATTGAGACTCAAATAGAAGACAGTGATAAAATTGTATACACTTCCCTACATCAAATATTTGTGGATGCATACACTCCTGGAAATTGAAATAAGAACACCGTGAATTCATTGTCCCAGGAAGGGGAAACTTTATTGACACATTCCTGGGGTCAGATACATCACATGATCACACTGACAGAACCACAGGCACATAGACACAGGCAACAGAGCATGCACAATGTCGGCACTAGTACAGTGTATATCCACCTTTCGCAGCAATGCAGGCTGCTATTCTCCCATGGAGACGATCGTAGAGATGCTGGATGTAGTCCTGTGGAACGGCTTGCCATGCCATTTCCACCTGGCGCCTCAGTTGGACCAGCGTTCGTGCTGGACGTGCAGACCGCGTGAGACGACGCTTCATCCAGTCCCAAACATGCTCAATGGGGGACAGATCCGGAGATCTTGCCGGCCAGGGTAGTTGACTTACACCTTCTAGAGCACGTTGGGTGGCACGGGATACATGCGGACGTGCATTGTCCTGTTGGAACAGCAAGTTCCCTTGCCGGTCTAGGAATGGTAGAACGATGGGTTCGATGACGGTTCGGATGTACCGTGCACTATTCAGTGTCCCCTCGACGATCACCAGTGGTGTACGGCCAGTGTAGGAGATCGCTCCCCACACCATGATGCCGGGTGTTGGCCCTGTGTGCCTCGGTCGTATGCAGTCCTGATTGTGGCTCTCACCTGCACGGCGCCAAACACGCATACGACCATCATTGGCACCAAGGCAGAAGCGACTCTCATCGCTGAAGACGACACGTCTCCATTCGTCCCTCCATTCACGCCTGTCGCGACACCACTGGAGGCGGGCTGCACGATGTTGGGGCGTGAGCGGAAGACGGCCTAACGGTGTGCGGGACCGTAGCCCAGCTTCATGGAGACGGTTGCGAATGGTCCTCGCCGATACCCCAGGAGCAACAGTGTCCCTAATTTGCTGGGAAGTGGCGGTGCGGTCCCCTACGGCACTGCGTAGGATCCTACGGTCTTGGCGTGCATCCGTGCATCGCTGCGGTCCGGTCCCAGGTCGACGGGAACGTGCACCTTCCGCCGACCACTGGCGACCACATCAATGTACTGTGGAGACCTCACGCCCCACGTGTTGAGCAATTCGGCGGGTCGTCCACCCGGCCTCCCGCGTGCCCACTATACGCCCTCGCTCAAAGTCCGTCAACTGCACATACGGTTCACGTCCACGCTGTCGCGGCATGCTACCAGTGTTAAAGACTGCGATGGAGCTCCGTATGCCACGGCAAACCGGCTGACACTGACGGCGGCGGTGCACAAATGCTGCGCAGCTAGCGCCATTCGACGGCCAACACCGCGGTTCCTGGTGTGTCCGCTGTGCCGTGCGTGTGATCATTGCTTGCAAGTATGGTGGGTCTGACACACCGGTGTCAATGTGTTCTTTTTTCCATTTCCAGGAGTGTAGAATATAATTGTCATAAAACAAGATGCAAATGGTAATTTCGCTCTTCCTTTCTTTGACTCATTTACCAAAGAAACTTATGACACTAATTAGTGAGGACAAGCCCTCATGTAAAATACACAATTTAAATGATGTTCTGGATGTGGGGCATGCTACTCAGGAAGACTACGACTGTGATGAGCTCTTCTCCTCTCATGATAAGCTACAGGATCTGGTTAATCTTCATGACCAGAATCGACCTCACTGCCAGACGTATGAGCCTTACTATAACAGTGACCTTCAGCACTACCTTCTCCTAAATTTTCTTCAACTTTTGAAACCCTCTCTCTCAGTTTCTGATCTAATTCTCTCCTCCTCTGCGGAAAATCCATCTGATTTTCTTTGAACTTAAATAAAGATGTCACTTCTTCTGAATCACCGATGCCATCAGTCCAGCTTGTTCTCTGTTCAGCATTAACAGCGAATTGTGCAGCAGTATCATCCAAACCGTTCATCTTCTGTCTTCTGAACCTCTTCCCTACTTTATGACGCCTCTTTCTCTGAACTAACTTTCAACCCTTCAATATTTTCTAAATCTTGCAACAGTATATCATAATTTGAAATTTTTTTTGAACCTTAAAAAAAACTTCTTGACTGAAAAGAGCATCCAACTTATCCATAAAATGTATCTTATTTTTGTCACACTTATCCCTCAAAATCTGCAAACATCGTTTTAACTGCATTACATTGTTCATTCACAACCTCCTATTAACGTGACCTCCTCTACAGCAACGACTTTATTTTCAACATTACAAATCCTCTCCTCGAAATCAGGATGCAGCTCTTCCCTTCATTGAGTATAAAGTAACTTGAGTCTCTCTGAAATATCTTCCTCAGTAGATTCAAATTTTTATTCTAAACTCTATATTTGTACCTGCAGTCAACCACTATTAACTAGCTGTCCCTTGGAATATCCACCAGTATATTACTCAACCAATATGTAACTGCCTCAAACTTCATCATAGTCTCTAACTTCCCACTACATTCATCTCAACTTTATCATTTTGTTCTATAGTACTAATTACTAGTCTATCTTCTAACTCTTCAACAATTTTTTTGGTATTATCTTTGCTTTCTTTACACAGGTCTCTATTGTCTCATTAAGTCATTACAAACTAGAATCCAACTTCTCCCATACTGAATGGACCATTTGCATATTACTCTATTCACAATGAGGTTATAAAACTATATTTGCGTTTTCTTGTTCAGCATGAAAATGGCAGCCAAAAGAAACTAATTCGCACATGCTAATACATCGTGACTACTAGCAGACTGACGTGGCAAAACCACATCAGATTCGGTCACCCCTTCACTCACACGATCACCATCAACTGCTTGACGTATATCATTATCACCAATGGTGTCAGCACTCACAAACTGACATATAAATGAATCACTATAAGTCACATGAGCCGAGCATGCGTCAGTGTAGATAGCTGTCTCTCAGTAAGCTTCTCTGTTCGTACCATAGCGATAGGGTTACGGGCGACCTGCCACAGAATTTTCGATGCGTTCTTTCCTGCTCTGTGTTTGCTCGCTGTTCCGCAGGATATCTAGGATTACACACTGAGGATGGAAACTTTGTTCGTCGCGTTATGGATGGTTATGGGAAGTTTACCTAACTTGTTTAAAGAATTACTGCTTGCTTCTGCCTTTGTGCTCGTTGGTTTGCGTCTTCAGAGTCGCCTTGGTTTTTGGGTACTGATTTGGCAGTATTCACCACACAGCCAAAGATTGAAGTAGAAAGAAAATTATTGAGCACCATTTGTTACACGTCGCTAAACTACCCCTTGTTATTCGTGAAAACTCTTTGTCTTTGAGCAAGGCTTCGTTTTAATTATTTAATTTATCTTCTCCGATGTAGAGCTGTCTCGCTTTGAATAACGACCCTTATTTTTGTCTTAATCTTCAATATGGACCAACATTCCGAGTTACCAGTACCTCCCTGAGTTACTGTAAGCATACTTTAAAGGGAAATCGGTATCTGGATTTTAATGTTGATTGATTTTGTGGGATTCTCATTCTATATTTATTTATAATCAAGAGGTATTTTTTAAAATTGTGTTTCTTTTAGAGGAATCAAGGGCCTGAGACAAGTGTGGGTAAGCTCAAGCTGGTTGCCTTATGTCAACGTCTATTTAAGACCAAATGTATGTGTTTCATGTTCTTGAACTATGATTGATATTATTAATGTTCTCGCTGTTTAAATTTCGTTAATAGTGATTCCATTTTCTTAAATGTTATGTCATTTTTATTGTGAGAATCATTAACGATTTTATCGTGGCTGTTACGACGTCTGTGTTGGGTTGCTCATTTCGTCGATTTTAAAATGACGCTGAGTCGAATACATATCGTTAAAATTTTCTCTTTTGTGTTCAGCATCTAACCGTTCCCAGTTCCATGCGCCCTATCATTTCATAGTTTTGATAGTGCCTAGGGTTGAAAATAACTTGAAGGGAAAAAGATTGCTTTTTTAATGCTTATTTTTTGGTTGCAGGTTATTGTAAGGCGGTGTTGGCCATTGCCAGGAGAGCTGAGTTGATTATGAGGTATTTGACTAAAACCCAACTCCAGTATGTGTGGCTGTACTTGGTTCATCAGTAGACGTCGGCGACACGGAGTTACACCACCGTTTGCGCTGTACATTAATCCGCCTACGCTGTATCACTGCTGACAACATTGGTGAGGCAGATGCCGCCTGCACAGTATGCAGCAGTTTTTCTGAGTCGCAGGCGAATACTGAATTATTGCAGGAAACTACCCCTTTGCGTTCGCAAATCTTCAGGGTTCAGGTGCATTTACATCATGTGTATAACCATACTCAGGGTTTCTGGGAGGCAAATATAGGACCCAATCAAGGCCGCATTAATGAGCAACTTCGTGATACAGTCTTTCAGTTGCAACTTAGTCCTAGTTTACTAAACTGTCGAAATATCTGTGTGCCTGAAATCACGAACAGAAGTTGGGAGGAGAGGGGGGGGGGGGGGAGAGGGACGGAGTAGAAACAGTTCAACAAATTACCTAATCTAATTTTGATGATAATACAAAACATCAAAAAAATGTCGATTGACAGAAGTTGAAAAATTATAGACATTTTGTGGCTAACTACGCATTTGCAAAATCAGGATAAGATTCTTCAAATTGCTCATTCAGTAACATTTCGAATCATTTATCCTTTAGCCTCTGTCAGATTAACCAGAATTACTGTTGAAATCCTTGATATGTGGGATTGTTAATTTAACTTGCATGAAAAGTTACTTTATGAAAAGTTATCATGTAGAGTTAAAAAGTAAATGGCACCGAATATTTTTTCCCAGTTAGAAATCAGCCACTCATCCGATATATTGAGGATATTCGGAAGTCCACGTTAGTGCTTTGCTTTATGGTTGCTGAACAGGAAGCACAAAATAGTAAGAAGGTATGTACTTGATTATCAATAGTAGTGTAAGCTTTTTCTTTACAATTAGTACTGTCAATGGGGAATTGATGCCTATATTGTGCGAGCTCTACATCAGTTTAAGTGCTCATGGGTTGTCGAGGCCAATACATTTTTCCGCTGTGAAGGTGTTGTCCACTGATTTGTTATTTTGCTGTGACTGCATAAAGGAGAGACAGTGTGTTTCGATTACATGGGTAAAAGTTTTAAGTTCCAGCACGACGAAACATTTTCTCGTGTACTGATAACTACACTATAAAGGGAAAAAGCTGTACCACGAAGGAATTATCCGAAATGGACGGAAATCGATAAATGTGATGTACATGTACAGACAAACAAATGATTACAATTTCACAAAAATTGGATGATTTATGCACGAAAAAGATCTTCAAAAGTAGTGCAAGTCAGAATTGTGTCAACCCACCTCCGCCCTTATAAAAGCACTTATTTGGCTTGGCATTGATTTATAAAGTTGATGGATGTCCTTCTGAGAGATATCGTATCAAAGTCGGTCCCACTGACGCATTAGATCGACAAAACCCCGAGACGGTTGTAGGGACCTGTCCATAATGCTCTCAACGTTCTCATTTAGGGAGAGATCCCGTGACCTTGCTGGCAAAGGTAGGGTTTGGAAAACACGAAGACAAGCAATAGAAACTCTCCCCGTGAGCGAGCGGGAACTATCTTACTGAAATGTAGGCATAGGATGGCTTGCCATGAAGGACAACAAAATCTGGCGTAGAATATAGTCGATGTACCGCTGTGCTGTAAGGGTGCTGCGGATGCCACGAAAAGAAGTGACATCCCAGACCATGGCACCTGGTTGTCGAGCCGTATGGCAGCCGACAGACAGGTTGCTATCCCACCGATGTTCAGTGCGTGTCCAGACAAGTCTTTGCTGGTCATCGAGCTCAATCCGAAGCGTGACTCATCATCGAAGATAATTCCACTGTAGTGAAGAAGGTTCCAGGCCAAATGATTCACAAATTCTCTCTATTGCATGAGATAAAATCTAGCACAGCTGCAATTACATACAAAGACAAAAAATGTGTTTCACTAATATTATCCACTCCCAAGGAACAATACGACAAGAAACTACATTCAAAAGCGTTTATATGACTGCATATTTAGGTGTAAGGTTTTTTTTTATTACGTACTATTTGCTGAATTCATTTACTGTTGCAATAAGATCTACCATAGCCGCTTTTTTGTGATGGAAAATCTATCTCGTTGGATGTCACTAATCCGTTCATAAATGTGCCCATTGCTGTAGCCATAAAATCATAATAAATAACCGACTATACCTTGACAAGACTAGCCAACCAGAAATATGTGAACTGAATATTCTACTAGATATAGTGCTATCGCATAATTATTGCTCCTTCCAAGGATCTCAGATCATTCGGAAAATAAATTTTTTGAGAACAGACCCAATGGTCTGATAAGATCACTCCTTACCGATGCTATATTGGTGACACCCTTGTTATCTATAATAGAGATAATGAAAAAGTTAACGAGTTTAATTAACAAATGAATGCATAACAGCACCAAATTTACAGTCAAATACGAAACAGCCAAGAGCATAAACGTTTTAGATATAAAAATAGCTAATGGTACAGGAGTCCATAAATTTGATATTTTTTATGTTATATAGATACTATCATTAAAATTTTGATTATTGAAATGAACATGAGGACAGAATTGGACACAGTTAAAACTGAAGCGGCAAATCATGGCTACAGTTCTAATATTTTCCATACAGTGTATAGGAAATTACGAACAAAAACGACGAAATCACACTAAGCCGAATTTGACAGAAAAAAAATTCGTTTCGTTATCACATATGAGAAACATATCTCAAAAAGTAAATAACGCATTTCTTGGCACTAATGATAAAATTATCTTTTGTACAGGAAATTAACTAGGAATGAATATATTGCATAGAAACGAAAAATCTCAGAAATACGACCAATCAAGAGTATAAAAAATTTAATGCAGCGACTGTCGCATGTGGTAACTCGGACAAATCGGACGAATATTCACGACAAGGTATTAAGGAACATGTAACTTCCTGACCTTCGGTGAAATGAAAAGAAAGGGTGATAACATTAAAAGCGCAACGCGAATTTCATCTTTAAATGCAGAGGAGAGAGCGGATTGGAGGAAGAGTACAATGAAAACCTCCATGAAGGGGAGATTTGCCTTATTTGTGAGAAGAAGAAACAGGAGTCGATTTCGAAGAGGTAGGGGATCCAGTATTAGAATTAGAATTTAAGAGAGTTTTGGATGACTGAAGATCAAATAAGTCAGAAGGCATAGATAACATTCCATCTGAATGTCTAAAATAATTGGGGGAATCAGCAAAAAAACGACTATTCACGTTGGTGTGTAGAATATATGAATGTGGCGACATACCATTTGACTTCCGCAAAACAAACAAACAAACAAAATCCACACTATTCCGAAGACTGTAAGAGCTGACAAGTGCAAGAATTACTGCGGAATCAGCTTAACAACTCATCCACCCAAGTTGCTGAAAAGAATAATATACAGAAGAATGCGAAAGGAAGTTGAGCAAGTATTAGAAGAAGATCAGTTTGCCTTTAGAAAAGATAAAGGCACCAAAGAGGCAATTACGACGCTGCGGTTGATAATGGCAGCAAGACTAAAGTAAAATGAAGACATACAGGATTTGTTGACGTGGGAAAAGCGTTCGACACGGTCAAATGGTGCAAGACGTTCGAAATTCTGAGAAAAATAGGGGTAAAATATAAGGAGGGACGAGTAATATACAATATGTACAAGAGCTAAGAGGGAATAATAAGACTGGACGATCCAGAACGAAGTTCTCGGATTAAAAAGTGTGTAGGACGGAGATGTAGTCTTTTGCCTCTACTGTTCAAGCCATACTTCGAAGAAGCAATGACGAAACTAAAAGAAAGGTTCAGGAGTACGATTAAAATTCAGTGTGCAACGATTTTAATGATAAGATTCGCTGATGACATTGTCATCCTCAATGAAAGTGAATCACAAGATCTGTTACCTTGCTGCAAAATAACCCACGATGGACGGAGCACCGAGGACATAAAAAGCAGACAAGCACTAGCAGAAAGAACATTCGTGGTCAAGAGGAGTCTGCCAGTATCAAACATAGGCCGTAATTTGAGGAAGAAATTAATGAGCATGATTAATGAGCATGTACCTCTGGAGTGTAGCATTGCATGGTTGTGAAACTTTGACTATGTGAAAACTGGAACAGAAGAGAATCTAAACATTTGAGATATGGTGCTACAGAGGAATGTTGAAAGTTAGGTGAACTGATGAGGTAATTCGTGAAGGGCTGCTTCCAACTAGCCAGAAGACAGATAAAATCACAGTAAGGAAAAGAAAAAGTTTAGCAGGGGCTGAAACTGTAATATGAAGTTCACGGACAGTGACAGTGATGCTGGGGTAAAAAAGTATGTTTTGAGATTACTTTGAATATGTTCGAACTTTAGAATAAAAACTTTCTTCTGCATCAATATCTCAATAAAACAATGTTGAAAGTTACGTGTTAAACGGCACTTCCATTTTTAATCAGTCTTCATTTCCTTTAAATCACGAAATAGTATGCGCAATATTCAGCAAATACAACCTGTAATTAGTATCGATTACTCGTGCAAACTTTGAGATCTTTCTTTGAGGTGTTACTGTAGTGTGTTTCCACCTTTGGTGAGCCACTCGGTTTTTATCCAATCGGGGATGCGAACTGTTGATTTAGCCATGTGCCCGTGTGTATTTGAATTCGCACCTATTTTCGATAATCGAAGATGAGCAGCTCAGAGGTGACTGCTGCAGCGTTAGTGATTTCCTTAGGACCACTACAGTTACTTTTCCGTGGCTGTTCTTTGGCAATGTTTGGATAATGGCAGTCGTGTGATACAAATATTTTCACAGTGATTCTGCAATCCTCCTGCGTGCTGACCTTGTACTGTATGGTAACGTATTAATTCGGTCCGGTGCTTTATGGACTCAGTATTATCATAGCCTCCATGTGCTTTAACGGAAGACGTGTATACAGAAGATGTAACTCTTGGCTTTACTAGAGCTAAGATCCCCATTTCTTTCTTCAATGATCATTCAGTGTAAATATAATTAAACTATTCAACTGTTTAGAGCTCCCCCCCTCCCCCCTCGCCCCCATTAGCAGTAAATAGCCGCCCTCATCTCTTTTCACGAGTAATTCCGGGTAAGGAACGGCAATTTTGGAATCTGTTTCCGGAACGCAGATTGCTGTGTCAGACTTTACAGTGTGTATATTCATATAATATCGACACATTTGCTTTACCATATGGTGACGATGCCTTTTCCCATTTTTAATAACACTTGCAAATTTAGTCTTTGAATTATGTCGGTATTCCGTTGGTTTGACCAGGATCTGCAATGATAAATAGTTTCCTAGTCCAAGTTACGCAATTACAGTCAAGAGCAACTATCATCATTGCACAGCATTTGGTTAGAAGCTGAATGAATCCATACTATTTAGTTCTGGTAGAGTCTTGTGAGTGATTATCTCCTGTCACGTGTAGAGTTACATAAATTATTCTTATCTTTTTTCCGTTGCGCAGATTTACGTAAGTGTGTGTTATTAAGATAAATTCATTTACTTACTTGTGGTCAGATAGCGTTTACAAATTAAATATTGAGTCTTGAGCATTCGTACAACAGAATATACTTCCACAGATTATGGCTGTATCTAACTACCCGTGATAAACGATCAGTCCTCACCACAGTAAACGCAACTTACACTTCGGGACACCTGCCGAGATCTGAGTTGGTAGCTGTCTCAGTAATCATGTTTTCTTAATTCTGCACTGTAAATTTGCCACTGTCTTCAGCTTTTGCGTAGTATATTCTTTTTCTGTTGCAAATGAAACATTGGTTTCTATTAGCTAATAATTATGAGATACTTTCACAGAAATACTACTATTTCACTTTTTAGTGCCAGATGTTAGTAAGCCAGTGCTTTATGGTTCCGAAATGATTTGTGTGAAACACTTTGCTTACATGAAATGCAATCTACATCTGACATTGTTTGTCTAATCCGAGTCACATTTGTGTAGGTATTCTTCAATTTTTGGTCTGGAAAATTTAAGAGTTTTGTTTAGGGACTTACTGTAATGTGTGTAGGATTCTAAGTGTCAGCATTTAGTTAAACTTTAAGATTTCAATGAAGTGAAGATTCTTGTCATTTATCTGCGTGTGCAAAATTATGCGGGAGTCAGACAATTGTCAGGACGCTCAAGCCATGCCGGGGGTCATATGTATATGCATTTTGCGTTATTAGGTAAATTTTCTGTAACAGTGCAAAAGTCTACATGCAATATACTACTAAAATTTGGCAAGATTTACCACCCAGAACTACAGGGAGAGTCACTAACTATTGTTACCGAGAAAAACTCCGAAAACATGAGAGGAGTTGAAGAGTTTGTGGGACAAAAGTTTCATGGGACAACGGAGGCCATAATATGACGTTGGTTCTTTGTTGCTACGTGGAGTCGCTTCAGAGATAAGAAGGTCAACTTTGTTTTTTGTTTTTTTTTAAATGGGATGCTATAGTTTAGTACTTATTTTCTGATAGTGGCTATCGGGACGAATCCAATAATGTGTAACAGTAAGGTCTTTGAAGGTCAACAAAGGTCAAAAAGGTGGCATGAACGTCCATTTACAGAAGGTGTTCGAAGTGATGGCCATTGGTATCAATGCAGTGCTGCAATCTTCTTAGCATGGACTGAGTGGTATTCCTTATCATATCGGCACTTATGGAAGCACATACTCCGACAATTGTCTCTCGCATATCTTCAGGTGTAGTTGTAACGTCTTTATAAACAATGTCTTTTAAGAATCTCCACAAGAAAAACATCCAGAGGCGTAAAGTCTGGCGAACGAGCCGGCCACGACGCATCTCCTCCGCGTCCAATCCAACGATTTGGTTATTGTCTCTGCAACTCATTTCGAGCCATCAGCGAAAAATGTGCCGCACACGCATCGTGTTGATACCACATTCTGTTCCTTGTTCCTAAAGGTATTTCTTCCAATAACAGACCTAATGTTTCTTGCAGGAATGTGGTGTACTTCCTTCCATGGAGATTTCTTTCGATGAATTAGGGGTATATAATTCTGCCCTCCAGAATCCCACACCACACATTCACCGACCACTGTTTTTGGTGTGCAGCTTGTCGCACCCAACATGGATTTTCAGTTGCCCAGTAATGCATGTTATGCAAATTAACATTTCCATGGTTCGTGAATGTAGCCTCGTCAGTAAATAAAATTAAATTAATAAATGTGTCATCCCTCTGAATCTGAAGTTGATCCCTTCTGCAGAATTCAGTGCGACGCATACAACCCGTACCAGTTAATTCTTGGTGGAGACTGATATGGTAAGGATGATATTTCTGGCGATGTCGAGCACGAACAACACTACTCTGGCTCATGCTAGATTAACTTGCGATTTGACGCGAACTAACACAAAGATGTCGAGCCACAGTGGCAAGAGTACCAATTTCCGTTTCCTCGTTAGTAGCGTTCGCTTTGCCGGATAAGTTTCCGATGCGTTAAAATCCAGTTGTTCTAAATTTATCATATACATATTCAAATGTACGACGTGTAGGGTGAGTACGTTGAGGATATCTTTCATCGTATAAGTCTATAGCTCTCACTGAATTTCGTTGGCATTCTCCGTAAATGAGAAGCATGTCGACTTGTTCTTCGAAGGAATACATCATTCACATTCGCTTGGTTCGCTTACCGTTCCTCTTAGGGTAGTCGAATGGATTTATATGTCAATGGCACGTTAGATGGATACGCCGTATTCGGGGGATATTTACTATTTGCACGATATACGAGAGAGAATTACCAGAGCATGTGCTTCCGTAAGTGCCGAAGTGATAAGGAATACCACTCAGTCGATGATAAGAAGATTGCAACACTGCGTTGATATCAATGGTCATCAATTCGAACACCTTCTGTAAATGGACGTTCATGCTACCTTTTTGACCTTTGTTGACCTTCAAAGACCTTACTGTTCGACATCACTGGATTTGTTTCGATAGGCGCTATCAGAAAATAAGTATCAAACTACAGCATCCCATTCATAAAAACAAAGTTGAGCTTCACATCGCTGACGCGACCCCACCTAGCAACAATAAACCGACGTCATGCAACATTTGTCCCACAAACTTTTCAGCTCCTATCATACTTTCGGAGGTATTCTAGATGGCAATAATTAGTGGGTCACCCTGCATATCAACTGATCAGTCTCCTAGAAATAGGGCTATCGCACGATTATTTCACTTTCCAAGGAGGTAAATCAAGCATAATTATCGTTGGCTATAGGATGCGGCCTAGCAAGAACCTGGCAATTATTTACTTACAAGACGACCGCACCACCGATTGTATACAAATTTATTGTATATGGAGGGCTTGCTAGAAATGTAGTAGTGTGAGGTCCAGATGGTCAGTCTTTGGAGAAGATGCCATTTCCGACGTGATCTGTGTACGCAATGAGTCGTCTATTCTAGCGTTGCTTCCCGGCAGCGGGTGGCGCAGTGGAAAAGATTGCAGAACGGTAATCCGAAGCTGTGGAGAAAAGTATCTATGCAGAAAATCTTTTTTTTTTTAGCTTTAACGGTTCTTCCGCTGTAAACAACCCAAAATAATTTTCAAGGTACGAGGTGTGATCGAAAAGAAACGGGAATTTTTAATTTCGCGAGGTTTTATTGATCCGATTTTCAAATTTTTTTTTATGTTTTTGATACACGTATTGTTGGGTATGTTCGCGTTTTCAGCTGCTTTGAGTGATTAGTTTGTTTACCGGCGAAAAGTCTATACATGATTTCGAGTGTTTCTCACTTTTTCTTCGAGTAAAATGATCTAGTCCATCATGAGTTCCTGCCTTATGGTCGTAGAATCAATAAGAAATACTGCCTGGAAGTTAGCGCCGTTTACGTGAATAGTTCTTGACTTCTTTTGGCTAAAAAACAGAACCGTTATGTTGCCTCAAGCACCGTGTTCGCCCGGCATGGCCCCCTGCGCCTTTTTTCTATTCTCGAGGCTGAAGAGAACCATGAAAGGACGTCGTTTTTTCACCACTGATGGAATAAAAACAAAATTACTGAAGGTGCTGAACTCTATAAATAGAAGTGAGTTCCAGAAGTGCTTCGAAGACTGGAAAAAGTGCACATGTGTGTTATATGTGACGAGAATTGCTTTGAAGGGAACGAAGTTGATGAATAAATAATGCAAGAAAAACAAAAATTCCCCTATTTTCTGGCCGCACCTCGTATTGTACTTATTAACGTTTTCAAAAGAAAGAGTGAAAAGAAAGGCAAAGGAAAATTTAGTATTTCATTTAAAGATCTTGGAATGGATTATAGGGCATACAGAAAAATGTCGTACATAGGACTTGAGACTTTTATTATTTTTGCAGTTGATGTGCTGGGGTGGTATTCATCGTAAAAACTGGGGAAGCGATAATTTTCTCTGCATCTTGCACACATTATAAATGCCACGTTTTTACAATTACAGCTTTGTCTTGAATACTATAGCAAAACAAAATGGAATTACATTCGTGGAAGGTTCTCTCTCATCACGCCGTTCAACAAACCACGCATAATGCATCATTTCGCCAACTGTTGGAGAGGATAGCTGGTGATATACATTGTAAAATACTTTGACAATTTCTGTTTCTCTCTCCACGAAATAAGAGCGAGTTTGAAGTTTTTGTTCCAATTTTTCATCTGACTATTATAATAGATATCAAGGAGCTGCACTGTTGCTTGTCTTCCCCAAGAGTCAGTTAACAGAAATAATTAGTTCCCCTACGTGTAGGGGAACTTATTCATCACATCAGTCAAAAAATTTGTGTATAAGGTTGTAGTAAGTTTCCTAGAGTTTGACGATGTAATGATTCCATCCATCCATTTTGTAGCATATTCATCTACAATTTTTTGAATCCTCGGTTCCGGAGAGCCAGTGCCCTTGTACAGTCATACATAGACTCTCAGCAATAATTTTTCAGGAAGGATTAAAGCATACTGAGCAGTATAAGAGTGGTTTGTTTTTTTCATATATCTATTTATTAGCAGTTTAAGTAACGTGCAGTTGAAAATAAAAAGTAGTTCCCACATAGGGACTCGACTGCACAACCCTCGGACTACCGTTCTGTATTCGTTCCGCTCCCTGGAAACTACACCAACACAAATGACTCATGCAAAGCCCGACCCGCGCAAATATACTACTTTTTTCTAAACGCGTGGCCATCTGGAGCTTCCACTCCTGTCACTTCCATTCTGACCAAGTCCCGAATATACTATAAATTTGGAAGGAAATGGTGGCGACGAGTAGACGAAAACTAATAGACTGATAAAACCACTTATTACCGATGATACTTCCATTATCTGTAGTGGACGTAATGACAAAATTAATGAATTTCAGTAAGAAATGAATAATATGCATAATAGCAACAAATTTACAACGAAATACGAAACAGATAAGACCATAAATTTGTCAGATATAAAAATACTTAACCGAAACTGACCGTATAATACACAACACATCGTATCACCCACTAGCACATAAGATAGTGTATTTTCACACCACGATAGACCGCGCCATTAGTGTTCTCCTTACGAAAGAAAATATGAAGACAGATTTGGACACAATTAAGACTGAAACTGCAAATAAATGCTACGATCCTACCACAGTCGATAAAATAAGCGTAAATAGAAATCATAGCCCAATTAGAAACAGAAATGACGAAATAATATTAGTGAAAGAAAAAAAGATAAAAGAAAGAAAATTCCATTTCGTTACCATGGTCGGGAAATTCGTCTCAAACTGACGACGTTAAAAATCAGCTTTTGCACAGAAAATGAAATAGTAACTAAGATAATGGCAGAAACATGCAAACCTCAAAAATGCGAATGATCAGGAGTCCATAAAATTACGTGTAGCTACTGCGAAGTTTTCTACATCGGACAACAAGACGAAAATTTTGCGACAAAATACAAAGAACATATAAACAAAAGAGAAAACAACCTCGCCATATTTAGTACGAAAAGACACTCTACAGTAGACATAAGCAACGATCTTCCCTTTCTTTTATTTCTTCAGACATTAGCCTTCTGTCTGGTTTTATGCAGCCTGCTACGAATTCTTCTCCTGTGCCAACCTTTTCATCTCCGAATAGCGCTTGTAACCTAGGTCTCCAATCATATGCTGCACGTATCCCAATCTCTGTCTTCCTCTACAATTTTCATCCTCTACATCTTCCTCTAGTACCATGGAAGTTCTTCTATGAGGTCTAACACATGTGCTATCATCCTTTTTCTTCTTCTTCCTGTCATGGCATTCCATATATTCCTTTCCTCGCCGATTCTGCGGAGAACTTGGTCATTCCTTACCTTATCAGTTCACACTATTTCCAAAATTCTTCTGTAGTACCCTATCTCAGATGCCTCGATTCTCTTCTGTTCCGTTTTCCCCAGTCCATGTCTCACTACTATACAATACTGTGCTTGAAACGTATATTCTCAGACATTTCTTCCTCAAATTAAGGCCTATGTTTGATACTATCACACTTCTCGTGATCACGAATGCCCTTTTGACCACTGCTGGTCTGCGTTTTTATTGTCCTTGTTTCGTCTGCCATGAGCTGTTTTGCTGCCTAGATACCAGAATTCATTGACTTAATCAACTTCGTAATCACCAATTATGTCGTTCTCATTTCTGATACTTCTCATTACTTTCGTCTTTCTTCGATTTATTTTCAGTCAATATCTTGTACTCTTTGACTGTTCATTCCATTCAGGAGATCATGTAATTCTTCTTCACTTTCACTCAGGATAGGAACATCAGCGAATCGTATCATTGATATCCTTTCACACTGTATTGTAATCCCACTCCTAAATCTTTATTTTATTTCTATCATTGTTTCTTCGATGTACAGATTGAACAGTAGGGGGAAAGATTACATCCCTGTCTTATATCCTTTCTAATCTGAACGCTTCGTTCTTGGTCTTCCAGTCTTATTATTCCCTCTTGGTTCTTGCACTTATTGTGTATTAACCGTCTCTCGTATGTTACCTGTCTCTCCATATAGCTTGCCACCATTTTTTAGAATTTCGAACTTACATCATTTTATACTGTCGAACGCTTCTTCCAGGTAGACAAATCTTACGAAAAAGTCTTGATTTTTCTTTAGTCTTGCTTCCATTATAAACCGCAACATCAGAATTGCCCCTCTGGTGCCCTTATCTTTCCTAAAGCTAAACTGATCGTCATCTAATACATTCTCAATTTTCTTTTCTACTCTTCTGTGTATTATTCTTGTCAGCAACTTTGATGCATGAAATGTTAAGCCGATTGCGCGAAAATTCTCGCACTTATCAGCTCTTGCAGTCTTCGGAATTGTGTGAATGATATTTTTCCGAAAGTCAGATGGTAGGTTCCCAGACTCATACATTCTAGATACCAACGTGAATAATAGTTGCCACGTCCCCCCCCCCCCCTCTCTCTCTCCGCCGCCCCCCCCCCCCCTATTCTTCATATAGCCAAGAGAGGAATCCACAGGAACTTATTAGGGGAAATACATATCTATACACATTAGGCAAAGAGTCCAAATAGCACTAAACGAAGAAACAGAACTTTATAATAAAAAGTATATTGAATACTTCGACAAAATTCTTATCAGTCAAAGGTAACTCTAGTCAAAAAAATTTTTGGTAACAAACATTTCTCTGAACAGAAATCGATATTCTATCATCCATGTGCATATATGACATAGATCATGTATGAGATAGATCATATTTGAAAAATAACAATTAAGACCCCATATCTTAACTAAATTTATAATACAACCTAAAATTGTACATTTATATATATGCCGACGATAGATTTACTGGTTCTATTTGCCACTTGAGACTGAATCATTGCTCGTAATATGTGGCGCTAAAAAAATATAAAGGAATAGTAGTTCTGGTGGATCTTACTAGAACAGTAAGAATTTCATAGAATGTAATCCTTTGTCAGCGAAGAACAGAACCAGGCGCCAATTCTTTAAAAAATGTGTAACTGATTGTCATGAGCAGTTTCGGCAGTTATTTCTTTCTTTAGATGTCTAATTTTTGCATTTATTTTTACGTATTCGTAAGCAGCAAGTCGTTCGCTGCTGCATGGTGTTTACTAATAGATTAATATAAGTGGATGAGCATGACAGCACGAAATCGGTTGTGTCGTTGAAATAACGCTTTTTTTAAAAGTATTTGCGGCTGGTTACGTTCTTCAGCCAACTATCATCACCATTCGGGGAGTTCGCAGGAGTAGAGAATGTTTAACGTCTGATAGTAGGACAAAGCACTATTACAAGGTTTTTAAATCCCTTTTTTTTATTAGCCTTTGAATGTACTGTTTATTACATTATTACAGCACCCACTGCTATAGTTTCGACCAGAGATAATTTTCAAGGGCCTACAGCTGCAATCAATACGAATATATACATCAAAGCCAGGGTGTCGCAGGGTAGCCTGTGCTGAGAAATAATTGTAAAGAAAACAGTTATATAAGTTGCGTCGTTTTCGAGTGAATTAGCACTGAAGATATCCAATAAGGCCGTACCGCGCAAAAAATTAAAGCGGCCCTACAGATGGAATTAGTATTCGCTGTTGCGATATCGTAGACGACAGCTCGTGAGACTGCTCAGTTTTGGCTCGGGTTCGATCCCTGTTGCCGTCCCACGTCCTTTTTTTGTACTGCTGTTTTTCGGTTTAAGGAAACCTAAGGATGAACACATTTGGCGACACCGTCTGTGGAGAGCCGCTTGAATTTGCGCGAGCAACGTTCTGATTGGCTAACTTCGATGCTGATTGACTCGGAAACAGCGCAACGTATCTAAATTTTTAACAATTATTTCTCAGCAGAACGTATCCTGCAACAACCTCATAAGCTTTTCAGACTGTTTCTGACCACTTTGTATACTGATTGCAACTGCAGCCACTTGAAAATGACTAAGGTCGAAATTACAGTAGTGGAGTCAATGGAGAACACAGTCATTTATTAAAGTCTACGAGACTGTAATCTCGCAAAAAAAAGAAACAATTTGTGCACAATTGGACGATTTACGAAGTATCAGATGATGGGTCTGTAGAATTCTCAGGCAGTAAAATAACCTTAAACCAGATCTGAAGTAACCACTACGGAAAGGAAGGAAAAAAAAAGAGGGCTGCGGTTTAAATTACCGGTGACGAGGAAGTCATTGTAGATGATAGAAACTGCCAGAAATATAACAAAATAATTTATTGTCTGGCATGGTCACACTAATTTCAAGACGAAATTACCAATTTCGGCAGTCATAGATCGTCCAGAAGTTTACAAGGCAAGTAAGTTCGAAAAGTAAAGGAGGAATGACGCAGATTATATCAAAACGAAACTATAATACAATAAAATGAAGTGTTCTTGTACCATCAGACTGACGCCATGGTTTACTCGCACCACTGCGAAAACCACATTGTCAGGGAATATATATGAAGAGGGTCCTGCATACAAAATCGAATACTCTGATAGACTACAGATTAACTACTCATTTGTTATTAACATATTTTAATACATTTTAAAAGAGCACACACAACTACTTTATTCAACAAAAACGTAAAAAACTGCTATGTGTAAAGAGTGCTGCACAGTTTCGGTACACTTAAAGAACATCGTGTTAGATGAAGACTTAAAAAAATACATCTTTAGTCGTTTGTGTAGTGTGAAACTGCACCACAAACTTCATTTTTCGTGACATAATGAGAGATGAAGAGACAAAGACTGTGTTCTCGTTTCCCAGTAAGTCGACACGTTTATTCACAGAAACCACCTGGCGACTACGGTATAATCCGATGAATGTTCCTCGTTACAATTATTTATTTCACTAGATAGAATACCGTCTCATTGTTCATTTTAAAAATATCAGTTTTTTTACCGATTTAATGCGACACTGAAGCGCCAAAGAAACTGGTATAGGCATGCGTATTCAAATACAGCGATACGTAAACAGGCAGAATACGGCGTTGAGGTCGGCAACGCCTATGTAAGACAACAAGTATCTGGCGCAGTTGTTAGATTGGTTACTGCCGCTACAATTGCAGGTTTATTAAGATATCACTGAGTTTGAACGTTGTGTTATAGTCGGCCCACGAGCGATAGGACACAGTATCTCTGAGGTAGCGATGAAGGGGGATTTTCCCGTAAAACCATTTCAGGAGTGTACCGTAATATGAAGAATCTGGCAAAACAGCAAATCTCCGACATCGCTACGGCCGGAAAAAGATCCTGCAACAACGGGACCAACAATGACTGAAGAGAATCGTTCAACGTGACAGAAGTGCAACCCTTCCGCAGATTGCTGCAGATTTCAATGGTGGGCCATCAGCCTGTGTCAGCGTGCGAACCATTCAACGAAACATCATCGATATGGGCTTTCGGAGCTGAGGCCCACTTGTGTACCCTTGATGACGGCACGATACAAAGCTTTACGCCACGCCTGGACCCTTCAACACCGACAGTGGACTATTGACGATTGGAAACCTGTTGCCTGGTCGGACGAGTCTTGTTTCAAATTTTATCGAGCGGATGGACGTGTACGTGTATGGAGACAACCTCATGAATCCACGGACCCGACATGTCAAGCAGGGGACTGTTCAAGCTGGTGGAGGATTTGTAATGGTGTGGGGCGTGTGCAGTTCGAGTGATACGGGACATCTGATACGTCTAGATACGACTCTGAGAAGTCACACGTACGTAAGCATCCTGTCTGATCACCTGCATCCATTCATGCACATTGTGTGTTCCGACGGACTTGGGCAATTCCAGCAGGACAATGCGACACTCCCACACGTCCAGAATTGCTACAGAGCGGCTCTTCAGAGTTTAAACACTTCTGCTGGCCACTAAACTCCCCAGACATGAACATTATTGAGCATGTCTGGGATGCCTTGCAGCGTGCTGTTCAGAAGAGATCTCCAACTCCTCTTACGGAATTATGGACAGTGTCCTGGTGTCAGTTTCCTAGAGCACTAATTCAGACGTTTGCCCAGTCCCTGCTACGTCGCGTTGCGGCACTTCTGCGTGCTCACGGGGGCCCTACACGGTATTAGGTAGATGTATCAGTTTCTTTGGTTCTTCAGCATATGATAACCGTATCAGTATAATTCTGACACTGAAGGAAGGATTTCCCGTATCAGTATAGTTCTAACATTGAAGGAAAGATTTCATTAGGAACAGGTCCAGCACCGTTTTTATTTTCTAAAGGTGTAAGAGGAAATCAAAAAGTTTCCTTCAGAGGGCGTTAGTGCAGCGTATGTGTAACGTAACGCTATTCCGACGAGAGTATATAGGCACCGACATGAAGGCAAGGGATTAGTTTGGGATTCATGTCTTTTCGGCGTGCGTTCGGTAAATGCCTGAAACGTGAACTATGCGATGTTATTACTAAATGCGTTCAAACATCCACTGGAGAGTGAATGTGTATGGGGCGTCCTGTTTTCAGCGCTTGTCGCGGTGTTCACCCTTATTGATTTCAGGTATCTGGTGTGTCCATCATTGGTGCTCACTACTGCGCAACACTGGAGGAATTAAGGCGAAACATCTGGGAAAACAGCAACAAGTGATGCTTCTGCTTAGCCGGCCGGTGTGGCCGAGCGGTTCTAGGCGCTTCGGTCTGGAACCGCGCGACCGACACGGTCGCAGGTTCGGATCCTGCCTCGGGCATGGGTGTGTGTGGTGTCCTTAGGTTGGTTAGGTTCAAGTAGTTCTAAGTTCTAGGGTACTGATGACGTCAGATGTTAAGTCCAATAGTGCTCAGAGCCATTTGATGCTGCTGCTTCATGATAACGCACGTCCCCATGTTGCAGATATCGTAACGCAGAGATTACGCCACCTCACGTAGGAGGCAGTCGAACACCTGCCCTACAGTCCTGAACTCTCCCCCAAGATATTATCACTTCTTTGCTCCCTTAAAAATGCATAGAAGGGTCGATATCTCGTGTAGGACCCAGGATGTGCAGCAGGACGCAGTGTGTTAATCAAACAGGTATTTCTGAACTGTACGGTTCTCGAACGAAACTTTTTGATCGCGTCTTATTCAAATGGTTCAAATGGCTCTGAGCACTATGGGACTTAACTTCTGAAGTCATCAGTCCCCTAGAACTTAGAACTACTTAAACCTAACTAACCTAAGGATATCACACACATCCATGCCCGAGGCAGGATTCGAACCTGCGACCGTAGCGGTCGCGCGGTTCCAGACTGTAGCGCCTAGAACCGCTCGGCCACTCAGGCCGGCGATCGCGTCTTATTATGCAGTACTATCTGCAAGCTACATTTTTTTGTCCAGGTCACTGTTGTTTGTGGCTTAAGTATGATGTTTCTCAAATAATTATTCATGAAGGCAAAACGGACTACTGTCCGTCCTTCGTTACCTTTCAATAACAGGGCTGGTGGCTTTGACGTCACAACCATAGTGAGTCTCATAACGGTGGCTATTAAAGCCAATTATTCGCGTTTTAGGGCCTATAAATCAACATTACATACACAGTCCAGTTTAAACATATAATAATTAACTGAGATTTATTGATGATAGGTTTTTACAATCATGGTAATTTCAAATGTCTTTTTTTAGAGATCTAATACACCTCGATATGAGTACCATCAGTGGCGCGACACACCTGATCTGAAATGTACTTCTCTGCAGGAGTTTCACAGGACTGCAGGTGTAACATTTGCGATAGCTGCATGAGTGCTATGACGCGATCTGATAGATCATGGACTGGTGTCTGGTACAGTTGATTCTTGATAATTCCCCGCAAAACAAAATAAAGTGGCTTAATATCTGGGCTTCTAGGGACCAATTATTTGATGGACTACCTCTCCCAAGCCAGCGACCTGCGAACTCATGGTTCAAATAATCGCTCACAATGTTCGCAAAATGGCACGGAGTGGCATCTCTTTGAAGGATCACGTCGCGACGAGGTTGCGGCACAGTACACATCTCCAACATCTGTACGTATCTTTTGCTGCGGAGTCCATATGACTACTGATGTGCCTTTACGTGAACAAAACAGTCACGCGCATGCGCCCGCGGTACCGATTGCCGCACGCAAACACAGAAAACATTTTGAGTTGCCATATTTGTAGAACCAAACCGCCAATAAATATCCCTATTACATTCCAAGTTAATACGTTTTGAATTGTTAACGGGGTGGTGCTAAAGTCCGGAGATTTTTCCGTAACTTTAATAAACACAACAGATGCACATACCAGAGACTTTAGTCATCAATAATATGCTCTCCTTCACTGTTTACAACAGTCTGCCAACGCTGGGGTAAGCCGCGCGGGATTAGCCGAGCGGTCTGGGCGCTGCAGTCATGGACTGTGCGGCTGATCCCTGCGGAGGTTCGAGTCCTCCCTCGGGCATGGGTGTGTGTGTTTTTCCTTAGGATAATTTAGGTTAAGTAGTGTGTAAAACTTAGGGACTGATGACCTTAGCTGTTAAGTCCCATAAGATTTCACACACATTTGAACATTTTTTTGAACGCTGAGGTAAATTTCGATTCGGTGCCTATAGAAATCATCTTGTTTTGAGGAAAAACTTGTCGAGCCACGTTTGGAGTCCATTTTCATCAGGAAAAGAAGTTCCTTAAATGTTGTTCGATAGAGAGCGGAAAAGGTGAAAATGGCGCAGGGTCAGATGAATAAGGTGTGTGCGGAATGACTTCTCAAACCAACTCCGGTATAGTGTTTTTTGTCAGTCCAGCAGAATGCTAGCAGGCGTTATCGTGGAGTAGTATCCTTCACGAAGTCTTCCTGGTCGTTGTTCTTGTATGGCGTCTGCAGGACGTCTCAGTTGTTGACAATAAATGTCATCAGCGATGGCTACAACTCGGGGAAGGAATTCGTAGTACCCCACACCGTCGCATTTGCACCACATTATCTTTCGTGTATTTGTGTAGGTACTTGTACGGAGAGTTGCTGCTTTGTTTGGGCCGAACCAATCATTGCCACCTATTAGCATAAAGCTATCATTTCTCGTCACCAGTAACGATACAGGATAGGAATGATCGGTGTTGTTCACGACCCAATTGATGACGAGCATGCAGAGATGCACATATGGCCACACGCTGAGTTTAGTGATTTTGGCTCAGAGCATGCTAATGTCGCACGGTGGTGGAATGGTCACAGTTCATCACATTTCTCAGTTCTGGAGTACGCTGACGTGGATCCTTGTGGATTAATGCGTTTAAACTACACTACTGGCCATTAATATTGCTGCACCAAGAAGAAATGCAGATGACAAACGGGTATTCATTGGACAAATATATTATACTAGAACTGACACATGATTACATTTTCACGCAATTTGGGTGCATAGATCCTGAGAAATCAGTACCCACAACAACCACCTCCGGCCGTAATAATGGCCTTGATGCGCCTGGGCATTGAATCAAACAGAGCTTGGATGGCGTGTACAGGTACAGTTGCCCATGCAGCTTCAACACGATTCCACAGTTCATCAAGAGTATTGACTGGCGAATTGTGATGAGCCAGTTGCTCGGCCCCCATTGACTAGACGTTTTTGGTGAGAGATCTGGAGAATGTGCTGGCCAGGACACCAGTCGAACATTTTCTGTATCCAGAAAGGTCCGTACAGGACCTGCAACATACGGTAGTGCATTACTCTGCTGAAATGTAGGGTTTCACAGGAATAGAATGAAGGGTAGAGCCACGTGTCGCAACACATCTGCAATGTAACGTCTACTGTTCAAAGTACCGTCAATGCGAACAAGAGGTGACCGAGACGTGTAACCAATGGTACCCCATACCATCACGCCGGGTGATACGCCAGTATGGCGATGACGAATACATGCTTCCAATGTGCGTTCACCGCGGTGTCGCCAAACACGGATGTGACCATCATGATGCTGTAAACAGAACCTAGATTCATCCGAAAAAATGACGTTTTGCCATTCGTGCACCCGGATTCGTCGTTGAGGACACCAGCGCAGGCACTCCTGTCTGTGGTGCAGCGTCAAGGGTAACCGCAGCCATGGTCTCGGATCGGAGCTGATAGTCCATGCTACTGCAAACGTCGTCGAACTGTTCGTGCAGATGGTTGTCTTGCAAACGTCCCCTTCTGTTGACTCAGGGATCGAGACGTGGCTGCACGACCGGTTACAGCCATGCGGGTAAAATACCGGTCATCTCGACTGCTAGTGATACGAGGAGGTTGGGATCCAGCACTTCGTTCCGTATTACCCTCCTGAACCCACGGATTCCATATTCTGCTAACAGTCATTGGATCGCGACCAACGCGAGCAGCAATGTCGCGATATGATAAACCGCAATAGCGATAGGCTACAATCCGACGTTTCTCAAAGTCGGAAACGTGATGGTACTTATTTCTCCTCCTTACACGACACATCACAACAACGTTTCACCAGGCAATGCCGGTCAGCTGCTGTTTGTGTATGAGAAATCGGTTGATAACTTTCCTCATGTCAGGACGTTGTAGGTGTCGCCACCAGCGCCAACCTTGTGTGAATGCTCTGAAAAGCTAATCACTTGCATATCGAAGGATCTTCTTCCTGTCGGTTAAATTTCGCGTCTGTAGCACGTCATCTTAGCGGTGTAGCCATTTTAATTACCAGTAGTGTATCTTCGTCAAACCCCGCCGGTCTTCCTGAAGGTAGAGAGATACTAACGTCAAAGCGATCCTTCTTAAAACGATTTTATTGCCGTGTTCTGTCCAGTGGCATTATTCCCAAGCACGGCGCAAATGTGTCTGACCACTTCCACTGCTGTCACCTGTCTACTGAACACAAATAGAAGATTATGTCGGAAATGTACCTATTTCTCCACTTGGCACTCCATTTCCTAGCGTCCACAGCTCTATTCATTGACTCTAAATGACAAAATGACAATACTTAAACTCAAATAGTAGCAGTGTACTTTAAGAAATGCCAAGTAAACCCATGGCAGCCGGAATATCAACATGCAAAACAAAAATGCTTCGAACTTGTGCCCCAATTTGATATATGTTTAAACCGGTCAGCCTGTATATAGCAGGTTCATTTACGGACTCTAAAACAGTTACCTGTCCGTTACGCGAATAATTTGTCCCTGGAAGCAGCCTTTCTAAGGCTCACTAGGGTTGTGGCGTCTGTGGCATCAGTGCCGTTATTGAAAGGTAACGCAGGACGGGTAGAGCCCTGCCCATCCATAAACGCGATGGCGCACTCAACCACACCCCGTTAGGCGGCCAGCTACTCTGGTGGTCGGTCTGCCAGGCGCACTTTACCGCTGCCTTGTGTATGCATAAGAGCCGGCAACTGGCTGTGAGCAGAGACAGCGCCTCTGGCGGGCGCCGCGGCGATTATCCTATAATTGCTCGCGACCCGCACTCTCTCCGGCACTCCGCAGCGGAGAGAGGCCGGCGGTTAGTTCAGGCTCCGCCCATCGAGACCTGTCTACCAATCAGCATCTTGGAAATCACCCAGTGAACAACAGGTAATTTCCAGAAAACTGGAAAGGAACGAAACCTGCGTGAGCCGTGGAACGAGCTTTCGTGGGCTAATGAGCGACTTTCTAAAATATTGCGAGGGCACGGATATGCAGATTGGTTGCCGACGATTTATGATCTCGACAGCAGCTAGACCTAAATAGTATCTGATGTGAGATTCGCAGTCCAGAATTTGTAACAGGTTTCATCGTAATCGAGGCTGTATCTGGCACTTATATGGGATCAATTTATGGCCATTGATTTCACAATCAATTGCTCTCTGAAATCAACTGTCATTAAAAAATCAGTGCCATACTATGTATAAAAACGATATAACTTTCCACACTCATATTCTTTCCCGAAAATAAAAATGACAGAGCGTATTAATATCCTTAACACTCAGCGGACGCTCTATCTCGTTAACATCTGTTTAGTATGAAATGGTATGTGAGGATATCGGCCCACGCATCAGTGTACATGTGGCAAATGTTTAAGTCGCAGGAATGAACTTGTTTTTCTTTTCCGATGGTCCCGCAGCATGAATTAGGTCAGCAACCGGAATACCAATATGCAAAACAAAAACACTACGAACTTAAGCACCAACTTAATGTACACTGTGTGATCAAAAGTATCCGGAAACCAAGCTGAAAATGACTTACAAGTTCGTGGCGCCCTCCATCGGTAATGCTCGAATTCAGTATGGTGTTGACTCACCCTTAGCCTTGTTGACAGCTTCCACTCTCGCAGGCAAACGTTCAATCAGGTGCTGGGAGGTTTCTTGAGAAATGGCAGATCATTCTTCACGGAGTGCTGCGCTGAGGAGAGGTATCGATGTCGGTCGGCGAGGCCTGGCACGAAGTTGGCGTTCCAAAACATCCCAAAGGTGTTCTATAGGATTCAAGTCAGGGCTCTGTGCAGCCCAATCCATTACAGGCCTGTTATAGTCGTGTAACCACTCAGCCACAGGTCATGCTTTATGAAAAGGTGCTCTATCGTGTTGAAAGCTGCAGTCGTCATCCCCGAATGCTGTTCAGCAGTGGGAAGCAAGAAGGTGCTTAAAATATCAATGTAGTGCCATGCAAAACAAAAAGGGGTGCAGGCCCGCTCCATGAAAAACACGACCACACCATAACACCACTGCCTCCGAATTTTACTGTTGGCACTACACACGCTGGCAGATTGCATTCACCGGGCATTCGCCAAACCCACACCCTGACATCTGATCGCCACACTGTGTACCCTGATTCGTCACTACACACGTTTTTCAACTGTTCAGTCATCCAGTGTTTACGCTCATTACACCAAGCGAGGCATCGTTTGGCATTTACCGGCGTGATGTGTGGCATGTAAGTAGCCGCTCGACCATGAAATCCAAGTTTCCTCACTCCCACCTAACTGTCATAGTACTTGCAGTGGATCCTGATGCAGTTTGGAATTCGTGTGTGATGGTCTGGATAGATGTTTGCCTATTACGCATTACGACCCTCTTCAGCTGTCGGCGGTCTGTCAGTGAACAGACGAGGTCGACCTGTACGCTTTATTTTTCTGTACGTGTCACTTCATAGTGCAGTGGAAACAGTGGACCTAGGAACGTTTAGGAGTCTGTAAATCTTGCGTACAGACGTATGACACAAGTGACACCCAATCACCTGACCACGTTCGAAGTTAGTGAGTTCCGCGGAGCGCCCCATTCTGCTCTCTCACGATGTATAATGACTACTGAGGTCGATGATATGGAGTACCCGGCAACAGGTGGCAGCAAAATGCACCTAATATGGTATAAGTACTTTTTTTTTGGTGTTCGGGTAGTTTTGATTACATAGTGTATATTTAACCCGGTCAGATTGTGTGCTGCAGGTTTATTTACGCCGTTTTCCTTCTTTTACTGCATACTGATTTTATCAGGTCGTTATTTACACGCATTGAGTTTACTTTCGGTAGTATGCTATTTTCAAGTTAAAAAATGGTTCAAATGGCTCTGAGCACTATGGGACTTAACTGCTAAGGTCATCAGTCCCCTGGAACTTAGAACTACTTAAATGTAACTAACCTGAGGACATCACACACATCCATGCCCGAGGCAGGATTCGAAACTGCGACCGTAGCGGTCGCGCGGTTCCAGACTGTAGCGTCTACAACCGCTCGGCCACTCCGGCCGGCCTATTTTCAAGCAATCCTGCAAAGCATAATATACAGTTTTTTGTACTAAATTATTAAGGTATGAGTTTGATGGCTTACATCTGTTGTGGTAGATATTTACTTTTTATGTTTTGCAATATTGGCTCTTGGAGTGACTGATATATTTCTCAATTTCCGTGCTGTTGAAGTTTATCAGAAACCGATGTATGGTTTGCACTTATCTTCGTTTGACAGCACAATCCACTACAGCGACGCTTTTTGTTTTAGTCTTCTGATTTGTTTGATGAGAGCCGCCACGAATTCCTCTCTTCTGCCAAACTTGTCTCAGAGAAGCAATTGCAACCTACGTCCTCAGTTATTTGCTGCATGTGTTCCGATCTCTGTTTTCCTTTCAATTTTTAAGGTCTACGGCTCCTTCTAGTACTATGGAAGTTATTCTGATGTCTTAACACATATCCTACAATCCTGTCCCTTCTTTTCTATGTTTGTCATATGCTCCTTTCTTCGCCGATTCTGCATCTTATCAGTCCGCCTAATTTTCAATCTCTTCTGTAGCAACACACCCCAAATGTGTCGATTCTCTTCTGCTCCAGTTTTTCTACCGTCCGTGTGTCACTACCATACAACGCCGTGGATGTACATTCTCAGATATTTCGACCTCACATTAATACCTGTGTGCGATACTAGTAGGTTTCTCTTGGTTAGGAATATCATTTTTAATTGTGCTAGTCTGCTTTTTGTGACCACCTTGCTCCTTCAGTCCTGGGTTATTTTGCGTCCATTGTGGCAGAATTTCTTAACTTCGTCCACTTAACGATCACCAGTTTTAATGTTATGTACTCGCTTTTCGCGGATCTACTGTTCTCATTTCTTTAGTCTTCCTTTGGTTTACTCTCAATCCATATTCTGTAATCAATAGACAGCTCATTCCATTCAGCAGATCCTGTAGTTCTTCACCTTTACTCAGGATAGCAATGCCATCAGTGAATCTAATCATTGCTATCCTTTCACCTTGAATTTTAATACTACTCTTAAACTTCCCTTTTCGTTCCGTCATTGCTTCTTCGATATATAGAAACACAACTGACACATTTATTTTTACAAGGATTTTACAATTCATGTTCACGGAATTTCAGTGATCTTCGCTATGTCTAAGATTATATTGTTTTTTTTTCATTTATTTTGTTGTTATGTAATTTATGTTGACAGTTCTACTGTTTTCATTTATTCTTTAGAGTCTTGAGGTGCTGAAATTTATCATTTCGCTTTTAACGAGTCAATAAAGTTTTCTAAATATGTTCTGTGCTGTTCCCTTATGAATTTGTTTGGATATGTGTCTGGATATAAATCTCGGATTCTTCGATGGTACCTACAAGCATGTATATTTAGACAAAATTTTTAATTAACAAAGAAATGAAGGCAAGTAATATTTAGAAAACCTAATTGCCTAAACAAAAGTATAAATTTCAGAGCCTCGCTATGCAAGGAGTCGGCCGTTGTGGCCGAGCGGTTCTAGGCGCTTCAGTCTGGAACCCCGCGGCCGCTATGGTTGCAGGTTCGAATCCTGCCTCGGTCATGGATGTGTGTGATGTCCTTAGGATAGTTAGGTTTAAGTAGTTCTAGGGGACTGATGACCTCAGATGTTAAGTCCCATAGTGCTCAGAGCTATTTGAACCATTTGAGCTACGCCAAGGAATTTGTGTTAACATATATATATGTTAACACAAATCTAGTGCATATGAAACGTAAATTCACTGTTAACATATACTCGTATGTGGCACTGGAGTGCATTATGCTGTCATCGAACGTAAGTGCAAATAAAAAAGTGCGCACTGTACATAGTCCTGACAGACGTAAATGTCACAGAAGCTAAGAAACAATCTCAAGAGGCATTCTAAGATACTGTATAAATATCTCTCAAAAGAGAAGTAAGCCATCAAAATTATATTTTTACAATTCCGTATTAAAATGTATAATACATATTGCAGGATTATTTTAAAATAGCAAATTGCTCAAACGAGAGTTGTATGTAAATAGCGAGCTGATACAATCAGTGTGCAGCAGAAAACGGAAAACTACTTAATATGTCAACAAACTTACTAGTTATTAATAATGATTTTTCTTTAGTATTGTACAGACTCGTAAATTACTTAGTAAATGTAGAGACTTGAAATATATTATAAGTTCATCAACTGAATCACTCAACTTCCATCCAATAATCTGTGAGACACAGTGTCCTGGTCACTCTTTCCGTCACAGCTTCAGACTCCAAACTGTACCATAATTTTTTCAAGTTGCTGCCCCATTAAAACATCATCACGGCTGTTTAAGTACATTTCAACATATGTGCACGACTTACCCCAACCCTCAGAAACACTCTCCAAACTACTATCGCCATTAAGGGCAACAAACGGGGTGTCGAATATCGTCGTCGTCCAGCTGTGCTGTAAGGGTGCGGCGGATGACCAAAGGGCACCTGCTATGCAGTGAAATTGCAGCCGCGACCATCATTCCTGGTTGTCGGGCCGTATGGGCGATAAGTCGGATTGGGTATCCCACTGCTGTTCGAGTCGTCTCCAGAAACGTCTTCGCTGACTATCGGGGCCTGAAATCTCAGTGACTGGAGTGCAATTGTTTCAGTGATGAGTCCCGCTTCGAACTGAGCCCCGATGACCAGGGGACATGTCTGGTAACGTCCTGGACAGCGCTGGGATGTTGCAATCAGTTTTTTGATTGAACATGTAAGTCACATCTATCCATTTCCACCCCTTTCGGATAATTCGTTCGTGGTACGACTTTTTTCAGTTTGTATTCTGTCTTAGTGTATTTTATGGATGTCGAGAGAGAACGACAAGTACAAAATAGACTATCATGAAACTACATAGGGTTATTGTCTGTGAATTTTGCTGTTAGTGGTTGCTAATAATTCAAGAACTGTTAATTTTCGACAGGATGGCGTTTTGCTTTGGTAGGGAGCCTCATGTGGCTAGTCTGAACGGCCCTTCGCACATGGGTACACTCAGGGGGCCAGTGAAGCAGTCTTGGTGGTAAGAGGAAGCCAGTGACAGCCGATCTAGCTTAACATAGTTCCAAGCTACGCAAACGCGCATTCTGCTGTTTAGCTCGAGTTGTCAAACAGCCCCCACAGCAGTGGTCTGCCTCATTCGGACCCGAGTTCTTCTTCCATCTGGACATCATTTCGTGGCTAGGCGTCATATTGAAATAGTTAACTGAGTACATATAGATACATACATTAATCCTTGTTGCATAGATCATGAGTACGACATTTCGTAATGATGTGGAACGTGTCACTTTAACCTACGTTTGTCACTTTAACGGAAGTTCTGAGTTCTACAAGCACCAGGAGATCGACCTAGTACTACAGGTTAGTGGAGAATCAGTATAGTCCTGTTGGTCACTAGATGCAGCAATCTGACCATCTGACATTATGATGGCCATTGTTAATCGCAATCGCCGCCGGACCATCGACACCTCCATGAGGGCTGATAAGGTAGGCTGTACCACACAAGCGGCTTATAGTGAAATTGCGTGGTTATGGAATATCGTCTCAGTTATGTGACTGGATTTGTGATTACATGTCAGAGAGGTCACAGTTCGTAGGAATTGACGGAAAGTCATCGAGTAATACAGAAGTGATTTCTGGCGTTCCCCAAGGTAGTGTTAGAGGCCCTTTGCTGTTCCTTACCTATATAAACGATTTGGGAGACAATCTGAGCAGCCGTCTTAGGGTTTGCAGATGACGCTGTCGTTTATTGACTAATAAAGTCATCAGAAGATCAAAACAAATTGCAAAACGATTTAGAAAAAAAAAAATATCTGAATGGTGTCCCTAAATAACGAAAAGAGGAATCCGTTAAGCTTTGGTTTCACTATAAATTAGTCAAATCTAAAGGCCGTAAATTCAACTAAATACCTAGGAATTACAATTACGAATAACTTAAATTGGAAGGAACACATACAAAATGTTGTGGGGAAGGCTAACCAAAGATTGCGTTTTATTGGCAGGACACTTAGAATACTGCTGCGCGGTGTGGGATCCTTACCAGGCAGGACTCACGGAGTACATCGAAAAAGTTCAAAGGAGAGCAGCGCGTTTTGTACTATCGTGAAATATGAGAGAGTCGTCACTGAAATGATACAGGATTTGGGTTGGACATCATTAAAAGAAACGCGTTTTTCGTTTCGACGGAACCTTCTCACGAAATTCCAATCACGAACTTTTACCTCCGAATGCGAAAATATTTTGTTGACACTGACCTACAGAGGGAGAAATGATCACCAGGATAAAATATGGGAAATCAGAGCTCGTACGGAAAGATATACGTGTTCGTTCTTTCCGCGCGCTATACTAGATTGGAATAACAGAGAATTGTGAAGGTGGTTCGATGAACCTCTGTCAGCTACTTAAATGTGGTTTACAGAGAATACATGTAGATGTAGACCTAGAAGTAAAACTACTTCGTTCTACCGCCACCATGTGCCGTCATTAGAACATATCCCTCTCGGTCATCCTCAGTTGTGTGTTCTATCTCTTCCCCTTGTTAAGTGTCCTTATGCATACAGTTTTTTACCTTCACTGACAGATTTGTCTCTGTGTTTTAGTCTCCATTCTGCATAGCGGCACATTTCAACCAATTTCAGTGCCTTTTTATCTCGTATGAATAACATTATTGATAAAATTGTCGTTCTTCGTTTGTTTTAATTATGGAGTAAGACAGGCTAAACGGGGTACCTGAAGTTCAACCTTTGGAGGAGGCATTAGAAGCATTGCTGACACCGAAAAAGATGATAGACTACTAGAAGTTCCATCAACCATAACCAACTCGACTGATTTCATTTTCAAAGCCAACTCATCTCGCGACTCCAAAAATTTTTTGGTTCCAGAAGACGGAGAAACTTTGTCCTGGAGCACATTGGTGAGAGACACCATCACCAGATGTCCCAGCTTCTAATAATCCCTCATGGTGTTTTCCGTTGTTTTATCTCTCTCTCTGTTTTTAAGATTGGCCCCGTTTTTCCTCACAATGATAAATTGAGCGAAACATGGCCTTCGAAAGTTAGCATTTGCATTGTGTGCCTCATACTAATGCTGAGAAATATGCTTAATTTTTTAATACTTTCTTACGTGTTTCTTATCAGGTTATATTTCTATTCAAGACACTGCTTCAAATACCGAGAGCATTGGAGACAAAAAACAGTAAAAATTTTAAGAAGTTCTAGAAGGGAGGTGAACGTGCGTCCGCCGACGATGATTACCTCAAACTGCCCGACATGACAGGCGCTAATGGTTCCGAGCGTTATGAGACCGACGTCAGAACTACTCAGAGATATCTGGAGGTACCATGTTTCACCCGCATACCCGGTTTTAGCCCACTCTGCCCGACCTATTTAAAATACGTAGTCTGTAGTCGACTATTGCTTCTGTAGAGTTGCGATATCCTGTTACGTCCTTACTCTATCATCACTTTATCTCTACATCCTTGTGGTCATAGAAACAATGTCGAATTATGCCTATAATAGCAAATCAATGTGATGCTTTAGGCATAGCCATAGGAGCAAGCTGCGTGGTGGACGCTTGTTTCCCAACCGTACAGTTGGGAATGCGGTTACACCTTCCCAAAATATGATAGTTGGTAGGGGCCTCTCACTGCAGCTAATTCGCTCGCCTGTGTGCAGCTAGTCTAGGTGCAATTAACACAACAACAAAAACGGTTTTACGATCTCCGTCTAAGCCTGAAGGTAGGAAGGAGTTTAACGTCCCGTCGACAGCGAGATCGTTAGAGATGTAGCGCACAAGCTCGGATTACTAAAAGACGGGCAACGAAATCGGCCTTGCCTTTTCCAAAGGAACTGTCCCAGCAGGTGCCTGGAGCGATTTAGGGAAACCGCAGGAAAACCTAAATGAGGATGGCTGGACGCTGATTTGAGCCGTAGACCTCTGGAATGCTAGTCGAGTGCCCTTATCACTTCACTACCTCGCTAGGTTGTCTAAACCAGGCCAATTCAGTAATGCGCAGCGAGAGTTTCGTCGAGAGCACGTCACTGGCACGACAGAACTGCTATAAGCCACATATGGATCGCAGAGAGCACCGTTGGCTTGCATGGTCGCCAGATCTCTTAGTGAGTGATTCTGTCTAGAAGGACTTGTAAAAGAGTCCGTCGGTGAGCTTTCCCTTCTCACAATTTTGGGAAGGGCAACAGCAGTGAATGCACTAGCTCCAGACACGCTCACAAAAGTAGGGGACGAGTTTTACTCTGTTTGGATGTTTGTTGAACGTCCAACGGAAGACATGATGAAAATTTGCTAAAGGTACATGAAAACTTAGATCCTAAATGAAATTCAGGGAAGTATCCCAAAGTTTAAAGAGGAAGCCGAAGTTCCTTTTCTTTTTTTAACGATTCGCCAGGGAACTTCTTTATTTATCACAGTTGCGGCCCGTGGTTTATTTTGATATTTAATCGAAAACGCGATATAATCTCTTTGCCTGTAGGGAAGCAACAGCTTGCTTCGCGTCACGCCATGGGTGTGCGCGTGTTTGGCCGCGCTGGCTTAGGCGCGACACACCTATCGCAAGCTCGCACTGCCATTTTATCGCACGAATGTCGTCAAATTTGACGCAGACCAACGGCCTTGTCGCAGTGGTTACACCGCTTCCCGTCAGATAACCGAAGTTAAGCATTGTCGGGCTTGGCTAGCACTTGGTCACCGTCTGGGTCTGCCGAGTGTTCTTGGCAAGAGGGGTACACTCAGCTCTCGTGAGGCAAATTGAGGAGTTGCTTGACTGAGGAGTAGCGGCCGGGAGAGCGGAGTACTGACCACATGCCGCATACGGCGACGCCTAACGTCTGAGGATAACACGGCGGTCGGTCGGTACCGTTAGGTCAAGGCCTGCTCAGACGGAGTGAGTGAGTGAGTGAGTGAGTGTGTGTGTGTGTGTGTGTGTGTGTGTGTGTGTGTGTGTGTGTGTGTTTTATTGACGCAGGGGGAAACGTCATGGAAAAAAGAAAAAAGAAAATTTTACAAATAGGTGGGGTTGTAAGAGTCTTAACATCATTAACATATATGCGGTTGGCTTCTAATGGCAGATGAATCGCAATACAACGGCTGTGGCTGAGTTTCACATTACACCATCTATACTGGTCATTGTGTGTGACTGCACAAGTTCGGCAGTCCACAGTTCTGGCAAGATCGTACCACATAGAATGGTAAAAGTCGGTTTTAAACTCTGAGGCTAAAAACCACAAAAAAGCAAAATGACATCAGCTATTGTCCTGCATCTAAACACCACATAAGGAGCAAAATGTCATTGGTTTCTAGTTATAGTGATACTGTTGCAAGGCACATTCAATTTGCTGTCCACTAGTTGAAATGGAGAAACAACATGTACCACAGCAGACTGGAGTGTTGGGGGTCACGTTCAGAATGCGTTGTGCAGTGCGTGCATTAAGTTCATCTACGCTCCTGACTGTAGCACTGAACACATCTTTCAGATAACCCCACAGCCAGGTGCCACACGGCTTAAGATCAGGTGATACGGACGTCCAGCCTGTAGGGAAACGACGGTAGATAATTCCGGCATTTCCGTAATGCCTCTGCAGCAGCAGCAGCAGATTCAATGTCTGTGCAGTGAGCGGAGAAGCACCATGTTGCATAAAAGTGATCCTACCCACACATGTACGCTTCTGACGGACTGTAATGACGGGGATGTGGAAAGGACTCACGGCGTTTAGCAGTGACGATACAGGCAACAGGCCCGCAGGAGTCACCACCTCGAAAAAATACCGCCCTACCATAAATCAGGACACAACTGAATTGCAGACACGGGCTGCGAGAGGACATTTACTTAAATCAGTGGCGAAAGGTTGAAAATTTGTACGGGGCCAGGATTTTAAACCTTTCCCCACTGAGTTAAGCAAATACCCTCTCGCAGCCAATGTCTGTAATTCCGTTGTGTCTTGATTCATAGTGGCTGCTGGATTAAACAGACGCCACTTGTATAACTACGATGTAAGATGTCATCAACCCGCACCCCACAGTAAACTTAATGAGGTGGTACCGGTTGCCGTATTCTGCAATTCTGCGTATTGAGATATCCTTGGAGAAGGAAATGGGCTTCGTCTTTTCGAAGAATATTCTGTGGTACTTCATTGTTCATTTCCATGCGAGCAAGAAATTCTAGAGAGAACGTTTGTCTCGCTGGCAGTTCAACAGGAAGCAACACCTGAACATGAGTGATCTTGTATGGCTAGCAATGCCGAATGTCTCGTAGGATTTTAAGCACCGTGCTCGTAGTCATGTCCAACGGTCCGGCAGTTTCTCATGCACTGCATGTTTGCACATCACCGCTCAACCCCTCCTACAACGCTGTGGCCACACCTGCAAAAGACGTCCTATCAACTGCTTTCCTCCCTCTGACAACAGCACTTCAAAAGAAGATGGAATTTTGTAATCATTTTGCCCCACACCCTTAGCAGATATCGGATCAGTGCCTTTTTCCACACACTTGAGTGTCCGAACTTCTGCAGGGCTACTGGCATACAATCACCGTTCTCGTACAAGACTATTACCAGTAACGAGCGATCCTTCATAGAGACAGTTAGGCTGTGCGTCTTGGACTCAAACCAAGAACAGCCGTGTAACGCGCTTCTGTTAGTGTGCATATTTTGACTTTTAATGCGCCATCTATTGATCAAATATTCGTTAGCTTTTTTTTTTGTTCCACACGACATTCTGTTCTACATCAGTAACATGCTGTTCAAACAATGGTTCAAATGGCTCTAAGCACTATGGGACATAACATCTGGGTTCATCAGTCCCCTAGACTTCGAACTACTTAAACCTAACCAACCTCAGGACGTCACACACATCCATACCAGAGGCGGGATTCGCACCTGCGACAGTAGCAGCCGCGTGGTTCCGGACTGAAGCGCCTAGAGCCGCTCGACCCATGCTGTTAAAAAAAATGGCTCTGAGCACTGTGGGACTTAACTGCTGTGGTCATCAGTCCCCTAGAACTTAGAACTACTTAAACCTAACTAACCTAAGGACATCACACACATCCATGCCCGAGGCAGGATTCGAACCTGCGACCGTAGCGGTCACGCGGTTCCGGACTGTAGCGCCTTTAACCGCACGGCCACTCCGGCCGGCCATGCTGTTCAAATGTGTCTTAATTTTGAGCAGTGGTTCTCTTTCTACAGCATTTTGAAATTGGAACTTTAATTATGGTTAATTAATTATGAATAGTTTCACATTTCGGCAGAAATTAATTCAACGGTCACTGCGACTGTTACCAACCGGATTTCAAAAATGGTTCAAATGGCTCTGAGCACTATGGGACTCAACTGCTGAGGTCATTAGTCCCCTAGAACTTAGAACTAGTTAAACCTAACCGACCTAAGGACATCACAAACATCCATACCCGAGGCAGGATTCGAACCTGCGACCGTAGCGGTCTTGCGGTTCCAGACTGCAGCGCCTTTAACCGCACGGCCACTTCGGCCGGCGCCAACCGGATTTACATACATTTGTCTCACCATCATACTTTGCCAGCGTTGACTAAAAAGTAACCAGCGAAAACATTTCTTCTGCTATTAATTGAACTTCCTCCTTCAGTTAAAGGGTTTTCATTGTCCATTAAACAAAGTACACTTTTCAAATCCCCTGGCATTTTTTAAGTCCGCTTTCTTTTGTGGATTTCGGTGTGCACTCTTTGTGCAAGACTTCTCACACAGATTTACAACCATTCCTTACTATTTTACAGTGTTAAGAGGCCGATTATGTACTGATAATGCACGTCTGTAAAGAGTGCAGATACTACCCAATTAACTGGAAAGATGACCAGTTGGCTTTACTCTTAATTCATCAAATGACTGTACATTCATTCGAATATTATGAATTTACGATTTTCTTCTCTGAAATCCATACACAGTGTCGCGAACGATTCGTTCAGCAGCTGTGAACTAATCACTGGGTGAGTACAAAACCTCCATTTGTGTTTCTTGGTGTATTCATAAACCAAATAAGGAAGTATAGTCTGCTTTCTTTTGCCTACTTGCGTACTGGTGGGATTCCAATGTATTACTGCTACGTGATTGTCGCTGCGTTGCGGCCGTGTGTGCTCGACGCACACGAGCGAGGAACAGCAGTGCGTGCCTGCATCGGGATTGCAGCGCCAGACATCGTTTCAGTGCAGACACGGCGGCGTCGCAGCGATATTCGCGCATCACCACTAGATTGGATGCCAACCCGTATGGAAGCAGAAAGAAGAGGCGGTGTTTGCTTATTTGGTTTATGAATGCATTAAGAAACGCAAGAGCAGGTTTTGGGTCACCCACTGGCTAGTTCAGGCTACTAAAAGGAGAGCTCCTGTGATTATTTAGAGATTTAAGAGAATATGGAAGTAATTTATGTTCGAGTGAGTGATTAGTAGTTTGATAAGTTACCAACAAAAGTGCAGCCATTCATCAGTAACAAAGACTGACAAGGCTTTCAATACCGCCTTACCTAATCTAATTTTGTCATGAGACCATATATTGGAAGTTTCCCGTCCTTCAAGAAATGGATTTTTACCAAAATGAATAAATGTAGAATATTTTACAGACCTATCAGTGTTAAGCTGAATCTTCGCTGTTAACGTTATCAAATGTTGTGTCCTTCACAACAACAGCCGTCAAGAGATGGTTTCAACTATGGAGGCATTGAGTAAGCAGAGGCTTTGTAATGTGGACAACGAAATCCCGTCAACTCAAGGAGGAAGTTGTCTTAACAGTTGAAATAATTTTCGCTGGTTGACTTACAAACAATCCTGCCAAGGTATCATGTCAAGACAAATGTGTATAAATCTGACCATTAACAATTTCATTTTATTTTGTAGCTACAATACAATGAGGCACTGATAAATTTAAAATAAATTCTGTTCGAAGTTTTCTTATGTCTGAAGTTTTTTTCATTCCACTACATAGCGGCAATTGAAATTTTTAATAGCCGCATTCGAGTAAAAATTCTACCACCAGAACACAAACAAAAAAATTGTTTAACATGGCCAAATTTGAGTAAAAAAGCAACCACTAGAGTGACTAGACTATAAACATGGTAAGATTAGGGGCTCCAGAGCCTGTGTTACACCTAATGACGCATTCATAGTAAGTATCACAATTTGTATGGTACATGAGCGGTATGTAAATTGCAGTAATGGCAGTATGTACAGTAATGAATATGGAGAGTTAAAAAATGAGTCGTCTTAACATTATTGCAGATCAATTTCAGCTACTGTAGCTGTCTTCAGTGCTACGTGAATACAAGAATCTAATAGGAATCAGACAAAATACGAGTATAAATGAAAACCGTGTCAAAAATACATCATCTTGTAAACACTCGAATTTACATGCCATTATGTTTAAGTCGTGATGATTCATCGTACAAATCAATTGACCAAGTTACCCCTTGACACTAAAGTTAATCAGTTAAACTGAGCTTGCTGCTTACTTTTCCATGCAACTGACCTCGGTATGTAATCATAGCTAGCCGCCCCTTTATTAGTGCCAGATCCAGAACAAGGATGGGGATTAATTTAAGCCCGCCGCTGTGGCCGAGCGTTTCTAGGCGCTTCAGTCCGGAACCGCGCTACTGCTACGGTCGCAGGTTCGAATCCTGCCTCGGGCATGGATGTGTGTGATGTCCTTAGGTTAGTTAGGTTTAAGTAGTTCTAAGTTCTAGGGGACTGATGACCATAGATGTTAAGTCCCATAGTGCTCAGACCCTTTTGAACCATTTTTGATTAATTTAAGGAAAACACGTGGAAGGGTGGCGCAACTTGATGCGTCATTTATCATTCTCAGACAAACATTTATTAATAATTCCTTCATAAGCCAACTAACAGTTACGAAGACTCTAGCCAAATTCATACCAACAGTGAAGGTTTTTAAATTAATATTAGGACTTCTGCGTTATACATAAAATTACAAATGGTGCTATAAGAACACGTCAACTGTGCAGTACAATGGTGGTCCGATTACGAACAGTTAATTTATTAAATAAACCTGCGGCGGCACACTAACGGCGCGGTTAGCATCAGCACTATGGGCTAATCCCACAATAGGACTTGAATATAAGTTCAACAAACATTAAATAATACATCTCCACTGCAACTGTAATCTCCAGGCCTATTCCAACGCAAGAAATTGGATGTTGTTGTTGTTGTGGTCTTCAGTCCTGAGACTGGTTTGATGCAACTCTCCATGCTACCCTATCCTGTGCAAGCTTCTTCATCTCCCAGAACTTACTGCAACCTACATCCTTCTGAATCTGCTTAGTGCATTCATCTCTTGGTCTCCCTCTATGATTTTTACCCTCCACACTGCCCTCCAATACTAAATTGGTGATCCCTTGATGCCTCAGAACATGTCCTACCAACCGATCGCTTCTTTTAGTCAAGTTGTGCCACAAATTTATCTTCTCCCCAATTATAGTCAATACCTCCTCATTGGTTATGTGATCTACCCATCTAACCTTTAGCATTCTTCTGCAGCACCACATTTCGAAAGCTTCTATTCTCTTCTTGTCCAAACTATTTATCGTCCATGTTTCACTTCCATACATGGCTACACTCCATACAAATACTTTCAGAAACGACTTCCTGAGACTTAAATCTATACTCGATGTTAACAAATTTCTCTTCACAAACACTTCCCTTGCCATTGCCAGTCTACATTTTATATCCTCTCTACTTCGACCATTATCAGTTATTTTGCTCCCCAAATAGCAAAACTCCTTTACTACTTTAAGTGTCTCATTTCCTCATCTAATTCCTTCAGCATCACCCGACTTAATTCGACTACATTCCATTATCCTCGTTTTGCTTTTGTTGATGTTCATCTTATACCCTCCTTTCAAGACACTGTCCATTCCGTTCAACTGCTCTTCCAAGTCCTTTGCTGTTTATGACAGAATTACAATGTCATCGGCGAACCTCAAAGTTTTTATTTCTTGTCCATGGATTTTAATACCTACTCCGAACTTTTCTTTTGTTTCCTTTACTGCTTGCTGAATATACAGATTGAATAGCATCGGGGAGAGGCTACAACCCTGTCTCACTCCCTTCCCAACTACTGCTTCCCTTTCATGTCCCTCGACTCTTATAACTGCAATCTGGTTTCTGTACGAATTGTAAATAGCCTTTCGCTCTCTATATTTGACCCCTGCCACCTTCAGAATTTGAAAGAGAGTATTCCAGTCAACATTTTCAAAAGCTTTCTCTAAGTCTACAAATGCTAGAAACGTAGGTTTGCCTTTCCTTAATCTTTCCTCTAAGATAAGTCTTGAGATCAGTATTGCCTCACGTGTTCCAACATTTCCATGGAATCCAAACTGATACTTCCCGAGGTCGGCTTCTACCAGTTTTTCCATTCGTCTGTAAAGAATTCGCGTTAGTATTTTGCAGCTGTAACTTATTAAACTGATAGTTCGGTAATTTTCATATCTGACAACACCTGCTTTCTTTGAGGTTGGAATTATTATATTCTTCTTAAAGTCTGAGGGTATTTCGCCTGTCTCATACATCTTCCTCACCAGATGGTAGAATTTTGTCAGGACTGGCTCTCCCAAGGCTGTCAATAGTGCTAATGGAATGTTGTATGCTCCTGGGACCTTGTTTCTACTCAGGTCTTTCAGTGCTCTGTCAAACTCTTCATGCAGTATCGTAACTCCCATTTCATCTTCATCTACATCCTCTTCCATTTCCATAATATTGTCCTCAAGTACATCGCCCCTGTATAGACCCTCTGTATACTCCTTCCACCTTTCTGCTTTCCCTTCTTTGCTTAGAACTGGGTTTCCATCTGAGCTCTTGATATTCATACAAGTGGCTCTCTTTTCTCCAAAGGTCTCTTTAATTTTCCTTTAGGCGGTATCTATCTTACCCCTAGTGAGATAAGCCTCTACATCCATACATTTGTCCTCTAGCCATCCCTGCCTAACCGTTTTGCACTTCCTGTCGATCTCTTGTTTGAGACGTTTGTATTCCTTTTTGCCTGCTTCATTTACCGCATTTTTATATTTTCTCCTTTCATCAATTAAATTCAATATTTCTTCTGTTACCCAAGGATTTCTACTAGCCCTCATCTTTTTACCTACTTGATCCTCTGCTGCCTTGACCATTTCATTCCGCAAAGCTACCCATTCTTCTTCTACTGTATTTATTTCCCCCATTCCTGTCAATTGTTTCCTAATGCTCTCCCTGAAACTCTGTACAACCTCTGGTTTAGTCAGTTTATCCAGATCCCATCTCCTTAAGTTCCCACCTTTTTGCAGCTTCATCAGTTTTATTCTACAGTTCATAACCAATAGATTGTGGTCAGAGTCCACATCTGCCCCTGGAAATGTCTTACAATTTGAAACCCGGTTCCTAAATCTCTGTCTTACCATTATATAATCTATCTGAAACCTTCTAGTATCTGAAGGTTTCTTCCATGTATACAACATTCTTTCATGATACTTGAACCAAGATTTAGCTATGATTAAGTTATGCTCTGTGGAAAATAATACCAGGCGGCTTCCTCTTTCATTTCTTACCCCCAATCCATATTCACCTAATACGTTTCCTTCTCTCCCTTTTCCTACTCTCGAATTCCAGTCACCCATGACTATTAAATTTTCGTCTCCCTTCACTATCTGAATAATTTCTTTTATCTCATCATACATTTCATCAATTTCTTCATCATCTGCAGAGGTAGTTGGCATATAAAATTGTACTACTGTAGTTGGCATGGGCTCCGTTTCTATCTTGGCCACAATAATGCGTTCACTACGCTGTTTGTAGCAGCTTACCCGCATTGCTATTTTTTTATTCATTATTAAACCTACTCCTGCATTACCCCTATTTGATTTTGTATTTATAACCCTGTATTCACCTGACCAAAAGTCTTGCTCCTCCTGCCACGGAATTTCACTAATTCCCACTATATCAAACTTTAACCTATCAATTTTCCTTTTTAAATTTTCTAACCTACCTGCGCGATTTAGGGATCTGACATTCCAAGCTCCGATCCGTAGAATGCCAGTTTTCTTTTTTCCTGATAATGACGTCCTCTTGAGAAGTCCCCGCCCGGAGATCCGAATGGGGGACTATTTTACCTCCAGAATATTTTACCCAAGAAGACGCCATCATCGTTTAATCGTACAGTAAAGTTGCATGCCCTCGGGAAAAATTACGGCAGTAGTTTCCCCTTGCTTTCAGCCGTTCACAGTACCAACACAGAAAGGCCGTTTTTGTTAGTGTTACAAGGCCAGATCAGTCAATCATCCAGACTATTGCCCCTGCAACTACTGAAAAGGCTGCTGCCCCTCTTCAGGAACCACACGTTTGTCTGGCCTCTCAACAGATACCCCTCCGTTGTGGTTGCACCTACGGTACGGCCGTCTGTATCGTCGAAATTGGATACGAGTACATATAATTATGATACCGAAAGTCGATTAGCCACCTCACCATTAGGAGGTACAACGTCACGTTAAATTTTCCTTTTGCTAACACTACTAGGGAGTGTAACCCTAATGAAGACACTCTGGTGTCAAGACAGTGTTATTCTAATCCCATACAGACAAGATACGGCCACGCCGGCCTAACACCACCCACGTGTAAAACCCAAAGCAAACAATAATACTGCACTCACAGGCCACAAGGCTGTTGCACATAATCAAGTACTTAAACTACTGGGTGCCTAAAACACTTAAAATGTTTAACTTACTTTTTAAAGAAATCAAGAAACTCAGTGCTCAATGAGATCTCAGTGGCCCTGCCAGAATAAAAGTTAACGGGCGGGAGGAAGGTGCAGACGGAGTTTACGGAAAGCCATATGTTGTTTCACAATAGTTAGTATTCTTTATTTAACAAGATATACTTATAATAACAATTTCAACATTCGTAAAACCAATTCTAGAACTGTTTACGCACCCGTAAAATTTCGACCACGCAAATGTGATTTCTCTACAATTAAAGAGGCGCATTACCATAACAATTTGAAAACCACTTATTAGGTAATTTAAAACAACGAAAGGGGTACATTTTAGAAAAATTTTACGATTTTAGGATTACAATTAAAATAACGTGAGGACGCTTTTGCGCTAGCAGTTTAGAAACCAAAGTACAACTTCAGTTTACAGTGTCAGTATCGTACAAAACTGGAGGAACCTCGACATTAGCAACTTTTCATAGAGGAATGTTACAATATTCAAAATTTCACAAGTTCAGCATTTCACAATATTTTAAAATTTACAGGTAAGGGATTACGATAAAAGATTTGGAGCGCACTTTGGGCAGTAATGATTTTGGAACGGAAAGGTAATGATTGTAAAATTTACAGTAATCTACAATTAAGAATTTAAAGATCTTGAAATCAGGCAAACGTTAAGGAAGACAATGACAAGATAAAACCGGTCTGGCCAAGGCAAGACTTGACTAGGATGGTTTAGAGTAGCTGACACTGATTTGAACGTACGTCCGAATGACATAGAGATTAAGAGCTCAACGTATAGGGAGATGCCGTAGCAATCGAGGATGCCGCGCCCCCTCGGTGTCTACCGCAAGACAGTCGGCGGAACATTACGCCGAACACACACACACACACACACACACACACACACACACACACACACACACACACAGCCGACGTGTGCCAGCCGTGCCCCGTGAATCGGCGGATACTGGATAACACGCCGCGACCAACGGCTCCAACACTACGAACAACTCGAGAACCCAAGTGCCGTAACGTTGTGCCGGCCACTGTGGCCGAGCGGCTCTAGGCGCTTCAGTCTGGAACCGTGCGACCGCTACCCTCGCAGGTTCGAATCCTGCCTCGGGCATGGATGTGTGTCACGTCCTTAGGTTGGTTAGGTTTAAGTAGTTCTAAGTTCTATAGGGCTGATGACCTCAGATGTTAAGTCCCATATTGCTCAGAGCCATTTCAGCCATTTTTTGTTGACAAGACCCGCAAAAAATATTCACTTAAGTAAACTTAAAAGTAGCAAGAAATGCTTGAGCGCTAATACCTAAGCACGACATCACAGTTGTTATGAAACAATAGCAAACAAATTCCTTGCTTTAAGAGAAGTGCTGAATCTCACCAAGAATTTCCAACGTGAGTACAGAAAACCAGCCAACATTCATCGAACCGCTGACGTTTCCTTACCACGACCATGCACGATGTCACAATTTATGGACAAGTCGGGAAGCAAGAACTTGCCACCTCAAAAGTCACACTCGATATTCGACCTCAGTGGTCACTATTATATGTGATGCCCTAGATCTTATTACAACTAAATTTTTTCATACCCTAGCACTAATGACAAAGATCACCAAAATGCTGAACTGCAGTAAAAAGGAAAACAGTCTAAATACACTCAGGTACATCACCCATAAGCGGAGTTCACGCAGAGGGCGCCGGGCAAACTTAGTGAGTGAACGAGGAAACCAGACCTTCCCCAGAAATAAGGTAGGACGGGCAGTTACCAGAGAAAGCCAAAGTGATCACGGTGACATCAGCACACGATCACTCCCAAATCCAGATACTCAATCGGGCGTAACAGCGTAGAGCCCAACACTTCATACCAACACGACCCCGTACAAATAGCCACCCACTTGGACAAGTGACCGCCAATCAGGCCCCGTGATGGCACGCTCACCGTTCGTCACACATTCCTCTCTCTCACTCCCCCACCGTCCGTCAATAGCCTGCCTCTGACCACGGAGCCAACTAGAAGAAGTCCGAAGAGCCATCCGATGGCGTGACAAGAAACAGATTGCGCCAGTAAGCAAAGGTACAACAGGTCGGAAAAACGAGACGACACGGCTCACTCAGTTTGCCCAAACGCTTTCATCACACGCCCACAAAGACCTTACAATAATAGGAACACTGAGTAAATTACTTCCCCAAAATCACTAAAGTCAAGTCTTAATTCAGCGACACCCTCATCACGGCACGATGTCAAAAGAATGGCAGTAAACTATACGACTTGTCAATGGAACGGGAGATCCGCAGAAGCGTGTGTGACATGCTAAGCCGAACGCTTCATTCGGCTAAGACCCAAAACATATGGAAGGGTGGCTCAACTTGATGCGACATTTATCATCCTCAAACAAATATTTTTTATTAATAACAATTCATTCATAAGCCTACTATCAGTTACCAATATAAGTAGGCTGTTTAGGTTTTTATATTGATAACGTCACCCAGCGCTCTGTATGAAAATCACTGGCTGTGCTGTGTGCAGTCTGTGGCTGGTTGGCATTGTTGGAATATTCGCCATTGTAGTGTTGGGCAGTTGGCTGTTAACAGTGCGCAGAGTTGCGCAGTTGGAGGTGAGCCGCCAGCAGTGGTGGATGTGGAGAGAGACATGGCGGAGTTTTGAGAGCGGATGATCTGGACGTGTGTCCATCAGAGAGAGTAAGTTTGTAAGACTGGATGTATTTAACTGATATATTTGGAGCATTATTAAGGTAAATACATTGTTTGTTCTCTATTAAAATCTTTCATTTGCTGACTATGCCTATCAGTAGTTAGTGCCTTCAGTAGTTAGACTCTTTTATTTAGCTGGCATTATTGGCGCTCGCTGTATTGCAGTAGTTCGACTAACGAAGATTTTTGTGAGGTAAGTGATTCATGAAAGGTATAGGTTATTGTTAGTCAGGGCCATTCTTTTGTAGAGATTATTGACAGATTGCGTTGCGCTAAAAATATTGTGTGTCAGTTTAGTGTTGATCAGAACAGGTAAAGAGCGAAATGTCTGAGTACGTCCAGTTCTGCTCAGCTGTTTAAAAATCAAATAATGTAAGAGGTTTATCAGCACAGTCATTCATAAATTTTTCTAAGGGGACGTTTCACCAAGAAGAAAAACGCGTCCCTGGTCCGGACCAGCAGAACCGCAACGCGTCAGCCGCTGCCGATACAAGGCTGTTAACGTATACCAAACAAGAAACAGCAAACAAGTTTGATAGAAATTAACATACACAGCAATACTTAAACAGGCAATTAAAGGTTTTCAAGAAAGCCAACTATTAAAACTGCAGTGTAGGACCGACCTGCTCATAAATATTGCAAAAAATGGTTCAAATGGCTCTGAGCACTATGGGACTTAACATCGATGGTCATCAGTCGCCTAGAACTTAGAACTACTTAAACCTAACTAACATAAGGACAGCACACAACACCCAGCCATCACGAGGCAGAGAAAATCCCTGACCCCGCCGGGAATCGAACCCGGAACTCGGGCGTGGGAAGGGAGAACGCTACTGCACGACCACGAGATGCGGGCTAAATATTGCAATTAATCTTTCTAGCAACAACAAAAAACACTGTATAAAGTCATTTAAAAGACTACTTACATAATAATTCAATCAATAATAAATATGTCAGGGTATACCTTTACTGGGGCCTCTTAGGGACTAATAGACACTGTAATTTGAATACGCACCAAATGGCAGATGACCGGTTAAGATGTACACGTACATCCCGAAGGGCCCCTGAACACAGAGCAAGAGTGTGCAGAAGAGCATACACACACGCATGACCCGCACGTGCGTATCCTTTTACTGAGCGCACGCAGCTTTAGTTACAGGCCAAAACCAATAACTCTCGCCAGCAAGAGCCATAAAGGTCTACAAGAAATAAATTACAAGCAGTAGTATTAAATAATGATAATGATTTCAAGTACCAGATTAACATTGCAAAATACTAGCTTTCCGCTAAGAGAAACCTTCATATTGACACACGCAACCCCAAAAGTGGGCATAAACGAATCGCATTCCTGGCCAGCTCAACAGAGGGGCAAAATTAACAATCTTCAAGTGCCGTAATTACTGAACAGTCAGTAAATGTCAAGGAGGCCAATAGCTCCAGCACTCCAGGTAGGCACCAGATAATACTGCTCTACTGCTCGTAGTCGCTAACAAGTGCATCTCGGCATATTTAGCACACCAAAATTAGCACGCGACGAGAGCTACTTATTGCCCGTTAAACTCGCCGATAGCAACGGTCAACGGTTTCACCTTCCTGCGGTCGCCAGGACACAGAATACTCTGGCACACCCGTCCACCCCAGTGTCCCCACACACAGCACTCATAAACACACAGCCCCAGAGGGAGCGCATAACCAAGCAAAGATGATATGACTAGGGCCAGAACCGATGGTTAGCGCCCACGAGTGGCGCTAGTAGGATCTCGCGCGCGTCCTCATAGAAGCAGCTGCGGCTGAGTATCATTTGTGTTCTACATTTTTAAAATAGCTTTTAAAAAGTAAATGTAATAACCTTTCATGAAATTTCAGTGGCATCCTTCAATACTAAAATCTGTTTGGTAATTATGTTAAAAACAGAAAGAAGAACCCACTTTTATGTAGCGCAAATTAAATACTAACATTTTTTATCCAAGAAACTAAGATCAATGGTACCATTAAAAAAAAGTTAAACATTATGGATACATATCACACGTTGATGCGAAATTATCTCTTCCAAAGTGGCTGGCATTTTGAAAAGTGACATGTGTGGTTGTCAAGTGTATACCAGTATTATTTCAAGGAAAAACTATGTAGAAAATGACTTCTAGAATGCCTTCACTGTTATTTATTGAAAAATATGTAACTTGGTTTTGTGTTAGTGATAATAGTAATAATACAGATACATGCACTGGCAGTGGCTACTGGAGAAAGAAAGGTCGGTTCATGAATTACGAATTTTGTCCAGTTAATAAGCCATCGCTCAAGACCACTTAGAGCCGTACTTACAACGTGTTATTTGTCTTTCTTTGGATGTGTGGAAGCCCTCTTTTAATTAATTAGTTGCTTCTTGTTGCCCTTACGCCTTGAGAAGATGGTATGAGATGATGTCTGATAGCAAAATATCTCCATTTCTCGAGGGAAGTCCATAAATCTGCCCTTAGCCCCTCTATGAAGCGGCTTCAGCTCTCAGAACCTTGTCCAGTGTCAATAAAATTGCCAGCAGAATATGATTTTCGAAGTATAAGGTAAAAAAAAATACGCTCTACGAAGGAGTTATCCGAATTAGACGAAAATTGGTAGACGTGATGTAAATGTACAGATAAACAAATTATTAAAATGCCAGAAAAATCGAATCATTTATTGAAGAGAAAGAGCTTCAAAAATTTAGCAAGTCAATAACACTTTTGTCCATCTCCAGTCCTTATGAAAGCAGTTATTCGGCTTGGCAATGATTTTAGAGTTGCTAGACTTCCACCTGAGGGATATCGCGCTAAATTCTATGCAATTGGAGCGTTAAATTGTCAAAATCCCGAGAGGGCCCTAATGATTCAAAGGTTCTCAATTGCGGAGAGATCCGGCGACGTTGTTGTTCGAGGTCGGGTTTGAGAAGCACGAAGACAAGCAGTGCAAACTCTCAATGTGTGTGGCGAACATTACCTTGTTGAACTGTATGGCAAGGATGGGTTGCCATGAAGAACAACAAAATGGGGCATAGGATATCGTCGACATATCGCTATGCTGTAAGGGTGCCGCAGATGACAACCAAAGAGGTCCTGCTATGAAAAGAATTGCCACCCCAGACCATCACTCGGTTGTTGTCAGGCGGTATGGCGGGCGACAGTCAGTTTGGTAACTCGCTGCTGTCCACGACGTCTGCTGACACGTCTTCGGCCTAGAACCTCATTGACTAGAGTAGAATTGTCATTAGTGATGAGTTCCGTTTCTAATTGAGCCCCGATGACCAGTGAAGACGAAGGGAAAAAACTATGTGCCACAGAAGGCACAGCGAATACTGGTATTTTGGTGTCGCTGAATACCAGCTGTCTTTGATTTTTCCACATCGGTTCTATTTTTTATGATACAGGTTGTTGGTCAAATAAACCTTCTAGCCTGACTTAACTTGTCACAGCTTACTTATATTTATACTGTTCTACAATTTATGTTTGACTGGTTATTGTCATGTAACATTGTACTTCATATATCGTGTGTTTTACTGTACTGAAATATAAAACATGAATTATTCGCTATGAGGTGGCCTGACGTCCCTTGACGAGTGCTCATATGTGTGCAGTGAAAACCGGCAGAAAACCGGCAGAAAAAACTAACTCTGTGAACCAAAAATTTTTGGCATATTTCAGTATTCGTAATAGTTAGAGATAAGCCTTGGGCTGCCGACAAGGTTTGTAAGACCTCTGTGGAGCGTCTTCGAAAGTGGAAAAAAGAGACAAAAAGGGGTGTAACTTAGGAGTGCCAATGGTATGGAGAGAATCACGAAACCACTGTAAGGTGGCTATAATTTCACACCTTACAAGGACTCATCTACATACTTTGCCGTGATTTACAATCGGAATTAGGTATCATTTGATAGATCATACATTGTATATCGGAATATTTAAAGAAGACCGACATTCTCAAGTACACTTTGTAAATAGTTGTTAAAGTTTATTGCATGAAAGGTGATGGGTTGTCTTTATTATTAAGACGACGTAATGAATGATTGCCTGTACTAGCAGAGGTTGGAACGCCAGTGGAAACGAAACGGCAGGCGTAACTCAGGCCCTGGGTGGAAAAACCCGCCCAGATGTATGTGCTGGTCCTTCGTAACACAGGAAGTAGCCCAAGACGGACGGCTGGGGCATCTGAGCGCTGATGCACAATAGAGCGGCGGCCGGCCTGTATTGTAGTGAGGCCGGAAGGATAACTCAGAAACTCTGAAAATCTTGGACGCGACAGAGAGGAACGAGGAGGCATTACCTTGGAAATCACGCTGGCTGGGTTATTTCTGAGGATTTTTCATCTGAGAAGTGTACCATTGTATAAATTCCTAATTAATGGGAATAGGTATCTCCTCGCAAACTTTCAGCGCTTGACGACAAAAGACTAAAATGTGGTTGGTCGGCGTTCGGAAGAATCTGTAGAGAGGGAGAAGATTCCGTGGTTTCGAGAATATGATTCGCCTTCTGCAGTTACGAGGGAGCTTTGCCGGGAAGCCAGCGGGGAGGTCTTCCATTTTGAGCGCCCGTATCTGATGGTCGCTCAGTATCAGCTTTTGTTAGTACAGATGGTCTTGCTGTCTTTGCTCTAGGGAGATTTTGTCGTTAGTGTACGGTTAAGCATTGTACTATTGTGAACTTACACGATTCTGGACTCCACCTCTGGGTAGGGAGTCAACGTAAGTACACAGTGTTCACTGATTGAGAGCACTTCTTCTGTCTATAATCACGTTGATACGTTAGCTGAATTCCGTCCTTGTGGCTGGGAGTTAGCGTTTCTTGTCAGTAGAACACAGAGAGGAGAGGGCAGTATTAGATTATAAGGCCTTCTGCCGCCCTAGTGTTTGAATGAGTTTTTTTTTTTTTTACATATTTTGTGGCTGGAGTTCTTACGTCGTCGCAAACGTGTACAAGAACAATCACTCCGACGCACCAGTCACTGTACATACGGTGATATTGCTATCCGCTTCTACTTATTAGGGCTATAAAGCTAAATAGCTGTTATCACGTAACTTTATTTCCACTGAGGTTGCACACCACCTTAGATCATCTTTCAAAGTAGTGTCTTCTAATATTTGGTACCTATATGATGTCAGTCATCTTTCGTTATTTATATTAGATCGCGTATCCATAAAAACGGTAGATTTGGGCAACTGATCAGTAATATTAGTTAGAAAATTGATATATAAACATTTGTGATATGTAAATGGGTTTTAATCTACAGTAAATGTATAAGTTGAAACAACATTTATCATTTTGTAGTTTCCAGTTCACTAAATCATTAATTTATGTTTTATTTTGTAAGTTATATGTTCAAAAGTAAGAAGGAGGAAATAGTATCACCATTGAGAGATCCTAAGATCTGCTTCAGGAGATAGTCAGACAGCGCCAAATCTTCATTTTCACGCTCAGTATTTTCCATTGCGCACATTCATTTTACACCCACCTGGAGTAGCATCAAGGACCACCACGACAATTTTTGTGTTATGTGTAAAAAAGACTTCAATAAACACAAGAAACTGGAATGGGAGTATGCTGATTTACTCAGCAAATCGACTTCTGTCACACAGATATTCAACAAATATATTGCATTGCTAGTATTCAATTCGTCTTGATCTTTTATTGTTAGATGTTGAAGGACTGGATGTGAAGCCAATATATCCATACCTCAACACTTCTCCCAGGAACACTTCAGTGATCTTATTCGAGACCTCACTCGGTCTTAGCAAGTTTCTGAACTCCTGCCCTCAAGGCTTAAACAAATGAACTGCTTAAAGCCGCAAACTAAAATTACAGCTTACCAAGAAAAAGGAGTTCTTCCGCATATCAGTGAAGGCGACATCTGGGCGAGTACTACTTGCAGTGGGTCTGCTGCAGTGTCGACCACAAGACTGATGACTTTTTATCGACAGACTATAAAAAGCTTCAAATGCGTTCTGTTACGCAACGGGAATCGCTGTGCATCTATTCCACTTGCCCACTGCATAAAATTTTATAAGAAATATATCAATATAAAAGTAGTTCTGCAGAAACTTCGTTATCATCAGCACAGGTGGCTTATTTTTGTTGATTTGAAGATGGCGAACATCTTGCTTGGGCAGCAAAGTGGCTACACAAGGTACTCTCGTTTCATCAGCGTGTGGGACAGTACAACGAAGCAAAACCATTGGGATGAAAGTGGCGTGACCTTCAAGAGAATGTGCGACAGGTATTGTTGTGAACATCATACGTGAAAATTTGGTTGCTAGAAGAAAATCATTTCCGTTGTGAAAAATAAAACGCCTACAGCCGCCCTTATGATTTTATTTATTTTGTTGCATCCAGTTTTGGCGCTTCAATGCGCCATCTTCAGCCTGTACTTGATGCGGAACGGGTTGATACGATCCCTACATATGTTGCATCAGTGGCCAGCATAAGCGGATACGCAGATAATCTGAAAACTTAGGTGTCAGCACTCTAACTATGATGGTTAAGGACGGCTGTAAGCGTTTCATTTTCTAACAATAGCAAACCGCCGTCGTCCCGTACATACAAAAGTTATTCTTCTTTCGCTCCATATCAAGCTAGACCACCTGAAGCAATTGTTGAACCCATGGACACAAATTCTAATTGCTTCAAATACATTTGCAGAGTCTTCCCAAGATGGTCTTCAAATTCATAAGTTTATCAATTTTTCAGATTTGGGTAAACTGACGTTGAAGGATCTGCCTGATGTATGGAAATTCATGGGCAGTCACAAAGGAGAGAACTACGAACAAGAAATACGAAAGATTGATCTAGAACGTCCTGTCCACCTTTCAAAAATTGTAGGTAATCTGAGCGTAAAGTGCACTTACCCCATAAGCATTTAAATTAATTTCCTGTCAGTCTTGGTGATTTCAGTGGGGAACAGGAAGAAAGTTTCCATCAAGATATCGAAATCAAGGTGTAACGCTACCGCCCAGTTCCGGACACCGTCTCAAGTATACTTATGGTGTCCTCAACGAATGTGGCGAAAAGAGTGTAAGAAAGTCTTAAAGCCTAACTTTATTGATACTTACGCGCAGCAAGAGCGTGAATAGACCACTTATTTGGTGGATACAAGAAATAACGCTAATAATATGGGGGACCGGAATCTATACTTTCGTAAAATAGTTCCCTGAGCTTTGATTATTTAACAGCACTCGACTCACCGCCTGTTAATATAGGATTGCGTGAGGCACTTTTAGAATCTGTTGCAAAATCGATGTCTATGTGAAGCGCCCATAGAGACAAATATGTAGACGTAATCTCAAGGATTATATTTCGTGTTATCACATTAAAATATTGCGACAGGATATCTTTACCGTAGCGAAATTAATTAAAAGAAATCTTTGAATTAAAGAAAGTATTTCCTTTTTAAACGAAGTAATCTTTGTTTTGCCGAGAAGCCGCCAATTTGCGTACTTAACCGAAAGTTTTTAGTTTTTACTTTGATATGAAATAAATTAATTAATGCCCTTTCTTTTCTTTACTAATTATGATTGCCATCCATTTCTTTATAATGAAAGTATTCCTATGCAATATGTCTGCCAAGAATAGTCGCTTGTTCGGCCGTTCTTGTTGTTTATCCAGCGTGCTGAAAACCTCGAAATATAAAGTTTATTTTTACTTCTGCATGAAGGTCACTATATACATGAAAGAAAAATGCATAATTAGCATAAATTGCAATATATTCTTTAAAATTCACAACTTACAATGCGAAATGGCCGCCGTAGTGGGCGTTATCTGCAAGGCTAGAACAGAGTGAGAGTGTAATAACGCTAGTCTTTTGTTTTTTTATTATTTCGTTTTATTACAAATTACTGTTATGACAGTTAATTACAAGCGCATTTTGAGAGTTCCCGCTTTATACTTTCAATAATTTAAAGTTTTACAGTTTTCATTTTAATTCATTTTGTATCCGACTTGCCGCGCGATTTAATATTTTGTACTGCGTATCGGCATAAAGGGAAAAATCACACGAACGGAGATTTTTTTTCAACACTGAGAAAGACTATATTGTTTTCTGTTGAGGACTAACTCCGATGTCACTGTGTGTCTCATGTGTTTACTTTATGAAGATGTATATATTATATAGTGCAGCAATCAGTCGTCCTTTTTTAGATTTTGTTACGCAAATACAGATTTCGACTAGCAGCTAGCCATCCTCAATGCACTATTTTCTATTCTCAGATTCTAAGATGTGTGTCTGCAACATATTATTGCTTCCTATTAAGTATAGTGTTGTACCTAGAGAATCATGCACCTAGATTCAAAGAACTGTGACTGACGCCCGAACAACAGCGACTTACGTGCACATCTTACTCGAGCATTCGTCGCTAGCTCGAGTCGTCTGGAATTGTCACTGTTTGTGTCCTGTTGAACTGCATCGTAGCAGCAAAGATTTGGCAGGACTGAAGACCGGACTAATTTTTCTTTAATCTGAGGTGAAATGGTTCAAATGGCTCTGAGCGAGTTAACTTCTGAGGTCATCAGTTGCCTAGAACTTAGAACTAATTAAACCTAACTAACCTAAGGACATCACACTCACCCATGCCCGAGGCAGGTTTCGAACCTGCGACCGTAGCGGTCGCTCGGCTCCAGGTTGTAGCGCCTAGAACCGCACGGCCACTCCGGCCGGCAATCTGAGGTGTAAACACTTTCGTAACTTTTTGGATTGCATGTTGACAGGAGACAGAGTTCCAGCCTCTGCGACAGTTCGTTCTTACCAATTTAGATTCTCATCTACTACTACGCCAAAGTCTCACTGATTTTTGAAGCGATAACTGGGTACCAGTGATAAATACTGGAGAAACTTTTTGACACAACTGTCTGTGGTCTACTTTCGGTATGATACGAGAATGACCTGAGACTTCTTAGGACTTAATATAAGACTCATGTTTTGTGTCCATCATGATACTGAACAGAGATCATCATTCATACCTAATACGACAACAGAAATATTCTCAGGGCTGAAACTTAGGCAGAAGTGAATATCATCAGGATCTGATTGGTAGTTACAAGAGTGAAGCACAAATTAAACGCTATGGAAGTATAACGAGAAAAACAGTAGACCAAAGACAAAACCCTGGGGGACTCCAGGGAGCACATGATAACTTAACTGACCTGCAAATGATTCGTTAACTTCTGTTTTTGAGACAGTTATCGGACGACTGTATCACACTGTTTCAGAAATTCAGCTGCTTCATCACAAAATCACTGCCTTCTCACTTTAGTTCTGTGGTGGACGTCACTGTTGAACAACAGTTGCATCTGGCTATTACTATTACATTTCTTTATTCAAATATTTACTGTTTTCATTAACACTCAACTGACGTTAAGTGAAACTACTGGTACGATTGACAAAAGAATGTATGTTGAGTATTTTTGTGTCCCTCTGCAATGAGGAAACAACATTGTGTTACCTACTCGTGAAGCAGGCTTGTTAATCTTTTCTGATTGCTTAGCGAAAGTTTATGGAATAAACTTTCAAAATCTTAGTTAGTAGTTGGTTCGTAGTACCTTATTATGTGAATTAATCTTATTAAAATGTATTATCGAAACAAGAGTTTATATCACAGTATTGCATGAAGTAAGGAAGACTGGGGTGTATGGTGACGTAGAAGTCGCGGTTATTCGAGAGGGAATATAAGCCCAGATTCAGGAGGAGGAGGAGATCGATCGCATCTTTTAGAATGGAATTATTCCATATTTTGCTTTAAATGGATTTGGGAATCTAGATGGCTATGTTGGGATTTAAAAGTGGGTTACACCGAATGGGTGTCAAGTGTCGCAACCAATACTGAGTGAATGCTCGAACTAATCGTGAAACTAATCCCGTAATGTGGGAGGCAAAATACGACTACTCAGTATTTAATAACCTATTCCCTGACGGATTTTAGAGAATCAGTCCAACATTCCGCTATGTTAGTAATTGACGTGTCACAATTGCAGTAAGTAGTCACCTGCAATTATAATGCTGATGGTCCATGTTGTCGTAACTTGCTCTTTATTAACTGTATATTTGCGCACTGTAAACGAATCAGTATTAGAGGAATGTCCGCACGGCTCACAGTAAACCAGCTTCTCACAATACACTAGTGCGTCAAATTCATCACGTCATGGTGGAAAACATCGACTGATTGCTGGAAAACCTGAAGAGCGGACCTTTCACTCTGAAACATATATCGGATATAATACCTAGAAAAACCGTTATAGACAGTCATCGGAACTTTGTTTGTAAAAAATATATTCGTTGTCGATGAATTGCTCAATCTGAAGATGCATTATGTGCCAGTCTGTCTTGCCCAATTCCTTCCGTCTCTTGATAATTGCTGCAGTCAACATCAATCTGAACCAACTTACTATATCAAGCCTTCCCCTCTATAATTTTTGTCGGCACGTATCCTTCCACCGACTATTCTTTGATGCCTGAAGATGTATCCTATTAAACTATCCCTTCAGTTTGTCAAGTAGCAGCGTAAAACTTCTCCATTCAGTCTAGTACCTCCTCTGTTTATGAAATCTACCCATCCAGTCTTCTGCAGTCTTCATTAACATCATATTCGAAAGGCTTCGATTCTCACCACGTCTACGTTGTTTCATTGCCCACGTTTCACTCCAAGTTAAGGCTAAAACACGGGTAGATACCTTCAGAATAAAGTCCTAAACGATTATATTTATATTCGATGCTAGCCTATTTATCGACGAAAGAATTTCCTTCTATTACTATTGACAGCCGATGTCTTCTAATCTCTTACTTCTACTTCTGCCACTTATTTTGGAGGTAAAATAAAAGATACGTGGTACACTCTGTACGTCAGTGTGCATAAAGTGATTACGAAAGTCGAAAAGATACAGGGAGAAAAACAATTGATCCGATGTCTACAGAAGAGGTCGCCACAACACTGCAGGGGGCCTCGAGCGGAGATTTACAAACTTGCAGTGCACAAACAACAGCCCGAACTTTGGACGTGTCTTTGAACGCGGTGCATAAAATTTTACGAAACATTTTCGATTGCTATCCATACAAAATTACCCATGTTCAAGATTTGTTTCATGCCGACCTGTCAGTAAGACAAATGTTTGTTCTAGAATTTCCTGCTCTCACGAAAGTGGGCAATGAATGACCATGGAACGTTCTGGTGATAGATGAAGCCCACCTCCAAGGACATGTCGATACACAGAATTGCAGAATATGGGCAACGGAATATCCGCTCGCACTTCAAACGGTACCGCTCTACTCTGCGAAGGTAACTATGTGGTACACGTTGACGGCATCGTTTACCTTAAGGCCATATGTCTGCGAGGAGACGGGTTCTGTACTATCCTGCATTGAGACAATCATGCCGAGCGTCTCAGATGCAAACTGTGTATCCTTCGTCTTTTATTTTGCATGTTATGACGCTTACAGGGCTTTCTAGGGGTAAAATTTTTATTAATTTCTTTTTGTTTTTCGATAACGTTTCCCCTTCTTCCATTCAAATTGGACGTCATTCTGAGCAGCGGTTTCTTTCTTTACAGCGCTATGTACTGGAACATTAATTATAATAGCCGGCCGGAGTGGCCGTGCGGTTCTAGGCACTACAGTCTGGAACCGAGCGACCGCTACGGTCGCAGGTTCGAATCCTGCCTCGGGCATGGATGTGTGTGATGTCCTTAAGTTAGTTAGGTTTAATTAGTTCTAAGTTGTAGGCGACTGATGACCTCAGAAGTTAAGTCGCATAGTGCTCAGAGCAATTTGAACCATTAATTATATAGTCTGCCCTCTCTGACAGGATTAAAATAGCATCAGCCAGCTTTAATGTTTTCGTTTCTTCTACGTGAACTTCAATTCTTCTTGCAAATTTCTCTTTGGCTTCTTTTACTGCTTGTTCTACGTGCGTACTGTTTAAATGATGTGGGGTAGGATACAATCCTGGCTCACTCCTTTCCTCAGTATCTTGTGCATGTCAAATATCTTAACCACTGTGCCGCCTAGCACGGTTACATAATCTGAGGAGGAACTTCAAATTTCTGTTCAAAGTGATGAACTTCTTGTCCAAATAAATAAAGGGAACGTCTTCAGTTGCGTTTCTTTATTTTCACAGTAATGGGTTTATTTCTGAGTAGGCAATATTTATCCATAAGCAGTATTTTGAATGAAACGATTCGCATTGGCTGTGAAATACTTTTATTGAAAGCTCTGTAGGTACGCTCTAACCACCAAATATGTAGCGCACATTAAGAAACTACAAAGAACTCAAAAATCCTTTTTAGTCCTACTAAAACTAATCTATTATTCCGACGAAACACTCTGTCCCTAAGCTTGAACGTGCTGTAAAGCTACATGAAGAAGGTACGCCTGTCTGCCCAATTATTAACACCAGGGTTGGACCTAGCTTTAATCTAGAGAAGTTATTGGCAGAATATTTGAATGGAAACTCTAATTACTCAGTAAATTACAACATTTCGAGTAGGGACGAGGTAATTAGTAGATTTTTCTGATTTGTCAATCCTGGAGAGCACGCCATTTGTTTCCTTTGATGTAAAAAATATGTGTTAGAGCATACCAACAGACAAACAACGTCACATAATGAGCGAGAATCTCAGGGAACGTAATACAGGACCATTTGACTAAGTTGATGACTCACTACAGTTACTAAAATTGGTTTTTGAATTTCATTATTTTAAATCTGAGGATAGCACATATATGCAAAAACAGGGTTTCGCAATGGGCTAACCTCTGTCTTACTGCCTTCCCAACATTTTTATGATCCTTATCCAGCAGTTTTTCTAGTCAGACAATTTTTTGTGCCAGTACATAGACGACATTATTTTGCTATACAAGACTGTGGTATTTCTTTACGTGACTCGACAAATTCACGAAAGGATCCAACTCATTCTGGAAGAAAGCAATAAGTCGACCCTTCCCTTTTTGCGTCTGTCTGTCAGAATTGATGGGAATTCGATCAGTTATTGTATTTTTAGGAATCCGACCACTTCCGATATGGTTATACGAATAAAATCTAAACACCCATTGTAATTCGAAAAGGTGGCATCCGGGACTCTTCTCTACAGATTGCATAGTGTCCCATTACCGCATGAAGTTCGTGATCGGGAGTTCAGACGAATACAGATTATAGCATATTCAAATTGATATGACACTGGTGTTGTTTCTAACATCAACAAAAATATATTACGAAAGTTGAACGCGAAATTTAATACTACTATTGCCCCACTGATAACAATAGCTTTGATCCTCCTTACCCCAGCAAGTAGCAGATCATTTGTTGATAGTAAATCACATAGGATATGTTGCTAAAGGTAAATATTAAATTTCTAAAGTTATACTTCCTGATTTTTACATCCCTAAAATTAATGGTTAAAAATTTAGACATATAAAGACTGCAATTCGGGATCACTTCAAAAAGTATCACTTGTGGTGATTGTGATGCCAAATGTGTAGGTCAGACGGGAATAAACTTCCGAACCCACATTAGAGAACACACAACCGACTCTTAGCTGAAAGTCAGCACTAAGCATGCATTTGCGCGAACTGGCCAACTAATCAGCGACGTCCGAAAGAATACGCAGTTACTACATTTCGAAAGGAAAAGCCATCTTGTTAATGCATTGGAGTAGGTTGACATTTATCGCTCTCTAAAAAGATTCCATCCTGAATGTGAAAACAGAGCTGCAACACAAGGGTCTTTTAGCAAATTTTGACTGTTTAGATAGCTATCCATTACTCCAATAGCCACTGTTTTATTATTACTGGTCTTTCGCTCCGCAGACTAGCGTTTTGCGTTTTGTCACTAATGCTGTGTCATATTTCTGAAAAATGGAACTCGGATTACCACACAAGTTTTCTTAATATTTCATGTTGTAACTGTCCATTTTCAGTTTTATAAATGAGACTCAGTCTGTTTCATATTGTTACATTTTTTTAAGAGGAAGCGAGGTGGCGCGGTTGTTAGCACAATGGACTCGCATTCGGGAAGAAGTCGGTTCAAACACGCGCCCGGTCGTCTTGATTTAGATTTTCCGTGATTTCCCTAAATCGCTTGAGGCAAATGCCGGGATGGTTCCTATGAAAGGTCACGCCCAATTACCTTCCTCTTCCTTCCCTAATCAGAGCTTGTACTCTATCCCTAACGACTTCGTTGTCGACGAGACGTTAACACTAATATCCTCCCACCTCCTATTTTTAAGAAGATTAACACATATTCAGCCACTTTCACCCTTCACGCATTCCAGACTGACAGTTTTATTTCCGTCACCACAGACGCCACCCGTAAGCATCTTCCGCATCGCAGAGCGGCCAATACTACCTTGCCTACTGCCGCTCAATCGCCTCCCTGCTCGTAAGGATCTTCTCGTTTATCGAGTTCATTCATTCAGCTTGTTTAGGAACGCTACTACTCTGCCGCTTTGTTTGCTCCAAAGGTCTTGATCCGGGTTAGTATTTCTGTAGGTTCTATGCGTCCTCTCCATTTTAATTATGGACTAGCGCTTCAAGGGCGCTTGTTTTTTTACGCCTGGACATCAATGAAGAGGAGTGATTCTAAGGCAGTTAACATTTATAAATGAGTTGTGAAATAGAATCTGTGAGTACACTTCAAGTATAGCTACATGACACCATTTTTAAGTACCCTTTATTCATCAGATCATTGCTAGGAATTATACATTATAAAAATTATATATTATAAATGTTTTTTTCTTTGTAATTCTTGTACAGATCACCTGAGGATGCGTCTTCAATTGACGCGAAACCGGTCTTGACTTTCAGTAGAAGTATTTTACAGCCAGTGCCAATCGTTTCATTGAAACTTAGGAAATTTGTCTGTCGTTACCCGCAATTTAAAATAAAGCAGTATCTCAGCCTTGCTTATGATTACATTAGTTCCCGATTTCGGACATCATTGTCCTCAAAAGGGCGTTAAGATATTATTTATATGCTTAGTTATCGTTGGAAGCAATTCACGACATACAAAAATGTGCACAGCGCTACTGACTGCATTAACGTGAGTTCTGCGGTCTGCAGGTTAATCAACGCGTGAAGTTCTCGAAATATAAAAAGAAGTTTACGCCAATAAGCATATTTATTTCCAGTACTACCGAATATGTAATGAAATATCAATGCTATCACGTTCCAAAAACTGTCAAGGAATTAGTAATCAAGAAATCTACAGTGGTAAAGATAGCGCCTTTGCGCTGGCTATTAATTTATATTACCTGTTAGAAGCAAACAACTTATAATACATTTTATATAAGAATAGAATATAAAGATCACTCATCTTAGACCACTGCCTGAAGAGATTTTTCTGTTTCCCCTAAATCGCGGCTGGTTGCAAGTGACAGCGTAGCCAGTGGAGTGCTGTCTGCTACGTCCAACATTCCCGAAACACAGATTTCGTTCTGGAAACCTGTCTCTGGAGATATTTTGTGCTAGGATACCAGAGTCGGTTGGGCGACTTGCAGGTCGTCGTCCTCTCTTTACCGTGGCCGTGAGGAACTCCTACAGGTTGGGTTGGGTCGTTTTTGGGGGAGGAGACCAGGCAGCGAGGTCATCGGTCTCCTCGGATTAGGGAAGGAAGAGGAAGGAAGTCAGCCGCGCCCTTTCAAAGGAACAATCCCGGCATTTACCTGAAGCGATTTAGGGAAATCACGGATGGCCGGACGCGGGATTGAACCGTCGTCCTCCCGAATGCGAGTGCAGTGTCTCCTACAGGTATCACCCATCTTGCCAGATACAGAATACTGGGACACCGCACTTGCAGTCTCATTTGCCGAGGTGGTTTTGCGAGTATCGGTTATTTTAAGGAAAAGCTTTCCCGACATCTTTCGTGAGAGTGATAATCACGCTGCGTGCCATACCTGAATGGGTATGAGCAGCAACTATAACGAATTATAACAAATTAAAAGCTCTCAAACCATATTTGGAGCTATAATGCAAATGAAGCGACAAATGTCTCGATCATCCGCTGTTTGAACGAAATGGAGAAATCGGTGGAATACGTTGGTTATTTCGTTATGTCCAGTACCTCAAGTGGTTGTCAAAACATGCTAGTGTTTTTCTCTTTACAAAAGATGTTCGTTTCTACCATGGAGTATTCCTCCAGTGGCGTACGTGTGTAGTTGAGGAAACTATTGATACCTTATTCTGATACTAGTGCCTGGCGAGTGCAGAACTGTTTCAACGAAGTGTTAAACACAAGAAGCGATTAACAAACGAATAAATGTCTCTTAAGCTATAACTGCAACATTGACGGACCAAGTGCGAGAAAAAGCGCGTTGCTGTCTTGGAGAGTTTCCGGGTAAACTGACAAGTCACGTAAGCCGCCGGTCGTTCCGAAGTATGGAAACAGCGGACAACATCGAAGCTATCCAGAATCAAAGTTATTCAACTTCTTTACGTTTTACTTACACGGATATTTGTAGTAGAGGTTTTGCTATTCACTTACATAAAATGCTGATGTTAAATTCCGTGCGGTAGGTAAATCGATTTTGCTGTTTTTAGAACCGAAGGCAATTTCCTTCGCTGCCGTCGTATATTAGTGAGGCTATCTACGTGCATGGGCACGCTCGTGTGTGTGTGTGGGGGGGGGGGGGGGGAGATGGACAACGGGTTCTGAGGGGAAGGCAGGAGGGCGACAGGAACACACACACACACACACACACACACACACACACTTTGTATCAGTTATAAAGATAATGTTGTTTCAAGCGGTAAGGTGTACAAATCTACTCATGCTCGAAAAAAACTGAACACATTGAACGACTAGAGATAGGACCTTCATATCCACAGGAGATCTACACTAGTATGTTCTGCAGAAACGATTAGCTTTGAACCACGTGGGCTAACAAGTTCATGGTCAACATCGATATAGTGGCCCAGCACCGCCTACCGGTAAAATGTGCCTGCGGTTCTCGTTGTCGCTGTAAACCGAAGTTAATGGATAAGTGTGACTTGAGCAGATGTGCAGGTTGCCTCGCAGATGTATGCACGAACCGTATCGTCAGATCAGTGAGTTTGAAAGAGGGCGCATTATTGGCATGAGAGAACGAGATGCATCCATCCGGGAAATTGCTGCTCGTGTGGGACGAAGTGTTTCGGCTGTGCAACGAGTGTATGAAGAATGGTTCACGGAAGGCCATAGAGGTGGGTCAGGTCGCACAGCCAAGACCACACCCGAGAAGATCGTCACCTCATCCTTGCGTTGTAGGACAAATCTGAGTCCTCATCGGCTCTGGCGCAACAGTGTAACACATTGTACATCATCAGGGGTGAGAATCCGCCACCGTTTATTACGGCGTGGATTACGTGCCCATCGTCCACTTCTCCGCCTATCTTTGACGAATGTGCAGAAACTTGCTAGACGGCAATGATGCATTGAACGACGTCACTCGGGAACAGGAATGCCACCAAGATAATGTTACCAGAAGAATCCAGGTTCTGTTTGTCTGAAAACGATGGCCGAATTTTGGTTCGTCACAGTCAGGGTGAGCGTCATCAAGGTGACTGAATTTGCGCAATACATACAGCGCCAACTCATTGCTTTACAGTGTGGGCTGCTGCTGGTTAGAACCATAAATCATAGTTGGTGCTTGTCCAGGGCACTGTCACCAGTGTGATCTAAGTGAATGTTATCCTGCGACCCGTAGCCATATCCTTTCTGCACAACACCCCAGACGCCATTTTTCAGTAAGACAATGCACTACCACGTGCTGCTGCACCAACGCGTGCCTTCTTGGTGTCACAGGATGTCAGCCTTTTGCCCTGCTCCATCAGACTTGTCGCCAATCGAAAATGCGTGGGACATGGTAAAACGACGAGTGCAGCGCTGTGACCCAACGCTAATCACCACAGACGAACTCCTGAACCAGGTGAATGTTGCATGGGCGGCTATACATCATGACGCCATTCTATACACGTCGATGACATCACGCGTGAAAGAAGTTACCAGGTCCCATTTCGGACCCTGTGCCTACTAGGCAAGCGGGCCCTTGCTGAACTGAGGTGACTGAAATGCTAATCATTTCTGCAGAATATAATATTGTGTTTCTAAAATGCGAAAGTCTTAGCTACTAAATAATGTATGGAGTGTTCACTAAATTATCGTGGCCATATTGCCCTTACTGCCTTATAATTATATTGTACATAATTAATAGAGGTATGTTAATTCTGCCTTTAGTTACAAGACAATGCGCGATCATCGGTGATATTTTATGCGTGGTTTTCGCTCACATCAGGAAACGCTGTCTGCTTGCACGTTTTTGAGTCATTCCTCCATTTGGTGCTGCTGAACGTGGCCTAACCCCACGCTATCAATGATTCTTTTGATGTGAAACACATCACAATAAAGCATCACTACTGTGGTGCTTCACATAAAAAATGCATACATCCGCAGGGTCAATGTGAAAACTCACTTAATTTGCAAATAGTTTGTATAAGATCTTCTTCTGCTTGAAGGTACTAGATGGTGCACGACCGACGAAGTATGGCTGTGCCATCCAGACATTTTACTGCTACTTCTAGAAATATATTGAATTTTACTTGCCATAAAATTCTGTAAGAGAAAATTAACAATATATTCCAAATAGCTTTAATATATCACACAGCACTTAAATGTACAGAACTCGAAAAATTTACAAACGTTGTACAAAACACAACCTCATGCAGCAACCATAACTGTAGAAACAAAAACTGTAGAAAATGGCGGACATGCTTGTGGTGGTCTCTAGTGCGTAATCCTTAATGTGATTCTAAAATCAGTCAGCAGAGTGCGGAACTGACCGAAAACGCGATGTGTTCTCGGGTACACTTTCCTCTAGGTACAACACTCCTCTGTATTCGCTTCTGATCTGAACCAAATTCCAGCTTAACACTATTGTACCGATGCCTAAGATGTGCTTGCAATACAGCAGGATTTCTACATTTATACGAACTAGGGCTGGGAGACACACTTGCTTCTAATCTTAGCGACTTCGATGTTATGGTTAATAACATATAACACTAGACGGCTCTTTCTAAATTTGCTCCGCGGCCACTTTGATCTCAGGCAGGTGCCGTAATAAAATTCGGGCTACCATAAACTCTCTTGGTTATACATGTGTGTCTATTTGTGATAAAACATCAGTTGAGAAACACGTGAAATCCAGCCATATAGTGGTCCTGATTCTAACGTTAATCGCTATTGCACTCCAAATATGAAGTTATTTAAAGTTCGATCAGACACTGCATTTCCAAGCTTGTATTTCTAGAGGCAGAGTAAAATCCCCCCATAAATTTGAAGATTCAGTAAAAATGACGAACTTGGATTAATTAATTACCTACCGGTTTAGATATATGCAACACAGCTGAAACCACACCTCAGTTAAAAAAAAGTTGGGGTTGCGGGAATGGAACGAGCTTAACTGAAGTGTAAAACAGTTAACCTCTCGTTTGCATTTGTCATTTACATTCGACTCTACCACATACTGTATATAATTAACTCTGCTAGACATGAACATGAAAGTGCCTTTATTTATTTATTGCCTATTAATTTATTATGACAAGGGTTCTATTTAAGCCTTTTTATTGTGGGCTGTTTTAACAACAAGGGTCATTCCAGAACACATTATGGAATGAAAATAGTTGTACAGCAGCAATTCTGTATGAATAATAACAAAAGAGTCAACTAGACATAAATCACGTATACAACAAGTGTAACCTCTGTCTCATACATTATTTGACGCACGTGTAGAAACAGCTATAGCAGGATGGAAAGCAGAGTGACGGAAACCTTTCAAAATACGTGACAATAACCTTATACATCATAAGATTATTGAAGGTACAAAGGGGCACTGGATAAGTTAAACTACGTTGTCAAAGGATGTCATATGAAAACATCAATGGAGAGAACTGAAACAATAGACTTCCACGGTAAAAACAAAATCTGTTACTGGTAAAGATTCGCTAACATTTCTAACATTTATACAGTTTAAATAAAACATTACATTTTCACTGTAAAAATAATGTAAGTTATATTTATAAATACCTAAAAATAAAAATATTTCCTTAACATCTTCAGTGTCACGCTCTAACAAGGGGAGGCCGCCAATTGTGAAATTCAGATTCGATCCATACTGTGCATAACAGAAGCTCATGGCCAGAGGTGTAATGTGGCAAAGCACCAAGATGCACTTCTCAGCCGTTGTCGAGAAAATTGAGTTAAAAGAAAACGTTACGGTGAAATACTCTCTACGATTATTACCTTTTTTTATAGCGTTGTGGCGCAGCGGTAAGCGCTCGGGTTCATAATGTAAAGGTCGCCGGATCGAATCTCGCGCCATGCAACTTTTTTTTATTATTTGTTTTTTTGTAATTCAAATGTATATATATATATATATATATATATATATATATATATATATATATATATATATAATTCCCGGCAATCAGTTGCAACAATTATGCATATAATAAGCTGTAGAAAGTCGTTTGTCGTGGAAAAATAAAACTTGAAATAAAACACAATATCACAAATAGTATTCAAGTGGATACAATTTATTGAAAAGTTCGGTATACAGTCGCACATAATTAACAATTAGTGACCAGAAGTAGCTGGACTATCGCACGAACCAGAGTGATAGTTATCACAGAAACATGGAGAGCAGAATGCAGCATGACATCGAGCACATCTGATAAACGTTGCGTTTTTACAAGAACAATTGTTTTTTAAATTATCTGTTGGGAAATACACCTGACTAACATTCTGAAAAAATTATTCTATCGTTCGTCAGGTTTGATGCATACCACGCGTATCGTATCATATCGGCAAAAATCGGAGAAGACAATTGATGGTGGACGATGGATTGGAGATATATATATATATATATATATATATATATATGTGTGTGTGTGTGTGTGTGTGTGTGTGTGTGTGTGTACATTTGAATTACAAAAAACAAAATAAAAAGATTTGCATGGCGCGAGATTCGATCCGGTGACCTTTGGATTACGAAACTGAGCGCTTACCCCTGCGCCACAAGGCTGCAGATAATTACTAATCGTAGTGAGTATTTCACCGCAACGGTTACTTTTAACTGTCGATTTTCTCGACAACGGCTGAGAAGTGCATCTTGGTGCTTTGCCACATTACACCTCTGGCCATGAGCTTTTATTATGCACAGTATGAATCGAATCTGAATTTCACAATTGGCGGCCTCCCTTTGTAAGTTTACCAATTTGGGTTTCCCATAAAATACCACAAAACAGACGATCCCCAAACAAGCTTACTAGATTTAGACAGTGGGAATGGTACACCGTTAGCGAAATTACGTAAGGTAGCTGCAGTTTCATTATCGTTCTGTAGGTGCGATCACGGGGCCCCGCATTTGGTTCCCGCTCTGGTAGTGAATTATATCCGCTTTGGTCTGGTTGTGTGTGTTACTCCCATCATCAGTTCATCATCATACGCGTAAGTTGACGAAGTGCTGTCAACTAAAAACCCGAGAAGGCTATTCCCTCCCAAATGCTCCCTACGCCCATTTCATTTTTTGTGTAGGAACGAAATCAGGACTGTAACACCTATCGACCAAAATGGAGTTCCTGCGGTCTATAGTGGTTTATTCACAGTCCGACTATGATTTGAAATCGTAATACTAAATGTAATCGTTTCTTTGGCTGGCACTTGAGGAAAATATATATAGAAGTTTCTGGCAGCTTAACACTATGTGCAGGACGGGGAAGCGAATTCGGCACTCTGAGCTACACAGGCTATGCTCTTACGGGCAGAACTGTCCGGCCACGACTAACTCAACCGCCCCCCCCCCCCCCCCCGCGCCTCGCCCGTCACACCACACCACTCCCCTTCAATCCAAATCCCACAAAAAGGTCTCCATCATACCTCACAATACTATTTCTCCCAGGAGTGCTAGCCACTAGTTGTACTAGAGAACGTCTGTGCAGTGTGGAAGGTGGGAGAGAGATATTGACAAAGATCAATCTTGGAGGGGTTTGGCAGCTGTGAAGGGCACAGTCGGTGGTAAATTGCCTGGGAAATGCTACGTTCCGGCTTCAATTCAGAACTGGCTCTGTTTTACTAAGAAACTTCAAACGTACATACATACCGCTGCTCAGTTAAGGATTCAGTCTGGAGCAAAATTTGTATACGTTCTGGGAGGAATATGATTTTCAGTCTAGCTGCTTATGGATGTAGGTCGTAAAAATAACACGTGGACTGATTTCAAAAATCAGCATAAAGAGAAACGGTAAAAACTTCATAGTAACCTGCTGGTACGACTTTACCTGGAAGAGTGAGATATTTGACTCTCGAGCATGACAAGAAACATCGAGCCTTGAGGTATTTACAATAGATTCCAATTTTTCAAAGAAAAATCATGGGGACTGATGTATCGAAAAATATGAAGATGTTCTTACGTTAAGTATGTAAGTGGACTATCACGCATTCAGTAGCTCAGTCATTCTTAAATATGGATAATAAGAAATCCAGAATACTGAATTCGATATTTCAAAACTATTGCACAGTGTTCCTTTCTTCAGTTATTGGAAGAACGCAAAAATGACAATACTGAGATAAATGAGTACAGTATCCGTATACGACGCATTAATAACTTCACTATACACTGGTAGTATCGATGTCTACTAGAAGGTATCCAAATAAACGACACATCAATATGAACGGTGAAATTAGTCTCAAGAAAATCGTCGCTTTCGTCGGTGTTGGTGTTCCATGCCAGTATTTACACAGCAGGCATGAAGCAATAAAAATCAATGGGCATTGTTACCTGTGGAGATCTGAAGTTTCTGTTGAATGTTCTACTTCGTTTCAGTTATGTGCTAACGATTCATCATCAGTTCCAAACCCGTCCCTCAGTCACCCTTCTACGCATCTGCAGTGGAGCAGAGAAGTCCACTATCAGCTGTTTTCCAAATACGATGGTACACTTGTCAATGTTTGTGAAGCACTTGTCAACCGATATTATACACAAAACAAAGTCGATAGGTTCCATTTTGATGACTCCACTAGATGACTCCTGCCGATTGTCGAGATTTAGGCAATTGTGTCCTACGGTCATTATGGCCACTGAACCCATTACGTAAGGGAATCACTATTGACAGAAAAATTAAGGAAGATGCGAATACGAGTAAACATGCGAGAATCTGGTTGCAAATCGAAAACAAACAAATGCCGACTGACGAAAAAACGAAAAGTCGATGAAAGCTATGTGAATTATATATCGGCTTACTCAGTGGCAAGCGTTAACCGGCAATTAAAGGAAATAACGGATGCTAAAAGAACTAGAACGCAAGATTTATAGCTCAGTTTTTATGTGGCGAGAAAACAATTATCCGTCGTGTCTGTAACTCGAAAACTTGAGAGGTGGATGCTAAAAGAACTAGAACGCATGAATTATAGCTCAGTCTTGCTGCGGCGAGAAAACAATTTTCCGTCGTGTCTGTAACCCGAAAACTTGCGAGGTGGTTTTGAAATGTGATCCAGGAGGAACGAGCCTCCATTGTTAGGCATAATAATTTTCAGCGAACATGGCTCCGTATACCGAGTACATAACACATCGAGCTGGCGGAATGGAAGATTTAACGATGGGAGCCAGCAGAGATTTATCCCATTTTACGAGGTCCCTATCAGCCACACATAAGTTAAGCAGAACCAGTTGAAAAAAAACGCAAATGATATTTCGTGAACTGATTTAGGTTCCGACTCGAAGCTGTATAAACCGGTTACCAGCCAAGAGAAGCGGGTGGAAAACTGGAGACAACTGATACGGAATTCCCGCTTTTTCTGGCTGCGTTACCTAAGGGAAATTACATTTTTCTCAACAAAGAAAATCAGAGCGTTTTTAATAAGGAAATCAGAAATGAACTAACGTCCGAATATACGAGCGAAATACCAAATCATAAAGGAGACTCCACATAGGAATCGTTTTAATTTCAAAGGTAGAGCGACAATTCTCAGAAATACAAGAACATATTCTTCCTCTAAATCTGTGTATTAAAAAAAAGTAAGCTGCCGCCAAGAATACATTTGTACCTTGTTAGTATTAAGGCATACGGCAACCAATTTGGTCGATACCGTGAACAGAAAGTATCGCATTGTGTACATCACGCTTATGTAAATATAAGTCAGTCAAAAATTAGGCTTCTTCCCCATATTGTATAAATTATTAAGAAGATGTGTGTTCAAGTACTACGTGGTAGGATTCGGTTGGTCTTTAGATATCAACAAAGCACAGTGGAAGGGCGTTGAGGAGTTAAGGCCTGCACTGGTGAAAAATATACTGAAAAATGAAACTGATCAATAAGTGGTGCCGAAGATGTGCTTCGTTTTCTTGCAACTTGGAGAGTCATTTTGCATATTTATTTCAACATTGAGAATTGTAACCCCTATTTATCTTGGGTGGTATTCTAGTCATAAATAAATACACATAGTAATGAACATGCTTTTGTGTGTGACTATGTGTTTTACAGACTATCGACTTGAATGTCCTCCAGCATGCGAGTCCCCTGTCCTAACCTGTGCGCCACTCCCACGATATATTACGTTCGTAAGACAGCCTCGGAATCCCTGGAGGTTAGAAGGGGGTGAGAGGTAAAATGATAGAAAATGACAATATCAGCGCCAAATACAAAGTTTTCTCGTTTTCCAAGCATATTGCAGACAATCCTATGGCATTTAAGTCCAAGTTTACTCGAAAACAGAAGTTGACCCCGGAAGTACGTGTTGAATTTCGTAACATCGTGATCTCAACAGCAAAGAAATCATTAGAAACCTATCCGAAACCAGTTCGATTAGCAAAAGAATACTGCACAGGCAAAAGATAGCTTCAGAAAAGTTCTACAAAATCGCTATTCCTATTAAGTGAGCAGGTGGAAGTTCAAAGGTCTTCTTGTTAGAACATTGTCAAAAGGGGTATGGATATTTATCATTGCAATTTTTTCTGCTCTACGTACGTTATCACTTCCAGAGCGGCTTGTGAATCTTCAGCTCTGACACTGGCTTCTGGATCTTCAGATTTTCGCTTCGTTCGATGACATAATTCAGCCTCTCCTAGTATGTGAACCAAAGAACAGGTGCCATGTTGCAGAGGGTCTAAGAAATGTTGCGACAAAGGAACCCTTGACGGGAAACTTCATCCAACGACGCCACATAGCTTCGAAATTACAGGCGCCGGCACCTGCCACTACGTCACCCCTTTGGTAGTAAAAGGGCTCTCAACGCTGATGGACCGCAGGCGGGATGTCTTGCAATGTTGTTTGTTATTTAGTGATCGCTACTGATTCCTACGATCGTAAAAGGAGAACATGAATCTAATTGCTTCGTAGAAAGCTCTTGCACCCTATGCCCGCGATGCGTGTAACCCTCTAAAATCCGTAAGTTTTTTGGTATGCAATGAAACTCATGTCATAAACCGTCATCCAACAACGCAACAGAGCATCGCATTCATTGGAAGCAGGGCCTGTCTACACAGTAGCTAGCTACATCTTTTCCACTGGCGATCGTGGCAATCAGTCGCGATCACTGAATAACAAACAACATTGTGCGATGGTCCGCTTATGTTACGTCAAGGTATAAAGTCACATTTGATGCCGATGGGGTGGCCTAGTGATAGGCGCCGGCGTCTATAATTTCGACTTTCTGTAGTGACGATGGATGATGTTTCCGGACACAGATTCCTGTCCTCGATTTGTTACCCCACACACACTCTACAAAAGCTCAAAGTTTGTCGCAACATCTCTGGAACACCCTGTGTAAGGGTCTACGAAGAGTTTTCGATTTGAGAGCATTGCCGCAGCGTATATGCAACGTAGTGCGACTCCATTGTGGGCATATACACACCGAAATGTAGGGAAGGAGTGTGCAGAATTATTATTTAATTTAGGGACGACTAGAAACTTCAACAATAAGAAACAACAGGATTAGCGTTGCCACAACTTAACAAATAGCCTCTAGTTCCCTAACGCTACATCAATGCCCGTTCCCAGCTGGCCATGGTTGATTGGCTAATGGAGATGGGTGCCTTCAGTAACTGCTTACACAACATTACTAATTTACATAATTTATTAATAATAGTTCACCAAAAAAAGTCTTAAAACACTTCATAAAAGACTGATTAAATAACTGTTCTTTCCGGTAATAAATTCTCGACCAATAACAGTACCAAACAACATCACTTGTAAATAAATTTTACAGAATCGTAATGGTAGAAAGGTACCTTTCAAACTTTAAAATTAACTTTTATTTAATACGCAGATAAAAAAGAATATACAAATTCACAGTTAGCATTCATGGTAAATTCCAGTATTTATAACAAGCTGAACTACAGCGCAGAACTGAATTTCAAATCAATCCAATGAGTAATCTTGGTAACCGAAAATTATGTTCACAAATAAGAAATATAATAACTTTATGACAACGCCCATCCGGCATTGGCCACACCTTTACACACTCGTCAATTCCGTTGAAAAGTGACAGTTACTGCTGAATCTCCACACATTTAGGCAAAATGACACAGCAGAAGTCACTGAAGGTTGATACATGTACCGTATTCCACTACTTTCTTCTCCAATATCATGACGTCCTTATTGTGGGCGAACATGCTACAGCACAGCGCGTTCAGGTTGGGACCACGCTGTCTTGTTTATCTGCCGTGGCAAAACAACCACAAACGACATCGGCCACAGTTCGCCGTAATTGCGTCCATACAGCCGCAGAGCCCACGGCTTATCGTTCGACAGCAGCGTTTAATTCCCAAGCGTCTCGGTTTCACCATCCGTCCATAACCATAGAGTGCTTGAATTATCAAATGCACAATTCGGACCATCCAGGACCCCAACACACTGCCGTTCCGTCCTTCTCGCTCGGTACTGTCTAATCCTCCACTCCTCGTCACCAGAGGGCCACTCGCCACCCCAGTATCTCTGGCGAGGCCAATATCGACCTTAAAACTCGCGGCCAGAACACAATCGTGCCGAAAATCAGCACAGGAGTTAGTTTGGCATTCGTATCTTTTAGACGTGTGTGTGGTAAATGCGGAAACGTGAATAATGGCGAATTTATTACAAAATTCGCCCAAACAGATCAGTGCGCTTTTTTTTCTTGTCTCCCTATGGACAAACAGTTGTAGACGTCCGTCAGAGAACGATGTATAAGTATGTAGCGGCATGTCTTCCGAAAACCACCGTTGTGTAATGGTGCTGCTGCCTCGTGGGACGGACGTCCGCATACCGCAAATGTAGTAACGCAGCAGTTACGCCAGCATAAGTGGGAGACATTTGAGTACCCTCAGTACAGACACGATCTTGCCCCATGCGATTATGACGCCTTCAGTTCATTAAAAAAGGTCTTGAAGAGTCGACGATTCCTGTCGGACGAGGACGTGCAGCAGCCAGTTTCGGACATTTTCAAGCGACGGAACAAAGTCGTATGCCAAACGGGTATTTTTTTATTGCAAAATTATAAACCTGTTACCTGATATTTTAAAACAGGTCGTACATATTACAGTTTCAGTTTTTCATCTTTTTACAGTTTTTTTATTTTTTATCCACAGCATTTACAAAGAATGATACTTTTTTAAAATAACAATTATTTAAGGTTGAAATATAAATCAATTTTTTTGTTTTTATGAAGAATATAAAAAGATGAAAGGATAGAGGAGAGATTTGTTAGTACCTTCACCGAATGTGACTGACGGTGAATACTGTAACGTTCCCTGGCCGCGCACACACTATTAATAAACTAAAATTTAATTGTAATATATACACCGCTATGAAGCAATTTGTATATACTGTAATTATTTAACAAAAAATATTATTTAATTTTGTGTAAAGGACATTCGTTATTATTGTAATATTTTCTGTAGTAATATTCTCGATGTATTTATGATTGTAATATTTCTATACTCATAATGTAATTACGAAATGTGTCAATATCTGCGATATTGAAAAATGTAAAATACAGCCGCAGATTGCAAAGAGACAATAACGGTTGATAGTCGTATAAATAGGAATACATAGTGTGCATTCTTTGTCGTCTTTCTCGAGAGCTGAGAGAGAGAGGAACCTGTGACGTAGCATTTTATGAATGGGTAGACTTCATCTATCTGTATCTAGATTTAGTCGCCATTAGAGGAGAAATTACAAACTAATGTAAGTTGAATTATTGTCGTGGTCTAAATACATATAATTTATCAAAAGTATGTATTAATAATGTAAATTAGCTTGCCCATGTCATCTATAATATTTCTTTAAAGAATTTTCAGCATTTTTAGCGGTGTTGCTGGGCTGTGCCGCGACCGAACGATTTGCAGCGGCGGCACATTTAAAAAATTGTTCCGCTAAGAAAAATTAACCAAACCCGTAAATCGGGAGCAGATAAAAATTAGCTGTGAATTAAGAAAATGTTTTTCTTTTACAGCGATCCTGAGACTGACGGAATTTATTACTAGTTTCACATTTGTGCATTCATAGGCGGATAGTTAATGTTGAAATTTAACAATTTGTTGGTTCTTTCAAATAACTTAAATGTATAGTGAAGTGTGTTTCATCAATGATAATTAAACGTCGGCTTGGCAATATTTAACCATTTTCTGCTAATAGAGACAGTCTTGTGTTCCATAGCTAACGCCGGGAAAGAATTCAGTAAATATTTAAAAAAAAAAAACCACTGCATTTAGAAAATGTGTGCCAAGGCCAAATTATGTAAAAGATATAATTCTCAACTAAATATTCTTAATGAGTTAATATGAATCTATCAGCATGAGAGGGTTGACTAAGTTCACGTAATTTTAAATGTACTTAACTCAGTCTAAATAGATTTTTATTACCACACGTAAATAAGAGGTTCTACAACAAAGTTCGTACTGAAAGAAAGAAAGAGCAAATAATAACAAAAAAGGTAACATTTGAAAACAAAATCATTTCATTATATAACTTTATTTATTTTTTTAATTTAATTTCATTAAATTGCGCCCAATAACGCGGGGCTCGGATATGCAGTGGCCACAAAATACCCATGAGATAACTAGGGAATTATTGTAGTCGAACTTTGTTGGAGAACAATTAATAATTTTTTTCATGTATTGTATGTTTTGCCTAACCAATATTGTGTGGTAATACCTGTATATGATTTTTTGCATGAGAACACTATATACCCAGAGGCAAGCTGAAGAAGAGAGCTCATCATATCGAAAAATTAATTACCTACCACAATACCAGGGGGCAGCTGCACCCAAGATAGATCACCAAAAGGTAAAGCTACAGTGTAGTTGTCCTGTGGGTGGTGAAGTAGCCTCAGTGCAGTGTTCTCGGATCATTAGTGGTGTGCTTGTTGTTAGTGTTCTTTTTTAAAATAACAGGACATTTGAGTAGTTAGTCATCGTAGTATGTAATAAGTGTGTTGCAACAAATGACCATTTCTTGTGTGATTATGTCAGTGAAACCTGAGTGTTAGGATATTTAGTTCAGATTTTGTTTCTTTTGTTGACTATGGTTAGATTGCGTAGTCAGAAAGATATAAACATGGATGACGAACAACAGTTAGCAAGCAGTGATACCGAGTTAGAAAGTGGGGCACAAAGTAATGTTAGTGGCGTAGTTCAGGAAGTACAATGTGAGAATCGGGGGGCAGAAGGGTCAAGAAATGTTGCCACCGACAGCCAGTGATTCAGTTGAAAGTAAAAATACTGTACCACCCACAAGCACTAGACACGGACCGGAGAGTGGTGAGGTGTCAGAAGTGCAATCATTAAGAGTTATGTTCCAGCGCATGCTCAATTTCCAAGCTACGTTTGTGGATGAACAAGCAAAGCGTGACCAGAGATTGGTAGCTGAATTTGCACGTATGCAAGCAGAACGCGAAAGAGAACGTGATGCTAAACAAGCAGAGCGTGATCGACGCCAGCATGAGAGTCTTGCAGTTAATGCTATCCTTGGAAGCTATGCAAAGTGAGATTGTTAGTTTGAGACAAAACTATGAAACCATACCCAAAGCGGTGCAAGAACTGAGCGAAAGAGTAGATAATATCCAAGTGGATAACGCCAGTATCGTAGATGAAATTAGTGTACTGTCTAACAGGATGGAACAATTAGAAATTGACACAAGTCAAGCAATTGAGTAGAAATTGTCCGAACAAGTGCACAAAATTGAAAACCAATTTATAAAAAATAATAGACGAGAGGGTGCACGCCGCGATTGAATCCCAAGACGTGGGCTCCAATGCGCAAGTGTGGGCCTAGAAAAGGCGGTGCACACTGACATTCCGCTGTGGCAGCAGAATGTCAACCGTCGTCTTGCGGAGCTGGAAAACAGCTTGCTGCACGGCGACGCACAGGCGTGTATCATGCCAGCCAGGTCTATCAATGATAGGCATATAAATATAGCAGTGAAAAATTGCGACTGCAAAACAGAATAGGCAACCAATGTTAGCGAAACAAACAAATGTCACTCCAAAATAGTGATTGAAGAAAGCCTGATTAGAAACCGACAGTTTCAAATCTTTACAACGGAGAAGAAATCTGTTCACCTTGTAGTATTTACCAAGAGATTTAGAAACATTTTGCCTAGCGTTTATGTCTTACATACAAGGAGATGCTGCATTATGGGCAACCGAAGCAGCTGACAGTTGCGACACATATGAGCAATTTGAAAAGGCATTCTTGGCCAAATATTGGTCAACATGTATTCAGGAGAGATTATGGAAAGAGGTATATAATCCAGAGCCGCATTCTCCACGATTAGGAAATTTGCGAAAATATTTTGAGAAATACATTAATAAGAGCCGTTACTGGGACGAGCAGATTTCATCCCGGGATTTGATCAGACTTTTGAAATCACACTTGCCGATACACGTAAAGGAAAAACTTATACACGTACCGGAGAACGACATGGAACATTTCTTGTCTGTTCTGGACTCAATTGACCTGATTCAGGAAGATGTTCAGGCAGCCTCTGAACAGGCTAGAAGTAACGGAAACGGTTACAGAAATTGTCGAAATAACATGCCTCCACCAAATAATGGAAACGGCGGAGGTAACAATAGGAGACAAGATTATGTACAAAACGGGAATAGAGGTAGAGAACGGAACGGCAATAGTCCGCCGGTGAATAATTGCCGTAAAAGGAGGTCAGAGGACCGATATGAAACAGGCCCACCAAGCAATAGTAGATGGAAAAATGCCAGGGGCCGTGGAACGCTGATACCTATAACGATGCAAACCAAACTTGGCCACAGAACCAGAGGCCCAGTCCGGACCGGCAAAACAGTGAAAGATATGACAATAACGACCGCCACCACAAACTGCGCCAATTGCGCAACCGTGGCGGCCGACGCAACACAACTTACACATAGTGGAGGTCAGCGACACAGAGCAGCCGCACCCATCCACCTGTAATAATCCAACAAACTAGATTCAGCCGAGATACGCTCTCCATCGTCGGCTGAGGTTTGGAGTGAGAGCAGCCCGACACAGAACAAAACCTCGAGAATCTGTATCCTCAGGTATAATGACGGGCACAGATGGGACATGAATTAATAACTGCATAAAGGAGCACAAAGACAAAGTACAAGCGATAATAGAGATCAAAATTAACAATATTGATGTGCAAGCAATCGTAGATACAGGTGCTACTGTCAGTGTCATGAGTATGGACTTATTCAGAGTACTGGGGAAAGAAAAGCGTATGCTGACTTTTCCTGTGAACAATTGAAAAGTCACTGGAGCCATCAGTGCACAGCGACAAATAATTAAACTCCAAGTGCGGGTAGAGATGTATATAGGGGGAGAAGCCATAGCGTGCTCATTCCTGGTAGTAAAGGGTTTAAAGGTAACCTGCATTTTGGGAGTAGATTTTTTGAGAGAAAGGGACGCAGTAATCGACCTTTCTCGGGGAAAATTAAGTTTGATGAACGCGGGTAGGAGGATAGAATTGTCCATGCTCAGATCTGAAGAGGTATCTGTGCCTAATTGTAACGCTATTAACATAAAATGTAGGAATCAGTGGATACTACATTTAGACAATCATTCTCTAGGACAAAATCTCTATTATCCAGACGTACAAGGTGATCAATTAAAAGCAAATGTGGACGCAATTGTGAACAAAGTATCACAGTCCGAAAAGCTGAACTCAGTGCAACAACAGGATTTGGTACAGTTATTACCTAACTATGCAAATGTATTTTCAGAACGAACAGGAATTGTTAAGGAGTATCAATACAATATCGTGGTGAAGCCTCACAAAACCTACTGTAAAACCTCATACTCCATTCCTTAGTCCAAGAAGGATATAGTAGCTATCTCTTAGCAGATCCCCACTCAGGGAGAGTACGGGGACTGTATCCGCGTAACGATGTGAAAATATTCCTACAGTAAATGACTAACAGTCCTATGTGTTATGTGTAAAAAAAGGGACACCATTATTTTGAAAATGAATGAACATTAATGATGTGTGATCTGTAGAGATAATGTACTAGTGTAGAACTATTTAGTTATAAGAATATGATTGACTTTCTCTTTTGTTTATGAATATTTGTTTTATGTTTTCTTTTAATTAGTGTTAGCTTAAACATGCTCTAAATGTCTGCACATATAACCTGATTAGTGCAATTATTTATAGTGTTAAATTGTGACAGAGATCAGTCAGGAGGAACATTTTAGTAGTGATTAGTTTGTGTACTGCATAATATTCTATATGTGTGTCAAACTTGAAATATTTCTTGGTACAATCTTTTCTATTATATATATATATGTGTGTGTGTGTGTGTATGTGTGTGTGTGTGTGTGTGTGTGTGTGTGTGTGTGTGTGTGTGTGTGTGTAGCTGTCAGATTGACAGATTCGAACCCAGAATAATATCAATAATATGAGACCCTGAGAACTTTATTTTCAAACCAGTGTTATAAAAGATAATAATGCACCCAGTAGTGACCCGAGGGCACCATGGGAGGCAAACTTATTGCAAATTTAAGTAACGCAAAGTTACGCACAAAGAAGCTTCAATTGAAGCATGTGCAAATCGAATCAGTTAAAAGAGCTAGCCCGATACAGTCCAAGTCAATTTTAGCCTACGGAAACTACACTGTAGTTACGTAGGACCTTGAAAGTAAAGTGAGACATGATTTCAAAGGAGTTATTGAACAATATGCCTGAATCCGGCTGGAATGCACAAATAAAATCTACTCGAACATAAATATAGATGATTTTTTTAGCAAACTAATACGAAATTTTAATATTTGTTACCATGTACGCAATTATCAATCACCTTGGTAAAGAGCGAACAAAGAAGTTACGAATGTGCTGTTACAAAAAATTGCACAACGGACATTGTAACTGAAAAAACTTAAACAAAAGTGTAGTATTGTGTGGCAGAGACAGACAGTGACTATTAAACCTGCAGCAATACGTCACGAGGTTGTTTTGAACAAGCAATAAGAAACTGTATTATCGCCGTGTGTGCAAGTGGACAAGGAACTAGCACGACACGAACAGTGAGCCGATAACAGACGGTGGACCAAGTTAGTGTCAAACTATAACTCTTTGTGTGTCAAGTGACGCCAGAAAAGCGCATTGACTACAGAGATACATTTTGTCCTAAGGTGAAAACTTGCGTGTGACTAATGACAAGTCATGACATGGTGAAAAAATATTGTGTGCCCATAAAACGTGTTACTGTGACAACGAAACATTGTGCAAACCAGACTAGTGAAGGCCTACTGAATAATAACTGCCAATAACTGTGTGCGTTCTTTCCCACAGCAGGAAAAATGCCCATAAGGATAGTACACTGTTTGTGAACTTGTTGCATGTTTGCTGGAGCACTGCAAGAAGATGTCACACGGGCATCCGGCTACTTCAGCCATGGAGCGGCCGCAGCAGCCCGTAGTAGACTAGACAGCCACACGCCTCTCCGCGCCGTAGCTGTCGACACCGGGGGCGGTGACCTACACGGAGCCGACGCTCCGCGCCGAGCGCCGCTCAACAATCATTCCGCACCGCTCGCCAACAACAGCATTATTGACATATTCCAAAATATTTACACAAACTCATGGGCATAACATGTCAATGTACTTGATTTTTGATAAACAGTGAACATTTATTATGTATACCTGTAAATTGACAAGAGAAAATGAACACTAACAAGATTTGTAACACGTAGGTAGTGGGAACATTATGAAAAGAATGACTGTTAAAGAGACAAGATTAATCATGAACCAACTGGAATGGCTGGGCTCCGGCACAGTTTTGCCCAGGTTTCCTGTCTGCCTTCGCCCAAATGGGGGAGCCATGAACATATGTAACCCTGGGACTAATTAAAAGAGCCATTCCATAAAAAAATACAGAATTGTAAAGAACGTTACTGGCACCATTGTGTCAAAGTATAGAAACTCTTTGCCAAATGCTGCCAGGGGGCAATGTAACGTTCCCTGGCCGCACACACACTATTAATAAACTAAAATTTAATTGTAATATATACACCGCTATGAAGCAATTTGTATATACTGTAATTATTTAACAAAAAATATTATTTAATTTTGTGTAAAGGACATTCGTTATTATTGTAATATTTTCTGTAGTAATATTCTCGATGTATTTATGATTGTAATATTTCTATACTCATAATGTAATTACGAAATGTGTCAATATCTGCGATATTGAAAAATGTAAAATACAGCCGCAGATTGCAAAGAGACAATAACGGTTGATAGTCGTATAAATAGGAATACATAGTGTGCATTCTTTGTCGTCTTTCTCGAGAGCTGAGAGAAAGAGGAACCTGTGACGTAGCATTTTATGAATGGGTAGACTTCATCTATCTGTATCTAGATTTAGCCGCCATTAGAGGAGAAATTACAAACTAATGTAAGTTGAATTATTGTTGTGGTCTAAATACATATAATTTATCAAAAGTATGTATTAATAATGTAAATTAGCTTGCCCATGTCATCTATAATATTTCTTTAAAGAATTTTCAGCATTTTTAGCGGTGTTGCTGGGCTGTGCCGCGACCGAACGATTTGCAGCGGCGGCACATTTAAAAAATTGTTCCGCTAAGAAAAATTAACCAAACCCGTAAATCGGGAGCAGATAAAAATTAGCTGTGAATTAAGAAAATGTTTTTCTTTTACAGCGATCCTGAGACTGACGGAATTTATTACTAGTTTCACATTGGTGCATTCATAGGCGTATAGTTAACGTTGAAATTTAACAATTTGTTGGTTCTTTCAAATAACTTAAATGTATAGTGAAGTGTGTTTCATCAATGATAATTAAACGTCGGCTTGGCAATATTTAACCATTTTCTGCTAATAGAGACAGTCTTGTGTTCCATAGCTAACGCCGGGAAAGAATTCAGTAAATATTTAAAAAAAAAAACCACTGCAATTAGAAAATGTGTGCCAAGGCCGAATTATGTAACAGATATAATTCTCAACTAAATATTCTTAATCAGTTAATATGAATCTATCAGCATGAGAGGGTTGACTAAGTTCACGTAATTTTAAATGTACTTAACTCTGTCTAAATAGACTTTTATTACCACACGTAAATAAGAGGTTCTACAACAAAGTTCGTACTGAAAGAAAGAAAGAGCAAATAATAACAAAAAAGGTAACATTTGAAAACAAAATCATTTCATTATATAACTTTATTTATTTTGTTAATTTAATTTCATTAAAATACCTCGGAATGGTTTCTTCGAGCCGTTGACCACTAGTCACACACACACACACATACACACACACACACACACACACACACACACACACACACACCCACACACACTCACACACCGGTTTATTAGTAGAGAAATAGTATTGCTTATCCTACTTATTACTAATCCTATGTATTAACTTTAGGTGCCCATCCGTGCACAGCATTTGGTATTTTCCTGGCTATCTCACCAAACGGGTATGCTAAACCTCGGTGCGCCGGTGGGATAATTGTCTCAAGGCTTACGGAAATTTTTCTTGATTGGCATATCATTTCTGGATCGACGACCTTCGAACGGAACCTTTTGGATCGTCACTTATACATCAGAAAGTTTTATGAGTATGTCGTACAGTTTTCGCACGAAGTTAAGATTGGTGTTTTTTAGTCAGTCAGAGGCCAGTTTTGTTTTGGCGGTTCTAATGCAGTCATAGAAGAGCGGGAATAGGCCCGGGAATGGGAAAGTTCTTACCAGATGGTATGATTAGGTAATTTCCTATCCAGTAGCGATTTTAGGAGTGGTGGTATTGGGATCGAGATGTGTTTGTAACTGTTTGATTGTAGTTTAAGATATTTTTATTTCCTTAAAACAATGTTAAAGACAAGTTTTTTAACAGGAGCAGCAATCTCCAGATTAACCTTATACTTTATTCATCATTAAGGAACCAAGAATCAGAATCATTAAAATGGTATCAAGGAACTCTTTAAAAGTTGGCCACCCGTGACTTAGGCATTTAAAGCACTTTCCAACAATAAACAAAATAGTTTTATAACATTAAATCTTATTAAAAATAACCTTTAGCCAGAACTGGGCCTGGAGGGTATTAATCGAACACAGCTGAACAAGAATCGAAATCATGAAAAAAGTGCCGTAGCAAGTGATGATATTTGAAAACACGAAGAGATGCTTTAAAGTACAGATAAAACCTTCTTAGACTAAACACTAATACTAAACACTAATCAATGGCCACTAACGCCGGTCTTACCAGCTGGATTCCAAAATGTTCTAACTTCCCTCGGTCATAAATGGCAAAACATGGACTGTAATACATTCACCTTCTGATTCAACACAATGTCCGTAAGTCAGAATATTACAGTGAAATGCCTTCCGATTCAACATAATATCCGTAAGCTAGAGTGTTACAGTGAAACTGCTTCGAAGCCATGCAAGAACGACCCTCTCTCCATAGGTGGTATAGTAGCTTCTCAACAACAGATACCCTGAGCACCCAACAGACGGGTCCGCTCGCCATCGGTACCCGACGCATAACAAGGTGTGGCGGCAACTTCGTCCTTGTCCTGGTTCGAGCGATATGGCGAAGTACTTTCTCAGAAAAATCAGCTGGGCACAGGAGCAGCGTGTTAACCATTGTGGAAAGCATTTCGTATGTTTCTCCCATGAACAACTAGACGTTGCTTGTCGAGTACGGGTTCATCCAAATTTATTTCTTCTCGGCTCAAGAGTGAAAAATGAAAGTGCTATCTGTAATTAAGTCTTACGTGAAAATAACATTACAGTGAAAATATGAAACATTTTACTTTGTACAGTGTGTGTGTGTGTGTAGTACAATATATCATAAAACCGTCAAAATAATCTTAATTGATTAATTACCTGTTTAATAGGAGATTACGGTATGTAAATATATTTGATTGCTTTTCCTGTTTCATCAAAGATTGGGGTAAACAGAAAGTTAACGCAATACCGTGAAAGCAGGGAGTTCTTCATTTGTATAAAGGAAGTTCTTAGTTAACAGAACCTGTGTGGAATATACACTGGTCAACCAGAACATTATGACCTCCTACCTCCACCTGTCGTGAATGACAGTGTCGACACGTCGGGGCATGGAAGCAGCGCGGCTTTGGTAGGCCGCTGGAGGGAGTTGGCACCACATCTATACACAATGTCACCTAATTACCGCAAATACCGGGGAGGGGGCGATGAGCTCTGACGCCACGTTCAGTCTCATCCCAGATGTGGTCTATCGGGTTCAGATCTGGCGAGCTGGGGGCGGCACTGACCCCTCAGATCACTCAGTCACATTACTGGCCTTTTGAGATGGCGCAGTATCTTGTTGAAAAATGCCAGTGTTGTCGGGAAACATGATCATAAGAATGAGTGTACGTGATCTGCAACCGTTGTGCTATATTTCTTGGACGTATTGGTGCTTTGCACGAGCTCCACTGGACGCCCACGTGAATGGTCCCCAGAGCATAATGGAGCTGCAGCCAGCTTTTCTCCGTCTCGCAGTGGAGGTGTCAAGGCGTTGTGTCTCTGAAGACGACGGATTGGTGCCCTCCCATCGGCATGATAAGGAAGATATCGGGGTTCATCAGACCATGCAAGATCCAGTGCCAAGGATCACGTGCCTATTTCAGTCGTAGTTGCTAATGTTTAGATGGTAACATTGCCACAGGCATGGGTCGTTGGCTGAGAAGGTCCATTGTTAGGAGTGTTTGGTGCACTGTGCGTTCAGACACATTTGTACTCTGCCCAGCATTAAATTCTGTTGTCAGTTCCCTCACAGTTCTCCGCCTGTCCAGTTCCACATGGCCCAGTCTACAACGTCCGACATCTGTAATGAGGGGTGGCGATGTCTGGACGTAGCTTCACCTTGGTTTCACTACGTGTTGAAGACATTCACCACAGCACACCTCGAACACCCGACAAGTCGTGCACTTTCCGAAATGTTCGTGTCGAACCCCCGTGTTATCGTAATGTGCCCTCGGTCAGACTCAGATAGATCGCGCGCCTTCTCTATTCTACAGACGGACAGCGCGCTCTCATTGACACTGCATGCACCGTTTGTGTGTCTGACTAGCAGTCGTTCCTCGTCTGGCGACACTGGTATCGCCTGGACGGACTTACATCGAAAGCATAACATTCTGGCTGATCAGGGTAAAGGATATTTCTAAAAACTAGGCTGTGACACTGAGGGTGCCATATCTTTCTCAGGAATATAGTATGTGCTAATGCTTATCCATTACGGATATTTTAGAACCAAGACTGTACATTGAATATACAAAGAGAAATACGATATCAGATCACCTGAAATTTGTTCTTGCAGTAATTTATTTATTTATTTTATCTTGTGCTCTCATGTTATCGCCATTCTGATTAAAATACTTGCCCTTATATCGACTCTAATACACGTAAAGAACAACAAATTACATCTCCGCACAAAGTAGGTTTATGCCATCTTTCTGTCAAGATCTTTGTTACAAGCAACAGTTGTGAAGCACATGCTGGATGCTGGAAAAATCGCGCTGTCAGAGTGTAAATTAATATAGTTTGTGTGGAAGTGTGTGTACTGATATAACTATTGGACATAAAAATGGAGGCAGACAGATGGAAACTAACCGAAAAAACCGCCTATACTGTCGCAGTAAGTAAAAACTAAAGCTACATACATATCGACAGATAAGCTATAGTCATGGCGATACATTAAAGTGTGACTCATCTTTTTGTCATAGAGCCAGCATCCAGCATTGTGCTAGCAGAAATGATGTAACTTCCTGAAACCATCTGAAGATGAACCTGAAAAGGTTCGAAAACCGGTTTATGGAATAAAACATAATTATTCAAAAAAGTGACTGGTTGCATTGTGTATAACTTATTTACATATTGTATGTGCCTGTCGTCTATATTTTATTTTAAATAAATCATGATGAAAGTACAATGCTCCGTAAAGCATAGTGTGAATCTCTTAAAAAGACTTGCTGCAGTTATTTGGAATTTTAAATTAATATTCATGATAATAATGGTCAGTATGTTGCTGACACTGGTTTTCTGCTAAAAGCAAAAGATAGCGCAAAGTAGTCATACAGTGTTCATCAACACACAAATTCCATACTAGAGTATGTCTGACACCTTCAGGACTTTTGAAGCATCATTGACTAATAAGACATATGCGGTACGACAAATTTGCGTCTATGGTAAGGTGACACAGAAAAACGTGAAAGAATCTCATGGTGCTACAATACTGTCTACTAAATCTTCTAAGGATATCCCTTGTAAAAATGATTTGATCTGTATTGTCACCAGCGTAGAAACCAGCGATGTTCTTTACAGAGTAAAATAAACCTTCCACATTAGCAGTTTCCATGGCTAAAACTATCGAACTGTCCCACAAAGAACTGCCCTATCTCCAGATGCTGGACTTGTTATAACTTTAGCTACTTTGAAGAGCTGGCTCATAGAATAAAGAATAAAGGAGACGTTCGCATTGTCTGTAAATAGTAAATATGGTAGACAAAGTTTGGAAATTGTGTTGGCCTTAAACGTAAAGCAGAGCTGCGAAATAAAAAAGTTTTCAGGAATCGTTTCTTATTAAAAAAGTAACCTAAGTTTCTGATGATTCAAGTCTGTATTTCAAAGCACAATAAAATAGTAAAATAAACAAGCAAATAGCAGGAAAAATCGTGAAAATAAGCACCAAAATAAGCAAAAATGTCTGCATGCAAATATGCTCCTGCCTTATTGAATGCTGTTGCAGTACACAAGGAATGTCTTCCTGGGAACTTTTCTGTGTAAGGTATCTGCGTCTGTCAGTGAATGTTTTCTACAGCGAAAATGTTCTTTCGACGTCTCACAATGTCGCCGTAGATGCATGTGAAATGCATCAGTTCTTTGATGAATTCTTCTTAAACAGTTGTATCTTCCCCAGAAAGCTTTTTAAAAGTTTGACACTGTGTTTTGTAACCGTACGTTTTCTCTAGCACCTGATTCAGTTTCTCGAATGCAAGTTTTGCAACCGTAGTGCTTCTGACGACAATGTTACTAAAATTTCAGAGAAAGTCCCAGGTAATTATTTCGAACTTTCAGCTGCTTTAAAATGTCAGATATTTTGCAGGAACGGATATAGATGTACTGTATCTTTTCTTGGATGGAATTTCTTCGACTGTGGCAATACTGACTGCATCATCTACATTTAGGGAATTCAAAACATTTTTCACATCACTTCACTTCACTCCACTTCACTTCACTGACATGTTTTACGTCGTATGACACAGCCTGTAATCACACTCCCGAACGAGTTAAAACTGGCAGAGGAGGTAAAGCCAAATTTGGAAAGGATTCATGGAATTCTTGAATTCCAGTTGGCGAACAGTTTCTTCACGCCAGAAACAAAAAGGCCCACGCCGTTACAATGAGTTCTGAGAGTTTCAGCGACACGATGTGAACCGTGAACAAGACACGTCAGATGAACTAATTTGTGTTACAGAATTTTCAATCCAGTTCCCACTTTAACTATATAGGCAGCAGCATAACTGAGAAATAACACTACACTGTCATACCGTATCCCTTCTGGCCATAAGAAAGCTAAAGAGTCATTGAATAATTTGGCAGCAGTAGAATGATTTACTCTACCGAGTATTTGAATATTAAAAAAAAAAAAATGGTCTGCTCCGTGCTTTCATAGCACCAACTACAGCATTACGTACGCACTGTTTCTATACATCTGTAGTTTTGTCAATAGAAATCCATAGCTTTTCGTGTTCCAGTGTATTCCAAATATTACAAATTACGTCTTGAAAACACTGTGGCATACAGTTTTTGCGTAAAGGAAATTCGTCGGGTAGCTGTTGTTTGTGTAATTTTCTAAAAATACACGAAGGTGCACATTATTGAGTGCCCACAACGGAATTTCTGAACCCACTAATGTTAAGCACAAATCTTTGGAAAATCTACCACCCGAACTCTATTGTCCGCCAACATTGCATTTAATCAGTTGATGGCTTAACTTAGATTTATTATCAAGCCTCTCCGTATGCTAAGTTGTATTAATGTGGTGCACAACCTCATATTATTTCCTCACAGAAACACTCTTTCCACATACACAAAAAAAGACATTGCCGTCCTCACTGAAAATATTTCTTCCAAACTCGCATTTTGGAACTTGGGGATTCAGCGTCAACGTCAATGTCATTATTTCTGTGCGTCCGCCTTGGTAGCTGTGCGGTCAGTGTGGCCGATTGCCACGCGAAAGGGCCCGGTTTCGATTTCTAGTCCCGTCGGAGGTTTTCTACGGTGGGGGACTGGTTGCTGAGATGTCACTATACGTTCGTATCGCCATAATTGACACTCCACTATTGAGACGGCTGAATGGGCACGTCCCGGTAGTAATAACTGATTGGTGAAATGATGATCCATATGCCCAGTCGCAACAAGTTTTTCTCCTTGCAGTGTTATTTCACAACATAGTGGCTATAGCATTGCTTTCTTACGCAAACCAAAGTTAATTTTTATAATTCATAAATTTTGGCGACATAGTCTACGGACAACAGCAACCTGATGTTATAATTTGCGTTAAAATGAACAGTTCAGATCGCATTAATATTTCTTTATTGACCGGTTTCGGCTTATATACAAGCCATCTTCAGAACTATATACAAGCCGAAACCGGTCGGTAAAGAAATATTAATGCGATCCCAACTGTTCATTTTAACGTAATTTTTATAAGCCGATAAAAAACGAAATCCCTTATTTATAAATGGGGGCTAGGAGAGAAATATTCACTTTTAAAATCCCAGTTCTCCGTAAAATGTGCTATTTTTATTAAAAACATAAATGAGCTCAAAGAAATATATGGAGAACAAGAATGAGATTTTCACTCTACAGCGGAGTGTGCGCTGATATGAAACTTCTTGGCAGATTAAAACTGTGTGCCGGACCGAGACTCGAACTCGGGACCTTTGCCTTTCGCGGGCAAGTGCTCTGCCAACTTTTTTCTTCACTCAGTTTTTTATTACAGAGGGTAGCTAAACCCTCTGACCGAACACGCTGAGCTACCGTGCCGGCAACTGAGCTACCCAAGCACGACTCACACTCCGCCCTCACAGATCTACACTCCTGGAAATTGAAATAAGAACACCGTGAATTCATTGTCCCAGGAAGGGGAAACTTTATTGACACATTCCTGGGGTCAGATACATCACATGATCACACTGACAGAACCACAGGCACATAGACACAGGCAACAGAGCATGCACAATGTCGGCACTAGTACAGGGTATATCCACCTTTCGCAGCAATGCAGGCTGCTATTCTCCCATGGAGACGATCGTAGAGATGCTGGATGTAGTCCTGTGGAACGGCTTGCCATGCCATTTCCACCTGGCGCCTCAGTTAGACCAGCGTTCGTGCTGGACGTGCAGACCGCGTGAGACGACGCTTCATCCAGTCCCAAACATGCTAAATGGGGGACAGATCCGGAGATCTTGCTGGCCAGGGTAGTTGACGTACACCTTCTAGAGCACGTTGGGTGGCACGGGATACATGCGGACGTGCATTGTCCTGTTGGAACAGCAAGTTCCCTTGCCGGTCTAGGAATGGTAGAACGATGGGTTCGATGACGGTTTGGATGTACCGTGCACTATTCAGTGTCCCCTCGACGATCACCAGTGGTGTACGGCTAGTGTAGGAGATCGCTCCCCACACCATGATGCCGGGTGTTGGCCCTGTGTGCCTCGGTCGTATGCAGTCCTGATTGTGGCGCTCACCTGCACGGCGCCAAACACGCATACGACCATCATTGGCACCAAGGCAGAAGCGACTCTCATCGCTGAAGACGACACGTCTCCATTCGTCCCTCCATTCACGCCTGTCGCGACACCACTGGAGGCGGGCTGCACGATGTTGTGGCGTGAGCAGAAGACGGCCTACCGGTGTGCGGGCCGTCGCCCAGCTTCATGGAGACGGTTGCGAATGGTCCTCGCCGATACCCCAGGAGCAACAGTGTCCCTAATTTGCTGGGAAGTGGCGGTGCGGTCCCCTACGGCACTGCGTACGATCCTACGGTCTTGGCGTGCATCCGTGCGTCGCTGCGGTCCGGTCCCAGGTCGACGGGCACGTGCACCTTCCGCCGACCACTGGCGACAACATCGATGTACTGTGGAGACCTCACGCCCCACGTGTTGAGCAATTCGGCGGTACGTCCACCCGGCCTCCCGCATGCCCACTATACGCCCTCGCTCAAAGTCCGTCAACTGCACATACGGTTCACGTCCACGCTGTCGCGGCATGCTACCAGTGTTAAAGACTGCGATGGAGCTCCGTATGCCACGGCAAACTGGCTGACACTGACGGCGGCGGTGCACAAATGCTGCGCAGCTAGCGCCATTCGACGGCCAACACCGCGGTTCCTGGTGTGTCCGCTGTGCCGTGCGTGTGATCATTGCTTGTACAGCCCTCTCGCAGTATCTGGAGCAAGTATGGTGGGTCTGACACACCGGTGTCAATGTGTTCTTTTTTTCATTTCCAGGAGTGTATTTCTGCCAGTACCTCGTCTCCTACCTTTCAAACTTTACAGATGCTCTCCTGCGAACCTTGCAGAACCAGCACTCCTGAAAGAAAGGATATTGTGGAGACATGGCTTAGCCACAGCCTGGGCGATGTTTCCAGAATGAGATTTTTACATTGGCAGAAGTAGAGCTGTGAGGGGTGGACGTGAGTCGTGTTTGGGTAGCTCAGTTGGTAGAGCACTTGCCCGCAAAAGGCAAAGGTCCCGAGTTCGATCCTCGGTCCGGCACACAATTTTAATCTGCCAGGAAGTTTCAAATATATGTAGTAACTTATCAATTCTCAGTAACTGTAGTCGTATATAACGAAATAATAAGCAAGCAGTTGCATAGAAGAAATTTGTTGAAACACGCAAATAATGCAGTAGGTACAACTTCTGAAGCAAGGCTCTAACTGCCCCAAACCTGTGAAGAAATTAAGTTTTCTTATGCAACTGGTTTCTTATTATTTAGTTACACAAACGAATGTAGTTAAATCTGCTTATCTAGATGTGTGTTGCGTAGTATAACCTTTCTGCTTATCCCTAAAAGTGTGGAAAAAATTACTCATTATGCTTAGAAGTCCTGGATTTACTCATGACATATATAAAAATTCACTAGGAGTAATGCAGGAATATTAAAAGTTCACAGGCCCTCAAGTCTGATGTCCCCGCGCATGTTCCTTAGCTTGGAGAGGAATGACATCACGAAAGCCGTGGAATACAAAGTATCTTGTTCTCCTTCGCACTGCGTAATCTACCCATGGTGGTGGGCGACCTTGTCCTGGTGCTGACGAGTTTTTGGCACTGAAGTGAGTCAGCCTGACGATGGCCTCCTGCGGCACTTTTCTTATTTCACATAATAGAGATGTCACACATCCCAAAGAGTTTCACTAAAATGGATCCCGGTCGTAACACATCATGAAGTAGTAGATAGGGAAGTTAAGTATACTGCTGTGTGTTGTTAATACAGTAATGCTGCTGATGACTATGACATACAGGCCAGAGAAGCTACAATCACCTCGCAAGTAGGTTCACACCAGACAGTTGCATGTATAATGTTAGGATATCAGGTGATGAGCTTACAGTGAGAAACTGTGCGGTTATTAGCAAAAGATCTGAAAGAGTATCGAAGAGAAGCTGGTTCTACGTAAAATTGCTAAGTGGACCTAGGACTTCCATCTAGTCACTTTTTGACTGGTCTAGTGTGTCATTTGAAGATAACAACCTGAAACCCGAATTTTTAAATCTCAAATTCAACAAATCGTTCACACAGGAGAATCGCACAAACATAACGTCGTTTGAGCACCGAACAGAAGTCCATACAGAAGACGTTGTAATGAGCATCTCTGCCGCAGACAAACAACTGAAGGAGTTGAAAACCGGGTCCTGATGGAATCCCAATACGATTTTTCAAACAGTGCTCTACGGCACTGGCCCCTTACTTTGCTTGCATTTATCGCGAATCATACGCCGAGTGCAAAGTCCTAAGCGACTGAAATAAAGCCCTGGTGCCTCCTGTGTGTAAGAAGGGCGAAAGAACGGACTCTTAAAATTACAGACCAATATACCTAACATCGGTTTGCTGCAGAATTCTTAAACACATTCTCAGTTTCAGTAGAATAAATTTTCTTGAGACTGAGAAGCTTATTTCCACGAATCAGCATGGTTTTACAAAGCATCATTGATGCGAAACTCAGCTTTCCCTTTTCTCACATGATGTACTATGAACTATGAATGAAGGATAACAGACAGGTTCCATATTTCTAGATTTCTAGAAAGCGCTTGACACGGTGCCCCATTGCAGGACATTAAGGAAGGTACGAGCATATGGAATAGGCCCACAGATGTGTGAGTGACTCTAAGATTTCTTAGATTATAGAACCCAGTATATTTCCCCCGATGCCGAGAGTTCATCAGAGACAAGGGTATCGTCAGGACTGATCCAGGGAACAGTGATAGGACCGTCATTATTCTCTATGTGCAATAATGATTTGGCGGGCATGGTGGGCAGCAACCTGCAGTTGTTTACTGATGGTGCCATTGTGCACAGTAGGGGTCGAAGTTGTACGAGTGTAGGAGGACACAAAATGACTTGCACAAAATTCCTAGTTGGTATGATGAATGGCAGCTAGCTCTAAATGTAGAAAAATGTAAGTAAATTCGGATGAGTAGGAAAAACAAACCCTTAGTGATCGGATTAGCGTTAGTAGTACCCTGCTTGACACAGTCACGTGGTTTAAATATCTGAGCGTAACGATGCATAGCGATATAAAATGGAACGAGCAAATGAGGATTTCGGAAAGGCGAATGGTCGACTTCGGTTTATTGAAAGAATTCTGGGAATGTGTTGCTCATCTGTAAAGGAGAACGCAAATAGAACTCTAGTGCAACCTATTCTTGAGTACTAGTCGACTGTTTGGGACCTGTACCAGGTAGGATTATAGGGAGGCATTGAAGCAGTTATGAGGCAGGCTGATAGATTTGTTACTTGCACATTCGAACAACGCGTAAGTGTTACGGAGATGCTTTGGAAACTGAAATGGAAATCCTTGGAAGAAGGCGACGTTCTCTTCGAGGAACACTACTGAGAAAGTTTAGAGAACCGGCATTTGAAGCTGGCAGTAGAATGATTCTATTGCCTCCAACATACATTGCGCGTAAGAACAAAGAAGATAAGATACGAGAAATTGGGGTTCATACGGACGCATATACACAGTCTTTTTCCAGCGCTTTGTTTGCGAGTGGAGCAGAAGAGAAAATGACAAGTAGTTATAAGGGGTGTCCTCTGAGAAGCGCCATAAGGTGGATCGCGGAGTATCGTTGTAGATGTAGACATGCAGAGTGGGTATGTAGTTGTAGATATTGGTTGTTATGTGGGTAAGCATAATATCCTACTGTTTTCATCACTCATTACGTGACAACTCGAACTCAGCTGATAGTATCGTTATTCTGGAAGCATCTGTTTCAGACGCGGAAAAGTTAGTAGGCTCGCGGGAAGGGAACCCTACATCATCCCACCAGTAGACCGCCTGAGCTACAGCTACTGGACGGCTGATGAGCACTGGACGGTGAATGCTTCGTGAAAATCATATGTATTCGAGACAAGGGACGTACTTATTCGTCACTACCTTTGGCTGGAGTTCCACTAGTATACACACTTGTGTAATATTTTCTCGGTTACCTTGATTGGGCAAGGAAATCATCGTGAAAAACTACTACCACATGTACATTTCATCGGTAGAACCTCGCCTCTTTCAAAGATGTAAGCGTTTCTGGCAATACATTTTGGTTTCTCAAGAATCCGGTACCCATTACAACCAAACATATGTAATAAGAATGGTCAGACTAGCTAATGCCTGTGTGCTGAGAGATTAGGTTAGGTTCATTCACACACTACCATATCTTTCCACATCACTGCATAAATATATTGAAGTGAAATTCACGGTCTTTACGTACAACATTTAAACGCTACTTTGAACATCTCTCGTCTCATCTCCTGAATGAGTATCTTCAACAGCTGCAAAGTAAATGCTATAGTCCGCCAGTTTGATTCCAAGCCTGTATCTTAAATAAATACGCTTTCCAGAGTTGTGTTGTTGTTGTTGTTGTTTTTTGTTGTCTCCACGGCCCTCCCCCACCCACCTAACATTCGTCGAGCAAGGGAGAGTTTTGCAAGAAGAATGACACTTTTTCCTACTCATCGTAGGTAGCACCGTTAATAATGTCACAAATCGTGACGTATTCTACGATGATGTTCGAGTTAAGAACGTTCTTTATTGAGTTTACATACCTACACTCTGAACTCCGTTCGAACGCGCCTCTGAAGGCACAACGGTACCAACCGAGCGCCGTGTCATCCTCAGACGAAGAGTCACTGGATGCGAACAGGAAGGGTCATATGGTCAGCAAATCGTTCTCCTGGTCAACTTTCGTGACGGAAGCCACTGCTTCCCAGTCAAGTAGCTCCCTAATTGGCCTCTCAAGGGCTTGCCAACAGCGCTCAGCAGACCTTTAATGGTCACCTACACAAGTGTTAGCCAAACTCGACAGCGCTTAACTTCGGTGATCTGACGGGAATCGATGTTACCACTGAAGCAAGACCGTTGCCGACATTACATAAATAATAAAAACTGGAAAAGAAATGTATTTTATTTTTCAAATAGGTTCTCTGCTCACACGTAAGTTCTATGGAACCGTATTTGTACGGCTTATTTACTCCATATCCTGTGTTCCACGACCTGGGAAGATTTCAAACAATTCTAATCATAACTGTTTGAGCTACTGAGCTGGTTTAGTAAGTAATTTTCGTAATCTACGGATCTCAGGGTAGACATAACTGCGGAAGAAGAGTATATTTCCCCAAAACTCTGCCATTCATAAAATTGTAATGAAAGGTACGACACCAGAAAAGATTTGTTTAAAATAATTGTAGCATATATATGAATTGGAGAGAAGAGGAAGACTCACTTAAAACGACGAAAACTTGAATTATGACTTATCTTGCACAGTACAGGGAAATTGAGTGAATAATGTGTGACAGAAGTTTTGTTGTTGTAGTCTTAAGTTGAAAGACCGGTTTGATGCAGTTCTCCAAAGTTGTCGATCCTGTGCAAATGCTTTCTCTGTACTTTCGAAGCTCCTTACTGTATTGAAACCTGTGTCTCAATCATAATTTTAACCCTCCTCTCTTTCTTCCATTAGCAAACTAACTCCATCTTCACGCCTCGAGATGTGTCCTAGTAACGAATCCGCTCTTGTAGTCTAGTTCTGCTTTAAATTTCTTTTATTCCCCTTCCGGTTCAATACTTCATTAGTCACCCTATCAGCATTCTCATATGGTAGCACATGTTAAAAACGTTTCATCTCTTCCTGTCTGTATTGATTACTTTAGTCAATAAAGTTAAACTTCTTTCTGCATGTGGTTTCCTAAATGCGTGCATATACGTAATTTTGGGGCACCGAATTCAGAGGTAAAATCAGCTATTCCCTATCATGTCACATTTTATAAATACGCAGCAGAATCCAAAACAGCACTAGAGAACACTGAGAGAATTAAGACAAACAAGAAATACTTACTCAGAACTTAAGAAATCACCACTATTTAATGTATTTATCAGAAAATGACGTCAACAGAAGGTCTGAGTTAGCTCACAACGTATTTTCAACATAATGTTTCTTTACTATTCCAAAGATACTCTTTTGTTTGCAATTTATTTACCAGACCTGCCATCTAGTGCCGACTTGTAGATCTACTAGCACTCTTGTACAAAAAAAGTTTAAAAATAAGACATCTAAACAAAACAACAGTAAACATCGAAATACGGAAAGTAAACAATAAAAGCCCTTAAAAACTGAAAAATCTTAAGTGGTAGAACATTTTCAAAGGTTCGAATTCTAACACCAAAATACGTACTAAATGATAAATCATATCCCAGATGCGAAGTGGCTGTTGAGAAGTGTAATTGTCCCGGTTTCGCTTCCCTATGAGGCTATAATCGAAACAAATGCTTTCAAAAGGGCTTTGTAGCACATTTAAATTCTTTGTCAACATTCTTCTATTTTTCCGGAGACATTTCCTCTACTTGTTACTGTGCTGCCCACTTGGCAACATATGTCTAGCAGTTTCAGTATCTCGTTTACAAATCTAAATTGTTCTTCGTCATCTAAATTTGATCCACTACACTCATTTACTCTCGTTTCACTTTCGTTAATTTTCGTTTCATAACGTCTTTGCAAAATCCTAATTATTGCATTAAACTGACATTTCAGGTATTGTATCGTCTCTGAAAAAACACAAATATTAATGATATTTTATTTATTACGAGATAGTCACCTGTTATGTTGATCTCAATGTCTGACTGTTTTCAAATGGCTCTAAGGACTGTGGGACTTAACATCTGAGGCTATCAGTCACCTAAACTTAGAACTACTTAAACCTAACTAACCTAAAGACATCACACACATCCATGCCCGAGGCAGGATTCGAACCTGCGACCGTAGCACAGCGCGGTTCCGGACTGATCTGACTGTTTTAAGCTGTGTTTATGTGGGGGAATACTGGATAGATAACACAAGGAAAGAACTGCAATAATTTTCGGTTAAGAAATGGATGAAAATTAAGTTCCCGAACGATATGTGTAGTTGATACTGCACTATTTTATTTTCGTGGGTCTAGTCGTTCTTCCGTGACTGATTTATTAACAAATAGCGATTTGTCTTCAGCGCGTACGTTGGTTTTACTTGATAGTATATTGCGCAGAAGAGATGTAGCAGTAAATATCACTCGTGGAAGTTACGAGTAAGCAAACGTTGTTGTAGGTAGCCCGCTAAATCTCGGTGATTCACGCGGAGCTTCCTGTACTGATTGCTTGAAAGTGGTTCATTTCCGATCGCAGGATTCCAATGTATACCTTTTGGTTTATTGCATAACCAGTTCGGATGAAAATCTATGCCCTTCGATGAGTCTCCATTTCAACATTCGTAATCACGCAATTTAAATCATAGCTCTGGTGTAGCTGTATAGTCTTTTGACTATTGTTACTACATAATGCCCTTCTACGCAGCGGGGTGAAGTTCCTGGTGAATGCTTGTCGAATCACTCGAACGGTCTTTGGGAATACGTCCTAATTCATTAATGACGATCTACTCACATTTTTATTTTTCCTGTTCTTAGCGTCCAAGAGATCGTTATCTTTCATGGTGGGTATATTATAATCACTCCATTCCACGCTCCCTTTATTAGCAATTCGGCTTTCACTAGCACAATTCTAGTCGAACTTCTGTTGCAACAACAAAGTGACAGAGAAAAATTTACTCGATGAGGTTATACATAAATATTACTAAACAGAAAACCCGTTTCATAGTTTATGGTGCACAAACCCTGTTCCAAGCTGCCTATCTAACAAATTCCTGTGGCTAAAAAATTATTTTCAGTGTTTTGTACTTATTGCCCTACTTAAAAAATTAAAATATTTTCAAAATCTACTCATTGAGCGGTATAATCATATGTTAAAGGTTTAACAAAGTAAGCGTTGTATTACACTAAGAAACTGTGTATATGTCGTGAGATAACTTAGTTTATGACACACAAATTACCCACACTATATTCATGTAGTATTTGGAAAAGAGAGCAATTAACAACTTCCAACAAACTTTAAATATAATTTCAAAGCATTACGAAAAATTTTGTCTCTGACACCTCGAAAAATAATAAAGAAGTTTATCGCTTCGTGTCTGTTGTTCGTGCGGTAAAACTTCTACCTGAGGCATGACATATTAATCTATCCTCCTTTACTACTAACAGTACTGCAACATAAACACCACTGAATTATACAATTATGCTATATATAGATCAGGACACATGACTTTTTAAAAACTGAGATGCTGAAAGACTAACTTTTGCTTAAAATGGAGCACCAGGTACCCAGACTATATTCCTTCAGTGTTTTACGATCGCAGGACTTCCGGTTTGAACAAACATTAAAGACAGTTTCAAAGTTTTTCTAAACTTCTTCTCGCTCATTTGCTTAACATCAAATATTTAACACATTTAAACCGATTTGTAAAGTAATCAGAAATTCGAAGCTGCTTTATACCTAAGAGTTCCAATCTTTTAAGAGTCCAGAGTTTACTGGTTACTACATATTCTAGGTCACACTTATCAGTCACAAAGCGGCATTCAGTATAAACATGTCACATAATAAGGTACTGCCGAAAAACGACATCGACGGATTACTGAGGGTATTTTGATTGTTTAGCGATGCCTTGGCCTCTACCTCGTTATCTCTCTTCCGTGGGTTGTGAAACTTGTTTCTTGTCTACATTACTTTGTGACGGATCGCCTAGTGCACCTGTCAACATTTATTTTGTTCCTACAAAATATTGTAAGTCTAACAGATTTTTTTGTAAATGAGCACTGTTGAGCCAGGAAGCTTGTTATGAGTATGAGGAATGTAATTCTATTAATGTTCTGGAAAATATATTGCTGAAAGATTTTTATTGTAACGCCACATTGTATCTTGAGGAGCTGGATGAGATAAAAGTATCCTGGCAACGTTGTGCGGGCGGCGACAGCTAGCGTATAGCATGTCAGCATACACAAAGTGTTCTTAAATGCAGAGATATGAAGCCCTTGAAATGATGATTGCACAATTTCAGTATCTTGACTGGATTGAATAACAGGAATACTGACCTCCCAGGTCCATGCTGCATTTATTTCTGACTTTTAACATAGAATTGAGCGTTAGACAGGGTATTTTACGACGTATTGCCTGGAATATCTAAATCAAAAATATTGGTATCACACAGAGCAGGAAAGGGGAAGAAACTTTTTCTTAAATTTGCGCTTGCATGGCCACAGACGACGCCAGGCGCAGATGGTGACATAGCTATGCAGCAGAAAGTAACAATCGGCACTGTAAATCGGTCGCTTACATGAGCACACATTGCTACCCAGCCACCAGTCACTAGGAAAAAGTTACACTTTCAGCAAAATGTCAACTGAAAGAGAGAGAGAACGTTCTATTCATTAGCTCTTGCTATGTGAAGCAAGATTTATCTCGTATGCAGTAACACATTTAAGAGACTCGACAGTACAGTTAAGAACCCGTAACAAATTGTAAAGCTAACACAGTGGAATGGGTATTTCTGACTACTAATAAAGAAGTGAGCCGGTGCAGGATTTATGTTCCATAAACGTTTTATGGGGTTCATATCGGGTGATCTGAATGGCCAATTCATTCGCTCGAACTGTCCAGAATCTTCTTCAAACCAATCGTTAACAATTGTGTGTCCGTGACATGGCACATTGTAATCCATAAAACTTCCATCACCGTTTTGGAACAAGAAGTCCGTCAATGGCCGCAACTGATCTGCAAATAGTCGAACATTCAAATGATCCATTCTATGTAGGTACAGCCCCGCCATTATGGAGCCACCACCAGCTTGCACAGACCCCTGTTGACAATTTGGGTCCATGGCCTCGTGGGATCTGCGTCACCCTCGAACCCTATCTTCACTTCTTATCAACTGAAATTGGGACTCATCTGGTCAGGCCATGGTTTTCCAGTCGCCTACGGTCCGATCGATATGGTCACGAGCTGAGAAGAGGCGCCGCAGGGGATGTCGCGCTGTTAGCAAACTCACACACGTCGGTCGTCTGCTGCCATAGCTCATTAATGCCAAATTTCGCTGTCCTAATGGACACGTTCCTCGTACGTCCCACATTTATTTCTGTGGTTATTTCAAGCAGTGTTCCTTGCCTGTTAGGGCTGTCAACTCTACGCACAAGCCGCTGCTCTCAGTGGTTAACTGAAGGCCGTCGGACACTGCGTTGTCAGTGGTGAGAGGTAATTCCTGAAGTTTGGTAGTCTCGGGATATTCTTGACACTGTGGATCTTGGAATATTGAATTCCGTAACTATTACCGAATCGGATTGCTCCTTGCAACTAGGTACAGCTACAACTCCGCGTTCAGTCTTTTAATTCCCGTCCTATGATCATAATAAAGTTGGAAAACCTTTTCGCATGCACCACGTGAGGGGAAATGACACATCCGCCAATGCACTGCCCTTTTCTACCTTGTGTATGCGATGCTACCGCCATCTCTATATGCGTGCTCATCGTTATCCCACGACTGTTGCCACTTCAATATGCCGGAGCCTACACTAAATCCCCTAAAAATTCGCAAAGATTAATAGTATACCTCTGACACAAATCTTCATCTAACTGCATGGATCACAAATTAAATTTCGTAATTTCTCACAGATGACTAATGTTCGCTCCGCACAGAGATTATTTTATTTCCAAGAAATAGCATTAACTCATGTTACTAATTTCAATTGACTTAAAATGCTTCACAATGTCTAATTTCAGTTTAGTAATCAAAAATAAGGACATTCACTTTTAAGAAATACCAGTCTACTAATCATAACGATGAGAAATTCTGTAATGCATGACGAATATATTGCAGGCTGACAAGCGGAGACTCCTCTACGTTGTCAGTATAAAGTTGTGAAAGCTGCATCGCTTTGTTCAGCGCTAATAAAATGTGATTTGTGCTTTCAGATTTACAGTTCTGTATCTCCTTGTCAGCCTCAGCTGACGCCTCATATCATATGTTGTCAACTCGGACGGCTGGCAATACCGTTGCTCCAGCAATTCAGCTGCAGTTTAACGGACTGACGTCTGACAGTCTGCAGATGAAGCTTTGGTGTATGTTCCCCCCACTGTGTTAGAGCGTCCTCACTCTCACTCTGAAAGATGACAATGATCAGTGGGGATGTACCACAGTCGATGAAGTCATGCATCTGACTGATTCTTGCACCACCAGACAGGTTGGCCTTGGAAGTGCAAGTGCCTGCAGCTATGATCAGGAAGAGAGGCACCAGTTGGTTCAAATAGGGCTCTGAGCACTATGGGACTTAACTGCTGTGGTCATCAGTCCCCTAGAACTTAGAACTACTTAAACCTAACTAACATAAGGACATCACTTACATCCATGCCCGAGGCAGGATTCGAACCTGCGACCGTAGCTGTCACACGGTTCCAGACAGAAGCGTTTAGAAGCGCTCGGCCACTCCGGCCGGCACCAGTTGGGCCCCTCACCCAGCAGTGATGTTGATGTTCGAGCGATAAGGGCCATTTGAAGTTCTAGTGTTGGAAGACCCTCAGTATCCCCATCAGCACCCGCTACACTTTCGTAATTTCGCCGTTATGGACGGGAATAGAGGCAGCATGGCTCAATATTTCTGCAGGGGACTTTCAACGACTTGTTTAGTCCACGCCACGTCGAGCTACTACACTACGCAGGGAAAAAGGGGATCCTATATATTAGGAGGTATCTTAAGACTTCTGTCACCTGCGCCTGACCCAGGTCTTAAAACCTTTGCGCTTCCAGGTTCAGGAACGCGGAAAGTGAACGGGCTACTAACATAAAGACTCACCTCCCGGTAGCCATGACGCCCATTTTTGGCTGGTCTGGAGGCGGCGCGGCGATTCTAGTCGCTCATGTAAGTGCTCAGTGCGGCACACAGTTCAGCTCAGCCCTCGCGGCGTCTGCGGCAGTCTGGGCAAGCCTGGGGCAGCCGAGGCGGTGTCGGCTGCTGAATCCGTGGACCGGAGTTCGGCGGCGGTGTTTTCACGGATCCAGCAGCAACGCAGGCGCTGAGTGCCAGAGTGGGGTGCGTGAAATATTGCGTGCTGGTTTTGATTAAACAGTACAACAAAGTCAACTCCACATCGATCAACATACCGAATGTCTGAGCAACTGAGCGGTCGATGGTCACAGGTTGCTGCTCTACTGAGGGGCAGCGACTATACCAGAAATAAGTGGGCGACTGATTCACCACCCAGCTACTTAATTATATTCCAGGAAAATTTTAAAGACATTGATTAATAGGTAATTAAGATTAACTTGGAGGGGGAAGGCGATTATGGGCTGGACTTAGCAGTAATGTGTAGCGAAACACGGAGTTTTATTACCAGAACAGAAACTGTAAGAAGTGTGAGTGAAACTGACCCAACTGATAATGTGTCTGTAGACTATAAGGATGAGGAAAATACACTCCTGGAAATGGAAAAAAGAAGACATTGACACCGGTGTGTCAGACCCACCATATTTGCTCCAGACACTGCGAGAGGGCTGTACAAGCAATGATCACACGCACGGCACAACGGACACACCAGGAACTGCGGTGTTGGCCGTCGAATGGCGCTAGCTGCGCAGCATTTGTGCACCGCCGCCGTCAGCGTCAGCCAGTTTGCCGTGGCATATGGAGCTCCATCGCAGTCTTTAACACTGGTAGCATGCCGCGACAGCGTGGACGTGAACCGTATGTGCAGTTGACGGACTTTGAGCGAGGGCGTATAGTGGGCATGCGGGAGGCCTGGTGGACGTACCGCCGAATTGCTCAACACGTGGGGCGTGAGGTCTCCACAGTACATCGATGTTGTCGCCAGTGGTCGGCGGAAGGTGCACGTGCCCGTCGACCTGGGACCGGACCGCAGCGACGCACGGATGCACGCCAAGACCGTAGGATCGTACGCAGTGCCGTAGGGGACCGCACCGCCACTTCCCAGCAAATTAGGGACACTGTTGCTCCTGGGGTATCGGCGAGGACCATTCGCAACCGTCTCCATGAAGCTGGGCTACGGTCCCGCACACCGTTAGGCCGTCTTCCGCTCACACCCCAACATCGTGCAGCCCGCCTCCAGTGGTGTCGCGACAGGCGTGAATGGAGGGACGAATGGAGACGTGTCGTCTTCAGCGATGAGAGTCGCTTCTGCCTTGGTGCCAATGATGGTCGTATGCGTGTTTGGCGCTGTGCAGGTGAGCGCCACAATCAGGACTGCATACGACCGAGGCACACAGGGCCAACACCCGGCATCATGGTGTGGGGAGCGATCTCCTACACTGGCCGTACACCACTGGTGATCGTCGAGGGGACACTGAATAGTGCACGGTACATCCAAACCGTCATCGAACCCATCGTTCTACCATTCCTAGACCGGCAAGGGAACTTGCTGTTCCAACAGGACAATGCACGTCCGCATGTATCCCGTGCCACCCAACGTACTCTAGAAGGTGTAAGTCAACTACCCTGGCCAGCAAGATCTCCGGATCTGTCCCCCATTGAGCATGTTTGGGACTGGATGAAGCGTCGTCTCACGCGGTCTGCACGTCCAGCACGAACGCTGGTCCAACTGAGGCGCCAGGTGGAAATGGCATGGCAAGCCGTTCCACAGGACTACATCCAGCATCTCTACGATCGTCTCCATGGGAGAATAGCAGCCTGCATTGCTGCGAAAGGTGGATATACACTGTACTAGTGCCGACATTGTGCATGCTCTGTTGCCTGTGTCTATGTGCCTGTGGTTCTGTCAGTGTGATCATGTGATGTATCTGACCCCAGGAATGTGTCAATAAAGTTTCCCCTTCCTGGGACAATGAATTCACGGTGTTCTTATTTCAATTTCCAGGAGTGTAGTAAAGAGAGAAACGACTCTAGGTAGCAGGAGGAACTCAGATTACGTTTTCCCGTACTAAGCATATACAGTGAATTGAGAGCTAATAGCGTTAAGCTGGAACCTTCGAAAGCTGCAATGAACAATTAAAATCAGAACTAAAATTTGATTTATGTTAGAAGACAAGCTAGCTACTAATTACAAAGAGTTAAAACATAAATTACATCACCAAACTGGAGAATTATGAAAAGTAATCAAATTATAAGGAAATTTGTTTATAAGGGAGCTTAAAACTGATCTTAGGTGTGATATGAAGTCGAGATTATTAGTCTGGAAGAAACAAGTATCATGAGGATTATTCAGAATTTAAGGAAGGAACCTCCGAGGGGGTTCCGAATCTAAACGGCAATACCACAGTATAGATCGGATGGGAAGGAACAGGTGGAGACTGTTAATGCAATGAGGACGGAAATTTACGAGGTATAATGTAATAGACAAGAAGAGTAAACACACTATTACTAAAGGAAGACAAAACAAAATTAAATATAATTTGTTATTTTACAATATCACTTATAGGAGAGAAATTTTACTCCCTTTTAATAGCAAGGCTCGAGAAAGAAAAAGGAAGAATACGAATACATGCTTTTCGGAAGTTTTGTCAGAACTACATCAGAATTAATACAGATAATAAGTATGACGCTGAAATAGGTTCGTATTCTTCATCAGTGATATCATTGAAACATGGATGACCACGGAGGGGGGAGAGAGGGAGGGGTACTGTGGCTCCTAGTGAGGAGGCACCTCCCCCCCCCTCCCCTCTCTATCCAATTTCACTCAGCCCCCTGTGTCTCCATCTCCTTTTACGTCTTCTCTCTCCCGCTCTCTCTGTCCATCACCTTATCTACCATACTTTCTCTCTTCACCTTCTCCTCCCCCTCCATCTCTATCACTTCCTGCACCCCCCTCTCTCTCTTCATCTTCTCCTCCCCCTCCATCCCTACCACCTTCTGCCCCCTTCATCTCCCCCTTTTTCTGTCCATCTTCTCCTCCCCCCTTCTCCACTTCTTCCTGCTCTTTCTCTCTGTCCGTCTCCGAATTTCCGCCTTGCGTATCCATTTCCTTCCATCCTCAAAGTTTCCCCTTTATTTGTTAAGAATTTATTTATACATTATATAAATTTAAAAATAGGTATATAAGAACACGTGTTATTAGAATGCAACGTTACACCAAAATTTCAAAGCAATTGTTGAAGAACTTCCTCTGATATACGATACTGAACAAACAAACAGCTACATTTTTATGTAGAGGTATGTTTCTACGTCATATGGTGCTCTAGTCGATATGCAGAAACTCATGCTTATTCTAATGCAACGTTGTATCAAAATTTCAAACAATCGGTGAAGAACTTTCAGAGATTTATGACTTGGTAGAGTCGAACACTTACATTTGCACAGTACTCATACAGGTTAGAAATCAAATACAAAAATCCAGTTCTCATTGCCATTATAAATTCCTAGTTTTCGATCTTTTATGAAACATTGTTAATTGACATAGTTTAATTTTAAAAGAAAATTATCTTTACGTAAGCTTAATGGAAATGCTCATGGGCCATACAGATTTGTTTGAAATTTTATTACAACTGGGAATCGAACACAACGCACACGCATGAAAGGTAAGCATTGCACCACATAGCTACGCCTCCGTCGAAGAAATGAACTTCCTGTAGCGAAATAACGATCCTCGGAAAACACTTCAAGGTCGATTTTCTCGAGAAGTTTTGAGTGTGACATGGGTCTGCTTTGACTGGTTGAGTTTGTGTTCCTAAAATTATATATATATATATATATATATATATATATATATATATATATATATATATATATATATAAGGCGCCGCAGGGGATGTCGCGCTGTTAGCAGACGACCGACGTGAATGCCTTTGCTAACAGCGCGACAATATATATATATTGCAGTATTCGTACCGTTCTCTACTTAAGGGATAAATTTTTGAGTATTTGGACACAGGGTCAGTAAGCGATTTTATTTGCATGATAAAAACAGTGAGAAGGGCAAAGGCAATAACTAATCTGTCAGTCACCTCTAGGTACACAAACACAATAAAAGTACAAAAAATAAACACTCGTCTTGGATGATCATTTTCGGTGAGCGCTGTTGTAATAATATTCATTTTTGATATGTTTCTTCTTAATATTATTGAAAACTAAGGACGTATTCAGTTATGAATACGCTTATGAAGAAAATAATTCGCAAAAACAATTTATAATTTTGTTTACGAACCGTAGTTCTGTATTCTGCAAAGGTCTTAAACAGGAATTCCACTTATAAAAAACAATGAATTAAAAATCTAAAGGGAGCCGTTAATCAAATATGTAGCCCTGTGGTAAATGAGTTGCGGGACTGAAAATTCTTATATCTGTTAGTTATAAGTAAAAAAAAAAAAAAAAACGTGAATAGCGTAAATATCAGTCTGAGCACTCTAATTTAAATCTAAAATAAACTGTATTGAAATACCAATATATAAACAGTGTAATAAATAATGCGACAACTCTCTTCTGATAGCATTATTCATTTACAACCATTACAGAATATACAGAACAGTGGCGACGTCTTACATAATGTGATAAACTGAATGATATCGGTCATCTGTTAGCAGCAGATACATGTATGGTTTATAGTAGATGCCAGTCGGGAATTTTGTCGGCATCAAGGCTCAAGTAAAAAAGGGCTGCAGGCAACCAATTCTGTTTGACTAAGGTGAGTTGTTTTAGTTGATTCCTATGTTAGTCGTTATACCCTGTAAGTGACAAAGAGTAAAAGCTAAAAGGTTATGCAATTGCAGTTGGTAATACGATCTTGTTAAGATCCTTTCCATCCCAGATTTTTGAAAAGTCGGATAAAGTGTTGCGAAACTCTAAACGAGAATTTTGTGGTAAACAAAAACAAGATGATGTACTTGGCAAACCAGATGTTGGATTTTGACCTCACTGGAATATTTATCCAACCTGACAGACAATTGTATGTGTAACCGTCCGGCAGTCGGTTTTGGGAGGCGAGGAAATACGGTATACACTGAAGGAACAACTAAGCAGCTTCTGTTTTGGTCTGGGCGGCTCTTACGTGTCTCCTCCTACCACCCGCGACATTTTCTTTTTCTGTCACTTTCTCTTTCCCTGTCTCTCACCAGCACCACAGGACATGTACATTATTACGTTCTGCAGAAATGATCAGCATCTGAACCACGTCGGCCCGCGGGTTCAAAGTCACCATCGATATCGCGGTGCCTATCGGTAAATTGTGCCTGCGGCTCTCGTTGTCACTAAAAACCGAAGTTAATAGATTAGTGTGGCTTGAACAGACGTACAGGATGCCTCGCAGACGTATGTGCGAAACGTATCGTCATATCAATGAGTTTGAAAGAGGGTGCACTATTGGCATGGGAGAATGTAATGCATCCAGCCGGGAAACTCCTGCTCGTGTGGGACGAAGTGTTTCGGCAGTGCATCTGGTGAGTGCAGAATGATTCATGGAAGCCCGTAGAACACGACGAGATCAGTCAGACCACCGCCCGAGAAGATCGACAACACATTCTAATGGCACTGCAAGGCAGATCTGTGTCCTCCTCGGCTATGGCACAACAGTGGAACACATCAGGGATGACAATCAGTCGCCGTTTATTACGCCATGGGTTACGTGCTTGTCGTCCACTTCTCCGTCTACCTTTGACGATTGTGCAGAAACATACTAGACGGCAGTGGTGTATGGAACGATGTCACTGGTAACAGGAATGGCATCAGATAGCGTTTTAGGACGAATCAAGTTTCTGTTTGTTTGAAAATGATGACCATATTTTGTTTCGCCGCAGACATGGAGAGCGTTATCACGCTGACTACATTCGCACAAGATATACAGTGCCAACTCAAGGCCTCTTGGTGTGGTGTGGTATTGGGTACAGCCACAAACCACAGTTGGTTCATGTCCAGGACACTGTGGCCAGTGTGACCTAAGTGGATGACATCCTGCGACCCGTAGCTATACCCTTCCTGCACAACACCCCTGACGTCATTTTTCAACAAGACAATACAAGACCACATGTTGCAGCACAAACAGGTTTCTTCTTGGTGTCACAGGATGTCAACCCTCCGCTCTGGCCCGACAGATCGCCAGATTTGTCAACAATGGAATATGGTGGTATATGGTGAAACGATGGTTGCTGCACTGTGACCCAATGCCAACTACCACAGATGAATTTTGGAACCAGGTGAATGCAACGTAACGGCTATACCACAGGACGCCTTTCGCGCCTTATACGCGTCGATGCCATCACGCATCTAACAATTTATCTGGGCCCTTGGGAGACCCTGTGTCAGGACCATGCTGTACAGAGATGACTGAAATGCTACTCATTTCTGCAGAAAGTAGTAATTTACCTGTCCTGTGAATACGGAAGTCCTATCTCTAGGCCGGCCGCGGTGGTCTAGCGGTTCAGGCGCTCAGTCCGGAACCGCGCGACTGCTACGGTCGCAGGTTCGAATCCTGTCTCGGGCATGGATGTGTGTGATGTCGTTAGGTTAGTTAGGTTTAAGTAGTTCTAAGTTCTAGGGGACTGATGACCAGAGATGTTAAGTCCCATAGTGCTCAGAGCCATTTGAACCATTTGAACCATCCTATCTCTAGTCGTTCAAGGTGTTCTGTTTTTTTCTTTCCAACAGGTACGGGGTGCTTCCTAGTGGTGATGACATCGTTTCCGAGCCACCACAGGATGCCTCGCCTGTTGGGCCAGTGGCCGATTCTCCGGCAAGGTCCCGACAGTCACAGAGGGCGGGCCTATTAGTTATAGGGAGCTCCAACGTTAGGCGGGTTATGGAGCCCCTCAGGAAAATAGCGGGTGGGTCGGGGAAGAATGCCAGTGTGCACTCGGTGTGCTTGCCGGGGGGTCTCGTCCGTAATGTGGAGGAGGCCCTTCCGGCAGCTATTGAACGCACTGGGTGTGACCGGCTGCAGATAGTAGCACATGTCGGAACGAATGACGCCTGCCGCTTGGGTTCTGAGGCCATCCTTGGTTCCTTCCGGCGGCTGGCTGATTTGGTGAGGACAACCAGCATCGCACGCGGAGTGCAAGCTGAGCTTAATATCTGCAGCATAGTGCCCAGAGTCGATCGCGGTCCTCTGGTTTGGAGCCGTGTGGAGGGTCTAAACCAGAGGCTCAGACGACTCTGCGACTATAATGGTTGCAAATTCATCGACCTCCGTTATTGGGTGGAGAACTGTAGGGCCCCCCTAGACAGGTCAGGCGTGCACTACACACCGGAAGCAGCTACTAGGGTAGCAGAGTACGTGTGGCGTGCACACGGGGGTTTTTTAGGTTAGAGGGACCCCCCCTTGGGCGAAACGATAAAATACCTGACGGCTTACCAGAGAGGACATTATCATCGTTGATAAAGAACGTCCGTCCTCAGAGACCAAAAACAGGAAAAGTTAACGTAATATTGGTAAACTGCAGGAGTATCCAGGGCAAGGTTCCTGAATTAGTATCTCTTATTGAAGGAAATAGTGCGCATATAGTATTAGGAACGGAAAGTTGGTTAAAACCGGAAGTGAACAGTAACGAAATCCTAGACACAGAATGGAATATATACCGCAAGGATAGGATAAACGCCAATGGTGGAGGAGTATTTATAGCAGTAAAGAATTCAATAATATCCAGTGAAGTTATTAGCGAATGCGAATGTGAAATAATCTGGGTTAAGTTAAATATCAAAGGTGGGTCAGATATGATAGTCGGATGCTTCTATAGACCACCTGCATCAGTAACCGTAGCAGTTGAGCGCCTCAGAGAGAACCTGCAGAACGTCGTGAAGAAGTTTCGTGATCATACTATTGTAATAGGAGGAGACTTCAATCTACCAGGTATAGAATGGGATAGTCACACAATCAGAACTGGAGCCAGGGACAGAGACTCTTGTGACATTATCCTGACTGGCTTGTCCGAGAATTACTTCGAGCAGATAGTTAGAGAACCAACTCGTGAAGCTAACGTTTTAGACCTCATAGCAACAAATAGACCGGAACTTTTCGACTCCGTGAATGTAGAAGAGGGTATCAGTGATCATAAGTCAGTGGTTGCATCAATGACTACAAGTGTAATAAGAAATGCCAAGAAAGGAAGGAAAATATATTTGCTTAACAAGAGTGATAGGGCACAAATCGCAGAATATCTGAGTAACCACCATCAAACGTTCATTTCTGAGGAAGAGGATGTGGAACAAAAATGGAAAAAAATTCAGAAACATCGTCCAGTACGCCTTAGATAAGTTCGTACCGACTAAGGTCCAAAGCGAGGGGAAAGATCCACCGTGGTATAACAATCATGTACGAAAGGTACTACGGAAACAAAGAAAGCTTCATCATAGGTTTAAGAGTAGTCGAATCATAGCTGATAAGGAAAAGCTGAACGAAGCGAAAAAGAGCGTAAAGAGAGCAATGAGAGAAGCATTCAACGAATTCGAACATAAAACATTGGCAAACAATCTAAACAAGAACCCTAAAAAGTTTTGGTCATATGTAAAATCGGTAAGCGGATCTAAATCCCCTATTCAGTCACTCGTTGACCACGATGGCACCGAAACAGAGGACGACCGAAGAAAGGCAGAAATACTGAATTCAGTGTTCCGAAACTGTTTCACTGCGGAAAATCGTAACACGGTCCCTGACTTCAGCCGTCGCACGGACGCCAAAATGGAAAATATTGAAATAAACGATATCGGAATTGAAAAACAACTGCTATCACTTAGTAGCGGAAAAGCATCCGGACCAGACGAGATACCCTTAAGATTCTACAGTGATTATGCTAAAGAACTTGCCCCCTTTCTATCAGCAATTTATCGTAGATCGCTGGAAGAACGTAAAGTACCTAGCGACTGGAAGAAAGCGCAGGTCGTTCCCATTTTCAAGAAGGGTCATAAATCAGATGCGAATAATTATAGGCCTATTTCTCTTACGTCAATCTGTTGTAGAATAATGGAACATGTTTTGTGTTCTCGTATTATGACGTTCTTAGATAATACAAATCTCCTTCATCATAACCAACATGGATTCCGCAAACAGAGATCATGTGAAACTCAGCTCGCCCTATTTGCCCAAGAAATTCACAGTGCCGTAGACACTGGCGAGCAGATTGATGCCCTATTCCTGGACTTCAGGAAGGCATTTGATACGGTTCCGCACTTACGTTTAGTGAAAAAAATACGAGCTTACGGAATATCGGACCAGGTTTGTGATTGGATTCAGGATTTCCTAGAAGAAAGAACACAACATGTCATTCTTAACGGTTCAAAATCTGCAGATGTAGAGGTAATTTCGGGAGTACCGCAGGGAAGCGTGATAGGACCTTTATTGTTTACAATATACATAAATGACTTAGTTGACAACATCGGTAGCTCCGTGAGGCTATTTGCAGATGACACGGTTGTCTACAAGAAAGTAGCAACATCAGAAGACTCGTACGTACTCCAGGAGGACCGGCAGAGGATTAATGCATGGTGCGACAGCTGGCAGCTTTCCCTAAACGTAGATAAATGTAATATAATGCGCATACATAGGGGCAGAAATCCATTCCAGTACGATTATGCCATAGGTGGTAAATCATTGGAAGCGGTAACGACCGTAAAATACTTAGGAGTTACTATCCGGAGCGATCTGAAGTGGAATGATCACATAAAACAAATAGTGGGAAAAGCAGGCGCCAGGTTGAGATTCATAGGAAGAATTCTAAGAAAATGTGACTCATCGACGAAAGAAGTAGCTTACAAAACGCTTGTTCGTCCGATTCTTGAGTATTGCTCATCAGTATGGGACCCTTACCAGGTTGGATTAATAGAAGAGATAGACATGATCCAGCGAAAAGCAGCGCGATTCGTCATGGGGACATTTAGTCAGCGCGAGAGCGTTACGGAGATGCTGAACAAGCTCCAGTGGCGGACACTTCAAGAAAGGCGTTACGCAATACGGAGAGGTTTATTATCGAAATTACGAGAGAGCACATTCCGGGAAGAGATGGGCAACATATTACTACCGCCCACATATATCTCGCGTAATGATCACAACGAAAAGATCCGAGAAATTAGAGCAAATACGGAGACTTACAAGCAGTCGTTCTTCCCACGCACAATTCGTGAATGGAACAGGGAAGGGGGGATCAGATAGTGGTACAATAAGTACCCTCCGCCACACACCGTAAGGTGGCTCGCGGAGTATAGATGTAGATGTAGATGTAGATGTAGATGAGTGTACTTACTTAGATCTATGGGATCATGGTTTAGGGTTAGCATGTTCGACTAGTAACCAAAATGTCATTACCTCCAGGTACGGACCTATCCACTGCTTAAATTTTGAAGAAATATATCGGCAATGGTGATAGAACTTCCAGCATAAGAATCACTCCCGTTCTGCCAACGACCTTGTCAGAGAAAGTGAAAGAGCGGACAAAGGTTCATGGCATTCTCTTACCCTTGGGGTGCGTTACTGCCCCAAAAGGGTGGAAGAATTAGCACTGATCATTGCGGATGTGGATGCAAAAGTCAGTAGAAACCACAGCGCTACAGGTGCAAACATCATGTGTATTCACGTGACCTCCAATCAACAAGGGTCATGATGATCTCTCCACTGGCAAAAAATTCCGGATTAGCCTGCAATTCTAACCTTTGTGAGGAGATTGCAAGGTGGAAGAAACCATGAGAAAAACATCCAATAACGAAAGAAAAGATATCATTGTATGGGTCAGGACGCGGAAAGTCAAAAGTTTCGATGTGGTAGGGAACACAGAAAATTTGGAAAGGGAAGTAGTATGGTTAATCTAGATGTAGAGAGTGTCAGTGAAGTGAAAGGGAAAGAAGACAAGGATTTCCGGTCAGACGAATGTAGGGTAATATCAACAGTAGCACAAAATGGCCTGATGTGAGTTGGATTCGTTTAGGATAGGAAGGCAGGACAGAGAGTGATTTACTGTGAACAGTTCAGAGATAGGGTTGTTCTTATCAGAATTAACAGCAAGTCAACACCAGCAAGAATAGTTCAGGTGCATATGCAGATGTCACAAGCAGAAAGTGAAGCAATAGAGAAAGTATATTAGGATATTGAACGGGTAATGCAGTATGTAAATTGAGATGAAAATCTAATAGTCATACGGAATTGGATTGCGACTATAGGGGAAGGAGTATAAGAAAGGATTACGGGAGAATACGGGCTTGGTGTTGGGAATGAGAGAGGAAAAAGACTAATTGAGTCCTGTAATAAATTTCTGCTAATAACAGCAAAAATTCTGTTAAAGAATCACAAGGAACGGAGACATACTTGGAAATAGCCGGGAGATACAAGATTTCAGTTCTGTTACATCGTGGTCATACAGAGATTCCGAAATTAGGTACTGGATTGTAAGGCATATCCAGAAGCGGATATAGATTCAGATCGCAATTTAGTGTTGCTGAAGAATAGATTGAATTTAACGAGAATCGTACAGAAGAATGAGCGTGGAGGGAAGTGGATACTGAAATACTGAGGTAAGGTGAAACGCGTTTGTAGTTCGCTAAAGATGTGGATATTCGTTAAGAAATTACACGGCAAGCAATTCAGTTGAGGAAGAGTGGACATCTCGGAAAAGGACCATCAATCACGTCTGTTTGTCAGTGAGACGTAGGTGCAAGGAAGGTAATTCCGAAGAAACAGATAACATAAGAAACACTTCAATTGGTCGATGGGATGAGGAAGTACAAAAATGTTCTGGGAAAGACAAAAATACAACAATATAAACCACTTATGGATGAAATAATTAGGAACTGCGGGGCAGCCAATGCGAAGTGACTGCAGGAAAAATGTGAAGAAATTGTAAAATAAAATGGTCGACAGAAAGACTTACTGGCAAATAGAAAAGTCAAACGGCCTTCCGTGAAATCAAAAATAAAAAATAAAAAACAAAAATAAAAAAGTGAAATCAAAAATAAAAATTAGGAGTGTAATGGAAATTTCGCAGAGGTGAGAGTGGGTAGATGGCAAAAGCACACGAAAGGCTTCTATAAAGGGAAGGAATTGTCCGATGACATGATAAACGAAGAAATTAGAGTCAGACTTGTTGGATGTGAGGTCCGCCCGTTATGCAAAACACCGTTTCTCTCAGTACCCAAACATGTTTCGGCACCACTGTGCCATCATCAGTGGGTTTTCGTTTTTATTTATTCTGCAATGTGAACATTTTTGTTTAGTGAGTATAAAATTATGTGCATTTTTAGTTCAAACAACAAATCGTTTCTTTTTGTAAATACCTTTACATTTGGTGTACATGAATTTTCTGGATCACAGGTGTGTTAACTACTACAGGTAGTTTGTCATCTGCAACCAAACGATGTTGATGAGATTTTTTTTTTCTGGGGGTTAACCAATCTCCTAGAATGTAATTCAGTTTTTCGCGATGTTTTCGCGCCTACAGTCGCTTTTACTTACGTTCTGGTGTGGCAAGTTCTTCCATTCTCCGCATAATGCTAAGGTGTTGTGATGCACACGTAACTATAATAAGTATTTTTCACAAATAACGCAGTAAAACACTTTTCACTACAACAGAACACAGTGTGATTGTGGTTTGTTATGTGTGCCAGCCCAGTCAGTGTTCATTTGTTCACCAAAGAGTTCGGCGCCAATTTTGAACTTTGTTTGCATTTTATCTTTGTGTGTGTGTGTGTTTGCCTATGTGTGCGTTTTCTGGGCGCTTCTTAGCTGTGTGTGTTGACTTTTATATGGTGTTCCTTTTGTGTGTAAATGGTGCATCTTTGCAGATTTTAGTTTATCTATTTTTCGTGTGTGTGTGTGAGTGTGTGTGTGTGTGTGTGTGTGTGTGTGTGTATGTATGTGTGTGTGTGTGTGTGTGTGTGTGTGTGTGTGTAGACTTTATACGTTTGTGCTGTTTTTATTTGTAAAGTTCCTTTAATGTGTTAAATAGTGTGTCCTTGCAGAGTGTAGTGTATTCGTTTAAAACCTGTTTTCCTTCTGCTATTGCCTTCTGTATATGGAAGTTTTCCTCAATGGTCAGTTTGCTGTATAGGCTGTGGCTGGGTTTTAGTATTCTTAGGTCTGTTTCTGTTGTGGTTGGGTGGTGATTGTGCCGCATCTCGTGGTCGTGCGGTAGCGTTCTCGCTTCCCACGCCCGGGTTCCCGGGTTCGATTCCCGGCGGGGTCAGGGATTTTCTCTGCCTCGTGATGGGTGTTGTGTGATGTCCTTAGGTTAGTTAGGTTTAAGTAGTTCTAAGTTCTAGGGGACTGATGACCATAGATGTTAAGTCCCATAGTGCTCAGAGCCATTTTTTTGGTGATTGTTGGCTACAAGGTGGTCAGCAAATGTGCTATGGGAGCTGTTGCTTTTTAAGGCTCTGAGATGTTCTGAATATCTTGTTTTGAAGTTTCTGCATCTTTATCCTATGTACACTGACTGGCAAGTGTTGCTTGTGAGTTCATATATTCCTGATCTGTTAAATTTAGCCATGGGTGTTATGATGTCTCATGCAGCGTAACTTGCTGTGACAGTGCGAAAGAGAGAGAGAGAGAGAGAGAGAGACAGACAAAGATATTGTTTATTACTCTGTGGCGGTCAGCGCTCACATAATTATTCTTAGTGGATAGAGCTTTTGTTCTTCTTAAGAGTAAAAAATTTTAGGAGAGGAGAGCCATTCTTGTGATGTAAAAATCGACGCCATTGCGAGTTTTTGATTCACATTGTAAAATATAAGTGTATATGGAAGGAAATCAGTTAATAGAACAATAAAATATTGTTCATTTCAAGAAGGTACATGTTATTATACACACAGCGATATACTTCTATTGTGATTTACTAATAAACACCAGCTTGAGAACAGTTCCGACGGGAGCGTTCAGTTCTAGTGAAATAGTTCGATGTTTTCTTCGGAAAAGAAGTCACTTCATGGATCATTCAAATCCACAATAGTACCTGGACATTTCTCAGAACTGAAAGCAATCTGATTGCTATGCAACAGAGCCCCGAAGAATATTTCTCCGTACTTTGGTTACCACTTTCAGCTCAACACGGTATCTGCAGCATCTGGAGCAGATTTCTACAACAGCGGAAGCGTGTAATCGCTATCAGTTTCACACATCGCCCTGTGGGCGCTGTATGTATTTACCCACAACAGTGAACATACAATTACTCACACACATAGAAAGACAATACAAGGTGGTGTGGGGGAACATTTCAGTATAAAGGTCCTGTAGAGCTAAACAGTAATTAGCCTAGTAGTAGTAGTGGTAAACAAAAAAATTTTTCTTTTTTTTCAAAGGAGTCTTTATATATGTCTACCGTTAGACAGGACACGATCCTGATACAACACTCATAGTGAACCTGCAATATAACTATGTTAGTAATTTAGTAATTAATGTTTCACTGTGTGTGTATATGTCTAGTTTTATAGAGTAACTACATTATGGTCCTCTGTATGTTTCATGCTAACGTAACGTGCGGGAGTATCTTGTGAAGAGAACGAGTACGCCGTCCCAGCAGCTGAGCAGAAACTTCAAAAAGGCCGGAACATTTGAATTACTAGCTTTCTTGAGCATTTATGCATTATAGTGACCTTTCATGTATTAATTTTCTAAGTATAAATAGTGTTGCTACATTACTTTTACTAGAATTCCAGTATTTCAGTAGATATAGTAAGACAATATTTTATGTGTTATCTATGTACTGTGTTTGTGTCACATTGTAAAGTGTACATTAACAACATTAGGACATTAACGTTTTTTGCGTGTGTAAAATTAGTAGTCACTTTTGTAGGACTTATTTAGAGGAGAAACTGTCAATTGCTTATTTACATGGTGATAACTAGATCTATGTCCAATGCCAATAAGCGAGCACGCATCACAATGCCACAAAATGAATTAAATAGTGTGAATGCATCGTCAACTAGTGCCACAGAATTTAATACCGCCGTAGTTAGCGATATGTCGATTACGGCTGAGCAACCAGCAGTAATTAATGCGCTCACGCCGTCGACACAAACGGTTGCTAGTTCCGACATTCATATGTCGAAAGAAGTCCTGAGAAATATGCAGCAACCAACAAACATGAATTTCATCTCTGACACAGACGCGTGCGAAAACGATCTGACTGTACCGAAAATTGTGTCGGTACAATCCTCATTAAGCCCAGTGCAATCGTCAATTGCTGATAATACCGATTTGTTATCCCAGCTGATGTCAAGTTTGACTGTCATAACACAAGGGATTAAAGCATTGGAAACCACACAATCCACGTTTGCAAACGATATGAATCGTAGATTCCAGGCATTGGAAACCACGCAATCCACGTTTGCAAATGACATGAATCGTAGATTCCAAGTATTGGAGAGTGCGCAATTTAATTTGGCTCAGGAGCAATCTAATAAACTAAAAGAAATAAATGATAAGATTACTGAAAAATTCCAGAGTTTGGAAACAAAGCAGAGTCACTTGATTGCCAGTCAGGCACAACTCATAGTTACACAAGAACAACAGTATCAGGAATTAGCAAACAAATACAAAGACATCTTATGTCGTCAAGATACACTAAATCATCAAGTGCAAGAAGATATTCATGTACAGAACACTATTGCGCAGGACGTGAATACAATTAAGCACGATAACGAGTAAGCTGTTATTGAGCTTACTCGGAGGATAGATACTCTCAGTCTCGAAGGCGAGAAACACATAGAGAAACTTTTCAATGAACATAAGATCGCATTCCCTAAGGACATTGAAGACTGGGCGAAAGAGCAAACCGAGACAGTGCGAAATTATGTTGACAAAACCTTGAAAGAAACGGTTTCTAACGTGCAAGTTAACAACGAAACTGCACAAGAACAACTTAAAGCAGAAGTTAAAGAGATTAAGGAGAATATATGAGATGAATTTCCTGCTTGGAAAGCAAAGATAGAAAATACATTAAAAGCATGCCAGCAGGGTCTAGTTAATACTAGAGGGCCACATACTACTTGCAGTTTATCAAAAGCAGACATTATTCCTGATGAAACCAGTGAAACCGAATCCATGCAACAATATCCATGTATTGGTGCATATTCACGTAATCAACCAGAAACAAATTATCGAGATTATCATTCACCGCGAAGTAGCCACCAGAATACACCTGTGACTATGAATGAAGAAAAAATGCTTAAATATCGTCCATTCCAGATATTTATTCCCGAAAGGAAGTCGATCAATCCCGTGGTATTTATCAAATAATGTAAAGGGATATTGCCGCGAATGTGGACTGAGCAACAAAAAATTATGTACGTTGCAGGATTCATACATAGAGATGGATCGATGTGGGCGTCAGAAGCATCCGATTGGTGTCAAGACTATGACCAATTTAAACGCGCTTTCTTGCACAAATACTGGAATAAGGGAGTACAAGAACGACTACGTAAGGTAGTTTTTGACCCACAACCTTTTTCTTTCAAAAATGGATCTTTAAGAAAGTATTTCGAGAAATATATAAATAAAAGAAAATACTGGACTGAACCAATCCCGACGCAGGATATCATTCGAAAATTAAAGGGCAAACTTCCACTTGAAGTTAAGGAAAAACTTCTACATGTGCCTGAACAACATGTGGAAGATTTTCTAGCCACATTGGATTCAATAGACATTCTGTTCGAAGAATCACGTGTGCGCTATAACCAACCAAGTTACCAACCAAACAAATACAATAGTAGCAACAAACAGTATGGAAACAAACCTTTTGCACACAATTCACCAAATCCACGGGTGAATTATTTCCAGAAAAACGTGAAATTTGGTAACGAAAATCCCGACCAGTGTAATCATGACCAACAATGTGAACAAACATATAAACGGAAATGGAGAAAGAATAATAAGAAGAGGAAAGGATACTATCAAGAAGGAAATTATCAGCAAAAACGCCGATATCACCAACCAACTCAAGAATATCACAACCAACCACAAACTTCAGGTTGGGTGCCAAATGCTAATGCAAATGAATGGAGAAATCAAACACCAATAATAACCGACGTAACGGAGCAGACATCTACTAATAATGGACAGTCGTCAAACTAAACTCGACCGTCAGAAGCCCCGACGGTGCAGTCGAGGAAGTTTTGAGGGACGAAAATTCAAGCGTCAATTTTTTTCGGTACAATGATGGCCCCCCCCCCCCCCTCCCCATGAACCATGGACCTTGCCGTTGGTGGGGAGGCTTGCATGCCTCAGAGATACAGATGACCGTACCGTAGGTGCAACCACAACGGAGGGGTATCTGTTGAGAGGCCAGACAAACATGTGGTTCTGAAGAGGGGCAGCAGCCTTTTCAGTAGTTGCAGGGGCAACAGTCTGGATGATTGACTGATCTGGCCTTGTAACATTAACCAAAACGGCCTTGCTGTGCTAGTACTGCGAACGACTGAAAGCAAGGGGAAACTACAGCTGTAATTTTTCCCGAGGACATGCAGCTTTACTGTATGATTAAATGATGATGGCGTCCTCTTGGGTAAAATATTCCGGAGGTAAAATAGTCCCCCATTCGGATCTCCGGGCGGGGACTACTCAAGAGGACGTCGTTATCAGGAGAAAGAAAACTGGCATTCTACGGATAGGAGCGTGGAATGTCAGATTCCTTAATCGGGCAGGTAGGTTAGAAAATTTAAAAAGGGAAATGGATAGGTTGAAGTTAGATATAGTGGGAATTAGTGAAGTTGGGTGGCAGGAGGAGCAAGACTTTTGGTCAGGTGATTACAGGGTTATAAATACAAAATCAAATAGGGGTAATGCAGGAGTAGGTTTAATAAAGAATAAAAAAATAGGAGTGCGGGTTAGCTGCTACAAACAGCATAGTGAACGCATTATTGTGGCCAAGATAGACACAAAGCCCATGCCTACTACAGTAGTACAAGTTTATATGCCAACTAGTTCTGCAGATGATGAAGAAATTGATGAAATGTATGACGAGATAAAAGAAATTATTCAGGTAGTGAAGGGAGACGAAAATTTAATAGTCATGGGTGACTGGAATTCGTCAGTAGGAAAAGGGAGAGAAGGAAACATAGTAGGTGAATATGGATTGGGGGGAAGGAATGAAAGAGGAAGCTGCCTTGTAGAATTTTGCACAGAGCATAACTTAATCACAGCTAACACTTGGTTCAAGAATCATGAAAGAAGGTTGTATACCTGGAAGAATCCTGGAGATACTAAAAGGTATCAGATAGATTACATAATGCTAAGACAGAGATTTAGGAACCAGGTTTTAAATTGTAAGACATTTCCAGGGGCAGATGTGGATTCTGAGCACAATCTATTGGTTATGAACTGCAGATTGAAACTGAAGAAACTGCAAAAAGGCGGGAATTTAAGGAGATGGGACCTGGATAAACTGAAAGAACCAGAGATGGTACAGGGTTTCAGGGAGAGCATAAGGGAAGAATTGACAGGAATGGGGGAAAGAAATACAGTAGAAGAAGAATGGGTAGCTCTGAGGGATGAAGTAGTGAAGGCAGCAGAGGATCAAGTAGGTAAAAAGACGAGGGCTAATACAAATCCTTGGGTAACAGAAGAAATATTGAATTTAATTGATGAAAGGAGAAAATATAAAAATGCAGTAAATGAAGCAGGCAAAAAGGAATACAAACGTCTCAAAAATGAGATCGACAGGAAGTGCAAAATGGCTAAGCAGGGATGGCTAGAGGACAAATGTAAGGATGTAGAGGCTTGTCTCACTAGGGGTAAGATAGATACTGCCTACAGGAAAATTAAAGAGTCCTTTGGAGAGAAGAGAACCACTTGTATGAATATCAAGAGCTCAGATGGCAACCCAGTTCTAAGCAAAGAAGGGAAGGCAGAAAGGTGGAAGGAGTATATAGAGGGTTTATACAAGGGCGATGTACTTGAGGACAATATTATGGAAATGGAAGAGGATGTAGATGAAGATGAAATGGGAGATAAGATACTGCGTGAAGAGTCTGACAGAGCACTGAAAGACCTGAGTCGAAACAAGGCCCCGGGAGTAGGCAACATTCCATTAGAACTACTGATGGCCTTGGGAGAGCCGGTCATGACAAAACTCTACCATCTGGTGAGCAAGATGTATGAGACAGGCGAAATACCCACAGACTTCAAGAAGAATATAATAATTCCAATCCCAAAGAAAGCAGGTGTTGACAGATGTGAAAATTACCGAACTATCAGTTTAATAAGTCACAGCTGCAAAATACTAACGCGAATTCTTTACAGACGAATGGAAAAACTGGTAGAGGCGGACCTCGGGGAAGATCAGTTTGGATTCCGTAGAAATGTAGGAACACGTGAGGCAATACTAATCTTACGACTTATCTTAGAAGAAAGATTAAGAAAAGGCAAACCTACGTTTCTAGCATTTGTAGACTTAGAGAAAGCTTTTGACAACGTTAACTGGAATACTCTCTTTCAAATTCTGAAGGTGGCAGGGGTAAAATACGGGGAGCGAAAGGCTATTTACAATTTGTACAGAAACCAGATGGCAGTTATAAGAGTCGAGGGGCATGAGGGGCAGTAAAGGAGTTTTGCTATTTAGGGAGTGAAATAACTGATGATGGTCGAAGTAGAGAGGATATAAAATGTAGACTGGCAATGGCAAGAAGAGAAATTTGTTAACATCGAGTATAGATTTAAGTGTCAGGAAGTCGTTCCTGAAAGTATTTGTATGGAGTGTAGCCATGTATGGAAGTGAAACATGGGTGATAACCAGTTTGGACAAGAAGAGAATAGAAGCTTTCGAAATGTGGTGCTACAGAAGAATGCTGAAGATAAGGTGGGTAGATCACGTAACTAATGAGGAGGTATTGAGTAGGATTGGGGAGAAGAGAAGTTTGTGGCACAACTTGACTAGAAGAAGGGATAGGTTGGTAGGACATGTTTTGAGGCATCAAGGGATCACAAATTTAGCATTGTAGGGCAGCGTGGAGGGTAAAAATCGTAGAGGGAGACCAAGAGATGAATACACTAAGCAGATTCAGAAGGATGTAGGTTGCAGTAGGTACTGGGAGATGAAGAAGCTTGCACAGGATAGAGTAGCATGGAGAGCTGCATCAAACCAGTCTCAGGACTGAAGACCACAACAACAAACAACAATGATGGCAGATTATTAATAGAAGAACTTCAGCAGGATATGATGCCTTGTCAAGAGGAACATATCACTGAACCTGTTGCGAAAATTCAGGCGGCAATTGAAGGCATTACTGTACAAGTTACTTTAGATACAGGAGCAGCAGTAAATGTCGTTTCTGAGAAGTTATTTCAAAGAATACTTCAGAAAGCAAATCCACCGATTTTTCCTGTCCAGTGTTGTAGAATTGTAGGTCCTACTGGTCATAAGTCCTCTCAGGTTAAAGTGCAGACTCAACTCCAGTTAGATACAGGAAATGTAGCTATAAATTGCGCGTTCCTTGGAATAGAAAAATTGGTTGAGGACTGTATCCCGGGTATAGATGAATTTAGAGGGAGAAGTTGGCATAACGATTTTTCTCTAGGCTGTGCCAGTTTTGCAAAAATGGATCAGAAACATCAAGTGAATCTTCTCAGGGAATATAGTACCCATGGAAAGTATTGTCAGGGACGAAAGCTGCAAATAAAGTGGATACATAGCAAACCTGCACGGTATTACCAAATTAGTTACTTGCAACCAGTTTTAAGCCCGGAAGATATGGTATATGAAAAGGTGCAAGAACCTGAATATTTGCAACAACACCAAAGAAAGCAATTATATGATCTTCTACAGGAATATCATGAAGTCTTTCAAGAAAGACCTGGTGTAATCAAGGGATACACATGCCATTTAGATGTAATACCACACCAAGTTTTCTGCCGTATTTTTTATCAAGTACCGTGGCACCAACGAAATGCAGTTGATGTGGAAATCCACCAGATGCTTGAATGGGATCTGATCGAACCTTCGACGAGTCCATACTGTAGTCCGCTTCATGTTGTCTCGAAAAAGGGAGGAAAAGTTCGTCTCGTGCTAGATGCACGGCAGATAAATAAGATTATCGTGCCCGTGCGAACTCATCCGGAAAATATCGATGAGCTAATTCAAAAGTTCGAGGGGATAAAATACTTAACAAATATTGATCTGAGAAGTTCATTTTGGCAGGTGGCTCCAGACGAACCATCAAAAAAATACACCGCGTTTGTACATGCAGGTAGAAGCTATCGATTTAAGGTTTTACCTTTCGGGCTAAACGTGAGCTCAGGAGTTTTTATAAATGCTCTAAATTACGCATTGGGACCTGCACTTCGAAACAATTTAACTTTGTTTGTGGACGACATGCTCATAGTTACGACCACATGGAAGGAGCACGTTGATTTATTGAGAAGAGTGTTAGAACATTTCAAGGAAGCAGGCATAACCGCAAATCTGCTAAAGTCCCATTTTGTTCGAGATAAAATCAAATTTTTGGGTCATCTTATAAATGGAAAAGGCATCTTACCGGACTTCGAGAAACTAAAGGCAATCAAAAACTTTGCAGTTCCAACAACAAAAAGGCAATTAAAGGGCTTCCTCGGAGTTGTCTCTTTTTTCAGGCGTTTCGTTCACGACCACTCTATTAATGCAGAACCGTTGTACAGCTTGTTGCGCAAAAATACTCCGTGGGTGTGGACGCAACAATGTCAGAATGCATTTGAAGAAATAAAACATGCCTTAGTCAATTCACAAATATTATATCATCCAGATATGAGCCAAGAATTCGGTTTAATGGCAGATGTTTCGGAAATTGGAATAAGTTCATGCCTCTTCCAAGTAAAGATGATAGACAGAAAATCAACTTTCTGTCCAATAGCTTTCGCTAGCCGACTCTTAACTGCTTGTGAAAGAACATATACGACCACCGATAGGGAAGCATTGGCCGTAGTCTGGTCATTTAAGAAATTTTACTATTACTTATACGGAGCGAAGACAACCGTATACTGTGACCACAAAGCTTTAAGTTTTTCGCAAACATGTAAATTATTACATCCAACATTAGCAAGATGGACGCTCTCACTCCAAGAGTTTCAATTTGACATTAAATACATAAGCGGACAGGTTAATTTCATCGCCGATGCACTGTCTAGAATGCCAGATGGAGATTTGTCAACTATCAACATCACGGACAATCCGTCCGAATTTAATGTTCTTGTAATGACTGATAGAATATAAAGGAAACATTTTCTTGACATGTGTAAGAACATGGAAGAACTACAGAATGAAGATCCTCGTTGGCATTCAATAAAGGAAACTTTAGCAAAGCCTGGAAACGATGATCTGAAGAGACAAAATTTTCTTGGCTCTTGTAATGTATGGTGAAATAAATGAAGTTGTGTATTCGATTTTGGCCCATTTCCACAATTTAAACTATCTGTCCTGTCCTGTAGGCTTAGCAGGGCGTCTCACTGACGTTCTACACACTTTCGATAACAGAATCGTTTATTTGATCTACGGAACATGTAACTAACTAATTAACTCGCTTTAGTGAAGCACACTAGCATGCCCTCGTGTCTTGTTATAAGTCATTGTCATCTTTTAGTAGTATAATTGTTCATGTGTCAGAGGCAGAAACGTCCTACAGTGGTTTGAGGAGCATTATAGTGAACTCAGATAGATGTCTCGGAGAACAAATTCACGTAATATATAACCTGCGGAACCAATCTGGGTCACTATCTGGTGCCATCACCACGTACGCAAATCAGCAGTTCGTTGTTTATGCGAATTACCTCACGTGAGTGTAGACATCTGTCACATACCTCCACAAACATAGTAACAAACTGTCGAATTACTGACACGCAATATCAGTGATGTACTTCGCTCCAAAGACGGAGAAACAAGCTATTAAGCAGGTGGACAAAATGTTTTGGTTCGTCAGTGTATGTGTTAGTGCATTTGTCTCTAGTAAAGGTGAGTACTTTGTTGGGATATCAAAATTAGTACTGGTTCGTCTCTTGTATAAAATTAGTATTAAGTTTGGTTTTCATAAGTTATGTATGTTGTAGCTGTCTATGTTTTAAATAATGTAAAACAATGTAAAGTATATTCGATCGAAAATTTAATTTATAAATGTTGCCACCATTTATTTGCTTTGAAACGTTTACTGCGCCTGGATTGTATGTCAGATAGTGCACATATGTGACAGATAATGATGTGCGGTTCCCACTGATACCTACTTTAAGATTTAGTGCCTTAGTGGCACTGAGGCTACGAGAAGGGTTTAACGTAAGTCGACTCAGATAATGATGTGCGGTTCCCACTGCTACCTACTTTAAGATTTAGTGCCTTAGTGGCACTGAGGCTACGAGAAGGGTTTAACGTAAGTCGACTGTTATATGTTTATGTACGTCTTTAGATCTGTGTGTCGAGGAGTAGTGTTAAGAGAAATCGAGACTTGACTTGTATGTGTTTAGTCAATGGAAGACTTTTTTTGTTTTTTGCATGGGAAAATTGATCAATTCCAGGTTGATATTAGATTGTGTTCTGACCAACGATTGTGTAATTGCTCTTACGACGATGTGTAATATGCTGAATATGCTGATTGCTGTTGAAATTTGTGTCTAGTAAAAGCACCGACATGCCCCACTCCCCGCGCCTACGCTCCTACCGCATCACAAACTTCACAAATTATGTTCGGCAGCTGCGCAGCCCTATATTGGGATGGCTCTTAAACGCTTTCCGTTTCTCATGGAGTCTATACCACGACCTATTTTCAACGTCACTAGTATGAACGCTATGCGCTGCTAAGAAATTCGTCTAATCCAGTGGCTCATGAGTTTAACAGCAACTAAGAAGTTAAACATACAAACTCTGTATCACTCTCTGCACACACACACACGCGCACACGCACACGCACACAAATGTACATGTGCATACGTACTCGCACGTATTCTCCACAAACGAATAGTAATACATTGCGTGGGAAATACTAAGTACATAACAAACGGTGTCCGCAGTGAAAACCTGTTCTGTCACTTCAAAACTCCGAGAGACGCTCTGTCCATTGATTTGTGTCCGTTTTCCGTGTGACATGTTGTAGTTTTTACGCAGCGTCTTGTACCGTAGTTTACGGACCACAAGACGCTATGGAGTATAAGACGCACATTAATTTCTGAGCAACTTTTTAAAAAAATAACATCTTTACCATTTTTAGTATTAGATTTCAGAGCCAGATTAAAAATCTGTTTGCTTATAAAACCAAACTGATCTTTAAAATCCCTAAAAATCGTCGTCTGAACTTCCTCCTCCTCCTTCTTCTTCCTCCTCTTCATCGTCATCATTGTCGTCTTCATATATAAGATGATCTACACTACCATCTAGAGCGTTCTTATGCAGCACTTCTTGAACTATTTAACAATAATATCTCCTTTCACTCTGGCCCACGACTGTTGTATCGCTCGTTGTAGGTTGCTCTAAAGCTTCCTTCGGCGTGAATTCATTCTGCGTTTCATCCACCATTCATTTGTTTCACTCCTCTCTCATATACACTTTAAATGGTTTATTTTTCGAGACATGAAGGAGCTGAAATTGTGAAGTAATTCCTCCGGGAGAAACAGCAAATTCTGTATTTCCCTGTCTCAGTTTCTCTTACACAGATTTTTCAAATGACTACTAAACTGCTCTAGTTAAGAAGAGAATTCTTTAGCAATAAAGCACCTTTCCTTCTCTCGCACACTCTGTTAATCCATAATCTCGTACCAGCTTCGTCCATCCAACCCTGGTCATGTAAGTTAACAACAACACCGGGATGTATTTTATTTTAGAGGGGTTTGGCATGGTTTTGCGCTTGAAAATGATAACTGGATTCAGTTTAGTACCGTCAACACAACATGAAATAACAGTGTAGTGCACTTTTTTCATGTCCACTTGTTTTTATAGTTACAGTTTTATCACGTTTTATGGCACCAGTTCTGTTACTAGGCATATCAAATGTCAGAAGTTTTGTCCATTTTCGCTATTTGGATTAGTTCCACACTGGTTTTATTTCGACCTTGAATAATAAAATGATGGAAAGATAATATTTTGTCTTCATACTCTTGTAACATTTTCTGAGATCTTTTGGCTTTGGTTCGCATGTTAACTCCAGGACGATTCATTAAACCACAGCACCAACCAACTCCACCCTTAAAGTCTGTTAAGTTCCACGGTTTACGAGCGTGTACGTCAATAAATTCCAATGCCACTTTGACGGTGTCCTTGAATCCATCAATACGTCATCTCCTAGTTTGCGGCATTTGGCGTTCAGTCCTCTTCCTGCACAATCGGTCTTCCTCACGTTTTTCACTTCTGCATTACTAGCCCTCCAGTCGAGAATGTTTTTTTCTGTTGGTGGAGGTCCGAAATCCTGCTCTGCTGCTCAGTTTTCATGTTATTTAGCATGTGCTATTACTTTCATCATACGAATACCTTTTATTTTTCTCCATTACGAAACCAGCTACTAACAAAAATATTGTACTGTTACCGATAACACAAATAACTTCCAATTCAAGTTCACTGGCACCGTCGATGCAATGACGCATCATAGGCTAGACGTGTTCTTGGTTTGTGGTGGTAGGGTGTGAGGGGGACAGTCTTAGCAAGTTTGTGAATCCCCGCAACTCATGTTCGTTGTATCGGGTAACTGCTACTGCCAGTTGAATCCATTGTTACAACACAGAGAAATGTTTACCGCGGTACCGAAAAACTGACAATTTTTAAGAGTGACGGGAATTTAAAATCAAACTCTGGACATTTAATTTAGAGTATAAGGCACACCTCAATTTTGGAGGCAATTTTTCGAAGCGAAAAGTGCTTCTTATAGTCCGTAAAATATCGTGAACAGTGTATATGTGACAAGAACATTGCTACACGTAAGGTATAACTTCAATGGAACATTTGTCTGCTTGGTGTGCCAGCAGAGCCCTCTAACAAAACAGAACTTACCTGAAATGTTTTCTCCAGTTCTGAATTCTCTATCGGATAACACAGGAGACACTGAATCTAAGTGATGATAAGGATAAAATACAGAAATACAGTGAATGTAACAGAAGAAAAGCAATGCAGAAGTCTAAAAATGAGTTAGAGAGAAATTGAAACGTACCAAGACGGGAAGTAATGAGAAGAGAAAAGCAAAGCCGTAGAAGCGTTGATACCTACGGGATAATTACATGCTGCGTATGAAAAGGTTTAACCAACATTTGGAAAACAGAGAATCAGATTTTTGAATATCAGCAACTCAGATCGCACTGCTAATAAAGAAGGGAAGCCTGAAAGGTGAAACGAATGTAGAGTAGGGTTGTACAATAATAATGGTTATTCGAATACGCCCTTTGAAACTATGAATGTACCAGGGTTAAAATAAGGGGAGCGAAGGGTTGCCTGCGAGTTGTGCTGAAACCAGGCTGTCCTTGTAGGAGTCGAAAAAAAGTTCAACAAATAAATTAAGAGTGCAAATATGGAGCGATTCAGAGGAGTCAGTTTTTTGCGTAAGTCCTAAACTGGTAGCGGTAATTTGGCGCGGTGAGCAACTGGACGTGTGAAACAAATGGAACAGCAGATTAACATGGGACTGCTGCTTTCCCCACATTCCGTGCGACTTATGCAACTATCTCACAGCTGAACTGCATCCGGTTCAGATTCGTGTCCGAACCGCCCGAATAAAAATTTTCCTTGTAGTTACGTAAATAACAAATGGCACATTGCAGAGTGGGTTGTTTCGCGATATAGCTTCAGATCAAGTGGGAATTTCGTTACTATGACCCTTTACTTAATTATATCTATTGCTGTCAGTGTTTTTTTCGTGACAGTATTACTTTCATAAAACAAAGAACAACCGCCTTAAGGCACAACCATGATTTTATTTCAATAATAACGGTGCGTTTCGAGCCCTGGAAGCTCATCTTCAGGTACTTTGACAGTCTACTACGTTTTTTTTCAGATTTAGTTGAATTATGGTCCTGGTACGATTATAATGGTGTGTTAAAAGAAAAATAACTTACTGTTTCCAGTGGTAGATACACGCTTTTGAAGTACAGTATGAATAAATATGTTTATGTGCATCCATACACTTTCCATTTTATAAAATCAGTTGAGAGAAAGTCAAAGAATTTAAAACGTAAAGATGCTGCATCTATACAAAACACTGGTGTTATTCTTTGAATGAAGATAGGAAGGTATCACATTATTAATTATACTGGATATCATTTAGAAAACATATATTTCTGAATACTCACTCGTTCTGACTTGCGTTTAAAAAATGTGCTGTATAATGAAAAGTGTACGTATGGATATAAACATGTTTACTCATAATGTGCTTCAAAAATGTGTGTCCACGACTAGAAACAGTAAGTTATTTTTCAATCTGTGTTAGTTTTGTGAATTTATTTTCACAATATGTCACTTTGTAGTATACCATTGCAATCTCTTCAGCAACAAACCTAAATCTGAACAAAAAATCGATGTAGACTGTCGAAGCACTTGAAGATGAGCCACCAGAGCTCGAAATACATAGTGCATTGAAATAAAATCACGAATGTGACTGAAGGCGATTGCTTTTACTAAGATCTTCTGTCGTCGATGAGCACAGAAACATATTATTATTATTATTTTCTTAGCTGAACGTGGTTTAGAACATCGGGAACATAGCGACTTTGAAAATAAGCAATACAAAATGAACTCATATTTAAAGTTCTTACAGAAATTTCCGATTTATTTTTGAGTGGCATCTTGAAAGTCATTTAGTTTTATCGAAAATTTTACTTACATTTCACATCGAATCTACGTCGCGCAGTTATGTGACCGCCTTTTTTTATATCACACTACTTTAGGAAATATCAGATTTGGATTACTGTTTCTTTACGTAATTAAATTTAAGCTGTATTGCAGTCATAAATTGACATTTTCACACTTTTCTAACCTGATTAACATCGGGAACATGTAACAACCAACCATTAAATTTCAACAAGAACAGAGTTTACTTAAAAACATATCACAAATATTTCATAACAGTTGTAAAACAACTAGTAACTCTAGCGAAAAATTGGTTTGAACCGACTAACTGAATTTTAAGTAATGTGAACTGCATACACTGCTGTTTTATCTGAATAATTAATAAAATTAATGAAACCGACAAAAAGAGCGGTGTAGAAAGTGCCGCAGCCATGGTGTTTCACGTTATTCATAGTTATCTCTAATATTTTCTATCGTATGTCTATAATTACCAATGAAATTAATCAGTTTGCCAATTCCTCTGTATCTCTTCTTCTGTTAAGGGCGAATATTTACCACGATGGAATCAGTTTTCTTTGTGATGCACACTGAGGTGACAAAAAGTCATGGAATGGCAATATGCACTTATAAAGAAGACCATAGTACCACTCGCACAAGATAGAACAGGGAAGCACATTGGCGAAGCTGCCATTTCTACTCGGGCGGTTCGCGTGAAAAACTGTCCGTCGTGATTACTGACGCATGACTTTGAACGGGGAATGGTAGCTGGAGCTAGACTCATGAGACATTAAATTTCGGAAATGATTATGTAATTCAATTTTCAGAGATCCACAGTGTCAACAGTGTCCCTAGAATACCAAATTTAGGGACTACCTCTCATCACGGACAACTTAGTTGATGACATCATTCATTTAGCGACCGACAGCAGCGGCGTTTGCGTAGAAAATGGCTCCAAGCACTGTGGGACTTAACATCGGAGGTCATCAGTCATCTAGACTTAGATCTGCTTAAACCTAAATAACCTAAGAACATCACGCACATCCATGCCCGCGGCAGAATTCGAACCTGCGACCGTAGCAGCAGCGCGGTTCCGATTTGAAGCGCCTAGAACCACTCGGCCACAGCGGCCGACGTTTGCGTAGAGTTGTCAGTACTAACAGACAAGCAAACTGCGTGAAAAAACCGCAGAAATCAATGTGGGATGTACGAAGAACGTATTCATTAGGACAGCGCGACGAAATTTGGCGTTAATAGGCTACAATCGTTGACAACCTGCGAGTGCTTTAGCTAACAGCACTAAAACGGCTACAGCCCTTCTCCTGGGCTCCTGATTATATAGGCTGAACCCTAGACGACTGTAAAACCGTGGTGTGGTCAGATGAGTCCCGATTTCAGTTGGTAAGGGCTGATCGTAAGTTAGTGTGACGCTGATCCCACGAAGCCATAGATCGTCAACAAAACCCTTGTGCGTGGTGACTCCATAATGGTATGGGATATATTTAAGTGGATGACCTGGGTCCTCTGGTCCAACTTAATCGATTACTGTCTGGAAATGACTATGTTCAGCTACATGGAGACCATCTGCAACCATTCATGGACTTCACCTTCCCAAGCAACGATGGCACTTTTATGGATAACGATATGCCATGTCACAGGGCCACAATTCTTGGCGATTGGTTTGAAGAACATTCTGAGCAATTCGAACGAGTGATTTGGCCACACAAATCGACAGAAATGAATCCCGTCGAACATATGTAGGACACAATCGAGAGGTTAGTTCATACACAAAATCCTGTACCGACAACAATTTCGCAATTATGGACGGCTATGGAAGCACCACTACTCAGTATTACTACAGGTGACTTCCAACGATTTGTTGAGTTTTTGTAAAGTCGAGTTACTGCACTACGCTGGGCAAATGGAGGTCCGACACGATATTAGGAAGTATCACACGACTTTTGCACCTCACTAGAATTTTCTGGTGTCGTGAAAACGTTTTCGATTTAGAGAATTATTTTCATGTTCTGTTGCCACAAATTGTTTTCGTCCGTGCCCACGCATTGTGGAAATTAACTTGGCTAGTGTTTCAAAAACTCTGTCCGGTGCTTTTCCTGTCGTATCACGTTCATGTTAACCCAAAAACTGGTAGGAAAGAACTGCGCTCCACTAAAATGGTTCTTTGTGCATCAGTGATTCAACAACCTGTGAGCATTGTAGCAGAGCAATGTTTCTTAGTTGCTTTTCCTTTCTTATCATGATCATGTTAACCCGAAAACTGGTAGTAAAGAACTGTACACCACCAAAATTGGTTCTTTGTGCTTCCGTGGTTCAACTGCCAGTGAACGTTGTGGGAAAGCAGTGCAGAGTTTGTCTAGCTGGATGTGGGAAGCGTCGTGAAACTATACTCCGTCTGTTCAGGGTGACAGGCTAGTGCTCGTTAATCTGGGGGCGATTTTTACTTTCAGCTCTTGGATTGCCTTAGTCTCCAGCAGCAAGCTAGGTTAAGTTATATAGGCGTTGGAATTTTTACAGGATCTATAATTGTAATGTCTCGAGGTTGTTACACTTTCCGTGTTTCACTCGCAGTCGTCCACTGGATGGCAATAATTACTGATAGAGGGTTGCTGGGAAAGTGAGTTCTGATGTACTATGCTCTAATCAATGTTTGCAACATGGGAATGGGCATTTAGTTGCCAGTTTGTTTCGACAGCACTGCAGAAATTTCGCTGGGATGACCTCACGCATTCTCCATACAGTCCCGATCTCTCCTCAGGCGATTTCCATATTTTTGGTGCCCTGAAGAAAAGCATTCATGGCTGTGGATTTGCTTCGGGGAAGAGGTGCACGTATGTGTGCAATCACGATTCCATAGGCAGTCGCAAACATTTTTCCGTGAAGGCATTTACCCTTTACCTCACTTCGGGGTAAATGTATTTACAAATGGTTCAAATGGCTCTCAGCACTATGGGACATAACATCTGAGGCCATCAGTCCCCTAGAACTTAGAACTACTTAAACCTAAAGATATCACACACATCCATGCCCGAGGCAGGATTCGAACCTGCGACCGTAGCGGTCAAATGGTTCAAATGGCTCTGAGCACTATGGGACTCAACATCTTAGGTCATAAGTCCCCTAGAACTTAGAACTACTTAAACCTAACTAACCTAAGGACATCACACACACCCATGCCCGAGGCAGGATTCGAACCTGCGACCGTAGCAGTCCCGCGGTTCCGGACTGCAGTGCCAGAACCGAACGGCCACCGCGGCCGGCCCGTAGCGGTCGCGCGGTTCCAGACTGAAGGGCCTAGAACCGCTAGGGCACTCCGGCCAGCAAATGTATTAACAGTTACAGCTATTAATTTTGAAATAATGAGCAGTTTACTTAATTTTTTTCCATCCCTTATCTTTCAGTTGACTGCCCTAGCAACTCTTATATGCACCTAACCGTACTAAAACAAATACATATTCACACACAAACACCCTCCCCCCTCCCTCAGCCACCCATCCACAAACACACGACATTTGTCAACATCATTCAACAGTTTGCCAACAAAATCCAAAACATCAAAAAGTAAAAGGATGTTTACTTGCTAGAGCTGTACGAATGCGAATTGCAATAGACATCATGAATGCTAAAAAAGTAAGAAATTTAAACCATTATTATGTTATAAAAAGTCAGAAAGTCCCAGAACTGTTTATAAGCATACGTAAAACAAAGTAGTGTAAACATAAAATTGAGTAGATTTCAGGTCGTTGATAATACTTTTCAAAAAATAAAGGCAAAATGCGTATTAGTTTCATTCAAGCATTATTAGACGATCCCAAAGTGGTAATTATTTAGTTAATATTCCGTGCAGCTGAGGGTCACAGGAAAACAAAACCTAAGGATTCTATTATTGAACTGTTGTCTGTGCCGTTCCACCGACTATGAATTACGAGCTATAATTCGTTTCTTGTAAGGGAAAGCACGAATACTGTAGACTATCATAATGAACTTTGTGCAGTACACAGAGAGATCATTATGGGTGGGAGCGCTGTAAAAAACAGTGCAGTTTGTTTCGGGAAGAAAGAAGTGGACGGCAGTCTTCTTAATTGTTGCTTTGGCCTGGGAGGCCGCAAGCGTTCTCTACATTCCTCCATCAATCATTTCTGTTCCCGGCTTTTGTGCTCTGTTCTCCATTTGTCAGTCCCGTCGTCTCTGTATCCGTGTTCACATAATCCTTCCATCTTGTCCGTGGCCTTCCTAGGCCCCTCTTGCCGTCCATGGATACTCAGAATGTAGCGGTAATCTTTCCTCTTCCATCCTGATTAGGTGTCCTGTCAATCTAACTGCTTCATCTTTGAGCCAGCATCAGTACAGGTCTGGCAGTTCATGGTTTTTTAATATCTCTGTTCCTCTTCGGGTCCTCTTCTCTGTGATCAATGAACGTGTTGCAAATAGATGCAGATTCTCTCTCTCTCTCTCTCTCTCTCTCTCTCACACACACACACACACACACACATACACACACACACACACACACACACACACACACACACACACACACACACACACACACAGAGGCATGCTGTTGTACTACGAAAAACTTCCAGTTATTAATGAACACAAAAATAACTGAAATAAAATAAAAAATAATGTCACCGCAAAAAATGAGGTCGCAATATAACCGCTTGACGCATCGTACATCAGAAGACAGAATCAGACAAAACAGTAACACTTCCAAGTCTTGACAGAACATTTATTACTACGTACATGGGCTAGCTGCACCTAGGAACATGTTTCCATATCAGGAGAAATATTAATTTCCACTGATCAGTTTTCGTGACCCCAGAAAAAGACTGCAGCACGTAACAAGTCAATGCCATCCTTTAAAAATGGAGTAAGACAATTAATTGCTGGCTAGACATGAAAGTATGAAAAGTGTACCAAGATATAAAACTCTCCCCTACTGATGAGTCTTGTCTGATGCATAATTCTGCGTGTACTATACTTTCACACATGTCAGTCTGGCAGCATTTGAATGAATGAAGGGGTAGATACGCAGGTATATTTGAGACTGTTCTAAATTTTAAAGGCTTAGCCAAACGGAGTTGTGTTTCTTTCCTTTTTGTTAGTTTAAAAAGGTATCTCAGTTAAGTAATATGGTCTAGTGTTCTGATTGTTTTCATGTGATCTCTTTGTTGCTTCGATTATGATGTAACGAAATTTATAAAATTAATTACCAATCAGTTTTATGTTGGGAACTTTATATGAACGCTATCACCAAAAGTTATTCACAGTTTGCCAAATGTGCACGATTTCCAAAGAGACATATACACTGGGTTCTGGTAAAGTTACATGGGTAGGGCAATGTTCCTTTGTACGCAGACTAAAATCGGTTAACACCGATCTTCATACAGTTAATCACTTTATTTCCGGACCAAAACTACTGAATACATCGACTGAAATTTAATTTGTTCCTCCATGGAGTAACAGCATTTCTACTTTTGCTTACGCCTTTGTCCCGCAATTTGCGCTGGGTCAGCGTGCCTACAATCGGATTTAGCAAGGTTAATATGAAGATATAAAACTCTCCCCTTCCTGCCGCCACCCCATCCTCCCCCTCCCCCTGGGATGGAATCAGTGTACCCCAGCTGTCTGCATCTAGTCTAAATCATGAAATAGTGCGAACGTGTTTCAAATGTCTGTGAGACATGTAACTGAGGAGTAAAGTGGGGACCAGACCGGTATTCACCTAGGGGGATGTGGAAAACCACCAAAAAACCACATCCAGCCTGGCTGGCACTCCGGCTCTCGTCGTTAATCCTCCAGGTGGATTCGATCTGGGACCGGCGCGAATACCCAAGTCAAGGAAGCAACGCATTAGCGCTCTCGGCTAACCTGCTGGGTCGTAGAGTAACAGCATTCCGAACATTTAATAATTCTCGTTTCGTTTGTCAGAGAGATTACTTTCGCCATGAAGAAATTAGTGAGGCTGGTCCGGGCTGAGGTTCGAGTCCTCCCTCGGGCATGGGTGTGTGTGTTTGTCCTTAGGATAATTTAGGTTAAGTAGTGTGTATGCTTGGGGACTGATGACCTTAGCAGTTAAGTTCCATAAGATTTCACACACATTTGAACATTTTTTTGAAGAAATTAGAACCAGCTATGGGTTGACCTGTTTCACAAGACTAGACAAGGGCTTCATTAACCTTTATTTGGTACTGGAGAAACTCATTCTCTTGTTTGCTATAGGTTTTCCACATCTTCTCTTAGAACTACAGGTGTTGCAACTTTGATTTTAATTCTTTTGCGTCACAAATTTTACTAAAACGTGGCGCAGTTACATCTTTGTTTTACTATTAGCAACCATTACTGAAACTAAAATTCTGACAAGATTTCGGAAATAAATTTTTAGATTCACTCGAAATACCTCTCATCAAACATTAGTCAGATAAGAACGAAATACTGTGCAGGAAAACTTACTGCTAGTTATTAAGAACAGCAATAATAGCTATAATGATATACTACCCTCTGAATGACAACGCGTATCATACACTTGTTGAGTAACCAGCATAGCCCATGTGTGTATTTATTCCAATCTGCTGTTAGTCCACCTCAGTATTCCCCCTGTCCACCTCCTCCTTCTCCCTCTCTGTCCATCTGCTTCTTCTCCCTCTATCCATCTGGTTCTCGCCCTCTGTCATTCTGTTCATTTCCCCTCAGTCTGTCTCCTCCTACCTCCTCTAAGTCTTTACCCTCATCCCCCTTTCCTGTCCGTCTCCTCCTTCCCCTCTGCCAGCCACTGTGGCCTAGTGGTTCTAGGAGGTTCAATCTGGAACCGCACTGCTGCTACAGTCTCAGGTTCGAATCCTGCCTCGTGCATGGATGTGTGTGATGTCCTTAAGTTAGTTAGGTTTAAGTAGTTCTAAGTCTAGGGGACTGATGACAGATGTTAAGTCCCATAGTGCTTGGAGCCATTTGAACCATTTGAACCTTCCCCTCTCTCTCCTTCTCTCTGCCCATCTTCTCCTCTTTCCTTTCCCTGTCCATCTCTGCTATCCTTCCTCTGTCCATTTCCTCAGCTCCCCTCTTTCTGTCCATCTCCTCCTTTACCCTTTGTCTATTTCCCCCCTCACCTCGTATCTCTGCCAATCTCCTCTTTATCCCTGTCTCTGTAAATGTCCCCATCCCCCTCTTCTTGTCCATCTACTCTTTGCTTTTTCAGTCCATTTCCCCCTCTTCTCTCTTCTTGTCCATCTTCTCCTTTTCCCTCCACCATCTTTGTTCATCTCCAGCTCTCTCTGTCCATTTCTCGTATCTCTGGCCATCTTCTTCTGTTTCTCTGTCCATCTCCTCCTCCTCCCTCTATCTGCCACTCTCCGCTTCTTCCCTTACTGTCCATTCCATTGTACCTTCTCTCTGACCATCCTCTCCTCCTTCTACCTGTGTCCATCTCCTCCTTCCTCCTCTCTGTCTGTCCATTTCCTCCTATCTGCTTCTCTCTCCACATCATCACCTATACTTCTGGCGGTTGCTGATTCTTACGCCTACAGTATTTGTTTCCACATAGTAGGTAGTGTGTACACCGAATTTGGTTGAAATTGATCTCTGAGGCTTAGGAGGAGATTTTTACCCCGGGCTTCATCAGCCTACGCACGTGTAACATACACTGATCAGTCAGATCATTATGACCATCGACCTACTATCCATACAAACCCGTCCAACTGGTAGCAGCGTCACCTGGCGAGGAATGACTGCTAGTCAGATACACACACACACAGTTCATGTAGTATCAGCGAGCGTGCCATCTGTGTGAAGAATAGGGAAGGCGCATGATCTATAAGTGCTCGGCACGAGCACTTTGGAAGTTGCACAACTTGTCAAGTGTTCGAGGAGAGCTGTGGTGAGTGTGCCCTCAGCACATGGGGAAATCTAGGTGAAACCAGGTCTTATTACAGATGGGCAGACTGTTAAAACAGGACAGGTAGCGAACTGTGGCGGAACTAACATCAGACTTTAATGCTGGGCAGAGTACAAGTGTGCCTGAACACTCAGTTCAAAGAACACTCCTAACGATGGGCCTTTGCAGCCGACTACCCTTGCATGTGCCAATTGTAACACCACAGTATCTGCCACAATGACTGAAATTGGCATGTGACCATCGGCACTGGATGTTGGCGCAGTGACAAGCGTTGCATGGACTGATGCCTTCTTCATCACGCCGATGGGATGGCACCAATCCGTCGTATTCCAAGGGAGCTGTCATTGACATCTGTACTGCGAGACGACTACAAGTTGGCAGCGGCTCCATTATGCCCTGTGGAACACTGATGTAGACATCCATGGGTCTAGTTGAGCTCGTGCAAGCACCATGATGGCAAAGGAGTATCGTACACGTATGCCTCTTTATGACGTACACCCGTTTATCCCTATGACAGTGGCCTTCTTCAACAAGATAATGCGTCATGCCACAAGGCCAGTGTGATGGAGTGGTTCAAGGAACACAGTGGCGAGTTCCAGTCCATGTACTGCCACCCCCCCCCCCCCAACTCGCCAGATCATAATCCGACCAAACACATCTGCGATGTGATTGATTGTGGAGTCAAGGTCCAACGCCATCCTCCGCGGAATTTACGGGAATTAGGTGACATGAGTGTGCAGTTGTCTGTCAACACCCTCCAGTGACCTACGAAGGTCTCATTGCATCCATACCATGACTTGTCGCCGCTGTTATACGTGCCAAAGTTGGACATACCAGCTAATAGGTAGGTGGTCATAATGTTCTGTAGTTATACACAGAACACATGCTCAAAAATAGTCGCCAAAACTGTTGGTACATTTATCCCATGGTGACACTAGCTGGTCGATTCCATCCTTGAAGAAGCTAGTAGGCTGCTGTCGGCTCCAGACCTTAACCAGTCACACACTTTGTCATCCGTTTCGAATCGATGTCAGCGAATAGCTTGTTTTAGAGGTCCAGACACAAGAAAGACACATGGTGAACGGTCGAGACTGTACGATGGATGTTCCAGCGTTTCCCACCGAAACTGCTGCAATATCATGTTCACCACACTGGCGTGTGTGGGCGGGAATTATCATGCAGGACGATGACGCCATTGGACAACATACCTCGGAGTTTCGACTTTATGGCTCGTCTAAGGTTCTGTAAAGTGGCTTGATAAAGGTGGACATTGATAGTGGGTCCCCTTTCCAGGAACTCGACAAGGGATGGGCTCTTGTGGTCAAAAAAGGACATCTAGACCTTACCAGAACTAGTATGCACGACCTTTCATTCCTTTGGAGGTGGTGAAGTCGCATGTTTCCACTGCTTGCTCTGACGCTTGCTTTCTGGTTCAAAATGGTGACACCATGTTTCGTCACCTGTTACAATACAGGACAGAAAGCCGTATTCCTCGTCATTGTAACGTTGCAGATGACAGACAGTGCTATTCGAGTACTGTGTTGTTCGGTGGTCAGTTGGTGGGCAATCCACTGTGTACATATTTTTCGAAAGTCCATGTGTTGATGCATTTGTGTGCGGTGCCCAAGCAAATACCCAGTCACCGATGGAGCTCGTCCACGGTGATTCTGTGGTTTTCCAAGACTAAAGCATTCACTTTCGCAACAATTTTCCGGTATGATGACACGATGAGATTGTCCAGAATGAGCATCATCTTCCAGTGAGTCGCGCCCCTCAAGGAATCGTTTGCACCATTCCACAACACTTGAATGAGTCAGACTGTACTCACCATACACAGTCTTCACCCGTTGATACATTTTTCACGGCCTCCTACTCCATCCGCCACCAGAAATCGAATCACTCCTCGTTGTTCTGCTTACTCGCCTGCATGTCCGGTAGTGGACGATAACTTGTGTGATCACCTTCTTTTCGGTGTGAATCCACACTGGCGCTATGCAACAACAAGCGGCGCACAAGCGACTGTCTCTCACCAATAGATGGCGCCACCACACCCGCAGCTACGTGGAGTAAGGCAATGGTAGACGCACTGACCAGGTTTCATTTGAATGAACCTCATATTTCACACACATGTGCACCCATATTTCACCGTTAGCTCCAGGGACTACATTTCCGTTTATACGCAAGTCAATGTTTATGACGTCATGTCTCTTGAACTTCGTGTTGTACAATTTTCTAGGTACACTCACATTCGCGGGTTGCATCAACTCCCTTCCACGTCGAGGACTTACACTGCCTGGTCTAGTCGCCGCTTCGGCAGAGCCCCCTGCCATTGCCGTCTGTCCGTCTGCCGGCCGCTGTCGTCGTTTCATCCATCTGCTCGCTGTCGTTGCCGCTCGCCGCCCGGTCGCCGCCACCGCCGCCGCCTGGTGCTCACCCCGCCGCCGCCCAGTTATCGCCACCGCCACCACCCTGTGCTCGCCGCCACCGCCGCCTCCGCCTCCGCAGCCGCCGGCCCCCGTTTTAGTTCCTTTCGCACTTCGGCGACTCCTGTCGCCAGTGGACGCCGCCTTCAATCATGGAAATCCCCACTACCACTATTATCTACACCTCCTCTTCACTGACCCCACTGTAACCTCGTGGAGTGCTTGCTCTGGGCTTAACCCATCTCATCCACCTCACCTACTCACAGTCTCCTTCCCTTCCGTCTCCTCCTCACCCATGTATCCCCACCTGTACACCTGTATGTTGCTCCTTCCCCTGCTGCTTCCCCTACTCCAGCCCCTGATCCTGTCCCTCCGACAGCTGTCGCCCTTAGAAACGACTTTCTCCTCCTCCCCACCCACTGTGCTACAACTACTCCTGCTTCCCTGGCCTGAGTAATTGCCTGCCACTCCACCACAGAGCACCCCACGCACCTACCCAGTGCTGCTGCTTCACAAGAGAGGCCTGCCTCCCACCACCTCCCCATCCATTCAGTCCCTCATCCCTCCTCCCAGGCCACAACTGCCAAAAAACCTTCTAAGTGTCCAAGTGGTGACCGCAACTCCACCCCCTCCTCCAAAAAAACCACCACCCACCCCACTTCCCTCTGATCCTGCCATGGATACCACCCCTCCTCCCACCTTCCCAGCCCCCACAATGTCTACCTTCATCCTTGCCAAACCTCAAGAAAATTTCCTAGATACCCACACCTTCACCCTTGAAATCCAGATATACATCCCCAGTGCACCCATTACCTAACTTATCCCTCATAGAGACTCTGTTCTCATCAAGTCCTCCTCTCCCTCTTTCCATACTGATCTCCTCTGGCGCCTTCCGTTTATCACCTTTGGCCCCCATCCTTTCCTCAACCCTTTCCTTACTTCCTCCTCTCCTTGTCAGCCCCAACCCCTTGTCGTCCTCCAACCCTCACTGCTGTGATCACAAAACTCAGCCCTGTGGTCACGGAGGTGGAGGTGTTGGTGGAACTGAATGCCCAACTTGCCCTGGAAGTCCACTCGGCCTGCCTTATTAACAACTCCTCTGGCCCTACCTTCCTCATACATGCTCTGCCTCCTCAATCGATCACCTCCTCACACATGGAGATCTAATTTTCAACTGCTGCCACCCTGTTGAGCCACCCCATTCCTCTCCTCAATCCTACCACTGCCAGTGATGTCTCCTGTATAACAACCACCTCACCCAAAACTGCAAGAACCCCTCCCCCCCACCTGCCCCCATTTAAAGCCTCCCACTTCCTTAAACTTTCCCACAACACCTGCAAGGAACCCCACCCTACCTACTCTTCTAACTGCAAAGCAAAACCCTCGCCCAACGACCCGCCCATCCAACACAACAATTCCCTCCACCCTTCCCCTACAGCAGAAGACATCATCTGGTTCTCAACCATCATCAGGTTCCAATGCCCCCACATACTCCAGCAGGTTTCCCTCACCGCCTGGTCTGTTTTCCATTTAAATACCTATGCCACCTACTCCCACATCCAGGCCCACTTTACCTTCACCCACCTAGACACCTTCGTTTAAGCACCTCTCTCCTTGCCCCACTTCCTCTCCCCCTCCCATGTCCTGGCACATCACCAGTATCATCTCTTCTACCTCAATATTCGCTCCATTCTTGCCAACAAATATCTCTTTGTGCATACCCTACTCCAGCACCAGGTTGACTCCTTCGTCTGTAATGAAACCTTCCTCCAACCTTATCATATAGACCACCTCTCCCTATCTCCTTCACCACTCTGACAATCCCCTTCCCATCGCCCGAGGTGGGGTCACTATTGGCCACTTCAAGCATCTCCCTGTCTGGCCACAACACATCCTCAATGACCCAACTAAACACCTTCTCCTCAGCATCTTTTTCCCTCCCTCACCATCACCTGTGCCACTATATATATATATATATATATATATATATATATATATATATATATATACACCTCACAGCTCCTCTCCTCTACGATTTCATTTCCCAAGTTGACCATACCTTCTCCACCTATATGATTGCTGCCCCGACCTAAACATCCACAGCCATGATCCTGCCACCCTTTGGCAGTGGCATCAGTTCCTCTTCCACAACACACCTGTCCTGAAAGTAACTCCACCCCCCCCCCCGATGTTATCCTCACTTCCCCCAACCTCCTTGGTCATATTGCTGTGAACGTCCCTGATCCCATTGGTAGTGACCACCTTCTCATCCTTCTCAGTGTCTCCTCTGCCCATGGTCCCCCTGCCCAGCTGCCCCTCCAAAGTCTTCAGTTGAAACTTCCGGGCTGAGAGGCTGTGGTCGATGTATAAAATTTTCACCTAATGTTTCGTCTCCATCTGCGGGAGACAAAACTTTAGGTAGAAATTTCATACATTGACCACGGCCACTCAGCCCAGAAGTTTCAACTGAAGACAACACCAGCCATGAAAGCCTACATTGTATGATTAAACATCCATCCACGACTATTGCCATGCCAACTGGGATGCCTACTGGGAATCCATTGCCTCCCAAGTTGAAAGCTACTCCCTCACCTTTCACCATCCCACTGACATCACCCATGCCTCTTCCATCATAAGACCATCACTGATGCTGTGAGGGCCCATGTCCCAGCCACCGGCCGTTGTGGCCGAGCGGTTCTAGGTGCTTCTGTCTGGAACTGCACTGCTGCTACAGTCGCAGGTTCGAATCCTCCTTTGGCCATGGATGTGTCTGATGTCCTTAGGTTAGTTAGATGTTAAGTCCCTTAGTGCTCAGAGCCATTTGAACCATGTCACTACCAAACTCATATACCCTCACCACTCTACACTTCCTCCCAAGCTGTCCTTCTTATTAGTAAAACCTGCAGGCTCTACCTCTCCTTCGTCTGCACCCATGACTGCGATACACTCATCCACCACTGGCAATTACAGGGATACATCCGTAACCTCCTTATAGCAAAGAAACGCCAGGACTGGCGCCAGACATACACCCACCTCAACTCCACCCTCCCTGTCAACTCCTCCAAGTACTGGTCAGCCTTCCACCACCTCACTGGTAGCCATGCCACCCCACATCACCCTCTCCTCTATGACGATCGCCCCTTCCCAACCAACCTCGGTAAGGCTAACCATTTTGCATCTCACCTCTCTGAGGTCTTCTCCATTCCTGATGATCCCCATTTTGATTACTCCCTCTTCCCCACCATCCTTGACAGAACTGATACCGCTGTCCCACCACTCGCCCCTAGCCTCCAGCACTTGGATCAGTTAACCCACTCATACATCAACACTCCCATCTCTGCACATGACATCACACTCATTTTCTGCTCCAAACACAATACTACCCCTGGTCATGACGGCATCACCTACCGCCAACTCAAGGAATCCCCCCAACCTTCCTAGCTGTCCTCGCTACCCTATTCAATTTCCTCCTTTCCACTGGCTTTTACTCCAACCTGTGGAAGACTTCCCATGTCCTGCTGTTCCCTAAACCCAACAAACCCCTCTGATACTTCTCCCTCTTGTCCCATCTGCCTCACCTCTGTGTTCAGTAAGGTCTTCGAGACCATCCGCTCCTGCCGTATTCACCGCCACCTTAACCAGCACCACCTCCTTCCCCTTACCCAGTGTGGCTTCCGGCCTTCCTTCTCAGCCAACAACCAACTCCTTAACCTTACTAATCTTCTTTCCTTCCAACTTAACTTGTATCACTCCACTATGTTTGTTTCTCTTGACCTTCAGAACGCTTATGACTGTGTCTGGCAACCTGCGCTCCTCTGTGCTCTCCCTATCAGTTTTCTCTGTCTCGTTGCTTCCTTCCTCTCCTATTGTTCCTCCTACGTCACTATCCACAGTTCGATCTCCCATACCTTCTATCCCTCTGCCAGCGTGCCCCAAGGCTCCATCCTTTCCCCTCTCCTCTATCTCCAGTACACTGCTCATATGCCCAAACCTCCCCCACATATTCATCTCGTCCAGTTTGCTAATGACACCGCCTTCCTAGCCCTTTATCCTACCCTTCAACGGTCCCATTGTACCCTCAAACCCACCTAGAACAGTTCAATACTTGGTGCAACCAGTGGTTCCTTCATATCAACCGCTCCAAGATCCAGGTGATTATCATATGCCACACCACCCACTCCTTCTGTCTCCATGATTTCTACCTAACCATTTATGGCTGTCCTTTCTACCTCACTCCTACCCTCAAATACCGTGGCCTCACCCTCGACCGACACTTCACCTGGACTCCCCATCTCCTTACAATCCAACACAAACACAAAGCCCACAACAGACTCCACCTCCAGAAACTCCTGTCCAGCTGGACCTGGGACTGCATCCTTCCACCATCCTTTACACCTACAAATCCTTCATCCGCCCCATCCTTTGTTATGCCAGCATTGCTAGGATTCCTGCCCCTCCCAGGATCTATAACACCCTCCAAATACTCGAGGACCATGCACTCCACCTCGCCTTCTGTATCCACCTTCCAATCCCCATGCACATCCTCTATGACCTCATCCCCTCCCCCACCTTCTCCTTTTCCTTGAACACATCTACACTCTGTATATTGTCTGCCAACTCAATCCTCCCCACTCCCTCCTGTCCCTTTTCCTCTCCACCCCAGCCCATTGCCACACCTTTACCATTGTGTCCCGTCCTCTCTCCATCTCCAAACCCTCCACCTTCTTTCGAAATGCAACTTCCAGCACCCTCTCCTCCCAGATAATGAACTTCGCCCTGATGTCTATCCCTCCTACCAACTCAAACCCCACCTTCCTCCTGCCTCCTTGTCAGGGCACCCTCTCCTCTCCCTCCCTTCTCCTGAGACACTTTACCCCTCCCACACCCTCCTCCCTCTTCCATGCTCCCCTTCAGTGTCTCTGCACTCTTTCCTGCCTTGTGTTCCCTCTTCATCTTTCACCCTGCCTGTCTCCTGCCCTTGGTGCGCCTCCTGCCTTTTTTTCCCTCTTCCACACAGACCCCATCCCTCTTCCCCCACCGTACATTCCTCCCCACTTTTTCCCTCCTCTACAGCCTCCAGTCTCTTGGCAGGTGAGTCCTCTATCGTTTTCAGTGGTTTTTTAAGTGTCATGCTCTGTGTGATTTTTATCCTATGGACGATTCAGCTTTTGTTTGCCTTCAGAATTTTTTGAAGTGCACTTTTAATTTCCAGCTGTGTTCTTTTAACTTGATGTGGACATTTTAACTATCCCCCAGTGCATGTCCCAATCTTAGTGTGTATTTTAACTCCCTTTATCTCCATTTGCTGTGTTTTTTATATCCCCCTTTTTATCCCCACTTCTTATGTAATCTTCCCTCTGTATTTTTCTAAAGCCAATTGGCTGTAGAGCGGTGGACTGTGCCACTGCCAACCCTCCCCTGCCCGTATGGGGCAGGGGAATGAAATTACAATAACGAAAAAAAAAGAAAAGTTTTGAGAATAGATTTAGTAGCAAAGGAGAAATAAATTTAAACGTCATGCAATAGGCGGCACATTTCCAGGCATGTCCGTGTTTATGACTCCATATTTCCTGAAGTACGTGTCGTAAAATGATATAATTTTCCAAGTACATTCAACAGTACATCTGAAAACTGTCAGCAAAATCCGTCGTGAACACAGTTAATATGATGAAGTGATAAATTAAAACGTCGAGCCTGATGCGGCATTTTCGCTGCATGAAAAACGAAAATGTAGTAACCGATAAATATTTTGCCTTTCATTAATTTGTATGTGTTGTCAGTGAGAAAAAATTTCGTAAATATCTGCAGTTGTGTGTAAAATTAGTGCTCTAACACTCAGATACTAGTCTCAGGGTATTCACGCGTCATGTGCCCCCAGCCTCACCACATCGATAGGTAGGTGGTTGTTACCCCTATAGCGATTCTTTCTAGACAGTAAGTGATATGTGTAACACGTGTGACTGAACTCTGTTCAGCGATTTAGCAGGCGATGCGGAACACTTATACATACATTTTTAGGGCTCCGTACCTCAATGAGAAAAAAGGAACCGTTATAGGATCGCTTTGTTGTCTGTCTGTCTGTCTCTCTAGCTGTCTGTCCGACTTTTAAAATCTGTTTATCTCAGGAAAGGGTAGACGTACCAAGTTGGCATTTGTCATGTACTATGAGATTTGATGCCTTGCTATAAAGAAAACGTTAGCTTCTAAGTCAGTCCAGTCGAAAGATACGTACCAAGTTGGCATTTGTCATGTACTATGAGATTTGATGCCTTGCTATAAAGAAAACGTTAGCTTCTAAGTCAGTCCAGTCGAAAGATACGGCCATGTGTGTCACACGCTTTGATACTGGCAAACTCGCTCATTAAAACCTGTAGCGTGTTTGTTCTTGACGTAGAATCGTGAAATTTGTCAAGAGGGAAGGTTTGTATTTATCTCACAAGAAAAAATATTTTTTTCATTTATTAACCGACTTTATACTTGCAACTAAAACGTACTCAAAAGTCTTTTCATCTTGTCAGTATCAGTGTCGATAACAGACAAAATCATCGTGATTCTCGATTTAGGGAATGGATGATCTGATTATGTACGTAATTAAGTTTGTACGAAACCCTCAGTGTGCGAGTCCTACTCCCATCTTGCTATTTTCATAATATATATGGATCCTGTAAAATGTAGGCTGGCAACGGCAAGGAAAGCGTTTCTGAAGAAGAGAAATTTGTTAACATCCAGTATTGATTTAAGTGTCAGGAAGTCATTTCTGAAAGTATTCGTATGGAGTGTAGCCATGTATGGAAGTGAAACATGGACGATAAGTAGTTTGGACAAGAAGAGAATAGAAGCTTTCGAAATGTGGTGCTACAGAAGAATGCTGAAGATTAGATGGGTAGATCACATAACTAATGAGGAAGTATTGAACAGGATTGGGGAGAAGAGAAGTTTGTGGCACAACTTGACCAGAAGAAGGGATCGGTTGGTAGGACATGTTCTGAGGCATCAAGGGATCACCAATTTAGTATTGGAGGGCAGCGTGGTGGGTAAAAATCGTAGAGGGAGACCAAGAGATGAATACACTAAGCAGATTCAGAAGGATGTAGGTTGCAGTAGGTACTGGGAGATGAAAAAGCTTGCACAGGATAGAGTAGCATGGAGAGCTGCATCAAACCAGTCTCAGGACTGAAGACCACAACAATAACAACAATATGGATGCTACTGTAGCCACAGTATATTCAGTAGTAAAAATAAATCAGTTTTTAATGAACGCGAAAGTATCTGATATAAAAACTGCCACCGTTTTAAATCACGTTATAAAGTGACCGTTTGGTGCAATAATGTACTCGTAAATGAGTTGCAATGCAGAAATCGATAGACACATATGTTGTGTGTAGTCTGAAAAGAATAAAAAGTTTCTTACACAATGCATGGCACGCTAAATTCTGACCGGTGACAGTACTGAAGTTAAAATTGTATAAGCGGAAATGTGGTTTTTATTCTACTGGATTTGCTGTAGGCACTTACAGATCCTGTGAACGATGGTAGCAGAGGACCTCGTTTTAATTTAATATTATTACATCAAATGTTATGGTAAGGCTGTTTACAAGAAGCACAGAAACAGGCTGCTTATTTTCCGAGACTTCTGCTTCTTGTACTATAGCTAACTGATTGTTAATTACGGTGTTACAATTATTGTACCATTGTACCGCATAGTACACCAAAATAATGAACGTCTGTCACTGTTAAAATATGCACTTAGATGCACCAGTGCATTTTGGTACGCTATAAACAATGACTGTCTTCCGCTTATAGGCGCACTGTAATGCTGTTATGCTTCAATCAACGCTAGCCTTCTAATATCGTTCAGACCTACTTTTGCCCTGCATAGTGCAGCAGCCGACGAGGCATGGACTCAACAAGTCGTTGGAAGTTCCGTACAGAAATATTGATCTATGCTGCCTTTATAGCCGTCCATAATTGTGAAAGTGATATCGGTGCTGGATTTTGTGCACGAACTGACCTCTTGATTACGTCCCATAAATCTTCGATGGGTTACATATTGGGAGATCTGGATGCCAAGTTGTTCGCTCGAATTGTCTAGAATGTTCTTCAAACCAATCGCGAACAATTGTGGCCCGGTGACATCGTTGTTTGCAACATGTCCTCAATAAATGCATATGTTGTCCAAGTAGCCGCACACAACCATTTCAAGATAATGATCGGTTCATCTAGTCCAAAGGACCCAGTCTATTCCATGTAAACAAAGCCCACACTCTTGTGGAGGCGTCAGCTTCTTAGACAGTGCCTTGTTGACAACGTGGGTCTGTAACTTCTAACGCTACCATCAGCTCTTACCAATTAGAATCGGAGCTCATCTGATCAAACCACGGTTTTCCAGTCGTCAAGAGTCCAACCAATATGGTCACGCATCAAGGTGAGACGCTGCAGCCCATGTCGTGCTGTTTGCAAAGCCGCACGCGTCGGTCGTCTGCTCCAAAAGCCTATTAACGCCAGATTTCGCCACACTATCCTAACGGATACGTTCGTCGTATGCTCCACATCGATTTCTGTAGCACTGACAACTCTACGCAAACGCAGGTGACTAGATTGTGAAGTGAATACCGTCAGCCACTGCGTTGTCCGTGGTGGGACATAACACCTGAATTTTGGTATTCGTGACACACTCTTGACATTGTGGATATCTGTATACTGAATGCCCCAACGATTTACGAATTGGAATTTTCCATGCATCTAGCTCCAACTACTATTTCACCCTCATTCTGTTAATTTCCATCCTGCGGCCATAATGACGTCGGAAACCTTTCAACACGAATCATCTGAGTACAAATGTCAGCTCCTCCAATGCACTGTCCTTTTGTACCTAACAGCCCAGAAGATTTTAATTTTCAATAAAGTCATTCTTTCTGTTTTCGATCATTCTCAGTGATTTTGCAAGTTTATGTTCTTCGATTCTCACATTCCCTGAATTCAGAGGAATCCTCCCCATTACCTTCTCAATTCTAGTAGTTGGTGTTTGTCTTGAAACTGATGGCTTTACTTTGACGGATTAAGAAGTCCAATTGACAAAGTCCCGTTGGTTATAGCTGCTAAACCATCTGTTGGTCACGTATCATAACTTCCGCTACTTCTTGAAACTTTGTTCCGCTGATTTCTACTCACTACGTTAGGTGGATGGTGAAACATTCTTTCTCCGATGCTAATTAACTTATAGAACATTGCTACGGCTCTGCTGCTAACCTGTCAGGCCCCTAGAAACCTACCAAAGCTTGTGCACTAAAACAGGCGCAAAGAGGAATCATTGGTTGCATATTAACGACTGTTGGTTATTCAAAATTAGTTGGTTAGTGAAGTCATAGGCATGACTCCATAACTGCACACTTAGGGTTATTAAAACTGACTGTCGGTGTGTGGAGACGTTTAAATGTGTCAGAAGTGGAGAAGAAAGTGTGTATTTTCACAGATGAGGTATCGTGTTCACTACAGATTTCTGGAATAAGCTCTCAAGATTGTTCGTTAAGTACGTGTGTAGAAATGGTCGTAAAAATGTCTGTTGAGGTTCTTCATCTACGGCTTTAGCTGGCATTTTAGACATTGTGAAACGTACAACTTCATAATGAAATTTCCATTGAAAACAAATTCAGTACCCACGATAAGAGTCTTCAATGATGTACAAAGCAGTTTTGTACACGACACTTCGTTTGGTAACAAGTATTTTCATCAAGAGGGAGTTGTGTAGGAACTGAGGACTTTCTCTTGTTACTTCATACGATAAGTGCGAATTATATGGCGAAAATCAGGTTGAGAGTTTAGAAAAGCAGAATCAAATCAAATCAGATTTATAAACGTAGTAAGTTGTGTGTCTCTTAATTAGGCCCAGACTATGTAACAGCTCTTCATTTGCATGATAAAACTGCAGTACTGAGATTCCATAATAGTTGTATGAAACAGCGCAACCTATGCTCAACGGTGTGCACCGATTTACTTGAAATTGTTGAATTAGTTTGAACGTTCGAAGAGAAACAGCGTCACTTACCTCCTTAAGAAAGTCGCCCAAACCAGTATAAATTTCCTAACCGCACTGTTCCCTCACGATCAACCATAAAGTAAGGAGCCCCTGTCATGGAACCCGACAGTCCAAGGTCTTTCGAAACTGGAGCAATGAAAAAGGGAGGGAAGTTAAGATAGTGGTTTTATGGTTTAGGTATTCTACACATTCCCCTCCCCTCTTTTTGATCACAACGTATAGAACCCTCATACATTACTGGCCATTAAAATTGCTACACCACGAAGATGACATGCTACAGACGCGAAATGTAACCGACAGGAAGAAGATGCTGTGATATGCAAATGATTAGCTTTTCAGAGCATTCACACAAGCTTGGCACCGGTGGCGACACCTACAACGTGCTGACACGAGGAAAGATTCCAGCCGATTTCTCACACACAAACAGCAGTTGACTGGCGTTGTCTCGTGAAACGTTGTTGTGATGCCTCGTGTAAGGAGGACAAATGCGTACCATCACGTTTCCGACTTTGATGAAGGTCGGATTGTAGCATATCGCGACTGCGGTTTATCGTAACGCGACATTGCTGCTCGCGTTGGTCGAGATCCAATGACTGTTAGCAGAATATGGAATCGGTGGCTTCAGGAGGGTAATACGGAGTATCCCAACGGCCTCGTGTCACTAGCAATCGAGATGACAGGCAACTTATCCGCATGGCTGTAACGGATCGTGCAGCCACGTCTCGATCCCTGGGTCAACAGATGGGGACGTTTGCAAGACAACAACCATCTGTACGAACAGTTCGACGACGTTTGCAGTTATGGACTATCAGCTCGGACCATGGCTGAGGCTACCCTTGACGCTGCATCACAGACAGGAGCGCCTGCGATGGTGTACTCAACGGCAAACCTTGAAAGGTCTCGGTTGGATTTCTTTCATGTTAATTTCTTAAATCTGTTGTCATTTACGGCATACATTCCACTTCTAAATTTACTGTGGTGTTCCGAACTCTATCTGGGAGGAGACTGAGCAGTGGAACGTGTTACTTTTACACATAAACAAGAACGATCTGTCACACTACTACACTTTAAAACACAGTTTATATGTAATTCATGTCACACAGTCTCATACGGAACCTACATCCGCTTTCTTTTACATACTGTATATGATAAGACACTGTCATCCCCCTTCCCTTCTGAGTGAAAGGATGAATGAGCAAATGTATTTCTAGTTGCATGCTTGATGGTAGCAGACAAGCCTGTCTGCTAGAGAACAGTAGGATCAACATCGGAACAGGTATCTACGCTTTCTAAAAGCAGAGAGGTTTCTATTCTTGGTATGGTCCTGTCCGTCCCTTGTCATGTTAGTATAGGAAACTGCCTCTCTGGTCACTTCCGATTATATCTGTGAAGCACCCTCGGTAGGAGCCCACGCCAGTCTGTCCATAGCGAGCGTCTGAAGTGGTAAGATCTCCGGCTAAGCGCGTCTCTGCTAAGTCTGTAGGACAATGGATTTCTTAAGTTCAGACTAACTGAAAATTTAATCACCTTTGTTTCAGGTTTAGATCTAAAATATCTTATGTTGTCTTAAATTGCAACACAGTGTAATTCGAGTGTGAAATTCAGAATATCTTCCGGTAGTTGCTTTGTCACTACTTTGTGAGCAAAGTGGAACCACGAGTTGATGATCCGTAACTCTAACTAAGATCATCAATCATAAATGCGAATGTGCATGAGATTATAACATCTCGTCTTGACAGTATTTTTCAATATAGCAACTTTTCTTTATGTTCAATCCACGTGGGGTGTACTTTGTGAGACCAGTACCACGTGCTTATATAATTGTTTAACCCATCAGGTTAATAGTATGACGATAGTAACCAGTTCGAGGTTTTTCTTTTGTAAATTGCATTTCGATGTAATTTATTTTAATTATCAAAATTATTGTGGAGTTCCACTCTTTGTGTAAACCAAGTTGACAACGTGAAGCATGTGGTGTAATCATCAGAGTAGCCCTTAGCTATTCTTTTCGAGAAGATTTCACAGACAATTAGTATGAATTTAGTATACCAGTGCGTTGTAATTTCATGACGGACAGGATTGCGCTACAACCGTAACTTCTTTGGGTGAAAATTAAATCGGTTGGTTGTGGTTAATTTCCTCTTGCATATGTTTCAACGTTCTTCGTGTGTTATTTTATGAATGCAGTGTTGTATGCAGTCTCCCAGTCTTGGCTCTATATTTGATGTGTTCTGTAAGATTACAAACTCACATTTTCACAGCCCTAAATAAGGCACCAGTTTAGTTATGAATCAAGTTTAATATGCTGAAATTTTAACGGAACAATGATAAATGTTAAAATAAATGTCCAAATATACTCATCTATTTCTTTTTATTTAAATTCTCTTTTTACATATATATCACCAGTTGTCGTAAGATGGCTATTAAAAGATTATAATTAATGTTAGTCTGGTTGGCAATTTGGTAAACTAGATTGGATACCTGGTGAAACAGTTGCTCTGTAATGGAAGGATTACTTCCACAGATAGCTCACAGCTTTTAACCCGCTTTTATTATCTTGAATATCAGCACCGCTTTCAGAACAACTTAATGCATCATCTGTAGAACATGGGTGCACGAATGGCAAAACGTGATTTTTTTCGGATGGATCCAGGTTCTGTTTACAGCATCAGGATGGTGGCATCCGTGTTTGGCGACATAGCGGTGAACGCACTTTGGAAGCGTGTATTCGTCATTTCCATACTGGCGTATCATCCGGCATGGTGGTATGGGGTGCCATTGGTTACACGTCTCGGTCACCTCTTGTTCGCATTGACGGCACTTTCAACAGTGGACGTTACATTTTAGAGGTGTTACGACCTGTGGCTCTGCCCTTCATTCAATCCCTGCGAAACCCTACATTTCAGTAGGATAATGCACAACAACATGTTGCAGGTCCTATACGGGCCTTTCTGAATACAGAAAATGTTCGACTGCTGCCCTGGCAACACATTCTCCAGATCTCTCACCAATTGAAAACGTCTGGTCAATGGTGGCTGAGCAACTGGCTCGTCACAATACGCCAGTCACTACTCTTGATGAACTGTGGTATCGTGTTGAAGCTGCATGGGCAGCTGAACCTGTACACGCCATCCAAGCTCTGGCGCAATGCCCTGGCGTATTAGGGCCGTTATTACGGCCAGAGGTGGTTGTTCTGGGTACTGGTTTCTCAGGATCTATTCACCAAATTGCGTGAAAATGTAATCACATGTCAGTTCTAGTATAATCTATTTGTCCAATGCATACCCGTTTATCATCTGCATTTCTTCTTGGTGTAGCAATTTTAATGGCCAGTAGTGTACAACATTGTGAAACTGTCAGAAAAGTCCTTCTTCTTTGGTATGTTGCTCAACTCGTGCCTCACATAGACTCCTATGAATAGGAACGAGAATATTTTGCAAAGACAATGCTCAGAGTCAAAGAACATTCTCAAATAACTCAATTTCGTATGAATAAAAATTACGAAGCATATTATCTGACCAAGGAGTACTTTCTCACTACCTCCCCTACTTCTTGAGGAAGTTCTCAGCAGAGAGGTTTTAAGTCTAACGTTTATGGTTCTCAAGTTGTTTTCATTTGTGTGCCGAAGAATGTGTGTGCTACTGAAAAATATTTACGGCGTTATTTCCGTGCCGAAATGGAAGGCTTTGAATTAGCTTTCGTGAATATTACGGAAGATTATCTTGCTATTGATAGCAAATCACAAACCCTGGGTGCAAAAAAGAGAAGGCATATAGTGTAAATGAAATTCAACATTGTTATAGGGCTAGTTTTGGGAAAGAAATTTCAAATGGTCAGATAATGAAAAAACTTCACAAGATGAAGTTGTACATAAAGTGTAAGACTGATGTAAATAAGATGGGCCACATTGAGACCACACTAAAAGAGTGAGAACAAATGTTTTTAAGTTTCTCGATGGGGATGATTGCAACCCTACGATCCAGAGAATTCCTGGTAAGGTCCCTTCTCTCCATTATTACTGTATCATTAATGCTTTGAATTGTGAATTAGCAAAATATTTATTTTTATCCTGTGACAATCAAACAATACTTGGTCAAATTCATTTGATATTACACCACTTTTCTGTAAAACTAGCACAGTGTAGCATGTTTAAAAATAACAAACCGCACCCACATTTCTGCATAAACATGCTTGCTACATATACTCACTTCAAATAATGGAGTCGTGGAACACACTATTATTACTGTTTTTTATTTGCTTTAGGAACTTCTGGAGTAGGGACTTCCAGCTCTGCTAGCGACTCATCTCCAGAAGCGAGTTCGGAGTTCATTGATTCAGACTGTATATATTGTAAGCCACAAGCAACTTTGCAACAAAAGTAAATTGTTATAGAAGACGCTACAGGTCTAGTGGGTCCAGAAATACAGAAACAGTATCCTCATACTTACCTGTTTTGGGGCCTGACAGAGAGCCGAAACGACGCAGATTAAGGATGGAGACAGATGAGACTATATATATGCAGAGATTAGTATTATTATACCAATCAGATGTTCTGAAGAGGAAGCTGTAGAGCAGCAGAGACAAAGAAATGCAATAGATTGAACTGTGTAATGGCAAAGTACAACACTCTTTTTCATTAAGTATTTTTTCTGAATCAGATGTTCGTTTAATTCTTCATTTACCTACCTACATATCCTTTTAAAGAAATGATTCAGCATAAATTTCTTTCCACTGAAACAATAAGAGTAACATATTACACTTTGAAATGTTAAAGGTTAAAAACTGGGTGCACTTATTTACTGTAGTATCTGGCGAATACCATGACCATATTCTTGAAACAATTTTTAGTAAAGTGGAACAACAAGAGTAACATGTTCAAGTTTGAAATGTTAAAAGTTAAACAGTTTGTGCACTTACTGTAGTGTCTGGCAAACATCTTTACCACATCCTTGAAACAAGTTTTGGTAAACTGGAACAATAAGAGTAAAATGTTTCAGTCTCAAATATGAATGTATCATGTTTCCTTTGAAAGAGCACGGCCGACTTCCTTTCCCGTATGCCTTGTCTCCCACTGCCAGAAGGGTGGCCTTTATGTTGTATTTTCTGACTGATTCGATGCTGCCCGCCACGAATTCCTCTCCTGTGCTAACCTCTTCATCTCGGAGTAGCACTTGCAACCTACGTCCTCAATTATTCGTTGGATATATTGCAATCTCTGTCTTCCTCTACAGGTTTTGCCTTCTACAGCTCCCTCTAGTACCATGGAAGTCATTCCCTCATATCTTAACAGATGTCCTATAATCCTGTCCCTTCTCCTTATCAGTGTTTTCCACATATTCCTTTCCTCTCCAATTCTGCGCAGAACCTCCTTGCTTACCTTATCAGTCCACCCAATTTTCAACATTCGTCTGTAGCAACACATCTCCAATGCTTCGATTATCTTCTTTTCTGGTTTTCCCACAGTGCGTGTTTCTCTACAACACAGTGCTGTACAGACATTCATTCTCAGAAACTTCTTCTACAAATTAGGACCTATGTTGTATTTATACTTGTACAGATAAAGATTTTTTTTTTGAACGTGCTTGCTGTGCAAAAAGTAAAAAAAGGGGGTATTGCCATTGACTGATAATCAAGAATCCTCGGTCTCTGGTTCGAACCTTGCCACTGCTTAAATTCTGAATAAAAATCAACAGCAGTGGAGACCAGTCACTTCCGGTATAGGATGTCACCCTCCTTCTGCCAAATGCGTCGTCAATGAGAGCGGACGAGTGGACAGAGGTCCAGGGCACTCTTTTGGTCTTGGGGTGGAAAACTGACCCTTAAAGACGGAAGAGTCAGCAGTGATCAGTAGCATGAGGTTGAAGAAGGCTATGGAAACCACTGCATTAAAATCGCATGATGTGTACCCAAGGGAGAAGTGGCCTGTAATTGGAAAAACGTCATGATGATGTCTCCATTTCGAAACTATTCCTGACCAGTCCTCCACTCGGATCTCTAGTAGAGGACTATTGAAGGGGAGGTCACCACGAGAAAAAGATTGAATAACCAATCAAAAAGGTAACGTTCTACTAGTTCGGGAATGGAACGTCGGGAGTTCGATAGTGGTAATGAAGCTATAAAATCGGAACACGACTGCGCCGCCTGCAGATCATACAGAACAAAGTGCTACGAATCATTAGCAATGCTCCACGCTACACACGCACCGTGGATCTTCACCATGAATACCGCCTTGATACCCTCAAGGAAGTATTCAAGAAACACGCTACACGACTGTACAGGAACTCGAGACACTCGAACAATCCTTTCATCCTCACTCTGGGAAACTACGATCACAACCACAGGTGGAAACACAAGCGACCAAAGACACTGCTAGGGCATAACCACCTATGGTAAACTAACATACGCAAACAGCGACAAACGACGGTAAGCCCCTGCATATCAGCAATACTGACTGGCAACTACCAGCTGCTATTAGAGCCGACCAACAGGCCACAGCAGGGACACCGACGAGCTCGCCCACAGACGCACGAACAATCTGCCAACACTCCCTCACACTGTGCCTCCGGTATATGACCTATCGGACACAAGACCGATAACAAACATAACTGTTGCAGGTCGCAGGACGCTGAACGAGGACTCTGTACCAGCACCCAGCGCCAGCCGCCGAGCAGCACAAACGCACAACGTCAAGGTATCGACATGCATGATACCCACTACTAACAAAACCTATCCTTGCACAACCTATCGCAGGCAGCAAGACAACCGCTACTGCTCTTGCCGCCCGACCTAACTTTCGCAGAGGTTTTTTTCCCTTGGCTCTTGCCTTGGCACTTTTTTCCCTCTGCCCTTCAAACCGCTACCCTTCGTCAGATTTCGACCAATCTATCTCCAGATGAGCGCGTATTAATGGTTAATCCTAACCAGACGTACGCAAACATCGCAGTACCCACATCCTGCGACACCTCACTTTAGTGAATACTAACCCTTATGCAGAGATGGCAGTAGACCTTTTGTGTTGGCCATCATGCCGGTGTGGGCGTGGAGGGGCTCCACCTCTTTTTTTGTCAGAGGCTCACTCTAGATACAATAGGGATCAGTGAAGTCAAGTGGTGAGATGACCAAGGATTTCAGGTCAGATCAGTATAGGGTAATATCAACAGCAGCAGAAAATAGTATATTCGTTATGAAGAGGAAGGTAGGGTGGAGAGTGAGATACTGTGAACAGTTCACCGATAGGATTGTTCTCATCATAATCAGAGGCAAACCAACACCGACAACAACAGTCCAGTTATACACGCCAACGTCGGAAGAAGAGGAAGTAAAGTACGTAAAGTACGTAAAGAGAGGGAAAAATCTAATAGTCATGGGGAACTGGAATGCAGTTTTAGGGGGAGCAGTAGAAGAAAGGGTTAGGGGAGAATATGAACTTGGTAGTAGGAACGAGAGAGAAGAAAGAGTAAATGAGTTCTGCAACAAGTATTAGTTGGTAATAGCGGATAGTTTGTTCAAGACTCACAGAAGAAGGAGGTGTACTTGGAAAAGGCAGGGGAGATACGGGAAGATTTCAGCTGGATTACATCATGGTCAGGCAGATAGTTCTAAATCAGATATTGTATTTAAGGCGTATCCGAGGGCAATTAACAACTGTGATCACAATTTAGCAATAATAAAGGGTAGGCTAAAGTTTAAGAGACCAGTAACTCCGAAGAAATCATGGATAACAGAAGAAATACTTCTGTTGATAGAAGAAAGAATGAAGTACAAAAATGTTCAGGGGAATTCAGGAATGCATAAATACAAATAAATTACGAAAGAAATCAATATGTAGTGGAAGGACGCTAAGGCAAAATGGCTGAATGAAAAACGTGCAGAAATCGAAAAAGAAGCGATCGTTGGAAAGATGGGTTCAACATATAGAAAGGTCAAAACAGACTTTATTGAAATTAAAGGCAAGGCCGCTGACATTTACAGTGCAATGGGAATTCCACTGCTAAATGCAGTGGAGAGTGCGAATATTCGGAAAGGCCTCTAAGACGGGAAGGTTTGTGTGATGACGTGATAAAAGAAGAAACAGGAGTTGAAGTCGACAGACAAGAGACAGGGGACCCAATATTAAAATCAGAATTTAGAAGAGCTTTTGATGATTTAATATAAAATAAGGCAGAATGGATAGTAACATTCCATTGAAATTTCTAAAGTCACTGGTGGAAGCGGCAACGAAACGGCTATTAAAGTTGGTGTGTAGAATGTATAAGTCGGCCGATATACCGTCTGACTTTCGGAAAAACATCATACCTACAATTCTGAAGATTGCAAGAGCTGAAAGTGCGAGGGTTATCGCACATATCTTAACAGCTCTTGCTACCAAGGTGCTGACAAACACAATACACTGAAGTTTGGAAAAGAAAATTGAGGATCTACTGGATGACGATCAGTTGGCCATAGAAAAGGTAAAGGCAGGAGAGACGAAGTACTGACATTGCGGTTGGTAATAGAAGCCAGACTAAAGAAAATCAAAACACTTTCACTAGATTTGTCGACTTGGAAAAAAAAAAAGAAAAAAAAAGACTTTCGATAACGGCAAATGGTTCAAGATGTTCGAACTTCTGGTGAAATTAGGGATCAGCCATTAGGAAAGACGGGTAATATGTAATATGTTCAAGTACTAAGAGAGGATGATAAGACTGGAAGACCAATAATAGTCTTTCACCTCTACCGTTCAATCTGTACATCGAAGAAGCAATGAGGAAAATAAAAGAAAGGTCCAAGTGTGGGGTTAGTATTTAGGGTGAAAGGCTATCAATGATAAGATTCGGTGCTGAATTTGCTATATTCACTGAGAGTGAAGAAGAATTACGTGATGTGTTTAATGGAAGGAACAGTCTAATGAATACGCAATATGAGCTGTGAGTAAATCGAAGAAAGACGAAAGATCTGAGAATTATCAGAAATGAGTACAGCGAGAAACTTAACATGACAACTCGGGTACGTAGTGGAAGTGGGTGTAGTTTAGGAATTCTGCTACCTTTTTTTTTATTTTTTGGTCATCAGTCTACTGACTGGTTTGATGCAGCCCGCCACGAATTCCTTTCCTGTGCTAACCTCTTCATCTCAGAGTAGCACTTGCAACCTACGTCCTCAATTATTTGCTTGACGTATTCCAATCTCTGTCTTCCTCTACAGTTTTTGCCCTCTACAGCTCCCTCTAGTACCATGGAAGTCATTCCCTCATGTCTTAGTATATGTCCTATCATCCTGTCCCTTCTCCTTATCAGTGTTTTCCACATATTCCTTTCCTCTCCGATTCTGCGTAGAACCTCCTCATTCCTTACCTTATAAGTCCACCTAATTTTCAACATTCGTCTACAGCACCACATCTCAAATGCTTCGATTCTCTTCTGTTCCGGTTTTCTCACAGTCCATGTTTCACTACCATACAATGCTGTACTCCAGACGTACATCCTCAGAAATTTCTTCCTCAAATTAAGGTCGGTATTTGACATTAGTAGACTTCTCTTGGCCAGGAATGCCTTTTTTGCCATAGTGAGTCTGCTTTTGATGTCCTCCTTGCTCCGTCCGTCATTGGTTATTTTACTGCCTAGGTAGCAGAATTCCTTAACTTCATTGACTTCGTGACCATCAATCCTGATGTTAAGTTTCTCGCTGTTTTCATTTCTACTACTTCTCATTACCTTCGTCTTTCTCCGATTTACTCTCAAACCATACTGTGTACTCATTAGACTGTTCATTCCGTTCAGCAGATCATTTAATTGTTCTTCACTTTCACTCAGGATAGCAATGTCATCAGCGAATCGTATCATTGATATCCTTTCACCTTGCATTTTAATTCCACCCCTGAACCTTTCTTTTATTTCCATCATTGCTTCCTCTATGTACAGATTGAAGAGTAGGGGCGAAAGGCTACAGCCTTGTCTTACACCCTTCTTAATACGAGCACTTCGTTCTTTATCGTCCACTCTTATTATTCCCTCTTGGTTGTTGTACATATTGTATATGACTTGTCTCTCCCTATAGCTTACCCCTACTTATTTCAGAATCTCGAACAGCTTGCACTATTTTATATTGTCGAATGATTTTTTCAGGTCGACAAATCCTATGAAAGTGTCTTGATTTTTCTTTAGCCCTGCTTCCAGAATTGCCTCTCTCGTCCCTCTACTTTTCATAAAGCCAAACTGATCGTCATCTAGCGCATTCTCAATTTTCTTTTCCATTCTTCTGTATATTATTCTTGTAAGCAGCTTCGATGCATGAGCTGTTAAGCTGATTGTGCGATAATTCTCGCACTTGTCAGCTCTTGCCGTCTTCGGAATTGTGTGGATGATGCTTTTCCGAAAGTCAGTTGGTAAATCGCCAGACTCATATATTCTACAAACCAATGTGAATAGTCGTTTTGTTGCCACTTCCCCCAATGATTTAGAAATCCTGATGGAATGTTATCTATCCCTTCTGCCTTATTTGACCGTAAGTCCTCCAAAGCTCTTTTAAATTCCGATTCTAATACTGGATCCCCTATCTCTTCTAAATCGACTCCTGTTTCTTCTTCTATCACATCAGAGAAATCTTCACCCTCATAGAGGCTTTCAATGTATTCTGTCCACCTATCTGCTCTCTCCTCTGCATTTAACAGTGGAATTCCTGTTGCACTCTTAATGTTACCACCGTTGCTTTTAATGTCACTAAAGGTTGTTTTGACTTTCCTGTATGCTGAGTCTGTCCTTCCGCCAATCATATCTTTTTCGATGTCTTCACATTTTTCCTGCTGCCATTTCGTCTTAGCTTCCCTGCACTTCCTATTTATTTCATTCCTCAGCGACTTGTATTTCTGTATTCCTGATTTTCCCGGAACATGTTTGTACTTCCTCCTTTCATCAATCAACTGAAGTATTTCTTCTGTTACCCATGGTTTCTTCGCAGCCACCTTCTCTATACCTATGTTTTCCTTCCCAACTTCTGTGATGGCACTTTTTAGAGATGTCCATTCCTCTTCACCTGTACTACCTACTGCGCTATTCCTTATTGCTGTATCTATAGCGTTAAAGAACTTCAAACGTATCTCGTCATTCCTTAGTACTTCCGTATCCCACTTCTTTGCGTATTGATTCTTCCTGACTAATGTCTTGAACTTCAGCCTACTCTTCATCACTACTATATTGTGATCAGAGTCTATATCTGCTCCTGGGTACGCCTTACAATCCAGTATCTGATTTCGGAATCTCTGTCTGACCATGATGTAATCTAATTGAAATCTTCCCGTATCTCCCGGCCTTTTGCAAGTATACCTCCTCCTCTTGTGATTCTTGACCAGGGTATTCGCTATTACTAGCTGAAACTTGTTACAGAACTCAATTAGTCTTTCTCCCCTTTCAATCCTTGTCCCAAGCCCATATTCTCCTGTAACCTTTTCTTCTACTCCTTCCCCTACAACTTCATTCCAGTCGCCCATGACTATTAGAGTTTCGTCCCCCTTTACGTACTGCTACCTAGGCAGCAAAATAAGTCACGAAGGACGGAGCACCGAGGACATAAGTGGGATTAGCACTGGCCGAAAGGGCATTTATGGCCAAGAAAAGTCTGCTAGTATCAAACGTAGGTTTCAATTTGAGGAATAAATTTCTGAGGATGTACGTTTGGAACACAGCATTAAGTGGTATTGAAATACGGACTGCGGGAAAACCTGAACAGACGAGAATAAAAACCTTTGAGATATGGTGCTGCATAAGAATATTGAAAATTGGGTGGACTATTAAAGAAAGGAATGAGTTGGTTCTCCGAAAAATTGGTGAGGAAAGGAATATTTGGAAATCACTGACAAGAGGAAGGGACAGGTTGATAGGACATCGATTAGCACATCACAGAATAACTTCCATGGTACTAGAAGGTGCTGCAGAGGGTAAAAACTCTAGAGGTAGACAGTTATTGGAATACATCCAGCAAATAATTGAGGACGTAGGTTGCAGTTGTTACGCTTGAACGAAAATGTTGCACAGAAGAGGAATTCGTGGCGGGCCTTATAAAACCAGTCGGAATACTGATGACGCAAACAAGAAAGAAAAAAAAAGCTTGACCACAGTAAACTTACTCAGTTCGGAATTCGCCGCACAATTCACTTCAAAAACTGAGAACGTTCTGCGGTTGTTTCTCTGGTTTTATTCATATGAAATCGGAGATCTCCTTTGCGCGACTTCCACCCACCATCTTACACATGTTAAAGCATTCTAGGGTGAAGTATATTCTGAACCCGAAAATGTTCTTCGAAATACTGAGGATTAAGTATATTCTTCGTTTTATTCATACGACCCATTTGCTTGACTGCCAGTTACTTCATCAAAGGGTTGCCCTTTCGTGTGAGTTTCTTCATTTCGTTGATTTTATGGTAGGTTTCAAATGACAACACCAAATCTCGTCACCCGTGACAATTTTTACCAGAAAAGAATGGTGTGCATGATCCGTCCACAATTCACTGTTTTTATTCAGGTGTGAAAGTATGCGGGACTAACATTACACGCACTTCTCTCTTCTTCCAAACGTTATGGAGAATGTCTTCAACGTCGGATTTAGAGAAGTTGTTCCATTTTGGTTTGTGATACAACATCGTTGACACACTATGGGCACACGTCCCCTACTTAACACTATCTGGTCACAGCTGATTGAGCCAACGCACGTCAGTCGTTTATAGATGGTAATTCAAGCTTCCATCGCTGACGTCGGTCATACGGCAGTAACGAATTCAGTCTTGTTCGTCTTTTGACGGACGGCGTACTTTACTAGAAACTACATAATCAAACATATCACGGGTTGATTCTTGCGCAGAAGATAGCTACCACTCAGATTTTTAATGCTGTTTACTCACATATAACGCCGTTAGCTGTTTCGAACGATCAGGTTCACATCAGACTGCTTGTTTACTTTAAGATATATTTTGTTGTAGTTTACATTAGTTTTCACTTTTTACTTTTTTTCTCCCATACTGTGAAAAATCATTGGGGTGGTGGTGCCATACAACCAAAACATGGCGTGAGAAACTGCCTATTTCATCGTAATTGTGCTTCATGACGATTACAAACTTGTAAACAAATTATTAAAGTCAAAATGTTTTAGTGGCTTACATCGAAAACATATTGACTATAATTATGTATTATATCGTTTGAAATCGTTATGAGGCACAAATACAGTTAAACAGTTTCTCCCATCATGGTTTTGGATGCAGGATACCACCACTCCAAGGAATTATTTTCATCATATGGGAAAATAAAGAAAATGAAAACTATTATAAACTACAACAAACATGTATTCTAACATGAACAAGCTGTCTGATGATAAACCTCTAGTTTCGAAACCTGTAACGGTGCTATTTATGTAATAAATATCGTTATAAAAAGTGGCTCGTTGCTGTTAACTTCCCTGCAAGAATCGAAGTGTTTTTTGTACACAACCACAGTCTCAAAATGTCACTTTTCGACAAAGTAGTACCATATAGTTTACTTCATTTTGTAGCCCCTCCGTAATTTGGCGTAAGGTCTTGCTTCGTAAAACTATACAATCTCTTGCAAAAACTGTATTTAAAATATAGCCATAAGCACAATTTTGAAGTATATTAAATTGTAAATTGTTATCTGGAGCGTATGTTAAACGCCATGACACCTCGTCTTGGTGAAAGTAATTGGAGAAGAAGCGTAATCAGAACGGCTGAACCGAGCTAGGAACTCTGATGATCTCTTAAAATATGCCGTTGTCTTAATCATTTGGCCGCCGTGCTCAGTAACTCGTTATAGTTCTGTTGTTCTCCGAAATGTGCAGTGTTTTGCCGGTTTTGCTACACTCCACGATTGACATGAAACTAATTATCACTGTCAATGATTGCGCCTCACGTGTAATCACACTGCTTACGAAAACAAATGTCAACCTCTCACGCAAAGAAAGCGATGAGAAATTTCGTACACTTTACCAATCACGTTTATGTTGATAACAGTTAGCAAAATGGCACAGTTTAGATTTCCCGATAGGCAGCTAGGCGAGGGATCCAATGTTACAGATCGTGATATCGCTGATGTTTCTATTGTGGGCTCATCAACTGTGTCAATCTCACTGTATAATTCTGGGTAAGTAGAGGCAACAGCGAAGCTGTCGCCAACACGAAGGCTGTTTTGCTTAGGTAGGTATGGGCTTCTTGCGGTGCGTCACATCTCTTCTGAGACGTGATAAAGCAGTAACTCCTCGCTAGGCACACAAACTGTCTTCCCTGTTAGAGCGTGTGATGTGTGTATATTAAGGCTGCGCAAGTGACCAAGATGAAACCAAAGTCCTCCTAACACATTTCTCGTAAAACAACTGTGGCTATGAATTGTCAGTATTGTAGTAGGTGAGCTTCATGTTATAGTTCGAGCACTACAGACGAAATGTTATAATATAAAAAAATCTTTGAAATTATTATAGTCAGCCTAGATTTTCTTCGTACGTTCGACCACGAAGGTGAAATGCGAGCGAACTCGTGAAAAGTCCTACTCAACCAAATCAGCTTTGCATCTAACTGACTTGAAAAAAATTTTTTATGTTGGTAATTAACCCTTACGACATGGTTTAGGATTTCACCTGCCTTGGTAACAAAGGACATTTTAATGCTTCTAGGAGTAAAGAAGTGCATGAAATACCAAGTTTGCTTGCACAATTGTATTAAAACAAAAATTGATGTATAATAACATTTTAATCAAAAGTTCTAAAGACAAAACTTCATGTTCTACTCACTGACACAATAAAAAAGTTTGTTTCAAATTACGACACAGAATTCCTTAATTTTTTACATTACCAACTAATTTTTCCTGTCAGCGGCCTTTATTCTTTCCACATGTTCATCAGCAGCCGAAGACAAGAGCAGAGCTGAGACACACCTATTTACAATCACTTTTTTAATACATGTTCCATGTGTTGAAGGTATCTCTGTTAGGCGCATGAAATTTCCGCTTACAGTTCTAGCTTCCTGTTGGCACTATCCACAGACATTTTGCGTCGTTTATTTCGTGATATTACTCATCGACGGATAAAAGCACCTCTAGGAACTCCGCACCAACGTGGTTACAGACAAATAAATAGAAAAGGAAAATTTCTGTTGATTTGTCACCCCATCTTTTACAATTTATTTTGTTTCCACTTCAGTATCTTACTTTTAATGTTCCAAGACATCCGTTCGTAAATCGTTCCACTTGCTGACCGTATATTATGGACGAAATAAAAGAAATATCATTACGTCTTCTCGAAACTTGTTACCCTATGTGAAGAAAAAATATGCACTAACAGTAGTATTCTCTTGTCTTCTTTTGACCATCCAACAGATTTATAGGTAGATCCATAGGTTAGCGTAGGATCCGAACTGCATCTTAATTTGCCGTTGCGAAATGCACAAAATCACTTAATTCTAACATCATGTTCGAAACTAGTCACTAATAAAAACATTATTTGCAACTCTGACAGAAATCTTAATTAATAAATTACAAATACACAAGTCATTGTCAAAGATGAAAGAAACAATAACTAACAGATAAAGCTCCTAGCAGCGGATTCCGAACTATTTGAACTGGATTCTGACACTCACTTAGCCACTGAGCCACATATACGCATGTACGGTTTTTATATCTTCCACCTTTGGATAAACGGTGCTCCGTAATAAATTAGAGAAACAATTTAATTGAAACTGTAGTGCTCGTTCTGCCACTGTAAGCAACTCTCATTACAGAGCACTGCCGTTCGCCGCTGTAAACAAGAAAAATGCCCTTATGAAATATTATTCATGAGACTTCGCAGTCGAAGCCTACTCGAAGATTTCTGTGTCTGTGTCTGTGTCTGTGTGTGTGTGTGTGTGTGTGTGTGTGTGTGTGCGTGCGCGCGCGCGCGCGTGTGACCTGTTATAATTTGAGAGAAAACCAACATATCAGCTAGGGTTGCGTTAATCTTCTTTTCGGCAAGTATGAAATGACTTCGAGTTTGACAGATGTTTGCGGTTTGATGGCGGTGTTGGTGGTTAGTATACAGCTTGGCACGTGCTCATGTCAGGAATATTAATCAGACTCTCGCCCCTCCACCTCATGAAACCTGCCCCGCCTACCAAGGCGCTGCGCGTACCTAAAAAACAGCAGACACAGCTCGGAAAGGACTGCGGTTGGCTGACGCTTGGCAACTGCCACACAAGTAGCTGGGATATCAACCGCAAAGTTATTTAAATGAGAGACTGCTGACAATATTTATCGTTATTCCGTAATGAATAGCAGTTATCGTGACATGGAACTGCAAGACAAATTGGACACAGTGTGTAATGAAAGTATCAATCGAAATGATAGATCTGAAAAGATTTCACTGTTATTTAAAGTATATACAGAATCAGTATGATGCAACACATTGCGTTTCTGAAACATCAGCACATAGTGAGTGCTAATTACATTTGATTCTTGGTTTCCTTTTATAGATCTTCGTGTTATCGTCTCTTGCATGGAAGTAAAGATATCAGTTAGTAATGGTATATTCTATTCGCCTACCATTTTCTCATATCGCAGACGAACTGTAGCAGAAAATGAAAACGCTTCACGTCACCACAGCTCAGAAATAAAATTTTTCGTCTATTTCTCTTTCTGTCATATTCGATTTGTGTGCCAGCCGGGGTGGCCGAGCGGTTCTAGGCGCTACAGTCTGGAACCGTGTGACTGCTACGGTCACAGGTTCGAATTCTGCTTCGGGCATGGATGTGTGTGATGTCCTTGGGTTGGTTAGGTTTAAGTAGTTCTCAGTTCTAGGGGACTGATGACCTCAGAAGTTACGTCCCATAGTGCTCAGAGCCATTTGAACCATTAGTAACGTTGTACAAATATGGACATGTAAGGCCGCTTGTTTCATTGTTTATTTCTATAGACCAGACCTATATGGCCTATATGACTATCTTCAGCTTTCGTGTAATTTACTTCTGTGTCCTCATACAATTTCCGTAACTTTCTTTTGGAAATTTTACTTTAACTCGACGCTTAGCAAAGCACACTGTCTTATCAGGAACGCTACAACATTCCAACAGAAGTCGGTGTGGCAACTGGACGAGGCGGTGCTAAAGCAACTGGAAGTCAAGTTAACGTAAAATTTCCAAAACATTATGTTAAATCATTGAGGGCTTACGAATAAATAAATGACTGCTAAAGATGGGCGTTTGGCCCGATCCGGTTCTGATAATAAAAATAAAAGGAGCAACCATACTCTTACTGAGTACATTACACCATAATATAAAAATTTTAAATTCGGTCAATATTACGGGAAATATTGAAAATAAAATTTCAGCTGCCCCTGGAAGCCATTAGGTCAGCAACCTGCAACTGATACTGGATTACCGGTACCGGTTTCCAGGTTCCGGGATAGTAGCTTAGTGATATAGTGATACCTCAGTATCGAACATTACCGCATTACCGTGCGCCAGCGGTGTCGACTGGAAAGACGGACGGTAGCATTGTGAACAGCAGGAATTGGATTGGATTGAATGTGGAGTGAGAGGAGCCTCTTGGCCGTAGAGCATCTCACAAAACACGAATACTCAATAAATATTTACAAGGAAAGGGATATACTAATGGAGCTTCCACAGATCGCCAGTGAAATGGACTTCATGGATGCAGGGTAACTTAAAAAATTTTGAAACATTTTTCATATAACATTATAGCACATGCACGGATCGCTAGTGAAGCGTTCCTCTCAAAAAATTTTGAAACATTTTTCATATAACATTATAGCACATGCACGGATCGCTAGTGAAACGTTCTTCTCAAACAGAATCGATTAGCAAATTAACAGATGCGCGGTGTTACAAATGCCGCGTGCACGTCAGTCAAAAAATATTACATAACGGAGAATCTCTGACTTTGCGAGAGCACAGACATTCATTACTACACTGGCAAATGCGCATCTTTTATTGAAGCCTGACTTTTGGTGAGGTTGGCGGTGTTCGAAATTTGTGTACAGTACTGCTACGATCTTCTGACATGAAAAGACGTCGTAAGCCTTACGAGGTGATCAAAAAAAGTTCCACAGTAGAGCAACTCTTTGCGTATTCGCTATGTTTCACACATACATTGTAGAATCGTGTTAGGAGAAGAACATCAAGTTACATATACAGACATTTAAAACCGACTGTAGTTCTCGTAAGAACAGTCAAATGAATAAATACCTGCTATCAACGGCAAAAAGCACATTCTACTTATAGAAGCACTTTCATAACGTGCATACTGTACTATTCGGTGAAAAGTCGAAATTGATCATTAAACTACGTCTGTTAATTGAAGGTTCATTAAAATGATTAAAATATACATAAACTATTTAAACACTGCCGGTATTTCAAATGAGACAAACTGTAATGTAATTGTTTAGGCTTGCATACAGTACAAAAACAAAATTATGTATGATGTTACTAGATATGCTTCATTTTGTTGTATCTTCCGTCTGCTGTACGAAAAATTACAACCAAACACGACACATGTACTGACCATGATGTCAAAACTCAGTCCATCTCTATTTCTTATGACTGTTTTATTAGTAAATAAACACCTGTTTAGACGTCCTTTGCGGTCGACCCATACTGCAATTCTAAAGCGCTGGGTTCAGTGACGCCAGTGACACTGTATACGTCATTGCGGGCCTAGTAATGTATGTCTGAGCCCGCGCGGCTAGCCACACGGTCTAACGCTCTGCTTCCCGAGCGGAAAAACGTGCAAGTCCCCGGAACGAATCCGCCCGGCGGAGTTGTGTCGAGGTCCGGTCTGGCGGCCAGCCTGTGGATGACTTTTAAGGCGGTTTTCCACCTACCTCGAAGAATGCGGGCTGGTTCCCCTTATTCCGCCTCAGTTACACCATGTAGGCGATTGCTGCACAAACACTGTCTCCACGTACGTGTACACCATAATTACTCTACCACGCAAACATTTGGGGGGTCCACTGGGACCGAACCGCACAATAACCCAGTGTTCGGTGTGGGGCCGCGCTGGCGTGGGTGGACTGCTGTGGCCTGCTGGGGGTTGTGAACCACCGATGGCTACGGCGGGACGAAGCCTCTCCGTCGTTTTTAGGTCCCCGGTTTAAATAGACAATACACAATACAATGTCTGTCTGTCCGTCTGTGTATGAGATAGTAGGTATGCGTTCTGTGACGCGATGCGCTTCTCTCTAGCGTTTTCGAATGAGCAGCAAAGGATACGAATAATTCACTTTGGTTTTAACTATGCGACTAGGTAGACGTGTACTGAAATCTTATGAGGCTAATTGAATGTATGTTGAAAGTTAACCATCCTATAAATTTAAAGAATTATAAAAGTTGACGTATTGATAAATCCGAAATAACTTAAATACGATCCGTAATTCCTGGTGTATAAGTGGAGCATAGAAAACCACACGTTGTTTAAACTGAAAAGGTAACTATGACTTTATTTCAAGTGGTTCAAATGGCTCTGAGCACCATGGGACTTAACATCTGAGGTCATCAGTCCCCTAGAACTTAGAACTACTTAAAACTAACTATCCTAAGGACATGACACACATCCATGCCCGAGGCAGGATTCGAACCTGCGACCGTAGTAGTTATACGGTTCCGGACTGAAGTGCCTAGAACCGTTGGACCACCGCGGCCGCCATTTCAAGTGCTAATGTGTGTATGAATCCCGGCATGTTGCACATTGGAACAGACATTGGAACGGATGGCATTCGGTAGAAAAACCACGAGCCTGGACACGGTATTCACCGCAAAAGTGTTTTCCCCCTTTATGAGGTTTTTGTTGGTCGGATAATGCTAACCATTTTCATCCAGAATGGTGTCAATACGTAGACGGCTGCCGGACGTTCTCCTGCCAGGAATCTAATTTCTTTTGGAGCTACAACCTGCGACGACTTAGCAGCGGGACGTCGGAGAGCAGAAGATAAATTTCCCTGAACTTCAGAAAGCGAATACCAGAAGGAAGTACCACTTAACAATCCCACTGTTAATTACACAAATATTACATAAATTCTTAGGACATTATCTTTGACACTGCAATTAAATTTCAGTTAACAGACAACTTCAATCTAATTAAAGAAATTGAAACAATAAAACTTAAACTTTTGGGCATATATTAAAATAGAAATGAGAGTGTACATCAAACATCACCTGATCTTAGCAGTAACATGTGACACAACATTCAGTTCTATTAAGAAAGTTATCGTTGGAGTGAAAATTAATCCTTTAGGCTCCTCTTAAACTGAACATCATTATTAGTTAAGTTTTTGCGGCTGCTGTCAAGTTATAGAAAATGTGTATTCGTGAATAATGGACAACTTTCTGGAAAAAAGTAAGTGATTTTGAATCGTTGTGAAGGTTATTCTTGTATTAGCACTCTGCAGGGTGTTCTTGAGTTCACACCACAAATATTTCTTATTACGCTTTTAGACCCGTAAATCTTTAGCTTGGATTGATGAGTTACACAAAAAAATAACCGCATATGACGTTATGGAATGAAAATAAGCAATTTCAGCTTGCTTTTATGTCTGACAACATTCGCATTGTAAATGGGGACTTGTTGAGGCGTTTTAGCAGCTCTGTGGCAGTGTCCTCCAAGTTACTATCAAGCAATAATTCCAAGAATTTAATTACGTCATCTTCTTGTACCTATTTGTCGTCATAATTTAACCTTATAACAGCGGGAAATCTCTTACAAGTTCTGAACTGCATATTGTGCGTTTCTTCACAGTGTCAGAGAGTTACATAGTAACTACTTATTAACGTTCATGAAAATTTCAGTGAGCTGTCAGTCTAAGACTATATGTGATGTCTATTTATTGAAACGTCTGTTTCTTCTTATAACGTTAGTGATGAAATGTCATTGATAAACACAAGAGAAAGTAAAAGCTCTTAAATGGAACCTTGTGGGACACCACATGTCATTGTTTCCGTGTTGGATGATGCATTACAGCGTAATATACTTCTCTCTCCTGCTGACACACTTCGTTTCCCGTCAAAGATATAGGATTTGAAGAATTTTTCAGCATTTCATTTTATCCCACAATATTCCAGTTTACTAAAGAGGATATTGTGATTTACATATCACAAAATATACCAGTAGCCTGCAATTTATTGTTTAACGAATTGAGTACATTCGTAGTCTTCTCACAATCAGATTGAAATTTTGCGTGATTCAAGACACAATTTTATAGTGTTCTTCTACCCAATCATGTATCAGCACTTCACTTTCTACGTTCACTGAGTTTTTTGTTCAATTTACTTCTGAAAAAATATTATTACATGTTAAGATCATGTATAGGTCATATTAATTTCTGGTTGAAAGTTATGGCACGTACAAAGCAGTGTCAATTAGGTGACATATATTTTCCAATTGTTTACATGCAGTACACAGTTAAAAACACATTAAGGCATTATATATCGTTCACATACACTATTCTGGAAGACTTAAATGTTGGACATCAAATCTGGAAATAATACGGTTACATATTTGTCGGCATATATAACATAACGCAATTAGTTGTGTATGTTGGTAGTTTTTATGTCTATCATCTGCGGCTAGTCATCAGTAAATAACGAATCGTTTTCAGTTTTTCTGTTTTTCGTTCGTTTTAGACTGGGAATCGCTATATATAGTTATCTGATATAATTTGTCAGTAAAGCTGCCACGATTTCAAGTGTTGTTATAGTTATGTGATGTTTGTTTGGCTTGTTTTTTTTTTTCTTTTTGAGACAGACGCACGATTTAAAAGTGCTGTTGCCATTTAAGATATTTCACTTGTGTGTGTGTTTGTATGTGTGTGTGTGTGTGTGTGTGTGTGTGTGTGTGTGTGTGTGTGTGTGTGACAGAGAGAGAGAGAGAGAGAAGGAGGAGGGTGCGTATAGAGTGGTATGGACGAGGGGGGAGGAGACGGGGATGAGGAGAGTTTAATATAGAGTGTGACCACGTGCTATTGTTCTGGGGGTGAGGGGTACTTTCACAGTTCTTCCATTGTGGTACATAGTTTTGTGTTGTAGAGCAATGCGTTTCCGTTTAGTTTTTTCTTTCCTAGGGATATTGTTAATTTTTGCCAAATCTTGTTGTTAGTTTTTACAGTTTTCAAATGATTTTCTGTGTTTGTTAGGTCGTAATTCCGTGCTGTTAGGGATCAGGAATAGATGAATTATCGTTTTTTAATTCAGTGAAATATTCTACAGTAGAGAAATGTTGATAGTTTAATAGGTGAGGTTTCCTGCCTTATGCTCTCCTCTGTCGAAGCTCTGAGGAGCGGCTGACCCCATATTTTTTTCTGTCGAAAACTACTCTCCTGGTGAAACGGGAATAGCTGTTAAAAGAAAATGCTGTTTATATGAGAAGTCATGTTTTGCACTGATCTGACGCGTTACAGTCAAATTACTAAATGTATGTAGCCACAAAGTGTCGAAAGCCCCAAGGGCAGCAACGTTCGTCTCCAACATAGTTGAAAGTACTTATTATTCCGCCAGATAGCATATCCAGTCAGTCCAGAAAGTTTCGAAAGTGCATTAATAAATAATAATCCACAACACAATTTATTCTGTTGTTTCTGTTTACTAAACCTGTCGTTTCTTTCCTCTTTCGTGTAATCGTCAATAATCTACGGATTCCATGTTTTTGACATGGACTTACAAATAATGGCATGAACATTTATAGTATTGAGATATGCCATGAGCAGCTATTCTTAAAAATATATTTGTCAGCTTAGTGACAAAACAGATATGTTGTATGGGGCACAAATGTTCGATCATAGATATTGTGGTAAATCTTTTGAGGTCTTGTTTACAGGAGACCCATGTGACTCTATGGTTTTCTGATGTCTGTAAATTTTTTATGGAATAAGCTGTGTCCATATTGTGAAAAAAAAAAAAAAGAAATGGCCGCGCGTACTCAAGCGAACACTCCCGGCAGGGACAGGTATGCCGGCCCTGGATCGAATCATCCCATCGGATAAACGAAAAGGGATCGGTGAGCCAGAGTGCCTGCATATGAGTTTTAGGTGATTTTCCAAGTACCACTAGGTGAGTGCCAGGTTAGTTTCCATGTTCCGCCTCAGATACAAGCTATGTAAACATTTAATACCTTTCCTCACACTTCCACACAGAATGTACTCTGTATGCAGACATATGGGGTACACTGCTTCTGTCGCGAGGGGTCTATAGGAGACTGATGAGATTCGCTGTTTGGTCTCATGAAGCACTTACTCAACAGCAGTGTCCACTACAGCAGAACCCCTCTAATCCGTCACCTTCGAGACCAGGACCATGGTCGGAACGAAAAAAAGGTCGGATTGTCGGAAAATCTAATATTTACTGCAAAAAATATAAAAAGACATTTAGTACAAAAAATTAAACGGTTTAAGAACTAAAAGACGTCTACAATAATATAAAAAGATGTTTTTTACACAGTGTTGAACAATACATTAACTAAGAAAGTCTATACACACTATAATATGTATTGGTTTCAAAAGGAAAAACGACAAACAAATTACAGTACTGTACTGTATTTAATAACGTATACACGACATATACTGTGAACTAAAAAATGTTTATAGCGCTGTATATAAAAAACAAATTTTTTACAAAGAAATAAACTACTGTATGTATAAACTAAGAAATGATTATACTGTATGCATTGTTTTTACAGTAAAAACGAAAACACATTACTTGGAAAAAAAGTGATACATTTTTGTTTAGCAGATGTTATTCTAGATGCAGCTGCAGTGTCCCTCCATTTTTTCATCTACAAAACGTCCATTGGACTTGAAGTTGGATTATGCTCGATATATTGAAGGGTGATGTCAAAAGCGTTTTTTGCATGGTTGTGTGAAATCTGGGTGGGGGGTTCGTCTTCGACGTCCAGTCCTCATTCACAGTTTCCTGGCTAACAGCGGCAACAATCTGGTCGTCATTGAGCTCTTCAAAAGTGTCACATTCGTTGATCCACTCTTCAACTTCATTGGCAGGGGCGTTCGGCTCCCAAGTTTGTAGATCTTTAACGATTTCCATTGCCTCGTTGTTTTGCTCATCTTCGGTATGCTCATTTTCAGTCATAACTTGTGGCCAAAGCTTACGCCACGATTTCCGCATTCGATAACACCCTGATCCATTGGTTGGACAAGTGAGGTCACATTAGGAGGCAGAAAGAGAGCTTTTATGTACCCTTTCACCAAATCTTCCTCAGACGGATGTGATGGTGCGTCATCCAACAGCAGTAGAGCACGAACAGGCAGATTTTCTTGCTTCAAGTCTTTCTAGACCGATGGCACAAACTCGTCGAAAAACCAGGATTTAAGAAGGTTGCAGTCCATCCAAGCAGATTTTTGATTGCGGTAATAAACCGCCAAGGAAGATAAGTTTATATTTTTGAAAGCCCTTGGCTTCTTAGATTTGCCAATGACGAACAAGGGGAGCTTGTGGGTACCATCTGCGTTGCTACAAGGAATGACTGTTATTCTATCTTTTATAAGTTTCGTGCCTACCACGGATGCATTTGAAGCTGCGAGCGTTTTTGTTGGCAACATTTTAAAGTTCAGCCCTGTCTCGTCGATGTTATACACTTGGCAGGGTAACAGCTTATTTTCTTATACAATTTCTTGAAACTTAAAAGAAAACTCCTTAGCAGCTGCGGCATCGGTAGATAGTTTTTCACCGGAAATAGAAACAAATCGGACACTATGACGAGTTTTCCAACGATCAATCCAGTCTTCCCTGGCAACAAATTTACTTTCGGCTTCCAGTTTTTGTGCAAAACTATCGCCTTTTCTTTGAGAATTGGCCCGGATATTGGAGTTCATTTCCTTCTTTCTTGACAAAACCACATCCACAATGTGTTATCAAGCAGTTCAAGTTTAGGCTTTTTTAATGTTTTGCAATTCTTCAGAGTGTTTTCACCATCAATCGTAACTGTATAGGATTCAATGTCTTTCCGATTCTTCCTCCAATCGTTAATTGTAGTAACGCCTACATTCAGTTCCTTTGCAATTTTTTGGAGCGATTCTCCTTCATCCAGTCTTTGTAGCACTGCTAATTTTTCATTTAGTGGAAGATTTACGTGTATCAGTTTGAATCCAGACATGTTGAAAAACAGACAACTGTGCACACAATGAATCTACAGTAATAAGCACTGTAGAGAACATAAAGCAAACAACGACGTTTTTTAATCCCAACAAACTATAAAACTGCACAATAACGTACAGTATAACAATGTGCACAGCGATAGACACCGCAACAATGGCCCGACAGGCGTCCAGTCAGTGACAAGTCGGCACAGGCTCCCAAGCCTGAACATGCCCGAACTAACCGGAGTGACGGACCATCCAAGGTCGGATTAGAGGGGTTCTACTGTACTTAACACTGCCTGCACACACCTCACACCTGTTGTTTACAGTTGTTAATTCAAGCTCCTACCATAGACTGCGTCGCTTATACGCCAGGAACAAATTCAGTCTAGGCACATTTTGGTTGTACGATGTCTTTGCCTTTTTTAAGGGTTAATTTTTAAATATTCGCGTGCGTAAGGCATTTTTTTCCTAGTAGCCGATCATATGAAGTCATCTGATTGCAATGAAATGTGATACACAAACTTTAATCTTGGTTACTGAAATTACCGAAACTTTGACTTGAAACAGTGTTTTGGCGTATCTTCTACTTTGAAGAAGTATTCTCCTGCACATGTGTATAATATGCTCTGTGTGACTTTCAGAAAAATGGCAAGCTCGGCTTAAGTGTTTCGATCTTGTTTTGGTATTGATTCGTAGGTAAACGATTAAACGAAATAAGAGATCTACAATTATTCCTGTCGAGCTATAAGTTATTATTTTCACTCTACAGTGGTCCTATACCATTTATCGTCGTTGACACTTACGTCCACCACAATTGGCTTCCAAGTCTACTCTGTTGTGCCGCTACCTTGGAGTTTAGCGTTCCTACGTCGGACACAAAATTTTCGCTGATTTTAGCACATTGTTTCACGTCATTTAGTGGTTACAGCAATACTAACCAAACAATTTCCTTCTCTTATTGGTGCTTTTCCTTATCTAGCTGTTATATAAAAATGGAAGTGAGTTCATGGTGGATTTAAATATTCATTTACCTGTACAAGTTATTTAATTATTTGTCAGTTAACAAAAAAGTGATGTGAAATCTACGTCTACATCACATTTCGCAAGCCACCTAACGGTATGTGGTGGAGGATACTTCTTCTGGTACCACTAACTGATTTCCCCTTCCATTTTACACTCACGAATGGCGCTTCGTAAGAACGATTGTCGGTAAGTTTCTGTGTTAGCTCTCTAATTTCTCGAATTTTCTTGGTGTGGTCCTTTCGCGAGATGTATGTGGAAGGAAGTAATACATTGTCCGACTCTTTAGAAAGAGCTCTCCCGAAATTTCAATAGTAAATCAGTCCGTGATCCACACCTTCCTCTCTTGTAATGTCTGCCAGTGGAGTGTGCTCAGCATCTCCGTATCGCCCTCGTGTCGCCTCAACGATACAGTGATGAAACGCGCCGCGCTTGATTATGATTCTCTTCTTCTGTCAGTCCTACCTGGTAAGGGTCCCAGATTGACGAACCATACTCAAGAATCGGTCGAACAAGCGCCTTGTACGCCACTGCCGTCGTGGATGAGTCACATTTCCTTATGGGTCCTTCTAAGAATTTCAGTCTGGTATCTGCTTTTCCTAATGTTTTCTTCATATGGTCATTCCAAAAAGATTCTGGTCGTATGTGAAGTATGTTAGCGGCAAGAAACAATCAATGTCTTCTCTGCGCGATAGCAATCAAAGACAGTGCTGCCAAAGCAGCGTCACTAATCACAGCCTTCCGAAATGACTTCACAAAAGAAGATGAGTTAAATATTCCAGAATTCCAATCGAGAACAGCTGCCAACGTGAGCAACGTAGAAGTAAATATCCTCGGAGTAGTGAAGCAACTTAACTCAATAAAAGCAAGTCTTCTGCTCCACACTATATACCAATTAGGTTCCTTTCGGAGTAGGCTGATGCTTTAGCTCCATACTTAACAATCATATACAACCGTTCGCTCGACGAAAGATCCGTACCCAAAGACTGGAAAGTTGCACAGGTCACACCAACATTCAAGAAAGGTAGTAGGAGTAATACACTTCATCACACGCTCATGTTGTTAACGTCAATATGCAGCACCATTTTGGAACATATATTGTGTTCAAACATTCTGAATTACCTCGAAGAAAACTTTCTGTTGACACACAGTCCCGCGTGACCGCTACGGTCGGACGATCGAATCCTGCTTTGGGCATGGATGTGTGTGATGTCCTTAGGTTAGTTAGGTTTAAGTAGTTCTAAGTCTAGGGGTCTGATGACCTCAGTCCCATAGTGCTCAGAGCCATTTGACACACAGTCAACATGGGTTTAGAAAACATCGTTCCTGTGAAACACTACAAGCTCTTTATTCACATGAAGTGTTGAGTGCTATTGACAAGGGATTTCAGATCGAATCCGTATTTCTGGATTTCCAAAAGGCTTTTGACATTGTACCACACAAGCAGATTGTAGTGAAATTGAGTACTTATGGAGTATCGTCTCAGTTATGTGACTGGATTTGTGATTTCCTGTCAGAGTGGTCACAGTTCGTTGTAATTGACGCAAAGTCATCGAGTGAAACGGAAGTGATTAGTGGCGTTCCCCAAGGTAGTGTTATAAACCCTTTGCTGTTCCTTATCTATATAAACGATTAGGGAGACAATCTGAGCAACCGTCTTAGGTTGTTTGCGGATGACGCTGTCGTTTATTGACTAATAAAGTCATCAGAAGATCAAAACATACTGCAAAACGATTTAGAAGAACTATCGGAATGGTGCGAAAATTGGCAGTTGACCCTAAATAAAGAAAAGTGTAAGGTCTTCCACATGAGTGCTAAAAGGAATTCGTTAAACTTTGGTTACTCGATAAATCAGTCTAATCTAAAAGCCGTAAATTTGGCTAAATATCTAGGTATTACGATTACTAACAACTTAAATTGGAAGGAACACATATAAAATGTTGTGGGGAAGGCTAACCAAAGACTGCGTTTTATTGGCAGGAGGCTTAGAAAATGTAACAGATCTACTAAGGAGACTGCCTACACTGTGCTTGTTCGTCCTCTTTTAGGATACTGCCGCGCGGTGTGGGATCCTTACCAGATAGGATTGACAGATTACATAGAAAAAGTTCAAAGAAGCGCAGCACGTTTTATATGATCGAGAAATAGGGGAGAGTGTGTCACTGAAATGATAAAGGATTTGGGATGGACACCAACAAAACAAAGGCGTGTTTCGTTGCGGAGGAATCTTCTCACGAAATACCAATCACCAACTTTCTCCTCCGAAAGCGAAAATATTTTGTTGACACCGACCTACATAGGGAGAAATTATCACCACGATAAAATAAGGGAAATCAGAGCTCGTACGAAAGATATTGGTGTTCGTTCATTGCGCGCGCTATACGAAATTGGAATAATAGACAATTGTGAAGGAGGTTCGATGAACCCTCTGCCAGGCACCTAAATGTGATTTGCAGAGTATCCATGTAGATGTAGATTCCAAATTGTCGCTCTGTGTAGCTACTCCAAGATATTTTACGCAGATGTTGTTTCTAGCAGTTTGTATAACTGTATTTGGACAGTAGTGGGTTTCTTTTCCTATGTTTGTGCAACATGTTCCATTTATTTACGTTCAGTGTCAACTGCCAGAGCCTGCACAATTAATCAGTTGTCTGCAGTCTGCGTACAAAACGATACTGTCTTCTGGCTTTGCTACTTTGTTATAGATAATGTCATCGTCTGCTAACACCGATATGTGGCATCCGATGCTTTACAGTAAAAGTCCTATTACACTTCCTTGGTGTACTCCGGAAATTACATTTACATTTGTCGATTTTGTTCCGTTGAGAGCGACATGTTGAGTTCCATGTGCAAGGAAGTCTTGAATCTAGTCGCAAATCTGGTCCGATACTCGGAAAGCTCGTATTTTTTTCTGCTAAACGGCAGTGCGGGACGGTGTCAAATTCCTTCCTGAAGTCAATGAACACGGCATCTACTTGAGCACTGTTGTTTACAGCGCTATGGATCTCATGGAGAAAGGTTTCCGTAGAATAGGTCAACTTACATAGTTTAATAGTCACAACAATTTGACTATTTCATGAAATAAGTTTTCTGTATCGTATACTTTTAATATCAGACAAACTGTTGGAAATATGTTATGAGTCTTATCTTGTAGTTTGGAAAATGGCTGAGCAAATAGCAACTTATTTTACCTGATATACTGGTTACATGAAATAAACTGTTGTTATTTGATGAGCTAAGCTCCAAGGTGAAAAATGTGACTCGCAACATATTTCTATGAAGAAGCGAGCCATAGTTTGAGTGATATTATACGTATGATACCCAAAAAGGGCACAGAAAACTGAACATATATTCAAAATTCATCTCGGATGTAAACTGTCGTAGTAATTACACTAGCTTGGATGGATAAAAGTAATTTATAATTCTGTGTTACCTGTTGCCATGTAGTGTTAACATTTAACCACAACGTCCTAGTTGTTATGAATCAGGAGTAACAAAAAACTGTCAGCAAGGATAAATGGAAACGCTACTTGCATTGTGACAAGTTCAGTTGTTGTTAGTCAATCACTTTAGCTCCACGGATGCTACGTGCTATGTCTAAAACTGTTTATTACATGTACAATCAGCTGAAAATTTGTAGTAATCGATGTACCTAGACCGCGTGGAGTGGCCGCGCCGTTTGGCGTCATGTCACGCTCTGCGCGGCCCCTCTTGACGGAGGTTCGATTCCTCCCTCGGGCATTGGTGTGTGTGTTGTTCTTAGCATAAGTTAGTTTAAACAGTGTGTAAGTCTAGGGACCGTTAACCTAAGCAGTTTGGTCCCTTAGGAATTCACACGCATTTGAACATTTGATGTACCTATCTTCTCCAGGAGACAACGCTGTGACGAAGCACTGTCCATGCGGATGGGAGGTATGCGTGCTCCAGTGACGCTGGGGACTACGTCGGTGGTAGTAGCTAGCTACAGGTAGGGTCGCCCTTGCCGAAGAGGGTATGGCTGACGAAGCAGAGCGCCCTACAAGGACCAGTCATTACCTTTCCTTCTCTTATCTGCAGGAGCCGATCGGTGACTTAGACATAGAGTCACTTAGACCTGGAGACTTACAGTCTCTTGCTATCCTTAGTTATTTCAAAGAAAGGTACTGGCTGCGAATATCTGTTGGAGTTCGCCCATTATTTTAGTGAAGTGGACAAAAGCAGTACGGCGAAAGAAATAGTATTCGTCGTTCTAATTAAACAGTGGTGAGGTAATGAAAAGTTGACAAAGCTCAATCTGAGAGTTAGAGCCATAACGGGAGTCTATGCTCCAAATGAAGGTGCACCCTTGAAGGAAGATTTTGAAAAGATGCTGGAAGAGATTATAGATGCCATCTCAAGCGGCCGAAGATTAAATAGCAGAGCAGGGAAACGGAGGAATAGTAAGGCTATGGGATGTGTGAGAAAAATTTTAGAAATGTAAATGGGAAAAGTATGGTGAATTTACTGCCGCAGTTTGAATTACGAGTCGAAAATATATTCTTTGTTCACAAGCATACAGACAAATTTAAATAGTATAACCAGTCAAGAGGGTTAAAATCAATTATTGATTATTTGATCTTGAAGCGAAAGCCATCTAACACTTCCAGATTTCAGAGTGAAAATAGGGTCAAATTGTGGAAGTGACGATCATCTGATGGAATGCATAATTAATTTCCCCTACACTTTAAGGGGTAGTGGCAAACAGAAGAGGACGCTTTGTGCTGACCAGCCCGAGAGCGGACGGTCTAAGGGAAGTTACTGGGAGCTAATCATTGAACTATGTGAAAAAAAGGTAAAATAGTTACAAACTACTGCGTGCATGCACTTTATTCAACCTGTAAACGTCGCCATAGATATTCGCATTTAGGTTCGATATGCCTGCCATGATTCGAGATGAAGTGGCGCAGACGAATAGCGAAATTCTGCATGACCCGCTGAAGTGTCGGAGTATCGATACTGTCGATGATCTACTGAATGGCCGTTTTCAGCTCAGCAATGGTTATGGGGTCATTTCTGCACAACTCGTCTTTAATATAGCTCCACAAAAAGGAGTCGCATGTATTCAGGTCCGGAGAATATGGCGGCCAATCGAGGCACACGCCAGTGACCTCTGGGTACCACTGAGACAGTATCAAGTCCCCAGAGTGCTCCTCCAGGACTTAGACACTCTTCTGCTTTGATAGGGTCAAGATCTGTCTTGCATGAACCACATCTTGTCGAAATCAGGGTTACTTTGGATAATGGGGATGAAGGCATCTTCCAAAGCCTTCATGTACCTTTCAGTAGTCACCGTACCATCAAGTAATATCGCACAGGTTATTCCTTGATTGGGTATTGCACACCACAGAGTCACCTGTTGATAGTGAAGATACTTTTCGATCGCGAAATGCGTATTCTCACTTCCCCAAATACGCCAGTTTTGCGTATTCACGAACCCGTCCAAATGAAAGTGGGCTTCGTCGCTAAACCAAACCATACTAGGCGAAACTTCCTGACAGATTAAAACTGTACGCAGGACCGAGACACGAACTCGGACCTTTGCGTGGGATGCATAAGTATTAGAGCAGAGAAGACTGAAAGGAAAAAAGTAATATTTTACGTTCCTGAATGTGAATGATGACAATTAAAGAGTACTTTTTATTTTAGCCATCGGTCTGCAGACTTGTTTGATGCGGCTCGCCACGAATTCCTCTCCTGAGCCATTCTATCCGAGCAGCACTTGCAGCCTACGTCCTGAATTTTTTTCCAATTTCTGTCTTTCCCTGCAGTTTTTACGCACTACATTTCCCTTTAGTACAGTGGGAGTTATTTCCTGATGCCCTAAAACGTGTCCTATCGTTCTGACCCTTTTCGTGTCATCGATTTAGATACGCTTCTTTCTTCACAGCTTCTGCTGAGAAGCCCCTCATTCTTTACTTTAGAAGACCACCTAATTTTACAAATTTTCCTTTAGTACAACACCTCAAACGCTTCGATTGTCTTCTGTTTCGGTTACCCATTGTCCTTGATTTACTACACTGCTGGGCTCCAAACGCTCTTTCTCAAATTAAGGACTATGATTCATAACAGTAGACTTCTCTTGGCCAGGAATTGCCTTTTTACCTGTTTCTTATGGCCTCCTAGCTTCGTCCGTCATGAATTATTTTGCTTCTAAGGTAACAGAGGGAATGACTTCCATCATACTAGAGGGAGCTGTAGAGGAAAAAAACTGTAGAGGAAGACAGAAATTGGAATACATTCAGCAAATAATTGAGGATGTAGGTTGCAAGTGCTACTCTGAGATGAGGATAAAAAGATAATAATTTGATGTTAAATTTCTCGCAATTCTCATATTCCTACTCCTCATTAGTTTTATCTTTTTCCAGTTTTCTCTCAATTCCGAGAATCTTGCACCATTTTACATTGTCGTGTGTTTCTACTAAATCGACAAATCCTAGTTTTGTTTTTGTTATCATACGAAAAGTCGTAACTGCCTCACTGGTGCCTTTACCTTTCCTAATGCCATACTTATCGTCATCTAACAGGTCCTCAATTTTACTGCCCTTTGCGATCAGGCGATAAATACAGCCTTATTCGCTGTTGGTATCGTGTCCATACCGACTACCGTAATAAGTAAGCAGAAGCAAGGGTTAACTGTTCTCTCTTTTTTAAAATTTCGTAGAGGCATTGATATTTCACTTCCTTGAATGTTATGAAAAATAGCATGAATGCTTCGAGGAAGCCTTGAGTGATCTCCATGGAACCCCAGGGCTACGCAGTACTCAGTTCAATAATTAAACATTAGGTAGGCGAGTGGGATGGAGGTCCTCTTACGGGCGCCTGGGGTCTTTTATGTCCCCTTGCACAATATGTACTTTAGGTGCTTTCAATAACGATAATCTTTCCTGTAGATCTTTGAAATATTCTTCCACAACAGGGGAAATAAATCACTTATTTAGAAAACATCAAAGACGAACGATTTTATTTAATACATGTGAAAAAAAGACAGTAACACAAACGTAATATGGAGAATTTATATTAATACTCCTAATACCGTTCTTTATAAATCATCGATACAGTCTCCACATATTGCACACATTATGTTTGCACATGCTTTGCAAAGAAAGGATTTGCGTCTTGAACATTTCTGCGAAGGTTTTCTGTCATCGTTTCAAGGGCACATTTTGACCCTCCCACAAGAAGGTCCAGGGGTATCAGGACCATTCTTGACGGTTTTGTATCTTCTCTCAAACGTAATTTTATTTTTTTCTTAAGGGCTTGGAAATATTATCAATACACATTCTGATGTGCTTTTCAATCAAGGATTCCTTGGGAGGAATTTTCGTCGTAGTAGTAATCTGTTTTCGGGCCAATGTTTTACAGCAAATGTGCATTTTGTGAGCGTGCAAGCTGTGGCGGGAGATGAGAGCATCAGTTTCCCGCCGCAGATCACGGGGGCCGTGGCGAGCGGCTAGCGTGTATGCGGCGTTGGAAAAACCCGAGTGGACGCTTGGCAGGGGCGCATAAGGCCGTGTTGGCGCGCTTGGAGAATTTTATATGCCAGAGAAAAATTGATAAAAACAGAACAGAGTGACACGGAGATATGAGTTGGCACTCATGGGCAGAAAAATATGTAAATCTAAATTATCTAGACGTGCCATAAAAGTTTGTAATAGTTTAAAAGTTATTTCCTCCTGTAACATGCCCGGCGGTACAAATGGGTGGGGTACTTTAAACTAGTTGTCGATTCGATCGTGCGCACTGTCCACACCACGTATTTGATAATCCCGCGGCGGTCGTGCTGTTCTGCTCCACACTGCAGCTGGCTTGCCTGAAATTATCTATCGAATTATGCAAGCGGGTTTAGGGAAGTCACTCAACGTTAAAACAACACTGTTCGACGTCTGATATGAACAATTATATTCCGAGACGATAAAAAGAAAACGCAGGTTGCGCTGTTTACATTCTAAGTCGTAAATGTTTATTCCAATTAACAATCTTGATGATTATCTGTCCACAATATCACTCGGACGAGCGTACGTGCAACCGACACGACGCGGGTGATTGTTGATGATGCGGAAGCTGAATGGTCGAACGGAAGTTCTTACGCTCGTCACGCACACAGATATCTGGTAATAGTCCTCCGCGACACTAGTAATGATATAACACTGTTCGTAAAGTTAATTTTTCAGTTCTCAGTTCTCACTTGCACGAGCGTGCGCATAACCGTCGCGGCGCGGCTGATTGTTGATAATGCGGAAACGCGATGACCGAACGCACGTCCTCACGCTCGCTACAAGACACTGGCACTTGCTGATTCATATTAGTTCATTCTTGGAGACCGAACACGGCGAAGATGATTGATACAGTTGCGGTACGACACGCAACGAGAGGATACACAAATACGTTATCAGCAGCACTGCACATTTTTAAATTACTTCTTGATGCACTTTCTTCTGAATCATTTACTTATTTTATTACTTTATTGTAATAGCACTTGTAGCAACACTTCAACCTCCATACTAACAATGCCTCTCACATCCAGAGCTACACACTACACAACATACAGTTCCGCGTCCCGCGCTCGACTCTACAGACGCGACTGCCCGCAAAGATACTCCACAACCAAGCCAGCGATATGAGAGTACGGTTATACTCCTCAGGGGAGACTGCCTTAACGTAGCACTGACCGTGTGGGCGAGGAGGTTTGTGTGCTCTGGATGCGGAGGGCTATGCTGGCGGTAGCTTAGCTACCAGCTGGGTCACTCATGCCGGACAGGCCAAAGGGGAGCAGTCAGGCGAAGTGTGTCCCACAACGATCTATTAAGCTTTCATGTCCTATTCTATCCTAAGCCTATCCTTTTTCCTTGTCATTTTCAATTCCCTACAACATAGAGCAGGGAGTGCTCTAGAGGCTTGGTGAAGCCAGTTTCCCTAAGGGAGTAAACCCGATACATATCCAGGTCCTCCAGGTTGGGGGTTGATCATGGGGCTAACAACCCCATATCGGCAAAAAACTTGTTGTTCAACAACCAATTCACAGAGACAACTGGACTGTCGCAAACTTACAACAGTCAAGGCACGTCAAATAGTAACGATATCGGAATGTGGAATGTAAGAAGTGTCTGTCAGGCAGGAGCCAGTAGGAAACTCGAGGAGGAATTATTGAGGTACCGAATTGATGTTGCAGTATTGCAAAAGATAAGATGGAGACAAACAGAGGTGCTTGATCACAAGCATTATACCTTGATCAATAGTAGGGAAGACGAAAATAGATTGGGAACAGGTTTTATGGTAAGAAGTCCGTCAGTCACGCCATGGTGGAATATGAAACAATAAACCCCAGATTATGTCTATTGAGGTTGAAGGGAAAATTCTCCAACTTGTCGCTGATTAGTGTGCATGCCCCAAGGGAAGATGCAGCCGAAGAAGAGAAAGATGAATTTTATGACAAATTGGAGCAAGTAAATGATAAGCTGCCAAAGTACGATGTTAAAATTATACTGCGGGATTATAATGCTAAAGTTGGTAAAGAGAAAGAGTACCAACCGGTGGCAGGTCTTCATAGTAAACACCTGGAATCAAATGACAATGGTTGGAAACAGATTGAATTCGCTTTTAGCGAAGGACTAGTGATTAAAAGCACGTGTTTTCCACACAAAGACATTCATAAGGAGACTTGGATATCACCAGATGGGTTGACGAGAAATGAAATAGATCATGGACTGATATATGGACGGCATGCCTCAGAGATTTTGGCTGTGATTAACCGCCGAGGAGCGGATATTGACTCAGACCATATTTTGGTAAGAATCAAAAACTTAAAAAGGATTGCTGTTAAATCTAGAAGAGCTGAGTTGTAGAAAAGTAAGGTCTACAATGTGGTGATGCTCAAAGATCAGAAGAAAAAGGAAGAGTATAGAAACAAAGCACAAGAGAAGTTACAAAAGATCAGCGGGATGGAGAGAAAGGATATCAACGTACAATGGGAGGAAACTAACATAGCGTCAAATGCAACAGCTCAAGAAGACACTTGGAAGAAGAGGAAAACAGAAAAGAAACGGATGGTTTGATGAGGATATGTCAATGGAGTTAGATGATAAAAATCAAGCTCGACAAAGAATGTGACTATGTTTAAAGAGGGTAGTTAAAAATGTAGCGCGGATTAAAAGAGAGAGTAGAGAAAAGGGAAAGGATGGATGAAATACAGAAGAACTTTGAAAATAAGCTGGGAAGGAAATTCTTTTATGGGATGGGACAAATGAAGAGAGAATATCAGCCAAGGATGGACTAGCTGAATGATGAGACAGGCAGTTTGATAGTTGGAAAGGACAAAAATAATAGAAACATGGGCACAACATTTTGATGTGTTACTGTCAAACAGACTCATCGTAAGTGAAGAAAGAAATGGAGAGGCCAGAGAAGAAGTGAAGAAGAACAAGAGGTGGATGGAGATGATGATGCTGTGGACACTGAACCAACATCGACATAAGAGCTAAGAGCAATTAGAAAGCAACTTGGGAATAATAAAGCTCCTGGACACCACCTGGTAACGGCTGAAATGATAAAACACGGAGGTGCAATATTAGTACAGAGGATACATAAATTAATTACAATGGCTGGGCAAACAGAGAAAATGCTAGAGGACTGGACGTTAGCAGCCATCTGCCCTATACATAAGAAAGTATCACGCATGCAGTGTAAGAACTACCGAGGAATATCTTTGCTTAGTATTGCCTACAAAATCGTTTCCACGGCTATGGCAAGGAGAGTAAGTAGAAGAGCATAAAAGATTCCAGGCGAGTACCAGGCAGGTTTTAGAGCTGGGAGGCCTACAGCTGACCATATCTTTACAGTATGTATGATACTGGAGAAGACTTACGAATATAATGTAAGATTAGAACATCTCTTTATAGACTTTTAACAGGCCTATGACAAAGTTAAACGACTGCACTGTGGGAAACAATGCAGACATTCAAATTTCCTAAGAAGCTAATAAAATTAACTAAGATGACCCTGGGAAACAGCAGAAGCCAGGTTAAAGTTCAGGGATGTCTGTTGAGATCGTTCCCAACGGAAGAAGGGCTAAGACAGGGAGACCCACTATCCCCAGTACTATTCAACTTGGTATTAGAGAATGCAATAAGATCAGTAACTCCAAACCCAGGAGGTAATATTTATAGTAGACTTCTCCAAATCTTAGCCTATGCAGATGATGTAGTAATAAGTGCTACAAGTACGGAGACACTCACATCAGCCTTCAAAGAGTTTGCAGCCGCGGCCAAGAACCTTGGATTAGAAATTAATGAGACAAAATCTAAGTGTATGGTAACTGAGAGAGATAGAACATACACAGATGATCTACAGTTACAAGGGTACAACTTTGAAAGAGTAGATAGCTTTATTTATCTTGGCTCAGTAATAGCATCAGAAAACAAAGTGGAGGCACATATAACAAATCGAATATCGGCTGCCGACAGATCATATCGAGCACTATATACCATGCTCAAAAGTAAGAACCTAAGTAGGAAACTAAAGCTGCCACTGTACAAAACAGTGATAAAACCAGTTCTTACGTAAATCAGTAAGGCGTGGGTACTGTAACAGAAGGTGAGATATGGAGAATTAAGACTAATGAAGAAATAAGGGCTTTGTACAAAGAACCTGATTTGGTAACCTCAATCAAAATGGGACGGCTAAGGTGGCTAGGACATTCCCAGCGTATGACAGAAGAAAGGCTCCAGAAGAAGATGATGATGGGGCATCCTGGTGGCAGAAGAACAGAAGAAATAGAGAACGATCACGTGTGAGATGGCTGGAAGATGTGGAAGCCGACCTGAGAGGAGGGGGAGTGAGGATGTGGAGCAGGGGTGCTGAAGACCGAGACGATTGGAAAGCTGTGATTCAGGAGACCAAAGTCCCCAGAGGAACGTAGTGCCATGTAGTCAGTTTAGTCAGTTAAAAGTTATTTTTGTCTAAAAAATTTTAAATTTGTGAAAGTTCAAAAGCTAATATCTCAGCAATGTTTTAGCTGATTAATATAAAAAAAAGTGTCTACGGATGCTCCTAGTACAGCTGCATCGAGAAATCATAGCCGATTTAGCATAGTGTGTACCATTTTTGAATAAGAGGTCGGAATATGGGATTCGACTGAGAGAAACTGTGTTTTTGGTAATAAATAAATTTAAAGAGACGAAACTAGCGGCAGCATTCAAAAGTTTAAAGAGGTAGATGAGTAATTAAGTATGTACATTTATTTGTTTATTTATTCATTACTATCAAAAATACCGGGAAATCAAAACTACGTCACAAGAACATTATTTGTGAAAAAGGGTGGCAGATACAAGAAATTGGACTTTAAATTGTTATTGCCCAGAAAATTTCCATCTTTTTCAATACATCATATATGTTTTTGTGTTTAATTTTAGAACATTCGTAGTTTTTGTCAAACTTTTTTTGAGTTAGGCAATCGTTTCGAGGGTGGACAGGACGGCCACCTTTGATGACAGGACAGTTGGATCTGACCAACGCCAAGAGCCGGACGTGCCGCGCATCTGGGGGTAATAGTGGTTTTTTACCCACGTTCTAAAGCGATCAAGTGGAGTGCAAGTTAGTGTTTTAGGATAGCAGACAAGAGTCTATTTTGTGAATTGTGAACAGACTGTCGAGTGCCGTGATCGCGACTATTAATTTTATAGTGAAGTGTTGTAGCATCAGTTGTTAAAGGCCGCCCTTACATAAAAGCCCCTCAGACTGCATTTTGAGTGTTTAGTGAATATACTTGTTCAAATTGTAAATCAAAGTGAGTGATTCAATATTTTAAATTTCACCGCAATACCTGCCTCCATTGTTTTGTTATATTTAATTTCAGCTTAAAAATTGAGTTTACGACACGTGTGATCTGGCACCATACGACGAAAACGTAGCCAAACGTTGAGATCAGCCACATCTCTGTGCCACTCAATTAAGCTGTATAACAAGTATATATATTTTCGTGCCATAGCATGTGAGGGCTCGAGCCAATCTATTCAAACCTTAGTGGGAAGTGCCCAGTACAGTTGCAGTTTATACCTATTATAATTTATACCTATTACATTTACAAAAAGGGAAAAAAATTGTGTCTAGTGGCTACTTTCTTGTTCGTCTACCAACATTAAAATTTGCACACAACTGATCGCATGTATCGACCCTCACCTTTGGTACTATTACAAAAGATAATTATTTCGGGCTTCGCTCTCACACTAGTTGACGAGTCAATGGCAGCATCATAATGCATTGTTGATAACATTATTACGCCTTACTTTTGGCAGTAACGTATGGTAATAAACTCGTTATCTTTGCTAAATCCAAAAACACTGCTGTACATTGTATTATGCTTACTAGGCTAAAATTCTGCTGGAATCTACGCTTATTTTTTTGTAGGGTATCCACAACTGTTAACTTTTTCTTAAGGAGAAGCTTAGGTAGTTGGTAACTCGTATACCAAATGTCACAAGATTACATTCCTGTTGGTACCCGCAACAATTTCAGTCAACCTGTTCACATCTGATAATAAAGCGTTGTCTGGACGAAAAGGTTCCTTTGCTTGTGTGCCTGCATCTGTTTCAAAGTTGACTAAATAATTCATTCTGGCGTCTACTAGTGCGAAAACCTTTATGCCATATCTTTTAGGTTTTTAAGGAAAATGGTGTCTAAATGGACATTTCACCCTGAAAGGTATAAGCAGTATGTCAATTGTGGAATATTCACTTGGCCTGAATGCACTTTTACAATTATTATTTATAGTAGTCATAAAGACCCTCATAGGATTTATCGTCTTCCTTCTAGATTCACGGGTGTGAATGTCATCAAATCTGATAACCATAAGTAAAACAAAACTTGTTTGCATGACATTGTGAGACTAAAGATTTCTGTGTCTTCCCATAAATCCTCATAATTCACTTGAGTGGCTTTGTGAACTCGAGTCAAATAGAGTAGCCCCAAAAACACTAGTAATTCTTCTCTTGTCATACGTTTGGCATATGAATATTTATTGTTTTACCGACTCTATATACACTCCTGGAAATTGAAATAAGAACACCGTGAATTCATTGTCCCAGGAAGGGGAAACTTTATTGACACATTCCTGGGGTCAGATACATCACATGATCACACTGACAGAACCACAGGCACATAGACACAGGCAACAGAGCATGCACAATGTCGGCACTAGTACAGTGTATATCCACCTTTCGCAGCAATGCAGGCTGCTATTCTCCCATGGAGACGATCGTAGAGATGCTGGATGTAGTCCTATGGAACGGCTTGCCATGCCATTTCCACCTGGCGCCTCAGTTGGACCAGCGTTCGTGCTGGACGTGCAGACCGCGTGAGACGACGCTTCATCCAGTCCCAAACATGCTCAATGGGGGACAGATCCGGAGATCTTGCTGGCCAGGGTAGTTGAATTACACCTTCTAGAGCACGTTGAGTGGCACGGGATACATGCGGACGTGCATTGTCCTGTTGGAACAGCAAGTTCCCTTGCTGGTCTAGGAATGGTAGAACGATGGGTTCGATGACGGTTTGGATGTACCGTGCACTATTCAGTGTCCCCTCGACGATCACCAGTGGTGTACGGCCAGTGTAGGAGATCGCTCCCCACACCATGATGCCGGGTGTTGGCCCTGTGTGCCTCGGTCGTATGCAGTCCTGATTGTGGCGCTCACCTGCACGGCGCCAAACACGCATACGACCATCATTGGCACCAAGGCAGAAGCGACTCTCATCGCTGAAGACGACACGTCTCCATTCGTCCCTCCATTCACGCCTGTCGCGACACCACTGGAGGCGGGCTGCACGATGTTGGGGCGTGAGCGGAAGACGGCCTAACGGTGTGCGGGACCGTAGCCCAGCTTCATGGAGACGGTTGCGAATGGTCCTCGCCGATACCCCAGGAGCAACAGTGTCCCTAATTTGCTGGGAAGTGGCGGTGCGGTCCCCTACGGCACTGCGTAGGATCCTACGGTCTTGGCGTGCATCCATGCGTCGCTGCGGTCCGGTCCCAGGTCGACGGGCACGTGCACCTTCCGCCGACCACTGGCGACAACATCGATGTACTGTGGAGACCTCACGCCCCACGTGTTGAGCAATTCGGCGGTACGTCCACCCGGCCTCCCGCATGCCCACTATACGCCCTCGCTCAAAGTCCGTCAACTGCACATACGGTTCACGTCCACGCTGTCGCGGCATGCTACCAGTGTTAAAGACTGCGATGGAGCTCCGTATGCCACGGCAAACTGGCTGACACTGACGGCGGCGGTGCACAAATGCTGCGCAGCTAGCGCCATTCGACGGCCAACACCGCGGTTCCTGGTGTGTCCGCTGTGCCGTGCGTGTGATCATTGCTTGTACAGCCCTCTCGCAGTGTCCGGAGCAAGTATGGTGGGTCTGACACACCGGTGTCAATGTGTTCTTTTTTCCATTTCCAGGAGTGTATACATCGGTGCATTTTGACACTGAGGTCACTATATGTTCATCAAATAAAACAAAATGAATCGATGACAGATACTACACTTTTGGAGTACACCATTCTTTCAGGTAAACTGGCTATGTTACCTGGTTCTGATATTTCTGGTACATTTCCTTTATCTGGTTTATGGAACTGTCTTCGCATACAAAAAATCTACTCTCCGAGAATATTTCGGATTTACTTCCTTCTTGTTATTTGTCAGAAGCATGCTCACTCCCCTCCTCGTGGTCCTCATCTTGTGCATCCGTTCCTCCTACGTTTTCATCTGCTTCATCCTTCTCCCACCGACGAAATTCGTACCATATTTCTTTGGTCGCCTGGGGTGCAGCCATCCGAAAATGTAATGACTGGAAATGATACATTGGCAAAAGTACTAATCAAGCATCTTCAGGGTTGTCAATGTGACTAAATATATATAAAAATTGAAAAGAATATATAGTAGTTATAGTAGTTACTTCATTGTACTTCATTAATAATTATATCATTTAGACCAATATTCAAGGAGAATTAAAATTCAAAAAGCAACTTACCTCCATATCAACTGATGCACTCCAAGGCGCGTAGGTTCAGAAATGTTTGCGAGGCTCACAACAACTAGATGGTGACTGGCACGGCGATGGAAACACACTGATGGAATACAGTAGTGAAGTGTGGGAAAGCACTGAAAATGTAAACAATGGCAGGTGGCGCGCGTCGGGAGCAGACTAACTGGATTATGCACGTGGACAGAAATGACCACGCGCCTAATAAAGAGTTAACGATTGACGGTTTTGAACATGGTTGTCTTTCAGCAGCGGTATATAAGTTTCAATGGGGAAATAATGCAGCAAATGGTTGCAAATAATTGTTTAATATATTACCTAGGTTTCGACAGGATCTCTTCATCGGAATGAATATTTAAAAGCCCTATATAATAATACATAGAAAAATAAGTATGACAGAAGGTTGACTGACATGAAAAATGCCACAATATAGAAACGTTACCTGCGTAAAGTTGCATTACGAGAAGGCAATAGTCAAAGTTTAGAGCAGACATTCTCAAGCCAAAAATTGAAAATTAAAAAATTAGAAACGTGCCAGCCTTTGGTACGTACAGCTTCCAAGGAACAACATCAGACTGACCGGCCTAATGGCTTACATTGCTGCTACGAAAACAAGGTACAAGCTGCGCCGTCTATTGGGCGCGGACAGTGACACACTCCCATTTAAGAGAAATAATCGAATTAAGCAACAGTTAATTATAAAAAAACAAAATACAAAGAATGAGAGCTAAATGTATTTTTGAAAATACAAAGCAGTCAAATAAATTAAGTACTACTAAGAGCCATCTATTAGGTTTTACTGAAATGCCATTGTGTAAAGTATAGGGCATTGTTGAATATTTACACAAACAGCTGCACAGTCTAAAAACATTTGCATGGGGAAACTTTAGAAAGAAACATCTGTATGAGATTTGATGAAAAAGATTTTTCGGACCTAGAGGCAGGAAAACAAAAAATAAAATCTTTATCAAAAAATCAGCTTCACTTGTGAATTAGAAAATAATGATCGTCAGCTACATTACTTAGACCTTAGTATCCGCCATAGACAACGACAGACTTTCATTCGGTATTTTTCTAAAAGCCAATAATACAGAGCAGATTGTGCCCACAAGTTCAGTGCATCCTCATTCCCATAAAAAATCATTTTTACATTTAGCCATTCACCGAGCAGTTTCGTACTTTTGTCACTAGGCAAGCTTAATGATGAGATGAATTTAATATAAGCCATTGCAGTTAATGACAGTTGTGATCCCTCGTTAGTGGAAAACATATTCAAAGTTAAAACTGACGCTGATGTGACTACTTCAGGCATCAGTGCTGTTTCTGACAGCAACGAATGTTAAAAAAAGTGTTTCGATGTCATTTTTAGGCCCTATTTGTTATAGAATTCGTCGTCTTCTAGCTAAAATTATAGATGCAAAGTTGCGTTTTCTTCTAACAATAACTTGCAGAAAAATCTTATTCACAATCTTAAGTCCACAGTTGCTCCTATACACAGTTCAGGAGTTTACAAAATCACTTAAAGGACAAACTGGAAGATGTTTCAGTGTCTAAGGCGATGGACTTACCCTCAACGAACAGATACAATAAAGTAACAAAAACTTTTTCAATGGCTATAATCCACTACTCGCTAATTTCTGATTCCTTTATTTTTTACTATGTTTTCCTTCCTATATTTCCGAAACATCTGTTTCTTAAAATCTCATATACATGTGCACTACTGAAGTTTCCTTCATGCAGATGTTATTAAACTGTGAAGCTGTTTGTGTAAATATTCTACAATGCACTGTACGTTACGCAATGGACATTTCAGTAAAGCCTAATAGATGGTTCTTAGTTGTACTGTCCGCCCCCAACAGGCGGCGCAACTTGTATCTTGTTTTCGTAGCGGCAGTGTAAACCATTGGACAGCTCAGTCTGCTGTTGTTCCTTGGAAGGAGTACGTATCAAAGACTGGAACGTTCTAAATGTTTAATTTTTGATTTGAGGATGTCTGCTCTAAATTTTGACTATTAGCTTCTCGTATTGTAACTTTACGGTAACCTTTCTATGTTATGGAATTTTTCAACTTTGTTCATGTTTCTGTGAGACTTATTCTTCTGCGTATTATTTTAAAAGGCTTTTAAATTTTCATTCTGATGAAGAAACCCTTAGGGGTGTCGAAACCTAGATAAATGTATTAAACAGTTATTTGCAACCGGTTGGCTGTGTTATTTCTCGATTGAAAATTAGTGATGGAACTATTTTCTGTGCTGATTTAAGTCTAAGTGGCGGTTCCTGATGGATTGTGTATACGAACAATTTCGCAGCTTTTGAGCAATATTCCCAGAAAGATTGACTGATGGCCTCAGCTATCGCCATCGTAAACAAAGTAATATTTTTCTTTATCATCACTACGTAGAGAGGCGACATTGCCTTGTTACTTGTTCTGTCTCATATCTGCCGGATGCTAACTTTAATGCGCGTTTATCAAATTGTTTCGCAATCATTAGCTAGAAATGGACCTTGTATTGTAATAACCGGATGCCTACCAGTTATTTGCATAAACCTCCAATGAGACGATCGATTTCGATGAAACTGGTAACATTGTGAAGTACAGTTGAAGATCGACGTACAGTCCCCCACTAATAACCCACGGCTAGGAGTTTTTCAGTAACGCGACCAGTCAAGTTCCCTTTGTATCATTCTAGTACTTTGATATTCCAAAAATAGCTTTGGCCTGCACTCAAAAACGCAAACAAGATATACATTATGCGAAAATTTATATATGCGGCATAAAAAGTAATCATCTTCTATGAATAATGCAATAATGGACAGAAGATTGGTGTTTCATTTGCGTATCTGGTGCAATTATTAACAGCGAACAGTGTGCTACTTGCTGTTATGTTCAAGCTAAACTCACTGCACTGGGGACAATGTACGTAACACTCTGTTGACGCCCTGGGACCTCCACCTCAAGATGAACGTCAGCCGACTACATCGCCTTAGGGTCGATCGTGCCTTCATTTGCAATGCGTATCCCGACTAGAAGCGCAGGGAACAAGGAATTTATCTTGAGCAATTTTGTGATAATTCGGTGGCAGTTGATAGAGGGAGAAGGTAAATTATTGCTAATTGAATTCCTTAATTACTTATTAATGTCCAGAACAAGAAAATAAGCACTCCTTGACCCTCATAAATACCTGCATAATTCTAATAAAATGTAACTGCTTTACAATTCAGATCTTCTTAATTACCGGTGTATTTAAGCAGTCCCCCACCCTAGCTACTTTTCACGGCTCCACGAGGGGATAATACTGCCCCCATGAATAATACCGTGGCCAATTATATACCACCGGCGCGTGTGCTAGAGCTGTAACTGTTCACCGAAAGGCAGCAGTCGAACGTGTTTAGCTCACACTTCTTCGTTGTCAAACATAAGTGCGGGTTCTGAAGTGGCTCACTGAGCGCACTCGGTTGTGTGTTTTTAATCGATTGCTACCAAGAAGAACTGTCGATCAGCAGCGATTCACGTCAACTCCAATATGCCGATGTTCTCTAAAGTTCCTTCTTTATTTCCTGCTTCCGTAGAACAGGTAACGGTGTGACCCTCGGCTCCAAGATACCTGGTTCGTGTCTTGTTGGTGGATGAAAATTGTTAGTGAAAATATCTTGAAACGAATAAATTATTAGAAATATGTTGTGTATTGCACTACTCAATACACAACTGGAAAATTTTATTTTTAATAAAGACAGTCGATTTTGGTCCTGCATCAGATCATCTACACGTCTCAAAAACAATGCATGACTGAGCTGCTTTTCAGAATCAAATGTCGTCTAATGAAGGGGCGAGATCGATTGCCTTCATCTATACCAATAATGAAGTAGTACAGCTGTCATGTGTGTCTGTTCATCTGTTTGAACACACTTCTCCAAACCTACTGGACGAATTTTCATGAGGTTTTCGCAGGTAAACTGATCGTAGCTTGGTGCAGTATAGAAGCTTTAGTTGATTAAAATTGGATTACGGAAAAAAAATCGTGCTTTCAAGTTTTGCTACAATATTCTTGCCTGTCTGAATTTGCTGATCTCCAAAACTACTAGACCGATTTTTATGAGGTTTTCACTGATAACTTAAGCATGTCTTGAGGTATCGTACAAACCTCATTTCACGAAAGTCAGAAAATCGATAAAAAGAGATATCGTAATTTAAAGTTTTATCTAAAACAGTCATATCTGTCTGTCCGTTTGAACACGCGAATCTCTTTTATAGGGCTTTCACATGTAACTTGAACATAGCTTGGGGCACCGTATAGACTTTAGTTCATCAAAATCGGATCACGAAAAAAAAGATATCGTGATTCAAAATTTTATCCATTGTAATATAGTATGTAAATGCGAAAGTTTCTCTGGTATTCTCACACGACTAAACCGATTAACCGAGTTCGATGAAATTTGGTATGCAGATAGCACCACGAATCGTGAGGAAGAACATACAGGCTGCTTCAGAAAGCGTGAGGTACAAGGTATTTATTTATTTGAAGAATATTACTCGAATTAGGGAAAATATTTACTCTTTGTAAGAGCTATTTATTCTTTGACTTTGATCTTTATAAATTGGTGAAAATGATTTTCCTGGTTGATACACTATGTTATCAAAAATATCCAGACACACCAAAAAACATACGTTTTTCATATTAGGTTCATTGTGCTGCCACCTACCGCCAGGTACTTCATATCAGCGGACTCAGTAGTCATTGCACATCGTGAGAGAGCAGAATGGGGCGCTCCGCAGAACTCACGGGCTTCGAACGTGGTCAGGTGATTGGGTGACACTTGTGTCATACGTCATACGCGAAATTTCCACACTCCTAAACATCCCTAGGTCCACTCTTTCCGATGAAATAGTGAAGTGGGAACGTGAAGGGACACGTACAGCACAAAAGCGTACAGGACGACCTCGTCTGTTGACTGACAGAGACCGCTGACAGTTGAAGTGGGTCGTAATGTGTAATAGGCAGATATCTATCCAGACCATCACACAGGAATAGCCAACTGCCTCAGCATCCACGGCAATTGCTATTACAGTTAGGCGGGAGGTGAGGAAACTTGGATTTTATGGTCGAGCGGCGGCTTATAAACCACACATCACGCCGGTAAATACCAAACGACGCTTCGCTTGGTGTAAGGAGAGTAAACATTGGACGATTGAACAGTGGAAAAACTTTGTGTGAAGTGACGAATCACGGTATACAATGTGGCGATCCGATGGCAGGGTGTGGGTATGGCGAATGCCCGATGAACGTCATTTACCAACATGTGTAGCGCCAACAGAAAAATTCGGAGGCGGTGGTGTGACGGTGTGGTCATGGAGGTGGCTTTCACCCGTTGTTGTTTTGCGTGGCACTATCACAGTACAGGCCTCCATTGATATTTCAAGCAGCTTCTGGTTTCCCACTGTTGAAGAGCAATTCGGGGATGGCGACTGAATCTTTCAACACGATCGGATACCCGTTCATAAGGCACGGCCCGTGGCGGAGTGGTTCCACGTCAATAACATCCCCGTGGTCTAGGGTCGCCGGTACGGTAACTCAGCGTGTTCGGTCAGAGGGTTAGCTACCCTCTGGAATAAAAAAACTGAGTTAATGGATCAACGACGAACTGAAACGGGTGTCTTGCGACGTCCGCACCGAGCACATACAACGAACGAAAACGAACAAAATGAGATTAAAAAATGGGTAGCGTGTTTGATTCATAATCAAAACGTCTTCGGTCCCGGGTTCGATCCCCGCCTCTGCCTAAATTTTGATAAATAATCAGCATTGGCGGCCGAAGACTTTCGGCATAAGAAGTCAGCCTCATTCTGCCAACGGCCTTGTCGGAAAGGGCAGAGGAGCGGATAGAGGTTCAGGGCACTCTCCTGTCCTAGGGGTGGGAAATTGCCCCTAAAGGCGGAAGAATCAGCAATGATCAACGACATGAGGATGCAGAAGGCAATGGAAACCACTGCATTAAAGACACGTAACGTGTATCCACAGGACATGTGGCCTGTAACTGAAGAAGTGTCATGATGATCTCTCCTTTGGCAAAAAATTCCGGAATAGTCCCCCATTCGGATCTCCGGGAGGGGACTGCCAAGGGGGAGGTTACCATGAGAAAAAGACTGAATAATCAACGAAAGGATAACGTTCTACGGGTCGGGGCGTGGAATGTCAGAAGCTTGAACGTGGTAGGGAAACTAGAAAATCTGAAAAGGGAAATGCAAAGGCTCAATCTAGATATAGTAGGGGTCAGTGAAGTGAAGTGGAATTAAGACAAGGATTTCTGGTCAGATGAGTATCGGATAATATCAACAGCAGCAGAAAATGGCATAACAGGTGTAGGATTCGTTATGAATAGGAAGGTAGGGCAGAGGGTGTGTTACTGTGAACAGTTCAGTGACCGGGTTGTTCTAATCAGAATCGACAGCAGACCAACACCGACAACGATAGTTCAGGTATACATGCCGACGTCGCAAGCCGAAGATGAACAGATAGAGAAAGTGTATGAGGATATTGAAAGGGTAATGCAGTATGTAAAGGGGGACGAAAATCTAATAGTCATGGGCGATTGGAATGCAGCTGTAGGGGAAGGAGTAGAAGAAAAGGTTACAGGAGAATATGGGCTTGGGACAAGGAATGAAAGGGGAGAAAGACTAATTGAGTTCTGTAACAAGTTTCAGCTAGTAATAGCGAATACCCTGGTCAAGAATCACAAGAGGAGGAGGTATACTTGGAAAAGGCCGGGAGATACGGGAAGATTTCAATTAGATTACATCATGGTCAGACAGAGATTCCGAAATCAGATACTGGATTGTAAGGCATACCCAGGAGCAGATATAGACTCTGATCACAATATAGTAGTGATGAAGAGAAGGCTGAAGTCCAAGACATTAGTCAGGAAGAATCAATACGCAAAGAAGTGGGATACGGAAGTACTAAGGAATGACGAGATACGTTTGAAGTTCTCTAACGCTATAGATACAGCAATAAGGAATAGCGTAGTAGGCAGTACAGTTGAAGAGGAATGGACATCTCTAAAAAGGGCCATCACAGAAGTTGGGAAGGAAAACATAGGTATAAAGAAGGTAGCTGCGAAGAAACCATGGGTAACAGAAGAAATACTTCAGTTGATTGATGAAAGGAGGAAGTACAAGCATGTTCCGGGAAAATCAGGAATACAGAAATACAAGTCGCTGAGGAATGAAATAAATAGGAAGTGCAGGGAAGCTAAGACGAAATGGCTGCAGGAAAACTGTGAAGACATCGAAAAAGATATGATTGTCGGAAGGACAGACTCAGCATACAGGAAAGTCAAAACAACCTTTGGTGACATTAAAAGCAACGGTGGTAACATTAAGAGTGCAACGGGAATTCCACTGTTAAATGCAGAGGAGAGAGCAGATAGGTGGAAAGAATACATTGAAAGCGTCTATGAGGGTGAAGATTTGTCTGATGTGATAGAAGAAGAAACAGGAGTCGATTTAGAAGAGATAGGGGATCCAGTATTAGAATCGGAATTTAAAAGAGCTTTGGAGGACTTACGGTCAAATAAGGCAGAAGGGATAGATAACATTCCATCAGAATTTCTAAAATCATTGGGGGAAGTGGTAACAAAACGACTATTCACGTTGGTGTGTAGAATATATGAGTCTGGCGATATACCATCTGACTTTCGGAAAAGCATCATCCACACAATTCCGAATACGGCAAGAGCTGACAAGTGAGAGAATTATCGCACAATCAGCTTAACAGCTCATGCATCGAGGCTGCTTACAAGAATAATATACAGAAGAATGGAAAAGAAAATTGAGAATGCGCTAGGTGACGATCAGTTTGGCTTTAGGAAAAGTAAAGGGACGAGAGAGGCAATTCTGACGTTACGGCTAATAACGGAAGCAAGGCTAAAGAAGAATCAAGACACTTTCATAGGATTTGTCGACCTGGAAAAAGCGTTCGACAATATAAAATGGTGCAAGCTGTTCGAGATTCTGAAAAAAGTAGGGGTAAGCTATAGGGTGAGACGGGTCATATACAATATGTACAACAACCAAGAGGGAATAATAAGAGTGGACGATCAAGAACGAAGTGCTCGTATTAAGAAGGGTGTAAGACAAGGCTGTAGCCTTTCGCCCCTACTCTTCAATCTGTACATAGAGGAAGCAATGATGGAAATAAAAGAAAGGTTCAGGAGTGGAATTAAAATACAAGGTGAAAGGATATCAATGATCCGATTCGCTGATGACATTGCTATCCTGAGTGAAAGTGAAGAAGAATTAAATGATCTGCTGAACGGAATGAACAGTCTAATGAGTACACAGTATGGTTTGAGAGTAAATCGGAGAAAGACGAAGGTAATGAGAAGTAGTAGAAATGAGAACAGCGAGAAACTTAACATCAGGATTGATGGTCACGAAGTCAATGAAGTTAAGGAATTCTGCTTGCTAGGAAGTAAAATAACCAATGTCGGATGGAGCAAGAAGGACATCAAAAGCAGACTCGCTATGGCAAAAAAGGCATTCCTGGCCAAGAGAAGTCTACTAATATCAAATACCGACCTTAATTTGAGGAAGAAAATTGAGTATGTACGTCTGGAGTACAACATTGTATGGTAGTGAAACATGGACTGTGGGAAAACCGGAACAGAAGAGAATCGAAGCATTTGAGATGTGGTGCTATAGACGAATGTTGAAAATTAGGTGGACTGATAAGGTAAGGAATGAGGAGTTTCTACGCAGAATCGGAGAGGAAAGGAATATGTCGAAAACACTGATAAGGAGAAGGGACAGGGTGATAGGACATATCCTAAGACATGAGGGAATGACTTCCATGGTACTAGAGGGAGCTGTAGAGGGCGAAAACTGTAGAGGAAGACAGAGATTGGAATACGTCAAGCAAATAATTGAGGACGTAGGTTGCAAGTGCTACTCTGAGATAAAGAGGTTAGCACAGGAAAGGAATTCGTGGCGGGCCGCATCAAACCAGTCAGTAAACTGATGACCAAAAAAAAAGATGGACCGACCTGCACAGAGTCCGGACCTGAATCCTATAGAATACCTTTGGGATGTTTTGGAACGCCAACTTCGTGCCAGGCCTCACCGGCCGACATCGATACCTTTCCTCATTGCAGCACATCGTGGGGAATGGGCTGCCATTCCCTAGAAACCTTCCAGCTCCTGGTTGAACGTATGGCTAAGTGTGGGTCAACACCATACTGAATTCCAGCAGTGCTACTTGACACTATTCGAAGTAATGAATACAATGGTTATACAATCATCACTGTATTTAATCCACACTTCCATATTACTTGTTGCGTATTACACACGTCGTATAATGTATAGGTACTTCAGTAGCACGATGCATAGATGCGCGTCTCTGCCCGTGCCAGTCTGTACGTACTGCTCTGCAGCGACGCTGGACAGATCTACGCTTTTTTTCTTCACACTGTTGATGTTATTTACCTTTATTGTCATGGTGCACTATTACTCTTCTGCCGCTACTGATAGATATTTGTTGGAAAACTGTGGTTTTACAGATGTAAATTGGTTTTTTTACCTACATATTGCCAAAATCAATAGATGTTAGTTTTCAAGTTTTCAACATATACTTCATTTTTGTTAAGTGTATATATATATATATATATATATATATATATATATATATATATATATATATATATTTGTGTGAGTGTGTGTGTGTGTGTGTGTGTGTGTGTGTGTGTGTATGGTTGGGGACGATGTTGGTGGTGTTTATCCAATGAGAGTTGTAGAATGTTGAACATTAGAGATTGGTTGAAAGTTTTGTTGATCAGCTGATTTGAGTTTCGATTTAAATGTATTGTCGAGGGTCTCATGAACAAGTTTTATTTTACTTTTTTCTGATTATACTGAATATCCACCAACAACCTTCCACCAAGTCCCTTCGCCCCTCACACACACACACACACACACACACACACACACACACACACACACACACACACTCCCGCGGATATAAACATCACAAAAATTAATAGACTTTAGTTTTGAGCGTATACTTATTTAGGTTGGCTACATGTAGGTAACAAAACACGATGAGACAAATGTGAACTCACAGTATTTTTGTCTTTAAAAACATAGTTTTCTAACAGATATTTATAACAGTGCACCGTAACAATAAGTGCAAACAAGATGAACAGTGTGAAGGTAAAAGTTCCGATTACAAAAATGTGTTTATCTTTGGTAAATTAAGTTATAGTGCGACCTCCAGACCGTTATCATATGAGAGGAAACGCAGATGCGAGTCAAAAATGCGACGAACTGTAAATAAAAAACGAGACCTAACTGTTCTGTAATCCAAAAATAACACATACCAAAACAAAACTGTATCGTTCTAGATCCTAATAAAGATGCATTAGAGTAAAGAAAAAGGCAAGACGCGTCTGGGAGAAATAAAATACAATGCAGCAAGAAAATACGGTTTTTATTTACAAAGCAAATATTTCTGTGCTTGCTGCGGAGGACGGCCACTCAAACAACTTTTTTATCACGAGCTATGCCTGTCTGAACAGGCAGTCACATGAGGGCAGACGACGTTATTACAAATTCGTTAGATTACTTACTCACCATCACTCGGCATAACAAAAGTACTAACTTGAGAGTGCAGCCATAGGTAACAGCTAGACTAAATTAAGTAGTACTGTTACAGCACGAAACTACAATGAAGCCCCAAAGAAACAGGCATAGCCACACGTATTCAAATACAGAAATATGTATACATGCAGAATACGGCGCTGGGGTCGGGGACGCCTATATAAGACAACAAGTGGCTGGCGCAGTTATTAGATCGACTGCTGCTGCTACAATGGCAGGTTATCAAGATTTAAGTGACTTTGAACGTGGTGTTACAGTCCGCGCACGAGTGATGTGACACAGCATCTCCGAGGAAGCGATGAAATGGGGATTTTCCCGTACTAACATTTCACGAGTATACTGTAAATATCAGAATTCCGGTAAAACGTCAAATGTCCGACATCACTGCGTCCGGAAAAAGTTCTTGCAAGAACGGGATCGACAGCACCTGAAGAGAATCTTTCAACTGACGGAAGAGCAAACCTTCCTCTAATTGCTACAAATTTCAGTGCTGGGCCATCAACAAGTGCCAGCGTGTGAACCATTCAACGATATATCATCGATATGCGCTTTCGGAGCCGAAGGCCCTCCCGTGTACCCTTGATGACTGCTTACGCCTCGCCTGGGTCCGTCAGCACCGACACTGGACTGTTGATGACTGGAAACATGTTGCCTGGTCGGACGAGTCTCGTTTCAAATTGTATCGAGCGGATGGACGAGTACGGGTATGGAGACAACCCCATGAATCCATGGACCCTGCATGTCAGCAGGGGACTATTAATCTGGTGGAGGCCCTGTAATGGTGTGGGGCGTAAGCAGTTGGAGTGATATGGGACCGCTGATACGTCTAGGTACGTATCTGACAGGTGATACGGTACGTAAGCATCCTGTCTGATCACCTGCATCCATTCATGACCATTGTGCATTCCAGCAGGACAATGGGACACCCCACACGTCCAGAATTGCTACAGAGTGGCTCCAGGAACACTCTTGCGCTGGCAACCCAACTTCACAGACATGAACATTGTTGAAAATGGCTCTGAGCACTATGGGACTTAACTTCTAAGGTCATCAGTCCCCTAGAACTTAGAACTACTTAAACCTAACTAACCTAAGGACATCACACACATCCATGCCCGAGGCAGGATTCGAACCTGCGACCATAGCGGCCGCGCGGTTCCGGACTGTAGCGCCTTTAACCGCTTGGCCACCACGACTGGCTAACATTGTTGAACATGCCTGGGATGCATTGCAGCGTGTTGAGCAGAAGGGATCTCCACCCCCTCGTACTCTTACTGAATTATAGCCAGCCCTAAAGCATTCGTGGTGTCAATTTCCTCCAGCACTACTTCAGACATTATTCGAGTCCATGTCAAATGGTTCAAATGGCTCTGAGCACTATGGGACTCAACTACTGAGGTCATTAGTCCCCTAGAACTTAGAACTAGTTAAACCTAACTAACCTAAGGACATCACAAACATCCATGCCCGAGGCAGGATTCGAACCTGCGACCGTAGCGGTCTTGCGGTTCCAGACTGCAGCGCCTTTAACCGCACGGCCACTTCGGCCGGCTGAGTCCATGTCAAGGCATGTTGCGGCACTTCGGCGCGCTCGCAGGGTCCCCTACACGATATGACGCACGCGTACCAGTTTTCTTAGCTCTTCAGTGTATGACTTGTTCCACAAACTTCTAAGCATTGATCAAAGAATAAACTTCGTCGGTTTATTATACGTTCTTTGGTTTTATGTTTCACAAATAAATTATTAGTGGAATCTTTTTCTCTCGTTTCTTTTAACTGATGTGTACACCAACTATCAACTTACCTCCAATGTAGTTCTGATGTGTTGATGACCTATACAGTCTGGTTATGTAAAGTCAATATTGATGTGTTTTAGTCTTAAGCTCGCCTCGCTTTTATAACCTTTACAGGCACCATCTCTGTACAACTGCTACAACGTAGTCCGTGTGGTCCCCGCCGTCGGAGGTTCGAGTCCTCCCTCGGGCATTGGTGTGTGTGTGTGTTGTCCATAGCGTAAGTTAAAGTTAGATTAAGTAATGTGTAGGCTTATGGACCGATGACCTAAGTAGTTTGGTCCCATAAGACCTTACCACAAATTTCCAAATTTGCTACAACCTACATGTGTTTTAACTGGAGCCGTACTGGGTGAAGTTGCGGAGAGGTTAGCACAGTAAACTCGCATCCGTGAGGACTACAGCTCAAATTCTCATCTGCAGAAAGGAAGCAAGATTGGAATTTAACGTCCCGTCGATGGCGCGTTCATTACAGACGGAACACCTATTCGCATTACGAAAAATTAGGGAAGGAAATCGGATGTGCTTTTTTTTTTTTATGGAAACCATCCCAGCGTTTGCCTGGAGCGAGTTAGGGAAGTCACGAAAATCATGAATATGGATTGTCAGATGCGGATTTGAACCAAATTCCTCCCAAATGCGAGTCCAGTGTGCTAACCTATCCACCACCTCGCTCGGTGGGATTCCAAGTCATGAATACTGGAAGCCAATTCATATTGATGTAGGTTGTAATAGCTGTGCAGAAGTAATGAGATTTGTTCATGTTACATGATAGCTCGGTAAATGCCCGTCCAGCCATCGAGATTTAGGTTCAAATAGTTCAAATGGCTCTGAACACTATGGGACTTAACATCTGATGTCATCAGTCCCCTAGACTTAGAACTACTTAAACCTAACTAATCTAACTACATCACACACATCCAGGCCCGAGACGGGATTCGAACCTGGGACCGGAGCAGCAACGAGGTACCGGACTGAAGCGCATAGAACCGCTCGGCTACAGCGGCCGGCCGAGATTTAGGTTCCACGTGATTTCCCTAAATAGCTCCTGGAAAATGCTGGGATGTTTGCTTTGAGGAGGGTACGGCGATTTCCTTGCCAGTCCTTCCATAATCCAGTATGGTGGCGCGTCTCTTATGACCTCGCTGTCGATGGGACATCAAAATCTAGTCTTCTATTCTCCCAGTACGTCTGCAATAAACCTCTCTGTCCTACCCCCTACCTCATCAACAACACTTGTCTTCATTTCCAACCACTTCTTGATTAATGTTATTCACTCAGCATCACCTGACTTTCCAACTACTAATCTCCTTGCTGTCTCGGAAAGAATGTCATTAGTGGCAAACCTTGAAGTTCTGTTTCTTGTACCTTTATTTAATTCATTTGCCAATTTCCTCTTCAGTTTTTTTTTTTTTTTTTTTTTTTTGCTGCTGTATCTGATTACTGACTGACGTATTTTGAGGAAGCAGCATGTGAAATGTTTTTTAGCACCATTTAACGTTATAGTTCTTTTGGGATCTGTGGAGGCTGATCTCGGGCTGCGTAAGGAGACTGTATGCCGTATCCCCTTCATTTGTGGCAAGACTTACACCGGGGAGACCCTCAGGACTGTGGAGGTTCTGACTATTGAACATAAACATCACACGTGCTTGCAACAGTAGAGTAAGTCTGCGATTACAGAACATGGAGATTCCGGCGTACACTTGCTATAGTTACTGAGATGTTTTTATTAGGGAAGCTGTTGAAATTGAACTAATAAGCGATGTTATAAACGGAGACCGCGGTTTCCACTTAGATTCTGCTTTTAATCTTACTTTCAGCCTGGTGAAACAACAGAGACAATTAGCGCTACTTGGTCGTTCAGTGTTCAATAATATTTGTCCGTGGAGAACGTCTGACTAGATCATTTTCGTTGTCTGGCGGCGCTTGTTGTTCATGTGTGTGTTTTATTTCTGAATAAGCCGATTTTTGGTTCTTAATTGACACTGTCCCGCGACCGAGAGTTGAAGTCGCCATGCAATCAGACCTTCCGATTCATTCGTGCCAAAAAATGACAGGGTGTTCCGTTCACCTGTCGAATACAGCGTTTGTCAAGACGTTTCTTGGCTGCTACTCAATAATTTATTTCAACATTCACTACGCTGGGGAAAGCTCAAGTGTCACATTGTATTAGGGGCGATCAAAAAGTTTCAGTTCTACGGTCACATTGCCCTTAACCGCTATATCAGTCAGGCAAAATCGTCATGATGACTGTGGCGATCATCCCACCGACTCAACACGTTGAAGATACCAGTTTGGTAAAACACAGTGGCCGCGCGGGGTAGCCGCCTGGTCTTCGGCGTCTTCCTACCGTTTGCACGGCTCCCTCCTGTCGGAGGTTCGAGTCCTCCCTCGGGCATTGGTGTGGGTGTGTTGTCCTTAGCTTAAGTTAGTTTGAGTGTGTAAGGCTAGGGACCGATGGCATCAGCAGTTTAGTCCCATAGAACTTACCTCAAATTTCCAATTTCCAAAATACAGGGTCCTGCTGCGTGAAGAAGTCCGCAGCTGCCTGCTGCACATCCTCGTCCGACAGGAACCGTCGATCCTTCAAGGGACGAAAGGCGTGATCATCGCATGGGCAGAGAACAGGATTATAGAGCGGATGCTCAAATGTCTCCCATTTGAGTTGGCGTAACCTCAGCGTTGCAATATTTGCAATATACGGACGTGCGTTATAATGTAGCCTCAGCACCAGTTGTCGCAGTTTTTCCCGGACGTTTCATCTCAATGACAGACATGTTGCCCATATACAGTTTTTTCTTCGATGGATGTCCACAATGTTTGTCCTTCTGCAGCCAAAAAAAGTATAAACAGCACTCTGGTTCTGTTTGAACGCATTTAGTAGTAAAGTCGATATAGTTCACGTTTCCGCGTTTATCACACGCACGTCAGAAAGACATGGATGCCACACTAATCCCTTTCCTACAAGTTAGCGCTCGTATACCTGCATCGTAGTCGCACTACATTGCATATACGCTGCAGCAGCGTCGCCAGACGGAAACTTTTTAATATCCGTTTACAGTAGAATTCGCACGGAACTTTTATTGCACAGTTACCCTGTTGGATGATCTAATAATTTAAACTGTTTTTTAAATACCACACCGCACTAAAGCACTATGCTTTACTACTCTTTTTTTACTTTATGCTTAGTCGATAACCAACATTCCGCCATTGCTGATTACAACTGTAGAAATGGGCGGTATTGTCTTACACTATGTGTATCACTTCATTTGTACGTGTATGACTGTGTTCCACATGTGCTGACTCACATGATGAACACGTTTCTTTTCGTTTCCTGCTTTCAAAATGGTATGGTTTACTGCGTTTATTTAACCATCATCATCAGAAATTCGACATCATCAGCAATTCGACATTCACTATTCGAATAGGCTTTACCCTGAAGCATTTACTTCGGGAATACGAAGGTTAAAAGCATCTTACCGAACACATATACTACCAACTCATTTTTTTTCTTGTTTGGTCATCAGTATTTTGAGAGGATTGGTGATGCCCGCCACGACTTCTTTGCCTGTGACCAAACTTTCCGTCTCAGAAAAGCACTTAAAGCCTAGTCCTCAATTCTTTTTTGGATATATTCCAGTCTGTCTTCCCCTACAGCTTTTACCCTCTATAGCTCCCTATAGTGCGAAGGGTTACTCCTGAAGTCTTAACACATGTCATGTCGTATTGCCCCTTTTACTTGCTAGTGATTCTTAAGTATTTATTTGCTCTCCGATTTTGCAGAGAATGTCCTCATTTATTATTTTAACAGTTCACATAATTTTCAACAGTTTCTATAGCACAACATTACAAACGATTCGAGTCTCATCTTTTCCGGTTTCCTCACACTGAGTGATTCACTGTTGTACAACGCTGAACTCCAAAAGAACCTTCTCAGAAATTATTAATACTAGTTGACTTCTTTTGTGGATGATTGACTCTCTTGCCCATTTTATTTGCTTTTAATGTCCTCATTGGCTGATCCGTCATACGCTGTTTTTGCTTCCAAGGTAGCAGAATTTCTCAGCTTCATCTGATTCGAGGTCCCCAATTTTAATGTTAGGTTATTCGAATATCCCATATCTGCTGCTCGGCTTTACTGTCGTCTTCCTTCGTTTATTCTCAACCAATATTGTATGCTCAGTAAACTATTCACTCCATTATGACCAATATTTCGTCCTCGCTTTCACTGAGGATACTAATATCAACAGCAAATCTTATAGTTGATATTCATTCACGCACAATTTAACCCCACTCCTGAAACTACATTTCATTTCCGTGATTGCTTCTTTGATGTATAGGTTGAACAGTAAGGGTGAAAGACTACATCCATGTCTTACTCGTACATCCTTTTTAATCCTAGCACTTTGTTCTTCCATTCTTATTGTTCTCTCTTAGTTCTTAAACACACAACATTACCTTATTTCAGTATAACGTACAAAATTTTATCGGAGATTTTCGAACATCCTTCAGCATTTTACGTGATAGAAAGCTGTGACGGTCGACAGAGCCTACGAAGGCATCTTGATTTTTTAAAGTCTTGCTTCCGTTACAAGGCGCAACGTCAGAACAACGTGTCTGGTGGCTTTATCTTTCCTAAGGCCAAACCGATCGTCACTTAAAAAATCTCCAATTCTCTTTTCATTCTTCTCTATATTTCTCGTCAGCAATAAGGATGTATGAGATGCTAAGTCGATCGTGCGATAATTGTCGCACTTAACCGCCCATGACATCTTCGGAATTTGGGGATGATATTTTTCAGAAAGTCTGATAATATGTCTCCAGACTCATCGGTTGTACACAACAACTTAAATAGTAATTTTTCTGACACTTCCCCAATGGTTTCACAAATTTCATAGGAATGTTATATATGCCAGGCTCTTTCGCAAGTTTTCCAAAGTTCTGTGATATTCCGACTGTAACACTGGATCCGATATGTCTTTCATGTCGACCACCATTTATGCTTGTATCAAGTCATCAGACAGTTCCTCCTTCCCCTAGTCCTTCAATGTATTCTGTCTACCTATCAGCTCTCCTTTACATTTAACAGCGCTGTTCTGCCTGGACTTTAATGTTTACAACATCCTTCTTCATTTCACCGAAGATTGTTTTGACTGTGTGTTAAATTACTCCTCCATACATCCATTTCTTTTTTTGTTTCTTCACGTTTTCGTGCAACCATTTAGTCTTTGCTGCCTTAAACTTCCTGATTATTTATTCATATATGATACATTCATATGTGATACATAATTGACTAGAAGAAGTGATCGGTTGGTAGGGCATGTTCTGAGGCATCAAGGGATCACCAATTTAGTATTGGAGGGCACCGTGGAGGGTAAAAATCGTAGAGGGAGACCAAGAGATGAATACACTAAGCAGATGTAGGTTGCAGTAGGTACTGGGAGATGAAGAAGCTTGCACAGGATAGAGTAGCATGGAGAGCTGCATAAAACCAGTCTCAGGACTGAAGACCACAACAACAACATGTGATACATCGCTATATATCTGTTCTGAGGATTTTTGTACCACCTTTCTGCGTCAATCAATTGCGTTGTTTTGCTGGTCCCCAAGATTTTTTCACAGTTAGATTTATTCATAGTTACCTTGTGACACATCACTATACTTCTATTCTGAGGATTTTTGTACTACCTTACTTCGCCAATCAATTGCATGTTTTTTCTGATACCCAAGGTGTCCTCACAGTTACTTCCCGTTTATTTGCATGTAAAAATTTTGTAATTTTCTTTCTTAGAGACGCCCATTGGTTTCGACTGAAATGCATTCTGTGGTACTCGCTATCGCAATGTCTAGAGGCTCAGAGAATTTCAAACGCACCTCATCTTTTCTCATTACCTCATTGTACCATTTCTTTCTACGATCCTCAGTCCTAACAGGTTTCTTAAACTTCTATCTACTCTTTACATATTACTTAACTAAAAAAAAGGAAAAAGTCACGAGGGTAGAACTCTGTAAAATATTGGGCATGATTATACTTCCAAGGTACCTTAAGAGCATGCAACTGTATGGAAAACATGTTTTCATTTAATGACGCTCTAGTTGACAACATACTGGAAAAAAATTAGCAAAGGAGCAGATGTGTGAAAAAAGACATCTGAACCGAGGACCAGAGGCAAGACCTGAGAATATTGGGAACTGTGTTAATAAAAGTAAATTTTATAATAAAGCGAATTTTAAAAACAGTAGAAGGCAGACACAAATTTGTATATGTTTTAATATCTAGCAACGATTGCTTGAACACAATATTATGCAAATGTATCTTTTGCAAAGACTGCGATTAAATAGTAAGAATGTGTATCCTATCAAATACACTTTCGTTAGGGTGATAATTTATAGCATCGAATACACACTATATGGAAAATATTTATATTAAACATAAAGTAATCATGTGATATTCTCATTAATGGATTAATCATCGAATTATATATTTGAGTAGAGAAAACAACATACCTATAAGTTATTGCGCGGTTACAGGTTTAATATACCCGGAAAGGCTTCAATCTACTAAAAAGGAATTTTAATTTTAGACTGTGACAACATTATGTACAGTTAATGGAAAAGAACACTTTCTAGGAACTTTGTTAAGAGCCTAGTGTGTGTGAATGTTTATACAGAGTGAGTTGTGTGTTTGTGGATGTTAATTTAATATTCTCTAAAAGTTAGGTAATATTTTTTTGTAAATTCTTGAGTCTGGAGGGTGTCCTCAATGCTTGGCAGTATATACTAACTTTGAGCAATATGAATGTTGATGGATGATTTGCTTAGTTTATTATGGCATAGAACATAAAGCTCATCCTGAAATAAGTAGATTAACGTCGTTATTTGTGGGTGTGGAAGTGGATATATATATTCGGTTGTTAGCTGACTTCGACTGGAAGTTGTTTTTAAATTATATTATTATATATTAGATTACAAATGGCGTTTCTGAACACGTCTGTTTAGTAAAAGTATTTTTCACTCTAAGAGAATACAGTCAAGAAACTTCATACTAATCAATATTTATTCACGTTACATTAAGTCAAAATTATGTAAATAATCCATGACAAGACTAGTGCACAAATTATTTCTTATATACAGGGAACATAATTTTGTCAACAACGAACACATATTGAACAACAGTACATCAGCAGTAAGATTTACTTTTCTATTGGATTATAAGTTTCTGATAACATAACTCTCAGAATGTTATTGGTCCTTATTCAAATATAGAGAGATACTGCAACGGTGAGACGTTTTTGAGATGGAAAGCGACTCTCTGTTATTGTGCGAGATTATAAATTACATTCAGCTTAGGGTAACTATTTAGATGGCAGTACTTAGTCGATGACAGGTCTAGTTTGCACCTATTGTTGTATCGGTTGTAGTCTCTTATACAGCAGCATGATGCAGGTATTGGTAGGAAAAATGCAGACTCTCCTGCTGCATATTACTCAATCAACAGGCGTTAAATCTTTACATTCAAAACAATCCTCTCACGACGACATATGTGTGCTATACTGCTTTAGTCATTTTGAATTGGTGCTTGAGACTGGCAACAGTGATTACACAACGAGCGTTTCCTTGTATATTTAAAATTAGCAAGCTTTTCACTTTATTTAAATTTAAGCTACAACGTTTTAACGTTATTTAATAAGTTTTCCTGTCCGGAAAATCAACACTAAGTCTTGCGATTGTACTTTCCCACCTTTACATGGTCAATGTAAATGACGAAAAGTCGGCGATACATATTTTTATGCATCGGAACCACAACCTTTGTTTTAGAAATGTGATATAATCTGCAAAATAAGTAATTATAGCAAATAAACCAAAATCATGAGTGTAAACAAGGTGGTTTGAGGTGAGGAACAACTTGTTTCACGCCAGCCTTGGAGTTTCTAAAGGTGGTAACAGGTCTTAAACCAGCGAATTACACTCCTAAACAATGACTTCCTTGCTGCGTGAGAGGAACCAGACTTTCATGGGTTCCGACTTGCCCTTCATTGTAACAGGACCTCGATACTCAAAGTGGAACTGTGGATCGGCGTTGCAGCCCTCGCTGAGGTACCTGTCGAGAGACAAGAGACATTAAGAACATTGACATCACTAGGGAAATCATTTTATGCATTTCGCATAAAGAAAAGTAATACTGTATCGCAGTATACTCTATTGAAATACATATTCAGAAAGGACTGCCTATTGGACGTATCAAAGCAAAGATGGAAATTGTCACACAGTAATTAACCCAGAAACTCCCTTCCTTGGCTCAATAAGTTGGTGTGTGTGTCTGAAAGAGAAGCCATCTAAGCAATTCTCAGCAGTTGTAGATGATGTTTTCAGGTCGAAAACACGTAAATCGATAAGGAATAAGAGTTAATGAGAACATACCTAAACCACCTTCGTTGTTCCCATTCTTAGTATTATTTGTATATAGTGAAGATCAGTTTTAGCTGTGATTTTATATACATAATATAGCAAGTTTAACCATTTGGTGCACTCGTCCACAGCAGTGGGCAGCTGTTAATGTCACTTCTTTGGCGTTTTCAATGAGTCCCGAGGCTGAGAATGCACGCAGCGCACTCCAGTGGACACTCTCTACTAGCTTTTGTAGCCTCAGGAGTGATCGAAAACGCTAACGAAGGGACATTAACAGTTATTCACTGCACTGGAAGTGTGCACCACTGGGTTAATGGCAGGCCCCGTAAGTCAATTAATGAAATAATATGTCACGATGATATCGAAAAGATTATGGGAGACTGAGCCGGTGAGCTGTCGATATTCAAGGATACCAACGCTACGTCTCGTGCAACGCCTTCCCCGGTGTCCCTCTACAAATTAGATTAGATCAGATTAGATTAGTACTTGTTCCATAGATCATGGATATGACACTTTGTAATGATGTGGAACGTGTCAGGTTAATAAAAGGTGTCTATACAAGATATTACATGAGACAAAATACTCGTATTACATGACACTCAATAATTTTTTTTTTTTTGAGGTTGGGAAATTACCCACTTACTATATCCAAAAATTCATCTAATAAGTAGAAGGAGTTGCCATTAAGAAATTCTTTCAATTTCCTATTAAATGTGAAACACGTATGTAACATAGCAGCGATGGCGAGGCATTGTAGCATCTGTGACCAGAGAGTATGTGCTTGACCGCGCGAGTGTTGCGAGCGGTTCTCAGTCTGTCAGTTAGTCGTTGCGAGTCTGTAGCTCTGTCTAGTTGAGAGCAGTACTCTGTCAGTAGTCGTCGCGTGCAGTACGCTAGTAGTCGTCATGCAGAGCGGTCGGTCAGTGGTAGCAGCCCAGTGGGGTTGCGTGATGTGGTCTGGCGACAACACTGGTCAAGATGCTGAATGAGGTATACTGTTAATTAAGATAATCATCGGATAATGTAAAGTTTAATTATTGTAACTAATTTTCAACAAGTGCCCCCAATAATAACTTTGATTTCAAAAGCAATTTTACATAAAATTTTCATTTAATTGAAGTAACTATTTCGTTCCACTTCCCCTAAACAAAAGTTTCAGTTTTCAATTAGATTACAAAAAAAAAAAAAAAAAAAAAAAGGAATATTATTATTTGCAATGCAGTTCCTCCAAGCGGTGCGCAACAACAAGAGCAGAAATTTGACTAGGTGTTGCAATGAGGTAAGAATTTAATTTCGATTTTTTGCACAGGGCCAAAGACCGATATTTCGGTTTAATTGAATCATTATTATCATTTTTCTGAGATTTTCTTATCACTGAATTGACTTTCATTATTTTTGTGGGAGCTTACACCAGAGTCAGATTGCGATTTTCACATTTTTGTTCCCTTTGTCAGTACATTTGATTGCAGGGAGGTTATTCTTGGGTCCCACTTATTATTATATTTTTTTTTATTTAAATATTTCTGAGATGACGATATTGCCGCTTGGCTCCATTTCCATATAATATTGTCTATTAAAATTTTTGGGGGGAGGTTACACTTGGCGACACCCAGTCCAGGATCGTATTTCGTTGAGAGTCTTTTGAACAACAATCAGATATCTGCTCTTATTTGCTTAAATATAATTAGGATTTGGCGCTACGCTTTTATTAACTTGTGACTTTCTTTCTACAGGTCAACGGCAATTCGTTGCTCTGTTGTATTTGTGTATTGCTTTTGCATTGTGCTTATTTATTTTTTGAAAAATTGTGACTATAGCAAAAATGCCGCGAAAGACTGTGAATAGTGTATCGCGAGGTATTTTGAATGAAACTACCGACTTAAACAGCGTGACCGATAGTAATTGTGACACGCAGTATAATGATGACAATCCTGCGTTCACTAACAATCAGTGCATTCCAACCACTAATGATGACTTTTACCTCAATGATGAACAAACGAACTCAATTGTCTCGTCTGTTAATTTGACGACAATTGATGACGCGGACGCTCTATAGTAATGAGCGCTGCCGAGTTTAACACACCCGATTTAGAAAATCCAAGTAATGTACAGACAAATTTTTCGAATGAAAATGGTCAGTGTAGTGAGAGTGTGACGGATCCATTTAATTCCGAAATAATGTCTGACAGTGTACATCCGACTGATAATCCTTTTTGTAAGTTGCAGAATGACCAAATGGTCACACAAAGCGGGACAATTGCATGTACTCCATCACAGAGTACTGAGAATGCAACAGCTACTTTAAGTTTGGATCAATTTATGACAATAATGCTACAGTTTAAGAACGATCTTGGTGTAGATATCAAACAACTTAGGGAACAGTACAAACAAGATAATGAAAATCTCAAACAACACTTAAATGAAAAATTAGACGACAATTCCAGACAGCTTAGTGAACAAATTAGAGCCGTTGCCGCGCAGTGCCATGACACTAAGGAACAGTTGCGCGTGGAAATTGAGGCTTGTTCACGAAAAAATAGCGAAGAAATGAAGTCTGTTGCGCAAGAATTAAGGGAAATGCAAACAGCCGCAACAGAAACACTCAGAGACGAAATTAGCGGAGTCGCTAAACAGTGCTCTGAAAAAGCTACACAATTACGGGACGAGCTTAAAGCAATGACAGCAGAACTTTCGCGCACTATGGACGTAAAGATAGACGCGAAATTCGAACAGCAGAACACTCAGATTAACGAGCGCTTTAATCAGCACATACAGAACAGTGATACGCGTTTCCGCAAATTTATTCAAGATCAAAACAAAGCAAAACTACAAGTCATGGAAACAATCACTGCACAAAGACAAGAGGACAAACGTAAAATGTTCGCGAAAGCAAAAACGTATGTAGACAATAACATTACTACAGTGTCCGACAAAATTAATACCATAAAACAATTGAACGCGGAATTAAGGGATGAAATTTCTGATCTTAAATCAAAAACAGATACACACACAGTAAATATTCAAACAGTGACAGACAGATTCGAACAATTAGAACTAACACAGGATTGCGATGTCATCAAAGCTGATGTTAAAAAACTGAGCGAAACTACGCGTAAGTTGCAAAAACAGATTAATGCGTCTGATTCTAAAACCGACGATCAGGTTAAAATACTGACTGAAAAATGTGATGAATTGGCCAGTCGTATTGATGTTATCGGAAATACTAATGACAATAAATCAGACGATACTGCACCGGTTTCATTTATCCAAACACCTGAATTTCAAAATTTACAGCAGGCAATTAATGAGATCGATTCATCTAACAACACGTTACGTAGGAAGTTGTCAAATTTACAACAAGAAGTAACAGAGATGAAAAACATTTCAGTTAATAACATACCACAACAGACGCCACGTTATGAACATTTGTCAGACTCACGCAGCGCGTATAATTTGGGTAATCTACAGAGAATACGGGACTTAGATTCCAATCAACCACAGTTCAATAGATTCTCTTACGATCCTGAACCTGTTCCATCACACAGAGATGATAATTTCGACTACAAACATTTTCTGTCAGTGAGAAAGTTTAAGGTTTTTAAAAACGATAGAACGCAGATTCACCCACTGGATTGGATTCAACAATTTAGCTTTGCTCTTCCACCGACTTGGCCTGTAACACATAAACTTGAATTTATTTGCAGTTTTCTGGAAGGCGAACCGGCAACTCGTATGAGACCGATCGCGAGGCAATGCTATTCAGTAGAAGAGTTTCAGAATGCTTTTCTGTCAGCGTACTGGTCGAAGACGACACAGCGCGGAATTAAAGATCAGTTAATTAGTTTGCCGAATTACGAGAACTCAAATCTTCCCAGTGTGACGCAATTTTTTGAGCATATGGTCCAACAAAACCAGTACCTAAGTGAGCCGTACAGTGAATCCGCACTTATACAATTATGCATTTCCAAATTACCACGGTCATTACGAGTGTCACTTCTAACAGGTCAGCAAAAAGAAAATATTTCAGCGTTCAGAGATCTTTTACAGCTCTTGGAAGTACAGCAATCTGATTATTCTTTTGTAAACAAAAACTTTTCGTATAATAACCAAGGTCAACAAAAGTACAGCAATTATGATCAGACACGTAATTTCAATAGGAAAGATAACAGACGCTTTAGGAACGGCAACTACCAAAATTCTAATAACAGCCAAAATTCTAATTATCAATATCGTCAAAATTTTCAGCAACAGGAACCACACTTTAGTAACAATAGAGGTATTTCACAACAACAACATCAAAACCAGCCGGTTAGCATACCTAACCAACAATGGAATGCACAAGGTCAACCAGGCTTTAATGTTCCGCCGCGTGCACATATAGTCCCTGGTACAAGAAATAGTAACGTACGGCAGCAAGGAAACAACTACGTACAAAGAAGACAGTATTTCAATTCCTATCGTAATACACCGTATAGGAATGACTATCACGACAGACGTAAAAACGATGAGCACAATTATCAGCGTACATCTAACAACAGTCGGTCATACCAACAGCAGAATTATCCGCAAGAACCTATTCTCATGAACGAACCCGACAGTAGGTACCATCCAGAGCGCAACACGTCTGGAAGAAGTAATAGGACAGTTCAAATAGTAGAAATGCCACAGCATCCTGCTAATAATAATAACACGTCAGATAGAATCTGACTAGATACTGCACAGGACGCATCTTCCAATAACACAAGCACTACCTTTGACACGCAAAATGTTGTTCACGAAAACGTAATTACTTTTGACGATATCAGAGACACTCTCTTGCAGGAAAGACCAGTTATTCAGAAAACTATTTCACATCCTGTTATCGAAATCAAAATTGGTTCATCGAAATTCTCTGCAGTAATCGATTCCGGCTCACCTATATCAGTAATAAATGAGGAGACTTTCAACGAGTGCAACAAAGAGAATACGTATCCGATATTACCATTAGGCAAAACAAAAGTGAAAGGAGCAGTATCGAGTAAAGGTGTAGACGTTAAATTACAGACGCATTTATCATTTTGTATTGGAGGTCATACTTTCCACTCAAATTTTTGGATTGTTCCTTTATTGACAACAGACGTAATTTTAGGTACTAATTTTCTCGTACAACACGATGCAGTGGTTGATTTTCAAAATTCTTATTTAATGCTAAAGGACGAAAATGTACAATTGGCTTTAGAGTTTCAGCATTCATTATCTGCGGAAGAACAAACAATTAACCGCACAGAGATCATTTCCGCAACACGTAACATAGACTGTAATCCCACATTGTTCACGGATACGTACGTACACAACTATAATACTCCAGACGAAGCTGACTACGACGTAATGCAATTGATTTCTGATAAGGTTAAAGAGAGCAGTGCAAATACAGACGACGAAAGAACGCAATTACACAAAATTCTTTTACAGCAAGCTCCAGTTTTTGACAACGTTCCTGGTACTATGTCCGGATTTATGTATGAATTTCAAGTCAAACAGCACGATACATTTAAAGCAAAGCATTATCCCATTCCATATATTCACAGAGAACAAGTTAAAAAAGAATTGCAGGATATGCTTGATCAAGGAATTATTGAACCAGCAGTTAGTCCGTACATAAACCCGCTGCATATTGTTAAGAAAAAAGATGGCTCACTTCGCCTTGTACTTGATTCACGTCACATTAATGACATTATTATTAACGAAACAGATCGACCACAGACATTAGAGGAACTTTTACAGAAATTTCATGGTACAGCTATTTATTCCACATTAGATTTGAAATCGGGATTTTGGCAAATTCAACTTCATCCGAATTGCAGAAAATACACAGCATCTCTTTGTTTTGGCGACTGTTATCAATTTTGCAAATTACCGTTCGGCTTAACTATTTCTTCTGCAGCTTTTATTCGCGGTTTGAACACTATACTTCCGACAGAGCTTAAAGACAGAATTACGACGTACGTAGACGATATTCTTATTGCAGAAGCTAACTGGTCGGAACACAATATGATTCTTGAACAACTGTTACAAACTTTTCATGCACAAGGACTTACAGTTAATCTTAGTAAATCGCACTTTGGCAAAACTTCTATAAAATTTCTTGGACACGTGATTTCAGCAGAAGGCATTGCACCTGATCCGGAAAAACTTCAAGCTCTGAGTGACATTACTGTTCCTACGACAAAGAAGCAATTACGCAGTTTTTTGGGCTTAATTAACTTTTTTCGTAAATTTATTCATTATTCCGCTTTAGACACGCCTAGACTATGCCAATTAACAGGTGAAAACACTATTTGGTCTTGGGATAAGCAAGCACATTCTGAGTTCAGGAACCTGAAGCATGCTTTGTTGAATGCTCCACTTTTATCGCACCCAGATCTTACCAGAAATTTTTCCATTGCCACTGACAGTTCCAACACCGCTTTAGGCGTACACATTTTCCAGGAAATTGAAGAAGATGGTTCTACAGTAATTAAAAATATCGCATTTGCAAGCCGCATTCTGTCACCTGCTGAGCGAAATTATTCCGTTACAGAACTGGAAACATTATGTGTTGTATGGGCTTTTACGAGATTTCGGCACTTTCTTTATGGCAGACATACCACAGTTTACACAGATCACAGAGCGATACAATTTTTACTTTCGGCTAAATTTACTCACGACAGGTTAAGTAGATGGAAACTGTATTTACAGGAATTTAATTTTTCAATAGTTCACATTCCCGGCACACAAAATGTTATAGCAGACGCACTATCGCGTTCTCTCGGCAACAATCAGCAAGACGTAGCAACCAACTTCTGCAAAACAAATTTCAGTGTCATGTACATTCAGCAAGTCGCATTTGAAAACTTTATTTCATCGTCACTAAAGGACATAGCGCAAGAGCAAAATAAGGACAATGTGTGGAAAGAAATTAAACACCTTTGGCAAGATAGGAAAAATGTTACGATTAGGAACCACTACACTGTACGCAATGACATTCTGTTTCGCCGCTCTCATCCTGACAGCAACAATTGGTTATTATGCATTCCTGACGAACTGGTTAACAAATTAATATGGTACACTCATTTAAGTTATGCACATTACGGAGCACGAAAATGTTTTCTTATACTGAGACAGAACTCTTATTTTACTAACATGGAGAAACGTATACGACGAGTTTTAGCGTCTTGTAAAATTTGCCAGAAAGCTAAATCAGACAACACTTCACATATTCCTCCATTATATCCCATTATACCTGTTAAATTAAGACACATGGCCGCAGTAGATATTTTTGGTCCGATTCCGAGAACTAACAGAGGTTTTTGCTACATCTTTGTCGCTGTTGAGCTCACTTCAAAATTTGTTACTTTCACTCCGTTACGTAAAGCTACTGCTAAAACTGTTTCGAAAGCATTTGTAAAACATTTTCTATTTCATGTAGGGCATGTGATGAAAGTAATTTCTGACAATGGATCTCAATTTCGTAGTAGCGTATGGACACGCATGTTACGAGCTAGAAACATTTCTCCGATTTATATATCCAAGTACCACGCTTCTTCGAACCCCTGTGAAAGATTAATGAAAGAAATTGGTAAACTGTGTAGAGTATACTGCCACAGAAGACATATTGATTGGGATACACACATACTCTCATTCCAAGACGTAATTAATTCCATTCCAAATGAATCCACTATGCTATCTCCGTCTATTATACTGAAAAACGTTGAACCCCCAAACAAAATTAAAGAATTAGTAAACTTCCCTAAATGTCGTCGACTAAGACACCACGAAATAATTGACATTGCGCTGAACAACATCAAACGTGCCGCAGAGCGCCGGAGAAGACAGCAAAAACAGGTTTGTACACGCCGCGACTTTCACGTTGGACAGAAAATACTAGTACGTACACATTATTTATCCAGTAAATTAAAAGGTAAGTGCAGTAAATTTGAACTTCTATACGCAGGTCCATATCGGATTCGCAGCATCCCTCACCCCAATGTTGTACACGTCGAAACTTTGAGAACCAAAAAATCGAAAGGCAACCACCATATCTCAAACATTAAACCGTTTATTGAATGAAGACACTTTATGATTCAACACACTATGATATCATTTATTAATGCAATTATTTCACTTGACTAATTACTGATGATTATCGCATTTTTTCTTGGCAAGTGCCCGGCAAGGTAAGGTTAGCAGGTCGCTTTTCTTGTCGTTACACATCAGACCGTGCACATTTTCCACTTTTTTTTGTGTATATGATTGTACTCCAGTTTTGTTTGTATGCACTGTGAAATAGTTAAGATATAACACACCTGTTGACTTTGACATTTTTTGCCTTATGACATCTCAACATCGTGACTGTTTTACATTTTTGCTGCTGCATTGTGATATTATCTGTACATTTTGCCTCTGAACACTGTCAATGCCTTTGACATATTACGTTTTCTGTCATGTTATGCTGTATGGTTAATTATGTTACCATAAACCAGTCATTATTTAATGGGTATATGATTTAAATGCAAGACATTAATCTTTGTTCATCAATTTCAGAAAGAAATGATGCGTGTAAGAAATAAATTCAACAGAAATGGGAATTTCACCTACGGAATAAACGATAGAAGATGCAATAACTTTATGAGGAAGAGTAAATGGATCAGGATTAACAAGCATTAACAAGAATATACTATACTCATCATAGAATAGCAGCCTTAGCTAATTTTTTCTTTCAGAATACAAGGTGATTGATGCGGGCTGTCAGACTGAACTACACATCTTCGTTTTAGTGATGAAATATGCTAGAGATAAGGAATAATTGTATAATGAGTAATGAAGTGATTTTTTGCAGATGATAATGAATACTGATGAATAATGATGAAGGATATGGTGTTATGAATAATGAAGTTTTTCTTTACAGGTGATGATAATAATGAAGTTATGATAATATGGATAATGAAGTGATTGATAATGAAGTTTTTTCTTTACAGATGAGAATAATGTTGGAGTTTTATATTTATGCTATGTAGTTATTTAAGTATTTGTTGCAGTTTGTTTTGACAGCAGGTGTTATATTGCATAGTAGGATGACGGAAAGTTTTGGAAAGGACAGCTATGGAACACATTTTATACACATTTCACTACTTGTTAATTCGAAGTTCACTACTTTTCAGCATAGTGTGCGTTTCTTCTTTCAGGTCAATAATCCATTTTGTATTTTTTCCAGGAGAAGCTTTTCATGATACTTACTAAACCTGTTACTTATTATACGTGTTCTAGTACTTGCATTTTTATTTTTTACCCATTTGTGTTTACCATTTATAAATGTGATCACATATACTGCCTTGTTACATAACCTCGCTACAGCTGACTCATGACGAATGACGTTACCTATCCTCATTTGCAGCAATAGGTCAAAAGCAAAAAGTGTTATGCCTCAACAATTAATTATCGATCCCAACGCAATGCATTGCTAACAAAAAAAAAAAATGTATTAACAGTCCCAAATAGTGATACCAGTTTGTGAAAATTCTGAATAATACTGATTAGCTCTGAATAGTATGTCACTTCAGTAATGACTTCTTAGTGAGACACAAAAATACACATATATATAAAATAATCCCCACGATTATTAATGCTATGACTATAATTAACTGATTTTTAATAATGACTTCGTAATGATCTGAATAATAATGAATGAGGAACAATGCTCTATACTATTCGATACCTGATGGCCAGTGAGTGCCAATAATTAGTGTCACTTAATGAATTGTTATTAATTATGCCATTAATTAGCTCTTGTTTTCAATGTTCATACTTTGTAATTGGAAATGAATGTGACTGTTTAATAATGCTTTGTAATTAGAAGAAGGCTAATGATTCTTACTAGATTGGAATGACACATAATTAATTAACTATGCTATTGTTTCATAATGCTTTGTGATTAGGAAAAAGCTAATGATTATTTCTATTGGAAGACAAATGATTAATTAATTATGCTATACTTTATAACTGGAAATGAATGCGATTGTTTCATAATGCTTTGTAATTAGAAGGCTAATGATTCTTACTATATTGAAATGACAAACGATTAATTAACTATGCTTTATAATTGGAAATGAATGTGACTGTTTAATAATGCTTTGTAATTAGGAAAAAGCTAATGATTATTACTATTGAAATGACAAATGATTAATTAACTATGCCATACTTTGTAACTGGAAATGAATGTGACTGTTTCATAATGCTTTGTAATTAGAAAGCTAATGATTATTACTATTGAAATGACAAATGATTAATTAACTATGCCATACTTTGATACTGGAAAAGAATGTGATTGTTTCATGATGCTTTGTAATTAGGAGAAGGTTAATGATTAATACTATATTGAAATGACAAATGATTAATTAACTATGCCATACTTTGTAACTGGAAAAGAATGCGATTGTTTCATGATGCTTTGTAATTAGGAGAAGGTTAATGATTAATACTATATTGGAATGACAAATGATTAATTAACTATGCTATACTTTGTAACTGGAAAAGAAGCGATTGTTTAATAATGCTTTGTAACTAGGAAAAGAAGATTACTGATTCTATGTAAAACAATTAATGAACATTTTTCTGTAATACTACATACATGGTACAGAAATGTTCAATAACTGGGCTATGAATGCCGCAAACTACTACTGTAATTGACAATATTATGTGACTTAATGTCCTTCACCTTATGAGCTAACTACCCTGAATTACTGCAATGTCCATTTGTCCTGTTTATGCTAGTGATCATGGAGCACTATATTTGGTTTTGCACTAATTCTACGTTGATGTGCCGTGTAAGAGCGTGGTGTTGACACGACATGCTGTCCACCACCGTGAGCGATGAAGACGTTATTATGGTCCCACTGTTTGGTGTACCTAATATACTGCCAAAATAAAAAAAAAATGGAATATTACTACGACAGTTCAGCGTCTTGGCTACGCTGATAAATTCTGAGGGGAAAAGAACTTCAAGTTGTGTCACTTGGTGTTGTACTTCTGTGGAAAGATATGGACTTTCAGAACAGCTGTGTGCAATCTAAAGTGCTACAACCATGATGCAATCCTTCCCTTTCCTATCCTAATTCTTGTCACATAGTGAAAATCATTTTTTGCTAACATTATTTATGTTCATGGGTTATACATTTTTTTTCGATTCGCTAAACTCCAGTGCGAGTACACTTATGTCACTGGTCGACATGATATTTTTTTGCTATTATGTTTATTTATTGTCAAAATGCTAAAGACATTTTTTTTGATTTGTTCTGAAGTACAGTATATGTGCACTTTTGTCTTTTATATTGTATATACATTTTTTATTTTCTGAACTACAGTGCATGAGCACTTCTGTTAGGTGTTAATATGTTTTCTACTGAACTTCAGTGCCTGTACACTTTTCTCATTTTTCAATATGATTTCTACTATTCTGTATATTCAATACTTTAATGTGAATGCACTTATGCCATTTGTTACTAATTGTACATACATTTCATCAATTACTGATATGTTCTCAACTGCAGTGCATGTGCACTCATGTCACTTGTCAACATAATATTTTGCCAGTCTGTTTATTTGTTCTGCCCGCATCTCGTGGTCGTGCGGTAGCGTTCTCGCTTCCCGGGTTCGATTCCCGGCGGGGTCAGGGATTTTCTCTGCCTCGTGATGGCTGGGTGTTGTGTGCTGTCCTTAGGTCAGTTAGGTTTAAGTAGTTCTAAGTTCTAGGGGACTTATGACCACAGCAGTTGAGTCCCATAGTGCTCAGAGCCATTTGAACCATTTTTTTTTATTTATTTGTTCTGAATATGCTAAAGAATTTTTTTCAGTGCCTGTGCACTTTGTTATCTGTCAAATAATTTGTATATACATTTTTCTGATTTGCTACTATGTTTTGTACTCACATTTTGTCTTTGTCTGAGATATTTTGTACTTAGTGCATGTGCACAACATTTAAATATTCTGTAAGTTGTAGAATTTTGTTAATTAAAGAAAAATTTTGCCGCGCTTGGCAAGTCCAAATGACTCACCATCGCTGCCAAATTTTTGCCCCCCCCAGTGGAGGGTTATGAAACACGTATGTAACATAGCAGCGATGGCAAGGCATTGTAGCATCTGTGACCAGAGAGTATGCGCTTGACCGCGCGAGTGTTGCGAGCGGTTCTCAGTCTGTCAGTTAGTCGTTGCGAGTCTGTAGCTCTGTCTAGTTGAGAGCAGTACTCTGTCAGTAATCGTCGCGTGCAGTACGCTAGTAGTCGTCATGCAGAGCGGTCGGTCAGTGGTAGCAGCCCAGTGGGGTTGCGTGATGTGGTCTGGCGACAACACTGGTCAAGATGCTGAATGAGGTATACTGTTAATTAAGATAATCATCGGATAATGTAAAGTTTAATTATTGTAACTAATTTTCAACAAGTGCCCCCAATAATAACTTTGATTTCAAAAGCAATTTTACGTAAAATTTTCATTTAATTGAAGTAACTATTTCGTTCCACTTCCCCTAAACAAAAGTTTCAGTTTTCAATTAGATTACAAAAAAAAAAAAAAAAAAAAAAAAAAAAAAAGGAATATTATTATTTGCAATGCAGTTCCTCCAAGCGGTGCGCAACAACAAGAGCAGAAATTTGACTAGGTGTTGCAATGAGGTAAGAATTTAATTTCGATTTTTTGCACAGGGCCAAAGACCGATATTTCGGTTTAATTGAATCATTATTATCATTTTTCTGAGATTTTCTTATCACTGAATTGACTTTCATTATTTTTGTGGGAGCTTACACCAGAGTCAGATTGCGATTTTCACATTTTTGTTCCCTTTGTCAGTACATTTGATTGCAGGGAGGTTATCCTTGGGTCCCACTTATTATTATATTTTTTTTATTTAAATATTTCTGAGGGACGATATTGCCGCTTGGCTCCATTTCCATATAATATTGTCTATTAAAATTTTTGTGGGGAGGTTACAAATGCTATATGGCTATCTGTCAGACTTTTGATGCTATTAGGTAAGTGACCAAAGAATTTGGTGGCAGCATGATTTACCCCCTTCTGAGCCAAAGTTAGATTTAACACTGAGCAGTGAAGATCAGCCTTTCTCCTAGTGTTTTAGCCATGTACACTGCTATTACTTTTGAATTCGTTCGGGTTGTTAATAACAAATTTCATAAGTGAATGTATATATTGCGAGGCTACAGTGAAGATTTCTAGCTCTTTAAATAAGTGTCTGCAGGATGATCTTGGATGAGCTCCAGCAATAATTCTGATTACACGCTTTTGTCCAATGAACACTCTTTTACTCGATGATGAGTTACCCTAGAATATGACGCCATACGAAAGCAGAGAATGAAAATAGGCGTGGTAAGCTAATTTACTCAGATGTATATCGCCGAAATTTGCAATGACCCTAATAGCATAAGTAGCTGAACTCAAACGTTTCAGCAGATCCTCAGTGTGTTTTTTCCAGTTCAACCCCTCATCAATGCATACACCTATAAATTTTGAATATTCTACCTTAGCTGCCGATTTCTGGTCGAAGTCTATATTTATTAATGGGGTAATTACATTTACTGTGTGGAACTGTATGTACTGTGTTTTATCAAAGTTTAATGAGAGACAATTTGCAGAGAACCACTTAATGATTTTGTGAAAAACGTCGTTTACAATTTCACCAGTTATTTCTTGTCTGTCGGGTGTGATAGCTATACTTTTATCATCGGCAAAAAGTACCAGCTTTGCATCTCCGTGAATATAGAATGGCAAGTCATTAATATATATTAAGAACAGCAGAGGACCCAAGACCGAACCTTGCGGCACCCCATTCTTGATTGTTCCCAAGTTTGAGAAATCACCAGTTTTTTGCTTATTATGTGAACTCTTTATTTCAACTTTCTGCACTCTTCCAGTTAGGTATGATTTAAACCATTTGAGCACTGTCCCATTCATACCACAGTACTTGAGCTTATGTAGAAGTATTCCATGATTTACACAATCAAAAGCCTTTGATAGATAACAAAAAATCCCAACGGGTGACTTCGGGTTACTCAGAGCATTTAATATTTCATTAGTGAAAGTATATATAGCATTTTCCGTTGAAAACCTCTTCTGAAAACCAAACTGATATTTTGTTAAAACTTTATTTTTGCAAAGGTGTGAAGCTACTCTACAATACATTACTTTTTCAAGAATTTTGGATAAGGCAGTCAGAAGAGAGATTGGGCGGTAGTTGTTGACATCAGACGTATCCCCTTATTATGCAGTGGTTTAACGATGGCATACTTCAGTCTATCTGGGAAAATATCCTGCTTCAGAGAGCTATTACATATGTGGCTAAGAATCCCACTTATTTCTTGGGAACAAGCTTTTATTATCCTGCTGGAAATGCCATCAATCCCTTGTGGGATTTTGTTCTTGAGAGAGTTTATTATCTTCCTAATTTCAGATGGAGAAGTGAGTGGAATTTCAATTGTATCAAATGGTGTGGGTAAGGCCTCTTCCATTAACCGCCTTGCTTCTTCTAGTGAACATTTAGATCCTATTTTCTCTACAACATTTAAAAAATGATTATTCAAAATGTTTTCGCCTTCCGGCTTGTTGTTTATCAAGTTTCCATTCGCTTTGATGGTGATACTGTCATCCTGCATTCTTGATTGATCTGTCTCCCTTGTAATAATATTCCAAATTGTTTTGATTTTGTTATCAGAGGTATTAATCTCAGACATGATGCACATGCTTCTGGACTTTTTAATAACCTTTCTTAATGTAGCACAGTAGTTTTTATAATATTTGGCTGTGTCTGGATCATTACTCTTTCTTGTTGTTAGATACAGTTCCCTTTTGTGGTTACAAGATATTTTTATTCCTTTAGCAAGCCAAGGTTTTTGCATAGTGTCTTATAATTACATTTAACTACTTTCTTGGGGAAACAGTTTTCAAATTCTCTTACAAGTGTATCATGAAATAAGTTATATTTCAAATTAGCATCAGGTTCCTTGTACACTTCATCCCAGTCTAACTGCTGAAGATTTTCTCTGAAATTTCTAATTGTTGAGTCATTAACTGAACGCACAACTTTGGAGGGTAGTTTTGAATTACTGAATGGAGCTATGTCATATACTGTAACTAGCTGAGCATCATGATCAGAAATCACATTGTCAACAGGACAAGAATTTATGTTTTTAAACCTATCTTGGTCTATAAAAGTGTTATCTATCAATGTGCTGCTGTCCTTTACTACCCGAGTAGGAAAATTAATGACAGATGTCAAATTGAAAGAACCGAGCAAGACTTCCAGGTCATTCTTCCTATTACACTCTTTCAGTGAATCAACATTGAAGTCCCCACAAATAACAATTTGCTTTCCCCTATCTGACAGATAGCACAACCAGGCATCCAGGTTTTCCAAGAATAAATGAAAGTTTCCAGAAGGGGACCTATATACTGTTACACTTATAAAAGAGCCTTCCTTCAGTTTAAGTTTACAGGCACATGCTTCTATATGTTGCTCTTGGCAAAACTCTTTTGTATCTAAGCTTTCTACACAGTGATAACTTTTGACATACGTGGCAACTCCTCCTCCCACCTTATTCTCTCTACTCATATGTGCAGCTAGTTTATAACCACTGATATTTACCTTTTCCATATCAGACACAATGTGCTGCTCAGACAGGCATAGTATATCTATTGCACTATCAGATTCAATGTCATCTAAATATATCAGCAGGACCGAGCGATGCGGCCTTGTAACGCTGTACGCGGGCCGGCTCATCGTTTTGTTACTTCCAGCGAGTGCAGGAGCTAGTGAGTTTTGAGGGTCAGCGGGGAAGGTGGTCGCATGTGGAGTTAATGACGCGGGGTTGCGACAATGTTACCTTGGACAGAAGCCCGGTGGTAGCATTTACAGTAGATTTTCGCAGGATCCATTGCATGTGAAGTGGAGTTCGAGTTATGTGCATTGGTTAAATTGAGTATTGACGTTAAATTGTTATGCTTGCTGGCCCAGCTAATTATTGGTGAAGATTACGAAGTGTGTATGTGCTGATGAATGTGCTAGGTGTCTTACCTAATGGCCAACTGGCACAACAAGCAGGGCTCGTATAATTTGGTAATTTGATTGGATTTTGCCGTATTGCTTGTGGATTGTCATCATGGCAAAAGACTGGACAACGCAAACGAATAATCGGTAAGCTTAAATTTTAGTTTGGTATGCTAACTTTTTTTTTGCTCAGTGTTGCTAACTGGTTCATTGTTTTTAAGGCATAATGCAGGTTCAGTCACCTTTATAGTTGCTAAATGTTTTTTAAAAAATCGTGTTTAAAGCAATACATCGTTTTTAACTCTTTTCTTAGTTACGCTGAGTGATCTGCTTTTCTTAGAGACAGATTTTGATTGATGTCTCCCAGAGTCAATTTTAAATCTTTTTGTGGGAAAGCTGTTTTAATCTTGTAATACCTGATATCATTTTTGACCTATTATCGGTAAAAGTTTATTATTTAAGTCATAGCTAAGAGCCGAATTGTTTTTCAGTTGTGCACCTGATTTAAGATCCGTTTCAGTTACGTTACTCGGGTTTCAGATCACATTACCCCAGAAATCGTTTCTCCTCCTTTTAGACTGTAGAGGATATAGTTGCTTATATCACATCTCTGTATGCTTTAGCAAAGAAAAAAGTTTGAAAACCAGACCTGGCGGGTGTTTTTGAAACTACAAAGTAGTAATCTACAGAGGGATTTTATTTAATGTTTAAACTGTACATGTCTTGAAATGTTGTTGTGTCTGTTGGTGGCCTTTGTTGTTAGTGCTCAAATTTATAACTGAGCAGTTTTTATTAGGGACATTTGACAAAATAAAATTATTAAAAGATTTTTCGTTTTAATTTCTTTGTATGTGCCTTTGGTGCCGTTCACTTTTGAAATGAGTGTACTATCTAGTGGTAATTTTGAGGTAGCTCGCCAGTAACGATGAATCATGGAAATAGTCGAAGAAGTATGGTATTTAGAGTATTTGAAAATATTAAATGGATGCACAGCAAAATAAATAAACATAGGACTAAACTACCAGGCCCATAATGTCCTTAGATGGTTAATTTATAGGCTTTGATGAGTACGTTTGCGAGTATCAAATGGTTCAAATAGCTCTGAGCACTATGGGACTTAACATCTGTGGTCATAAGACCCCTAGAACTTAGAACTACTTAAACCTAACTAACCTAAGGACACCACACACATCCATGCCCGAGGCAGGATTCGAACCTGCGACCGTAGCGGTCACGCGGTTCCAGACTGAAGCGCCTTTAACCGCACGGCCACACCGGTCGGCTTGCGAGTATCAAAACACATGACGTATAGGGCAGTATCTTTTGATTGCATTGACGTAGATGTTCAACAGTTTCAAGGTACCGCAGACTTTTACCTGTGACATAAATGTCAACTGGATACCTCTAATCGTTCTTGGGATAAAGGGGTCTTAACAGACCGACAGGCAGACGGATGGACAACTAATAGCTAAACAATATTTTTTATGTGAAATAACTACAAATTAACAACTTTCGGACTTTTTCCTTTACTTTCACTGTGAAACTTTACTTGTTGTCGAATTTCATGGTTCTAGATCAACGAGAAATATCCTATGGGTTTTAATGATGGAGTTTGCGAGTATCCATATATATGACGTAAATGGCCGTATATTTTTATTGCATCGAATTAGTAGCTTAACGTTTTCGCATTAAAAAGGGGCTGTACACTTTACAGTGTAACGAATATTTCAAGTTGACACCTATACCTGTTCATAAGAAAAAGTGGTCATAACAATCAGAGAAACTGAGAGACATACAGATGGACAACGAAGCGGTCCAATTAGGGCTCCGTTTTTACGACCGAGATTTTTTTTTTTTTTTTTTGGTCATCAGTCTACTGACTGGTTTGATGCGGCCCGCCACGAATTCCTTTCCTGTGCTAACCTCTTCATCTCAGAGTAGCACTTGCAACATACGTCCTCAATTATTTGCTTGACGTATTCCAATCTCTGTCTTCCTCTACAATTTTTGCCCTCTACAGCTCCCTCTAGTACCATGGAAGTCATTCCCTCATGTCTTAGCAGATGTCCTATCATCCTGTTCCTTCTCCTTATCAGTGTTTTCCACATATTCCTTTCCTCTCCGATTCTGCGTAGTACCTCCTCATTCCTTACCTTATCAGTCCACCTAATTTTCAACATTCGTCTATAGTACCACGTCTCAAATGCTACGACCGAGGTACGGAACCCCAAAATTGGGATCGGGTGTTCTGCTAACGTAAACAGGCTTTTCCGACCTACTGAGCGTACATTATCGGTTTTTACTTTTGGACTCTCAAAGAGAAGCGGTGAGATGTAGAACAACTTGCAGACACAGAAGCTGAAACTAATGTGTTAGGGGACAGACAAGAGTGGAGGCGCAACTCTGTCCTCAATGGAAATGAAAAGGAATTTGGCGGAACATGAAGTCAAGCGTATGGGAGGAACTGGATCCTTGAAGTAGTGCAAGAGGAACGAAAAATTCGTTCCAACGATTTAATGGAAGCTGTTAGGTGATACCGGAGAATACTCATGCGTTATATGAAAGGATATAGCTGAAGACTGCAATGTATAGAAAATTGAGGCCTTTACTGATCAGCGCATGTCAAATAACGCGACGGTTATGTTGACCGTGATGCTGTTCCTCTCAAAATCATTACCACCTTTAAAACGACAGCTTTTTATTTGGATGCCTTGAAATTTAAGGACAAGTCCTTCAGAGTAAACTTTATTCGGTAATTCTTGATGCACCAGTCATAACTGAGTTAAAACATGTCATGACACGATAATGATAATGCATGTTGTTCGTGTGGCAGCCCCGCGCGGAAACTTCAAAAACCGCGGATCCAGCTACAGACCCTCTGCATTAGGGACCTGCAACGTAACTCATTGTGTTCGGTTAGGGGACTGGCCACACTCTGTAGTAAAAAGGAACAGAGCGAAGTTCTCTTCGATGGAATTTGAGAGAGGACATGCGAAATCCGCAGAGAACTGATGAAAAAAAGACGAAGAAGCAGATAGACAGAAACAAAAAGGGAATGGTAGATCTTTTACTAGAAATCGAGAATAAAAATGATCGGATCTCGCAGCCGAGGATTCGTCGTGTAAGGAGTCACCATCGTTCTGCCAACAACCTTGTCAAAGAGAAGGGACGACAGAACACAGTATCAGGGCAGCCTGTTGCCCTTGAGGTATGAAACCGATCCTAAAAGGCGGAAAGATAAAAACAATGATCAACGACATGAAGTAGCATAAGGCATGCAACCCCTGCTGTACAGGTAGGTGCTGGTTTCGAAACCCATCCCCGCTTAAATTTTGACTAGTAATCAGCAGTGGTGGCCGAAGACTTTAGACATAAGAAGTCACCCTCATTTTGCCAACGGCCTTGTCAAAGATGGTGAAGAAACGGACAGAGGTTGAGGGCACTCTCTTACCCTTGGTGTAGGAAACTGCCTCTAAAGGGCAGAAGAATCAGTAGTGATCAACGGCATGAGGATGCAGAAGGCAATGGAAATCACTGCATTAACGACACATAACGTGTATCCACTGGACATGAGGCCTCTAAGTGAAAAAGTTTCACGAGGATCTCTCCATTGGAAAAAGATTCCGGAATAGTCCCCCATCCGTATCTGCAGGACAGGACTGCCAACGGGAAGGTGACCATGGGACAAAGATTGAATAACCAACAAAAGGGTAACGTTGTACGAATCGGACCGTGGAACGTCAGAAACTTGAACGTGTAGGGAAGATAGAAACTGTGAAAAGGGAAATGTATAGGCTCGGTCTAGATATGGTAGGGGTCATCGAAGTGAAATGGAAAGAAGACAAGGTTTTCTGGTCAGACGAATACAGGGTAATATCAACAGCAGCAGGAAATGGTGTAACAGGAGTAGGATTTGTTATGAGTAGGGAGGTAGGGTACAGAGTTTGTTCTGTGAACAGTTCAGTGATAGGATTGTTCTTATTAGAATCGATAGCAAACCAGCACCGTCAACGATAGTTCAGGTAAACATGCCGACGTCGCAAGCTGAAGATGAAAAGGTAGAGGAAGTATATGATGATATTGAAAGGGTAATACAGAACGTAATGGGAGATCAAAATCAGATAGTCACGGGGGACTGGAATGCAGTTGTAACGGAATCAGTAGAAGGAAAGGTTACAGGAGAATATGGCCTTGGGACACGGAATGATAGAGGAGAAAGACTGAGTTCTGTAATAAATCACAAGAGGAGGAGAGATGGAGGCCGGGTGGCACGAGAAGATTTCAGTTAGATTACATCATTGTCAGACAGATTCCCAAATCAGATACTGGATTGTAAGGCGTACCCAGGACCAGATATATACTCAGAGGACAATGTAGAAGTGATGAAAAGTAGGTTGAAGTTTAAGAGATTAGCCAGGAAGAATACACAAAGAAGTGGTATAAAGAAGTACTGAGAAATGACATAATACGCTTGAAGGTCTCTAAGACCATAGATACAGCAGTAATGGATAGCTTAGTAGGCAGCACCGTTGAAGAGGAATGGACGTCTCTGAAAAGGGTAATAACAGAAGTTGGAAAGAAAAACATAGGTATAAAGAACGTAATTGCGAAGAAATCATGGGTAACTGAAGGAATACTTCAGTTGATTGATGATGGAAGGAAGTACAAAAATGTTCAGGGAAATTTAGGAATACAGCAATACGAGGGTTGGAACTTAAATAGTGGCAACTATTTAATCACAACCGATACAAAACTGTTACATGTTTGCACCTGTTACTGTCCTTCAAAGTAGTCACCAGCGTTGTGTAGAACCCGTTGTCAGTGCTGTGGAAGGAATAGTACACCGTTAGCAGAGTCTGTTCTGTTGATGGTGCAAATGGAGCGGTCTACTGCCTGTCGAATCTCTGGAACATTTCTGAAGCGGATGTCACGAAGTGGTTCCTTCATATTCGGAATCAAATCAAAGTCACAAGGACTTAAGTCCGGGGAGAATGGTGGATGGTACAGACTTCCCAGTCCCATCGACCGAACAGAGCAGCCACAGCTATATGCGCCCCCGCATTGTCGTGCAAAATGATGAGTTGCGCAGAAAGTGTCACAGCTGCTTTAGCAAAGCTGGTCCAGATGATGCTTCAAAAACGAACAGTAATACTGTGCACTGACGGTCTGCCGTGGAGGAACATAATGCGTTAGGATTATACACGAGAATTACCATAACTTTCATCATAATGGGGCTCTGACGCACTTCCGACTTTTGGGGCGACCCATAATGACGCCATTCGTTGGATTGACGTTTCAGTTTTGGCTAGTACGATGTGGTCGGCGTCCCATCCAATGTTACGATACGGCGTAAAAAAACCTCTCTTTCGTGCTCGTAGCGCCCAAGTGCGTCTAATCAGCGTCGTATCGCATCCATTTCTGCATTTCCGTCAAGTCATGCGGAACCCATTGTGATGCAATTTTTCGCATGCCCAGGCGTTCCTTCAGGATGCGAAGCACAGTCGTATGCGCTAATCCGGTTTCGAGCTCACGAATCGTACGGCGTCCATCACTGTCCACTAAGGCGGCAACAGCATGCACTTCTTCTCCAGAGACGCTAGGACGACCTGCCCTGTGCATGTCTGCCACAGCTTGCCAACCTTCGTTGAAGGCTTTTACCCAACGTGCCACCGTTCTGTACGGCAAGGCCGATTCCGCACACGCCTCTTGAAGACCTTGATGACACTGTCGTGCTGTACAACCTCTGGCACATTCAATCTTGATTCAACTCCGTTGTTCCTCTTTCGAAAACATAGTGACATCGTTACGTTAGACCGCTCGCTCACACGTGGCTGTGCTTCCCTCGATTTTGCGCGCTCCGGTGACGTCGGACGGGCGAGTCCATTTGCTTGGAGGTAAGGTAGGTACGTCAACAACGTGTGCTATCAGCGACAACAGTAGATTCCATTGCATAGTTTCTCCACAGCAGTGTTGCCACTATGTAAGTTAAAATCTACGTACAAGTCACTGAGGAATGAAATAAATAGAAAGTGCAAGGAAGCTTAGACGAAATGGGTGCATGAAAAGCTTGAAGAAATCGAAAAGAAATGATTGTCGGTAGGACTGACTCAGCAACTAGGAAAATCAAAACAACTTTTGGTGAAATTAAAAGCAAGGATGGTAAAATTAAAAGTGCAACGGAAATTCCGCTGGTAAATGCAGAGGAGAGAGCGGATGGGTGGAAAGAGTACACTGGAGACATCTATGAGGTGGAAAATTTGTATGATGCGATAGAAGACGAAATAGTAGTCAATTTGGAAGAGATAGGGTATCCAGTAATAGTATCATTATTTGTTAGAGCTTGGGAGGACTTAAGATCAAGTAAGGCAGAAGGGATCGATAGCTTTCCATCAGAATTTCTGAAATCATTGGGGGGAAGCGGAAACAAAACGACTATTCAAATTGGTGTGTGTAATGTATGAGTTTGGAGACATACCATCTGACTTTCGGAAAAATATCATCCACACAGTTGCGAAGACTGCAAGAGTTGACTAGTGCGAGAATGACCGCACAATCAGCTTAACAGCTCATGCGTCCAAGTTTCTGACAAGATGAATATACAGGAGAATGGAAAGGAAAATTTAGGATGTGTCAGATGACGATCAGTTTGACGTTAGGAGAGAAAACACCAGAGAGGCAATTCTGACATTTCAGCTGACAATTGATCAAGACTAAGGAAAGATCATGACACATTAACCGAATTTGTCGACCTGGAGGAAGCGTTCGACAATGTATAATTATGTAAGATGTTCGAAATTCTGAGAAAGATAGGAGTTAGCTATAGGGCGAGACGGACGATATACAATATGTGTAAGAGCTAAGAGGGAATATTAAGAGTGGATGACCAAGAACGAAGTTCTCGGATTAACAAGGGTGTAAGACAGGGATGTAGTCTCTCGCCTCTAGTGTTCAACCTGTACATCGATGAATCAATCATGGAAATAAAAGAAAGATTCAGGAGTGGAATTAAAATTCAAGGTGAAAGGATATAAATGATCTGATTCGCTGGTGAAATTGCTATCCTGAATGCAAGTGTAGAAGAAGAATTACATTATCTGCTGAATGGAATGAACTGTCTAATAAGTACAGAATGGGATTGAGAGTAAATCGAAGAAAGACGAAAGTAATGATAAGTGGCAGAAGTGGGAACAGCGAGAAACTTAACCTCAGGATTAATGGTCGTGAAGTTGATGAAGTTAAGGAATTCTAATACATAGATAGCAAAATAACCAATGACGGGAGGAGCACTGAGGACATCAAAAGCAAACTAGCACTGGCAGAAAGGGAATTCCTGGCCAAGAGAAGACTACAAGTCTAAACATAGGCCGTAATCTGAGGAATAAATTTCTGAGAACGTACGTTTGAAGCACAACGTTGTATGTTAGTGAATCACGGACTGTGGGAACAGAAGAGAATCGAAGCATTTGAGATATGATGCTACAGACGAATGGTGAAAATTAGGTGGACGGATAAAGTAAGGAATGAGGAGATTCTGCGCAGAAACGGAGAGGACAAGAATACGTTGAAGATACAGACAATGAAAAGGGTCTGGATGGTAGCACATCTCTTAAGACGTCAGTGAATGACTTACACGGTACAAGAGGGTAAAAACTGTAGGGGAAGACAGAGATTGAAATATATCCAGCAAATGGTTGAGAACGTAAGTTGCTAGTGTTACTCTGAAATGAAGAGGCTGGCACTGGTGAGGAATTCGTGGCGGATCGCATCAGACCAGTCAGAAAACTAGTGACTTAAAAAAAATGTAATTACACACACACTATACTCGTACGCCTGATTGGGAATAGAGAATATTCAAAACAACCTTCACGGAGTAGCGTCAAAATTAAGAGTGCTTTGGGAATTGAGCTTTTAGCCCAGGGGAGATAGCGGATAGGTGGGAAGACTACATTGAAGATGGAGGATTTGTCTGATGTGGTAGAGGAAGAAACGAAGTTATTATGGAAGACCTAAGGTATGCAGTATTACAGTCAGAATTCAATGACAGAAAGACTTGGCGATCAAGGAAGACAGAAGGGTTAGAATTTCTGAAATCATTGGGGCAAAAGTCAGTACGCGAGGGCAGCCGTGCGTGTTAAAGCGCGGGACGGGAAGGTACACCAGCCACTGGACCGAATACGCGCAGCAGATTAACGAGTGTTGGTGTGCCGGCCAGTCTAGATGAGATTTCAGGAGGTTTCTCACATCCATGTAGCTGAATACCTGTCTGGTACCCAAGTCCCGCCTCAGGTACACGATTCGCAAACATCAGGAAAACCTCGCTGACCTCCACGAGACTAACATTACACGCACCCCTTAAACTAATCGCACCAAATCCGTTACTAACCCTGCCAACCTTGCGCGAAAAGCGGGAAAAAGGCACAAGGAAAATAAGAAGTTCTGAGGAAATGTCAACCAAGAAACAATTCAATCTGGTGTATAGAATCTACGAATCCAGAGATATACCATCAAATCCTCGGTCAAATATCATGCATAAAATTCCGAAGACAGAAAGCACAGATGAGAGCGAAATCTATCGCACAATCAGCTTAACATCTCATGCATCAAAGATACTAACAGGAATAACGTACAGAGGAAGGAAAAGAAAACTGAGCAATTGTTAGATAACTATCAGTTCTGCTTTAGGATGCAAAATAGTCCACGACGGATGAGGCAACGAGAACAAAAGACCAGAGCAGGCAATGAGAACATTCCCGGCCAAAAGAAGTCTGCTAGTGTCAAACTCAGGCTTTGATTTGAGAAAGAAATCACTGAGAATATAAGTCTGGAACATAACATTGTATGGTATAACATTGTATTGTATGGACTGTGGAGAAACCGGAAAAAGAGACGAGCCGTTTGAGATGAGCTACAATGGAACGATGTTGAAAATCAGGTCAGGTGATAAAATAAGAAATTAGGTTCTTCTCAGAATCGGTGAAGAAGGGAACATACGGAAAACACTGAAACAAAGGAGGACGCTAGGACATGTGTTGAAACGTCAAGAATGATTTCCATGGTATTGGAGGGAGCTGTAGAAGGTAAAAACTCTAGAGGAAGACAGTGACTGAAATACATCCTTGAAGTAGGGTGCAATTGGTACTCTGATAAGAAGAGGTTGTCACAGGAGACGATATTTTGGCGAGCAGCATCGAACCAGTCTGAAGAACGAAGACATAAAAAAAATCCAGTAATAAATTGTCTAGCGTATAGCTGATTACTCCTAGACTCAATTTTGTTTCTTTTTTTCTTTTTTTTTAACAGAGCTGTGTTCCGTTTTTCAGACCAAAGTTTTCCTACCAGAAGGATGCATGTTTTCGTCCCCTTCCAAGAATCCAATCATGTACTACAGCTCGGACATTGAAACTGATCGAAAACTTGACCAGAACTATTAACTAAAGACACGTTTAGCAACAGGAACGCCGATTTACTATACTGAATAGTATTTCGTGGAAGTTCACAAGACGCTTCCAGCTGAGTAATCAGGACTGCACGATTTGTGAGACCATTCTACGACTTACGATAACAATAGCACTGGCACGCGAAAGTTTTTATAGAGGAAGAACATTTTTTTGGTCGCATGGGTCGTAAGCTGAGGGCTAGATCAGAGACGTATTTCGAGTGGATTGGTTCAAATGGCTCTGAACACTATGGGACTTAACAGCTATGGATATCAGTCCCCTAGAACTTAGAACTACTTAAACCTAACTAACCTAAGGACATCACACAACACCCAGTCATCACGAGGCAGAGAAAATCCCTGACCCCGCCGGGAATCGATCCCGGGAACCCGGGCGCGGGAAGCGAGAACGCTACAGCACGGCCACGAGCTGCGGACTCGAGTGGATTGTTATCTTGTAAAGTGTGGTCAGAACCAGTCTAAAACGCTCTTAAGGGAACTAGTCCGTGAATACTACGGTAAACCTTGAAAGAATTGACAGTTTTCTAAACAGTGTAACTCAAAGAATAAAGTTTGAAAGCCCATATAATGCTTACCATCTTTTAACACATCTTTTGGGAAGATGTCACTTTTTTTAAATTGTATTTTTTTGTTGCAAGTGAAATAAACCACGCTCATTCGAGAATGAGATTTTCACTCTGCAGCGGAGTGTGCGCTGATATGAAACTTCCTGGCAGATTAAAACTGTGTGCCCGACCGAGACTCGAACTCGAGGTAGGAGACGAGGTACTGGCAGAAGTAAACCTGTGAGGACGGGGCGTGAGTCGTGCTCGGGTAGCTCAGTTGGTAGAGCACTTGCCCGTGAAAGGCAAAGGTCCCGAGTTCGAGTCTCAGTCCGGCACACAGTTTTAATCTGCCAGGAAGTTTCAAACCACGCTCATTATTTATGTACATCATAGGTACACATTACTCAAAATTCAAACAAAGTAGAAGGTTTGTTATTTTCTTGTAAGTTATTTGCACTATTATATTTAAAGCAGACTATTGAAAAGATGGTTCTGTCATAAATTTTGCTACAAAAATTTTAGGTATGATTATTAAAAATTTTGGAAATTAATTGAGGGTTTCTCTTCAAAAAAGCATTTTATATTCAAAATTAAGTCGCAAGATTAGACTTCTTTTCCGTTAAGCATGTTTTAAGACTGAATACAATATTTCATCTCTCCATATTTAATAGTTTTTAGAACGTGAAATAATTTAACTTTCAGTAAATTCAAGTTAAAGGTAAAACTTGCTTTTTCTGTTGAACTTGAATGGCACTAATGCATCCCAGGCCCATATTCATCTTGTTTCCTGTGTTGTTCTTCCTCCCTTCTCTTTTTCACACCATTTCTTCTTATTATTGCTTCTTTGGTGGCTTCCAACACCGATTTTTCAGCTTCGAAGAGTCTTCTTCGGTCAATGGCTATTAGAGCTCTCTGTATATTGAGTCAACCAGGCACTTCTGTCAGTTCCATATCATTAATCCTTGACACTGCACCATCATTGAAACTTGTAGAAAAGCATCTAACACACCTATTTTGAAACTATTTAGTCCTACTAGAATAGTTTTCGGTGTCAGTTCCCATATACAATTTTTGAAACTTTCATTTGAATTTTGAATCCTACCATGTAAACACGCCAAAGAAATTTTATTGTTGTAGGTCTCCGTTTGAGTAACAGTCCTGCAGTAGCCATACCATAAATCACTGCCAGGTGGGCAGAGTGCGTGACATGGGTTGTCGTCTGTGGAGGATGTATGAAAGAAGGTAGCCCATACTTCCTTTTCCATTCCCTCAAGGTCATTTTTATTTTGTCTTATGACTTGCCCACAGTAATAGTGCAACCTGTCTATTTCTTCGTTCTGCAAGCCGATCACGTCCATTTGTATCGTTTTTATGACTTTTTAGTACCTTAAGTTGGCTAACGTACGAAGGGTTTACAGTTGCTTATTTTTTGTTAATATTGAGAGTTGAGTTATTGCTTGCTGTTGATTTGGCGCAAATGAGAGCAAAACTTTATATTTAACAGAGCTGACTGTATGTCACAGGGACGTCGTGGAGCGCGCACCCACTTTTAAATTCCTCTAATTTTGGTACTTTCTGTGGTCCATTCCTCTGGAAGTTAACTTTTTCTCGTCCAGAAAAATACAGAAAATGTTTAAAGACAAGAATAAAAGAACGATGTTTTGACAGTTATTCACGAATGAGTCCCCTTAAGCGTGTTACAGGGTAGGTTGTACTGAGAAATAGTTGTTAAGAAATTCGATACGTTGCGCCGTTTCCGAGTGGTTTCCTAAAACCGAACAAGAGATCGATACAAAAATTGAACAAAGGACGGTAGTGAGGATCGAACCCGAGCTGAGCAGTCTCGTTCACTACCAACTATGCTATGAGAACAAGTGACAGTAATTCCGTCTGGCGGGCCACTTGAATATTTGCTCGCAACGGCCTGACTGGCTAACTGCAACGCTAATGAACTCGGAAATGGCACAACGTGAGAAATTTTTTTTCTTAACATTTATTTTTCAGTGCAACCTATGCTGTAACACCCTTACAAGATTTTCAGACTGTTTCTGACCACCCTGTCTAAGACTGTCCTTGGCAGTTGCCACGAGCAGCCCTGAAAACCTTTGAAATCTAATCCTGCAAGAAAAAGGAAGGTGCCATGTTGAAAGGCAAATTTACAGAATTTGAAATCACTGAAAATAAACAGATTGAACGAGGAATGTAAGTTTATGATAATCAAGAGTATTCAGTGAGGGCAGACTACGTAATATATGATTTTTTTATAGAAGGAATTGTCAAGAAACAAAACGCCACAGGACGGATAAGAAATTATCTAATAGATGATATTAAGTGGAATACAATATGATACAAAATTAAAAGAATGTCGAAGAAGAAGAGAGTATGGAAGATGCTCAGCTTGCGTTTCAGGCGCTGCACACACGTCAGAACACATCATGCTGCCGCTGTTGATGATGAAGATTAATTTATTACATGATTGTAGAGATAATTACTGTAGTTTCAAGAAACGTGTAACATATACTGATATCCTTTGAGAGCTGTGGACGCCCTTATTCACTTCAGTAGTAGTTCGGTGAGAAGGATACCCAGAAAGACAAGAATAATGGCCACATTGTTAAGCGAATGAGCGACTGCCGACTCAGGGAAACCGTAGCACGCCTTAATCCTCTTGGTCAGGGAATCCCGTTAGTACTGGTGTTCTGGGTGCACGCTGCCAGTGCAGCAGCTGACGTTCACCCAGGTGGTGACAGCGATCGATTCACTACTGAATTACCTCATATCGTACTCTGGATGAAAAGTGAAATTCAGAACATCAGACGAAATAAAGATGAGCGTCTTCGCGGATCACATGAGACGGAGCTTGTAACTGGCTCGTTTGAGGATACTTGTATTGCTTGCTGCCACGCAGGCAACTTCTAGTTAGCTGCTACAACTAAGTTGTCGCACGTCAAATGTTCATCCTTTCTGAATTTTAAGATGTATTCTCATATTGCTGTAAAGGAGAATGGTCGAAGTTGTAGCTAATAACATTTGCATTATTTTATGACTTAATAGGAGACATTAAAAATTCGCAACAGATTACAAGTATTCGTATTTTGGAGATCTATAATAATATGCCTGAAAATATAATACAATAGGTTAAGAGTACACGAAGAAACTGAAGAATAAGTAAAAAATTATACCTCTGTTAGAAACATCATTCGCTATAAACAAATCTCTACTAGTATCCTTAGACAATGGCTATACTTGGGTCAGTTACCAGTCTGCTGATAAAAATAGCTGTGGTAAACAACCTGCAACTACTTAGTCACTGGAAAGCCGCAAAAGGTTTTCTGAAGTTGTGAATTCCCTGCCATCTGTATTATCTTCCTATAGAGCATGTCATGCGTAAATGCTGTAAAGCACTAATAATTATAACTCTCGGTTTCTTTGACTCTTGAGATGTCATATATCTTCTATCTTCGACGCTGATCTTTCATCATGGATTTCTCGTTACACAGGGTATGAATGAATATTTAGAGATAGTTATTGCCTGTACAGACGAAAAGAGAGGAGATCGCCGTTACTCTAGGGAGAGAGCTGTTAATTGTATGATACATATCTTTCAGGGTGGCTCCATTGCGCTTCACTACTGATATTAATGATGTCGTCGCCTTCGTTTCCCCTTTATCGAACATCAGGCTAGGATGGGGCATTTAAGCTACTTTTCCACATCTCTGTCTTTCCACCATTCTTCTCCTGTAACTGTTTCGTTCCAAAACAGATAACTTCTTCTAAAACTCGTCTTTATTGAGTCAGTTCATCTTGCTCTAGGTCTTCCTCTTGCCCTTTTATTCAAACCTGGACACCATAATTCGTTTTGGTGTTCTTCTATCTTCCATTCATTGCCACGTCCAAACAACTTTAACCTGTTCTTCTCAATTCGCTCATTAAGCTTTTCCACTCCAGTTTCAGTCCCAACACCTTCATTTATCACTATGTCTCTTTTTCCTGAAACACCTTAAGAATTTCGCTTCACTGATCTGGATTCTACTCCCCTCTCCTCTTATCACTATCCAGGTCTCCGATGCATATGTCTATATGAGCTTTAAGTACGTATTATACAACACTTCCTTACACTTCATTGGCACCTCCCTTTCTCGTCCTAAGCCGCTCGCTTACTGGTAAAATGCGTTGCCCTGTTGCATCTTCCGCCAACTGCTTTCTTCATTCTCTTCGTAAATAATTCGTAAATATTTAAAATTGTCCACAATTTCAATAACCTGTTATTTAATTTTAGTTATTCCTTTTCCTTCACTGCCTCTTCCAGTTACCACCAGTGTTGCACCTCTCCATACTGCATTTCATTTTTTTTCGTTTAAGATTATATTTGTTCATGTACTTCATTACTGTTTGTTCCTCACGTCACAATATCGTCGGAAAATAACATCTCCCTTTCTCTACGAATTTCTTTTGTGTCTTTCACAATTTCATCTATCACTGTGACAAATAATAATTGCTACACACTTCCTAATGTCAACCCCGTAACAGTCCTAAACCTATCAGTTCTTTCAACGTGGGTCTAGATATAGCTGAAGCTTTTGTCGTATATTGCTTGAAGACTTTCAACTGTTTGTTTTCTAACTCTCCTTCTCTTCAAGGTTTCCCAAACCATTTCTCTCGGAACACTTTTTTTAATCTTCACTAAGTCACGAAACGTCATCAACAGCTATTTTCCATGCACCTATGCCTTTCCACCAACTGTCTCGTAGTACAAATTTGATTCACTGTTGATCTACCATCTCGAAAGCCCTACTGCTCCTCTTCCAAATGACTTCCCTCAGTGTTCTTTCAGTATCCTCGAAATTATTTTTGCTACTTGTGATACGAGCATGATCCTTCGAAAGTTATCACATACTTTTCTGTCTCCCTTCTTCAACACTGAATTTATTTTTTCCTTTCTCCATTATCCAAGCGCTCATTTCTGAGTACATATGCCTCTAGCCATCTATACAACCAATATAGCCTAGTAGGTCTCCACACTTATCTCATTTAACCTAGATGCGTTTCCTGTTTCATGTTTCTCAGTGATAAGTCTACTAACTATCTAACGTCTTTCTCTTCTTCCAGATCCAGATCCCCGTGCCATACTGGTACTCCCTTTCCAGTGCTGTTTTTCCAAATTTAGTAGTTTGTCACAGCACTCTTTCCATCGTTTCCTTATTTTCTGCGATTACGTTATTAGCTCACCATTCTCCCCTTTCACTAGTTTCGCGTAATTGCTTTCCTTTCTCTTACTCCTTTTAATTCCGTGCAAGATCCTTTTAGCCCTGTAACATTCTTTTCTAACTAGCGTGTGAATTCATCCCAGCTCTCCCTCTTTCCTTCCGCTACTAATCTCTTAGCTAGGTCGCAAACACATTCCCTGAGAGCAGCAAGAAACAATGTAATTTTTCATTCCACAGCTCCTTCTTGGATCTACGCAACGGTTTTGTCACTGACTTTTTTTACATCAATAGTCATGCAGAAATATAACCATAGTGGTTCCCGTTAAAACAACAAAGCTGATTATCGTGTTCCCTCTTATAATTTATCTAGAGACCTACTGTTTACACGATTACTGGAGATATTTTGACACAGCGGGTTTTGTCGTAGATTTGCGGTCGCCGGGTGTCAGCTAGTCTGGGCACCCATCCCTTCCTCGAGCTGCGAAGATGTCGTGTCCACATCTTTCCCGACACCGCCAGAACAAAAGGAGCTTCCACAGGATTAGTATTTTTTAACGACACTACAGCGTTAGGCTTTCAGTATATCGTAGCCACTAAGACACGACCAACAGTCAAAAATGCCTCCAAATTTTTCGTGTGAAAATTAAAAAATTTTTTTCAATAAAATAAACTGTCTTAACATTCTACACCTTTATGCATATGTCTTCATTTTTGTTTCTCCCCACGGGTGACCGGTTTGTTGGTACCGTCACTGTAGAATGTTCGACTTTGTAGACAGATCCACAGCCTCACCTCTGCTACCACCGCTTCATCACTATCAAACTCAAGTCGTTGTAGGTGTTTTTTAAGTTTAAGTTCTGTCACACACCTTGAGGGTAGCAGCACCGTTTCTCGATTACGAGTACAAACAACAGAACGTAGCACATTACTGATGTTGATACAATCATCATCTTATTCAGCTTTCACTCTTCTATGGATTTCAGTTGGAGGCACGTTTTCTATGTCGAAACTCGATTGCCGCATGCTCTGCCTCATGCAGCGACATAGTTACGTTACACACCGCTACAATTCGGAGACCTCTAGCGGCACGGGGTTGCAACTCGCACCAGCTGAGCGGGGAAGTCGACCTAGTAAAATGTATGATAGGTAATATCTCAACCATTATCATGAACTGAAAAAAATTCGGAAGCATTAGTTTTCAGCACGCCCACGTAGTTTTACTCGGTAACGAGACTCCAGGAAGCCTAGATGTCAAAGAACGATTAATCAGTTGTTTCTGCTTAAATATATATGACTGTCAAAAAACCAGGAAACAAAAGTTAATACGTACTTGAAGGGTTGAGAAAAAAAACGACATACTCCGTGTTAATACGCTCACAGGAATCTGACTTTCTTGTGGCTTACGAAAAATATCTCGGGACAGAATAGACAATGAGGTTAATGTTTAGTGCTGCAGTATCAGCAAATGCCAGCAGCATAATTATGATTTTCGCTACTGTGAAACACATCTCCTTTACTGAGAAACTGCTCAAAGCTCTTAAAGTATGCATTTTAGAACCAATGTTTACTAGACTTTTTTGCTTCGAGTGGCCGTTCTGACATATTCCTGAATACTCATAATACGTCCTCAGACACACTGTATGAATAAATGTGGATAAAAGTCTTAACATATAAATATTTAGAATTCAATGAGCACGTAACTAAGCGTTGCTGCAGCTGGATGTTAGATTCCTTAATCATCCGTGATAATTTTGTAACACTGACCTGCATTTTACAGACTAATAGTTTTTGTGTAATGGTTGAAAGTGGAAGCAGTTTTCCGTCGCTGAAATGTAGACCAATGCTGCAACTTCATTCGACAACCTAAAACGGTGCTTCCATGTTTAAAAGGAAAGCAATGTCCCAGAGAATAATTTATAAACCACACTCCAAATGTTAATTATTATTCCATATATTTAAGACACCTAAGATCTTTTGTATTAAAGTAGTATTGAAAAATCTCTGTCTGAGGAACTAGGTATCTGTTTTGATTTAAATGTGCAGTATGAAGACATGCATGAATGTACATACTGCTGTTTCAGGCATATTCTGAGGCTACACAATGTTTTATGCTTCTTTACAAACTAGAAAACAGGGACTATTGTTTGAACAAATTCCTTTCTTTAAATTAAATAGCATCATATCCAGCCTTTGCTTCGGTACCACAGTAAGCACAAGGATTTGTGTTTTCACCAGAGCATCGTTCATACAGCTCTTGAGGTGTGGAGGAAGAGGGCAAATCTGCAAACAGCTAACACCACAGTAGCTGAGGACTCGGCGATACTTGGGTTTGTATTTTTCCTATCGTCTGTTAGTCCATCTTCTCCTTCCCCTTTCCTCCTCCTCCTTTATCAGTCTGCTACTTTTTCCTCCGTCCATCTCCTCCTCCCCAGTCTAAGTATATATCACTCTCTTTCTGTACATCTACACCTCCCCCATCTTTCTATCCATCTCCTCCTGTCCCTCTCTCTGTCCATTTCTTCCTCGCCCCTCTCACTGACCATTTTATGCTCCTCTAATTCTGTACGTGTTCTCCTCTCCCCTATCTCTATCCATCTCTTCCTTCTTCCTCTCCCTCTGCCCATAGCAGCCTTTCTCCTCTCTCTCTCTCTCTCTCTCTCTCTGTTGCACACACACACACACACACACACACACACACACACACACACACGTCTTATCTACCTCTTCCCTTTCACCCATCCCCCTCTCTCAGTCCATCTCCTCCTCAGCAATGTCTGTGTTCATCTCCTCGTACCCCCTTCTATCACCACGTTGTATCACCCATATTCCGATTTAAGGCCGCTGGTTCCTACCCCGACAGTATTTTTTGTAGATAGTAAGTACAAATAGTATGTTTACTAAGTTGGGCTGAAGTCGATCCAGGGGGTTGGGAATAGCGTTTTGTCCTGGCTTTGCCCGTGTAAGTACATGTCACGTGCATTTAACATATTTCACACGTATTTGTACACATAGTTCACCTGTATCTCTAGTGAATATCACCCTGCAGTTTCGTTTTCAAGTAGAACAATAATTATTACATCACATTTCCTGAACTATGGGTCGTACAATGATACAATTTTGCAGGTAAATTCAGCAGTATACACGGATACTGTCTGAGAAATGTGTTGCGAATAAAGTTAATAGCAAAGAAGTACTAAATTTGCAAGTCATGTATGATGTTGCAGTTTTTCAGCATTTCTGTGTTTATGACGGCGTGTGTCCAGAACTATGTGTCATATAATGATACAGTTTTTCAGTTACATTCAGTGGTATATGTGAGGATATTCTGCAAAATGTGTGGTGAGTACAGTTAGTAGTAAAGAAGTAATAATCTAAAATGTCGTGCCTAATGCAGCAGATTTGCTGCACGAACAACGAAAATGTAGTAACCGATAAACTTTTTTCGTTTCATCATTTTGTGAGAGTTGTCGGCAGAAAAACTTTTAGTAATGGTTTGAAGTAATGTGTGTAAAGTTTGTTGCAAGTCACTAAGTGCTGTCATTCTGAAATATTGGTTAACTGAAGTATGAGTGTTCACACATCATAGGCTACACTTATTTTCCACTCCCACCCCTTTGATACATATGTGGTTCTTATCCCCATAGCGGTTCTTTACAGATAGTAAGTTATATATGTACTAAGTTTGACTGAATTCGGTCAAGTGGTTTAGAAAGAGATGCGGAACGTAAATACGTACATAGATTTTATACAATATGAAGACAACAACAACAACAACAACAACAACAACATGGACTACGAGCACCCTCACAATATGAAACGTCTGTCTGAACCATTTGGGTTCCTAATTGTAATAATCTGCTGTAATTGTTCCTCTGCAGAACACACAGTCCTATATGTGTTATAGACATTCTCATATCCACACTAGACTGCTGTTTATTATGTTGTCATTTATCAATGTACACATTTATCCGCTCGTTCAGAGATTCTGCAGTAGAGCCTATAAAAAAGTAGATGATGTTTTGGTTTTCAGTATCGTTTCGTACCTACCTGTAGGCATCTTCAGAGACGTTGATGCGGCCGGGCTGGCCCGTGGTCTCGGTGCGGCTGGTCAGGTTGACGGTGTTGCCGAAGAGGCAGTAGCGCGGCATGCGGTGCCCGATCACGCCAGTCACCACCTCCCCAGAGTGGATGCCGATCGTGATTTGCTGTCGACACAAACACCATTGCCATCTAGACGAGCTGCGTGGATTCCGAGTAGCAAAACATTATAAAGTGGACGAAATATTAGTCACGTACTTAAAAGAGCACACTTGTCACTTAGCAGCGGTTTAAATGCTATAGGACGGGTATAAGGCGGAGCAGTGACCCTTCTCCGCTGACGTAAATAATAACGCTGTGTACCTGCCAGTTATATAGATCAGCACAATAAGACGAAGTTTGATTCTATAGAGAAGCAGTTGTGCCCAACGACTGTGTGTATTTCAAGTGGTAATCAGTCGCAAATAGAGTTTATTGTACATTTGCAATAAGGTAACATGCATGCCTTATCAAATGAACATTTTCACACATCGTAAATGTGAATCAGTCATAAAATACGTACCAATAAATGCAAGTTAAGACACTAATACCAATTATAGATACTCATAGTCCTAACTTGACTATTTGTGTCAAAAGTTTGACTTCACAATTAGGCCGCTGTTTATAGTTACAACACATCTAGCTGCAGTGTACGGCATACCAATCTACAGCACCCTCTTTAAATGTGTGATACGTTGACAACATCTATTAACTTATTTTACAATTCATATGGTTTGCCATTCTATTTATTCTTTTATTCTTCTTCAAAACTTGTGCACGTAAAAAAAAAAAAGGTGGTTTTAACTAAAAAGGGTGAGTGTAACTGAAAACAGTGACTGACGTTTTACGTTTATACCTGATGGTAGTTTTGTGAACTGACCAGTGACGTAAGCTATTGCTGCACAATTTAGAAATGGATATGATATAAAAAATACAAAACATCTTGTTCAAAATACCTCAATTATTAAAATTGTTTTATTAAAACCGTGTTACTTACTAAGTACACCCGAAGGAATTGGAACAAACAAGAGTGGTATTTGTGGTGTCACCGCCAGACACCACACTTGCTAGGTGGTAGCCTTTAAATCGGCCGCGGTCCGTTAGTATACGTCGGACCGCGTGTCGCCACTATCTGTGATTGCAGACCGAGCGCCGCCACACGGCAGGTCTAGAGAGTCTTCCTAGCACTCGCCCCAGTTGTACAGCCGACTATGCTAGCGATGGTTCACTGACAAAATAAGCTCTCATTTGCCGAGACGATAGTTAGCATAGCCTTCAGCTAAGTCATTTGCTACGACCTAGCAAGGCGCCATTATCAGTTGCTATTGATATTGTAAAGAGTGTACAGACAAGAGCTACGTTCAACTTTAATGGATTAAAGTTAAGTATTCCAGCAGTTACGTACGTTTTCTGTTAGTCTCATTTCCTTGACCTGTTCCAGACCTCACGCCAGCCTGCGTGAGCTAAAACGCGTGCCTTTCGGCTTCCTCTCATAGTGGGTTGGCTGTCTTGCCAATCCACAACAGTTTGGCGACGAGGCCAATTCGCGTTCGTAACTATACTGCCCTGATTTACTTCTGTAATGGCTTCGCCACAATCTCCAGATGTACTGTCCGAATTTTATCGCTTACAGAACCAGCAGACGCAGGCCTTACTGGATGCCCTTGGACAGCTCGTCCAGGGTCAACGTGCAATGCAAAACGATGCGGCAGCCGCCGCTCCACCGCTCACGCAGCCACAACACGCAGTAGCACCACCTTTTCGTCCTTTTGATGCGGCACTGGAAAGCTGGACGGAGTGGTCACGCCAATTTGGATTCCATCTCGCCGCCTACAGAATTCAAGGTAATGAGCGGCAGCCTTATCTCCTTTCGTCCATCAGTGTCCACATGTACCATGTGATAGTCAAATTATTTCCCCGACGCGACGTAGCAACTCTGTCCTACGAAGAAATTTTGCCTGCATTAGAGGCATATTTCAAAGAATCAGTCAATGTAGTTGCGAAAAGGTATACCTTCTTTCGTACAAAACGCACAGCAGGTCAGACTAATCGGGAGTGGGTTGCAACCTTGCAAGGCCCTACTAGGGATTGTGCTTTTGAGTGTGAATGTGGACTCCCTTATTCAGATTCTATGGTACGTGATGCAATTGCACAGAACGTTTCAGATGTTCGTATATGGGAACAGATTTTGAAACTAGTCAGTCCCTCCCTTCAACAGGTGGTGGACATATTGGATCGGCAGGACACACTTGACTTTGCTCAGGAATCATTTGAAACTTTGCCACGCGTGTGTCAGGTTAACCGGCCCGCCGGGCGAGCTCCACGGAACAGTAAACAGTCCTCGCGCCTGGCCGCACCAAAGCCGCCTGGCTCTCAGCCACATGTACCGCACCAGCGAGCAAATGCAGTGAAATCATGCCCGCGGTGTGCTACTAGACATTCGCGTGAGAATTGCCCGTCATGCCAGGCTATTTGCTTTTTCTGTAATAAAAAAGGACATGTTCAAAGTGTTTGCCAGAAAAAGCTCCAATCGGAAGCTCAAAACCATTCTAGGCCCTTTGCTTCGCGCCGGAATCGGAATCGAACCAAGGATATTCAGACTCGCGACACTTCGCACATGGAAATTCATGTAGTTCATTCCACTCCGTCCAGTGCTACTCTCTCTTACAGTGACTGTGTTCGTCCCACAAAAAGTGAGCGTCGACATCGCCGGAACTCCCGTCAAGTCGCAACTGATTTTGTACCAGTGTCAGTTCACGATGCACGTGCCAGTCGCTCTTGGCGTCAGCAGGACAATAAACTTTTTGTGGACTTGGACATTAACGGCAAAGTGATACCATTCCAGCTCGATACCGGAGCTGCAGTATCACTGATCAATCACGACACGTACGAACAGCTGGGCACACCTCCTTTGAGTGCCGCAAATGTTAAGCTAACTACATATTCAGGTCACGGGCTCCCTGTGTTAGGACAGTGCAGCCTTCTTGCAACATACAAGGGACAAACAAAACTTGTGTCATTGTACGTCCTTCGTTCTTCTTCTGCAGTGAACTTGTTTGGTTTAGATTTATTTCAGTTGTTTAACTTGTCTATAGTCAATCAGGTTCTCTCAGTGAACCAGACTGTGCCTTCAGACATTGTTTCTCGTCTATGTGAAGAATTTGCAGACATTTTTGCACCGGGCCTTGGTTGCGCTAAGAACTATAAAGCACATTTGGTACTGAAAGTCAACGCGTAACCGAAATTTTTCAGAGCGCGCAATGTTCCCCACGCATTGCGTGGTGACGTCGCAAAAACATTACACGATTTGGAATCACAAGGTATAATTGAACGTGTGCAGGCTTCTCTCTGGGCATCACCCTTAGTAATTTTGCAAAAACCTTCCGGAAAATTGAGACTTTGTGTGGATTTCAAGGCAACCGTGAATCCACAACTAGTGACTGCAACTTTTCCTTTACCTCCCCCCGGAAGATCTTTTTGACAAACTGTGCCCGGGTAAATATTTTTCAAAGTTGGATCTAGCAGATGCGTACTTGCAAATACCGGTGGACGACGAACCCCAGCGCGTCTTGGTGGTTAACACGCATCTTGGTTTGTACCGATTCAAACGATTGCCATTCAGGTGTGCATCCGTCCCTGCCTTGTTTCAGCAATATCTACAAACTGTTTGTGCGTCGGTCCCTACTGCAGCAAACTATCTGGACGATATTGTGATCTCTGGAAAGACGGAAGAAGAACATTTAGCCAATCTCAGAACATTATTTCAGGTCTTGCGACAAAATGGTCTTCGCTTGCGGAAGGACAACTGTGAGTTTTTTGCTCGTGACTTACCGTATCTGGGCCATGTACTCAATGCCCAAGGCATACATCCCAGTCCAGAGCACCTCCGTGCCATACAAGACTTGCCTTCGCCGCGAAATTTGAAGCAGCTACAGAGTGTGCTGGGCAAAATTAACTATTACCATCTCTATGTGCGCCACGCCTCTTCCATTTCAGCTCCGCTTCATCGCTTACGCCCTAGAGGTGTTCCGTTCGTCTGGACGACGGAATGCGAACGCGCCTTTCGCCAGTTGAAATCGGCGTTGCTTTCCAATACTTGCCTTACGCCATTCGATCCCCGGAAGCCCCTTTTGTTGATGGTGGATGTATCGGATTTCGGGATCGGTGCTGTGCTTGCGTATAAAGATGGTTCGCACGATCGCCCTATTGCCTTTGCGTCCAAATTGCTCTCGTCTGCGCAAAGAAATTATTCACAGATCGAGAAAGAAACCTCGGCTCTCGTATTTGGTGTTACAAAGTTTCATGATTTCTTGTATGGTCGTCACTTTACCATCATCACAGACCACAAACCTTTGACATCGCTTTTTCACCCGACCAAGCCTGTACCTCTACGTACAGTGCAGAAATTCATTCGCTGGTCTATTTTCCTCTCGCAGTACCGCTACGATATCTTGTATCGGTCCACTGCTAAGCACGGAAACCCCGATGCGTTGTCCCGTTTGCCTGTTGCTGAGGATAGAGCATTCGATTCCTCCGAACTTGCTTGCATGTTCATTGATTCAGAAACCGATGACGTGGCCGACTCGTTTCCAATTGATTTTCGTCGTGTAGCTACAGCCACAGCTGCTGACCCTGTCCTTGCTACCGTTCTGCGTTTTGTTGCTACGCAATGGCCCTTGTCATAGTCACGGATCGGGATCCATTGGTTCGCCGATTTTTTGCTCACAAGGAGAGACTTTTTGTACGACGTGGTGTTTTGCTGTTGCGTTCTGATAATGATCAGTCCAGGGTCGTGGTCCCACGTTCGTTACAGTCCTCTGTCTTACAGCTTCTCCACCAAGGACATTGGGGTATAGTGAGAACGAAACAACTTGCTCGTCAACACTGTACTTGATTCGGAATCGTGCCGCGATTACGAATATGTGCTCTTCTTGCATGGTGTGTGCCGAACAACAGTCCGCACCACTGCGGAAATTCTTTGCATGGCCAAAAGCCACTTCCCCTTGGCAACGCTTACACATCGATTTTGCTGGTCCCTTCTGGAATGCTCGATGGTTGGTTGTGGTCGATTCATTCAGTAATTTTCCTTTTGTTGTCCGGATGTCTTCCACGACGTCATCTGCCACCATCCAAGCGTTATCCGCTATCTTTTGCATTGAAGGTCTTCCGCAGACAATTGTTTCCGACAATGGCCCACAATTCATGTCCGCAGAATTTCAGTCATTCTGCAAGGCCAATGGTATTCAACATCTGACATCCGCGCCGTTTTCGCCTCAGTCAAACGGTGCCGCTGAACGATTGGTCCGGACTTTCAAGTCACAGATGTTGAAGTTAATAGAGGCGCATTCTCGGGAGGACGCGTTATTGCTCTCAGCCCCGAGATGGTCGCTCGCTGGCTGAGTTGCTCCACGGTCGCCCTCATCGAACCTTGATGTCTTTGCTACATCCGCCGCATCAGGTTCCTGTGCAGCGGCAGAAACCTGCTTTTGCCCCAGGCGACGTTGTATACTATCGCAACTATCGAGGATCACGGCGTTGGCTCGCAGGGCGCATTCTTCGCTGCCTCGGCCGCGCTATGTATCTGGTTTTGGGGGCCTCTGGTGAGGTGTGTCGGCATCTCAATCAGCTGCGCCTCTGTTGTCGCACGGGTTCTGCTGCTCCCCGTCTGCTTTCAGCGCCGGTGCCGTCCGGTCAGCGCCCTGGGGACCCATCTACTGGCTCGCCTCAGCCCCAGGTGTTACCGACGCTGCCTTCCATTTTGCCCCATGGCGACGCGCCGCCGCCGCCGCCGCCGCCGCCGCCGCCGCCGCCGCCTGTTCTCCCGCCGGCGACGCCCGCAGTGGACGCGTCGCTGCAACCGCCAGGCGCCTCCCTGGGTCACGCGCCGCCGATCGCTTCCCGTGACCCGTTGTACTCCGCCATGGACTTCTTGCCGGCTCCGGACCACATGAAGTCTTCGCCCGTCGGGTGCCCCGACCCGATGGAGGTCGACCCTTCGGCCCCTCCTGTCTCTTTACGGGCGCCTACACCGCATGTTGGCGTGCATCCTGGACTAAGTTTTCAGGCGTTTCCTAGCTCCCCTCGGACCGAATGGCAGGGTGCGGGTGGCACAGCCTCGCCTGTTGTTAGGCTCCCCCCCTCGTCGCTTACGCCAACATGGGGTCCTTATGCCACAACCGTCCGCCGATTTGCGGGGGAGGAATATGGTGTCACCGCCAGGCACCACACTTGCTAGGTGGTAACCTTTAAATCGGCCGCGGTCCGTTAGTATACGTCGGACCCGCGTGTCGCCACTATCAGTGATTGCAGACCGAGCGCCGCCACACGGCAGGTCTAGAAGTCTTCCTAGCACTCGCCCCAGTTGTACAGCCGACTTTGCTAGCGATGGTTCACTGACAAAATAAGCTCTCATTTGCCGAGACGATAGTTAGCATAGCCTTCAGCTAAGTCATTTGCTACGACCTAGCAAGGCGCCATTATCAGTTGCTATTGATATTGTAAAGAATGTACAGACAAGAGCTACGTTCAACTTTAATGGATTAAAGTTAAGTATTCCAGCAGTTACGTACGTTTTCTGTTAGTCTCATTTCCTTGACCTGTTCCAGACCTTACGCCAGCCTGCGTGAGCTAAAACGCGTGCCTTTCGGCTTCCTCTCATAGTGGGTTGGCTGTCTTGCCAATCCACAACAGTATTATAAGCAGCAGCATGTCAATTGAACCATAAATCTTTCTACTTTAAAACGTCTTTTGTCATAAGTTTCATATAAAAATACGTTATAATTTACACATTTTGGTGTTGAAACTAATAATTTTTCCACTAAATCATGTATTGATGTGGGAAGACACTATATTTGTCTCCAGGGAATTAGTACTCATACGCGATCTAGAAGGAGTGTAATCATAAGTAGGTCGTTATTGTCAAGTTAGTGCTTATGTTGGGATCGGTCAATAGTAGCCGAATCCCAATTACTTCTAACCAGTTCCCAAACTTGGAGCATCTCGTAGCTACGTATGTAAGACTGTTTAAAAATTTAACTGTCTATTAACTTAGGTATTTTGAACAAGTTTTTCTGCATTTTTTTAGCCGGGCGCTGTGGCCGAGCGGTTCTTAGCGCTTCAGTCTGGAACCGCGCGACCACTACGGTCGCAGGTTAGAATCCTGCCTCGGGCATGGATGTGTGTGATGTCCTTAGGTTAGTTAGGTTTAAGTGGTTCTAAGTTCTAGGGGACTGAAGACCTCAGATGTTTAGTCCCATAGTGCTCAGAGCCATTTGAACCAATTTTTACATTTTTAAAAAATACGTTCTCTCGTAAAGTGTGGAGCAATAACCGATGTCACTGGTAAGTTCACAAAATTACCACCACGTATAGTTGTAAAACATCAGTCACTGTCTTTAGATACAAACACCTTATTTGTTTTATGTACGTAAGTTTTTAAGAAATGTAAAATAACAAACAAAATTATAAAACATACGAATCGTAAAATAAAGTTAATATATGTTGTTAACGCATTACGCATCTAAAGTAAGCGCTGTAGATTGATATGATGTACGCTAAAGCCAGCTATGCTGCAACTGTAAACAGCGGCCTCAGTGTGACTACAACACGTGTTTTATGACTGACTCACATTTAAAGTTTACGCAATTGTACATTTAATAAGGCATTTATATTAACTTAATGTAAATGGTTCTTTGTATGTTCTGTAACACTGAAAATTGGCACACTGTGACCGATGTCTGGATCTCCAATAAGCATTTTATGGGACTGATTGCTGAAACCTTTTACTACTTGACGGCAAGATGAGTGGACTTGACAGAATATCAGAAACGAGCTATGAATTTGGATGTGCTCGTGGCCACATCGTGAGTGAAGTTGACTGATATGTAGCTGTATCAACCAATTTTATATCTAATCTCAAATATCGGCCTTAATTTGAGGAAGAAATTTCTGAGAATGTACGTCTGGAGTACAGCATTTTATGGTAGTGAAACATGGACCGTGGGAAAATAAGAACAGAAGAGAATCAAAGCATTTGCAATGTGATGCCACAGACGAATAACGAAAATTAGGTGGACTGATAAGGTAATGTATGAGGAGGTTCTGCGCAGAATGGGAGAGGAATATGTGGGAAACACTCATAAGGAGAAGGGACAGGATGATAGGACATCTGTTAAGACATGATGGAATGACTTCCATGGTACTAGAGGGATATATAGAGGGCAAAAACTGTAGAGGAAGACAGAGATTGGAATACATCCAGCAAATAATTGAGGACGTAGGTTGCAAGTGCTACCCTGAAATGAAGAGGTTAGCACAGGAGAGGAATTCGTGGCGGGCCGCATCAAACAAAAGACTGATGACTCTCCCTCCCCAAAAAAAGAAAAAAAAAAACAAATTAGTGTGCTCAGGCCATTTAAAGAGGTGCTGCTTCGAGAGGTGTCGTTGATTTAGAAGAAACATGCCTATATGTTTCCGTACAGAAAGGGAACCATTATGCTCATCCTATCCTGGACGTTGTCGACCACCTCTACTACGGTGTCTGCTGTATCCGGTCAGGCGTTAAGGATGAATGCACGAATTTAGGAAAGTCAAACCTGTAACGAAAGGGTGTTCAAAAATTTCCTTGGACTCCAGGCCGCTACAAATTATTAAACAGGATGTACCAGAGCCTTAGGATCAAACTTGTGCAGGCTGTGGAGCGTCCTAAACTATTTTCAGATCAGGAGCCACGGTGGGATAATAGGTTTCTGTCGATGGCAGGTGTTGAATGGTGAAGCTTGCGTGGCACATGTCTGTAAATGTCTTACGTTTTTTGCGACTTGGTGACACGACCTTGATAACCAATACAGAATCATCCATCGTGGATTATTTTCTTATCGGGTGGGTAAATGTTGGGATGTTTAGAATGTCAGTAGAGAGAAGGAGGAACTCGTTGGTAAGATGTTGTCACGCATTATTGTGCAGTAGACATCACTAGTAATTGGAGGGCGAGAGGCAGCGGTGTTTTAAGCACTGCCGTAATGTTCTCATTGAGTTTGTCGTCACTTTGAACACTTGCTTTGAGCTTAAGTTGTAGGGTATAAATATTAATTTCTAATCGTCAGTTACTTATCTGTGAGTACTCAATTTATGAAATTCTACCATCTCTGTAGCTATGAAACGGAACTTCAGCACGCTGTATACAGGGTGGTCCACTAATCGTGACTGGGTCAAATATCTCACGAAATAAGCGTCAAACGAAAAAACTGCAAAGAACGAAACTTGTCTAGCTTGAAGGGGCAAACCACACGGCGCTATGGTCGGCACGCTCGATGGCGCTGCCATAGGTCAAACGGATATCAACTGCGTTTTTTTTTTTAAATAGGAACCCCCATTTTTATTACATATTCGTGTAGTACATAAAGAAATATGAATGTCTTAGTTGGACCACTTTTTTCGCTTTGTGATAGATGGCATGGCGCTGTAATAGTCACAAACATATGGCTCACAATTTTAGACGAATAGTTTTTAACAGGTAGGTTCTTTAAATTAAAATACAGAACGCTGGTAGGTCTGAACATGTTATTTCGATTGTTCCAATGTGATTCGTGTACCTTTGCGAATTTATCATTTCTGAGAACGCATGCTGTTACAGCGTGATTACCTGTAAATACCACATTAATGCAACAAATGCTCAAAATGATGTCCGTCAACCTCAATGCATTTGGCAATACGTGTAACGACATTCCTCACAACAGCGAGTAGTTCGCCTTCCATAATATTCGCACATGCATTGATAATGCGCTGACGCATGTTGTCAGGCGTTGTCGGTGGATCACGATAGCAAATATCCTTCAACTTTCCCCACAGAAAGAAATCCGTGGACGTCAGATGCGATGAACGTGCGGGCCATGGTGTGGTGCTTCGACGACCAATCCATCTGTCATGCAGTACCCTATTCTATACCGCTTCAACCGCACGCGAGCTATGTGCCGGACATCCATCATGTTGGAAGTACATAGCCATTCTGTCATGCAGTGAAAAATCTTGTAGTAACATTGGTAGAACATTACGTAGGAAATCAGCATACATTGCACCATTTAGATTGCCATCGATAAAATGGGGGCCAATTATCCTTCTTCCCATAATGCCGCACCACACATTAACCCGCCAAGGTCGCTGATGTTCCACTTGTCGCAGCCGTCGTGGATTTTCCGTTGCCCAATAGTGCATATTATGCCGGTTTACGTCACCGCTGTTGGTGAATGATGCTTCGTCGTTAAATAGAACTCATGCAGAACTGTACAAGTCGTCGCAATGCAATTCCTGGTGCATATAAATATGGTACGGGTGAAATCGATGTTGATGTAGCATTCTCAACACCGACGTTTTTGAGATTCCCGATTCTCGCGCAATTTACCTGCTACTGATGTGCGGATTAGCTGCGACAGCAGCTAAAACATCTACTTGCAGGTAGTGGTTGACGTTTAACATGTGGTTGAACACTTCCTGTTTCGTTAAATAGCATAACTATCCGGCGAACGGTCCGGACACTTGGCTGATGTCGTCCAGGATACCGAGCAGCATACATAGCACACGCCCGTTGGGCATTTTGATCACAATAGCCATACATCAACACGATATCGATCTTTTTCGGAAGTGGTAAACGGTCCATTTTAACACGGGTAATGTATCACGAAGCAAATACCGTCCGCACTGGCGGAATGTTACACGATACCACGTACTTATAAGTTTGTGACTATTACAGCGCCATGCCATCTCTCACAAAGCGAAAAAAGTGGTCCAATTAGAACATTCATATTTCTTTACGTAATACACGAATATGTAATAAAAATGGGGGTTCCTATTTAAAAAAAAAACACAGTTGATATCCGTTTGACTTATGGCAGCGCCATCTAGCGGGCCAACCATAGTGCCATTTGGTTTTCCCCTTCAAGCTAAACAAGTTTCGTTCTTTGTAGTTTGTTCGTTTGATGCTTATTTCGTGAGATATCTGGCTCGGTGACTATCAGTGGACCACGCTGTATACTAAGAAGTAGATGACAGCTTTACATAACCATCTCATACTCTGCCGTCCAGCAACTAAACCAGAAGCAAAGTCGCTTAGGTACAATGGTGTGTAGAACTTCAGATACAATGTCAAACATTATCGTTTTGGTGTTATGTTGTAGGGAGGCATAATGTTGCATAGACATAGTGATCTCTAAATCTACGAATACGTTACATTCACCAGTCAGCTTTAATATGACACTGTAGGGTACTCTTTTCCTATGTACGTCTTTTTAAGAATGAGCGAGCACATCGAAGAGCGCAAGTGGATGAGCTCTCGGAACGAACGGTAATTCGGCTAGTGAATTAGCCAGCACTTTTCCAAGACTGAAGTCCCATCGCACACGTGGCGGATGCGTTGGAGAGACGTATTGCAGCGAGCCCACATGCACCAACGGCCATCCAGTACTTGTCAACGGCGGCTGTGGACGAATGGAACGCTCTGCCAAAGGAACTCCTTACCAACCTTGTGGTCAGGATGGGAGCACGTTGCAGAACTTGCACTGCCCTCGCGGTGATCACACACCCTATTAACAAGCACATCCTGACTTTTGTCACATCCAGAAGACATAATAAATTGCCGTGAATTCAGTGTCACCAGCGTTTTTGAATAAAACTGACATTTTGTTCGCCTCATTGCGTATTTTTTTCAGTTACCCTCTATACTATACTTTGGCTTGTTCTGTTGCTGTACGGTTCCTTGGCCGTGACACATCTTCCGGAAGTTACTTTCATCCTGAAGTTCTAGGCACCACGGTGTAATTAGAATGATACAAGAGACAGCGTTGTGCGATTAAAGTGCGATAAATTTTCTGAATACAGCAAATATAAATCAATTCGGTTGTTCGAAACGCAGTTTGCCCTTCCCTCGCATGTGTTCCTGAGACCCATGCTTGTAGGGAAACAGGCAGTTTCCACATTTATAGATTTTGGAAAGCGTTTGATACAGTGCCACACTGCAGGCTGTTTCGGAAGTTCTGAGAATATAGAATAGGGTGTCAGACTTGCGAGTGGCTCGACGTAACAGAACTCAGTAGATACGTTGTCCCCGACGGCAGGTGTTCATTAAAGACAAAGGTCCCGTTTGGAGTACTGGTTCTCAAACGTTTTCGTTCACTGCACACTATAGATAGCAGAAAGTTCCCGTGGAACGCTGGCATATGTCTTGGCAATAGTGAGAGGGAGCTAACGTACGAATCAGCAACAATACAAGAGCCTTCGTCTAGCACGCTCACAGATGACCTTTATCTGTCAGTTTTTTGTAGCCTGCAGTCCTAACGGAGTCCATCTTTAGGCAAATTTTGACGCTGATTTTTAGTTACACACGTGTATGCATTGTCCAGTTAATGCGTTAATTTTTCAGTATGAACAAGTTTTTGACTAAAAGGAAAAAAATTGAAGAAGACTCAGTCACAGAAACAAATAACAGTAACGAAAGTGAGAACGAACCGATTCCAAAAGTAAGCAGAGAAGCCTAATGGAACATTCCGTAAGGACCAAGAGAATTATTTAAACGTTGGATCTATGTTCAGTGAGCTTGAAAACTGTCCCTTACCAGAATGTATGATATCAGGAAAAAACTAGGCAATGAATCCATGATGGTAGTAAACTGAAAAGACATTTGAGTAGCAAACATAGTCGTTTATCTGGGAAACATAAGAACTATTGTAGCCGATTGAGTTCATCACCAGAAAAGGAAGCCAAAGTTATGGTACGGAGAGCAACTATTTCTGAAAAGGCACAAGTGGCCACTTACAGAGTTCCCGAAATAGAGGCGAAACTAACGCAATCCCATACTATTGCAGACGTCATTTTTCCTACATGTAAGGAAATAATGACATCGATGTTAGGTGGTGGCGCCGAGTTGTAAATATCTTTGGTTCCATTATCAAACGATACTATTTTCTGCGAATTGATGACATCTCTTCAGATATCCAGTACGATGCACATGAGAAACGAAGTATCAATCATATATTTTCGCTACGGTTAGACGAGTCAACTGATATAACTAAGAAATGACAATTGCTTAGTCACCTAAGATTTGTTGATGAGAGTTGGATTAATGCACATTTCCTTCCGTGTACTGAATTGCCCTCAGCGTCAAATGGTTCATATGTGTGCAATTCTATATACAGCACCTTGTAAAAAACCTACTGTCTTGGAAAAGTTGTCTTTCTGTTTGCACAGATGGAGCACCAGCAATGACTGGAAGGTTCAAAGGATTTGAGGCCAGACTAAGATAAGATTTCCCGACCGTAGGTTCAACAAATTGCTTCATACATCGTGAGGCTCTTGTTGTGAAAACTATTCCAGCAGAATTTGAAAATGTTTCAGATTCAGTCAGTCAAGGCAAATTTCATTAAGTCTGGGGCACTTAAGGTACGACTCCTCAAACACTTGTGCCGTGAAGCGGGATGTCGATATATTGCTTTCGCTCTGCGTACAGAGATCCGCTGTTTGGCAAAAGGTCGAGTTCTGGAAAGATTTTTTGAATTGAGAACAGAGCTATTAAATACGTGTAGCGTCGAAAAACCACACTTTGCAGTTCCGTTAAATGACGAGGAATGGTGTGCAAAGGTAGCCTATTTGACTGACATTTTTTGCCATTTAAATTACGTAAACGAGAGTATGCAACGAAAAGAAGAAAATGTGCTGAAGTCACGTGATAAACTCACCGGGTTCTCAAAAAAACTCGTAATATGGAAATGATACGAGGAAAAGAAAAATTTTAAGATGTTTACTCTTACTTTCGAGGTAGGTCCACATGGTATTACGACCTTCCAACTCGTTTTGAATCATCTCATGACTCTTGAGAACAACATGGCACAAAATTTTACCTCTATGACTGTCGATATATATGACAGGGTGCACGTCTTCAGAACCCATCACCAACCTTTGACTGGAGGAAGAAGATTAGCTGGCAGTACTTCAGACAGACTGAACACTTCACCAGAAATATGATGAACTATCACTTATCAAGTATTCGATCTTAACTAAGAAAGATTACCATGCAAGAGCTGTGAAAGCAGTTCGTACGCTGTTGTATTATTCAACCACCTATTTGTGCTAGCTGGGGTTTTTGGCACTAACTAACATAAAAAGCAACAAACGTGAGCGTCTTCTCTCAGTTGAGCAAGAAATTAACTTGTGCTTCCGTACATTTCCACCACGAATTGAACTTCTGTCTAAGAAATGACATCCTCAAATTTTTCATTGCTGACTCAAACTTATAAGGCATAAACCAATAAATGACCTGTAAATAAGTTTAAGTTCTGGAATATTACTACCTATTCCGTTGTTACCTTTGAAATCTAACTATTCAGTGAAACTATTTCAATTGCTTTTATTAGCAATATCATACACGATTAGAAGCGTAGGGGAACAACTAGCAATATCGCAGCACTGTACTGTGCCGAGGCACATCGGTCTAGAGCAGGATTTAGCAACCTGTGTTCCGGGGGAAGTGAATAAGTGCTGCTCAAAAAATTATTGCTGACATGGTGTTTTCTTCAACACTTTGACGATACTAATTATATTTTCAAAACTTTATTATGATTTATTTGTTATGATTTAACACTGAAGTAATCCTTGAATACAACAATTTTTCCCGTTTTTTAAAAATTTTATTAACATTCAAAATAAACAAGACGTTCTATCGAACTACTAGGATTCTCAAAATGGTGCGTCAGAGAAATATTTTGGGAACCTCTCATCCTGGTTGTCCCGCGGAAGCGTGATAGAATAACTTGTATTTATACAGAAACGATGTGGCGAATAGAGTAAACAGCTATTAGCGACTGATGATGACGCTTTAGCGTACAGGAAAGTACGCTGGTGTAGTGTACCCTGTTTCAGTTCGAAAGTTCCATCAATCATTGCAAAATTCAAATTGGGAAACAACCAGAATTAGTTGGAGCCAGATCCGGCGAATACGGCGGGTGATCCAGGCCTGTGATCCGTTTGCTGACCTAAATCTCGCCGACAATCTTCGCTTTCTGGGCTGAGGCAGTGTCGTGGAGTAGCGACCATGAACCTGGCTGCAGTATTTGGATCAAATTCGACGAATCCTCGCCCACAAGTACAAAACTTAACACACAACTCGCTGCGCTGTCACCATTTTCCGACGAATGTCAGACACGTACTGTTACATTAGGGACCAGGATGTCTGCTGCAACGACGCTTTGACCTTCTATTTCAAGGATCCCAATACCGCAGCTCGACCTAAGATACTATTTCAGTTTGGAATTTCACACGAACGGTCCTAACGGAACTGCGACACACCGTGTAGGAAGGTGCAGGGTGACTTGGATAGAATTTCTGTTTGTTGCGATGAATAACAACTTACTCTAAATGTGGAAAAATTTTGTGCAGATGAGTAGGAGAAGTATCTTGTTCCGTTGAAATGTTCTATTAATGGTGTGATGCTTGACACAGTTACTGCTGTTAAATATCTAGGCGTAAAGTTGCAAAGCAACATGAAATGCAGTGACGGCACAAGGTCAGTTGAAGGGAATGTGAACGATCGAAATCTATTTAGTGAGAGAACTCTAGGAGAGTAAAGCTGCTCATCTATGTAGGAGCCCTGGTTAAGAACGCCTGAACAACCTTCTGTTGAGTACTGCTCGACAGGGATCGCCACCGTGTCGTAAGAAGGAAGATGTCAAATCAACTGAGAGGTGTGCTGATAGATTTGTTACCGATGTGTATACGAGCGTTATTAATATGCTCCGCAAACTCAAATGGAAGTCCCTAGAGGGTAAGGATGTTCTTTCCGCGAAATGCTATTAAGAAAGCTCAGGGAACATGCTTCTGCGACAGGCTGCAGAATGGGTCTTCTGCCACGGGCGTGTATCTCGCGTAATGACAGCGAAGTCAAGATAAACAATTGTTTATTCGGAATTACATAGGTAGTCGTTTTTTCTTATCTTCATTTGCGAGTGTAAAGGAAACAGAATGACTGACAGTGGCGAAAGGTACCATCCGCCATGGAGAGTACGGTGGCTTGTGGGGTATACATGTAGAAATAAAAGATTCTTAATCAAGGTATCTTATCGTACACGATGAAAAAAAAGCGTCGTGATAAAAACTTAATGTCTTCAGCAGCGCTAGTAAAATTAAGAATGTGTAGAAGGAGATAATAATTCGATAACACAAAACTTTAAATAGATATCCATTTCTTCCCAGGTCAGACTGTAGGGCTTCAATTGAGCAGTTTATTCTGAAAATAATTTACGATTGCGAACTTTGTGTAACATATCTCTCCTCTGGCAGCTAACGGTCCATGGAAGCTATATGACGGACAGTGCTGTTGTAGGACTCCTTCCAACTTATTACCTCCACTCGCTGTTCCGATGCGATCGTAAGACGAAATGTAATATCGTTCAAACTCTCATTCTGCCCTCATTTCGTTTAGGCTCATTCTGCTTATGGACACTCGCTTACTGTCATTTGCTTAATTGTGTCACTCTCCTAGTTCAGGTATGACATGTACTGACCTCTATACAGTAAAATGTTTATCAAATGTATGTATCCTTTTTCAATATGCAGAATAAACCTTGACCTGCAATAATAGTAATAACATAAAACGCAAAGACATTTAAAGAGCCTTCAGCTCTATTGCAAAGATATATTATGGTACGTCGTGCATCGTACTCTTACATGGCGTGTTTTTTGTGAAATGAAATCTAATTAAACGATTGTTTAGCGACACTCGCTAGAATCTGCAGTTTTCTTTGGGAGTGAGATACCCAAGATTAACTTTTTTATTACGAGAATTCAGGTCATACAGATAACACCGGATAGGACAGCCTAAATGGTTCAAATGGCTCTGAGCACTATGGGACTCAACTTCTGAGGTCATTAGTCCCCTAGAACTTAGAACTAGTTAAACCTAACTAACCTAAGGACAGCACACACATCCATGCCCGAGGCAGGATTCGAACCTGCTACCGTAGCGGTCTCGCGGTTCCAGACTGCAGCGCCTAGAACCGCACGGCCACTTCGGCTGGCTGGACAGCCTAAAGTTTAAATTATATCAGGTAGGATATTTCAATACAGTGTAGAAATAGCTGTTGAGTGTTTATTTCTGGACACGGTGAGTGTGGCATCAAAATTGCTAACCAGCAAGTAGTATGCATCTGTGCGTCGTGCATGGTGGTGTGAAAGAACAGAGCCTATATCAAGTGGCCAGTCAGGCTGCTCTTACACTGCATTCATCCTATAGTCAACATCACGCACATCAAAATCCTAGAGAATGATTGCTAATGCGTCCTACAATTCTGTCAGAGAAAACATGTAGCGTTAGAACACCGACGGCACTACCGGCAAGGTGTAATATTCCTTTATTTTCAAATATTGCTATAACTCACTTTTACGCAGTTCGTTAATCTTATCCATACGATCTGCGTTATTAATGATAATGCGAAAGATGTCGTCTATGCAAAATAAATTTAGAGCCCAGTTCAGGGACTCACAGTAATTCAAGCTAGTGAGAAGCGGTATGTTTTATGGCTTGTTAGCACGTGAAATGAGACAGGTGTTGTTTATTGCGCAGCTATTTCCAAGACTCGATGTAACGCTACTCGAAACGTCGGTTACTGTACACCAATGGAACGCAGGTAATAACCCTGAGATGAAGTGTGCATCTAATTACACAGTATCTGTCTTGTGTTCGCTTTGCGCCTTCGGAAAGTTCAGACGTGGAAGAGTAGCGCTCCGCTAGTGTCACCAGCTCAGTTTCGATATTTACTTTAAGAGTGTTGATCAGAGTAAAATTTAAGATTCTCTTCGCAAAATTAATGGCTAGTCACCACCATTGCCCGTGACAATGTTACAAACAATAACGGAAGTGAACTGCACAATGATAGTGAAGTATCAGCGACAGAACTGGGTGCTGTGATAATGGACGCTTTAAATTCTATGAACAGAATAGACAATATTCTAGTGAAAGATGAAAACATGTAGATGACAAGTCCTGAGAAGAGCTCACGGTAGTGACTGATGAACGACAGGAACAACGACCAGCAAAGGAGCAGTTCCTATGAAGTGTTGTGTGTGAATGTCGTTATACAAGGTATGTCCACAAAGTATGTTCCGTTTCGTTATATGAAACAAACGTGTACAGATACAGAAAAAATATTTATTGTACATAAATCTACAACTGTTAAATTACTTTTCTACATAGCTTCCAAAATTTTGTAGGCACTTGTCATAGCGTGGCACAAGTTTTTGTGTGCCTTCTTCATAGAAGATTGCCGCCTGTGTATTCAACCATGTGGTAACACGTTCTTTCAGCTCGTCATCATGGTGGTTGAAGTGTTCACCACCAAGAACAGATTTTAGGTGTAAGAAGAGATGAAGTAGCGTGGTCCGGGATGTACGGAGGATGATCGAACGCGTCCCTGTGAAAATTCCGTAAGAGTTGTTTGGTCACATTCGCCCTGTGAGATCGGGCCTTATCGTAGAAAAAAAAAAACACCACCTTTTGACAGTAATCTTCGGCGCTTGTTCTTTATTGCGCGGCGCAATTTCTTAATGGTCTCGCAGTAACCATGTGCTTTGATTATTTGGCTTCGTGGTAAGAAATCAATCAGCAAAACGCCTTTTCTGTCCCAAAAAAGGTGCACATGACTTTTCGAGATGTCAAGATTTGCTTAGGCTTAACCTTGGTTGGGGATGATGCGTGCCCCCATTCCACTGATTGCTTTTTTGTTTCAGGAGTGTCATAAGATACCCAAGTTTCATCCCCCTTGACTAGCCGAAAAAGAAAACCATCGCCTTCTCTATCGTAGCGTGTCAAAAACTGAAGTGCACTGCCAATCCGTTGTTTTCTGTGTTGTTCAGTAAGAATTTTGGGTATCCAACGTGAGAATAGTTTTCGAAATTTCAGTTTTTCTGTAACAATTTCATGAATTAGTGATCTAGAGATATGCAGAACTTCCAAAGGGTATTACGGCTGACATTATAAAGAAGCACTCCAATGCACACGTCGCAGCAGCGATCTTAAAATGGCGTACATGTCTTCTCCTTGAGGCAGAGTAACTGCCACGCATGCTCAGAACTGCGATCGTAGCGCTGCCGCGGATAGAAATAGAGACGTAACTTACATTGTGGACGACCCTTGTAATAACACATCTAGAGATCACATGGAAGCTGCAGCAGCTTGTGCAGTACCAGTACGTCGTAGACCTCCAGGTATAAAGCAAGGATTAAAATGTGGGTCGCCTACATCCTATGTGTGTGGGTCAACTATTACCTGGTGAGTACGAAGACGTACAATGGTGTGCAAAACTTAAGAACAAAAGTAACATTCACGTCTCACTGCCAAGTAACATAGTCCGATGAAGTCTGTATCATACACGTACTCATGGAAAAAAATCGTAATACCAAAAAATAACTAACGTAGAATAATGAAATGAATAGATTTGTCTTGGTAACATATTTAAGTGGTTAAGATTGCAAGGTAACACAATTTAAGTGCAAGATAAGCCATTGAAAATGTGAAGTACTGCTACATTAATAAAAGGTGTAGTCGCCAGAATGTTGAATGCAAGCGTGAAAACGCGTATGCATTGTGTTGTACAGGTGTCGCATGTCAGTCAGTTCCATGCCTGTTGTATTTGGTCAGTCAATACGGGGACGGTTAATGCTTTAATGCTGTTTGTGGATGACACTGGAGTTGCTGTCCGATGATGTCCGATATGTGCTCGACTGGAGACGGATCTAGTGCTGGAGCAGACCAAAACAACATGTCGACACTCTGTAAAGCACGCTGGGTTACAACAGCGGTATGTGGGCGAGCGTTATCCTGTTGGAAAACACTCCCTGGAATACTGTTCATGAATGGCAGCACAACAGGTCGACTCACCAGACTGACGTACAAATATGCAATCAGGGTGCGTGGGATATCCACAAGAGAGTTCCAGCTGTCATTTGAAATGGACCCCAGGCCATAAATTCAGATGAAGGTGCAGTGTGTTAAGCACAGAGACAGCTTGGTTGCAGGCTCTCAACCTCTTAACCATACACGGCCATCACTGCACGAGGCAGAACCAGCTTTCATCAGGAAGCTCAACAGACCTCCACTCTAACCTGTAACGAGCTCTCGCTTGACAACACAGAAGCAGTTAATGGAGGTAGTTTGGTGTCATTGAAATATGCGCTACAGGGCGTCTGACTCGGAGCTATCATTGAAGTAACAGATTTGTAACGGCCCTTTGTCTCACTGTGATGCCAACTGCTGCTCAAATTGTTGCTGGAGATACCTTATGATGCATCAGAGCCATACGCCGAACACGATGGTCTCCTCTCTCGGAAGTGCGTCGTGGCCGTCCAGGGCCCAGTCTTCTTGCGACCGCACATTCTCGTGACTATTACTGCCAGTAATCACGCAAAGATGCTACATTCCTGTAAACTCTTTTTGCAATATCGCAAAACGAACATCAACATTTCGTTTCCCAATCACACGACCTCCTTCATACTCAGGGTGGTATTACTAACGACGTCTTTTTCGTTTTAAAGGCATTTATTGACTATGATCGGCTCACAACATTCAGTCTCAAAGGTAACTGACGGACACGACCGTTACAGCATGCATTTAAGGCAAACGTGATCTGCATTGTCACAGTGGCGCTATTAGCGCCACTCTTACGGAACAGATGTAAATTTTGAATAAACGTTACCTTCCAGATATTGGAACACGCCTACCGACTGTGTTTTATGTCGCGCAACTCGTTCTCGGTGTTGCGATTTTCTTCCGTCATTGTAGAAAGAACTGTTACAGTACAGAAGGTAACGGAAAGATACACTCAGCGTTCATGTGTGCACTACCTGTTCCCATCTATCTTCAGTTTGAGGGTAGCTCAGCAATGTGAAATTTTCTCGTTTCACTGGCCCTAGTGTTAAAGTGCGGAGGCATAATGCGGCGTCGGCGAATTGACCAAATGGTTCAAATGGCACTGAGCACTATGGGACTTATCTTCTGAGGTCATCAGTCCCCTAGTACTTAGAACTACTTAAACCTAACTAACCTAAGGACATCACACACCTCCACGCCCGAGGCAGCATTTGAACCTGCGACCGTAGCGGTCGCGCAGTTCCAGACTGTAGCGCCTAGAACCGCTCGGCCACTCGGGCCGGCGCGAATTGACCTCCAAATATTTAAACACATTACACTCGTCCGTCAAAAATATAGTTGTGCTGTATTGTTCCTCATGTGCGTCTTCTCAGAGGTGAATTCGGCTCTGACTTCATTTTATGCACGACAATTAGCGATCGCATGGAACAGGGCGGTTGAAGGAACTCTTACAAACCGAGGATTGTGAGACCCAACTCGCTCTATTTGTTCATGAGACCCAGAAAATATTAGATACAGGCTCCCAGGTAGATGCTATTTTCCTTGACTTCCGGAAGGCGTTCGATACAGTTCCGCACTGTCGCCTGATAAACAAAGTAAGAGCCTACGGAATATCAGACCAGCTGTGTGGCTGGATTGAAGAGTTTTTAGCAAACAGAACACAGCATGTTGTTCTCAATGGAGAGACGTCTACAGACGTTAAAGTAACCTCTGGCGTGCCACAGGGGAGTGTTATGGGACCATTGCTTTTCACAATATATATAAATGACCTAGTAGATAGTGTCGGATGTTCCATGCGGCTTTTCGCGGACGATGCTGTAGTATACAGAGAAGTTGCAGCATTAGAAAATTGCAGCGAAATGCAGGAAGATCTGCAGCGGATAGGCACTTGGTGCAGGCAGTGGCAACTGACCCTTGACATAGACAAATGTAATCTATTGCGAATACATAGAAAGAAGGATCCTTTATTGTATGATTATATGATAGCGGAACAAACACTGGTAGCAGTCACTTCTGTAAAATATCTGGGAGTATGCGTACGGAACGATTTGAAGTGGAATGATCATATAAAATTAATTGTTAGTAAGGCGGGTGGCAAGTTGAGATTCATTGGGAGAGTCCTTAGAAAATGTAGTCCATCAACAAAGGAGGTAGCTTACAAAACACTCGTTTGACCTATACTTGAGTATTGCTCATCAGTGTGGGATCCGTACCAGATCGGGTTGACAGAGGAGATACAGAAGATCCAAAGAGGGGCGCGTTTCGTCACAGGGTTATTTGGTAACCGTGATAGCGTTAGGGAGTTGTTTAGCAAACTCAAGTGGCTGACTGGAAGAGAGGCGCTCTACATCGCGGTGTAGCATGCTGTCGAGGTTTCGAGAGGGTGCGTTTCTGGATGAGGTATCGAATATATTGCTTCCCCCTACTTATACCTCCCGAGGAGATCACGAATGTAAAATTAGAGCGATTCGAGCGCGCACGCAGGCTTTCCGGCAGTTGTTCTTCACGGGAACCATACGCGACTGGAACAGGAAAGGGAGGTAATGACAATGGTACGTAAAGTGTCCTCCGCCACACACCGTTGGGTGGCTTGCAGAGTATATGTAGATGTAGATGTCGGATATTCGGAGAATGGACTAGCCTGTCCGTTCCCCGACCGAAATGTCAACGAGAACATGTGGCATGCGTTAAGCAGACGTACTGCAGCACGTTCACGCACACCAACGACTATCCGTCCAGGAATGGATCGTCCTAACGAAGTAACTCCTTTCCATCTTGTGGCCAGTATGGGGGCATTTTGTCGACCACGTACTACCGCCCGTGGTGATCAAACACAGTGTTAATAACCATGTACGGCCTCTTGTAATGTCCAGGGGACCCTCATGAACCGGCGTAACATCAGTGTGACTATTGTGTTTGAGTAAAAGTAACATTCTTGATGCCGTTAATTACGAACAGACAAGGGTTCACAGGTAGATGTGTTTCTTGATTTCCGCAAGGCTTTCGATACAGTTCCCCACAGTCGTTTAATGAACAAAGTAAGAGCATATGGACTATCAGACCAATTGTGTGATTGGATTGAAGAGTTCCTAGATAACAGAACGCAGCATGTCATTCTCAATAGAGAGAAGTCTTCCGAAGAAAGGGTGATTTCAGGTGTGCCGCAGGGGAGTGTCTTAGGACCGTTGCTATTCACAATATACATAAATGACCTTGTGGATGACATCGGAAGTTCAATGAGGCTTTTTGCAGATGATGCTGTGGTGTATGGAGAGGTTGTGACATTGGAAAATTGTACTGAAATGCAGGAGGACCTGCAGCGAATTGACGTATGGTGCAGGGAATGGCAATTGAATCTCAATGTGCTGCGAATACATAGAAAGATAGATCCCTTATCATGTAGCTACAAAATAGCAGGTCAGCAACTGGAAGCAGTTAATTCCATAAATTATCTGGGAGTACGCATTAGGAGTGATTTAAAATGGAATGATCATATAAAGTTGATCGTCGGTAAAGCAGATGCCAGACAGAGATTCATTGGAAGAATCCTAAGGAAATGCAATCCGAAAACAAAGGAAGTAGTTTACAGTACGCCCACGCTTGTTCGCCCACTGCTTGAATACTGCTCAGCAGTGTGGGATTCGTACCAGATAGGGTTGATAGAAGAGACAGAGAAGATCCAACGGAGAGCAGCGCGCTTCGTGACAGGATCATTTAGTAATCGCGAAAGCGTTACGGAGATTATAGATAAACTCCACTGGAAGACTCTGCAGGAGAGACGCTCAGTAGCTCGGTACGGGCTTTTGTTAAAGTTTCGGGAACATACCTTCACCGAGGAGTCAAGCAGTATGTTGCTCCCTCCCACGTATATCTTGCGAAGAGACCATGAGGATAAAATGAGAGAGATTAGAGCCCACACAGAATCATACCGACAATCCTTTCCACGAACAATACGAGACTGGAATAGAAGAGAGAACCGATAGAGGTACTCAGCGTACCCTCCGCCACACACCGTCAGGTGGCTTGCGGAGTATGGATGTAGATGTAGATGTAGAAACAGATAAGATATACTAGTGCGATTGAGTAGGTAAGCGATGCAGCTATGACTAAGCAAGGTAAATATTTTAACACAAGAGAAATAATAGGAAGTGAAATAAAGGAAAACTGGGGCATGTGAGTAAGAGGGGTAATTCATAACAGGGCCTGAATGGGACTGAACCATGGCGAAATGTCACGGTTCGTCCTCTGCGTTCCCTGTTGTCTGTAGCGCGTTCCTTTTGAAATTCCCGCCTCGCGCTTTGCTGTTTTTGCTTACCGTGGGCAGAGGGCGCTGTGGCGTTGCTGCGGCTAGAGAGCCTGTAGGGAGAGAGTGACGAACCGGACGATAAGGCGGCCATTTTTCTGCCAAACTACGGGCGGTACTTTTGAACGGCCAGTAGTGGAGTAGTGGAGTACACACTCACCGAATCAAAAGCACAAGACAATATGGCGAAATCATTCGTTAAATGCCTTTGTTTACAAGAATAATGTGTTATAATAATATTCCCACAGGCAATTTACAGGTCTGTTTTCAAATTTAACTAAGTATACTGCAAGTTGTTTTATATGTAGTAAAAAGCAAAAACGACTTAGTTCGCATAGATAAGAGTACTTGGTTGGTTTCCACAAGGCTCCTATTTGATTTATGTCAGCCCTGTTGACTGCGACTGCCCACTGCTTTCGTCTTTCTTCATTGTGTGGAAATGCTAAAATGCGAAATCCACCTTCGCTTCTATTGGAACAACCAAATGCAGCACAACCTGGCATCGTTTACGAACGTCTGAAGAACGAATTACAGATGTCACAAACAATACTGTACAATTACTAACGTGTTTACTTCAAACATGTAGGCCTACCGACTTCATCACAAAACGCTTCATTATTTCAACTCGTATTTAAGATCGCAAACGCTAATTACGTAGTAAAAAGACATACAACTAAATCGAACATGCATGGACAACGCATAACAAGTCTCTCAATAATTCAAATACCTTTTAATCGTTTCCAAAAGTCCTCTGAACTTCAACTCAAAAGCATGGCGAACATAGGAAGTGCGAGAGACGTTTGGCGCCATTTTTCTGCCGAAGCTAATCAACCAATCACGGGGAACTTCAGCTATGGCCACCCTCTCCCAATACAGGCTCTCCAGCTGCGGCCGGGTGGAGGAACTCTCATTGCGGACGTCTGGGAGCGTACAGGAGGCCAAGCCGTTTTGTTGGTGGTGTATCCAAGAGGATGATGCCTGGTTGTCCATTGAAATTCCTATCCTACGGGTGTCATCGGACTTAAAGTAAGACGTTTTGAACATTATTTGCGTCATTTGCAAGCAACTGGGGATTCCGGCGTCTGCAGTAATTCAGCGAAGATTACTTGTTTCGTCGGTGTGTAAATGATTGAACAAGGAGCAGTTTATTTTATGTTCACCTTATACTCGTGTTCTGCCTGTTCTGCTTGCGAGTGTAAACTTGACTCTCACCTTTGTCTGTTGATTTTAAGCGCATCGTCAAATATTGAATCCAAGTAGTGACTTTCAATTAATTAGCTGGATTCTTTCTTTCCTCGTCACGACGCGTGTAAAATGACTAAGCAGAACTGTAGACCATAACTTGCTACATCACTTGCGTGGCATCAGTAAAAGAGCATAACCTGTTAACTAACTAAGGCTTTTTGTAAATAAAGGTATTTAAGTGTGTAGTTTTAAAATACTATCTCAAATGTGTCAGTGATTTATGTTGCGCTAGTTGATTCTGGGGTATGAACGGAAGTGTTGGCGCGTCTGCCATGTAAGGGAATCCTGCTAGTTTTGATTGTTTTGGAAACTTTAATTGAGAAAGAAACTAGTATGCTTTAGCCTTGTGTTGGGTTAAGGCTATACTCGGGCTCTGGCGTTTGTACTGCAGGCTGCAATATCATCCTATTGTTTCATGGTTGTTTTGTTCCCGAACTAGGTGTTTGCGCTAAACATGCTTTAGGATGGGTGTTTCGCCCCTCAGCATTATACTTGGGTTTCAGCTGAGTGTTCAGTCTATTGACTGTCCATCGTACGCCACATCGGTAATGGTCAACCTGTCATCAGTTGATTTCAATGGTGTAGTTGTAAATTAGTACTGGTCCCATTACCTTCTGACCAGGGTTCTTGCTGGACGCTTGTCTTTAAATGCGCCGCTCTCCTGGTTAGCGTATGTTGCGGCTAGCTTAAATTAATCACTGCTCAATAGACCAACACAGTTTGCCGGTCGTCAGATGCGGTATATGTGTTATTTATACTTTATTCTAGTCAATCTATAAGCATGCTATTCTTGATTTTGTTACTCTAGGTAGCCATAAACCTACTATTTTTAGGGTGTTTAGATGGAGTGCGGCTCCTTTGAGTATAGGTATAGAGTGAGTATAGATTTGTCAATTTCCAATTTAGTGTTTTTCCACCAGTTTTATATATAAATTATTGATGTCACATTGTAAAGAAAGGAACTTATTGGAGGTTAACTGCCGCCGTAACGTGTTGTGGACGGTGAACTTCCTGTTATTCACCTTAATGTTCTAGTCAATATGTAAACTTGCTAATTATTTTCCCTTTAAATGGAGTATGCCTGTTATAAGTGACTGTTTGATAACTAGTTCTTTAACGCGCCTACACGCATATTAATATTTATGAGAGAACTTAAATTGTGTTCGCCTGTTGAACTTTAACTACAGTCCAGAAAACTGAATCAGGTATTTATTATTGTTCTAGTGCTATTATCTGTCAAGTGTAACACTCAACATTTTCTTTGTCTGTTATCAAGTATTACAATAAATGCAAATTGCACCGAAGTGATGCGCTATTTCAGTTGTTCCCGCGATTTCCTGTCTCCGCGTATAATATTTGTTTGATATAAGACTGATTAAGCCTTTGTTGAAATATTGGATGGAGGTGCGCGTGTCTCAGGGAATATGAGTAGTACCTACAGTTAGAAGTACAAGATTATTTTGTCCAGCCACATCCTTGGAATATGTTTATTGTTAAATTTACTGTCCCCTATGAACAATTGTTGTAGTTTGTACATAGTTCATTAGTTAATTTGTCACATATTTTATCTTAGTCACATAATCTTACATCACACGTACAATGAAATAATTCCTCTCGTTTTATTACTAAATTTAAGATAGATATTTTCATCTCTGGTAGTGGAGATACTGTGTAGTTGCTCTAGTTTACCCTGCCGGAGTGGCCGAGCGGTTCTAGGCGCTACAGTCTGGAACCGCGCGACCTCTGCGGTCGCAGGTTCGAATCCTGCTTCGGGTATGGATGTGTGTGGTATCCTTAGGTTAGTTAGGTTTAAGTAGTTATAAGTTCTAGGGGACTGATGACCACAGTAGTTAGGTCCCATAGTGCTCAGAGCCAAATGAACCTTTTTTTTTTTTTTTTGCTGTAGTTTAAAATCTCTTCTCCAACAGAACTTCACTGCACCACATATCTATCATTGTACCTGATGATGGCGTAGCAGCCGCAAACCGGTTTGTGAAACAAGCAGTAAATATTGTAGAATATTGTACTATTGTAGTGTGTGTTTCATTCATAATGTATTGGATACCCTACGAAGAACCGACGGAGCAGTCAATCACTGCAAATAAATAATCCTTTTAGTTACTATTTTGTAAGCTGGAGAGAAAAACATCTTATCTGAAACAGCCTGTCGGCACGATGTCAGTAGGCAGGTGGGAGAGGGCTGGTGCACAGTGCTTTTACCCGGAGCGCCGCCGCCGCCGCCGCACAGTACTCACCACAGGCTGCCCGTCGACGCGCACCTCCTGGCTGAGGTCCATCATGTCCAGCGCGAGGCGCGCAATGCAGCGGGCGTGCGTCTCGCACGGCTCGGGCAGCCCGCTGACCGCCATGTACTTGTCGCCCACCGTCTCCACCTGCGGCAGTTGGCCTATACTCAGGCTGCTGGAAGCGCCATCCACGCAACCCAGCACATCACATATATGGGCTGTCTCAGGAATGTCGAGAAAAACCTCGAGGGGTTGTAGACGGGGTCTTGAGGACCCAATCCAGAACAGGAACCCTTGTTTGGAAACTTCATCCAACGATGCTACAGAGCGTCGACTTTATAAGTGCCGGCGCGTGCTACTAGGGTACCCTTCGTGAATCGTGACATCGTACGCTGACGGATCGTAGGAGGAATGTCTGAAAATGTTGTTTGTTATTCAGTGATCGAGACTGACTGCCACGATCAACAGTGAAGAAAATGTAGCTGGCTGCTGCGCAGGCACGCCTTGTCTCCTATGGATACGATGTTCTGTTGCCTTGATGCTTTCCATCCCCAATTTATTTATTTTCTGCAGCACCATAAATTCTTGAGTGTTTTTCGGTATACAGGAGAAAAATAAACCTACATCCACTGAGGTATCTGGGCACTGTATTCATAGAAGACAAGGCCTTTCTGCGCAGGAGCTAGCTCCATACTCTCCACTGGCGATCGTGGCAATCAGTCGCGATCACTGAATAGCAACATTTGCAGACGTTCCTCCTACGATCGATCAGCGTACAAAATCATATTTGCTGGTTTAGTAGCAGGCGCTGGCACATTTAACTTCGACGCTCTGTAACTTCGTTGGAAGACGTTTTCAGACGGTTGTTCCTATACTCGATTTTTTACTCAAGATGCCGCCTACAGACCCACGGAGTTTGTCGCAACAGTTCTGCGACACCCTGTAAGTTTCATATACTCTACAGGTTATGTTGTTGTTGTGGTCTTCAGTCCAGAGACTGGTTTGATGCAGCTCTCGATGCTACTCTATCCTGTGCAAGCTTCTTAATCTCCCAGTACCTACTGCAACCTACATCCTTCTGAATCTGTTTAGTGTATTCATCTCTTGGTCTCCCTCTACGATTTTTACCCTCCACGCTGCCCTCCAATACTAAATTGGTGATCCCTTGATGCCTCATAACATGTCCTACCAACCGATCCCTTCTTCTAGTCAAGTTGTGCCACAAACTTCTCCCCAATCCTATTCAATACCTCCTCATTAGTTATATGATCTACCCATCTAATCTTCAGCATTCTTCTGTAGCACCACATTTCGAAAGCTTCTATTCTCTTCTTGTACAAACTAATTATCGTCCATGTTTCACTTCCATACATGGCTACGCTCCATACAAATACTTTCAGGAACGACTTCCTGACACTTAAATCTATACTCGATGTTAACAAATTTCTCTTCTTCAGAAACGCTTTAGTTGTCATTGCCAGTCTACATTTTATATCCTCTGTACTTCGACCATCATCAGTTATTTTGCTCCCCAAATAGCAAAACTCCTTTACTACTTTAAGTGTCTCATTTCCTAATCTAATTTCGTCAGCATCAACCGACTTAATTCGACTACATTCCATTATCCTCGTTTTGCTTTTGTTGATGTTCATCTTATATCCTCCTTTCAAGACACTATACATTCCGTTCAACTGCTCTTGTAAGTCCTGTGCTGTCTCTGACAGAATTACAATGTCATCGGCGAACTTAAAGTTTTTATTTCCCCTCCATGGATTTTAATACGTACTCCGAATTTTTCTTTTGTTTCCTTCACTGCTTGCTCAATATACAGATTATATCTGTATATACAGGTTGTATCTGAAACGAAGGTAAAATGTGAGGGGTCCGATACAAGCATATTTTGCAAATCCCTTATCGTGGTACGACGCTAATATCGTTGAACATCGTCGCGCTCTGCCAAAATGGTAGGCAGACAACATGCCATCCGAGCTGTCATGGTAGCAGGTCTGCAGGGAAACGTTTTCAGTGTATTTGTAGGATCAAGGTAAATGAAAAGTTGGGGTGAAGTTGTATAATCTTTATTTGCAAATAGTCATAAAAAGTGCTCGAAATTATGCCCTAATACTTGAAAACACGCTCTGCAACGACGCTAGAGTTACTGTCGCTTTCTTCGAACACCCTTGCCAAAGTGGACACTGCATCGGAGGCTGCCATAGTGAGCGCTATCAGTTTTTCTTCATTCTCAATGGGTGTTCCATAGACAACAGATTTCAGTTGGTCCCAGAAGAAAAAATTCAATGGGCGCCCAGCCGGGGGAACGTGCAGGCCTTGCCTTTTGCGGACAGCGCCCTATCCAGTTCTTACCGAAGATTAGATTAGATTCGTATGCGTTCCATAGATCATGAATACGACACTTCGTAATGATGTGGAACATGTCAGGTTAATAAAGGGTGGCTATACAAGACATTACATTACACAAAATACTACATGACACTTAATATTTTTAATTTTTTGTGGGGGTTGGGGAAATTAGCCATGTACTATATCCAAAAATTCATTCAAATGCATTCGCTCTGCATGTGCAAAGTGCGCAGGTGAACCATCGTGTTGGCACCATATTCGTTGTAGCACTTTGAGTGGAACACGTTCCAACGACTCTGGCACAATTTCTCTCAAAAAGATTAAGTATCTGTTTGCGTTTATTCGCGGGGAGGGGGGGGGGGGGGGGCGGACATGTACGGACCGACTAGATTGTCGCTTACCAAGCCGGCCCAAATGTTGACAGCGAAGCGATCATGGTGACCACGAGAAAAGGCGTCGAGTGGATTTCCCCGCGGACATACATGTTGATTGTGGCTGTCGGACATACCCGCTCCTGTAAAGGATGCCTCATCCGTAAAAATGTACACCGTTCGGAAAGTCTGGATGAGTGGCACACCTTTGCAAAGACCACTGGCAGTATTCAGTTGGACGTGGAAAATCGTCTGGGTTAAGGATGAGAATCCTCTGAAGGTGGTAGGTGTGCAAATCATCCTCATGCCGCACAATGCAAAATTGCGGAATGGCTTACACCTATTTCCCGGCCAACACTCGGCGAACTTGAGGGTGTCATTTTCCGCAGTGCTAAATCCTCCTCTTCAAGCCCCGGCGTACGCACTGTGCGTTGGTGACCGCGTCAGTCAGGCCTTCAAAGCTGTAACACAAAATGAATACACCAGGTTTCGAAGTAGCTCTTAAATGCACATTTGCCATTGGGAGAAAGTGCTAGTGGAAAACGTACCTCGAGTGGACCTACCTCTCGTAGGTACCTGTAGATGGCAGTAAATGTGCGTAAATTTAACACTCGACTATTCGGAAATCACCCAATGTACAAACGTTGGACAGCGTGAGCATTTTTATCCGACGCCCCGTAAGCACAGTGCATGCCTGCTCTTTCCTTCCGAGAATAGCGCTCTATTTCCTGTCCGCCCTACACACTAACAAACAAAAGAATGTTCCCATTTGATGACGAACTGACGCAGGGCGAGCCAGATTCTGCAGTGGGCACAGCGGCTGCACTCTATGCAGCACCTATCAGACAGGCATTTGTACAGACAAGAACAACGCATTCACGTCCTAGTAGGAGGCGGAACACCCGTAGTGTTGTCCCGCCTGGTATATCCGCAACTATGTCGACTACAGAGTTTGCAAGTAAAGGTCATAAAACTTCAACCCGACGTCTCTTCTACCTTGAAGTCACAAATACAAAGAAATAGTTGTCCTGCAGACCTGCTACCGTGACGGCTCGGATGGCATGTTGTGTGCCTACCTTCTTAGCGGCGCGCGACGCTGTTCAGCGTCGCCTATTGCCGTACGCTAAGGGATGTGGACTTGGGTTGGTATGTGAAATATCCTTGTTGTGATCTACTCTACAGAACCTCTCATTTTCAACAGTCATTTCAGATACGCCCCGTATATTCTTCCCCGGTGCGTACTTCAGTGTTTAATGTGTTACTTGATAAACTCACCGGACAAAAAAATTAATCACCAAAGTGAGCACACATATGAATAGTTAAGTGTTTACAGATGATGCAGTGATCGAGTCACGTTCCTAACTGCAAACACACTGCTTCTGCGTGAGCATAAGGCACTAGCGATGAGTGAGACATTTACGTTTCAAATAGATGCTGTAGATAAATATGGGTTAGTGTAAGCCCGTGACAGAGTGGCAAAAAGTAGCAACCATGCTTGGCCGCGCCCATTGCCATACAGTGTGTGAAGTTGCTTGATATGTTGGAGTTAAAAGTGGAGCAGTTCCCAACGTGCCATAGCCACAAAACACGACATCAGAACTGTAGTCGTAAAAACGTCCTGACATAGAGACCGTAGCCGGGTTCCACGGCTTGTGAACCAAAATCGCTTCCAAACTCGACAGGAATTGCTGAAGCCCGTGAATGAAGGCCCATCTCAAGCTGTTAGTGACAGAACATTACGACAGGAACCGTATGCGGTCAACATGAGGAGTCGGTCATCTCGGAAAAGGCCATTGATCACATCGGCCTATAAGACCACAGCAGGGAAGTCCATGGGGCTGGAAGAACTTGTTACCGGTACTGGTTTCCTGATCACTCCGCAATCCTATTGCATCTCGACTGGCCTTCAAAATCACCTGATTTGAACTCCCTCGAAAATCCATTGGCCATGTTGCAACAATGGGTAAAACGCCGACATCAGCATCCCCACAATTAGGTAAAATTGCACGATGATTGACCAGCGATCTGGCTCAGCCTCCCCCCTTATCGTAAAACCCCCGGGATAAGGTTACACAAGCAGGAACTTAGTCAACTACCCAACATTACTAAGCTTGATTTGTGATATGTGCACTCTTTTTTCCTGGCCAGATTGTTGATGCCGTACACGGTAGGTCACCGGGGTGAGGACCTGAAGAACCTGATAGAGTCCCTCAAAGCGAGGCTCAAATTTAGATGACGCTTTATGTTCTTTCCCCTGGCCTGGCAAACGCCTAACAAAAACCAGGTCGCCCGCTATTATATTAGCAGGACGACGCCCCTTGTTGTATCTTGCTGCCTCCCACTTGTGGGTGAGATCTATATTGGCCCTTGCTCTCTGCCAATTCTCGTGGATAATTTCTGCTGATATTTCCTCTGGCAACAGGTCCGAGATCGACCACAAGTTAGCAAGCAGAGAATTTACAGAATAGGCCAACAGTAAAGCGGCCGGGGTGGTTTGATGCGACTCATGGCGGGCGGTATTGAAGACCAAAGTGAGCCACGGGAGGGATCTATCCTATTTGGTCCGGCCCTTCTCGTGATAAATTATCAAAGCTGATTTAAGGTTTTGGTTAAAACGCTCAGCGAACGAAGGCTGCGGATAATAGGGTGTCGTCGTGACGTGAGTCACGGCTTGATGAAAACAAAACCTTCGAAACTCTTTCGAAACAAAGCCAGGCGCATTATCGCTAACCAAAACCTTTGGCGGACCAAACAAGGAGAAAATCCTCTCGAGATGAGCAATAGTATTCTTGGCCGTGACTCCGGTGCTCGGAAACATCCAGACAAATAGAGTGAAAGCATCAACCACAACCAAAATATATTTGTACCCAGCCTGGGTACGGGGCAGTTGGCCCACATAATCAAAAAAGAGGCGCTCCATCGGACGCTCAGCACGTGAAGACTGAAGCAACCCCCAATGCGCGTTAGAACTGGGTTTAGCCATACTGCATTCCCTGCAGGCTCTCACCATTTTCCTAACATCCCGATATAAGGTTGGCCACGACAAGGATTCTGAAATTTTACTAATAGTTTGAAGGACCCCAGATGTCCTCCAAGAACCTAACATTGATAATACCTAAAGACGGTCGGGATCAAGGATTTGGGCAAGCAAATCTTAAACCTCTGATCATAGCGAGTACACAAACACAAAATTCCTCTCCTAAGCTCGTAACGCGAGATAGTACCTCCGGCTTCGAGCCGCTCCCTGATCCTGGCCAACTCCGTGTCCTAATGCGGCTCCTCTTCCAGGTTCTTAAACAACTCCGGCACTTCCCCTAACAAAGCAGCTACCAGACCTTCTTCTCGGTTGGAAACGTAGTTGATCCTCGCTAGCCTCGTCATCGGATTCCTCAAACATGCAGCTCAGGGTGTTGGCTAGCACATTTTCGGTCCCCTTGACATGCCGAACTACGAATTTAAAGGCCAACAAACGCACAGACCAATGGGCAATCCGACCCGTTTTCCGCGGTCGCGCCAAAACCCAAGTGAGTGCCTGATTATCAGACTCTATAAGAAACTCGCGATGCTCAAGATAGAACTTGAATCGCTCGGTGGCGAAGAGCACCGCTAACACCTTCAACTCATACGTGGAATACTTCATCTCAGTGGCAGTAAGGGCACGTGAGGTATAACCGATCGGTCGGCGCTCTCCGTCCTGTTCCTGAAGCAACATGGCCGCAATACCGGAGCCCGAAGCATACGTTTGAAGAATGAAGGGCAAATCAAAATTCGGAACGGCCAGAATAGGGGCATTACTCAATGCAGTTTTAAGAGCATCGAAGGCGCCTTGCTGGTTTTCAGTCCAATTAAAGGGCACCCCTTTCTTTCTCAGAAAGTTCAACGGAGCCGCCAGTTCCGCAAAACGGGGAATGAATTTCCTAAAAAAATTTTCCATACCCACGAACCTAGCTACCCCCTTTTTACTCTTATGTGGTCGAAAATCACGGATGGCATGGATCCTCGAGTGATCAACCTTGATGCCACTGCAGGACACCACATGGCCCAGAAAGGAGATTTCCTGACGGGCAAACTCGACCTTAAAAGGTTTAACAGTTAACCCTGCCTGTTCCAAACGAGCTAGCACTTTATCAGTATGTCCTAAATGTCCTTCGAAGGTCTTACTATAGATGACCAAGTCATCTAAGTAATTAAAAACAAACTGAAACTTTATGTCCTCCAAAACAGAGTCGAGGTGCCTAGATAGAACTGCGGCTCCGGTCGCTAAACCTAACGGCACGCGGTTAAATTAATACAGATTCCAATCTGTCGTGAATGCGGTAAGGGGCTTAGACTCCTCGGCCAGCGGAACCTGGAGGTAGGCTTGATTGAGATCCAATACAGAGAAGTAACGCACTCCCGAACACCATGAAATGCAGTTATGCAAATCAGGAAGTGGGACCGATTCCAAGACCACCTTTTTATTAAATGACCGATAGTCAACCACCGGCCTGTAGCCACCTCCATTACTTTTAGGAACCAAGAATATTGGGGAGGCGTAAGGCGAAGTAGACGGCCGAATGACCCCCTTTTCAAGCATGTCGTCAACTATCTGCCTCAACACCTTCATCTTAGGAGGCGACAACCTATACGGTGCTTGCCTCACCGGTTGATTATCGGTGAATTTTATTGGTGACCCCCAGCTCGTCCGTTAACACACGAGGAAACTTCTCCAAGACTTGCAACAACTGCGAGGTTTTCTGCTCGGTAAGATGCCTCAAGTTACAATCAGAGGCATTATTACTAGCACTACACACCCGAAAATCCGTCGTATAATGGTTACAAAACTAAAACTTGGTAACTGGAGAAAATCGAAAATAGAACACGCCACCCACGTAATCCAATACCAGCCCTGTAAGCTCTATAAAGTTACACCCCAATAGGATATCCATTCCCAAATTCCTCACTACACATACCTTAACAGGCCAAGAAAAATCGCCAACTCGGCACCCCACCTTCATTTCGCCAACCACATCTAAACGCTGGCCATTCACGCCCCGACAGATTACCGAAACACTCCGCAGCACCGGGAACTTACAAATGGACTTATATCTTTGATACCACCTACAGTCGAGAAGAGATATATTACTGCCAGAATCAATCAGAGCACACACCGGCTCATTGTTCAAACTTACGCAAGCGAACGATAATCTAGCGTTCGACACCGCCCGGACTCTATTGCAGGCCCTAGGCATGGGACCGCGGCGACCTCACCTGCGTGCCAGCTGGCGTCAGATGTTCAACATTGCTCCCCCCTTGACCTTGCACTCACGTGCGAAATAGAACTGGTAGGAGCACGGGGCTCACAACCCGAACCACATGCCATTGTTAAGCACTAATGAAGGACAGGGTCCCTTACTTCGATTGCACATAGTTCATTAAGGTCAATCCAACACATTTATTTCAAATAACATGGATGAAGGCGATCCAGTATTAGAATCGGAATTTAAAAGAGCTTTGGAGGACTTACGGTCAAATAAGGCAGAAGGGATAGATAACATTCCACCAGAATTTCTAAAATCATTGGGGGAAGTGGCAACACAATGACTATTCACGTTGGTGTGTAGAATATATGAGTCTGGCGATATACCATCTGACTTTCGGAAAAGCATCATCCACACAATTCCGAAGACGGCAAGAGCTGACAAGTGCGAGAATTATCGCACAATCAGCTTAGCAGCTCATGCATCGAAGCTGCTTACAAGAATAATATACAGAAGAATGGAAAAGAAAATTGAGAATGCGCTAGGTGACGATCAGTTTGGCTTTAGGAAAAGTAAAGGGACGATAGAGGCAATTCTGACGTTACAGCTAATAATGGAAGCAAGGCTAAAGAAAAATCAAGACGCTTTCTTAGGATTTGTCGACCTGGAAAAAGCGTTCGACAATATAAAATGGTGCAAGGTGTTCGAGATTCTGAAAAAAAAGCATGGGTAAGCTATAGGGAGAGACGGGTCATATACAATATGTACAACAACCAAGAGGGAATAATAAGAGTGGACGATCAAGAACGAAGTGCTCGTATTAAGAAGGGTGTACGACAAGGCTGCAGCCTTTCGCCCCTACTCTTCAATCTGTACATCGAGGAAGCAATGATGGAAAAAAAAGAAATGTTCAGGAGTGGAATTACAATACAAGGTTAAAGGATATCAATGATACGATTCGCTGATGACATTGCTATCCTGAGTGAAAGTGAAGTAGAATTAAATGATCTGCTGAACAGAATGAACAGTCTAATGAGTACACAGCATGGTTTGAGAGTAAATCGGAGAAAGACGAAGGTAATAAGAAGTAGTAGAAATGAGAACAGCGAGAAACTTAACATCAGGATTGATGGTCACGAAGTCAATGAAGTTAAGGAATTCTGCTACCTAGGCAGTAAAATAACCAATGACGGACGGAGCAAGGAGGACATCAAAAGCAGACTCGCTATGGCAAAAAAGGCATTTCTGGCCAAGAGAAGTCTACTAATATGAAATACCGGCCTTAACTAGAGGAAGAAATTTCTGAGGATGTACGTCTGGAGTACAGCATTGTATGGTAGTGAAACATGGACTGTGGGAAAACCGGAACAGAAGAGAATCGAAGCATTTGAGATGTGATACTATGGACGAATGTTGAAAATTAGGTGGACTGATAAGGTAAGGAATGAGGAGGTTCTACGCAGAATCGGAGAGGAAAGGAATATGAGGAAAACACTGATAAGGAGATGGGACAGGATGATAGGACATATGCTAAGACATGAGGGAATGACTTCCATGGTACTAGAGGGAGCTGTAGAGGGCAAAAACTGTAGAGGAAGAAAGAGATTGGAATACGTCAAGCAAATAATTGAGGACGTAGGTTGCAAGTGCTACTCTGAGATGAAGAGGTTAGCACAGGAAAGGAATGCGTGGCGGGCCGCATCAAAATCAAACCAGTCAGTAGACTGATGACCCAAAAAAAAAAAAAAAAAAAAAAAAAAAAAAAAAAAAAAAAAAAGATGATGTTACATTTGAATCTAACATTAAACACGAATAAAAAAAATTCAAAAACAGCTGATTTAATGCGTGAAGCGCGAGCTAAGCCAATAATTAGATAAACTAAATAGTTCAGCGTAGGCCGGCCGGTGTGTCCGCGTGGTTCTAGGCGCTTCAGTCTGGAACCGCGTGACCGCTACGGTTGCAGGTTCGAATCCTGCCTCGAACATGGATGTGTGTGAAGTCCTTAGGTTAGTTAGGTTTAAGTAGTTCTAAGTTCTAGGGGACTGATGACCACAGATGTTAAGTCCCATAGTGCTCAGAGCCATTTGAACCAATTCAGCGTAATTCAAAGAAAGAGAAAAACGAAATGGAATCAAGACACCACACTGACAAATATCCAAAAAACCATACAATACTACTCAAAAAAATACAATGAAGTGGGGAGCAGTCGTTCAGCCAACATAACACTTCAAAATGAGTTCAATAACACAGCTGCGTGCCCCAGAAAACAGCAAGACATTACATACACTTTATTTGACAAATACTCATTAACATTACGCCACTCCTATTTGAACTGCAGTGTCCCAAAGAAACAGGCGCTTATTCTGAAAGAACATTTTTTTAAATATATGTTTAAATTACAGCATTAAGGAATTTCAAATGTTTCCCCTTTCTAGGCGGAGGCTGAGCCAGAAACACAGAACGCCACAAAAACAAGTTTTGCTGTGAAATATTACAGGACACCCGGAAGCTGTAACAGACAACGGGTCGGCACCCACAAATAACACAGGCTAAGAGTAAGGCTGGGAGCACATCCTACGAGACCTTGAACACACTATGCTCACCACAAACTGTAGACATTCCAGCTGAACATCCGCTTGCGGTGGCTGCCAGAAGGACAAAGCAACTAAGAGGCCCACGTTGTGCTGCTTACACAGGCACCTCTATTTGTACAAACATCTAGGCCAACACCAACTCCAGACTCCCCTCTTACTGCCAGGCTTGGCACAGCTTATATGAAATGCCTTCCAGGCAACCAGTAACCGCTGCAGGAGTTTCACGATTAGCAAACAGCCCCAGCGTGACAGACATCACACATGTGCTTACGCCCGAGCCACAACTTCGCCACTCTCATCGGCCGCCCCAAAACGACTGCCTCTCGCCGTCCCGCGCGTCCCAGCCGAAAACGCAACGATGCTCATACCGGGGACGCGCCAAAGATAACAAGCCGATCGCTGATGATCGACCAGCGATCTGGCTCAGATGAAATACTAATCGATGGCTTAACCTGGATGCGACGTACTTGAACAAGTTTGTGGACACACTTCCCAACCGAATACTGGTGGCTATAAAGTCCAGAAGCGGAATTACACTGTATTAAATGAAGGCCGCATGGATTTCTGTGGGGGTAACTCATTTTTTGTCCGGTGAGCTTATATATTCAATTGTATTCTCCCACTAATCTTATTCTGTCAGTCTGTAACCAGTATACTTTTATTATACAGAAAGATATAAAATTTTGTTCCTTCACTTGAATTTGTTTACGAGACGGGCAACTTCTAACGTAGCGTATAACTTTGTATTACAACTAATAACTCATTTTAATTTTTTAACTGTTTCGTAAATGACAGTTAACTTCTAATAGATGATTTCTGATGTATTGTTACCGATCATGAATAGTCACACGTATACACGCTTAACATACATCTAGGTGGTACAGTGAACGTCATGGAAATAAAATTAACGAAAATTTTGCGACTAGATGTCGCTGGAATCAGTATAATGTGCAAAATAAAGGACGTGCGGTACACGGCTGTTCCTCAGTGTCCGTCTGAGATATTCGGTATGGTTGCCTCAACGCAGGTTCGCGCACTGCTCATAAAGCTCTTTCACAACAGCTTTTAATGTGTGTCAGGAGCACTACAGAATTTCCGTTCACCCAAAGCTATGAAAAAAGGCGTTGGTCCGATGTGTTCCATGGGTCTGGAGAAACTAATTACGAAATTCGAAAAGACAAGTTCTTTTAAAGAGCAGTGTGGGAGAGGGAGGAAAGCAATTATGGGACGTCAGTAGAAGACGTGACCTCAGCTTTGCAGGGGGGTCGAGCAGTGGTGTGCTATTACATGAACTGGGAACCGCTCGAAATTTGGACAAGTTTGTGAGGACGGTGAAAAAAATTCTAAAAATATCCCGCATTGCTACTCATAAGAAATTATTCAGAAGTTGCTTCAGGATAACATGCCAGTAAGACAAATGCTCGGTCTACAATTGCTTGCTCGCATGGAAATGGACAATTAGTGTCCATGTAACATTCTGTGGACAGAGGAAGCCCACTTCCGTCTCCAAGGAAACGTCAATACACAGGATTGCAGAAGAGAACAATGGAAAATGCACTTGCGCATCAAACGGCACCACTTCAGTCTGTCAGGGTAAATATGTGGTTGCAGCCGAAGGCATCGTTTTCGGTAGGGACATATTATTTCGAGGAGATTAGTACTGCGGGCTGTGTTATCTGCATTGTCACTGGTAAATGCTATGAGAGTCTTTTGCGTACATCATTCCAAGCCTTCAACAGCTTGAATATATGGCTAGGATAATTTTCATGCAAGACGGTGCTCCTCCGAACATTGCACAGAGAGTGAAGCAACCACTGCAGAAGCATTCTGGAAATACTAGCATTGTGAGCCGTCATTTCCCTACATCCTCGTCGTCCAGAGCACCCGGTCTTAATCAGTGTGACTCACGGCTGTGGCGTTATTTGAAGGCGCTGTATTTAGTGCTCCAATCACAAACGTAGCTGACTTCAAGGTACGCATTGAGCCACGCATTGTAAGCTTAACCCTGAGGCACTCCGATCCGTTGTGGAACATGCTGTTCCTCTATTTCAGCTGGTGGTAGAAAACTGTGGACGACATATTGGAAATGTATTGCGTCAGTCCCAGGTCAGTGAAAAGTCAATTTCAGTGTTGCTATTTATGCAGTTTTTAGCCTCAGGACCATTAAAAACCGATTTTGCCGTCCGACGTGGCACTACCTGGCCGTGGTGGGTGGCGTTCACTGTGTCACGACTCCTCAATACCAAACTTGTACACTCATGCACATTGCACAGTAACATTGGTTTAAGGTGCGTTTCACATCATAAACGTCGTATTGAGATTCACTTGCAGTGGAACCCATCTACGTTATGACGCTTACAGTACCGTCTACTGGGAGAATTTTTGTTCAGTTTCTCCTTCTAAATGTCATTTATTGTAATTTAATAACGTTTACAACCAAAGCGGCACATAGCCGGACCTTTACCGAATGCAACTCTTTCACGGCTGAAGGCCTCCAAACAAGAAATCTTAACAATTCAACAAGATAAAAATCCAATTAAGATAGCAATAAGATAATTTTTAAAAAACAGCAAACATATGCAAGGTGCAATACAAAAGGCTGAGGGCCACAATTAAATTTCAAAATTTTAAAATATATTACCATAGTCTTATAAAGGCAGAAGGCCTCAGTGTTTAAGCTTGAAAGATAATCTTTAAATTTAATTTTGCAAAAATTTTAAGACAGTGAAAAAATAACCATAAGGCTAACTTTTCCCCATCTTCGATTACATTCCGATCTAATATGCCGTCATTCTGGGCAGCGGTTCTTTTTGTACAGTATTTTGAAGCTGGAACTTTGATTACAGTCATCCTATGTATCATTCAAAAACGGCCTTGGCGCAGTGGTAACACCGGTTCCCGTCGGACAACCGAAGTTAATCACTGTCGGCCTTGGGTAGCACTTGGATGGGGGACCATCCGGCTCTACCGAGTGCTGTCAGCAAATGGGGTTCAATACGCCCTTGGAAGGCCAGTAGAGGAGCTACTTGATTGAGTAGTAGCGGCTCCGGCCCCGAAAACAGACAACGACCGGGAGAACGGTTCGCTGACAACATGCCCTTCCGTATCCGAATCCAATAACGGCTATCGTCTGAGGATGACACGGCGGTCGGCCAGTACCGGTGGACCTGCTGACGCCTGTTTGGACGGAGAGGGGTGTACAGTACATCTCAGTTACTGCCGTTTGCGATAATTTTTTTCTAGAATCAGTCACCATCAGGTGAAGCGATCACATATTAGACTTCCTACATTACTGACGTAACAGAATGATTAATGTGGGAAGTATAGTGGCTAGAACTCGGACTGACCTTGTAGACGTTGGGGTTCCTCTTGGGGTCGGTGAGCACGTCGAAGGCGGTGTAGAGCTGGTTGAGCATGCAGACGATCTTCATGGCACCGCGGGCGTCCGTGTTGGCGGCGCAGTAGTCGCTGAAGCCGACGATGCCCGAGAAGAGCAGCGTGACGCAGTCGTAGCGGCGAGCCGGCACCGGCCGCCGGTGGCGCAGCTCGTTGGCCACGCTGGGCGGCAGCACCGAGTACAGCAACCTGCGGGCAGAGAGAGGCGCACGTGGGGGGCTGAGGTGCTGCCGTCACACACGGCGAATCGAGCCTCTACTGACGTCTACAGCAGTGTGTCGTCTTTAAGGCACATCGGCGCTGCGTGCCGTATAATGTTTCTTAATTGTACGTGTTCAATTTCGATTTATTATGCGCTAGTAAGAGAGGAGAATCAATTAGGCGGTATAAAATACTGTAGAAATGTGGACCTAGAAAGGACGTGTCAAAATTGGTCCGATACCAGAGCAAGATGTCGCGGCTGCATAGGAGAACAGTGCCTTATGGCGACACTTTGTGGCAGGGACAGATAGTGGGTGATGTTGGCCAGGAGTATGTGAAGTACGGCTATGTTCTCGACTTAAGGTCGAAGTTCTTAAGACTGTAAAATGCTGGTTCTCCTGCTTGGACACTAAGCATCAATAAATCCATGCAAATTATAATCTATAACATGTATGTGTGTGTGACATATGTAGGTGTTATGTATGCATGTTCCACATCTCCTGTACTGATTACTACCAAACTCGCTCCACAAGTAGTTGACTGTCTAGAAAGAATCACTGTGAGGGTAAGAAGCACCCATCAACCAAAGGGGTGTTGATGAAATATCTGCGTAGCCCGTGACATTCGAACACCCATATTTTATTCATCCATTATTTGAGGAGGAACTTCTGGGCGCTCAATACCGAGGTTATCAGCCCATTATTTGAGAATGAGAGCACTTAGAGACTTGCAACAAACTTTACACACAATTTCAAACATTTACGAAACTTTTTCTCACTGACGACTCCTACAAAATCATGAAAGGAAAAAAGTGCCGCTTAAAGAACAACGTTTCAAGTTATTACTTATTTACTACTAACTGTATTCGTGACACGTTTTGCAGACATAATTCACATATATCACTGAATGTTCCACAAAAATTACGTCATTGTATGACACTTATTTCAGGAGATATGACATAAATACGGAGATGTATGAAAAGCTACCGCTTCATGAAAGACGTTTAAATTTACTACCTCGTTACTAGTAACTCTATTCCTAACACTTTTTTGAGGTGATGTCCGCATCTGCTGCTGAATGGAACTACAAAAAATATCATTGTACCACGCACAGTTCAGGAAATATAACTTCTAATACTGAGATGGGTCAAAAACTGCTGTATCATGCATGACGTATCATTACTTCTTTACTACTAACTCTATTCGCAACACATCTAGTAAAGGGTATCCACATACGCCGGTGAATGAACCTAGAAAAATATGCCAATGTAAGACCAATATTTCAGGAGACATGGTATCATAAACTTCTGCATCGTGGATGACATTTGAATTTATTACCGTAGTTTTTTTATTAGTAATTCCGTTCACAACAGATTTCGCAGACAGTAAGCACATATACCACTGGATGTCCCTGCATGAAAATGAAACTGCAATGCGAAATTCGCTAGATATACGGATGTATTATGTGCACAAATACACTTGAAATACGTTAAATATGTGTAAAATGTATTTAAGATGGACACTTACAATTTAAAATCCGGAACGAAATACTGTAGGGCTACGAACTAGCTAGTGGGCTGAGTGTGATAACGTGGAGAATGGAAGGAGAACGAGGAAACGGACAGACAGCGAAGAGGAAGGAGGAGACAGGCACCGACAGCTGGAGAAGGAGGTGTATAGAGAGCTAGAGGAAGGAGAGATCAACAGAGAACAGGGAGAGAAGGGGACAGACGAGAAAAGGGAAGATGAGGAGATGGCTAGAGACAGAGGGAGGAAGAGATAAGCAGAAAGATGCTCGAGGATGACATGAACAGGGATAGGGGTAAATGGAAATGGTCAGAGAAAGGTAAGAGGAGGAGTGGGATATAGAGAGGGGAGAGGAGGAGAAGCACATAGAAAGGAAAATGGAAGATTTGAACATGGAGAGGAAAGAGGAGAAGATTGACGGGGAAGAAGGGAGGAGGATTGGCACAGAGAGAGGGGGAGGACGGGATCTACAGAGAGGGTGGGGTGGGTTGGATACAGAGGGGGGGGGGGGGGGGGAAAGGAGAAGGAAGGGTTGTGCACGTACCCACACTGTAAATGTTGTAACGCAGAAGTTACGTCAACACTCAAGTGGGAGACACTCGAGCACCCGTCCCGTAGTTCCGATATCTCCCCATTTGATTATCACGCCTTCGGTTCCTTAACGCCTTGAAGGGTCGAAAATTCTTTCCGGACGAGGATTTGCAGCAGGCAGTTACCGACTTCTTCTCGCAGCAAGACGCGATGTTTTATCATTTCGTCGGTGTGATGATTTCCTCAATGCTCACGGCGATTTTGTCCTGTACGACCTTCGAACGGAAACTTTTTTATCGGCCGTTTCATAACATTTTATTAGCCCGAGAGCTTTCTTTCTGAACGTCCTAGTCCATAAGTAGCCGTTGTCTGGCATGACTCTGTTCTTATACTTGTGCGGGCCGCTGTGGCCGAGCGTTTCTAGGGGCTTCAGCCCGGAACCACGCTGCTGCTACGGTCGCAGGTTCGAATCCTCCCTCGGGCATGGATGTGTTGATGTCCTTAGATTAGTTAGGTTGAAGTAGTTCTAAGTCAGATGTTAAGCCTCATAGCGCTTTTAGAGCTATTTGGACCATCTTACACCAGCAATCCCTGAGAGAACAAGCAGAGAGCTCTACTGTAGAGTACTAGATAAGATGCAATCTTCACGCCTAGAAAATCTATCTGCCTGAGCAGCTGATGACGACGAAAATGAGTGACAACGCTGACGACAGGAAAGAATAAACAGTGTGACCTGTGTTGTTTGTGTGTGGTTAGGGGGATATTAGTTCATAGGAATATTAGTTAACAAGTGCGGCCGTACCAAAAGTTCGAATTTCATTACTTTGCTGGTCTTTGGATGCAGTTTCAGTTAGCTTTGCACGATTTGCCTTTTAAGTAGTTCATAACTGAAACGTAAAGTAAAGAATGAGTTAGAAGTTATTCCCGAGAAGCATTCAGTTTTCAGTGGATGATGATTGTTTTCCGGTGTTTTCTTGTTTCGTGATGCTTGTTACCCACTTTGGCGTCTGTTTGCAATGCACTGCAACAACAGCTCAATTGAAGGGAAGTCATTACACCTCGCAGTGTGTTAGAGAAAAGCATTTGCAGAACATTCAGCAATAAATTAACAAAGAATGGTAGTCATTGTTCCTGCGATTGGTGTGGCCCGAGTAGCGGAAAGTGTTCCGTAGTTCGTAACGGTGCTGCGCCGGCTGAGAGTAAGGGCTGACGGGCGGTCAAGGTTACGCAGTCTCGTAGCACATGAGGGATGTAGGGGGAGGCCGTTCTCCTGGAGCACACAAAAAATGCAAACCTGCCTTGGCTCGCAGTCCTCAGTGGTTGTCGTGGTGTCCTTAAAAGCATAGTTCCAGAAGGAAGTACCAGAAGATACCAACGTGTCACTTAGTAGTGTTACATACTCTGTATCCAAGGCCATTAAAGTCCATAGTTTGTTTGACTAGTTTGACAGAGCGTGCAGTTATACACTGAATTCGTGACCTCCGATGCTAAGGTTCGCAGACGGCACAGCATTTGTGCCCTGAGGTAAGATATACTGCAGAAAAAGGACAATAAAAGTACATCAGAAAAACCAGTAGTCACCCCAAGCCTTTTCAGTCCCGAGCACATATTGAAAGTGTTACGGAGTAAAGTCAAGCACCGCCAGGCTAGTCGGGAACGTCAGAGCAGAGAGGGCTGTGACAAGGCACCAGCCAATTGCACGCTGACCGACCCCTCTCCAGGACAACAACGATTGTGTGTAGAGGGCAGAGGCGCCGCTCCTGACTGGTCGCGGCCCACTTCTACAGCCGCATCGAGATTAGGCATTCAAGACCGGTGACTTAGGACCTGTACATACTGAAGAGATTTCTTATTTGCTTGTCACTCTTTGCTTGCGACACCTCTGTGTTATTGAGATTATGCACTTCAAGATTGGTGACTTAGGAATTGTATATACTCAAGACATTTCTTATTTGCATGTCACTCTTTGCTTGCGACACCTCTGTATTATTGTCGAAATTAAATGTTGTCACAATTAAGTAATAAAAGTGATTAATACGATTTTTTCGAATTTTGTCTAGCGATACGAGAAGGCAGGCTTTCCTAGACCCCACATATTTGACGTCAAGGCAGGGTACAACAGAAAGTACATGTACCATAATGAACCTCAGCACTTAAACAGGACAATAACGCACACAACTTTACAGTTTCGTATTACTAAGAAAAAGAAGTTACAGATATTCCTGTTATTATTTACTACAGATGTCAAGCTAAGTCAAAATACACACTTGGTATTAAAACTTTCAACAATTTAAATAAACAATCCAAAATATTCAAACAAGATTACCATAGCAATTTTTTAAAGAAATTTCGTTTTTCTTGATAATTACCACGTGGATCAATATTATTTTTATTATTATTATTAGTAGTACACGCGCTACAGGCCTTATATCAAACCACGAGAAACATTCATGAATACTTGTTCTTCCAGCACTCCTTCATTCGTTCACTAAAGGCTCTCTTCCTTTCTTTTGTCCACTTTGGCCTTTGGGCTTTAGGCGCTGTTTTCTCTGGCATCAATTCCCACTTGTACACCTTGTGTATATAGACACCTTTGTCCATGACTTCCGCTGAATCTATCTGCGCTCTTCCCAGATCAGTTTTGACTTATGTCACAAAGGGCGTAGTGGTCTTGAGTCTCTGGATGTACCTGAGCATTCTGTTGGTTAGTCTGGTCTGTGACAGTCTGCTTATGTGTCCATAAAATTTTAATTGCTCCTTTCTAATGTCCGCTTCGATGTTGGAGAACTCCTCTGTGGTATCCCTGGAGTGAAGCCTATATCCATCGTCGGTGAGTTTTGGCCCAATAATTTAACTAATGATTTTTCTTTCGTGTGTGAGGATATTCTCAAGATCGGCCTTTGTGTGTAACATCACTGTCTCACTAGCGTATAGCCCCTTAGGTTTGATTGCAGTGTTGAAGTGACGAATTTTGGTGCAGGTGGAGATAAATTTCTTGTAGTAAATACTCAGTGTTTTGTATAAAGCTCTTTTCATTTTCAGTAACCTAGTGTTCTGGGCAATTTTCTCATTTCCTGTCGGTTCCAGCACTTCAACTAGGTACTTAAAGTGTGTGACCCTGTTGATCTTGCCATACTTTGTGTCCAAATTTGGAATGTTTAATTTCGTGCAGAAGAACTCAGCTTTCTGAAAGGAAATCTGTATCCCTACTTTTTCTGCGCACTCTTTGAGTACTGCTATCAGTCTGATTGCTGTAGTTTTGTTACCTGTGAGTAGTTCTAGATCGTCTGCGAAGGCTACACACCCGATCTCCAGCTTATCCTTGGGTCGTCCAAGTGGCACTGGCTTCCAATAGCTTTGTATTTGCAGCGCTTTCTCCCATTCCTTGATGACCTTATCCAGCACTAGGGTGAAGAGGAGCGGTGAGAGTCCGTTACCCCGGCGAACACCTGTCTTGATCCCAAAGGTTCGGAGTTTTCCCCCTTGAACTTCCCCCTAGACGTCGTGTCTGTCAGTGTCTGTTTGATCAGTCGCAGTGTCTTGCCTCCCCAACCAAGTTAATGTAGAATGTTGAACAATGACTGGCGGTCGATGGAGTCACATGCCTTCTTGAAGTCGACGAAGGTGCTTATGACTGGACTGTTCCCGAGGGCTTTGATTTTCAGAGTAGTCTTCAGATTGAAGATTTGTTCTGCACAGGAGCGACCAGGGCGGAAGCCCGCCTAGTACTCGCCGATCTTATGTTCCAGTTGGTTCTGTGTTCTTTGGAGTAGGCACGCTGAGAGTACCTTGTATATGACTTGTATTAGTGAGATGCCCCTGTAATTATTCACATCTGTGGGGTCACTCTTTTTGTGCGGAGGGTGGATCAGTGCGCAATTCCAGTCGTCTGGCAACTTGCTGATGTCCATATGTCTGTGATGATCTGTGTGAGCTTTCAGAGTGAGTTTGTTCCGAGGGTTTCCAGTCGTCTGGCAACTTGCTGATGTCCATATGTCTGTGATGATCTGTGTGAGCTTTCAGAGTGAGTTTGTTCCGAGGGTTTTCAGTAGTTAGTCCACTATGCCGTCTTCACCAGATGTCCTGTTGTTTTTGAGGCTAAGGATGTGCTTGTGACTTCCTCTTGTGTCGTGGGTAGTGAGTCTGTGTGTTTGTCTGTAGCTTCTTTGTCTGGGAATCTCTCTGAGGATTCTGGGCAATTGAGAAGTTAAGTACTGTGCCAGACCTTGCAGTTCTCCTTATCCACCAGTGCCAAATTTCCGTCACTATTTCTAAAGCAGAGGTTCGGTTGTGTGTATCCTCGGATGTGCCCTGAAAATGTCCTGTACAAGTCCCTTGCGTTGTAGTTGCGGAAGTTGTCCTCTATAGAGTCTAGCTGTTCCTTCAGGTATTTCCTCTTGGACTGTATAATAATTTTCATTGAACACCAGTAAATGTTCTGGGGACTTGTTACTGTTGTATTTCTGGTATGCCAATTTCCTGCTGACGAGAGCAATCTCACAATCAGTGTCCCACCAGGAGTGGTTGGTATTCTTCTTCAGAGGAATAGGGCTTGTGCTTTTTCTGTGATTTTGTGTGGAAATTTTGTCAGTCATTTGTATGTTCTTTTTTGCAAGCGTCTTTCACTCTAGAGTCAGCGATCTTTTTTGTGTAAAATTTCAGTAGGGGTGTTTTCTTACAGAAAATTCTCTTGGGGGTGCACTTGACTCTGATGCGTGTAAGGTAATGGTCAGAATCAATGTTGGCTCCCCTGCGTACCTGTATGTCACGGATCTCTTTCTGTACTGGGTACGAGAATGCCACGTGGTCAATTTGGAACACGCCTACCTGCTGGACGGGTGAACGCCAGGTTTTCTGTTTTCTGGGGTGTTTTCTGAGGGATGTCGACATGAGCTTGAGGTTGTGCTGCTGGCAAAGTTCTATGAGCCGTGTGCCATTTTTGTTGACGAATTTATGTGCGGGATAATTTCCAACTGTTTTCCTGTGCATTTTTTCTCTGCCGATCTGTGCACTGAAATTGTCCATAAGAAGTTTGATGTCATCCTTGGGGACTTTAGATAATACTTTCTCAAGGGTTGACTAGAATTTATCTGCGGACTGTGGGTCTCTTTTGTTGTTCTTGTTAGTAGCGGGATGTGTATTGATCAGTGTGTATTTTTTGTTGGCGCACTGAACGTGTATGGTCATAAGCCGGTTGTTTACTGGTGTGTCTTCTCTGATGGATTCGAGTATGGTAGTATGGACCACGAAGGCCATCCCCAACAGAGGAGCTCTTTGGCAACTCTCCTATCGGTTTTTTTTTCTTAAAGATAGGGTACTTGCCGTAGTCTGTGGGGTCTTCGTCTGTGATACGTGTCTCTTGCAGTGCGAGGATCAGTACCTTCTGCCTATCGAGTTCTGTCACTATGTTGTGCAGCTTTCCAGGCTGTATGAGGATGTTGATGTTGAAGGTGCCTATGTTCGTTGGTGTCTTGTGTCGGAGTTTGCCAGGAAACTCCGACTTTCTCTGTGGTCGTGGAAGTCCGGGTCCCCCCAGAATCCGAGTGCTCGGTTGCCGCCTGTCGACGGGTGGTTTTGTTACCACCTGGGGTATTGCCGTTATTACTTACACGAGTCATGATAGCTTATAAGCAGTGGTATCTAGTGGTCACCCACTGGGTTTGTTAGAATCAGGGATTGTCAGTTCCTGAAGTATGTATTGCAGACGTACTCACTGAGTGAACAGACGGTGACCATTCGCCGGTGGCTACCACTGCAGACGCGACTTGGATCAGTATTGAGTTAACATTCCATTTTGTTAAAGTTTTGAAAATCCCTGTTACTCAGCAACCATATACTATTGTAGTTTCAACATAGGATTATACAGCCAAAGAGTTATGTGCAACTGGTTAGCTGTATAATCCAATGTTGATCACATTTTGTCCTAATTTAGTTCAATTTCCTGTGAAATATGTTAATGTATTCCTGTCAGTAGTGAAACAAAGGACGACTTTGCACTGCTCACACCGTACAAGGGTAACGCCTCTGAAGGCTTCTGCCCGGCATTTTGACATCTTCTTATGAACATGGAAGTCAAGCCTGGGAATAAAGCGAAAAAAAGGAAAGAAGAAAAAAGCACTTCCACTGACATAAAAAAAGTCTTCATTGAGTCCTGAGGTATTATATATGAATCCCAAAAGTTTAAATCGTATAAACCCGTTGTAACATTAATTTACAATTATAAATTAACTGAGGAATGCCTGTAAAACTTTAATAAATTGTTAAAACGAGTAAAAACACTTGTAGTGAGTACAGATTAGCTTCAGGAATTCACGTCCGGTTTTAAAAACATTGTCATTGACAGGGAGTCACAATACCTCATAACCTCGATTTTAGCGTCTTTTTAGAGCCACTGTTCGTACGATATGTTAGATGGCCACCTGTGGTGCACTGTTCCCTGTGGATGCGTTGAACAGTCTGCTGTGATACACCGATAACTTCATACACGGTGCGTTCATGGGAACGTTCAAGCACAATAGCACCTTTTTGTCATTGTGTATCATCTCCTTACACCACTGATTCCATATGACCACTCACTGTCCTGTTTTACGACTGCGGTTGCGGTTCTACAATATCTCAGCTCTCCAAACTGACCGGCATTCTCAATTAAGGGGGTGACACATTAGTGGAACGAATGAAAGAATTCTCCTATCCAAGAAGGAAGTTTATACAGGATAACTGAAGCAAATAAGTTATGAGATGTAGAAGAAGAAAGCCTTTTTTAATTTAAGAGCTCTCCCGGCATGATATTGATAAGAAAATGAGCATGAAATTACTGATAGTGTACGTCTGGAGCGTAGCATTGTGTGGAAACGTGAACCGCTGGAAAGATTAAACTAGAAATGCGAGCAGAGGTTTCTATTTCCCAATTTAACACCGTCATCAGGTACTGACTTACTACACTACTGGCCATTAAAATTGCTACACCAAGAAAAAATGCAGATGATAAACAGGCATTCATTGGACAAATATATTATACTAGAACTGACAAGTGATTACATTTTCACGCAGAATTGTTCAAATGGCTCTGAGCACTATGGAACTTAACATCTGAGGTCATCAGTCTCCTAGAACTTAGAACTAAGAACATCACACACATCCATGCCCGAGGCAGGATTCGAACCTGCGACGGTAGCGGTCGCGCGGTTCCAGACTGAAGGGCCTAGAACCACTCGACCACTCCGACCAGCCCACTTCCACGCATTTTGGGTGCATAGATCCTGAGAAATCAGTAACCAGAACAACCACCTCTGACCGTAATAACGGCCTTGATACGACTGGGCATTGAGTCAACCAGAGGTTGGATGACGTGTACAGGTACAGCTGCCCATGCAGCTTCAACACGATACCACAGTTCATCAAGAGTAGTAACTGGCGTATTGTGACGAGCCAGTTGCTCGGCCACCATTGACCAGACGTTTCAATTGGTGAGAGATCTGGAGAATGTGCTGGCCAGGGTAGCAGTCGAACATTTTCTGTATCCAGAAAGCCCCGTACAGGACCTGCAACATGGGGTCGAGGATTATCTTGTTGAAATGTAAGGTTTCGCAGGGATCGAATGAAGTATAGAGCCACGGGTCGTAACACATCTGAAATGTAACGTTTACTGTTCAAAGTGCCGTCAATTCGAACAAGAGGTAAGTGAGATGTGTAACCAATGGCACCCCATACCATCACGCTGGGTGATACGCCAGTATGGCGATGACGAATACACGCTTCCAATGTGCATTCGCCTAACACGGATGCGACCATCATGACGCTGTAAATAGAACCTGGATTCATCCGAAAAAATGACGTTTTACCATTCGTGCACCCAGGTTCGTCGTTGAGTACACCATCGCAGGCGCTCCTGTCTGTGATGCTGCGTCAAGGGTAACCGCAGCCATGGTCTCCGAGCTGATAGTCCATGCTGCTGCAAACGTCGTCGAACTGATCGTGCAGATGGTTGTTGTCTTGCAAACGTCCCCATCTGCTGACTCAGGGATCGAGACGTGGCTGCTGGATCAGTTACAGCCATGCGGATAAGATATCTGTCATCTCGGCTGATAGTGATACGAGGCCGTTGGGATCCAGTACGGCGTTCCGTAATACCCTCCTGAACCCACCGATTCCGTATTCTGCTAACAGTCATTTGATCTCGACCAACGCGAGCAAGAATGTCGCGATACGACAAACCGCAATCGCGATAGGTTACAATCCGACCTTTATCAAAGACGGAAACGTGATGTTACGCATTTCTCCTCTTCACACGAAGCATCACAACAACGTTTCACCAGGCAACGCCGGTCAACTGCTGTTTGTGTATGAGAAATCTGTTGGAAACTTTCCTCATGTCAGCACGTTGTAGGTGTCGCTACCGGCGCCAACCTTGTGTGAATGCTCTGAAAAACTAATCATTTGCATATCACAGCACCGAATAAAACGTTCTCGGTTTTCCAGCCGCGTCAATTCAAATAAAATGCTCGAGCTTTCGATGGCCATCTGTGCCATCGTCGTCAGGCGTTCACTGACTGCCGGGGCTGTTACGGTCTCTCGCTTATAAAGGCATGATGACATCATCAGCAGCCAATCAGATCGATGCAATGTGGAGCGCGCGCGTAAGTCGACCCGGGCAGCTCGTGGAAGTACCGGAGACGTCAAGTGGCGCCACGGGGAGGCGCCACGTTTGAAACTGCCGCTCCCGCGTCGCGCATCTGTCTTTGCTTTCTTTCGATGTCCAACGCCCGTCCCCATGCCCTGCTGAGTGTGTATCCCTGGTCTCGATTAAAATTGTTTCTGTTTAGGCGAATCTCGGCCGCTTCCTTTATAACTGAGTCCCAATATGTAGAAGTATGAGCCAGCACTTTTGTATTATCGAACTGTATCTTATGTCCGTTTTCTAGACAATGCTCCGCTATGGCCTACTTGTCAGGCTCCCTTTGTTTTATATGGCGCTTGTGCTCAGTACAACGCTCCGCTACCGTGCGAATTGTCTGTCCAATGTACATGCTGCCACATTCACAAGGTACTCCATACACACCGGACACTCGGAGAGCAATGTCGTCCTTAACAGGGCGCAACATATCTCGTATCTTGGGGGCGGGCGGAACACTGTTTTTAGCCCATGTTTCTGCAGCAGACGTCCTAACTTACTTCTAATAATCCTGCCAGATGTTTAGCAAGTCTGTAGGTAGGCGACCCGGTTGCACTAACAATGGGCCTCAGGGGAACACTTTCCTTGTGTATCTTTGGTAATCCATAAAGCCTGGGAGGTCTGGCGACACGAGGGGTTAATTTCTTCACCACTTCATCTGGTATGCCAGAATCCTTAAATAACTTCCCCGTCTTTCTGCCAATGGCCTGTGTGGGATCACTCCGAGGACACATAGATTTCCTCTAAGGTGAGGACATAATGCGCAGTGTGAGACTGCTGGAAAAACTGCGGAAAAAGAGATCACATCTGCTGAGTTCTTTGGCATTTTTATAACGCTGCCGGGACAAGGAGGTAATTCCTCGCTTTGCAGTAGTCAAGCACCGCATTCGAACTGCTGCAGTGGACAGAATTTTGAAGAGGACCAGTCTCGCCATAGTGAGACAGCGGATACGACAGACAAAATACGAGCTTGATCACAACGCCAAGAACCTGCTTGAGTGTCATCTGTCCTTGTCTTCAACATTGCCACCATTCTATTGGGAGTTGGTGGATGCAGCTACGGCAGCGCAACAACATGCAAGTTTATCCAAGGCAACGTCGAAGCAATGTGCCAAGTTCGACCGACTGGATCACGGAAGAACTGTTGTGAAACCCGATAAGGCCCATAGAACGGTTGTTAATCTTTCCAACCAAGAACTGGACGACGGCTCTATAGCAGCGCTGAGTAAAGGCCTCAACTTTTCTCCAGCTCCACGGCGTCTGCCAATATTGGATATAATTAGTGGAATAGAGCAGTGCATTAGGAATCTTCCGCACGATGCAGCTGAGGACGTCAGGGTAACTAACAGCCATATTCTGGTGAAAGCTAAGCCACCAAAATCTAATATAAGCCAGGAGGAACGACGTTGCTTACGGTTATTACGTGAGAATGAAGACTTGGTTGTCTTGCCAGCCGACAAAGGGAATGCTACCGTGGTTCTGAACTCTGCAGACTACCACCTGAAGATGCTGCATTTATTAGAAGACCCCACGTACCGCAAGCTTAGTCGTGATCCCACACAGGCCATTGTCAGAAAGACGGGGAAGTTATTGAAGGATTCTGGCTTACCAGATGAAGTGGTGAAGAAATTGACCCCTCGTGCCGCCAGACCTCCCAGGCTTTATGGATCACCAAAGATACACAAGGAAAGTGTTCCCCTGAGGCCCATTGTTAGTGCAATCGGTTCGCTTACCTACACACTTGCTAAACATCTGGCAGGATTATTAGCACCAAAATTGGGACATTGCGAACACCATGTTGTCAACTCGCAGAAATTTGTTGAGACACTCAATAGAATGAAGATAGGCCCAAACGACCTAATGGTTAGCCTGGATGTTGTGTCCCTTTTTACGAGGGTGCCAATACAAGTACGCTGGATCTTTTGGCCCTGCATTTTCCATCTGGAATCATTAAGTTGTTCCATCACGTCCTAACTTTTTGTACTGCGATGAATATAATGAGATGACTGACGGCACAGCCATGGGATCACCACTGTCTCCAGCAGTCGCAAATTTCTTCATGGAGCACTTTGAGGAGCAGGATCTGCAAACATTACGGCCATCTTGCTTTCTACGATACGTTGATGACACCTTCCTGATATGGCCTCATTGTGAAGATACACTACAGCAGTTCGTCGATCATATAAATGGTGTCCATCCCAGCATTAAATTTACTGTCGAGATGGAGAAGCACAGCAAGCTACCGTTCTAGGATGTTTTGGTTGAGCGGAAGCCAGGAGGCCAGCTTGGTCACTCAGTGTATTGGAAACCAACACACACTGATCGGTACTTGAACGCCAATAGTTTCCACCACCCTGTACACAAGAAAGATATCCTTAACACGTTGGTTCATAGAGCCAAGATTATCTCTGACGACGACCACCTACAGTCTGAACTGCAGAACTTAAACGTGTTTTCGGGGAAAATGTTTATAGCAAAAAAGACATCGCAAACGCTTTCAAGGGCCGCCGACGAAAGACAGCTGGTGAATCAGAAGAAGAGGCCAAACGGACTATATTCCTGCCATACTGTGGAGCAACTAGCAGTAAGTCAGGACGTCTGCTGCAGAAACATGGGCTAAAAACAGTGTTCCGGCCCGCCCCCAAGATACGAGATATGTTGCGCCCTGTTAAGGACGACATTGCTCTCCGAGTGTCCGGTGTGTATGGTGTACCTTGTGAATGTGGCAGCATGTACATTGGACAGACAATTCGCACGGTTGCGGAGCGTTGTACTGAGCACAAGCGCCATATAAAACAAAGGGAGCCTGACAAGTAGGCCATAGCGGAGCATTGTCTAGAAAACGGACATAAGATACAGTTCGATAATACAAAAGTGCTGGCTCATGCTTCTACATGTTGGGACTCAGTTATAAAGGAAGCGGCCGAGATTCGCCTAAACAGAAACAATTTCAACCGAGACCAGGGATACACACTCAGCAGGGCATGGGGACGGGCGTTGGACATCGAAAGAAAGCAGAGACACATGCGCGACGCGGGAGCGGCAGTTTCAAACGTGGCGCCTCCCCCTGGCGCCACCTGACGTCACCGGTGCTGCCACGAGTTGCCGGGTCAACTTACGCGCGCTCGCCACGTTGGATCGATCAGATTGGCTGCTGATGATGTCATCATGCCTATATAAGCGAGAGACCGTAACAGCCCCGGCCATATAGAGGGTTGGATCCTCTCCTTCGAAAGCGTAAGATTGCAAAACCTGGGCTACTCTCAGCGTGGAATCTCCGTCTTCGAAGATTGTGTCTGTCTGTCTGCCCGCCCGCCGCTTGCTGCTATTGTTCGTCCGTCCGCCTGCCTGCTCGCTGTCCATCGCCATCGCCGTAACCGCCGCCGCCGCTGCCTGCTGTCCGTCCATCTGTTCGTCGCCGACCATCGCAGCCGCCGCCGCCTGCTGTCCGTCTGTCTGTCCGTCGGTCGCCGTTCGTCTGAAATGAGTACTCCCACCTCCACTGTCATCTACACCTCCCCCTCCCCCACTCCCACAATCACTTCACGGAGTGCCGCCCCTGGCCTCCCTCCTTGCACCTTCCCTCCCCTTCCCCCACTCACCCATCCCCCTATATCCTCTCCTGCTGTATACCCGCACCTCTACACCCTTCCTCCAGACTCCACACCCTCAACAACTCCCACTACTACCCCCGCCTCACGTACGCCTCTGTTGCTGCCTCTGCTGCCGCCCCTCAGGTGTTCGGCTTCCCCTCTGTCACCCATCCCATCGCTTTGTCATCTGCATCTCCCGCATGCATCGCGTCGCGCCGAGCCACCGTCGCTACCACTCAACCGGCTGCTTCTCCCAGCGCCTCCACTACGCCACAGGGATCTGCCACCCGCCATCTCCCTCTCCTCCCTGTCCCTCTCCCCTCCTCCTAGCCTCCAGTCTCCAAAAAACCCCAAAAGCGCGTCATTACCGACTCTGCTCCCGCCACTTCCCACAAAATGTCAACACCACCTCCCCATCTTCCTGCCGTCTCCATGGACACCACCCCTCCTCCTGCCACCCATACCTCAGCCCCCACCCTCCACACCTTTGTCCCGTCAACTCCCGATCCTAAGTTCCTCGACGCTCGTACCCTCACCATGGAATTACGAAAGTACTTACCTGGTGTTCCCAACTCATTCCCCGCAGGGACTCAGTCCTTATCGAGTCCCCGTCCCCATCCTTTCACACAGACCTCCTGCGAAAACTCCCACGAGTTATGTTTGGCCCCCATGCCTCTCTGACACCCTTCCTTTCCGCTTCCACTCCTAGTCAGCCCCAGCCTCCCCGTCGGCCCCCCCCCCCCCCCACCTACACCGCTGTGATCACCAAGCTCGGCCTGGTGATCACAGAGGATGAAGTGTTGGCAGAACTGAACTCCCACCACCACCCGGACTTGGAAATCCGCTCTGCCCACTGTATCCACAATGCCTCTGGTCCCACCTACCTCATGTTGGTATTCTCTGAGTCCGCACCATCCATTGACCATCTCCTCACCCAGGGTGCCCTGATATACCACCGTCACCACCCTGTCGAATCCTCCAAATCCCCTCCCCAATCCTACCATTGCCAGTGGTGCCTGATGTACAATGACCACCTGACTCCCAACTGCAACCCCCTCCCCCCACCTGTCCCCATTGCAAGGCCTCCCACTTTCTTAAGAACTGCCCCAACCTCGCTGCTCCTCCTTCCTGTAATACCTGCAATGGCCCCCATCCTACCTGCTCCCACAAGTGTAAAGCTAAACCCCCTCCAGCCACCCCTGAGCTTACAGTCCCAGTTCGTCCCGTCGATCCCCCTATCCATCCCAACAATTCCCTCTGTCCACCCCCCATGGCCGAGGACATCATCCGGTTCCTTATCGTTGTACTGCAAAACATTCACCCTTTTCAGTGCCCCCACACTTTCCAACAAATCTCCCTTGCCACTCACTCCGTTTTCCAACTGAACACCTTCGCCACTTACTCCCACAACCAAGACCACTTAACCTTCACCTGCCTCGACATCCTAGTTTGAGTCTTCCCTTCCCTCTCTTCCCCCCCCCCCTCCTTCCCGCCATGGTGCAGCACAAGTATCACATCCTCTTCTGGAACATTTGCTCCTTCTGCTCCAACAAAGCCTCCTCATGCACACCCTCTCCCACCACCAGGTCGACACCTTCCTCTTGAACGAAACCTTTCTCCAGCCCCACCATTCTATCTGCACCTCGCCCTATATCCTCCACCGCACCGACGCTCCTGGTCCTCGTGCACAGGGTGGAGTCCCGATTAGCCACCTTAAGCATATCCCCGTCCGGGCACAACATCTCCTCAATGACCCCACTGAACACTTTATCCTTAGCGTCTTCTTCCCCTCCCTCACCATTACCTGTGCCACCATCTATGTCCACTCCACTGCTCCTCTTCCTTATGACTTCATCTCGTACATTGACTGCACCTTCTCCACCTATGTGATTGCCACCGATCTCAACATCCATAGCCGCACTCCTGCTGCCCTCCGGCGGTGGCATCAATTCCTCTCCATAATCCAAGGTGACCTTGTTCCCCTTCCCCAGCACACCCGACCCGAAATTGACACCACCCTCAATGTTGTCATTGCCTCCACCAAGCTCCTTGGGCGTATCGCTGTCGCCGTCCTTGACCCCACAGGTAGCCATTACCTTCCTGTCCTTCTCACCATAACGTCTGCTCACCGCCCCCCTCCAGCTCCGCACCCTGCACCCCCTCCCAAGGTCGTCCATTACTATCACCGTGCCAACTGGGATGCCTATCGGGACTCCATCTCCACCCAGGTCGAAAGCCACTCTCTTACCTGTCGCCATCCTGACATGCCTCGTCCTTCCTTCGGAAGGTAATTACTGACGCCGTGAGGCCCATGTTCCTACTAAAACCGTCCACCCACACCGTCCCACTCTCCCTCCGCAGGCTGTCCTCCTCCTCTGTGAATCCCGCCGCCTCTATCGCTCCTTCCTTCGCACTCGTGACAGGGATACACTCCAACGCCACCAGCAAGTACGGTGACACATACGGAACCTTATTACAGCAATGAAACGCCGAGACTGGCGCCAGACCTGCACACGACTCAATGCCACCCTCCCTATCAACTCCTCCAAGTACTGGTCCGCCTTCCATCGCCTTACTGGTTCCCTTTCCGCTCCCCACTACCCCCTTCTCCATAACGATCGCCCCCTTCCTGACAACCTCAGTATGGCCAACCACTTCGATTCCCACCTTTCTGAGGTCTTCTCCATCCCCGATGATCCCTACTTTGATTATTCTGTTTTCCCCACCATCATGGAATGTGCCGATACCTCCTCTTGCTCCTAGTCTCAGGTACTTGGGGCAGTTGCCCCCCTCTGACATAAACACTCCCATCACAGGACAAGACATTAAACTTATCCTCTGGTCCAAATGCAACATGGCCCCTGGTCACGACTGTGTCACCTACCACCACCTTCAAGAAAGCCCCTATTCCTTCCTGACTGTCCTCGCCCATCTCTATAATGTCATCCTCTCTACTGGCTTCTACCCTGACCTGTGGAAGACCTCCCATGTCCTCTTATTCCTCAAACCCAACAAACCCCCTTCTGCTGCCTCTTCCTATCATCCCATCTGCCTCACCTCCATCTTAAGTAAGGTCTTTGAATCCATTCTCTCCCACCGTATCCATCAGCACCTTGCTCAACACCACCTCCTCCCCCTTACCCAGTGTGGCTTTCGACCCTCCTTCTCTGCTGAAGACCTCGTTCACCTTCTGTCCCTCCAGCTCAGCTTCCGTCGCTCCACCATTTTTGTTTCCCTTGACCTCCAAAATGCCTATGACCGTGTATGGCATCCCGGTCTCCTATTTAAACTTCAATCCTACAGCCTGCCTATCAATTTTGTCCGTCTGCTCGCTTCCTTCCTCTCGCACCGTCCTTCCTATGTCATCCTCCACAACACCAACTCCCGTATCTTTTATCCCACAGCTCGCATCCCCCAGGGTTCTGTTCTCTCCCCTCTCCTTTATCTCTTGTATACGTCTGATATGCCCAAGCCACCCCTACCAGTCTACCTTCTCCAGTATGCTGATGACACCACCTTCCTGGCTCTCTATCCTACCCTTCAAAAGTCTCAACGTATCCTCCAAATCCACCTTAACCAGTTCACCGCTTGGTATAACCAGTGGTTACTCCGTCTCAACCCCTCCAAAACCCAGGCAATCATCATAGGCTGCACCACTCGCTCCTTTCGCCTCCATGATTTCTACCTCACCCTTTATGGTCGTCCCATCCAGCTCACCGCCACCCTGAAATATTTTGGCCTCACCCTTGACCGACACCTCACCTGGACCCCTCATCTCCAGACCATCCAGCAGAAAGCCCATTCCTGCCTTCGCCTTCTGAAACTCCTGTCTGGCTGGACATGGGGATTGCATCCTTCTGCCATCCTCCACACCTACAAATCCCTCATCCATCCTATACTCTATTATGCCAGCATTGCCTGGATCTCCACCCACTTTTACGAGGCCCTCCAAATCCTTGAACGCCATGCGCTCCGCCTTGCCTTCCGTATCCGCCTTCCTTCCCCCACACGGCTCCTATATGAACTGATCCCCTTCCCCCACCTCCTGTTCCTCCAACATCTCCGAATCCTTTACATTGTCTGCAGGCTTGATCCCCCCCACCCTCTGGTTTCCTCCTTCCTCTCCAGCCCCCCGCCCGTTGCCGTGCCTCTATCGCTGTATCCCTCCCTCTCTCCACCTCCACACCCTCCATCAGGGCAATTTCCAACGCCTCCCCCTCCCAGATGACGAACTTCGCCGTGCCATCTACCCTTCCATCCAACTATAACCTGGCCTTGTTCCTCCCCCCCCCCATCCCCAGGGCCCCCTTTTTCCTCTTCCCTCCTTCTCCCAGAGCGGATTTTCCTCCTTCCCCCCCTTCCCTGAGACAGTGCACCCCATACTTGCCTCTTTCCTTCCCACATCCCTCCCTACCTGGCCCTCTTTAGCGCGCCCCCTGCTCATTTCCCCCATCTCTTCCCCTCCCTCCCTTCTTCTGGTCTCCCTCATTTCCTTGCACCTGGCAGATCCTCCGTTTTGATCATCGTCAGTGTGCCACATCAGTGGTCTGTTCAGTGCTGTTTCTCCTGTGCGTCAAGAGGTGTGATTGTAATTGTGTACTGGCTTGAGGTTCGCCATCAGTGTTACGTGCTACACCACCCATCGATACCTTTTATGCTCCAGTCATACTGTGCCTTGTGTTCTTTTAATTGTTGCAGTGTGTGGCTTTTGTGTGTGCTACTTTTAAACAGTTTTTTATCTCCATTTTACAGTCACCCCGTTTTTTGTCTATTGCCTTCCATGATGTTCCCCCTTTTTTATATCTATGTTCACCATATTCTCTCCTTTGTTATTTTTAAATGTCTTCTATTGTTTGTTCTATGTCTTTCGGATGAAGAGCAGCATATATGCTGCTGCCAGCCCGCCCCAATGGATGGGGAATTGAAATACAATAAAGGAAAAAAAAAAACAGCCCCGGCAGTCAGTGAACTCCTGACGACGATGGCGGAGATGGCCATCGAAAGCTCGAGCATTTTATTTGAATTGACGCGGCTGGAAAACCGAGAACGTTTTATTCATGTATGCCGTCGCGAAAGACTCCAAGGACATATCACAGCACCGTCTTCCTGTCGGCTAAATTTCTCGTCTGTAGCACGTCATCTTCCTGGTGTAGCAGTTTCAATGGCGATTAGTGTAATTATGCTGTTTCAAGTCGATTGCTATAGCAATAGCGCATTAGGGACCCTGATGTGACGCTATCTAGCGAGTTTGAAAATCAGTTGATCGAGTCCCTCTCTGAATAAATGACAAGACCACATTTATATTATCTACCGTTAAGGTAATCCTTTCCCCTACTCAATTTCAGCTATCGTCGATGACATCATCCTTCTACTGTTTCTGACATGGCCTTCGAGCCTATGCATATGGACACTGAAATAGTGAGGCCCTCATAGCTACAGGAAGAGTTAAATTCTTACAGTGTCTTTTGGAATAATGAGTTATACTTAAACACAAAAGTCAAACTATATAAAGTCACTATTTTCCCAGAAATAATATCTCGCAGCTCCTCATGGGTTATTGCCAGTGGCTACCAAGTGGAAAACCTTGAAGTACTGCGGGACAAATGTCTACGTTGGATAACAAACGCAGTTATTCATCAGCAAATCAGCGTAAACGCAGTGTATGGAAGATCCAAAAATTAGACGATAAACTATATTCCATACAGGGAACTATGAAACATGTACAACGTATAGGAATTACAGCCCTATAAATATCACAAAAGATCAAAGGTCATAGTACACTAACGGAATGGGTGCAAGAACAGAATATAAGAGAGTAGATTAATACGTCAACGAAAGGCCGATTAACTTAAGGAGCCCTATCTCAAGAGTAAAACGATGTTATGCTGATCTTTCGAACCTATCCGAACGTCAGTGAAGGATGAACCACCGGAAGCAAAGAAGCGTCAAAACAAAAAGTCGGAAATTAATGAACGATTCGCCCTATCAATGGAGGTCAGGTTCTCTATTTTCAACAGAAATGTAGTAAGATGAAGTACTGATATCACGATACACACCCGAAAACTAGTGGAGTAGCGGCAGGCCATCGTCCGGCACTGGAATGTACCATTACCCTTCCTTTCATTCATAACTACAAAAGCAGAATATTAAATTTGGCAAGAACTTGTCACTCTCAAACACATGAAAATGTTACACGGCTGTAACTTTGCAAAAGCAAAAGAAAGGGAACAACAAACCCTACCTGAGGAATCTTGTCGACTACGGTCCATTTAACTATGAGAACTCCTCAGTTCACCCGGCCGTGGTGACCGACCGGTTCTAGGCGCTTCAGTCAGGAACCGCGCGACCGCCACGGTCGCAGGCTCGAATATCGCCTCGGGCATCGATGTGTGTGATGTCCTTAGGTTAGTTAGGTTTAAGTAGTTCTAAGTTCTAGGGGACTGATGACCTCAGATGTTAAGTCCCATAGTGCTCAGAGCCATTTGAACCATTTGAACTCCTCACTTCAAACAATATCAACTACTACCAGTCTCTTCTTCGTTGCTACAATTATGATTCCAAATGATGGGTGCTCCAATCATCGTATTTTGAGACCTCTTTTCTGAATTTCAAGTCACTTTTTCACATCTATAAAGCTCTTCTTTTGAAGAGAGCTTGAAAGATCTTGTAGTAGAATTCATTCACTTACACACAGTCCGTTCACACGAGACTGATTTTATTCCTCGTGTATAAGCGAATAACTTCGAGTGTAACCTCGTGTATAAGCGAACTACTTCGAGTGTATAAGCAAAGAAGTACTTTAATGACAGTTTTACATGCTTGTGCGAACTTCCTGAACTTTGCGAACAAGTGGGACGAGACTACGCTTGGTTGGTTCATTTGGGAGAAGGGGACCAAACAGTGAGGACATCGATTCCATCAGTTTACGGGAGGATGGGGAAGGAAGTCAGCCGTGCCCTGTCAAAGGAACCATCCCGGAATTTTCCTGAATTAGGGAAATCACGGGAAACCTAAATTAGGATGAGGGGACACGGATTTTAAACGTCGTTCTCCCGAATGCGAGTCCATTGTGCTAATCACTGCACCATCTCACTCGGTGGGAAAGTATGTACAACTCGAAAGACTTGCACCAGGCGAACGGTCTACCCGACGGCTGGCCCTCGTCACACGACATTTCATTTCATTTACCTGAAGCAGTAATATCACCATCTTAACGAGTCTCTACATTTTGTTAATTCAGTCTCGAAATTTTTTGGGTTGAAGTGATAGTACTGTTTTCAGTTTCCATATTTAGCAATTAAGTGATCTATTCGGTATTACTCATTGTCGCTCTTTTGATTCACCTCCAAGGTATTCTGTTCTTAGAAAACTGATTCCTTCTTCTTACTTTTAGATAGAAGGATTATATCAGATGCGAATTTCAGCGTAGATACATGTTCCTCTGTACATTTAGTTACTTTGTACACAGTTACAAACATAGATGAAGTTAGGTGCAAAGTTTTATTGTTAACCCTCGATCTCCACGGAAATGGACAATGCTGCGTCTTCCAAATTTCCCCCAGATGGGAGCGTACAGACGGCCACAGAAAGAGCGGAAACGGAATAAACACGCCAAGAAGAATTAGGCAAGAGGGACAGAACAAAGACAAGGGAAAAATTAATAAGAATCTGAGCACTAAGGAGAACAGAAATACTCATTCTGAAGATGTAATAATATTTGAATATTGTGTACAAACACGATGGTGAGTTTATATTGGTTGCTGTGGTAGTCACTTCGACTCCCTTTGCTTGAAAGAAGAGATGCATATAGTTTACATCTACATCTACATGACTACTCTGCAATTCACATTTAAGTGCTTGGCAGGGGGTTCATCGAACCACAATCATACTATCTCTCTACCATTCCACTCCCGAACAGCGCGCGAGAAAAACGAACACCTGAACCTTTCTGTTCGATCTCTGATTTCTCTTATTTTATTTTGATGATCGTTCCTACCTATGTAGGTTGGGCTCAACAAAATATTTTCGCATTTGGAAGAGAAAGTTAGTGACTGAAATTTCGTAAATAGATCTCGCCGCGACGAAAAACGTCTTTGCTTTAATGACTTCCATACCAACTCGCGTATCATATCTGCTACACTCTCTCCCCTATTACTTGATAATACAAAACGAGCTGCCCTTTTTTGCACCCTTTCGTTGTTCTCCGTCAATCCCACCTGGTAAGGATCCCACACCGTTCAGCAATATTCTAACAGAGGACGAACGAGTGTAGTGTAAGCTGTCTCTTTAGTGGACTTGTTGCATCTTCTAAGTGTCCTGCCAATGAAACGCAACCTTTGGCTCGCCTTCCCCACAATATTATCTATGTGGTCTTTCCAACTGAAGTTGTTCGTAATTTTAACACCCAGGTACTTAGTTGAATTGACAGCCTTGAGAATTGTACTATTTATCGAGTAATCGAATTCCAACGGATTTCTTTTGGAACTCATGTGGATCACCTCACACTTTTCGTTATTTAGCGTCAACTACCACCTGCCACACCATACAACAATCTTTTCTAAATCGCTTTGCAACTGATACTGGTCTTCGGATGACCTTACTACACGGTAAATTACAGCATCATCTGCGAACAACCTAAGAGAACTGCTCAGATTGTCACCCAGGTTATTTATATGGATCAGGAACAGCAGAGGTCCCAGGACGCTTACCTGGGGAACACCTGATATCACTTTAGTTTTACTCGATGATTTGGTACTGCTACTGCGACCTTCCTGACAGGAAATCACGAATCCAGTCGCACAACTGAGACGATACCCCATAGGCCCGCAGCTTGATTAGAAGTCGCTTGTGAGGAACGGTGTCAAAAGCTTTCCGGAAATATAGAAATACGGAATCAACTTGAGATCCTCTGTCGATAGCGGTCATTACTTCGTGCGAATACAGAGCTAGCTGCGTTGCACAAGAACGATGTTTTCTGAAACTATGCTGATTACGTATCAATAGATCGTTCCCTTCGAGGTGATTCATAATGTTTGATTACAGTATTTGCTCCAAAACCCAACTGCAAACCGACGTCAATGATATAGGTCTGTAGTTCGATGGATTACTCCCACTACCCTTCTTGAACACTGATGCGACCTGCGCAATTTTCCAATCTGGAGGTACAGATCTATCGGTGAGCGAGCGGTTTTTATATGATTGCTAAGTAGGGAGCTATTGTATCAGCGTAATCTGACAGGAACCTAATCGGTATACAATCTGGACCTGAAGACTTGCCCGTGTCAAGCGATTTGAGTTGCTTCGCAACCCCTAAGGTATCTACTTCTACAGCTAGCAGCTGTTCGTGTTTCAAATTCTGGAATATTCCATTCGTCTTCCCAGGTGAAGGAATTTCGGAAAACTACGTTCAATAACTCCGCTTTAGCGGCACAGTCGTCGGTAACAGTTCCATCGGCACTGCGCTTGTGTACTTTACACACGACCAGAATTTCTTCGGATTTTCTACCAAATTTCGAGACAATGTTTTTTGTGGAGCCTATTAAAGGCATCTCGCATTCAAGTCCGTGCCAAATTTCGCGCGTCTGTAAATTTTAGCCAATCTTCGGGATTTCGCGTTCTTCTGAATTTCACATGCTTTTTCCGTTGCCTCTGCAACAGCGTTTGGACCTGTTTTGTGTGCCATGGGGGATCAGTTCCATCTCTTAGCAATTTATGAGGTATGAATCTCTCAATTGCTGTTGCAGAAACATTTGGAGTGTAATCAGTGTCACTATGGTGTTATGAGGGCTTGAGAGATAGTTTATGGTAACCCGTCCATCGAAAGACACATACAAAGTTCAGCTGGCTATCGGATGTTATTTTGCCGCATCACCACCGACAAAACAAATATGGCAAGAAATGAACTTTTGATTTTTAAACTACTTTATGCCGTCTATGGTGTGGAAGTCATGCCAAATTTACCACAGTGATTTCAACATCCTCATACCATTGAAAAAAAGTGAAACGAGGGAAGCTACTCAGATTCAATGAAATAACACTGTATCGTAATGGCTACAACGAAAGCGCGGAATTTCTTTACCATTTATTTCCACGTGCGCCCAAAGCAGTGGAACGTAAAGTGTGCTACATGCTGTGGTGATGGCGACATAACTTTATTAGCATATTTTCGGGAAAAATTTAATGGGGATTTTCAGTCCATAAAACACACACACACACACACACACACACACACACACACACACACACACACACATATGTATATAGGCCTATATTCATGAATCACCCTGTATATACAGAGTGTCTCAGCTATCTTGTCCATCCAAAATATCTTTGGGACGATAACAGCTATTGGAAAACGACTTTCACCGGTATCAATGTAGGGCTGGGGCCCATGAATGTACATATTTGGAAACATTCTAAAACGAAAGCATATGTGTTTTTTAACACAAACTTATGTTTTTTTTAAATGGACCTCCTATATTTTTTCTTCAGCAATCCATAGCATGACAAAGCACATACACAATGGCGTTGATTGCATCGCAATATTCCCATTACATCCCGAGATATTAAGACGCGAAGTTGACGCTTGAAACACCCGACATGCGCTGCTAGCGCACGTCCTGAAGCTCAGGCGTGAACCCCATGCTGCTCGTAATCGCGATGTGATTGACATGCGTAATCACACTTCCATACTTATCAAGAGGTCCGAAACGAATAATACGGTCTGCTGCCATCCTGCATTAACGTCGTACATTCCAGCAGGTATTTATCGCATAGGCTAGGGGTGATGCGGTTCTGCAACATATCTGTGTACCGCAACGTTAGTCACAAAGTTAACTTCGCTTATCGTTAATACGTTACTAAAAAGGTAATGCCGTTCAACGTTAAAACTTTACTTTACTGTAGATCTAGCGCAAGTGACAGTTAATCATTCACTCGTAATAGTAAAATTCATGTTGATAGCTTTAGTGAAACAAGCAAGTGGACTAAATGTTTTACCGTTGTTTAGGTAAAAATGTTTTGATTTGGGAAGTTCAGGTAGGGCATAGAAGATGAATGTAAACATGTTTAACGAATTAGTTTTATTATCACATAATTATCAAAAAAAATGGTTCAAATGGCTCTGAGCACTATGGGACTTAACTTCTGTGGTCATCAGTCCCCTAGAACTTAGAACTACTTAAACCTAACTAACCTAAGGACATCACACACATCCATGCCCGAGGCTGGATTCGAACCTGCGACCGTAGCAGTCGCGCGGTTCCGGACTGAGCGCCTAAACCGCGAGACCACCGCGGCCGGCACATAATTATCAATGTTATGTTTATCTAATGCGTTAAATGAAAAATTGTCGCAAACAAATGTTTCTTAACATCACTGGGTAAAATGGCCCTTTGTAGAAACTTCCACTGTGATACCATCACTACATACTAAACATAGCGTTCACATCTCATGCTCAAAGTGATGCCCATTGGCTTGCATACATAGGGTCACTCTGCGGATGAAGGATGCCCCACTTCGTGCTACTGATTCCTCTTTGATGGCTGTACAAGCATCAATAATGCGTTGCTTCATGTCCTCTGGTGTTGTTGGTTCATGTTGGTAAACAGCATCCTTCACTGCTCCCCAAAGAAAATAATCCAGCGGTGTAAGGTCCGGATATCTGGCAGGCTACCTAACTGGGCCACCTCGTCCAATCCACCTACCAGGGAACTTACGGTTCAGAAGTCGTCGTGCTGGTAAGGCGTTATGTGCAGGGCATCCGTCATGCTGATACCACAGGACCATTCTCCGGTTCAGAGGTATGGTATCCAAGATTGTGTCGTATAAATCTGGAGTATTGTCTGCCATTTTGGATGCCATTTATAAAGAAAGGTCCGATAATGGTATCTCCAATAATCCCACACCAAACATTAACCTTCCACGGACGTTGATGCTCTACCTGACGGAGCCATTTTGGATTGTCTGCGGACCAATAATGCATATTCCTCATATTGACAACTCCTTTGTTGGAGAATGATGTCTCGTCGGTAAAGAGAACATCTGAAAAAAAATTTGGATTAGTCAGAAGTTTTTGCTGAGCTCACCGACAAAATCTTACCCTATTGCGGAAGTCATTTCCAAGAAGATCCTGGTGTAAATGAACATGGTAAGGATGAAATTTATGACGTTTAAGAATACGCTGTGCACTTGATTTCGACACACCAACTTCACGTTCAATTTGACGTGTGCTGATTTGAGGATTCACAGCTATGGTAGCGAGCACAGCAACTTCAGCACGTTCATCTGTGCGTGTTCTAGGACGATGTAGAGGTCTTGGATTTAAGCTTCCCGTTTCACGTAGACGAGATGTGAGACGACCAAACATCCGGCGCGAAGGCGATGGCTTGTCAGGGAATCGTCTTCTTTTCATTCGTTCTGCCTGAACAGCATTTCGTCCACCTACAACGGGGTACAGTACAGGTATGTAGAGTAGGGTAGAAAACAGACATATTAACTTAATAATCATAATGTTCGCTAACAGTACTATCAACAAACAAGCAATCTCGTAACGTATTTCCCGTCAACGTACATTCTCCATAGATCAGCAGCATTTCTACCATATCTTCATGTGTGTACATTATACTGTACAGTATAAGTTCCACAACACATCGTTTATTCACAATGTGTACTACCTCCGTGCCGTCACTAGATTACTCTGATGCACGACTACACTGGCAAGCGGTGTACTGCACGCCAAAGCAACAACAAATGGGATGCTCGGAGGGTGGTGGAGTACAGGAGTTTGCATGGGTCGCAAATCATAAACAACGCGAAGTGGTAACTGTGACAGTAGTGGGAACTACGTTGGACACTTGAATAGGTAGAGCCAGGCCCTGCGCGACAGGCACAATGTGTCATATAACGCATTAGATAAACCTTATTTTGGGTATGCAGGATAAATAAGACAGCCCTACATTGATACCGGTGAAAGTCGTTTTGCAATGGCTGTTATTGTTCCAGAGATATTTTGGGTGGACAAGATGGCTAGGACACACTGCATATATATACAAGGTGATTCACGAAGATATGCAAATATTTTAATATGTTATTCTACAACTAAAACTAAAGAAAAAAGTCCATATAAACATAGGTCCACGAATGTTTAGTTACGGAGTTATGGCTAATAAAAGATTTAGCAACTTCGCTAGTATGAAGCCAACGCAAAACTGTACGAGGTTAAAGTAAAGCACCATTTCCAGTGTATCTAATGAAACATGTCCCAACGTGTATCTACAGTAGCTTTCCAGAACATCCAAAGAAGCAAAGATATTATACAAGTAAATTCATACACGTGCAGCTAAATGCATTGAACTCGGTGGAGATATTTTTGAACATTTACTATAAATGTATTGTGAAGTTGTGTGTACACTGCACAACTTCCTTAAGACTGAGCTTTGTTTTTTTCTGGTTTAATATGACTTCACGTGTGCTACGGTATTAATAAAAGCAGATTATCTGACATATTCATACAGTTTCAGTTAACGTTACTAGCATCATTTTTCCAAAATTAAATTCTCGACAACTTCTGTTGAAAACTTTGTGCAATTGTTTGGGATTTAAAAAACGAATTGGGCTAAGTAGTTAATAAATTAAAAATTTTACAAAATTACATCTTTGCTTCTCTGGATGTTCTAGAAAACTACTGCAGATACACGTCTGGGACGTGTTTTATTAGATTCACCAGACCAATAACAACAAAATAAATGGAAATCGTGCTTTACTTTAACCTCGTACAGTTTTGCGATGGCTTCATATTAGCGTAGTTCCTAAATTTCAGGCGAAATCTTAATCTATCTTAAAAATAGCATTTTTGATGCGTTAAATATTTTTTACCGTCATTGGGTAGTTCTTACTGAGGGTATACGTTTTATGTATCCCTAGATGTAGGAGACATGGGGTAAAGGTTAAATTTTTTAATGGAACCATGTACATTTTATTCAAGAATATACTCACCCTCTCCAAGATCTATTCAAAAATGTACCACACTGTACCACTTTATCCACGAAACTTGTAACTATGGAAATGATAAATAGTTATTAAATAGTACATAACTTCTCTAATGTAAATATAATTTCAGTGCACTACATTAACTAAATCATTTAAGATTTTCAAGTACGTTTGAACATTTTACAAATTACCAGTAAACTTTGAATGCAACAATAATGCACTGCACAGAAATTGCATCTTGTTATTTGTACAGTACCGTATTACAGTACTTATGACAATGCAGAAGTAACACTGCCCTTTGCAGTAACTTTTACTGTGATACTACCACTACATGAAAAACAGAGCGCTTACTTCACATGCTCAAAATGGTGACCATTGGCATTCATACATAGGGTCACTCTGTGGATGAAGGACTTCCTACATTGTGCTAGTACTTCCACTGTGATTGCTGTACAAGCATCAGTAATGCGTTGCTGTATGTCCCCTGGTGTTGCTGTAACATTTTGGTAGACAGCATCCTTGACTACCCCCCAAAGAAAAAAAAATCCGGCAGTGTCAGATCCGAAGATGGGGCAGGCCAGCTAACTAGCACACCACGTCAAACCTACCTACCAAGGTATTTATGGTCCAGAATACATCGTGTTCGTAAGGCATTGTGCGCAGGTCATACATCATGCTGATACCACATGACCATCCTCTGATTCAGAGGTACGACGACCAAGAGGAAAGGTAGAGTGTGTTTTAAAAATTGGTCATATTGCCTGCTATTTACAAAGAAAGATCCGATAATGGTACTTCTAATAATTCCGTACCAAACATTAACGTTCCTTGGACGCTGATGCTCTACCTGTGGAGCCATCGTGGGTTGTTGATAGGCAATAATGCGTATTTCTCATATTGACAATTCATTTGTTGGAGAATGGCATCTCGGCTGTAAAAAGAACGTCTGAGAAGAAATTGGGATGAGTCAGAAATTATTGTTGAGTCCACTGACCAAATGGAACCCAATTAGTGAAGTTATTTTCATGAGGTTCTTGCTGTAGATGAACATGATATAGATGGAATTTAAGACGTTGAGGACGCGATGTGCACTTGTTTACGAGACACCAACTTCATGTTGAATTCGTCGTGTGCTGTTTTGAGGATTCACGGTTACGGCAGCGAGCACAAAGACTTCAGCAGTTTCGTCTGTTCGTATTTTACGACGATTTCGAGGTCTTGCGCGTAAACTTTCCTTTTCATGTAGATGGGAAATGAGACGACCAAACGTCGAGAGAGGAAGCGATGGCTTGTCAGGGAATCGTCTGCTGTACGGTAGTTGTGCCTGATCAGAATTACACAGTAGCTATGTGCAGTAGAGGACAAGACAGACATAGTAATATGATAATCATAATGTTTTCTAACAGTACTGAACATAAAAATACAAGTAACTGAATTATTTCCTGTCTACGTACTTTCTCCGTAATTCACCAGCATTTCTACCTTATCGTCATGCGTGTACATCATATACCATAACAAAAATTGTATTCAGTGTGTAATACCGACATACAGTTACTAACTTACTCTTCCACTCGACTGCAGTGCACTGTAGGCTAAAGCAATAACAAATGAAGTGCGTGGGTGAAGGGGGGGAGGGCTGGGGAGGAAGGAGTACCTGTGTTTACAGGTGTCAGATATCATAAACAAAGCCCACATCTCTGTTACAACACTATATTGAATACGTAACGTGTACACTCAAGGCCGTAAGGAGATCGGTTTCTTCACAACCTGTGTATCCTTTATCTACGTTTCATTGACGAAAATGGTAAAATGTACCTTTCTGCGTAGCTCTGGAGGGGATAAGTGAGTTCTTGAATAAAATGTACATGGTCCCATTTGAAAAATTTAACCTCTACCCTGAATCCCCAACATCTGTGGGTATACATAAAACGTATACCCTCAGCAAGAAAAACCCAATGATGTTAAAAAACATTGGCTTAAACACTTTTTCATTTAACGCACCAGAAAAAAGTTATTTTGTTGAGCAAGATAAATGTGTGTGTAAATATATAAACTTCAGGAAGACATAACCGTAGACATTTTAAATGGGTTATAAGCAATAATGATACAATATAGGCCAAAGTACGGTAAAAATTTTCGGAAGCGTTAGACTATCTGAGAACATAGCCTAGATAACGAGCAAGAACATATCACACGGAACACATAAATTTTGGCAACAAGAGAAACATGAAAGCAATATGGGATCACAAAAAAGTGGTGTAGAGTGATCAAAATGTCGAGCATGCCAGAAAAGACTAAACATATATTAATATTGATGTTGATCATGTTAATCTCTCTTTTAAAGTTAACATTTAGATCCACTAGGGTGTACAACCGGGTTTTATCGACACCTCCTTGAAGGTAACCCCACCGGAAGCAGCGTGGAGAGGTTAAGTGTGGAGAACAAGGGGCACATAACCCTTGATAGATGATTCGATGACCAACATATTCGCTTAAGTGGGACCGTCCTACTCAGTAACTTTTATGTCCCTCATGAAGCTAAATAAACTGTGTAATGATGTCTTGTTACACAGCACTGTCTGTTGCAGTTTAAAAGAAAATAAGATTTCCTATTTAACGAGGTGACATGACAAACCAAATTCCAATTTTATGAGAGTGAGCAGTAATGACAAGATACAAGCGACTCCACGCAACTACAGCATAACAGTAGACCCGGAATAACGGCGCTGTAACCGTGGTCGAAAAGTTGCTTCCACCAGTATAGGTTTTTACGAAACTCAGAAAATTTTCTTGTTCCTTTAATCATTGTTGAATATTTCAGCACTTTGTCGTCTGTATATTTCCCACGAAACGTGCCTGCAACACGCATAAGAACGACTTGCAAAGTACTGTTTAAAAAATTAAAACAGGTTGCTCTTCGGAAAACTACATACAACTGCACAATACTACAGACGCCATGTGAACTGTACACATTTTAATGGCGTCTTTGTCTGTCTTCTGTAATACACGTGGTGCTGTCTCGCGATCGTTGACTGAACGAATACAATGTAACTGATAGAAACATTTCGTTTCATGCACGCAATGTTTCCATTGCATTGTATTATCTAGCACATGTTGTTGAATTAGTACGGTGCAGCAGATAAAGGGAGATTAATCGAAAGCCGTTTGCTATGTGGCTTAGACGGACAGGATACAGTGGCAGACAAGCAGGCTGGCACCTGTCCGTCTTCTGCTTCTCGGCCTCCAGCTCGCGGTAGGTGTGCTGCAGCTTGTCGGTGAGGATCTCGAGGTTCCGCGTCAGCTTGTAGTCCGCCTCGAACTGCTCGGACATGAGCACGAGGTCGCGGGTGGCGTCGTGCAGAGGCAGGTCGCTGATGAAGAGCCCGCGCCTGAAACAGACGTCTGAAGTCAACCGGCAGCTTGACGAGACTCGAAAGAAGGAGGATACATTCGCCAATGTGCGGGGAGTCCCAGAAATGTTACGACAGATTTCGAGGGTTTTTAAAGGGTGTCTTAAGGAACAAAACGAGGATAGAGACCCGTCTCCGGAAGCGTCATCAATGACACTACACAGCGTCGAAGTTATAGGCACCGGCCTGTGCGTCTAGGCTACCCCTTTGGCAGCAAACGTGACTTTGTACGCTGAGGAACTTTAGGTGGAACGACTCGCAATGCTGCTTGTTATTCACTGATCTAGACTGACTGCCACGATTGCCAATGGGGAAGATAAAGTTAGATGCTACGTAGAAAGGTCTTGCCTCCTATGTATCAGGTGCTCTGTTGCCCCAGTAGATGCCATTTTTGACCCGGGTTTCCACTCACAGATCATTTTCCCCCTGAACCCTCTAACATTTCCAGTGTTTAAGGTGCACAGGAGAAAAATAAACTGTGGATGTAAACCCGTGTCCGTAACAGTCATCTACCAAGGCAACAGACATCACATTCATGGGAAAAGAAATGTTCAAATGTTTCTGAATTCCTAAGGGACCAAACTGCTCAGGCCATCTGTCCCACATTCAGGAGTCCTGACTAGCTCCACCTTCTCCACTGGCGATCACGGCAATCAGTCGTGATCACTCAATAACAAACAACATGGCGAGACGTTCCACCTACGGTCCGTCAGCATACAAAATCACGTCTGCTGCCGAAGGGGTGGCCTAATGGGAGGTTCTGGTGCCTACAACCTCGAAACTCTATAGCGTTGGTGGATGACGTTCCCGGACCCTGGTTCCTGTCCTCTGTTTTTTCTGTAAGACACCCTCTAAAACCCCTCGAAGTTTGCAGTAAAATTTCTGGGACACCCTTTAGATGGCTAAAAAAGGAAAACTAAATCATAGAGCCAGCTTCATACTAAGCACCTCGTTCCCAGGTGGCAGACAATTTTTTGTTGAGTGAACTCTGTAAGACACTGGAGACCATGAGGACTGATACAAATGTGTGGCACTAGGTGCCCAAGCTCAAGCATGTTTCTCTGAGAGATATCAGTGTTTGGCTGATCCCTCTCAATAGAAATCCAAACTTCATGAGAGACTTCACAGGTTGCATAGCTGTCATGTAACTCCAATAAAATAAGTAGAGGAACTATCTATGTTAAAATATAGTCTCCACCATCAGAAAGCAAACAACGTCCCAAGATATATCGGTAGTTTCTTCTATTGCTCGCCTGGAACGGATGGTCGCAAAAATGTTGTGAGTGCATATTCATTGCTCCTAAGCGAAGGTAGTGTCAAGTTTCTACTGAAAGAAAGTCATCGACTCACGTACTTTCCTTAGGTTACTAGAATCATATTTGGGAAAAGCCCGTTATAGATTACCATTCACCCTGCCAAACTAAGATTATCCATTGTTGCATTACATTACCTCAGGTGAATATTGGGATAATCTGATATAATATCTATCCTGAGTACGCACGTTGCAAATCTCGTAACACTTTTTTAGCTGTGTTGGTTTTCCTCTTTGAAAACTCACTCCAATCATGTGGACTCTAAAGATTACCTTTATTTCGAATCCTCAAGAAAAATTCCTTTCTCATCCTTTAGATTTTTTTTTAGTGTTTTAGTTCCCAGACTCTGTTACTAATTTGTTCCTGAAAGGAACACGTTTGTTTTGACCCTGATCAGTTAATTATGTAACAAGATATGAAACAAGTTAGTTCCCGAGCCTATGAACATGATTTTTATTTAAATATAGTTGTTTACTGATCATCTGGAAATGCTATTTCATGGCAGCAAAAACTCTTGGGAATAATTTAAGCTGCGTGATACGGAACAAACGCATTCTGTGGAACAGGGAAGTTGACTAAAATAAACGTTTTCAGTTTTCCTGCAGATTTAGTTGTGTTGTAGTTAAGAATCTACGTCAAGATGTTCCACTGAAATATTATAGAATCCTTTTGGAGCTTTACTGCGCTACTAGAAAGTAGTGTGATAAAACCTCGCAATGTTTTTCGCAGACCGGGATTCGAACATTGGAGCTACCTCCATCGTGGTTTTCACTGTATGGATGTTGGCTTGAGGACAGCAAGTCGTGACTGTAAAGAGATAGTAAAAAAAAAAAAAAAAAAAAAAAATAACAGCGAATGAAGTGGAAAAAATTTGTGCTTTAAGGAATCTCAGATATGTAAACTCTTATCTTACGTGGAAATGCAACGGTTAAGGTGCTGGACATGTACACGTCAAGGGCGGGGTTAAAATACTCACTCAACAACCTCGCAGTGTTTCCCCATTGTGCTGGCGTACGCTGGCCCCAGCATACCATGCGGCATAGAGGTTGCGCAGTATCGATAGAGGCCAAAGAGAAGATTCACTGGAAATGCGCCAGCGCCCTCTCAGCCGCCAGTATTGAGGATCGCCACCACGGACCGGAGGGCAAGTTTAGGCAGCCAATTTAGCCAGCTAGTTCGAGCCTGTTACGCCAGTTAGTTCGAGTCTGTACGCTGTGGGGTTCCAGCGTGTCACCGAGAAGGAGCCACAGACTTACAACAGCGACAGGCAGCACATAGTAATCTTACAGTGAACATAGCGAACTTCTACTTCAACAGGATTGAGGCTACGTGTATTATAAAGAAGAGAGCTTGTTCCACAGCATGTGCACATCTCCAGCAGTACTCCGAAGGGATACCGCCCTTCGATTGTGCCATTCTAGCACTAATCGAAGCGTTAGGATTTCAGGTGCCAGCCAGCCAGCCGAGCAGCAGCGGTCTAGCCGAGCAGCAGCGGTCCAGCCAAGCAGCAGCAGCGTGGTCTCAGCCAGCAGCCGCGGTCCAGCCAGCGGTCCAGCCAGCAGCAGCGGTCCAGCCAGCCAGCCAGCCAGCCAGCCAGCCTTCCCTCCAGCAGCAGCAGCAGCAACAGCAGCAGCGGTCCCGGCCCCATCCGCGGCAGCAGCAGCAGCAGCTGCTGCAGCGTTCCTGCCAGCCGTCACCAGCGCCAGCGCCAGCAGCATGGGACTCTGGTCCTCGTCTTCGTCCGCCTTCGTCCGTCTTCGTCCTGTGCTGTTTTCGTTCATCCCTGTCATCATGTCAGCCCCCACCACCACCACCACTGCCACTACTACCACCACTGCCATTGTGTACACGTCGCCCTCGGTCACCACCAACATTACATGGTGTGCCCAGTCACACCCCCCCCCCTCTTTCCATCCCACCGAGCGAGGTGGCGCAGTGGTTAGCACACTGGACTCGCATTCGGGAGGACGATGGTTCAATCCCGTCTCCAGCCATCCTGATTTAGGTTTTCCGTGATTTCCCTAAATCGTTTCAGGCAAATGCCGGGATGGTTCCTTTGAAAGGGCACGGCCGATTTCCTTCCCCATCCTTCACTAACCTGAGCTTGCACTCTGTCTCTAATGACCTCGTTGTCGACGGGACGTTAAACCAACACTAACCTAACCCTAACCTCTTTCCATGCCTCCTCTTCTAACTCTCCCTTCGCCCTCGCTCTTCGTCGCCCACTCCCCAGCTTCTTCCTCCCGCTCCTCTCCCTCTGATCCTTTCCCTCCACTCCCCCAGCCTGTCACTGCAGCTCCAGCTAGGGTGGTGGCCCGTCAGGCCACTGCCCGCGCCCAGCTCTCCCCATCGCCTTCACCATCACCGCCACCACCATCGCTGTCGCCGTCGCCATCGCCTTCACCATCACCATCTCCGGCGCCGCCTACTGCACCCACGCCAGGACCTGCCGCTTCCCCCCACTCTCGTCCCTCATGTCACCATCCACCCTTCTGCCGCCGTTAAACGCCCTAGTGGCGCCACCACCTCCTCTGCTCCCAAAAATGCTCCACCCCATCCTCCTTCTCCCCCCCCCCCAGGATGTCATGAATGTCTCCCCACCTGGCCCTGCTCCCTCCACCTCCTCCACCTCCTCCCACCCTCTTTATACAAATACCTCCTCTCCCATCCCAATCCTTCCCTTCTCGTGGCCCTGAACCTCTCCCTCCTCCTCCGCCAACACTTCCCTGGTGCCCCCCTCTCACTCCTCACTCTCAGTCGGGATTCAGTTCTAATCTCCTCCCCCAGCCCCACCCTCCATACTGACATCCTCTCCCGCCTCCCCATCAACCGGTTTGGCCCCAATGCCTCCCTCACCACTGCTCCTTCTCCCTCTCCTACCCGCCAACCCCAACCCCCATGTCGCCCGCCAACCCTCACCGCCATGATCACTTGGATTGGTCCGACGATCACGGAGGAGGATGTGTTGGCGGAGCTCAAGGCGCATCCCTCGCAGGAGGTGTGGGCGGTCCACTGCATTTCTAACTCAGCCAGCCCCACCCGCCTTATGCGGGTTTTCTCCGAGGACGCCCCCTCCATTGACTGTCTCCTGAAGGAGGGTGCCCTCCTCTTCAACCAGCGATATAAGGTCGACCCCTCACATTCCCCTCCTCAATCCCTGCGCTGCCAGAGGTGTCTGCCCTATAATGCACATCCAACAGCTGAGTGCTGCGAGGCCCCCACCTGCCCACATTGTAGGCAAGCGCACTTCCTTCGGCAGTGCCCTAACCTTCAATCTCCTCCCTCCTGTAATACCTGCAGTCTCCCCCATCCCACCTACTCCCAAAAGTGTAAAGCCCAACCCCTTCCGACCACTCCTGAACTCACGATCCCTGTCCATCCTCTGGACGCCCCCACCTCTCCTGGCAATTCCCTTTGTCTCTCCCCCCCCCCAACCGCTGAGGACATCATCAGGTTCCTCACCACTGTCCTGCAAAACCTCCACCCTTTCCAGCGCCCTCACACCCTCCAACAGGTCTCCCTCACTGCCTGTTCCGTCTCCCACCTAAAAATGTATGCCATCTACTCCCACAACCAAGCCCATTTCACCTTCTCCCATCTCGACACCCTCGTCTAAATCCCTGTCATGGTGTGACAGCACCATATCCTGTTCAACAACATCCGTTCCCTTCCCGCCAACAAGAACCTCTTCATGCACACCCTTGCAACCCACCGCATGGATGCCTTCCTCCTCAATGGAACCCTCCTCCAACCCCATCACACTGTCCACACTTCGCCCTACCTTCTCCATCGCTCCAATAATCCCCTCCCGATTGCTCGTGGCAGAGTTGCCATTGGCCACCACCGCCAGATCCTGGTTCTGCTCCAACCTCTCCTTCCCGACCCCATCAAACACCTAATCCTTAGTCTCTCCTTCCCCGGCCTTACCGTCACCTGCGCCACCATCTATGTCTGCCCTAATGCCCCTCTTCCTTTCGACTTCCACTCCCACATTGATCGTAGCTTGTCCTCCTAGGTGATCGCTGCCAACCTCAACATCCATAGTCGCTCCGCCACCCAGTTATGGCGGTGGCATCGGTTCCTCTCCACCCTCCAAGGCGACCTCGTCCCCATTCCCCAGCACACCCACCCCAAATCCAACTCCACTCCCAATGTCATCCTCTCCTCCCCCAACCTCCTTGGCCGCATAGTGATGGATGTCCTGGACCCCATTGGTAGCGACCATCTCTCTGTCCTCCTTACCGTTTCAGACGGTCGTCGCCCCTGCCCCGATCCTCGTAATGACCCTCCCCCGAAGTACGTCCATGATTATTCCCGTGCCAACTGGAATGCCTACTGGGCTACCCTCTCCACCCAGGTCAAAGGCCACCCCTTCACCTACTACCACCCTGACGATGTTACCCATGCCGCCTCCTTTCTCCAGCAGACCTTGCCTGAGGCCATGGAGGCCCACGTCCCTACTGTCGCCATCCACCCCCACCATCCCACCTTATTCCCACAGGCCATCCTCCTCCTCCGTGAATCCCGCTGTCTCTACCGTGCCTTCCTCCACATGCGTGACCCGGACACACTACGACGCCACCGCCAACTCCAGCGACACATCCGAAACTTGCTCGCGGCGAAGAAACGCCAGGACTGGCGACAGACATGCACCCGTTTACAAGCCACCCTACCTATAAACTCGTCCAAGTTCTGGTCAGCCTTCCATCGCCTTACCGGAACTAAATCCTCCCCCTGCTATCCTCTTCTCCATGATGATCACCCCTTCCCTGACACCCTTAGTAAGGCCAATGACTTTGCCCCCTACCTTTCCGATATCTTTTCCATCCCTGACGATCCCCAGTTCGATTATTCTCTCCTCCCGGATGTCCGCGATCAAACTGACACCTCTGTCCCTCCCCTCACACCTGGTTTCCAGTTCTTGGTCAACATTGCACACACGGAACTTAATGCCCCCATCACTACACGGGATCACATTGCTACACTCCACACAAAACGCAATACTGCTCCTGGTCACGATCGTGTCTCCTACCACCACCTTCGTGAAGCTCCTGTCTCCTTCCTCTCCACCCTGGCCAGGCTCTACAGTGTAGTCCTGTCCACCGGCTACTACCCCATCCTCTGGAAAACCTCCCGTAGCCTGATGTTCCTTAAACCTGGTGAACTGCTGTCCGCTATCTCCTCCTATTGTCGCATCAGCCTTACCTTGGTCTTCAGCAAGGTCCTGGAATCCATCCTCACCTGACGCATCCACCAGCATCTCTGGCAGCACCGCCTCCTTCCCGTTACCCAGTGTGGCTTTCGACTGTCCTGCTCTTCTGATGACCTTCTCCTCCACCTCACTCATCTCCTTTCCAAACAGCTAAATTCCCGTCGCTCTGCAATCTTCCTCTCCCTGGACCTCGAACGTGCCTATGACCGCGCTTGGCATTTCTGTCTCCTCTTCAAGCTCCAAACCTTCGCCCTTCCCATTAACTGGGTCTGTCTGATCAGCTCCTTTCTCTCCCACCGTCCTTCCTATGTCACGATCCATAACACGGATTCCTACACCTTTTTTCCCTCCGCTGGTGTGCCCCAAGGCTCCGTCCTCTCCCCCCTTCTGTATACGGCGGACATGCCGCCGCCGTCATCCCCCGTCCACCTTCTCCAGTTTGCCGATGGCACCGCCTTCCTTGCCCTCGCCCCCACCCTGCAGCATTCCCAACACCTTCTCCAATCCCATCTTGACCAGTTCACCGCTTGGTGCAACCAATGGTTGCTCAAGGTCAATCACTCCAAAACCCAGGTGATCATTGTAGGCAAAACCATCCCTTCCTTCCGCCCCCTTGATTTCTATCTCACCATCTATGGTCGTCCTATAGCCCTCACCCCCACTCTTAAGTACCTTGGCGTCACCCTCGACCGTCGCCTCTCCTGGACCCCCCATCTGCGGACAATCCAAGCCAAGGCACACTCCTGACTCTGTCTCCTCAAGTTCCTTTCTGGTCGTATGTGGGGTCTGGACCCCTACACCATCCTCCACACCTATAAATCCCTCATCCGCCCTATCCTCTGTTACGCCCATCCTGCCTGGATCTCCCCCCCTTACCTTTTACCCATCCGCCTCACCTATCGCATCCGTCTCCCCTCCCCCATGTGGAACCTGTACGACCTCATTCCGTTCCCCTACCTCCTCCTTTTCCTTGAACAGATACGGATCCTGTACACCTCCCGAAAACTCGATCCTCCTCACCCACTTGTCTCCCCCATCCTCTCCCACCCCCGCCCACTGCCGTACCTGTATTCCCACGCCCCACCCGGTCTCCATATCTTCACCCTCCTTACGCTCTCCCAAGGTGGCTTCTGCCAGCTCCCCCTCCCTGATGATGCCCTCCTCCCCTCCATCTACCCCTCCTACCAACTTTGATCCTCCATCCCCCTTCCTGTGTTTGTTCCTTGGGCACCCTACCTCCGTCCTCCATTTCTCCCCACTCCTCCCCTGGGCTTCCCCTCCCCTGTCCTCCTCCCATCTCCTCAGCCATTGGCATCTTTGTTCGCCCTCTCCCCCATCCCCCTCACCCTTCTTCCCCTCTTGGCAGGTCCCCAGACCCGAACATGCTACATGGACTTTCGCGTGCTGGAGATCATCGCCATCAGTGTCTCGTGTGTGCCATCGTGTTTAGTGTTCAGTGTTCACCGTCGCATTCCATCGTTCACCTGTGCCACTGCCATCGTCAGTGTTTGTGCGTCGCGTCAACAGTTTGCAGTGTGGATTATCGTCGAGTGTGAACGGCTCCGTGTTTGTCTTTATGTGTTTACTGTTTTATTGCCCACCGTTCTGTAACTTATGTGTATTCTTTCTGTTTTCTCTCATTGTGTCTTCTATGGCTGAAGAGCAGCATAGAATGCTGCTGACAGCCTGCCTGTTGTACAGGTTTTAAAATAACAATAAAGAAAGAAAAAAAAACACAGCATGTGAAAACTAAAGTATCTCTTTCTCTATGAATAAAGAACCCAAACATAAATTGCGTGCACTTTGTGTTATACAACGAGGATAGCAGCCACCAACCAACATCCTCTCCTTGCTTACCATGGTACAGCTCTACAGAGATACCAAAACGACATAAAAGGGGCTAAAGAGAATACAACACACATTGATTTGCTATGTCATTTCATGTGATTAGGGGGATATTTTACTGAACAATGCAACACTAAAATTCATTCATTTATGTTATAAATAATGTCTAACCCCTTGATGAACGTCGTACTGTTATGGTCCTGCATCACACACTGACGGAAAAATACGTAGCACCAGTAAATAATAGATGACATGCGTAAGTGATTACCATTCCAGGTTCACAGGTTTATGTAAGCGAGAGCTAAGCCACTGCAATTGTGAAATGCATGTAATCGCCAGAACGTTGAATGCAAGTATGCAAACGTATATGCATTTTGTTGTACAGATGCCAGATGTAAATTTATGGGCTGGTGTTCCACACCTGTTGCACTTGGTCTGGCAGTACAAGGACGGTTAATGCTGGTTGTGGATGACGCTGGAGTTCTTGTCCGGTGATGCCCCATATGTGCTCGACTGGTGGCAAATCCGGTGATCGAGCAGGCCAAGGCAACATGTCGACACTCTGTACAGCATGTTGGGCTACAACAGCTGCATAAGCGCAAGCGTTATGCTGTTGGAAAACACCGCGTGGAATGCTGCTCGTGAAGGCAGCACAACTGGTCAAATCACCAGACTATATACAAATTTGCAGTTAAGGTGTGTGAGACAACCACCAGAGTACTCCTGCTGACATACGAAATCGCACCCCAGACCATTACTCTAGGTGCAAATCCAGTGTTTCTAGCATGCAGACAGTTTAGTTCGCAGCCAGTTGAACTGTTGATAATGGCATCTTTGTCGCCTTAAAGGCTTTGTTGACTAACATCAACTCATCACGTCCAATATCACGATCGTTACGACTTGTGTTTAGAGCAAACCTGATTTGTATTCTCATGATGACGCTACAAGAACCACTCTTATGCGACTGACGCGAATTTTGATATACATCTCTTAGATGTATAAACACGCCTACCAACATTCGTTTGTGGTGCACAACTCCTTCTTGGTGTTACGATTTTTTCTCGTCAGTGCATTAATATCTGCTCGGTTACTTCAAGTTGGTAGAGGTCTTCAAACAACGAAGATATTTGTAAGGGAAAATATTAGGGTAGGAAAAAACTTCTCAGATATGACGACGATACCAACTAACTTTCGTTCGTGCTACGACCATGCAAAATCAACAATAACGCAAATGAAGTGTCGACTAGAACGGCAACGTAGTTTGCTTTATACGGCTTTTAAAAGTACAATGATCACGGCCCAGGGCCCACCTTATTATTGAGTGCCAAATGATGGCTTTTAGGCCATGTGACGCTGTAAGAACAGTATGTCAGTGAAACAGAGACGAATGGGACATCATTCTGTCAACGATAAAGGCTGAAAAAGGGGGAAACTGAGTGTCGTAAACGCTGTTTTCAAAACGTCGACTGTTATGTCCCGGTGCCCGGGGACGAGAATCTCGGAAACGGCGAAGCTGCTTTGGTTGTATGCGTGCTACTATCGTCATTCTAGCGAATGGGTTGTCGAAACGTGAACCTTGCCACGAATGCAGGGATGGGTGGAGTATTACCCCATCATTACAAAAACTTTCGAGACTGGATTTGTAAAAGAAAGAGAAGAGTTAAGATTGTGGAATTAAATCTTCAGGTGTTCAAGACAGTCCTCCCACACACGGTCCCTTGTTGAGTACAACGTACAGAACATTCCTACATGAGAAACTGTCATGAAAAGACTTATTTGCGACCTTGTTCAACTCGTGTGTCACACTGGCTTGAAAGTTTGTTAGATAGTCAAACCGTTGATCTTTCTTGTGAATTTCTGCACTTTTTCGACTAGTGATAGGTTCATGTCGATAACATTAAGCCTCCAATCCGGGATAACTTTTCCAGAAGAAATAATTGTCCACAATTTTCGTTTCATTCAAGTAATGGCAAGCTTCAAAGCATGTTGTTTTTGTTTGGGAGTCTAGGTGTGTGGGCAAAACTATGTACACTCTTCGCTCTTCTTCAAAACATCGTGGAGAATGTCTCGAACACTTGATCTGGACACATTACTCCTCTGCGTTTTGTGACACAACAACGTTGACACGCCACGGATGCACGTTCACAGCTTAACACTGCCAGCTCACAATTGTCAGATCGAATGCATATATGTTGTTTATACTTGTTGATTTAAGCTACCGCTGTAGTTAGTATGCTGATGACAGTTATATGCCAAGAACGTTTTGGATAAATGGTGTACGCTGTATGGAACATTAGCCTGGACTTCACCGGGACCTATGGAAGTATCAAAGGCCCTGTGGCAAATGGGACTACATAAATATTATTGCGGACCACCTGTATCCCTTTGTGCTTGATGTCCTCCCCGACGGCAATGGTATCTTCCATCCGTATAACTGTCGATAACAGAAGATTAGAACTGTGCTAATATGGTCAGCTCGTGTTGGTGTCTTGGTCACCAAATTTGCCTGATCTAGGCCCAATGGAACACACTTTACGGGACGTACGTGACATTTGATTATACATCTGGTGCCAAATACCTCCGGAAATCTTGTAAGGACTGCATGAAATGCAGAATCGCTGCTCTATTGCGTTCAGAAAGTGGACCGCAGGTAATTCAGCAGGCGGCCATAGTTTCTTGACTCATCAGCGTAGCTGTGTTGTGTGTGCTTCACCAAATGGGTAAACTGGAATTCCGAGCAGCTATAAGATATTTTTATTTTACGACGTTTATCCGGCAACGGAAATGTATCTAATGTTGCTGAACTGTTTTAAAGAGAGCGCACCTTCATTTTCAACAGTTGTTAAAGGGGGGCCTAATTCAATGACGACGTTTGGCCTGATGAACATCTCAGAATTGTAATCATGGATGAAAATACAGAGACATTGTGCAGAATTTTGTGCCATAGCCCTTTCAACTTATAGAGGTTATTCTCGTGAACTGCGCAGATGTGAAAGTAAAGATTTACGACAAGTCGTTGGCAGGAACGTAGTGGAGAGCTACCGTTGCTTTTACAAGTGACATGAGATCATACCAGAACGAATTTACGAATCGCCTAAAAGAACAACAACGAAAACACTCGCAATCAGTCTTTCAAATCAAACTCCAGACGTACACCATCCATCCAAAAACATCCTACATTGATTTTATTCCTGGCATACAAGCGACGTTAGCGCAGTAATGACGGTAATGACGGTGGCAGCTATAAGACGAGGCGTTCAATAAGTAGTGAAACACTTTTTCTCGAACAATTTCGGTTTAAGAAAATGGGGAAATCGTTGTGGGGCTTCGTGGAATACTCCCGTTTCAGCCCCTATAGTTTCATGAAGCTCCGATAGATTGGGGTCATAATCATAATCAACTCCGTTCATGAATTAGATATGAAATCACCTGTTCTGTTGTCTATTTACAACCCACTTCATACGAAGTCTACCCAATTCTTCTTTTCCAGTCGGCCGATAATTCATTATCACTTTTAGCATGATACTTTCATTTCAGTCCATTCTCTTCTATCTTGTCATTAACTGAAAAGTTTTTTTAAATATGGTCTTATTCTTTCATTCTTTATTTTATCCACTTTGTTATCACCTCTTACATACCTCATGAGCTTCATCTCTGCGCTTGTACACGAGATTTCCTTTTTTTTTGTTACTGTCAATGATTCGAAACCATTTACAAGAGTAGGTACAACCATAACTTTACAGAATTTCATTTGTGTTTCTTTTCTCGTTTTTCTTCCCGATGTTCTTCCAACTGTTCCGCAGATAGCTTGATATTTATTAACCTTCTTCTCAGTGTCTTTGTCATAGTTAAAACTAATATGACATTCTAGAGAACTGAAGTGGGGTACTTGTTCCAAAATTTTTTTCATTTGTTATTTTCGATCTGACTGGATTCTTTCCTTTGAAAGCCGTTACCTTTGTCTTATTTGCAGATTAGTTAAGCTGCAATATGTTCCGTTTACCCACAGTCTGTACACTGCTCCTTGTAAACTATTTTCTGTTTGCTGTATAAGGGTGATAAACTGCAACCTAGGCTTACTAAACCTTCGTATGACATTTTCGAAACGGAACTTACCCTATTTTTCTATTTACATGGTATTAATAAAATGCGTAGGAAAATTTTATTTCCATTACTTTTCACAAAAGTGGTCTTTTTTCTTATCTAACGCTTCCTTAAAATCAATAAATGTTAAATGCGTTTCTAAGCTCAATTACCCATGTTTTCAATAATGTGTCTTATTACAAAAGTATCATTACATGCCGGCCGGAGTGGCCGAGCGGTTCTAGCCGCTACAGTCTGGAACAGCGCGACTGCTACGGTCGCAGGTTCCAATCCTGCCTCGGTCGTCCATGTGTGTGATGTCCTTAGGTTAGTTAGGTTTAAGTAGTTCTAAGTTCTAGGGGACTGATGACCTTAGAAGTTAAGTCCCATAGTGCTCAGAGCCGTTTGCACCATTGATAACTACATGAACGTCCCTTTCTGAAGTCTGACTGTTCTTCTAGGATTATTGCATCAGTGAAAGTTTGTAGCCTTTGATTAAGAATTTTCCCATAAATTTTATAGCCTGCGTTTAGTAAACTTATATGTCTGTAATTTCCAGTACCTTTCCTATTGCCTTTTTTTACATATAGAAATTACTTTGTCTGTGTTCCATTCTTGAAGTACAGAACAGTTCTTCCAAAACGTATTTAAGAAATGGAGGAAGAATAATTCTAAAATGGCTTTTGTATATCTGATTAGTTCAGCAGTAATGATATCTAGGCCAGTAGCTTTTCTATTTTTTGTTACATTTAGGGCTTCTTTTAATTCTTATAGGTCTATTTAATCTATAGAGTTATTATCAGCTTTTATAGAAAAACTTTCTTCACAATCTTCATCATACCATAAATATCTGTACAGGTGTGTCCTTTGATTTTCGGTTATTACGTTAATGGTTGCAGTATCTTTCTCCGTTTTATTCATATGCTTCGTAAGTTTAAACGCTATATTCTGTTGGGGTGCTGTACGTATCTTCAAAATGACATGTATAACGTAGATTCGTTCCAAGTAGAAAGCTATCACTGTGTTTCTTTTGGCGGAAACCCAGAGCACAGAAGATATTCACAGATGTTTGCAGATTGTCTAAGGAGATATGGCAGTGAACTAAAGCATGGTGAGTCGTTGGGTGGGGCGTCTATCATCATCGCAACAATGTCGCACAAATCTGTCCGACCTCCTGCGTGCCTGCCAGCCGCACACATCCTCAGAAAATTGAAGATAAGACGTTAGATTGCTCGTAGCCGCAAAAATGCAAACAAACTTTTCCTCCTCGATGGCATCACACAAGTCTGCGTACCCGAGAGGAGCTTGCAAAACTTCATTGGATAGTTCTTCCTCATCCACCATAAAGCCCAGATCTCGCACTTCGCGACTTCCAACCGTTTGGCCCAATGAAGGTTGCACTCGTCAGTAGCAGTACGTGGATGACAGTGAGGTTGTTAATGCAGAAATACGTTGGCTCCGGCTTCGACCAGTAGAGTGACACTATTCTGGCATATAGGCGCTCCCAGTAAGATGGCGTAAGGCCGTCGCATTGAACAGAGATTATGTTGAAAAATAGGGTTTTGTAGCCAAAAAAGTGGGGAATAATATGATGTACTTGGGTCCTTAATAAAACCAACCTGCTTTCAGAAAGAACTCTCTTGCATTACTTGTTGAAGGCCCCTAGTACAAAAGACTACAAATAACAGAAGTGCTTTCCACCAGTCAATTGTGAGCTGACAATGTTAAGTAGCGGACATGTTGCCGTAGTATATCAACGTTGTTGTCACACAAAGAGCAATCGAGCAACGAACATGACGCCTCTAAATCAAGTGTTCAAGGCTTTCTCTAGAATGTTTTGAAGAAGAGAAAAGTGTGTGGGAAGTTAGTTTGCCCCACATATGTTAAGTACTGAACAAAAACAAAGAGGCGTAAACGTCTGCTGTGACGTGAGTGCAATGACAAACGCGGACAGTTCAATTTCTGAAAAAAAAATCATCATGGGGTGACGAGACTGCACGTTATCAGTAAGAACCTACCACAAAACAACAAAGAGAAGAACAGATCTCTGATGATTCGCCAAGAAGGTGTGCATGTGACTCGCGATTTGAACGTCGTTATAAAAATGGACTATCCGGTCAATTTCACGTGGTTGTAGAAACGTCGCGTGCGCTGTACTCAAGTGGGGCAAAAAAATATATAGAACCTATGAAGCAGTAGGAGAACTATCTTAACTTTCACCTATTTTTTATGAAGCCAGATCGAAACTTTTTGTAATAACGGGATAGAAAGCGAGGTATAGTTGAGTATTGATATCAGTGTGATGGAGGCTACAATAGAGCTGCTGATCCAGCTTCCGGGCAGGGTATTTACGTCCCTTAGGACAACAGTCGATTAAAAATGTATACATAACGGAAGCCGTAAGCATATCCTGAGCACAATTACAGTAGTAGTTCGGATGAAGCATAAACTACGAGGAAGCTTTGTTCAAGATTCCGTGTCTGTTGAACCTAGGCGACAAGGAAATTCGAAAGCGAAGTTTCTGGGACAGGTTTAAAGATTTATAACTGTGAGTGAAAAGTGGGTCCGTTCGTCTCAGATGAATCAGCAATGAAAGTGATATTAGAAGCTTGTGGCCCAGTAAAACTGGATGGGAGAAACGTAAATTTAATTTAGAGAATAATGTTTTACGAAACGCTAATTGAAGTTTTCTAACCGCCTGTCTTGAAAAGAATAAAACATAATTGGCGATTACGAAACAGAAATTCTGTACAGACTGGACGGAAAAGTACGACAGAAGGGACACAGGAAGCATAAGGAAAAAAAGTCTTTCACCCAAGATGACGCACATGCTCACGAAAGTGTATTTACGAGATTGAAGTAAAACCCGAGTGTGCGGAAAAACTAGCGCAATTTTGTCCTGCCACTGCCATAATTACACATTTACTCTTCTTTCACTCATTACAAAATATTAACTTGAAAAAAAGCTGAAAAGTGACAAACAAACAATACAAATTTCCCTTATATCAGAGAACTCAATCCTGATCTCTTGGAGCCATCGGAATCTTAAAAGCAGTAACGAATCTGCCGATGTTTTTTTGTTGTCTTTTGACTTCGTTATGAATGCTCAGTGACTACAGTCTGAGACATATGAGACGGCTTGGCACACGCAAGTAGACTTCTCTTCCTTCTGTAAAACCTGCTCCGACTTATAGCAACATCCACAAGGAAGAAGTTAAGAAAAGTTTTTATCCCTACCTTGAATGATCTGTAAGAACTATAAATCAATGGCGTTGCATACTTAAAAACTAAAAATGAAATGGGTTTATTTGCATACTTAATCATTAAAAACTCGCTGACATAAAAATATTCGTATTATATCTTTTCATCAGTGAAATATACTAAGTATGTATACATTTATACCTCTCAAGAATGAGATTACCTTATTAAATCATCCAGATTCATTACACTCGGATAACATAAGAAAATAACCAGATCTGTTTCTGGGATGTACACCATCTGCCCCTGAAAAGAAGAAAAGGAAAGAATGTTAGCCGTTTATCAGATGAAAATTTTGACTGCGCCTTTGCCTTGATTCTTTCTTAGAATTGTGCGTTAATCCTTATCCATAACCATTCATAAATGCAGATACATGACAGTACACTGCACATACCTTCAAAACTACCGTTTATCTACCAGTTTTCCTTTCATATAAATTCTAAACAAATGTATCAAGCCGGTATTTGTCCAACGTTGATGGAATATGGGTTTGACTCTACTTTTCCATTATAGTTGTAGTGGGTCTATATGAGGGCAGTGCAGTAAAAGTGTTTTTATCCAAAGCAGGAAAGGCACGCAATAACCGATACGATTGTTCCGGGTATCAATGTATCAGTCAACATGCATGTGGATCTACATCAAGCTAACAATTCGCTTTGTGCTGAATTTAAATAGTTTTTTGTTTTCTATCGTTCAGATAATGATGTTGGGATGGCTCTCTCAATGATGAAGCTCAAGGACATTTACGGTGGCGATAATGAGACTATATTATTCATCAGGCATTACGTTGTTGACTGGAACAGGGTAACGATAGACTCAAGATTTTACAAAGTACTGGACTCCTTCACAAGGAAAAGAAAAACGTAAAACTTAACTATTAAATTATAGAACTAAGTGGCAAGTTTCTGCATTTAGGGACAGGTATGTGCAGAAAATAAATAAACAAATAAAAGAAACAGAGAAAATAACCAGAAGTGCCTTTGTTAAACTTAGAACTGTTTTCTAAAGTATGCTTCCGATCACAAGTTTGTTTGCGTGGCCAGTTTCCGCAGCACGTGCAGAAATACTTGTTTTGTAAATAAAACTGCCTTTTCCTGCTGCCACTTAATTTATATTTCCCAAACGTGTTTCGCCTTTTTCTTGCTCTAAGGCATCATCATTGCGATCTATGAAGATACAGTTTTGTTGTTTTTAGGTTATCAAATAGTTCAAGTCGCGATTTTTCACGTAAAAAGTAATTGCTTACTGGTCTTGAGGTCGCACTACCACTTTATTGCCGGTAATAAAGTGGTTGTGCAACTCCAGACCAGATGAGCAAGTAATTACTTTCTTACGTAAAAAATCGCGGTGTGAACTGCTTGATAATCTAAAAATAATAAAACTGTGTCGTTATAGGTACCACTGATCATGCCTTAGAGCAATAAACATGCGAAAAGCGTCTGGGAAATATAAATTAAGTGGGACCAGGAAGTGGTGGTTTATTTACAAAACAAGTATTCTTCCGATGTATACAGAAAGGAAAGTTTACTGTACTACCAGTTTTAATGTAAGGCAGTGAGGCAAGTACTTCTGGGACCGAAGACTTTAGCAGTTTGGTCCTTTAGGAATTTACACGTGCACTTCTAATGATAAAACTTCTAAGGGGGGTGTTTGAAAAATATACATATACAGGGTGGCCAAGAAATGTTGCGACGAACATCTAAAGGTTGTAGAGGTTGTCTTGAGGAAAAATTCGAGCGTTGGAACCGTCTCCGAAAATTTCAACCAACGACGCTACAGAGCACTGACGTTATAGGCGCTAGCGCGTGTTATTAGGCTAGCAAATGTGACTTTGTACGCTGGCTGGCCATAGGCGGAAAATCTCTCCCAATGTTGTTTGTTATTCAGTGATCAGGACCGATTGCGGCGATCGCCAGTGGAGAGGACTGAGCTAGCTGCTGTGTGTACCGTTCTTGTCTGCTTTGAATGCGATGCGCTGTTGCCTTCGTGGATGACGGATGTGGACACAGGTTACCATCGGCGGTTTATTTTTCTCCTGTATAGTCTAAAAGATTGGAAGTTTTAGAGAGTTCAATGAGGAAAATTAACATTGAATGGAAACCCATATCGAAAAGGGTCATCCACTGATACAACAGAGTATCGCATTCATAGGAGGCAAGGCTTACGTGCGCAGCAACTAGCTCCATCTGTTCCACTAGTGATCATGGCAATCAGTCGCGATCACTGAATAACAGACAACATTGCGAGACTTTCTCAGTTCGGTCCGTCAATGTAGAGTCACGTTTTCTTCCAAAGGGGTGGCCTATCGGCGACTATCACTTAGACGCTCTGTAGCGTCGTTGGATGACGTTTCCGGACAAGAGTTCCTGTTCCCCATTTGTTCCTCAAGTTAGCTTCTACAACCCCCCGAAGTTGGTTGCAACATTCATTGGACACATAGCCTTCGCAACTGTAAAGGGAAGCGAAGGCTGGAAACCAAATAACAGGTGAGTGTCTCACAGAAAATTATATTCGTATAAAGTTATCGAGGAGCGTTTACGTGTTACTGGGCTTGTGTTGAATCTCTGAATCTACAAAATGTCTGAATCTATTCCACTGAATAGGTCCAATGACCTTCTGCACACAACAGCTCACTATAATATTAACACAGAAGCTCAATGGAACTTGCTAACGCTTTGAATAATCTAACAGGCATTATTTTCCCTTCTAAAAAATTGATGGCATCGTTGGAACAGGTTAAACATAACGGAAGGGATCAAGTTTGGATTTACATGTCACACCGCTAAAAGATGGAGGGTGGGTAATTACAGAGAATAGTAGTATATCTGTTCTTAAGACATGTTGCTATGAATCTTTACGAAGGGTAGACGGAAACGCCTTAGACACATGAGCACAGTACTGATAAGAATAATAATACTATCTAAATTAAATTGGCCTTTAATATAGTTAACGAAAGAAAGTCGTGGACAAGGGAGTGCTGTTACAGACTACAGGCACGGTTTGTGTGGGTACGGAGGATAGTATTAAAAGAGAGAGAGGGAGAGAGAGAGGAAGAGAAGAGAAAAAGTGCTGAAAGTCTACAAATGTAAATGAGGAGGAACTCGCCTAAAATATTAAGTAGGAGAAGAGTGTAAAGCAACTAAATTCCATCGTTGAAGGCGACAGCCTTTTCATTTAATCAGCTCCCACAAACAATGGACCATGATCAGTGGTACTGACTGACAACTTAAAACTAAGCGAATATAGAGAGGAAGGTATCTGAAAGCCACGTGAATAATTGCAGTTTTATTTTAGGAATAAAACAATTCATGATAAGCTGAATTAATAGATCTATAACCCAGATGGTTACTCCTCACCACAGACGAAGTTTCGACACTAAATTTCTAAGAAATACAACCAAGAAATATAATCGCAAAAATCTTATGAATTACACTTCTGACCGAAATAAAATGGAACTCACTACATGTTGAAATGAATCAAATCGTTATCAAATTCCAAGTTGCACCATCCAGCTCAGAAGAATTAAAGTCATACACTAACGCGTCTCTAAAGTTAATTAACTGAACGATCACAAACTTCGGTGGGTAGCGTTTGCCCCAGAAAGTGGTGGGGATAGAACCGTTGGACGCTGCCAACCGAAGGGCAGTGTCGCATCAGGGAAACGGTAGATCTCTGGCTTTCCCTGTGTTCATTGCTAATGCCGAACTATCAGAATACTCTTAGGTTGATATTACTAAGGCACACATGTGTTAACTCTCCGATACCTCTCGGAGTTTTGAAAATAGACTCATTCATCCATCCAGACATTCGGAAGAGACACTCAGAAAGGAATTAGGAGAAAAAAGGTACCGTTACGTAAAAAATAAACACATTTCCGGCTCCTTCTTTCTCTGTAAGCTCGTTACAGCAGTAGTAGTTTGTGATTCAGTGTCACTAACAATACATTCGGAAATATTATCAATATTATGTACCAGGACTGACATTACCGTGTCAAATTCTGTAAAAACTGTAGGTTGGAAGGAATTAGAAAGTACCAGCGGAGGCAAAGAAATAAAGAAACGGATAAGAAAACAGACCAGAGTGGATAACGTAATTACAATAGTAGTGAAAATGAAGTTGAGGTGTACGGGCCCTATGCCAATGAGACTGCGTGTTAGACAGACCACTTTAAGTACTTTTTTGTATTCGGAGATATTAGAAAAAACTGATGACACCGACTATTAGATGCTATGTAGCTGGTATAAGAAAAGACGCTGGGGTGTCGTGGATATGTATAGCTGAAGTCCGTAATGCGTCTTATCGAGCCGTGTACGTTAAATGGTTGTTGAAGATAAAGACGAAGATGAAGGTGTGGAAGTAGGTGAAAGAGAAGAAGCATATGAAGAAAATGAAGATAGTGATGGTGATGACTATGAAGATGATGAAAACGATGTTATGATGAAGCGCTCTTCTTGTATCCTATCTCCAGTTTGTTAACTGAACAATCAGGACATCGAGATTCACCAAGTCAACCACAGATATACTACTAAAAATCATTACTTTCCAATTTAGGAATATAGAAGATCAAAAGATAAGGTATTCTTCGAGAAAATCATTTTAATCAAACTGCTAGAGACATTGGACGGTTATGTGCACCACCAAAAAAACGGATAACAGTGGGAATCTATTTTGCGAGAATATCGTCAATAGCAAGGAAATAAAAGGAACTGCAGTGCTCTCTTATGAGTGTATACATATCCAAAATCAGTGTTATTATTGGATGTACTATCTTTCAGTGGTGCAATTGAATAGTGTATAAGCTGCAGCATTTTCAGCTGATCAGCTGTAGATGTGCTGTCACCTCAATAAGAAGACAGCAGCTTATTTACATAAACGAATGACATGGAATACAGCCCTGTGTTGTTCTCCTGAAGAGTTACTCTGCAATTTATATTTTTTGAATACAACGTTTTTCTTGTTCCTTTGTCTTTGTCCCACCTCGGCGCACGGTCTGTTTGGTTACGAACGGATTTGGTATGCTTAGTTCTGGAAACATCCCCCAGGCTGTGGCAAAGCTATGTCTCATCAATATCCTTTCTTCCGGGAGTGCTAGTTCTGCAAGTTTCGCAGGAGAGCTTCTATAAAGTTTGGAAGGTAGGAGACGAGATACTGGCGGAAGTAAAGCTGTGAGGACGGGGCGTGAGTCATGCTTGGGTAGCTCAGATGGTAGAGCACTTGCCCCCGAAGGGCGAAGGTCCCGGCACACAGGTTTAATCTGCCAGGAATTTTCGGATTAGGCGTGGTTAATTTAAAGGATGGACGGAGTATAGCCTTCCTGTCGCCAGCTCGGTACCTCCCCCGTCTCAGGACAGAATATGTATATCTCAACTGTTGGCGCGTAGTGTTATTCATAGGAAAGTGAGTGAAGTGTCTCTAAATGCTTGTGAATTTTGCAGCTGAGGCAGAAGTTGAGTATCAACCTGGGATTTGCCTTGTAGGATGTGGTAAATGGGCTAAAAACCATATCCAGGCTGACCGGCAAAGCGACTCTCGTCTATAATTAGCAAGGTGGATTTCAACGATGGTTCAGCGCACCTCCGAACCTGTATTGGAAGCGGCGCTGCAGCACGCATGGCTATCCAGGCGCCTGTAGCAACAACAGCATTCCTTAGTGTATAACTGTTTTTTAAAAATAAGACGGAACTTAAGTATTCGAATAAAATATGTCCATGGAATTTATTTAATACAGGTTAAGTAAAGTATTGTAGATCCAAGTTTGTCTCTTGGTACTCATTGTGCATTTAAGTACTGCAGCCTGTACAGATCTCTTCCGCTCTGTATGATATGAAGGCGACTGCTTTGCTGGATGATACGTCAAGCTCCACCACTTAATCGTGTTGCAGCAATCCTACGTGTCTTCTGGAGAGCGAATTTTCTTAGGAAGGCATCGAAAACTTCACGTGCTTTCGTAGACGCATTCTCATTTCCCAACTCGGAATATCTACAAAAATGGTGAATGAGAAACCTTTCTTTAATTATAAATTTATAGCTATAAGAGATGAGAAATGACAAAATGCAATATAGTATCTTCACCATCAAGTGTTAAGATGCATATGATTTTCTTAGACTGCGGTTTACATTTAAATGACGAAAGGACTTAAATGCACGTTAATACACCACGTTCAAAAAAATGCAATACAATCTGAAAATTAAAATAATTCCCTGCATTGTCATATTTCGCATTAAGAACCTAACATTACCAAAGGAATACAATTTATTTGAATATAATGGAAGTAAGTATTTTATATATAGTAAAAGGCGAAAATGAAATGAGAAAATCGTTTCATAACCGTCACATAAAAAGTAGCACACTATGAACAGACGTACTGTAGTTGGACCAAACTATTTAATCATCCACTTCGAGTCAACGGGTTTAAATAGTTTGTGACAGTTTTTAGGTATAACATTGTTTGAAGTACTCGGATATTATTAATATTTTGTCTGTTTGCATTTGCTCCGATATTACTTAAAAGACATCGCGAAACTTTGAAGCTTGTGTGATAATATGTAGTCTTGTTTTGTATGAATTCTTATCATTTAGGACATATATACGATGTAAGATTGTTAAAAGGACTTGTGGAAAACTATTTGTAAAAAACATCAGCAGTAAAAAAAGGGAACTGCGAAACGGTATGATCATAGATTCGTGGCGAGCAGAAACTCTTTAATGCTATTCGAGATTGCTTTAGAAAAAAAATCTTATGGAGTTTTTTATGTGAAATTACAACAGAACTCAATGAAAAGTATTATCAAAATGGTAAGAATAGTAATTATGGACCTTAAGAGCAACCAATTTCATAGTAAAGAAAAAAGTGACAAGCGCTTCAGATAGCTACCATTGCAAATTGCTCTTGCTTCACCTTAAAGGTTCTGAAAAATATAGAAAGAAAGGGGAAGCAGTTAATTATGTTGTAATTATTGATTTAAACTGGCTAGCATCGTTATTCCGTATTAAATTTCAATGTATGCTACTTTCTCTAGATTCAGTTGTTTCCAAGATATTACTCAGCATTATCTGTCAGAGTACTACTCGACATTGTAGATAATTTTATATTTTTTCTTACAAGCTTGTGCTATGCATTTATGAGAAACGCTTTAGAACAAATAATTGAATGGCGTAGCTGTGCTAGCTGCTAATACACTCCTGGAAATGGAAAAAAGAACACATTGACACCGGTGTGTCAGACCCACCATACTTGCTCCGGACACTGCGAGAGGGCTGTACAAGCAATGATCACACGCACGGCACAGCGGACACACCAGGAACCGCGGTGTTGGCCGTCGAATGGCGCTAGCTGCGCAGCATTTGTGCACCGCCGCCGTCAGTGTCAGCCAGTTTGCCGTGGCATACGGAGCTCCATCGCAGTCCTTAACACTGGTAGCATGCCGCGACAGTGTGGACGTGAACCGTATGTGCAGTTGACGGACTTTGAGCGAGGGCGTATAGTGGGCATGCGGGAGGCCGGGTGGACGTACCGCCGAATTGCTCAACACGTGGGGCGTGAGGTCTTCACAGTACATCGATGTTGTCGCCAGTGGTCGGCGGAAGGTGCACGTGCCCGTCGACCTGGGACCGGACCGCAGCGAAGCACGGATGCACGCCAAGACCGTAGGATCCTACGCAGTGCCGTAGGGGACCGCACCGCCACTTCCCAGCAAATTAGGGACACTGTTGCTCCTGGGGTATCGGCGAGGACCATTCGCAACCGTCTCCATGAAGCTGGGCTACGGTCCCGCACACCGTTAGGCCGTCTTCCGCTCACGCCCCAACATCGTGCAGCCCGCCTCCAGTGGTGTCGCGACAGGCGTGAATGGAGGGACGAATGGAGACGTGTCGTCTTCAGCGATGAGAGTCGCTTCTGCCTTGGTGCCAATGATGGTCGTATGCGTGTTTGGCGCCGTGCAGGTGAGCGCCACAATCAGGACTGCATACGACCGAGGCACACAGGGCCAACACCCGGCATCATGGTGTGGGGAGTGATCTCCTACACTGGCCGTACACCACTGGTGATCGTCGAGGGGACACTGAATAGTGCACGGTACATCCAAACCGTCATCGAACCCATCGTTCTACCATTCCTAGACCGGCAAGGGAACTTGCTGTTCCAACAGGACAATGCACGTCCGCATGTATCCCGTGCCACCCAACGTGCTCTAGAAGGTGTAAGTCAACTACCCTGGCCAGCAAGATCTCCGGATCTGTCCCCCATTGAGCATGTTTGGGACTGGATGAAGCGTCGTCTCACGCGGTCTGCACGTCCAGCACGAACGCTGGTCCAACTGAGGCGCCAGGTGGAAATGGCATGGCAAGCCGTTCCACAGGACTACATCCAGCATCTCTACGATCGTCTCCATGGGAGAATAGCAGCCTGCATTGCTGCGAAAGGTGGATATACACTGTACTAGTGCCGACATTGTGCATGCTCTGTTGCCTGTGTCTACGTGCCTGTGGTTCTGTCAGTGTGATCATGTGATGTATCTGACCCCAGGAATGTGTCAATAAAGTTTCCCCTTCCTGGGACAATGAATTCACGGTGTTCTTATTTCAATTTCCAGGAGTGTATAAAAACACAAGGAAAATACCCAGTGGTCTTTCAGTCTTCAGATGAAAGCTTGTGAGAGTAAATTGTACGCCAGCGAAGAGAGAGAAACGCTACTCATATTAGGAGAACATAAGTTATCAGAACAGTAACTGTTTCCTTTTGTTTACCGTCAACTCCAGCAAGTGGACGAGTTACGTTACCCTGGGGTACCTGCACTGTATGAAAGTCTCTTTTCTGTTACGTTTTTGAGTAACCTGATGCTTACGAGACTGATACTGTGTGACATATTTTTTAACAGGTGTTGAAGAGTGACAGTGGATTACTGAATACAACTACAGGTTGTTATTTTACAAAGATGTACTGCAGTTTATGTCTTCGTAACATACAATGATACAAGTAAGTGGTGGTTACTGTTGCTCTGGTAAACAAACAGTATTATGTCTCTGGATAAAAGGTTGTTTGGTGTGGTCAAGGTAAATGGAACATCATATATATATAGTGATCTATAGATTAACTACAATTATAGAAGTAAAGAAAAGCTAATAGTTCATTCTATAAGGGAGTCGTTTCGTATTAGAATCTACTTCACCCAATGTTATATTAAATTCCTACAACCATTAAGTTTAGCAAATGTAAAAAAAAGTAAAAAATGATATCTCGAGATTCGTTACAATTTTTAGTCTCGACTACCGACTAGCTGCCCACCTTCAGCCGCAGGTGAGAATACTCTGGAGCGACTGCGTGCTGGTCGACTTGCATCACGCCAGGTCGCGTCTTGAGCACGTACACCGTATTGATGTGGGACAGTATGTTCTCGAACGTCAGCTCAAGGTGAGGCCTGACCTGAGAAGATATACAGATAAAGCAAATTAGACTTACTCTTTAAAAATCTGTATAAAGTTATCAGAAAGACAGCGGACACTCTGCAATAACTGTAGACACAATAAAATTTTCTACAGCATATATAAAACGACACCAAGGGCCACGACTGAGATACTGATTTGAATAAGGACAAAGATAAAGTCAATCTCAATGAAAATAAGTTGCAGCTATAGCTTTCGGGACAACGCAAACATAGTGAAGCTCAGTATAGAGCCAGAACATAACATGCAATAACAATTAACTCATTTGTTGTTGCATGTCTTGTTTAGCCTGACAGCTGGCAGTATGTTGCAACCAAGGCTATTAGCAACGCTATTTTAAATGTGACTGAATGATATTTATTTATGTTAATTTTTAAACACGTTTTTCCATTAGCGTAAAACCATCACAAGTACTTCGACAAGAAGTTTGTTTTTCTAGTCTAATACTCGAATCATGACCCACTTATACTATAATCAAGACTGTTACTGGCTTTGCTGTAGGAGCCAATTTCATTGGTGTAAAGAGTGACTGAAGTATGTTTTCCAAATGAAAATGTTTCAAGTGTAATACTTTTTATCTTAAAGTCAATATTTCTAACTGCTAACTCTTGATTTTGAGTGTCTCTAAGTCAGATGGACATCAAATAAATTGAATATAATCATTGATATTTGTCACTTGAAAATCAAAACCACTATCACCTATGAACACACTCACTACTAAATATGTAACTTGGAGGCTACACGTGATATGATGGACATCAAATAAATTGAATATAATCATTGTTTGATATTTGTCACTTGCAAATCAAAACCACTATCACCTATGAACACACTCTCTACTAAATATGTAACTTGGATGCTACACGTGATATTTCTGCGTGTAACTCCCACAAATTGCTTACCTTCTGCTGAGACATCGTCTTCTAGCTGCGGCTCTTGTCATTTTTTGGGCGTGAATCAAGCTGTGATTCATAATTACAACTTGAATCTCAATTCAATTATTCGTTAATATGTTGTCAATTTAGTCCTATAGACTAAGTTATTGTGTAGTCCACTGCTTAATATGGAAAACGGGACTCCATCACAGACCGACGGTTGCGTATACAACTAATCATTTTTTAAGATACTAGTTGTTACCCACTGCTGTGCTCACATGTAAGGAGTTTTATTATGATGAGTGATGGTATATACCCTATTGTATGTGAAATAACATCAGTTGTCCCAACGTGTCTGCCTCTTTGGGTAAACATAGATCGTGATGTGTTCCCCGCTCCCCCCCTTCCCAAGCTGTCTCAGCGCACGATGTGTTGATATACACAGCACCGATACTCAGAAGAGTGTAGAGAGGGTCATGGACAGGAGCACACATCTATGCACTATGTTACTGATGTACCACTATGTTGTACAATGTGAACATTATGCTACAAATAGTGCGGAAATGTGGAATAAGGACATTGAGCACTGTATAAGCATTGTATTCAGTACTTTGAATCATATCACATTACACATATCAACAAATAAATAGATTTTCACACATATAATAAAGTTCAAATGTCAAAGAGAATTAGCTTTATGAAAGAATAAATAGTTTTCCTTAATTTACATAATATTCTTCAGTCTAATAAGTATGGCTATGATTTTCCAAAACATTTGTTCTTCCTCAGTGTTCAAGCTATCTCTGTACCATTTTCATCGTAATCGATTCAATAGGCCAGTCGTGAAAACATAACAGAGGGAGTTACTGTCCATACTGTGGATGACAGTATGGATTGACGATGGCACAGTCAAAGTAAGGATTGACAGAATGGGATTCCAAGCAGATATAACGAAGGAAAACAAAATTCACCACAGTAATATTCCAATAAAAGGTGAATCGAATGTTACCACCATCCATATCAAAAATATAATTTCATGTGGAGTGTATACTACTGGAATCAGATTTTATTCAGCCAGTGTTTATGGCAAGTAATTTCTGTTCGTGTGATGATCTAATTTATTCATGTTAATTAAGATGTGATACTATGTGAGAAATAAGATGTCCGAATCGAGGTATGTTAACCCTCCTGCTTCCATCGATACGCTTCGACTAGTAGTTGAAAAGGCTGTTTATCAAAGGCATCGAAATGTACAAACGTCTACAGTGAATTCTACGATAATCATGCTCTATGGCGATAATTCTTCTTTTTTATGTAGTTGTTGACTGTGAACAAAAGACCGGTGTCACTTAATCTAATATTATTTTCATAACGAACCAAAAAACAAGATAAACACGTTTAATCAACATACGTATTTTTAAAATTTGAAATGAAAGGACGGTTGTTCGGAAGAGGACCACTAAAACTCGGTAATTTAGTTGTTTTAGTGATTTACAGTACTGTGACCTAATATCATAAACAATGCTGTTCAAATTGGCGCTGGCCGTGTAAGTGATTTTTTTTGGACGAGACTTTGTGGTCATAACTGCAAACTAAAACAGCTGCGGAAGACAATGGAAAAACTGCTGAACGATCTGTCCTTTCTAAGGAGATGCTGGACCGTGTCATGGTACCAAAATTCTTTGGCAACAAACTCAGTTCGGAGCTAGAGAAACGATACCATCTTCAGACGTGCTAGCCATTTGATACTGACAGAAAGCATCCATCACCATTCCAGCTTGGATTTTAACACTAGGGTGCTTCTCAGGAAACATCGTAAGCTGGCATCCCAGATATTGGCAATGGACTGGGACAATACAGACAGTACAACGCAGAAGCTGGTCTATATTTCGAGTGAAGTGGTAAAGAACCGACAACAAAGGGAATTTATGAAGTTAGGACAGATGAACAGCTTAGCCGAAGCTGGATGCTTTTTGGCACTACAGTGAATCTTTCAACACATTCCAACAGCAAGGCAACTACAATGTGCTGTCTAAAGGTTTAAATCATTCCGTAATGCCTCAGTGCATACCAGCAGACGGCATTATACAACCTTTGAAGTGTGTCTGAAAACTGATGCAAGTAGAAGCAGAGAAGAAACAAAATTAATGCTGTGGAGGCCGAGTTGACACTGTTGTTACGGTGGACCGAATTCGTGAGTTCGTGAAACGGCGTCTGGTGCATACACCGGTATGACAATTTCTCCCTGCCACTATTAGACAGCTATGCCCAGGGTCAGGCAACATGATAGGAGAACAGAGGTTCTACAACACTCCAACAAATTAGTAACAAAGTCACACAAATGAGTCGAAAGGTTTACTTATCTTTGTGGCTTGATGACTTATGAAGTCTGCAACACTGGTTGTAATACAACACAAAAAAGGCCATCAATGATTAAGTGCAAATAATCACAGGTAAACTCCACAGAGCATAGCAAATGCAGTTTACAACAACTGTCTATTCACTTCTAAGACTTCACTGATCGACGTTCCCGGAGTTTGTCGGCGCTGGACGATGATTTATAACTAAGTGGGCGAGAGCTGCTCTTCTATCTTCCGAGTAGGCTTCTGTCCGTTGTCGTCCGGTCATTGGCGGATTTTACTCACTCGGCAACTGGACGAGGCGAAGTCAATATCTTCATCCTCTGCGCTGCCCGATGTGTTGGTGGAACTTGCACCAGTGACGAGTCTCTAAGGCACTGGCACCAGCTCGCATCTTTGCCCCTGTTGTGCTTTTCCTCTGGGTATGTCTTGTTCGCACGACACAGCGAAGTGTTAGCCAACCAGCAGCTGCATGAGACCAGGGTTCGACAATATTAACAATCCACCACAAGAGAACTGCGACGCGTTATCAGTGTCTCGCCGCACGAAAAAAAATATCCTGAATGGAAGCTGCTGATTCGCTCTTGCCTGTCTGTCACTTGAAAGAGTAGCATTGGCAGAGCCATTTTTACATCCAACTGTCCAGTGGCACCACAGAATGTAATGTCAGTAGTCACCTAACAATCGAAAGAACACAGGGTATAGGGAAGGTTGTCTCCAGAATCACCCTGAAGAGGGCGATGGCAAAGAGAGGCGAAAGGTCAGCTATTTTGTTTCTTTTCGAATTTTGTACTGATTGAGTCTAAACTAAAAATGTTTTTATTAGAATATTGCATCATTTACGATGGTAATATGCAAGTACACTGATGTTAATTTGAAAGGTAAGCGAAAAATGCCCTGCATGTAACAAAAAAGGTTAGTATAAACAGTCTGCTCAAACCTTTGAAAGAAAATAGTCTACAGCAAGCAATACGCCAACAATAACATTCGTGAGGGCTAACATGACTTACGCAAGTATTTCTTTTTCCGTTATAACACAACACTACTGAGCTATAATGAGGAATGTACTCTGCTGAAGTCATGTGTCTATCTATGACATTTGTCATTAGCAAGGAAAATAATTTGTTGCCTTTCTGTTTACAAATCATTTCCTTAACACAGAGCATCCACTTCGTCAGTTAGCCACACTTAAATACGGTGTATCGTGCTGTAACAGCCACATATTTTCTGCCACAGCGACACACACGTAATTTATCTTTGTATCGCAAATTAGTCAGAATTTGAACCCACATCCACCAGTGCACTGTTGTTTCTGAGTAGTGGGAAACATTTTCACCCAGGTTTTTCCGCATGTCACGAATTGGTAACAGCTAAGATCACAAAAACACGAAGTGACGCTGCACTGTGACCACCTGAGCGGTCGCAATTTGGGAGTTCTGTATGGTGCGGACACATTTGCTTCAACTGATGTTAAGAAGGCTAAATTACGGACTTCAGAAACCTATTAAATGATATAGGTAATATCGGGATATGTCTGGACGAAAAATTATTAGAGGCATTACTTCATAAATCTGTGAGCGTATTCTTTTAAAAGTTACAAATATTTCAACTTCGGCATTCGCTACAAAACTATTGTCTTATAAATAATGAATCTTGCAGCATTTTATGCGTTGTCTCATGTTGCAGAAGGAGCAGATGGAGATAGTGGCGATAATTGTCTGAAAGGCTCCTCTTGAGATCCTACATCAAGCAATTCTGGAGATGGTAAAGCCTTGGATTATTTCTGCGAGTTCATACTACAGTATTATTTAGGAGTACTTCTAAATTAGTAGTTTTAAAAAGGCACTAACGTGTAGGATTTTTGTGTAACTTTCAGAAGCAAGTTGTTCGCCAGGGTAAAGTTGACATTGGTCATTTGTGTATGAGAAGAGATGCTTAACGGAGAAATGAAACGGAAGTCAATTATTTGTGCAAAAGAAGTATAATTTCTCTTGTGCATAGAGAAATTAAGGAACTCCATCGTGATCTTCCTCCAAAAATGGGAACTATACAGGTAAAAAGTATAAAACTCTTGTGTATTCCAATAACGACTGATATGTACCGCTATATTTTATAATCATGTGCATTTTTAACCAAATTACGTTTTTCTGACCCTTAAGTAACACACAACTTTTATCATTTTGTCTTCATTTCTCAATTGTATTGTACATAGAGGGTTAACGATTTCAGTTCCTCTTTACCAGGAAAGAAACAAAATAAACCCTCATAGTCGATCGATTCAAGCCGGTTAGTGTTACCAAGCTTCGCACATTCCGATATACCTACAATGAGTTTACGAGCAGCTTTCCTAAGCAGGTCTCCCTTAAGGGCACAGAGTAGATTTGTGCAAACCACGTCTATGGGGACAACGTCGCTTACCGTGTCGAGGATGTCCGTGACTTTGCAGTCCGTCCTTCGAGTCCTGGGCATGACGCGGGCGATGGTGGCGCCGGTCTGCACGATGCGGAGCTCGCGGTCAAACATCAGGTGGAAGGGGAACACGCGGCTGAACGTCGCCGGAGACACCTTGGGATCTGCGGACAAATTTTACTCTCAGTTTGTGTGCTGCACTCACTTGGCTGGGGGTCTATGGTGCTGCAGTACTGCGACAGGGTACTGGCCCTTTGCCTGGAGCTATGCACAGCTTTATGGCGTTGTCACTAGCATAATTGGCGGATCTGAATCTACTGCCCAAAATAACGGACATTTTTAACTATATTCTGACTTGCTTCATCTTCCTAACACCCTGGAAGCAACGGTCCTAAGACCTTAACGAAAAGAAAAGAAAATATTTCAAAGAAAGAGTACAGGCCCACTAGCTTTCTAGTAGCATTACCCAAGGTTTTTGACTGCACAGATCACGATCAGATTACTGATTAGTTAACCTCAAATAATCTCTTACATGATAACCAGTCAGGTTTCCGGAAAAATCGCTGTACGACGGACGCTCTTTTAAAAGAAACTGATGTAATGAAACTAGCTGTTGGCAAACAGGAGGCAATTATTGAGTGCTTTTAGAAATTCAGCAAAGCTTTGACACTGTCGAGTTTGACAGAGACCTACTAATCCTCAGTTCAGAGAACTTCTTCCACCCCTAATACTAAACGTTGCAGAAATAGCTTTGTTTTCTTCTGCAACGAATTTGGATGTTATTCCGGACCTTAACTTAGACTGCACTGAACATAATATTGCAGTCTATAGACAGCTGTCTACGTCATTTCATTCACTAGAGAAGTGTAAAGGAAGTATTTCATCTCTAGTATTAAAACAAACGATTAGAATCATTAATAACCTCCCACCCCCCTTGGACAATTATCGTGATCCTATTCCCCAAAGACTTTCGTATGGGCACTCAAGGTGGCTGGAACTGGCGGTGAATGATGTGTGATACATTTGCGATGTACGCAATTTGTATCTTAACCCTCCTGCCTCCAAACATTATCATGGCTACCTGCTGATAAGTACAGAGACTATCGTACCCTGCATTTTCTGTAACGCACCATTCTAATCCTTCTCAGTTATCCTCACATTTATCTTCAACTTTTACACAATTTCTGTAAAAACTAAAATCCTACATACACAAATCGTGATTTTTGTTTCAAAGTGCAACGCATTTTTAACCCTAGCGATTCTTCATCAGATTCTTGAGAAGTATACATAACGTTTGATATTTACGTTACTACACGTCTTGATAAGGGTACATTGTGACTGAAATTTTTACAAAACTAAGAGACTATCAAATAGTTTCTTACGCTTTCCGCTAGTAGTTATATGATTTTAAAGCACGATATGAATATACATATTTATTTACGTATATTCAATTTTCATCCTACACCACATTTGTAAGCACAATTCAGGCCAGTCAAAGAATATCCAAATTAAACGTGTTACATATACGTAGGTGTTACTTCTAACATGATGAAAAGGTGTTACATTATTATATACACAATTCTGTCATTTGTAAAGGAATTATTTTTGTAAATATCAGATGTGACAAAGCAAATATTTGTTTGCGTAGGCAAAAATAACTTTTAAAATTACTGAAAAAACTGTGGCTGTAAAACTTTGTTTATTCATCTGACGTGTTTCCTGAAACTTTTGCTTCATGTAACATTATTTCTAATGGTTCTAACACATCAAGTTCTCTAAAGTACCCCTATTTTCTGAGAGGAGTCTTATCAGGCTCTTGTGGATATCAATAAAAATCTGTGTCTGTTATAATACATATGGTTAGCAATTGAGGGTTTATCCAAGTGGTTGAGTCTGAAAGTATTAGTAAGTTCTTTGTATTGTGCCCTGAAATTAATTTCTGTTTTGCCTACAGAGAATGTAGGGAAACTGCCACATTGTAATTTAGACATACCATTGTGTTCTGTTATTAGGATGTTTGTGTTTACTGTGTGAGGCTAGTGTCGTCCCAGTCTGTTGTTTGTGGAGAAAGATATTTTAAGTTGATATTTCTAAATTAATTAACAGCTTTTGGTAATCCTGTACCTAAATAGGGTAACATTGTGAAGATTTGGTTCTGCCAGTTGTTTTTCCTTTAGTCCTTCAATTACTGATGTAACAGAACAAATAGAATATTTAAATTACACTATGGCAGGTGCTCTACATTCTCCATGCGCAAAACAGGAATAACTTTTCATATATGTTACAAAGAACATACTAATACTGTCAGATTCAACCACTTGGACAAATCCTCAGTAGCTAACTATATGTACCATAATAGACAAAGATGTAGTGACTTCCAAAACAGCCTAACAGTACTCCCCACAGAAAATAATGTTACTTGTAGAAAATCTGATCCGTTAAATAAATTACAAATAACATTATATAAAGATGAGGCTTCGGTAAACGTATCAAATGAATAAATTAATTTTAATGGGCACAGTTTTTTCGGTAATTCTAAAGGTTAATTTATTCCTAAAGAAACAAATCACGTCTTATATCTACACAAATAACTCTTTTTACACATATCACTATATAAATAATAAAACACCCCTTATATTGTCTTAGAAGTAACACCTATTTATACGTAGCATTTTTGGATTTGGATACTCTTTTACTTGCTTGAACTGTGTTTATAAATCTGCTGTTGACGAAAATTATGTGTATGTGTATAAATATGTCTACTCATACTGTGTGTAGAAACAATGTACCCATTTCTGTGGAGTGTAAGTAGTTCATTCGTGGTGTCTCAGTTTTGTAAAATCTATATTCACAATGTGACACTTTGTAACATACCTGTGTACTCTTAATAGGAAAGGTAGTAACCTTAATTCGATACTGATGTAAACTGATCAAGTACCTGAAGATGAGCACAAAGGGCCCAAAATGTGTTCACCATTACTTTTTCCTCCCGTTTTGTCCACATAGTTCTGTGTCAAGTTCCTTCCTTTCTTATCACCCATTATCTTTGTCACTTCATTCTTCCCCTCTTCCTTTGCTAATGACATCAAACACATATTCAAATGTTCCAAATTAAAATGTTATTGTTAGTCTCTGCTTTTTATAATAATAATGCCAATATTCTTTATTAATATTATACGTTTTGTGTATAATAGTAATCACAGCAATTAACTTCACATTACCAGATTACATATATTAGCACTAGTTGGAAACTTCGAAAGTGTTAAGGACTGCATGATGTTTTGACAAATAGTACATGCAGGTGGCAGTAGAGTGGCTTTTGTGGTTTGTAAATGAGTATTTGCTCCATACTATACTACATAGCTAACTCTGCACTAAAATGCAGTATTGGGCCTTGCAGTACCACTGAGTTCCATTGTAAACACTAGTGCAGATTGTCTACACGAAGGGGAAATGACATCACGATCCAAGGGGGCGACAAGGCCCTTCCTCTTATCAATGAAGTCATAATTATCATGTATCAAGCCACACACTCTCAATCTCCCCCCCCCCTTACCCCCCGCCCCTTTCCTTCTCTTGCTCCCATCAACAGCCTAAAACAGCATTGTAAACTTTTAAAATAATACAACTAATCACATCAGAGTATTTTAGTGGGCAACACACACTTATATGTTTTACATAAAACATGTTTGTGAACGTCTAAGTTATGTCCCCAAAGCCTAAGAGTCATAAATCAGATCATCATAAAAAATAACATCTTAAGTGCGTACATTTTATGCCTTACCTTTATGAAACACACAATGGATCTTTAAATTAAATATTTCCACACACAAATAGTTGAATGATTCTTGTCAGATCTTAGAGTTCTGACTCCACATCTAAAATACATGAAGGGTGTTGACATTTCAATCTGAAGGTATATTATAAGTGGTTCATAGAATGGACTGATATTGCCTAGGGGTCCTGCAAGTTTTTCAGTAATGCATCACCTTAGTGAGTATCATTTTATGTGGGACAAAGAGAATGCAAGTATTCTGCACTAGAAAAACATAATCGATGTTATTAACTGTAAGGTGTCAAACAAATAACACACCTTAAATTGAATTCCTGAAACAATTTCAGTTAAATCAGTATGTCACATGACATGACATGACACGTGAAAATGTACGAATTATCGATAGCAAATTAATAAAAAACACAGAATTTAATGAATATAAATCACTAACACTCACACTAGTAACTGCACACAAGTAATTTCCCAGATCCGAGCTATGGGGGAAGGAGAGTTTGACGACAGAAATACCTGTCCATACAGCGGAACATCTAGTGGACACAATGAGACGCCGGAGCCACTGTGCAGTCCATTGGTAAAGGCAGCCCTTGCCCCGCTTTTAACGGCGACCCTATGGAAAGCCTTTCTACAGGAAAACGGCTGGGGATGGCAGATAAATGTACGGAGAAACTCAACTCAAAACATTGGTGACTCACTATAACCAGCTGTGTTAAAACTCGCACGAAAGAAAACGTTGTTTATATCAGTATTATGCACTGGAAGTTAAATGGTTCAAGTGGCTCTGAGCACTATGGGACTTAATTTCTGAGGTCATCAGCCCCCTGGAAATTAGAACCACTTAAACCTAACTAACTTAAGGACATCACACACATCCATGCCCGAGGCAATATTCGAACCTGCGACCGTAGCGGTCGCGCGGTTCCAGACTGTAGCGCCTAGAACCTCTCGGCCACTCCGGCCGGCTACTGGAAGTTAAACTCTGCTCTACGTAAGACACGATGCCTCTCTAATGGGTAGAGTTATAACAAGTTCTAACACTCTGATTGGCCAGAAAGATAATGCATGGCCACCAGCTTTGATTTAGGCAAATGTAGACAGATAAATTCGCTTTTCCTCTTGCAGCAAATAGTCAAGTGTTTGAGCGAGGCGACTCGCACCCCGCTGAGATAACTGCGAGAGTCATTATGCGGACACTTGTTCACAAACTCGTCTGAACTTGTAACGAGTTAAACTGCAAAGTCTCCTAGTACAGAGAACCACAGCGAGCAATGACTGTTAACCCTTGTGAGTGATTTGAGGGCAACGATGTACGTGCTATTCCAGCCAAATAGCGTGTACTATGCCAATCAACTTAGCCAGGGAACAAGTAGGAGTCTCGGCTTCACTGAAGACGTAGGAAATGTATCAGACTGGTGTTTAACAGTCGAAAGAGATTTAGAATAGATTCTCAGACTCACAGCTCGTGCTGACAGCAGCCACTGCCACCGACGACGAAAGGTGTACACACACGCTCACGCTAAGCCAGCAAGTGATATTCAATTGATACTCATAACTGCTGTAGTCTCTGTCTCTCCTGTTTTTTCGTACATTCAACCACGTCCTGTAGTTAAACATATACGTGATTGTCAGGCTTAATTGCAGCAGAAACGCGTCATACCTGATCTAATGAAAAGGGCTGGTCAGCCACTGTGGAGTGCTTTATACCCTGAAGTCATTAAATTGTTTTAATTGTGTACTTCTTTTTGATTGTTCTTCGCCGAACCCCATCCATTATTTGGTTATTTTAATGGTGCATTTTAGCTTAATCGATATCTCTGGCCACAACTGTATTTAATTTGTTTGTATTTTATCGAACCCTGACATAGTTGACAACCATCTTAATATTAAAGAACATTAGAATAGTTAGGAATTTCGTTTTCAAATTGTGCCACCCAATATCAATATTTTACATCCTGTAAGTATTACAATTATGACATTATGAAGTCATACTTAGAGAAAATATAAAAGTGACTAACGAAAATCTACAATATTCATTTTTTGCTAACATATAGTTATGCCTGAACCTGTACACTAATTCCTGTTAGCGATAACGTGTCCTTTACAGGGAGTGTACTGGAACTGACATTGAGATCGCTGTATAATTACATCACAGCTACATTTTTCTGACCTCTGCATTCGTCAGACAGTATCTTCCTACCTTTCAGCCCTTAGGTTCAACACCAAATTCCTAAAAGACTCACAGAGCCACCTTGCGCAACTGTGGTAGGAAGACAGATCAGAACCAGTCTCACACATGTTAGATAACAGTATAATATTGCTTTGTATTTGCATCTGAACTTGAATTACCCGAGATTTTGTACAAAACGACCTTTAGAGGAATGCTACAATATTTACCAACTGAAACTGCTGTGCCAAGGCTCTCTGAAATACTTATAGGCTGTATTACCTATAATAGACAACAAAATGACACCAAAATATAATCATATTATACAAACACACATAACATAGCTAAAAGCAAAACGAAATGATCAAACATGATTTTAGGAGGGAAGGAAGGAAGTGTTTTGACGAGATTTTTATTGTAATCTGATTTTTAAACTGCATGCATCCATAATACACAAGCAGAAACATATAATGCAAATTGCTTACATTCTACAGAACATGTTCAAAGCAGTGGCGGAACACGACAGATATGAAACATGTCCAGAGATAATGGTGAAACACGACAGAGATGAGAGGTCTGTATCTCAAAAATACAATATTTTTCTCCAAAATAAAATTTTTCATAATAATAAGCAATACTTGCATCTATAAACACACACACACACACACACACACACACACACACACACACACACACACACACACACACAAATAGATGCTAAGAGGGTGCTTATTACAATATGCAAATGTTAGATAATGGTGACCCTGCCATGGTGGCAAAATCCCATGGTAAGGTGGTTGACCATATGCAATGAGTAGGTCAGAAAAATATGCTCTAAGCTTTTTCGTATTAAATTTTTGTGTTGTATAAATCCACAGTAAATATCAGCGTGTTCTGACAAGTCAATTGGGAGACAGAGACGTGCAATGCACTGAGAGATGTACGCAGTATCCCCATGGCATAGTTGTCACGGTATTGTTAGCTTTAAGTTTTTCTTGCAAGTCCACAGGTAGCCGACACAGTGTTGGTAAGTTGGTTCTGTCCCAACTGTAAGTCACGGTAGTACAGTCTTGTTATTGTGTTAAGGGAACTAGGAACAGTTGAGAAAGGGTGAAGGTCGTATGATCATGTGATCGTATGATTACACGACGTAGGGCGCATCAGTTAAAATTGCAAAGACGCGAATCAGAGAGATTAGCAATGGCAGATCGAGTCCTTGACTGAATTGAGATTGACACCCAGCAAGATAACGTACGGGAGCCTAAGGACAGAATAACAGACACAATGACGCGAGAAATAGATCACGGGGTGTGACACGAAGTAAATACCGAGCTACAAGCTGACGTAAGCGGCGACCAACATAATGCAGAGGTGCAGGAAGATGAGGAACGTCTTGAATACGTAGAAACAATGGTACATGTATTAAGACCTCGCTCACAACCAAATATAGGCAGTAAAAGTCGAAACGTGTCACTGCATGGTTCACTGCAGTCAGTTGCGGACAGAGACGAGAATGTAAACGCAGAACTAAGTGTGTTGGAAGAAGAGTTCGTAGGACCCGTTAACTAGTCGTAAATTCTCCAGCAATTGTCATACACCATAACGATACAAAACAGAGATATAAAACGACAGATGCGTGAGCATAGTGCGGGAACAGCGAAAGAACTGCGTGAGATCAAACAACAGCTATGTCACATAGAGGAACAGGCAAAAGAATCCACAGATGTGATCGGAAATTTAATAATAGGTCACACGCAATTAAGAACAGACATTGAAAAGGTCCAAGTGGACGTGCAAACATTGCGTGACGACATACAGACCGAAATCAGTATATTACATGATGTTACGCGCAGTGAAATTGCAAAGATACCGAAACAGGTTAATGCAATTACACGCCAAGCAGCAGGCACAGCTCTACAAATAGTTTAAGAGAGTCTGTTGCAAAAACGAATCACGAAAGAGGTTCGCTAGAGACACGAAGAAACCATTCGAAAAACAGAGAAGAATTGTTGCGAACTATACAAGAGCAAAGTGGTGAAGATCATACAAGCTCTGAATCCGTAACAACTTACGACTCAATAACGCCATCAGAGAGCAAGAAGTTTAACAAGGAATGAAAAAAATTTCAAGCAAATACGATTCCAGTCACAGGCGGAGAAGAAGTTATGCAATAGCCGACCGCCTGCGATGCCACAGGCACGTTTCGAAACTTAGGAAGAGCAGACAGCACCACGAAGACATCGAGTACCACAAGCATACTTTTCGGAACAATTCTGACCACATGATGAAGCGGCAAGATTAGCCAGACAAGACACCGAGCCAATACGTGACAGGGAAATGCAAGGGCGCGAAGTCTGTAGGGTAAAAAATACCGACACTCGAGCAGAGCCGATGGAAGAAAATCCTTTACAACAATATCATGCAAGACGAGGCGAAAGTTACAGTCGGCAATATCCAATGGATTTACCACAACCTGAAAGACTGACATGTGAAATGATAGGGAACAAAAGTGGCGAGGACTCTCGAATTTCGTACGATACCATGACAACGATCATTTACTCACTGTAAGGAAGTTTCAGCTTTTCCGTTAAACGTAACTCACTGCATCCACTAACCTTCATTCATCAATTCAGAGTAGGACTACCAGAACTTTGGTCATTATCACACAAACTAGACTTTATATGTACCCATATGTCGGGAACAGTAGCAGAAACGATGCAAAACGTAGCAGCTACATGTCTATCATATGAAGATTTCAGAGACAAGTTTCTCTCACGCTATGGTGGAGTGAAGCTCAAAATAGGGTGAAGTATGACCTACGACAAAATCCACACTTCGAGAATTCCGGAAAGAAGATCACTGTAAATTTTTCGATGCAATGGGAAAGAAAAACCAATGTTTGGAAGTGCCATACAGCGATGGAGCATTGATTAAATTGTGTACCATGAAGCTGCAACTAAAACACCAACAGTCATTCGTAGGGCGTGGAGGTAATGACGTGGAAGCCTTCAAAGGAATTTTGAGAGAACTAGAATTCATATTCTCGGAAGATGAGACAAGAAAAAAATGAAACCCGCGTGAAACATGAATGAAAGACTACGAAATGCGCTAGAGACCGCATGAAGAAATGTCAGCTACAACGAACCGCGTGATAACTTGGCGCCGAGAAATGACAATCGATTGCCACAGAGAAATGAGTACGGACACGGAACAAGAAATGGCAATGGTTGTCCACCCAGAAATGGCAATAACTGCTACAGGGCAACCGCAATTGGAGGACTAACAGACCGACAAATTTCCACCGACGAGACCCATATCGACGAGTCGAACAAAGACAGGAAGAACCGAATGAAGACGTGGAGATAAGGCCACCAAACCCCGATAAACGTTCGAATTGACGAGAGAGCGCCCACGTCAATGAGGACAGCGCATCTACCTAAGAAAGCAGCACCAATGTAACGAGAGAAATATACACCTTATCGCGAGAGGTGAGCGACGAAGGAACAGAACCGCAGGGAGCGAAAGAAGTCGAGATACGGCAAACATCAGGTTGGACAGCAATTAGTTGGGAGGATTTTGCAAAAAACGGACTACCGGAACAAAATGAAGCAAGTATAACGGAAGTCGCGTTAAAAGGCACAGTAGTTAGCATTGTACGGTTACTTAATACTGAAACTATCGAAAGCCGATTCAAAGAGTATAATGTACCATCGAGAAAAATAAACATTTTGTGACGACAGATAATAAATGAGGAAATAGGATCGCAGGGAACACACGAAGGCAGGAAACAACAACATCATTCTGGAGAGAAATTATTCCGGAGAATATTGGCGAATAAAATGAACTACCAGAGGTAGGCACAATGGGAGAAAAGAATAGGGACGAAGTAATTAGAATCGCAGAGTTATTTGAGGCAGAGTCCAGTGAAAACGAACTCAAGGAGGATAATGTGCAGTCGACGGAAGTTGAAAATAACATTCAATAGGACACAGGTCCAAATGTGTACAATAATGGAAGTTACAGACATATAATAAGGGCATTTGGGTACGATTATTTGGGAGTTTCCACGAAGAAAGAAGAGGAAGATGCAGTTGAGCTGAGGGAAGACGAAGTTAAATGTGGAGAAGAAGTTGCAGAAGAGAGAAAGAGAGAGAGATAGTAGTCGAGGCATATCCAACAACGTGTGATGCAATAGAGGATGCTTTAATGCAGGTAGAGAGGTAGAGGAGGAAGAACAGAGCAAACCGGTAGAGATTCAGCCCATTGCGAAGGCCATGGTAGCAAAAATCCCAGCTAATGTAGTCATAGCGGATGCGAGCTAACAGCAATACTAATGAATAATTACCAATCTTGAAAACAAAGAAACTAATGTAAAGGGTCGCATCAAAAATCATTTGCGTATGTCAGTAAACCCCCCCCATGAACCATGGACCTTGCCGTTGGTGGGGAGGCTTGCGTGCCTCAGCGATACAGATAGCCGTACCGTAGGTGCAACCACAACGGAGGGGTATCTGTTGAGAGGCCAGACAAACGTGTGGTTCCTGAAGAGGGGCAGCAGCCTTTTCAGTAGTTGCAAGGGCAACAGTCTGGATGATTGACTGATCTGGCCTTGTAACAATAACCAAAACGGCCTTGCTGTGCTGGTACTGCGAACGGCTGAAAGCAAGGGGAAACTACAGCCGTAATTTTTCCCGAGGGCATGCAGCTTTACTGTATGATTACATGATGATGGCGTCCTCTTGGGTAAAATATTCCGGAGGTAAAATAGTCCCCCATTCGGATCTCCGGGCGGGGACTACTCAAGAGGATGTCGTTATCAGGAGAAAGAAAACTGGCGTTCTACGGATCGGAGCGTGGAATGTCAGATCCCTTAATCGGGCAGGTAGGTTAGAAAATTTAAAAAGGGAAATGGATAGGTTGAAGTTAGATATAGTGGGAATTAGTGAAGTTCGGTGGCAGGAGGAACAAGACTTCTGGTCAGGTGACTACAGGGTTATAAACACAAAATCAAATAGGGGGAATGCAGGAGTAGGTTTAATAATGAATAGGAAAATAGGAATGCGGGTAAGCTACTACAAACAGCATAGTGAACGCATTATTGTGGCCAAGATATATACGAAGCCCACACCTACTACAGTAGTACAAGTTTATATGCCAACTAGCTCTGCAGATGACGAAGAAATTGAAGAAATGTATGATGAAATAAAAGAAATTATTCAGATTGTGAAGGGAGACGAAAATTTAATAGTCATGGGTGACTGGAATTCAAGTGTAGGAAAAGGGAGAGAAGGAAACATAGAAGGTGAATATGGATTGGGGGACAGAAATGAAAGAGGAAGCCGCCTGGTAGAATTTTGCACAGAGCACAACATAATCATAACTAACACTTGGTTTAAGAATCATGAAAGAAGGTTGTATACATGGAAGAACCCTGGAGATACTAAAAGGTATCAGATAGATTATATAATGGTAAGACAGAGATTTAGGAACCAGGTTTTAAATTTAAGACATTTCCAGGGGCAGATGTGGACTCTGACCACAATCTATTGGTTATGACCTGTAGATTAAAACTGAAGAAACTGCAAAAAGGTGGGAATTTAAGGAGATGGGACCTGGATAAACTGAAAGAACCAGAGGTTGTACAGAGATTCAGGAAGAGCATAAGGGAGCAATTGATAGGAATGGGGGAAATAAATACAGTAGAAGAAGAATGGGTAGCTTTGAGGGATGAAGTAGTGAAGGCAGCAGAGGATCAAGTAGGTAAAAAGACGAGGGCTAGTAGAAATCCTTGGGTAACAGAAGAAATATTGAATTTAATTGATGAAAGGAGAAAATATAAAAATGCAGTAAGTGAAACAGGCAAAAAGGAATACAAACGTCTCAAAAATGAGATCGACAGGAAGTGCAAAATGGCTAAGCAGGGATGGCTAGAGGACAAATGTAAGGATGTAGAGGCCTATCTCACTAGGGGTAAGATAGATACCGCCTACAGGAAAATTAAAGAGACCTTTGGAGATAAGAGAACGACTGGTATGAATATCAAGAGCTCAGATGGAAACCCAGTTCTAAGCAAAGAAGGGAAAGCAGAAAGGTGGAAGGAGTATATAGAGGGTCTATACAAGGGCGATGTACTTGAGGACAATATTATGGAAATGGAAGAGGATGTAGATGAAGATGAAATGGGAGATACGATACTGCGTGAAGAGTTTGACAGAGCACTGAAAGACCTGAGTCGAAACAAGGCCCCCGGAGTAGACAATATTCCATTGGAACTACTGACGGCCGTAGGAGAGCCAGTCCTGACAAAACTCTACCATCTGGTGAGCAAGATGTATGAAACAGGCGAAATACCCTCAGACTTCAAGAAGAATATAATAATTCCAATCCCAAAGAAAGCAGGTGTTGACAGATGTGAAAATTACCGAACTATCAGCTCAATAAGTCACAGCTGCAAAATACTAACACGAATTCTTTACAGACGAATGGAAAAACTAGTAGAAGCCAACCTCGGGGAAGATCAGTTTGGATTCCGTAGAAACACTGGAACACGTGAGGCAATATTGACCTTACGACTTATCTTAGAAGAAAGATTAAGGAAAGGCAAACCTACGTTTCTAGCATTTGTAGACTTAGAGAAAGCTTTTGACAATGTTGACTGGAATACTCTCTTTCAAATTCTGAAGGTGGCAGGGGTAAAATACAGGGAGCGAAAGGCTATTTACAATTTGTACAGAAACCAGATGGCAGTTATAAGAGTCGAGGGACATGAAAGGGAAGCAGTGGTTGGGAAGGGAGTAAGACAGGGTTGTAGCCTCTACCCGATGTTGTTCAATCTGTATATTGAGCAAGCAGTAAAGGAAACAAAAGAAAAATTCGGGGTAGGTATTAAAATTCATGGAGAAGAAATAAAAACTTTGAGGTTCGCCGATGACATTGTAATTCTGTCAGAGACAGCAAAGGACTTGGAAGAGCAGTTGAATGGAATGGACAGTGTCTTGAAAGGAGGATATAAGATGACCATCAACAAAAGCAAAACAAGGATAATGGAATGTAGTCTAATTAAGTCGGGTGATGCTGAGGGAATTAGATTAGGAAATGAGGCACTTAAAGTAGTAAAGGAGTTTTGCTATTTGGGGAGAAAAATAACTGATGATGGTCGAAGTAGAGAGGATATAAAATGTAGGCTGGCAATGGCAAGGAAAGCGTTTCTGAAGAAGAGAAATTTGTTAACATCCAGTATTGATTTAAGTGTCAGGAAGTCATTTCTGAAAGTATTCGTATGGAGTGTAGCCATGTATGGAAGTGAAACATGGACGATAAATAGTTTGGACAAGAAGAGAATAGAAGCTTTCGAAATGTGGTGCTACAGAAGAATCCTGAAGATTAGATGGGTAGATCACATAACTAATGAGGAAGTATTGAATAGGATTGGGGAGAAGAGAAGTTTGTGGCACAACTTGACCAGAAGAAGGGATCGGTTGGTAGGACATGTTCTGAGGCATCAAGGGATCACCAATTTAGTATTGGAGGGCAGTGTGGAGGGTAAAAATCGTAGAGGGAGACCAAGAGATGAATACACTAAGCAGATTCAGAAGGATGTAGGTTGCAGTAGGTACTGGGAGATGAAAAATCTTGCACAGGATAGAGTGGCATGGAGAGCTGCATCAAACCAGTCTCAGGACTGAAGACCACAACAACAACAACAACATGTCAGTAAACAAACAAGATTAACTCTTTCGTGCGAAGGCTTTGAGAAAATTCACTTTCGACCAATACTTAAGTCGGAAGAACTTCAGGGAACGACAGGTCACAAAAAACGAAAGAGCGGCCAGCGCACAGAGTAAAAACAAAACACTTCGCCAAAAACCCCGGCTTGGCTGCGGCATAATTTGGCAAAAAAATTATATGTAGAGTAGCACCGTCACCACCAGACTGCGATATTATATTGAATTATAGAGCTGAAGGAAAATCTGTCAATCAATGCTGAACTACACTTCCTAATCAACGATTGAAACACTAACGAATGTACAACTTATTAGTCAATAATTTCCTAAATCCTGCCCAGAGAAGAGACTAGATACTCGGAAGAACGGAAGAGGAAGAGTCCCAAGATCCATGTTGAAGAGAGAGGATGGGCGAAAATATTTCAAGATACAACTTCTCAAAAACCCATCCTATTGTAATCCAGTTGTCTGCGAAGTTCTACAAAAATATTAATGCCTTCAGCCTTCAGCAATGTCTTGAGAATAAAAATATACATTTTAAAGTCAATAATCCCCGAGACATTCCTATGAGGGCCATACCAAATTAGGCAACATCCCGTTGCAAACTTCGATGAAGAAGGACAGTGCCGACAAACATCTCATACAAGTTATTCAGCTTCGTGCAAAGACGTTCATCGCTAACCTTACGCAAGAATATTCGTGGATATTGGCATCTCATTGTGTCCGCTAGATGTCCCACTGTGTGATTTCAACCTAACAATGGGACAGGTATTGCCATCACAAAATTCTCCTTCAGTCAGAGCAATGTCTGTAGGTCGGGTCTGGAAAATTACTAGTATTGCAATTACTAGTGTGAGTGTTAGTGATTTATATTAATGAAATGCTGGCTTGTTTATTTGATTTGGCTATCAATAATTCATACATTTTCACATAAGTATGTTGTATGACATATTGATTCAAATGGTATTGTTTCAGGAATTCAATGTAAGGTGAGCTACATGGTGCTACTGTTATAACTTAATTACTCTGCAAGTTTAAAAACATCACACGTTATATGCATATTGGCACTACTCATAAAACTTTTAGATGAAGCAGCACTTGTTGACGACCAAAGTTTTTATGTGACAATGTAAGTAAAATGGACTTTCATATTAAATATTTCCACATCTACGAGTAAATTGTCGGTATTATGTATTAAAATATGCACAGCTCACTTATTGTTAGTACTGAAATAAATTGTAATTTAGTAAATGTGCACAGTTCGATCCTTGAACCATACAATAGCACCACATCAAATTCATCAAAATACATAAAAATTATTCTATAACATCATAAAATACACATGAGCATGACTGCTGGTCTAACCAACAGCTTGAACTGCACTTGTCAACAAGAGTTACCAAAGTAAATAATGCTATTCCCACATTTATGTTAGCCAAAGCTCGTCTCTAAAACTGATAACAAGGTCACACAAACATTATGTGACTTTGTGTTAGGGTATTAATTTTATCTTACAGTACAAAACGTTTTCCAGCTACAGCTGAAATGGTAAGTATGTGATATTTTGATGAAACACCATATTGAACAGTAGATGGCGACTGTCATTAGCGCGATCATGCTGACTACCATTTTCCCAAACACTTGTTTGTTACAACTGTATTACCTATTATGATCACTTACGGGGTGGGAGCAATGATGTTCAGTACACCAGATGACTACCATTAGCCTCTACAAGCAATTTGTACACATCTCAGGCCAAGCTTACTTACATCACTCAAAAGAGAACATACCCAAGAGTAAATAAACGATTTTGGTGAAACTTTGTAGGTGTACAGAAGTGGCAAAATAATACAATACGTATGACTTGCTTCTACACAGCTTCTATTTTAAGGGGTAAAATATAACTCAAAAGGTAATTTACTATATTGGGTTTCGAAGGAATATATTTGAAACGATGATTTATAAAACTGTTTCTCATTTGAAACCTGATACGTGATCAACATTCTTGGAAGCTGTATAATCAACCTTTATAATAATTTGAAATTTTGCAAAATATCCCACATCCATTAATTAATTTTGAGAAATGAAGTTAAAACATAAATGAATCGTTTAGCTGCTGTGAGCCTGTATACACGTCCTTTTACGCCATTTCTCATTTGTTGTAGACGTGTATAGGTGCTCCACCTCGGCTTTGTACAGTTCTATAGACATCTGAATGCTTCCTGAGCCGCCGATCTCTCCCTGCTGCGAAAGAGTTACTACCATATCTCAGTAAATAATTAAAGTTTCGACTGTTGGTCATATAACATATGTGCTCCATTGCGTGCTATCATTTTCAAAGAAATCTCGTTTCTGTATCTTGAATCATTTGTGCGAAATCAAGATTTTTATGACCACATTATTCACAATGCGCGTGGACGTGCATGGCTGCATGTCCTTCGGAAATAAAACCCAGTAATATGAGAAGGAAATGAGGTATCATTCTGCACTCAGTTTTAAATGAAATTTCGAAATCTTATCTACATTCCATTTAGTGCAGTGTATGAGCAAAAATCGACCATATTCAAAGTTCACTCAATGAGTTTTATCTCTGGAAAATATTTACAATATCATGCAGAGTTTTGCTTTATTTGATGCAGCACAGTAACTATGACATGAAACGAAAAGAAATTCAGTCCTTTACCAAGTGAAGATATCAGACTATCAAAAGTGCAAAAATCTAATTTTTTCGCCTAATAGTTTTCCAAAAATAGGATGAAAAATATTTCACATTTACTGGCAGGGCGTCTTTAAGCACAGGCACCAGCATTTAGCGAGCAGTACAGCTGTAACAACAAGCACACTCAACACGGAATGCAGATAGCAAGTCCGTGGCAGCGCGAGGGTTAAAGAAGCTTTTTAGACGCGTGCATGTACGTGTAATAAATCTGGTCTATGAAATACTATTTGTGGAAAATAAGCTGTACACAATATCCTGTCACAGTATTTCCAACATACCTAATTAAAATATCGAAATATTCATCATTATTGTAATTATATGTTTTACATGCCTAGGTTTAGCTTTCATATTATTATTTAACGTTTTACATTAACGTTTTTTGTTGTTTTAATTCACTGTTTATACATGTTTAATTTGTTAATTGAAATCGGTATATAACTAGTTATTGTGCTACAAAATCATTATCATAATCATAATCTCTAAAGAAATGCTTAAAACATCCCACAGCTGTACTTGTGCCGCCGAGTCTTTTAGGATCAATAGATGACCAAGTTTCTTGTCCTCAGGTACGATACTAAAAACGGTTTTTACACGCTAGCCACCTGCCTCTTCACATGTTTCATGAGTTTCGACTTAGAATTCATAAATCGCTTTATGAAGCCCCAAATGTCTTTGTAACAGCACGAAAATCCTTGAATCCAATGTCTGACCAGGTCAAAAGATATTTCGGAAATGTTTTCTTTGCTAGTGAGAAAGAAAAATCTGGATTTATGTTAAATTCTTGTAGTGGTTAGTGTTAAAGAACCGTTCAGAACATCGTACTGAGGACGAGAGATCTGTTCCGCAGGTGATCCTAAAGGCCGCCATGGCACATGTACAGCCACGCCACGTACATGCTTTTAACGTGTTATCACGTGGGCCATAAATACCTGCGAAAGCACGCATCTGGTGAGCGAAACCAGTCAGATAAATGAAGTAATAAGCGATCTGTGGCGATATGCCTGTACATTACTTATATGAAAATTAACTTCTCATTTTGGCGACCGTGACAGATCGAGATCTATGGAATTTTCTTGCTCTGTCTGAGTTTCCACCCAATCTCTAATATCTAATGACGTGTGGCAGCATGTATTCTGGAGGACTAAAGTTTAAATCCCCGGCTGACTATAGTAAGTTGGAATTTTCATACTCAATAAATCGCTTGAGAGTTAGAAAGGACACGGCTAACGTCCTTTCCTAGCCTCTAGTGCCCTCATCGTCGACGGGATGTTAAACGCTGAGCTTGCTTCCTTTGGATACGAGTTGCACATGACCACAAACGGAGAAGAGTGACTGTGGAAGTGAACTGTAGAACCACTTTAACGAGTCATCCTCTAGCCCATGGGGTGCCTGTCTTATAGATACATAATGCAGGTGCTCACCAAGTGACAGCGTGTCATCCTCGTGCACCTCTGGGGCAGCCACTTTGCCCGGTCCGGACTGCTCTGTGATGAGGAACTGCACGTGGTCGCACTCTTCCTTGGTACGAAGAATCTGCACATCCACCTCGGTGCCGTGTAGTTTGCTGGCCACCGTCTGAAAGCACACAGGGGCTAAAGATCCATGCAGTGGGTACTAATGCTTTCAGGAACTCAATGATAATGCAGGCCATCACTTGAGACTGGGTATTTTTGGTGGACGTGTGTGGTAAGTAGTCTGTAGAAGCGAGAGCCAAATAACACTGTAAAGGGATCGGAGTTTAAAACGAGTAGCTACACAGTGATGTTCCTCTATTCGAAATGAGGCTGTTCACACATGAATTACACTTCTACAGGTTTGTTAAATACAATCGGACCTTCCAGTAATTTTCGTATTTTCAACCGGATCCGATCAACATTCCGCTACGATATTTCGGCCCAGAGACGTCAGGCCATCCTCAGGTGAGTAGACGGTGTACTGAAGAGACCTGATGCAGTCATGGTATTTATAGCGAGTTCCGCGCATGCGAATCGTACTGGCGTTTCACGGCGCATGCGTTATGAGGTGACATGCGCGAGGCAGCCAAATTGTGTGTGCTGCCCTCAGTGGTGAAGAAAGAACAAACGAATTGGTGATTATCGACTGAGCATGCCGATTCCGTTGTGACCACATCGTTTTAATAATAGCATTTCAATTTTTATCAAGCTGAAAGGCGTTATCACGATTCATTAAATTATCAGCAAGGCGTATTTCCACGGATTCTTTAATTACAGAGTCCCAGAAGCTGGAAACCGGTGCTAATATTTTGGTATTATTGTATTCCATTGAATGTCCCATGGAAATGCAATGTTCTGCTACTGGTGATTTTAGAGGCTGCCGCAGACGGGTGTGTCTTTCCTGTTCTACACAACGTTCCTGGACCGTTCGAGTCGTCTGCCCTATATATGCACAGCCATACTCACAGGGAATTTTATAAACACCCGACTTCCTCACTTGTAATTCGTCTTTAACGGATCCAACTAAGGACATGCTCTTTGCTGGTGGACGGAAGATGACATTAATGTCATTCTTCCTAAACAATCTGCCTATTTTAGAAGACACGTTCCCGGCATGTGGAAGGTACGCAGTTGATTTATAGTCATCATCAGTCTCCTCAGAGCGCTGCTTCTTGTTATTATAATTGTGCATGGCCTTCCGTATTTGACGTCATCTTCCGTCGACCAGCAAAGAGCAGGGCCTTAGTTGGAACCGTTAAAGACGATTTACAATTGAGGAAGGCAATGTCACGAACACAAACTTGTACAGTGGCATTTTCAAACGGTTCTGTCAAAAACGTTTCATGATGTCTCCACTTCATACTGGCACCTCGAATTATCGGTGCGTTTTTTGATCCAATCCATGAGAAAACTGAGCAGTGGGACGTGCATATTTCTCAATAATGTAACTAAGAGATACGGACAAACTGTGTTCTGCGTCGGTCTAACGTGGTCTTATCACTGTCGTTAGCCTGGTGGCGGGAGAGATCCTATGAATCAATTCCGCTTACGTCGGGATTCCTTATCGCGGAGGGTGCTAAGGCACTTGGCGCTGGACGGTTGGTGAATGGACATCGTAGCCTGAAGAGCGAGATTACGGACCTCGCCATAGAATGTAGCGATGAAGTGGGGATTGTCCTGTACGACTATTTTACGAGTATATCGTGAATATTAGCAAACCGGTAAAATATCAAATCCCCATCGCTGCGGCCAGCAAAAGACCCTGCAAGAAAGGGAACAACGGCGACTGAAGAGAATCGTTCAACGTGACAGAAGTACAACTCTTCCGCAAATTTCTGCAGTTCTCAATGCTGGGCCGTCAACAAGTGACAGCGTGCGAACCATTCAACGAAACTTCATTGACATGGGCTTTCGGTAGTCGTGTATCCGTGATGACTGCAAGACACAAAGCCTTACGCCTCGCCTGGGCCCGTGAACACCGACATTGGACTGTTGATGACTGGAAATATGTTGCTTGGTCGGACGAGTCTCGTTTCAGATTGTATCGAGCGGATGGACGTCTACGGATATAGGCACAACCTCATGAATCCATGGACCCTGAATTCCAGCAGGGGACTGTTCAAGCTGGTGGAGACTGTGTAATGGTGTGGGGCGTGTGCAGTTGGAGTGATATGGGACCCCTGATACGTCTAGATACGACTCTCACAGGTGACACGTACGTAAGCATCCTGCCTCGTCACCTGCATCCATTCATGTCCATTGTGCGTTCCGATGGACGTGGACATTTCCAGCAGGACAATGCGACATCCCACACGTCAGGTATTGCTACCGAGTGTCCACCAAATTCCCGAGACATGGACATTATTGGGCATATCTGGAATGGCTTGCAAGGTGCTCCGCAGAAGAGATCTCCACCTCCTCGTACTATTACGGATTTATGGACAGCAGTGCAGGATTCATGATGTTAATTCCCTCCAGCAGCACTTCAACCATTAGTCGAGTCCATACCACGTCGTGTTGCGGCACTTCTGCCTACTCACGAAGGTAGCACATGATATTAGGCAGATGTACCAGTTTCTTTGGCTCTTCAGTGTAGTACGTTCGTATCCACAGGACATGTACATTACTATGTTCTGAAGAAATGATTAGCATTTGAACCGTGTCGGCCCGAGTTCAAGGTCAACATTGATATCACGGCACAACACCACCCACAGGTAGAATGTGAATGCGGCTCTCGCTATCGCTACAAACAGAACATAGTGACTTGAGTAGACGTTTAGGGTGCCTCGCAGACGTATGTGCGAACCGTACCGTCAAATCAGTAAGTTTGAAAGAGGGTACATTATTGGGGTGAGAGATTGTGATGCATGTAAGGGTGTGTGCAGAATGGTTCATGGAAGGCCGTAGAATACAACGAGAGGGTCGACACCATATACGAATGCAATGCAGGACAGATGTGCGTCTTCCTCGGCTCTGGAGCAAAAGTGGAACAGCAGTGTAACACATCGTACACTATCAGGGGTGACAGTCCGTCGCTGATTATTACGGCACGCGTTAAGTGCGCGTCGTCTACTTCTCGGCCTGCCTTTGACGAATGTGCAGAAACATGCCAGACGGCAAACGTGTATGGAGCGACGTCACTGGTGGCATCAGCTACAGACGAATCTAGGTTCTGTTTGTTTAAAAATGACTATCGCATTTATGTTCGCCACACACAGGGGGAGCGGTATCACACTGATAGCATTCGCAGAAAACATACAGCGCCAACTCAAGGCCTTATGGCGTGGAGTGCTGTTGGGTACAACCACAAATCACAGTTGATGCATAGCCAGGGCACTGTGACCTATATGAATAACATTCTGCGATCCGTAGCCATACTCTTTCTGCACAACACCCCAGACGCCATTTTTCAACAAGGCAATGCATGCGCACATGATGCTACACACACACATCCATTCTTTTTGTGAGGTCTTTTGCCCCGACACACCAGATTACCAGACTTGTAGCCAATCTAAAATGTTTGAGATATCGTGTAACGACGGGTGCAGTGCTGTGACCGAATGCCAACCAGTACAGATGAACTTTGGAACCAGGTGAATGCAGCACCGATGGCTGTACCTCAAAGACGTCTCTTACGCCTTATGCGAGTGGATTCCATCACGCATGAAGCAAGTTATCAGGGCCCATGGCGGACCCTATGCCTACTAGACAACAGGATACGTGCCAAACGGAGATGACTGAAACGCTCATTTCTGCAGAACATACTGACGTGCGTGTCCTGTGAATATGGAAGTCCTATGTCTAATCCTTCAAGACATTCTGTTTTCTTCTCAGTATGAGTGCAAAGTTAATGTTGATCATAGCAGTGATTAATTACCTTTCTCATAACTGTATTTTCCATGTTAGTTAGGTGTTGACTCTAAATAATTAATTAAAAGTGGAATGAGCTGAGCAGCCTCAGAGTTGCCACTAAATGTTTCCATCACCAGTACATTACGGCTGTACAACAGAAATCATTTTTCACTCGAACAATATTGCTGGAATAAGCTTTCGCCGAAAATATATTGACATCAAGGGTGCCTAATTGATGTCAAGTTCCTCATCCTTACCAACTGGACCCATTTCCTGACTTAAATTTCAAAACTCTTAGCAGTCTACCACGGCTTGAAGGTACGTGACACCGTTGATATAAATCCTGCAGTGAGACGCAGACACGAAGCTCGACGCCTCCGCTAGTGCTGCTCGAGAAGAGTATGCTCTGTTCTGGCATCGGATTTCACCCTGTCCCTTCCCCCCACTTGCAACAACACATTACTTCTGGCGCAAGCACTCTTTACGGTCATACACAGGAAGAGAGAGACAGTTGCCACTTCATAATAGTATGGAGAAACGCTCCGACAAACCACATCCGCTATTATCTTGTCCAGGATGGCAATGTAAGATACCTATATTTGACCCAGGGTTCATTCCCATTTAATTAGAGGGTGGTGGATGTAATTTATGAGTGACTCTTTAGAAGGTGAAAATCCCGACTGACTATCACCAACTACATTATGAAGCACAACGTATTTGAGAGGTATGGCAAATGCTATAATGAGCTATTATGTTTTCCGAATGTGCTGCCAAGATTTGCACTGTGGTTGGTTTCATGATGAACCTGGTATTTTACTACGAGGTGATAAATTTCTGGTCAGTGAAATGATGTAGTCTCCCTTGGGCGGAAGGGTGAGTGAGGCACCATAATTTCCGGCACATTCTTATCGGATCAAGTTTTACATTATTGTTCTTGCTACTAAGAGTGTATAGGTAAAAGGCTAGTGTCAGATCTTAGAGTTAACGTAGAATATTCATTGATCAGTCCTGACATCACGGTACGAACCTCAATAGCCTGTACCTCTATATTCTTCGCGGAAACTTCTGCAATTCATAATGCTGCGGATTGCACGTGTCGTATACGTGGCTGACTATTCATGCCGCTAGGCGAAATTGTTTAAGCCAAATAAGACTCCTAGACTTCGAGAGTTTTGCTATCGAATTTGAAATTGATGATTAGTGACGTTCCAGTGTTTAAGACCAGATTATAAGATTTTTTCAGAAGTGGAGGGAGGGGCGTGAGGGGGGGGGGCGGACTACATCGTGAAATAAGCTCGATAGCCATAAGGGCCATTCGAACTACTGTAGCAGTCAAGCCGGTAACGGCACAACAACCAAGGAAAATATATAGTCAGCGGTAATCTTGAAACATGTTTCATTATTTGTGTTGTATGAGTGCTAATCACGTGTCTCGAGAAAATTCAAATGTAAATGTTTTACTTGTTAAGGTGGTTACTATTTCACAAACAAATGAAAACAAAGTTCTGTACACATTACGGCACAATTAACCGACGTTTTGCAGTCTTTACATTACAGTATTAGTCTAGATGACAGGATACAGTTCCTCCACCAGACATCCTGATTTATATTTCGCTGTTTTTCTGCGTCACCTCAGATTCCTGAATGATTACAGTAAAGTGGACATGGCTCAACGTCTCCACAATCCCGTTACATCACAGTAAGAGCTGCGATTGTCTCCAGCCTCCTGGACATCGATTTGATGATAAATTCTGAACTTCCTTCCTGTTACGAGGAAGAAGTCCTTTGACACAAACTCATTAAAAAATTAGTGACTCAGATTTGTAGATTTTTCAGCCTGCAGTACTTTTCTACTTTGTTCTCTTTTCTTTGCTTGTTTGTTGATTTGCTAAGCTTTTATGACATTACGGATCCTACTGTACTTTGTGGAAGTGGCGGTCCCGTCAGTCTACTTGAGAGACCTAGGAGGAACTTTGCACGTCACTAGGTGACAACAGCTAGGTGGAGTAAGTGGCAAAGTTTGTTCTGCGCAAGAGGAGGATACAGCTGAGTTTCGGGGGCCCTACCGTGATTCGGCGCTCCCTCACCTCAGGGACCGGATTGCGGGGCAATGCACTTGCTGTGCTGAGACGAGTTGAACTCCCCACAGTGTAAAGCCAAAATGAGTTCGCGCGTAGTGACCTCCAATCTCGTCACCGCCACTAGACAGTCGTTCTAAGTTTCTTCAGGTCTCAGTCTAAACAGCAACGCCTTCTTTTCTGGACGGGATGTGTATGGGGTTGGGGGGGACGGGTGGGGGGGGTGGGTGGCTAGACCTCGGCCCCTTGTGATCCCGTCTGCAGGCAGTATTCTCACAATCAAGTTCTGTGGTGAGCCATAAGACGTAATAGGATGGTATAGCTAAACTGTCTGCTCGCACGGAGTAATGGCAATTCTTATCCTAGCGTATCAGGCACGAAAGAGTCTGCATGTCTTCTAGACTTCCATACGATCTTTTATATCCAGTACCAATTATAGTGGTGTCTTTAACCAAATATATATTGTTTTCCTAGCAGTTGTCAAGCATTTTACCTTTATATTCAGGCCTTCATGCTTGTTTCCAACACGCAACGACGAAGCTATGTGACTTTCCGTCATCACAGCCAACAAGGTGTTTGGATAATTTAAAATGTTACTGTTTTCCTCTGAACATTATACGTAATACACGCTTCTTGTGGTAAATTACTAATTTGCATTCTGAACGAATACATCGCTCTGCAGTATCGTGTGCACTAGAAAGAGTTTTCAGCAGATATTTGCTTATTCGTCTTGATAGCATTAATTTTTCAAACGACCAGTTTCAGTTCGATTTGAGCCATCTTTTGATCAAGACAAGAGTAACCTGTACAATAGTCAGCAAAATTAGCATTCTACATTACAAGATAAAATAGTCTACTATCTAACCTGCCACGTAGCCTGTAAATTTTGCTTATAGGTGGACAGGATACTCTTGTAACCGATAAAGTCTGATTTGAAGATGGTTCGTGCTGAAAAAAATAGAAAAGATAAATTCAGTCAAGATGGTTGACAAAATATTTGTTTTGCAACCAGTGATTTCTAATTTTCTTCAAGGACATTACGTCCATTTTTGGGCGATTTTTCAGCGTAGATTAAAATATACCTGAACTCAAACCCAGGTCTCTTTCCTTCGTAAGTAGTGCTATTAAGAATTTAACAATAAGGATGCGTCCCATGTACATGTAACAAAAGAGGTTTTTTCCAGAATCTATAACGTGTAGGATAGCTAGTAACTGAGCTGAGTGCGATCAAAAGTATTAGGTAGACACGTGGAAGAAAGAGCTATGGAAAAGTATTATGACAGTTCCGGATGTGATGTTTTCGAGGGATTTTGATAAGGCTATATACAGCAGAAGAGGAACACATACCACTGCACATTACTTCTTGTCAGACACTCATCAACGGAAAATGCTAATCATAGCAATGGTAAAGAAAATGTTGAGAAAGGTATCCTCCTCGATGCAATAAATTGCGTGTACAGTTGCATGATCATTTATATGTTGGACCTTTAGGATACTATGGAACTGGATGAAAAACTCACAACTGGATCCATTCTTAAACAGAAAAGAATAAAAGAGTTTAACGGAATGGAGATCTGTAAAACTGGAGAAGCCACAGAACTCTATTCTAGTACACTAATTTTCTTGTTGTAAGTGAACGATCTGTAGCCAAAAAGGTAGGTATTCACAGATGACACATGAGGCTTTTTAGAGGAAGAGGAATGTAATTGAAAAGCTGTAGTCTATAGGGAAGCGTTTAGCATTAGATCATGGCTTATAAGAACCAGATTGTCCTTAACTGCTATAAACCTCAGCATTTCCAATACAAAGCTTCAGTGATGAGAAATCTATTCTATGATGATGACTCGGTCAATCAAGTTGCACATTTGAAATTCTTAAGGGGATAGATAAAAAGATTTCTTGGATCTAGGGTTTTCAGAAAGAGAATGCTGTCTTCGCTAAGAAAATAATTTGCACAGTCACTGACAGTGAAATGCTCGGTTTCCAATAGGTACAAGTGGAGTGAGATTAATGTTGAAAATCTGCGTAAATTTCGGTTAAATTCTATGAGTGGTGGTCGCTTAGAAAGTACGGCTGATTCTAGTCCACCACCCAAATTATCATTATAGCTCTAGACAAAAAGCCTCTGAAGTTATCTCTGCGACTGACACACTACGAGGCAAGTCGGAAAACTGTTCAGATCTTCACTTCATTACAGTTGGCAGCAATCTCGTTTTTCCCGGCGTGTGTAGAAGAGTCTCACATTCGTGCAAATCGCATTTCAGGCCTATACGACTCGTCAACTTTGAAACATTTCTGTTATAAGGTGAAAGGGTACAGTACCGCCCGACATTGAAAATAGGTACAACATACTTCATTATTTTTGTCAGAAGAACACATTTTTTTTGTAAAATAACTCAATTTCAATTAATACAGCTAAGCCGGATACCAGTGTGGGAAAGAATGACAATTTATTTATTTAATTGATCACATGTGCACTCCCACAAAGTAAATCCCTACATCCAGTTTGGTGAGATCTGTGAAATGAATGAATGTATGGTCGTCTGCTAACCGCAGATAGTGAATGTGAATATATGATCATCTTTGAGTCGATCCTTTGGCCACCTTTGGTGGGGCCAAAGAGATGAAATTTACCAGAGCTTTGAGCGCCTGAAATGTGGCTGACCAATACGACAGCAAGGTGCTTCCCCCACCTCGACAGAGATGGGAGATGACCTAGAGAACGGCCATGTTTCAGCACTCTGCCGCTGGATCTTGTGCTGTTAAGACCTGTTTTAGTTGTGCTCCGTAATGACGAAAGAGTGGAGACATGGTATGCATGTGGAATATTTAAGAGTAGTTTGAAATATTAATTTCTCTATTTCAGGAACTATTTGTGGGGAGAATTAAATGTCAGGCAGGTAATATTAATGGGATTGTAGGAATCTTCGGAAGTGACCAACGGTCACAATGAAACCACGTGTAGCAATAAGTTGAAATACTTCCGTGTGCTTAAGTTAAGCTGAATTACTAGCGTGTGTACAATAAGTTGAAATATTTAAGAAATAGCGTGTGTACCATAAGTTGAAATATTTAAGAAATGGCGTGTGCAGGACTTGAAATTTAGAGACGAGTACTTCCACGTGGTGAGTACTGTGTGAGTCTCAATCTGTGTATGAGACAAAGGATAAAGAGAAGTACTCGTCCGTGGTATCAGTTGAGGACTCGCGTGTGTGATGTTCTTAATATTACTTTGCGTGATATGATTCCGTGTGACGCTTGATTCAAACTCTGAGAGAGAAGCAAGGTGAGTCGGCCGTCTATCCAGCAACGCCACTTGGCTTGCATTGCACAGGAAGATGGGCATATATCTCCAGAGTTCATAGTAGGAAAGTAGAATTACGAAGTGGGGCAGTGTCATGTGAAACTGGGATAAATATTAATTGAAGTGGGAAAGCTGAAAGTGATAGTGTTGTGACTATTTAGTGTTTTATATTTCTTATTGCAGTGTGATGTATGTCATGTAATTTGGGTATGTGTGGTTTGCATGGGAGAGTAGCAAGGTAGTTTCAAAAGATTAGTGGGTTATGCTTGTTCCTTCTGTACCACTCGGTCTGGAGGAAAGTTTAGTGATGACGATTGTGAGAGTCGAAGTGTGAGGTACAATAAAAGATCCACCATCCTATCCAGAAAGTGCACTGTAGCGTTAAAAATAATTACGAGACCATAATATAGAGATTCACCATTGTAAAGCCATGCCCACTGGGCGGAATTTCTCATGTGTTATTGTTGTAGGTTATAGAATTTGTGTGTTTAGGTTAGAGAATTTGTCGGAATAAATAAGATAATGAAAAGAAAAAGATTGGCGGACTTTTCCTTCGAATTGTATGTTTTAATAATGTCCCGAATTTATAATGTGTGCGCCATTCATATTCAGTGCGGTGGTCACGTGTCGATAAAAGCCGTTAAATAAAAGACAAAAAGAAAATGTGATATTGCCAGTGCGTAGTGTCCAGTCAGAGTTCTGTAAATTACTGATAGTCAGATGCGTGTTTCCGTTGCGTATTAATCATATAGGAGGATAACTTGTAACTTAAGTGTGAGTACTAGAGTTCATATTACTCGATAAATAAGAATGAATCCACTCGCTTGGCAGACCACTCATCTTGCAGGCCTGACTGCTAGATGCCACAGTATGAGCAAGGCATGTGGGTGCCTCTCAAAGGAAATTTGCCATTACATCTTTAAGAGGTAAATAGAAAAACTCGGAACTCAGTTAAATATTAAAGCCACATATACACAATCATCAATATGCCAGCGACGCACATATACTATTAAATTTCGTATATTTATATCACAAAATTTTTCAAACATTTTACCACAATTATTAACAATAAAGACCCTATAAAATTAACTCAAGGACTGAAATCTACCAGATTCTCCACTAAAATTAAAATAAATCAGTACAAGCCTCAATGTACACAAAATTAATTGAAAAGATCCTATGTAATCAGAAGCTGCATGTTGGCGAATGAACGACTGTGAAAAGAAACTGTGCAAGCCTGCAAATGTGATATTGTTGGCGGCCGCTGTGACCGAGCGGTTATAGGCCTTCAGTCTCGAACCGCGCGACCGCTACGGTCGCAGGTTCGAATACCGCCTCGGGCATAGATGTGTGTGATGTCCTTAGGATAGTTAAGTTTAAGTAGTTCTTGGTTCTAGGGGACTGATGACCTCAGATGTTAAGTCCCATAGAGCTCAGAGGCATTTGAACCATATTTGTGATATTTTTTGGTGAAGATATATGCGTGATAGGTATCGAGACTGCAAAAATAGAAGGAATAAGGGAATCAGAAATGCTCTAAACGCGAAAGGAAGTATCGCCCAAATATAAGGATAGTGTTCAAACCAACGAATTTAACGTGGTATGGTCTTGTGACGATAACGGAGAATGATCACTGTGCAAAAACAACTGTAATCTACATCGCAATACAAAGAAAAAGAGACGAGAACCACATACATTTTGAAAAGGAAGAAGATTTCTTATTGCGGATAAAAAATTTTAAAGGTTCGTAACTGGAGGCATGGACAGGCGTGGGAAAGAATACAAATGATAAGATTTGCTGATAACACTGCTAGCCTCTGTGAACGTTAGGAAGACTTACATCACCTTTTGAATGGAATTATCACGCCACAGCCGAAATCTACAAATTTTCGCTCTGAAGTTTAGTTGTGTAAATATGTTGAAACAGACACATTAAAGTGTGGAAATGAAAAGTATGAAACTTTAGGGACATATTAACTTTATCACATATATCACAACTGTAGCCACGCGGCGTAGCCGCAAGGTCTTGGGCATCTTGTCACGGTTCGCGCGGCTCCCCCCCCCCTCCCCCGCCCCCGCCCCCGCCCACCCAACCCGACGGAGGTTCGAGTCCTCCCTCGGGCATGGGTGAGTGTGTTGTCCTTAGCGTAATTTAGTTTAAGTTAGGTTAAGTTGTGTGAATCCTTGGGGACCGATGACCTCAGCAGTTTGGTCCCGTAGGATCTTACCACAAATTTCCAAAACATCTACTGTAAGCATACATGTAATCTCTAAAGGAACAAAGATCATCGACGTAAGTGATTAGTATAATCCATTGTACATGGGTCCTCGATCTCACCTTTTATCTCAATTTCTGCTTATTTCGGTCGCTCTCTTTGTTAGCCCGCTCGATTCTGAATTCCGCCAGCTTAGATGTGATTTTAATCCAATTGGGCGTTCTACTTGAATTATTCCCTGGAGAATAAATGTTTCATCAGATACCGGGAATAATTAAAGGTTTGGGAGTCATATAAAAGTAATGTGTTCACAGAGAAGGTTTTTGTTTTTTCCGTCATAAGTACCGATTTGTCGTTGTCATGACCAAATGTAAGTATATGTGTCAATTACTCTGAAATTTTGTTGATAAATTTATTTTTTAATTTGTTTAAAATTCCTCTCTTTACCTTACAAGATTAATAAGTGTAGAATAATTAAATACAGAGGCTTTTATTTTCGCCTGCGTAATTTTTAAGTGCCATTTCACGTGCAGCTATATTTTGTCTTTAAATGCCAACAGAACCTGCAATCAATTTTACATTACCAAGTCCAGTTATAAATTATATATTTTTTTCCAGAAAGATACAATTTCACGGTCAATTTATAGATTACCAAAAGAACTGCCTTCCAAGCTAACTGTGGGATATAAATATTTTAAAGTTGGTACTGAAATTGTTTAATAATTTACGTACAGCGTCAATAGTAGAATAAAAGAAACCACATTTCATTAAAAGATGCTCCAGTTCTTTTTAACGTTGCCGTCATTGCTAATTATTTCAATACAGGATTTAAGGAAAACTAATGTTTTCATTTCAGTTACTTTATGCAACTTCAATTCATTTAAATAGTGGCGGTGACGTTAAATCGGCGACCTGTGATAAGGAAAACCAATAAAAAGAAGGAATATAATTTTGTGTTGTATATTTAGATCGTAAAATTTCATGTTTTGGAATTGTATTACATATTTTGTTTCAAGTATCCAAACCTCTTTGGGACAATAACATCCAGCAAAGCATAAAAAGGTGAAGGAAGAGAGAAAAATCGGCACAAAGAATTCAAGAAATAACGCTAAAATAGATTCCAACCTCCAGGTAAGGAAACCCCTGTTAAGAGATAATAATCTTTGTGCTTGTAAAATAGGATTGCCAAAGTAGATGTTCCTGGACCCTTTTCCTTTTAAGTAAAGTAAACAGAAATGCGTGTGAAGTTTCATTTAGTAGAAATGTTAACTGAAAGCTAACCTGCCGCAAGGTAGCTAACGCGAAAGTAATGTCGAGACGCTGCTAGATGGTCCTTATTTTTTTAGAATATTAGGGAATCAGGAAATAAATTTTTGTGTAACAGAGGTTGTTGTAGGAAAAGTTAATGTTTCAGTTTCAATAATTTATTCGAAAACCCAATCGAAGTAGGTGAAATCGGTAAAGTTCCGATGATTGTAGAAGAGAATGATACGCGAAATCGGGAATCAAAAGACGGTCAGCAGACTCCTGATCAACAAATCGAAGGAGTAATTTTCGCTGTGAGTAATGCATATTTACCGAGGGAATCCGAAGACATTGCCTTACCATGTGCCGTGTCAGGTCCATTTGCTGAGCTATGTAAAGGACTAGCCACAATGATACAGAAAAATTATATCCATCTTGCTGCGGAACAGGAACCAATTCTAAAAATTAGTACGCGTATTCAACATCAGATGGATGAATATTGTAATGTTTGATAATCTGTGATCTTTACTAATTAGTAAAAGTATCGAGCAGAAAAGGAGTGTTTAGCACAAGAGCAATCCTATCAACTTACTAGGCTGAATGCTAGTCTAGAAACAGTGACGAATAAGATAGAAAATTTCAAAGTTGTATGTAAAGGTTTACAAGAATCAGTAATGCAACAGATATTCGATGTAAATAATTGAAAGAGTCTGAATTACAAAATGCTGTACAACAGATACCTTTCCAAAGTAACCAGATGAACAATGAGTTTGTCACCTGGTTACAGAACAAAGATGAATAACTTATGGAGTGTCTAACCGCACAAATGGCATTAACATCGACTTTGTTAACTGATTGCATAGAAAAGATGCCGATGTTAGCGATACATTAAAAAAAGAATAGCGTACAGTAATACAGAACTCAAGCGCAGATGTTATGACCAACCCCAAAGAAGATAACTATGAAGTCGTAACAGAATTAGTTCAAATGAAAACTACGCTAACATGTGAACTTCCGAGATGGAAACAAGGTGTGGAAGCTCCGTAAATAAGTTACAGTAGGAGCTATCCGTTGCACGCAGAAATGTAGGCGAGCTTCTAACAGTAAGATTCAGCAGCAACATTAAACATACATCGCTTCACCGCAACCTGAAATGTTGAATCTGGAAGCAAAGCATGATCCAGACCCGTATACAAGACTACTCGCAGGATGACGTGGGGACGCTTTATCTACAATACTGATGCAAGAAAGTCTTCTAAAGCATCATCAATTTCACGTGTACATACCAGATGAGAAAGGAGGACCTCATCCAGTAATTTTCGTAAAGAGTTTCCGATGGGTGTTGGCCAGATCATGGACAAACACTCAGATGATACAATATTTGGTTTGACATTTTCAGGGTGTTGGGGCCCTCTGAGCATCGGAAACAATAGAGTGTTCATCTTTAGACAAGAACGTGCGTCGCTTCTGGGTCTTAGAATTGACGCTGATGAAAGAACAAGAACGATCACTCTCATCGAAACATGCCACCCTACTGCAGAACTTCCCTGATACATTCCAAATAGTGGAAGGCAGGAAGGTAGTTTCGTTACTAAGAAACAAAGATATGATCCTTTCTTCTCATCGCAACGCAGAAAGACATTTTACGTCGTTACGAAGAAAGTTTTCTAATAAGGTTCATGTTTGCACGATGTATTGCACTTAGATATTCCTTATAACATCTACGAGATAAATTTTAGCTACAGTGCGAAAAGAGGAAATTATGCCCGAAACAGTTATAAACATTATCTATTCGACATATAAAAAAAATAGTGAAAACGATGATAAATATTAATTATTTATATGAAATGAAATGTCGTGTGGCTAAGGCCCCCGTCGGGTAGACCGTTATATGCTATGATGTAATTGGATATATCGATGTGTATCATACGAAGACAATGATAATTGTAAATTCCTTTTATGATCTGCGTTTGTCTTCCTTTGTTTTTACCTTTTGTTGGTTGGCTTTTGTAGGTTGCGGACCCATATCAAACTGAGGTCTGTTAAGAAATTGTAATTATTTGTCAATTATTACTTGAAAATAGAGTTCATTATTATTAGAAATATGAGTGAATAATTATTTGTAACTTTAATTCCTCTCTCAGTAAGCATTATCTGTGTTAATTATTTCTTTCCGCTGCAAACGAGCGGAGCCATTGATGATAGGGATTTGTATCGCGTTTTTGTGTGTGTTTTCCTTAGAAACAAATCAAATGTTTTCTTGATGAAGTCTAAATAGTGCACAATACGAAAGTAGAGTTTATAGAGTTTAATAAGCATTTCAAATACTAACTTATTTGGTCTAACAATAGAAAGTCTCTATCAATTGTTTGCCGCCATCTTAACAATTATCTCAGCGGCAAATTCAAATTACGCAACTCTGCAGACATAAATGCCGAACGTAACACAAATGTGTAAAAATAAATGTGCACCGGTGGTCCCGAACTCATTTTAATGAAAATGATTCGAATCAGATTGGTTCTTTAAAAAACAGTGCTCATAGCACGATCCTTATAAGAAACTTTTCTAGCTAATGTATGGAGCCGTAATTAATTACGCACGAGTTGCGAAGAATATTGTTTCAGGTAACATACATCAGTGTTGTGCGCGGCTGATATTCGGTGGTTTTAATGATCATTTTGCTGAAGATAACTATTTCCATCATAATCAATAGTTGTTTAGAATCTGTTGTATGAACTGTGATTTAGCGACACTTACACTACTTACAGACAACACTTTAACACAACGTTAACTTGGAGTTCTTTAGCAACTTGACCAATTCTTTAGCCGGGAGAAAAATTATTTAGTAATTACTTAATGTAATAAAATAAGATTATCATTTTCATTTACAAATTAGTTAAATACCAAACCACTGAATAACAGAGCGAACGCCACACCCTTTGTATTCAAAATGAGTACGTTGAAAGGATCAGTATGCAAGATACTTCCTCATCAAGCAGTGAAAACGGAAATACTGATCATTAGAAAATGGAGTTTTGCATTTAATGCTTCATCGCGAGAAAATGATTCACCGTTACTTAATGACACACTAGATTCAGGACAGAATTTGTTGCTTGAAATAGTATCTGCTTTAATTCGTTTCAGGATATATCAAAAGATGATTGTTGGTGATGGCACTCAAGCATTCTGATAAATCTCACTGAATGGAAGGGATAGAGATTTAACGAAATTTTTCTGGTTTCGTGTCAAGGAGAGTGAAGATGCAATTAAGCAAACTACAACTGACGTGGTCATTTATAGATATGCTCGTTTACCTTTTGGCCTCACATGCAGTCCAGTTCTCCTATCCGCAGTGCAGTGCTATGTGATTTGGCTACAAGGTATAAAGGCACTTATGCTACTGCGGCAGAACTTAAAGATAAAAGCAGTTTCATGAACGACTTTGCCGCCAGCAGCGAGAACGGCAATACAGTCACATCCGTATACTACCAAGTGACATGTCTGTTGCAATATGTAAAACTTCTAATGGCAAAATCGACTGCAAATTACAACATACTAAAGGGCATATGAAAACGGAAGGGCGATCAGTTAAAGAACATACTACAGTCCTAGACTCGACGGCGACACGGAATCAGATTCAGTCCTCTTCGATCACCGTCTCATTACCAATAAGTTACAAGATGGACTGGCAACTAAACGTCAGTTACTGCACACTACAGCGAAGTTTTGGACATCAAAACTCACTCATCTGAAGTCATTCAAAGTACCTAGACGGATAGACTTGCACAGTACAAAACCTCAAACTTCAGAAATTCAAGTTTTTTGTGATACTTCACACAGGGTATACAGAGTGGGAGGGGGGGGGGGGGGGGGTTCGCCTCAACACCTGCACCCCTCTCACCCCTCCCCCACACTCCTCCAGCCTCATTGTTTCTTTCAGAGAGTAATTCATTTTAAACTCTGTCTGAAACTACCTTTCCATAGTCATTTGTCAACTTTCCTTTCTCCTGTCCACAGTTATAATAGTGGTGTTAACGGTGTTTTGCAAGCACGATAATTGGCTCCTAGCAAAAAGCTGTGTGTCTGTCAAGTGTTTCGTTGAAATTACATTGTGTGCTGCAAAGGTATCGTGAAAAACACACACACACACACACACACACACACACACACACACACACACACATATATATATATATATATATATATATATATATATATATATACGCGCTCTCGCACGATTGCGCACATGCGTATATACTCGTACGTTTAGTGGTACCTCATTTATTTGGCTCTCATTAATCTGGGCGTTATTAGCCTAAGTCTCCTGTTAATCAGGATGTTTTTTTCTAAGTGCAGTTACTGTAAAATACATCTGCATCTACATCTACGTGATTACTCTGCTATTCACAATAAAATGCCTGTAAGAGGGTTCAATGAACCACCTTCAAGCTGTCTCTCTGCCGTTCCACTCTCGCACGGCACGAGGGAAAAACGGACACTTAAATTTTTCTGTGCGAGCCCTGATTTGTCTTATTTTATCGTGATGCTCATTTCTTGCTGTGTAGGTGGGTGTCAACAGTAAGTTTTCGCAATCGGAGGAGAAAACTGGTGATTGAAATTTCATGAGAAGATCCCGTCGCAACGAAAAACGCCTTTGTTTTAATGATTGCAACTCCAATTCACAAATCATGTCTGTGACACTATCTCCCATATTTCGCGATAATACTAAACGAGCTGCCCTTCTTTGTACTTTTTCGATGTCATCCGTCAGTCCCACCTGATGCGGATCTCACACCGCACAGCAATACTTCACAATAGGCTGGACTAGCATGGTGTAAGCAGTCTCTTTAGTAGACCTGTTGCACCTTCTAAGTGTTCTGCCAATGAATCGCAGTCTTTGGTTTGCTCTACCCACAACATTATCTATGTGATCGTTCCAATTTAGGTTATTTGTAATTGTAATCCCTAAGTATTTAGTCGAATTTACAGCCTTCAGATTTGTGTGACTTATCGCGTAATCGAAATTTAGTTGATTTATTTGAGTACTCATGTTAATAACTTCACACTTTTCTTTATTCAGGGTCAATTGCCACTTTTCGCACCTTACAGATATCTTATCTGAATCACTTTCCAAGTCGTTTTGGTCATCTTATGACTTTACAAGGCGGTAAATGACAGCATCATCTGCAAAAAATCTAAGACGGCTACTCAGATTGTCTCCTATGTAGTTAATATAGATGAGGAACAATAGAGGGCATATAACACTTCTTTGGGGAACGCCGGATATTACTGTGTTACTCGATGACTTTCCTTCTATTACTACTAACTGTGACCTTTCTGACAGCAAATCACGAATCCAGTCGCACAACTGAGGCGATACTCCGTAGGCACACAGTTTAGTTAGAAGATGCTTGTGAGGAACCGTATCGAAAGCATTCTGAAAAGCTATAAATATGGAATCAATTTGACATACCCAGTCGATAGCACTTATTACTTCAAGAGTATAAAGAGCTAGTTGTGTTTCACAAGAACGATATTTTCTGAAACCGTGCTGCCTTGCCTTTATTAAGTGATTTAAGCTGCTTCGTTACTCCGAGGATATCTACTTCTATGTTTCTCATCTTGGCAGTTGTTCTTGATTGGGTTTCAGTGATATTTACTTCCTGTTTTTTGGTGAAGGAGTTTCGGGAAACCGTGTTTAATAACTCTGCTTTAGTGGCACTGTCGCTAATGACTTCACTGTTGTTATCGCGCGGTGAAGATATTGATTGCGTATTGCCATTGGTGTGCTTTATGTATGACCAGAATGTCTTTGGGTTTTCTGCCAGATTTCGAGACAGAATTTCATTGTGGAAATTATTAGAAGCATCTCACATTGAAGTACGCGCCATGTTTGGAACTTCTGTAAAACTTTGCCAATCTTGGGGATTTTGCGTTCTCTTAAATTTGGGATGCTTTTTTCATTGCTTCTGCAACAACGATCTGACCCGTTTTGTGTACCATGGGGGATCAGTACCATCACTTATTAATTTATGTCATATATATCTCTCAATTGCTGTCGATACTATCTCTTTGAAAGCATTCCATGACTTTTCTGCACTTAGATGATCAGATCGGAAGGAGTGAAGACTGTCTCTTAAAAAGGCGTTAAGAGCATTTTTATCACCTTTTTTAAATAGATATGCTTTACGTTTCTTTTTGATGGTTGTAGGTGTTACGGTATTAATCCTAGCAGCAACTGCCTTGTGGTCGCTAATCCCTGTATTCGTCACAATACTCACTATTTTCCAGGATTATTTGTTGCTAAAAGGTCAAGTATGCTTTCGCAACCATTTACGCTTCGAGTGAGCTCATGAACTAATTGTTCAAATTAATTTGCTGAGAAAGCATTCAGTACAATTTCGGATGACGTTTTATGCTCGTTACTCTGGAAGTAATAACGACAACAGTCGATGAAAATAATAACTGAACTTCAGTTCAGACTACTGCCAAACACAGATTCTGGCTCGATGTCAGCGTCATACAGTACTGTACTGCTCCCGCTTGTAGCGAGTTTAAGATGGCATGAACGAGGAAGAAATTGGTGGTATTCATAGACATACAGATGCTCTGTGTAGGATGGAGGTGAATAAATATTGGAAAACATTACTGGGAAATTTTGTGTTGGGGCTTCAGCGGTGTCAGGCTGGAAGAATGAACTATGACTAGCTATTTGTTAAGTCAACTGACGCAACTTGCACACTGAATGTCGACCCCTTCGGAGTTCCTTGAACCATTTCTAAACATTCTCCGATGGTTAGAGATAGGTACTAATGACGTTGCAAGAGGTCCATGATTAAGGAATTTGTTGCTAGCGCACTCGAGCAAATGTAATTTCCATGTATAGCTCACGCGCTGCCTGCGATATGTAAGCAATAAGAGAATCTCAGACCAGAGAGCAGTGTTGTCAGTAGTAGGAACTGTGTAGCAGTAGGAGTAAGTAGTTGCTAGGAGTCGTGTGTGTGGAGTTGGCTGGGCCGGTCGTGGGGAGCGATGGCGGAGCCTGAGCATTTTAGTATAAGGTAAAAGCACCCTCGCGCATATGTACTATTGTTATATCAGGTCTCATGCAAAATGTTTTAAAAATCTCTTAATAATAAACTTTCTCATAAAAAATTAACTTTTGACAATTATTCATCTCAATTTCAAGAATTTACTAATTTCTCCAATCCATGGTCATCCTGATCATTGTAAAGAAAAATCAGTTGTTTCTTTTTATACATGACAAATCTATCGGCCAGCATTGCACAGGGCTGTGCCAGACAAGTTTAGTTTCATATAGGAGCAGATATATACGCGTTATCCGGCGACTTGACTGAGGTAAGAATTTTCAATTTATTCAGTACGATCTTTCAGGGCCATGACGCTGCACTGCTGACGTCGAAAATTTACCAGTTTAAATTCACAGTCAGTTATTGAAAGGTTATAAGTGAGTCACAATTTTAATTGGGAGATTAGTCTCGTCACATTTTTTTTAGTGAAATTAGTCACACTGTATTATTGATAGTTTACGGAATTTATCTGTTGGGGACTTACACTGAATGTGAATGATATAAATAATTATATTTTTACTGTAGGGAGGTTACGTAATTTTTCTGTTGGGAGGTTACAACGTAAACCACTGACTGACATGACACTGTACAATTTCTAAGACAATATTACCATTCTTCATTCGTCTGCAGTCAACGACAATAGTGAAGACGGATTAAGTGACGAAGTTGGCGGTACGTCTGAAGACATCGTGATACATACAGAGGTAATAATGCAGTAGGATAATTTTGTTTTTGTTGTGGTCTTCAGCCCAAAGACTAGTTTGATGCAGCTCTCCATGCTACTCTATCCTGTGCATCCCTCGTCATCTCCGAAAAGCTACAGCACCCTATATCCTTCTGAATCTGCTTAGTGTATTCATCTCTTGGTCTCCCTCTACGATTTCTACCCTCTACGCTTCCCTCCAATGCTAAATTGGTGATCCCTTGATGACTCAGAACGTGTACTACCAGCAGATCTCTTGTTGTGCCAAAAATTCCTCTTCTCCCCAATTCTATTCAGGACCTCCTCATTAGTTACGTGATTTACCCATCTAATCTTCAGCATTTGTTCTGTTGCAGCACATTTCAAAAGCTTCTATTCTCTTGTTGTCTGTGTTGTTTATCGGCCTTGTTTCACTTCCATGGCTACACTCCATACAAATACTTTCACAAAAGACTTTCTGACACTTAAATCTATACTTGATGTTAACATATTCCTCTTCTTCAGCAACGCTTTCCTCCGCATCGACAGTCTACATTTTATATTTTCTCTACTTCGACCGTTATCAGTTATTTGGCGCCCAGATAGTAAAACTCATGTACTGCTTTAAGTGTCTCATTTACTAATGTAATTGCCTCAGCATCACCTGATTTAATTCGACTACATTCCATTACCCTCGTTTTGCATTTTTCGACGCTAGTCTTACATCCTCCTTTCAAGATATTGTCCTTTCCTTTCAATTGTTGCTTTGCTGTCTCTGAGAGAATCACAATGTCACCGGCAATTCTCAATGTTTTTATATCTTCTACCTGGATTTTAATTCCTACTCCCAATTTTTCTTTTGTTTCCTTCATTGCTTCTGCAGTATACAGACTGAACAACATCGGGGGCAGACTACAAACCTAACTCACTCCCTTCTCAACCACTGTTTCCCTTTCGTGCCCCTGATTCTTATAACTGCCATATGGTTTCTGCACAAACTGTAAATATCCTTTCACTCCTTTAACTTGCCCTTGCTAGTTTGAGAAACTGAAAGAAATTATTCCAGTCAACATTGTCTACTACCCGTCGTATTTTTACCCACTTGATCCTGTGCTGATTTCAATATTTCATCTCTCAAAGCAACCCATTCTTCTTCTGCTGTATTCTTTTCCCCTTCTCTTTACAGTCTCCCTAATGCTCCCTCTGAAACTGGCTATAACCTCTGGTTCTTTCAGTTGATCCAGGTCCAGGTCCTCCTTAAATTTCTACCTTTTTACAATATCTGCGGTTTTAATCTACAGTTCATAACCAGTAAATTGTGGTCAGAGCCCACATCTGCGTCTGGAAATGTCTTACAATCTCTGTCTTACGATTATACAATCAGTCTGAAACATTCCGGTGTCTCCAGGCCTCCTCCGCATATAAAACCTTCTTTCATGATTCTTAAACCAAGTTTTATTGATGATTAAGTTATTCTCTGTGAAAAATTTTACCAGACGGCCTCCTCTTTCATTCCTTACCCGCAGTCCATATTCACCTACTACTTTTCCTTCTCTTCCTTTTCCTACTGTCGAATTCCAGTCCCCCATGACAACTAAAGTTTCGTCTCCCTTAAATATCTGAATAACTTCTTTTATCTCATCATACATTTCTTCAATCTCTTCATCATCTGCGGACCATTTGGCAAATAAACTTGTGCTGCAGTGGTAGGCGTGGGCTTCGTGTCTGTCTTGGCTATAATAACGCGTTCACTATGCTGCTCGTAGTAGCTTATCCACGTTCCTATTTTATTCATTATTTAACCTGCTCCTGCATTATTCCTATTTGATTTGCTATTTATAACCATGTATTCATCTCATCAGAAGTCCTATTCCTTCATCCACCGAACTTCACTAATTTCTACTATATCTGCCTTCATCCTATCCGTTTACCTTCTTAAATTTTCTAACCTACCTTCCCCATTAAGGGACCTGACATTCCACGCTCCGATCCGTAGAAAGCTAGCTTTGTTTCTCCTTTTAATTACGTCCTCCTGAGGAGTCCCAGCCCGGAGATCCGAATGGGGGACTATTTTGCCTCCGGAATATTTTACCCAAGGGGACGACATCATCATTGAACCATACAGTAAAGCTGCATCAACTCGAGAACAATTTTGGCTGCAGTTTTTGCTTGCTTACAGCCGTTCACAGTACCAGCACAGCGATGCTGTTTTGGTTGATGTTACAAGGCCAGTTCACTCAATCATCTAGTCTGTGGCCCCTGCAACTACTGAAAAGGCTGCTGCCCCTCTTCAACAATGGTTTATTCGTAGTGCCAAAAGAAAACAAATTCCTAGAAACTAATGAGCTGAAATGTCGACTTGGTCGTACAATACATAAGCGACGTACGAAACACTCCCCAAGCCTCCTAACGGTGCATGTCAGAGGGCACTTCTGGTACCAATAACTGATCCTCCTCTTCGCTGTTCCACTCGCAAATGGCTCGTGGGAAGAATGACTGTCGGTAAGCGCCTGTATTAGCTCTAATTTCTCGAATTTTCTCTTCGTGATCATTTTTCGAGATGTATATGGGAGGGACTAATATGATTTCCGACTCCTCCCGGAAGTACTCTCCCGCAATTTCAGTAGTAAATCTTCCCGTGATGCACGTTGCCTTTCTTTTAATGTGTGACACTGGAGTTTGTTACGCATCTCACTAAAACTCTCGCCCCGACTAAACGACCCCGAGAGGAAGCGTGCCGCTCTTCGTTGGTCTTCCCTATCTCTTTCAGTCCCTCTCGGTAAGGATCCCACACAGAGGAACATTATTCAAGTATTCGGTCGAACAAGCGCCTTGTATGTCGCTTCCATAATGGACGAGATACATTCCGTTAAGATTCCTCCTGTGAATCTCAGTCTGGTACCGCATTGCTTTATGTGGTTGTTCCACTTCATGTCGCTCTGGATTGTTACTCCTAGATATTTTGAGACAGGTATTGTTTCCTACAGTTTCTCATCAATAGCGTAGTTGTACAGTAGTGACTTTATTTTCCTTTGTATGTGGAACGTGCTCCCTGCCGCCGTTAGATGAGCAGCTGCCAGCAGAAAGTCGTATACTCCTAGCTCAGTTATTTGTTACATAGTTTAATTATTAATTTCTTTGCGTGTTTTTGGTACTTGCATTGTTTAATTCATAAATTTCGGGCGTATTATGTAGTATTTGAGAGTTGTGGCATCGCGTTTTAGTATCTGAATAGTGTAAATTCGCGCAGTCGTCTGTCTTATGTTTTTGTTTTGAACGGCCAATGTCGGTTGGTCACAGCCAGTGTGCTCCCTGCCGCCGTTGGATAAGAAGCTGCCAGCAGAAAGTTGTATACTCCTAGCTCACTTATTTGTTACATAGTTCAATTAATTTCTTTGCGTGTTTTTGGTACTTGCAATGTTTAATTCATAAATTTCTGGCGTATTATAGTATTTGAGAGTTGTGGCATCGCGTTTTAGTACCTGAATAGTGTAAATTCGCGTAGTCGTCTGTCTTCTGTTTTTGTTTTGAACGGCCAGTGTCGGTTGGTCACAGCCAGTGTGCTCCCTGCCGCCGTTAGATGAGCAGCTGCCAGCAGAAAGTCGTATACTCCTAGCTCAGTTATTTGTTACATAGTTTAATTAAGTTCTTTGCGTGTTTTTGGTACTTGCACTGTTTAATTCATAAATTTCTGGCGTATTATAGTATTTGAGAGTTGTGGCATCGCGTTTTAGTACCTGAATAGTGTAAAATCGCGTAGTCTCCTTCTGCCGCCGAGCAGTGTATCAGCAGTGCGCAAGTATCTGCATTACTGCATATACTAAGCAATCTTGTATTTTAATAACCGTTTAAATTTTGTGTCGATTTGTTTTTTCTCTCTGTACATTAGTCCAGACGTTCTCTGCACACCAATTTTTAGCATGGATAGGGACTGCAACTGCTGTGTTGGGATGCAGGCTGAGTTGGCATCCCTTCGCTCCCAGCTTCAGGCAGTGTTGGCTTCGGTCACACAGCTTGAGGCTGTTGCCAATGGTCGTCACTGTGGGGGTCCGGATGGGGGTTTGTCGGAGACGGCCAGCTCGTCCCAGGCATCCCCCGATCGGTCTACGACTGTGGCTGCCCGGGATACTACCCACATTGTGGCTGATCCCTCCCCTGTGATAGAGTGGGAGGTCGTCTCGAGGTGTGGCAGGGGGCGAAAGACATTCCGGAGGGCTGAACGAAAGGCCTCTCCAGTTTGTCTGACGAACCGGTTTCAGGCGCTGTCTCAGGCTGATACTGAACTTCGGCTGGACATGGCTGCTTGTCCTGTTCCAGAGGTTGCCCCTCAGTCTGCAAGATCCGGGCGGTCGCAGAGGGTGGGCTTACTGGTAGTTGGGAGCTCCAATGTCAGGCGCGTAATGGGGCCCCTTAGGGATATGGCAGCAAGAGAGGGGAAGAAAACCAATGTGCTGCACTCCGTGTGCATACAGGGGGGAATCATTCCAGATGTGGAAAGGGTCCTTTCAGATGCCATGAAGGGTACAGGGTGCACCCATCTGCAGGTGGTCGCTCATGTCGGCACCAATGATGTGTGCCGCTATGGATTGGAGGAAATCCTCTGGCTTCCGGCGGCTATCTGATTTGGTGAAGACTGCCAGTCTCGCTAGCGGGATGAAAGCAGAGCTCACCATCTGCAGCATTGTCGACAGGACTGACTGCGGACCTTTGGTACAGAGCCGAGTGGAGGGTCTGAATCAGAGACTGAGACGGTTCTGCGACCGTGTGGGCTGCAGATTCCTCGACTTGCGCCATATGGTGGTGGGGTTTCGGGTTCCGCTGGATAGGTCAGGAGTCCACTACACGCAGCAAGCGGCTACACGGGTAGCAGGGGTTGTGTGGCGTGGACTGGGCGGGTTTTTAGGTTAGATGGCCTTGGGCAAGTACAGAAAGGACAACAGCCTCAAAGGGTGTGGGGCAAAGTCAGGACATGCGGGGACCAAGCCGCAATCGGTATTGTAATTGTAAACTGTCGAAGCTGCATTGGTAAAGTACCGGAACTTCAAGCGCTGATATAAAGCACCGAAGCTGAAATCGTTATAGGTACAGAAAGCTGGCTGAAGCCAGAGATAAATTCTGCCGAAATTTTTACGAAGGCGCAGGCGGTGTTTAGCAGGGATAGATTGCATGCGACTGGTGGTGGCGTGTTTGTCGCTGTTAGTAGTAGTTTATCCTGTAGTGAAGTAGAATTGGATAGTTCCTGTGAATTATTATGGGTGGAGGTTACACTCAACAACCGAGCTAGGTTAATAATTGGCTCCTTTTACAGACCTCCCGACCCAGCAGCATTAGTGGCAGAACAACTGAGAGAAAATTTGGAATACATTTCACATAAATTTTCTCAGCATGTTATAGTCTTAGGTGGAGATTTCAATTTACCAGATATGGACTGGGACACTCAGATGTTTAGGACGGGTGGTAGGGACAGAGCATCGAGTGACATTATACTGAGTGCACTATCCGAAAATTACCTCGAGCAATTAAACAGAGAACCGACTCGTGGAGATAACATCTTGGACCTACTGATAACAAACAGACCCGAACTTTTCGACTCTGTAAGTGCAGAACAGGGAATCAGTGATCACAAGGCCGTTGCAGCATCTCTGAATATGGAAGATAATAGGAATTTAAAAAATAGGGAGGAAGGTTTATCTGTTTAGCAAGAGTAATAGAAGGCAGATTTCTGACTACCTAACAGATCAAAACGAAAATTTCTGTTCCGACACTTACAATGTTGAGTGTTTATGGAAAAAGTTCAAGGCAATCGTAAAATGCGTTTTAGACAGGTACGTGCCGAGTAAAACTGTGAGGGACGGAAAAAACCCACCGTGGTTCAACAACAAAGTTAGGAAACTACTGCGAAAGCAAAGAGAGCTTCACTGCAGGTTTAACCGCAGCCAAAACCTCTCAGACAAACAGAAGCTAAACGATGTCAAAGTTGCGTAAGGAGGGCTATGCGTGAAGCGTTCAGTGAATTCGAAAGTAAAATTCTATGTACCGACTTGACAGAAAATCCTAGGAAGTTGTGGTCTTACGTTAAATCAGTAAGTGGCTCGAAACAGCATATCCAGACACTCCGGGATGATGATGGCATTGAAACAGAGGATGACACGCGTAGAGCTGAAATACTAAACACCTTTTTCCAAAGCTGTTTCACAGAGGAAGACCGCACTGCAGTTCCTTCTCTAAATCCTCGCACAAACTAAAAAATGGCTGACATCGAAATAAGTGTCCAAGGAATAGAAAAGCAACTGGAATCACTCAACAGAGGAAAATCCACTGGATCTGACGGGATACCAATTCGATTCTACACAGAGTACGCGAAAGAACTGGCCCCCCTTCTAATAGCCGTGTACCGCAAGTCTCTAGAGGAGCGGAAGGTTCCAAATGATTGGAAAAGAGCACAGGTAGTCCCAGTCTTCAAGAAGGGTCGTCGAGCAGATGCGCAAAACTATAGACCTATATCTCTGACATCGATCTGTTGTAGAACCTTAGAATATGTTTTTTGCTCGAGTATCATGTCGTTTTTGGAAACCCAGAATCTACTCTGTAGGAATCAACATGGATTCCGGAAACAGCGATCGTGTGAGAACCAACTCGCTTTATTTGTTCATGAGACCCAGAAAGTATTAGATACAGGCTCCCAGGTAGATGCTATTTTCCTTGACTTCCGGAAGGCGTTCGATACAGTTCCGCACTGTCGCCTGATAAACAAAGTAAGAGCCTACGGAATATCAGACCAGCTGTGTGGCTGGATTGAAGAGTTTTTAGCAAACAGAACACAGCATGTTGTTATCAGTGGAGAGACGTCTACAGACGTTAAAGTAACGTCTGGCATGCCACAGGGGAGTGTTATGGGACCATTAATTTTCACAATATATATAAATGACCTAGTAGATAGTGTCGGAAGTTCCATGCGGCTTTTCGCGGATGATGCTGTAGTATACAGAGATGTTGCAGCATTAGAAAATTGTAGCGAAATGCAGGACGATCTGCAGCGGATAGGCACTTGGTGTAGGAAGAGGCAACTGACCCTTAACATAGACAAATGTAATGCATTGCGAATACATAGAAAGAAGGATCCTTTATTGTATGATTACATGATAGCGGAACAAACACTGGTAGCAGTTACTTCTGTAAAATATCTGGGAGTATGCGTGCGGAACGATTTGAAGTGGAATGATCATATAAAATTAATTGTTGGTATGGCGGGTACCAAGTTGAGATTCATTGGGAGGGTCCTTAGAAAATGTAGTCCATCAACAAAGGAGGTGGCTTACAAAACACTCGTTCGACATATACTTGAGTATTGCTCATCAGTGTGGGATCCGTACCAGATCGGGTTGACGGAAGAGATAGAGAAGATCCAAAGAAGAGCGGCGCGTTTCGTCACAGGGTTATTTGGTAACCGTGATAGCGTTACGGAGATGTTTAGCAAACTCAAGTGGCAGACTCTGCAAGAGAGGCGCTCTGCATCGCGGTGTAGCTTGCTCGCCAGGTTTCGAGAGGGTGCGTTTCTGGATGAGGTATCGAATATATTGCTTTCCCCTACTTATACCTCCCGAGGAGATCACGAATGTAAAATTAGAGAGATTCGAGCGCGCACAGAGGCTTTCAAACAGTCGTTCTTCCCGCGAACCATACGCGACTGGAACAGAAAAGGGAGGTAATGACAGTGGCACGTAAAGTGCCCTACGCCACACACCGTTGGGTGGCTTGCGGAGTATAAATGTAGATGTAGATGTAGAACGTGTTACATTTATTTACGTTCAGGGTCACATGCAGGTCCTGCACCACTGATCATCAGCCCTCTGCGGGTCACTCTGCAAATCGACACTGTCTCCTGGCACTACTGCATTATAACAGACAACTGTATCATTTGCGAATAGTCTTAAAGAGCTTTCGACGCTTTCTACTACATCACCTGCATACACTGTAAAGAGCAAAGGTTCTATCACACTTCGTTGGGGTGCTCCAGAAATTTCATTGTCGTCTGTCGATAATGTTCCGTTAAGAGAGACGTGTTGAGTGACACCTGCTAGGAATACTTGTCTTGCATACAGTCGCAAACCTTGTGTGAGACTCGAGAAGCTAATAATTTTTTTTCAGTAAACGGCATTGCGGAACGGTGTCAGATCTTTCCTGAAATCAATGAAAGCTGCATCTACTTGGGAGCCGTTATCTACACCGCTATGGATCTTAAGGGGGAACAGAGCGGACAGAGTTTCGCAAGACCTATGTTTACGGAATTTATGTTGGCGTTTATAGAGGGGATTACTTTTTGGCATTCCAAAAACGTCATAACTCTTGACCATAAAACATATTCCATAATTCTACAGCAGACTGGCGTCAGCGATATAGGCCTATAATTATGCGCACTTGTTCTATGACCGTTCTTGAAAACAGAAATGATCTAAGCTTTTTTTCCGGTCGTCAGGTACCCATCGTTGTCCCAACGATCAATGATAAACTGCTGGCAGTAGGGGAGGACATTCTTTCTAATAATATTTGTTGAAACCTATAGGTATCTCGTGTGGTCCTGATGCCTTTCCACTATTGAGCGATTTTAGCTGCTTTTCCACGATCGGTTATCTCAAGACCTGCCATTTCGTTAGTTTGTTGTTGTTGTGGTCTTCGATCCTGAGACTGGTTTGATGCAGCTCACCATGCTACTCTATCCTGTGCAAGCTTCTTCATCTCCCAGTACCTACTGCAACGTACATCCTTCTGAATCTCCTTAGTGTATTCATCTCTTGGTCTCCCTCTACGATTTTTACCCTCCATGCTGCCCTCCAATGCTAAATTTGTGATACCTTCATGCCTCAAAACATGCCCTACCAACCGATCCCTTCTTCTAGTCAAGTTGTGCCACAAACCTCCTCTTTAGTTACGTGATCTACCCACCTTATCTTCAGCATTCTTCTGTAGCACCACATTTCGAAAGCTTCTATTCTCTTCTTGTCAAACTAGTTATCGTCCATGTTTCACTTCCATACATGGCTACACTCCATACAAATACTTTCAGAAACGACTTCCTGACACTTAAATCTATACTCGATGTTAACAAATTTCTCTTCTTCAGAAACGATTTCCTAGCCATTGCCAGCCTACATTTGATATCCTCTCTACTTCGACCATCATCAGTTATTTTGCTCCCCAAATAGCAAAACTCCTTTACTACTTTAAGTGTCTCATTTCCTAATCTAATTGCCTCAGCATCACCTGACTTAATTCGACTACATTCAATTATCCTCGTTTTGCTTTTGTTGATGTTCATCTTATATCCTCCTTTCAAGACACTGTCCATTCCGTTCAACTGCTCTTCCAAGTCCTTTGCTGTCTCTGACAGAATTACAATGTCATCGGCGAACCTCAAAGTTTTTACTTCTTCTCCATGAATTTTAATACCTACTCCGAATTTTTCTTTTGTTTCCTTTACTGCTTGCTCAATATACAGATTGAATAACATCGGGGAGAGGCTACAACCCTGTCTCACTCCTTTTCCAACCACTGCTTCCCTTTCATGCCCCTCGACTCTTATAACTGCCATCTGATTTCTGTACAAATTGTAAATAGCCTTTCACTCCCTGTATTTTATACCTGCCACCTTCAGAATTTGGAAGAGAGTATTCCAGTTAACATTGTCAAAAGCTTTCTCTAAGTTTACAAATGCTGGAAACGTAGGTTTGCCTTTTCTTAATCTTTCTTCTAAGATAAGTAGTAAGGTTAGTATTGCCTCACGTGTTTCAACATTTCTACGGAATCCAAACTGATCTTCCCCGAGGTCCGCTTCTACCAGTTTTTCCATTCGTCTGTAAAGAATTCGCGTTAGTATTTTGCAGCTGTGACTTATTAAACTGACAGTTCGGTAATTTTCACATCTGTCAACACCTGCTTTCTTTGGGATTGGAATTATTGTATTCTTCTTGAAGTCTGATGGTATTTCGACTGTCTCATACATCTTTCGTTAGCACAATTCTTGAAATGAGGGACCGTATTTCTGTCTTCGGCAGTGAAACGTTTTAGCAAGACTGAATTCAGTATTTCGGCATTCTCCCTGTTATCTTCTGTTTCTGTGCCAATATGGTCTCTGAGTATGTGAGCAGATGATTTCGAACCCCTCATTGCTTTTGCATAAGATCAAAACATCTGATGGTTTTTACTCAGATTGTTTGACAAAATTTTACTTTTGAAGTCATTGAATGCCCCAGGTTAATTTTTGTTTCATTCAGGTTTTGTTTGTCATATAGGTTTTGACCTCTCTTGAATCAGATAGGATAATACTGGACGTAGACAGTTGGGGTAATGTAATTACGTCGCTTGAATGAGAGGGTTGGCGACAGAACGGACATTCAGCCATCCTACGCGACTAACGTAGCCAAATAAAATAATGATCAAGCAATCTAGTTGATGGCACGGGACCAAGACCACAAAGAAGAATGTTCGTTGACACTTATTTAGACACACTTGCATCCATTTATACGATTTACAACCTTCTGTATTGCTGAAAAGATATTTTAATGAGTGAATTGTGTTATGAAACTGCTTTTGGAACACTATTTTGCGAACTTCTCTAGTTAAGTATTCTAAAGGATGGACTTGTAGGCTTTCACCCTAAACTTGAAAGAAACATGTTCCCACGGTAATCGGTACGCCTGCGAAGGCAAACGCTAGCAATATATTCCAAATCATGGGCATAACAACGGGCTTTTTCCGGGGTTCATACTTCGGGCTCTATTGGCGACAGAAGGGTAGGGTCAGGAGTTTTGGCTAGCCGTTGGGCTAGAGACCATTTATAAGCCCAACGGAAGTATCGTCTTACACTAATTATCCTACAGCAGAGGATCAAATTTTGCATATTGCACACTTCGTCCAGCTTAAACAAATGGAGAAAAATGTTTGATTCTTCTAACATCATGTCGTCTACAGTGTGCCATAAGGAGTTTATGGAAGCACCAGTTGTTCATGCGCGGTTCCCGAAAAAACCCGTCGTCAGCAGCGTATGCCTAACTAATGAAACGCGGCAAATAGCAAAAATTTTGACTATATTTTCTCAAAGCGTTGTCCGCCCCCTGTAGCTGAGTGGTCAGCGCGACAGAATGTCAGTCCTAAGGGCCCGGGTTCGATTCCCGACTGGGTCGGCTGGGCGTTGTGTTGTCCTAATCATCATAATTTCATCCCCATCGACGCGCAAGTCGCCGAAGTGGCGTCTAATCGAAAGACTTACACCCAGCGTGAACAGTCTACCCAACTGGAGGCCCTAGTCACACGACATTTATTTATTTTTCAAAGCTTTTATCTAGAAGTGCATCCTTCTGTTCCCAAAAAGCTTTATCCGTTATCGAGAAACACCCCAGATATATGATTTTTGGATACTATAACTGAGCTGCAGATTCTGTGACCTGAAGTTTTCCTTGGTATCTTCATCCATTTCCGAGATATAGAGTTCAAAATTGTGTTACTTGTAGAGGCAAAATCCCGTGTGTGCCGAAAACGTGGCTTATAAAAGTGTATGGAGAAATATGCTTCAAGTGTCTCCGTTATCATTAGAAGGGTTCTGGGAACCAAATGTCGTAGCACTGACGCACAAAATAAATTTCTGTGCTCGTAAAATCTGGCGTGAAGTGTAAAATTAGTTCAGTATTATTTAAATTCGACGCGAGTAAACTATCAAAATATTAATGACCCAGAAAGTTCTTTTCGTATGAGTAACATGACCTGCTGTAGCAGTGAACAGACGGGAACCAACGGATTAGTGCTCCTATCGGAGTACAAAAAAGGCCAATATTCTACTGTTTAAAAGACTGTCTGAAAAGTAGGGCACCAGCTGTCTCATTCTACGTTCATTACCACCTTTAAAAATCTTACCAAAAATTTTGGCATGCGAATATACCCGCGCATTTTTATGGTGAGAGAAAAGGAGACCTGCCAACGGCCTTGCCGCAGTGGTTACACCGGTTCCCGTGAGATCACCGAAGTTAAGCGCTGTCGGGCGTGGTCGGCACTTGGATGGGTGACCATCGGGGCCGCCATGCGCTGTCGCCATTTTTCGGGGTGCACTCATCCTCATGATGCCAATTGAGGAGCTACTCGACCGAATAGTAGCGGCTTCGGTCAAGAATACCATCATAACGACCGGGAGAGCGGTGTGCTGACCGCACGCCCCTCCTATCCGTATCCTCCACGTAGGATGACACGGCGGTCGGATGGTCCCGGTAGGCCACCCGTGGCCTGAAGACGGAGTGAGTGAGAAAAGGAGACAGTGGTTGTGTTACAGAGAGTCCAAAGCAGAGAGCAGCAGTTTGAGGGAAAGAGAGGAACACAGTAGGAGTCGAACATAGTCGTAAGTGACAGATTAGTGCTAGGGACAGAGTTACAAAGAGGAAGGGATAGGAACAGTGGAAAGAGACAGCAGCAGTGGGAAGGAATGAAAGAGAAGGCAAGAGGGAGACAGTGAGAGTGAGAGAGACACAGAGAGGTAATGACAATGAGTTGGGCTGAATGAGTAAGTGAGAATGGGAAACTGGGAGTGGAGGGGTATGAGCGACTTGCAGCTGTGGACTAGTGGATGTCAGCGAGTTAGGGTTAAGGGAGCATCTGCGAGTGAGAGGTGAGCTGCGTGTTAAAAAGAGCGCGATTTTGTTCGCATGCAGAAGTTTTTGGCAAGTGATAGCCGACTTTGCAGCCAGAGTCTTTTGAACAGGAACATATTCACCTGTTTTGTGCTCCAATAGGATCACTTTTCCGCTGGTTCTACTGTTCATTTTGGCGACGGATCCGCTGTGTGGATGAGTACCTTGACGATGCCGATGACGATGTACTCGAGCCCCGGCCGGTCGGAGTAGTAGTGCAGCACGAGCGCGCCGTCCTCGGGCCGCTCCGTGCAGCGGAACGACGGCGCCCTCATGCCCGGGTAAAGCGTGCCCAGGTGGTCGTGCAGCGCGTCCAGGTTCTGCGGACAAGGGGAAGGCGTCACTCCAAACGTCTCTGACTCGCAGTACGTAATTATACGTGTGTGGGAACAGCGCCTGCCTCCTCTCTCAGTGAGTCTGCATTTGTAGAAATCTCTTTTCTTAGCTAATGTAAGTATGTCAGTTTCAGGTATGACAATGGTTAGAAGACAGAGCAACGATTGAACAGCAAGTTTTATGTCATCTAGCAAAACAGCAAGTATTATCTTTAGCAACTCAAGTACGACGAACGGAACGGAAAAAAAAGAATATGGCTTGGGTGAGGAGAGCCTTAGTACAGCTCATTATGTTGGATACTCCATGCAAAGGCTCAAACACATCGAGAGGAAGTTGGCTGAAAATACGACAAATACATGAAAAGTAGTATGAGTCGTGAAGCCTGACAGCATCAGGAAAGGAGACATTAGTGTTAATGTAATATACAGGATATTTTTAAATGAATATCGGGGTTTTAACACTTTATAATATTAATTATATTAAACTTACAGTTATAAGTGATATGTCAAATGAAAGAGCAACTACAACAGTTTTACCAACAACATTATAAATGTTCAATGTGAGCACTATTTGTCACACGGCACACATCAAGTTTACGGGCCTTTCTATTTTGGTGAACCTACTGTAACTTATACGTCTTACCTTGATACGCTAGAGCAATGGCTCTTCCCTCAGTTGGAAGAAGATGAGCCAGAGAACTTCATTTTCCAGCAAGATGGTCCGCCACCTCACTGGCATAGCGAAGTACGCGATTGGTTGAATTTCACTGTATCCAAGCGCTGGATATGCCGCAAGGGGCCCAATGACAGGGCTTGCTTTGCATGGCCTCCACGTTCACCCGACCTAACGCCATGTGATTTTTTCCTTTGGGACTTCATCAATGATCATGGGTACGTGCCTTCGCTACCAGCAGACCTCCCTGAATTAAGAAACCCGATTGAAACAGCTGTTGCTACAATCACTGAAGACACACTTATCAACGTTTGGGAAAAACTCAGCTATAAAATAGATGTGTGCCGTTTGACAAATGGGTCTCACATTGAACATTTATAAGGTTCTTGGTAAAACTGTTTGAGTTGCTCTTTCATTTGACATATCGTTTGTGACTGTATGTTTAATATAATAAATATTATAAAGCGTTAAAACCGAGATATTCATTTATAAACAAGAATAACTGAACTGTATCGCCTGTTTTACAAATGCATATAATGGATGACGGATGCAATTTTACTATATATATATATATATATATATATATATATATATATATATATATATATATATATATATATAAACTATTGCTGTGTAGACAACAACTTAAATTTGACAATGAAAACATGTTGACTGGTTTCAGTTGTGTATAACAATCACATTCAGATCATCCAGACTATAAATGGAAGTATATGTGCATTAAATGTAAATGTCATGTGACTAGGGCCTCCCGTCAGGTAGACCGATTGCCGGGTGCAATTCTTTTGATTTGACGCCACTTCGGCGACTTGGCGTCATTGAACAGTATCAGTAGCGAAGGTAACAGCTTACTTGTCTAGTTGGGCTGGTTTAATTCTATTTCTGTCAGCAATGAGTACAAACAGGATAACAACGGCTATTTTATATATTACGTCGAATTAATCTTATGCCAACCAGGGTTTGGAACAGTTTGTAATTCTGGTAGCCATTGCAAAAGCTTCCTTACTGTATTACCTGTTTTAAAAATGCATGTAACAGATGATCGATGCAATTCTACTTATGCAGCTGCTGACACTCCCCCCCCCCCCCCCCCCCAGCTGTCTTCACCTGCGTCTCGCAAGATTATAGGTTACGATGTGGCTCACCCTTGGTGATGCTTTTAACATCAATGTGGTTTTAGTCTGGTTGCTTTTAACATTCAGGCACGTTTTTGGATGACGTTTGCCATTCACACTGTTCAGTGCATATTTACCTGTATCTACGCTTTGAACTACCTGAAGATGGTCGTTACACACAACCAAAACTAGTCATCATGTTTTAATTGTGTAATGTAAATTACAATCAAGGCAGTAAAGATTTTTGTATATAACTTTTTAAAATTTTATGTAGCATTATGTCTGGATCGCCAGGAGTGAGAGAATTCCAGTAAAACATGTGATTACACGTTAAGCTTTAATACCTCCACACTGCTAACGACTTCAGAAAAACACTCAAACAGCATTTCAAATGACAGCTTGTCTAATACGCCGCTCCTTTTAACACATGGCCCCCTGCAATTTTATTCGCAAAAGTCTCAAAGTTAAATAGCAACAGAAACCAAGCATCAAGGAGACATAATGCTCTGTTTTCTTCAGTCCACCAAGCTTAGACGAGAAGTCAAACCCACCATGCTTCCGCTAGCAGTGAAGCTTATCACACCTCCCTCGTTAGTGCCTAAGAATCTCGGACACGTAGCACTTTCTACTACGTCATAATTCTTGAGCAGCGCCCGCCAATCACATTTCTGATATTACTTTTTAATAATTGATTATATTAAATCCTGTTTGCCTTATCTCAGACGTATCTTTATTGTCAGCTTTCTAAATGCACCAATAAAAATAAAATTAAAAGGGTAGTTCAAAGAAGCAAGAGAATATATTACAAACGGTTTTCCACTAAACTTTAAGCAACTATAAGTAGGGAGGTTAACATTTTTCTTTGCCGCAGGATTCCACGGACTCCATGTAATTATCGGTACAATCTTCCTAACAACATACATACTTCGACATTCAACAAACCAGTTTTTATCAGGGCACCACCACCAACATCCTTCATGGTAATCACGAGAATTTTAAAAATTCCAAGAAAAACTAAATCTCATGTAGTGTTTTTGGAATCTGTAACAAAATTCTAAAAATTTGTTCCAACTTAATAAGTGATGTATGCAATGCATCACTGGCAATGGGAATTTTTGCAGACAGGTTCAAATAAGCAACTGTCAAACCTGTCCATAAGAAACGAGACAATACAGTCATTAACAATTATCGTCCATTTTCCTTACTGACATCATTATCCAAAATATTCGAAAAATTAATGTACTCAAGAGTAGTCTCTTACTTAACTGGAAACAATTTAGTTAACATACCACATTTTGGATTCCAGAAGGATTGCGCAACTAAGCATGCTGTTTATGCATTCTCTCATCATATAGCACAAGTCTTCAATAATAAAATTCGCTAGTTGGTATTTTGCGATATTTTCAAGGCATGTGGACATGTAGACCATGCTGATCTCCTAGAAATTCAAGTTTTATGGAGTTGATGGCTCTATGCACAGATGGTCTGAATCATACGTAACAAACAGAACGCAAAAGGTTGTGCTGAATAGTTCAAACAATTTCCGAAGGGTAGAAAATTTTAGTGACAAGGGAGCAATCACAAATGCAGTCCCACAAGCTTCAATTTTAGATCCACACTTGTTTCTAATAGGTATGAATGAACTTTCACTTAATGTTCAACAAGCAGAAGTCGTACTTTTTGCAGACAATACCAGTGTTATAATAACTGCCATTAGAGAAAAAGCAACAGAAAAGATGCTAAACGATATTGTCCAAAGAACTATAAAGTAGTTCTCAGAAAATGGACTTCCTGTAACTTTCGAGAAATCATATCATATTTAGTTCTGTACAACAAATAGCCACACCAAAAATTTATGTAGCACATGAGTAGGAGTCAGTTAATAGGGTAGCATGCTCCAAATTATTGGGTGTATATTCTGACGAAAATTTGAACTAGAAGAATGACATTACTGAGCTCTGAAACACTTCAGTTCAGCTACTTTTTCGCTTTGTATAAATGTTAATTATGGATGCAAACGAATCAAATACCTATCAGTTTTTGCATATTTTAACTTTGTAATGTCTTATGGAATAATTATCTAGGGTAACCCATGACTTAGAAAGTTTTGATAGCACAACAGCGAACAATAAGATTAATATGTGGTGCTCACTCATGGTCGTCATGTAGGTACCTCTTCAAGCAGCTGGGCATTTAAACTGTACCGACACAACACATATACTCGGTAATAAAATTCGTCACCTACAATCCACCATAATTTGTGAAGAACAGTGATGCCTGTACCTACAACACTAGAGGGAAAAATGACCATTATTACTCATTATTAAACTTGGCAGTGGCTCAGAGAGGAGTTCAATAATTCAGCTACAAAAGTTATTGACCATTTGCCCAATAAGATTAATGTCTGTCAAATAGAAAAGTAAGTCATAAATCTGATTTAAAATCATTTATCGTGGACAACTCCTTCTATTCCACTGCAGAATTTTTATAAAAACTGTTAGTCACAAATAAATCACCTTGTTCTTGATTGTAGATGCATGAGTACCAGTAAAATGATAATGTGTTCATTTATGTTAACACTAGTCGTGTATACATATCATACAAACCGACGTGTTCCACATGGTTTCGATTAAAGAATAGGTCAAATGATCTATGTAAAATGCAAATAACTGACTACTTAACTACTGTCTGTCTCGTCTAAATGTCAGTTTTAATTACACCAGGCCTAAGCAAAAAGTCAAAGCTGGGAGGTGAAAGAGGTATACAGGGTGTCTCTCCTATGAGTCGTCAGGCGCATTTTCTCTGGTGTTTCAGTAGATATTTTCAATTTCCTTTTAGAATTGTGTAGATGGACTCAGTCCAAACAAATAGTGCTCATCACGTCTTTCACGCGAGCTCGATCTCTAAGGAAATCTTAGGCTTGTTTTCCATTACAAACAAAATTATTTTTAACACGGAATTTTACGTTTATTCGACAGAGCAGTTTCACATTAGTCCAGTGCGATATTTGTCGTAACGGTATGTATTAACAGGGACAGTAAAACTCGATGAATAACGAGTACTTCAGTAACGACGCCACTGCCTTGGCCTGCAATAACTGCTACGACCAAGCATAGAGAGCTACTGAGTTGCTACTGGGCTACTGCTCATTCTTAGAGTTTTATTATCCTTTTAATTCATATCGATAACAGGAATATCGCACTAGCCTAGTCTAGCAGCACTTTAACGAAATGGTCACTTAAAATTCACATTTAAAACTAAGTTTACTGGTAATGGGAAACAGACCAACACTTTCTGTCGACACTGGGCGTCGAATAAAAGACGTGACGAGCAGTAACTGTTTGGGCTGATTCCAGCCACACCATGAAAAACTAAACTGCAAATATCTGCCGAAGCACCAGAGAAAATGTGCCTGCTGACTCTTAGCAGAGACGCCCGGTATACAGGATCTATGCAAAGGAGGTGTACTTGAGGACAATATTTCAATAACATAGAAATGGAAGAGGATATAGATAAAGATGAGATGGGAGACATAATACTGAGAGAAGAATTTGACAGAACACTGAAACGCCTAAGTCAAAAAAATTCCCCGATAATAGACGACATTTCATCAGATCTACTTATAACCTTGAGAGAGTCAGCCGTGACAAAACTCTTCCATCTGGTGTGCAAGATGTATGAGACAGGCGAAATACTCTCACACATCAAGAAGAATGTAATAATTACAATTCCAAAGAAAGCAGGTGTTTAAAGATGGGGACATTACTGAACTGTCAGTTTAATAAGTATGGCTTCAAATTACAAATGGAAATTCTTTACGGAAGAATGGAAAAAAAGTGGTAGAAGCCGACCTCGCGGAAGACTAGTTTGAATTCCGGAGAGATGTATGAACACGCAAGGCAATACTGACCCTACGACTTCTCTTAGGTTAAGGAAAGACAAAACTATATATTTGTAGGATTCTTAGACTTAAGAAAGCTTTTAACAACATTGACTGGAATATTCTCTTTGAAATTTGGAAGACATCTGGGTTAGAAAACGGGGAGCAAAGGTTATTTGCAAGTCGTACTGAAACCAGACTGCAGTTATGAGTCGAGGGGCACGACAGGGAAGAGGTGGTTGAGAGTGGAGTGAATCCGGGTCGTAGCTCCTCCCGATCTTATTGTATCTGTACACTGAGAAAGCAATAATGGAAATCAAAGAAAATTAGGAGTAGAGATTAAAGTCCAGAGAGAAGAAATAAAATCTTTGAGGTTTGCCAGTGACTTTGTAATGCTGTCAGAGGTAGCAATGAACTCAGAAGAGCGGTTGAACGAATTTATCAGTGTCTTCAAAGGAGGATATAAAATGAACGTCAATAAAAGCAAAACAAGGATAATTGAATGTAGCCGAATTAAATGAGGTGATGTTGAGGGAATTAGACTAGAAAATGAAACACTGAAATTAGTACATGAGTTCTGCTATCAAAATAACTGATGATCCGTGAAGTAGAGAGGATATAAAATATAGACTGGCAAAGGTAAGAAGAAAAGCTTTTCTGAAGAAGAGAAATTTTTTAACATCGACTATAGTTTTAAGTGTCAGAAAATCTTTTCTGAATGTATACGTATGTAGTGTAGCCATAAACATTGTGATCAGATTGTTGTAATTATGTAATGCCGACAGGTTGGTATCACATGCCCCTTGGTGTTATCATGCTGCCCTTTACTCTATGCGAGGCCAACGTGTGAGTGCATGATACACTTATTATTAGTGCGTTTGCCTTCGTCTCTGTATGGAACAGAACGTAATCCATTCAGATTATTCTTGAATTTACGAGCAGCGCCACATTACCTCACTGGACAGGGAGTAAACTATTATAGAACAGTGTCCATTGAAATATTAAAGGCATGAGCATATTGAACTTGTAATTACTTAGAATGACTTTGTAAAATTTTCATAGGATTTCTCTATTCAGGGAAAACATTGTTGAACAGGTAATAATGTCAATATTAACGATATTGATATTGCTAGAGAAGGATAACGGAATGTAGTGGTATAAAATCAAGTGATGCTGAAGAAATTACATAAGGAAATGAAACATTAAAAGTACTATATGACTTCTGCTATTTGGGCAGTAACTAACTAACGATGGCTGAAGCTGAGGATATAAAATGTACCCTGGAGATGACAAGAAAATCGTTTCTGTAGAAGAGAAATGTGTTAACATAGAATGTAGATTTAATGTGTTAGTAAGTCTTTGCTGAAGGTCTGCAGCTGCTAGGTTACACTCATGCTGAAGGTGTGGACATTGGATCATGTATCTGATAAGCGTTAATTATTCACCCTCCGAAATAATAAATCAGGAATTTAACGACTATTAAATTAGAAATGACTGACGATTAATTCGGCTAATTCCATTAAACAAAAATTTGGACAAGGAATGATAATATTATTCTAGTAAAACCTTGGCGCATCTGATAAAAGTGCCTCGGTAAGATTCTCCAAATCACGTAAATGGAACATCAGTCGGGAAGCTGTACTGTGATTGTAGTGACGTTAGAAGAAAAAAACAAGTAGTACTACAAAAGTGAATGTGTTGGACCTGTAGTCAGAGATGGAAGCAAACAGGTTACTGAATCTAAATGCAAGTCTTCAGAGTGAATCTTGCAGGTATAAAATTAAATAGAATGTCTTTATTGTCCCCAATCCAGCGTCTCACGGTGGTGAATCGATCTGAACGTAGTAAATTGTAGGTGGTGGTTGAGTTGCCTGCAGAATCAGTCATCGGTGGCACACCAATGACCCTCGTTAAAAGCTAAATGCAGATCAGCACGAAATCTCTCGAATGCCCTTGATACACCTGCTCCGGAGATGAACCATGGCGATCAAGACTCTTGGAGGTCAAGCGAGGAGGGTTCTCTACAAAGAAGTAGTTATTTATCGTTGTTCACTAAAACGAAAACTCTCATTTCTTAGTTTTTGCTCTGTCTTCGGACTGGCTGGGTTACGGACCTTACATGTGCCGACGGGTAAACAAATTCCTTATGAAACGCTACCCTCCCTCCCTTGTCTTCCCTTGGATATTCTTTAGACAGTTAACTAGTGACGTTCGTCCCGCTACTTAGCACAGAAAAAAGGTATCTCACTCGCTATGGGCTATCAGGTGCGCCCGTTTCGGTACAATCTACTTTATCTGTCTAACCTCTAGCTTCTTCATACTAGCCAATTCTGGCAGTTTGTCAAGTCAGTGTTCCGTGGAGTCTCACGCCTACAAATTATCGTAAAACTGCGGGTTCCCACTCCGGTTTCGAGATACCATCTATGGTATCTGTTTTTCTGGAGAGAACACAGAATTCTTCGTTTTGTGGGCAATAATGCCTTCTTGGACTTCGCTGAAAACGGCGTTCCTTCTCATTCCACTTCTGGCTTGTGAAAGCGGTTGCGATTGGGGTCCTTGCACCACAGGCTATCTTATCCGTGTTTACCTGCAGTGTCTCAGGTGCCCAGCAGCAGCACTACAAAAGACTGTCCAGTGGACCGCGAGCCATTGACCTGTTCGCCTCCCGGGCTCCCGGCTCTCCCTTGCTGGAACCGCTCCAGAGGTAGTAACCTACATAACACCACGGCACCGTTGCCTCATCCCAAACAGCATTCAGTGTCCTCTTAATGAAACAAGGGATGCCAATTCGAATAAGAGGTTAATGAAGAAGGAATTGCATTTGCTACTGCCAATCACTAGTATATATCACATTTATCAGTGACAATTAATTTTTGTGATTGAATGGGTCTTTGCAGTATAATTTTACATACGTTAAGGGACTGTTTCTGAGAAACTGTCACATAACACAGTGTAGCCTTATTATACGCACGTTAAACGTGGACGATAAGCAGTACAAACACGAAGAGAAAAGCAGCTTTTGTAGTGGTATTACACAAGAATAGTGAAGATTAAATGTGTAGATCATGTAACTAAAGAGAACATACAGAACTGAATTGTGGAGAACAGAAATTTAGAGACTCCAGGAACAATCAGTTTAGTGTTGGAGGGAAGTATGTAGGAGGTGGATCTATAAATTGTAGGAGACCAAGAGATGAATATAGTCATTATGTTCAAATGGATGTAGGTTCCAGTAGTTATTAGGAGATGAAGAGGCTTGCACAGGATAGAGTGATGTGGAGAGCTGCATCGAACCAGGCTTCAGACTGAAACCCACAACAACATAGTAGGGATTAGGGTATCTTCAGATATCGGAGTAAAACAGGGAACCATCATATTTCTCTTTGTGAGTTGGTAACATTGCTTCTTGGCTGTTAGGCCTTGAAAGTAGCTAGCAGCTTCAGTAGCACGACGAGTCTTCACAGTGTCAGATGCGTTGTCGTTAAGAAAAATAATGTGCTATATTTTTGTGGTTTCATGTCTTATTTTGTGATTTCTTATGTTCTGTAAGGATCTTACATCATCATAAATGGCTCTGAGCACTATGAGACTTAGCTTCTGAGGTTATCAGTCCCCCATAACTTAGAACTACTTAAACCTAACTAACCTAAGGACATCACACACATCCATGCCCGAAGCAGGATTCGAACCTGCGACCGTAGTGGTCGCGTGGTTCCAGACTGTAGCGCCTAGAACCGCTCGCCCACTCCGGCCGGCTTACATCATCGTATTTAGAGGATAAAATTGGTATGTACAAGAAATAATATTTTTAAAAGGTTTTTTCAATATATGCTACATTAAACGATTATTCACCTTGTTTCTTATGCCAGAAGGCACTATACAGAGAGAGTACATTTGGGGTAAAAATCAGGTAAAAGCAAGTGGTAGAACCAGAGCTACACTATATTATTCCCATGACGTCGTTACAAATTACTTATATGTGTGATGTAAGAAGTACATTTTAATGGTATGCTGATTCTGTGTACATGTTTCAGTAACCGCAAATTAATAAATATATAAAGAATGTATATAAACAATGTATTTTTGTCATTAACAACTGATCAATTATCTCTTATTGAAGGGGTGCATTTTCTTTTAAGTCGGATGTCTAAGGAATCAGTCACAATTTAGTTATTATTATTAATATTATTATTATCTCTTCAAAATAAGTAGTCTACTTTCAACACACGAAGAACTTACAAATGTAACAGCGATAGCTACGTTTGGTAAGAGGAAAGTATGGCAACGGCCACCGATGAATTAAAAAAAATGCCTGGATTACAAAAAGGCAGCAAATATGTTTGGTGTACCACAATGAACATTACAACATCGAATTAAGGAATGATACATCTGTAGAAAAAGTAGCAAAAAAGGTAGCCGTATATTGTACGTTCAACTGCCATAATTTGTTTATTAAAATAATATAAACCGTGTGAGAAGTAGTTGATTCAAGTCATTTCGAGGCAATGTTCACAGCGAATCAGGTAACGGAATACTCTTCATTTGGTCTGTCAACGAAAGACATCAGACGTTTAGTGTACGAACAGTCGGAGAAGAATGATCTTGAGCACGATTTTACCATAGAAGAGAAACTGGCTGGACTATACAGACTAAGTATCTTTCACAAGTGCTAGTTTCTACACTCATAAAACCTGAACCAATATTCCTTCACGTGCAATAGCTTATAGTCAGACAGCTGTTGCAAACATTTTTGAAATCTTATCCAAATGCTTCAAGAGGTGTAAATTCTCATCCGACGTAGTTTATAACACTGACTAAACGGAGCAGGCAACAGACGAAAAGGGAATGAGCCAGGTGGGAGTCTTGATATGAGCTGAACGAGTGCAGTTGGTAACAGCAGCAATTTGTTTCTCTGCCGCTGTCATTACATTTCTCCACATCTAGCATCGCCTAGCGTTATGATGAAAGAGGAACTGCTAGATGGAGCACCGCTTGGATCAGTAGCAATCTGTCATAGCAGTGAGTGGACAAAAGCTGAAATCTTCGTCCAGTGATTGTATAACTTCATTTCTCATACCAAATCTTTAGTTTTCCAACTCAGCTATTTTCCAGAAGTATTCAGTCTATTACATCTCGCACATTTATACATACGTAACGTATTTGTCACAATTTTAGTGTTGTATATGAGTGTCACACCCATGGTATAGTGGTCACGTCTTTGGTTAGTAATCAAACTGTCCTCGGTACCAGGTTGGAAACCCACATCCAGCTACATTATGACTAATAATCTGAGTTGGCGGCAGAAGTCTTCCGGCATAAGAAGTCACCCTGATTCTGCCAACTACCCTGTCTAAGAGCGCGGAGGAACGGACAGGGGTTCAGAGCACTCTCTTGTCGTTGGATGGTAAACTGCTCAAGAAGGCGGAAGAATCAGCAATAATCAACGGCAAGAGGTTGCTGAAGGCAATGGAAACCACTGCAATAAAGACACACAATGTGTATCCACAGAACTTGTGACCTGTAATTGGAACAGTGTCATAATGATTTCAACATTGACGAAAAATTCCGGAAGAGTCCCCCGATTCAGATCTGCAGGAGGGGACTGCCAAAGGGGAGGTGACAATGAGAAAAAGATTCAACAGTCGACGAAAGAATAAGGTTCTACGAGTCAGAGCGCGGAATGGTTGGTTGGTTGGTTGTTTTGGGGAAGGAGACCAGACAGTGAGGTCATCGGTCTCATCAGATTAGGGAAGGACGGGGAAGGAAGTCGGCCGTGCCCTTTGAAAGGAACCATCCCGACATTTGCCTGGAGTGATTTAGGGAAATCACGGAAAACCTAAATCAGGATGGCCGGACGCGGGATTGAACCGTCGTCCTCCCGAATGCAAGTCCAGTGTCTAACCACTGCGCCACCTCGCTCGGTAGCACGGAATGTCAGAAGCTTGAACGTGGTAGCGAAGCTAAAAATCTGAAGAGGAAAATTCTAGGGCACAATCTAGATGTAGTAGCGGTGAGTGAAGTGAAATGGAAAGAAGACAAGGACGTTGACCAGATGAGTATACGGCAATATCAACAGCAGCAGAAAATGGTATAACTGGAGTAGGATGCGTTATGAATAGGAAAGTAGGACAGAGTGTGTGTTACTGTGAACAGTTCAGTGATAGGGTCAACATCAAACTAACACCGACAACGGTAGTTCGGGTATATATGCCAAATTCGCAAGCTGAAGATGAAGAGGAAGAAATTTTTATTTTTTTTGAAACTTGTGTTAAGGTGTTATGGAACCAAACTGCTGAGGTCATCGGTCCCTGAGCTTATGCACTACTTAATCTATCTTAAACTAACTTACGCTAAGAACAACACACACACCCATGCCCGAGGGAGGACTCGAACCTCCGACGGGGGATCCACATGGACAAGAAAAAGTATATGAGGATATTGAAAATGTAATGCAGTAAGCAAAGAGAGAGTGAAAAATCTAATGATAATTGGGGACTGGAATGCAGTTTTTGTGGAAGGAGTAGAAGAAAAGGTTACAGGAGAGTATGGGCTTGGAACAAGAAATGAGAGAGCAGAAAGACTAATTGAATTCTGTAATAAATTTCAGCTAGTAATAGAAAATACTCTGTTCAAGAATCGCAAGAAGAGGAGGTAAAGTTGGCAAAGGCCGGGTGATACGAGAAGATTTCAGTTACATTACATCATGGTCAGACAGAGATTCCGAAATCAGATACTGGATTGTAAGGCGTACTCAGGAACAGATATAGACTCAGAACACAATGCAGTACAGATAAAGAGTAGGATAAAGTTTACGATAGTAGTCAGGAAGAACAAATACGAAAAGAATTGGGATTCAGAAGTACTAAGGTATGATGACATACTCTTGAAGTTCTCTAGGGCTTTAGATACAGAAATAAGGAATATCTCGGTAGGCGGTACAGTTGAAGGGGAATGGACATCTCCAAAAAGGGCAATCACAGAAATTGGAGAGGAAAACGTAGGTACAAAGAAGGTAAGTGCCAAGAAACCATGGGTAACAGTAGAAATACCTCAGTTTATCGATGAAAGAAGAAAGGGCAAAAATTGTTCATGGTCACTCACGGAGAAATACAAGTCACTGAGGAATGAAGTAAATAGCAAATGCAGGGAAGCTAAGATTAAATGGCTGCATGTAAAATATGAAGAAGTCGGAAAAAGAAATGATTGTCGGAAGGACTGACTCAGCATATAGGAAACTCAAAACAACCTTCGGTGAAATTAAAAGCATCGTTGGTAACATCTGGAGTGCAACGGGAATTCCACTATTAAATGCAGAGGAGAGAGCGGATAAGTGGATAGAGTACGCTGAAGGCCTCTATGAGGGAGAAGATTTGTTTAATGTGATAGAAGAAGAAACAGGAACCGATAGAGAAGATATATGGGATCCAGCATTAAAGTCGGAATCTGAGAGAGCTTTGGAGAACTTAAGATCAAATAATGCAAAGGCGATAGACAACATTCCATAAGAATTTCTAGACTCATTGGGAGAAGTGGCAACGAAACTACTGTTCGCATTGGTGTGTAGAATGTACGTGTCGGACGACATACCGTCTTACTTCCGGAAAAATATCAACCAAACAATTCAAAAACTGCAAGAGCTCACAAGTGCGAGATTTAGCACGCATTCAGCTTAACAGTTCATGCATCCAATTTGCTGAGAAGAACAATATACAGAACGGAAACGAAAATTGAGGGCGTGTTACATGACGATCCGTTTTGCTTTAGGAAATGTAAAGGCACCAGAGAGGCAATTCTGACGTTGCGATTGATAATGGGAGCAAGACTAAAGAAAAATCTAGACATTTTAATAGTATTGGTCAACCTGGAAAAAGCGTTCGACAATGTAAAATGGTCCAAGATATTCGAAATTCTGAGAAAAATAGGAGAGACGGGTAATATACGATATATACAAGAGCCAAGAGGGAATAATAAGAGTAGACGACCAAGAACCAAGTGTTCGGATTAAAAAGGGTGTAAGGTAGGGATGTAGTCTTTAGCCCCTACTTTTCAATCTGTACATCGAAGATGCAGTATTGAACGCTTATGACATTGCTGTCCTGAGTGAAAGTGAAGCAAAATTACATGATCTACTGAATGGAATGAAAAGTCTAATGGGCACAGAATATGGATCGAGAGTAAGTCGCGGAAAAGCGGATGTAATGAGAAGTAGGAGAAATGAGAACAGCGAGAAACAACATTAGGATTGACGTTCAAGTACTAGATGATGTTAAGAAATTCTGCTATCTAGGCAGCAAATTAACCAATGACGGAAGGAGCAAGGAGGACATCAAAAACAGCCTAGTACTGGAAAAAAGGCATTCCTGGCCAGGAGAAGTCGACTCGTGTCAAACATAGGACTTTAATTTGAGGAAGAAGTTTGTGAGACTGTACGTTTGGAGCACAGCATTGTATGGTAATGAAACATGGACCGTACGAAAACAGGAACAGAAGAGAATCGAAGCATTTGAGACGTGGTACAACAGGCGAATGTCGAAAATTGGATGGCCTGATAAGGTAAGGAATGAGGAGGTTCTGCGTAGAATGGGAGAGGAAAGGAATATGTGGAAAACACTGACAAGGGGAAGGGTCAGGATGGTCGGGTACCTTGTAAGACATCCAGGAATGACTTCTACTGTATTAGAGGGAGTTGTAGAGGCCAAAAACTGTGGAGGAAGACAGAAAATGGAATACATCAAGCAAATAACTGAGGATGTTGGTTGCAAGTGCTAGTCTGAAATGAAGAGGTTGGCACAGGAAAGAAATTTGTGGCGGGCTGCACCGAACCAGTCGGAAGACTGATGACTCAAAAGAAATTGATACAATGTAAGTATGTAAGGGGTGCACCATGTGAGAAAGGCGTTTTTCATATATTTGGTACACAAAGTGTAACTTCACCACATTGTGTTAAACGTTAATTCTAGTATTCGAAAGAAAGTATTAGTAACTTTTATAGTCAGCATTACAGTCTTACGAAACAGTGATAATATACATTTTACACTTTATCCCTGAGGGTGTAATTATCCCCAAGTTGGAAACCACTGCTCAAGACACAGACGGATAGGGCACACACATTCCGCCCCAGTGGGACATGTTGACGTCAGGTAGGGCATTCAGCCACCCATTCCCGTTAATATTGCCAAAATTGGTAGTAACCTACCGACCATTAAAAACACGAGGAAAAAGCAAAGAAAAAGAAGAAGACCAACTAGAAGGAGGGACAGTATGATGGAATATGTGTTAGGACACCAGGTAATAACTTCCACAATAGTAGAGGGAACCGTAGATACCAAAATTTGAAGCGAAAGGTAGAGAATGGAACGTATTCAACTTGTGCTGAAGGCCTTTAGATGTTAGTAATATTCTTCGATGAAGAGGTTATAACAGGAGAGGGGATTGGCACGTGCAGCGCGAGACCAAATAGAACTATGACACCATCTCCTACCGACGCAAAATGATTTCACCTCAGCAACAGAAGATGGTCAGCAATATTCTCACTCATAGCCTGATTGAACGGCCAAAGACCCTTGCTTTGTGTTAGTGGAGGCTGTACTGGATTTGTATCCAGGAGACACATAGCGGTTGCCAACCAGTCACCCACTGTATATTGATGATCGGTACACTGCTCTAGATTGCAACTCACATGTGGGGCAGTCTAAATTTTGCTACGCAGCTGTTATGAAGAGGAGGGAAAGATGGCTGTAGCTTCACGAAAATGTTCGGTGTTAACTTTCGAAACTATTTTAACACCAGCGTCAGTACTGTGCATGATTCCAAATTGCCAGTTACTTAACTTACTAAACAATTTCCACCTGTTACAATCATCCTTAAAACATGATAAAACCGCTCCAGTGCTTGTTCAAAATTCTATTCACACAACCGGTTTCGGTCTTTACATTAGGCAATCTATATGAATCTCGCATGTGTTAACACATAATATGATGGACATATAGAAATTTTTAATTTTTTATGATAGGAGATAAGAGGCAATACTTATATTTTTATAGTACGTCTATAAAAATAATGTATAATTTATTATGTTCTGTAGGCAAGCAACGTCAAATGATAAAAACAATGAAGCCAAATGGCTTTAAGAAAAGTTTCAAACGCAATAGCATCTTGAGAAAAATGGGAGAGTCGTAATTGTAAAAACTGTACAATCCGATACTGTAAAAATGTTAACGTGGTTTAGCTTACAATGAGTTTCCTGTTGCGTTTCAAAATTAAATTGCATGCTGCTTTATGGAAATTTTTGAAGAGAGAGAAATTTACGCTCATCTGAATAAACCAAAGGGAAAGACGCTTAACGAGCAATGCACATTAAGGAACACCAATTTCTTGAATATCTGCGATTCAGTTATTCCAAACTTCCTTCAAAGATTTTCCGCAAGTCTGTAGCTGTAGCTAGTTATTTGTAAAGATACTTTCGTAAACAGTCGACGATGCATCTAAGCTAGGCTAAAGCCGTCTCCAGTTCATGGTTGTTAAAGTTGCACTTGTTGAGGTCGTACCTTTATGCACGACTTGGACACCACGTTTCTTTACAACTATTTTACATTTTTATTGATTAAAAATACAAGTTTTAGCATTTATTTGAAAAACATTAAACTGTAGTTCTGAAACACATCACAATATAAATCCTTTAAGCTAAACAACGTTAAGAGTTTATCGACTGTACGATTTTATAATTACGACACCCCCATTTTTATAATGACTTCATTGGGCGATAAACTTTTTTTTTTAATTCACTTGGATTCTACTGTTCTTGTCATTTGACGTAACTTCTGTACAGCATTAAGTAAGTTCTAAATTATTTCTGCACTTGTACTATACATTAATAAGTATCATCTACTATAAAAAAGAAAAATATGTATATGCCATCACATTATGAATTGAAATTTAGCAGTTCTAGATACACTTGGTAATGGCCTAATATAAAGGCTAAAACCAGTTGTATGAATTTGATAAAGTTCTAAAAAAGCAACGGGAGTCGCTTTTCATTTTTGAACGACAGCTGCACAATCAGAATGATCCAGAGATGGAGGAAATAATAACTCCTGAAGTAATTAGGCGATTTGTTTGCTCCGCAAAATGTTCTTCCAATTGACTGTACGCTTATACTGTCACGTTCCGTAATTTCATTGCAACCAAAATAAAAATCGTTCCCTGTTAATCACGCATTTTTTACTTTTTTTTTATTTCTTCCTTTCCATTATCAGCTACAACACTCTTATTACAAGTCTTTCGAAGACAGTAGACTACACTTGTCCCTGACGGAGTCATAGTGAAAGGGCGGGAGATGATGTAACATCCCGTCCATGATGTGGTCGTTAGGGACGGATCACGAACTCAGATAAGACTATGATGGAGGAGTAAATTTTAGATGTTCTTTTCAAATCGATTAAGAGGGACTAGTCAAATCCGGAATCCGGATGGCCAAACTTGAGTTTTGTGCTGTGCTTCTAGTGAACGTAATTCCAGTATTTTAAGCACAGCACCCCCCCCCCCCCCCCCCCCCTCACCCCTGGAGGTCTACGTCACGAGAATTTTAAACTCAATGGATTCCAAGATTCCAAGCACGGGAGGTCTAGATAGTGAGGATATTGTTCCTTACTTTACGAAACGTGGAAGACAAATACACACAATACATAAATACCAAAGTAAGTGAGAAGTGAGGATGGAAGTGGAATGTTGCACTGAGTTAAATTTGTCACCCTTTTTATACATATTCACACTTCTATTTCCTGTTACGTGTGACTACTGGATGTTAAAACAGAAGAGAAATGTCACGTGCCATCAGAATAAGACTAGGATAAGAAAATATGGCAACATAATTTCTTATAATTGTTACGAAAGAGTACAGGAATTTTAAATGTGTATGAGGTACGGAAAAATGTTGAAGTAGATTTTTGAAGTTTCCTGAGAACATGTGGTAGAACGCACCTGTAGGAAATCTCGAGGAGTGGCTCCAAGAACTTGCAGGATTTTGTCGTACCCAGAGTCTTGGCAAAACTCGAAAAACATCTTCCCGAAGAGTTCCAGTATTGTGTTAGCGGGAATCTCTGTAAACACAGTAAATTGACCTTTGTGAGCCTTACAAATTACAACGATGACAAGGTGATCATGTTCCTTAGTCTAATTTATTTATTAATCAGACAGGTTTCCCGCATCTATGGATTCATCACTAGACTCAATACTGACTGTTATACAATGGAACGTTTATAATTACTCAGAAATGAAGTACTGTGATTGACAGAGTTGAGTGAAGAGAAGAATAGCATAGGATTACTGCTGTTAGGCAGGAAAGTATACTGCCTCACGAGAAGGTGACCTTCCGGCGTTTTATAACTACAGACTCAGTGACACGGTTCACTTCTTAAGTAATGCACATAGTCTTACGTTTACCTACATAGTTATCTATTGTACAGTGTTCCTCTACAGTTATTCATTATATTCTCCCTGTTTCTCAGTGACTAATTTTCAAATCGGGGGAAACTTCTCTTGTCTTTAATCCGGATTGCCGTCTGAGTTTATGACTTTTCGAAAGCGCATGCGAGTAGTCCAGCACCAGGAAATTGGAGACGACTTTTGAGCATTTTCTGTAAACAATTTGCGACTTGCGGGAAAACACTATAGTAAACTACGAAGACTTGTGGTTTACATGTGAATCTGTCACTCTTGATGTTGCTATGGTGATGGCAAGCATCACGAACTCGACCTCTGGCCGAGTACGTCTAGTTGTGGTAGGTGTCATCTAGACATCTCCACTCACTGGACTATGATCTTAATTTCGTCTCACTAAGCGACGTCACGTAAAGAGTGAAGACTCCATACAAGCGTGGTCTATCTTCAACGTCGTATCTTTCGTTTAGTAAGACACGTGTCTAAATCTCACGAGAACCATGAAAAGTATCACACAGGGGAGAAATTATACTACGGTCCTTCGTTAACCTTCCAGAAAATTCCAGTTCAGAACTGTGGACGCTCCTCTACATTTTTGTCATATTAAGTTTCAATTTTAGTGTAAACTCTTCGATCTCCAACAAACACAGTACACCAGTCACGATACAGCCCCATCTGAAAAGCGTAACTTTAAAATATAGAACGCTGTGGATGAAACGAGATATCCTCTTATTTCTCAGGCCTTCATTTGCAACTTACACAATTTTCACTATCATCAGGTTCACCACTATCATCATTGTGGTGAACGTATGCGTGGCGAAATGATTACCGTGGTAACAGACCATTGGTAGCTGCTCGGTGGCTTACAATTAGAGATGTTAAATATTTGGCAGCAATAAAATAGTTCTAAATTAAGTCGTAAATGTCGACTTCCTACATTTCCTCAATAGCGTTTCGGGAAACGAACAACTTGTTCCTTCCATGGATTCCCATTTGAGTCCATGGAGCATTCCCCTAATACTCGCGTGTTGACCGAACCTACCAGTAAGAAATTCAGCAGCACGCCTCTGATTTTCTTCCATGTCTTCCTTTAATCCGACCTTTCACCCTGAATTTTAATTCTACTCTTCCTTTTATTTCCATTATTAATTGTTCGGTGTATAGATTAAATAGTAGGACCGAAAGACTGCATCCTTGTCTTACAAGCTTTTTAATCGGAGAACTTCGTTCTTGGTCTTAAAGTCTTATTGTTCCCTCTTGGTTCTTATACATATTGAACAAGATGCGTTCAATGAATAATACAACACATATTTTTCGTAAAGCAAGTTGGTTTTATTCTGAATTCCAATACTCAATATTATTCCCTACTCAGTGGCTACAAAATCCTGTTTCTCAACATAATCGTGCCGGCCGCTGTGGCCGAGCGGTTCTAGGCGCTTCAGTCCGGAACCGCACTGCTGCTACGGTCGCAGGCTCGAATCCTGCCTCGGGCATGGATGTGTGTGATGTCCTTAGGTTAGTTAGGTTTAAGTAGTTCTAAGTCTAGGGGGCTGATGACCTCTGATGTTAAGTCTCATAGTGCTTGGAGCCATTTGAACCATCAACATAATCTCCGTTCAAAGTGACGGCATTACGCCACTTTACTGCGATGGATTGTTGGCCGCAAGGTACCACTTCAGTGGTCATCGTCGGACGCAACGTCTTGCTGAATCGATAACCTTCCCAAATCCACGTACTGCTTCCTGTGTAGTGCTTCTTTAATCGGACCAAACAGGTGGAAGTTGGAAGGTAGGAGATCCGGGCTGTAGGAAAGATGAGGAAGAACCATTCAGTGAAGTTTTGTGAGCTGCTGTCGGGTGTGCAGACTTGGGTGAGGCCTTGCGTTGTAGTGGAGAAGGAGACGTTCGTTTGCATTTTGTAGCGACGAACACGTTGATGGCGTTTCTTAAGTTTCCTGAGGGTAGCACAACTGTGTGCGGTCGACTGGCACGTGGTAGATAGGATTGGTTTGTACGACCTTATTCTGATGAGAGACACCTCGTCCAACAGCTCACCGTGCTTTTGTTCACTACCAGGTCTCCGTAGACATTCTGCAAGTGCTTCGAATATCTGCGATGGTCTGGTTTTTTGTCAAAAGAAATTCAATGACGTTTCTCTGTTTGGAATGCACCTCTGTTACAGATCCATTTTGAAGGCTACGTATAGCGCCGCAACCTATCGAAAATTCGTGAGACTTTGGGGGCTGAAGAGGGAACATTCCACGACGTCTCAGAACAACTCTGCATGTTTTAAACCGAAATTAGTCGAGAGAAAAAATGTGATGCGATATTTATAGATCTCATAAATCACCTGTAATTCCCTGTAGTTTGCTCCTATTTTTCTCAGAATTTTGAACATCTTGCACTATTTCATATTGTCGAGCGCTGTTTCTAGCTCGAAAATAGCTGTGAGCGGATATTAATTTTTCTCTTGTGTTGCTACCCTTATTACTCGTAAAAGCAACGTCAGAACTACCTCTCTAGTACCTAGGCCTTTCCTAAAGCTAAATTGATCGTCATCCAACAGGTTCCCAAATCTCTTTTCCATTCTTCTGGGTATTATTCTTCTCAGCAGCTTGGGTGAACGAAATGTTAAGCTGATAATGCTATAGTTTTCGAACCTGTGTACCCTTGCTGTCTTCCGAAGCCGACCGCTGTGGCTGAGCGGTTCTAGGCGCTTTAGACCGGAACCGCGCGGCTGCTACGGTCGCAGGTTCGAATCCTGCCTCGGGCATGGATGTGTGTGATGTCTTTAGGTTAGTTAGGTTTAAGTAGTTCTAAGTTCTAGGGGGCTGACGACCTCCGATGTTAAGTCCCATAGTGCTCAGAGACATTTGAACCATTTGTCTTCCGAACTGCGTGTAAGATGTTCTTATGAAGTCTGACGGTAGCCTTCGTCGCAAGGTTGCTCATACCTGCAATGATCTTAGAAATTCCTGTGGGTAATGTCCATTAAACCAGAGCTCTTTTAAACTACGACTCCAATACTGAATCCCCTACATCTTCCTTATCGACTCCAGCTTCTCCTTCCGTCAAATCATCAAATAAGTCCGCTCTCTCACAGAGGCCTTCAAAGTACTCTTTCCACCTATCTGTCCTTTCCTCTGTGTTTAACAGTGGAGATCCCATTGCACTCTTCGATTTTTTCACATTTTGTCGGCAGTTATTTTGCCTTGGCTGCCGTACACTTCCTATTTACATCATTTCTAATTTATATTGCTACATTCGTGTCTCTCCCTGGGCTTTTTTGTACTTCATCCTTTAGTCTAACAATTGAAGTATTTTTTCTTTTACTGAGCTTTGTTCGGAGCTACCTTCCTCGTACCCTTGTCTGACAGTCCATCATCTGTGGTTGCCCTCTTTATCTTCAACTGAACTGCCGGCGGTATACATTGATAAAAATGTCGTCATTACGGGAAAACATTTTCAATGGAGGCAGAAGGCAGCCCTACAGTTGAAGAATGATGTCGGTAGATAACAGCTATTGAGTGTGTCTGACGTTAGTGGAACGTTTAATGTGAAGATCGTAACACGACACTGCCAACAGTTTAGCGCTAGTACCCAGATTTTGAAAAACGTCGAGATATTGGCAGGCATATTTAACCACCATACCAACAGATTTCAGGGATCATTGACCGTTGTGCAATGACTTCAGAACGAGTGGCAACGAGATTGGCTCAGACTAGCAGCGTGGAAAAGAAGAATCGGAACGTGTCCTTTCAGAAGTGCTACGCTACAACAACATCGTAAGATTTTTCAGCTGCAGGGTACCTAGCGTGTTCGATTTGAAAACTGAACATCTCTAAAACTAAGACTGACAGACGAATCCAACAAACGATATGTTTATTATTAATTTTATACAGGAGTTACATATAATTTTCGAATTAGTTCGAAAATCTACTAACAGATAGCGGTGCAATCCCTGTAGTGCCCATACGTAGTGCACTGCAGCTCAGACCGATCAGTTTCACCGTCAAAGCGTGAAAGAAGGAAGAGATTGAAATCGTATGTTATATTGAGCAACATGATTTTCTGGTACTGGAATACCACAGCTTAGAGCACAGTCTTGCGGCTACAAGGTGCAGTTTTTAAACACGATTTAATATAATTTATTGGAAAAATTAAAAAAAGTGTAAAAAACTCTTTATCCCTAGACCGAAATTTCATGTATACGCGGCTGGTCCCGGCGGAGGTTCGAGTCCTCCCTCGGGCGTGGGGGTGTGTGTTTATCCTTAGGATAATTTAGGTTAAGCTGATGGCCTTAGCAGTTAAGCCCCATAAGATTTCACACACGCACATTCATGAATACGGTTGTTGCACAATGACTAGTGTCGGTTGTTTTCCGCAACCATCCTTAGATCGTTCAAATCGTAAAAAATCGATGCATGTGCATCGTAAAACGTCATCATTACCTGTAGTCATGCACGGAAATGCATTCGTATTGTGGGCTACCAAGACAGAACGTCGCTAAAAACGTTATAATGAGCCAGCCAAGGTTTGCACCATAATCTCGCAAGATGACGGTTATAAAGAAGGATACTTGTCAGTTGTATTAGTAAAATCTGCTTCACATGTCCGTGATTTGCAGCTGTACAGCAAGTATTATAGTGAGAACAATATATGCACGATACAAGAATTAAGACACAAAGGAAGCACGGCATGCAGTTGGTAGTGGGCACTGATTTGCATCAATGATGAAAGTTGAAAATTTGTGCATGATCAGGATTCGAACCCGCGTCCCCTTGCTTACTAGGAGGATGCTCTGACCACTTTTTTGTCGTTGGTCCATGTTATTAGTTATTGTTCTCCCCATTTGGTCTGGGCGGACGTCAAATGACACCCCTTTAAGTTGATCGCTCCATATTTCACTTAACTTTTTTTGTTACAGAGGGCATCCATCCATCCTACCCCTCTGACAGAGCAAGCTGAGCTACAATGCCGGTGCCACTAAGCCATCCGGTCACAGAGGATATCGCAACTGTACGAATTACAGTAGCACGCGTGCCGTCAAACCCAAATTCTCAACTTATCCGTACACTACTACTGTTGTGCCCCTTGCCCATTACCCTCATTACTGGCGGCATTTCGTCGACTTCAGAAAGAGTTCGGGCGTGATGTGCGTCATTGGCCATTTTTGCCTTGTTTAAACATGTTGTGTCTGTTCCTTCGGACAAGGCCGAAAGAACAGACACCACACATACATGGTGGTCCATTGATCGTGTCCGGGCCAAATATCTCACGAAATAAGCTTCAAACGAAAAAACTACAAAGAACGAAACTTGTCTGTCTTGAAGAGGGAAACCAGATGGAGCTATTCTTGGCCCGCTAGATGACGCTTCCGTAGGTCAAATGGATATCAACTGCGTTTTTTAAAATAGGAACCGACATTTTTATTACATATTCGTGTAGTACGTAAAGAAATATGAGTGTTTTAGTTGGACCACTTTTTTCGCTTTGTGATAGATAGCGCTGAAATAGTCACCCGGATCACAATTATAGCAGGTAGGTTTTTTAAATTGAAATACAGAACGTAGGTACGTTTGAACATTTTATTTCGGTTGTTCCAATGTGATACATGTACTTTTGTGAACTTATTATTTCTGAGTACGCATGCTGTTACAGCGTGATTACCTGTAAATACCACATTAATGCAATAAATGCTCAAAATGATGTCCGACAACCTCAATGCATTTGGCAATACGTGTAACGACATTCCTCTCAGCAGCGAGTAGTTCGCCTTCCATAATGTTCGCACATGCATTGACAATGCGCTGACGCGTTGTTTGTGGATCACGATAGCAAATACCGTTCAACTTTACCCACAGAAAGAAATCCGGGGACGTCAGATCCGATGAACATGCGGGCATGGTATGGTGCTTCGACAACCAATCCACCTGTCATGAAATATGTTATTCAATACCGCTTCAACCGCACATGAGTTATGTGCCGGACATCCATCATGTTTGAAGTACACCGCCATTCTGTCACGGTGAAACATCTTGTAGTAACATCGGTGGAATATTACGTAGGAAATCAGCATACATTGCACCATTTAGATTGCCATCGATAGATTGGGGGCCAATTATCCTTCCTCCCATAATGCCGCACCATATATTAACCCGCCAAGGTCCATGATATTCCACTTGGCTCAGCCATCGTGGATTTTCCGTTGCCCAATAGTGCATATTATGCCGGTTTACGTTACGGCTGTTGGCTAATGGGGCTTCGTCGCTAAACAGAACGCGTGCAAAAAAATCTGTCATAATCCAGTAATTTCTCTTGCGCCCAGTGGCAGAACTGTACACGACGTTCAAAGTCGTCGCCATGAAATACCTAGTGCTTAGAAATATGGTACGGGTTGCAATCGATGTTGATGTAGCAATCTCAACACCGACGTTTTTTAGATTCCCGATTGTCGCGCAATTTGTGTGCTACTGATGTGCGGATTAGCCGCGACAGCAGCTAAAACACCTACTTGGGCATCATCGTTTGTTGCAGGTCGTGGTTGACGTTCCACATGTGGCTGAACACTTCCTGTTTCCTTAAATAACGTAACTATTCGGCGAACGGTCCAGACACTTGGACGACGTCGTCCAGGATACCGAGCAGCATACATGGCACACGTCCATGGGGCATTTTGATCACAATAGAAACACATCAACACGATATCGACCTTTTCCGCAATTGGTGAACGGTCCGTTTTAACACGGGTAACGTGTCACGAAGCAAATACCATCCGCACTGGCGCAATGTTACGTGATACCATGTATTTATACTTTTGTGACTATTACAGCGCCATTTGTCACAAAGCGAAAAAAGTAGTCCAACTAAAACATTCATATTTCTTTACGTACTACACGAATATGTAATAAAAATGTGGGTTCCTATTTTAAAAAACGCAGTTGATATCCGTTTGAGCTATGGCAGCGCCATATAGCGGGCCAACCATAGCGCAATCTGGTTTCCCCCTTCAAGCTAGACGAGTTTCGTTCTTTGTAGTTGTTTCGTTTGATGCTTATTTCTTGAGATATTTGGCAAGGTCACTGTCAATGGACCACCCTGTATTCTCGTAAAGAAGGTGAGACTGTCCAATGATCCCTTCAGTGCAGGTGCACATCACGCTCTAACTCTTACGGGAACCCGCGAAATGCCGTGATAATGAGGATAAGGGCAAGGGGCACAACAGTAGTAGTGTGTGGATAAGTTGAGAATTAGGGTCTGACGGGACGCCTGCTACGGTAGTTCGTGCAGTTGCCATGACCTCCGTGTGAGCAGATGGCTCAGTGGTCACATCTGCCTAGAAAGCGGGAGACCCATGTTCGAACCCTAGTCAACTTTACCCATTGATGCAAATCAATGTCCACTAGCACCGTCATTTCGTAATTCCTTTGTGTCTTGATTGATAACTGCTGCAGGATGAAAACTGTGTCTGTTCTTTCGGACATGTCCTTTCTAAGTCACACTGTGGAGCACCGTTGCATATACCGCTCTCACAATAATACCTGCTATACAATTGCAAATCCCAGGCATGTGATGCAAGTTTTACAAATGCAACTGACAAGTTTCCTTATTTATTACAGTCATCTTGCGAGGTTATGATTCACAAATGGCTGGCTCATGATGAAGTTTCTAACTGCGTCGTAATCTCGTTGGCCCACAATACGAATGCATTTCAGTGCATGAATACCGTTAATGATGATTTTTTTTACCAGTGCATATGTTTCGCTTTTTTACGATTTGAACAATATGAGGATGGTTGTGGAAAACAACGGAAGCTAGTCTTCCTGCTGTGATTGTATACGGAAAACTACGGTCAAGGTATAAAACGTCTTTTTTTACTATAACTCTTTAATTTTTTAATACCTTACATTAATGCCACCGTCTCCTCCCTGACAATATCAAGCTTCGCCAACGATTTAATGTACCAAAAGGACCCTATGCGAAAAGCATTCGCAAGCTCTTCGCCAAATTCCAACGGACGGGTGGTGTGGCTGATGACCTAGCGGGGATTGTTAGCCCCAGGCAGACTGTAGTTACTCCTGAAAAATCTCCACGCCTTCTGGAATTATTCAACAACGTCGAAGGAAGTTCTTGCGAAGTATTGTATCAGACACTGATAGGAAGCGTTCCAACACGCAGAAAATACATGGCTCCATTTAAAGTCCAAACCCACCGGGCCGTTTCTGTACGAGCTGTGCGACAGAAGGCTGACTTCGCAAACAGGATTGTCACTGTGACTGAAAATGAAGGATTCAATATCGATTGCATCTGGTTCAGAGATGAAACAGACTCCCTCCTGAGTGGAATCCTGAATAATCAAAACTGGCGATTGTGAGGTTACGAAAATCATCATCTGTGTGAAGTAAAACTGCGATATTCTCCCAAACTTTATCGTTTGGGCTGTGTTGTGCAGCAGAAGCATTATTGACCCTTTTCTCGTGCGATAAACGATCACTAGTGAACATTAAGTTGCGGTTTTGGAACAATTTGTCGCAACGCAGGGGGCTCGACCAGCAACCGAGCGGTTCGTGTAAAATAGGGCCGGACCACATCACAATGAATAGGCATATATCTTTCGTGTTGGATATTTCAGGAATAGAGTAACTGCGTTGGATAATTGCAAATTTATTGGTACAGGGATGGATTGGTGTCCATATTCGCCCACCCTGACTGCTTTTGACAACTTTCTGTGAGGCACATTAAAAATCCATGTGGCCAAGCTGGACGAGCTTGAATCGGTTATCTGTGTAACAAATAGTTCAAATGGCTGTGAGCACTATGGGACTTAACATCTGTGGTCATCAATCCCCTAGAACTAAGAACTACTTAAACCTAACTAACCTAAGAACATCACACAAATCCACGACCGACCATGACCGAGGCAGGATTCGAACCTGTGACTGTAGCGGTCGCGCGGTTCCAAACTGAAGCGCCTAGAACCGCACGGCCACACCGGCTGGCGATCTGTGTAACAGCTGAACCTATTTCCGCTCAGAAACTACAGGATGTAATGGCAAATTTCATTGCTCGTGTACATCACCTCCATACTGCGAGTGACAGACATTTCGAAAAGATTGTTGTGTGATTGCAAAGACTACCTGTAGGGGACGAGTTTAATTGTGCGCACTGATACTGCACAGCGTACAGCAACATCTGTTAGCAGCTTTTAAAACTATTTATAAACTTCTGTATCACTTCTGTATAAAAGTCTAATAGCTTTCAAAACAAACATATCTTTCGTTAAACTCATTTATCGATCTTACTTCTCGAGATATTTAATTTTAAAATCAGAGACTCCTTCGCTGTACACCCTGTGGCTTTTATGAATTTTCAGGTGACAACAGATGAAATTTTGCGCCATGCACCATCGAGGTCAGATTACTAGAAGATTGGTTGTAATCACGAGTTGTCACGTATCGTTTACCGCTGACACCATACCGCAAACAGTTAAAATTTGCAGGCTGTAAAGCCAGCGGCAATTAGTGCATTAAGTGACATTCTGAGGTGTTCAGTGAGGCGAGTCTCGTTTCGGTTTGTGTTAGTCGCAGGAAGCAGCTCGTCTCGAGACTCATATCCCACCAACTCTTGGGCTCTTGGTGTGGGGACGAGTAATTGGGTATGAGGAAAGGAGCGATTTTGTGACTGTTAAAAGCAGACTGAACGTTCGCCAGTCGCCAGTATGTGGCAAGAACGGTAAGAACCGTGATGACGAGGATGACGCCCCTCTAGGTGTCCATCTCCTCCTGCCTCCCGAGCTGTGCATCTGCTGCTCCCCACTCTGTCCATCTGCTCCTTCTCCCTCCATTGTCCATATTCTACACCCACTCTCTCTGACCATCTCCTCCTCTCACTCTTTCTGTCGATATCATTGCTTTCCCTTCCTCTGTGCAGTTTCTCTTCATCATCCCCATATCTTCCTCCCCCTGCCTCTGTCAATCCCTGCGTCTTTCCTTTTTTGGTCCACCTGCGCCTCCTCCCTCCCCTCCACCATCTCCATAAATCTGTTCCTTCCCCTCTGTTCAACTCCATCTCCTCCTGCTCCCCCAATCCCGCTATCTCCTCGTCATCCCCTCAAAGTCTGTCTCCTCCTCCCTTCTCTGTCCATCTCCTCCTGACCCTCCGTCCATCTTATCCTCACCCTCTGTCTGTCCATCTCCCACTCGTCGCTTTCTGTCCACTTCTCCCTCCCCCTCTCTTTATCCATCTCCTCCTCCCCCCATCTGCCACCATCTCCTTCTTTCCCCCCTTGTCTGTCCATCTCCTCCTCAACTCCTCTCTCTTCATGTTACCATCCTCCACTCCAATAGGAGTCTCTTCCTCCTCCAACCTTCGCTCTTCCAGTTACCAGTCCAGCTCAAATAGGAGATTCTTACCTTATATTTTTCCAGATAGTAAGTGGTTTGGATACCAAGTTTGTTGCGGTCGATCCAGAAGCTTAAGAGTCACTTTGCCCACATAAGCACATTCCAAATATTTGTCACTTATATTTCGAACATATTTGTGCACATATTTCACTTTTGCCACAAGCGAATTTCCCCCTGTAGTTTCGTTTCCATGCATTCCGATGTTTGTGACTTCATATCTCCTGAACTACGTGTTGTACGCTAAATGTGGCTACTGTGTGCGAAATGTGTTCTGAATAACTTACCAGTAAAGAAGCAATAAATGAAAACTTCATGCGTGATAAAACATTTTTTTCCTATATCTTAGAGTTTATGATGTTACATCTCCTCAGCTACTTATGGTACAGTGATATATTCTTGCAAGTTCATTCAATGATATATGTGAATACTGCCTGCAAAATGTGTTGCAAAGAAAGTAACTAGAAAAGAAGTAAAAAATAAAAGACCAAACCTGATACAGCCATTTTATTGCATGAGCAGCCTAAATGTAGTAAGAGATAACCCTCTTTCATCATTTTTTGAGTGGTGTGGGCGAGAAAATGTCTCATAGGGGTTTGAAATTATTTGTAAAGTTTCTTTCAAGTGCCTAAGAGCTCTCATTTTCAAATACTGGATGAGAATAGTCTGACTATTTGGGCATCGTGCAGTATGTTACTTTTTCACCACCACTCCTATGAGAGGTAGGTGGTTCTTACCCTACTGTGATTCTTTCCAGACAGTAACTGATACGTGAACCAACTTTGGCTGCAGAAGTCTATGCAATGGTTTAGAAGGTGATGTGGGATATACATGCATACATACATCCACCTTTATCATACCTATGGATTAGCAGGGCATGCTCAATGTTATAGAGAATGAAACAAATAGTTTTAAGTAAAACCTCCATTTTCACTCAAGTCGCTCTCGTTTTGGCTGTGGTGCCTAGTGTAGGTACCGTGGGACCAGCAGATTTTCTCGTGTCTTCCTTTGCCAGGCCACCTATCAGTTATCAAGTGTTCCTGCTATCTGTCTCTGTCCCCTGTGTCGTGGTCAGAAATATCCAAATGTATTCAAGTATATTCATCCAGGTGTTGATTCGTTTCTTCACAGCACATATTTTCTTACTATTACAAACACTTAAAACAGAGAGAACACATCTGGAAGTTGTTTCTTTGGCTTTCATATCATCTTGAGCGAACACCCACATTCGTTCTACTGCTGGCGCTTTCATCTTTGAAGTCTTGCTGACGCAAGGGTTTTTACGTCACACTGTTGAAATGTCTACCCTACGTACATAATGTGTGTAAGTACCTATACCTGGGCTTCAGGCTGGATATTCCATTTACGTTCAATCCTGACGTGCTATTCGAGAACATGGAGAGCCTCGGCAAATTATGTTCTTGCGTAAGGGGAAATTAAAAAGTAGGCTGTGGCGGCAGTGAGGATTTGAATCGAGGAGGGAGGCCTGCAAGGGTAATTCGTGCCACTGTGTGGCAGGGTGGCTTAGTAACTAATGCACCTACCTATCAGGAGACCCGTGTTCGATTCCCGACCTTAGTACAAATTTTCACTCATCCCTTCAGTCTATATAAAAAAAATCATACATGTATGAGACCAGTAGTCTCTGAAATTGCGTCATTTCATGTGCACTCTATGTCCCTTGAGTCTGATAAAACTGCCGTCACTGGAATCGACCGGCCACCCAGCCCCCACCTTACTGAACATCGAAGTTCGACTACAGTATTCTCTTCACAGCTGAATTCACGCCATTACTCTTTTACGCCCGCTGGTTTACAGCATGTAATATTAAGTGATCGTAAGAGAAATCTCACACGAAGATGCGCTAACGAATCTTTATCACACCACCCATGCTGAAGCTCACATTTATCTCACGTTTGCAGAGAAAAACGAAGTACGAGAACATCAGCTTCTTTTATAACTTTACTGGTCTTATCTCAGATAGTTCTGATGACATGGTACTTTAGTGGAAGCTACATACTGCTGTACCACCTACAATTTCAAATTATCCGTGTGAGTATAAAGATGATGGCCGTCATAACCAATGGCTCACTTCTTTGGAGATACTTGGTTTGTGTTCGCAGCGATAAGCCTCTACGATATCGTTATAACTATAACGGCCCTGCTTCTGTTTTATGGACCGGAGAAGTCCAGCACCTCTCAGCCTGGAGAGCTGCTTTAGAATGTGGGCATCAACATAAAGATTGATCGCTTTACGCCGCAGCTAAACGCTGCACTGCACGTGTTTCATTTGGCTGACGTGAGATAATCTTCAGAAAAACAAACAGTTGTTTCCAAAGAAAATAAAACTCGTGTGGACAGAACTGATAAAGAACAAATGTCCACGACATTAATAATTAGGCTAGATATAATCTTTACGCAAAAAAAGTAGCAAAGTCGTAAATTTACTGATTGGTGTAGTTTTCCGAAGTTAAGGCGAATATCCTTAACAACCGGGCGGAATTCGGAAATATACTAACGTAAATATTAATTTTAATGCTAGAAAATGATAATTATTTACTGTTGAGAATCCTGAGGCTAGAATGTATCACATCACGAAACTCGCCGTACATCAAGTCATTCCAGCTTCAGAAAACTCAGCGACGTTCATAAATGTTTTATCAGCGCTAAATACATTATATGTCACTAAAGTCACACCGCTATGACTGTCTTGTAGAGTTGTGTAGTTATACTATGGTTCTGGTTTGGTTCTAGAACCTGACTCGGGTAATAGATAGCAGAGAAGATTTTCTATTATGTCGTTCAAAATATGGAAGAAAAATTCAAAGAAAACGAAGGTGTATTCAAAGCGCCTGAGATTTCGGAAAAATGTGTTCGTCAATAAAAGCTGGGATAGCAAATTTTAAATACTGTGAAGAGTAAAGGGCAATTATAGACGAGTGAATTACGACACAAAAGAGAGCAAAATCTGAAAATCGTAGGCAAGTTCTTGCTCATACAACTCAAATCGTAGTTCTATCCAGTTCATTTCACTTAGAAAAAGCAATTAAAGATTTACAGGTATGGAAGTGGAAGGAGCATTGAGGAGTGGAAATGAAAAACATTCTTACTGTCATTTCTTATTGGCAGTTCCGCCGGCTAACGCTATGAACCCATTCCAAATAATACCAATCGGTAGAAGTAACTTCTTTTTAAAGATGCGGCTGATACATTGTTGTCACTAGTAGTGTAAAATCTCCAAATGCAATATAATCAAAGTATCACATAATCGCCGGCCGCAGTGGCCGTGCGGTTAAAGGCGCTGCAGTCTGAAACCGCAAGACCGCTACGGACGCAGGTTCGAATCCTGCCTCGGGCATGGATGTGTGTGATGTCCTTAGGTTAGTTAGGTTTAATTAGTTCTAAGTTCTAGGGGACTGATGACCTGAGCAGTTAAGTCTCATAGTGCTCAGAGCCATTTGAGCCATCACATAATCATTCACTTCAAACAGCTATTAAAAATTCTTACTGTGGATCAAAGAGGGAAAAATTTCAATGTCAAAAGCAGGAAGATCATGGCTTATGTACGTCGCGCCGAATTTCATATGAATGACTATCTGTGCTTGTTAGTTGCAACATCTCATCCCAAGCATGCAGTCGTGTAAGAGAGAGAACTGAATAGCGAGGGATGTTTTTTCGGGAATGTAAAGTAGCTATTTTCAAGCAAAAAGCATGTAAAACGAATGATAAGTGCTTTTTGTTGACAAAAATTCTTTTAATTAAAATAGTACTGTTGTATATCTGTGGTATCCCAAATAAAAAGTAGTGCTTCTGTATTGTGGCACTAGGAACAAATTCTTCTGATTGACACTGTGAACCGTGAGTTTCTTGGTTTGGCATTTAGAACGTTCTCAATAAATTATTATTTTGTAATTTTTCTCATTAATTTTTTGCATTAATGTAGTGGGCAGCATATTTCTGTTCTGTTCTATCAGAACACCTTCTGAATTTTTTTGATACAACTAAGCGATGTACAAAAATAAATCAGTTATTGGGTAGAATTAAAAAAAAAATATCAAACCTCAAATGAGAGTAGGCACTTGCAACGTTTTCGACATCCACGCTTCAGAGCTGAGATTTGGGTACGAAATAAACTTCCACACTGTAAAATTAAGATTCATAATTGTTGAATTATTGTCAGTCAACTTTACAAGCAACTTGGATTGAAAGGAAATGAAAATCAAGCTGAAATGCTGTACGCTAGTAGAGAAAAAAATAGCCGTTAATATAATCCGATCCTTTGTTTGAATGGTCACGTTGTGACCGTTGGGAGCATGGACCAATTTCGTTCCCTGGCATCGTCAAGGATTGAGAAGTTGTTACATGAGGAGGAGCATGCAAATCGTAATGTCAGACCACCAAATAATGAAGAACCGTGATAGAATGTAAACGTTAACAGAATTGGCGTGTACCGTGGAAACAGCAGAAGCAGAGGTGCTAGGAGGTGGCGCTATCCAGCAAATGACTAATTAGTGTAGATTTTTTAACCAGCACAAAGGTAGATTAAATTTCAATGAAAATTTAGTATTTTTGAAATAAATGGGAAAGATGTGGTTATACCATTTTTTCGAAAAAATAGTTTGACCAAGGAGGAAGTAGCCAGTATACCAATTAGGTATTGTAGAAATATGGAAGATTTAGTGGACTACAATGAGTATCAGGATGATGTGGGGGATGGACCCTGAGGAAATGAAGATGGTACAAGCAAAAATAGAACTGAAAAGATACATTAGTCTAGAGTTAGATCTGAGCTGCTCGAGTTTTTGACAATGCTATTTCAGTTTCTTTTCGTATTGTCAATCTTCCTCTTCTGTCATTGTGAGCTGAATCTATCATGGTGATGAACACTGAAGTGTAGTGGTCAGGAAAAGGCGTGTTGTAATTATGAAAAGGGATATATAGTGATCACATAGTTAAAGGAAGTTTAACAAATATGACGAAACGTATGCCTGGATAAAGCTGAATAACATTTATTATTAAAAGCATATGAATGAATGTGGAGATTATATATGAATGAATGAATGTCATGTGACTAGGGCCTCCCATCAGGTAGACCGTTCACTGGGTGGAAGTCTTTCGATTTGACGCCACTTTGGCGACTTGCGCGTCGATGGCGATGAAATGATTATGATTAGGACAACACAAAACTCAGTCCCTGAGCGAAGAAAATCTCTGAACCCATCTGGGAATCGAACCAGGGCCCTTAGGATTGACACTCTGTCGTGCTGACCACTCAGCAACTGGGGGTGGACAGATTATATATACATAGTAAATAAAAATTTGGATTTCTGATCAATAATGGTAAAAAATATGAAGAATAAGTGGTGCAAAAGACAAGTGGTAACCATGTATTATAAAATGTTTATAAATAATTGCTTTGTGTGAAATGTGTTTTGCACAATAAAATGCTCTCAGGTTGAGTTAAAGTAAAGAAAAAGGTTAAGTTTTGGTTTCAATAGCAACTAGTTTTATTAGAATTTCATTAATGAATTCTTGAAAAAATTTTCTTTTAGATTTGATCTTGCTGACTAAAGCAAAATAAAGAAGCAACACTCTGTTAATTTACTTCCATTTGGAGTCAAGTTAAACAAAATATGGAATTTGTAAATAATTTATTGTAATAATAAGTGATTGGGTATTAGGATGTTTGAAAAGAAAGTAGTCTTAGACAGAAGTATGGTTACAGGGACAACGTTGCATGTAAACCATGGAAGGACAGATATGTGGAGAATGGAGGTATGTTATGGATGCTACAGTGCAAAGGTGCCATAGTAAAAACCCAGGGATATATATGTGAAGAAAAGATGATAGTGATGTGCTGATGCTAAGATTGGATAAAATACCATTATTAAATTGAAGGACACAAATAGCAGTCCTTTTAAATAAAAAAAGTGAACAAGTAGTTAACTTCAAAAGACTTTCATGAAACATGAATTTGAAAATGTTGAAAAACTTATTAAATGTTGAAAATTTGTTTTGAAAATTTGCGTCAGTTTGTCAAGTATGAAATGATTTTTCATGAAGAAATTAAGAAAACAGGCTAGGTTAGTGTAGACTGCCAAGTTTGGAGCAAGAAATTTGTAGTTTTAGTTTATAATAATTAGAATTTTTTGAAATATTTAAAATTTGAAGCCAGGATTGGTAATTTGTATAATTCTAAAATTTTTGCAAAGAAACTTAATAATCATAGGGGGTGTGAGGTGTGGTGCCATATATCACTCCTGTGTAGAGCCTGTGTATTGGGAGAATGACACATTCAGGCACAGTGACAGATGGTCTGAAGTGGGTCCTGTCGAGTATGTAGTTCTAATTTTCATCTGCTAGAGGACAGTAGTGCACAGAGACATTCAAGAAAGAGGTCAAGATAATGTTTTTGTGAATTGTTCTGCTTATTTTTAACGCTTTTTTGTTTTTATATGTTTGTACAGTTCTGTATATGCTTTTAGTAATGTGAATGATGTTTGAATGTGGTCTTAAATAAATATGTAGATCATTGTTCTACTGATGAACGACGTACGATGGGGAATTTTATATCATATTATGTTAAGGAAGTTTATAGTAAAAGGAAAGCTAATTAGAGAGCAAGTGAAAATAGTTAATCACTTAAAGTATAAACAAAGTATCAGAATGTTAAATATTTATTTTGGGAAAAAGTACAGTTAGAAAGTGTGTTAGTTGTTGATTGGTTAGTCAATGGCCTTAAAGAAAATTGACCAATAAGAACGGTGTATTCTTCGTGCATCTTCTCTCTTGGAGATATAAATGCATACAGCAGTCTAAGTAGTCAGAGCCCAACCTTTCAATGGTATGATCGTGTGTAGTATTAACTCCGAAGAAGGTTATGGCTTGCGGGTTTTAGTTGTGCTACATGTTTCAAAAGTATTTTAAACTGAAGGCGTGTTTTTTTTTAGAAAGTACGGATTTTAAAGTAATTTTGTGTATGAGAAAAGACAGTAATTCCGCGTGGCATATTGAGCAGATCGGTGAGTAAAAACTTTAGTGCATTAGACACCGATAAACTTAATAGTATGGCGATCATTTTGATTTAAGAACAATACGTGCTTAGTAGCTGTTCTGATTGCGGAACATACGTTACCATAAACTCGCTAACGTGAATGAAAGGGTTTGTTCATGACTGTGTTAAGATTAGCACGGGCTTGGCAGTTAATGTGTACAGTGTCAAGGTTGAGGATGTACCGAAGTTTTGCCAGTATTTCCACCTTTCATTCAAAATTAAGACCTTTTCGTGATTCTTGGAATAGTTATGTTGTATGCAGCCTGGTTCGAGTTGCAGTACGGTATGTTTCTGCTCGGCTTTCCTACCAGCGATCTGCTGCGGCGAGTTCACAGGCAGGTGCAGGTAATGGGACGCGAGGAACAGCGCCGCACTTCCTCATACAAAACCGGAAGTCATATTCGATAATTACATTAGGAGTCAATCCACAACAAAACTTTACATCACATACCTCTTATTCGTAACTGTACAGTAAATACTGTTGCTTGACAGCTAACAACATTTATTATGTTGTTATCAAAGACAGTCTTACATCCAAAATTGAACAGCAACCCATAGCAACGTGAAAGGCACATTGCATATATTGCTGGCGTGCTACACTTAATTGCGGTAATCAACGACTTAAGACTGCTTAAGGGCACACAAACAAACTTAATGAATATTTTACGTAGTACATTAAGAGTAATATATGAAATAAATACAAATTTCATAAAATATTTTAAGGAGAACAGTCTATTAGTTGCTGACGTGCCAAACGTAACGATGCACTATATCGTAGGTCAACAGTGACTGAAGACGACGTACAGACACGCAAAGACCAACCTGTTGACATTTCATACAGAAGGGTAATTCATAGAAAATAAAAATGTCATAAATATTTTAAAATTATGTTATTTATGGCTAACCAGAAAAAATATCCTCGTTTTTCGAAAGTAGTGTTAGTAGGTACCAAAAAGAGAAGGTGTGTGAATATTATCAACATTCATTGCAGAACACATAACTGGACGCATGAAGATGCCAAAATAACCATATGAAATTCATGTATATGTATTATACATTAAATAAAAATACACAATAACGCATCGCATTATTGAAGGAAAAGTGTGTAATAACCAAGTATCGTACTTCAACTATCTTACAAATTGAGTAAATCCGTTGGTTCTCTTGCATTAGGTGAGATGTAGGTTACACCTTAGACGGCTTATAAAAGCGCCATTTATTAATGGGCGGTCCCTGAGGAAACCGCCGGCCGGGGAGTCCGAGCGGTTCTAGGCGCTACAGTGTGGAACCGCGCGACCGCAACGGTCGCAGGTTCGAATCCTGCCTCGGGCATGGATGTATGTGATGTCCTTAGGTTAGTTAGGTTGAACTAGTTCTAAGTTCTAGGGGACTGATGACCTCAGAAGTTAAATCCTATAGTGCTCAGAGCCATTTGAACCATTTTGAACCTGAGGAAACCTTGAAAGACGATGATCTTTTTGTACTAAAAGACATTAATTGTGGGGATGGCTTTTATAAGCTCTCTTCATGGCGGATGGGTGACATTTTTATCATTTGTTCTTAAGACATTATTCTCCGGAAACCCTGAAACTTTTTTCGATATCGTTGTCCGTTACTGAGATCCAGAGGTTCAAAATTACCGTACATAGTGATGTAAAATGTTCAGTTAATATCCGATCTGAGACGTAAATATACAACGACGAGGTCCTGAAGAGAATGCCTCCGAATTTTTAATGTGAAAATCGTAAGGTTTCTAAAATAAAGCGGACTTTACTAACATCCTCCTTTTTTATTCTTCATGTTTACATATGGATTTCTCTAGATAGTCATCTAGATGAACACATTTCTCTCAACTAGGACCAGTTTGTTGATACCTTCATGGCTCAATGTGACTATTTTTGGTGGAACTACGACCTCACCTCTGCTTGCACCGTTTCATCACCATCAAAGTGAAGTCCTGGAAGGCGTTTTTTTAAATTCTGGAAACAGATGAAAAACATATGGCGCCAAGTCGGGACTGTATGGAGGATGATCGATGGCAGTGAATCCAAGGAGTAGGATTTTTACTGATGTCGCAGCGCTCGTGTGAGATTTAGCATTATCGTGCTGAAGAAGTGTGTGCTCCCGGTGTGGTGGAACTCTTAGAATTCGTCCTTTCAGTGGTTTGAGGGTCTGGCAGTACCTTGCAGAGTTTATGATGGTGTCTCCAGGCACGAATTACAAATGCAGCACACCTTGAACATCCCAAAACAATATGGGATTGACTTTGTCTGCTGATGACATGGTCTTCAATTTTCTTGCCGTCAGTGTTCATTTGTGGCCGAACTCCATTCATGTTCTCTTGTTTTCGGGATCAAAATGGTGAACCTAGATTTAATTACTTGTCGACATATCGTTAGTGAACCCATCACACTAACGCTCAGACGCAAAAGAATCTGTTGATAGATGTCTAATCTCTTCTGTTTCACGCCAGCAGTGAGCATTCGAGGCCATAAGGTGTACACAGTTTTCTGTGCTGCAGCTCTGAAATGATGGCCTGTACTCGCTCTTGTGAAATGCCACGTGTATCTCAGTGTGTATGTACTATACGACGGTTTTCTCTGATGAGTTCATCAATCAGATTTCGACGAGTCTCATCGTTTGTTATAAGCGGTCGTCCATTCCGAGCTTTGTCACACACGTTGAGTTTAGCACCACCATTTCCTTCATTACGACGACGAACAACACAAAGTGTCACATAACTGATGTCGGTGCAATCATCAGCGAACACAGCTTTCATTGGTCTACGGATTTAAATTAGGGGCACGTTTTCTCCGGTTAGAAACTCGATTACAAAATTTCGTTTTCCAGAAACCGACATAGTTACATTGCAGATCACAATGTTACACGCAACAAGTAGGAGCCCTTTAGACGCAGAGGGTTGCAACTTGCGTCAGCATGGTACGGCATGTAATAGTCAACCGATACTGAGAACAGGATAAAAAATTCGAAGGCATTCCTTTCCAACATTCCCTCTCAGCTTTAACCGACATAGTGAACACATGGTACTGGTTCTACGGTTATTGAAAGGATTCTGAGATCACCAAAGACGTTATAGTCAACAATTTTTCAGCAATAAAATTTTACTTTCGCGCTATCTCTGTGTAATGGGCACATAACACATGCACAAATATAGATGTTCAAAGTGGTATTGCAAAGACAAAAAGTGAGCTAATCTTGACATGCCTGGAAAGAACATAAAATGACTGCAAAAAATACGTAAACTTGGAAATACAGCAAATTGAGTAAAATATTTCTAATCAAAAATGAAGAGAGCTTATAAAAACCATCCCCAATATTGATGTCCTTTAGTACAAAAATATCATCGTCTTTCAAGGTTCCCTCAGGTTCAAAATGGTTCGAATGGCTCTGAGCTCTATGGGACTCAACTTCTGTGGTCATCAGTCCCCTAGAACTTAGAACTACTTAAACCTAACTAACTTAAGGACATCACACACATACATGCCCGAGGCAGGATTCGAACCTGCGACCGTAGCAGTCGCGCGGTTCCAGACTGGAGCGCCTAGAACCGCTCGGCCACTTCGGCCGGCAAAATATTTCTAATAACGTTTTTACTCTTTTATAATACTAATGATAAGCAGACGTCTTCCATGAATTGTGATCAATCAGCAAGGTATCCAGAAGGAATGTGAAGCAAACGATTTTGCGTTTAACTTACATATGCGTACTTACTTCTTGTTTATATGTATCAATCCATAGAAATGCGTCGAAGGATATAAATAAACTGCCAGAAATTTACTGACCTATAGCTTTAAAAATGGTTCAAATGGCTCTGAGCACTATGGGACTTAACATCTGTGGTCATCAGTCCCCTAGAACTTAGAAGTACTTAAACGTAACTAACCTAAGGACATCACACACATCCATGCCCTAGGCAGGGTTCGAACCTGCGACCGTAGCAGTCGCGCAGTTCCGAACTGAGCGCCTAGAACCGCTAGACCACCGCGGCCGGCCCTATAGCTTTAGTTTTATATAAGCAGAACATCCTTTTGTAGCGGAGAAATAAAGGGAACCAACGGATTAATGCTCCTGTCGTAGCACAGAAAAGGCGAATATGTTCAAGACTGTGGCAGGAAAGCGGATAACTAGCTGCCTCAATCCTAATTGTGCCTTATTCACCAAACATTTTGGCACGCAAACGTATTCGCTCTTTTTTTGTTCTGGAAGATAGTGAGTAGCAGCAGAGGGACAGTGATGGTGCGAGAGAGAATGAGGCAGTAAAGGAGAAACAGAGATGGATGAAGACAATAGCAATATGAGGCAAAGAGAGAAGACATGGTTGGTCAGTGAGAGAGAGTGGCAGTAAAAGAGAAAGAGAGGTGGATTGGGACAGAAGCTGTGGGATCAGAGACAGTGAAAAAAAATTACAGTTAAGTAGTGACCGCACATAGGCTTGACGGGTCGGAAGCCTCGCAGATTGGGCAAATTTAACACGTAGATGTGGACTAAAAATTTGATCACAGGATATAGGAGAAAAATCAAGGAGAACCCCCCCAGAAGTTTTGAAGCTACCGAGGTATGCTGGAGACAGTAGCAATGAGATATATTGTAAAACAATGGGAAAAATGGGACATTGGGAGAGAGGCAGATATAGACAGTGAGACTGAAGGGGGGATACTGAGTATGAAGGCTTAACTACAAACAGAGAGTGGATAAAAGGATTTAGAATGTTATCGTTAAAAGGTCGAGAATATGGTCGCGTGCCAAATTTTTGGGTGAGGAAGGCGAATGAGAATTGAGGCGGCTGGTTCCCCACTTTCCTGTCAGTCTTTTAGAGAGGAACAAATTCACTTTTTAGTGTTTCGACAGGAGCCTTTTCTGATGGTGAGCTTTTACTTAATGTAAGATGCATATATCATATTGTGAGAGAATTATTTGGCGTCATACACTCCAATGAATCTTTATTATATTCGTAGACTTTTTCTTTTTGTACTACTATCACTACTTATCTATTTTGGCGAAATACGACGCAGACGTATAAACGCTTGGTTGTGTTTTTGAAATGTACTCTTCAATGGGACTCTTCTGGTTTGTTATAGATAATATAATTTTAAAATATTTTAAAAATTTGTGTTTTCCACGAACTACTCTTCTGTATAAAAAATCAATAAGCTTGTCTTTCTGTGACTATATGTATTCTTCAGTCACTAATGACCTACGACATAATGCATTAGCTTAGTTTGGCACACCGGCAATTAATATATTGTTCTTCTTTGAAATACGAGGGTTGTCCAGGAAGTAAGTTCCGATCGGTCGCGAAATGGAAACCACTGGGAAAATCCGGTAAAGTTTTGCACAGATGCGTTGGGCAGTGTCTCTAGTATGTCCGTCTATCGTGTCGCGTCTCTCTTTTCAGTTTTGAGTGAACAGTGAGCACGGAAAGATGCGTAGGGAATAGCGTCTCCCACCAAGTATGAGGGCCTGGTTAGAGATTTCGCCTGTCTCATGCAGCCCACATAACACAACTGTCGAGCAGTTCCTTCTTCATGTCAATTCTCGGCCGCACACTGCAGGGGCAATGAAGACACTCCTGCAGCGTTTCCGATGAGAACTGTTTGATCACCCATAATACAGGTCGTAATTGCCCCCCCCCCCCCCCCTCTGAGTACTTATGGTGAAGGTGCCAACTGCCCGCTGCTCACAGTTTTGGCTGTTTGTGTCCCACTGTTTCACAAAGGTGACACAGAACCTCTTGGTAGTGCTCCTAATTGACATTAGTACCTTCTGATGCGTACTTGTCATGGACCACGCCATAGGAGTCAAAGATAGACGATCAGCATGACTTTCACACTGCTGTGGACCTGCCTCGCTCGGCGATGATTGATACTTCCGTTACGTTGACTAGAAGAGTCATTGTAATAACAAAGCAAGGATTACTGTCCACCGTGCGATCTGCGAACGAAGTTGCCTCTACTCAGTTGTTAGTAACTTAGGCACAATTTTTGCTGAGGTACTCCTGAAATCGATACGTTCCGTTAAAATGGAATGAATGATCCAATACCAATTTTAACCTCGTCATCAACTTCTCTGATAGTGATTTGTCTGCCTGCATAACCAGGGTACTTATGTGATCAATTAAAACCCCATTTGCGAGTGCTGTGAGCTTTCCTGAACGAGCTTGACTCTTCACTGATTAATTACGGTGACTACCACTTAACTGATGTTGACTTGTCAACGGCTAGCCGGCTACTAACGTTCCCGCCGTCGTGAAAAAAAAACAGGCATACGCACTACGAATGCCAACAAACATAGAGAGAGCGCTCGCGCCCCCATACCATTGTTGGCTTCAACAACAACAAAAGATCGGATAGCTTTCGAACAGCACACGTACGTAGCTGACGATGGTTCTGCACTGTTGGGATGTAAGTTCAACTTTGACAGTATCATAACAGCTGTTGTTGGGTGTAAAGCTGCTGTACTTACACTGAGGTGACAAAAGGCATGTGATAGCAATATACTCATTTACAGATGGCGGTAGAATCGCGTGCACAAGGTATGAAAGGGCAGTGCATTGTAGAAGCTGTCATTGTGCTCAGGTGATTTATAAGGAAATATTTCCGACGTGATTATGGCAGCACTATGAAAATTAACAGGGTTAGAACGCGGAATGATAGAGAGAGGCAAATGGGATATTCTATTTTGCAAATCGTTAGAGAAATTAATATTCTGAGACCCAAAGTGTCCACAGTGTACCAAGAATACCACATTTTAGGCATTACCTCTCACCACGGACAACGAAGTCGCCGACGTCCTTCACTTAAGAACCGAGAGCAGCTGTTGTTGCGCAGATTGGTTGATTGGTTTGGAGTGAGGGGACCAATCAGTGAGGTGATCAGTCCCATAGCACTGGGGATGGATGGGGAAGGAAATCTGCCGCGCCCTTTCAAAGGAACCATCGCGGCATTTGCTTGAAGCGATTTAGGTAAATCACGGAAAACCTAAATCAGGATGGCCGGACGCGGGTTTTAACCGTCGTCCTCCCGAATGCGAGTCCAGTGTGCTAACCACTGCGCCACCTCGCTCTGTGGTTGCGCAGCGTTGTCAGCGCTAACAGACAAGCGATTATGCCTAAAATAAGCGCGTAAATCAACGTAGGACTTACGACGAATGTATCCACTAGGACAGTGTTCATGGGCTGTGGTTGCAGACGAGTGACGCGGGTGCTTTTGCTAACAGCATGACATCGCCTGCTGCGCCTCTCCTGGGCTCGTGACCATTTCGGTTGATTCCGAGACGACTCGAAAACCGTGGTCTGGTTAGATGAGTCCCGGTTTCAGTTAGTAAGAGCTGATGGCAGCTCTACGAAACCATGGACCCAAGATGTCAATATGACACTGTGCAAGCTGATGGTAGCTTCATAATGGTGTGGTCTGTATTTAAGTGGAATAGTGGAATGGACTGGGTCCTCTGGTCGAAATGAACCGATCATTGATGAGAAATGGTTACATGCGGCTACTTGAAGACCTCTTGCCGCCATTCATGGACATCATGTTTCCAAACAACGATCTACCATGTCACCCTGCCACAACGGATCGCGATTGGTTTGAAGAAGACTCTGGACAATTCGAGCGACTGATTTGGCCACACAGATCGCCAGACACGAATCCATCGAACATTTATGGGACATAATCGAGAGGTGATTTCACGTACAAAAATCCTGAAGTGGTAACACTTTTGGAAATATGGATGGCTATTGAGGCAGCTTGACTTAGTATTTTGCTCGTGACTTCCAACCACTTGTTGTGTCTATCGTCACGTCGAGCTGCTGCTCTACGCCAGGAAAAAGAAGGTCCGACATGATATTAGGAGGTATTCCACGACTTCCGTCGCCTCAGTGTAGGGTACAAATACGTGACACGTCATGTAACGTTTGTGATGTGGATTCAGTCTTAATGCAATTGCGAAATATGAAGTCTAGTTTTGTGTGTGTATGAGGTAAAAGAATCCGATAATTTCACTAAGTAATACTTGACGTCACGCATGTAAGTAGTTCTGTTGCGCTGTAATATGGTTGAGTTACAGCGAGCTGTGTAATGCTTTATTTACACATGAAGATGTTGGCAGACAGTGCAGTGCTCTTCCAAATTGGTTTTATTTCGCGTGCTCAAACATGACTTGTGATCCAAATTAGCTACTCGCACGTTTTAAATAAAGAGTGTTTGCATTGCAGCATTTATTGGACCACGTTTTCTTTTAGAATCCAGAGAAGTTTAAGAAGAGAGTGAAATTTTTTTTTACTTAGGAAGGAAGACTGCAGAGAAAGTCTGAGATAATATCAGATTACACTGCCGTAGTCAAAGGAGTTTTTCTAATTTATTTCTACGAAAGGTTGAAGATAAGTAAGATGAAAGTTGATGTAGACAATGAAGTTGTTCTGGGTTGAGGGAAAAGTGTATGATGACCCGTTACCAACACGTAGACCTATTAATGGGACTTAGATTTATGCGTTAACAATTAGGAACTTGTTTTGAGTACGCAAAAGAAGTAATGGAGAACATTGTGTGTAGCACAGTTTAGAAAGAGGTGTGTGGCAGCAAAGTATTCGACAGATCTGATGACTGAAGAAAATGACTGACGCTTATATACTACTAAAGAATACCCAGTGATAGTCATTTCTAAAATCATTTATAGTAAAATAACTAAATAAGTAAACAGAATAATGAATTTAGGGGTAGCATTAATGTTTCCAGCGACATACTGGGGCATCCTTCTGTTTATTTCCTCCAGCCAATATCATCCGAAAAACAGCCAATTGGATAGTGTGATTTAAAATCACTGCTACCTAAATACAAACAATGCAAAGTTTGATATTTACGCGGTATAGTAGAGAAGTGATGTTCATAAACTGGTTTCCGTGGCTCTGGAACATTAGACTTGTGGGAAGCATTTTTGTCTTGCTGTATAGAGTGTGTCACAGTTATATTCTACTGTTTCTTCTTTGGTGAAGGTGCCGTGAACACGTTCCTTTTGGACACCATTCAGACACCCAAATTCAAAGTAAATCTTCTGAAAATTTGAAAAACGTTTAAAATGGTTTGACATAATGATAAAAAGTACTGCGTTATAACGTCGGGTCGAGAAACAGGTCTTTAGAGATGATGCATGACTTCAGATTGGACGAATAAAGGGAAAAGAGGTGGATTTGAAGCCATCATCCCTGTTATATGAATCTGTTGGTATAAACTCAATACCAGGTTTCTTTATTTTCTATTGGTTATTTAGTGTACAACAGTGATTCAGATTCCTCCCCCAGCCTGAGTATCGCTGTGGAGGAAAGGTCAGAGACATTTGGTCTTCATACCAAGGCCCTAGCCAGTTCCCGCCGAGTTCACGTCACGTGGGCTCGTCCAATGACGTTGCAATGTCCGTGCCGGCCGGAGTGGCCGTGCGGTTCTGGACGCTACAGTCTGGAACCGAGCGACTGCTACGGTCGCAGGTTCGAATCCTGCCTCGGGCATGGATGTGTGTGATGTCGTTAGTTAGGTTTAATTAGTTCTAAGCTCTAGGCGACTGATGACCTCAGAAGTTGAGCCGCATAGTGCTCAGAGCCATTTGCAATGTCCGTAAATACCGTGGTGCCGCACTTGACCGGCAGTTTTCGTATGAGGCTCGGTACGCGCTACCGATAGCAGTGTGGCGGACAGTGGATGTATTCACGTATTTCGATTCTGATCACTCCTAGGACTGTTTGTAAATTTCGCCACGCTCTGCACTTTGCTTCTTGCTAGCTGTTCATTTCGTGAAATCCACAGCCATCGCTCGCAGGATTCACCCGTCTATCTGTGCGCCACAGATAGTGTGGGTAACCAGAGACTCGGCTCTGTCTACGCCGAGCAGGATAGAAAAATATCCTTAAATATCGCTTACGTTCCGTTGAGAAAGAGATGGCTCCTTTCCTTCTCCGTCATTGTCAATACCTATGTTGTGCTGCCTCTCGCAAGAGCGCGCCATCGCGACGTCGCGAAGCACCTCTTTCCTGTCTTTGCGCACAAGTATATGTCTGGTTTACTCTTATGTGGCTTTATACAGCCACTACCCCACGCCCCATCCCACAACTCGAAGTATCGTAAAATGACTGGCCTTAAAATGTGCTTTGGGAGATGTGGTTTACGGGTACTTAATCCGCTAAGCAGCCGATAACTACATGTTAACAACACAAATGGGTGTTTTGCTAGTGTGTGTTCATTACACTCAGTCCCGTCGCTGAAGAACCACCTTTTGCAGCGCGGACTGCTGCTATGAGGCTAACGGTCTTGCCGCAGTGTTATCCCCGAAGTTAAGCGCTGTCGGGCTGGGCTAGCACTTGGACGGGTGACATCCGGTCTGCCGAGCGCTGTTGGCAAGCGGGGTGTACTGAGCCCTTGTGAGGCAAACTGAGGAGCTACTTGATTGAGAAGTAGCGGCTCCAGTCTCGGAAACTGACATACGGCCGGGAGAGCGGTTTGCTGACCACATGTCCCTCCACATCTTCATCGAGTGACGCCTATGGAGCTGAGGATGACACGGCGAACGGTCGGTACAGTTGGGCCTTCATGGTCTGTTCGGGAGGAGTTTAGTTTAGACTGCTGCTAAGAGAGTCTGTAAGCTTCTGAAAGGTAGCGACAGTGATGTGGAGCCATGCCGACGCCAGTGCCATGGGCAGCTGCTTTAGTTTCTGAAATGGTTCAAATTCTGAGCACTATGGGACTTAACACTGAGGTCATCAGTCCCTTAGAACTTAAAACTACTTAAACCTAACGAGCCTAAGGACGTCACACACATCCATGCCAGAGGCAGGATTCGAACCGCAGCTCCGGACTGAAGTGCCTAGAACCGCTCGGTCACAGCGGCCGTCTTAATTTCTCGATTGAGGATTCATTGTGCGAACAGCCCTATCGTGGTGGCCCCACAGATTCTCGATATTGTGTAAATCCGGAGCGTACAGTAAACTCATCGTGGTGCCATTCGAGACACGCACGTAGACAGCGAACTGGGTGATAGGTTGCATTATCCCACTGGTAGAAGCCGTCGTGCCGAGGAGAAATAAACAGCATGTAGTGGTGGACATGATCCCCCAAAGATAGAAACATGTTTACGTTGATACATTATACCTTATGAAAGACCAGGTCACCCAGGCAAAGAAACGAAAACATTTTTCAGACTATAACGCTCTCTCATTGGGCCTGGAACGCTCTGAAGGTTGTTCCAGGGTGATTCTCCTGAAAAGGTCACCTGTCGCCACTTAGAGGACGTCCAACTGTGGCATTGGCGTGCAAGTTGCAGCCTTCATCGCCGATGAACAGCAGTCAGTGTGGGCGCATGAACAAGACGCCTGCTGTGGAGGCCCGTATGCAGCAACGATCGCTGAACGGTGAGGATACATTGTGGTAGCCCCTTGGTTCATCTGGGAGATCAGCTGCTCAACAGTCGCACGTCTATTCGTCTGTGCGCATACCAGAAACCGTCGTCGACTACGGCCCGTGGTGTACCACAGTTGCCTCGTTGCCGGTTTTGCGTAGCGCCATTTTGCCATACACAGTATACTTTAACCACGGTGCTATGCAAACTGTTTAAAAACTTAACCATTAAGAAAATTTTTCCACCTGTTCCCGAAAGCCTTGGACGTTAGATAAATCGCTCATTTTCCGTATTGCGAAAAAGACTGCCCTGTTTTTCCGCTTCCCAACGATACTCTTTAAACATCCTGCACTGCTAGTGCTGCCAGATGCCGTTTGTGAGTGGTTATTGCAAGTTGACGTCGAACATGGGTGGTGGTCAAATTGATGTTACTGGACTGTGTAATTATGTATTTACAGACCCTTTCTAGATTTGTAAAAATCTTTCTGTGACAAAATAGGCTACTTCAGGTCAGGACCGAGAGAGGTGGTGCAGTGGTTAGCTCACTGGACTCGGATTCGGCAGGACGATACTTCAAACCCGCGTCGGGCAACCCTGATTTAGGTTTTCCGTGATTTACCTAAATCGCTTCAGGGAAATACCGGGATGGTTCCTTTGGAAGGGCACGGCCGACTTCCTTGCCCATCCTTCCCCATCCTTCCCTAATCCGACGGGACCGATGACCTCGCTGTTTGGTCCCCTCTCTCAAATCAACTGACCAATCGATTTCAGAATAGACGTAAATTAAAAGAAACTCACTGCTATATTTATTACATCCGCTTATAAGAACCGTTGGAGACAGATCAGTTTGCACTTACAAGGGGAGGTAATGACGTTGGAATCACAGGTTTACTTCACACTTTGTACATCTTTCGTAGACAATTAAAACAGAATAATGTGCAAGTAGTAAGGTGGACAACTCTGGCAATTCCGAGAAAATTGCAAGGGAAATTTTACGCGTCTATTACGTGTCTTATGCATCTGTCCATAGGTGCCTCACGTTCAGAGTTCATGCTGGTCACGTGATCAGCGTTAGTGCTTCGTAAGACTAACATGTATGAAGCGAAGGATCGACTCCCAATCAAACTTTAATATATTTTTTTTATTTCGTCACTGGTCACATTATTTAAATTTCAACATGTCAACGAGTTGTGTTTTCCCTTAGAAACTCTGGACATTCCCTTTAAATGCGGGAAAACTGCATCCATTCCTTGTAGTAGATGCGTTTCAGTCTGTGTTTTCCAAGTGTATGTGACGAAGACCAGCTTGCAACGTGTGATGTCGAGAATACATGCGGCAAGTAACTTTACATTGCTCTTGTGGTCTGGCACATTGTGACTTACTGTATTACAGATTGTGAACAACGTCATTCACATAATTTTTTATCAACGTTTGACTTGGGCATTCCAACCCTGTCTCTCGTCACTGAAAGTTTAATTAAAAGTAATAAATGGTGAAATAAGATTTGAAACTCACTACAACTTGACGACAATCCACATGATTCTTTTTCATTATGTCACCTCTAAAATGTCATATAAATTAAATAATGTGACCAGTGAAGAAAGAAATATAGTTTTTCAGTTAGTGGTAGTAGGATTCGAACTGTCGTCTTGTGCACGCCCCGCTTACAACGCCCCATAACGACTTCTAACGGCCGAAAACTTCCCACAGATACATCAGTTAAATGACAGACGCATAAAACCTCTCTTGCTTTTTTCTCTGAATTACCGGAATAGTACACCTTGCTATTTGCAGATTATATTGTTTTAATGGCCGACTGAAGATATACAAAGTTTGAAGTGATTCCGCGATCCCAAGTCGTGGCCTCCTCTTGTTGGTTGATATTATGCTGATTTTTAAAGTAAAAGTTTCATAATTTTGATAGGTCATAAATGTCTTTCGAGGTTTTGACCTATTTTTTCTTAGTTCCCGTATCTATATATACTTGTTGTTCCTGATATTATAAAGGATTTGGATTTTGGACTGAAAGTGAGATTAGGCTTCGCCTCTTTTTTCCTAGATTTCCACTTGGTTGCGGTCGGCCCCACATTCCCCAACTTCTGTGCTTTCTTTCGTCGCTTACGATTGACCGTAGGAAATTGACGTCCATTGTGGACGTATTATCCAGTGGAGTCCGGAGCACTGCCCATCGCGTCACCATGAGCGACCTCCACCGCAGACATTTCTGTGTTGGTTGTTGTAAACCGTCCGATTTCGATTGTGATTGAAATGTCTCTTTGAGGGTCTGGTTGTTTACCATTTGTTGCCTCGCCTATACTAGTAGCAGCTGTATATTCAGATACACTACTGGCATGGGAGTCACTGTCAGGTAAAGGATCAGTGTCCTTCTTTCTAAATCAGCCTGACTTATCACGTATACCCTAAGACGGAGAGACACGTTCGACTGAAACATTTCGAACGTCGTCACTGTGTTCAGGCTTATTGTTAACTATCCCGGGATCATAAACAGCAACTGAATTACTTTCTGCTGTGGCACTGTTTGCCATCTGCGAGATCTGAAAATAAAGATTTTCGTTTAGTTAAGTTGAGTTCAAGAAAGAAATTCTATCTGGGACAGTCTTGCTTAAGGAGATCTGTTTCATTACATATGAAGCACGCTGGCAGCTACCCACTGTATGTAATGTATGCCTGAGAGCCCACGATGCGGATGTTAAACACACGTGCATTTGTCAAGTTGACTTCGGCTGGACTGACGGTAAACGTATCGATAGACTCTGTTGCTAATGTTAAATCACGGATGGCTCTCTCGCACTCGTGTACTAAGTTAGAGTAAATTTTGAAAGACTGGTTAAACTCGCTAGTATTCAATTGCACAGTGTCTACGTGATCCCTAGTTAGTTTCGTATATGTGGTTACCCTTCTCTGGATTTTGAGAGCTGTTGGCCGCTCGTTGTCCCTGTCAAATTCCAGTTTCACAATATTCTTCCGGGGGGGAATATTTCCATTGTTGTTTATGCTTTATACTAAATGGTTCAAATGGCTCTGAGCACTATGGGACTTAACATCTGAGGTCATCAGTCCACTAGAACTTAGAACTACTTAAACCTAACTAATCTAAGGACATAACACACATCCATGCCCGAGGCAGGATTCGAACCTGCGACCGCAGCAATCGCGCGGTTCCGGACAGAAGCGCCTAGAACCGCTCGGCTATCGCGGCCGGCATAATTTATACTGTTCCGCACACTTAGGAAAGCATAAAGATTACCACGCTTCGCGTAACGCAGGTGCGTAGTAGACGCTACGCCGGTCGACACCCATTACAACGACCTATAAACACTGGCTGTAGCACAAACAAGCAAACACCGCGTGACCGACTGCTACGGGCGATATGGCGGCATTGAGCTACCTCCTCAGAGATTTACGCTGAGGTAACAAAAGTCAAGGGATACCTCCTAATATCGTGTCGGACCTTCTGTGCTCAGGTTAGTGCAGCAGCTGGACTCATCAAATCGCTGGAAGTCCCCTGCATATATACTGAGACATGCTGCCCCTGCAGCCGTCCGCAGTTGCGAAAGTGTTTCCGGCGTAGGATTTGGTGCACGAACTAATCTTTCGATCACACCCCAGAAACATTCGATGGAATTCATTTCGGGAGAGCTGGGTGTCCAGATTGTTCTTCAAATCTGTCGCGAACAATTGTGGCTCAGTAACATGGCGCATTTTCATCCATACAAATTGCATGGTTATTTGGGAACCTCCAGTATATGAATAGCTGCAGACGGTCTCCAGGAAGGCGAACACAACCATCAATGTTCGGTTCATTAGGACCAGAGGACGCAGTCCAGCTCATGCAAACACCTGCCACATCAATACAGACCACGAACAGCTTGTATAGCGCCTTGTTGACAACCTGGGTCCTTGGCTTCGTGAGGTCTGTGCCCCACTCTAACCCTACCATCAGCTCTTACCAACTGAAATCGGGACTCATCTGACCAAGCCACGGTTCAACCGATACAGTCAAGAGCCCTGGAGAGACGCAGCAAGCGATGTCGTGCTGTTAGCAAAGGCGTTCGCATCGGTCGTCTGCTGGCATAGACCGATACGTTCGTCTTACATCCCACATTGATTTCTGTGATTATTTCACACAGTGTTGCTTGCTTGTTAGCAGTGACAACTCTACGTAAACGCTGCTGCCTTCGGTCGCTAAGTGAAGGCCTTAGGCCACTGTGTTGTCTGTGGTGAGAAGTAATGCCTGAAATGTGATATTATCGGCATGCACGTGACGCTATGTCTCTCGGAATACTGAAATCCCTAAGGATTTCCAAAATGGGTAGTCCCATGGGTCCAGTTCCGTCTACACTTTCAAGGTGAAAGTCTGTTAATTCTCCTTATGCAGCCATAATTATGCTGGGAACCTTTCTACATGAACGACCTGAGTACAAATGACAGCCCCGCCATTGCACTCTTCTTCTATACCTTGTGTAGGCGACACTACCGCCTATCGTCTCCTACCTTCCAAATTTCCTACAAATGTCTCAGCCATGTGTCCGCAGTATTCTGTGTAACAGGAGAGTTAGTCCCACAAGTTTCGCTGGAGAACTTCTGAGAAGTTTGGAAAGTGTGCTCTGAGGTTCTGGTGGAAGTAAATTTGTGAGGACGAGTCGTGTGCCGTGCAGTGGTATGCACTTCTCAGAGCATATGCCTCCGAAGGGAAAAGGGCCCAGGTTCGACTCCCGTTCTGGCAAATAGTTTTAATCTGCTAGTAAGTTTCATTTTGCTATAATATTCGTTTTAGAATTTTTTGGAAGGCTTGAGAAGAGATTAGCTTTGACACGTTGTGTTGTCATGAAATCTGTGTAATCGTTGACAATCATTTTATCGACAATTCTGTAATCACTCGTGAATCTGACTAGTGTGGTCTGATTTTTGAGATGTGAAGTTATCGAGGCTGGAGCAACTCCTGACCTTCTGGAAGCTTCAACAATCGATGGAGAAAGGTCGGACGTGGAGAGCGTAGATACTGTTTTGCTGGGGTTGACCTTTCGTGAGCGGCCAATTGTAGCGCACTATAAATTTTCGCCAGGATTTTGTCTTGTTACGCAAACCTAACTGCATCCGCTGTAGCTTTCCTTATTCAACTTGGGGGGGGGGGGGGGGGGGGGGGGGGAACTGACAGGCTTCTAATAACGTTTTGTGAGGTCATCATATTATTTGTGTGACATTCACTGATAATACAATGCTCAATTTTAAATCTATGTTGTCACTATGCTGGCTACCTTATTCAGTTATCCTTCTAATTATTTGGTTAATTCAAATTCTTTTATCAATTATTTATTTGCATTGTTGCAAGTTTTAAGTATGACCGGTGCTCGCAGGTACAACCATTCGATATAACAACGAGTGCTATTACAAGTACAAAAAGCGTAGTGGCCTCCATCCCGCTCATCAGACTTAGTGCCAAACAAGTGTTGAACGTGACGGACATCAGATGTAAAAGCATATGATTTTATTTCTGACATAAACTCACTCAGTACTTCAACAGCGGCGCCGATGAGGTTGTAGGTCACCTCGTCTTCGTAGATCTGTCTAACCAGAAACTGGCCGTCCATCACCACGTCGGCATTTTTCCTGCAACACAAAGTATCTTTAGAAATATTCCATGGAGATAAATTGATCACATGAAACAAACCGAACTGCAAAATAGATATGCAATTTCTTTTAGCACCAGAGAACAATAGTGGCATCGGTAAACAAACTTCTTCGCATCACACTATGCGTATGGGGTTCGTAACTTAACTAGGAAGCCACTGCTTTCGTAAACCAGGAACAGCAGCCTGAAGTGACTTCTGCATATACATAGGCAAATATTTACGGACGTAGTTGTTGTTGTTGTTGTGGTCTTCAGTCCTGAGACTGGTTTGATGCAGCTCTCCATGCTACTCTATCCTGTGCAAGCTTTTTCATCTCCCAGTACTTACTGCAACCCACATCCTTCTGAATCTGCTTAGTGTATTCATCTCTTGGTCTCCCCCTACGATTTTTACCCTCCACGCTGCCCTCCAATACTAAATTGGTGATCCCTTGATGCCTCAGAACATGTCCTACCAACCGATCCCTTCTTCTGGTCAAGTTGTGCCACAAACTTCTCTTCTCCCCAATCCTATTCAATACTTCCTCATTAGTTATGTGATCTACCCATCTAATCTTCAGCATTCTTCTGTAGCACCACATTTCGAAAGCTTCTATTCTCTTCTTGTCCAAACTATTTATCGTCCATGTTTCACTTCCATACATGGCAACACTCCATACGAATACTTTCAGAAATGACTTCCTGACACCTAAATCAATACTGGATGTTAACAAATTTCTCTTCTTCAGAAACGCTTTCCTTGCCATTGCCAGCCTACATTTTATATCCTCTCTACTTCGACCATCATCAGTTATTTTGCTCCCCAAATAGCAAAACTCCTTTACTACTTTAAGTGCCTCATTTCCTAATCTAATTCCCTCAGCATCACCCGACTTAATTAGACTACATTCCATTATCCTTGTTTTGCTTTTGTTGATATTCATCTTATATCCTCCTTTCAAGACACTGTCCATTCCATTCAACTGCTCTTCCAAGTCCTTTGCTGTCTCTGACAGAATTACAATGTCATCGGCGAACCTCAAAGTTTTTATTTCTTCTCCATGAATTTTAATACCTACTCCGAATTTTTCTTTTGTTTCCTTTACTGCTTGCTCAATATACAGATTGAACAACATCGGGGACAGGCTACAACCCTGTCTTACTCCCTTCCCAACCACTGCTTCCCTTTCATGTCCCTCGACTCTTATAACTGCCATCTGGTTTCTGTACAAATTGTAAATAGCCTTTCGCTCCCTATATTTTACCCCTGCCACCTTTAGAATTTGAAAGAGAGTATTCCAGTCAACATTGTCAAAAGCTTTCTCTAAGTCTACAAATGCTAGAAACGTAGGTTTGCCTTTCCTTAATCTTTCTTCTAAGATAAGTCGTAAGGTCAGTATTGCCTCACGTGTTCCAGTGTTTCTACGGAATCCAAACTGATCTTCCCCGAGGTTGGCGTCTACTAGTTTTTCCATTCGTCTGTAAAGAATTCGCGTTAGTATTTTGCAGCTGTGACTTATTAAGCTGATAGTTCGGTAATTTTCACATCTGTCAACACCTGCTTTCTTTGGGATTGGAATTATTATATTCTTCTTGAAGTCTGAGGGTATTTCGCCTGTTTCATACATCTTGCTCACCAAATGGTAGAGTTTCGTCAGGACTGGCTCTCCCACGGCCGTCAGTAGTTCCAATGGAATATTGTCTACTCCGGGGGCCTTGTTTCGACTCAGGTCTTTCAGTGCTCTGTCGAACTCTTCACGCAGTATCGTATCTCCCATTTCATCTTCATCTACATCCTCTTCCATTTCCATAATATTGTCCTCAAGTACATCGCCCTTGTATAGACCCTCTATATACTCCTTCCACCTTTCTGCTTTCCCTTCTTTGCTTAGAACTGGGTTTCCATCTGAGCTCTTGATATTCATACAAGTGGTTCTCTTATCTCCAAAGGTCTCTTTAATTTTCCTGTAGGCGGTATCTATCTTACCCCTAGTGAGATAGGCCTCTACATCCTTACATTTGTCCTCTAGCCATCCCTGCTTAGCCATTTTGCACTTCCTGTCGATCTCATTTTTGAGACGTTTGTATTCCTTTTTGCCTGCTTCATTTACTGCATTTTTATATTTTCTCCTTTCATCAATTAAACTCAATATTTCTTCTGTTACCCAAGGATTTCTACTAGCCCTCGTCTTTTTACCTACTTGATCCTCTGCTGCCATCACTACTTCATCCCTCAAAGCTACCCATTCTTCTTCTACTGTATTTATTTCCCCCATTCCTGTCAATTGCTCCCTTATGCTCTCCCTGAATCTCTGTACAACCTCTGGTTCTTTTAGTTTATCCAGGTCCCATCTCCTTAAATTCCCGCCTTTTTGCAGTTTCTTCAGTTTTAATCTACAGGTCATAACCAATAGATTGTGGTCAGAGTCCACATCTGCCCCTGGAAATGTCTTACAATTTAAAACCTGGTTCCTAAATCTCTGTCTTACCATTATATAATCTATCTGATACCTTTTAGTATCTCCAGGGTTCTTCCATGTATACAACCTTCTATCATGATTCTTAAACCAAGTGTTAGTTATGATTATGTTGTGCTCTGTGCAAAATTCTACCAGGCGGCTTCCTCTTTCATTTCTGTCTCCCAATCCATATTCACCTACTATGTTTCCTTCTCTCCCTTTTCCTACACTCGAATTCCAGTCACCCATGACTATTAAATTTTCGTCTCCCTTCACAATTTGAATAATTTCTTTTATTTCATCATACATTTCTTCAATTTCTTCGTCATCTGCAGAGCTAGTTGGCATATAAACTTGTACTACTGTAGTAGGTGTGGGCTTCGTATCTATCTTGGCCACAATAATGCGTTCACTATGCTGTTTGTAGTAGCTTACCCGCATTCCTATTTTCCTATTCATTATTAAACCTACTCCTGCATTACCCCTATTTGATTTTGTGTTTATAACCCTGTAGTCACCTGACCAGAAGTCTTGTTCCTCCTGCCACCGAACTTCACTAATTCCCACTAAATCTAACTTCAACCTATCCATTTCCCTTTTTAAATTTTCTAACCTACCTGCCCGATTAAGGGATCTGACATTCCACGCTCCGATCCGTAGAACGCCAGTTTTCTTTCTCCTGATAACGACATCCTCTTGAGTAGTCCCCGCCCGGAGATCCGAATGGGGGACTATTTTACCTCCGGAATATTTTACCCAAGAGGACGCCATCATCATGTAATCATACAGTAAAGCTGCATGCCCTCGGGAAAAATTACGGCTGTAGTTTCCCCTTGCTTTCAGCCGTTCGCAGTACCAGCACAGCAAGGCCGTTTTGGTTATTGTTACAAGGCCAGATCAGTCAATCATCCAGACTGTTGCCCTTGCAACTACTGAAAAGGCTGCTGCCCCTCTTCAGGAACCACACGTTTGTCTGGCCTCTCAACAGATACCCCTCCGTTGTGGTTGCACCTACGGTACGGCTATCTGTATCGCTGAGGCACGCAAGCCTCCCCACCAACGGCAAGGTCCATGGTTCATGGGGGGGGACGTAGTAATATAGAATAATTCTAATAAAGGATTCGATGAAATATGTGTCCATTGGTTAAGGAGATCCAACTCTTACAATGACAAGTAAACAAATACTCACAGAACGCAAACGATTAAGTTAAAAATAGTTTGCCGTAATTCTACCATTAACCGCAGCGCACTTCCGAATTTTCTTGACAACACCAAGTGCAGCTTTTATGAGGTCGTCTTGGCGTTCTTTTAATGACGGCAGCACTGTTCATAATCCTATCAGTTCGTCTGTTCTGAGTGTTGTTTCTTTACAGACCTCGTCTTTCAACCATCCTCAAAGACAGAAATCTAAAGCTTTTAGGTTCGGGTACTTTGGTGGCTAAGAAACTTGACCATATCTGCCGATTTATCTTCCGTGGAATGTTAGATGTAGATGATGTTTTCCCAGACCATTAGAATCTCAGAGGCACCGTCATGCTGAAAGAATGTACGTACCCTTTTAGCCAATGGATCTTCTTAAGTAATACTGGAAGCTCGTTTCCAAAACTTTACCAGAGGAGCCATCAAAGACGACGCGAAAACTTAAGAGGCAGCTCAGCTAATAGCCTACCATACTACGCGACACATTTACAGAGAAGCTCTTTTGAAAACGTGTCTCCACAAAGGCATGTAGCTTATCAGTGTGCTACCGATGTGAGGTACGGATATTATTCATACCGACACGAGTGAAAGCGATTCATCAATGAACAATATTAATCTGGTATTACTAGGGAGTTTACTTAATAATGGCAAAACACTTATCGTGTACCTTCATCTCCCCGAGGCATTAAATTTGCTGTAACTGATAATGACAGAGGCCGCTTGTAAGTAGTGTCCAAAACAACCATTCTCATAACAAAACTGCGGAGTTTTTCTCCTTGTCGGTTCCAAATGTCTTTGGGGGTACTGAATCCGAATTTCACGTTGGGTGCCTTGTCGGAGGTCAGCTCCACGACGAAAAACGCAAAAAACCTCAAACGTTTCCCACTTTTTCTGTTTTTTATTTATCTCGAGAACTATGCTTTCCGAAGTTGACTATACCAAATTAAAGTTGTTAAAGTAGACAAGTTTGGTTCTCTGACTCGTGGTGACGGTACTAGAGCGCGTAATGTTTTTAGTTCTTTTGCGAAATCGCTACAAACGCCCACTCCCACCTCTACAACTCGACGGATATATTGGTTATCAACACGAATCCCTACACTAGCTGAAAGCACATTAAATTTCCCGCAAGAGACCGTATACAAAATTCAGTTTTGTCTTAAGAGGCGAGGGAGCAAAGTGAAAATTACTATAAAAGCGTTCTGCGCCCTGTAGCCAAACGATCTCTCCCATCAGTCTCTCACTGGCACTATAGTTCCTGTGTGTTACACTTCAAAGATGTTGTTTTCAATCAATTGATTGAAAGCATGCCTGATGAATGCATCAATAAATTACGAGGGCTGTTAAGTAAGTAATGCTACACACTTTTTTTCTGAAAGCAGGTTGGTTTTATTCTGGATTGCGGTGCACCATATTATACCCTATTCTTTTGGCTACAAAACCATATATTTGAACATAATCTATGTTCAATATGACGACCTTACGCCATATTACTGGGATGACCCGTATACCCGCATGGTACCACTCCACTGGTGGTCTTCGAAGCCAACTTCTTGAAGCATCAAGAACCTCCATATCATCCACGCACAGCTTCATGTGGAGTACATCGTTCATTGGGCCAAATAGATGGAAGGTGCGAGATCCGGGATCTAGAGTGTATAAGGAAGAACAGTCCAATGGAGTTTCGTGAGCTCCTCTCGGATGTGCAGACTTGTGTGAAGATTGGCATTGTCACGGAGAAGTGTGCGCTGATATGAAATTTCCTGGCAGATTAAAACTGTGTGCTGGACCGAGACTCGAACTCGGGACCTTTGCCTTTCGTGGGGAATTACTCCATCGACAGCACACAGTTTTAATCTGATAGAAAGATTAATACTCTTTATGTTTTTCAATGATACTTAGACTTCGGTTAAGTATGTGACAAATCTCTGATCACTCTCGTAATAGCTAACACGGTTCCTCATCCACGGTGATTTTTTCCCAAGCCTCATAGTCTTACTCGTGACATAAAATCTTAAGTGTATTCTACAATACATTACATATACTGATACTTCACATCTCCATATCCAGAGGGGTGGACGAATGGTCACATAACGCTAACAAAAAGATATTTTTTCTTCACCGATTAAAGAGCTATGTACTTTTTAGTTGTAATTAAACTTTCGGTACTGAAAGAGCCCTCACGAAAAACGAGTGAACGTAGGACAATGAAACTTCGTGGAAATATTTATAAGAACGAATAAACCACTGGAAGAAACGCATTTTCAATTCCACATGAGAGGGTACCATTTGTCAATTGCTTACCATGTTTATGTTGCAGGTCGCAAATGTTGCTCAGTGTGACAACCATTCCCATCCACGACAGGACGGAACCGCACTAGGGATACTACTTTACAGCAGTTCTCAGAACTTTTCGATCGGTGGACGATTGAATGTTCAGTTATCGTGCTACAGCTCGTGCACTGCCGGTGTCTAGATCGTTCACCTCGTTCAGCATTTTCAGTCACGGCAACAGCACCTTCTTCAATAATTTGTGGCGCAGTTGGCCGTTGGCCACACATTGCATGCAGCATTCTCAGCCATGGCAACAACAGCATCTTGAACAATTTGTGGCGCAATTGGCCGTCGTCCTCTTCCAGGAGCAATCCCCAAATCGCCAGTTAATTCGAACGTCCGAATCGTTTTCTTCAACCCCAGTGAGGAGAGAGGGTCTTTCCGTATTTCTTCATGGCGTCGATGGTCCCGAAGAGCAGTATCACTACTGCTGTTGTCTTGATAGTACAGCCTTACGAATAAAACCATGCTCACCTTGTCCAGCCCCCTGCTGACTGTCTGCAACTGTAATGCACACTGTTTCTTATGTTTCAACCATTCGTCGGTGTACCAGTACTGGCGCCTACTGGCGAATCTTGATGCAAACATTGCTATCAAAACAAGTCCTACATCACGCACTCTGAACACTATTCCTGTAAAGTTGTGTACCGATAGAATCAATAGATTTTCCGTCTATACTGAAGAGCAGCACACAAGCAAACATCATAAAAGATGCTCTTATAAATATTTACATCTGATAACGAGAATAAATTCGCGAAATGCGTCGTGCTAAGCATAAGAAAAACCGTAAATGGAGGAGTATTGCATTATGGAACTCATGAATGACACAGTTGCGCGCTTTCCAAAAACATCGATTATGTCGAATGCAGTATAGAAGGGCGTACTGCAAACCAGCGTCTCCGAATTTCTTATGTAGATCCTCTTAGATCCTCCTTAGAAAAAAATTATATTCTACATCTATATTCTTCATGTCTACATATTTACGACTACTGGCCATTAAAATTGCTACACCAATAAAAAATGCAGATAATAAACGGGTATTCATTGGACAAATATACTATAACTGACATGTGATTACATTTTCGCACAATTTGGGTGCATAGATCCTGAGAAATCAGTACGCAGAACAACCACCTCTGGCCGTAATAACGGCACTGGTACGCCTGGGCATTGAGTCAAACAGAGCTTGGATGGTGTGTACAGGTACAGTTGCCCATGCAGCTTCAACACGATACCACAGTTCATCAAGAGTAGTGACTGGCGTATTGTGACGAGCCAGTTGCTCGGCCACCATTTTCAATTGGTGAGAGATCTCGAGAATGTGCTGGCCAGGGCAGCAGTCGAACGTTTTCTGTATCCAGAAATGCCCGTACAGGACCTGCAACATGCGGTCGTGCATTATCCTGCTGAAATATAGGGTTTCGCAGGGATCGAATGAAGGGTAGAGCCACGAGTCGTAACACATCTGAAATGTAACGTCCACTGTTGAAATGTAACGTCCACTGTTCAAAGGGCCGTCAACGCGAACAAGAGGTGACCGACACGTGTAACCAGTGACACCCCATACCATCACGCCGGGTGATACGCCAGTATGGCGATGACGAATACACGCTTCCAAAGTGCGTTCACCACGATGTCGCCAAACACGGATGCGACCATCGTGATGCTGTAAACAGAACTTGGATTCACCCGAAAAAATGACGTTTTGCCATTCGTGCACCCAGGTTCGTCGTTGAGTACACCATCGCAGGCGCTCCTGTCTGTAATGCAGCGTCAAGAGTAACCGCAGCCATGGTTTCCGAGCTGATAGTCCATGCTGCTGCAAACTTCGTCGAACTGTTCGTCCAGATGGTTGTTGTCTTGCAAACGTCACCATCTGTTGTCTCAGGGATCGAGACGTGGCTGCACGATCCGTTACAGCCATGCGGATAAGATGCATGTCATCTCGACTGCTAGTGATACGGGGCCATTGGGATCCAGCACGGCGTTCCGTATTACCCTCCAGAACCCACGGATTCCATATTCTGCTAACAGTCATTGGATCTCGACCAACGCGAGCAGCAGTGTCGTGATACGATAAACTGCAACCGCGATAGGCTACAATCTGACCTTTAACAAAGTCGGAAACGTGATGGTACGCATTCCTCCTCCTTACACGAGGCATCACAACAACTTTTCACCAGGCAACGCCGGTCAATTGCTGTTTGTGTATGAGAAATCGGTTGGAAACTTTCCTCATGTCAGCACGTTATAGGTGTCGGCACCGGCGCCAACCTTGTATGAATACTCTGAAAAGCTAATCATTTGTATATCACAGCATCTTCTTCCTGTCGGTTAAATTTCGAGTCTGTAGCACGTCATCTTCGTGGTGTAACAAATTTAATGTCCAGTAGTGTATTTACCAACATAGTCACCCTGGCGATTAACACATTTCTCACAACGAGCGATCAGTTCGTTGATAGCGACACTGTAGAATGTTTGACTTTGTTGACGGATCCGCAATATCACGTATTCTTGCACCATTTTATCACTTCGAAATTCCTTCAAGTAGTTCCTTACGATTTGGAAACTGATGAAAATCGAATGGGGCCAAGACAGGACTTTATGAGGGGGGGGGGGGGGGGGGGGTTGATCGATGACAGTGAACTTAAGGTGTCCGATTGTTGCAGACGACGTAGCGCTCATGTCTGGTCTGGCATAGTCGTGCTGAATGAGAGGGTGTTCCGTGAGTGCTGTTTTTCACACACGTACATACTTACGGTACGTGCCTCTATGTTACACGCTACAATTTGGAACCCTCTAGCGACAGAAAGCTGCAAATAGGTAGATATAAGGAATGCGAGTGTAGAGTGCTAGTAAGGTTTGTTTTATTTAAAAACGCTTAAGAGTTATCTCATAAAATATTCGGAGACATTACATTTCAGTACGATCTCGTATGTGTTGATTGTATGTGGCAAAATGGCACAGTTGCGCAGGAGGGCTTCCAAATGTAGACAGCAGTAAGATCCGTCAGTAAACAAATGAATGAGACAAATGAATGAGAAAAATAAGTAGCATACTAGTTGTTAAGAGTGAATAATCACACGAGAAAACATTTCCTTCCCGATTTCCCGCCTCAGGACCGTCGATACGGATGGAGCGGCAGTAGTCGGACAACACGGTGGTACTCAGTTTGCCCTGAAAAGGCCTTTCCGTTTCCGAAACGTACTGGTGGAACCATTCATGTTAGTCAATAAGGGCACGAATGTGATCCGGGAAGAATTCCAAACGATCATTCAAGAAATGTAAACTCAAATGGCATTTTACATCACTAAAAGTGTTAGGATCTCTATATTTCCTATGTTTGCCTGTAAAGGTTTTATAGACAGTTGTAAAAGACAGCCATGCCACTCCTTCAACATGAAACTTCAAGAAAATATTTATCTGACACTATCGCCGTAAACTGCGATTCCGCCATGTTTAGATGATAGAGTTTTGAACTGGTTTTGGGAAGAGACATTGATGTTTTTGTTTTCATAACGAACGAAGTTATACATGAAACGTTAAAAAATCATGTCTTGTAACGAATGTATTGGTGTAATCAGACAAATGTGATATCTTAGCTTCACTAAATCACGTAATTGTACGTTAAATGTGGGATGCCATTTAAATCAACCTCAACATTTTAATACTTTTTTCTGGTCTATTAATTTTTTCGGTTTGTACCCGTGGTCTAGGGGTAGCGCCTTTGATTCATAATCAAAACGTCTTCGGTCCCGGGTTCGATCCCCGCCACACCCTAAATTTTGATAAATAATCAGCATTGGAGGCCGAAGACTTCCGGCATAAGAAGTCAGCATCATTCTGCCAACGGCCTTGTCAAAGAGGGCGGAGGAGCGGATAGATGTTCTGGGCACTTTCTTGTCCTAGGGGTGGGAAATTGCCCCTAAAGGCGGAAGAATCAGCAATGATCAACGACATGAGGATGCAGAAGGCAATGGAAACAACTGCATTAAAGACACGTAACGTGTAAGCACAGGACATGTGGCCTGTAATTGAAGAAGTGTCATGATGATCTCTCCATTGGCAAAAGATTCCGGAATAGTCCCCCATTCGGATCTCCGGGAGGGGACTGCCAAGGGGGAGGTTACCATGAGAAAAAGATTGAATAATCAACGAAAGGATAACGTTCTACGAGTCGGGGCTTTGAATGTCAGAAGCATGAACATGGTAGGGAAACTAGAAAATCTGAAAAGGGAAATGGAAAGGCTCAATCTAGATATAGTAGGGGTCAGTGAAGTGAAGTGGAAGGAAGACAAGGATTTCTGGTCAAATGAGTATCGGCTAATATCAACAGCAGCAGAAAACGGTATAACAGGTGTAGGATTCGTTATGAATAGGAAAGTAGGGCGGAGGGTGTGTTACTGTGAACAGTTCAGTGACCGGGTTGTTCTAATCAGAACCGACAGCAGACCATCACCGACAACGATAGTTCAGGTATACATGCCGACGTCGCAAGCTGAAGATGAACAGATAGAGAAAGTGTATGAGGATATTGAAAGGGTAATGCAGTATGTAAAGGGGGACGAAAATCTAATAGTCATGGGAGACTGGAATGCGGTTGTAGGGGAAGGAGTAGAAGAAAAGATTACAGGAGAATATGGGCTTGGGACAAGGAATGAAAGAGGAGAAAGACTAATTGAGTTATGCAACAAGTTTCAGCTAGTAATAGAGAATACCCTGTTCAAGAATCACAAGAGGAGGAGGTATACTTGCAAAAGTCCGGGAGATACGGGAAGATTTCAATTAGATTACATCAAGGTCAGACAGAGATTCCGAAATCAGATACTGGATTGTAAGGCGTACCCAGGAGCAGATACAGACTCAGATCACAATATAGTAGTGATGAAGAGTAGGCTGAAGTTCAAGACATTAGTCAGGAAGAATCAATACGCAAAGAAGTGGGATACGGAAGTACTAAGGAATGACGAGATACGTTTGAAGTTCTCTAACGCTATAGATACAGCAATAAGGAATAGAGCAGTAGGCAGTACAGTTGAAGAGGAATGGACATCTCTAAAAAGGGCCATCACGGAAGTTGGGAAGGAAAACATAGGTACAAAGAAGGTAGCTGCGAAGAAACCATGGGTAACAGAAGAAATACTTGAGTTGATTGATGAAAGGAGGAAGTACAAACATGTTCCGGGAAAATCAGGAATACAGAAATTCAAGTCGCTGAGGAATGAAATAAATAGGAAGTGCAGGGAAGCTAAGACGAATTGGCTGCAGGAAAAATGTGAAGACATCGAAAAAGATATGATTGTCGGAAGGACAGACGCAGCATACAGGAAAGTCAAAACAACCTTTGGTGACATTAAAAAAAGCAACGATGGTAATATTAAGAGTGCAACGGGAATTCGACTGTTAAATGCAGAGGAGAGAGCAGATAGGTGGAAAGAATACATTGAAAGCCTTGGAGGACTTACGGTCAAATAAGGCAGAAGGGATAGATAACATTCCATCAGAATTTCTAAAATCATTGGGGGAAGTGGCAACAAAATGGCTCTGAGCACTATGGGACTCAACTTCTGAGGTCATTAGTCCCCTAGAACTTAGAACTAGTTAAACCGAACTAACCTACGGACATCACAAACATCCATGCCCGAGGCAGGATTCGAACCTGCGACCGTAGCGGTCTTGCGGTTCCAGACTGCAGCGCCTTTAACCGCACGGCCACTTCGGCCGGCTAAGTGGCAACAAAACGACTATTCACGTTGGTGTGTAGAATATATGAGTCTGGCGATATACCATCTGACTTTCGGAAAAGCATCATCCACACAATTCCGAAGACGGCAAGAGCTGACAAGTGCGAGAATTATCGCACAATCAGCTTAACAGCTAATGCATCGAAGCTGCTTACAAGAATAATATACAGAAGAATGGAAAAGAAAATTGAGAATGCGCTAGCTGACGATCAGTTTGGCTTTAGGAAAAGTAAAGGGACGAGAGAGGCAATTCTGACGTTACGGCTAATCATGGAAGCAAGGCTAAAGAAAAATCAAGACACTTTCATAGGATTTGTCCCTGGATAAAGCGTTCGACAATATAAAATGGTGCAAGCTGTTCGAGATTCTGAAAAAAGTAGGGGTAAGCTATAGGGAGAGACGGGTCATATACAATATGTACAACAACCAAGAGGGAATAATAAGAGTGGACGATCAAGAACGAAGTGCTCGTATTAAGAAGGGATTAAGACAAGGCTGTAGCCTTTCGCCCCTACTCTTCAATCTGTACATCGACGAAGCGATGATGGAAATAAAAGAAAGGTTCAGGAGTGGACTTAAAATAAAAGGTGAAAGGATATCAATGATACGATTCGCTGATGACATTGCTATCCTGAGTGAAAGTGAAGAAGAATTAAATGATCTGCTGGACGGAATGAACAGTCTAATGAGTACACAGTATGGTTTGAGAGTAAATCGGAGAAAGACGAAGGTAATGAGAAGTAGTAGAAATGAGAACAGCGAGAAACTTAACATCAGGATTGATGGTCACGAAGTCAATGAAGTTAAGGAATTCTGCTACCTAGGCAGTAAAATAACCAATGACGGACGGAGCAAGGAGGACATCAAAAGCGGACTCGCTATGGCAAAAAAGGCGTATCTGGCCAAGAGAAGTCTACTAATATCAAATACCGGCCTTAATTTGAGGACGAAATTTCTGAGGATGGACGTCTGGAGTACAGCATTGTATGTTAGTGAAACATGGACTGCGGGAAAACCGGAACAGAAGAGAATCGAAGCATTTGAGATGTGGTGCTATAGACGAATGTTGAAAATTAGGTGGACTGATAAGGCAAGGAATGAGGAGGTTCTACGCAGAATCGGAGAGGAAAGGAATATGTGGAAAACACTGATAAGGAGAAGGGACAGGATGATAGGACATCTGTTAAGACATGAGGGAATGATTTCCATGGTACTAGAGGGAGCTGTAGATGGCAAAAACTGTAGAGGAAGACAGAGATTGGAATACGTCAAGCAAATAATTGAGGACGTAGGTTGCAAGTGCTACTCTGAGATGAAGAGGTTAGCACAGGAAAGGAATTCGTGGCGGGCGGCATCAAAGCAGTCATTTCGTGGCGGGCCGCAACAAACCAGGCAGTAGACTGATGACAAAAAAAAAAGTTTTCTTTGTTCTCAAGTAAGAAAGATAATCACTGTTAATGTTGAGACAGTGTGGAGAGAGATAATAATAGTTACAACTATCTGTTTATACAATCCTGACCATCCGATGCATACTTATTGATGAAGAGGCAGTAAAAAAGGTGTCCATAACAGACACAAAAATGTGTGAGAATTCCCAAGGGACCAAACTGCTGAGGTCATCGGTCCCTAGACTTACACACTACTTAAACTAACTTACGCTAAGAACAACATACACACCCATGCTCGAGAATAGACACACTACCTGTAGGTATGGTAGTTTGTGATAAGATTATTTGTGACATGTCAACGAGCACACTATGTAGACGAATTTATGCCCACACAATTATATAATACAGAATTGACCATTATGTAACACAAGAGGCGGGAAGTATTGTATTGTCCGTAGAGACGCAAAAGCAGCAGAATGGGTCTCTCAGGAGAGATCATGACCTCCTGAAATCCATCAGCGACATTCCAACCCTTCTAGCTGTCCAAGTAGAATGTTGGTGATGTGGTTGTGAAGTGAATACGCAAAGGAACAACCGCAACAGAACAGAGATCAGGAGAAATGATGTACATACGGAGAGGAACCGACGCGCATTGCGGAGAGAGGCTATGAAGTTACCTCATAAAATCAGCAGAAGAAATCCTGTTACCTCCAAAGTGATAAAAACAGTCCAGCTATCACAATGACTGTGCACAGGGAGTTAAAAATAGTGGGGTACAATGGTCGAACAACTCCTTATGAGTCACATATTTCTGCAGTCAATGCTTATCGACACTTGAGATTATGTAAAGAGCTACGTCGCTAGACAGTGGAGTGATGAGTCACGGTACTCCATTTGGCAATCTAATGCAATGGTTTGGGTTTGGTGAATGCCTGGAGAACACTGCGTGCAATCATATGTAGTGTCAACAGTGAAGTAGGTGTAAGGTTGTGTTACGGTATAGAAGTGCTTTTGTGGTTAAGTTGTGGTACCCTCATTGTGCTTAAGAAAACGCTGCATGCGGAAAGATGTACCCACATTTGGAACATTGTGTACTGCATGCAGTAGTGGAACAGTTCGGAGACTATAACTGTCTGTAACAGAATGACATTGCACCCTGTCTTTAAGCAGTATGTGTCCGCAGTTTGTGGACAAAAATTCCTGAAATAGGTAGGCCTGCGCAGAGTCACGGCCTGAACCCAATGGAACGAGTAATAGTCCTCATGAAGGAGAATAGTTGACACATTGCATATTATTTACGCTAATAGTTGTTCGGATGCAGTGGATCAGATACAGTAAGTTTCTACACTCTCTAAGCCTTAATTTTTCTGTCGGTTCAATTTAAATTGCGAAATGTGTTTATTTAGGGCGTGAATGCAAAAAAAGTGTTTCCGTATGTAACCGCGTCTTGGGTGTACAGGTACGAGGAATACACTGTGAATCTCTGACCATGTTGTAAAGTAAAGTATTTTCATTAAAACGAGGTAGAAATAGACTTACGTGGAAGATATCTCTCTTTCTATGTGTGTGTGTGTGTGTGTGTGTGTGTGTGTGTGTGTGTGTGTCAAACTCCAGTATTCACTTGTACTGTAGTGTCATTTCATTACGATGGAATACTGTGTCACCTATAATATTTCAGGTTTCAAGTTACTGAAAGCAATATTCTCGATTCAAGAACTTTTGTGAATTACTTGCCAGAAGCTATGACTTAACAGGATAATGATAGTAAAACGGCGCACGTCAAGAGGAAATTGCTGAGGACGTATAGCTCTAGAAGATCGTATTGAAAAGAAATCTTTAATGACACACTTTGGCACTCACTTCAGTCGCCTCAATTAACATGGTTAACTACACTAACTGTATTAGCTGATAACGTTACTCTGAAAATTCAAAAAATATCTCTTGTGTGTGTAACGTCAGTGATGCAAGTGCCTTCCAGTTCTGTGTGATTGGTATTTTCGTTTTCTTTCTCAACCATTATTTTTGTCTTTTTGACGGTGATACCAATCAAAATTGGTATCTGTCCAAAAGATACGGTCTGTAAGCATTCTACACGTTTATAGACGCCTGTTACATTGTTTGTACATGTTTGAGTCCATGCTTTGTGCACGAGTGTGTGTGTGTGTGTGTGTGTGTGTGTGTGTGTGTGTGTGTGTGTGTGTGTATGTATGTGTATGTGTGAGTGTGCCTGTGTGTGTGTGTGTGTGTGTGTGTGTGTGTGTGTGTGAGTGTGAGAGAGAGAGAGAGAGAAAGAGAGTGCGTGTGCGTGTGTATGTGTGTGTGCATGTGTGTGAGAGAGAGAGAGACAGAGAGGTATGTGCCAATGTGACACTATGCTCTCCTAATTATCACGTGCGCCTCTGCTTCTTTTGTCTGGCATGGAATGGTTTACGTGACCGATTCTGTACTTGTAGCATACAGTGATTTTTATGTTCCACTAAGCCACTGATATTATTGCAAATAGATTGTACGATACTGATTTAAAGCTCACATTCTTGCTTCACATCACATTTTTTTATTCGCTTTGTGTACGTGAAAACTGGAAAACAGCAAAATACACTACTGTTTACAAACATCTATCGCAATGTAAATTATGTAAGGCTTGTTGACTCAGGAGAGTAATTAAAATATATGGTTACAAAATTAAGCAGGAAAGGGAACTATCGTGGCCTGTGTAATGTGAAGAAGCTCAAGAAAACTACATTAACAACACAGGTTCTTAATTACAGGCCGACATCAATTCTATTCTAAATATAACTATGCAAAAACCGTGCAAATTTAGTGCCGCTGTAGCAGAACATCCTGTGGAAATATGGCAATTGGAAAACATATTTGTGGAATTCGTTACTTACTTTATTTTTTCCCATGTTTCCTCGCCAAACGTTTTCAGTACCAGCAATTCCAGAGCGTAGTTCACGAAACCATACTGGAATAAAGAAGAAAGTTGAACTTGGTTTAGTTTTTTTAACTACGCAGGGGTCTAAGCATAACTTCAATGTTCAGTTTATTACATTGCTAACACTATGGACAATTGAGACGCTAGGCTTTTTAAGGTAATAAGATTTACAAAGCACGTAGCTACTAATTTCCTTTGCATGCAAACTTTGAGATGTTTCCATTGGATTGTTGTAATTTTTTGTAGTCAGTAGTAAATGAAGTAAGTGTTAGCTTTATTACGTCTTGTACTTTTATTTCCTCCCAAGGATTGAGTAATCTGTGTTGTGTTCCCGATCATGTGTTGCAGCCCTAATTGTGTCGTACACTACGACAACGATCTGCATTGAAGTTTAAAGAACTGGGAAAACACTTGAATAAATTACAGAGGAATAGGCAGTAAAAGGCCGTGCATTTTTGCAGCAATCTCCAGATTTTACTGATAACTGGTGTCTAATTTGATGTTATACATAGGAAGAGTGACATTCGCCTCAATTACCATGTCGAGTGATGTTACGTAGCACAGCAGGACAGTGGTTTGCGCTGCGGGTTGCCTCCCTGCGGCCGGTAAGGGGCGACTGAGCGCAGTCGCGTGGCTGTCGATATCTGGCCGCCGCTGGTGGCCTCTCTCGGCGCTTCAGCAGTCTCCTGCCGGCGCCGACAGGTGGCAGGAGAGGCTGAAACTGCGGGGCAGCCTGAATTAGCCGTTCGTATCTGGCGTAATCTGGCTACTCGAGACTGTTCTAGAAATATTCCATGGACATAAAATTTTCATCTTCTTACACTCGTTCTAAAATTGAAGCTATACCTTGGTGTCCCATGACAATTTCTGACAGTCATGTATTTCTTTCACCGGAGTCCTATTAACGACATAGATTGCAATGTCGTTTATTCTACTGTAGAAACACCTGTCTCGGCCTTCATACTATACAGAGATCAAATTCAGAAATAACTACTTGCTGGTCAGCTCCTTTAATACACTTTTGTGGCTGCCCACCCGGTTTCCTGAACTACTACGATTCATCAACTCCGTTTCAACCAGTCTACATATACAACCAACAAGTGGCTGCTTAAAATAATCCCTTCCAACAAACCATCGTAATTATAGGGCAAATATTCACCATTTTCCATCCTCTGAGACCTCTAAATATTTGTCACATATTTACTGATTAAGAGAGACACAAAACAGCTGATACACTAGCTTCCAAAATAGGACATCTGACTTATGATGTCTAGAGTGGGGTTATAGAATGGTTAAGTTCTACAACTACCTCTACATCTACATGCATACTCTGTGAACCACTGTGAATTGCATGGGAGAGGGTCCACTGTAACAGTTATTAGGCCTTATTCCTATTCTATTCATGTACGAAGCGCGGGAAAAATGATTGTTAAATGCTTCTGTGCCTGATTAAACTAATCTTAACCTCACGATCCCTGTGGGAGCGATATGTGGGAGCTGTAGTATACACTAGAGTCTTGCTAAATCGGCCATTCCTCGCACGTATGGTTGCCGGATTAGCGGAAGCGCCGGTTTGTTGAGAGTGTCTAATATTTAGTATAACACATATGTATTGTATTTTATCAAATCAAAAGATGCATTCCTTTTTAGAGAAAACTTAGTCCTTGAATGTGTTCACTATGAAACATGTCCCAAAGTTTTGGTTGTCACCATGATGATACGCGACGGTAGTATGCTTTGTCACGCAACGGCTTTAAAAGCATTTCATAGGTTCTGCCATGTTTCTGATTGTTGCATAATGTACTCCAGGAAGACGTCTCCAGCTTCAACACCAGCGGTTTGAGGTAGCCTAATGTTCTCCTTCTATGTCCTCTTCTTCATGAGTCTCATCGTAACTTTTCTGCTGAAGTTTGATCGTAAATAGTTGCTCATCCAACAATGTTGCCAGCAACAATGGTTTTCTGTGAAGAACCTAATTTCAGTTTATATCTAATTTTAGTTTCTGCTTGAGGTCTAGCATAACGTGTTTCCCTTTAGAAGCCACGATAATAATCTGTAAGGAAGCCTTAATTTCGAAGCGTACAGGAGTGTTGAACATTATAATCAATTAACAAAGTCGTTGCAGACGGAATTTCATTATTGTAGATGTCATTTCAGGTTGAACGACTAGAAGCAGGAAGTGTGTCGGATTACTGAGCGGCTGGACTACTGAGGGCCGTATTAGCGAGAGTTTAGTGTATTAATTGGAATTTCATGAGTAGAGGTTCTCGGAATTTTTTCCTTCTATCTTCAAGAGTCTGCCAATTTAACTGCTTCAGCGTATTTTTGACACTCTCCCATCTGTCAAACAAACCTATAACCACTTCTGCTATCCTTCTCCATATACGTTCAGTATCCCCTGTCAGTCCTGTTTTGTTATGGTCCCACACACTTGAGCAATATTCTAGGATAGGTCGCATGTGATTTGTAAGCAATCACCTTTGTGGACTGATTGCATTTCCCCAGTATTCCACCAACAAACCGAAGTATGTTATCTACGTTATCCGTGACTGAGACTATGGTCCTTCCACTACTTGTCTCTACTAAATGTTACACCCAAGCATTTGTATGTGTTTGCAGATTCCTGCTGTGACTTCTTAGTATTATATTGATAGAATTTTAGGATTTTTAGTTTTGTGAAGTGCACACTTTTACGTTTATTTACACTTAAAGCACGCTGCCGATCATTGCAGCACTTTGAAATCTTAACAAGGAGTGACTGAATGTTTGTACAGCATCGTTCAGACTGTATTTCGTTGTAAATACCTGCACCATCTGCGAAAAGTTTGAGATTACACTTAATATTGTACACAAGCTCGTTAATATGCAATACGAACAGCAAGGGAACCAACACATTTCCCTGGGGTACACCCGAAGATACTTCTACATATCTCGATGAATCTCCATCCAAGATGACCAATTGCATCCTCCCTACCAAGATATCCTCAATCCAGTGACATATTCCGCCTGACTCATCGCATGATCGTACTTTTGATCGCAAAAGTAAGTGTGGTGCTGAGTCAGATGTTTTTTGGAGATCGTGAAATACTGCAGCTATCTGACTTACTTTATCAATGGCTTTCAGGATGTCAGGTGAGAAAACTGCGAGTTGTTCACATTATCTTTGTTTTCGAAATTCAAGCTGGTTCGCATGGAGTAGGTCGTTCTGTTCGAGGTACATAATTATGTTTGAGCTCAGAATTTATTCTAAGATCCTATAATAAATGGATGTCAAGGATACTGAACAGTAGTTTCGTAGATTATTTCTGTTGACAGGTGTGACTTGTACTTCCATTTGGCTACTGACCTGTTTTTGTTCGAAAAATTTACTTCATATTATGGTTACTAGAAGGGCTAACTCAGCCGCAAATTGGGTATATAATCTGACAGGGTTTCCATCGGCTGCTGGAGATTTGTTCAATTTTACCCCTCCTGTTGGGTATATATCTGTTCAGTGCATGGTCAACTATTCTTTTAAACTGGAACCATAGTTCCTCTATATTCTCCTGTCCAGAGATAAAAATTCCTGGTTCCTGACGGAGGTACGACACTACTGTTTCTCTGTCTAGTTTGCTGAAAATATAAATTTCTCTGTTTGTTTTAGTTGGCCTTTGAGATTTGGTATTCATTGAGAAGCTGTACTGTTCGTATGCTACACTACTGGCCATTAAAATTGCTACACCACGAAGATGACGTGCTACAGATGCGAAATTTAACCGACAGGAAGAAGATGCTGTGATATGCAAATGACTAGCTTTTCAGATCATTCACACAAGGTTGGCGCCGGTGGCGACACCTACAACATGCTGACGTGAGGAAAGTTTCTAATCGATTTCTCATACAAAAACAGCAGTTGACCGGCGTTGCCTAGTGAAACGTTGTTGAGATGCCTCGTGTAAGGAGGCGAAATGCGTACCATCACGTTTCCGACTTTGATAAAGATCGGATTGTGGCCTATCGCGATTGCGGTTTATCGTATCGCGACAATGCTGCTCGCGTTCGTCGAGATCCAATGACTGTTAACAGAATAGGGAATCGGTGGGTTCAGGAGGGTAATACGGAACGCCATGCTGGATCCCAACGGCCTCACATCACTAGCAGTCGAGACGACAGGCATCTAACCTCACAGCTGTAACGGATCGTGCAGCCACGTCTCGATCCCTGAGTCAACAGATGGGGACGTTTGCAAGACAACAACCATCTGCACGAACAGTTGACGATGTTTGGAGCAGCATGGACTATCAGTTCGGAGACCACGACTGCGGTTACCCTTGACGCTGCATCACAGACAGGAGCGCCTGCGATGGTGTACTCAACGACGAACCTGGGTGCACGAATGGTAAAACGTCATTTTTTCGGATGAATGCAGGTTCTGTTTACAGCATCATGATGGTCGCATCCGTGTTTGGCGACCTCGCGGTGAACGCACATTGGAAGCGTGTATTCGTCATCGCCATACTGGCGTATCACCCGGTGTGATGGTATGGGGTGCCATTGGTTACACGTGTCGGTCACCTCTTGTTTGCATTGACGGCAATTTGAACAGTGGACGTTACATTTCAGATGTGTTCCGACCCGTGGCTCTACCCTACATTCGATCCCTGCGAAACCCGAGATTTCAGCAGGATAATGCACGACCGCACGTTGCAGGTCCTGTGCGGGCCTTTTTGGATACAGAAAATGTTCGATTGCTGCCCTGGCCAGCACATTCTCCAGTCCTCTCATCAACTGAAAACGTCTGGTCAATGGTGGCCGAGCAACTCGCTCATCACAATACGCCAGTCACTACTCTTGATGAGCTGTGGTATCATGTTGAAGCTGCATGGGCAGCTGTACCTGTGCACGCCATCCAAGCTCTGTTTGATTCAATGCCCAGGCATATCAAGGCCGTTATTAGGGACAGAGGTGGTTGTTCTGGGTACTGATTTCTCAGGATCTATGCACCAAAATTGCGTGAAAATGTAATCACATGTCAGTTCTAGTATAATATATTTGTCCAATGAAAACCCGTTTATCATCTGTATTTGTTCTTAGTGTAGCAATTTTAATGGCCAGTATTGTAGATTGAAGGCCTTGCGTTGGTTATATAACAGACCATTTAATGCTAATTTGTGGTAGCACAAGAAGAATCTACGCAGAATAATACGCTCACCCAATGGGCATTTGGATCTAAAATGCTTTTGAATTGTTTTTATTTTACTAGTCACACCTTCTTAGTCCTCTCTTATCCTTCCCATGAAGAACAGTGAATGAAAGTGTGATTGTTTGGGTTGTAGAAAAGATAGAAATATCCAGAGATGATTAGAAAGTGGTGGTTTTGCGAAAGCAATCTGTGGGCAAGGTTGAGAAAAGTGGTTTGCAGCGGTTTGCACAACGTAGCAGTATTCAGAAGGCGTCAGATTGCTCCGTCAATGGAAGACTTCAACTCCCCCTCCCCCCCCCCTCCCCCCAATACGGCCAGTAGTTCAAACTATCCTCGGTGTGAGTAATTTTAGGCGCTGTTTAGTTGGAGGGCGCAGAGTGCCGATTCTACACGTCGGGTGTACTGGTACGGTCAGAAAACGAAGTGAGAAATTAGCTGCATTACCTTCCATCAAGCTAGAAACGTATTAGCTAAAGGCAACCAAAACAGGAAATTTTTTGTTTTTCTACAATTTGGATGACTGTAATAGTGCAGCTGTAGTGCTGCCTCTCAGTGTGACACATTGGTGTTTAGAAATCAGTAGTTAAGACTTCTTCAGATAAAAGATGGGATAAAATGATTAATTCCTATTTACGGTTGATAAATTTTATTTGGTTTTGATTGTCTTGAGGGCACTTACCACTTAATCGCATGAAGGACTCTTTTGCGGCTACGGGCGTACGTGTATGCCCGGCAGACAGAAAGACCAGTCCGCTAACGGCGTAGATGTATGACCAACGGGCGTGAACTGCAGACGGCTATGGGCAGGCGGAAAGTCCAGACGGCTAATGGCATTCATATACACCCGAGCTTGGGAGCAGGTAAATGTACACAATAGAACGGGTGAATGCTGTTGTCCACATTAGTGACTATAGTGTCATTATCTGATTTTCTTTGTAATATAGGAAAGCGCTTTAGTTTTCACCTCCTCTGGGCTCTTTTTGCTTACAACATTCGGCCAGTCCACTTTTCGCTTCGGTGAGACGACAGAGTTCTCATGTGTAGTCTTTGCCACGTCGGAACGCAAATTATCGCTCAAGGCTATCATGAATATTCTTATGAATAGTAACAACAAAGAGTGTAATGATATTTCGGAGCTTTCTTCCGATGAAGAGTTGGACGCATCTGGACATATTGCTGAATCCTCGACATCACGAAAAGAAGATTTTTCCTCTGGAGACGGAAAAGAAGATCATGTAAGTAAAACTTCGTCAGAAAAAGGAAGTATGACTGGACGGAGAATCATCCAGTGACGAAACGACACCGTTTTTGAACACATTTAGCAAGTTAAAAGCAGACTTTGAAGAGTCAGATAGTCATTTAGATCCTTTTTTTTTTACGTCGTGTCCATGGAATTCGTTTCTTTCATCTGTATAGAGATCCATAAGTATTATAAATTTATTACTGAAAAATTGACAGCAGTACCCAGAAGATTAGCACGCTGGAAGCATATAGAGCCAGCAGAATTTTATTGCGTCCTAGCGTGTTCTCTGCTCAGCCTTAGAAGTAAAAAGTTAGAAGTGGTTGAATATTGGTCGAAAGATTCTTTTCTTGATACACCAATATTTTCTAACATAATGGCCAGGGACTTGCACAAGTTGATCCTGCGTTTATTGCACTTCAGTGACAATTCCACCGCATATCAAGATGTTGTTGTAAAAATACGTTTCATTGTAAATCACAAAAAAATAAATTCCACGTGGCAATAGTACCTTTTAAACCTAGTGATCGACGAAAGTCTGCTACTTTTCAAAGGAAGGCTCTGATTTAAGCAGTACATACCAAATAAACGTAGCCGTTTTTTGCATTAGAATTTGCGACCTTTGTGACGTAAAAACCAATTACATTTTGGATTATATTGTCTACACTGGTGCCGCCACGGAAATAGAATGTGGAAACGCTGATCGGGGAAAATCAGGCGATGTTGTTGTCTGTTTGTTGTTGCCACACCTCAACAAAGGTCATATCATTCATTTAGACAATTGGTATTCGACCCCGAATTATTCCTGTGTCTGTATGATAAACGTACAAACGCCATGGGAACAGTACGCAAAAAATAAGAAACATCTCCCACCAATACAATTTGGTTTTAAATTTCTGTAATTATTTTTTATTTGAGATAGTAGCAAGAATTGTCCGAGATTTGGGCGTTTTCACTGTGCACTACTCACTTTAAAACTATATATCTTGAAACACATTTGTCCCATGTCAATGAAATTTCAGTATGTTGTAGGCACATACATCGACGGTGTAGGTGTCAGGTTACAGGAACTACTATTAAGAAAGTTCCCATCATTTTTCTAAACCAACTGTTTTTCAGCCCATAATAAACATATAACTGAAGGTGTTGGTTGGTTTCGGAGCTCTCTTTCGTGGTTATCAGAAAGTATAACCTCTGTGGCCATAGAGGGTATACTGTTTTTAGGAAGAACATTGCTGAACACTGGTTCTGTACGTGGCGGAACGTGCGGAAAGCCTGCAGTGTGTAACGTTCCCTGGCAACACTCGCACTATTAATAAACTAAAATTTGATTGTACTATATACGCCACTATGAAGCAATTTGTATATACTGTAATTATTTAACAAAAAATATTATTTAATTTTGTGTAAAGGACATTCGTTATTATTGTAATATTTTCTGTAGTAATATTCTCGATGTATTTATGATTGTAATATTTATATACTCGTAATGTAATTGCGAAATGTGTCAATATCTGAGATAACAAAAATGTAAAGTTCAGCCACAGAGGAAAATAATGTTGTAAGATTACAAAGAGATGTTAATGGTCAGCAGTAGTATAAAAATCACCACGTAGTGTGTATTCTTTGTCATCTCCCTGGAGAGCTGAAAGTGAGAGGAACCTGTGACGTAGCATTTTATGAATGGGTAGACTTCTTTTGTCTGTATCTAGATTTAGCCGCCATTAGAGGAGAAATTACAAACTAATGTAAGTTGAATTATTGTTGTGGTCTAAATACATTGTAATTTATCAAAAGTGTGTATTACTAATGTAAATTAGCTTGCCCAGGTAATCTATAATATTTCTTTAAAGAATTTTCAGCATTTTTAGCGGTGTTGCTGGGCTGTGCCACGACCGAACGATTTGCAGCGGCGGCACATTTAAAAAATTGTTCTGCTAAGAAAAATTAACCAAACCCGTAGATCGGGAGCAGATAAAAATTAGCAGTGAATTAAGAAAATATTTTTCTTTTACAGCGATCCAGAGACTAACGCAATTTATTACTAGTTTCACATTTGTGCATTCATAGGCGGATTGAAATTTAACAATTTGTTAGTTCTTTCAAATAACTTAAATGTATAGTGAAGTGTGTTTTATCAATGATAATTAAACGTCGGCTTGGCAATATTTAACCATTTTCTGCTAATAGAGACAGTCTTGTGTTCCATAGCTAACGCCGGGAAAGAATTCATTAAATATTTAAAAAAAAAAAAAACACTGCGTTTAGAATATGTGTGCCAAGGCCGAATTATGTAAAGGATTTAATTCTCAACTAAATATTCTTACTCAGTTAATATGAATTCACGTAATTTTAAATGTACTTAATTCTGTCTAGATGAATTTTTATTACCACACGTAAATAAGAGGTGCTACAACAAAGTTCGTGCTGACTGAAAGAAAACAAAAGAGCAAATAACAAAAAACAAATTTAAAAAAGGTAACTACTTATTTTTTTTATTTCATTAAATTGGCGCCCAATAACGCGGGGCACGAATATGCAGTGGCCACAAAATACCCACGAGATAACTAGGGAATTATTGTAGTCGAATTTTGTTGGAGAACAATTAATATGTTTTTCATGTATTGTATGTATTGCCTAACCAATATTGTGTGGTAATACCTGTATATGATGTTTTGCATGAGAACACTATATACCCAGAGGCAAGCTGAAGAAGAGAGCTCATTATATCGAAAAATTAATTACCTACCACAATACCAGGGGGCAGCTGCACCCAAGATAGATCACCTAAAGGTAAAGCTACAGTGTAGTTGTCCTGTGGGTAGTAAAGTAGCCTCAGTGCAGTGTTCTCGGATCATTAGTGGTGTGCTTGTTGTTAGTGTTCTTTTTTTTAAAAAAAATAACAGGACATTTGAGTAGTTAGTCATTGTAGTATATAATAAGTGTGTTTCAACAAATGACCATTTCTTGTGTGATTATGTTAGTGAAACCTGAGTGTTAGGATATTTAGTTCAGATTTTGTTTCTTTTGTTGACTATGGTTAGATTGCGTAGTCAGAAATATATAAACATGGATAATGAACAACAGTTAGCAAGCAGTGATACCGAGTTAGAAAGTGGGACACAAAGTAATGTTAGTGGCGTAGTTCAGGAAGTACAATGTCAGAATGTGGGGGCATAAGGGCAAGAAATGTTGCCACTGCCAGCCAGTGATTCAGTTGATTGTAGAAATACTGTACCACCCACAAGCACTAGACACGGGCCAGAGAGTGGTGAGGTGTCAGAAGTGCAATCATTAAGGGTTATGTTCGAGCGCATGTTCAATTTCCAAACTGAATTTGCACGTATGCAAGCAGAACGCGATAGAGAACGTGATGCTAAACAAGCAGAGCGTGATCGACGCCTGCATGAGAGAGACTTGCAGTTAATGCAATCTTTGGAAGCTATGCAAAGTGAACTTGTTAGTTTGAGACAAAACTATGAAACTATACCCAAAGTGGTGCAAGAACTGAGCGAAAGAGTAGATAATATCCAGTATCGTATATGAAATTAGTGTACTGGCTAACAGGATGGAACAACTAGAAATTGACACAAGTCAAGTAATTGAGCAGAAAACGTCCAAACAAGTGCACAAAATTGAAAACCAATTAAAAAAAAAATAGACGAGAAAGTGCACGCCGCGATTGAGGTGAAAGACTTGGGCTCCAATGCGGAAGTGCAAGACCTAAAGAAAGGCAGTGCACACTGACATTTCGCAATGGCAGCGGAATGTCAGCCGTCGACTTGCAACAGCTTGTTGCACGGCGAAGCACAGGTGTGTGTCATGCCAGACAGGCTCAACAATGATAGGCTTATAAATACAGCAGTGAAAAATTGCGACTGCGAGACAGAATAGGCAACCAATGTTAGTGAAACAAACAAATGTCACTCCGAAATAGTGATTGAAGAAAGCCTGATTAGAAACCGACAGTTTCAGATCTTTACAACGGAGAAGAAATCTGTTCACCCTGTAGTGTTTATCAAGGGATTTAGAAACATTTTGCCTAGCATTTGGAGTCATACACAGAAAATACAGTTCGTTATGTCTTACATACAAGGAGATGCTGCATTATGGGCAACCGAAGCAGCTGACAGTTGCGACACATATGAGCAATTTGAAATGGCATTCTTGGCCAAATATTGTTCAACATGTATTCAGGAGAGATTACGGAAAGAGGTATATAATCCAGAGCCGTATTCTACACGATTAGGCAATTTGCGAAAATATTTTGAGAAATACATTAATAAGAGCCGTTACTGGGACGAGCTGGTTTCATCCCGGGATTTGATCAGACTTTTGAAATCACACTTGCCGATACACGTAAAGGAAAAACTTATACACGTACCGGAGAACGACATGGAACAATTATTGTCTGTTCTGGACTCAATTGACCTGATTCAGGAGGATGTTAAGGCAGCCTCTGAACAGGCTAGAAGTAACGGAAACGGTTACAGAAATTGTCGAAATAACATGCCTCCACCAAATAATGGAAACGGCGGAGGTAACAATAGGAGACAAGATTATGTACAAAACGGGAATAGAGGTAGAGAACGGAACGGCAATAGTCCGCCGGTGAATAATTGCCGTAAAAGGAGGTCAGAGGACCGATATGAAACAGGCCCACCAAGCAATAGTAGATGGAAAAATGCCAGGGGGCCGTGGAACGCTGATACCTATAACGATGCAAACCGAACTTGGCCACAGAACCAGAGGCCCAGTCCGGACCGGCAAAACAGTGAAAGATATGACAATAACCGACCACCACCACAAAATGCGCCAATTGCGCAACCGTGGCGGCCGACGCAACACAACTTACACATAGTGGAGGTCAGCGACACAGAGCAGCCACACCCAACCACCTGTAATAATTCAACAAATTAGATTCAGCCGAGATACGCTCTCCATCGTCGGCTGAGGTTTGGAGTGAGAGCAGCCCAACACAGAACAAAACATCGGGAATCTGTATTCTCAGGTATAATGACGGGGTACATATGGGACATGAATTAATAACTGAACCACCCACGTGCATAAAGGAGCACAAAGACAAAGTACAAGCGATAATAGAGATCAAAATTAACAATATTGATGTGCAAGCAATCGTAGATACAGGTGCTACTGTCAGTGTCATGTGTATGGACTTATTCAGAGTACTGAGGAAAGAAAAGCGTATGCTGACTTTTCCTGTGAACAACTGCAAAGTCACTGGAGCCATCAGTGCACAGCGACAAATAATTAAACTCCAAGTGCGGGTGGAGATGTATATAGGGGGAGAAGCCATAGTAAAGGGTTTAAAGGTAGCCTGCATTTTGGGTGTAGATTTTTTGAGAGAAAGGGACGCAGTAATCGACCTTTCTCGGGGAAAATTAAGTTTGATGAACGCGGGTAGGAGGATAGAATTGTCCATGCTCAGATCTGAAGAGGTACCTGTGCCTAATTGTAATGTTATTAACATAAAATGTACGACTCAGTGGATACTACATTTAGACAATCATTCTCTAGGACAAAATCTCTATTATCCAGACGTACAAAGTGATCAATTAAAATCAAATGTGGACGCACTTGTGAACAAAATATCACAGTCCGAAAATTTGAACTCAATGCAACAGCAGGATTTGGTACAGTTATTATCTAACTATGCAGATGTATTTTCAGAACGACCAGGAATTGTTAAGGGATATCGATACAATATCGAGGTGAGTCCTCACAAAACCTACTGTCGAGCCTCATACTCCATTCCTTGGTCCAAGAAGGAAATAGTAGCTAAAGAAATTAGAAAACTGATCAAGTGGGGAATAATAGAACCGTCTTTGTCCCCTTATAGTAGTCCTTTGGTGGCGGTAGCAAAAGCAGACGGACAGGTGCAAATGGCTCTGAGCACTATGGGACTCAACTGCTGAGGTCATTAGTCCCCTAGAACTTAGAACTAGTTAAACCTAACTAACCTAAGGACATCACAAACATCCATGCCCGAGGCAGGATTCGAACCTGCGACTGTAGCGGTCTTGCAGTTCCAGACTGCAGCGCCTTTATCCGCACGGCCATTTCGGCCGGCACGGACAGGTACGGTTAGTATTAGATGCGAGATACATAAACGAAATTATTGTACCTGTCAGGACTCATCCGGAAAACTTAGATGAGCAAATTCAAAAATTCCATGGAGTGCAATATTTGACATCTGTTGACATGAAAAGTTCATTCTGGCAAATCCTGCTCACATCCGAATCGAGGAAATATACTTCATTTATATTTGGGGGAAGGAGCTACCAATTTAGGGTACCACCTTTTGGCCTAAATGTAAGTGCAGGAGTTTTCTAACAGCCCTCTACGCGGTTTTAGGTCCGGATTTGCTCTAAAGGGTAACAGTTTATCTGGTGATTGCTACTGCCACCTGGGAGGAGCACGTAGAACTACTGGGTAGAGTCTTGGAAAGGTTTAAGCAAGCGGGAGTTACAGCGAATCTTGAGAAATCCAAATTTGGACGCAATCAGATTAAATTTCTAGGTCACATAATAACACCACAAGGCATCAAACCTGACAGCAAAAAACGTGACGCAATTCGTGGGTTTCCTAGCCCGAGAACTAAGAGACAACTCAAAGCGTTTATAGGTCTTGCATCTTTTTTTAGACTGTTTTTTTCAAACCAATTAACCTGTTGCGTTAAAATGCTCACTGGGTGTGGACAGAAGAATGTGAACGCGCATTTGACGCTATCGAAAACGCCTTGGTGAATGCAAACCTACTGCGACACCCAGACATGACAATAGATTTTTGCATAGCGACAGATTCGTGTTCATACGGTCTGGGCGCTTGTTTGTTTCAGTGGGACAGGAGCAACGACCCCACAACAATCAATGTAATCGGATTTGCCAGCCGCACACTAAACAGCTGTGAGAGAGCATATACCGCTACCGAATTAGAGGCTCTTGCAGTGGTTTGGGCGGTAAAGAAATTCAATTATTACATCTATGGCAAAGAAATCAAAGTATTCAGTGACCACCAGGCTCTGAGCTATTTAATGTCTTGCAAATTATACCATACTCGCTTGCTAAGATGGAGGTTAGCATTGCAGGAATATAAAATTAAGATTATGTACCTAAAAGGACAAGATAATGTTGTAGCTGACGCCTTGGCGAGGCTCCCACTAGGGCAATCCTCAGTGTCAAAGATTTTGGAACAATCGGAGGAATATCGAATACACTTAGTACAAGATAAGGTACATAGGAGGGACGTTTTTCATATGTGTAAGAATATGTCTATATTAGAGGAAACTGATCCTATTTGGCGGGATGTCATTAGCAAAATTAAAGAAGGAACCAATCTTAAAAGTGTTCAGAATTTCAAAATAGTAGATAATATTCTATATTATAAAACAGGTGTGTCAAATGACCATGGAGTCGTGTGTATACCGCAACAGGCTATCCCAGCTGTAGTGTGGCACACGCATTTAGCGCGGGGTCACGCTGGGATAGGCAAAACAATAAGGATTCTATCCAGATACTGTTACTTTAAGGGAATAAGCCAGCAGATTCGCACCATTATCAGGACTTGTCCTCTGTGTCAAAAAGCTAAGTTTCAAAATAAGTCCACAAGGTTTGAACTGCATCCTATAGTGCCTCATCGGCCACTTCAGTTAGTATCTATAGACATAGCAGGACCCTACCCTCGAGCCAGGGGTGGATTAAAGTACATTTTAGCAGTATGTGACCTTTTCTCTAAATACTTGAAAATATACTGCCTTAAATCAGCCACCGCTCGTGGAATAGTTAAATGGTTAGGGAAAGAATATTTTACACAGGTGGGTAAGCCTGAAGCGATAATATAGGATAATGCTTCCTATTTTACAGGTCATACCTGGAAGAACTATTTACATGAACAAGATATAAAGCACATACTAATATCCCGTTTTCACCCACAAGCAAGTTTAGTAGAGAGAACATTTGGAGAGTTAAATAAATTTTTCAGGTTATACATTGCATGTAAGCACACAAGATGGCCAGATCTGATACCTAAGTTTTTGGAAATTCACAACGCAACCCCGCATGCTTCTACGGGGTATCCACCAAACGAGATTATAATGAATAATAATAGAGTTCTGAATGAGTGGCTGGCACCTTTGCCTAAGGTCCCAGTCATTCCTGAGCCTAAGAGAGAGAAGATAAGAAAAGCAGGGTGCAACCTTACCAGGTGCGCTCAGAAAAGGAAAGAAAAATATAATCGATATGTGACGAATAATCAAAAACTTTGTGTTGGGGACTTGGTGCTCTTATGCAATCATCCTAAGTCCTCGGCATCCTTGAAACAGAATAGCAAGTGGCAATTGGTGTACAATGGACCTTTTAGAATAGTAAGTGTGCCACATGAGTGTAGCTATCTCTTAGCAGATCCCCATTCAGAGAGAGTACGGGGACGGTATCCGCGTAAAGATGTGAAAATATTCCTACAGTAAATGACGAATAGTCCTATGTGTTATGTGTAAAAAAAGGGACACCATTCTTTTGAAAATGAATGAACATTAATGATGTGTGATCTGTAGAGATAACGTACTAGTGTAGAAGTATTTAGTTATAAGAGTATGGTTGACTTTCTCTTTTGTTTATGAATATACACTCCTGGAAATTGAAATAAGAACACCGTGAATTCATTGTCCCAGGAAGGGGAAACTTTATTGACACATTCCTGGGGTCAGATACATCACATGATCACACTGACAGAACCACAGGCACATAGACACAGGCAACAGAGCATGCACAATGTCGGCACTAGTACAGTGTATATACACCTTTCGCAGCAATGCAGGCTGCTATTCTCCCATGGAGACGATCGTAGAGATGCTGGATGTAGTCCTGTGGAACGGCTTGCCATGCTATTTCCACCTGGCGCCTCAGTTGGACCAGCGTTCGTGCTGGACGTGCAGACCGCGTGAGACGACGCTTCATCCAGTCCCAAACATGCTCAATGGGGGACAGATCCGGAGATCTTGCTGGCCAGGGTAGTTGACTTACACCTTCTAGAGCACGTTGGGTGGCACGGGATACATGCGGACGTGCATTGTCCTGTTGAAACAGCAAGTTCCCTTGCCGGTCTAGGAATGGTAGAACGATGGGTTCGATGACGGTTTGGATGTACCGTGCACTATTCAGTGTCCCCTCGACGATCACCAGTGGTGTACGGCCAGTGTAGGAGATCGCTCCCCACACCATGATGCCGGGTGTTGGCCCTGTGTGCCTCGGTCGTGTGCAGTCCTGATTGTGGCGCTCACCTGCACGGCGCCAAACACGCATACGACCATCATTGGCACCAAGGCAGAAGCGACTCTCATCGCTGAAGACGACACGTCTCCATTCGTCCCTCCATTCACGCCTGTTGCGACACCACTGGAGGCGGGCTGCACGATGTTGGGGCGTGAGCGGAAGACGGCCTAACGGTGTGCGGGACCTTAGCCCAGCTTCATGGAGACGGTTGCGAATGGTCCTCGCCGATACCCCAGGAGCAACAGTGTCCCTAATTTGCTGGGAAGTGGCGGTGCGGTCCCCTACGGCACTGCGTAGGATCCTACGGTCTTGGCGTGCATCCGTGCGTCGCTGCGGTCCGGTCCCAGGTCGACGGGCACGTGCACCTTCCGCCGACCACTGGCGACAACATCGATGTACTGTGGAGACCTCACGCCCCACGTGTTGAGCAATTCGGCGGTACGTCCACCCGGCCTCCTGCATGCCCACTATACGCCCTCGCTCAAAGTCCGTCAACTGCACATACGGTTCACGTCCACGCTGTCGCGGCATGCTACCAGTGTTAAAGACCGCGATGGAGCTCCGTATGCCACGGCAAACTGGCTGACACTGACGGCGGCGGTGCACAAATGCTGCGCAGCTGGCGCCATTCGACGGCCAACACCGCGGTTCCTGGTGTGTCCGCTGTGCCGTGCGTGTGATCATTGCTTGTACAGCCCTCTCGCAGTGTCCGGAGCAAGTATGGTGGGTCTGACACACCGGTGTCAATGTGTTCTTTTTTCCATTTCCAGGAGTGTATGTGTTATGTCTTCTTTTAATTAGTGTTAGCTTTACCATGCTCTAAATGTCTGCACAGATAATCTGATTAGTGCAATTATTTATAGTGTTAAATTGTAACAGAGATCAGTCAGGAGGAACATTTTAGTAATGATTAGTTTGTGTACTGCATAATATTCAGTATGTGTGTCAAACTTGAAATATTTCTTGGTACAATCTTTTCTATTATATATATATATATATATATATATATATATGTTTGTGTGTGTGTGTGTGTGTGTATGTGTGTGTGTGTGTGTGTGTGTGTGTGTGTGTGTGTGTGTGTGTAGGCTGTCAGAGTGACAGATTCGAAACCAGAATAATATCAATAATATGAGGCCCTGAGAACTTTAATTTCAAACCAGTGTTATCAAAGAGAATAATGCACCCAGTAGTGACCCGAGGGCACCATGGGAGGCAAACTTATTGCAAATTTAAGTAGCGCAAGGTTACGCACAAAGAAACTTCAATTGAAGCATGTGCAGATCCAATCAGTAAAAAAGAGCCAGCCTGATACAGTCCAAGTCAATTTTAGCCTACAGAGACTACACTGTAGTTACGTAGCACCTTGCAAGTAAAGTGAGACATAATTTCAAAGGAGTTATTGAACAATATGCCTGAATCCGGCTGGAATGCACAAATAAAATCTACTCGAACATAAATATAGATGATTTTTGGGCGAACTAATACGAAATTTTAATATTTGTTACCATGTACGCAAATATCACACACCTTGGTAAAGAGCGAACAAAGAAGTTACGAATGTGCTGTTACAAAAATTGCACAACAATCATTGTAAATGAAAAAACTTAAACAAAAGTGCAGTATTGTGTGGCAGAGACAGACAGTGACTGTTAAACCTGCAGCAAAACGTCACGAGGTTGTTTTGAACAAGCAATAAGAAACTGTATCATCGCCGTGTGTGCAAGTGGACAAGGAACTAGCACAACACGAACAGTGAGCCGATAACAGACGGTGGACCAAGTTAGTGTCAAACTATAACTCTTTGTGTGTCAAGGGACGCCAGAGAAGCGCATTGACTACAGAGATACATTTTGTCCTAAGGTGAAAACTTGCGTGTGACTAATGACAAGTCGTGGCATGGTGAAAAAATATAGTGTGCCCATAAAACGTGTTACTGTGACAACGAAACATTGTGCAAACCAGACTAGTGAAGGCCTACTGAATAATAACTGCCAATAACTGTGTGCGTTCTTTCCCACAGCAGGAAAAATGCCTATAAGGATAGTACACTGTTTGTGAACTTGTTGCATGTTTGCTGGAGCACGGCAAGAAGATGTCTCACGGGCGAGCTGATATACAACGCGCATCCGGCTACTTCAGCCATGCAACGGCCGCAGCAACCCGTAGCAGACCAGACGGCCACACTCCTCTCCGCGCCGTAGCTGTCAACACCGGGGGCGATGACCTACACGGAGCCGACGCGCCGCGCCGAGCGCCGCTCAACAATCACTCCGCACCGCTCACCAACTACAGCATTATTGACTTATTCCAAAATATTTACACAAACTCATAACATGTCAATGATCTCGATTTTTGATAAACAGTGAACATTTATTATGTATACCTGTAAACTGACAAGAGAAAATGAACACTAACAAAATTAGTATCACGCAGGTAGAGGGAACATTATGAAAAGTGACGTTGTGCTAAATGATTTCAAAAAACTAAGTGATATATCCTAGGACAAGTGACCTTGCAGTATATCGCAAAAATAATAATAACGAGTTGTTAATCACACGCAACAAACTTTCGTTGAACTGTATGTGACCGTGATATTATGTAACCGTTGATGACAAACTGCTAAATTAATTCAAAAGAATGACTGTTAAAGAGACAAGATTAATCATGAACCAACTGGGATGGCTGGGCTCCGGCACAGTTTTGCCCAGATTTCCTGTCTGCCTTCGCCCAAATGGGGGAGCCATGAACATATATAACCCTGGGACTAATGAAAAGAGCCATTCCATAAAAAAATACAGAATTGTAAAGAACGTTACTGGCACCATTGTGTCAAAGTATAGAAACTCTTTGCCAAATGCTGCCAGGGGGCAATGTAACGTTCCCTGGCAACACTCACACTATTAATAAACTAAAATTTGATTGTACTATATACGCCGTTATGAAGCAATTGGTATATACTGTAATTATTTAACAAAAAATATTATTTAATTTTGTGTAAATGACATTCGTTATTATTGTAATATTTTCTGTAGTAATAATCTCGATGTATTTATGATTGTAATATTTATATACTCATAATGTAATTGCGAAATGTGTCAATATCTGAGATAACAAAAATGTAAAATTCAGCCACAGAGGAAAATAATGTTGTAAGATTACAAGGAGATGTTAATGGTCAGCAGTAGTATAAAAAGCACCACGTAGTGTGTATCCTTTGTCGTCTCCCTGGAGAGCTGAAAGTGAGAGGAACCTGTGACGTAGCATTTTATGAATGGGTAGACTTCTTTTGTCTGTATCTAGATTTACCCACCATTAGATGAGAAATTACAAACTAATGTAAGTTGAATTATTGTTGTGGTCTAAATACATTATAATTTATCAAAAGTGTCTATTACTCATGTAAATTAGCTTGCCCATGTCATCTATAATATTTCTTTAAAGAATTTCCAGCATTTTTAGTGGTGTTGGTGGGCTGTGCCGCGACCGAACGATTTGCAGCGGCGGCACATTTAAAAAATTGTTCCGCTAAGAAAAATTAACCAAACTCGTAAATCGGGAGCAGATAAAAATTAGCAGTGAATTAAGAAAATGTTTTTCTTTTACAGCGATCCAGAGACTGACAGAATTTATTACTAGTTTCACATTTGTGCATTCATAGGCGGATAGAAATTTAACAATTTGTTAGTTCTTTCAAATAACTTAAATGTATAGTGAAGTGTGTTTTATCAATGATAATTAAACGTCGGCTTGGCAATATTTAACCATTTTCTGCTAATAGAGACAGTCTTGTGTTCCATAGCTAACGCCGGGAAAGAATTCATTAAATATTAAAAAAAAAAAAAAAACACTGCGTTTAGAATATGTGTGCGAAGGCCGAATTATGTAAAGGATTTAATTCTCAACCAAATATTCTTAATCAGTTAATATGAATTCACGTAATTTTAAATGTACTTAATTCTGTCTAGATGAATTTTTATTGTTGTTGTTGTTGTTGTGGTTTCAGTCCTGAGACTGGTTTGATGCAGCTCTCCATGCTACTCTATCCTGTGCAAGCTTTTTCAACTCCCAGTACCTACTGCAACCTACATCCTTCTGAATCTGCTTAGTGTATTCATCTCTTGGTCTCCCTCTACGATTTTTACCCTCCACGCAGCCCTCCAATACTAAATTGGTGATCCCTTGATGCCTCAGAACATGTCCTACCAACCGATCCCTTCTTCTGGTCAAGTTGTGCCACAAACTTCTCTTCTCCCCAATCCTATTCAATACTTCCTCATTAGTTATGTGATCTACCAATCTAATCTTCAGCATTCTTCTGTAGCACCACATTTCGAAAGCTTCTATTCTCTTCTTGTCCAAACTATTTATCGTCCATGTTTCACTTCCATACATGGCTACACTCCATACAAATACTTTCAGAAACGACTTCCTGACTCATAAATCAATACTCGATGTTAAAAAAATTTCTCTTCTTCAGAAACGCTCTCCTTGCCATTGCCAGTCTACATTTTATATCCTCCCTACTTTGACCATCATCAGTTATTTTGCTCCCCAAATAGCAAAACTGCTTTACTACTTTAAGTGTCTCATTTCCTAATCTAATTCCCTCAACATCACTCGACTTAATTAGACTGCATTCCATTATCCGTGTTTTGCTTTTGTTGATGTTCATCTTATATCCTCCTTTCAAGACACTGTCCACTCCATTCAACTGCTCTTCCAAGTCCTTTGCTGTCTCTGACAGAATTACAATGTCATCGGCGAACCTAAAAGTTTTTATTTCTTGTCCATGAATTTTAATACCTACTCCGAATTTTTCTTTTGTTTCCTTTACTGATTGCTGAATATACAGATTGAACAACATCGGGGAGAGGCTACAACCCTGTCTTACTCCCTTCCCGACCACTGCTTCCCTTTCATGTCCCTCGACTCTTATAACTGCCATCTGGTTCCTGTACAAATTGTAAATAGCCTTTCGCTCCCTGTATTTTACCCCTGCCATCTTCAGAATTTGAAAGAGAGTATTCCAGTCAACATTGTCAAAACTTTCTCTAAGTCTACAAATGCTAGAAACGTAGGTTTTCCTTTCCTTAATCTTTCTTCTAAGATAAGTCGTAAGGTCAGTATTGCCTCACGTGTTCCAGTGTTTCTGCGGAATCCAAACTGATCTTCCCCGAGGTTGGCTTCTACTAGTTTTTCCATTCGTCTGTAAAGAATGGAAGAATTTTTATTACCACACGTAAATAAGAGGTGCTACAACAAAATTCGTACTGACTGAAAGAAAGCAAAAGAGCAAATAACAAAAAACAAATTTTAAAAAGGTAACTTTTTTCTTTTTATTTCATTAAAAGTGGCCGTTGCCCACAGCGACCACAGGGCTGAGTCCGCCACCCGCCGGCCAGGCGCACACTGCATTTTCTCCCGTCAGCCGGCCGGGCAGCCAGTAGAAATGGGTAGTTCGCGAACGAACGGGTGCAAAGGAACGGTTCACCAAGATGAACGAAAGGACCCAGGAACGAATTCCAAGGTACGATCGGTTCATAGTTCACTTCAGTCAGGGCGGTCTACTTATAGTTCCCGGGAACGAGGAACGATCGGTTCATAGTTCACTAGTTCACTTCGGTCGCGGCGGTCACTTCGGCAGTTCTCGTTCCAGCCTCGGCCGCGTGCTCGTCTGTCTTGGTCTCCTTCGGACGCACTCGTTGTTCTTCGCATGACCACCTGTCTCAGTTCCACTTCCGGCTGCTCCTAGTTAGTTCAGTATCGAGTTGTTCGTTTCGTTCACTGCGCTCGCGCATTTTACATGTGTTCCAAACTGTTCTTGCACTTAGGTTTGGCTATTCAGCGTCCACGACCGGTAATCATAAAATATTTTATAGTTACGTAAATTACATAAAAATTACGTTGCATGTAATAGGTATGTCTTTTCAGGTAACAAAAGGGCATATCAGTTCACTTCATTATATCGATGAAGAGCAGAAGACATACATATAACAAGGCAATTTTTTTTTGTTATTCGTAAATTTTTTGGTTTCATCGACTTGATTTAGCAACCTACTTTCAATAATTTGCTTAATTTGTATTCTAAGAAAATTCATATAAAACGATTTTCGTGTATCTTTCATATAGAAAACATTACATTTAGAAAGGCTCTAATTATTTTTAAGTTTAGTTGTTTCCAATTTGCATTACCTGCTAGTTTCGCTTCTCTGAAAAAGGAAAAAAAAGTGGGTTGTGGGTCCTTTTGGCTCAGTAGGAAAAGCTGTGCCTCTCCATTTCAAAAGACATAGATTGCCATAAAATCGTATTTACTTATTATCTCAAAAACATTTGTTCAGAAGGAGCTTTCAAACCAAAAACTTTATACAACGAACTTATTTACTATTATTATTGCTGCATTAACTTTAATAATGCAACATAAAAACCTAATTTTTACTAAGCGTGTAACGCAAGTATGATGCCAAACCACATTTTATTTTATGCTTCCATAAAGACTACTTCTCCTACGAACTCAGAGACAAAATGAAGTATATACAGGGTATATACGATTCTTGTTTACACCGTAGCATATCTATGTAGTGGAAGTCGAAACGAAGAATTTTATATAAGATACTTGTGGTCTATTAAGTTGGGAAACAGCCACCAACAGGTTTACAAGACTACATGTACTATAGCCCATGCGCGTCGCGTGAGATTTTCATGTTCTCGTCTCCTGCTCTCTACACATCGTCATCGCCATCATGTTTCGCCATTGCTGCTTGCGTTAGGTTGTTATTTCTTCACTGCTTAATTATTACATGTTTGTCTGTTTGGTGTATCTGCTCGTTGCGGGCAATACATCGTCCTTAATCGGTGAGCAGTTGTACTCGGGGCCGGTTTTCCGTGCACCACTCTATATTATTTCCCTGCGATCAGCCACACAACGCTACAGTTGGCTAAACGAGAGGTTCTGCAGAATCACAGAAATTACTTCTAAAAGTGTGTAAGAATTCTGTAACGAATAAAAACTCTATGCCCCAGGAGGGAGGCAAGTGCCCCCTCTCGGTGCCCTCCATCCTTCAGTCACCTATACTACTACTTTTCAGTTTTCATAAGAACCATATACCAAGCACAAATGAACGGTGAGCGAGTAAAAATGAACGGTTCCCAAAAAAGAACGATCAGCAATGAACTAGTTACCAAGGATGAACGAGTTTGCCCATCACTAGCAGCCAGGACCCTCGGATCCTGCAGGAGCGAAAGGGTTAAGCGATAAATTTTCAAAACTTTATGGGCTATTGGCAAGCGCTAATAATTATTATATATATTATAAAGTTAATTGGAGCAATTTTAACAGGATCAGTTTTAAAATTTCGTGTGTTTTCTTTGCGAGCTGGCCGAAGTGGCCGAGCGGTTCTAGGCGCTTCAGTCTGGAACCGCGCGACCGCTACGGTCGCAGGTTCGAATCCTGCCTCGGGCATGGATGTGTGTGATGTCCGTAGGTTAGTTAGGTTTAAGTAGTTCTAAGTTCTAGGGGACTGATGACCTCAGATGTTAAGTCCCTTAGTGCTCAGAGCCATTTGAACCATTTTTTTCTTTGTGACTCCGCGATGAATAACAGTTTTCACCCTTTTTCTTACGGATACAAATTCTGAGAAGTCATCGTAATTATGTAAGAGCATTTGCTGGAACAGACTGGCTGGGATATCGACAGACTTGAGATAATTTCAGGGCGGTTCTAGGCACTTCAAACCGGAACCGCACTGCTGCTACGGTCGCAGGTTCGAATCCTGCATCGGGAATGGATGTGTGTGATGTCCTTACATTAGTTAGTTTTAAGTAGTTCTAAGTCTAGGGGTCTGATGCTTAGAGCCATTTGAACAATTTTTTGAGATAATTTTCCGGTATCATTTTGCAAATTTGAGATCGTTTTCTTTGTACTTTCTTTGCAACCACGTGTTTCGTCCAAGTTAGGGACACAGGTCTCAGTGGTCAGTAATCATTAGTCTGTGTTCTTTATTATTGTCAGTTATTCCTGAGGAGAATAGCAGCTCAGCGAGTGTATGTCAGTTGATTAATGACGATTATTTTTCGTATTTCCTTGGGTAAATCATTATTTTGTGGTGAATTATGCTTGTATTTTGAATGTTTGAGTGTTGGTTAAATTCCAGTAGTGGTGGTAACTTATCTTTAAATAGTAATTTGTAATGCTTGTATCAATTAAATTAGGTTGAGCGCCACTGTTAAATTTCGAAGAACATCACGCACATTTAACGTAGTTTTGAAAACTGCAGTTCGTATTGCTTAGCATAAATCATCAGAGCAGTTTCATAGCCAATTCTTATTTGAATACGATCACTGAAGGGGTTACTAAAATTATATTTCTTTTATTTCGTTTTTAATGTATTCCAGAGAACTTTTGCTATAACTGTTGCCTTCCTTAATCAAAAATGGTTCAAATGGCTCTAAGCACTATGGGACTTAACATGTCATCAGTCTCCTAGAACTCAGAAATACTTAAACCTAACTAACCTAAGGACATCACTCACATCGATGCCCGAGGCAGAATTCGAACCTGCGACAGAAGCAGCAGAGCAGTTCCGGACTGAAGTGCCTAGAACCGCTCAGCCACAGCGGCCGGCCTCCTTAATCACTCAAGTAGCACGATAGCTTTCGAGTGCAGTTACATTGTTGTGAGACCTGGTAGTCAGAATCGTACTCCGCTGATCTCTGAAGTTTAGCCCTTCCATTGCCAATGATGTTTAGATCGCAGTTATTAACACAGAGAGTATCTTGCATGCCAGTGAAGAGCGTCTGTTGTGGGGAGAGATTATTTCCATTACATGAAACCTACTGCTACCTAACTGCATGGCAATCTTACATTAGCCCTAGGAGACCAAGATTAAACGCAACTAGGAATTATTACATGCAGCCTTGCAGATGTAAAAGCACTAATCTGAAGAAGGGATGAAAATTTCTGTGCCAATCTGAGAAATAAAATTTTGTATGGCAAGATCCCTGTGTTTCTCTTGATATGAAGGAAACCTTCAATCATTCCCAGTGAAAGTATATTTCAAATAACTGATTGTATTTGATTCAGGAGGACACTTAATAACTGAAAGAAATACAGTTCAGAATGATAAAATAGTCATAAATGGGTGGGAAACAGTTGATGGGCTAAATCAAATCTCTACCACCCTCTATACCAGTTGTGCTGCTGATGACATTGTCAGGGAGCGTTATCCGCTGTGCATTATTTCATTTAACCTGAATGGTGAAAGTTATTTAATATTATTCATTTAATTAATCGGACCATAACTGGAAGCAGTGAGACGTAGCTTCAGCGTATAACCATCAAAACTATTAGAAACTGAGACAGCCAAGCCTCCATAGTAGACATGAATAAAACTCAGACTCCATTTCTTTCCTTTTTTTCTTTTTCCTTTGAGTCATCAGGCTTCTGACTGGATCCATGCGGCCCACCACGAATTCCTCTCCTACTCCAACCTCTTCATCTCAGAGTGGTACATGCAACCTAAGTCCTCACTTATCTGCTGGATGTATTTCAATCTCTGTCTGTTTCTAAAGCTTTGCCCTCTACAACTCCCTCTAGTACCATGGAAGTCATTTCCTGATGTCTTAACAGATGTGCTATCCTCCTGTCCCTTCTCCTTGTCAGTGCTTTCCACATATTCCTTTCTTCTCCGATTCTGCGAAGAACTCACCCTTTCCTTACCTTTTCAGTCCACCTAATTTTCAACATTCGTCTGTAGCACCATATCTCAAATGCTTCGATTCTCTTCCGTTCCGATTTCCGCACAAACCACATTTCACTACCATACAATGTTGTGTTCTAAAAGTATATTCAGAGAAATTTCTTCATCAAATTAAGGCCAACGTTTGATACTTGTAGACTTCTCTTCGCCAGGAACACCCGTCATGCCAGCGTTGTTCTGCTGTTTATATCATTCTTCCTCCGTCCGTGGTGGATTATTTTGCTGCCTATTTAGCAGATTTCCTTAACTTCGTTTACTCTGTGATCCCTAATCCTACGTTGAGTTAATCAATGTTCTCATTTATGCAACTCTCTTTACTTTCCTCTTCCTTCGATTTACTCTCAATCAATTTTCTATACTCAATAGACTGCCCATTCAGTTGAACAGATCCCTACACTTCCACTGAGGATAGCAATGTCATCAGCGAATCTCATCATTATTGATTTCCTTCCACCTTTAATTTTAACTTCACTCCTGAATCTTTCTTTTCCTTCCATCATTGCTTCCTTGATGTATAGATTGAATAGTAAGGGAGAAAGAATCCATCGCTGTCTTACCCCCTTTTTAATCCGAGCACCTTGTTCTTGGGTTATCACTCTTATTATTTGCTCCTGGCTTTTGTAAGTATTGTATTTTACTCTCCCATTGGCTTACCCCTATTTTCCTGAGAATTTCGAACATCTTGCGCCACTTGACGTTGTCGAATTCCTTTTCCTTGGCTACAAATCGTACGATAGTCTTGATTCTTCATTAGTGTTGCTTCCACTATCAAACGCAACGTCAGAACTGCCTCTTGGTGCCTTTACCTCTCCTAAAACCTAACGGTTCTTTATTTGACACATCCTCAATTTTCTTTTCCATTTTCTGTGGATTGTTCTTGACAGTAAATTCAATGCATGAGCTATGACGCTGATTGTGCGATAATTCTCACATTTTTTCGTTCTTGTTGTCTTTGGAACTGCGTGAATGATGTTTCTCCGGAAATAAGAAGGTATATCGCCAGTTTCACACATTATAAAAACCAGCGTGAATAATCGTTGTGTTTCCACTTCGCCTAATGACTGTAGAAACTCAGATGGAATCCCTCCTACCTTATTCCACCTGTAGGCTTCGACAGCCTTCTTAAATTACGATTCTAACACTGGATCCAGTATTTCCTTTATATCAACTCCTTTTTCTGCTCCTATCACATCAGACAAATCCTCCCCCTCGTAGAAGCCTTCACTGTATTCTCCCCATCTATCCGCTCTCTCCTCTGGTTTTAGCAGTGTATTTCCCATTAAGTTCCTAATGTTACAGCTCTTGCCTTTCATTTAACCGAAGATTGTTTGACTTTTCCTTATGCTGAGTCAGTGCTTTCGATTTCTTTACATTTAGCCATTAGCTTCCCCGCACTTCGTATTTATTTCATTCCTAAGTGACTTGTAGTTCTGCGTTTCTGTATTTCCCTTAACATAATTGTACTTTTTTCTTTCATCGATGAACTGAAGTATTTCATTCTCTATTTCGGTGTGTTTATTTGACAGGCTTTGATCATTCTATGTACCAACTCTCAATGTCCTGTTCCTTGCCAATAATTTGCGTAAAGAGTTTCTATCCGCTTTCCGAGACTCCACTTTAGATTCTCAAGCTTGTAGAAGTTTTTTGTGGATAATGGGGTGCTGTCCCATTGACCCAACCGCCTACCTGGAGGACCAGGATTTGATATCAGTTTACTCCCTTAGGATGGTTGGCAATAAGAAAAGAGTAGGGAAGATAATCGTTCAATCAGTGCTATGCTATGGATGAGAAGTATGGGTCTTAAATGCGGATCTCAAAGGAAGACTAATAGCTGTGGAAATTGATTATTTGCATAGGAGTGTCAAAATACCAAGAAACTAAAGGAAAACTAATAATGAAATAAGAGTTAGAATGAAGGCAAATGATACAGTGATAGATAGAATTGACTGAAAATCATTAAAATGTTACGGACATATTATGAGAATGCCAAATCATCGGTGGCCAAAGAAGGTTTATGAATGGAAACCACCTGGCAGACGTAAGCGCGGAAGACCACGACGTTCTTGGACAGACCACATAAATGGAGTAATGGAACATCGTAGCATCCACAAGGAAAATTGCTGGATAAAGAGGCTTGGCAGAGAATAACAGGAATACAACAATATGTTGTTATTAATTAATATTTGTATTAATTAATTCTGTCATAATAATAATAATATAATAATAATGATAATAATAATAGTCATAAATGAAGTATTTCTTCTGTTACCCAAGGTTTCTTCTTTATACCTATGTTTTCTTTCCAGCTTTTGTGACTGCACTTTCTTCCATTCCTCATCAACTGAACTGCCTACTGAGCAGCACAGAACTTTAAGCGCATCTTTTCATTCCTTCGTATTTTGTATCCCACTTCTTTGCGTATTGATTCTTCCTAACTAATACCTTGAACTTCAGCATACACTTCATCATTTCTAAATTGTGATTAGAGTATTTATCTCAACTTCAATACCCCTTACATTCCAGTATCTGATCTTAGAACCTCTTCCTGATGTAATGTAACTAGGATCTTCCCATGTCTTTCGGTCTTTTCTAAGTATAATTAAACAGAGTATTCGTTATTACTAGCTGAAATTTATTGCAGAATCCAGTCTTTCTCCTCACTCATTCCTACTGCCAAACCCATATTCTCTCCTGACCCTTTCTTCTACTCCTTCCCCTGCAACTGCATTCCAGTCCCCATGATTATTAGATTTTCATCTCGCTTCACATACTGAATTACTCGTTCAATTTCCTCATATACTTTCTCCATCTCTCCATCTTCAGCTTCCTACTTCGACATGTATATCTGAACTGTCCTTCTCAGTGTTGGTTTGCTATCGATTATATGGTAACAACCCTATCACTGAACTGTTCACAGTAAAACCCTCAACCGAGCGAGGTGGCGCAGTGGTTAGCACACTGGACACGCATTCGGGAGGACGACGGTTCAATCCCGCGTCCGGCCATCCTGATTTAGGTTTTCCGTGATTTCCCTAAATCGCTCCAGGCAAATGCCGGGATGGTTCCTTTGAAAGGGCACGGCCGACTTCCTTCCCCATCCTTCCTCTATCCGATGAGACCGATGACCTCGCTGTTTGGTCTCTTCCCCCAAACAACCCAACCCCAGCCCTGTGATAAACGGGTCTTAACAATTGGACAGTAAAACCCTCTCCTCCCTACGTTCCTATTCATAACGAATCGTACTCTCCTATACCATCTTCTGCTGGTGCTGATATTACACTATATGGTCATCTGACCAGAATTCCTTGTCCTCCTTCCATTTCACTTCATGGAACCTCCACGTCACGACTCGTAGAAACTTATCCTTTCTTTGGTTATTTAATCTTTTTCTCATGGTCACACACAACTTAACAGCCAGCCCCCCTCTCCCCTCTCCACGGACATCAGAGTGGGGGACTACTCCGGCATCTGTTGCCAACGGAGATATCGTCATGACACTTTGAATTACAGGTCGCATATCCTGTGGATACACATCATGTGTCTTTAATGCAGTGGTTTCCATTGCCTTCTGCGTTCTTACGCCGTTGATCGTTGCTTATTCTTCCGCCTTTAGGGGAGTTTCCCACACCAAGGGCAAGAGAGTGCCCTGAATCCTTGTCCACTTCCCCGCCCTCTTGGATGAGGTCGTTGGCAGAATAAGGATGACTTCTTACGCCGATGGTATTCGGCCGCCAAAGCTGATGATTTTTATTCAAAATTGGATCTGCGGTGGGGCTCGAACCTGGGACGAGTACATTTTAATCAATTACCAAAGACGTTATCCCTAAACCATAGGTGGTCGCAGCATATGACAGCAGATCAAAAAATCGAATAGGCCAGTGGGGGTGAGTTTGTAAATGTTGCTATAACTGCCTCAAGGTCACTGGTACCAGTTTCGATATGGACTTCCACAAAGACAGGTCTGTTTGTTGCCATTAGATGTAATATATTTCCGTCATGAATGTGATTCAGACAGTCGGGTCCAGGTAATTTTCAGAGAACGCATTTTGTAATGTTTCACAGGACACCTTGTTCGCCTGCTGCTAACAAAACCACAATAATCATCCCAGTTTATTGCTGGACGATTTAAGTCTCCTCCAATGATTACAGTACGCTTATTGAGTTTAGGTTTTCTGTAAACATTTCGGCTTCATCAGGAGGAGAATCTGGCGGTCGACGAAGGGACCGTATTATGATTTTCTGCCTGTCATTAATACTGAGTGTTGCCCAAACAATCTCACATGCATCATCACTTTGTATCTAACTGGATTTGAGTTGCTTGTGTTCAGCGACCAGTACACGACCTCCTCTTCCCGTATCCTATCCTTTCGTTCTACGCTTAAATTTTCTCCAAACATCTCACTATTGGCACCTTCAAGTTTTAACCAGCCATCTATGCCTAATATTACGGAGCTTCAGTGCTCCTTAGGAGTGCTTCATTCTCTGGCACTTCGTTGCGAATTCTTCAGTAGTTAACTACTTTCTTTCTTTTTGAGTCATCAGACTTACGATTGAGTTTTGAAGCGGCTCGCCACGAATTCCTCTCCTGTGCCAACTTCTTCCTCTCAAAGTAGCACTTGAAACCAACCGTACAATGCTGCAATCAAAAGGTACATTCACAGAAATTTCTTCCTGAAAATTAAGGCCTTTGTTTCATACTAGTAGACTTCTCTAGGCCAGGAATGCCCTGTTTGCCAGTGGTCATCGGGTTTTGATGTTCTCCTTGCTCCGTCCGTCCTTGGTTGTTTTGCTCCCTAGCTATCAGAATTCCTTAACTTAATATACTTCGTGATCATCAATCCTCGCTGTTCACGTTTCTGCTACTTCTCATTACTTTCGTCTTTCTGCGATTTACTCTCAACCCATATTATGTACTCATTAGACTGCTCATTCCATTCAACAGATCACATAATTCTTCTTCATTTTCACTCAGAATGTATCATTTTACTCAGAATCGTATAACTAATATATATTTTCACCTTGAATTTTAATTCCACTTCTGAACCTTTCTTTAATTTCCATCATTGCTTGTTACATGTACAGATGGAACAGTAGGGGCGAAAGACTACATCCCTGTATTGATGTTGTTCTGGTCTTCAGTCCTGAGACTGGTTTCATGCAGCTCTCCATGCTACTCTATCCTGTGCAAGCTTCTTCATCTCCCAGTACCTACTGCAGCCCACATCCTTCTGAATCTGTTTAGTGTATCCATCTCTTGGTCTGTCTCTACGATGTTTACCCTTCACGCTGCCCTCCAGTACTAAATTGGTGATCCCTCGATGTCTCAGAACATGTCCTACCAGCCGATCCCCTCTTCTAGTCAAGTTGTGCCACAAGCTCCTCTTCTCCCAAATTCTGTTCAATACTTCCTCATTAGTTATGTGATCTACCCATCTAATCTTCAGCATTCTTCTGTAGCACCACATTTCGAAAGCTTCTATTCTCTTCTTGTCTAAACTATTTATCGTCCACGTTTCACTTCCATACATGGCTGCACTCCATACAAATACTTTCAGAAATGACTTCCTGACATTTAAATCTATACTCGATGTTAACAAATTTTTCTTCTTCAGAAACACTTTCCTTGCCATTGGCAGTCTACATTTTATATCCTCTCTACTTCGACCATCATCAGTTACTTTGCTCCCCAAATAGCAAAACTCCTTTACTACTTTAAGTGTCTCATTTCCTAATCTAATTCCCTCAGCATCACCCGATTTCATTCGACTACATTCCATTATCCTCGTTTTGCTTTTGTTGATGTTCATTTTATACCCTCCTTTAAAGACACTGTCCATTCCGTTCAACTGCTCTTCCAAGTCCTTTGCTGTCTCTGACAGAATTACAATGTCATCGGCGAACCTCAAACATTTTATTTCTTCTCCATGGATTTTAATACCTACTACAAACGTTTCTTTTGTTTCCTTTATTGCTTGCTCAATATACAGATTGAGTACCATCGGGAAGGGGCTACAACCCTTTATTGAATAACATCGGGGAGGGGCTACAACCATGTCTCGCTCCCTTCCCAACCACTGCTTCCCTTTCATAACCCTCGACTCCTATAACTGCCATCTGGTTTCTGTACAAAGTGTAAATAACCTTTCGCTCCCTGTATTTTCCCCCTGACACCTTCAGAATTTGAAAGAGAGTATTCCAGTCAACATTGTCAAATGCTTTCTCTAAGTCTACAAATGCTAGAAACGTAGGTTTGCCTTTCCTTAATCTAGCTTCTAAGATAAGTCGTAGGGTCAGTATTGCTTCACGTGTTCCGATATTTCTGCGGAATCCAAACCGATCTTCCCCGAGGTCGGCTTCTACTAGTTTTTCCATTCGTCTGTAAAGAATTCGCTTTAGTAGTTTGCAGCCGTGACTTATTAAACTGATAGTTCGGTAATTTTCACATCTGTCAACACCTGCTTTCTTTGGGATTAGAATTATTATATTCTTCCTTAAGTCTGAGGGTATTTCGCCTGTCTCATACATCTTGCTCACTATATGGTAGAGTTTTGTCAGGACTGGCTCTCCCAAGGCTGTCAGTAGTTCTAATGGAATGTTGTCTACTCCGGGGGCCTTGTTTCGACTCAGGTCTTTCAGTGCTCCGTCAAACTGTTCACGCAGTATCGTATCTCCCATTTCATCTTCATCTACATCCTCTTCCATTTCCATAATATTGCTCTCAAGTACATCGCCCTTGTATAGACCCTCTATATACTCCTTCCACCTTTCTGCTTTCCCTTCTTTGCTTAGAAATGGCTCTGAGCACTATGGGACTTAATTTCTGAGGTCATCAGTCCCCTATAACTTAGAACTACTTAAACCTAACTAACTTAAGGACATCACACACATCCATGCCCGAGGCAGGATTCGAACCTGCGACCGTAGCGGTGGCGCGGTTCCACACTGTAGCGCCTAGAACCGCTCGTCCACCCCGTCCGGCTCTTTGCTTAGAACTGGGTTTCCACCAAAGCTCTTGATATTTATGAAAGGGGTTCTCCTTTCTTCAAAGGTCTCTTTAATTTTCCTGTAGGCGGTATCTATCTTACCCCTAGTGAGATAAGCCTCTACATCCTTACATTTGTCCTCTAGCCATCCCTGCTTAGCCATTTTACATTGCCAGTCGATATCATTTTTGAGACGTTTGTATTCCTTTTTGCCTCTTTCATTTACTGCATTTTTATATTTTCTCCTTTCATCAATTAAATTCAATATTTCTTCTGTTACCCAATGGTTTCTACTAGCCCTCGTCTTTTTACCTATTTGATGCTCTGCTGCCTTCACTATTTCATCCCTCAAAGCTACCCATTCTTCTTCTACTGTATTTCTTTCCCCCATTCCTGTCAATTGTTCCATTATGCTCTCCATGAAACTCTGTACAACCTCTGGTTCTTTCAGTTTATCCAGGTCCCATCTCCTTAATTTCCCACCTTTTTGCAGTTTCTTCAATATTAATCTACAGGTCATAACCAATAGATTGTGGTCAGAGTCCACATCTGACCCTGGAAATGTCTTACAATTTAAAACCTGGTTCCTAAATCTCTGCCTTACCATTATATAATTATTTGATACCTTTTAGTATCTCCAGGGTTCTTCCATGTATACATCCTCTTTTATGATTCTTAAACCAAGTTTTAGCTATGATTAAGTTATGCTCTGTGCAAAATTCTACCAGGCGGCTTCCTCTTTCATTTCTCAGCCCCAATCCATATTCACCTACTATGTTTCCTTCTCTCCCTTTTCCTACTCTTGAATTCCAGTCACCCATGACTATGAAACTTTCGTCTCCCTTCACTACCTGAATAATTTCTTTTATCTCATCATACATTTCATCAATTTCTTCGTTATCTGCAGAGCTAGTTGTCATAAAAACTTGTACTACTGTAGTAGGCGTGGGCTTCGTGTCTATCTTGGCCACAATAATGCGTTCACTATGCTGTTTGTAGTAGCTTACCCGTACTCCTACTTTTTTATTCATTATTAAACCTACTTCTGCATTACCCCTATTTGATTTTGTATTTATAACCCTGTATTCACGTAACCAAAAGTCTTGTTCCTCCTGCCACCGAACTTCACTAATTCCCACTATATCTAACTTTAACCTATCCATTTCCCTTTTTAAATTTTCTAACCTACCTGCCCGATTAAGGGATCTGACATTCCACGCTCCGATCCGTAGAACGGCAGTTTTCTTTCTCCTGATAACGTCCTCTTGAGTAGTCCCCGCCTGGAGATCCGAATGGGGGACTATTTTACCTCCAGAATATTTACCCAAGAGGACGCCATCATCATTTAATCATACAATAAAGCTGCATGCCCTCGGGAAAAACTGCGGCTGTAGTTTCCCCTTGCTTTCAGCCGTTCGCAGTACCAGAACAACACGGCCATTTTGGTTAGTGTTACAAGGCCAGATCAGTCAATCATCCAGACTGTTGCCCCTGCAACTACTGAAAAGGCTGCTGCCCCTCTTCAGGAACCACACGTTTGTCTGGCCTCTCAACAGATACTCCTCCGTTTTGGTTGCACCTACGGTACGGCTATCTGTATCGTTGAGGCACGCAAGCATCCCCACCAACGGCAAGGTCCATAGTTCATGGGGGGATCCCTGTATTACACCCTTCTTAATACGAGCACTTTGTTATTGGTCGTCCACTCCTATTATTCCCTCTTTATGCTTGTACATATTGTATATTACACGTCTCTCCCTATGGCTTACCTCAATTTTTCTCTCAATTTGGAACATTTTTCGCCGTTTTGCACAGTCGAACGCTTTTTCCAGATCGACAAATACTATGAACGTGTCTTGATTTTTCTTTAGTCTTGCTTCCATTCTCAACATCAGTGTCAGAATTTCCTCACTGGTGCGTTTACCTTCCCTACAACCAAATCGATCGTCATCTAACACCTCCTCAGTTTTCTTCTCCATTCTTCTGCTTATTATTCTTGTCAGCAACTTGGATGCACGAGCTCTTAAACTAATTGTGTGACAATTCTCACACTTCTCAGCTGCTGTAGTCTTCGGAACTGTATGGATGATATTTTTCCGAAAGTCAGGTGGTATGTCGCCAGCCTCATACATTCTAGAAACCAATGTGAATAGTCGTTTTGTTAGCATTTCCCCTCAAGGGTTTTGGAAATTCCTTCTGCCTTATTTGAGCTTAAGTCCTCCAAAGCTCTCATAAATTCTCTTTCCAGTACTGGATCCCCCATCTCTTCTAAAATGACTACGGTTCTTTCTCCTATCAGACAAATCTTCCCCCCTCATAGAGGCCTTCAATGTACTCTGTCCACCTATCCGCTCTCTCCTCTGCATGTAGCAGTGAAATTCCCGTTACGCTCTTAATGTTACCACCCTTGCTTTTTTAAATTTCAACAAAGGTTCTTTTAAATTTTGTGTATACTGAGACAGTCCTTTCGACAAAAATTTCTTTTTCGATTTTTTAACATTTTTCATACAGCCATTTCGTCTTAGCTTCCCTGCACTTCTTATTTATTTTGTTCCTCATCGACTTGCGTATCTTTACTCAAGAATATCCTGCACATTTTTGTACGTCCTTCTTTCGTCGATCGGCTGATGTATTTGCTGTGACTATGGCCTTAATAAACTTCAAGGGTATCTCTTAGAAGACTTAAATGACATCTCAACCATTCTTGGTACCTTCTGCAGCGTTTTGTGATGCCAACTCTCTTGAGATTTACTTGTAGTCCGGGGTGATATGTTACAATACAGCATCACCGGTCTATTGCGGTCCAAGTGTGTTGTTGAGGCAATAAATTTCCACAGGGCAGTGACTGCGTCACTGCAATTCACTTTGGAGGTGTGGCGGTAGGACTTGTAGTCCCGTGCCACCCTCTGACGGTGATGGTACTACATGAGCGAGGCAGAAAAATTTTGCCTAACATGGGCAGGTGAAGGTGGGACGCTTGAGAAAGTGCGACGGACTATTAATATAACAATAAATGTAAAATACCTGCGCGAAAGATAAATACTCTGCGAAATTTAAGCATCTCCATGCGATCTCGATAACAAAGATATACAGACTGTATTAAGCTACGGCAAAGAGATAATTATTCCATGTTGCACAATGGAAGGGAGATGCTCTAGGTCGGATTGAGTGGACATTGCTGAAAGCCGCCATTGTGGCAGTAATCAATATTTTGTAACTTCCTGGCAGACCGAGACTCGATCTCCCGGCCTTTACCTTTCGCGGGCAAGTGCTCTACCAACTGAGCTACCCAAGCACGACTCAGGCCCCGCCCTCACAGCTTTAATTCCGCCAGTACCTCGTCTTCTACCTTTCAAACTTGCCCGCGAAAGACAAAGGCCCCGAGTTCTAGTTTCGGTCCGGCACACAGTTTTGATCTGCCAGAAAGTTTCATATCAGCGCACACTCCGCTGTAGAGTGAAAATTTCATTCTAATCTATGTTTTATCGCACGGAAGAAAATAAATACATAGAAAAGCACAAAAATAGTGTCAGGTGTGTAGCCTTCATAGCCCTTAATAGTTTCATAAGAAATATTTAGCAATTATACAGATGCAAGGCGTCCGGATCTGTTGTGTGGTTTGATGGTGCGAACCTGCAGTTTTACACAGTTTTGGGATTCGTCAAGAACATTTCTCCGAAGACCTAAATAATTTCACGAACTAAAGTTGGACGCCACATTCCATACACATGACACAGCATACCACTTAGCTGTACCGATCGATTTCCGTAGAGCGATAAATTATCTTTAGCGATTTCAGCTGGAGAAGTTCCAGCAAGAATACTCAACGAGATCTGCTGCTGCGAAACGCATATGGTATTACCGTACTCTTTAACTTACGGAGAACAGTAAGCAATATAGACTTCATAATCACCGCAAACATAATTAAAAATACTCAAATAAAAGGGGTAAACAGTGAAAAGGAATCGCTAAACCTAATCATAAATAAAAAGCAATTAAAATGATACGCAATTACATTAATAAAACGCTCATTAAATAATAGAGAGAATAAAAATAAGAACTTTAAATTCCGTATTCCACTTCTTTGCATATTAATCCTCCCCGACTGATCTCTTAAACTTCAATCTACTCTTCATCAATATTACATTGTGATCTGAGTCTGTAATCTGCTCCTGGGTACGCCTTACAATCCAGTATCTGATTTCGCCATTTCTGTCTGATCATTACGTAATCTGACTGAAATCTTTCGCCGGCCCGCGTGGCCGAGCGGTTCTAGGCGCTTCAGTCTGGAACCACGCGACCGCTACGGTCGCAGGTTCGAATCCTGCCTCGGGCATGGATGTGTGTGATATCCTTAGGTTAGTTAGGTTTAAGTAGTTCTAAGTTCTAGGAGACTGATGATCTCAGATGTTAAATCCCATAGTGCTCAGAGACATTTGAACCATTTTGAAATCTTTCCGTATCACCCGGCCTTTGCCACCTTTTCCCAAGTATCTCCTCCTTTTCTGATTCTTGAACAGATTATTCGCTGTTATTAGTTGAAATTTATTGCAGAATTCAATTACTTTTCTCCTCTCTCTTTCGTTGTCCTAAGCCATAATCACCTGTAAACTTTCCTTCTACTCCATCTGCTACAACTTCACTCCTCTCCCCCATAACTATTAGATTATCATTTCCCTTTACGTACTGCATTACCCCTTCGATATCCTCATATACTTTCTCTATCTCATCATCTTCAGCTTGCGACGTCGGCAGGTATTCGTGAACTATCGTTGTCGATGATGGTTTGCTTTGATTCTGATAAGAATAATTCTATCACTGAACTGTTCACAGTAACAAACTCTCTGACCCACCTTCCAATTCATAACGAATGCTAGGCCCGTTACTCCATTTTCTGCTGCTGTTGATATTATGCTATACTCGTCTGACCAGAAATTATTTTCTTCTTTGCATTTCACTTCATTGCCTCGTACTGTATCCACACTGAGCCATTACATTTCCCTTTTCAGATTTTGTAGCTACCTTAGCACACTCAGGTTTCTGACATTCCACGCCCCGGCTCGTAGAATGTTATCCTTTCGTTACTTATTCAACCTTTTTCTCACCTAACCCTTGGCAGTGCCCATCCAGAGATCCGAATCGGGGGCTACACCAGAATCTTTAGTCAATGCAGAGATCTTCAACACAATTTTCAATAGCAGGCCCCATGTCCTGTGGATACACGATATGTGTCTTTAAAGCAGTGCTGCCCATTGCCCTCTCGTCAAGCCGTTTATCATTGCTGATTCTTCTGCCTTTAGGGGCAATTTCCAACTCCAAGTAGAAGAGAGTGCCCTGATAAGAGAGTGCCCTGATACATTGTCCTTTCCTCCGCCATCTTTAACAACGCCGTTGGCAGAATGAAGGTGTTTTCTTAGGCCGGAAGTCTTCGGCCACGAATGCTGATATGAATGAAAATTCAAGCTGTTGCGAATTTCGAATCCGGGATCAAGGACGTTTTGATTACTATTCACGGCCGCTACCGCTAGACCACGGATGCCCGTTGACCCTTTTTTTCAGAATAGTGAACAAATAACTTTATACTAAGCTTGTTTATTCTCTTTTAACTTTTGAGTTTGAAATGCTATAAGTATTAGCAGTGGTCTTTTGGTATATAAGTAATTTATGGTAGTATCGAGATGTATGTTACGGCAACAGAAAAATAGGTTCTTCTCTGAAGCATTTGTCAAGTTATGGTTATTTAGAAAGTTCGACAGATAGGTAAATTTAATGTTAATGTACACAATGAACGCCTATTAAAAGAGAGAGCTAATGTGACACAATATGTTACTTGTTCACAGTAACTGTATATCTGAAACACATTATTACGAAATATGGTACGCATAACTCTTGGAAATTACGAAAGTCATAGCAAGCATTCGAAAGTTGTCAAAAGATATCCTTTCCATGTAAATATATGATTAAATTTCTGAAGTTTGGCTGTGAACGGGGATACTGTCGCCAAAATTTCTGAAAAGCTCAGTTAACCTCGCAGCTGATGAAGTAACACTACATAATATAATACGTACCTGAAAAGTGCAGCTTATGTTTACAGTTTCAAATTAACTATTTAATACTACACAATATACCGGGTGATCAAAAAGTCAGTATAATTTGAAAACTGAATAAATCACGGAATAATGTAGATAGAAAGGTACAAATCGACACACATGCTTGGAACGACATGGGGTTTTATGAGAACCAAAAAAATACAAACGTTCAAAAAATGTCCGACAGATGGCACTTCATTTGATCAGAATAGCAATAATTAGCGTAACAAAGTAAGACAAAGCAAAGATGATGTTCTTTACAGGAAATGCTGAATATGTCATCATTCCTCAACAATAGCTGTAGTCGAGGAATAATGTTGTGAACAGCACTGTAAAGCATGTCTGGAGTTATGGTGAGGCATTGGCGTCGGATGTTGTCTTTCAGCATCCCTAGAGATGTCGGCCGATCACGATACACTTGCGACTTCAGGTAACCCCAAAGCCAACAATCGCACGGACTAAGGTCTGGGGGCCTGGGAGGCCAAGTATGTCTTAAGTGGCGGCTGAGCACACGATCATCACCAAACGACGAGCGCAAGAGATCTTCCACACGTCTAGCAATACATTTTTCTTTTTTCTAATAAAACCCCATGTCATTCCAAACATGTGTGTCAATTTTTACCTCTCTTATCTACATTATTCCGTGGTTTATTAAGTTTTCAAATTTATACTGACTTTTTGATCACCTGGTACTTCGACGCCCACAGGAGTTTTGATGAAATCAGACGAAAAACAAGTTTAAATTTTACTTCAAGTACTTGTACATAAGTTTACGAAGTCAATGTATGCAATGAACGTGATTTTACTCTAAGACAAAGGAAATGTCGGAAGTCGGCTTATATATGTACGTGTAAGTAAATGACTGTACGAACTGCATGGATTTTGCCGTTTACTTGAAATTGTCCTCCCTTTTACACTAGCTTGACAAAGAAGAATATTGCAGCCGCAGTAAATATCACGAAAATAGCTTGGAATATCAGAGCACAATGGACGTACACCGGCACGGGGCGGCTAGTCTTTCTTTAAAGGTATCACACGATTGCCCGTCGTCAAGGTGATATTAGTGGTTTTCAGTCTCATTACGTGGTTTTACCTTTCTGGAATCAGGATCCTGTGCTACCTCTCTACAAAAAGTTGAACTATTATTTACTGCTCTGCGTACTTTAATTCTCATTTGTCTTATGAAAATACGTTATGGGACCATGTAGATAAGGAAACAAGGTAACTAGCCACTATTAAAGACCCATTACAGTAGACGAGCCACTATATTTTTTAGAATATATTATTACTGAATACTAAACTAATTAACGTTATTTGTTGATTCGTTTCAATTGAAATTTGATTTACGAAAACACAATGTAACATTTGCCACACAAACTTTTTGGCAAGGGTTCAGAGTGGCTCTCAATAAGTAAGGTTGCAATGAAGACGCTGGGTGAAATTTTAGCTTTGTCCTTGATTTTCACCCCCTTTCCTTCTGCCATTCTCTCACCTCCCCCCTCCCCCTCTCCCCCTCACCCTTTCCCTTACCTGTCCTATTCCCCCTCCGTACACCACTCCCTCTCTGATCCCGTCCTCCCCTTCCCTCTCCTTTGCCTCCCTCACGAATATCTAGAAACCGTTGGCTGTGCCATCATTAAACTGTGAATATAACGTCGCCAACCACGAAGAGAAATATTGCAATATTAGCAATCACTATGTATCTTAGATTCTGTTATTTGTCACTCTGACCCTGATCTGCAGGCAAGATGGCTAGGAACCCTTCCAGTGCAGCAGTGCCGATACAATAACTTCAGTCATTTGTTGTCGTACCTTCGTTAAGCCTTTAGGGAGCTGCAAAAAGACATCAGTCTAACAGCCTGGTGCGAGGACTCCATTGACGATTCCCACCACATTTAGACTGCAGCAGTGAACGTATGTCATCGATCTCCAATTCCCATAACGACTTTCCGTTCCCTTTATCCGCAACAGTATTATAACATTAGTTTATCATTTGTCTGTTTGTCATGAGGAATCCGTAATGGGTCGCTGATAATGCTGTCAACTACACACAGCAGAGTATTTTAGTGCATTCAGAAGAACACAGCCATGCTATATTGTAGGTGTGTATATCAATACTTAATTCCAAACACATAGGTCGAAAAAAGAATGTTCCATTTTTAGCGCTAGAAGAAAGGAAATAGAGGTGTGATTCTCTACAGATATTTAAACCAGTGTCTCAACAATGATCTTATTTTAAGCAAAATTCACCGGATATTATCACTCCTGGATGAAACTGAATATCGATGTTAATGCTGAGAAGAAAGCAAGATTTTTTCTAACTATTATAGGCTAGAATTTTTGGCAAATCTATGCATAAAGTGCGAAAAACGAGTTATGTGAAGCTAGTAACTTTTCAGTAAGGTGGATTTGAAACTATTGTACTGATTGCAAGATGGAATTCCAAGTGCCAAGCGGAAACTAACAAAAATTCTGTTGCTCTTGAGTTGAATAGATTTAAAAGTAAAACGTCGCGACACATTTGAAACTGTGTGCTGGACCGCGGCTCAAATTCCGCGATCTTTGCCTTTCTAGGGAAAGTTTTTCTCCGGTGTTTCGGCATATATTTACAATTTCGGTTTTGCTACGCGTGTCTGTAGTTATCCGAAACAAATAGTGCTCATAACGTCTCTCATGCGACTCCCAATGTCGACGTAAATTGTCGATATATTTCCCGTGACAAACAATTTTAAGCGGAATTTCACATGCCCATTCAATAGAATTGTCCCAGACGAGTGTAACGCGATATTTATCGCTACGTGTTAACAGGGGGAGTAAACCACGAAGAATAAGCAGTATTCCAGCAGCGAGACACCGCCCTGTCCCGCGTTGACTGCTCCCGTCATGCAGCAGTAGCTCTGTTCAGACGCGGCTGCAGAGCTGCATATTCTTCGCGTTTCACTATCTAGTATCGCACTAGATTAATATGGGACCGCTCTGTCCAATGGACACGTAAAATTACGATTTAAAAATCATATCGTTAGTAACTGGAAGCAAACCGAAGCTTTCCGCCCACACTGATACCCAGTATTTGTCTGGGCTGACTCTAGCCACACAATGAAAAAACAAAATTGCAAATGTCGGCCGGATGTCGTGGCTCAAACTCTTCTAGGGGTTGAACCACGCGTGTAGCATTACTCGCCCTAAAGTACCTCTTTGGTTAAATTGTCTGGCTGATGGCAAGTTTGCGAAATACAAAGTTAATGTAACATATAATAACAGTAATAATAATATTTGGAGCTAAATTGAAATGAAATGAAGTCCCATGCTTCTTGACAGAGCGTAGGGGAACGATGCGGGAGACCTGCACCGCTTTACTAGGCAAGGTCCTAGTGGAGGTGGTTTGCCATTGCCTTCCTCCGACTGTGATGGTAATGAATGATGATGATGAAGACGACACAACAACACCGAGTCATCTCGAGGCAGGAAAAATCCCTGCCCCCGCCGGGAATCGAACCCGGGACCCCGTGCTCGGGGAGCGAGAACGCTACCGCGAGACCACGAGCAGCGGACGGAGCTAAATTAATGACCCATAAATGATGTAGGCCACGCAGTTGCTATTTAGTTAGAATAATGTTTATTCAGAAAGCAAACTAATAGCGAAATTGGTCGTATTTCGAGTTACTGTTACACTCGAGCGCATATCAATTTGACACAGTTGGATCGTTCACAATCTCATCGCTAAGCGCAACTCCGACACTCCACCTCGTCATTTACACGAAAAGCTAGAGTTCACACCAGGCGCGCGGCTGCTCACCGCTCAGAGACTAAGTCCCGCGATACCACAAAACTCGAAATTTTCTGTTTCACTTCCTAGGTGCCTAAAGACCGCCTGTCCGCTACCACGTCTAAATCCGAACTGTATCCTTTGGTGTCTCCAGCCGAACTGTCATCTTTCGCGTCTGCACCAATACTGTCCTCTGCCCGTCCCCGGCCGCGTTTCCCGCGCGCCAAACATACTCGCTCAACTGACTAGTGCAGTTCCCTTTCCTGAAACCGTTCATCTCATTGGCTACAGCTCATTCTACATTATTTTACATTTTAACATATTTAAATAATCGAAGCTTGACCACTTTCACGTTCTAAATTCAGTAACAATAATATCCATTTTTAAATTCTTCCACATAAAACTGATACAATTTCCTTCTTAACTTTGAATGTCACGGCCAGTAACCTTGCACCAATATGCTTTCTGACAAATAAATAAAGAATAAAAGTAACTATTATGCACTAAACATTACAACAAGTATTCTATTACCGAATGATTCAATAATGTGTCATGCTGCCATCGTTCAGTGTGTTTTGTGTCGAAGAAATGATGATCTGATGCTTAACTGAAAATGCTGATAATTTAAATTTACTATATCTTTTAAACAAATGAAGTTACAGAGTTGATTTGTACAACATTTGTCATTTTAATCATACGCTTCTATATGGAATGTCGATCGCTAAGATCGACTAAAGCGTTCGGCTTTTATCATTCAGGTCTTTGTTACAAAACTTGTGAATTTCACTTTAACAGTACATCCTAAACTATTATAGATATGATTAATATTCAAGTTTTATTGGAACCACCATGAAAATGTATGAAGGATGGTAGATTAAAAGTACTGTGACCTCATTCCATGCATTACTACCGAATTAAATAGTTTTCATAAATGTTTCCCTTTATGGCCGATCTTAGTCCGCCATATTAAGTGGCTCCGGAACGCCCTATACTTCAATGTTAAAATAGCGCTTATAAATTACATCTTTCCTCACAAAGTATTTGAGGTAGGAAGTTGAACTTTTTACAGATTATTTATTATAATATGGGCTACAACTTAACACAGGGATTTTACAAAATTTTAGTTCAGTTATTAAAGATGATTATTTTTTAATTGTAATGAAAATTCACAACATTTTTTGCAATTTTTTATTTATATATTCAAAAATATACAGTTTTTGGGAAAAGGCTGTGTTAAATTATGCAGAAGGTACTGTGTAACATTTACTGAAAGTTTGAAACAAATATGTTTGGAAGATCCTTAGAAAACATGTAATTAGTATGAGAAAATAAAAGTTTTGGGAATCGAGCGACAAAGATTGGATTAACTTTTTAGTGCATTCCAGGTCCATAGGATGGATTATCTTCATCCTCTGCAAACTCCTCCTCCAGCTTCCTCTTGTTCCTCCTCCTGTTTACTCTTGCTTGTATTTCTAGACTCTTTACAGCCCTGTCTGCAGCCCGAAGGCGTTCCTTGTCTAAAGCAAGCATCGCTCGTTGTTGTGTTCGTAGATTTTGCTACCATTTTCTTCAGTTGCAGTTACTGCAACACTGTTCCAAAAGGTGGTCATGTATAAACACTTATCACATTTCAGTTGTATTTCACTAGCAAGTCCTACGTGCTTTATTATGGAGAGTTCCAGACCAACTTCACTACAATGAATACATCTTACACAGTTTGAAAAAATTCCTTTGAGAACCGACATATCAAATATTTCATTCACATCCGATTCGCCCATAAAACATTCATAGTTTTCACTCATTGAACCAAGCTTCTTCTGTGAAGTATTTTCTTTCCCACTTTGACTGCTATGGGCAGGTGTACTTGAGAGGTTAGGTTCACTCACTTGGTTATCGTCTTTATTGTTTACAGTAATAACACATACCTTTGGCTTTCCAACATTTCTCCTTTTCTTAAAAGCCTTCAGAGGATTTCTAATAACTTTACTTTTATTCATTATTATACTTCAACAAAACAGAGGCTCAAGAAACAGAATTAATTACGAATATTTTCGAGATAACGACAGAGTAAATAAACATGAAACAATCGACAATCACACCAGCGATATATATTGAACCATCACAGGTTAGCCACAACACATACTTTATCTCACATCACTAAAATGTACCTGATGAACACGGACGTTAATAATAACACCATTTGACAGCAGTTTAACAGCGCCACAATGAGTCACGCCCGTGTACAACACATTTCAAAAAAAAATTTTAAAATAGTCTTCGGAATTGAATAAATTATATATCTATTAAAAGGTAATAATCTGCAGATTCTGAAAACGCAAAAAGTAAAAATTGAACTTTTCATGATTTTGAGCCTTTCCGGAGCCCCTTAACACTGTTACGTCTCCATGGCCACAAACGGCGTCTATTGGGTTTCCCTATGCTGTAGGTTCTCATATGTCTCACTCGCACACTACAGCCTCAATAGACAATAGACGCCTGTGAATTTCCCGACCTCGTGCCGGACGACAGGGTTATTTCACAATTCCTGTAGGCTGACTCTTTCGGCCATGTATTTAAATGATAGCAATGCTCGTTAAGTCACAAACGTCACAACAAAGAAGAAGATGGGACCATCAGAACGATTGCTTGCCTACTGTATGTTGGGAATGTTTCAGCAAAAGTAGGCTGAATATTAAGATGTTCGTCCATATCCCAAAATATCGGCAGTTTTGGGGTCTGTCGAAGACAGAGCTGGGCGAGGCAAGTATTTACAGGATTCCGTACGTTTACGGGAAATTTACGTAGGGAAAACGACGGCCACTATGCAGACCGCACTGTGGAACATCAGCGGGTACTCGCATCCTTCGCGCAAATAAGTCCGCTATTATAAACCATTGCATTGCCACTGGTCATTTGATGAAACACTGTGGAATAAAAATTGCGGCCAGAACATTAAACTTTTGGAGATCCATCATCAATGAAACAGTGAAAATACGGACGTCTGAGCCCTTATCAATGTGGATGGCGGCTTCCAGTTAAATTCTGCACGGTGTTCTGTCATAGAAGAACTTCGTGCTCTGCATAATTCGTGTCGTTCTGTGATTCCATCGGTCGACAACAATCGAACTAATATCGATACAGCGAGTTTCCACCACGGAGGTTGCGCCGTGCAGCGCACAGACCTGCAACAGAGGCGCATATGCTAAGCTAGCGCAAGCGTAACGCCAGCTAAATACACCACACATGTGCCGGCGAGCTATTAAGTACGTTAGCTCACAGAATTTTCGTAAGTATTCACCTCATGGTGGCCAGAAGGCTCTCAGCCTACATTTTGTAGCGGGAAGTTGCAGAGATCTGGCAGTTCTTCCGAAGATACTGAATTAAGGTACGATCTGTACGCCTGGGAGGCCTTACATTTCACAGAATCGTAGAATGTTGTACTGGACATAGAATGTTCTCAGCATCCGGTGTGGCCCAAGGAAGAGTAACAGGACCTCTAACGGTCTCAATATGCATAAACAATTTATCGGATAGGATCAGCAACACTATGAGGGTGTTTAATGTCGATGCTGTTGTCCACAGGAAACTTTCGTCATTGTACGATCGTAACGAATTGCACAAGGAGTTCGACAAAATTTTCAGTTGATTTACCGAAATGCAGCTATTTTTGAGTGTATTCAAATGTAAGATAATGCCTCTTGGTTCATTCCTCTCTTCTAGAAGAGTAGTCGTACATATTTACATAAAATCATAGGCCTATGTTGCTGACGATGATGTGTTGCAGACAGGCTTTATGGTCATGCATTATAAGGTTTTTGTAGCACTAGAACTTAGCGGAACAGAAATAAGCATGGATTGTACAAACAGTGGTCTTGGTAAAATTAGATCGTTCATTTCGTCCGTGAGATGCAATCTGCCGCACACGAAGGCGCTCAGCTTGATGTCGTGTCCCTTGACTTCTGTCAGGCATTCGCACTGTCGTTCAGTAAATGGAATAAGAGGTTACAGAGCAAGGCCAGATCGGTGACCGAATACAGGACTTCTTTGTGGATAGAACACAAGACGTCAAACCTTAACGGAACTAAATCGACAAATATAAACGTTATTTCTAAGTAGTATTATGGGTTCAAAAATGGCTCAAATGGCTCTGAGGACTATGGGACTTAACATCTGAGTTCATCAATCCCCTAGAACTTAGAACTACTTAAACCTAACTAACCTGAGGACATCACACACATCCATGCCCCAGGCAGGATTCGAACCTGCGACCGTAGCAGTGACGCGGTTCCGGACTGAAGCGCCTAGAACCGCTCGGCCACCGTGGCCGGCATTATGGGTTCGCTACTATTTACAATCTATATTAATGACTTTTATATTAATAGCTTTCTTCCAGCAACTGTGGTACATACACTCCTGGAAATGGAAAAAAGAACACATTGACACCGGTGTGTCAGACCCACCATACTTGCTCCGGACACTGCGAGAGGGCTGTACAAGCAATGATCACACGCACGGCACAGCGGACACACCAGGAACCGCGGTGTTTGCCGTCGAATGACGCTAGCTGCGCAGCATTTGTGCACCGCCGCCGTCAGTGTCAGCCAGTTTGCCGTGGCATACGGAGCTCCATCGCAGTCTTTAACACTGGTAGCATGCCGCGACAGCGTGGACGTGAACCGTATGTGCAGTTGACGGACTTTGAGCGAGGGCGTATAGTGGGCATGCGGGAGGCCGGGTGGACGTACCGCCGAATTGCTCAACACGTGGGGCGTGAGGTCTCCACAGTACATCGATGTTGTCGCCAGTGGTCGGCGGAAGGTGCACGTGCCCGTCGACCTGGGACCGGACCGCAGCGACGCACGGATGCACGCCAAGACTGTAGGATCCTACGCAGTGCCGTAGGGGACCGCACCGCCACTTCCCAGCAAATTAGGGACACTGTTGCTCCTGGGGTATCGGCGAGGACCATTCGCAACCGTCTCCATGAAGCTGGGCTACGGTCTCGCACACCGTTAGGCCGTCTTCCGCTCACGCCCCAACATCGTGCAGCCCGCCTCCAGTGGTGTCGCGACAGGCGTGAATGGAGGGACGAATGGAGACGTGTCGTCTTCAGCGATGAGAGTCGCTTCTGCCTTGGTGCCAATGATGGTCGTATGCGTGTTTGGCGCCGTGCAGGTGAGCGCCACAATCAGGACTGCATACGACCGAGGCACACAGGGCCAACACCCGGCATCATGGTGTGGGGAGCGATCTCCTACACTGGCCGTACACCACTGGTGATCGTCGAGGGGACACTGAATAGTGCACGGTACATCCAAACCGTCATCGAACCCATCGTTCTACCATTATAGACCGGCAAGGGAACTTGCTGTTCCAACAGGACAATGCACGTCCGCATGTATCCCGTGCCACCCAACGTGCTCTAGAAGGTGTAAGTCAACTACCCTGGCCAGCAAGATCTCCGGATCTGTCCCCCATTGAGCATGTTTGGGACTGGATGAAGCGTCGTCTCACGCGGTCTGCACGTCCAGCACGAACGCTGGTCCAACTGAGGCGCCAGGTGGAAATGGCATGGCAAGCCGTTCCACAGGACTACATCCAGCATCTCTACGATCGTCTCCATGGGAGAATAGCAGCCTGCATTGCTGCGAAAGGTGGATATACACTGTACTAGTGCCGACATCGTGCATGCTCTGTTGCCTGTGTCTATGTGCCTGTGGTTCTGTCAGTGTGATCATGTGATGTATCTGACCCCAGGAATGAGTCAATAAAGTTTCCCCTTCCTGGGACAATGAATTCACGGTGTTCTTATTTCAATTTCCAGGAGTGTATTTTAGCGTAAAAGTAAGTCGCCAGTGGCACAGAAATTTTTATTTCGCTTGACCGGGTTCAACAGATTAATCTGTCATCTTCAGGAGCTTACTACTGGTTTAACTGGTTTCAGTATCTTGTTCACAGAAGAAAACTTCCATGGCATCTCCAAAAATTGTATGTACGATCTGTGTTTACAATTATCACACACAATATTTACATTTTGGGACATGTCTTGACATTATGCTTCCTTGAACAAGATACTGACATATGGTAAACCAAGGTTAAGATTCTGAAGGTAATAGATTAATCTGTGATACAGGCAAAGTGAAATAAAAATGTCTTTTCAACTGGCTACGGAAATTTGTTCTGAAATTATACTGACGATCTAGTGAATAACGTTGGAGGCTCTGCAAGGCTACTCACGGACGCATCTACGTCTACATGAGTGCTCCGCAGTTCGCAATTAAGTTCCTGGCGAGAGTTCATTGAACCACTTTCAGGCTATTTCTCTACGGCTCCACTCTCGAACAGCACGGAGAAAAACGAACGCTTAAATCTTTCCTTTCGAGCTCTGATTTGTCTTATTTTATTATGATGCTTATTTATCCCTATGTTGGCGGGCACCAAAAAAATTTTTCCACACTGCATGTTGCTGTCTATATTAAGGTTACAGAGGACTGTAGCGAATTGCGGGGGAGACCGCAGAAGATGGAGTATTGGGGGAGGGACTGCCAGTAGAAAATTAAACGCAAGTAAATATAACGCACTCTGCATAAATAAGTGAACAGATCCACTACTCTTCGATTAAACTATTGAGGTCAAATCGCTGGAAACAGTAACTACCATAAAACACCTAGAAGTAATCATCTATCCTGACTTAAAGTGGCATTACCTTATAAATTAATTGTTACGAAAATGAAACGCCTGCCTGAGATTCATTAATCTTGAAGATATGTGATTCATATATTGAGAGAATGTTAAGGAAATGCGAATCATACAAGAAGGAACTGGCTTGACTAATGTTCATCAGTCTGAGACCTTTATCTACTGGCTTTAATAGAAGAGACAGAGATGATCCAATGAAGAATATTATTGTTCATCACACGATCGTTTACTCTGCGGTACAGAACTACAGAGATACTCAACAAATTCCAATGGCAGACGCTACAAGAGAAGGATTTGCATCACGCAGAGGTTTACCGTTGAAACGTCGAGAGCGTAAGTTCCGAGAAGAGCCGGGCAACATGTTATTTCGTCCCACATCAGTCTCGTGAATTGATCAAGACAGTTAAATCAGAGAAAGTAGATCTCATATGGTGCTTCACATACAATCATTCTTCCCACGCCATATTCGCGAATGTAACAAGGAGGGGGCATCAGATAGTTGTACCAGAATCACCATCTGCCCCACACCGTAAGGTGGCTAGTAGAGTGTAGAGGTCGAGGCAGATCTGAATGTAAAGCTTGACAGCGCTTCTGTTAATTGTGCGAATACTTGATTGTCTTGACGGAAAAGACTTGCTGCAAGAAACTTCCTGCCAGATAAAAATTCTCTGCCGGACCGAGACTCGAACTCGGGACCTTTGCCTTTCGCAGGAAAGTACTCCACACACACTTCACTGCAGAGTTAAAATTTCATTCTGGAAACAGCTGTAAGTGTTAAAAATTGCTTAATGTCTCATTTTCTTCTTTTAATTCGGTCATATATGTGTTGGTGATGGGGTCTGTTGCGTTTCAATCGACCACGTTTGTCGAAACTGTTCCTAGAGGAAATTTATCCCCCTATGCCTACGCTGACAAGATGACATTTCGGAAGCACAAGGTTGGCTAGACTCATTTGTAAAAGGCAGAAAATTATATCTACTCTGCAGTTCACAGTTATGGGTGTGGCAGATGGTCATAGAAACATTTTGAAACTACAGTGGCTAATAAAATTAGAGGATCACATTTTGCAAACCGTAATGATCTCCCATCGTGAGGCATAAGTTTGAAATTTAGCTCAAAGGAGCCTACAGTCTTCCTCTGTAATTGTGTAAAAGCGTGGGATCCTGTGACTTTATGCTTCGGCTCGGCGACCCTTGAAACAGCAAGGTGTCGACACATGCTTAACAAAGACAACAGCCCCAAGTTAATGAGACCTTAAAGGTGGGTTAATGATGTCACATTGGCATCAAAATTTACCACAAATGTGGCAAATACCACCGCGGCCGCGTCACACGAAGGGAAGATCAACGTGCCTCCACTTACCCCTATTTCACCTCTTCTTTTCAGCCTCTTTGTCGGAGGTCAGAACCGCTAGAACTAACCTTGAAATTAATCAGTTTTCTTGCGCTTAGCCGACACTCTGCCGCTCAGAACAGACACGAAAATGTCTCAAGAAGTGGCACAATGGACATCACTGGAACCACCTCCTCCCTTAGGGCGTTGATTCACACATATTTCGCATTCGAAAACAACAGTTCGCATTGGGATGAATAATAGGACGACGTTCTTGACGAATCTGGTAACTGCTGACAGTCCAGTGCGTTTCAACCCTGCTCTATGGACATTACAGGGCTGCAAGTCAACTGAACGAGATCTCATCAGTTTCGAGTGAATCGTGACAGAAGTTTTTGCTGTGCTACAGAGGGTGGAACGACTAGGTCCGTTCAAAATTATGCGACGAAATCTGAATATGATACTAAGCGGCCAAGTGTTTTTATGATTTTTCATCCCTACTTTTCCGTGCGTTCCTGTGGCTTGATGATGGGAGCATTCAACACTGTTTGACATTGACACATGCGTGAATAAAATTGCAAATCACTTCTTTAAGATCACCGAGGTCGGCAACACCTTTGGTGCAACCCAAGCAGCGTTCTTGAGCACGTTATAAATATGCCTGTCATATGCGCTAGCACCTGAGGCTTTGGCAACCCCTTCGACACCCCGACTAGAGTTTTGGCCTACCTTAAAGCGCTAGAGCAGCCATGAGACTGAAATGGTGTCGACGTTTCTGACTGATAGATTTTTAACGTGCTCAACAAACGTGCAAGGGTGGCATCTCTAGTCGCGTTTCATATTTGTGACGCTCTCTCCCCATACCTCGCGATAATACAAAACGAGTTACGCTTTTTTTAAGTTTTCGATGTCTCCGTCAATCTTACAGGGTAAGGATCCCACATGTTGCAGCAGTACTCGAGAAGAGAATGGACAAATGTAGTGTAGGCCGTCTACTAAATTTGTATCATCCTGGAATTGCGTAACCAATAAACGTAGCCTTTGGTTCGTCTTCCTCGCAAAATTTTTCTGTGGCAGTTTCAATTTAAGTCTTTTTAATTGTAATGCATAGGTATTCAGATTAATCTTCAGCTTGAAATTTGTCTTATTTATGCTCCAAACGAAGTCTGACATTTTTTGTAGTATTCATGTGAAGGTCGTTACACTTTTCAATATTTAGGATTAATTGCAACTTTCCGCACATGTAGATATCTTGTCTATATAAATTTTAAAATTTCCTTTCGAACTACTTGTAGCACAACGTTTCCAAACTTGTACGAGAGACTACGCAGCCGTCATCGCATTAAAAATAAGTAGCGTAGCGAATACAGACAAATTGTACGTTATTGTCAGTCGGAGCAATAAATCGGTGATACATATTGAATCCATTCATGAGCAGTGATTAGTTAATAAAGGCTTATGCCTGCAGTATCAATCTTTAACTGGCCACTGAAATGTAATAATTTAAATTGCTAGAGTAGGTAGTCATATCATTAAACTCCCACGCATCACTGTTTTCGTCCCACGAAGTGCGCCAGCGAGGCAATTTAATTAAATTAACTGTAATGTGGCAAATAGGAGGAGGAAAGCCGCTTCGAAAGTCCAGTTGTGGTAAAAGGGGCGCCGTCTTGGCAGTTAGGTAGAAGAATACCAAGATTCTCGACAGCGCAGCGCCGTCTGCGCAGCACACAATGCACGTCCACCGGCTTTTGCACTCTTTGACCGCATTTTGCCGTGAGAGGAACTTGTCCTTGGCTTGGGCAAGGTTAGGAGTCGAGGTGATTCCTTTAGGTCATGCCCGGTTGAACTGGTATCCGGAGCCAGGTGGCAGGAGACCTGTCAACGGAAAAATTTTGACGGTGCTACAATGACGCCAGATCAGTTAGGCACTCATTCTCCATCCGTCTCCATCGACGCTGCTGTCCCAAAATGAGAGCAGTTTTCCCCATGACGTGAGCCCGTTACTACTTTGCCTTGACAAGTACTACACACTTTCCACTACATCCTTAAGCTCTTGCTAAAGTGCTCCTTCCGGTGACTAGTTGCAGTGGAGCAATGTGCTGTACCTAGATTTTCTGAATATGTGTGATTGTGTGTGTGGGGGGGGGGGGGGGGGCGGGCTTGAGTGAGTGAGTACGGACGTGCACACACGCGCGTGTCCGTGAACTGCTGTTCCGTTAATGGACCCTTTGCAGACATTTTTGGTTCGCCAACAAGGTTATCACTTTTAAGGACAATAATTAGTTCCGTTTCTTGCTCTTATCTGAAAGCATATCTTTCTGTTCTACTGCAAGTAGGCAAAGAAGTCAGAATATCTTGTGAAAGGGATAGAGTGTATAACCATCCTTGTTTCGTGTGAATTAATTTCACATACATCGTAACATCACCCCGAAAGCCAATCCTCTTCCTCCATCTACCCCAACTCGTTCCCATTAGAGCTAAACAATGAGCTCCGTATACTCACCTTTAAATTCGACAGCGCCATGTGTCGTCATCTACGAACTCACCGTCTCCGTGTGCTCACAGACTCAACTCGTGAGTCTCTGCTGCTGCCGAAGTTCCACTTAAGTTTTTGAGTCTGTTGTCAGGTATACGTGGACTCGCTGAGAAAGGAGAGCGAGTACACGCGTACACAGGTCTTATAACAGCGCACTCGAGGCATTCCCGCTACATACGAAACCATTTTGAAAGAAATTTCAGATTTTAGACTGCAAATTACTATTCACTAATTTGAAAAATCACAACTGCGTCTTCACTGCCATTATCACGTACAAGCTGAAATGTCGCAAAATGTCGGACCTGCATAAGCATCCATTGTGTATGACAAATTATTATGTACCAATATAATGCACTTGTGACGTGTCAACGTGAGCTTTGACAAAAGGAGCAGGACATTATTGGTAAAACCCTATTATAAAAACGACAGTAATGCTGCAGCTGCGCTTAGAGAATATCGCCGGTTGAAAGGATTACGGAAGGGTCCTCTTCCTCCAATTGCTGTTCGAATCAACTGGAGAACTGGATGTCACTCCGGGAAGAGGCCAACGATCGGTTACACCACATGTGGTTGATGAAATCGCTGTTGCTACGGCAGACAACGTTGTTCGCGATTCCCGATCGGTAGTGCGCGTGCTGTGTCACGACTGTTGAACATCAGGTGGTTAACTGTACGGAAGGTGTTTCGAACCATTCTCAAATGGTATACGTACAAGATCTATATCCTACAGCAGCTTGCAGCAGCGGATGAACAACGATGTGTTGACTTCGCTTTCCACTTTCTCGCTAGGAGTGAAGTTGACGAGGGCTGGCCCCGCACCATCCTATGAACAGACGAAGCTCATTTTCTTCTGACGGATTAGTTGAACATATAGAACTACCGAGTGCGGGGATCTTCACCTCTAGTCACTGTGCATGAAGTTCCTCTGTATGTTGAACGTGTCACTGTCTGGTGTGACTTCACGCCTACGTTCATGATTGGCCCATTCTTTCTTGAACAGTTTGGCACTCAAGGACCAAAGACGTGCTGTCTGACTGGCCAGCGTTACTGCGCGATGCTTCGCCAGCATTTCATACCCGACCTACAAGAGAGAGACTCACTGAAGTCAACGGGTTTCATGCAAGATGGGACCCCACCGCACATCGCTCGAGAAGTTCACCTGCTTCTGCGAAACACATTTGGAAACGATAGAATTATCAACCGATCGTTTGCAAATGCTTGGCCGGCACGATCACCTGATCTCATTCCCTGTGATTTCTGGTTGTGATGCTACCAGAAGGACAGGATTTACCGGGGAACATTCACACAGCTGCTGATCTGAAGCACAGAATACCAAGAGAGGTAGCCAGCTTACCTATGGACACGCTTTGTTCCGCTGTGCAGAATGTAATCCTGTGCTTTCAGACCCTCGAATCGTAAATGGTTGCGAAAGCATACTTGACCTTTTAGCAACAAATAATCCTGGATAAATAGTGAGTATTGTGACGAATACAGGGATTAGCGACCACAAGGCAGTTGCTGCTAGGATGAATACCGTAACACCTACAACCATCAAAAAGAAACGCCAAGTATATATTTAAAAAAAAAACTGATAAACATGGTCTTAACGCCTTTTTAAGAAACAGTCTTCACTCCTTCCGATCTGATCATTTAAGTGTAGAAAAGATGTGGAATGTTTTCAAAGAGATAGTATCGACAGCAATTGAGAGATATATATACCACATAAATAAATCAATGATGGTACTGATCCCCCATGGTACACAAAAGGAGTTAGATCGCTGTTGCAGAAGCAGCGAAAAAAGCATGCCAAATTTAAAAGAACACAAAATCCCCAAGATTGGCAAAGTTTTCAGAAGTTCGAAATATAGCGCGTACTTCAATGCGAGATGTTTTTAATGATTTCCACAACGAGATTTTGTCTCGAAATCTGGCAGAAAACCCAAAGAGATTCTGGTCATACATAAAGCACACCAGTGGCGAGACGAAATCAATACCTTCGCTGCGCGATAACAACGGTGAAGTCACTAATGACACTGCCATTAAAGCAGATTTATTAAACACGGTTTTCCGAAACTCCTTCGCCAAAGAAGACGAAGTAAATATTCCAGAATTCCAATCAAGAACAGCTGTCAAGATGAGAAACATAGAAGTAGATATCCTCGGAGTAACGAAGCAGCTTAAATCAATTAATAAAAGCAAGGACCCCGGCCCAGACTGTATACCAGTCAGGTTCCTCTCAGAGTATGCTGATAAAATAGCTCTATATTTAGCAATTATATACAACCGCTCGCTCACAGAAAGATCCGTACATAAAGACTGGGAAATTGCTCAAGTCAGGGAAGGAGGAGTAATCCGCTGAATTACAGGCCCATATCACTAACGTCGATTTGCGGTAGGGTTTTGTAACATATAATGTATTCGAACATTACGAAGTACCTCAAAGAAAACTATTTATTGACACATAGTCAGCAAGGTTTCAGGAAATATCGCTCTTGTGAAACACAACTATGTCTTTATACTCACGAAGTAATAAGTGCTATCGCCAGGGGATGTCAAATTGATTCCATATTTTTAGATTTCAGAAGGCTTTCGACACCGTCCTCACAAGCGTCTTCTAACCAAACCGCGTGCCTACGGAGTATCGCCTCGGTTGTGCGACTGGATTCGTGACTTCCTGTCAGACAGGTCACAGTTCGTAGTAATAGACGGAAAGTCATCGAGTAAAACAGAAGTAATATCCGACGTTCCCCAAGGAAGTGTTATAGGCCCTCTATTGTTCTTGATCTACACTCCTGGAAATTGAAATAAGAACACCGTAAATTCATTGTCCCAGGAAGGGGAAACTTTATTGACACATTCCTGGGGTCAGATACATCACATGATCACACTGACAGAACCACAGGCACATAGACACAGGCAACAGAGCATGCACAATGTCGGCACTAGTACAGTGTATATCCACCTTTCGCAGCAATGCAGGCTGCTATTCTCCCATGGAGACGATCGTAGAGATGCTGGATGTAGTCCTGTGGAACGGCTTGCCATGCCATTTCCACCTGGCGCCTCAGTTGGACCAGCGTTCGTGCTGGACGTGCAGACCGCGTGAGACGACGCTTCATCCAGTCCCAAACATGCTCAATGGGGGACAGATCCGGAGATCTTGCTGGCCAGGGTAGTTGACTTACATCTTCCAGAGCACGTTGGGTGGCAAGGGATACATGCGGACGTGCATTGTCCTGTTGGAACAGCAAGTTCCCTTGCCGGTCTAGGAATGGTAGAACGATGGTTCGATGACGGTTTGGATGTACCGTGCACTATTCAGTGTCCCCTCGACGATCACCAGTGGTGTACGGCCAGTGTAGGAGATCGCTCCCCACACCATGATGCCGGGTGTTGGCCCTGTGTGCCTCGATCGTATGCAGTCCTGATTGTGGCGCTCACCTGCACGGCGCCAAACACGCATACGACCATCATTGGCACCAAGGCAGAAGCGACTCTCATCGCTGAAGACGACACGTCTCCATTCGTCCCTCCATTCACGCCTGTCGCGACACCACTGGAGGCGGGCTGCACGATGTTGGGGCGTGAGCGGAAGACGGCCTAACGGTGTGCGGGACCGTAGCCCAGCTTCATGGAGACGGTTGCGAATGGTCCTCGCCGATACCCGAGGAGCAACAGTGTCCCTAATTTGCTGGGAAGTGGCGGTGCGGTCCCCTACGGCACTGCGTAGGATCCTACGGTCTTGGCGTGCATCCGTGCGTCGCTGCGGTCCGGTCCCAGGTCGACGGGTACGTGCACCTTCCGCCGACCACTGGCGACAACATCGATGTACTGTGGAGACCTATCGCCCCACGTGTTGAGCAATTCGGCGGTACGTCCACCCGGCCTCCCGCATGCCCACTATACGCCCTCGCTCAAAGTCCGTCAACTGTACATACGGTTCACGTCCACGCTGTCGCGGCATGCTACCAGTGTTAAAGACTGCGATGGAGCTCCGTATGCCACGGCAAACTGGCTGACACTGACGGCGGCGGTGCACAAATGCTGCGCAGCTAGCGCCATTCGACGGCCAACACCGCGGTTCCTGGTGTGTCCGCTGTGCCGTGCGTGTGATCATTGCTTGTACAGCCCTCTCGCAGTGTCCGGAGCAAGAATGGTGGGTCTGACACACCGGTGTCAATGTGTTCTTTTTTCCATTTCCAGGAGTGTATATTAATGACATAGGAGACAATCTGAGTAGCCGTCTTAGATTGTTTGCAGATTCTGCTGCCATTTACCGTCTTGTAAGTTCATGAGATGATCAAAACGACTTCAAAATTATTTAGATTAGATATCTGTATGGTGCGAAAAGTGGCAATTGACCCTGAATAAGGAAAAGTGTGAAGTTATTCACATGAGTACTGAAAGAAATCAGCTAAATTTCGATTACGCTATAAGTAACACAAATCTGAAGGCTGTAAATCCAACTAAATGCTTAGGGATCACAATTACAAATAATCTAAACTGGAACGATCACATAGATAATATTGTGGGTAGAGAAAACCAAAGACTGCAAGTCACTGGCAGAACACTTAGAAGTTGCAACAGGTCTACTAAAGAGACTGCTTACACGACGCTTGTTCGCTCTATTCTGGAGTATTGATGTGCGGTGTGGGATCCGCATCAGGTGGGACTGGCGGTTGATATCGAAAAAATACAAAGAAGGGCAGCTCGTTTTCTATTATCGTGAAATAGGGGAGATAGTGGCACAGACATGATACGTGAATTGGAGTGGCAATCATTAAAACAAAGGCGTTTTTCGTTGCGACGGGATCATCTCATGAATTTTCAATCACCAGTTTTCTACTACGATTACGAAAACATTCTGTTGGCACCCACCTACATAGGGAGAAATGATCATCACGATAAAATAAGAGAAATCAGGGCTCGCACAAAAAAATTTAAATGCTCGTTTCTCCCGCGTGCCGTTCGAGAGTGGAACGGTACAGAGAAAGCTTGAAGGTGGTTCACTGAACACTCTGCCAGGCACTTTATTGTGAATAGCAGAATAATCACATAGATGTAGATGATGACTCTTCTGGACACAGGTGGGCGCCATATTGAGCCCCAGTAATGTACGTAATGGTATTACGTACCGTAGTGGCATATTAAAAGGGTTTCACTGGAACTGGTTCTGCATTATTTCTCTTCCCCATGTCGACGTTATTGCTACCAAGTTTGGTACCCGTACTGTAGTTAGTTCCCGTATTATATAAAGTGTTAAATAGGGGACATTTAATTATAACCAGCCGACAATGTGTGTGAGTGTGTGTGTGTGTGTGTGTGTGTGTGTGTGTGTAAGAATTTTTCTAAGGCTGATGTCAATTTATTTTAATATTTCTTCTCTATTCAGAGTATACCTAACAGTTACATTGGCGTATACAGACTTGCGAGTTGTTATCCTGTCTGGAACGACAGCACCAGAAACAAAGACACGAGAATGCGATGCAATGTCTAACTAGTGATCATTAAAATTTATTATAGTTTTAGATAAAGTTACGGAAAGAAGTGATAAGCAACACAACTCGCTCTTAGCCGGTAAACGCAAATTTCCGTCGTCAAAAGAAACCAGTAATAGCCCGATTTTTGATCACAATGATGTAACAGTAACCTTGCCCTGTATCCGGGTTTCGTCTGACGAGGAGGTCGAGTAAACAGGAATGCAGACATTGTGTTCGCATTGCACGACGACCGTATGTTTTTCGTCTGAAGTGTGGACTATGGCATGGAACCTATTTCAGACATCACTCCTCCTCTAATCAAATATATTTGCTGTTGAGTACTTTGCATCAGTTAACATTCGTCTTACATCCTCACAGCCGCACAAAACACAGTATCGTGAAATGCTGTCTGATCCCGACAATCGGCCATTTCGATTGTGAGTGCTACTTAGCAGCAAGTTCATGTACGAATATTCTGTACCAACAATAATTCGCGACTATCTTTAGACTTCTGCTTGTTTCGGTAAGAGAGAACGAGTCAGGGAAGTCGGGGAGTGTGAACCAACTGCACCGCCACAGTTCTCAGACTCTCATTCTCGTGAAACTACAGCGGGAAGTAAGGAAACCCTTTAGCACTGATGTAACAGCGGTGCCCTGACCTACGAGGTACACAACCCGCAACCTTAGACTCGTTCTCGCTCCATTTCTGATCTCTAATCCTCGCCCTCGCCTTACCGAATTCTGATGACGTTAGCAGACTGCAAGCGAAAGTATCATCTGCAAACACTCTAAGGGTGCTGCCAACATGGGAAAGTCCCCATCGCACCCACCTCAGATTTAGTAGTAGAATGGCCCAGTGGAGAGCTCGTGAAAAACTGAACACGCCTCAAGCATGAAAAGGAAGAAGAGAGTGTACTAAACAAAGAAAATAGGAAGCGTGGCGTCGTGGTTGTGTAGTTACGGTGTTGAACTGCCACGCGAGAGATCTGTTTTCAAATCACCGTTTTGTCCCCCTCCCCCCCTTTTTTTCACGAAATTATGAACTGTCGGTCCGGTCATTGACGTGTCTATTCTTATTCTGTAGTCCTGGCAACTGCGATATTATACATTGGTTATAAAAGATGAGGCACAAGGTAAAAAATTACCGTTACAGATAAGAGTGAAGAATAGTGAGAGCAGACGAGATGCCGCACAGACCTATCACAGAAATGAAAAAAACAAGTAAACGGGTTTGATCTGTGTCACAACACAGGAATTCAAGAATTAAAAACTTCCGAAACGGAACGTAAGAATCATAACTAGTGGTACTTGTGTAGAAGAAATAGGAAGAGGGAGGAGGTACGTACATTTGGAGGTCCCTTCGTTACACTTCGCGTTTGCAAACAGACATTACAGTGCCACACAGTCACAAATCTTAACACAGCGAACAGACACATTAATGATCGTATAGGCAATTTGGGACTTTCAAAAGAAAAAAAGGAAAGTATGGGGCAGGAGTGAGATTTGAACACGGATCTCTCCCTTCGCAGTCCAACACCGTAACTAAATAACCACGACACCTTGGCTATTCAGTTTCAGTCAATGTTGTACTTTATGAGCTAGGACCATTCACTGTTTAAATTTTGCTTCTTTTTTCGTAGTACATCTTCTTCCTGTTTTCATCTTGAACTGCGTCCAGTTTTGACGGGCTAGCCGGCCGCTGTGACCGAGCGGTTCTAGGAGCTTCAGTCCGGAACCGCGCTGCTGCTGCGGTCGCAGGCTCGAATCCTGCCTTGGACATGGATGTGTGTGATGTTCTTAGGTTACTTAGGTTTATGTAGTTCTAAGTCTAGGGGGCTGATGACCTCGTTAAGTCCCATAGTGCTTAGAGCCATTTGAACCATTTTTGACGGGCTATCCACTGAGCGATCTTAACACCAAACCTGTGAGGGGTGCGATGGGAATTTCTGTTTTAAGATTCTCTTCTAAATCATTTAGATACATTAGGAACAGCGGAGGGCCTCCGACACTTCCTTGGGGAACAAAGGATATCTCATCAGTATCAAACTACAAATCCAAAACCGAGGGATCAACGTAAGACACTGTCATCCACCACTTCCTGCAATTTTTTGATAATATGTACTCTTAAAAAAGTTAAATTTCAATGTCATTTGATGTCCAGTCCACGTTAAACCGGAGTTTCTTTACAATCGGCTCAGCGAATTAGCTAAAAGCTCAGAGTAGAGCGATAGTATGCTACCACTAATAGGACTGTGAAGAGTAAATCACTGTGCTGTTCAAACCAGCCCTCGAGTTTGGAGAAAGCTTCGCATATTTCGTTTTAACAGCTCTTGTGTTAAATCCGCGGCTACTGTATTGTCCTCTCGGACAAAGGGCGGGCTGTTAAGTGTGAAAGGTTGCTGGATGCTTCATAATGCACGCCCTTTTTCCTCGTATTCGGTTAAATTTGAGTGGCCGCCGAGGACCGTCGCGTTTTAATCGAGCATTGTGATGCTCCGTTAATTGGGCAGCGAATGCGGCCGTTTGTGACAGAAGAGGGGACGGCGTGGATGCCGGTCTGCCGAGTAGAGTCCGGCTAATTGGGGCCGCGGGAGCGGCGTGGCGCCAGTGAATGCGCGACTGGCGCGCGACTCACAGGACTGGCGAGTGGCGAGTGGCGCCTGCAGCTGTAAGCACCCTCCCCCATCTACCACCGACACACACGCGCACACGTGAGTGTGCATACTGCTCACGCGAATTCCCCGGCCCTGAATGAAATTCTCGCTCGCAATTTTCCAGCGCCCGTTTAATACCTCACGCCTCTGCAATACAGCCGCTACCAATTATGAACCTTTGAAATCTCCCTGTCAATAGCCAGTATTCAGTTTATTCCAACGTTTAATTAATCTGTGACTTTTTTTTGACTGCCCGCATTATGGCTGTATTGGTTTCCGATCGTCGCCCCCCACACTTTCGAACGATTTTTATCGGTATGCGCATCACGCCAAGTCAAGCGCCTTCTGATGTAAAATATTGTTGATAGATACGGAATGTCAGCAATATTTTGGCTCATATAGAAAGGACCTGGGGTCTGAGACATCGGCCATTATGAGGTAGATTTTAGACGCTCACTAATATACCAGGGTTGTCCAGAAAGTAAGTTCCGTTCGGTCGCGACATGGAAACCAAAGTGAAAACCAGAAACGTTTTATTTGCAACAGTTAGGTACACCGTCCACCTAATTCTCTGCATACACGCTGCTCCAACTTCGACTTCTGTCGTAGTGTTATATCAACTTTCCAATATCCTCGTCATAGAAAGCAGCCGTCTGCGCTTTCAGTCAGTTATCTGCACTGGTATGCAGCTCCTTGTCTGTGGAAAAATGTTGTCTTCATAGCCAGCGGTTCTTGTGAGCAGAGATGAGAATCAGGGGAGCCAATTACGGACTGTATTGCGGGTGATCAAATATTTCTCATTGGAAACGCTGCAGGAGCGTCTTCCATTGCCCCTGCAGTGTGCGGCCGAGACTTGGCATGAAGAAGGAACTGGACGACAGTTGTGTTATGCGGGCAGCGAAATCTCTAACCACGCTTTCATACTTGGTGAGAGACGCTATTCCCTACGCATCTTTACGTGCTCACTGTTCACTCGAAATTGAAAAGAACGACTCGATAGGATCGATGGGCATACTAGAGACACTGCCCAGCACATCTGTGCAAAGCTTTACCGGATTTTCCCAGTGGTTTCCATTTCGCGACAGATCGGAACTTACTTCCTGGGAAACCCTCGTGCATTCAAAGACGCAAAAGAAATTAATGACATTAATCTGCTATTGAGCATTGATTACATTAATGGGGTAGGTTGAAAATATGTGCTGGATCGGGATTCGAATGCGGGTTTCTTGCTCGATGGATACTCTGGCCAATAAGGCAACCGGACAGAATGGTCATTGTAACTGCACGGACTACCCTATCACACCTCCAGTCAGATCCAAAATGTCAATTTCTCCACACACTACAGACGCAGTGTCCCTGCCAATCATCCTCAGTACTCGCGGCCTTCCACCAATTACCTTAAGAGTTGGAGAGTGGTAAACATCCACACTGAAGGATCATAAGCCAGCCTCGGTTTAGTTAAATATGTCACGTCTGTTCTATCAGACATGTGTGAAAGAACGGGCACCATTTTGATCCTGCAGATGTTATGAATCAACACACAATGTAATGAATGACATTAAATGGCTAGTGCCCACTGGCTGCTTGATGACATTAATTCCTTTGTGCCTTGATTCGTAATGGCTACAGGATCAAACTAATAGTCAAAGAACCAACATTTACATCAAAATTCACGCCATTCTTCTTCCCTTAAAATGACATTAGCACATCCGGAAGGTGATCGTACCACAGTATGAACTGCCACTTGCAGATTTCCTCAATATACTTGAATTTTCATATATTCTGACCATTTAGAACGGTGGATTACTTCAGTGTAGTTCTATTTTTTAAACAAGCGCATTTTCATCTCTAACAACCGGCTCAAGTTCGTACTTGGGTTACAAAGAGTGTCAGGCGGGTTGGAGGCTTTTGCCCTGTTGTTCAAGCTGTATGTGGATCAAGCAATGGAAATAAACGAAAATCCTCTTATTCTTCCCGACTCCGACGCTACCGGTCTCGAGCGCTGTCTTTCATTTTACAAGGTCTGGTTCTCCATGTGGGTGACAACGGATTGAAAGACGGCTGTTTGCAACGCCACAGAAATGAAAGGACTGATTAACTATCTTCACCATAAAATAAGTCTTAAATGGACACTACAATGGAGACGGGTACTATTTATACAGCGCAGATGACAGACAGAAAGAAACGAAGCGCCTGTTCTCCAGAGGGGTGGCTATAAACAGTCAGGAGCGGCCTAACTTCATAATGGCAGCTTCAAGCCGACCGTACAACCACTTCTTATGTACACTATGTGATCAAAAGTATACGGACACCAAGTTGAAAATGACTTACAAGTTCGTGGAGTCCTCCATCGGTAATGCTGCGATTAAATATGGTGTTGGCTCACCCTTAGCCTTGATGATAGCTTCCACCTTCGCAGGCATACGTTCAATCAGATGCTGGCAAATTTCTTGGGGAATGACAGCCATTCTTCACGCAGTGCTGCAATGAGGGGAGGTATCGATGTCCGTCGGTGAGGCCTGGCACGAAGTCGGCGTAGCAAAACATCCCAAAAGTGTTCCGTAGGATACAGGTCAGGACTCTGTGCACGCCAGTCCATTACAGGGATGTTACTTTTGTGCAACCACTCCGCCAAAGGCCATGCAATATTGTTCAAATGGCTCTGAGCACTAGGGGACTTAACTTCTGAGGTCATCAGTCCCCTAGAACGTAGAACTACTTAAACCTAACTAGCCTAAGGACATCATACACATCCAGACTCGAGGTAGGATTCGAAACTACGACCGTAGCGGTCCCGCGGTTCCAGACTGTAGCGCCTAGAACCGCTCGGCCACTCCGGCCAGCCCCATGCAATATGAACAGGTGCTTGATCGTGTTGAACGATGCAATCGCCATTCCCGAATTGCTCTTCAACAGTGGGAAGCAAAACGGTACTTAAAACATCTGTGTAGGCCTGTGCTGTGATAGTGCCCCACAAAACAACAAGGGATGCAAGTCCCCTCCATAAAATACACGACCACACCATAACTCAATCGCCGCCGAATTTTACTGTTGGCACTACACACGGTGGCAGATGACGTTAATCGAGCATTCGCCATACCCAAACCTTGCCATCGGATTGCCGCATTGTGTACCGTGATTCGCCACTCCTCACAACGTTTCTCCACTGTTCAATCGTCCAATGTTTACGCTCCTTACACCAAGCGAGGCGTCGTTTGGTATTTACCGGCGAGATGTGTGGCTTATGAGCAGCCGCTCGACCTTGAAGTCCTAGTTTTCTCACCTCCCTCCTAACGTTCATAGTACTTGCAGTGGATCCTGTTGAAGTTTGGAATTCCTGTGTGATGGTCTGGATAGATGTCTGCATGTTACACATTACGACCCTCAGTGGTTTCTGTCAGTCAACAGACGATGTCGGCCTGTAGACGTTTGTGCTGTGCGTGTCCCATCACGTTTGCACTTCACTATCACATCGGAAACAGTGGATCTAGGGATGTTTAGGAGTGTGGGAATCTCGCGTACAGACGTGAGACACAAGTGACACCCAGTCACCTGACCACGTTCGAAGTCCATGAGTTTCGCGGAGCGCCCCGTTCTGCTCTCTCACAATGTCTAATGAATACTGTGGTCGATGATATGGAGTACCTGGTAGTAGGTGGCAGCACAATGCACCTGATATGAAGAACGTATGTTTTTATGGGTGTCCGGATACTGTTGATCACATAGTGTAAATGCTTTTCCATGGACTCGATACCACAGTTGGAAAGCAACGCGCATTGGCAGGGTCCTGTCAGCGCCGAAAATGTGAAAGGGGCGACGACGGCTAGGCAAGAGAGTCCCCGCATTCTGTCGCGCATTACTGAACGTCGGGACTGTGACTGGACGATGTAGGCAAGTAGCTAAGGCAAACGAAAAGAGGCGCATCGACATCTGTGTAGGGTATAAAACAAAGATCTGTGGGTGAAGGTTGCAGGACACTGGTTTTGATTACGAACTGATGTACAACGAAACCCACGGAGGAGCCAACAGCGACGGCATTGTCGTACCACCGAATTTCTATGGTCCTCTCTCTGAAGTGCAATATTGCGACTGTCGCCTAGTAAAAGTTGTGTTCATTGTAGGCAGACAGCAGAGCCACTTCTTCACTGCCTATTTCCCACAAACCGGTATGAGTACAGAAACCAAAGATGCCTTCTGGGCACTGCTTGACGAGAAGACTGCTGAAAACCCAGTTGAAGAATACCTCATCGTCGCCAGTGATATGAATGAACGCGTCAGGCAAAGAAAAAGAGACGCCCATGGACGACATGGATATGACGATGAGAGCGATAGCAGCGAATACTTAATTACACGGAAACTCATGATGTGGTCGTCACGAACCATTGGTTCAAAAAGCATGAAACTTACCTAATCATGTACTACAGTAGCTCGAATGATAGTCAGATTGACCAGCTCCTAGTAAGATATCAGAATCTCAAAGATAGGTGTGGCGTTTAGGAGAAGGAGGCTGAGATAATGACAGAAATTATAGTGCCATCAATTACCACAGTCAAAGACTGCTGGACGACGAAGGATCAACAGTGGCAAGTGGCTTTGGAATGACGATATTAAGGGTGCCGTATGGAAGAAGAAAAGTTGTACCACGTTTTCTTTTGAGATAAAACACTATCCTATTGGGGTAGCTAGAAACAGTCTCACATAGAGGCGAAGAAGATCACTGCAGTCACAAAAGTAGCCAAGTATTCAGACCTCTAAACGAAACCAAAACGTCGAAATGCAGAAGACATCCAACTACTTAATGCATCAGCGATAAAATGGGTGAGCTGCTGGTCGACCGGAAGAAAGCAAAGTAACGATGGCGAAGCGAGTTCGAGAGAATTTCGACGGGAAAGTTTCCCCATTCAGTGTCAATGATGTCAGCTGTTGAAGGAAATTAACATTGCCGAAGTTGAGGCTGGTCTGAAGGACATGAAGACAGATATTAAATGGTATTAATTACGTCCCGGAAGACGTATGCTATTCTCAACAGTAGAATACAGCAGGTTGGCTAACAAATATTTTCAACCAGATTACCAGAGAAAGTAGAGTACCATCATGTTGACAGCGGAGTTTCACCTCAAAAATGAAGGGAAGCCCAGATGAGTGTTCTAATCACCACCTGACAGATTACTGAGCCACATGAAGAAGATCGTCGAACATACTCTCGACAAAAAGATTCGCGGAGTACCTAGGTAATAAGGTCAGATTTGTGAAAAATTGTGGCACAATCTGCACATACCACTACGATGGACACCTGTATGCTGTGTGACTACTGGTTGAAAAATAGCGCGGAAAGAAGAAGGCACTACACTTCTCTTTTCTAGTCCTCGGAAAGGCTTTCGACCGGGTACTGTATGACGTAATCCGATAAGAGCTTCGAGAACATGGCATTCCAGAGTACCTTGTTAAATGAGTACGGTTTCTGTTGAAACCGAGGAGCTACGTCCAAGCGACTGCAGAAGTATCATAGCAGGAGGTCACCAACGGTCGGCATTGTCACCATTGTTGTTTAGTCTTGAGATGGACACTGTCACGCCAGATCTGCACATACTACTACGATGGACAGATGTATGCTGATGATGTTATGCTGGCTGCGGAAAGCAAGAATGGTACGAAGGACCTGTGCGATATGGTCTTTGGCTCAACAAAATTGAAACTGAGAAGTTGTGTCCATCAACGTTGACTGAGAACATGTACCCGGAGTATCAAAATTTAAGTATCTCAGTTGTACATCTTTAGCGACGGCCAAGTTAAAGACGAGGTCAGCGCAAAGAGACATGCAGCCAGGATGAAGTGGCGAATGACAACAGCAGTCTCCTGCGCTCGTCGGATTAAGGATTATCCGAAGTCAAAGATCTACCTCATTGTCATCCTTCCACATGCTCTCTACTGCACCGAGTGTTGGCCAGTTACAAAAGACGCAGATTACGACTGGGAGTCATGGATTAAGACTCGTAAGTGGACAGGTGGATCAGTCGACTGCACCGTGTTTCGAACGGTACAATCAGGAAATGTTTTTAGGTCGCATCGATCCAGAAGAAATTGCGGAAAAGCCGTCTGTGATGGTTTGGACACGTGCTGCGTGCAGGGGGCGACACTACTGGAAAGGCAGCATAGGCAGTGGAAGTCATACGAAAGAGGCCCCAGGAACGACCAAGACGGCGATGGTCAGTATTCTGCATAACGACGAGAAAGTTGCAAATCATCATCCAGACATTGCTCTTGATCGAACAAAATGGAGACAGCGAATCTACTTAACAGACCCTGCAGACAGGCAGGATAAACGCTAAAGAAAAAGGACTGAAAATATGGAAGCACTGAAGGACCAGTTGGATGGTATAATCCAAGAAGCACACACTATGGACAGAGAATAAACCGAATGACGACTGAAGTTCGAGAAGTAGCAGATTTGAGATAAGCAATAAACTTTACATTGAAATTGGGAACCACGGAGAAAATTAAATGAAGGAAACGAAGTACCCATAACGAACGAAGATAAGTGGACATAAAAAACAGAAAAGCAGAGACAAAGAGAACTTTTCCGGCCGCAAGAAGTCCTCTAATATCAAACACCGACCTTCTTCTGAGGAAGAAATTTCTGAGTTTTGGAGCACAGCATTTTATAAATGTGAAACATAGACTGTGGAAAAACCGGAAAAGAAGAGAACCGAAATGTTTGGGATGCGATGCTACAAGAGGATGCCTAGTGTTGGGTGGACTACTAAAAAATGAGGAGATACTGCGCAGAATAGGTGAGAAGAGGAACGTTTGGGAAAGACTGACAAGGACTGGAAGGTAGGACCTTTGCTAAGACATCAAGGAATGACTTCCACGGTGCTTGAGGCAAGTACAATCAAACTATGGGGCGTTGCTCTCGCTCTAAGACAGATCAAGCCGCCCACTGCGTCCTCTGATAACAATCGATTCTGATTCTCAATCATGCTCATCAACCACATAAATAAGATGATGCAATTATGCCTATCTTAATTTGTCTATTAAAATAGAATTGGACAACCTCAGTATCACTGAGAAACTTTGAGATGCTGGATTCAGTACATAGATACTGAATCACTAACATCTCCATGGCGGCAGGAAACTTCCGGTATTAAAAATCAGCTTCATTTCAAGAGTAGTATTCTCAAGTGATGCCACAGGAACAATCAGGATATGCTCTAAACAATTATGATCAGCAGCATAAGGATTCAAAAAAGACATGTAACTTCTCGTGCATTACAGAGACAAAAGTGTGCACTGCAGAGCAGCTTCGTGATGACTATCGCATTCACAAAAAAAAAATTCTGTTTTAGGGCTGATGGATGTTAATTATCAGGAGAAGAATAAAATATTAAGAAGTGGAATGCTGAAGGCAAACTGGAAAATACGCCAAGAGGAAGTTGGAGAGATCAGGGTAATCCAGTGCAAAGAGAGCAGAGATGTATGATCTGAGCGTTAGAGCACAAGCAATGCTTCGATGATTGATGCGCCACCTTTATCATAGTTACGAGTGAGTTACAAGTAAAAGTGTAAGCTTATATTCATATCTACGCCCTCTTTCTGCAAACCACCGTGCGACGTGTGATGGACGGTAATTCCGATACCATTTTTCTGTTTCTTTCATGAAGAGCGTCTGTCGATAATAGTCTGAGTTCATATTTTTGTAATTTTCCCTTCGTGGCCTTTCTACGTGATATATATAGGAGGAACCCATATGTTACCTCGTTATTCTGTGTACGTCCAGCTAGGAATTTTAACGGTAAATCTCTTCTTGATATTCAACGCGTCTCCGTAGTGCTTTCGCCCTTACATAGTGTACCCGTAACGAATTACCCATTTCATGGATCTTGTCTATTTTCTCCACAAGACCTACATACTAGGGTTTCCAAAACAAGGAGAATACCCCAAAATAGGTCAAAATAGGGTTTTCTAAGTTTCATCTTTCGTGGACAATTTTTTTTCATATATCTTGCGATGAACTTCAGCATGAAGCTGCTTTACCTACAAGTACGTTTATTGTTGAAATGAAAGTATTCCGCCTACAAATATCGAGTTTGCTGTGTTCGTTGTACTGTTTTACGATTTAAGCTTTATGCTATTCACAAGTTTCCTTATTAAAAACCGCTAAGATATCTGTGGGGTCAAAAATCAGTTAAAACTGCACACAGTGACAAATAAGTCCTTAAAATATGCTAAGATTAATAAGGACTTCTGCGCCTTTGTATGTATTTGACAAAAAATATAGATTTTTCTTATACAGTCTGTCGAGTCACTTAATTAGTAAAAATAATAATATTATTGAAGAAAATATTGCTATTTCTTTTAAAGAATTACGTACAGAGAGGAAGCGGGTATGTTCGTCAGTGAGCAAAATACATTTGTGAAAGATCGTTGCATCACGGTAGTGCTTTTGGTGGTCACGTATGAGATGGACACAGCTGCACTCAAGTTGTTGGCTGTAATGGAGCCTCTATAATTGAAGTTATATGAGGAATTTGTTCAAAAATAGCCTAAAGACAAGGTGAATATGCAGGCTCCAATTCTTCTGCAAGATGTTGTGGCGCCTATCAAACGGGATAGTGTTTTCCAGATGGTCTCAAATTCACAATCGACGTGTACACAGTGACAGACGATGCAGTGTGGCACAATGAACACGCCTACTAGGCTCTCTGCTGTGGAGGGTCACGGGAAGAATGGAAGCAGAATAGTCGCAAACTGATGTGGCGCGATGGTTTAAAGTGAATCGTCCTACTGTTTTTCCGATATGGTGACAGTTTACACAGATCGAAACTGAATCCCGAAGACCAGGGAGGGGACGACCACAGTTAACAACAGAAAGAGAGGACGGTTAATCGCCTGTAAGGGCACGATGGTACCACCTTAGTACTGCACGGCAACTGGCATCTGACCTCGCAACGTCTACTGAACTAGTTGTAGCTAGGGAAGCAGTGTACAGAATGCTTCGGCAGAGTGGCCTGTATTGCCGGAGACCTGATGTATGTGTACCTCTGGCGCTTCTTCACTGAAGCGGACGTCTAGAGTGGAGCCATCAACATGCACCTTGTGGGTCGAGTGTTCCTTTCACAGATGAGTTCCGATTTGGTCTGGACAGTGATTCTAGGCGGATTCGCATCTGGAGGGAACTTGGGATTTCGAGACTCAATCATTGTGGAAAGAGACAGATATCGAGGATGATCACTAATGCTGTGGACATGGATTATGTTGACCTCTCGAACACCTCTTCATGAAATTGTTCAGTTAAATCGGCAAGGTTTAAATACTGTCAAGTTTCGTGAAGACATCTTGGGACCTCACGTGCGGTTGTTGGGAGGTGCTGTGGGCTCAGACTTTGTAATGTTGGACGATCACGCTCAGTTTCACAGAGGACACGTGGTTGATGTTTTCTTGGAAACGGCAGATACTGGTCGCATGGCGCGGTATGCTCGCTCTCCTGATTTGAATCCCGTAGAGGACGTCGGGCACACTAGGGACACGGGATGCATCACGTCAGCATCCACCAACCATTCTCCAAGGCTTGCGAGCACCGCTGGAGGAAGAATGGACGTTATTGCCTCAACGTGAGATCGATGATATCAATCACAGCACGTCCTGTCGTTTGTCTGGCCTGTATTGCTGCGAGAGGTGTTCACACATCATACTGAGCGCATTAACCAGTTGTTGGAATGTGTGTATAAAATCCGTTAAGACAGAAAAAACTGAAGAACATTTTTCTGTAAGGTTATGCATGTTGCAGTTGTTCATGTTCTGTATTCTTTAAATTGTTTCTACTTTACTATCATCTGATTATACTCTTTTGTGGAAAAATAAACGCAACCTTGCAAAATTTTAGTTTGTTGCCTTAATTTTGGACACCAATGTATTTGTGTAAAAGTATTATATTCATTATCAATATTGAACAATATCACAAGAGTCATATATAACGCAGCACAAATGTATGACTCACATGTGTAAAGTGTTTTGAATTTCCTATACAATTCAGACACAATACTTCAGCAATTCTCATAGCTATACCTTTTAAGTATATCCAGTTATGGATATCCTGCGAGCTCTACCTCTCCATCTCTACCATTTACGATTTCTGATGTATGCACCTTCTCCCAAGAATAACATCTGACTCTGCAGCAAAAGCAGACAACTGTCTCTGTATCCTGGTTTCAAGGTAGCCTTTCGGAATTATTTGCTCCAAGACATTTCCGTTGGATATTTATGTAACACTTCTAAAATCTCATTAAAAACTACAACGCCAGGGCCAGAATGCATCATCACTTCTATCAGTTATTCCCCAGTCACTCACAGCACGATGATGTGTCGTTGCGAAATACCTGTGCAGTAAGCAGTCAGTCTTCATCTGACTAGGAATTAATTACATGTGGCGTTCCTCAAGGTTCCATCTTGGGTCCATTGCTTTTTCTTGTGTACATTAATGACCTCTCATCTGTTACATTGCCAGATGCTAAGTTTGTTTTGTATGCAGATGATTCAAACATTGCAATAAGTAGCAAGTCAAGTACAGATTTAGAAATAGCTGCTAATGAAATTTTCACTGACATTAATAAGTTGTTTTAAGCTAATTCACCGTCATTAAACTTTGAGAAGACCCACTATATGCAGTTCAGAAGCTGTAATAGATTTCCTTCCAGCATGAGTATACCATTTGAAGACATGCAGGTAGAAGAGTTTGACAGTGTTAAATTTCTGAGATTACCACTCTACAATAAATTCAGTTGGGAAGGGCACAGCATAGAACTGTTTAAGCGCCTAAACAAGTCTCTATTTGCTGTGAGAATGATGTCAGATGTAGGAGACATAAATATAAAAAAAACTTGCATACTTTGCTTACTTTCATTCTTTCATATGGGGTCATATTCTGGGACAACTCATGAACCGAACAAAAGTTTTTATAGTGCAAAAGCATGTTACAAGAAGCATTTGTGGTGTAAATTCAAGAACATCTTGTAGAAACCTGTTCAAGGAACTTTGTATTCTAACCACTGTTTCTCAGTATATTTATTCCTTAATGAAATTTGTTGCAAGTAATACATCTCTATTTCCAACCAATAGCTCAAAACATAGTATCAATACTAGAATACGAACAATCTACATAAAGACCAAAAATCACTTACCTTGGTCCAAAAAGGGGTCCAATATTCAGGAACAAACATTTTCAGTAAATTGCTAGGAACCATTAAAAACTTAGTTTCAGATAAAGCACGGTTTAAAGAGAGTTTGAAGGACTTTTTGACAGGAAACTCCTTGTATCCGATAGATGAATATCTTAACAGAGACTGTTAAGCTAGCTGAAGTAAAAATATCGGTTAGATTTCAGTTTTGATAACACTTGGCGACAACAGTCAAGATTATGTATTTTGTGTGTGATAAATTTATTATTAGTGCATAACAGTGTTTCATTCTAACAATGTGTTAATTCTGTAGATATTATGTGTTACAGTTTAGTGCATTGTGTTAACCAGCAATTCAGATTCCGTATTGACATTCTAATCATAAATCGATAACCCCTAAATACAATTTCCCGATTCGGTGTTAAAATAAAGTGCGAGGGAGAAAACGAAGCAGCACAATTAAGTGTCAGAGTTTTAGTTAAGAAACAATTTGTATACTGTTTTAAATGTCCTTCTATCATAATTAAAACAGACTGTGAGAAAGAAACCGATGTAGCACATTTTCACAGTGTAGTATTCTCTTTCTCACAGTCGATTTTCGCATAAAATGCGTACATTTAACTTTCATGCAATGAAAGTTAACTACCGTAACAGAATTTAAATGAAATAGGGGCTATGTGAGTATCCCTCCAAATAATTGAAAATGACATGTAGAACCAACAATCTCTGGATGTCGTGAATTCAATCAATATAACATTTTCGTTTATTTGGAGAGATGCATACAGAGCCTGAAGACGGAATAGTGTAATACTGAAACTGGTAGCCTTCAAAATAAAATAAAATAACGAATTAAACGGCTGTGGGTGAATTTCATTGACACTTACAATTACTTAAACAGCCGATGTCCTCTGTCCGTGATGGACCAACAGAGTATCTCAAAATCTGTCTATGACAGTTCATGCAAGATAATACGCTGGTCGTCTCATCCAATAAACCAAGAAGACGACCAAGGTAAGTATATCTGCTCTACAGTTATCACGCAGATCACACAATTCAAATGCGAACTTAAGTTCAAGCAACCTCAAGATCACCTCAGCACAGTATTCAGGTTTCTCATATTACGAATAAAAATGTATATGAGCTACACTGTGAACAGATTTATTGCACCACTGTATGTTTTAACTTGAGCCAACTAAATACGAGTACATAGAAATGACGCATCCTACGAAAAAAATGTTGTAGGTACAACTGGTGACCACGTAGTCACACCTGCCCCCTGACCCCTTGCGTGGACGGATTCAACTTTTTGTTTTCAAATGGGAACCCCTCATTTCTATTGCATAACCGGATTGTGCGCCATAGAATACCTACGGCTTACTGATTTACCTTCGTGGTTGATGGTGCTGTAATCGACAAATTTGAAGTGTGCCTCTTTTTACATTTAAAAATCGACGTATTTGGGTTTACATGTCATTTACGATGTAAATGAAAAACCTTCGTGATCTAACGATTGATATTTAAATATCAATATCGTGATTTTAAAGGTCCAGGTGTTGCAGCGGGGAGCTTGGTGGGGAGCTGAGCGGTGAGGCGAGAGTGTGATGGTTGGTTGGATGGTTGGCTGGAGAGAGGAGCTAAATCGAGGTCATCGATCTCTTCGGATTAGGAAAGGAAGTCGGCTACTCCCTTTCAAAGAACCATAACGGCATTTGTCTGAAGTTATTTAGGGAACAAGAGAAAACTGGTGCTTTTCATTTATTATGATATAGGGAATTCACGAAAAACCTAAATCAGGATGGCAGGACGCGGGTTTGAATGGTCGTTCTCCAGAACGCGAGTCCAGTGTGCTAACCACTGCGCCACCTCGCTCGGTCGAGGCCGTGAGTGTTAACACGATGTGTGTGTATCCATGGCAGGTGCTCCTGCCACATTCGCTTCATGGATAGTTTACCTTGTTACAAAGGCTGTGGTTTGTATTACGCAGGTACCCACGTTGCGACCAGCACGAGGTCTCTGGCCGTTGGGTGGAAACACACACCCAAATCAGTCACCCTGATGGCGCGGTTCGCTGGGGGCCACCGACATCACGCATTCCGATGGTTTGTTGACTCACCATAATAAACTCTGTAGGGAACAGAAAACTACGTTACTATACAGGTAGCTTATTTAGCGGGAATGTGAATGTATTGTCATATTATTTACACTGTACGATCACATTTGCAACATTAAAGTAGATTTTCAACGTAAATAGGGGTCGTTAGATCACAAAGATGTACATTTCCATCGTAAAAGATATTGACACAAATGTGTCAGTTCTTAACTGCAGCCGGCTGCTGTAGGCGAGCGGTTCTAGGCGCTTCAGTCCGGAACCGCGCTGCTGCTACGGTCACAGGTTCGAATCCTGCCTCGGGCATGGATGTGTGTGATGTCCTTAGGTTAGTTCGGTTTATGTAGGTTTATGTAGCACAAACTACCGCGAATGGGAAACAAATGGTCTGAGTAAACAGTACGTGTAAAATACGAGGAATTATTAGTAAAGTTTTTCAATGAATTAGTAAGTCGTCCTCTGCGAAACAACCGACCCTCAATAAAGAAAACATACTGTTGCATTGTATTGTATTGTGTGTTAACCGGAGACCTAGAAACGACGGAGAGGCTCCGTCCCCAGCACAGCCGCAGTGGACCACAACCCCACGACGACTACCGCAGCCCACTTCACCCCTCCGCCGACCCACACCGAACCCAGGGTTGCTGTGCGGTTCCCTCCGCAGGGAACGTCACACACCAGACGAGTGTAACCCCTAAGTTTGCGTGGTAGAGTAATGGTGGTGTACGCGTACGTGGAGAACTTGTTTGCGCAGCAATCACTGACATAGTGTAACTGAGGCGGAATAAGGGGATCCAACTCGCATTCGCCGAGGCAGATGGAAAACCGCCTAAAAACCATCCACAGACTGGCCGGTTCACCGGACCTCGACACAAATCCGCCGGGCGGATTTGCGCCGGGGACCAGGCGCTCCTTCCCGCCCGGAAAGACGTGCGTTAGACTGCACCGCCAACTGGGCGGGCCAGAAACACACTATACACGCCTAGAATAACATCAGTAAATATTGGAGCGTTTGAGTAGAAGTAATTGAACAGAGCAGAATGCTCCAAAATTTTGAATGTACTTTTTGATAGTAACTGAAACTGGAAAAAGCTTGTTATTGAGATCACGTAGATAGGTCCACAAAACTTTTGCTTTTCGAATAAATGCAATTTTCGAAATTTAAAATTATTGATTTGATTGTCATTGCCTATAGATTAATGTGTAACAGTGTAATATTGTGGTGTAGTCATCACATGGGCAGAAAGTATTGACTGCAAACAAACAAGCAATGAGAATGGTATTTCCACCTACAGTTATTTTGTGTACTTTAACCGAAAAAAGTGCGCGTATTCGCTTGTAAAATAAGTTATGGATCATTTGTCACAGTTGAAGAAGGCAAGTAATGTGCATAGGTACAACACTGGGAGGAAAAAGTTATCTACCTTTTGCATGACCGAAGCAGTCAGTGTCTGAAGAAGCTGTTCAATAGGCAGCTTTAAAAACTTTAGATTAATTTCCCATAAACATAAGAAGCGTCACATGTAGAAGAGTTAATTTTAAATATGGTCTTGAATAATATATTGTGAAAAAATCTTATTTCATAAACATATTTAACTGAACAGTGGTGAATGTACTAGTTGAAGTTGTAAAGTTAGTAGTGACGAAGACAAATATGATCTTTTGCATTAACTTGAGCCACTGTGTTACTTAGTATTCTTCAAATGGGCAGCGTGCGGCCTTACACAGAAAGAAATCATGTATACGTAGCATCTAAACTGACTGGTTCCATATCATGTCGGTGTGAATCAATGGAACTTACAACGAACATAGGTGTAGATACAAATACAGACAACGGGTTGCATGACTGTTCTACACTGATCTAGACAAAGGCGTACTACGGCTGCAGAAAGCCAATACGGGAAAAGAACAGTGCTTACTTGTTCAGCGTGTGTCGGCGAGGTGCGGATGGTCGCAGAAGGGCCGCTACTGCTCCGCACGCTGTTCACGCACTGCGTACGCACTGTCTGAGTGCGTGGGCGGGTACGCCTCAGTCAGTAGTTCGCCGTTTGCCAGCCAGCGCCTACGAAGGCAGCGCCATCACCAGAGAACGGTTCCGGAGTCCTGCAGCAACCCAGTGCGTTCTCGTAGGGTTGATTAAAGTTCTGGTTAAAACAAGTATGGTATGCTAGAGAACGAAAGACCAGTACAGAAACGAAACTTACGTGAAAATCTGAAGAAGCAGTCAATGAAATGTTTCGGGAGCATTTGACTCATCGTCGACCTCTGTAATGACTAGAAAGAATGGAAAACTGAAATGGGAGGGAATATACAGAGAGTCCACATAGTGGAAACAACCTTGAGGACAACGTTATAGAAATAGAAGAGGAAGTAGGTGCAGAAGAGGTAAGAGAAACGATACTGCGAGAAGAATTTGACAGAGCACAGAAAGATCCTTGTTGAAAGAAGGCATCTGGCATATGTAATAGCTGCGACAGTCTCTTTGACAAAATTTTTCCACCTTCTACGCACGATTTACGAGGAAGTCAAATACTCTCAGATCTCGAAAGGGATGCAATAATTGCAATTCCAAAGACTTCCAGGTGCTTCCAGACATGATATTACCAAACCATTAGGTTAGTTTACAGGGGCATGGACAGATAGGTAAAAGCTGATCTCGTTGAAATTCAGTTTGGATTCTGAAGAAATGTAGGGACTTGCGAAAGTGTACTTACCTAACAATGTATATCAGGCGAGAGATCGAAGAAAAGGAAATCTACTCTTGCAGCATTTGTATATTTAGAGAAAGTTTTTGACAGTTTTCCTGGACTAACTCATTGAAATGTAAAATGTGACAGGGGTAACGTACGTGGATCGATTGGGTATTTACAACTTGCATAGGAACTAGACTCCCATTGTACGACTAGAAGGGCATTAAAGGGAAGCAGTAATTGAGAAGTGAATGAGACGGGGGTGTGATCTACTCCATTACACTCTCATGTTTGTACATTGGACAATCAGTGAAGGAAACAAAGAACAAATTTTGCAAAACGAAATTGATTTACGGGTAAAAAGACATACAAGAAGTAGCGGTTTGCCGATGATATTGTAATTGTGTCAGAGAAGACCAAGGAGTTGGAACGAAACAGATAGCACGTCGAAGAAACATTGTATGATGAAGATCAATAAAAGAACAACAAGAGTAGTGGAATGTAATCGAACTTTATGAAGCGAAGCTGAAGGTATGGTATTAGCAAATGAGGAACTAGAAGTAGTAGTTGTGTTTCGCTCTAAGGACAAGAAAGTAACTGATGATGGTCGAAGTAGACTGTGTAAAAATGCAGACTAGTTACAGCAAGAAATGCATTTCTGAGGAAGAGGAATTTACTAACATCTAATTTAGTTCTAAGTACCAGGAAGCCGTCTCTGAAGGTACGTGTCTGGTGTGTATATCTGCACGGAAGTGAAAAATGTATGATAAGAATTCAGACACGAAGTAAGTGGAAGCTTTCGAAATGTGATGGTACAGAAGAATGGCGAAGATAAGACTGAAAGATCGAATAATTAGCGAGGATGAGGAGGAACTGAATGTACCTGCAGTGAGGAGAAATTTATGGGTGAACCTGATTAAAACACTGGATCTTTTGACAGGACACATTCTGAGGTATCGAAGAGGGGAGAGTGGGGGGTAAAAAATGGTAGAGGGAGACCTACGCATGGATATGTAAACAGGTTAAATTCAAGGTAGGTTACACTGGTTTTTTCGAGAGGAAGAGTCTTGTGCAAGGCTCACTTGGGTGGAAAGCTGCATCAAGTCAATCTTCAGACCTAAGACCACAAGAAGAATAATGATTCAGTTCAGTGGGAAGTACAGCTGAGGAGTACAGAGTGAAGTAGAAGTCGTCTGCCAAAACGTCGGAGGGTGTCTGGGGATGCTTTGTGAGAGTGTAGGTATAATATATAATAGTCGGTACTGATTCATTTCCGAGTAACAACGAAGGTCTAATTATGATTTACTCTGATACTCAAATTACACTTGTTTGTCAAAATAACTTCAGCGTAGTGAAGAAGCTTGTAACACTCCATCACCAAAACGCACAACACAAAACACAGAGTAATGCAATAACAGATCCTAAAGTCTGTGACGTGGTTGCTGTTGTTGCAGGAAAAGCTCTGCGTAGTGTCGTCGTGCCACTCTCCCACAGCATTCACTAAAGCCATCGGCGAAACGGATATCGACCGACTCTTCTGCAGTAAACCTATTCAGACTGCTGTGTATCACAGTCACCGTACAACTGACATCGGCGGAAAACAAACTCGAGGGAGAACCGAGCATTACTGATTGCCAACCAGAGCGCAAAGTGGGCTGTCAATAGCAAGTGCCATGAGTAAATGAAACACGTTTGTGCACAAACTAGGGACACAGGACATACCGTCGACGTTTGCATAGTTGTGTACATATAGTAAATGAAATACGGTTACAGACACAGATGAATATATAAAAATTAAACGAAATGCGCTTACTCTGCAAAGAGCCATCAGAGACCACGGTCTTTTACACGAAAGTACGAGTACATGGTGTCAATAAATCATTTTCACAACTTAAGACGTTAATAACTCTAAATCTATACTAGATAACAATAAATGATTTTCAACATGTGATAAGATAACTCAAAAAGCCTTTTCTTCTTTTTGAAACATTCGGGTGACGCAATTTTGACGCAAAATAGAACTTGAAAACAAGATAACATGCGGACCCCTCAGGAGAAAGCTCAGTGCGTGACCTGGTTCATACAGATGACGTGCAACAAAACTTTCCAAACCGGTATGGAAGGCATCAAAAGTCTCTGCCAACCATTCGTGCTTGGCGTACATCATTTATGGAAACACACTGTGACCTCAACAAAAAGGTGGCGGGTCGCCCATCTGTTTCAGACAATGTCGGTGCGTACTGGGGCCAGAGAGTTGGAGATGAGACAATCAGCAGTGTACAATGTGTTTCGCAGGAGCTTACGTTATATCTCTCCAAGGTGCCTATGGACAAACCTCAGCACGATAAGTTTTCAGTGGATATGCTTGACAAGATTGAGCAAACAATGACTTTTTGCCAAAGATTTGTTTCTTCGATGAGACAACGTTTCATGAATTCGGTGAAACGAATTGTCATAGTGTTCATGTATGGGGCTCACGGCACCCTCACGTTACACGTGAAATGGAATCAGACAGTTCCAAAATCAATGTTTCAATGTCTGATGGGGACTGATGCACATTTGCGTCGCTAGAACCCTTTTTTTTATATTGAGTCTGCCGTCAACGGTGTTGTTTACCTGGACATGTTACAAGAGTTTGCTGGGCCACAACTAAAATACCCGCAATACATGATATTTTATTCCAGCAGGATGGGGCACTACCCCACTGGTGCCTAACTGTCTGTCAATTTACAGATGAAAATTTTTCAGAGAGGTGGATTGGACAGCATGGGCCAATTCAATGGCCACCATTCGTGACCTCATACCAGTAGACTTCTTCTGTAGCGTTCTGTGAAGAATCTGTTGTACTGAATCTAGCTAAGAGGCCTACAGGACTTGAAGGTATGCATACAAAATGCATTAAAACACGTCACAGTGAAGATCTTGAATTGTACGTGGATAGCGATGGATCTCCGACTATATATTATCCGTGCCACTAAGGGTACACACATTGATTTGTAAGAATGTGGAAACAAAACTTCATGAGTTATCTTACATCAGGTTGAATACCATTAGTTGAAATCAAGTACAGTTTTAAAGGTATTAAAGTCTTAAGTTGTAAAGTTAATTTATGGACACCCTATATATCCCCGAGACAACGCCCCGAATTTGCTGATGGAATTTGGGCTCAACGTGTATGCTGTTACGGTACGAGCCCGAACTCCTTCAACAAATTTGTTATTACCTCTATTCATGAGGGGAGATCCCAACCTTTAAGTCAAAGAAAGCTCACACTGAGTGCACACATGTGTTACAACGTTTAGAAGAAACGATTGCCTCAATTAATGGACCATGACGAAAGAGTCTATATGTCCAGATAGAAGACGAAACGAAGGTTCTCTCACATGTACCAGAGAAGGCTCTGATTCCAGAAAGGCCACGGCACTCCGTTTGAACATAAATCAGCTGGAATTATGTGCGACTATCCGTCGAGAACATATTTTGTTTATGTAGATGAATTACTCTCGTACAATCGTTACCAGTTGACTAGACGCTTGTACAATATATGGTAACTTGTTCAGTTTATGAAATGTGGCATAAGGCACATTGGAAGGCGTTTGACATCAAGGTGTGATACCGCAGCAGTACCGACGGTTGAAATAACCTGTCACATATCGTTGGAGATATAAAGGGTGAACAAAAGGAAAACACCGACAACGCGACCAACTGGTCAGTTTTCAAGGGGGCACTCCTGTTCGGAGAGTCAATAACTGGAATTATGGCACCAGAGGTTCTTCAGGTCGTGCTTAGTGTTCTATTTAGTTATGCAACCAGTTAGCCCTCAGTGTAAAATTTTCAAATATACTTGGTACTACCATTCACTAACCCCTTGCATATGATTTTTCATTGACGTCCACATGTTGTTAAATTTTCGGATTTATTCCGAACGCTGTGATTATGAGGTGTACGGGACAGAGTTATTTCCACCGTGCTAATTACGAGGGCTGTTCAATAAAGAATGATCATAATTTTTTGACAACATAGCTTTATTCATTCTCTTAATTTTGATGGTCCTTCTCAGAGTAATCTCCCATGAATGCGATGTACTTGTCCTAACGTTTCTGCCATTTTTCAGATACATGCTGGAAACCATTTTTTGAGAGGTCCTTCAAAATCCTCTCCGCAGCCTTCAGCACTGCTTCTGATGATTGATAATACCTCCCACGAAGTGTTTCCTCTATGTTAGGGAATAGAAAAAAGTCACATGAGGATGAATCCGGACTATAGGGAGGCCGAGGAATGTACTTCACGTTGATTTTTGCGAGATATTCAGCAACAATGTTTTGAATATGCGGCCGCGCATTATCATGGTGCAGCATCCAGCCTGCTTCATGGAAATGTGGTCTCTTACACCTGATATGGACTTGCAAATGAGATGACCATAACTTTCCCAACAGAAGTAACTACTTTTGCTTTTTTGGCGGTAGGTGATGAAGCAAAAGATGTAGCCAAGTTTCATGAGCAATGATTACATTTGAAAGAAACTCCGGATCTTCCTCTAACATCAACTTTAACTTCATCCAGGACTATACGCGAATGTCCTTTTGTTGGGGAATCAACAGTCATGGAACCTGTGGTGTCACCGCCAGACACCACACTTGCTAGGTGGTAGCCTTTAAATCGGCCGCGGTCCGTTAGTATACGTCGGACCCGCGTGTCGCCACTATCAGTGATTGCAGACCGAGCACCGCCACACGGCAGGTCTAGTCTAGAGAGACTCCCTAGCACTCGTCCCAGTTGTACAGCCGACTTTGCTGGCGATGGTTCACTGTCTACATACGCTCTCATTTGCAGAGACTACAGTTTAGCATAGCCTTCAGTTACGTCATTTGCTACGACCTAGCAAGGTGCCACACCCAGTTACTGTAAGTAATATCTTCAAGAACGTATTCTGAACAGATAATATTGTGACTCATGTACTGTCAAGAGCAACGTTCATCATTAATGAATTAAAGTTAAGTATCAAACTAATTCTGTCCGCTTTCTGAATTCTCATTCCTTGTAATGTTCCAGACCTCACGTCAGTATAGTTCTTCCCTCCTCACGCCAGCCTGCGTGAGCTAAAACGCGTGCATTTCGGCCTCCACTCGTAACACGGTGTTGGCTCTTCTGCTAACACAAAAGAACCCATCACGCACAAACACGTGTTATGTGTAATTTTTCTGCCACCAACGTGTGGGTGTCACCCAATGAAGTGTTCAGTATCAGTATCAGTGTTCAGTATCTAAAGGTAATTCGTCGATCCTCTCTCACAGTGATAGCAGCAGTGTTGATGTTTTCTTCCGTAAGAGCAGTAACTGGAGCACGGGGTCCAATTTCCTTTGAAATTGATTGTCTTCCCTCTTTAAACAATTTAAACAACCTTCTAGCCGTGCTGTAGGGAAGAACAGACTCTTCATAGGCCTCCTGTAACATTGTATAGGCTTCAGCTGAACATTTGTCGAGACGAAAGCAGAATTTCAAAGCCGCATATTGTTCCTCGCGTGTTACCTTCCTTGCAGCTGTAGGCGATACTGAACATGTCTTACCTTGCCTGCCTCTCACAGGCGGGAACCAAGAGTCCAAACAAAGAAACTGCTACGGCGTGTTTGTTGCACATTAAGCTAACAGAATATCATAAGATTAAATTTTAGCGCGAGAAATTATGATCTTATTATGATTGTTCTTTATTGAACAGCCCTCGTAGAATGGAACTGAAACACAACTCGAGGTACTCCTGATGATGTTCAGGCAGACAAGGATTAAGGATAAGCTTTTTGGTGGATGCAGCATTTCTTTACTTTAGAGAAACATTTATCTCGATGTCACACCAAGGCTTATTAGAAAAAGTGCCACTGAATGAGGTATGAAACAGAATTTGTGACTTGATTCAAGATGTCAAGGTAGGTAAGGCATAACATGTTATCTTGGATGCAGAAGCATGAAAAAAAGGGTTCGTACCCTTAGTAATATACATCAATGGCCTGATAGGCGATATTAATAGTAATCTAACACTTCTCCTGATGAAGCATTTACCTAAAATGAAGCACTCTGAAGAATCGTGTTGCAAGAACTGAAACTTCCTTCGAATGTACAGAACTGTAAAGTTGTGAACTTCTCAAAACGAATGGAAAAAATATCTTACAACTACAGTTCCAGTAGGTCGCAACAAGAACCACTTAACTGAATGTAAAAATTTGAGGTGACAGTAGATTAAAATTTGGGTTCAGTTTACAGAAGAGTCTGCTTACAAAACTCTTATGCCTGCGGTTTTTGTGTGGTTCTATAGGACTATCCTGGAGACTGGCCACATAAGAAGGTCAGTAACGATTGTCAAAGTTTTATCTGAGTCACGAGAGAATGTGACGGAAATGGCCAGAAAGCTGAAATGGCTGTAGCTTGAAGACGGACGCAACGCATCCCCCGGAAGTATATATATGATGTTTCAGGAACCAATATTAACTGAAAGCTTAGGAATATCAACAAAAAAATTCATAAATGCTTTACGAGATGCAACGGCCTTTTGTAATACACCCAAAAGCGTATTTATTTCTTTTATTGTGTCATACGCCATTCTCAAAGGTTCTACAAGAGCAATATATGAAAAGGTATGAGTGGAAAGAAAGCGCTGATGCAACTGCGTAAAATGTACATCGTAAAAATGGAAGAAGCAAACACCCAGGGAAAACTATGGTAAAATTACACACAATTTACATCGTAAATAACAAAGGAAGCTACAAGTCATCAAGATAAAAGTGATAGATTCATATGTAAAACGTAACTGGATATGTCAAACATGGATCCAAAGTAGTTTATATGGTGTACCTCACGTGATGACGTGATGACATCTGAGTGCAAACTGAGTAGCTGTAGACATCAAAGTATCAAGTAAAGAAGACCGCCATACATTTTATGCCTTAATATAACATAGCACTAAAAATAAATTTTCCATTATATCTATAAATTCACCCATGTTATTATTTAACAAATATCCAACTGATACAAGGAGCTGGGCTTAAATCATGGAAAATGACGTCAACGTATAATGATGTAAATACAACAAAAGAACATGTAATTGTTCAATGTAACAACAGAATCATGAGGAGTTTCCAGAAGAAAGTCATCCAAGTACGAATTTTAGCTGTAAGCCTTGAAACTTAGGCAGAGACGCACAGCACAAGCAGTTTTCATCAGTCCATTAATAAGTGTCACTCACTGGGAAACCGCTGATTTCACGCTTACTGATTGCGAACTGGAGGTAAGAAGCGACGCAATCAGGCGTCATCTACAAACATCTACAAGCAAACAACTCCAAATGCCGTATCTAGAGGCCCCCAAACACGAAGAAAGACGAAAGACTGAGAGAATTCGAGAGTTCCAGCGAATGATAGAGGTCTTGGATGTCCACGCCGATAGCTGAGTGGTCAGTGTGACGGACTGCCGTCCTACGGGCCCGGCTTCGATTCTCGGCTGGGTTGGAGATTTTCTTCGCTCAGGGACTGGGTGTTGTGTTGTCTCCATCATCATCTCATCCCCATCCGGCGCGCAGGTCGCCCAATGAGGCGTCGGATGTAATAAGACCTGCACCAAGGCGACCAGACCTGCCACGCAAGGGGCCTCCCGGCCAATGACGCCAAAAGCTCATTTCCATTTCCACAGAGGTCTTCGATGAACGAGCCTACAGAAGATACTATGTAAGTGATCCAATAGAAAAGCAACCTGAAAATGCAGCTGGGTGCCGGGTTCGAGGTTCTGGGATAGTCACTTAGTAGTACAGACTAATACAATATAATCTCCACTATGCACTGTGCATTGGCTTGCAGAGTATGTATGCTGATGCAGATGTAGATTCCAATGATTGCTCGCCGAACGAGTGGTCAAACGATATCGCACCTTTTCGTCCACTTAAACTCGTTACATGCATTTTCATTATGTTTAGAATAACTGACAGTCTGTGCACGAAGTGCTGATCATCACCATCAACATGTACGTCGTCATAGCAATTTACATCTACATAACCATCTACATCACACTCTACATCTACATCCACGACTACATTCATACTCTGCAAACGAGTACGATGTCCATTGCAGAAGGTACTTAGCCTTGTAGCAGAAGTTGAAGTTTTTTGTGCTTCAGTTCACGTGTGTAGTGTCGGCGCACTGACTGCTTAACTGCCTCCTTTAGCGCTGTAATGAGTGTAATCTTGTCTGCGTTGCTCTGCTGGAGTAATACGTCCTGCTGAAGTGTGACGCTAGATACATTCAAACCCTGGTATTAGTCTTGAGAACAGTATTTATTAATTTTCTTCTGCATTACTCGTTTCGGCCTTGTGCCATTCTCGAAGGCTCTACTAGAGAAAAACGTGAAATGTATCGGTGAAAGAAAAAGACAAAAACGTTGATAGGGCCGCATAAAATGTGCATCGTGAAAACGAAAGACGCAGACACTCAGCGAAAAACATTCACATAGCTACAGACAAAGAAAGCTGGAACTCATTCATATATATGTAAGACATTCATACGAAATACTAAACTGGATTTCTCATACATGGATGCAGAATGTCTCGTCTACATTTCGTGATGACATCTGAGTGCAAACTAACTGTACACGTCAAAGAATTAGGTAGAGAGGACCACCAGATAGCAGTACTATATGGCGGTTCTGAATGTCGTATGTTTTGAAATAAAGAAGTACTGATCTACACCTACGCCCGAACAGGACTCGGAAGAACGAACGGTGCCGACCGACCGCCGTGTTATTCTTAGTTGATCCGGATCACTGGATGCGGATATGGAGGGGCATCTACATCTACATCTACATCCATACTCCGCAAGCCACCTGACGGTGTGTGGCGGAGGGTACCTTGAGTACCTCTATCGGTTCTCCCTTCTATTCCACTCTTGTATTGTTCGTGGAAAGAAGGATCTCTCTGATTTTATCCTCATGGTCTCTTCGCGAGATATACGTAGGAGGGAGCAAAATACTGCTTGACTCTTCGGTGAAGGTATGTTCTCGAAACTTTAACAAAAGCCCGTACCGAGCTGTCTGTCCTGCAGAGTCTTCCACTGGAGTTTATCTATCATCTCCGTAACGCTTTCGCGATTGCTAAATGATCCTGTAATGAAGCGCGCTGCTCTCCGTTGGATCTTCTCTATCTCTTCTATCAACCCTATCTGGTACGGATCCCACACTGCTGAGCAGTATTCAAGCAGTGGGCGAACAAGCGTACTGTAAACTACTTCCTTTGTTTTCGGATGTGGCCAGCACGCCGTTCACAGAAGTACTGATATGACTCGTTGATATAGTATACTGTTAAATGACAAATAATGTTCTATAATATATGTTAAATCACCCAGCTCATTATAAACTTTCAACAGTATTTTCACATTTGTATTAATCTTCAGGATTAAATCAAAATACTATAAGCTGACCTTTTACTCCTTTATCTATGAGATCAAATTATTGGCGTTAAGAGCTCGTCGCCTTGAATCACATGGGATAATTTACCTGAGGGGAGAAAAATAATATTTTGTTCGTAAACTCAGTATTTGGTGCAGATGGTAATTTTCCTCTATTTATCATGAGCTGGATATTAAATACACATTCATCTGTTGTATTACTGTCCTTGAATCACGTAACACTCCTTTTATTTCGTGAATAGTTACACACATCAAAACGCGGTTTTCGGCAAATGTTAGAGCGTCGAGGGGCTCGTATGTGTTTGTTTGGATAATACTTTTAGCGCTGGTATCAACTGACATACTGAACAAAGTACTTTTTTTAAATGCAACCATACACTTTTTGTAACTGCATCCCATAGTTCTTTAGAAGTATTTGTTAATGCAGACGTTGAAACCTGTAGTAAAAAATTCGGGATATATACTAAAATATGACAGCACGGTGGCCGGAAGCGGCATTTGCGGTACAAACACTGCCAATAAGTCGTCTAGAACCAGCCTGCGTAGTTGTATACGGTAAGGTAGGCTTGCGTTACGTGGGTAAGGTTTTATTTACGCTTGAACCAACTTACGATCTAGATGCAACATCACGTATGAATGTTGTTTGTGAAAATACGGCATAGGCTAGAATCTCGCGTATCACAAAGGACTTAGGAAAACTATTTCACATTTGTGTATCCTCCCAGATTTAAGTGAGCTGAAACAGAGAAATTAACTGTTCATTCTTCAAAAATAAAGAGGTCGCAAATAATGTGTTAGATATCAAAATGTTAGAGAGAAGATTTGACCCCTCATTCTCTGTATGTGGCTGTGTGCTTTTTAGAAGTAAAATACAAGCTGTCGGTCAACTGTCTCTATCTACATTTCTCTAAATTATATCATATGAGATACAATCGTTGAACTAAAGATCTTATTGAAAATACCTTGGCTACCACTTGCTCATCGCAAAATAAATATTGTTCTTATCGAAACGTCGTTTCGTTCTGAACGTGGGGGCTTAATAACAGTGTTACCAGCTACGTGCAATCCACGCTGTTGGGTTATTTGATGTTGCCATGCAATTTTGTATACGCATAAATGAAATAAACAGTTTACTGACAATGATTTGGTTACCATCCACATCACATAACATAAATTTTATCTTTAAAAAAACCCTTACCCCTTATTTAAGAATGTATTCAAGCTGTTGACCATGGACGGAAAGGCACATTTGCAATCGCCATTCGAAAGAACGATGAGCGGATGTAATTACAGTGGATGATACGGCAGAGCATGCACTGGCGAGTTGACATCACTCATCAACTGACGTAGTTGGGGTGTCGTCGCAGACTGCCTTTCTAAGTGCTTTCCAAAGAAACAAATCGAGAGGAGGCAAATCGGGGGACCTCGAAGGCCATTTGACAACAGAATATCGTCCCATCCAACGTCCAGAAAAGTTCTCATTCAATATTTACGTTGCAACACAGGACGAGTGAGCTGGACAACGGTGGGGTTGAAACTGCAGTGTATAAGCCGTCGAATATCCAGTGGTTCCTCTTCTGGAAGGACTGGCAGAATGTTCAGTTAGGACGCCTAAGATGGAGTAAGGTGCTACAATGTAATATCCTACGATGCCGCACGATACCTTTAAGCTCTACGGTTATTGATGTTGCACCTGACGAAGCCAGTGTCAATTTTCGGTTCCTCAGTAGTGCATATTATGCAAATTTACGTTAGCATAGTTAGTCAATGTTGCTTCCTCAGTAAAGAGAACACGTTCCCAGTTGCTGAAGTGCAAATCGACAAAATTGTGTACGATGTTCGAAATCACGGTCTTCGAGTGTCTGATGTAGTGGCAGATGACAGGGATGAAAATTCTGTCGATGCAGGATGCGAATGACACTCATCTGGCTGATTTCACATTCCATGGCAATGTGTCTCGTACCACTATGCGAATTCATTCTACATCTACATCTACATCTATACTCCGCGAGCCACCTTACGGTGTGTGGCGGAGGGTACTTATTGTACCACTATCTGATCCCCCCTTCCCTGTTCCATTCACGAATTGTGCGTGGGAAGAACGACTGCTTGTAAGTCTCCGTATTTGCTCGTAGTCGTAGCCTGAACAGCTCTTAGTGTTCTCTGTCAGTTGCAGTCTCCTTTTTTGTTCTTCTTTTGACGTTCAAGCAGCACATCCGCACTAGCGTCTTAATAATTCGTGCAATTGCCTGGAGAGTCGAAAGTTGGCTACACGGATAGGTAACCCTACACCGCTGCACTGCTTTTACGACATTATCTTTACATTTACCATAAAAAAGTAACCTACCTAACTTCTCTCATTGGCGTACATGTCTGCACGCAACGAATGTTGAAGCGCAAATGAGCAGCCTGCAGTGCAGACAAGTAAACACACAGATGTGTTGATATTCTGACACAGCGTTGTACGAGAGCTCTGCTTGGCGGTTCTTTCACCCCTAACGACGATTCTAGCCACCGTGCTCTTACATTGTAGGACATTTCTGGAATATTTTCACGAGCGATTTCAATGTTAACGTTAACAAATCCTATGCCACTGTAATTGTGTTCTCAAGGACTATCGAAAGCAGTTATAAAAAGTATACGGGTACCTTAAAAAAAACGTTCTTGCTTCAATATTTCTGTTTGATATCAGAACTGAAAACATTAAAAAAGAGTTCCCCTCGACGCTCTAACATTTGCTGGAAACCACGTTTCGATACGTGTAATCGTTCACGAAATAGAAGGGGTGTTACGTCGTATGTGACTCATCCTGTATATACTGATGCTTGTCCATATAGGACTATTGTGTAACTAAATACACATTCTGGCACTTTGTTAGTAATTTTACAATTTTGTTCTATGTCATGGCCTAGATTTTCAGTGTATTGCTTATGAATTTTTGTGTATGAATTTCTCGATACTAAATTACTCATATTTTGTAATTCGTTCTATATGTCGAAACCCGACGCGGGTTGCGACATACTTCCTTTAGAAGCTCACTCCGAGGCCAGAAGGGACCCGTTTCTTGGTACAGGAGCGGCTGTGTTCAAGAGTGAAACGGCATTGGGGTCAATCTGAGATTTTTCAGGTCCCTGTAATATGTTATACACTTTCCTAAAAAAAAAAAAAAATATGTATTTAAAATTTGGTGTAAGGATTTGTGATCAAAGACTCGATGTTCATATTTGCGTTGTCTGCGCAAATAAAAGAAGACACAGCCACAATTTTTTTTGTACAGCAGCTAGGAAAGCCTGAATGTTCGCATTTGTCTTCCTTCTTCGAACCATTAGAACGTAAGCATCGTGGGCAGTAGCTATTAATGATTTCTAATACACGAATTGACTTTGAAAAACTGTTGGATCTTTATTAATTCATCAGCTCACACGTTTATGCCATCATTTATTATGATATGAGTTATGTTTTGGAACTTTTCTCTCCGGGCAGAAGAAACACTTTGATGTGGCAACAATCCGCAATTGGCGAGATTTTATTAGTACCGTACTTTGTAATGTTAGTTTTTGCTTAACGTAAGACCAGAGTTTGCAATCATTCAGAGAAGAAGTCCGAGATCATTTAATCTTAGAGTACAGAGCGGTTATCACATCGTGATATCCAATTTACGTTTTCTATAATGCCAACCATCCACATCCTCCGTTGCGCCGCTCCCAGTGCCAATCTGGGTCGCTTACAGATTCCATTCTGGTAAATTTTTGAAGTATTCTAGTTGGTGGAGGTGGGAGCCAACTCACATGTTAGAGACTTGGATGTGAGACTAAAGGAGGTAGACACTGTGGTGATACTGAAATGAGACTGTGAGTTGGTTTACCGGTGTGCTTTTTACTGCTTCTTGAAGTGATGACAATGACAGTGCAGAAGAGCACAGACAGGGGTTCACATTAACATGGGTGAGACTTACAAATGACAAACCTGGTCTACAACTACGCTAATATGCAGTAACATGTAGTACTACTGACCATGAACCACGGAAGTGCTCGATTCTACTGTTCTAATCGATCTCTTAGGGTTCAAGTACTTGTCACAATGAAAGTGACACAGAGGCATAGGAACATGTAGACAAATGTACGATAGAAACCAGTAACCCTTGCCCAGACGTACGTACAGGCAATGTTTTGCTAGTCTTTCGTAGTACGTTGCGCATGTCAACCAATCCCAATTCTGCAATATCTATATCGGACGGAATTGTGGAGAACAATGTTCTAGACTGAGAAAAATAAGTTTCTCCTGCTTTAACATAACACTTCTGTATAATACTTATATTGTGTTTATTGGAGTCAGAGTTAAGAATCTCCACGTAGTTTATAGGTAGATAATTAAAACTGTATGCAGACAGAACATAGCTGATAAGCTATTCTCTGTCTGGAGCATCTGGAAGACTTATTTGTACACCTGTCAATTTTCGCGTATTCTTTTACCACAGTACAAAAACTGAAGAACATCATTAAACACAACACAATAGTTATTCTGTACGTTGTTCGTTAACTGACGAGACATGGAAGCAAGTGGCACAGAGTAAAGTAGAGGACATTGTAAATACTATTTATTGGTGTGTAACACACATAAACACTCGTGCCCAGGATCGAATACACGATCCATTCTGTAGTTGTATATTGTAGCCTCCAACCTGGTAATGCCACGCTGCTTAGCCATGGAAGACAAAAAAGTTTCTCGTAGTCGCATGTCTGGACACTTTATAAAATCTATAATGTGGTTACCAATATCTTTGTTCACTCCTGGACCTAGGATCTAACATGTATATTTGTTGTATGTCTTTACTCTACAGCTGGAGCTTAACCATTTTAGACAGTCTATTCCAACTGTCTTATCGTTGTCCACAATCACACTGCTGTTTCCCTGGCGATCCCCCTCCATGCAGAAGTCCTGGGTTGATATTAAGTAGTCGTACATCTAAATTTTGTTAAAAATTCCGGCAAAGTCTTGCGTTATACCCAAATCCTTAAGGTAATAGTTGTCTACACGTAGCTGCTGAAGTATTCCAGGCAGCTCTTCCATTAGAACATCCATTTTAACGTCAGATAATTCCACTTTATATGGTATAACCACAAGGTTTTTATATTCCAGTGCTCCTTGCCGATTTTTTCCCGTATCCCACTTGCTGTCACACTGTCGTTACCGTGTAGGGGAAAAGGCAGCTTCGCTTTGACACCATGTCTTGCAGTGACGAAATTGGAGAATTTACTGCGCAGTTTATAGTTAAATGAGGCACGCATCTTCTTCGTTAACATTACAGACCGTCCTCTTTCTAATTGTTCTTGACAATCCACTTGATCACAGCTTTTAATCACCACAATGTTATGGGAAAAAGGTTCTGTAATAGGTGTAAGCACATTTACATTCTTCTCGCTAAGTAATTTAGTATTTTCGGTGTAATTTACGAGCCGGCCTGAGTGGCCGTGCGGTTCTAGGCGCATGGATGTGTGTGATGTCCCTAGGTTACTTAGGTTTAAATAGTTCTAAGTTCTAGGGGACTGATGACCTAAGAAGTTAAGTCCCATAGGGCTCAGAGCCATTTTTGTAATTTACGTTGCCAATTTCAGTAGCCAGTTATCCAGGTTCGGCTGTAATAACCACAAACCGAAGCGTTCGTCCGTTGGTCTTGTCTTCCTCCCTACTGGCTGAGGGATGTTTTGCACTTTGGACAAATCGATGTTGACACATTCAACTACCGCGAAAGACCAGTTGCGGCTGTCAAGCCCTCTTTTATATTCTAAAGATCCAAGATGGTTGCACTTCCAGTGCAATATAAGATTGTACAGAAGTGTTATGTTAAAGAAGAAGAAACTTATTTTTCTAAGTCTAGAACATTGTTCTGCACAATACCATCCGATGTAGATATTGCAGAATTGGGATTGGTTGACATGAGCAGGTTTATTCTCCAGGTCCTAAGAAAAAGAGTAGATGTATTCCACAGACTTAAACCATTTCCCATCAAAGAAATGACAAAGAAATGACACCTTTAATGAAAGTTAATGTGCTATTTGCACGAAAAAGCAAACTGGAAATGTAAGACATCGAGGTAAAGAAAAAAAAAACTGGAGTAGACAGAGAAGACAATTGCTATAAAGGTTGAATATAAGTTGCAAATGGAAAAGGAAGAGGCTAATGCGGATGTGCAAGCCAGGTTTACATATGACTTTAAACACAGCGAATGGAGAAATCTGGCTACGACTGGGGAGTGCAAGATAATAGCATTTACATTAAAGGGCAGTGAGAAGTGGCCATATGTTGGAGTACTGGCTGAAAACGACGGAATGGAGCCTGTTTACTATGTTTAAAGACATACGAAAAATCTGTTTATTAAACTCCATTCCTTCATGGATCTGATTAAAATAGACGGATACATTGTATCGAAATGTGGTGGGCTTGATGTCGTACACTTAGCAACAGAAGAATCGTTTGTAGAGCTTAAAACCAACAGATAACAACCTTTAATGGCAATTCGTTAGCACCAGTTGTAAACTTAAAAATTCTATACCGAAATTCCGCAAGAATGTGCACCAGACAAACTGGCAGCCTACACCCAGGAGGATGCAGAATGTTATAGCAACAGTGTCATGCAGGAAATAAGAGGGAAACTTAAAATCCAAGAATGTTCCCGTGTAGAGGAACTGCCAGAAGGAACAGAACTAAAAGAGGCATTTTACAGGAAAAAAATTAGGAGTTTGAAAACATACTTTCTCTGTATTTGTCAAATTACTGGCTGGAGAGAGAAATAGTCAAAAGTCCTAAGACATTCCTATGTACAATGATCAATGGGCACATATTTCGGTTGTGGAAAGTGGGTAGTCGGATGACTTTGAAAAGTAGCTGAAAGTAGGTGGTTGAAAGTATAGTGACCCCCTTTTCGTACCTATATGATGTGTAGTCTTCCTAATTTTCCCATCAAGAAACACCACCGTAACTGCTCGTACTATCTCTTCTGCTACCTCGTGTTGCCGGGGAAAGCTTTGTTTGGCGATGGCCTTACACACTGTATACGGTTGGTGGAGCTTTGACACCATGTTCCTATTTCCACCGAGTGATAAAAACGCGCTCCTGTCACATTAACTCAGCTCGTCCTGTTTCCCCACAGGATACAGAAGGTCTTAGATATAGCACTCTCCGACTTACGTACAGGTCGGACTGAAATTGGGACGATCACATAAACTAAGCGCCGTGGAGGGCAGGGCGGAGATTTAGGAGCAGTTACAAGATGAAGAGGGACTGTCTAAAACCAGCGCTGGAGTTCTTGGTGTATGGGATCTTAGCAGATAGGGTCGAAAAACAAAGTGACTTGTGTCGAGATACGAGAGTGGCACGAATATGATTCACCAGTGGCTGTAATAATTAAAAGACATCTCTACAGGTTCCAACGCAAGTATGTGGTTGAATGGATAGACTTGATTCCAAATTACGGACAACATTTCGGACAGCATTTCTGCCTGAAAGCGTTACACTACCAACCACCCGTGTGTACCTCTGTAGACTCAAGACCGCTTTTATGCAGGGTGATGGTAACATAGGCTTTATGATCGTGTTTTTAATAGCGCAGTCCTTACGCGAAATGTATGTTGTGGGTTATAGAATTCCTCTGTAGTCAACTTCAGAGATAATTTCTCAGTAGTGTTCCTCGAAAAGAACATCGTATTCCCTGCATGGGTCCCCAGTTGTCCTACTTGGCGACTGTAATCCAACTGCTGGAAAAAAAAAAAAAAAACTACTCGCCATACATAGTGACTCCCACGATCAATTATATTATTTAGCCTCTCAAATTGATATCAATGACGTGCCGCCTGGCGGGTGGAAGAGATGGCTAGGGCGCCACGAAATGGTTCTTGACAAGCGTTTCTTCTCTATTTTTTCGTTTCGGCGATACATTTTAACGAAGGGCGATACAGGCTCTCACGGTCTGTTTTGTAAATGCTAGTATGATATAGCATCACATTGGTAAAAGGGGACGGTCATAGAGTACAAAACAGCTACCTTCTCTAGAATTATACCTTCTTGTTGTCAAACGTAAAATGACTGTTTTTTCTTGTGAGCCAATGGCATGAAAGATTGTATTCTCTAATGTTATTTCACGTGCATGACAGTTTATTTACTGACACTGAACGCTAGGGACTCTCTCAGATCGTGTAATTCGTTTAGCAACCTGGAAAAATTGCTTTATATATATATATATATATATATATATATATATTTTCTTTGAAGTTTAAATTATCTCCTTTCCTTTACTCCGATGACTATTTCAAGATAATGGGGACATACTGCGGTGATTGGTAACTTTCGCAGTAAACTAGTCGAAGTTTTTTTCTGATTTTACACATGATGGTGGATATGTCTCTGCTGATCATTTGACATCGGTGGTGGCAGACTTCATTGGACGTCACAACAAATGAGATGCGACTGAAATCAAACTTAAAAACTATATTAATTTTGCTCATAAAACTAAAATAAAATGGACTTTATTTTGGTTGAAAAAGGACATTTATTATAGGAGTCGAGTTGATGTTAAATAGTCCAGTGCAGAACGGCGGGCGAGTTCCGTATGGGGCTGTGGCAGTCCCTCAGTCGGCATAGCAGTCATTCACCACGGTTCTGTGGGATGGCGGCGTACGTCTGCGCTCGCTTTAGGCCGCATGGGCTTCCTGTTTCGTAAACAGCCGACTTTTGAAGTAGCAATCTGGAGCGTTCTCCGGATGGGCGGGGTTATGATACTTAATTTCCCTTTTGTGTTGTCCAGGACCACTGCCTCAAAGGCATGCAGCCTATCGTGAGTTGCGCAAAGAGGGCGGCAGTGGGGGCGCGTCTGCTGTGAGCAGTCGCTGGACACAGCCGCTATCTGCCCAGAGGGCGGTGCGTGGGGGCTCTGTCGCTATACTTTAGATGAACAAGTAGCTCTCTATTGTTTTGGCATAGGAGCGTCGCCCCAAGGTGGCGACCAGATGGTGGAAAGGTGAGTGCGGCCAGCGACTGCAGAGTATGGCAGCAAAGGGTGGACAGCAAGGGCACAGAGAAACTACGAGAAGCACGGCGGAGCAGCTGGCCGTTTCAAGAAGCCTGTGTCCACCCTGTAGACGTATGAAGCGTGGGTAGGGTGGGGGGAGGGAAGAAGAGGGCCTCGATTTTCGGCAGTTTATGGATGCCTATCAAGGAGAACGCACGTTCAACTACCGAACCCTCTGCAGTCTTTTAGGACGACGATTTTCCCCAGTACATGTACTGCATTATGACCCATTCATTACTAGTGCTAGTTTTGTCACAAAAATTTCGAAGTGTAATTAGAACTGTTCAGGCTGAGAAAAACACGTGATGTCATTTGGGGGTGGGGGTGGGTGTTGTCGGGGGTGGGGATGAGAGCTGCTGGGTGTGGCCAAAGGTGATTAATTGATCAATTTAATGAATTTGCATTTCAATTTGATATCAAAATTGTGCATGTAACCCCACTATACTACTATCCATGACAACAAGAAGTTACATGCAATACACTAAGAGGAGTCCGCTTACAACTGTTAGTGTGTCTGGAGAGGTGGGGAGGGGAAGGGGTGTTATATGGGGTGGTTTTAACTGTGTGTTCAGTATATCTGAGACACAGTATTCGAGTTGCAGCGAAACAGGATGTCTCCGGACGACAGGCAGCAGGAGAGTACGAATCACGCAGACAACACTCGTATTTCCAACAGTGTATGTTTCGAGTGACTACACAAGTCTAGGCAATGCGAAAGGCAGGTGTAAGATACATTGGAATTATCCTGAGGATGAGCAATTTCCGGACGAAAAAGCAAAACGAACTATCGAAAAATTGTTAAGTACCGTTTGTCTGTCTGGATCACTGAGCATGTTGTAATAAAGCAACAGATAGGAATAGTCGAAGAAGAATTTCACGATCAGTCACGAATTTATTTACTCGGTTTAAGTGCGTCATACTCAACACTCTCCTGTATGATGTGGTACGACTCCACGAATGTGGTAGAGTCCTGGTAATCCGAACTAATTGGGACCGGACCTTGTTCGGATTACCGATTTGTTCGGATCAGCCAGAATTACGGTGACGAGTTTCTAGAATGAAGTATACCAAGAAGATAAGTAGGTAGACGATGGTAACAAATGGGAACAAGTGTGGGAACGATGGCTCATTCTCACTCCCTGCCCTTGTTGTTGTGCATTGTTGAGACCTTTGTAGTGTCTGAGGTCAGTGCACTACCAGTTGGCTCGCAAAGCACTTGGTTACGATAGTTATCGATCGCTGGAACGCGTAACAATTGTGTCGTATTCGTTCAGGTGTAGTGGTGCACGTATTTTCGTCATGAGTAAACGAAAACATACTAATTTAATTCTCAAAGAAAAACTGAGTGCTTTGAAGAGAATAGACAATGATGACAATGTATCTAAACTGGCAACGGAACTGGGTGTTGGTAAAGCATTTATGATTGGTAGAAGAACCGAGTGAAGCTTGAACAGTCCTGTGCAACGTGTTTGGGAAAAAACACTCGAAATTCGGCAGACTTTGAGACAGTGCCAGTACGATAAAGTGGATGAAGCTCTTTTCCTTTGGTTTACGCAGGACAGAGAAATGGGAACTCCTTTGAGTGGTGCACTGGTTCAGGAGGAGGCTGTTTACGAGAACAAGTTAATGAATGGTGATGAGTCTTTCAGGGCGAGCATAGGTTGCTTGGACAGATTCAAAAAGCGTCCTGGAATCCATCAGCTAAGAATTACTGGAGGGAAGCTTTCTTCTGTCCGTGGTGCAGCGAAGGAACACTTCGATGAGTTTGAAAAAATGATAAGAGAGGTAAAGTATTCTCCCCAGCAAATTTTTAACGCTGACGAGATTGGCCTTAATTTTAAGGCATTGCGAGGAAAAAAGCCAGGCATCAAAAGCAGAAGACCATACTCCTGGTTTTAAAACGTACAAAGATCGTGTGACTTTACTAGCGTGCAGCAATGCTGCTGGTTATCATAAGCTGTCTTTAATGCTCATCGGCAAATCTGCTAGGCCAAGGGTTTTTAAAAGCTGCAACATGAAGTCCCTGCCCATATATTACCGCAAGCAGAAAAAAACGTGGATCGATGGTAAGCTGTTCACAGAATGGTTTCACGGACAGTTTGTTTCCCCTGCTCGACAGGATCCTAAGGAAAATCAATTGCTCCCCCCCCCCCCCCCCCCCGTGCAACCCTTTTGATTTATTACGTGCCATCTCACCCAAGCACTGAGAAATTATGTGAAGGAGAAATTGCGGCGAAGATTTTACCGCCGAATGTTACACCACGTCTGTATCCGATGGACCAGGGCGTATAGTAAACATTAAAACTGATTTACAGAAAACAATTTTTAAGAATGCTATCCAAAATGATAGCATTCCTATAGTGGACAAATTAAAAAAGACCAATGTGAAGGATGTTATTTATTGGGCCGCTGAGGCATGGCAGAATATTTCAGAAAATACTCTAAGAAAATCGTGAAGAAAACTGCGGACATCTCTAGAATTATAAAACAACCAACCTTCTTGACAATGAAGAGGAAAATCTACTAAAAATCATACAGAGAATCCCTGGATGTGAAGAAACTAGTGAAGGTGCGTAGATGAGTGGACGGCAGCGGATTGGGCATATTTGGAGAACCTTACTGAAGCTGATTTAGTTGCTGCTGTGACTCAAGGCCAGGAAGAAATGGACTGCTGTGATGGAAGTCACAATGAGTCTTAAAGCGACGAAGGAGAGCTGGTTCCACACAGTGACGCAGCAGAAGCCCTTGAACTCGCGCTACGTTATTTAGAGCAACAGCCCACTGCCACACCTGCTGATTTGATGTTCATGAGACGATGGCGCAACTATTCGTCATATAAGTGACTGTCTTCATTAGGCCAAAAAACAATGACTGAGTTTTTGTCAACTAAGAAGGGGGATAAAATTTCCGCTCTATATTAGTAAGTTTGACAGCTTTTCTTGTCCTAATGTTTTGTTGACAGTTTTTCTAATAGATGTTTACTGTGCAGTGTAAATTAAAATAGTATGTATGTACAGCAGTGTACCGCACAATTTTCCATACGTAGACTAAGATTTTTCATGTTCGGATTAACTGAACGTTCGGATTACCGGGGTTCGGCTTAGCGGGACTCTACTGTACTTCTTCCGACAAACCACGACGGTAAAGCCAAGAAGTCCGGGCTCTTAAATTAGAGATGGGTACCGGGAGTTGTTATTCCCGGGAACCATCCGCGAATGTAATATGAAGATGGAGAGTGGAGAGGGGTATAAATGAAACTAGTGCACTGTGCATCACCCGTTACAGACAGTATGAGCAAAGAACAGATATGGCTATAGATACACAGCGTGTTTCTAAAGGGTATTTACAAAATTCATACAAAACCCTCTTCTGACTTCTTCAAATCCGACCAGCTTTGCTTCTCGCGAGCTGTGTGCTGTATGTTAAGAACACGTATTTTCCATTCAAATCGTACAACAAGTATTTGTGTCAGAAACTGAAGACACTGAAAGGGTTCTGCATGACGCCTTTTGCGGGGAAACGGTACATCGATTGTATAAACACAAAGATATCATTTTAAATACAATATTTAGTGAGAAGAAGAGTTTTCAGCTAAGAGCTAAAGTGAATAAACACAACTGTATGACTGACGAAGCTGACCAAGGACGCAGCATTCATTTGATGCAATATGGTGCACCGCTGCCTTTCCGCACCAATGCCCGGGATTTCCTCTACGGTGTAACTGCTTCCCAGTTAAATGGGTTGGTCGAGGTAGAACAACTCCATATTTAAGGTTGAATAACAAGTACACAGTTTTTATTCTAATGTTGTTGTTGTTGTGGTCTTCGGTCCTGAGACTGGTTGGATGCAGCTCTCCATGCTTTATTCTAATGATTTCAGTTTATTTCGAACTACTTTTCCGGTTATTAGGCCATATTCAGGAAACAATTGACTGGCGTCTGGAAGGGACACTAGTATACAAACATATTTTTTAACGTTGTAAGCGAAACTTTAGCCAGTGGACAGTATTATAAACAATAACTAGAATACATAATCTTACAGTGTTAAAGGTTATATGGTTATGATGCCCGAGATTGAGAGGTCGTGACATTGGTTGAGAACCATCTAATTGAACACTAGTAACTTGCGTTGAGCAACAAACATGTTTTACATTGTAAATAACACTATGCGATGGGAAATATTAAACATAGTACACGGTTAAAATATGAAATATTAAAGTATTACAAATTATACTACAGAAGTCTACGGGGTAAGGAATACGAAATTCTGTTATGTTTTAATTTTGTGTAGCAGTGGGTACGGTGGGGCTAAACGAATCATGTGAACTTTTTGGACCCCAAAGGGGTACTAATTATTTTATTACACAGTTTAAATTTTATTGGAGAGTTGGTCATAGTTATAAGTTTTGTGGGATACAGGTACATCGCTTCAAAAACTACTCTTCTTCATTCTAGATAACAAAATATAGAGTGTTGATTTATCCGGAAAATTAAAAATTTATGGGGCTATTTGAATCGTTAGTGGGGCTTTGTGAAACATTGTCATTCATTTATACAAAATATGGAAGACTGCACTTCAATTACACTTCCTAAATATTCCAGTAGTTGTTAGAAGCATTTCTCACAGTGGAACTGTTTACGACTAGCAGCCCCACACAAATTTCGTGAAACCAAAACTTGTAATTCTCCTTTCTTCATAGATCTGGGGTCTAATATTTGATGCTGCAGAAAACATAAGGTACGTTTTCTTCCTTACACTCAGTTTCCGGTGATGCTGAAGATGAATCATCTTCTTCATTTGATGGTTTCTCTTGAACATTCAGCGCATTTCTGCAACGCTTCATCTTCCTCCTTTGCGTGTTTTAAAAATGTCATTTTCTCTTCCCTCTCGTAAGAATGAGGCAAACTGATGAAGTCAGATGGCAATCTTAGTTTTTCTCTCTTCTCGCACGTGCGGTATCCGGTAGTTTTCTTTGGAGCAGGCAAAATAAAAGGAAATGATGAAAATGATGTTGATGAGTTCTGACTATCGAACGACTTGGAGGACTTGCAGAGCCTGGTTTTAGTTCGAATTCTGTGATAACAGAACGGGATACATCATTCAGGAATGCAGATGAAAGAAGGAATTTGTGTGACGGCATTTTGTTGGGACTAAAGGGGAATGTTCCTGTACACTCAAATCTCTTCACAGAATTTCCTACACTGGCTCCACGCCTCCGGGCGACGTCGAAAATTTACTAAAAACGAATTTTGTAATGGAGGCTGACGGATTATTTTGTATAAATGAATTTGCTTCTTGATGGTAATACGCCTTTAATGGCTTGAAAACAGTTCTGACCAGCGGCAGCGGAATGTGCTTAGTATATGGCGGCAGAAACACCAGTTCAGTGTGATTCTTCATACAGTAGTCCAGTCATGGAAAAGAAAGCTGTGAACTGTGATCGTCCAAAAGTAAAAGATATTTGCTTTTTGAACGGTGCTTGTTGAAGTGTTGGGACAAACACCAAACCAAATCTTTTTTATGTAGTCCGAATCTGAAATAGACACTTGAGTATCTGTATGGGTCCCCGGATACCTCGTACTCTTCTGCATTCTTTTGCTTTTAAGATGATGAACGGTGGAATATATGACCCAGTATCATTATAGGCAACAACGACTGTCACATTTTCTCCCCTCTCCAAACCCGTCAGTGCAACAACTTCTCTTTTTCCTTTTCCCCCCAAAACTTTTTCTGGCCTATTGTTCATGGGAAACCCACATTTGTCCACATTATATACGTTTTATGGTTTATTTTGCAAGTTAGATTCAGATAAGACAGATTTCAAAACATTGTAAATTTTTTTAACTTTTTCCTCATTTAATCCCATGGCTCGACCTTTAGAAGATGCCTCAGGATTCCTTAATGAAATATCTTCCGTATGTCGTTTCGTGATCGTTTCATGAAAGAAAGGAACCAGTCTTTACCAGCTACTTTGTACCTTCTCCCAATGGAACCACAATGGCACTGATTTTGGCATACTGGTACACTGCTCTTTTAATGCTGAATGAGGTATGTGCATAACCACGGTTAGATAAACTCTTCAATCTTTCAACCAAATTTTTGTTGTTGTTATGCTGATAACACAGTTGGATGACCTATTTTTCTTTTTTTCTGTTAGTGGTCACTTGATGCGTTTGATTCTGTTCCACTCCTCGAAGGAAACGAATTTCTTGAACCCGTCTGTACAGCGTCGTAAATCGCACATTATAAAGCCCTGCTGCAGCGCGCTTGCTTTCATGCCCTTGTAAAACACTGGTTATAGCGCTTGCCATTGAGTCTTTTCACAACTTAAACACGAATGGCTTCGTTTACACGTTCTCATTGTCTGAAAAGAAGTGAAAAATCAAAAATTCTTTTAATAGATACTAAATTAGTGTCTCTTGCTAATTACTGTAGCCTAGAACATGATTGAATTATCGCTGTAAGTTATAGTAATTAGGCTACATGAATACTTCAATAAAGAAGAAATAATACATGTTATACTCCGATTCAGAAAGCCACAAGAAAACTGATTCACACAGCCCCATTGCCTTATTATTTTAAAAATGTAAGCATTTGCTCAAAGTTTCAACAGAGGTTGCATGTTGTTCTGCTGAACGACCTGATGGATCCTATACAGCTGGCAGCGGAAAGATTTATAACTAGCACTCATGTATTCCAACAGTAGGTCTTATTTCAAACTGATTTAACTTTGTATGGCGGATTTTTGTAAGCAGTACTGTCATACCTCTTTTATTCTTTCTGGATGATTGCTGTCTTGATTAAATATATTTGGAAAGCGCTTCTTGCAGCTTGTGCACGATTTGTCTAGCAAAGATTCTGTAACATAATGGCATCCGAGCTCGCACACGGGCTGCGCAGTAGAATATTTTCTTATTTTTATTCACATTGCCCCATGATTCAGAAATCCCCACCTTACCTTATATGTCATTGTGGCAGTTTGTGGATATGTTGCTGGTTGATTGCATCACTTGAATCTTAAAAGTGGGGTTGTGCTCAGCTGTAATTGATCATTTAGAACCACCAGGGGATTTTGAGCTAAATGTCCGTTTACCTCAAATGCTCCTAACAGGTTTAGCAAGGAAGAACACTAAGCTTATTAGAAGCACTACTTCGACATAAACAAAAACCAGTAGAACAAAAACAAAGTATTTATTCAACCTTAGATACCGCATGTGTACTCCTTTATTTCTTCTTTAGCAGAGCTCACAGCAAGAATCTAAGCCGCACTTTCAGTATGTCATCTTGGTCAAGTTATAATACTGTGATACAATATTTTGTACGTTTTACGGAATCAACTCGACGTTCTCCAGAAGTACATATAAGAACCCACTACTGTTTCGACGAGTGTTATTTCGTCTGGCACCACATTAAGTCCTTTTAAAGACACTCTCTTTTTTTTGTTGGTCCAGCGTTGTTTCTGCTTCGCTTAGGTTTTGGCAGTGTGCCCTTGCTGTCACCGTTTATTATTAGAGAGCGCGTAAGACAGTCCTAAAGTGACTAACGGTTCCTGGCGCTGGCGAGTTGGAAGGGAGAACCTTGTAAGAGTGCCCAATGTGACGCTCTGTCTTTAACAGAGTGTGACTCGCATGTTCTGCAAGTCTCATTTCCTGCTCCGCCTTCATCCACCGATGTAACTTCGCACCTAGCTCATCGGATTCGCAAGTCTGTCTCTGTCTCTCTCTGTATGTCCCTCTCTCTCTCTCTCTCTCTCCCTCCCTCTCTCTCTTTTCAGTAACGTGCAGAGCATGATAATACGCGAAAACACATGAGTAATAGTTTCTTATAACCGGGTGACGTGGCACGGATGTGAGGCACTGCAGTTAAGTTTTGTAAGTCGTAATCTAAGCCCTTGCTGCACATTTGGGCTGACGTTCCCTACAACTTCCTGAAACCAAATGCCAAAATAATCTATTTTGATAAAATCAAGCCGATTTATTTCTCTTCACTCTACTAAGAAGCTGTTGCGCCTTACCTCGAGTAGTCGAGGTCAGTGGAACGTTAAAACTTCTCTCCTTCTTTTGCATATAGGAATTTTGTAACTTCCCTTTTATCACTTTTCCCAGTCAATCTAGAATGAAGACTCCAGACCTGACTGTACCGAGTCGTAGGAGCTCTTTCTAAAAATTGGCGACTTTTTAAGATTCCCTTTGAAGTTTCACAAATGTAGAACCTTCAAATATATGCCAAAGCTGATGTTTTGATGGATGTCATTTCTTATAACTACTATCAACGTCGTTACCAACATATTCACTGCTGTATACCTGTGCATTACGATTACAACATGTCTACTTGTCAATGCTATCTAAAACGTGATTCCAACAGCCAGATCTTTGAAGTGGGCGTTGTACATGAACATGTGTACTCTCGTCATACGCCACGAATAATTTTTTCCACTAACCTCGCGTCCCTTACGCAGAAAATACCGCATGGACGAAGGTCCAGTGACAGCACGCACCTTCACAGTAATGAGGATCGGCACACATTATTAATAGACTGCTCTGCTACTGGCAACGAATATCCAAATAACTTTTGACACGAAAACCATCTTTGTGGAATGTATACTACTCGTACTCGCAGTAAGTCTGCATAATAAACACAAAAAGTTGAAATAAAATATAATTAAAATCAATAGCAGTCACACTACTCGCCCGCGCTACGTAAATCTTTCTCCAAGAACGTCCAACTTCAGACTGCCTAGCCATCTCTTGGAGTTAGGCTGTTTTGAAGTCTTTTTCCTCGAGCGCTAGCCAATCAGGGCCCAGAAAAGGCAACATTAACTTATAAGGTCTCGCTTTAAAAGGGTTACGAGAAACGAAACGTTATTTTCAGTCGTTTCACATGCTCGACCACACACCCTGTTTGTGATAACGATTTAATATGTGTCGTCCGGTTGAGAATAGATACTATTACAGTCTCCATATACCGCTTTGTTTGACTGGAACGACTGTCTCCCGCCGGCCGCTGTCGGGGAGCGGTTCTAGGCGCTTCAGTCTGGAAACCCGCGACCGCAACGGTCGCAGGTTCGAATCCTGCCTCGGGCATGGATGTGTGCGTTGTCCTTAGGTTTGTTATGTTTAAGTAGTTCTAAGGTTTTAGGGGACTGATGACCTCAGATGTTAAGTCCCATAGTGCTCAGAGCCATTTGAACCATTTTGAACTGTCTAACAATAAACTAACATCGCATTTCAGATTAGGCAGATATGAGCATAAAAAATCATTATCCAAAAATGTTACACTTCCATGATCCACCTACCATTCATTCATCTTTCACGTACTTCCCTTCCCAGTTTCGTATTCACGTTTTCTACCACTTTTATTTCTCTGTTTTTCTACCTTTTCTAACAATTTCTAACGTGCAAGTATGCACTACTTACTTTGCAGTTCTCAGTTTTAAATTGTTCTCCATTAAGAGTTCATATATGAAAACTGGCAATATACGGTAACTTTAATCTTTGTTTTTAAATATTTTAACTTTTCTGTTTATTTCCCTGGCTGTTACTCCAGTCATTGCCTTTATTTGTCCAAAATACAAAGCTCTTCAACCGTTTCCTTAGCTTCTCCGAGAACAGGTACCATTTTCTCATAGATATGTGAGTTATACAATATTTTAGTTTTATTGTTACTGATTTTCAAGGCTACAGTCAAATTTGTTCTGTTACGTTCTTCCGTTCGTTGCACTAAAAACACTTAGAAAATTGTCAACTGCGCAAGGAAGGTGGTTCAAAATGGTTCAAATGGCTCTGAGCGCTATGGGACTTAACTTCTGAGGTCATCAGTCCCCTAGAACTTAGAACTACTTAAACCTAGCTTACCTAAGGACATCACACACATCCATGCCCGAGGCAGGATTCGAACCTACGACCGTAGCGATAGCGCGGTTCCAGACTGTAGCCCCTAGAACCGCTCGGCCACCCCGTCCGGCGCAAGGAAGGTGGTTCAGGTACCTTACTGTAAGACGATTTCCTTCTTTTTTCCCATTTTAAGGATCTCAGACCTTCCTGTAGGGATGTTGAGAATAATTTTGGGATACAGAACCTCTTTGCCCGTCTGCTCTTTAAACTATGAATTTCTCACTTTCCTGGTGAAGCGCAATTTATGCTAACATAACTTACATCGATCTCCTGTTTCTCAAGTGCTGTTGAAACTGAGTCACAACCAGAACATAAGCCACTGAAAATTATAGAGTTAACTTATTACTAAGGTTCAATGTATGGTACCAATGATCATTTATTTTGGATAGACCATTTCCTTAACGTTTAACTACAATAAAACATTTAGTCTAGAATTCTGCGTAGGTCTTATTGTTTTGTCACGACTGTGCAATAAAGGTAATGGGGCTCTATTTTCGCATATCCTGGGTGCGTTTTCATATGTTATTCAGTATATCAGAGTGGGATTTCTGTCTCCCTATTTGTAAATTTAGCTGCTTTTGTAAGTCCTCAATACATGATTGTGTCGGGTTTCCCCGTAATATTGGCACTACTGTCCTGCAGGTGCTGTTTACCGATACGTACTTTCCACTCAAACTCAGTATAAAACGCGGCACTCACCAGCAGCAGTTGGACATTCTCGTTTTCAGTCATACACAAGCAGGTGGCTTTGGTTGGGCCTTTCCAACATGGAAACCGGTTTACCCGTTACGCTAAACTCTTTCCACATCTACATCTACATGACTACCCTGCAATTCACAATTCAATGCCTGGAAGAAGGGTTCATCGAATCACTTTGAAGCTAGTTTTCTACCATTCTACTCTTGAACAACGCACTGGAAAAACGAAATCCTAAATATTTCCATTCTGATTTCTCTTATCTTCTGAGATGTAGGTGGGCGACAGCGAAATATTTTCACACTCTGAGGAGAAAGCCACTGATGAAAATTTCATGAGAAGGTCCTGCCGCAAGGAAACCCACCTTTGTTTAAATGATTGCCACCCCAATTGAAGTACCACTTCCGTGGTACTCTCTCTCCTGTTTCGCGATAATATTAAACGAGCTACCAATCTTTGGTATTTTTCGATGTCCTCCGTTAATCTTGTCTGATGCGGATCCCACAACGAACAACAGTACTCCGGAAGAGTAGCGTAGTCTAAGCAATCTCTTTGCTAGAAACGTTGCATTTTTAAACTGTTCTGCCAATAAATAGCAGTTTTTGGTTTGCTTTCCCTTCAACGTTATCTACTGATCGCTCCAGTTTAAGTTATACGTAATCATAACCCCTAAGCATTTAATTGAATTAACAGTCTTTATATTTGTGTGATAATAGTGTAACCAAAATGTAACGATTCCTTTTGGTGCTTACCTGGGTGACTTCACACTTTTTATTATTTAGAGTAAACTGTCATGTTTCGTACCAAACAGATATCTAGCTAAATCGTTTTTCAATTGGTTTTGATCATTGGTGACTTTACACAATGGTTAATGAAAGCATCATCAGCAAACAAATTGTCTTCTAAATCGTTTATATAGATTAGGAACACAGCAGGGCCTATAACACTTCCTTACGATGACTTTCCGTCGATTACTACCAACTGTGACCTTTCTGACAGGAAATGACGAATTCATTTGCACAACTGAGATGATACTCCGTAGGTAGGCAATTTATTTAGAATTCACTTGCGAGGAACGGTGTAAAACGCCTTTTAAATATCTAAAAATATGGAATCAATTCGGCATGGCTTGTCGATAGGACTCACTACTTAGTGAGAATACAGAGATAAGTGTGTTTCACAAGAAAGATATTTTCTGAATCTGTTCTGACTGTCTGCATAAATCGTTTTCTTCGACGTAATTCATAATGTTAGAGCACAGTATAAGTTCCAAAATATTACAGCAAATCGACGTAATTGATATGGGTCTGTAATTCAGCAGATTACTCATATTTCCTTTCTTGGTTATTGGTGTGAATTGTGCAGCTTTACAATCTTTAGGTCCGGACCTTTCGACGAGTGAGCGATCGTATATGATTGCTAAGTATAGAGCTATTTTATCAGCATACTCGGAAAGGACCTGACTGGCATACAGTCTGGACCGGACGCTTTGCCTTTAGTAAATGATTTAAGCTCCTTCGCTACATCGAGGATATCTCCTTCTAAGTTGCTCGCGTTGGCACTTGTTCTTGATTCGAATTCTGGAATATTTACTTCGTCTTCTTTGGTAAAGTCGTTGCATACGACTAGAATCTGTCTGGGTTTTCTGCCAGATTTCGAGACAGAGTTTCGTCGTGGAAAGTGTTGAAAGCATCTCGCTTTGTAATTCACACTGCATTTTGAGTTTCTGTAAAACTGTTCAAAGCTTGATAATTTTGCGTTCTTTTAAATTTGGCATAATGTTTCTCGTTGCTTCTGAAACACTGTTCTGGCCCATTTTATGCACCACGGGGGATCAGTACCACCTCTTATCAATTTTTTTGACATATATTTTTCAAGTGCTTTCGATATTATATCTTTCAATGTATACAACATTTGGTCTACACTTACATAGATTAGAAGGAGCTAAGGCTGTTTCTTAGGAAGTCATCGAGCGAATTTTTGTCTGCTTTTTAAGTAGATGTATTCAGTTCCGTACAACAGCCATGTGCCTACTAATCTCTGTATCGGTCATGATGCCCCCTACTTGCCCAGGATTACATTTTGCTAAGAGGTCTAGAATGTTTTCGCAACTATAGTTCGGGTTGACTCCTGAACTAACTGCTGAAAATTATTTTCTGAGGACGCATTCAGTACGATTTCAGACGAAGTTTTATGCCCAACACGAACACTAAAAATATACTTCCACCAACATGTCGAGGGTAGACTGAAGTCACCACCAACTATTACTGTACGTGTGGGGTACCAATTTTAAATGATACTAAGGTTTTCTTGGAATTGTTTAGCGACTGTGTCATCCGAGTCTGGCGTCGGTAAAATCAACCAATTATTAATTTTTCCCGGTTGTCAAGTATAAACTCTACCCATACTAACTCACAGGAACTACGAGTACATACATCATTTTCACTACAAGATAAACTATTTCTGACGGCAATAACACCTACACCACCAAGTGTATTTAATCTATCCTTCATGGACGCGGTTAGATCCTTTGTAAAAATTTCGGCTGAATTTTTTTCCGGTTTTTGCCAGCTTTCCGTACCTCTAACGATTTCAGGTTCAGTACTTTCTAAATGAGCTGGGTACTCACAACTAACTGACGATGACAACTTTCCTTGCTGATACTTTACTGCACGCTCAAAAGTAATGCTGGTGAAGGCTCTCACTGGCCAAAATTTCTGTCAGAAGGCTTCAACATTGTTCACCAGAAGGAAACATCCCATCAATATATTTCTTTGTGTAATACTGTTAACTCATGGACTCAGACTGAAACACGAACTGAGTTATGGTTTCTATACTTTACCACACTAAATTCGGTCAAAATAAATAGCTCCATAGTTGCGCTGTAGTTACCGATCACACTTATATTTCTTGGTTCACATTTGGTTAACGAGTTAGTTTCGACAGGCATCTTTCATACGAAACCCTATGTCCACAGTATCTGGCTGATATCACTTTCAAGCCAGTAATATTCTCCAATAAATAACGTCGTATAGAGCCTGACCTTATGAGATAGTGAGATGGATAGCAATCTACCGAAATCATCGGAGAACTTAAAGCTTAGGACGTATGCCAAGACTAAAAAAAAAAAAAAAAAAAAAAAAAAAAAAAAAAAAAAAAAAAAAAAAAAAAATGGTCGGTTAAGTTAATTTGTTTGTTGACTTCATTAATAAGAGGAAAACCATATACAATGTGTCCAATCCAATTGTGGATTTACTGACTTTTTTGTACTGACTATTAAAAGCTTCGATCTGCAGGGATAGCAGCAGTTGTGGCTAGCTGTAGCCCCCTCCTTGAGATCTGTCATTTTTTCTGCATCATAACGCACTTTTTTGTCGACTTCAATTTTGAATATTTCTGAGCCATGCACGGCTCGTGTTTATCCCATTTATTGTTTGTCGTCTTCTATTACGGTACTGCCGCCTCGTTTTCTTATTTCATTTAGTGGAATCACTGAATTCCTGCCTTACTTGCCCTTGAGCGGCAGCAGCAGCGCTTATCGATAAGTGTACTGTCATACCATCTCTGGAGCGACCGATAGTATTTGCGGGTCAGCGTGTGTCTGGAAGTCAGTTCGGGACGGACCAGCAGTGCAGTCGGGATGCAGGAGCCGTGAAGTCGGGGGGCGCAGCGCTGGTGAGCCGCTGACAGCCAGTGCTCGTCGACCGCTGGCGACACAAATGAACTGTCCGACGGAGAGAGACTAGAGCGGGACGACCGTTGGTTGGTCGTTCGGTCCGTCGTCCCATTGGTCAACGTGTCTTTGGTCCTTTAACCATTTCCGGGCCTGGAGTTGGTCAGCTGGTGTGGAGCAACGAGGAAATCTCCGTGGTGCGTGGTTTGGCTAGGCCTGATGGCGGCCTCTATGTGGTGTTGGAGTGTGTGGTGCTGTTTGGAGTTCGTTGTCAGCTGTTGGGATATTCCTGCGAGCAACAACGTGTGTTTTCAAGTTGACAAATTTTAGCCACCCTCTGGTGGAATTTAACTGTACTTGGTTATTTGAACTGAAGTGCACCAGCGGAATCTTCTGCCTTGTGGCCATTAACGTTCCGGTTACCTGCCCTGGCCGTTGATGTAAATTCAGGAAGTGTTTATTCCTCATCGTGTTGTTGCTGTCAAGCATGGTGTTTAGTTTGACAGCTCAATGAATTATAGGTTGTGGGCGCCAATACCTTCTTTGTTGTTCTATTGAACTCCCTGTTGTGGTGCTATTTGGGTGAAGCGGAGGTTAGCTATTCAGTGGGTCCGTTGACTGTTTGTCGGTTGTGTTGTCGTCGGATCGACAATGGCTTGGCCGACTGCCTGTCTCACCTAAACGAGCGTTAGTGTTTTGAATTCCAGGCTGGCCCTCGGAACTATTGAGCGCCCTTGGGTGTACTGGCTTTTCTTGCTTGTTCTTGTTTTTAATTGTGTGGCTTCTAGCCCATTGTTAGATTAAGGTTGTTTTGCCCTTAAGGCATCAGATGGTTTGGACCTTCAGCCTAATTTAAGAACTGTTTTACGTAAAGCCTTTGGCATTTTTAAAATTAAAGTTATTGAGTCTTAAGTGTTGGGCCCTCAGCCGATATTGAATTTAAGTTGTTTGCTTTAAAGTGTCAGGTTCTTTGGGCCTTCAGCCTAATTAAGGAACTGTTTTGAATTAAGGCTTTGCCCTTTAAATTTCTGATTTTGGTTTAGCTTTAAGTTATTGGCTTTCAGCCGTTTTTAAACTAAAGTGGTCTTGCCCTTAAGGCATGAGATTGTACGACGCATTGAGCCGCTAACCAACTTCCCAAACTAAAGCTGTGTTTCCTAAAAAAAAAAAAAAAAAAAAAAAAAAAAAAAAAAAAAAAAAAAAAAAAAGAAAGAAATCTTGGCCCTTATAATGTTTGATCAGATAAAGGGTTATATGTTCGAGTGTAACTGACAGCTGCTTATTTTGGTCCCTTTCCACAACTTAATCCACCTGTCCTGTCCTGCAAGTTTAGCAGGAGTTTTGCATACATCGAAAATATCCATATTTCTACTTTAATTCCTTTAAAATCAGTATTTCCACATACATCAGTTAATTAGGTCGAATATTTTTTTAGTTGCTCAAGCACCTTCAACACATTATCATCTTTTTTAGTACTTTGTTCTATTACCAAGAAAAAAACCCAGAGTGATTTTACTGTCAGCAACTATTTGCGGGTGGAGCGGGAAAAAAATAACTGCTTTTGGTACAAGATACCATGCAGTATACTGTGGCTTGCGGAGTATGTACTGAAATGTAGATGTAGATAATCACAAGTGAATTAACTGACTTAAATATTTCTTTACGATAGATTAGTTTTTCTGTTTACATCGTTTTTGGTACCGACCTATTGCTTCAATTGTTCCTAAGTCTTAGTCACGTAAGACTTCAAAAACTTCGAGTAATAATTTTGACTCATGCATCACCATAGCAGTCTCAGTATTTGTCATACGTTGAAGTATGGCTTCTACTCTGAGTAATTATCTTCGTTGGTATCAGTATCTGAGGCTTCACTTAGCACAGTTTGGATATTCAACACTCTCTTTATATTTTGTTTTTATTCTTACTTTGTAGTTTCCCCTTCCTGTGAAACATCATAACTGTCGCAACTGAAATTCTGATTTTTAACGAAACTGTGCTTTATCCTTGTTTACCGCATAACATTCTTCTAACGCTTACTAAATTTTACATATATACAATCCATTATCACGTGGTATTAAAAATGAGCCAATGTCTTCTTCGAGTCTTCGAATCAGAAACGTTGGAGTTATCATATTCACTCACCGACAATATGATTATGTGACACGCATGAACTACACACTGTCTGCTCCCGCGTCACTAGTCTTTGTAAACTCTGAGCACATGAATCGTACCCCTAAATTTCATTAGATGAGTATTGTGGTATGAAGGTTGGTAATTTCAGGGCCAATATACTTTCAAGTTCTTTTTCAACTGAGTTGAATCTCGTATAACATTGGCACCGAAATAAGACAAAATTTCCTCCATTCTTGCATAACAAGGCAACTAATCACTCAATAGTGTGATTTTTATTTTAATATTATATTCCTCTACGGTAGATCCTTTAAATCGACTTCTGTCAGCAGGAACGGAAGCAGGTTTCAAATCAGTCTTAGAGAGTCTATATTTTAATCTTAAGAAACGCACAATAGGCCACTGATTACAGCATTTTCCAAAGGCAGCAGAAATTACGAAACACATCCTACTGCCCTTCTACTTTTCTCCTCTGCTCATTCGTTACTGGATTTTAATTCTCGATTCTCGGTTTAGAGACAAAGACTGATATTCGTAGGATATTTGAAATATAAGTAAATTTTCAGTTTCCTCGCTGTTCCGTCGAACAACTTGAAGCGGTACTAGTAATACACTTCATTGACGAAACCACTTGTGAGCAACATGAATGACAGTTGCGGATATATAATGAATTATTTACTTAATTAAAAGTAACTATTAACGTAGCATCAACCTTTATTTTTATTTCTTTACTTGCATACTCCAACTCTTGGACACAGGAATGCAACAAACCAGTATTTTATTTCAATAAACGTCGTGCTGGGTCACACATTTTGATGCTGTCCATGACACTCCTACTCTGCGTGAGAGGGTAATGATGTGCGAAAGAAATAATATCTAGAAGGGTGCAAATAGCTCTAAAGATAGGTAGTAGGACAGTAGACGTCTCAATGCAAAATCTACCAAGCTCAAAGCAGGAATTGCCTGCGATGCTTGAGACAAATCAATTTGGTTAGACTAGAGAAGGCACTGGTCGGCCCTCAGCCGATGAGAACGAGGGATTCGAACAAGGAACGTTGGGTCCGACAATCGGGAGCTTCTGGGGCGAGAGTTAACTGTAGCGCACTGGAGCAAAGCCTTCTAGAAGCAAGGCCTACCCACAGCGGCCATGCCGACCGGGGTGACCGAGCGGTTCTAGGCGATACAGTCTGGAACCGCGCGACCGCTACGATCGCAGGTTCGAGTCCTGCCTCGGGCATGGATGTGTGTGATGTCCTTTGGTTACTTAGGTTTAAGTAGTTCTAAGTTCTAGGGGACTGATGACCTCAGAAGTTAAGTCCCATGGTGCTCAAAGCCATTTGAACCATTTGAGCAGCGGCCATATTGGCACGTGACGTCACAAACTGGTGGCCATCTTGTCTTTAGTTGGCAGTCCTGTTGGCGTGTGTTTTTTGTTGAAAGTGTGTGCCACGTGAAAGTGATATATATTTCATACAGTATTCACCTACAGTTCTTCGAAGTATGGGATACAAGTGCTGCATTCCCTTTGGTCAGGGAAATTATAAATCCCAAAAAGGCATGAAAGGACACATGTTTCGATTTCTCAAACGTGTGGAGTTGAGAAATCGTTGGATTGCAGCTATTCCGAGACAGGAATTTGTGCCTATGCATCATTCAAGGGTAAGTAAGTGACGAAAAATTTACAGTGTGCTATTTGTTTCCATTGCACCACCTTTGCCAATTGGTTTTAAAAGCAGTTATATATCATGTACCAGTATCATTTGTTTCTTAATTCTGGACCATTGCTGCGAGGTTAATACGAATCTGGCTATGAAATGACTCTCATATTTGCAACTATTGTCACGCAGAATAGTTATATTAATTAGTGTTGCGCTATTACAGATCTGTCACAAACATTTCTAACCGGAAAGCAAACTGCTTTAATGAGAAGACACGACGGATTTTAACTGTTAATCTTGAACGACCGAGGATAAAGATGGATGTGTTCCAGTGATATTTCCTTGTTGTCTTTCCTACTTGTCGTCGCAACTGGCTCTCCGGGAATAGCCTGATGAAAAGCCAATGCGTCTGGAACCAAAACAAGTTCAGAAAGCGATAAGTGAGACTGTGAAGTCTACACATCAATACGAAAGTGAAAACAAAATTTCAAATATATCTCAGTTAACAGGGGCGCATAAAGTCAACTTTTCTTCATTCTGGACTATCATCAGCAAGACAAACAATGTAATTTTTGTTCACGTTGAGACAACAGGATCTGTACCTAATTTATGTTACTCTGTAGTTATTAATGAACAATTGCAAGTTTCAGTTTTTTATAAAGGAGTATCAGTGAATAAGTCCTAGAACACATACCAGTTTCCTATGGAAATAAATTATTTTCATGATATTGAAGGTATATTGAAGTCTGTTGAAACCAGTGCCTCTCCAACAGAGTATGAAGATAAAGAGCATTTTTAGATATAATGCAAGGTTTTTGTAAATAAGCTTATTGAAGACACTGATGATAAAGGCGTTTATCAGTTTTTGAAGTCGCAACTACGACTTGTGGGTAGCAGGCACAGACCAAGATACAAATCAGAAGACCTACGGTTTTTTTCTCTTCTACAAATTATTTCTCCAGCTGCCTATAGGTTCATGAGGAAATCTGGAAACCTGGTAATGCCCCATCAAAGCACGATAAGGAGAATTTGTTCTGCAATTCTGAATTAGAAAAACTCGACAGAAATTTCTTATTTTACATAAAGACTAAAGTCCTCTTTTGCAGTCTTAGCATAACTTTAATGGTTGATGAAATTCATATGAAGCAGTATCTTGATTAGAAAGGTGGTAATTTTGTTGGAAGTGCTTTCGATTGCGAAGAGTGCACACACATTTATGATAAGTAGTATTATATCTCCATTCAAAAATGTTGTACACATTTTGCATGTTTACACTATAACTTCTGAAACGTTGCACACTGTTTTGAAGAAGTTAGTTCTTGGCTTGTAACACATAGGGTTCAAAGTTCTTGCAGTAGTAAGATAATAATTCTGTAAACAGGAAGGCTATGACATATTACGGTATATTAATAATTTTTACTTATGGACCGTCTGCAAGCATTCAGTGCATAGTGTTGTGGAATGGGAAAAAAAACTGCAAATTGGCGTTCATAAGAAGAAGAACAACATCAAAAATGCAACAGGAGCGTAGTATGTAGGAAATTGTCCACGCAACCTGTAAGTACAGTTCAAAACATTACTACTTAATAGGAAATACGAACAACCAGAACTGTTTATAACCTATAGGCACAATGACAAAAATGTAAATAAAATGGTTAACATATGTACATATTCCAGGCCGCTGATGATGCCTTGCAGAAAATAAAGGCGAAACGCGTATGGCACTAAAATTGTGTTTTATTCAGTTGTTGTCAGACGCTCCATAAGTAAAAATTATTAATATACCGTAATATTACACGCAACTGAGGAAGACAGAACTATAAAAGTTGAAGATGTCAATACAGTTATGGAAGGCTATGACATATTTGTCAAACAAGCCTAAGCTGAGTATTGTGCATCCACATCCTGCAGACAGCACAAGACCCCTCTTTTTTGTAATTGATCCTAAGCATTTACTGAAGTGTGTTAGAAATAACTGGCTTCACCAGAAAACTGATGGGTATATTTCAAATTTCCTCCATTTGATGGAAGTTTAGATTCACTTTTGGAAGCTTCATTCTCAGGTGTACGAAAACTGTACAGTTTGGAATCTACAAATTGTTGAAATATGTTATGGGTTGTCACTGAAAGCATTCTATCCTTCTATCCTAGAAAAGCAAAATGTGAAATTTTCAATGACTGCACTGTGGAAGCATTAAAGACACTGGGTCCATGTAATAACTTGAACACAGGTACAGCAGAGTTCATCAGGATTATTTCTTTGTGGTGGAAAATTTTGAATGTTAAGACTCCTCACAAATGTTTATTGAAGAGGGATCAAATGCAGGAACCTTTGACTAATGCAGACACAGATGAGCGGTACATCTTCTTAAATAATTTTTTGGCTTGACTACATAAGTGGGGAAGAGTTGGCAAAAGGTATAGGAGTCTTTACAAAAGAAACATAATCTACTCTGAAGTTGTCTACACACTTTATTACTGAGATCACAAATTTCTGTGTGGGTGAACTTTCTTTAAACTACATTTTGCCTGGAAAATCACAAACTAACCTTCTCGACGGCAGGTTTGGAAAGTACAGGCAACTGGCAGGAGCACAGTACCCTGCATGAATCAGGCAAATTGTTGAGGTGGAGAAAAAAATGCGATTTTCTACCGTTTTAATGATTTCTTTAAAATCTGGTACAGATGGTCCAATCAAAGTAAATCGTTTTGATATTTTAGAACCATGGACGGAATACAGCGCAGAACATACATCATTTTCACACAACTTGTCTTCTCTCTGTGTAACAGACACTGACATTACTGACATCAACAGTTACTTGCCTGTAATAACATATCTTGCAGGTTACTGTGCATATACAGTAACAAGAAAATTGAAATGTGATGTGATTTTCTTGAATACTAGAAACACAAATCTGGTTGAAAATTACTCTACACACATCAAACACAATTTAAATTTCTTACAACTCTCCCAAAATACACTGGTACTGGAAGGGGTAATGTCAGACTCATATGACCACACACTGTGTATACTGACCAGCAAGTTATACAGAACACTTGACACACATTTCATTGGACCATTGCTAGTTGAAGGAAGTTGTCCACAAAATACAATGCACACTTCATTGAAATAAAACTGTGCTCACTTTGACTTTGTTGGAAACCTTACCAAAACACATTTGGACTTTTTCATCAAAACATTGGCATTATACATAAGAAAGATAGGCTTCTCATATAACAATAGATAACTGAATTCAGTACTAACAAGCTTAGAAATAGTGATATAACTGTATATGACAGCATTAACAACAAATGGGCGTGGATAAAGTAGACCTCCTCGATCTAAGTTTCTTATAAGCTGGAAGGACTCTTCATAAAGCATGAGAATTTGCTTTAATGAATTCAGTGGTCGACAGATTAAGCAGTATAGAAAGCCGAATTTCGAGGTAAGTTCATTGTGACTAAATTAAAGGCACTCTGTGACACGAATTTCAGTCAAGGATATAGGAGAAACAATATTTTCATGTTTAAAGTTTCCAAAGTTTTGGAATAACAGGGAAATAAAATATTTTTTCGGATTGTTTGATTTATTAAACATTATGTCAAGAGGTGCTCCATTTCGTCGAATGATTTGAGTTTCGTGTGAGGTCAGCAAATTTTGAAGTGGAGAGGAAAATTTACGAAAATTACCAGGGAAACAGAATTTAAAATTACAGTTTGTATTCAAGCATAGAAACGCGCATTTAAGGCAAATCGTCAAAATAATTTTACATCTTCAAATAACATAGGGCAATTCTGTTCAGTTACTTTACACAATGACATAAATTTTCATACTTTCATTACAAGGCCATATAGAAGAGGAAATCACGAGAATCCTTATGCAGTTTCAGCTCTAAAACTTGTAAAGTTCGTATAGCTGCAGAGTGCTTAACACCAGCGTTCCGATACAATCCCGGCCATCAGTATGTGAGGTCACAAGTGTGCGCGCAGGACTGTAGTCCAGGTGGTGTTGACTGGAGAGAGGAGAAGCAGCCGTGGCGCTGCGGCTGAGGTATGGGAAGATGTGGTAAAAATGCGATATTGTACTTGATACGATTCTAGGCGTTGCAGTTAGTTTCAGTCTAGATGATCAAGAATTGAACGATACAATGATTGTTCTAATTTTGGCAGACTGAGTGCTTTTCTACGTCATAGTCATAACGACTTTGTATTAGTATAAGCAAGTAGCTCTTGGAGCTTTAAGACGAACAGCAGATAGCAGTGCGGTTGTTTTTCGGTATAGAATAAATGATTTGAATTCGTGGTATAAATTTTGTGGGGAGATATATATATTTTGCGGTATTTTCTTTGTGATATGTATTGGGGAGCATGTCGACGCGCTTTTCCACGTGGCACCTTCAATGCCCAGAGGAATGCAATCCGTGAGCAAAAAAGGATACGAAGTGGTGTAGATTAAGAATAGGAATTGTGACGCCGTCAGTTTTACGTAATTATTGTGTGAATTTTGGTGTATTTCTTTACGTGTTTTGTTCGCGCCATGTGTCGTGCAGACAATAAATGAAAGCGGCAGTGGTAACAGTAGTCCGCTTTTATGATGTTCTTTCGTTTTAAAACATTAAGATAAATTTTATGAAATGAGAGGGGCGCGTATTCTGCAGTTTTGTAAATTTCCAGGTGGTTTTCTTTGTGAGAACATTGACGATTATTGCTCACACCAAGTGGTATGTGAGTGTGGTTCCTGGTTTAGTAGGCCGCGCGGGGTAGCCGCGTGGTCAAAGGCATCTTGTCACGGTCCGCGCGGTTCTCCCCGTCGGAGGTTCGAGTCCTCCTTCGGGCATGGGCGTGTATGTCGTCCTTAGCGTAAGTTAGTTTAAGTTAGATTAAATCGTGTGTAAGCTTAGCGACCGACGACCTCAGCAGTTTGGTCCCATATGACCTTACCACAAATTTCCAAATTTCCTGGCTCTGTAGTGACATGGGCACTATACTTAACCGCTCCGAGAACTCTATAGTGAATTCTTAGCGTAACCGTTTCATCGTCTCTCGTAATGTTTGGAAATTTTGGGTTGGTTTTGTTTCTGAGCCCGCCACGTTTACGATACTGGACGGTCTGACCACGTGTTCAGTTTATACTTTGTTTGGATATATTCTCAGTGCTTAATTATTTCCAATGGCCATGGCCTTTAGCCATCACTTTCGTGTTAAAACCTGAACTTCGCCATAATATTTCCGATGAGGAAAGCGTCTTTGCTCGCTTCTGTCAACTTGTGCTGGAATCGGCCGAGCTGGGACGACACAGATCATGGCAATTGCTGTAGGTACGCATTTTAATTCGGTTTACTAAATAATAAGTTGGATAACGTGTAATTATTTTGGTACGGGCTTTGATTTTGCTTTTAGAGCTCTCAATTTGCAGCCCACTGCGTAGCCTATCTGGTTTTTCGCATTTGCACTTTGCGTAGAAATAGAATATCGGCGCTGTGAGTAAATTTACGTGTATGTGTGTTGTACGTTTTAAATGAAGTTACCGGGTTTGCTAGAGAGAGAGTAGAATGTCCATCCCACCAAATTGGCGCATAGTGTGGCCCACAGTAATATGAAATAAGACCATTTCCACAGTTCATTTACATTCTTGTGTAGAGTCGAAGGAACGGTAGTTTCGTTTGCAGAATAAATGTCAAATCTATCACAGTCAAAAGTATGACGTTGTAACCGAATGTGATACCCCCTTGATAACCAAATCCACTCAATAACCAACGATAAGCAATGAAAGATACTTACTGCCCAATAAAAGATATTTAATGATAGTAATTGTCATCGGCAGTATTCTTATCAGGTTCAGACAGCAGTTATATCTCTAGCTAAGGCATGCTTATAGCATGCTGTTACCGCCTCCCCCCCCCCCCTCCCCCGAATGCACTGCTTTAGTATGCAAGGATGGTTATAGTTACCCGTTGCGCACATGTTTCCTTTAAAAGTTATCAGATTCAGTGGGGTTTATATGAATTGCCTTGCACCCCCAAACTCAGTATATCGTTCAAGAGACACTTCGTAGCACAGTATCATAACTAAAGAGATTTAGATCCATCCTATGAAGGTTCAAGATTTTGCTGCATCTCTGACAAATTACAATTTTAGAACAACGGGCTACGGGGTTAAACATGCAAACTTCGCAAGATATCATTGATCTCAACTCCAGTTAATTAAAATCAGTGTCTCTGTGACATAAAATGACATACATGTGTGTTTCAATTTCTATGAAACTGTTTTAACCTATTAAATCTTACGACAAATCATCTGCAAGTAATATGCAAGATGTGTTCCACATTTGTGAAATTTGTGTTCAGTGATGGTGTGATGATTATGATAATGATGACGATGATATGGTTAGTTTAGGCGCACGACAGCAATGTCTTTAGGGCAATTAGTTTTCAAGTAACGCCATTGGCTGCGCTAAAATGTTTCAGGAAGCTACCCATTTCATATTTTTATATGAAAAATCTGAATGCTAATCAGTATGTTAATTGCACCAACGTTCTCTTTGTGGTCGGTGAATTTCACTAACTTATTTTGCCTCATATATGTCCGTCCGCTTCATCTTTGTTTCCGAATCGTGACGACCTCATCTGCATGTAAATTGCATGACCACAGCACTTTGTCTGATACTCAAAATCTCATTTGAGCTTATTCATGTCCTTTCAATCGCATTAAGATACAATTACATGGCTATAATCAACTGCATATTGACACAGATCGAGCTAGAGAATGACAATGAACTGTACTACTTGCAAGATCTACAAACTAGTTGGCCTTTACAGTCTATCTTGTAAACACATTGTTTCTGTTGTAAGATTCTTCAAGAAATCAGAAAATGTGATGAAGACCCTATGGAATCACAGGGATACAGACTTTATAAAGGAATCCCTGGAAAAAGAGAAATGAAAATCTGTGCAGAATTTGGCAATGGATTTGGATCTAAAAATTATCGAATCTACCATAGAATTCAAATCTCAGTCCCCCAGGCTTACAATTGTAAGTTTCAAATCTGCAATTAAGACAAACACAATTATCAATGTAGATACTCCCACCAATAAGAAAAATAATACTCTGAAGGACGAAGAAGAAACACAGAAATTTTTAAGATCTCCTGGATCAAGTCTTAATCAACATTCCTCCTTCTAACATAAAAATTCTCCTTAGCGACTTCAATGGGAAAGAAAGAACATACAGAGATGCCATTGGAAAATGACCTGCACATAAATGAAGCAACAAAAATGGTCAGAGGTTAACTGAAACTTGTATAAACCATAAACTGGTCTCAAAATCAATATGTTTTAAAAGGAAACCTCACAAATTAAAAACCTGGAAACACCCTGATTTCCGAAAGGGCGAATGGTAACTGGGCCAGGTAGGCAAGGATAGATTTCATCATCGTGAAATCTACAACGACAAATTTTTAAGGGGTGAAGACTCAGGATCAGACCACTATGTTGTGAACATCAAAACAAAATTAACACTAATGGTAAACATCACAGAAACAACCTAGAAAAAATTCGACCCAACCATCTTAACAAAAAATGAGAAATACACTAGGAAATCAGGTGAAGGGTCTATTAACTATAATACGCAAGATGAAATAACTAGCAAATTGAAATCCATAGCAGAAGAGTTGTCTTCAATAAGTCTCAGGAAGGAACATGAGTGGTGGAATGAAGAATGTGACCAGGCATTAGAAAGAAGACACCAAGCTTCGATAAAGCATCAAGCCCAACAGTCTTAAGAATCACATCTAGAACTAACTAAGCAAAGAAAGTCAACACATAAAATCATCAGACACAAAAAAATGCAAACATCTTAAAAATACCCTAGTAAAGATTGAAGAGAACTTCAAGAAGAAACAATTAAGAGATTATTACAAAATTTATGGGAGATATCTTAAAAAGAGTCCCTAACGTTGATGCTGCGAGGTAAGTCAGAAAAGTTGGCGCACAGTATTCAAGAAGTCCTTGCAGAGACTTTCAATAAACTGTTAAATTGTGATGACCCAATGGAAATATTTGAAATAGACACTAAAGCACCTATTTTAATCATCCCAGACCTAATAGATCCTCCAACTACCAATGAGGTACAGGTCGCAGTTAAGGAATTAAATAATTACAAGGTATGTGGGAAGCCCACGTATTTGCAGAAATTTGGAAGAATGCTGGAAAACCTGAAATCATGAATCTCCACCAACATCTAATTGAAATGTGCATCACAGGCTAAATTAAGAACACTGGACCTCAGGAATAATCCATCCATTATTTAAAAAAGGAAACAGAACCAACCCAGATAATTACAGAGGAATAACCCTTCTGGACTGCACATACAAAACTTTCTCCCGTATAATTCACAATAGGATCAAAAACATTTTGGGACCACAACTTGGAGAGTATCAAGGAGGATTTCGGCCATACAGAAGCTGCTCAGACCAAATTTTTAGCCTGAAACCAATAATGGAGTATTACATGTATAGAAACAAAGAGTTATTCATCTCATTCATTGATTTAAAACAAAGCATATGGCAGTGTTCATAGACCCACACTTCTAAAAATCCTTAGATCATGTGGCCTACACCCGAAACTGGTAAAACTCATTCACCTAACTTTAACTAACACAAATTCAAAGGTCAAGTTTAGCGGAGAAATGTCTAAAGCTTTAACAATAAAAACAGGACTCAGACAGGATGATGGATTGTCCCCTTTGCTTTCTGATGTGGCCGTCGATTACATCATGACAATCTGGCAAAAGGAAAATCCATGTAAAATCAAAATTGGAGGAAAAGCAGGAATAAGAGCAAACTGCCTTGAGTTTGCTGGCGATTTAGCTCTCTTATCCCTTGACATGAAGAAGTTTGTGCTCAGATTACAAGTCTCCAGAAAATTTCTTAAAAAACATGACTACAAACAGCCTTGAGAAAACTGAAATCATGCCCATGAAACCACACAGATAAAATCTTCAGAAATGTTCAAGAAATTAACATAGTTCTACAATTTAAATATCTTGGAGAAATTAATCTGCATAACTTTGGTGAGAGGGCAACGTGGATAAATAGAACCAAGAAAATGAAAACAGCACAATTTCTAACCTGTTCAACATGTTATAAGAAAGGCCTGTCAATAGACACTAAGATCCAACGTTACAAAACTGTAACTCTACCAGAAGCATCTTATACTTGTGAAACTCTGATCCAAATTAAAAAGGAAAGAAGAATCTATCAACTCCTCAAGATTGGATGACGAATTATCAGAACATTCATCAATAAAAAAAACCAGATTGATGGAGTCTGGAGAATCCTCGCTAATGAAACAGTCTGTTGTGACATTGACCCAGTCACCAGAACAATGAAGAAGAAAAAAAATCTCGTATTTCTCGTGTTTGAAGTTGACTGCTTTAGTTAGAAATGTAATTATTTTAATATCGTGCATCTTTGCACTTGCCAAATATACTGGAATTTGCATTAGTTAGTAGGTTTTGTAATCGAAACGTTATTGCTGTTCGTGAAGAATGTAATGATTTCACGTATTGTTAACGTACTCCATATTGTTGCTAATAAAAATATCTCTTCAGAAAGTGTCATTGAACTAAATGTGGCTAACGTTGAAAATCAGTCCATTATTCTGCTACAAGTCAGTGTAGGTCTTGCGCGTATGGAGTGAGGGATATTAGTGTTCGAAAACACTGTGTTTTTGTTCCTTATGCTTCATTAGTGCGTGCAGTGCATACACACAGTTACGTTCCATAGACCCGTTGAACGATTTTCTATCCATACGATGTGAAATGAATGTGTTTACAGGAACTTTATAAATAACTAGTTTTAACATTAATGACCGAGTTACTTTTTAGTCCCATTCTTGAAAATAACTAATTTTTATTTTACATGCTACAAGTTTTTAAATAAAAAGTGAGCTATGGAATAGAACGATCTGTCGAGAAGAAATTATCTTAGGTTAGGTTTAAAATTCGCTTTATCACCTGACATTGATGTTACTGGGCAATTGAGCCACTTTATGAAGACGTGATAAAATTCATTTGTTCGTCTACTGCTCTAGGTATGGATATCACTGCTCTTCTCTAATTGTGAGGGTTATTTTTGACGTATTGCATTAGAAAAGTTATATCAGTTGTGAAAGTGCAGCTAAAATGCCTAACTGGTTGATGTACTACATACAAGGTAACCTCGAGTAAGTATCATACGTTATTCTTAATGGACGCTTTTGTGTAATCAATACTTTCCTTCTAAGTGACAAGTTACCACAGAAAATTATCCCATAAGATATTATCGTGTGATGATTGACAACTCGCCCTGATGTTGGAAAATGTAAGATAATGTAGATGAGGAGGAAAAAGAAATCTGTGGTTTTCGAATACATTATTAGTGAAGTGCTGCTTCGGACAATCAGGTCGGTTAGACATTTAGGCGTACCGCTGCAAAGCGACGTAAAAGGAAACGATCATACAGGGTCGGTTGTAGGGAAAGCAAATGGCCCATTTCTTTTTATTGGAAGATATCTGGGAGAGTCCAGCTCTTCTATAAGGGGGCCGCAGGCAGAATATTTTTGCGACCCATTACTGAGCGCTGCTCGAGAGTTTCGGATCCCCACCAGGTCGGATTAAAGGAAGACACCGAAGGAATTCTGAGCCGTTCTGTTACCGGAGATTCGATTAACACACGAGTACTAAGGAAATGTTCCGTGAACTCAAATGAGAATCCCTGGAGGGGAGACGACATTACTTTCGCGAAGCTCTCCTAGGGAAAAAGGAAGGTTTAACGTCCCGTCGACATCGCCGTCGTTAGAGAGGGAGCACAATCTCAGGTGGAGAAGGAAATCAGCCGTGCCCTTTCGAGGAAAGCACCCCAGCATTTTCTTGGACCGATGTAGGCGTCTCTTCCTCTAACATATCGTGTTGGCGCCTAACATTTGCACAGAGCTCAGTTATAAACTAAAAGCAACTATCATCCGAGTCATCAACGATGCTAAAATCTACAATAAAATATTTCAACATTTATACGTCAAGTCCTAGGAAGTCGTAAAAATCAGTATTAGCATCCATAATGAATAAACACGGGAACATAAAAAATTAACGACAGCTAAGTAGATTAGGTTGGTGACTGCTAAATGGGGCCCAGAAGTACCCATTGCATACTTTTGTCTTTTCATATAACATGCTGATGCATTTCTTTCTTAAAGCGTAAAAAAATCTCTGCTTCCTGTAAATTTCACAGCAGCTACTCTTTTTCTTCCAACTGCAGCACTTTCATGCTGTACGAGTATGTGATGCTTTCCAACGAATGCTGCTCATGCTTGTAGTACTTTGCTGCCCGCTCTAGCGATGTCCTTATTGATAAGCGACCACCAACCTGATCTATTTAGTGGTCGTTAATTTTTGATGTTTCCTGTTGATTACTCTTAGTAAATTTTAGGAAGATGAAGTAAGATCGTGACTTCGTACCCATCCTGAAAAAGTTGTTACGCTGCATCAGATCGCAAGTTTATTCAACAAAGCCTTCATTCATTCAGCTACAGTGTCCACAGCAGTGAACGGGTTTCGGAAAACAGGTATTTGGCCTGTAAACAGAAATGTGTTTCAAGACAGTGATTACCTTCCCTGTTCAACTACAGACATTCATCAACGTCACACATCAAGTTACAGAAACGGAAGATCAAATACCAGAGATGTTGTCAAGCCGTAAAACACCTGAAGAATTAACAACTGACGATCAAGCCTCTGTTTCGTCTAACTTTCAGGTTACCAGGCATGAAATGGTGTTAGCTATTCCAAAGGTGGGTTAAAAAAACCAAAAGTAAACCATCTACCAGGCGTGGAAAACCCGTTGTTTTAATCGAATCTCCTTATAGGAGTGAACTATCTGAAGAAATTAAACGAAAAGAAGTACCCAAACGTGCTGCATGTAAACGAAAACTCTTCTCAAAGACGTTTAATAAGCCTGGGATACCACCAAAAGGACATAACGACAACGAAAAAGTGACGAACGTTACTTACGTCTTAACCACCTCAAGGGATAATAAACTGAGGTCGAATGTCAACGAGAAAGAGAATGAAGAATGTTTATACTGCTATGACTTCTCTGAAGGAGGCTGGGTACGGTGTATTAGCTGTGGACGCTGGGCCCACGACACTTGTGCAGGGATAGAAAGTGATGATGACGAGGCAGTCCACACTTGTGTACTATGCGAAATTAAGAGGCCTAAATAAAACGTAATACCTGATTCTACAATTCGCAGAACCGTGTTTCTAAACCTTATCGTCACATGATTTCGTTATTCCAGTCCTTATTTAAGCTTTAGAGATGAATTCATGCTAATTCCCCATCTTACCCGCATATGGGGCAAGAAGGGGAATTGGTAGTTTATGTTTCAAATCGAGATATTTTTAACCAAATGTAACAGGTTCGCAGGTTTCTTTGCATGCTATTGTAATTCAATGGTTAAGTAAACAAATGATAATCAAACTTACTTGAATTTGTGAATCTTCAGGTTTTCGCGGCGCAAAGACTGCTCCATTAAATTTCGGGAATGCAGCCGCATAAATTCTGCTTCTTCTTCTAATATTTCGGCTGTATATCTTTCAGCCATCTTCAGAGAGAGCCGTACGACTGACGCTCCAGCGCTCGCTCCATCCTTTTAAACTCGCGGACCGCGCCACTGCGCATGCGGCCACAGATGAACAAGGCGCCAGTGATGTTGATCGGCGGCAAAGACGTAACATATGCATGAGTTACGTCTGTGGCTGCGCATTCGATCCATGCTGGGAGATCGATGTATTACTGGGAGCTGAACTGTAGCGACGTCTTTGTAAGTTCAATATTGAAAGTGCCGGATTCCATGATCTATCTAATGTGAAACCGCTGTCTCTATTAATTAAATTCTTCGCCAAGCGGATTTCAATGGCCTCTTTTACTACGGAGTCCCAGAAAGATGACACAGAAGTCAGAATTTCGACATTTTCATATACCATGGAGTGACCTGAATCAATACAATGCTCTGCCACGGCCGATTTACTGGGTTGTAAGAGCCGAGTGTACCTGCGATGTTCCGTACACCTCTCTTGGACTGTACGATTCGTTTGTCCGATATATGAAAGGCCACATTCACATGGTATTTTGTAAACTCCAGGTTTGCGGAGTAGTAAGTCATCTTTAACGGAACCCAGGAGTGCAGCCGTCTTCGCCGGTGGACGAAAAATCACTTTTACTTTATGTTTAGTGAGGATCCGTCCTATTTTGGATGAAAGGCTTCCCACATACGGCAGGACAGCCATGGATTTAAATGTTTCCTCGACATCTTCTGCATTCCTTACGGACACCTTAGGTTTTATTTGTAGTGCCTTACGTATCTGTTGTGGAGAATACCCGTTGTCCTCAAAAACTCTCTTCAAATGTAAAAGTTCGTCTTTTAAACTACTTTCATCAGATATGACGTGTGCTCGGTGTACCAAAGTTCTTAGAACACTACTCGTCTGCGAAGGATGGTGACAGCTATTTGCATGTAAATATAAGTCCGTATGGGTCGGTTTCCGATATACTGCATGACCCAGAGTGCCATCTTCTTTACGCCGAACCAAGACATCCAAAAATGGAAGACATCCCTCGTTTTCCACTTCCATTGTAAACTGAATTTGTCCATGGATGGAATTCAGATGGTTTAAGAAGTCCTGCAATTTGTCCTCGCCATGGGGCCACACTACAAAGGTGTCGTCAACGTACCTCCAAAAAACTGTAGGCTTCAAACTAGCAGACTCCAGGGCCTTCTCCTCGAAATCCTCCATAAATAAATTGGCCACCAAGGGTGACAAAGGACTACCCATGGCAACACCGTCAGTCTGTTCAAAAAAGTCGTTATTAAATAAAAAGTATGTGGAGGTCATCACATGGTGAAACAAAGCTAAAATCTCCTTATCAAAACTTTTTCCAATGAGATCTAAAGATTCAGAGAGAGGTACCTTCGTAAATAGCGACACTACATCAAAGCTGACTAATAGATCAGAGGTGTTCAGTTTCAAAGATTTTAATTTGCCAATGAAATCTGCAGAGTTCCTTATATGATGATCACATTTTCCCACAAGCGGCCTCAATAGTGACGCCAGGTGCTTGGCACAATCATAGTTGGGAGAACCAATATTGCTCACGATAGGACGTAGAGGAACGTCTTTCTTATGGATCTTTGGGAGACCATAAAGCCTTGGAGGCACTGCACCACTTGGTTTCAGTCTTCGTATGACTTCCGGTGGAAATGGGGAGGCATTCAAAAGCGACGCCGTCTTCCTTACCACCTTGTTGGTGGGGTCCTTACCGATCTTCCGGTACATACTATCATTCAGTAAGCTGTATATCTTATCATGGTAGTCGTCACGGGACATTAAAACAGTGGCATTACCTTTATCAGCAGGGAGAACCACCGTTTCGGTATCTTGGCGGAGCATACGTAGTGCAGTCCTCTCTGCCACTGATATATTGCTTCTTTGGGGGCGAGCCTTCATAACAGCTCGACAAGTTTCGCGTCTTATTTCATCTGCAGAATCCGTAGAGAGTGGTCGGACAGCTTCTTCAACGGCACTGATGAATGCAGGTATAGGCAAAACCTTTGGCGTGGGTGCAAAATTCAGTCCTTTGCTTAAGACCATCATCGTAGCGTCGTCCAAATCTCTATCCGTCATATTAATGACAGAGCGTCGAATGATACTTTCTTGCTGTGGAGATGGCTCAAGTCGGCTGAACTTTGCAGTCTGTCTTGATGTCGCTACCTCACGAACCCAGTCTGATTTGGCCCATGTTGTACCCTCTATCCAGTTCCAAGAGTCCCTGGGTAACTCCACAGACATCTTCAGGTGCAGACGATACAGTTCTTGAGAAACAAGATCCAACTTCCTTCGTGTAAATCGGATCCTCTCCTTAACGATAGCAGAACCAGCTTTAAATAAAATCTTATTCATGGAAGTCGATTTTATAAAATGTACTAACCTGGCAAACCTCGGAATTATGCCATGGTCACGGCACCTCAGTAAAAAACTTAAAGAGCTCAATAATCTCGCTCTCAAATGTCGTAGCTTGTCCAGTCGTCGAAAACATAAAATCATCTCCTCCCCGAAGAGGTACTTGATGTGAATCTTCAGGTTTTCGCGGCGCAAAGACTGCTCCATTAACTGCAAACCTGGAGTTTACAAAATACCATGTGAATGTGGCCTTTCATATATCGGACAAACGAATCGTACAGTCCAAGAGAGGTGTACGGAACATCGCAGGTACACTCGGCTCTTACAACCCAGTAAATCGGCCGTGGCAGAGCATTGTATTGATTCAGGTCACTCCATGGTATATGAAAATGTCGAAATTCTGACTTCTGTGTCATCTTTCTGGGACTCCGTAGTAAAAGAGGCCATTGAAATCCGCTTGGCGAAGAATTTAATTAATAGAGACAGCGGTTTCACATTAGATAGATCATGGAATCCGGCACTTTCAATATTGAACTTACAAAGACGTCGCTACAGTTCAGCTCCCAGTAATACATCGATCTCCCAGCATGGATCGAATGCGCAGCCACAGACGTAACTCATGCATATGTTACGTCTTTGCCGCCGATCAACATCACTGGCGCCTTGTTCATCTGTGGCCGCATGCGCAGTGGCGCGGTCCGCGAGTTTAAAAGGATGGAGCGAGCGCTGGAGCGTCAGTCGTACGGCTCTCTCTGAAGATGGCTGAAAGATATACAGCCGAAATATTAGAAGAAGAAGCAGAATTTATGCGGCTGCATTCCCGAAATTTAATGGAGCAGTCTTTGCGCCGCGAAAACCTGAAGATTCACATCAAGTACCTCTTCGGGGAGGAGATGATTTTATGTTTTCGACGACTGGACAAGCTACGACATTTGAGAGCGAGATTATTGAGCTCTTTAAGTTTTTTACTGAGGTGCCGTGACCATGGCATAATTCCGAGGTTTGCCAGGTTAGTACATTTTATAAAATCGACTTCCATGAATAAGATTTTATTTAAAGCTGGTTCTGCTATCGTTAAGGAGAGGATCCGATTTACACGAAGGAAGTTGGATCTTGTTTCTCAAGAACTGTATCGTCTGCACCTGAAGATGTCTGTGGAGTTACCCAGGGACTCTTGGAACTGGATAGAGGGTACAACATGGGCCAAATCAGACTGGGTTCGTGAGGTAGTGACATCAAGACAGACTGCAAAGTTCAGCCGACTTGAGCCATCTCCACAGCAAGAAAGTATCATTCGACGCTCTGTCATTAATATGACGGATAGAGATTTGGACGACGCTACGATGATGGTCTTAAGCAAAGGACTGAATTTTGCACCCACGCCAAAGGTTTTGCCTATACCTGCATTCATCAGTGCCGTTGAAGAAGCTGTCCGACCACTCTCTACGGATTCTGCAGATGAAATAAGACGCGAAACTTGTCGAGCTGTTATGAAGGCTCGCCCCCAAAGAAGCAATATATCAGTGGCAGAGAGGACTGCACTACGTATGCTCCGCCAAGATACCGAAACGGTGGTTCTCCCTGCTGATAAAGGTAATGCCACTGTTTTAATGTCCCGTGACGACTACCATGATAAGATATACAGCTTACTGAATGATAGTATGTACCGGAAGATCGGTAAGGACCCCACCAACAAGGTGGTAAGGAAGACGGCGTCGCTTTTGAATGCCTCCCCATTTCCACCGGAAGTCATACGAAGACTGAAACCAAGTGGTGCAGTGCCTCCAAGGCTTTATGGTCTCCCAAAGATCCATAAGAAAGACGTTCCTCTACGTCCTATCGTGAGCAATATTGGTTCTCCCAACTATGATTGTGCCAAGCACCTGGCGTCACTATTGAGGCCGCTTGTGGGAAAATGTGATCATCATATAAGGAACTCTGCAGATTTCATTGGCAAATTAAAATCTTTGAAACTGAACACCTCTGATCTATTAGTCAGCTTTGATGTAGTGTCGCTATTTACGAAGGTACCTCTCTCTGAATCTTTAGATCTCATTGGAAAAAGTTTTGATAAGGAGATTTTAGCTTTGTTTCACCATGTGATGACCTCCACATACTTTTTATTTAATAACGACTTTTTTGAACAGACTGACGGTGTTGCCATGGGTAGTCCTTTGTCACCCTTGGTGGCCAATTTATTTATGGAGGATTTCGAGGAGAAGGCCCTGGAGTCTGCTAGTTTGAAGCCTACAGTTTTTTGGAGGTACGTTGACGACACCTTTGTAGTGTGGCCCCATGGCGAGGACAAATTGCAGGACTTCTTAAACCATCTGAATTCCATCCATGGACAAATTCAGTTTACAATGGAAGTGGAAAACGAGGGATGTCTTCCATTTTTGGATGTCTTGGTTCGGCGTAAAGAAGATGGCACTCTGGGTCATGCAGTATATCGGAAACCGACCCATACGGACTTATATTTACATGCAAATAGCTGTCACCATCCTTCGCAGACGAGTAGTGTTCTAAGAACTTTGGTACACCGAGCACACGTCATATCTGATGAAAGTAGTTTAAAAGACGAACTTTTACATTTGAAGAGAGTTTTTGAGGACAACGGGTATTCTCCACAACAGATACGTAAGGCACTACAAATAAAACCTAAGGTGTCCGTAAGGAATGCAGAAGATGTCGAGGAAACATTTAAATCCATGGCTGTCCTGCCGTATGTGGGAAGCCTTTCATCCAAAATAGGACGGATCCTCACTAAACATAAAGTAAAAGTGATTTTTCGTCCACCGGCGAAGACGGCTGCACTCCTGGGTTCCGTTAAAGATGACTTACTACTCCGCAAACCTGGAGTTTACAAAATACCATGTGAATGTGGCCTTTCATATATCGGACAAACGAATCGTACAGTCCAAGAGAGGTGTACGGAACATCGCAGGTACACTCGGCTCTTACAACCCAGTAAATCGGCCGTGGCAGAGCATTGTATTGATTCAGGTCACTCCATGGTATATGAAAATGTCGAAATTCTGACTTCTGTGTCATCTTTCTGGGACTCCGTAGTAAAAGAGGCCATTGAAATCCGCTTGGCGAAGAATTTAATTAATAGAGACAGCGGTTTCACATTAGATAGATCATGGAATCCGGCACTTTCAATATTGAACTTACAAAGACGTCGCTACAGTTCAGCTCCCAGTAATACATCGATCTCCCAGCATGGATCGAATGCGCAGCCACAGACGTAACTCATGCATATGTTACGTCTTTGCCGCCGATCAACATCACTGGCGCCTTGTTCATCTGTGGCCGCATGCGCAGTGGCGCGGTCCGCGAGTTTAAAAGGATGGAGCGAGCGCTGGAGCGTCAGTCGTACGGCTCTCTCTGAAGATGGCTGAAAGATATACAGCCGAAATATTAGAAGAAGAAGCAGAATTTATGCGGCTGCATTCCCGAAATTTAATGGAGCTTACTTGAATTTGTTTATTTTTTCCCTTTTGTAAGGGTTTAAAGTTAGCTTCCCCATCTTGCCCCGCCTTCCCTTACGTAGATGTAGATATCTGAGCTGTAAATAGAAATCGGCATAGGACGACATCAGAGGTAACAATGACGTAAGGATACTGTCAGAGACCGACTGCAGTATTACAGGCACAATAACACAACTAAAGCATCAAGACAAAACATTAACATCTGATGATGTCACCAAGATCGATTGCCGAAATATCCTCTGTACACTTACACCAGGCTGTTCACCTGAGATTTATTCCGTCATGAAATACGCCGGGAGAAATTGAAGAATCACATCAAATAGTGTTCATTGATCCACAGTCGAAATTAGATGATAATATGTCCACTGGAACTGTCGTGGGTGTAACACGGGGACATACGCTGTTCCTCTGCGGTAGAGTTCCAAGTTCAATGATGTGCGCTGAAAGGTTGCTCCAATATACTTGTGCCTCTTCCAGCATTGCAGTCAGTTGTCAGATCTGCCAAACATGATCGTCCATCCTGCTTCGCTGAGTAGGTAAGCGCCCGACCCCATGTTCAGTACACGAGAAACACATTGTTGCCTACTCGTAGTGTCACGGTCCCTCAGTCACTTTCCTTAAGTGCTCACGACCAGAGCACACGAACTATTCAATTTCTTCGTCATTTCCAGAATGCTCGTGTCCAGGCGCAACGCTATAACAATCCACCCTTTTTGAATGTCTCTTATATCATGGATTTCCCCGTTTGAAACCCGAATCATCCCTAAAATTGTTCCCTATTCATTTTTGCTCCACTTATATACTTCCCTTACTGCGTCACGTGCCCACAACCTTGCCAAGCGGCATTCGCTCTCGCACTGGGATGCAATAAAAGTGTTTTACTCATTGGTGTATTTAATTACTTCCGAAATTTGGAAGACAGAATACATTATAATTCAACTTTAGCTTTTAGAATTTTCGGTTAAAATATTACTTGCGGACAGCATACATTTTAAGAAGAGGAAGTGAAGGAAAATCGAAGGAGTTATAGTTTCAACTACGTTGCTTTGTCATACTGCTAGAATGTGTAGATTTGGGATGCCCTTCTGTGATTTGACGGTGTTGTCTTCAGGATGACATAATGGAAGTAGACCGTATTTGGTGTCCAGTGAGCTCAGACGTCGGAAGTGCGTGTTTGGCTATCGGCAGTAATGCACTGTGGACGTGCGCCGTTACTACATGACGTGGGCGGCATCCGCTTTTGTTCTCTGAGTCACAGTCCTTCACGCCTGACGTTCGTCGGAACACTGTAGACTTCTGCATACTGCTAGTATGTCCACGTGTCAACGAATCACTGGCTTGTACTGAATGGTAACAAAAAGGTTAACCGCATGAGAGTCTTAAGTGCACTTCACTGTTATTGCAACTGACTGGCGATCGATGGTGATTGGCCGCACTTTCAGTGTGCGCCTGTACGAATATTGCGAGGTAAGAGATCGAACACCTAGCTGAGACAGAAGGAGAGGACTTAATCAGCAGCAAACGAGAAGAGAAAGATCAGACTGAGGCCTGCTGAGACAATTGTCTCGGCAGTTGCAGGAAATGGTTAGGATAAAGAATTAGAAACACATGTAAGGCATGACTTCAACCAGCAGTACTTCTGAATAAGCAACACCTGTGTAAGGAGCATATTTAGTCCCGAATTAGGAAGCTAGTGTATGTGGAGTCATTCGTTAAGCATACGGTACGAAAATAATTCCTATGCTGACTGTTATACTTTTTCATCTTGATGACTTTCTTTCCGTGAGTTACATTTGATAGTTACAAATAATGAACACTTTGTCATAAAAATTAAAGGAATGTACGATGGGACTTGTAAGCTTAAGTTACATACGATTATGGCACCTGTGTTTTATAGGCGAGGCAGTACCCTTCAGAACCATATATAAACGTGATAATATTTCTCAACGTAATCACCGGATCTCTGTAAACAACGGTCTGGACTTTAAAATGTTCAAATGTGTGTGAAATCTTATGGGACTTAACTGCTAAGGTCATCAGTCCCTAAGCTTACACACTACTTAACCTAAATTATCCTAAGGACAAACGCACACACCCATGCCGGAGGGAGGACTCGAACCTCCGGCGGGACCAGCCGCACAGTCCTCGGGACATTCCATCATTGGCTCAGTTCCTCGGATGTGTGAACGTCCTGATCGCAGAATTTTGCGACTGTTGCAAATCAGTGCCCTGGCTGATTGATCATTGTAGTTCTGTGGTCGATGTCGAAGAACTTCCTTCCACATCAGCATCACTCACATCTGTGCACTCTTGATCAAATGGTTGACACCATTTAACTACCGTTGGACGCAACACGTGCTCCATACACCACCAGAATTTCATGGTGGATCCGTGTCCAGTTTTGATGCTTTGTCATCAATAGCCATACTGCTCTGTGTACTTGAACTTTTAAGTACGTTTCCATTTTCCCCGGAATTTGGCTTCCACATAGTCAGGCACTAGTTACCCGTTACACAGCAGAATTGTGTCTTCAGGACAAACATAATACGTACTTTCAGCCGAGAACGTGCCACTCTAGGTGCGTAGTGGTTTTAATTTGCGACGACATTTCTCACTTACCTTTTGAAATCTCCTTGTACTAATACGCGGAAGTTGCAAACAGTAATAGATAAACGATTGCTTCATATCCAACGAGGTCCACGCCAGAAATTGTTGTTGTTGTGGTCTTCTGTCCAGAGACTGGTTTGATGCACTTCTCCATGCTACTCTAGCCTCTGCAAGCTCCTTCATCTTTCTCCTAATACCAACGTCCTCCTGAGTAGTCCCCGCCTGGAGATCCGAATGGGGGACTATTTTACCTCCGGAATATTTTACCCAAGAGGACGCCGTCATCATTTAACCATACAGTAAAGCTGCATGCCCTCGGGAAAAATTACGGCTGTATTTTCCCCTTCCTTTCAGCCGTTCGCAGTATCAGCACAGCAAGGCCGTTTTGGTTAGTGTTACAAGGCCAGATCAGTCAATCATCCAGACTACTTCCCCTGCAACTACTGAAAAGGCTGCTGCCCCTCTTCAGGAACCACACGTTTGTCTGGCCTCTCAACAGATACCCCCATTATGGTTGCACCTCCGGTACGGCTATCTGTATCAATGAAGCACGCAAGCCTCCCCACCAATGGCAGGGTCCATGGTTCATGGGGAGGACTTCAGAAATATATGTAATCTATTACATGACAATAACTTACAGTATTGTTTCGTAACTTAGATTTCAACACCTTTTTATTTTGTCTGTATCACGAAGTCGAAGTAAAAGCATTCTTCTAAGCTGTCTGACAATGTGTCAAATTATTGTCATTCATAAAACCATACTGTGGATCAGCTGCAGGAAAGTAATTAAAATTCAAAATACTGGCTTATATTTCCACATGTATAATTCATTTTGAACCATAGGTTAATTGATGGAGATGTCCTTTATGGAATTAATCTGAAATGTTTATTCTGGAGTGTTTAAAATAAAAGAAAAAAACATTCACAAATTTTCTCCAACAAACTGAGATTTGAAAGTTTTATCTCATTTCGCCCTACAGCCTATGGACTTTGTGACAGTGTAGTGGCAAGTGCCTCAACAATACAGGCAACCAAACAGTAAGTGCAACCGTATCGGAGGGGTATCTGTGGAGAGCCAGCATAATATATGTATACTGTAGAGCGACAAGGGATATAAGAAATCGCAGGAAAAGCAGTCGGGATGACTGACTAATCTTGCCTTGTAAGATTAACCAACATAACCATTCTATTGTGGATACTTCGAACGGCTGGAAACCGGGGGAGAGGTTTTATGTTTTGCGAGGACGCGCGACTCTACTAAATGGTTTAATGAGGTTTTCAGTTCCGGCGATGAGTAAATAGTTAACAACACAATAGCAAATTGCAGTCATTCAGGAGTAGGTCTAATAACCAACAAGACAACAGGAATAAGAATAAACAGCATAATTAACGAATCACCACACACATTAGAACATCATATATGCCTTCTAGTTCCACAGCCAACGAAGAGATTGAAAAATGTATGATCAGGCACAAGAATACATTTAGTAAATTGGAGTTATACTCGTCATAGGCGATGTTACTTCGATCTTCGATAGCAGACACAGGAAGAGAAGGATTTTTCTTTGTTTTTTGGAGGGGGCGGGGGGGGGGGGGGGGGTCATCAGTCGCACAGGTTTCGTGCAGCCCTTCAAGGGATCCTCTCCTGTGGCAACCTCTTCATCTCAGAGTAGCAATTGCAGCTATGTCCGATATCTTTCTACCTCTACAGTGTTTTACTGTTCAGTTCTCTCTAGTACCATGCAAGTTATCCTCTGATATCTTAACAGCTGTCCTATCATCCTGTCTCTTCTTCTTGTCAGTGTTTTCCGTATGTTCCTTCCCTCGCCAATTCTTCGGACGATACCCTCATTCCTTACCTTACCAGTCCACCTACTTTCCAACATTCTTCTGTAGCACCACATCTGAAAGGCGTTCATTCTCTTCTGTCCCGGTTTTCCCACATTACATGCCTCACTACCATACAATGCTGTGCTCCAAATGCACATTCTCAGAAATATCTTCCTCAAGACCTCTGATACTACCAGACTTCTATTTGCATGGGATACCATTTTTGTTTGTGCTAGTCTGCTTTTTACGACCTTCTTGTTCCATCTGTCATGCGCTACTTTGTTGCCTAGGTAAAAGAATTCCGGGACATTTTGACTTCGTGATTATGATGTTACGTTCCTCGCTGTTCTCATTTCTGCTGTTTCTCATTACTTAGGTTTTTCTCAATTTACTATCACTCTATATTCTGTGGACATTAGATTTTTCATTCCATTCAACTCACCCAGTAATTATTTTTCACTTTCACTGAATATAGCAATATCATCAACGAATCCTGTCATTGACATACTTTCACCCTGAATTATTATCCCATTCTTGAACCTTTCTATTTCCCTCATCGCTTCTTCGACGTGTCGGGTGAACAGTAGGGGTGAGAGACTACAACTCTGCCTTACACCCTTTTTAATCCGAGCACTTCGTTCTTGGTCTCCCAGTCTTATTGTTCGCTCTTGGTTCTTATTCTGCATTATCCACCTTTTCCTATAGCCTAACTGTATTTTTCTCGGAATTTCAAACATCTTGCACCATTTTACACTGTGGAACGCTTCTTCGAGGTTTACAATTCCAATGAACGTGTCTCCATTTAATTTCAGTCTGCAACGCTAGAACTACATCTCGTGTGCCTTTCCCTTTCCTCATCGACATCTAACAGATCTCAGTTTTCTTTTCCAATCTTCTAATATTATTCATGTTAGCAGCTTGGATGCACGAGCTGTTAACATGATTGTGCGATAATTCTCGCACTTGTCGGCTCTTGCTCTCTGGGAATTGTGTGGATGATGTTTCTTCGAAAATCTGGTGCTATCTCGTACGCCTCATACATTATACCCACCATCGTGGCCAGTTCCCACAAAGACTCTAGAAAGTCTGATGCAATGTTACCTGTCGCTACTGCCTTATTTGATCTTGAGTCCTCGAAAGCTCTTTTAGATTCTGATTCTAATACTGGATACCTTCTCTCTTCTAAATCGACTCCTGTCTCTCCTTCTATCACATCTGACAGATGTTCTACGTCATAGAGGCTTTCAATGTATAATTTACATCTACACGCTCTCTCTTCTGCGATTAGCACTGGAACTCTCACTGCCCTGTTAATGTTACCACCATTGCTTTTAATGCCACAAAAGGTTGTTTTGACTATCCTGTATGCTGAGTGTTTCCTTCCGACAGTCATTTCTTTTTCGATTTCTTCATATTTTTCATGCATCCGTTTCGTCTTTGCTTCCCTGCACTTCCTATTTATTTCATTTCTCAGCGACTTGTATTTCTGTATTCTTGAATTACCCTGAACATTTTCGTATTTTCATCTTTCGTCGACTAAACGAAGTATTTCTTCTGTTACTCATGGTTTCTTTGCAGTCACTTTCTTTGCACCTATGGGTTTCTTTCCAACTTCTGTATTTGCCCATTTTTGAGATGTCAATCCTCTCTTCAACTGAACTGCGTATTGAACTATTCATTATTGCAATATCAGGAAATTCCGAGAACTTCAAACGTGTCTCTTCATTCCTCAGTAATTCCGTATTTTGCGCATTGATTCTTTCTGACTAATCGCTTCATCCTAAGAGCCCTCTTCTTCATTATGAAATTGTGATTTGAGTCTATATCTGCTCCTGTTTACTCCTTACTACATAAAATCTGATTTCGGAATCTCTGTATGTCTATGATGTAATTTAAATGAAATCAACCAGCCTTTTCGAAGTATACTTCCTCCTCTTGTGATACATGAACAGAGTATTCGCTGTTACTAACTTAAATTTATTGCAGAATTCAATTAGCCTTCCTCCTCTCTTGTTCCTACTATCGTGCCCTTATTCTTCTGTAACCATTTCTTCCACTCCTTCCCCTAAAAACGCGTTCCAGTCTCCCGTAACTATTAGAATTTCATCTCCCTTTACGTATGGAAATACCCGTTCAATATTCTCATATACTTTCACTTTCTCCTCATCCTCTGCTTGTGACGTCGGCATGTATAACTAAACTATGGTTGTCGGTGTTGGTTTGATTTCAGTTCTTATAACAATCCTGTCACTGAACTGTTCAAAGTAACATCCCCCTCCCTCTACCTTCCGATTCGTAACGGAAACTATTTATGTTACTCCGTTTTCTGTTACTATGTTTCCCTACACTCGTCTGAACTGAAAACCTTGTCTTCTTTATATTTCACTTCGCTGACCTCCACTGCACCTTGGTTCAGGTTAGCATTTCCCTTTTCAGATGTTCTAGCTTCCCTACCACGTTTAAACTTTTGCCATTCCACTCTGAAACTCGTAAAACGTTACCCTTTCGTTTATTCAATCTTTTTGTAGTGGTCACCTCCCCATTGACAGCGCCATCCCGGAAATCTGAATTTGGAACTACCTGGGAATCTTTTTCCAATGGAGAGATCACCGTGACACTTTTGTCAATTATAGACCTAGCGATATGGGCAGAATTTAGAGAGATCGGAAGAAGGAGTTTTAGTAAAGAAGCGGATTTTTATAAGGAAAATATTTTCAGGAGCATAATTTATTATGAAAAGTAGCCTAAAACTTAAGAAACAGTGAAAAGTATAAAATTTTTAACGACCAGAGGTTCAATATACGAGGGTTGGAACTTTAATATTGGCAACTATTTATTTACAGCTCGTACAAAATAGATACGTGTTTGAAAGTTTTACTGACCTTCAAAGTAGTCACCAGAATTGTGTATAGCACGTTGCCAGCGATGTGGAACTCGTAGGATAATCATAGTAGTGCCAGTTGTGTTGACAGTTCGAGCGGCTCGGTCTATTGCCCCATGAATTTGTAGTAGTTCTGAAGCGAATGCCGTGAAGTGTTTCCTTCAGTTTAGAAACTGAGTTGAACTCACGAGGGCTTAAGTCACTGGAGTGCAGCAGGTGGTATAGCACCTGGCAGCCCCATCAGTCAAACAAATCAGTAACAGCTTGCACTGTACGTGCTTGAGCATTGTCCTACAAAATGATGGTCAGGTCCTGCAGAAAGTGTCATCACCTCTGTCTCTAAGCTGGTCGTAGTTTGTGTTCCAAAAATGAACACAATGAAGCACTGAAAGAGGTTACACGAAACTAGGCCGCTCGAGTTGACAATATTCCCATAAATGGTCACATTTGCTTGCATTCTTCTTATTTCTGCATGTTTTCTAATGTCATTTACCCACTTACTATTGCGTGAGCGTTTTGGTGTTTCGTTACCTCTTGGGACTCCGAAAATAGTGCCCCAAAAGTTGCTATAAATTTTCAGAGGTTTTAAAGGGTTTCTTCAGTAACAAATCGAAGATGGCACCCATGCACAGAAATGTCATTAAACGATGCTATTAGGCCATCCATTCGGTAGCAAACGTGATCTTGTACCTTGGACCCTTTGCGATAGGTCTCGCAGTGTTGCTTGTTATTTAGTGATAGCGACTGATTGCCACTGTCAGCAGTGGAGAAGCTGCTTGAAAGGCCTTGCCTCTTTGAATGCGATCTTCTGTTGCCTCAGTGGATGACTGTTTTGGACACAGGCTTCTATCTCCGGTTTTAGGCTACTTTTCATAATAAAATATCCGATGTTCTTTGGAATAGAGAAGAAAAGTAAACTGGAGATGAAAATTCGTGAGCAAAACCGTCATCCACCAAAGCAAAAGAGCACTGCATTCATCCGAGATAAGCATCTACTTCCATCTTCTATACTGGTGATTTTGAGTTTTACTGAATAACAAACAATATTGTGCGATGTTCCCCCTATGGCCCTTCAGCAAAAAAACTCACGTTTGCTGACGAAGGGATGGTCTAGTAGCAGGCGTCGGTGCCTATGGCTTCGACGCTCTGTAGCGTCGTTGGATGACGTTTCTAGACACTGGTTTCTTTCCTTGATTTGTTCCTCGAGACACCTTCTATAAGTCCTGAAGTTTGTCTCAACATTTCTGGGACATGTTGTGTGAGCATCTGAGGTAATTTAAAAAAAATTATCATCTTGTATGTTATTAGTCTTGACTTCTCGCAGTGAGGCATGGGTTTTCAACAGGAACAGCAATAACATCTGATATAGTGGGGAGAAGCTTGATGAAAATTACTAGAAGCGACAGGTAACCCATCAAGTGATTTCTGCAGTAGCACAGCCCTGACACTGAATTGCCCCTTTGGACCTTGTGTAAGCGTTAGTACCGTCATCTGTATACGTGCACATCGCTATCCCATGGATCCAAACAGAACAAAATGTCACAAATGTTAGGTATTTTTCCGTTTCGTGCTACGTTTTCTAACGCTTAAACAACCTCCTCATAACTTTCAGCTGTACGAAATCCTGTAAGTCAACGCAAGGAAAAATCAAGAACCTCAAATAAAAATTGCGTTTGTTAAAAAGAACCTACAACAAAATGCATGACGTTATGCCGAGCAAAATCTCCACGGTTTTATGCAGCATCTAATTTTCTAGGAAAATATGAGTTGCAGAAGTAGATGACGTATTCCAATATTTTCCACACCAAATGCTACTCGACAGTAGATCTCAACGGTCTTTCCTATGCAATTATATCAGACGCAATGCGGCTTAAAGCAACAAAAATAAGAGTGTGTTCGATATCTCTGCTTTGCGTACACATTGCACCAGATTCACCACAGCAGCTGAAGTCGAAAGTAACATTTCCAGCAAAAAATTTCCGCATCCTAGTGTTTTACCAGTTGCTGCAGATTACCGTTATGTGATTTTATTTCGATGATTACAAAATCAAGTAGAAAATACGCATTAGGTGGCCGAGACAGCTGGTCACTGGTGATGCGAACGATCGAGGGCATGGCTATTCTGAACAGACAGTATTCCACCTCAATGGGAGTCTGAATTCTCTGCCAGTGTGGAGCACCTTTCATTACGACATAATCTTGAACGAGCCATATGTACAGTTGAGTGGTGTGCTGGGATGATTCTAGCTTCTTATGCTTAAGGTGTGAGGTCGATTTACACTTCAAGCAACTATTTTTGAGGAGCACGAACAAACCTCTTTAACTATGGTAATGCAAACTGAACAACGCAGGGATTGGCGGTAAATAGAAACTCAGTCACCAGTAAGCTTTGTTATATCAGAAATTTCATTTCTTACTGAACCAATCGTCCTGTAAAGTCACAGGGCTCATATCTCTTACGGTATTTAAATTTGAGATGTTGAAAATATTGGTGCTGGACTGGGATACGAACTCAGATCGTTCCTTTCACGGTATTTGACCCTTTCTGGACAATATGCACTACGGTGACAAAAGTTATGGTAAGTCGATGGCACATATACAGATGTCATTTGTAGTCATGTGATTCATGTAAAAATGTTTCCGACGTGATTATGGCCGCACGGCTGGAACTGAGACTTTGAATGCGGAATGGTAGTTGGAGTTAGATGCAGGAAACATTCCGTTTCGGTAACCGTTCGCCACCTACAATACGACCTACAGGTTTTGATGACTGACTTTTCCGGGGAAAAGAGTCAAGTTAGGACTACGGGGACTAATCACCCCATCGACGACGATGTGTTTGGAGATAAGGCTGAGACTATATCTATTTGGTGAAGTAAAAGGCAACTTAAATGAGGTTGGTCAGATGTTGTTTTGAACTACTGTGTGTTAGTTTCATGAAAAGAAAACAATCGTTTGCCCTAAGAAAAATATCTGAAGCAAAGACCAGTGTGTGTTTACGAAAAGTAGTGTACGCTTCTGGTGGAGATAGGAAGAAGTTTTGTGTTAAAAACTGCGTCCAAGAGGTGTGTCCATATCACTTGACATGTTGCCAACAACTGTAACGCCTTGCTGTCGCAATATAAGAAAAAGGACTAAGGAAACTGCCACAAGTGCTGCTAGCACTTGAGAATGTCCGTCTGCATTCTGAAGAACCTATGTAGGAGGTTGGTTGAAAAGCAATACCTTGTTCACTTGTTCTAATTTTCGGCACAAAAACATTTACCTTTCTTGTCAAACATCTAGCAACCACAACAAGAATTAGTTGTGAAAGAAAATAAAAATTTTAGCTTTTCTGCTTTCTAGAGGCGTGTAACCCAAAAACTGCCTTTAAATCATCAGGCAGTGTTAGTTAATGTGAGAGAATATATTGTTGATGATAAATTATTGCTTACGTTTTTCTGTTGTATGCAATAAACCAATGAGAAGTGTTATAAAATACGCACTGTTCTAGTACAAATATATAACAGCTTACGAGAAGAACCTTACGAAAAAAGTTTAACTTAATGAACGTAAAGTATCCTTACGACAAGACTGCCCTAAGCTTCATGGACTTGTAACTTATTACGCACTTTTGAGCTCGGTATGGTCTGTCTTCACGTGATGTCCTGTGCACCACTCAAGAAGCATTTCGGGTCCAACCACGAAAACATGTAAATCCGGCTGTCAGAAAGGTCCTCAGACAAACCCAGTTAACAAATTAATCAATGTCACATATAAGTGAATCAAATAGTGTATTTAAAAAAAGCTAATAATTTTTCAGAGCATAACTGCTTATCCTAGTACGATGTCATGCTGTATCGCACAGAGGTTACATTAATGTTATAGCCAGTATTGGACATACCCCACCCTGGCCTCGAGTTAACAAAGTATGTGCCCTAAACGACTCGAACGAATTTTAGATGACATGTTCTTGGCTTTTGTCCGCAGTGTATGGGCATTTCAACATGCGAGTATTTACGGAGGCAATAAATTACGTATGACATCGAAATGTTTAATTTAATAATCTAAAACCTTTGCCCTGCCAGTTTTCGACATTTTCAAGTTATTCCACGTTGGTGTCAAGAGGAGGCTTCTAGTTTCCATGTTTATTTGTTGTTCGGGTTTTATTATGTTTAGGTGACCAAAAAGCTATTAAGTTGGTGAAGAGCCGATTACCAATAAAGGAGACAAGTTTATGTGAACAAGGCAATCATGGAAGCGTCCTTAAGCCTTTACAGTAGTCTCAAAAATGACATGCAATTGCCGGCCGTTGTGGCCGAGCTGTTCGAGGCGCTTCATTCCGAAACCGCGTTGCTGCTATGGCCGCAGGTTCAAATCCTGCCTCGGGCATGGATGTGTGTGATGTCCTTAGGTTAGTTAGGTTTCAGTAGTTCTAAGTCTAGGCGATTGATGCCCTCAGATGTTAGGTCTCATAGTGCTCAGAGCCATCTGAATCATTTGACATGCAATTTCAATTAGCACTGAAACTTCCTGGCGGGTTATACAGTGTGTTGGTCAAAGTCTCGAAGTCGTGGCTTTTGCCTTTCGCGGGCAGGTGCTCTACCAACTAAGCTACCCCAACAAGACTCACGATCCTCCCCACCACTGTATTTCCGCCGTACTCCATCCACTACATCCCATACTTCACAGAAATACTCCTGGAAACTCACGGGACTACTTGAAGAAAGGATATTGCGGAGACATGTCTTAGCCACAGCCTGAGGGATGTTTCCACACCGAAGTTTTCATTCTTAAACGGAGTGTGCATTGTTATGAAACATCCTAACAGGTTAAAACTGTGTGCCGGACCGAGACTCGAACCCGAGAGTCGCCAAACTATGTCTCAACCAAATTTTATTCCTTACCTAATTGCTATTTTGTTGTGCGACATCCGCCGTTCTTTATAAAATTCGTCCCTAACTTTTGCACTTAGCTAACTAGTATTTCATTAATTCCCCTTCAGGGAATAAGCAGTAAAATACCGGGACGCCAACGCGCTTCGTATTTCTTTCTTTCAGAATACCTAAAACCATGTTGTCTGAGACGCTTAAGCGATATGAGCCTCTTGTCTTCGTGGAACTAAATTAAAATCCGGAAGTAGACAAACACGTAAAAAAAGAAGGAAGCGTTTTATCTATGAACAAACTACGAGTCTTAGAAATTTATACAGGCATTTATTTATTGTATATTATACCGTAAATCTTAAAACTTGGGTTGGGAAAGTTATGTTAACTATTTTCAGAAACGTTAAATCCTTATCAGACAAAAACTCCTTGTCTTATTGCCACAGACGGAACAATGAACGGCTTAATCATTTTAAATGTCCAAGAATAAGGTAACCACTTTTCAAGATAAGAGGCTAGTTTTTCCTTTCTGAACTGCTACAGGACAGGAAATTAATACAAGTGTTAGTATCAAAGAGACTAGTTACACAAAGACTGAGCATTTTTCAGCAGAATCTTTAAGGCGATTGACACATTCATTGTAAAAGTGTGCCAGCATCCCGTATAAAGTGTTCTCTTTATGACTGTGAACGATGCTCGGGAGGAACCGTTGCCAACGTACTATACCAATGGATGCGGAAACAAGTTTTATGCAGCATAGACAAGTGGGCGAGTCTGCACTGAAGCGATTCATATGAATTATTCCATGCAGCAGTGCATGTGTGAACGACATAGTTTACTGAGAAACACGACAAAAGAGCCAAATTATGTTATCCTTCAGTCGCTGCATTGCTTAACACATTTAGGACTTGGATATTACAAGCAATTAAAACAATTTACAAGTAATTAATATAACTTACAAGATAGCTGTTAGAAGTGTGTATTGTTTTGAAGTAGTTTACAACGCTTAGTATCTAAATTTTGAAATATCTTACATAAAGTAGAAGAATTCTCTTCGCATGATTTTCAGTTATGCTCTAAAACAATACTTCTTAATTTTGTGTTTGATGGATACATTGTGGGAAAGTGATAGTGATACAGATAGTGTAAGTTGCTAATAATTACTTTATGACATGTGGAAATCATGTCTTTAATCTCGTTAACTGATGAAAAAATATTAGCTGTTTCCTCTATTATTGATCTTACCATAAAATTTTAGTTGGCACGACGCGATTCATTTCTCCGTACCAATGCGCATACAATCTCTGATGGGGGATGTTTTACCGCATTCTCATTACCCTTATTACGTTTCTAGATTAAGAGAGGATATTCTGAGAGCTACAGTAACCCGACAAACAGCAAACTGGAAACGTTTCTAATGCAGTGTGTTACAGGATTTGCGTTTATCAGACGTTCCTTCAACAAAAAAATGACTTCAAATGAAAATAGTTAGCGTACAGAAAAGTTATATAAAATATCAAACATTAAATACCTGATTCTCTTCCAGAACTTGATGCGTCGTTGTTGAGGTTTTCACTCCTCGTCGACAGTGAATTAATGAGAACTTCGTGTCAAATATGACTGTTTAATCACAGTTTTAGACGAAAATAATTATTTTAGAATAGCTTACACTTTCGGCGTAGATGTTGCCGCGCGCACCTCACTTGTTTTGTTGGCCAGAGACGCGTGGCACTTGTTCGCGCGGCTTAGGCGCGCCTCGGAAGCCGACAGAAGAGGCTGGTCACACAGAGGGCGCTTTTGAGTCTCGCCAGCCGGCAGCACAGTCTTCATGTTTACGTTCTCACTGTAAGCAAACGATGACGTCGAGTGTTTTCAAACGGCCTCTGGTAGTTTTTAGGGCACTAGGAAACAGGTGAAATGTATAGCGTGTCAATTTAGCTACACATAGAGATCACAATTACAAGAACATAACGTGCACAACTGTAACGTGTACTACTGTAGTGTGTAAGCGCTTCGCCGGGCGCGGTGGCCATGCGGTTCTAGGCGCTCAGTCCGGAACCGCGCGACGGCTACGGTCGCAGGTTCGAATCCTGCCTCGGGCATGGATGTTGGGATGTCCTTAGGTTAGTTAGGTTTAAGTAGTTCTAAGTTCTAGGGGACTGATGACCACAGATGTTAAGTCCCATAGTGCTCAGAGCCATTTGAACCATTTTGTAAGCGCTTCCGGTATTATTTATTCCTGTGCCGAACGCTTGAACTCAATTGTGGAATCAATCAACGGTTACTATCGGCCCTATACAACCAGTGATGGTTCAAACGAAATGACGTCTAAAGGTCCTAAATTGAAGACCAGAATAAAACATAAAAAGATAGTCAGTAAAGTTTTTCTCAATGCGGAGATTAACTAGCCGTGATCGTACGGGAGATGGTAATCATTTGCTTTCGTCCGATCTCTGGATTGAATTACCAGGTATACCTCGATCAACAGTTTGCCGGGGATTCTCAGCCACAGAAGAACTTGGCACCGAGAGAGGTGAAAGAAGTGATAAAGTAATAAGAATGAGTCCTAGGACCTACTGAGAATAAAACCTGAGACTCTTTAATTTATATTATGGCATCCACATAGCATCCAAGACACAACGATGGACAAATTAATTGAAGAGATAAGGACGCTTTTGCCGATATGTGGAAAAAAATTATTGTATCGTGGCCCCTAGATTAACTCCGAAAGCATGATAGGAGCTGAAAAGTTTGTTGGACAAAAGTTTCATGGGACAATGGGGGCCATAATACGACGTTGGTTTTTTGTTGCTAGGTGGGGTTGCTTCAGAGATATGAAGCTCAACTTAGCTTTTTTTAAATGGGATGATATAGTTTGGTACTTATTTTCTGATAGCGACTATCGAGACGAATCCAATGATGTATAACAGTAAGGTCATTGAAGGTCAACGAAGGTCACAAAGGTGCTATGAACGTCCAATTACACAACGTGTTCGAAGTGATGACCAATGGTGTCAATGCAGTGCTGCAATCTTCATATCATGGATTGAATGGTCCTTATCACAACGGCATTTATCGAATAACATGCTCTGACAATTCTCTCTAGCATATCTTCAGGTGTAGTTGGAACGTCTTTATAAACAATGTCTTTTACAAATCCCCACAAGAAAAAATCCAGAGGCGTCAAGTCCGGCGAACGAGCCGGCCACGAGGCATCTTCTCCGCGTCCAGTTAAACGATATGGAAATTGTCTCTGCAACTCATTTCTAACCACCAGCGAAAAACGTGCCGGACACCTATGGTGTTGATACCACATTCTGTTCCTTGTTCCTGAAGGTATTTCTTCCAATAACAGACCTAACGTTTCTTCCAGGAATGTGGTGTACTTCCTACCACTCAGATTTCCTTCAATGAAACAGGGGCCAATAATGCTGTCCTCCAGAAGCCCACACCATAGTTTCACCGACCATGGTTTTTGGTGTGTAACTTGCCACAGCCAACGTGGTTTTTCAGTTGTCCAATAATGCATGTTATGCAAATTAACATTTCCATGGGTCGGGAATGTAGCTTCGTCAGTAAATAAAATCAAATTAATAAAAGTCTCATCCTTCTGAATCTGAAGTTAAGCCCAGCGGCAGAATTCAATGCGACGCATACACTCCGTACCAGTTAATTCTTGGTGGATACTGATATGGTAGGGATAATATTTATGGCGATGCAGAACACGAAAAACACTACTCTGGCTCGTGCCAGATTCCTTTGCGATTTGACGCTAACTAACACTAGGATCTCGAACCACAGTGGCAAGAGTGCCAACATCCGTTTCCTCGTTAGTATTTTTTCTTTGCCGGATGTGTTTCAGATGCGTTAAAGATCCAGTTGTTCTTAATTTATCATACACATATTTAAATTTAAGAGGTGTAGGGTGAGTACGCTGAGGATATCTTTCAGCGTATAAGCCTCTAGCTCTCACTGTATTTCGTTGGCATTCTCCGTAAATGAGAAGTATATTGACTTGTTTTTCGAAGGAATATATCATTCACATTCGCTTGATTCGCCGATACTAGTCTTAGTGTTCCTGTTAGTGTTGTATTGCGAAACCGTCGAATGGTGTTTAAATGTTAATAGCACATTAGATGGATACGCCGTATTTGGCAAATATTTATTATTTGCACGATATATGAGAGGGAATTGTCAGAGCAGTGCTTCCATAAGTGCCGAAGTGATAAGGAATACCAATCAACCCATGATAAGAAGATTGCAGCACTGCACTGATACCAAAGGTACTCACTTCGAACACCTTCTGTAAATGGACGTTCATACCACATTTCTTACCTTCGTTGACCTTCAGAGACCTTACTGTTACACATCAATGGATTCGTCTCGATAACCGCTACCAGAAAATAATTACCAAACTATAGCATCCCACTAAAAAAAAAAAAAAACAAAGTTGACCTTCATATCTCCGATGCGCCCCCACCTAGCAACAAAAAAACCAACGTCATATTATGGTCCCCATTGTCCCATGCAACATTTGTCCCACAAACGTTTCAGCTACTATAATACTTTCGGAGTTATTCTAGGTGGCAATAATTAGTGACTCAGCCTATATATATATAGGGTGGTCCATTGATCGTGACCGGGCCAAATATCTCACGAAATAAGCGTCAAAGAAAAAACTACAAAGAACGAAACTTTTCTAGCTTGAAGGGGGAAACCAGATGGCGCTTTGGTTGGCCCGCTAGGTGGCGCTGCCATAGGTCAAACGGATATCAACTGCGTTTTTTTAAAATAGGAAGCCGCATTTTTTATTACATTTTCGTGTAATACGTAAATGAATATGAATGTTTTAGTTGGGCCACTTTTTTCGCTTTGTGACAGATGGCGCTGTAATAGTTACAAACATATGGCTCACATTTTTAAACGAACAGTTGGCAACAGGTAGGTTTTTTAAATTAAAATACAGAAAGTAGGTACGTTTGAACATTTTTTCGGTTGTTCCAATGTGATACATGTGCCTTTGTGAACTTATCATTTCTGAGAACGCATGCTGTTACAGCGTGATTACCTGTAAATGCCACATTAATGCAATAAATGCTCAAAATGAAGTCCGTCAACCTCAATGCATTTGATTCAATGCATTTGACAATACGTATAACGACATTCCTCTCAACAGCGAGTAGTTCGCCTTCCGTAATGTTCGCACATGCGATGACGCTTGTTGTCAGGCGTTGTCAGTGGATCACGATAGCAAATATCCTTCAACTTTCCCAACAGAAACAAATCAGGGGACGTCAGGTGCTTCGACGACCAATCCACCTGTCATGAAATATGCTATTCAATACCGCTTCAACCGCACGCGAGCTATGTGCCGGACATACATCATGTTGGAAGTACATCGCCATTCTGTCATGCAGTGAAACATCTTGCAGTAATATCGGTAGAACATTACGTAGGAAATCAGCATGCATTGCACCATTTAGATTGCCATCGATAAAATGGGGGCCAATTATCCTTCCTCCCATAATGCCGCACCAAAAATTAACCCGCCAAGGTCGCTGATGTTCCACTTGTCGCAGCCATCGTGGATTTTCCGTTTCCCAATAGTGCATATTATTCCGGTTTACGTTTCCGCTGTTTGTGAATGACGCTTCGTCGCTAAATAGAACGCTTGCAAAAAATCTTCCGCCGTCCCGTAATTTCTCCTGTGCCCAGTGGCAGAACTGTACACGACGTTCAAAGTCGTCGCCATGTAATTACTGGTGCATAGAAATATGGCACGGGTGCAATCGATGTTGATGTAGCACTCTCAACCGACGTTTTTGAGATCCCCGATTCTCGCACAATTTGTCTGCTACTGACGTGCGGATTAGCCGCGACAGCAGCTAAAACACCTACTTAGGCATCATCATTTGTTGCAGGTCGTGGTTGACGTTTCACATGTGGCTGTACACTTACTGTTTCCTTAAATAACGTAGCTATCCGGCGAACGGTCCGGACACATGGATGAAGTCGTCCAGGATACCGAACAGCATACATAGCACACGCCCGTTGGGCATTTTGATCACAATAGCCATACATCAACATGATATCGACCTTTTCCTCAATTGGTAAACGGTCCATCTTAACACTGGTAATGTATCACGAAGCAAATACCGTCCGCACTGGCGGAATGTTATGTGATACCATGTACTTATACGTTTGTGACTATTACAGCGCCATCTATCAAAAAGCGAAGAAAGTGGTCCAACTAAAACATTCATATTTCTTTACCTACTACACGAATGTGTAATAAAAAATAGGGGTTCCTATTTAAAAAAAAACGCAGTTGATATCCGTTTGACCTATGGCATCGCCATCTAGCGGGCCAACCATAGCGCAATCTGGTTTCCGCCTTCAAGCTAGATGAGTTTCGTTCTTTGTAGTTTTTTCGATTGATGCTTATTTCGTAAGGAAAACGAGTCTTAACAGAATTACAGACAGACAGTCGGATATAAATGTTTAAAAAAATGAAAAATTAAAATAGAGGAAATATGGCCATGTGTGAGTAGCACAAGCGATTTGAAAGTTCCGTACAAACTTAATTAGGTACATAGGTAGTACATTCATCCAGAGAATCGAGGATCTCGATGAATTTTGCCTGTTATCGCCCAGTGATAGTGCCAAGATATCTGTCCCAGGGATTCCAAGACTTCCAAGAATGTTTTAGTTTCGAGAATGTCAAAAGAGACATTTTTCGTGAAACATAATCACAAATTAACTATTTTCTGAGTCTTTTCCTTTACTCGTACAGTGAAACCTTTCTTCTCGTCAAATTTATTGATTCTGCGTTGAGTGGAAGTACCCTATAGGTATTAATGTGTGAGTTTGTGAGTATCAAAGCATGACATAAGTGACCCTATGTTTTGGGTACTTAGAAGTTTCACTTCTTTCCAACGTCAAGAGACTGTACACCTTAATACGTGACACAAACTTCAGCTTGATACTTCTACCCATTCCTGAGAAAGAGGGTTTTGAACAGTCGGACAATCTGAGTCTGACAGACAGACAGGCAGCTGGACAACAAAGTGATCCTGTAAGGGTCCCATTTTTACATGTAGAGATGCTGAACATGTAGAGATACTAAGTGTGACAAATCGGGTGTGTGCAAAATAAAGTTCGCGTGACGCTAATATGTACGACAGACGGTGAGCGATTTTACAGTAAAGTACGTCACAAGAGAAATATCTTCAGATTGATCAGTTTCAGTAGAGCTTCGCTAGCGATTATTTCGGGGTCGTACTGAACATCCATTGGCCAAACTGTATCAAGATTTTAAAGTATTAAGATTTTTTCCATGGCTGTCAATCAGCGACTGTTATATAACACAAAATTTTGGAAAACACAGCCCTCAGTCGCGAACACAATTAATTTGTGACCTAGGTTTCGGTGTCCCAAGGGACACCTTCTTCGGACAAAATTAAAACTCAATGTTACAGCATAACGTAAAACACATTTTAGGCTGGGGTGAAACTGGACTTACTTCAAGAGATCAAAAATTTTCTACGTAATGGTAAGGCCGAGAACATGTTAAAAGATGTATTAAAAATGAGTAACTGGAGTATTTACTGTATAAATTTTGCGAGGATGCTGCTGTAAACTCCCTCACGCACAAGGCAATATAAGAAACGGAAGCACAGTCCAGAAACTCATTAACGTGACATATAGCCTGGTAGTTCAATCGAAACAAGAAGCCACAATTGATATGCTACAAATCAACGAGCGAGCAAAATGACACTTCTGCACATCGCCGCCACAGTAACAGCAAACAGCCCACTGCACAGCTGGGTCGCATCTCGGGTGCAACATTCTCCTATCAACGTAGCGCTCCACGCGGTAAAAGGTGGTTGCGCCATTCGCTGGAAGGACAGGTGAAAAAGGAAACTGCGACGACTACAGCCGATAGGAAATGCATGAAATGTATTTGTTGTTGCGCATACGGACAACCATCAGCTGTATAATGAAATGACGACTATGAAAAGTTGTGCCACATGGGGACTCAAACCTGGATATCCCGCTTATCACGAACAATCGTCTTACCAATGGGCCATACGGGCACCACTTATGGTCAGATCCAAACTTCCATATGCCGTCAACCTGTACTCGTAGTCGACTATGTTCATTCCCGAACGGGGGAGCCAAAAGTTAAGGCTACCGCTCGCGTAAGCGAGATATCCGGGTTCGGGTACCAGTCCGACACAAATTTTCATTGTCGTCATTCCACTATACAGTTGATGGTTGCCCATCTTTGCAACTGCGAATACATTTCGTCTATACCCTTTTGGTGTTCATATAAGAGAGAAGAGCTTCCCTGAGTGAACTAAATGAGCCGCGCTGCAGATTGTGTGAGTAATAACAGAAACCTCCTTTATTCATTTCTGTGTTGCGAATGACACTCACCCTACCTCTCGAATAATTGGAGGATAAATGTTTCATCTTCTTGTGATACGAACTCGCGGTTACTGAAGTCTTACTCTAGTTTTTCCTTGGAACTCCATGTTTCTGGATCAACGGGAAGTACTCTGTAGGTTTTGATGAGGGAGTTTGCGAGTATCACAATATGCGACGGAATTGCAGCATCTTTTTGTTGCAAAAGGAGAGGAATGGTGGCAGAGGATGTCAGCCCTCTTTGTCTTGGCGTAAGTGACTTAGAGGGCGTAGGTGGAACGACCTTACCAGGAAGCATCGAATTCCTTCTAGAAAATCTGTCAGTTGAACGGACGATCAAGGGATCCCTAGGGCGCGATCTTTGACGCAAACCGATTGGGCAGGATTGTTCTGCGCGGAAGCTAAGCTCTTGACCGGCCGAAATGTACGTCAAGAAGTGTTTCCTCTCGACGATGTTGAGGAACGGTGGGCAGTTGAAGAGGGGACGAGACACAGTATGGACGTGTCGGAAATGCTGTCGATCAGGAGGGATGCGCTGTGCAGCAGTAGCAAGAGGCAATGACGGCGAGACGCAATGCAGACAGTATGCTCTCGTGCTGACAGTCAGGTCGCAACCAGAGCTTGCTCGTAGGCACAGTTTCTTGCACCAAAATCTTTCCCAATTTCTGTCATCTTTGCCACATCAATCGTAAGCTAAACTCATTACGAAGCCCTGTCTTAGGTTGATCAGATGTTCATTGACTTACCTCAATAACTGTAACATATATCCATTTTCTCTTGCTCTGCTCTTGTGCCTTGCAAATCGGTTAACGAAATTCTAAATTTATTAGCCTCGCGAAACTCTGTGAATGAGTAATACCATCTTTCTCTCTTGATCTGTGCCCTCAGCAACGCTTATATCTGTTTCAATTTGCTGGATCACGAATACGCTTGTTAAATCCTTTCCCGTGTTCACACAGGGGCACCGCCCCCCTCTTTATGCTAATAATTTTGTTTGCTTAAATGTTGTTGAGTTCTCATTTCGTAAGGAGCAGTAGCATTTAAGAACATTGCTTGTTAAGGAATTAAAATTTCTTTTATTTAAAAGTAAATGTTAGTAAATCCACAGGCTTGAATTCAATCTGTCACCTCGAGCTTCCAGGTCACTTTCAGATGCATCAGGAAGGAGAATTAGAAATATATGAAGTACGGCTAAATAGTGTCTCTGTCTCCATAAGACCATACTGTGCCGCCTGTTTCCATTGCGTTAGGTTAAATAAATCATTTTACAAATTTTTAGGACAGAAATTATTCCTACTTACATTGCAGTAAGGGGGTACGACACCTTCATCAGGGGATGTGTTGAAGAAACAAAATAAATTAGTAATTAAGCTTATTGCTGTCACATTGTTGTCTATATTGTGCTATAAATACAGTTCAATGTCATTAGTTTGCTATCAGATCGCTCCATGCTACCAAACACTAAAATCACAGCCGGCACCTTATGGCCTATTTCTTCACATTAATTAATTTTCATTACTTATCGCCTTCACATTATTAAACATTAGAGCTCTGTATATTTTTCTTATCCTTCATAAAAAAACATTAATTGTTAGCACTGATTTCCAGTTACAATAAAAGCATTTCTCATTCCCACAGAAGAAAGGAAAGTTTCATAGGAGGTGAAGGAAACAAGAGATGGCAAAATATTTTCATTTATTTCAGCGACAGCAGATGCTAATCATGTATGATGACAGTAGATTCGGCTGCTGACCTATAGTTCCCTACTCCCGCTAGTAATCTGACACAATCTAATGGTTTGCGACCTTTCTTGTGAGGTCTGGAAATTGATGTCGCATCTGTATCCGTCTGTGAAGCAAGACCTCGCTCCCATCAATCCGCTGGCACACCAATGTTTTTAGTTTCTTGCTAGACATACTTTCCGAACAGAAATTGTTTGCAGGGTCCTTAAAGCTCTCGCTTCTGTGCACGGTAAAATGCCCTTAGGAAGGAAACTTAACTCCCATCAGTCTTGCGAAATACAGTAACAAATCCGTTCGATAGAAAGGACGAAAGTAAATAGTATGGATCATGGCACGAGAAATAAAACGGAAGAAGATGACATGACACTCTGTGGGTGCTAATCCCTACCTTTCAAGGTGCAGGGTCCTGGTGGCTTCGTGAAGCCTTATCAGTCTGGAAATCTTCCCCTGCATCGGCTCTACCTACTTCGTTACTGGCGACAGTCAGCACGTGAATGACATGAATACGTGTGTCTGCACTGCCCTTGCTCTCTGTAGTAATGCAATTCCAAATTATTTATGGTTATGGGATGTAAATGGGTACTTCACAGCATTCCATAAGCAGTTAGAACCATGCATGTGATTAAAGAAAGTTTTGATGTTTAGAAATAAAGTACATTATTTTTATTAAAATCAACATACAGATGTACAAGTAGTGTGTGAAGCCTATGAGCACTTTATAGTGTGTACTGACAGTACTGAAAGGAGATTTTTCCCTCTTTTGGTAATTTCCTAAAACTGTTGCATGTCGTAACCTTGCCTTTCGTAGTAATGGCAAATCATAGACTTTTAACACGTTATAAAGTAAACTAATATTATTATGAAACATAATTTCACTTGTTAAGAATAAATTTCCATTAAAATATTTCACAAATACATTTAGCAGTTCAGTAGTTTTGCCATGGTAATGAGAGTGCTCTTCTATTTCTACTAAAGATATTGTGTTCTGTGTACAATTTCCTTATGGCAAACAATACTGTCAGAGGAACATTCGCAACTGAGAATTATACCAGGGTTTGAGAAAACCGCTAAAAATGCTTTTTATTCTAGTCTTTGATCGCAATATCAATTCTTTTGACGGAAAAGAATTGATATTGTGGTCAAAGACTGGAATAAAGAGCATTTGACAGTATTGGATCACAGTTCGTATACGCGACTATGTCGCAGCTGGTGAAAAACCGTTACAATTGTAAGATTCTTTTATTTAGAATACGACCGGTTTCAGGCCCCTATACGCCCATCTTCATGTGTCGTACTGATCATTGTAAGAGACAGGAGATAATTTTTACACGCAGTGATACACATAAAAACAAAAAAAAAAAGATTCGGTAATTTTTTTTTTTTTTTAATTGCTCGGTAAGCATTACTTTTTCCACGATGATCATGCCATCAAGAACAGAGAGGAGTTAATTACACACCTCAAACATGTAACTATACTAGTGATGTCCAGTAAGTTTCGAAAAAAAAAAAGATTCAAGTGGCTTTAAGCACTATGGGACATAACATCTGAGGTCATCAGTCCCCTAGGCTGAGAATTACTTAAACATAACTAACCTAAGGACATAACACACATCCATTCCCAAGGCAGGACTCGAACCTGCGACCGTAGCAGCAGCGCAGTTCCAGACTGACGGGCCTAGAACCGCTCGGCCACAGCGGCCGGCAGCAAGTTTCGACATCGTAAGCCTGTATATGAATATCCACATTAAAGAGGTGATCCCTGTTAATGAATCCAACTTAGGGTTGTTCTGTCGTTTAGATTCAGAAAAAATTAATGAATTGCTTGATTTGCTCAAAATTGTTCTGGACCATAATTACTTTACCTTCAAAGACACCATATATTAACAAACTGATTGCTTAGCCATGGGTTCCCCCATTGCCAGTATAGTAGCTAATATTTACATGAATCACATTGAACATCAGTTTTTTTCAACCCAACCTAGACGGCAAGTGTGATGAACCTAACACAAGCTTTTCAATTTCAGGACCAACTAATTGCTTGCCTTGTTGACGATAGCACAGCAACTGTTGGCTGCTCAAGCTGTGCCAACAGAATAACCGACGAACAAATCAGTCACACAAGCGCCACCGACCAGCATACCAACGTTCTGGAAATTTACCGACGCCAAAGAGGAACAGCTGGAATACCTGACACAGTTTCAAGCACACTGTCAAGTTCATCATGTTGAAGGTACTGTAAACTTAGAATTCTACCTTTCGATTGCAGGGTCCCCAGTGTTCAGGTTAATACAAAATCTATTCCCAACTGCGTCTCTCGACGAACTCAGTTATGACCAAGTAATCGCTGCATTTTTTTTTTTTTTTTTTGGTCATCAGTCTAGTGAATGGTTTGATGCGGCCCGCCACGAATTCTTTTCCTGTGCTAACCTCTTCATCTCAGAGTAGCACTTGCAATCTACGTCCTCAATTATTTGCTTGACGTATTCCAATCTCTGTCTTACTCTACAGTTTTTGCCCTCTACAGCTCCCTCTAGTACCATGGAAGTCATTCCCTCATGTCTTAGCAGATGTCCTATCATTCTGTCCCTTCTCCTTATCAGTGTTTTCAACATATTCCTTTCCTCTCCGATTCTGCGTAGAACCTCCTCATTCCTTACCTTATCAGTCCACCTAATTTTCAACATTCGTCTATAGCACCACATATCAAATGCTTCGATTCTCTTCTGTTCCGGTTTTCCCACAGTCCATGTTTCACTACCACACAATGCTGTACTCCAGACGTACATCCTCAGAAATTTCTTCCTCAAATTAAGGTCGGTATTTGATATTAGTAGACTTCTCTTGGCCAGAAATGCCTTTTTTTGCCATAGCGAGTCTGCTTTTGATGTCCTCCTTGCTCCGTCCGTCATTGGTTATTTTACTGCCTAGGTAGCAGAATTCCTTAACTTCATTGACTTCGTGACCATCAATCCTGATGTTAAGCTTCTCGCTGTTCTCATTTCTACTACTTCTAATTAGCTTCGTCTCTCTCCGATTTACTCTCAAACCATACTGTGTACTCATTAGACTGTTCATTCCGTTCAGCAGATCATTTAATTCTTCTTCATTTTCACTCAGGATAGCAATGTCATCAGCGAATCGTATCATTAATATCCTTTCACCTTGTATTTTAATTCCACCCCTGAACCTTTCTTTTATTTCCATCATTGCTTCCTCGATGTACAGATTGAAGAGTAGGGGCGAAAGGCTACAGCCTTGTCTTACACCCTCCTTAATAAGAGCACTTCGTTCTTGATCGTCCACTCTTATTATTCCCTCTTGGTTGCTGTACATATTGTATATGACTTGTCTCTCCTTACAGCTTACCCCTACTTTTTTCAGAATCTCGAACAGCTTGCACCATTTTATATTGTCGAACGCTTTTTCCAGGTCGACAAATCCTATGAAGGTGTCTTGATTTTTCTTTAGCCTTGCTTCCATTATTAGCCGTAACGTCAGAATTGCCTCTCTCATCCCTTTACTTTTCCTAAAGCCAAACTGATCGTCACCTAGCGCATTCTCAATTTTCTTTTCCATTCTTCTGTATATTATTCTTGTATGCAGCTTCGATGCATGAGCTGTTAAGCTGATTGTGCGATAATTCTCGCACTTGTCAGCTCCTGCCGTCTTCGGAATTGTGTGGATGATTCTTTTCCGAAAGTCAGATGGTATATCGCCAGACTCATATATTCTACACACCAACGTAAATAGACGTTTTGTTGCCACTTACCCCAATGATTTTAGAAATTCTGATGGAATGTTATATATCCCTTCGGCCTTATTTGACCGTAAGTCCTCCAAAGCTCTTTTAAATTTCGATTCTAATACTGGATGCCCTATCTCTTCTAAATCGTCTCCTGTTTCTTCTTCTATCACATCAGACAAATCTTCACCCTCATAGAGGCTTTCAATGTATTCTTTCCACCTATCTGCTCTCTCCTCTGCATTTAACAGTGGAATTCCCGTTGCACTCTTAATGTTACCACCGTTGCTTTTTTTAATGTCACCAAAGGTTGTTTCGACTTTCCTGTATGCTGAGTCTGTCCTTCCGACAATCATATCATTTTCGATGTCTTCCCATTTTTCCTGCAGCACATTCGTCTTAGCTTCCCTGCACTTCCTATTTATTTCATTTCTCAGCGACTTGTATTTCTGTATTCCCGATTTTCCCGGAACATGTTTGTACTTCCTCCTTTCATCAATCAACTGAAGTATTTCTTCTGTTACCCATGGTTTCTTCGCAGCTACTTTCTTTGTACCTATGTTTTCCTTCCCAACTTCTGTGATGGCACTTTTTAGAGATGTCCATTCCTCTTCAACTGTACTGTCTACTGCGCTATTCCTTATTGCTGTATCTATAGCGTTAGAGAACTTCAGACGTATCACGTCATTCCTTATTACTTCCGTATCCCACTTCTTTGCGTATTGATTCTTCCCGACTAATGCCTTGAACTCCAGCCTACTCTTCATCACTGCTATATTGTGATCTGAGTCTATATCTGCTCCTGGGCACGCCTTACAATCCAGTATCTGATTTCGGAATGTCTGTCTGACCCTGATGTAATCTAATTGAAATCCTCCCGTATCTCCCGTCCTTTTCCAAGTATACCTCCTCCTCTTGTGATTCTTGAACAGGGTATTCGCTATTATTAGCTGAAACTTGTTACAGAACTCAATTAGTCTTTCTCCTCTTTCATTCCTTGTCCCATGCCCATATTCTCCTGTAATCTTTTCTTCTACTCCTTCCCCTACAACTGCATTCCGGTCGCCCATGACTATTAGATTTTCTTCCCCCTTTACATACTGCACTACCCTTTCAATATCCTCATACACTTTCTCTATCTGTTCATCTTCAGCTTGCGACGTCGGCATGTATACCTGAACTATCGTTGTCGGTGTTGGTCTGCTGTCGATTCTGATTAGAACAACCCGGTCACTGAACTGTTCACAGTAACACACCCTCTGCCCTACCTTCCTATTCATAACGAATCCTACACCTGTTATACCATTTTCTGCTGCTGTTGATATTGCCCGATACTCAGCTGAGCAGAAATCCTTGTCTTCCTTCCACTTCACTTCACTGACCCCCACTATATCTAGATTGAGCCTTTGCATTTCCCTTTTCAGATTTTCTAGTTTCCCTACCACGTTCAAGCTTCTGACATTCCACGCCCCGACTCGTAGAACGTTATCCTTTCGTTGATTGTTCAATCTTTTTCTCATAGTAACCTCCCCCTTGGCAGTCCCCTCCCGGAGATGCGAATGGGGGACTATTCCGGAATCTTTTGCCAATGGAGAGATCATCATGACACTTCCTCAAATACAGGCCACATGTCCTGTGGATACACGTTACGTGTCTCTAATGCAGTGGTTTCCATTGCCTTCTGGATCCTCATGTCGTTGATCATTGCTGATTCTTCCGCCTTTAGGGGCAATTTCCCACCCCTACGACAAGAGAGTGCCCTGAATCTCTATCCGCTCCTCCGCCCTCTTTGACAAGGCCGTTGGCAGAATGAGGCTAACTTCTTAGGCCGGAAGTCTCCGGCCGCCAATGCTGATTATTTATCAAAATTTAGGCAGTGGCGGGGATCGAACCCGGGAAGCGAAGACATTTAGATCAGGAATCAAAGAAGCTATACCTTGACCACAATCGCTGCATTAACTCGATATTATGACCAGCAAGTCGAAGTAGCTGCAGCCCCAGATTTCAATTTTCTCGCTTGCAAGGAAAGCCGGAACAGGAAGGGTAAATTTAAGTGTAGTTGTGGCAACTTTTACAGCGATTGAATGATTAGAGACGCAATAACATTCAATGTCCCAGAAAGCTGAATACCGGAACAGATCACAAAGATCCATTATTTCCTCAAGTACTGCAAATCTTAGAGCAAAATGATTCGGGTGCCATAGCGGTCGATATGTCTGACCAGGCCCAGGCCCCGATTTGTTGGGTCGAGTCGCCCCATGTTCGGAACAGCCCCTGGCAGCAACAACAACGAGCGCATACACAGGCGCGTGGACAGCCATGTAGACACGCAAACGAGCCTGTGAACTTAGTGAAGTCCTGCCCTAGATGCTCTGTTCGCCATCAAAGACAGCTTTGCCCACCTCGTAACGTAACGTGTTACACTTGTGGAAAACAAGGCCATGTCCAAGCAGTTGCACAAAAACGCCAATTTTGCCCGCTTCCAGAAAAAAAAAACAGGCTGGTGCACATGTAGTGAACGTTGTGTTTTCCAAACCTACGACATGTGGTGTCACCGCCAGAAACCACACACTTGTAGGTGGTAGCCTTAAAATCGGCCGCGGTCCGGTAGTATACGTCGGACCCGCGTGTCGCCACTATCAGTGATTGCAGACCGAGCGCCGCCACACGGCAGGTCTAGAGAGACGTCCTAGCACTCGCCCCAGTTGTACAGCCGACTTTGCTAGCGATGGTTCACTGACAAATTACGCTCTCATTTGCCGAGACGATAGTTACCAAAGCCTTCGTCTACGTCATTTGCTACGACCTAGCAAGGCGCCATTATCAACTGCTATTTATCTTGTGATGCATGTACCGTCAGGCCGATGTTCACCAAGTATGGATTAAAGTTAAGTATTCCAGCAGCTACGTACTTTTCTTGCTAGTATAATTACTTAACCTGTTCCAGACCTCACGCCAGCCTGCGTGAGCTTTAACGCGTGCCTTTCGGCTACCCGTCACAGTGGATTGGCTGTCTTGCCAGTCCACAACACGACATGTTCTGAGAAAAGTAAGATTAAGGTTATGTCTCCTTGTCGTCCTAGTGCTGTGCAGCGACGTTCTAACAGACTATTTGTCTCGTTACGAATTGCTGGGCGTCGTGTGTCTTTGCTTAATAGTGCCACGTACGAATAGTGAGGCTCACCACGCCTTTCTAATTCTAGCAAGCATCTCACTGCTTACAACTGCCAGGTAAATCCAGTGCTTGGACAGTGCAGTTTGCCTGCCACTTACAAATCTCACGCTAGGACGGTGAATTTTACTGTGTTGAAATCAAGAGACAGTGAGAACATTTTCGGTTTAGATGCGTTTGATTTGTTGGGCCCTTAGCATCCACGACAATGTACTGTCAGTCTCATCATTGGCGCCAAAAGACAGTGTCGCTAGCTTGCTTACAGAATTTCCTGAGCTATTTTTAGAAAGCAAGGAAAAATCTAATGACATTGTAGCTCAAGTTATATTGAATGCACAGTCTAAGTTTTTCCTGGCCTGCCCCGTTCCAATTGCTTTAAGAGACAAGGTAGCCAGCGAATTGAAAGATAATGGTGTAGTTGCTCCCATTCAAGCTAGTCAATGGCCCAGTTCACTAGTTTTGTTGTCTAAGCCTTCTGGTACATTTACATTTGTGTTGACTTGAAGACTACAGTCAACCCACAGACAGTAGTTGACACTTACCCGTTATCTCGCTCTGAGGAACTCATGAACAGGCTTGGTGCAGGACGTTACTTTTCTAAGATAGACTTGCGTGATGCCCACTTGAAAATGCTATAGGATGAAGAATCACAGGAAGTGTTTCTTGTCAGTACACACTTAGGACTGTTCAAGTATTTGCGTTTGCTCTTCGGCAGTGCTTTCGCACCCACCATTTTTCAAAGTTACTTGGAACAGCTGACTGCAAAAGTGGCATTTTGTTCAAACTACCTTGACAATATTGTCATCTCCGGTCGTACACCAGAGGAACAAACTGCCAATTTGCGTACTCTTTTTCGAGTGTTTTCAGAAACAGGACTGAAGTGTCGCCTCGAAAAGGGTGACTTATTTCAAACTGAACTACAGCACTTAGATCATTTTCATAACGCTCAGGTTGTGCACCCCCTCCAATCACATTTGCTTGCAATCCGTGACCTGCATATTCCTTACGATATGTCTGAACTGCAGTCACTAGTAAACATATTACATTCGGTTCATAACTAATAGCGTTTAGTCCCACATTGAGTGGTGATTGTACGTTAGAAGTTCAATTCCGTACTATTCTCTTGAATGACTCGGAAACGTTAGCTTTCGACAGAAATGGATGGGAATTTCGATTGCAGCCTTTGAAGATCAGATATTACATTATGAATTGCATAAATCGACAGCGAGAGGGGCAGGTGTATCACCTGCGTATGTATCACCGTGTATATTAATAACATCTAAATGTTACAATACGTCTAATACCACAAGTGGTGATGGAGTTGTAGCTTGTCGTATTGAGTAATGTAGTGGTCACCTGAGCAATAATTTAAATATGTAAGCTGAGAAGAGCTGTTCGTATATTTGTCTTCGTTGTTTGGTCGATGCAGTTGGTAGATACTGCGGGCCAGGGCGCCGCTTGGGTTTATTTTGATTTAGAAGTATTTTCGGTATCTAGCAGGTCGGATTTTAGAAATATTTTGGATGTGCACTAGTTGAGGATAGTACAAGACGGCATAGATAATCACCAATAAAAACACAGCACAGTGAACGGATATACTTAAATCCGATTGGTAAAAATTCCTTGGTTGGCATATTAATCATAACTTGAACTGGAAATCATATTTTGTAGATTGTATGAAAGACTTTAGTTCAGCAAAACCTTCTCTACATGTGATTAATTATTTTGGTGATCGAATTATTAGATCATAAGCTTCTAGTCCATACTTCCATTCTTTGTTGTATTGTGAGATATTTTTCTGAGACAGTTCCACAGATACGCGAATTATTCGCACCACAGAAACCCGCTGCAAGGATAATATTCAGTCCTCTGGAAATCATATTTTGTAGATTGTATGAAAGACTTTAGTTCAGCAAAACCTTCTCTACATGTGATTAATTATTTTGGTGATCGAAGTATTAGATCATAAGCTTCTAGTCCATACTTCCATTCTTTGTTGTATTGTGAGATATTTTTCTGAGACAGTTCCACAGATACGCGAATTATTCGCACCACAGAAACCCGCTGCAAGGATAATATTCAGTGTCAGTCCTCAAACTCCTTGCAGTCAGTGACACGTTGGCTTTGCGAGAATCGATTGGTCGCGCCACGCCCCGAACAGGCTTATCTTTGGAGAGCGGGCTGCACGACTTGAGAATCTACGGGGCGGGAACTTGGTGGAGGGCGGCCGACGTGAGCAGTGACGAGGAGATGTCGCAGTGAGGCACTTGTGAAGTATCAGTTTTGAATTCTGCGTGCGTGCTGGACTTGGAGCCCCAGGTAGTGGATCCTATGGCTCATGGCTGATTTGTCTCCTGAACACGCAGTGCGTCTTCTCGAGGAGGACGTGGGGAAGACAACGCAGCGGATCGACGCGAGCGCACTTTGAGTGTATCAAGAGGGAGGAAGTTTTTTAAAGCCAGGTGTATTACCAGATTCCTCTGGGCGAGGAATCCAAGGTGGCAATCACCTTTGCTACCGACTGGAACTTAATGAGTTCAATCGCGTGCAGTCTGATCTGGTGTGCAATGATCTCCACGCTGCGCGTTTGGGTATTCTAAGATGAAAAATTTAAGTTTATGTGAATTTACCTGGACGACGGTGTAATATACAATGCATTGTTTGCCGATCATTTGGAACATTTGTGCCAGATTTTGGAGCGTCTGAGGGATGCGGATTTAACCGTCAAGCCATCTAAAGTTACTATAGCGAGTTCTCGTTTTTCTGTCATTTGATGTCCGCTGTGGGAGTCAGGATTGACCAGTCTAGAACTAGAGTCATTTACAGTCTCGACCACCCAAGAAGGGGTAGCGTGATTCAGAGGCATGACGAATTTTTTTCGGAAGTTCGTTCCTAGCGCAATTATATCTGTTGCGCAAAAAAGGGCAGCCACTCGTATGGACTGAGGGCCAGAAGTCAACTTCTGACGCTCTGAATACCGCCCTGAGTTGCGACCCCGTGCTCATAGTTTCCGATTTCAGTCAACCTTTCATAGTGCAGACGGACGCCTCCAACTCGAGTGTATCTGCCGTACTAGTCCAGCAGCAGGATGGGGAGCGCAGGCTCTTAGCGTATGCGTCTAGGTGTCTGTCTCCAGTGGAGAGGAAATACTCTACGTACGTGTTGGAAGCTCTGGTCGTATTATCCGCCATTGAGAAATTCAAATATCGTCCCGAACACAGTGAAATTCGCTGGGGAGGAATAAACCGGCTCTCAGCAAAGTGTTGGCACGCCCACGGAAAAATGGACACAAAGCGTGGTGGGCCGTGGACTTTTCAGCATTCTGGTTCTCTGCGCGTCATATAAGAGGAGAAGATAAAGTCGTGGCCGATACCCTATGTAGGATGTTCGAGGAGGAGGAGAATGAAAGTCGTCTTCCGTTTGGCACTGGGGAGTTAGGAGGAGGGATGAATGCAATGCTAATTTATGTGCCACTGTTGTTTGAGTATCTGCAGTTGCAGGGAAGGGATTCTCTGTCACTGTAGGCCCCAGGATGAGGTAGTTAAGAGCTGTCAGCTCATTGTACTGATACCGATGGTCTTCAAATACCATCAAAGTTAGGTTATGGACAGGCACTTAGGTATATATAAGACTGTCCTCGAGATCTGGGTACACCTGACCTGACAATCACTGTATCATGATGTCTGGAAAATGGTTACAACAGTGTCAGGAGTTTAAGGTGGCCAAGGAAACTCTGAATTCCAAAGTGAATACTCCAATCACCCCTGTAAAGAGGTCAATGGATCATATATTCACTGACTACATAGGTCCTCTGCTGTACACACAGGAGAGGCAGCATGTGTATTTGTAATAGTGGATAGATTTTCTGAGTTTGACACCCAGTGGGGGAGTAACAGCAGGGAAAAGCATTAAATATCTGATCTCGCCAGGATATTTTCCTTGTTTGGGCCCCTGAGGTAGATCGTTAGTAATAACGACCTAGCATTTGTATCGAGGAAGTTCTGCTTCCAATCGGGGGTAAGACACATCACCGTGACTCCTTATTACCCCCAATCCCCATCTGCTGAATGAGTGATTCGAAACAAAAGTCCATCATCACAGTATTTCATGCTGAGCCACAAACTAAATGGAACCATTACCTGCCTTGGCTAATTTTAGCCTTTAAATACTGTGAAACATGAAGCCATAAACCGACGTGGAATCTCTTGTGTTTCCGTACTCCTTCAACTCGCCCTTGCTGATCAACTGGTTAATCCAGGACCTGTTGCCCAGTGAGAGTAGTCTGGAGATTATCAGGGACGTGCACTAAGGTCAACATCGAGGGCACACTCAAAGAGTAAGTGGTGTTCAAATGGCTCTAAGTACAATTGGACTTAACATCTGAGATAATCTGTCCCCTAGACTGGGAACTACTTCAACCCAACTAACTTAAGGACATCACACACCCATGCCCGAGGCTGGATTCGAACCTGCGACCGTAGCAGCAGCGTGGTTCCGGACTGAAGCGCCTAGAACCACTCGTCCACAGTGGCCGGCACGAAGTGGTGTGATACAACTGCTGTCGGTTTCTGGGCAACTATAGGTTGGAGATGTGTCGTTTGTGAAGGGCTTTTGCCATCAGGATTGTCCGGGAAAAGAATTGGGGAAGTTATGAGCTTCTTCTGTGTGGCCACACAAAGTGCTGGACGTGACAACGCTGATCACTCTCAGGGTTCGTAACAAGGACACAGGTACTGGGTGCACTTAGGCCACGTCAAGGTGAGAAATTCTAATTAGTCCCACAATTGTTGTGAACACTATCTCTGAGCGCTTCAACCGAATGAGGGTCATTTGTCAGTGGTGTTCTTAGTGTCCCTCCTGCTGTAGTTTGAGCCTTTGTTTTGGTCGCTACTCTGACGTAACTCAACGAGGCGTGTTGCCTCCCAGTTCATGCTTGAGCTGAGCTTTCTAATTTAGGACTTCGTGGTTGCTGCCCGTGTACTCTCCCCAAACTTGAATATAATGACCGCTTCCCAGTGCTTACTGGTGGGTCACACTGGTGCCGAATTTTCCTTAAACTTTAATAAGTTATTATAGTGAAATATGTTTAACTGTATTCCTTTCTGTTTATTTATGTTTTATATATTATTATTACTAGTATTATTGAAGAATCGTGTTAAACCCCTGTCTGGGCTGACATGTGTCTTGAAATTTAGGTCTCGTGGCATTCTATATTAATTTTAGTGCACCTTTAATTTCGAGGGTTCACTGAAAAGTAATGCCTCCACCTTCGTAACTCTTCAACAGTTGGCAGCATTGGTATGCGGCAGGCACTGGCTTGTTTCGTAGTCGCTTCTCTAAACCTCCAGTTGGCGGGAACCCTTAGCATTGAATGGATGTGTTGTTACAGTGTAAAGTATGGAACCCTGCGCAGAAGGTCGGTCAATGCGATCTAAGCAACGTGCAGTCATTGAATTCTTGACAGCAGAAGGTGTCACTCCAAAGGAGATTCATCAGAGAATGAAAGCAGTTTACGGTGATTGTGTTGATGTGAGTACTGTGCGTCGTTGGATGAGTAAGTTTAAAGACGCTGAAGCGGGAACATCTGACAAGCTTTGGACGGCCTGTGACCGCAACCACCTAGTTTCACAAACAAAATGTTGTCAGACTGATTCAGGACGATCGTTGTATCACTCAGAGAGAAAATTCAAGCACAATCGGCCTTTCACAAGAACATGTGTGTCACATTATTGTTTTGCTTGGCCATCGGAAGATCTGTGCACGATGCGTACCCTGGATGCTGACTCCTGAAATTAAAGTACACAGACTTGAAATTTTCCAGAAACTCCTCTCGCGTTACGAGAATGACGGTGACGCCTTTCACCATTCAATTGTGACAAGAGACAAAACGTGGGAACACCATTACGACCCTGAGACGAAACGTCGGTCTATGGAATATCGACACAAAGACTCGCCCCAGAAGAAATTCAAAGCATGAACACAGTGTTCTGGGACACAGAAGGTGTTATTCATGTTGATTTCCTTGTTCGTGGAACAACAATAAATTCAGAGTGTTACTTCACAACGCTGCGAACTCTGAAACGACGACTAACAAGGGTCCTAAAGGAAAAGGGAAATGTCTTCCTGCAGCATGACAGTGCTAAACCACATACTTCACGTACCACCAGAGCAGAACTTCAGAGACTGAATCTCATCATCGTACGGCATCCTCCATACAGTCCAGATTTAGCACCGTCTGACTTCCATCTATTCCCGATAATGAAAGACTATCTGCTGGGACATCATTATGCTTCTGGTGAAGACGTACCCCCGCAAACAAAAGCTTTCTGGCACAGGCCAGAGGAAGTTCTCTAGCCAGCTGTTCGGTAGTAAATGATCGTATGGCATTGTTGGTCGGGAGGCCCCATGCGGGGAAGATCGGCCGCCGTATTGCAAATCTTTTTTTTAGCTGACGCCACTTCGGCGACTTGCGAGTCAAAGATGATGAAATGATGTTGAAAGACACACGACACCCAGTCGTCATGAGGCAGAGAAAATCCCTGACCCCGACGGTAATCGAACCCGCGACCCCATGCGCGGGGACGCTACAGCAAGGCCACGAGCTGCGTACTGTTTGCAAGTATTTACCTATGAGAAATTTGTCCTGTGTGTGGATACGTAAATTTGTTTCAATTTTGTTCCAAGTATGTAATATTTGAATTTGATCAACGGTTAGCATTTGAACTTATTTCGGTCTACAGGGACCAAGTGTGTGAGGTATTTCCAATCTCATAAATTTGTTACTTTAGTTTTAGAGGTTGTCTTATTATAAAGTACTCTTAGTGCAGTTGTGACAATTTGTTTGGTGTCCTAGAAGGGTACGCGAATTTTGCAATTATCTTCTCAAACTCCAGATGTAATTGCCATCGGGGTAACGTTGCTGCCAGACACTACCTCCTCTATTTCCGCACCCCTGATGTCCTCTTGTCTAATTGTTAATTATATTAAGTACCTGCGTAGTCACAAGTGTCTCCTAGGAGTGTTCCAGAAGACGAGAACCAGGGATTCTGAGCCGTTAGATTTGTTAACTGTTCTGAATTTGGGCAAATGTTGGTAGGCTATGTGGATCAATTGTCTTTATACGGTGTATCAAACAGGTTTTGGTAAAATTCATTTGGTAAGAGCTTAGCGAAGTAGCGCTCTGGAGAGTTGGTATTCTGATATTCGTCTTTAATATTAATGTTATTAATTCCCAAGTCTTAATGTTAGCAAGTACTTTTCCGAATCCCTAGTAAACCTATTGCATGTCAGGTCTTGCTATTTTTAAATGTTGTTAATCTTGGTAAACCAGTTTCATGTTTTAATAAGCAATGAAATGTTTCTTTTTAAATGAACTGGCTTAATTGGTTTGGATAAATAGCTTACGTGTTTCCATATGGCAAATCTTTAACTGTTCTCTTCAACTCCACACCTTGATCTCTATTTCATTAAATGTCCTTGCACGATAGTGAATGGTGCTCTGAAACTTGTCAGTGTTGCTGCTAATGCACAATCCACCCTTTGGCGGTCGCTCCAATTGTAAGCAACCGGTTTCTGTATCTAGACTCACATGTAACAGTTCCTAATCATTGACATATTACAAATGGCTTTGCAATACATTTATTCATTTATGAAGTTAATTTCGAAGAACCAGGCATATTTTTAAAAATACTAATAAGCGTAAACAGAGGTCATTCAGCCTATGGGCTTTATACAATGCTTAACGCCTTCCAAAATCAGATGCGGGATTTTCATATTCTATTGCTCAGTACGAGCGAGCCATTAGCCATATAGAAAAAATTAACAAGACGTTTTCGTAGGAATTTAATATACTTGAATTTTGTACTAGAAGACATTCTTGCTAGAAGCCACGGTTCATCATATTATTTTAGAAAAACGCCTTGGGTCGTTTTTGTATGTTGTGCTTGAATAATTCGAAAAGTATTGTCCCTAGTGAAAACGTATCCCAGATCAAAATTTAGCTACATTAAATTTCCTACAAGAAGGTCCTTTCCATTTCTTTCTGTAGGCCTAATAGTTTGCAAGTACCGCTTGAGAGAAAGTGAAGACCTTGCATGTGGTATTTGAATATGTTGCAGATAGCATAGAACTTGGAATGAGATTTTGACTCAGCATCGGAGTGTGCGCTGATATGAAACTTCCTGGCAGATTAAAACTGTGTGCCGGACCGAGAGTCAAACACGGGACTTTTGCCTTTCGCGGGCAAGTGCTTTGCCATCCGAGCTACCCAAGCACGACTCACGCCTCGTACTCACAGCTTTACTTCCTCCAGTACCTCGTTTCTACTTTCCAAACTTCACAGAAGCTCTCACAGGAGAGCTGTGAAGACGGGGCGTGAGTCGTGCTTGAGTAGCTCAGATGGTAGAGCAACTGCCCGCGAAAGGCAAGGGCCGAGTTCGAGTCTCGGTCCTGTACACAGTTTTAATCTACCAAGAAGTTTTATATCAGCGCTCACCCCGCTGCAGAGTGAAAATCTCATTCTGCAAACATCCCCCAGGCTCTGGCTAAGCCATGTCTCCGCAGATCCTTTCTCACAGAAGTGCTAGTTCTGCAAGGTTAACAGGAGAGCTTCTGTGAAGTTTGGAAAGTAGGAGACGAGGTACTAGCGGAAGTAACGCTTTGAGGACGGGGCGTGAGTCGTGCTCAGATAGTAGAGCACTTGCCCGCGAAAGGCAAAGGTCCCGAGTTCGGCACACAGTTTTACTCTGCCAGGAAGTTGCATAGAACCCGTAAGTAGAAACAAATAAATCACCCTGTATTACACTAGGAACAAAGCTTTTCCCCCTGTCCAATATTTTGAGTTACTCTTGCACAGAAAAAAGCAGTACATGCTACCATATTAGACCGTCTCCCTTTTGTACTGATGGAGATGGCAGCTAATGACTGAAATAATTTCTTCTTGACAATTATTTCCTCTAACATGAATTTTGTGGCAGATCACGCTATATTTATCAAACTTTGTTGTAAATTAAGAGTGACAAAATACGTTTAGTTACGTAAAAGGCTAGAATATAGCCACGTTTCCGTAGAGATAATATTACTCTATTTGTCAACCTACTGATATGGTCCACATCATAGCGAGTTGTCGGATTTGGTACTTAGCTGCTATGTACACAGCAGGTTGTATCTGAAATAGTTTTTCTGGTACTCCAGTAAGACTCAAGTCGCTGTGGCTTGAATATAAAGTCGCACGTCACTCATATGGCTAGAGGTGCCAGCTAACTAACGCCCAGGATTACACGTCTGTGTATTCCGTGCACAGATCTCTTCCTGCGCTTTTTCTTTAGGATGTGCGCCGCACGTAATGAGAGAGGACCGCATTCCGCCGTAAGCCCACCAGCGCTCCGGCTGGCGGCGGAGCCGTGCTGTGAAAGACGTGCCTCATGCAAGCTTTAAGGGATGAGCTGCCGGCGTGTATTATTCAGCCCCGCCTCGCCGCGGAAGCTACGACGCTCGCTGCCTGTCTCACTGGCTGGCCCAGTTTCTCAGCTCGCTTATGCTGCCTGTTGTGGAATTCTCGGCCGTCGGATCTCCTTTATGCCTCTCCATTCTCCGTGCAATATATGAGTCTCTCCTCTGCAAGACTGCTGCATGAAGAAGTGAACTAGCTGCTCATAAAATGCTCATCCTGTGAGGCTTAACGTCGCGTCGACATCGTCCGTACTGCCGGAGCACAAGCCGGCCAAAAGAAGCGAAAAGGGTTAGAGTGCAAATGAGACGTGTCGTCAAACAAAAGACTACAGCTCTAGCCATTCGCTAAATGAGTTAGAAAAACTTTGAACGAAGCAGGGAGATAAATAATGAGTGAAGCTTTCAGCAATCAAGACTCCTTAAAATAATTCAGAATGTAAAAGAAATTCTCAAATATACAATGAGTCATTGTCACGGTGAGACTGACGTCCTAAATCACTGTCTGACCTCATTCATCCCCATAACAGCGTTTTTTGTCTCTAGTAAATATCGACAATGTGAGATCATAAATAATTACTAACCACCACTAGTAAAAAATTAATGTCTGCAACATCTGAGTACAGTGAATGAGAGGGGGCACATCCTATATATTGTTGTTATTATACATGGTGACTCGTCTGGCCCTGGTAATACCTTGAGATACCACGTGTGGGATTTTCTTATTCTCCAACTTGCTAAGCAAAACTATTAGTCTTACAAAAAATTAACGCGACCTTTTTGTAAGAAATTTAATATATTTAAATTTTATACTAGGATACATTTTCTATGGAGATGACGATTTTCGAGTTATTGAAGGAAAACAGATTTGAAGGTCAATTTGTATGTTTTTCTCGAATAACTCGAGAACTATGCTGTCTTGCGAAAACACATGCCAGTAAAAAATTTCACTAAATGAAAGAGAGTATGAGTATCTTGCACATGGTATTTTTAGGCATAGCTCGTTGTACAAAGCGCAATGGTTGTAGTAGTTCCTACTACTGGCTCTCTTAAATGTTTGTGGTATTGAAATAAGGACAACTGTTTAAATGAAAAGTTTTTACTAAGTGGCTTTGATTTGCGAGAACAAAAGGAACTATTCTGCAGACGTTCCTTACAAATGTCTTCTGCAGTTACCGTCAGAGCAAACAATGCAGTTCCACGTTCTGTAAACTCCTGAAAGTCCTTACTAAACAATACAAGTGTTCCATATTACCACGGCGACGATACGTGCAAACTTGTCTTTCCACGTAGTCCTCACATCATCTGCCAGTTTCCAGTATTTGCCCGTCTTCGCACTGCGTGTGGTTTGCAAATCATGGTCGTTGGTTACAATAGAAGTCTGACTTGCTCAGCGTTATTGATAATTATTTCTTGTCGACTACAGCGAAGTTCTGGTAAATTTTAAATTTTTCATTGTCTATAACAGTAAGAGCATCATACGTGTGAAACAGAGGAATGTCTTTCATTAACTTATATTTCTGTCTCAATTGCTGGTCGATGGTGTCAGAGACGCCATATTAATTTTTCGGATATTCTGCAGGTGTCACGTGCACACGAAAAATTTCGAAAGGTATTGATATATATACTTATCGATAAATCGTAAGACGGAAATATATACTGACGATCTATCAAAGGTAAAATATCGGTATTAACGATATACTGAGATTCCCTTAAGTCAAAAATAATTATTCTTACTGGAACTAAGACATTCATTTTGAAACAGATAGCTGTTATTACTTTAACTACTTCAATAAGTGGTCCGTCACTGTTAATTTACTTAGGAATTTGTTAAACTTTTTTATAAAATGTTTGTACATTTCAGTGAGTGAGAAAATAATATAGCTAAATTGAAAATAATCTTTTGAATCCAAAAAACGTAAAATGTTTTGATGTATTACCCACAACCGTGGGAAAATTAGCGGAGGTTTCCCATGATGTTCATAATTAAAATTAAGTTGCGTATTATACAGAGTCATTCAGCTGCTCATGCCGATGTAGTTTTGTGCAGCCTGCTTTGTTATATCTGACTTTCAAGAACCACGCACCAGATTTACATACTTATCTCGCTCGTTACGTCAAACTAATAGTTCTACAGAAAGAAATAAGTTGGGAATTTTTTGAGGGAAATTTCATGTAGTTAAATTTTGTACTGGCATATGCTTTCCCTGCAGGCCAAAGTTTTCGAGTTATTCAAGAAAAACGTACAGAAGAGATCTTCAAACGCACCCCTTTCACACATCCATCCCTCACCATTCAGGATTTCTGGTATGTTGTTGGTGGCACTCCCTCCTACCACTGTACAAAAATTTCTGACCTCAGGATCTGTTCTCGCTGGTCGACCTTTCTTTATCTCTTTTGATTTGCGCTTTAACATTATTAATTGAAATGTGCCCGTGAGGGTAATGAAAGGGAAACTGCTTTTGTAAACGTTACACTGAAACGAATTACGTTGACAAGTTCAGTCTAAGCCTCTACGAGACCAGTAGTTCCATATTGAGAACGCCTGACGAATACAATGATGTAACTGATTATGTTATACTGTTAAAATTAAAAAAAAAACTGCTAGGCCAAATTTACACAACCTTCAATTTTATAATTTGTAAGTGCTCGGATAAGTCGGTGGCGTAATAAGGCCCATCAATCAAGACCAAAAAATGTCGAATGTGTGAGATAACTAGTGCAGTCGCAAATTTTTGTAGGGTGGTAGGGGGAACTGCCATGTACAACGTACTAAAAATCCCGGAGGGCTGAAAATGGTGCGAAAGCATCCGAATAAAATGAAGGGAAAACCTGGATGACGGAGAGTGGCGTACTGAAAAGCGGGTCCGGTGTTTCTTCTCATTCACTCGTTGGCCTGTTTGGTGTTGCAGTAAAAAACAGCAAAAGGAAAGTCAAAGTTTTAAATTTCGTATTTAAGAAATCGTTCACACACATGAATCGAACCAACATACCTCCATTTGACCACTGCACGGACTCCCGTACGGAGGATATAGTAACAGGCATTCCTGGCGTCGAAAAACAAACGAAACAGTTGTAAACCAACAAGTCGCCAAGTCCTTTTTACGAAGAGTACTCTACTGTTTTAGTCACTAATTTAGCTTTGCCCAGTGCAAAGACCCAAACGACTGGAAAAATGCGCATGTGACTCCTCCCAATAAGAAGTGTAGCGGCAGCCGCCGAGCCGTGAGTACGCGCGGCGCAGCAGCAGCGTCACTTGTCTGATAAACTGTAAATTAATTTAGGCTTTCTTTTCTTTCACGTGCTACTGCAAAGAAATGAACTAGATGTATGTAGTTTACTGTGTAGACTAGCGGTTAGAAAATTAATCCTGGATTTTCTTTTGCTTAAGTCTTGTGAATAACCTTGTCTTGGGCGGCTTCCTAGTGTAAATTTTCCAGTCATCAGAAACTCCGTCACGCCAGTAAGTTTTAATTTTGTGTTAGTAAACAGCACACAGTTTAGAGTAGTGCATTCTAGTTTGAACATTTATCTCTTGCAGTAACTTCTCGGCAAATAGGATTTCAAGTAATCGGTGTCTGTAAACACATCATCTTCAGTAGAGGAAAATTCAACTTCAGTATAGAAATTTATTTCTGTTTAATAGCTTGCAGTCTCAGAGTACAGTGAGAAATCTGCACAGCAACCTTTAGTGTTACTTTATCCTCCTTTGGTATATTTTCAATCTCAGTATCGCCATTTGAGACCTTATGTCTATTTTATACACAGTATGATATGGCTAGGGACTGTGTTTGTTGTGAGTGGACATAAGGAGAGTTGGCTGCTGTCCGTAAAAAGCTGGAAGCTGCCATTGCTGTCGTCGACAAGCTTCTAGCTAATGCTGAGAGTTGCTGTGACGTCGGGGCGCCAGTCACGAGACCTGCGACACCTTTGGTGCCACTGGAATCCCCTGGTGACGCGGACGTCACTGCAGCTTCTCATACACAACATCTGACCGGTCCGTCCTAACTCCATAGTGGGTGGCAGACAGTTCGCGTGTCACTGGGTGGAGGGCGAAAAAGGGAGCAAGCTGTGCGGCTGGCTCCCTACGTCTTAGTAACAGGTACTGTACGAGGTCCTACCTAGCGTTCATGATAACTCTGAGCCCGCACGGGATGCCTCTCCCGTTAGGCCAGCTGTCGATTTTCCTGCCCAGTCCCGACGGGAACAGAGGGTGAATATGTTTGACATTGGGAGTTCCAATGTTTGGCAGGTGATGGAGACCCTCAGGGAGATAGCAGGCAAAGCGCGAAAGAATTCCAGTGTGCATTTGGTATGTTTGCCGAGAGGCCTCATCCGTGATGTGGAGGAGAACCTGCCGGCGGCTATCGAGCGCAGTGGGTGCAACCGACTGCATGTAGTGGCACATGTCGGCACGAATGATGCGTGCCGCTTGGTTTCTGAGGCCATCATCGGCCCATTTCGGCGGCTAGGTGATTCGATGTATGCAAATAGCAAAGCACGCGGGGTGCAGGCTAAGCTGACTATTTGTATCATCGTACGCAGGGTTGATCGCAGTCCTCTGGTTTGGAGCAGCGTGGAAGGTCTAAACTAGAGGATCAGACGACTCAGCAACGGTATCGGATGCGAATTTCTCGACCTCCGCTATCGGCTGCAAATTTGTAGGGTTCCCCTTAATATATCAGGTGGGCACTAAAGGCAGAAAGCGGCTACTAGTGTAGCAGAGTGAGTGTGGTGTGCACATGGGGCTTCTTTAGGTTAGAGAACCTCTCCCTTGGGACCAAAGACGATTTTCTTGTTGAATCAGCCACAGATACCTCAGAGAATCTTGGTCCTCGCAGATCAGAGATAGAAAAGATTTATATTATTTTAGTAAACTGCAGAAGCATCCAAGGATAGGTCTCTGAGTTAGTATCGCTTACTGAAGGCTATGTGCACAGATAGTATTGTGAACAGAAAGCTGGTTGAAACAAGATATCAATGACAACCAAATACTAAGTTTATATTGGAATGTTTATCGCCGGCCGCGGTGGCTGTGCGGTTCTAGGCGCTCCAGACCGGAGCCGCGCTGTTGCTATGGTCGCAGGTTCGAATCCTGCCTCGGGCATCGGTGTATGTGATGTCCTTAGGTTAGTTAGGTTTAAGTAGTTCTAAGTTCTAGGGGACTGATGACCACAGCAGTTGAATCCCATAGTGCTCAGACCCATTTGAAACATTTTTTGAAATTGAGTATCAAAGAACGGTCAAAGATGGTGATCAGATGCTTTAATAAACCATTTTGGTCGGGATCTGTAGTTGTAGAGCGCCTCAGGCAGAAATTGAAGAATATCATTAGTAATTTTCCTGATCATGCGAGGTATAGATTGGCAGTGTTATGCTATCAAAAGTAGTGCCAGAGACAGGGAATCGTGTGGCATTGTTCTGGATATTTTGTCTGAAAATTACCTTTAGCAGATAGAGAACCCACCCGTGAGGGTATAGTCTTAGACCTCCTGGCAACAAACAGACCTGATCGAATCAGTGAACGCAGAGGAAAGTATCAGCGATCATAAGGCTGTGACAGTATCTACACTCCTGGAAATGGAAATAAGAACACCATGAATTCATTGTCCCAGGAAGGGGAAACTTTATTGACACATTCCTGGGGTCAGATACATCACATGATCACACTGACAGAACCACAGGCACATAGACACAGGCAACAGAGCATGCACAATGTCGGCACTAGTACAGTGTATATCCACCTTTCGCAGCAATGCAGGCTGCTATTCTCCCATGGAGACGATCGTAGAGATGCTGGATGTAGTCCTGTGGAACGGCTTGCCATGCCATTTCCACCTGGCGCTTCAGTTGGACCAGCGTTCGTGCTGGACGTGCAGACCGCGTGAGACGACGCTTCAACCAGTCCCAAACATGCTCAATGGGGGACAGATCCGGAGACCTTGCTGGCCAGGGTAGTTGACTTACGCCTTCTAGAGCACGTTGGGTGGCACGGGATACATGCGGACGTGCATTGTCCTGTTGGAACAGCAAGTTCCCTTGCCGGTCTAGGAATGGTAGAACGATGGGTTCGATGACGGTTTGGATGTACCGTGCACTATTCAGTGTCCCCTCGACGATCACCAGTGGTGTATGGCCAGTGTAGGAGATCGCTCCCCACACCATGATGCCGGGTGTTGGCCCTGTGTGCCTCGGTCGTATGCAGTCCTGATTGTGGCGCTCATCTGCACGGCGCCAAACACGCATACGACCATCATTGGCACCAAGGCAGAAGCGACTCTCATCGCTGAAGACGACACGTCTCCATTCGTCCCTCCATTCACGCCTGTCGCGACACCACTGGAGGCGGGCTGCACGATGTTGGGGCGTGAGCGGAAGACGGCCTAACGGTGTGCGGGACCGTAGCCCAGCTTCATGGAGACGGTTGCGAATGGTCCTCGCCGATACCCCAGGAGCAACAGTGTCCCTAATTTGCTGGGAAGTGGCGGTGCGGTCCCCTACGGCACTGCGTAGGATCCTACGGTCTTGGCGTGCATCCGTGCGTCGCTGCGGTCCGGTCCCAGGTCGACGGGCACGTGCACCTTCCGCCGACCACTGGCGACAACATCGATGTACTGTGAAGACCTCACGCCCCACGTGTTGAGCAATTCGGCGGTACGTCCACCCGGCCTCCCGCATGCCCACTATACGCCCTCGCTCAAAGTCCGTCAACTGCACATACGGTTCATGTCAACGCTGTCGCGGCATGCTACCAGTGTTAAAGACCGCGATGGAGCTCCGTATGCCACGGCAAACTGGCTGACACTGACGGCGGCGGTGCACAAATGCTGCGCAGCTAGCGCCATTCGACGGCCAACACCGCGGTTCCTGGTGTGTCGTCTGTGCCGTGCGTGTGATCATTGCTTGTACAGCTCTCTCGCAGTGTCCGGAGCAATTGTGGTGGGTCTGACACACCGGTGTCAATGTGTTCTTTTTTCCATTTCCAGGAGTGTATATGACGACGGGTTCTACAAGGAATGTTAAGAAAGGTAGGAAGACATATTTGCTCAGCAAGGGTGACAGGATACTCATTTCTGCATCAAATATTCGATGATGACTATGAAGATGTGGATAACAAATGGAAAAAATTCAAAGGCACCGTTCAATGTGCCCTAGACAAGTATGTTCTGAGAAAGGTTTTAAGTGATGGGAATGATCCACTATGGTTTAATAGCCGTGTTAGGAGAGCGCCACGAAAACAATGAGCACATCATTTCACATTCAAGAGAAGTAAAAATCTAACTAGCAAACAAAAGCTGAACTAAGCGAAAATGAGCGTAAGGAGATCAATGAGAGAAGCGTTCAATGATTTTGAAAGTAAGACGCCGTCAGCAGACTTGAGTAAAAACACTAACGATTTTGGTCGTATGTAAAATCGGTAAGTGGGTCAAAATCTCGTATTCCTTCTCTCAGCGGCCACACCGGCACCGAAACGCATGATAACAACGAGAAGGCCGAAATAATGAATTCGGTCTTCCGAAGTCATTTCACCGCAGAAGATCATAACATTGTCCCTCTTTTCAATCATCATACGAATGTTGAACTGGCAGATATTGTGATAACAGATCACAGAATTGAGAAGCAGCTACAACCACTTAGTAGTGGAAAGGCGTCAGGACAAGATGAGAAACCTATAAGATTCTGTAAAAATTATGCAAATGAACTTGCTCCCCTTCTAGCAGTAATTTATTTTAGGTCGCTTGAGCAACGAAAGGTACCTTACGAGTGGAAAAAAGCACAGGTCGGGCCCGTTTTCAAGAAAGGTCGTAAGACCGATCCACACAGTCATAGGGCTATATCGTTGACGTCAATCTGTTGTAGAATTAAGGAACATGTTTTATGCTCAAGAATTATGGTATTTTGGGAAAATGAGCATCTCCTCTATAAAAATCACGGATTCCGCAAATAGAGATCCTGCGAAACTCAGCTCGCTCTGTTCCTCCATGACGTCCGCAGCACGGTGGACAACGGCGCTCAGGTTGATGTCGTGTTCATTGCTTTCAGTAAGGCTTTTGACACCGTCCTCCATTGCCGTTTAATGAAAAAACTACGAGGTTACGGAGTATCGGAGCAGACCTGCGATTAGATTTAAGACTTTCATCCAGATATAACTCAAATCGTAGATCTTAACGGAACTAATGCGACAGATGTAAAGATAATATCCGGTGTACCACAGGGAAGTGTGATGGACCGTTGCTGTTTACAATACATACAATTGATACAGTAGAAAGTGTCGGATGCTCTTTAAGGCTAATCGCCGATGATGCAGTTGTCTATACAAAAGTAGCAACGCCAGAAGATAGTAAAAATTTGCAGAACGAGAGAAATGATGAATGGTGCAAGCTCTGGCAGTTGATACTGAACGTAAATAAACATACTGCGCAAGACTTTCTTCCAGATAGAACACGTAGGTCTTAACGGAACTAATGCGACAGATGTAAAGGTAATACCCGGAGTACCACAGGGAAGTGTGATGGACCGTTGCTGTGCAGCTATACTATTGATGAAAAACAGCTGGAGACAGCGTCTGCCGTGAAATATCTAGGCGTAACTATCCAGAGCGACCTTAAGTCGGATGACCATATAAAATAGATAGTGGGCAAAGCAGACACCAGACTCACATTCATCGGAAGAATCTTAAGGAAATGTAACTCATCCACGAAAGAAGTGGCTTATAAGGCGCTTGTTCTCCAGATTCTTGAATACTGTTCATCTGTCTGGGATCCCTATCAGTTAGGACTGATAGAGAAGTTCCAAAGAGGAGCGGCGCGTTTCGTCATGGGATCGTTTAGGTTGCGAGAGAGCGTTACGGAGATGCTAAACCAGCTCCACTGGCCGACGTTACAAGAGAGGCGTTGTGCATCATGGAGAGATTTACTATCGAAATTTCGGGACAGCACTTTTCAGGAAGATTCAGACGACATACTACTTCCCCCACATACATCTCACGTATTGATCGCGGGGAGAAAATTCGAGAAAGTAGAGCAAATTCCGAGGCTTGTCATTCTTCCCATGCACTATTCGCGAGTGGAACGGGCTTCAGATAACGGTACGGAAAGTAACCTCCACCACACACCGTTAGGTGGCTTACGGAATATAATGTAGATATAGATGTAGTGTGAAAGAACGGACGCGCAAAACTACAGACCAATATTCTTAGCATAGGTTTTCTGCAGAATTCTTGAACGTATTCTCAGTTCGAATGTAATAAATTTCCTTGAGACCGAAAATCCTCTGTCAACGAATCAATTCGGCTTTAGAAAGCCATGTTCCATATTCCTAGATTTCCGGAAAGCAGTTTCCATAGTCCTTCAACACAGATTTTTAACGATGGCACTAGTTTTCGGAATTGCTTCCCAGATGTGTGAGTCGCTCGAAGGCCTGTTAAGTAACGGAAGTCAGTACGTTGTCCTCGATCGTGAGTGTTCATCAGAGACAAGGATATCGTCAGAAATGCCCCATGGAAGTCTGGCAGGAACTCTGCTATTTTCTATATAAGTAAGTGATCTGGCGGACAGGGTGCCCGCAATCTGCTGTTGTTTTGTGATGATGAAGTGGAGTAAGGGAGAGTACAGTCGTTGAGTTTCTTAAGGAAAATAAAAAAGATATAGACAAAATTTGTAGTTGGTGTAATCAATTGCACCTAGGTGCAAATGTAGGGAAATGTAAATTAATGTAGACGAGTAGGAAAAGCAAACCCGCAATGTTCGAACACAGTAGTAGTAGTGTGCTGCCTGACAGTGTCATGTCGGTTAAATATCTGGGGGTAATAGTGCAAAATGATACGAAGTGGAAAGTGCATAGAAGGACTGTAGTAGAGATGACGAATCATCGACTCCTGTTTATTGGGAGAAGTTTGCTAAAGTGTGGTTCTCCAGTAAAGAAGACCGCACACGGGATATGAGTACGATCCATCCTTGAGTATTGCTCGAGTGATGGGGCTCCGCACCAGCTCGGATTGGAAATGCGAGATATATGGGGGACCGGTGAGAGCTCCAAGCACGTCAGTATCGCCACCTCCAATGGCTGAGCAAGTGGTAGAGCATGAAGAGGTGCAGGAAAAACGATAGGTAGAGAGCTTGGCCCATGGGAAGGGGAAGAGGCTCGCCCAATGAGGTCCGTCGTTGGGAGTCTCTGGAAGGTCCTTGCGTGATGAAGTGTAGTTCCCAGTACCGTCGTGGTCCTGTATCAGATGTCCGGATGTGGTTGACACTGGAGTTATGTAGCGGACAGCGGCTGAATATCTTCGGGTCTTTCCAGAACGAGATTTTCACTCTGCAGCGGAGTGTCCGCTGTAATGAAACTTCCTGGCAGATTAAAACTGTGTGCCGGGCCGAGACTCGAACTCGGGACCTTTGCCTTTCGCGGGAAAGTGCTCTACCAACTGAGCTACCCAAGCACGACTCACGCCCCTTCATCACAGCTTTATTTCTGCCAGTACCTCGCCTCCTACCTTCCAAACTTAACAGAAGCTCTCCTGCTAACCCTTGCCCGCGAAAGGCAAAGGTCTCGAGTTCGAGTCTCGGCCCGGCACACAGTTTTAATCTGCCAGGAAGTTTCATATCAGCGCACACTCAGCTGCAGAGTGAAAATCTCATTCTGGAAACATCCCCCAGGCTGTAGCTAAGCCATGTCTCCGCAGTATCCTTTCTTTCAGGAGTGCTAGTTCTGCAAGGTTCGCAGGAAAGCTTCTGTTAAGTTTGGAAGGTAGGAGGCGAGGTACTGGCGGAAGTAAAGCTGTGAGGACGGGGCGTGAGTCGTGCTTGGGTAGCTCAGTTGGTAGAGCACTTGCCCGCGAAAGGCAAAGGTCCCGAGTTCGAGTCTCGGCCCGGCACACAGTTTTAATCTGCCAAGAAGTTTCATATTCGGGTCTGCTGTGACGCCGGCCGCCTCCTTCAGAATGCGGCTTTGTGTTTCCAGTACGTAGTGAAATGAAGAAAGGTGTTGAAAAGTCACTTCTGTGTTGTGGATAAAAAAATTACGATGAGAATCTGAGGTTAGCACATTATGTCTTTCAGATGTTTAGCACGTACGGAAATTGAGTCCACTAAAAACGAACATCCCGTCGCCAGTCGATATGTACGGCACCAATGGAGGCACCAGTTCAGTAGATACCAGGTAAATAATATATTAATCCTAGCGATACCAAGGCTTTTTCCATAAAGTGTATTATCGAGGGAGAGCGATGGCAATTTATGTCCACTACAAAAAACCGAAAAAGAAGAAATCTCGTTAATTGCTGTTAGCTTTTATTACAAAGATTTTATTAAATGGGTACTGATTATGAAGCAGGGTTCAGAAACTTAAAATATCTTTTAGAACAATCTTAGCAATACCTACACATTTTCTGTAATGTGTACACAGCGGGGCGTGTTAGTTCAAGATCACCATAAAAATGTTTTAAAACTGCAAAATTGTCGTTTTCTATTCATAACATTTGTTTTAAGGATGTATAGGTGTGTAAGAAGTGTCTTGAACCTGAAAACATAAATATGACGTTCGTTTCGAAAGACACATTCACTACAGAGATTTGGATTAAGTGATACAGAAAAATTCAAAGCAGTTACGAAATCTAGCATAAAAAACCATCAAAAACAATAAATAGTTTTTTCAAATTTTAGAACATAAATTACATGATTTGATGACACACTATTCGAAAAGTTGGCGTAAAGTAACCTTCCACCACGCCCGCTTGGTACTGAGTGGGTTACTAAACATAAGAACTAAGTGTGTGATTAAGTCTCTTTCTCATCAAAAGTGACAATATCGGCTTGATTGGATGGTGGCCAAACTGAGCAGCAAAGTTAATTTCTGATCTGACAAGGAATAGTTCATTAACACAGCGCAGTAACGGCTGAAAATCAGTTTGCACAAAAGTTCTCATTTCTGCGTGTCTCGGCGGGGTCCGACGACGGAACTAGCTGCTCTGTATAGAGGCGGTTTCCACTAGGATCAAGGGTGTAAAAGAACCTGGGGGCTCGATGATTCAGGAACCTGGGAGCTCGATAATTCTTAAGTGAAACTCTGATTATTTTGACTTAAGTTCAGTCTTGATCACGTCATGTATGTTTTAATGATACAGGTGACCGGTTTCGCGTAGCAGCGTAGCAGCGAGGAGTGCTCCGCCTACCATCCTACAGGAGCCAGGGTCTGATGATGGTTTTGTAAAAAGAACCGAAACCGGTCACCTGTATCATTAAAACATACATGACGTGATCAAGACTGAACTTTAGTCAAAATATTTATTGATCACTGCTTTCCAAAAATGTTTACCAAAAAAGAAACTCTGATTGATGAAGCCTAGCCCAGAGAGCTCGCTAGTAATCAAATGGTCCCACAACACTGAGTGGCTGCCTCAACACGTTGCAGGCGCCAGGACACTGTCGGGACTATTTGTGCTCCCGTGATACAGCGAAAGCTAGAAGGTGCACCAGGCCAGTGACTTCAGCGGGCGATCTAGTTGCCGCCTGCTGTTCGGGCGGTCTCTCGAAGTGTCCGTTCTGGCACTTGCTGTGGTGGCCCCTGCTTGCTGTGTAGGCCACCCACTGGACAATGGTGTTAGTCTGGTTGTATAGTCTCTAAGCTTATTCTTCTGAGACGATATCAGATGTGTAGAAGGTCGTCTCATCAATTGAGAGGAGAAAAAATCCACCTAATCATTTGTTTATCCAAAATTCTCCGGTCTGGTACCACCGAAGAAATGTAGTTCCCCGTATTCGCTATGCACAGAAATAATCGTATACACAGTGTTAACAAATCTGAAATATATGACTATCATTCCACATGGATTCGGCAGCAAAGTTTTCGAAGCAAATGTAAAGTGAGAGTAGAATTTCAGTAGTAAAAATATCCATCAGATTTTATTTAAGAAGTGTAACAACACTTGTGTGAGTGGCATAAGGCATTCATATGTTACCCACGAGAAGATGGAAGTGGATGCATGTGACCAGGATACTAACACATAAAAATATAAAAATGTTTAGAGGAATAAAATCAATTCGCCCTGTTCACGCACAATATAAGGAATTAGTTCCATCTCTCCCTAGCATCACTTCATTGCAGACAAAAGTGTTACGTGTATTATGTAGTTCAGTTCTATCATTCGTTAGGGGCTTCGTGATACTGCACTAATTTGATCATTTACTTGATTTTTTGGGGAAAATTTTATACTTAATTGCGTTCAGAGGTTTACTAAAGTATTTGAAGGGGGGCAGGGTAGGGTATTCAAAAATGATTGACAGTACAATTTTTTGTGCTCTCTGAAACCATTTACTGAATAAACTACACATTACAGGTATTCCACCGCCAATATCCATGCACTTTATCCATCGTTCTGGCAGTGTTCGTATTTCCGTAGTAAACCATTCTTTGTATCAGGGAGCCACTCACAATGGCTTGCAAAGACGCATCTCGCTAACATATTCGTAGTTGGCATCTGATAAAACTATCTTCACACCGAGAAGCTTACGTCCACTAAGCAGCACGGTTTTAGAAAGCATCGCCCGTGCGAAACTCAGCCTGCCTTTTCTCATATGATATACTACGAATGAAAGGCAACACACAAATACAACGTTTCTAGATTTCTTAAAAGCGCTTCACATTGTGTCCCATTATAGACTGTTGAAGGAGGTACTTATTAAGCAATAGACCTCACCATGTTCTTCATCGAGGGCAAGGATATCGTCAGGAGTGTCCCAGGGAAGTGTGGTAAGATCGCTGTTATTTTCTATATACGTAAATGATCTAGAGGGCACAGTGGGCAGCAATTAGCGGTTGTGGTGTACGAGAGGGTGTCGAAGTTGTGTGATTGTACGAGGATATAAGATGACTTCGAGGAAATTTCTAGTTCGTGTGATGAATAGCAGCTAATTTTAAAATGTGTTCAAACGTGTGTGAAATTCTAAGGGACCAAACTGCTCAGATCATTGGGCCCTAGACTTACACACTACTTAAACGAACTTATGCTAGGAACAACACACACATACGTGCCCGAGAGAGGACTCGAACCTCCGGCGGGAGGAGCCCTGCAGTCCGCGACATGGCGCCTCAAACCACGCGGCCACTCATCGCGGCAGCTAATTTGAATGTAGAAAAATGTAAGTTAATGCGAATGAGGAGGGAAAACAAACCCGTAATGTTCGAATAAAGCATTAGTAGTGTCTTCAATGAGACACTCACGTCGTTCAAATATCGGTGCTTAACGTTGCCGAGTGATGCGAAATGGAACGAGGATGTGAGGATTGTTTTAGAGAAGGCGAATGCTCGATCCCGTCTTATTGAGAGGAATTCGGGGAAATATGGTTCATCTGTAAAAGAAATCGCGTATAGGACGCTAGTGCGTCGTGCTCCTGAGTACAGCTCGAGTGTTTGGGATCGGAACCATGTCGGAAAAAACGAAGCAGTTCAGAGGCGGGCCCTCGGGAACTCAAATGGCAAAGCGACGCTATTTTCGAGGAAGACTGCTGACAAAATTTAGATAACCCGCATTTGAAGCTAATTGCAGAACAATTCTACTGCCGGCAACGCACTTTTCTCGTAAGAAAAGCGTACATAATATATGAGAAATTAGGGTTCCAACGGAGCCAAATAGACAGTCATTTTTCCTTCCCCGTATTTTCGAGTGGAACAGGAAAGGCAATGACGAGTGATGCTACAGGATACTCTCCACGCACCGTATTGCGGCTTGTGAATCATGTATATTCACGTAGATGTAACACGAAAGCTTACTCTAAGAGCTATACACTTATTTCAGTTAAAAAACGACGAAGAAGCTTCAGTATTCACTTCAAATACTATTACTTTATCAATGATTGGAGAATCTTTTAACTACTTTTGTGGATTGCTTGTTTCTGGATTTACTAAAGTTTGAATTTTATCCATTGAATTTGCTGTTGTATGGTTCCTTTGGCTTGCGTGAATCACGAGGATTACAAACACTACTAACGTGACCATGTTTTTCACAACAGAAGTAAATTTTGCCCTGCTTACAGCACTGATGATGTAAGCGCCATAGAAACGATTCAGGGGTAGAAGATGGGGAAACTCTGTGAGTACGAGTCACCGAACCGTCACTAGAATCGCCTGAGGAAGACTACAAATCTTAACAGCGTAGAGAAGTAGCTTGTTTATATCGCTCCGAGAGCGAGCACTTCCTTGAACTCGGCTGTTTACGATTTCCGTCGGTCGCTGTAAGCCTGTTTCCTCACTGGTCTAGTCGTTGTTTGCCCACCGCAGCCGAGCACAGCGCGAAAGCTTCGGAGTGCGTTTGCCAAAGCTTTTCAGTCTCTCCTAAGAATCCACAATTTCCTGCGATTCTGACAACGTTGTCTAAAGACGGCTTTGAAAACCTTAGCGCCTTAGTATACGTTTATTTGTCATGTCGGAAGCGAATTTCAATCCCTGATTAGGGAATCAGCATACGACCGTTTGCGTCGTTCGTTCTCATTCACAAATTTGTAAAGGCTAATAATCGCTTAATATCTCATACCCAGGCATGGTACGATTCAATTGATGTTTACGATAGTGGTGAAATTGTAATCTGGAAAGCACTGTATGCGTTTTGCAACTGTAATAGTCAGAAAACACTTCACCAATCTTGAAAAATCCCTCATCAAAGCCCGTTGGTCTTCTTGAATGTGGTAAGTAATTCACATCGTACCTAACCTATTTGGAACGAGTAAATCGTCTGCTGACGTGATTTCTCCACTGTAGGTGCCGGGTATAGTTCTGGTAAGGCAGTGATTTTTTTCTCCTCATTTCAGTTTCAATCACTTCGCCACTGGAAAAAAATATCGGTATCTCACATTGAATTACGCTTATTTAACATTAGAATAGGTGCTGGGCTCGAATCGCCACGCCAAACACAAACTTTACGCCACGTCATTTTAAGTTTAAACATGCACGCACTTTGTTGTTTGTGACTGGCATCACATTTAAGATTCAAGTGGTGGAAATGGCTCTGAGCACTATGGGACAACATCTGAGGTCATCAATCCACTAGAAGTTAGATCTACTTAAACATAACTAACCTAAGGACATCACACATCACCATGCCCGAGGCAGGATTCGAACCTGCGACCGTAGCAGTCGAGTGGTTCCGGACTGAAGCGCCTAACACAGCTCGGCCACAGCGGCTGGCCATATTTAAGACCTTTCGTGGTTAGTTGTTAGGGACAAAAAACTCTGTCACGTAATTTCAAGTACAAACTTGCTACTTTAACTGTTACCTATTGTATAAATTTGAATCTACAAGAGTTGAGAACTATGTCATCTCTGATGACGTGTTTCCTTTTAATGTGAATAAGCGTGGTATTAAACTGCAGGGGGCTGATTGCCATAAACAGCAATGTTATCTAGTGATCTCATGTAGTAGCCATTTAATATTGTCAAACGAATATACCGAAATGAGATTAGAGGATCTTTTAAGGAAATTACGTCATGTATGTTGCATGCAAATCAGACGGAACGCTATTTGATTGTTCGTATTCTTTTGAACATGATAGTTCGTTTTATTTGACAACATTATAATGAAATGATATTATTACTGGTTATTTAATACTGTGCGAATGTAAGTTATAAAGTATCTTAAAAATTTAATAAAGAGATACATTTCAGTGAAGTAGGTGAAGTTTTCCAACCGAAAACTCTTTCATTCTTTCTACTATTCTTATTGCTACCCTACCTACGAGACATTTAATCTGGTCTTGAATACTGGAGAACACATGCGAAACTACGCATTTATATCCCTTCTGTACTAATGTTAGCTCTCGAAGACTTCTATATACTGTTTTTGGTCTTACTGATAAATTATTGCTTTTCACTGTTTTGCAGATGAGAGATATGTTGAGAGTGACAAGGCAAAGCAGTTGTGATTATAACACGTATTTTTCAAGTGATCTGATGTTACTAGAGCTAACACTTGATATAATTCATACAATAGCTTCTTCATTCTAAAACCACTGATTCGGTATGTTGAGTTTTCCAGAAAACATTATTCCATAACTCATTATCGAATCGAAATATGCTGTCTAAACTAATATGTCCATTTTGAAATCACGTATAGCAATAATCGTGTTTACTGCAGGTAACTGAACTGAAGAGCTTCATCAATTCTGAGGAATGAATTTTCCAAAAAAAAAAAAAAAAAAAAAAATGGTTCAAATGGCTCTGAGCATTATGGGACTTAACATCTACGGTCATCAGTTCCCTAGAACTCAGAACTACTTAAACCTAACTAACCTAAGGACATCACACAACACCCACTCATCACGAGGCAGAGAAAATCCCTGACCCCGCCGGGAATCGAACCTGGGAACCCGGGCGCTGGACGCGAGAACGCTACCGCACGACCACGAGCTGCGTACTGAATATTCCACATAAGGCTATAATTCATCAGCTTTCTCAAAACTGTAATGGTTTCTACATACAATATTTCATCGTTGGAGCAATGTATATTTATAGCCTGTGGAGTCTAACGATAGGAATGTATTACTGTGACTTGTCCAACATCCTATAAAAAGAAAAAGAAAAGAAAACATCAAGCATGCTCTTCGTGTTTCAATGGCAATTTATCGTGTAATACGTCAAGCTTTGTGTGTGTTACTGCGCCTACCACTATCAGATATGAACTCTTTTGATTATTTCGCTTTGTGTTTGCTTATTTTGTGTTATGTTTTTATTATCCTGGAAGAATATGTCTCTCTGTGTAAACTGCATTGTCTAAATTGGAAAACGTAATATCTGTAACCATACAATTAATATGCGAGGGAGAATAGAAACGGTTCATGCATCAACAGGTAGCAGTTGAAGTGGAAATTATTTACGTTAACGAATATGAGTTGTTTGTTGACTGTGTGGTGGTGAAACAAGAAGCTGAAACAGTTGCTGGCTAGAATGTTTTTGTTTGGGACGATTTTCAGTAGAGTGTGAATATATTTGAGTTTATCTGGTAAAGTATTAATCATTCACTCTGTATATGAGAGATGCGACATGTAAAAAGGTAATTGCGAAATGTTCTATGGCATGTGAGACCATCAAATATTACGAATATTACGCATCAAGTGAGAGGTACTGCAGCTAGTTTCATCATTAAGGAAGCTGTGAATACTTCAATTAATGCGTGTGCTGTTGTCTTGAAAGTAAAAATTATCATTTCAAGAGGGCAACTGCGGCTGCCGTTCTAAATACCGCTTACTATACTGGAATACTGCTTAAGAGCCACCAATGTGGGAGAATGTCGTTGTATTTTCTACAGATAAGTTTTGCTAAACGTTCTGCTGGGTAGGGAAATTTGTCGTCTCCAGTTCCCCTTAAATCTATTTGATGAATAGAGTTTGCTTCGTTTATCGAGTATTAGAGTACGTACTCTCATTCTTGCCACAAATATTATACTTTTTACAGTCCCCAAATTTTCTAAACTACAATTCTTGTATCGGTCCACTGCTAAGCACGGAAACGCCGATGTGTTGTCCCGTTTGCCTGTTGCTGAGGATAGAGCATTCGATTCCTCCGAACTTGATGGCATGTTAATTGATTCGGAAACCGATGACGTGGTCGAAAGGTTTCCGATTGATTTTCGTCGTGTAGCTACAGCCACAACTGCCCTTGCTACCGTTCTGCGTTTTGTTGCTACGCAATGGCCCTTGTCAAAGTCACGGATTGGGTATCCGATTTTTCGACGATTTTTTGCTCACAAGGAGAGACTTTTTGTTCGACGTGGTGTTTTGCTGTTGCGTTCTGATAATGATCAGTCCAGGGTCGTGGTCCCACGTTCGTTACAGTCCTCTGTCTTAAAGCTTCTCCACCAAGGACATTGGGGTATAGTGAGAACGAAACAACTTGCTCGTCAGCACTGTACTTGGTTCGGAATCGATGCCGCGATCACGAATATGTGCTCTTCTTGCATGGTGTGTGCCGAACAAATCAGCACCACCACGGAAATTCTTTGCATGGCTAAAAGCCACTTTCCCTTGGCAACGCTTACACACCGATTTTGCTGATCCATTCTGGAATGCTCGATGGTTGGTTGTGATGGATTCATTCAGTAATTTTACTTTTGTCGTCCGACTGTCTTTCACGACATCATCTGCCACCACCCAAGCGTTATCTGCTATCTTTTGCATTGAAGGTCTTCCACAGACTATTGTTTCCGGCAATGGTCCACAGTTCATGTCCGCAGAATTTCGGTCATTCTGCAAGGCCAATGGTATTCAACATCTGACGTCCGCGCCGTTTTCGCCACAGTCAAACGGTGCCCCTGAACGATTGGTCAGGACTTTCAAGTCACAGATGTTGAAGTTGAAAGAGTCTCATTCTCGGGAGGACGCGTTATTGCCCTTTTTGTTCTCGTATCGCTCTCAGCCCCGAGGTGGTCGCTCGCCGGCTGAGTTGCTCCACGGTCGCCATCATCGAACCTTGATGTCTTTGCTACATCCGCCACATCAGGTTACTGTGCAGCGGCAGACACCTGATTTTGCCCCAGGCGACGTTGTCTACTACCGCCACTATCGAGGTTCACGGCGTTGGCTCGATGGGAGCATTCTTCGCTACTTCGGACGCGCTTTGTATGTGGTTTTGGGGGCGTCTGGTGAGGTGCGCCGGCATCTCAATCAGCTGCGCCTCTGTCGTCGCACGGGATCTGCCGCTCACCGTCTGCTTTCAGCGACGGTGCCGTCCGGTCAGCGCCCCGGGGACCCATATACTGGCTCGCCTCAGTCACAGGTGTTACCGACGCTGCCTTCTATTTTGCCCCATAGCGACGCGCCACCGCCGCCGCCGCCTGTTCTCCCACCGGCGACGCCCGCAGTGGACGCGTCGCTGCAGCGGCCGGGCGCCCCCCTGGGTCACGCGCCGCCGATCGCTCCCCGTGACCAGTTGTCCTCCGACATGGAACTCAAGAAAATGGCTCTGAGCACTATGGGACTCAACTGCTGAGGTCATTAGTCCCCTAGAACTTAGAACTAGTTAAACCTAACTAGCCTAAGGACATCACAAACATCCATGCCTGAGGCAGGATTCGAACCTGCGACCGTAGCGATCTTGCGGTTCCAGACTGCAGCGCCTTTAACCGCACGGCCACTTCGGCCGGCCCCGACATGGAACTCTTGACCGCTCCGGACCATACGTCGTCCTGGACCGTCGGGTGCCCCTGCCCCATGGAGATAGACCCTTCGGTCCCTCCTGTCTCTCTACAGGCGCATGCACTGCATGTTGGCCTGCACCCTGGAGTAGGTTTTCAGGCGTTTCCTAGCTCCCCGCGGTCCGAATGGCAGGGTGCGGGTGGCACAGCCTCGCCTGTTGTTAGGCTCCCCACCTCGTCGCATACGTCAACATGGGGTCCTCCCCACGGCGGGCGGAAGCCTTATACCACAACCGTACGCCGATTTGCTGGGGAGGAATGAGGTGTCACCGCCAGACACCACACTTGATGGGTGGTAGCCTTTAAATCGGCCGCGGCCCGTTAGTATACGTCGGACCCGCGTGTCGCCACTATCAGTGATTGCAGACCGAGCACCGCCACACGGCAGGTCTAGTCTGAGAGACTCCCTAGCACTCGCCCCAGTTGTACAGCCGACTTTGCTAGCGATGGTTCACTGTCTACAGACGCTTTCATTTGCAGAGACGACAGTTTAGCATAGCTCAAATGGTTCAAATGGCTCTGAGCAATATGCGACTTAACTTCTGAGGTCATCAGTCGCCTAGAACTTAGAACTAATTGAACCTAACTAACCTAAGGACATCACACACATCCATGCACGAGGTAGGATTCGAACCTGCGACGGTAGCGGTCACGCGGTTCCAGACTGAAGCGTCTAGAACCGCACGGCCACACCGGCCGGCTTTAGCATAGCCTTCAGCTACGTCATTTGATACGACCTAGCAAGGCACCATATTCAGTTACTATAATTACTATCTTTAAGAATGTATTCTGAACAGATAATATTGTCAATCGTGTACCGTCAAGATCGACGTTCATCATTAATGGATTAAAGTTAAGTATCAAACTAATTATGTCCGCTTTCTGAATACTCATTCCTTGTCATGTTCCAGACCAATGTCAGTATAGTTCTTCCCTCCTCACGCCAGCTTGCGTGAGCTAAAACGCGTGCATTTCGGCCTCCACTCGTAACACGGTGTTGGCTCTTCTGCTAACACAAAAACAGTATTTACTACAGTACTACAACCGTGTGCAAAACTTAAGGATGAAAGTAACGTTCACATCATCTGTAATTACCAAGTATTATACCTCGATGAAACTTGGACCGTACATAGGAAGAACTGCTACAAAACAGAACAGAAGATATCAGAGAGTGAAATACGAAGTGAGACAAACGGAAATGACACATTTACTACCACGGTAATTACTCTGAAATCTCCGCAAGTGATGATTGTCCTATATAAGGCAGAACATGTGTGATCTCACTGGACGGCAAGTGCTTCTTATTGCCAATGAGGGCAAGTGCGGCATTGTCGAATATGTTGTTTTGGTGGTGCAGGTGTTACAGTGAGGGCTGGCGTAATGTTGGAAAGGCGTACTAACCTCCAGATCTTTGAATGCAGTACGCTCACCAGTTAGGGTTGTTAGGGGTCCTGCACTCCACAGCCATGTTCCCCTTTCCAGGGGTGCATTCGGCCGTTACTTCATTTTCATGGATGACTATGATATGATCAAGGGGCTCTGATGGCCGGGAGGCCCCATTCGGGGAAGTTCAGTCGCCGCGTTACAAGTCTTATTTCAAGCGACGCCAGATTAGGCGACTTGCTTGTCGGTGGTGATGAAATGATGATGAGGATAACACAACACCCAGTCCTCTGGTGAAAAAAATCTCCAACCCAGTCAGGGATCGAACCCAGACCTGCTGCGTGGTACGTAAACACGTTACCACTCAGGTAAGCAGGGGGGAATGGATGACAATGAACGACTGCATCGAACTGTGCAGGTGGGGGAGCTCTTGGAACAAGATGACATTCAACGAATGGAGTGACCGGCCCGTGTTGGATGCATTGGGAAGAGGAGGGTACAGAAGCCGTGCAGAGTACCGTGGCCAGTAGATGTGTAGACTGCAGAACACGCGTAGGAGCAGCAGTAGGGATGAGGGCGGAGGGCAGGTGCTCTAGGGGAAATGCCTAGGGCTGGGAGCGAAGTGCCTTTCTAAACTGAAGCCTGCAATCGTACTTGCGTGGTGAGCATTCATAAAGATCTCTCACTTCTGCTTTGGTTAGCATCTAAAAATAATTCCGTGAAAATGTAGCGATTTGTTAGCATCTAAAAATAAATTTAGTGAAAATGTAGCGATTTATTTTCGCCTGATTTGTTAACCATTTGTAGCTTTCAAGGAAGTGCCATGAGTGACAAATTTTGGGTAAAACGTACACTTTTCTCTTGTTACCATATTAAAATTTGCTTCTTTTGCCAAAAAACATCGGTGTATACTCAGTCTGACCTCACTAACATGTTGCGCAGAAGCAATTGCGCGAAAATTCTGAAACAGTGGTTTATTACGTTTATTAAGTGAGGAAAAGAAAGGTCGTTATCTTTTGAAGAAGTACATCCTAGGCACAAAATAAATGTGTAACGTTTTCACTAATGTTGTTCCAAAACCCATAGCATTTCTCGTTTCACCAGCTATCGATTTTCCTTCAAAATTACAGTCTTTCATCGAAAAGTACGTAGTTAGTGGAATAACACGGTAGATAATAAAGTTTCCCGTAATAACTAAATGGAAAAACAAACTCCTCTTTGCGTGCTATCGTTTGCCAAAGTCTCATTTTGATATCTCAAACCGTTTATGAATTATGAGGATGAATATTGTGGGTACTTTATTTTGGCTTTATCGCTGGAGCGACGCGATCGCAAATGAGTGTCAAATCAGTTTTCTCGAGACTGGTGACAGACAGAAAACTCTATCCAAGTCTAAAGAAAAATTCACTGTGTTAGCTAAATTTCAAACGTAGCAACATATTATGTAACATGCACCAAACGCAACATCGTAGCGATTCCTTTTTTCCACTGAAAACTTTTCCGAATTTCGCGCAGCGTCTTACTTTCACATAAATTTCACTATACTACAATGATCACTAATGAAATGATGGGTTCATTATTAACGAACCTGACACAAAAAGCTACAAATAAAACAAAAATGAAATATTTTTACCGAATAGTTTCTGTAAAAGCATTTGAGAGAGATTACAGGGCGTGCGCCTCGATTCTGTCATCGTCGACTCGCTGAAAAAGTGGCAAACAGTTTCCGGTCTTCCATTTCGAACAAACGAATGAACTTGCCCAACGCTTTGGACGAAAAGAGGTCACTGCGCATCGGCCACATACCCTGCGCTAACGACCCTCCAGCACTTGTCAACCACGCTGGTGAAAGAATAGAAGTCCCTACCAAAAGACCAAAAGAACAAGCAACCAACCTGGTGGGCAGCGTGGTAGCACATTGCAGAGCATGCAGTGTTGTCTATAGCGATCACACGGTCTGAAAAGAACTACGTTCTACCTTTTGTAGCGTGCAGAGGCCATCATGAACCGTGATGACTTCAGTATAACTATTATCTTTGAGTAAAAATGCCATTTATGCTCCTCTGTTTGTCTATTTCTTTCACCTACCTTCTGTACTTTACTGCAGCACTTCATTCCATGTATGGTCCATGTTTCATCGACCTATTTTACTTGGCAGTGACAAATTACGCGAAAGTTACTTTCATTCTTTAAGTTTGGCGTACGAGGATAGGTCTAGTAATGAATTAGTTCTGCAGTTGAGTACTGTGGCATAAACTTATTAAACTCTCTGCATTATTTGTAAATCAGAGACTGGTTTTGAGCACGGGATTGATTCAGGTGGTAAACACTTTGTTCTTCATAACCTAAATTTTCACACAGTGAAAGTGAGCTGTGTTTGAAAATGACAGACATTTTTGGCTTGCCATAAAATTGTTTTAGGGTTGGTTGGTTTGGGGGAAGAGACCAAACAGCAAGGTCATCAGGCTCATCGGATTAGGGAAGGACAGGGAAGGAAGTCGACCGTGCCCTTTCAGAGGAACCATCCCGGCATTTGCCTGGAGCGATTTAGGAAAATCACGGAAAACCTAAGTTAGGATGGCCGGACGCGGGATTGAACCGTCGTCCTCCCGAATGCGAGTCCAGTGTTAAAATTGTTTTACTATATGTCTATTTTCAAATGAAGATTTGTACTCACAGTTATATGCTTTGTTTGTGTCATTCAATGTTTCGCTCTGGGTTTCCGCCTTTGAAATTATCCCCAATTTTACTAACATATACAGGAAGCCAAAACCAACTCGTATTTGCAGCGCCATAACTGTTTTGTAACTATGGCTTTCATGACTCAGTCCCGAAAAGGCTGATACCAATTCGCAGTTACTTAATAGGTTTTGAGAACTTACTGTATCTTAGTCACCCAATTCTTTTTCTATTTTTTATTTTAATTTTATCATTATGATTGTTTTGTTTACTCTTGACGCGTTTTTCAGTACAGCATCTTCAGATCTTAATGGATACAAGTCACCATTAAACATCCTTACTTCTGTTTTGACAAATTAGATATTGTGTGTCCATTAACATGTGAAGACTGTGCATAGCGAAATAGAACAGGGGAAAGAGTTAAACAACTTTGGCGACTAAGACATGGGTAAATTATTTCTGCCAAATATGTCAGAGACTCACTGAGGGATTTGATGTCCTAAGTTATGATATAATTGGTCTCGTAGGCAACATCTTTCATGAACCAGTTCCCCAAAGCTTGAAAAAAAGAAAAAAGAAATGCGACCCATCGCGAAGGAATTACCCGAATGGGACAGAATTCAGTAGATGTGATGTCAGTATACAGACAAACACACTATTACAATTTCGGAAAGACTGAATGATTTGTTCAAGAGAAAGAGCTTCACAAATGAAACAACTCACTAACGCTTTGGTCCACCTCTGGCCCTTATGCAAGCAGTTATCCGGCGAGGCACTGATTAATAAAGTTGTTGGATGCCTCCTAAGGAATATCGTGTCAAAGTCTATCCAATTAGCGCGTTAGACAGTCGAAATTCTCGACTAGGGAAAAATCCGGCCACATTGCTCGCCTAGGTAGGGTTTTGCATGCGCGAAGACAAGCAGTAGAGATCATTGTGTGCGGCGGGCATTATCTTGTTGAAATGTAAGCCCTGGATAACTTCCCATGAGAGACAACAAAACGGTGTATAGAATATCGCCGACGTACCGCTTTGCTGCAAGGGAGTAGCAGATGACAACGAAAGGCGTCTTGCTACGAAAATAAAAGGCAACCCCAAACCACAATGCCTGGTTCTTGTGCCAGATGGCTGGCGATAGGTTGGTATCCAGCTGCTGCCTTGGGCGCCTCCAGACACGTTTTCTGCGTGGAATGTCATTGACTGAAGTAGAATTGTCTTCAGTGATGTGTCCCGCTTCGAACTGAGCCCCGATATATTTTATCGATCTTGAGGCAGCGCACATTACGTACATAAACGTAGGCGACCTAGACGAATTTCGTAACAAAACCCATTATATCCGACGTAAAAAAGGTTTCTGTTCTATTACTTGCCTTGTGGAAATGAATAAATGCAAATCGCAAATCTCGAAGTTTCTGTAATCCCGCCGGCCGGTGTGGCCAAGCGGTTCTAGGCGGTACAGTCTGGAACCGCGCGATCGCTACGGTCGCAGGTTCGAATCCTGCCTCGGGCATGGATGTTTGTGATGTCCTTAGATTAGTTAGATTAAGTAGTTCTATGTTCTAGGGGACTGATGATCTCAGCTGTTAAGTACCATAGTGCTCAGAGCATTTTGAACATTTTTTTCTCAGATCTAGGGGACAGATGACCGCAGTAGTTAAGTCCCATAGTGCTCAGAGCCATTTGAACCATTTTTTTCGGTAATCCGCTGTAGCGTTTGTCATCAAACGTGCTAGGACATTTGAACTTTGAGCGTCCTAAAACTCGGAGCGTTCAATACTTTGTCAAGTGTTAATGCTCGTCGTCATAATAATGAACATTTGTTACGGCAGTTATATGCACATTGTTTTGCGCAGTTCTGGACCGATTTAGTACCCGTTGCTTCCGGCGATTATTGTATGTCTTGCACGATTTCATTACACTTTTTCTTTGCCTCAGAGTAAAAGGCAAAATTCGCTATAAAATTCTTTTGGTAGTCATCGGAACCGACCAATTTATGCCCTGGTACCATTCGAAGTAAATATTATCCCTACTTATTTAGGTCAGTAGATTTATATTACGCTCTTTCGTAATTTGGAGCATTATCTCTAGGTTGTTTAATCAGTTCCCAGTTAGTGTAAGAACTACACATTCCATAAAATTTAAAGCGGCGTGGGAAAATGATGAAGTACACTATTTAAAGATCTTGTTCTTAAGTGTTGTGTCTCACAAATGTCTCCTTCATCACTCGGATAAATGCCTATCTATAACACAGTTTAAACTCTTGATCGTGGTGGTGATTGGTTTTTTTCACTGTTGTTATATCTCAGTTCGTCCATGGCCCAGATTTGAAAACTATTCTGAATGTTTCTTTGTAAACCTGATCAGTTCGGCAATAATGCAGTTCATCTTATCAGTATTGTATTGTATGGAACTGGGGACCTATAAACGACGGAGATGCTCCATTTCAGCCGTAGCCCTCAGTGGTTCACAACCCCACAACAGGCTACAGCAGTCCACTCACCCCACGGCCGCCCCACACCGAACCCAGGATCATTTTCGGTTCGGCTCTAGTCCCTCCCCACCCCCCACCCCTCCCCCCCACCCCCAAAGGAACGTCTCACACCAGACGAGCGTAACCCTAATGTTTGCGTGGTAGAGTAATTATGATGTACGCGTACGTGGAGAAAGTGTTTTCGCAGCAATCGCCGAAAACTTGGAAATTTGTGGTAAGGACTATGGGACGAAACTGCTGAGATCATCGGTCTCTAGGCTTACGTACTACTTTTATCTAACTTAAACTAGGAACAACACACACACCCATGCCCAAGGGAGGACTCGAAACTCCGACGGGTGGAGCCGCACGAACCGTGACAAGGTGCCAATCGCCGACATAGTGTCACTTAGGCGGAATAAGGGGATCCAGCCCGCATTCGCCAAGGCAGATGGAAAACCGCCTTATAAATCATCCACAGACTGGCCGGCACACCGGACCACGACACTAATCCGGCGGGCGCATTCGTGCCGGGGACCAGCACGCCTTCCCGCCCGGAAAGCAGTGTGTTAGACTGCACGGCTAAGTACTGCTTGGGCAATCCGCCTTGTTCAACTGTCGCAATGAGAGGTTGTGGGATGCTCTCGACAGTTTTTACATTATTTCACGCAGCTGATTAGTCAGTGCGAGACGTCGCCACCTCATCCGCACGAGGTTTATGCTGTTTTCGTACCGTTTTTGCACATGGGGGTGATCGTGGTGCTTTTTTGGGATCTTCATGTGTTTCCCTCGACGACCGATGAAGGCTCTGGCAGTGCTGAATCGATTTATCCGCGTTACTTTAGCCGGGTACGTTGATTGTCCCATATTTTGTTGTGTTCACGTTCCTGCATTATTGGTTATTACCAGGGTGTGGCTGTAATGACCGGCTTTTTGCGTGAAAGTGCATCATGTCTCTGTACATCGCTACCTGTCGTACATAATGTTCGTCTTCTGTCACTCTAAAGACAAGGCAGCATACGCTCGTGGAGACTCATGCACATTCCACATTAAAAGAGGTATAATCTATTTCAATTAGGAAACTGTAGGAAAACCTACATGCTTCGCTACAGGATTCAATTTGGAATTTCAAACGGAAGGTAATAAATTTTAATCATTTGTAAGCAAAGTACAGTATGGGTAGCTGTAACACTATAATTTTTGCCAGAATCACTCCAGAATTTACTGCTCCGTTGAACTCTGCCACCACGAGACCACAAATCAAATATGTCATAAATTCAAAATAGCTAATATTGGCCAGGCTATTTGAAGCCGATTGCTTCATCTTCTCTCAGCAGAATTTTCTGAGCCAGATATCTGGCCAAATGGGAACCCAAAATGAAGTGTACAGCGTTTTACTGGAGCAGTTACTGGTTGTAGTACTTACTTGTACCACGTAAAAATATCCGTAAGAAAATTACTTTGCATGAAATTCTACTGTTCTAAAAACTACAACGAACGATTTCTGTCTGTAGCATCCGAAACTATATGTTCAAACTAGAACAAATATCTACAGACGAATGAATGTCATCAGTAGTAGCATAAATATGAGCATCCTGGAACACGTTTGTGACGTCATGTTACAATGGACCTACTTAATATGCCCTGTTGTTTGGGAAAGGCTGCCAGTCCCAAGTAAATGAAAATCCGGAAAAATGCAAATACGGTTATAATCCAATCATTATCGCGACACTGCTTCGGCACGGTAACGATGGAAAGAAAAGGTAAAAGTAAAAAATAGTAAGTGAAATTCGGAACCAAAAACCTGGGTCTGTTATAATTTTAAATAGAAAATCACTTAAAAAGTGTTATTAGTTCACTGTGAGATCAATAATTACTAAATGGTTATTAATTGTTTATAAACTGTAATTGCGAACTAATCGTTGGAGTGCAACCACGTAAGAGAGGAACCAAAGGGACTGGATTGAGCTCAGATGTAAAAACACTGTTAATACCGTGGAAAAAAGTCATCAGAAAACCAGCAGAATAGTATATGCACGTAAAAGTTAACTGTGTGCATGACAGTTTGCGTAATGAATAGCTTAGTCACTGACTTTAATGCTGTTAACGATTTAAAAATTTAACCCATCATAAGTACTTGTTTTCTATTATAGCAAGTTATTTCTGGAAAGTTCACTAGAATTTATTTAGCGAAAAATAAGTGATTTTACACTATACTGTTACATAATTTCCAATGCACACAAAAAGCGTAAAAGGTATTATACTGAAGTAATATTTTGCCAGTATTCATATAGTGTAAATTATGCTTTCACTCTTTTACTGTTAGCCATTATTCATTAACTAGTTGTTCTACCAAGCAACGAAGTTCACTGCTGTTAAATGGCAGTTTTGGATACTTCTCAGGTTTGTAAATTGCACTTCTTGACCTTAGTTACTGATATTGAATAAGCTCATTAGTTCCAAAATTTTCCTATACTTTCACTGGTGATATTCTCGGAATCAGTAATAGGATACAATAGGACCCTCTTAGGTAAATGATTGAGGTAGAGCTCATTCACATTACAACAATTGCTGCACTAAACACTTTTCTATTCAATTACGAAAAACCGTTACGCTGACTAACCTTGTAAAATCTAACGACGAAACTGGTTTGGTCTTGTATTGTTGAGTAGCTGCAGGTGCGATATTAGGCATTATTTGTCGACAATGTATGGCTACAGTCTCCTCTTTATCTCTGCTCCATATAACAAGTTTGGGTACACAGTCTTCTTCTTGATTATTAATTACTCTTGATGAAAATGTACTGTGCCCATTTACAACCACATAATATACCTTGTCATACATTAAAAATCATGCAGTTTATTCCTTACGCCCCCGCTCACCGCGTCTTCACTTTATCACTTATTGCAAGAAACTGCTCTCTGCTGACTACTTCTGCCCGACTCTGCACGTACGCGTCCAGCGGCAATACTCCCTACTTAAGACGTAGTCTTTGGCTGTAAACGACAGCAAACTCCCCTGGCTGGGCCAGCGTTTCTACTAAATCATAACTACAACATTCTTTTTTAATTAGTTCGTTTGAATTAGTTCTCTGACAGTTAATCACTTGATAATATTTAATAAAATAATAAAAGGTACATCTGAAAGAATTTACATCACAGTTACATTAGGGTCACAGATTTAACTATGCGAAAATTTATAATTAGTTCATTTGAATTAGTTCTTTGACATTTAAATACGTAATAATATTAATAAACAATGAAAGGTACATAAAATAATAAAAGAAATTACATCACAATTACATTGTGATCGCAGAATTAACTATGTGGAAATTTGTTAGGCACTGTGTTGCTGTGTTACACATGCACAACGTTCGTCGATCTATATTTTCAAATATAGACTCAAAGAAACGTCCAAACAAGCAACAACCACAGACTACAATTGTTTACTTTTTAACAGAACGAAATCAGAAAGTCTAGATAACTGATTTGCAATGTGTTTGACACAATTATCATGAAATACCCAAGTGGAATTTGTTCGTAGATTATGTAGTACCTAATACGAAATATAATTTCACATACAGGTGTGTATACAAAGGTAACATTATTGAGTTATTTCTTAGATTAGCATTCTGTTGAAAATCAGAGTGTGTAATAGCACCTAGTTGAAAGCAATGTCTGTTTTGTATCAAAGTTGCCTTCATTAGTTAATTTACCATTAGTCTAATTGAATCCTTAAACTTATTCACACAACATTGACATCATCCGCGTCAATATAAAAATTTATAATCACCGTTTACATTTCCGAGATTAGGTGGATCACATGTATATTACATACTCTTTTCATAATTACTTTCCCATAAATTTCATTTTCCTGAAAAACAAGACTACCTGGCGCTCTTCCGCCACAGCATTTACCTTTGTGCCTGCATTTATCCATGTCCATAGGCACACCTTTTTATATCTACTTTCTTTAATTTATCAGTTCGTTTTGCAAGAATACAACTACTATTTTGTGCTCTAACGAATGTCCATCTATTTCAGTTTCACTTGCAACTTAAATGAAAAGTCTGAGTTCGTTTGAGGCCAATAATTACATATACGATACATCTAAATCTAACTGCTATACATTTAATATTCTTGTTTACGAGTTACAAAATAAAAACAAATATTTTGATATCATAAGCATTGCTTCTAGTATTTCAGTATAACATTAGCATTACTGATTATTGCTGAAGAAGCAAGAATATTTTACTAGTTAATTCTTTATGATTAATTACCGGCAATATGAGTATCAATTATTTCTGTCGTAAAATACCTACTCATTTCGCACATGTAACATGTAACGCCACGAGTACGTCACACTGTGTATGAATTGTTCCATTTCATTTCGTAGAAGCTATTTCGTTATTCCCTGTCATAACTTAAAAATGCAGTTAGTTGCATGACTGTTGTAAAAACCTGTATAAAGCAAGCAATGAGATGACGTTGCACTGAAGGCGCATATGCCATGTAACGGCAACAGGGTAAAGCGAGGCCGCTAAGGTGCAGCCACCAGCCTGTGAAGTATGCCACGAATAATCTGTATCAGTTTTAAATGTATTGCTGTAAATAATGTTTTTTGTATTAATCTCTATATGTCGTTTGTATATCTTAGTTTTAAAAGTATTGTGAACCTTTGTCATTAAACCTGTAACGATTCATGGCTTAAGACTTAAGTTAAAATCTAAAGAGGCTTCCCCGCAGAAAGATAAGGCAAGAGAAACGTGGCGATAAAAAGTTCCAGGTTGACTTTGATAGTCGGAAGGGTTGTGAAGTTGCGTGTGATGCGATGCCCATGTACTGTATTGTGTGGTTGATAAAGTGAGTACAATCATCGTTAAAAGGCCTCGGATGGACGGGAAATTATTGCCACACATGTTTCTACAGTACTAAGCAGCTATTTGTCAACCAAATAGAAGTGTCAAGGTTATTACGAGGGCCAGTGGTAAGTCGCTGTTTCCTGTGAAGGAGGTAGACATTATCTTGCAGCATTACCCACCGTACTGGCCCATTATTATGATGGGAATTACGACTATGAAGCCGCTGTGTAAAATCTGCAAAACCATCCATCGGTAGCAAAATCTTGACAGAGGCTGCAATACGTTGCTCAACACCACGAATGGACTGATGTATTTATTTCTGTCGTGAAGTTCAGTTTATTCTGTTTTTCGTAGGGATGGACAGATTGTAAAAGTCATGATTCGTCGTCCTCTTGTATGAGTTAATACAAGATAAGTAATCAAAAGCAACAAGCTTTATTACAGTTTTGTTATTTCAGTAGATGTTTAGTGTGTCCTTCTCACATACTGTGATATTTGTTCAAATGTTCAAATGTGAGTGAAATCTTATGGGACTCAACTGCTAAGGTCGTCAGTCCCTATACTGTGATATTTAATCAGCAACATTTTCAGATCATATGTTGGAAACACATACGCCTACATAAAGTGCTTAAAATGATTATTGCCACATGAAACAAAGCATCAGATGGTGCACAAAGTACCAGTAGTTTTATTAAATTGATAAGCGTGATAAAAGCAGTTGCATAAGAAGACAACAAAAGGTATTGTGGACATTTTCATTACTACACAAAAGATTGTTAGTGTGGTGTTCAGAACATACGATTTTAATTCTTTAATGACGTGTGACAAACTTAATTTAATTTTCAACAAAATTGTAGGAAAGTATTATTGTTACGTTAAATTGAAGTACTCTCAGTTCAAAATTCTTCACGTTGAAAATTATCAGGAAACATCAGTGTAAACATTCATTTTCAGTTAGTGGTCAATTCCGTGTAAAGATAATGTTAAAGAAAACTGTTTATTAGTTACAAAAGTTGCAAATAACACCACCACAGTCGCCATGCATCTTCAATGCTTTGCCGGATCTTTCGCTCAATAGTTCAGTATTATTTTACATCAACGCGTCTCAAGTTTAAAATAGACTTAATCTCTACTGATGAAAGTGTCTTTTGCTGCGGCAGTGAAAGTAACAGAAATGTAAGATCCACATCGTCTATATGCAGTGTATGTCGGAATTTCAAAGTGTCTATGACACATTGTGCGCTCTCCTCCGTTTTGTTTGCTTGTCAAGTTGCTATATCGGTTTGAATTATTCAGAATTAAAGATTATCAGCTAAGAGCTTAGCTCTTCATTGCTTAGAGCGATTAGTGAAATCAGCACTGAGCCAGGATCATTTATACGCAAAAATTGATCCACGTAATGCATAATGATAGAACAGGGTGGCGCATCGCAAGCATTCTGAAAGGTTACTTGATGGGTGGTATGCTGAGATGTGAATAATCTCTACACCTTGTTCATTCAAACTTTCATTTTCAATTTTGGATATGAAATGAGGTCCATTATCCGGATACATTGCTTTTGGTTTCTTTATTTTTACGAAATAACCGTATACCACCATAATAAATACTACTTTAGTTGTGGCCTTGCATAAAGCACACAGGTTCACAAATATTGACAAGTTATCGAACATGACCAAAATATATGTAAAATTAACAGTTGTCTTGGGTAATGAAATAAGATGTGTTGCCTGGCTTTAATTACCTTTAGGCTTAATGCTTGCATGGGAGTACTGTAACGTCCCTTCGGATCTTCGGTCTCGGCTAACGCTCAGCGGTAGAGCAATGAGATCGTTATTTCTTATGTATTGGTATCGACGTTACACACACAAAAAAAAAAAAAAAAACTCGAGACTTGAGATATTTACTTCACCAAAAGTCGTAATTATATCGTTTATAGTCGATGGTTTTTCTTCCTACTTAAATATTAATGGTAAGTTCAAATGAGATCCAGTGACACCTAATTCCCTATAGACTGGTTGTAACGTCAGATCTATAATCAGTCGTAACAATGTTATTAATTCCTAACATCAAGGAATTTCTATATAAACGCCGAGAACTTCAGTCAAATAATATCACCGCACTTTATCTCTATAAATAATATTGTAATACTTGAATTATAAATGCATGAATTGACACGATATGCTGGTTTATTACAATATTAGTCACTTCCGAACAGAGCCGTGAGGAAGAAGCTTTCCCACGTGTTGGGGGGGGGGGGGGGGGGGGAGGGAATTATAAATTATATGCTTCGTAACTATCGCCAAGGTCCATAGTCCATTAGTTGTTGTTGTTTTTGTTGTGATCTTCAGTCCTGAGACTGGTTTGATGCAGCTCTCCATGCTACTTTATCCTGTGCAAGCTTCTTCATCTCCCAGTACTTACTGCAACCTACATCCTTCTGAATCTTTTTAGTCTATTCATCTCTTGGTCTCCCTCTACGATTTTTACCATCCACGCTGCCCACCAGTACTAAATTGGTGACCCCTTGATGCCTCAGAATATGTCCTACCAACCGATCCCTTCTTCTTGTCTAGTTGTGCCACAAACTCCTCTTCTCCCCAATTCTATTCAATACCTCCTCATTAGATATATGAGCTACCCATCTAATCTTCAGCATTCTTCTGTAGCACCACATTTCGAAAGCTTCTATTCTCTTCTTGTCTAAACTATTTATTGTCCATGTTTCACTTCCATACATGGCTACATTCCATACAAATACTTTCAGAAATGACTTCCCGACACTTAAATCAATACTCGATGTTAACAAATTTCTCTTCTTCAGAAGCGCTTTCCTTGCCATTGCCAATCTACATTTTATATCCTCTCTACTTCAACCATCATCAGTTATTTTGCTCCCCAAATAGCAAAACTCCTTTACTACTTTAAGTGTCTCATTTCCTAATCTAATTCCCTCAGCATCACCCGACTTAATTCGACTACATTCCGTTATCCTCGTTTTGCTTTTGTTGATGTTCATCTTATACCCTCCTTTCAAGACACTGTCCATTCCGTTCAACTGCTCTTCCAAGTCCTTTGCTGTTCTGACATAATTCCAATGTCATCGGCGAACCTCAAAGTTTATATTTCTTCTCCATGGATTTTGATACCCACTCCCAACTTTTATTTTGTTTCCTTTACCGCTTGCTGAATATACAGATTAAACAGCATCCTACCTGCCCAACTACTGCTTCCCTTTCATGTCCCTCGACTCTTATAACTGCCACCTGATTTCTGTACAAATTGTAAATAGCCTTTCACTCCCTGTATTTTACCCGTAACACCTTCAGAATTTGAAAGGGAATATTGCAATCAACACTGTCAAAAGCTTTCTCTAAATCTACAAATGCTAGAATCGTAGGTTTGCCTTTCCTTACTCTTTCTTCTAAGATAAGTCGTAGGGTCAGTATTGCCTTACGTGTTCCAACATTTCTACGGAATAAAAACCGATCTTCATCGAGGTTGGCTTCTACCAGTTTTTCCAGTCGTCCGTAAAGAATTCACGTTAGTATTTTGCAGCTATGAGTTATTAAACTGATAGTTCGGTAATTTTCACATCTGTCAACACCTGCTATCATTGGGATTGAATTTATTGTATTCTTCTTGAAGTCTGAGGGAATTTCGCCTGTCTCATACATCTTGCCCACCGGATGGTAGAGTTTTGTCAGGACTGGCTCTCCCAAGGCTCTCAGTAGTTCTAATGGAATGTTGTCTACTCCGGGAGCCTTGTTTCGATTCAGGTCTTTCAATGCTATGTCAAACTCTTCACGCAGTATCATATCTCCCATTTCATCTTCATCTACATCCTCTTCCATTTCCATAATATTGCCCTCAACAACATCGCGCCTATAAAGACCCCTATATATCCCTTCCACCTTTCTGCTTTCCCTTTTTTTGCTTAGAACTGGGTTTCCATCTGAGCTCTTGATATTCATGCAAGTGGTTCTCTTTTCTCTAATGGTCTCTTTAATTTTCCTGTATGGAGTATCTATCTTACCCCTAGTGAGATAAGCCTCTACATCCTTACATTTGTCCTCTAGCCATCCCTGCTTAGCCATTTTGCACTTCTTGTCGATCTCATTTTTGAGACGTTTCTATTCTTTTTTGCCTGCTTCTTTTACTGCATTTTTGCATTTTCTCTTTTCATCAATTAAATTCAGTATCTCTTCTGTTACCCAAGGATTTCTACTAGCCCTCGTCTTTTTACCTTCTTGATCCTTTGCAGCCTTCGCTATTTCATTCCTCAAAGCTACCCATTCTTTTTCTACTGTATTTCTTTCCCCCATTCCTGTCAATTGTTCCCTTATGCTCTCCCTGAAACTCTGTGTAACCTCTGGTTTAGTCAGTTTAACCAGGTCCCATCTGCTTAAATTCCCATTTTTTTGCAGTTTCTTCAGTTTTACTCTACAGTTCATAACCAATAGATTGTGGTCAGAGTCCACACCTGCACCTGGAAATGACTTGCAATTTAAAATCTGGTTCCTAAATCTCTGTCTTAACATTGTATAATCTATCTGTTACCTTTTAGTATCTCTAGGGTTCTTCCATGTATACAACCTTCTTTCGTGATTCTTGAACCAAGTGTTTGCTATGGTTAAGTTAAGCTCTGTGCAAAATTCTACCAGGCGGCTTCCTCTTTCATTTCTTAGCCCCAATACATATTCACCTACTACGTTTCCTTCTCTTCCTTTTCCTATTGTCGAACTCCAGTCACCCATGACTATTAAATTTTCGTCTCCCTTCACTACCTGATAGTTTCTTTTATCTCGTCATACATTTCATCAATTTTTCCATCATCTGCTGAGCTAGTTGGCATATAAATTTGTACTACTGTAGTAGGCGTGGGCTTCGTGTCTATCTGGGACTCAATAATGCGTTCACTATGCTGTTTGTAGTAGCTTACCCTCACTCCTATTTTTTGCATTCGTTATTAAACCTACTCCTGTATTACCCCTATTTGATTTTGTATTTATAGCCCTGTATTCACCTGATCAAAAGTCATGTTCCTCCTGGCACCGAACTTCAATAATTCCCACTATATCTAACTTTAGCCTATCCATTTCCCTTTTTAAATTTTCTAACCTACCTGCCCAATTACGGGATCTGACATTCCACGCTCCGACCCGTAGAACGCCAGTTTTCTTTCTCCTGATAACGACATCCTCTTGAGTAGTCCCCGCCCGGAGATCCGAATGAATCTAATTGCGCCTACATATACGAGCATCCAAAAGTATGACCTGCTTCGGCTAACTCTCGTAACGTAGTGACAATGGATTGAATTATCCTTAGCCATTACTCACGAATCTCAAAGAGTACTCAAACGGAGTATTCTTTGGGAACATTGGTTCTACTTTGCGAATTTTAAATATAATGATTTACTGTGATTTTGAATTTTGAATTTTGAGTTTGATTTAACTGGAATCCTATCTTTCTTTCATACGTTGATAACTCACTAAGTATTAGATTCCTGATTCAATTACTGGTTAATATCCAAATAATAGTGTTAACAGTCAATTTGTTTGCTTGTTCATTTTTCATGGAATTTGGAACTGGTTTTGGGGAAATCTTTGGGAGCTTTGGAGCTAATTTTTTATTTTCATTTCTCGTCCGAGGAAGAGGCATTACATACGCTCCCCGGACGATTATCAGTGCATTCGCTTTTGTATACACAAGAGGGTGCTGTGATTATCGGAAAAATGTGGGTACTAGTTGCTTTCTCGTGGCTCAATACATGCTATGTCATAACAGAATACTATTTTTACAAAATTTTTTAAAATGTGGGCCTAACAGTATTGCCATCTAAAAATTTACCAATTCTAAACTAATAAATTAAATATTTCACCACTGATATTACAAAGGCCTAAGGAATTCGCCTGTTTAAAAATTTATCCTCTAGGATAAAGTAATTTAGAACTGATATTAAATATTGTCATAGTTACGCAAAGCATCGAATTTACTCTCATTATATCATAATTATAAAATAATTAATTTTTATAAATTTGTTTTTTCTTCGTGGCGACGTCCTGAGAGTGTGCAGACACTACGTCTGGAACGATGGTCTGCAAGTGATGATCAGCTCCCCATCAGGACGTATAGCACGCAAGAGAGTTGGACCAGACAGTGCGGGCAGGGATCACAGCCTGATCATCTGCTACCTCTGCTGTGTTCCAGTTGTATAGGCAATTTGAACTCAAGCGACGTATCATTTCAGTACATGCTACCTCTTCATTAACAAGTAGCAGACGTAGATCTTCTTGTCTGCTGCCTCTTGATTGGCAAGCAACAGACATATATTTTACTGTCGGCTGCCTCTTGAATGGCTAGCATCCGACACAGGTCTTCTAGTCGGCTGCCTCCGGAATGACTAGCAGTCTACACAATTCTTCTTGTTGCGCTTGAATGGCTAGCAGTCGACACAGTTCTTCTAGTCGAGAAGACTATGAATGTGTTGAATGAACAGGTAAGCGTCCTCTGCTCAAGGTGTCTTCTTTTAAATGAGAAGTGGTCGTTAGACAGCGGCTCAAAGTTTCGGATGTTCACGAGAAGTAGCAGGAAGCAGCTATTTTTTTTCTGGAAGGTTGTCCGCATACTTGAGCGCCCCCCAGCAGTTTTACTTCCATCACTGGCAGGGTTGGCGTCACGTGAAGGCCACAGCGGTCATCTGATGGATGACGTGGAACAAAAATCTCATTAATATACCCGATCACATTTAGTACACAACACTCAGGATATTTTCGGGTGGTCTATCTGTACGGGATTCAATTACAAGTCTATTAAAGGATATTTTGGTTTCAGAACTTAGTATTAGTTCATATGTGCATAAGTTTGTCTGGCGATAGAACTTTAACTCACCTACCATCGAGTTCCAGTTCAATGGGATGACGTCTATCAGCGGCTTGTATTTACAGTTCGCCTACTTCAGTACGTCACACGAATTAACACAGGACACTTTTCACTTACACATGTTCTGTGAGTGTAACAACTCAGCTTAGTCAGTTTTCGTAATGAAAACATACCTCCTCCTACCATTCATTAGTGGTCAATCGTAGCACGGAAGTCGTTTTACCATTAAATGTTCATAAATAAGGTTACATACAATCTCAGTTTACTAATATTTACGTAAGTCATAAATAAGTTATACAGGGTGATCCACTGATCGTGACCGGGCCAAATATCTCACGAAATAAGTGTCAAACGAAAAAACTACAAAGAACTTAACTTGTCTAGCTTGAAAGGGGAAACCAGATGGCGCTATGGTTAGCCCGCTAGATGGCGCTGCCATAGCTCAAACGGATATCAACTACGTTTTTTAAATAGGAACCTCCATTTTTAATTACATATTCGTGTAGTACGTAAAGAAATACAAATGTTTTAGTTGGACCACTTTTTTCGCTTTGTGATAGATGGCGTTGTAATAGTCACAAACATATGGCTCACAATTTTAGACGAAAAGTTGGTAACAGGTAGGTTTTTTAAATTAAAATACAGAACGTAGGTACGTTTGAACATTTTATTTCGGTTGTTCCAATGTGATACATGTTCCTTTGTGAACTTATCATTTCTGAGAACGCATGCTGTTACAGCGTGATTACCTGTAAATACCACATTAATGCAATAAATGCTGAAAACGATATCCGTCAACCTCAATGCATCTGGCAATACGTGTAACGAGATTCCACTCAACAGCGTGTAGTTCGCCTTCCGTAATGTTGGCACATGCATTTACAATGCGCTGAAGCATGTTGTCAGACGTTGTCGGTGGATCACGATAGCAAATATGCTTCAACTTTCCCCACAGAAAGAAATCCGGGGACGTCAGATCCGGTGAACGAGCGGGCCATGTATGGTGCTTCGACGACCAGTCCACCTGTCATGAAATATGCTATTAAATACTGCTTCAACCGCACAAGAGTTATGTGCCGGACATGCATCATGTTGGAAGTGCATCGTCATTCTGTCGTTCAGTGAAACATCTTGTACTAACTTCGGTAGATCATTACGAAGGAAATCAGCATACATTGCACCATTTAGATTGCCATCGATAAAATGGGGGCCAGTTATCCGCCCTCCCATAATGCCGCACCTTTCATTAACCCGCCAAGGTCGCTGATGTTCCACTTGTCGTAACCATCGTGGATCGCCCGTTGCCAAATAGTGCATATTATGCCGGTTTACGTTACCGCTGTTGGTAAATGACGCTCCGTCGCAAAATAGAACGCGTACAAAATATCTGTCATCGTCCCGAAATTTCTCTTGTGCCCTCTGGCAGAACTGTACACAACGTTCAAAGTCGTCGCCGTGCAATTCCTGGTGCATAGAAACATGGTACGGGTGCAATCGATGTTGATGTAGCATTCTCAACACCGACGTTTTTGAGATTCCCGATTGTCGCGCAATTTGTCTGATACTGATGTGCGGATTAGCCACGACAGCAGCTAAAACACCTACTTGTTCATCACCATTTGCTGCAGGTCGTGGTTGACGTTTCACATGTGGCTGAACACTTCCTGCTTCAGCCATCTATCACAAAGCGAAAAAGTGGTCCAACGAAAACATTCATATTTCTTTACGTATGATACGAATGTGTAATAAAGAATGGGGGTTCCTATTTTAAAAAACGCAGTTGATATCCGTTTGGCCTATGGCAGCGCCATCTAGCGAGCCAACCATAGCGCCATCTGGTTTCCCCCTTCAGGCTAGATGAGTTTCGTTCTTTGTAGTTTTTTCGTTTGATGCTTATTTCTTGAAATATTTGGCCTGGTCACTATCAATGGACCACACTGTACATGTATGTGTCTCTTCCTTACATAGGAAATTAGCCTTGAGTTCATAAAGCAAGTGATTAGTCATATAGCTCTATGAGATCATTTTATAGTCTGAAACTTGCGCAACAAATAGAAACATCTAATAGTAAACCAACATCTCGTGCACTTGATAGTTCTTTTCTGATTTAACACTGAAACACTATTATCATTCTTACTTAAACAAATTAAAACTTACGACTATATCTGTTGTTAGTATTTGCATAAATAAGTTTCATTTCAACAAACATAAAACATTCTAATAATCATTTCTTCAGCAACATGGATAATGTTTTGAATATATTTTCTTTTTTATGCTATTTCTATTAACATTGGAAGCAAACAAACATGAGAAAGTAGAACTACTAACTAATATGAATGTCTTTTCTGGCATAGTTCATAAAAATTATCGAATAATTCACAAATAATGGGGTAACTGACATCTATTTGACATCTATTTCAAGTCACATCAACGACCAAAACCGTTTTAAATCTTGATGGCTAAACATTCCTTTGGTCGCCCCTTTTGTATTTGATAGAATATAACTTCCAGGATGAGGTGATTTTGTTAACCTGAAAGGACCCTCGCATTGTATCAGCGGCCACTATGAGATCATCAACATATAATGTCACTTTATTAACCAAATTCGGGCTCAACACGGTATCAAGTGCGGAAATTAAAACTCCACCCCTGATATTCAAACCAAAAGGCATAACTTGAAAGTGATAACTCTTACCCATAAAAATAAAAGCAGCATACTTCCTAGATTCTTCATCTAAAGGTACCTGCCAAAACGAATACGGAGATCTATGGAGGATAGATACTTTACACCATAGATACGCTAGTTTGACAGAGCACTGAAAGACCTGAGTCGAAACAAGGCCCTGGGAGTAGACAACATTCTATTAGAACTACTGACGGCCTTGGGAGAGCCAGTCATGACAAAACTCTACCATCTGGTGAACAAGATGTATGAGACTGGCGGAATACCCTCAGACTTCAAGAAGAATACAATAAATTCAATCCCAATGATAGCAGGTGTTGACAGATGTGAAAATTACCGAACTATCAGTTTAATAAGTCACAGCTGCAAAATATTAACGCGAATTCTTTACAGACGAATGGGAAAACTGGTAGAAGCCGACCTCAGGGAAGATCAGTTTGGTTTCCGTAGAAATATTGGAACACGACTTATCTTAGAAGAAAGATTAAGGAAAGGCAAACCTACGTTTCTAGCATTTGTAGACTTAGAGAAAGCTTTTGACAATGCTGACTGGAATACTCCCTTTCAAATTGTAAAGGTCGCAGTGGTAAAATACATGAAGCGAAAAGCTATTTATAATTTGTACAGAAACCAGATGGCAGTTATAAGAGTCGAGGGGCATGAAAGGGAAGCAGTTGTTGGGAAGGGAGTGAGACAGGGCTGTAGTCTCTCCCCGATGTTATTCAAACTGTATATTGAGCAAGCAGTAAAGGAAACAAAAGAAAAGTACGAAGTAGGTATTAAAATCCATAGAGAAAAAATAAAAACTTTGAGGTTCGCCGATGACATTGTAATTCTGTCAGAGACAGCAAAGGACTTGGAAGAGCAGTTGAACGGAATGGACAGTGTCTTGAAAGGAGGATTTAAGATGAACATCCACAAAAGCACAACGTGGATAATGGAATGTAGTTGAATTAAGTCGGGTGATGCTGAGGGAATTAGATTAGGAAATGAGACACATGAAAGTAGTAGATGAGTTTTGGTATTTGGGGAGCAAAATAACAGATGATGGTCGAAGTAAAGAGGATATAAAACGTAGAATGGCAATGGCAAGGAAAGCGTTTCGGAAGAAGAGAAATTTGTTAATATCACGTATAGATTTAAGTCAGGAAGTCGTTTCTGAAAGCATTTGTATGGAGTGTAGCCATGTATGGAAGTGAAACATGGACGATAAATAGTTTGGACAAGGAGAGAATAGAACCTTTGGAAATGTGGTGCTACAGAAGAATGCTGAAGATTAGATGAGTAGATCACATAACTAATGAGGAAGTATTGAATAGAATTGGGGAAAAGAGGAGTTTGTGGCACAATTTGACAAGAAGAAGGGACCGGTTGGTAGGACATGTTCTGAGTCATCAAGGGATCACAAATTTAGCGTTGGAAAGGCAGCGTGGAGGGTAAAAATCGTAGAGGGACACCGTGAGATGAATACACTAAGCAGATTCAGATGAATGTAGGTTGCAGTAAGTACTGGGAGATGAAGAAGCTTGGACAGGATAGAGTAGCATGGAGAGCTGCGTCAAACCAGTCTCAGGACTGAAGACCACAACAACAACAATACGCTGTAACAATTCACCTTGATTTTCTGGCCTTGTTTGGACAGGTATTAAGATTTTATAAATCTCTCTAGCGGCAAGCACTAACCTTATGTCTCCATTAGCTTTTATTACTGGTAAGAGTGGACTTCTGTATTTCGAGTTGGATGGTTAAATGATACTCCATTCCAACCATCGTTGAATTTCTATCCTAACCGCTTCACGTTTTGACCAGGGCGTAGAATATGTTGTCTTACATTAGGTGTCATGAGGTCTCTCACGCATTCTACCGGGTGATCAAAAAGTCAGTTTAAATTTGAAAACTGAATAAATCACGGAATAATGTAGATAGAGAGGTACAAATTGGCACACATGCTTGGAATGACATAGGGTTTTATTAGAACCGAAAAAATAGAAAAGTTCCAAAAATGCCCGACAGATGGCGCTTCCTCTGATTAGAATAGTAATAATTAGCACAACAAAGTAAGACAAAGCAAAGATGATGTTCTTTACAGGAATTGCTCAATATGTCCACCATCATTCCTCAGCAATATCTGTAGTCGAGGAATAATGTGGTGAAGAGCACTGTAAAGCATGTCCGGAGTTATACTGAGGCATTGGCGTCGGATGTCTTTCAGCATCCCTAGAGATGTCGGTCGATCACGATACACTTGCGACTTCAGGTAAACCCAAAGCCAATAATCGCACCGATTGTGGTCTAGGGACCTGGGAGGCCAAGCATGACGAAAGTGGCGGCTGAGCACACGATCATCACCAAGCGACGCGCTTTTGTTTTTTTTTTCTTCTTATAAAACACCATGTCATTCCAAACGTGTGTCAATTTTTACCTCTCTATCTACATTGTTCCGTGGTTTATTAAGTTTTCAAATTTATAATGACTTTTGGATCACCAGATATATTTAAATACTCTAATCACACCAGGGTGACTATCAAAAACTGCAGCATATTAATGTAACAACTCTGATAGTTCCAGTCGTACGCTAGACAAAGATTCTGATTCACTGATTTTATTTCGTATAATCTGTTCAAGATCTGGATTGCGATTAGCTACTGACAAATTCTCGGTGTCACACGATATTACATTACTATCATTACATACTACTGATAGATTCCGACAATATTTATCAGAAATCCTCATTTCGTTCACTAGAGACAATTCAAAAATTCCGTTGACTGTGTGTAAAGTACATACTTCTTTTTTATGTTGATAATTGCCCGGTTGTCGGCCAAATAATCCCACCCCCAAATGCGTGGTACGGATAAATTCTTAATGATCAGATAGGTACTTTTAAGTCTTTCCTCCTGAGTACATAGTTCCGCCATCACTTGAGCTTTAATGGGTTTAACAGAAGCGCCAAAACCACCGGAAACAATAAATCCTGTAACTGGAAAAGTAGGTACTTTTTCAACTCTATTAATACAATTGATGAATCGAATGACATCACACTTGTCGTAGCCCCCGTGTCTATCAGTACATTTACAGGTATTCCATTTATCTTGCCAACTATCACGGCTTGAACATGTTCTTTTGGTTCCAAACGTTGCGTCGTTGCCTCACTCATCAATTCATCTCTGATATCTACCCCTTGCATTATATCTCAGGAAACCTACACAATGATTGTCATGAGCTCCATTGTTCGTACCAGCCACTCCCGCAAGTCTAGGACTGGCTGGCCCTAGTTTGTTGGAATCACAGATTCAGTACGTGGTTCTTCAACAATCTCTACAACATGCACATTATGGTTTTGGGAATTATACACAGGATTTATGACCTCTGCTGCACCATTTCCTAAGGGAAAGGCTGCAGAAGCGTTCTGACACGAAGAATTTGGCATATTACCTGAGTTCATTTGGTTAACCCAACGAGAATGAGTCGGAACCCATTGAAACGACTGATTCTGATTTCTATTAATATTCGGTTCTCGACTTATATACAGTCTACTACCATTAAATTTTCTTTTTCGATTGTGTATATTAGATTCATTAAAACGTGTAACATTAACCTCCGGTGAAGCCGGTCTTTGATTACACTTATTTCTATTGTTTTGGTTATTATAATTTTGATCATGGAAATTTTGGTAGTTAAAGTTAGGTCTATGCTATATACCTCTGTTTTCAGTTTTCCACTGACTGTTGGTATTATTCTGAGAATGATTACCATTATTGTAATTGTTACTGTTACCATTCTTAAAGTACGTTTCTCTGTTATTTAACTGACGGAAATCCTCCTGTATAATGTCAGTAGAGTCTATTGTAGCTAGAAATTGTTCAAAGTCATCTTCCGGAGCATGAACTAACATCTCACGGATATTAATTGGAAGTCTTGTCTTCAAAATACGAATAACCTCGTAATGTGATATCGGCTCCGTCCAATACCGATTTTTATTCATATCTTTCTCAAAATATGAACGTAATGCTCCCCTTTTTGGATTGTAAGACTCGGGATTATACACTTCCTTACGCAAACATTCCTGTTTACTAGTGGACCAATACTTAGCTAAATGTAGTTTTTCAAACTCATGACAGTTTTGACACGTTTCACTAATCTCGCTGGCCCAGAGTGAAGCCTCTCCGACCATTTTGACCATTTTAGAGACTATGAACTGGATCCTATCATATTCTGTCCACACCTTGGGGAATATTATCTTAAAACTATTGATAAAGATCTTAGTATGAATAGTATTCTTTTCACATGAGAATATTGGGAATTGTCTGCTTTCAAAGATACTATTTTCAATTTTAATAGAAGACAATGCAGTTCGTTGAGTAAACGGGAAAAGATCGTTCCTCACTATCGATTCCTGCTGCTTTAGATTCGTAACGTAATCTTTTTTCAGAGCAAACGTTACAGTTTTGACTTTTACTGGCTATTTCCCGCCAGTTTTGGCTAAGCTCCTTTACACTTTCGTTCAGAACGGGACCAAAACGACCGGTACTCTCCATTTCTATTGGAATTTCGTTGACTACTTTGTTCTTAATAATACCAAACTCCTCTTTCAGCTGTTCTAAGTCTTCAACATTAGAGACATTTAATTTAGAATTACTGATGGGAGTCAAACTACGTTCTACCTTATCATCTACTCGTTTTTTAATCTCTTCAGATTGCTCGTCTATCCAGTCGGATATCTCCTTTTCCCACTGGCTAGATCTTTTAACTAAGAACGAATCAACATTCTGCTTAGTAGTCAGTTCTAATTGGCTCATCTTTTCCGACAGGTCCGCAACTTGAAGTACTACTGAATCTTGTGTAGACTTTACTACTGTTAAATTCTCCTCTAGCGTTTGTACAGACCTACCTATGTTATTAACCTCATTCTGCACCTTTTCTATCTTTTGGTTGCACTTAAGAGCCCAATTCCTTTGTAGTTCTAACATTTCTTGCCTAAACTTTCTATTTTCCTCGCTTTCTACTTCTCTCCTTTTCATATCTTCCTCCATCTTTGACATGAAACTAAATAATATATTGATATGGAAGTGCTGCGCGGGAGAAGCATTGGCCACCCCAGAAGCTTCTCTTGGTTCGTTTATTACTGTCACCTGCGCTTCAACAACGTTGGGAATTTTCTCAATTTCGTCATCGTAAGTTGTGGGTATGTTCAGTTCATTCATTCGTTCTATTGACTCAATTTCAGGGTCAACAGAAAGAATGTTTTGTACATTTTGATTTATCTCTTCAACTAGGTTTTCTCTAATATCGAATTCCTCTTTGTCAGGTTCTAATCTACTTTTCTTGCTTCTCTTAGACATCTTGAATAATACTTGACAAATACCAGTTTACAAAACCTATTTGTCTAGTAATACTTATTCAGTAGTCTATGTAGGTGCACACAATATCCTACTAACACCCAATGGTACAAAGATTCCAATGCTACACCACAAACAAAACACGAGTTCATGTACTACTAACTCACCGGAGTTGTACAATACTGTTTGTTGCTGGGTTGAGTCGAGACGACGGACGCGCAGTCAGCTTTAGGCAGCCTCAGCGCCCCCCGATCTTCACGGCGTCACACGTCGTCGCTCTCGTAGTAGGCGCGTCGCTGTAGGTTGGTGTGGGCAGCGTCCTGCGACGTCAACTCGAATTTACGCGCCAGTGGAGCATGTGGCGCAAAATAAGCGCCTACGCCTGTCTTGCGTTGTAGTTTAATCTTCTTCAGACGTCAGGTTTTTGTAACTGGACGCTTGTAGGTGTCTTCTTGATCTAGCCTAGCGTTATGGGCGGCGTTTTTTGTAACGTCCCTTCGGATCTTCGGTCTTGGCTAACACTCAGAGTTAGAGCGATGAGATTGTTATTTCTTATGTATCGGTATCGACGAAAAAAAAAGGATGATGTACTGAACTCGCGACTTGTGCAAGATATTTAGTACACCAAATGTCGTAATTAAGTCTCTTGTAATCGATGGTTTATCAATTGCTATTTAATTATTAATGAGAAGTTCAAATTAGATCCAGCGACACCAAATTCCCTATAGACTGGTTGTAATGTCAAATCTATATTGAGTCGTAACAATGTTATTAATTCCTAACGTCAAGGAATTTCTATATAAACGCCGAGCACTTCAGTCAAATAATATCACGGCACTTTATCTCTATAAATAATATTGTAATACTTGAATTATAAATGCATGAATTGACACGATATGCTGGTTTATTACAATATTAGTCACTTCCTAACAGAGCCGTGAGGAAGAAGCTTTCCCACGTGTTGGGGGGGGGGGGGGGGGAGGGAATTATAAATTATATGCTTCGTAACTATCGCCAAGTTCCATGGTCCATTAGTTATTACGAATGAAATTGTCTATCTGTGTACACTTCCTAAATAGTTTTAACTTCAGGTTATCTACTTAAAAGTCACTTCTGTCTAATATATGCAAGTCCTTTATCTGAATTCTAAATAACGTAATATTTGAAGTCAAAGTACTGTTTCACTGCGTCGTAGTAGATCGCAATAATCATTTCTGAAAAAGAATCTAATTGCGCCTACATATACAAGCATTCAAAAACTATGACCTGCTTCGTCTAACTTTTGTAATGTAGTGACAATGGATTGAATTAACCTTAGCCATTACTCAGGAATCTCAAAGAGTACTCACATGGAGTATTCTTTGGAAACGTTGGTTCTATTTAGCGAATTTTAATTACAATGATTTACTATGATTTTGAATTTTGAGTTTGATTTTACTGGAATCCTATCTTTCTTTCGTATGTTAATAACTTACTAAGTATTAGATTCCTGATTCAATTATTGGTTAATATCCAAATAATAGTGTTAACTGGAAATTTGTTTGCTTGTTCATTTTTCATGGAATTTGGAACTTGTTTTGGGGAAATCTTTGGGAATTTTGGAGCTAATTTTTGATTTTCATTTCTCGTCCGAGGAAGTGGAATTACACTACGACTCTTTACATTTCCTACTCTCACATTTTGGTATCTGCCAAACTTTTTTACACTTTCGGCCTCTGTCTTATTCAAATTGTAAAAATTAACTATTTTGTCTATACACTTTTTCGTCCGAAGTGACCAAAAGGTAAATAAAAACAATAATTTAGCTCCGATACATATTTGTCTGTCCACTTTGCACATAATTCTTCCCAATCTGTACTCCTTTTTGAGTATAGTATACGATAATAGGTCTTATAATACTTCCACAACTTCTCAAAGTTTTTATTTTTGTCATCGAAACCAATCTCAACTAACTTCAAACATTCATTCTCTTTCTTTTTGTCATCATATGGTAGCCTCGATTTTGCGTCAGCTACATTGTGTGATGGTACGTCACATAAATGGACCCCCCCAGGGGGTCCACAACTCTTTTGTGGACACGTGCGTAGCGAGCACGGGACCCCGAGCTAATGTGGCCCTCCTTCCTTTCCGGGCTGCATACCTTCCCTTCCCTTTCCGCATCCCTCCCCATCCCCCATCTTCGCCCCCCCCCTCACCTCTGGCTCTTTCCTTCCCTTTCTCCCCCTCTGGGAGTATGGTTTGTGCCTACGTCCAGAGACGGACGCTCGAAACTGTTCCAAATTCCTTGCTTTTACACTTGCAAGTCCTCGTCCTTCCTCTGTCCTTCTCTTTTCCTTCCCTCTTCTCCTTGCCCTTTTCTCCGCTGCGGCGTTTGAGACCCCCTTTTCTTTCCTTTCCCTTTCTCTATTTTCCTCCCTGTGCGTGTCTGAAGGCCGACCCACGCACTTCCATGCGTAGCCGGTGACGGGGTAACGCGTAATTCCCCGCCCCGGGTAGACAGGTAGGACACGTACGTACCCCCTGGTAACGGCCAGGCCCAGGGAGGGGTGATTACCCGAGCTGATACCTTCCGAAAGTGCCGATTGGTTCCTCCGTCCGTTTGTCGGGAGGTGTGACCTGAGGTGTGAACAATCACCTAAGGCGGGTGTGCCCTCGGTGAGGGCCCCCACAAGGGAGGAGCGCGCCATCGGAGACGCTGGTAATCATGGGGGATTCTTCCGCAGTGGTTTCCTCACCTTCCACTATGTCTGCTCACAAACGTAAGTTCACTGAGTCTCAGCCACAGACGGTTCTTCCATCGTTGCCACAGTTCCTTGTTGTTTCTCGGTCTGACGAAGGTCACGACTTTTCCACGGTCAACCCTTTCATTATTCAGAAAGGTGTCGACGCAATTGCGGGTCCTGTAAAGTCTTGTTCCAGATTACGGAATGGCACCCTGTTGTTAGAAACACACAGTGCCCTCCAGGCTCAAAAATTGCTGCGTACTTCTCTGCTCCACACCTTCCCTGTCCGGGTGGAACCGCACCGTACCTTAAATTCCTCGCGTGGAGTCGTTTATACACGCTCCCTCGATGGATTGTCTGACGAAGAAATTCAGCACTACCTGTCTGACCAGGGCGTCACGGCTGTTCATCGGGTTATGAAAAGGGTTGACTCGAACATCATTCCAACCCGCACTGTCTTCTTGACATTTGACAAAGTTCCACTCCCATCAAAAATCAAAGCAGGCTATGAGATAATTTCCGTTCGCCCTTATGTCCCAAACCCTACGCGTTGCTATCGATGTCAGCGGTTCAATCACACCAGCCAGTCCTGTTCCAATCCGGCCAAATGAGTTACATGTGGCAAGGATGCCCATGAGGGTGCTTGTCCACCTCCATCCCCTCGCTGCATCAACTGTATGGGTGACTACGCTGCTTCCTCTCGAGATTGCCCCTTTTTTAAGGACGAAAAGCTCATCCAGGAAATAAGAGTGAAGGAAAAGGTGTCGACCTTTGCTGCTCGAAAATTATTCGCCAGTCGACAGCCCACCATGCCTCAGAAAGGAAAATACAGCACTGTCCTTGCTTCTCCTCGGCCAACAAAGGAGGTGGCCACGCAGACTTGCGACCTCACATTTAGTACCACGGTCGTCAGATCGGCCAGCGCAAAGATCGCCCGTTCAACCTCACCACTTTCGCCTGCCCACTCTATGGCTCACCCTTCGTCGGGTTCTGCTAAATCTTGAGCCCAAAAGTCAGACGCCAAGTCTTCGAAAAAAGAGCATTCTCGTGAAGAGTTTTTACGTACTGCAACTTCACAACCATCGGTTCCTCCTTCATCTAAACATCACACCTCCAAGAAGGCTACGAAGAAACACAGTTCCTCTCCTTCTCCGCCAAGGCGTGTCCCATCTACAGCACCACCTGTCGGAAATCGCCCTCGGCCATCTTCTGTGTCGCCGAGGCGCACTGCTGGTGGCCGGTCAACTGGCCGATCGTTGGTGGCAGGAGCTGCTCCTGACCAACCTATGGATCAGGATCTTCTGCCTTCGACTGAATGCCATTCCATGCTGTCGGTCGCAAGCTCTGAGCAGTCGTTGAGTTGACAGCACCCTTGGTCACGTTCCTCCATTTTCTGTTCACCCTATGTCCATTATCCACTGGAATATCCGCGGCATTCGCGCCAATCGGGATGAACTGTCGATCCTCTTACGATCCTACTCGCCGGTCATCTTCTGTCTTCAGGAAACAAAGCTGCGTCCCCATGACCGCTTTGTTCTCCCTCATTTTCAGTCCGTCCGATATGACCTCCCCTCTGTTGAAGGCACTCCAGCCCATGGAGGACTCATGATTCTGCTCCATGATACTCTCCATTATCACCCAATCCCCTTAAACACTTCCTTCCAAGCTGTCGCCGTCCGTCTTTCCCTTTCTGGATACACGTTCTCTCTTTGTACGGTATACATTCCATCGTCTACACCAATGGCACGAGCTGATCTCCTTCATCTTCTTGATCAGCTTCCACCCCCCTATTTGCTGGTTGGGGACTTCAATGGCCACCACCCGCTTTGGGGATCTCCACATCCTTGTCCACGTGGCTCACTATTGCTAGACGTCTTCCACCAAGCGGATCTAGTCTGCCTCAACACTGGGGTCCCCACATTTTTGTCTACCTCCACGGCAAATTTATCTCATTTGGACCTTGCGGTCGGTACTGTTCCGCTAGCTCGGCGCTTCGAATGGTTCGCCCTTGATGATACACACTCGAGTGACCACTTTCCATGTGTTCTTCGACTGCAGCCTCAACTGCCATATATGCGCTCGCGACGCTGGAAGTTTGCCCAAGCCGATTGGACACTTTTTTAGTCTCTAGCGACATTCGATGACCGTCGCTTTCCCAGCGTCGACGATGAGGTCACACATTTTACCGACGTTATTCTCACAGCTGCGGAACGTTCAATACCACGCACCTCCGAATTGCCCCGGTGCCCCCCAGTTCCTTGGTGGAACGAGGCATGCCGTGACGCAATACGTGAGCGGTGACGTGCTCTTCGCATTCTCCGTCACCATCCAACTTTGGCCAACTGTATCCGATATAAGCAGCTCCGTGCGCGATGCCGTCGCGTCATCCGCGATAGCAAGAAGGCAAGCTGGAAATTCTTTATTAGCTCATTTAACACCTTCACTCCCTCCTCGGAAGTTTGGAGTCGGCTTCGACGGTTCTCAGGCGCGCCTAGTTTCTCCCCGGTCTCTGGGCTCACTGTCGCGCATGATACCTTAGTGGACCCCGTAGCAATTTCTAACTCATTGGGTCAGCACTTTGCTGAGATTTCGAGCTCTTCAAATTACCCGCCAGCGTTTCTCCCGAAGAAACGTGCAGCGGAAGTGCGACATCTTGCTTTCTCCTCTCAAAATCGCGAAAGCTACAATACTGTTTTCTCCATGCGCGAACTCCAACATGCACTCTCTTCTTCTCGCTCCTCCGCCCCAGGACCGGATGGTATCCATGTCCAAATGTTGCTGCATTTATCAACCCATAGCCTGCGTTACCTCCTTCGCCTTTATAATCGAATTTGGACCGACAGTACCTTTCCCAGGTGATGGCGGGAAGCTATTATCGTTCCCGTTCCGAAACCTGGAAAGGACAAACATCTCTCCTCTAGCTATCGCCCCATTTCTCTCACGAGTAGTGTCTGTAAGGTTTTGGAGCGTATGGTGAATTACCGTTTAGCTTGGTGGCTGGAATCCCGCAGTCTTTTAACACCAGCCCAATGCGGATTCCGAAAGCATCGTTCTGCCGTTGACCATCTTGTTGCTCTCTCCACTTATATCATGAACAATTTTCTCCGGAAACGCCAAACAGTAGCAATATTTTTTGATCTGGAGAGAGCATACGATACCTGTTGGAGGACAGGCATCCTCCGCACACTGTTCTCTTGGGGCTTTCGAGGCCGGCTGCCCCTTTTTCTTCGCGAATTTATGGCAGAGCGCACATTTAGGGTGCGGGTGAACACTACTCTCTCCCGTACTTTCTCCCAAGAAAACGGGTTACCCCAGGGCTCCGTGCTGAGTGTTGTACTGTTTGCCATCGCCATTAATCCAATTATGGATTGTCTCCTTCCTGATGTCTCGGGCTCCCTCTTTGTGGACGATTTTGCGATCTACTACAGCTCTCAACGGACCAGCCTTCTTGAAAGACGTCTTCAAGGATGTCTCGATCGCCTCCACTCGTGGAGCATCGAAACCGGCTTCCGTTTCTCACCCAGTAAGACCGTTTGTGTTAATTTTTGGCGACGTAAGGAGTTTCTTCCGCCCTCCTTCATCTAGGTCCTGTCAACCTTCCGTTTTCCGACGTCGCTAAATTCTTGGGTCTTATGTTTGACAGAAAACTGTGCTGGTCCTCCCACGTTTCCTATCTTTCGGCTCGCTGTCTGCGTTCCCTTAACACCCTCCGTGTCCTGAATGGTACCTCTTGGGGAGCGGACCGAGTGGTCCTTCTCCGCCTCTATCGCGCCTTAGTGCGCTCGAAATTGGATTATGGAAGCATAGTCTACTCCTCTGCTCGGCCGTCTACTCTTCGGCGTCTCGACTCTATCCACCACCGTGGATTACGTTTAGTGTCTGGAGCTTTTTACACCAGCCCTGTGGAAAGCCTTTATGCTGAGACTGCTGAACCTCCGCTGTCCAATCGGCGGGCAGTCCTTCTGAGTCGTTATGCTAGCCATCTGTCTTCCATGCCTGCTAATCCAGCCCATGACCTTTTTTTCGACGCCTCCTTTGATGTCGGGTATGCTGGCCGCTCCTCCTCCCTACAACCCCCGGGAGTCCGCTTCCGTCAACTGCTCCATTCTCTTTCCTTCCGCTTTCCTAAAACCTTCTTGACAACTTGGGGTACAGCACCGCCTTGGCTCCGTCCCCGGATCGACTTGCTCAGAGACCTATGTCAATTTCCCAAGGATGGTACCCCTACACTTGTTTACCGTCGGGCATTTGCTGCTCTATGTGCACAAATGACGGAAGCCACATTTATTTACACCGATGGCTCGAAAACATCGTTAGGTGTAGGGAGTGCCTATATTGTTGGCGACACCCCAAATCACTTTCGGCTTCCCGACCAGTGTTCGGTTTATACTGCGGAGCTTTACGCTGTTCTCCAGGCTGTCCACTACATCCACCGCCATCAGCGGATACAGTACGTAATCTGCTCAGATTCTCTCAGCTCTCTCCTAAGTCTCCAAGCTCTTTACCCTGTGCACCCTCTGGTCCACCGGATTCAGGACTGTCTGCGCTTGCTCCACCTGGGGGGCGTCTCAGTGGCGTTCCTCTGGCTCCCGGGACACGCTGGTATCTGTGGAAATGAGGCGGCCGATATAGCGGCCAAGGCTGCAGTCTCTCTTCCTCGGCCAGCTATTCAGTCTCTTCCGTTTACCGATCTACGGAGCGGTTTATGTCGCCAAGTTGCTCATTTATGGCATGCGCATTGGTCAACACTTCCCCATAATAAATTGCGGGAAGTGAAAGACCTTCCTTGCGCTTGGACCTCTTCCTCCCGAACGCGTCGTCGGGAGGAGGTAATTTTAGCTAGACTCCGGATAGGGCACTGTCTTTTTAGTCATCGACATCTTTTAAGCGGTGATCCTCCCCCACTCTGTCCCCACTGCTCTCAGCTGTGGACGGTCAGACACCTTTTAATTGAATGCCCCTATTTTAATCCGTTACGCTCCCGTCTACAGCTATCGCCTGATCTATCGTCGATTTTAGCAGATGACACGCGCTCAGCTGACCGCGTTCTACAGTTTATTAGTGACAGTGAAATGACGTCAGTCATTTGAAGCTTTTTTTGGGGGACAACTAACCCCTTTCTATAGTGGATTTTTAAGCATTCCTTCTGCCTTTAGTTTCTCAAATTTTATGACTTTGTTCCCATTGCTGCTGATTTTAAATTTCGTTTTTTTTCTGTTTTCTACGTCACGGGCTGGGCGCTAATGACCATAGAAGTTTTGCGCCCTAAAACCACAAAAAAAAAACATAAATGGACATTTGGAGAAAGGGAAAGGAAGTTTTTTTTATGAGACGTGTGAATTATAAATTATTTCAAGACTGTGTTCGTGTGCGCGATGTATAGCAAATAGTAGAGAACGTACGTTATTATTATCAAAACACAAATATCGATGTAATTAACAAAACAGAGTTTTTTTGGTATAATCTCTGTATAACATAGGACATGAAGATCAGAAACAATGCTTTGATTGAACGAGCTCTTCTGTTTTGTTTCGTGTAGCGGTAGGGTGCCATTTTAGTGCTGTCTGATAATTAACGTACGTTTTATCTGTATTTTTGAAAAATATAAGATAAATTGTTATTAGAAAGTGTGTATTATTTATGATCGAAACCATTAATTATAATTAACAAAGTTTTTACAGGACTTCATTGTGCAGGGAGCTCATCTCCCCTAGCAGGATTTAGTCAGCCATTACGCTGACGATTCATGTTATTAAATGTAAATGTGAGAGACTTCTCAATTTTGATCTTTCATTAATTTAGAAGTTAAAATTAGTTTCAGTTACCAAAATTCACAGCACTGAATGAGTTAAGTGTGTTTCAATTTGGCCTCCTAACGGCAGACGAGATTCTCTCCAGTTTTGCCTTGCAAACAATGAACGAGAAATATTGAAAATCATTACATTCCGCAATATCTCGGTTAATCTTTAAGCAATTTGGTACATAAATAACCAGTAGCGCCTGAGACCCATACTGATGATTACAGTTTGCGTAAGAATACGCATATTTTCTTTTCTAAATAGGAGCGCTCACGCAAAGTATTTATTAGTAGGCGGTGAGTCGCGCTCTGTGTTTAAAAAATACACTCCTGGAAATTGAAATAAGAACACCGTGAATTCATTGTCCCAGGAAGGGGAAACTTTATTGACACATTCCTGGGGTCAGATACATCACATGATCACACTGACAGAACCACAGGCACATAGACACAGGCAACAGAGCATGCACAATGTCGGCACTAGTACAGTGTATATCCACCTTTCGCAGCAATGCAGGCTGCTATTCTCCCATGGAGACGATCGTAGAGATGCTGGATGTAGTCTTGTGGAACGGCTTGCCATGCCATTTCCACCTGGCGCCTCAGTTGGACCAGCGTTCGTGCTGGACGTGCAGACCACGTGAGACGACGCTTCATCCAGTCCCAAACATGCTCAATGGGGGACAGATCCGGAGACCTTGCTGGCCAGGGTAGTTGACTTACACCTTCTAGAGCACGTTGGGTGGCACGGGATACATGCGGACGTGCATTGTCCTGTTGGAACAGCAAGTTCCCTTGCCGGTCTAGGAATGGTAGAACGATGGGTTCGATGACGGTTTGGATGTACCGTGCACTATTCAGTGTCCCCTCGACGATCACCAGTGGTGTACGGCCAGTGTAGGAGATCGCTCCCCACACCATGATGCCGGGTGTTGGCCCTGTGTGCCTCGGTCGTATGCAGTCCTGATTGTGGCGCTCACCTGCACGGCGCCAAACACGCATACGACCATCATTGGCACCAAGGCAGAAGCGACTCTCATCGCTGAAGACGACACGTCTCCATTCGTCCCTCCATTCACGCCTGTCGCGACACCACTGGAGGCGGGCTGCACGATGTTGGGGCGTGAGCGGAAGACGGCCTAACGGTGTGCGGGACCGTAGCCCAGCTTCATGGAGACGGTTGCGAATGGTCCTCGCCGATACCCCAGGAGCAACAGTGTCCCTAATTTGCTGGGAAGTGGCGGTGCGGTCCCCTACGGCACTGCGTAGGATCCTACGGTCTTGGCGTGCATCCGTGCGTCGCTGCGGTCCGGTCCCAGGTCGACGGGCACGTGCACCTTCCGCCGACCACTGGCGACAACATCGATTTACTGTGGAGACCTCACGCCCCACGTGTTGAGCAATTCGGCGGTACGTCCACCCGGCCTCCCGCATGCCCACTATACGCCCTGGCTCAAAGTCCGTCAACTGCACATACGGTTCACGTCCACGCTGTTGCTGCATGCTACCAGTGTTAAAGACTGCGATGGAGCTCCGTATGCCACGGCAAACTGGCTGACACTGACGGCGGCGGTGCACAAATGCTGCGCAGCTAGCGTCATTCGACGGCCAACACCGCGGTTCCTGGTGTGTCCGCTGTGTCGTGCGTGTGATCATTGCTTGTACAGCCCTCTCGCAGTGTCCGGAGCAAGTATGGTGGGTCTGACACACCGGTGTCAATGTGTTCTTTTTTCCATTTCCAGGAGTGTATTATGTCGTACGTACTTCGGGGCAGCCGATGTCCGTACGAATGTTATCGCGGTACGAGTTAATTAAAAGTCTCATGGTAGCCCACAATATTTAAAGCCACCCCAACCAAAACCATAAAATATATAATTATAAAAATAAAAATATACACTTATACTGTGATAATTGTTGTCTACATCTCTTACATGACATATTTCGTAGTCAAGATATTGTGTATACAGTACCCATCTCCTTAATGTGTCAAGCAATAATCGACAGCTCTTTAAAAATGTTAATGACTTATGGTCAGTGTGCACTAAACCTTTTCGAATTTTTTGAATCCCCACACGATAGCTTTAGATTCTCTTTCTGACAAAGGATAATTTTTTTCGTATTTCATCAGAGTCCCGTTGCGAAAGGTCTGGGCCAACATTCCTTGTTCTCACCTTGTCCTACGTCTTGGATAATATGAACCGCAACACCATAATTCAACAAATCGGTTCCCATGTGAAATGGTATCGCCAAATCTGTGTGATGTAAAATTATGTTTTCCCTAAGTTCTTACTTAAACTTTTCAAATGCTACTTGACATTTCTCGGTCCAAACAAACGCACACGTTTTCATCAATAAACTGCAAAAGTAATTAAAAACTGTCCCTCCGTATTTTGTGACAAAAATGGCAAAGACTTCACAGTGCTTGCAATTGCTTTTTGGTTCTTAGTGGCAAATAGAATCTTAGCGACTCTAATTTTCGTAGGTCTTTTGTCATCCCTTCAGTCGTGGTAACATACACTCTTTTTGTAAAAAAAATTTCACATATTTTAATGTTCACTGCTATTCCAGCCCGTCAGTAGCAGAATAAAGAGAGTTCTGGTTCAGTGTTAATTATTCAAAATGTCGCACTCTCCCCCTATCCCCTCTGCTGCTGGTGTAGATGTGGCCATATCGCATTTTGATACAAATTAAGTAACTAAATCGATCAATTAACTACAACTTCCCTCTGCCGTCTGCCCTCCACTCGTCCAACTACCTCCTCCCATCCCCTGTCTTGGAAAAAAGTTCACACGAAAAATCTCCTAGTCTGCACTGAGCTGTTGGACTGGAAGGATCTCATGACATGAAATTAAAATAAATGTCAGTTGGATTGGAGGCTAAATATTGTTTATTTATAAAATTAAATTTACATATATTCTTTTTTATTGAGTTCCCAGGAGACAGGGCTGTTGATCTCTTTATTTAGAAGGAAAAGCTTATCATTCTCTGACAATTCATTTTGGATGGTACAAGTGTTGTAAAGCACTTCAAAAAATTAATAACATCATAAAATGTAATTAAAGATGCAAATAGATCAGTTTGTTTTTCTATTGCATGTACAATACCACCACATTAACATGGACACATAATTACACTTACAGATCACGATCATAGCACTAAATATAGTCAGTCCACTCTTAACTGGCAAAACAGAAGTCTTTTTCATGGTAAATTATATATATATATATATATATATATATATATATATATATATATATATAATCTAAAAAAACGGGTGATTAAAGTCATTGGCACAAGTAAAGTAGCATAAAGAAGCGCAGGAAAATTGTTCCCTTTTTCCAATAATACACATAGAAATAAGTGGGAAATCATACATATCTCGCAGAAACAGTAGTTGAAAACATCACTGTACACGAAAAATGTAATTACATGCATTGCAGAACACTTTCATCTTCCAGTGGAGCACAGTCCATGTTCTGAGTGTTGTAAAATATGCACTGAACTCGTAAGTCCCGTGGAAGACCTGACCAATGCACGCTGCTGCCATATATCAGCTTGTGTCAGGGACAAGGAAGCTAATTATGTAGTTCCCTGTGCTACCACCAGAGGATAGCACCACATGGGCTGGGAATGTGGCAGCTGGCTACCAGCAGCCAAAAGGCACCTAATGGTCAGGGTACCAATCTCTTATTTTTTGTTTGGCAGCCTGCTGGGGTCCGCAAAAAGCTGTAATGCCCTAAACACATGTGCTGTTATTTATTCTTTGTTGGTAGCCAAACACAGGCATAACATTAGGTCTATTTCCCAGAATGAAACGATTGCCCAGATGGTGGCGACTTCAAAGATAGCCCCTCCAACCTAGAAAGACAATGTCACACTCTGTGCAGTGACTGTGTTCACTCTTAGCAGACTGGTTTCTTTGTCTTTTGTTCCAGCACCTACAGCCGGCTGACTGAAAGCGGCAAACCTTTGTTGACATCTTGTGCCCATTGAATTGGTCTTACTTCGATGCAGTCTGTCCACTTGTAGTGGTAGCATTTAAGACATTTCCTGGAAGGAGTGCTCACTTAACAATATACTTCCTGGTTTCTGTACGAAAGACGCTCTTCCCTTGTAAACCAACCAATGCTCCAGTATGTTTGGGCCAGCAGACCTTCAACAGCAGCTTCAAACACTTTCCTAGGAAGACTGACAAAGAAATGTGTTTTCGGTCTCCACAAACAAGTGCTTGCATCAAAGGCATCTGAAAAAGTTGTATGGCTGTATCTAACAGCCAGTTTTATTGGTTAGACTGGTGAAAGGAGAGAGAGAACTGGTGAACAACACCTATCCCCAGAGGATTTTCACCAGGTCTGATATAACCATCAACAGGTTTTTCTGGGAGGACTGGTGCACATTGACACAGATATTCCTGGATGAAGATGAAATCGTTGTAGTTTCGCCTGCATTCTGTGGGACAACACCTAGCATGTCTGGACCCGCTGACCAGGTTTTCCTGCTTAAGCTTCCCTATTGGTTCCTGCCAAATTGTTGGGTGGAGCATGAGTCTACGAAAGTCCTACCTCCTCCACAGTCATCTTCATTCTGCTCTAGTCTTTGATTACATACATTCCTTTTCATCAAGTTCTCATCATCTAAAATGTCCATGAAGAGTTCAGCAACATCAGCACTGTCAGTGGGAGTGGGGAACATCCAAGACAGAACTTGATGGAATTGCCAGAAAAGTATATATTTTCGTACCAAACGTTTGTGTATCTTTAGTCCTGAATCTTTTGATTTCGCAGTGCTCTGAGTTTTCACATTTCGTTAAAACAAATTTAGTAGCAAATGTTCGTGAAATCTATTTGTCCTGACTTCGAAGTATATTTTCAATATTTCATGGCTCTGAGAGTTCAGATTTAGTTAAAACTAATTTAGTTCCAAGTGTTCATTATGTGCTTGTACACTTCATAGTATGCTTTTATCAAATAAATGTGTTAAAGCTAATTTAGTAAGAATTGTTCTGATTTCGAAGTATATTTTCGTTATTTAATAGCATGAGTTTATCAATTCACTAAGATTTTTCGCGAGGTGAAAGTTAAAAGTTTCCTCATTGTTACAACATTAATTCCTGAATAGTTGACTGACCTCGATTTGGAGCTGAGGCTGAGAGGACGCAGGTTGAAGAGCATGTACATCTGTATTACACACAGTGTAGCCTCCAGTGGCGATTCTGCTATATAGCTACATACCCCTGTTTAAAAAAATCATAGTGTTATATTTCTTGCATGTGTATATGTTTTTAAATCAGTATGTTCTTATGTATGTAGGCGATTTTGAAAAGGTCTACGGTAGTGTTTCACCACCCCTAATGTACTTGTCACAGATATTGTGTAAGTACAGACTCTTTTCGTTAATTTTTTTGTACTGCTGTATATTTCTTTAAATGAATACATTGTAGTGGTTATTGTTGTACTCAACATTGTAATACTGTATCTAGGGATACATTATCATGAGTATCGATTGGCCTCATTTTTATTGTGTGACATTTGGTGTGTGTGTAGTTTCTTATATGCACTAAATTCCATATGTAATTCTCTCAACTGATGAGAGCATCATAAAATTTGGGTATTCCATCAGTAAATGTAATGTGGATGGGTTCCATACCTATTGGAGTTGACTTTGGCACTGCATTGATACATGAACTGAAGGGATGTTCTAAATCATCTACATGTACACTAAACACATGGATATAGTTCACAACATCATTGAAAACAGCTCAAATACTCCAGTATCTCTAACAGAGGCACTACAGGACACCATGCACTGGCTGCCACTGCAGGTCTTGACAGTCTGGAGGCCACTGCATGTCTGGACACACTGGAGGCCACCTGAGCTGTTGAACAAAGAAGAATAGTTACATGTGGGACAAAGAAATGGACATGCACAAAGAAGAAGAAGCAATAGCAGAGAGACATGTAATTAGTACTTACTCTTCACATTCTTCCTGTTCTGCTGAGGGCTGCTGGATGATTTTGGCTGCTGCTGTTTACGTCTCATGATTCATCCACTGACTAAGACTGGTGACCCACCATGCTCGTCTTATATTCCTGACATCATGATCATGTAATCAGATGCAGCATTGTCATTGATTCCAGACATTTTTTTCACTTGTGCTGTCACAATTTCGAGCAGACCCTGGTGGTGGTATTGTGTTCTAGGTCAGAGGGTCCAGGGATGTGGAAGGGGCCACACTTGTCACTTAGACACATTGACCAAGCATTTCAAAAAGGTAGACAATTCCTGCACAAGCACCCATCTACATGAGTTGAGAAAGGCGTCTTCAGACCCTCCCAGTGTATCATCATTATTTGCTCAAAATTATTGTTCTTCTTATTTTCTTCCATTATCTTTCTTTTCTGATCCTTATATAGGAAGCTCACACAATCCTCAGCTGCATGCTTACAGGTAATATAGTTTTTAAACCCCTGTTCTACATCAACATCTCGTCAGCTGAAAATATTGTGAGGTTTTCGCATCAAATAAAGGGATCCACAGCCCTGTTTCCTGGAAACAGATTAAATAAAGAATAGGCAAATTGAATTTTGTAGATAAACGATATATTTTATGCAACGTAACTGATATTGATATTAATGTCGTGTTATAAGGACATTCCAGTCCAACAACTCAGCAGAGACTGAGCGATTTTTCCCATCAGTTTTTTTCTCTAAGATGGGGAGGGTGGAGGGGATGGTGATTAATTGATCAATTTAATTATTTTCATATCAAAAGTGCAATGCTGCCACATATACATCTGGGGGCAGGGGAGGGTGGTTCGAGTGACCTGCTATTTTGAATAAATTAAAACTTTAACAGAAATCCTTTCACTCCCCAGCACCAATCTTTGTTCCTGGATATTTAATAGCTCACAGTGCTCCTCCTATGGAGAAGTTGCTGTCAATGAACCATCAACCCAGATTAAAATTCAGGCACTAAATTCTTTCCTTAGTATAATATCGAGGACTCAGGTGAATACTGAGAGAAGTATGTAACTCGGAAAGAATAACTTTGTATGACAGGATTTTCCTGCAAAAAGGAATGCTATCACTCTTTCTGATTTTTTGTTCCAGAGATATCTGCCAGCACTCAACTGTCAGATCGATACTCCTCATGTACCACACGTTGTGAAACTTGTACAACCAATCCTCTAAACATTCAAGATGATCTGTCTCACACCTCACAATGTTTTTAAGATTGCATGCATCTATCGCGATGCTAACTCTATTATCTTTTTGTTCACCAAAATGAGTGGAGTATTATTACTGACTCTTGGATCGTTCTTTAATTCCTCATTCCTCCATGTAGTTTCTACTCTGCTTCTTTCTAGCTAAAGTTATCTGATAAACTGGACCATAAAATGACTCACGAGGTATCGTTTCAGTATTGTATTCAAAATGTGATATCCCACTGCGTTTGTCTAAAAATACCTCTGTATTATTAATCAAAATATTATACAACTCCTCCTTAACTCAACATTCATTTATACATGATGCAACTACTCTTAACCTTGTATCTTCACTCTCAACCCTCCTATACATGTCGCAAGAAGCTATTTCTAATTTAATTTTTCCCAAAGAACATGCGATATCGTCTTATGTCAATCAGTAATCACGCTGTATCTCATCATCCAATCCATGCCCACAATAATTTCAGTACTCAGTTGAGATACCACCAAAAATCATGCTCAAACAAAAAAATAAATAATAGAAAATTGTATCATTACTTGAGTATTGATTGGTGTACTACTGATCCCGGTAGCACCTTTTACATTTACTTCCCGAGCAGACATTTCAACTATATCTGTTTAATACTCTAAAACGACTTAGACATGACACTAATCTTGCTGGCATTATCGATTAACAGCTGCATCTCTTTTCCACAAACTCCAGTATGTATCATAACTTTATCACATCGCTTTAGATTCGCTCCTTTTCTCTTCCCATAACAGCTACACTTCCAAATTACTTCACAAAACATCACCACGTTTTTATGCCTTTTCCTGCTCCCTTCCTCCCTTTGACACGCAACATGTTTAAATATCGATGTATTTATCTGATTAGAAGATTCACCCTCTTCATCGCTGTCCTCTGAGCTACGTATCTCTATCTTAATTTTGTACACATTGCAACTACCTGCTTCGCTCATCAATTTCATTCGGCTCTCAGAAGCCACATGTTCTTGCCATGTACTACAGTTTTCCGCTGTCCATTCAAATCGACTGTTTTCCGTTGTATCGGGATTTGCATTAACAGAACGACTATTCATCTACAGTTCGCGTACACCACCCTCCGCATTATTTTCATTAACATCATCTACATGATTCATTGTACACGTTACTTCATCTAAATTGCGCAGCAACCCACTCAGATTGCTCCTCCCTTCGTCTCCCACACTTGACAATTACCATTACTCCTCGTATCCTGAACTATTTTCCCACCAAACCTTACTTCCCTATTTCTTTTCCATTCTTCTAACCTATCATACATTTTACCTACTTGCATCAGCCACTCCCTATCATTAACTACTGTTTCGACTTTATTAACAGAGACGATCTGCCAATGAGTTCCTTCGCTCCCAGACAGGGCTATTATTGGAGGTGCCGTACTACCTGTAAGCGCTGGACCTGGTTTTGCCTCTACAACACCCACAATTTCATTCGCTACCGTGTATAAATAGCGCGTTGTTCCCTGTGTGAACCCTCTCATATTCACATACTTCACTTACTAGTTATTCCGTCTATATTGCAACAGAAATATTGTTGAGGGGGGCGCACCGTGCATCCCGTACCAATTTGCTCCTCTGCTGTTGCGGACCTCCATTTTCCGAAACAATGATTTTCGCAAATTCAGCCTTCGTGAGTTCCTCTTTCGTGGACACTACCTCATTTTCTTCCTACCTCTGTTTACGTGAACAAATCTCAATTTGTATTCATTATTCAGACTACTGTTTTGGTTATTGTAATTATTTCTATTTTCTTTGTTGTTGTTGCTGTGTTACTGGCTTTCACTATATCGATACCACGCTTCAGTATCTTCTGCTTTTTTCAGAAAAGAAGTTTTACCATTTTCTCCCATAATATGACCTCGGACACTCCACCGAAGCTTTCCGCGTAGCACCGTTAACATTCTCCATTTTGACACACGTCCGTATATGTTCCTGACTTTTTTGCTTAATTCTTCGCAGTACGTTTTCATATTCATGTCTTTACTTGGTTGTTACGGAGAAGCTTGCATGAATTCCTACAATAGTTCGTCCTCTTCATTAAGGGACCAGTTCTTTTCCTCAAATTTTATCGAAAACACGTCCAAAATTCGGCAATTGTCCGTAGTGTGGACTACCCAACTACTCACGCCCCGCTTAATTTCGTCCTTGCTATTCTAATTCGATCGCCTTCAGTTAATGTTGAAGGGGGATTACTTTCCTACAAGCGTCCATGAAAACAGCTGAGTGGACTCCTCTTTCTCGATCGAACTTTTCGATGTGGAAACTTGCGTGGTTGAGGTAGGCCTCTCCTAAAGTGATAACGAAGTAATTTACACTCTCCGGGCTTTTAACCTACTGTTTGATTTTATGAGTTTCAGATTTCAAACTCTCTGCCTCCTGATCTTTGAGCTCCATAAATTTGTGAAGCAAATTAACTTCTAAAGTTTGGGTTTTGTCCTGTACATCAGTCCTCACCTGTTTTTGCTTTAATTTAGTTACGGTTTCGCACTGCAACTCCACCATCCGTCGCTTCTGAGTCGTTACACATCCATCCAGTTCATTACGGATATTTCCTGTTTATCATTGACTACTTTAATCTCCTGGTCTACTTTCACCTAAAAATTCCAACGAACATAATTTAGATCCTCAGTTACTTTACTACTCGCTGCATCATACAAATCCTAGTTCTGATTTACAATTTCATTCCTTACTCATTTCTATAAAGCCTCCATTTTATAGTGCGCAATTACAGGTAATCTGCAAATACTTTAGTTAGTAATCCTCTTTCTCTACTACAAGCTTGTTTAGGCTATAGCGCCATTGTCACGTAAACCCGTGTATATTTCATTTGGTGAGTATATTTATGTTCATAAAAGTTGTATAGAACGGTCAGTTTGCATACATATTTACGTCTAGTTGGAACAGTTGCCCATACTGCATCAGTTAGTAATCTGCTGATGTTCATTTGTTGATGGATCGCTATAATCGCGTAAGTTTCGTTTGTATAGATTGTTTTCGAGAAATACTTTTGACAGTTAAATGACAGTAAATTCTCTTTGATGCTTTATTTTACAGTGCAGTCTTAGCTAGTCAGTGATGTTAGTTGCGACTTATTGCTATTATAATTTTATTATTGTTTGTATCTACGACTGTCTTACGCTTACTGTTTACTGTGATTTTTATCTTTTCTCGTTTTCCAAAATGTCAATAAAATTTTCTAAATAATTTTTGTGTTTGAGATCGTTTTGTTAATTAAGGATATCATTTGGATAATTTTTTCTGTGGGATTATATTTCTAACGCTTCCAAGATGTCTACGGTATCTCGCTTTGCAATTCTGTGTAGAACCTGCAGTGTGGTTTTGATATGTTCTGGTTTGTGGTTTTGGTTTTTTAGATGCTGAGAAAAGCTTTAATGATTGCTGTCGCGATTTCTTGTGTGTTACTTGAATCAAATCTTAAAATGTCTTTCTGTCTGACCGATGTAGACCTTTTAGGAGTCACGACACGAAATTTTCTGTTTGCCTGAGTTAAAAAAAAATTGGCATTTGGGTTTTCCTAACCGAATTTTCGTTCTTAGATTGTAGTTTGTTGAGAATTCGATATTTGTCCCAAATATATCGCCGGTACACTAGTTGCTTTTAGTTTCATTTTATTTTCTCTTACTAAAGTTATGTAGTTGTGAATTATTTCAGTTTAAGGATTCTCATGTTTTCTTACAGTTTTTTAACTACATTTTGGTTGAAATTATTTTGTTGGGCTGTATATTGGAGTTTTGTAGGCTCATTTTGTATTGCTCGGTGTTCAAGTGGTAGACTGACTATTCTACTGATCATTTAGTTGAAATTGGCAAATTTTGTGGTTTGGGTGGCAAAAACTTTCATTGAGCATGCTGTCTGTGGTAGTTGGTTGTCGGTAAGTTGCAAATACGTGATGATGGTTGTTGTTGCTGATTTTTTTTAAGGTCCAGAAAGATGATGACATTGTTTGTTTGTTTTCAATTTTACGTTTAGATGCGAGTTGTTGATTTCTTGATGAATTGTCTGGATGTGTTCATCGTTTCCATTTGCTATAACCAGTGTGTCATCTACCTATCTGAGGTAATACATATGATACTATATGCTAGTAATATATACCTGATGCAAAATTACTCCTTTATCATGATGTATGCGTATCTCGCTTCTGAAGATGCTCTGCTGGATGAAACTCGCTGTCCCTAAATAAATGTACATTACTGCAGCATCCAGTGATTTCATGTCGTCGTCTTTAATGCACCGAAGTTGTGCAACACTTTTTATGGACAGTGTTCTACACTATCCGATTAAAAGTATCCAAACAACTACTAGTGGTCATGTAAAGTGTGTCCACCCTTCGCATGTAAGACGGCTTGACCTCTACTGGGGACATTTTCAATGAGGTATCTGAATGTCTGTGGAGGAGTGGAAGCCCATTCTTCTTCAAGAGCAGAAACCAGAGACTCAGGGGTCTGGAACGAAGTCGACGTTCTAATCCCCAAGGTATTTCTCTGGAGTCAGGAACCTATGCAAGCCAGTCCACTTCAGGAATGTTATTGTCCATAAACCAAAGCCTCGCAGACTGTACTTTAGGATAGGATGGATTGTCATGCTGATACAGTGATCGTCTCCACACTGTTCGTCTACTCTTGACGATGCTGTAAATAGATTCAGCTCCTCCTGCATTTAGCTTTTCCTTAAGCGCTATGAGGACACGAAACCTGGCCACAAAATTTACGTACATACCTTACCATTACGTCCTCTGTGCAACATTGTTGGCACCAAACATGATGGGAGGTAACGTTCCCCAGGCATTTGCCAAACCCTTCCATGGGATTGTCATGAAGTGTGGGGTGATCCACCATTCCAAGTCACCCGTTTTCTGTCATCCGATGTGCGGTGGGGTCGCTCTTTACTTCACAACAGAGGTCGCTTAGCGTTTTTAGACATATATGGCTTTTGCTGAGCTGCTCGATAATTGTATCTAATTCTTTTTAGCTGCTTATGCGCAGTAATTATGCTAAAAAGACTGACCGTAGCCTTTTGGATCTCACGAGTGAGTTTTTCAGCCACCGACCTCCGTGCTTGACGTTCCCTGCCTGTGAGGATATGAGATCTGTCTGGTCTTGGTGTAGCTGTTGTTGTTTATTCGTGTTTACACTTCACAAGTATATCACCAATAGTCGGCGTGGACAGCTCTAGCGTAGCTGGAATGTCCCTGACGGATTTATTGCTGAGGCGGCATCCAGTGACCAGCCCACGTTCAAACTCACTAATCTCTCCAGACCGATCCAGAATCCTGTTATTGCTTTTCCACTGATAACGCAACACAAAACAACACTCCGCGCCACCTCTCATACTGTCCGGTCCACCCTTAGTGGTCATTTCAGCATTGTATACCGATGACGGGATGCTTTTATTGAGGTATTTTATGTAATACTACTAGCTGGGTCATCAAATATTTCCCAGCAACTGTAATGGAATGTTGACACAGTGTCCCAGGGAGAGCTCTGATGCGTGCGAATGGGTGTTTTAAAAGGCACTGCACCGATTTCTGAAGGCAATAACATGGCTGACGTGCCTTAGAAGCTAATGTGTTATGAAGTCTTCCTGTAAGATATATCTTACAAGAAAACAGCCTTACCTAACAGGTGTACAGGGTAGACAGACGTATATTCTTCTTACCAATTCGTCTTACGTGAGATTTAGGGGGACTTGTTAGATGACGGTTGTGCCATCGCATCTACCATCGGGAGACGGCCGTGTCTAAAGCACCCTTCCTGTTGTCGCTTGGCCTAGCTGTTCTACAACAACCGATACTGTCACTGCCACAGTACAGTGACAGACAGCGGCTATGAAATCAGCGCATCTGATTTAAGTGCAACACCCCGGTGTTAAGCTTTATGAGCAATCAAAACCTCCAATATATGTCCAGTTTAAATGGTAATTCAATTTAGGTTCCGAAACCTCCACGGGCAAAACCTCCACTGTATGGCCAAATAAAATAGTAGTTCAATATCTAGACATTTATGAGCGCCATATATTTCCTTTCCCTCACAAATATGAATCAGTAAACTGTAGTCACATTTATCTGCAATCTCTCTCTTCCAGATAGCTTCATCATACAGATGAACGTTGCATGCAGATCAATAGAAAACCGCTGCTGAAGGGCGTTAGTGAATTATTGCAGTGAATTACAACATAATTATAACATCCTCATATCCAAAAACTACGAAATTTGAAAAAAAAAATTGCGATTTTTACTCATATGCATCAGCGAGTTCCAATTTTTTGGTCTTCGTTATGCCAAAATCTAGAATGAGTTGCCGTGGTAGAGTAGGAACTAATATACGTCCAATACCGCGAAGGCGTAAAATAAGCGCACTCTGTTACGCCACAAAACTGACTTTACTACATTTGTGATTTTGGCAATCTGTTAATAGATCTCAGTGGGTCGTGCAGCTGCTGACAGTGATTAGGTACCTAAACAAACTTCCGTAAGTGCAGTCACCAGAACGTGGTTTGGCATTAATTTCGCCACATCCAGCATAGCGATGTGACTGATAACACATTAGATTATTTTCGACATTGTTCTTGGAAAGGAAATTATTTCAACTGCGTAACTGGAAGTAAGACTGCGAATTATTTGCTACTCTTTTGCGTTGAGCACTATCTCTGAACAGAATGACTGAAAGATTAAGAGCGGTAGTGGTCAGGATGGTCTAGCAAATGTATAAAGAAAACGAAATGATTCCAAAATCTTACGAAGAAGGAGCGTCGAATAAAAAGAAAATGTAGTAATGTCACAAGAAAAGTCTGTAAGCTTCAATTCATTTTCGTCTTACATTAGATGTAAGAAAAGACTTTTATAGTTGCAGAACACGTGAATATATTCAGCAGTAGTGCCTTATTTCTTTATTCAAATGTGAAATGTACAATCACATACGCCATTCGTAGTTCAAAATAAAAAAGTTCTTTGTTCTTTGTTCTAGCTGAGGTTCACTTAGCTTAGTATAATATCCTCCAGTATCATCTCAGGAGTTTCAGTCTGCAAGCTTCACTGAAAAACCTATTTCAGACGGTGACTGTGTTATTAATCTTGGCAGTAATTCCAGCAATAGAGACGGTAACAACAGGAATGACGGGAACTTAAATGAGTAAACGAACAGCGTATCTTTATTAACTCACCTGACCTACACCAACTTTGATTTTTCTTATAAAATCCACATGTAATGTTAATAATTGCAAAGAAGTATCCTCAGATAAATTTCTTGTTTTGTGGTCGTCAGTAAAGGGAGAGTAAGAAACGCAAATAAATGGATATAATCGTCGTGTGGATGGCAAGAGAACCGTACAATGGATTCAGAGGAGCAGACGGGCAGGAAAGAATCTTTTACCTTTTCGGTGTGAGAGTTAGGGTAGACACATTTTCTTTATGTTACTTAACACTGACCACCGAATTAAGATACACAGCGCTTTCAGATACATTGGAAGTTCAGCTCATATTCCAAAGAGATAGAAAAGTCTACCAACGAGGGATATACAAAACAGCCGAAGATATTTTGCTTTTATTCCATCAAAGTAGTAAGGGGAAAAATAGGTTTTTACATGAGTTTTTCTTGTTTGGTTTAAGTATGACAGACGCTACAATGAGAAGCGCCCTTTCAAAAAGCTGTGAGCGTAACGTCGAGCACTACAAACATGGGCATACATAAGCAAACTAATAAACTGACGGAGTGCGATGATGATCGAATTTGGCGGTGCATCTTAAGGTATCTTTTCGGCGAGTAGAACTGTTGAATAGAGAAGTTTTCAAGAATGCACTTTGATTCGAGCTTTAATGTTATATTAATGTTGTTGTTGTTGTGGTCTTCAGTCCTGAGACTGGTTTGATGCAGCTCTCCATGCTACTCTATCCTGTGCAAGCTTTTTCATCTCCCAGTACCTACTGCAACCTACATCCTTCTGAATATGCTTAGTGTATTCATCTCTTGGTCTCCCTCTACGATTTTTACCCTCCACGCTGCCCTCCAATACTAAATTGGTGATCCCTTGATGCCTCAGAACATGTCCTACCAACCGATCCCTTCTTCTGGTCAAGTTGTGCCACAAACTTCTCTTCTCCCCAATCCTATTCAATACTTCCTCATTAGTTATGTGATCTACCCATCTAATCTTCAGCATTCTTCTGTAGCACCACATTTCGAAAGCTTCTATTCTCTTCTTGTCCAAACTATTTATCGTCCATGTTTCACTTCCATACATGGCTACACTCCATACGAATACTTTCAGAAATGACTTCCTGACACTTAAATCAATACTCGATGTTAACAAATTTCTCTTCTTCAGAAACGCTTTCCTTGCCATTGCCAGCCTACATTTTATATCCTCTCTACTTCGACCATCATCAGTTATTTTGCTCCCCAAATAGCAAAACTCCTTTACTACTTTAAGTGCCTCATTTCCTAATCTAATTCCCTCAGCATCACCCGACTTAATTAGACTACATTCCATTATCCTTGTTTTGCTTTTGTTGATGTTCATCTTATATCCTCCTTTCAAGACACTGTCCATTCCATTCAACTGCTCTTCCAAGTCCTTTGCTGTCTCTGACAGAATTACAATGTCATCGGCGAACCTCAAAGTTTTTATTTCTTCTCCATGAATTTTAATACCTACTCCGAATTTTTCTTTTGTTTCCTTTACTGCTTGCTCAATATACAGATTGAACAACATCGGGGAGAGGCTACAACCCTGTCTTACTCCCTTCCCAACCACTGCTTCCCTTTCATGTCCCTCGACTCTTATAACTGCCATCTGGTTTCTGTACAAATTGTAAATAGCCTTTCGCTCCCTGTATTTTACCCCTGCCACCTTTAGAATTTGAAAGAGAGTATTCCAGTCAACATTGTCAAAAGCTTTCTCTAAGTCTACAAATGCTAGAAACGTAGGTATGCCTTTCCTTAATCTTTCTTCTAAGATAAGTCGTAAGGTCAGTATTGCCTCACGTGTTCCAGTGTTTCTACGGAATCCAAACTGATCTTCCCCGAGGTTGGCTTCTACTAGTTTTTCCATTCGTCTGTAAAGAATTCGTGTTAGTATTTTGCAGCTGTGACTTATTAAGCTGATAGTTCGGTAATTTTCACATCTGTCAACACCTGCTTTCTTTGGGATTGGAATTATTATATTCTTCTTGAAGTCTGAGGGTATTTCGCCTGTTTCATACATCTTGCTCACCAGATGGTAGAGTTTTGTCAGGACTGGCTCTCCCAAGGCCGTCAGTAGTTCCAATGGAATATTGTCTACTCCGGGGGCCTTGTTTCGACTCAGGTCTTTCAGTGCTCTGTCAAACTCTTCATGCAGTATCATATCTCCCATTTCATATTCATCTACATCCTCTTCCATTTCCATAATATTGTCCTCAAGTACATCGCCCTTGTATAGACCCTCTATATACTCCTTCCACCTTTCTGCTTTCCCTTCTTTGCGTAGAACTGGGTTTCCATCTGAGCTCTTGATATTCATACAAGTGGTTCTCTTATCTCCAAAGGTCTCTTTAATTTTCCTGTAGGCGGTATCTATCTTACCCCCAGTGAGATAGGCCTCTACATCTTTACATTTGTCCTCTAGCCATCCCTGCTTAGCCATTTTGCACTTCCTGTCGATCTCATTTTTGAGACGTTTGTATTCCTTTTTGCCTGTTTCACTTACTGCATTTTTATATTTTCTCCTTTCATCAATTAAATTCAATATTTCTTCTGTTACCCAAGGATTTCTACTAGCCCTCGTCTTTTTACCTACTTGATCCTCTGCTGCCTTCACTACTTCATCCCTCAAAGCTACCCATTCTTCTTCTACTGTATTTATTTCCCCCATTCCTGTCAATTGCTCCCTTTTATATTAATGTACAACGAATATAATGTTGTATTCGAACAGGACAGCTGCATGTCGGCATGTCTTCCAAAATACCAGCAAATATCCTACGAATAAAATTTAGTAGTCCCTCTATACAAAAACTTATTTCTGAATCAAACGTACTGCATTTAACTCGCTGACCGAGGACGAGAAACGTTGAAGTACGAAGAGCCTGACAGACATTTGTAGAAAACAGATCTACCTCGAATAAATCGGAAAGAAGACAAAATTTTAACAAAAAGCGACTAAAGTGTTGTGGCCGTAAATTTTGATCTGCAAACTCTGTTGATTACTTTAAACAGATGATATGGCCAAATATCCTACTTAAGTAAACTGGCAAGTATAATTTTACCATATAACCTGGGAAATGTAAACAGACTTGTTAGATGTGGAACAACACAGACGGTAAAAGAGAAACAACGGAAACTGAAGCATGTGTCTGTGATTACGTCATGATGCTACTAGAAATTGCACAAGTGCGGACGATGTCAGATGGATGTTAGGCTCAGCAGAAGAAGGCTGTTTCTATCTGTTCGTATCTTTTTGTGAAAGAACCCTGCGAACTTGCTGTCAACTGATCACGTATTTTGTTAAACAGGTCTCTTACAAATCGAATGTGACACTATTAACACCCAGATAGAGGAGAAACGTATGCACCAGTGCACCAACCTGAGGGATAGGCTAAAATCTTTGGAAGTTGAAGGAGGAATCGTCCTTCGCACTATGCTGTGCTGAAATTATGTATACTTTAAGAATGACAAGTAAGAAGCACCCAAGAGTGAAAGCCACAACTTCTGCCTACTCACCTGCGAAAGAAACAACCCTATTTCATTATTTTGTGATTATGTGACAAAATTTCAGCGGGCTATTAGCGAAGTAGCCTTCAGAAAGAAAAGGGACGGTGTTCAGCAAATTTGTTTCTTCTCAAACCATACAAGCAAGAACTTTCGATAGCAGGAATAAAACTTACGAATGTGTTCATAATTTGGGTTGAACAAATGATTAAGCGGGAATATCGAGATTATTACTGCCATTATTGGGAGATGAAACTGTTTAGTTCCGAACTGCCTCAACCAAATATTTAAGAGACTGATGTAGCGTAAGGGTGTGGATTAGATTACTTGTTTACCCTTTCATTCTTGATTCAATCCTCAATTTATGGTTTTGTTTGGAGAGGATTTTGTGATTGTGAACCCTCATGTCCCATCGTTTGTCAGTATGGTGACATTATATCAAAGGCTAATTGTTTAAATTAACGTCAGTGTAACGACTCAAAGAGTCTAATAAACATTCAATCGCCTGTAGTACAATATTAGTGTAATACACAATTGTCGTTATTTCGGCATAAAGGGAAGACAAAGGTTGGGATTTGCCACAGGAAAACAATTCGTGGTGGGTCGCATCAAACCAGCCAGATCACTGATTGCTAAAGAAGAAAAAATGACCATGATGGCCTCGTGTATAATATCTTAATATTTATCGATTCCCCCATAGAATTTTTGACTTCTTGCTCTTCTACAGCCAGGCCACATATAAATACTTTACAGCATAAAATTTTCACTGTTTTGTTACCACTTCAAATTAGAATAAAATATAGTCACAGACGATTACCGGTATGATTTATCCCTGAAGCAATGAAGAAGACGTATCAGGATATAGTTGAAAGTTCATGTTTGTACTACAGACGCTGCACCAAAAAAGGAGAATTTTTGGACACAAGGATACTGTAGTGTGAGGAACGAAGTACAAATATCAAAAAATGTTTTGCGTCACCCCGGTTACGAGAGTTCCGGAAGCTGTACAGAAAATTGGAGTAGAGATCAACATAAACATCATTTACGCTCTTTTTATTGCTTATGAAACCAACACATTGCATGTTGTACAACCATACAGCATGACCTTCAAAGGTGGTTGTCCAGACTGACCACCAGTACCTCTATTACCCAGTATCACGTCCTCTTGCATTGACGCATGCCTATATTCGTCGGAACATACTATCCACAAATTCTTCAAGGCACTGTTGGTCCAGATGGTCCCACTCCTCAACGTCGATTCGGCGTGGATCCCTCAGAGTGGTTCGTGGGTCACGTCGTCCATAAACCACCATTTTCAATCTATCCCAGGCGTGTTCGAAAGGGTTCATGTCTGGAGAACATGCTGGGCTCTCTAGTCGAGCGATGTGTTATACTGAAGGGAGTCATTCACAAGATGTGCACGATGGGGCCGCGAACTGTCGACCATGCAGACGAATGTATCGCCAATATGCTGCCGATATGGTTGCACTCCCGGTCGGAGAATGGCATTCATGTATCGTACAGCCGTTACGGAGCCTTCCATGACCACCAGCGGCGTACCTCGCTCCCAAATAATTCCACCCCAAAACCCTCCACTTTGATGCACTCGCTGGACAGTGTGTCTAAGGGTTGCCTCCAAAACACGTCACCGACGATTGTCTGGTTGAAGGCATATGCGACTCTCATCGCTGAAGAGAACTTGATGCCAATCCTGAGCGGTCCATTCGGCATGTTGTTGGGCCCAATCTGTACCGCGCTGCGTGGTGTCTTGGTTACAAAGATGGACCTCGCCATGGACGTCGAGAGTGAAGTTGCGCGTCATGCAGCCTAATGCGCACAGTTAGAGTGGTAACACGATGCCCTGTGGCTGCACGAAAAGCATAATTGAACATGGTGACGTTGCTATCATGGGGTTCCTCCGAGCCATAATCCGTAGGTAGCGGCCATCCACTGCAGTTGTAGCCCTGGGGCGGCCTGAGCAAGGCATGTAACCGACAGTTCCTGCCTGTCTGTATCTCCTCCATGTCGGAACATCATCGCTTTGTTCACTCAGAGGCTCCTGGACACTTCCTTAGTTGACAGCCCTTCCTGGTACAAAGTAACAACCTAGACGCGACCGAACGGCGGTATTGACCGTCTAGGCATGATTGAACTACAGACAACAAGGGCCGTGTACCTCCTTCCTTGTGGAATGACTGGAACTGATCGTCTGTCGGACACCTTCCGCTTAATAGGCGCTGCTCATGCATGGTTGTTTACATCTTTGAGAGGGTTTAGTGATATCTCTGAACAGTCAAAGGGACTGTGTCTGTGATACCATATCCACAGTCAATGTCTATCTTCAAAAGTTATGGGAACTGGGGTGGTTCAAAAAAATTTTTTATGTGTGTATTTTGTTCGGTAAACCACGCCACCGCGTGATGCTCTTGTTAATGCGACAGGATACAAAGTAACAGTTCTGAAGTAAAGCGGCTAGTTATGGGGAACAAACACAAATTACTGTTACAATGATGTAACCCTTTCTCTCTCTACGGTATATTGATAAATTTCTCTCTCTCTCTCTCTCTCCCCCCCCCCCTCTCTTTCTCTCTCTCTCTCTCTCTCTCTCTCTCTCTCTCTCTCTCACACACACACACACACACACTCACACTCACACTCACACTCACACACACCCTCTCTTTCTCTCACACTCAAAGATATCGATTAATTATTTAACAAGCAGTATAATAATCACTATCACTAAGAAATTGAAAAAGGTTTAAAAGCCTCTCAAAAATATTCTACCAAGGAATCCGTTAGAAATGTACTCTTTTAAACAATTTTTTATCATATAAATAACATATTTAATATAGTATGCGTGTATGTGACAGCTGCGTAGTAATACGAACGCAATTAAACAAATTTCCCTGACTACAACAAAATTATCAGGCCTCAGTCCGCCTCCTTAGCTGAGTGGTTACATGCTCGCGTCCCACGCAGCGCCCCCGGGTCCGATTCCTGGCCGGATTGAAGATTTCCTCCGCTCGTGGACAGGGTGTTGTCCTCATCATCATTCCATCCTCATCACCGGCTTGCAAGTCGCACAATGTGGCGTCGACTGAAATAAGACTTGCACTTGGTGGCCGAACTTCTCCGGATGGGGCCTCCTGGCCAACAATGTCGCCCGTTCATTTAATTTAACATACCTCACTTTAGAAAACATATTGGATAACAAGATGGAAAAATACTAATAAATACCTCTATAGGTATGCAGTAATGCGATCAAAAAAGGAGTAAGTATAATACCGATATCAGTTTTCAAACACAAAACAATAAATAACAGCAATAGGCAACCAGGTGTAAATAATTAATGCTTTAATTTTAGTAAAATCGCACTAGATCATTCAAGCAGTGTTTATGTTGCAGGTCTTTTGTTATTACCAAACAAAGTCTTTCAGTTAAAATTATCACATTTTATTGAACAAAATCCAGGTGAAAGTACTGAGAGAAGTATTGAAATTAAGAAAATCAGTCACTGGGAGTTCCACTAAGTTCTACAGCTCGTCTAAACCATTTGTCTCAGCGCAAACTTTGCTGAGAAGTTCAAGTGACAATGTTTCGTCGCATCATCATGGTTCATTGACAGTCCACAATTCCGTGTGACATCACATGATAGTTTATAATGAGTCTTTCTGTTACAGAACATGATTGTTTCTCGGCCACAGAGTAACAAAGTTGCTAGATAAACAAATTTGCAAACTAATTGCTAGAAGTCAGTTACAGCGATATGTACTTAGACTCGTCTTCATAGTCAATGACAGAGCTTCATTCTGCAGATTAGTATGGCTGTATGCGTTCCAGCCCACTTACTACAGAGTGAACACAAACAATTGGGAACCTCAAGCCCCCTATCCGTGATATCATCATTACATGACAAGTCTTTCCCAGCATCACACCGAAACTTCACTCTGCATACCATTTCAGCCAGTCACAGTATAGTTTTTAGTGAACATTAAATTGAAACAGCTAATTACAATGCAGCCATAGAGTCAACATCTTGATCATACGGGTTTTATGCCATGTTCAAAAGTATTTAGTAAGAAAATTATGATAATGGATTGTCTTACAATATCTCGACATACAATATTTACGGCATATACATACTGGTTAAGTAAGACTTGTCAATGTTCGTAGTCTGATCTCTGTACCATGCTAGGTGTAGGGCACAATGAACTCAGAAATTAAATATTTCCACATTCAAATTGTTTTATGACACTAGGCAAGAGTCATAATTTTATTTCTAGCTCTGAAATGTCTACAAAAACGCATCAGAGTGCAAAACATACAATGTTTCTGTGAACAATGACGATGTTATATTCAAACACACAAAAACACAAGAACAAACACACACACACACACACACACACACACACACACACACACACACACACACACACACACACAAATCAATCGAATATGGCCACTAAAAATTACTATGTCCTCTCAAATTAAATTCCCTCTTTCTACTCCCATGTTTAGATTGTTACAAAACTCATATATCTAAAAATGATATCCTAATTTGATAGCTGAAACTACATTTTTTAAACTTACACATCTTTTGAGGCGTTATGGACTCTGACTATAAATTTTCACAATTAAATTTTTCTGTGATGTTCGTCAAATGTCATGATGTCAATTCAATATCTAAAATAGCTTAATAATATGGTGCCATGTCTGCCATTATGTGTACATATGCCAAAAATACAAATGAATACTGTTCTGCCTTTACATAAGGCAGTTTGTTGTAACTTCTGTTGTAACATGAGTAAATGGCTCCAGTTGTTACCTTAAAAATTTTCTATCATTGCTCCCAAGGCGTAATGGTGGTTGTCTTGTAAACTAACCGTAAATGTCCACTGGTCTAAAGATGGGATGTGTAAACAGACCGTCATTACTCCTTAGCTAATGGTGGTCACTTTGTAAACTGACTACCTTTGCCCTCATGGGATAATAGTGGTCGTCATGTAAAATGATCATTATTGCCCCCACGAGGTGTTGGTGGTCACCTTCAAACTGACCGACATCCGACATAATTCGCTCCCCCCGCGCTCCACGCTCCCATCCCCCCGCCCCTTCCCCTCATTTTTAAAGGTGAACATGTGTGTGCTAACCAGCTTTGCCCCAAGGGATAATGGTGGTCACCCAGAAAATTGACCATCATTTCTTCTAGAACCTGACCATCATTACCTCACTTTGCAAAGTGACCATCATCAGTCCATCCTATATGCAGACTGTCATTGTCACATAACGCTAAATGATCATTACCCCACTGTAACATGGCATGCAGAAATTGAAGCTGACGGCTCACAGAGGGGAAATGTGGTGCTTAGATAAAAATAATGAACTTACGCCTCTGGATTAGATCCTCACGAAGTTGGTATTTGAATCACGATATGGTATGATGACGATACTGGGAAGCATGTATTTTTTGTGGTGATGTACTAGGAACCATGGCTGCCAACAGTTCCATCGCTGATGTGGACAATCAGTTTAAGATGAATTAACGAAAGCACTAGTTGGTTGTAGAGAATGAAATCATAAGGCATTTCACACATGGGAAGGTGGGTGGACGAATGATGATCGAGCTGAACTGGTTTTTGCGAGGATCAGTTGTTGTCAATGCCAACTTCTTGGGAATAAAATTGTTTACGTTGGTAAGATACAATATGTGAAAGAACGACGATGGAGAAATACGAAAGGAAGACCAGGAACAAAGTACTCGGATTGAAAAGGAAGTAAGATAGCGATGTGAAATTTAGCCCCTAATATTCAGTCCATACATCGAAGCAATGATTTAAATAAAAGAACTGTTGAAGTTTGAGATTAAAATTCGAAGTGAAACGATATGATTGATGAGTTTTGCTGATGACTTCGCTATTTGTGGTAAAAGTAAGAAGAATACAAGCTCCATTGAATGGAATGAACTGTTTATTGAGTACAGAATGTGGACTGAGACTAAACCAGAGAAAAACGAAAGTGATGAGAAATAGAAGACGTGATAATACTGAGAAACTCAGCATCGGTATTGGTGCCCTCGAAGTAAATCAACGAATTCTGCTACCTAGGCATCAAAATAACCCATGACGACAGGGACAAGGAGGACGTAAGAAGTAGACTAGAACTGGCAAAAAGGAAATTCCTCGCAAAAGCAAGTATACTAATATTAACTATAACCCTTAATTAGAGGAGGAAATTTCTAACAATCTACGTTTGGAGCACATGATTGAATGGTAGTGTTGACTGTGGGAAAACTGGAACAGAAGAGGTGTGATACTACAAAAGAATTCTGAAATCTAAGTGGACCGATAAAGTAAGAAATAAGGAAATTCTCCATAGAACTGGCAAGGACAGGAATACTTGAAAAATACTGACACAAAGAAGAGACAGGATGAAGGACATGTGTTACTGCATCAGAGAATTGTCTCAGTGGTGTTAGTGGGAGCTGTGACAGCGAGCCTCAATTTTATTTGAGGAATCTGTAAATTGAAAAAGACTGTAGAGGAAGACAGCGATTAGAATACAGCCAGCAAATAATTGAGAGTGTAGTTTACACTTTTACTCTTAGCTACCCTGAGAGAAGAGTTTGGCAGTGTAGAGGAATTCCTGGTAGACAACAGAAAAAAAGAGAAAAAGTAGTGTGTGGAAACAACATTGTGAGAAGTTGACATAAACTTTACCTTTTTGTCTTGCTAACGTATTTTTGCTGACATTTTAGACGTGCAAATAACGTTTTGATACGTGTAAAGCACCATAAAACAATTTAGATTAGGAAATATTTAATTTAAGGGTCCATTGAAAGTTACTGCAAGTATGTTCTCAAGTGCTATATACAAATAAAACATTTTCTGCATCATTGGTCGCTACCAATTACGATGGTTCATACTAACATCTTTAGATAGAGAACCGTTTATTTACATGGTTGGTGTTGGTGTAGAGTACTGATGTCTTTTCACAGTCAAAGACCAACGGCTGTATAGGTTCTTTTGCGTCTTTCGCTGATGTCAAAATCCGTTTATTTTGAATGTGCACTTTAGATGTTAAAAAAAGTGAATTTCTGGGAGTAGATTGTACTTACAGGGACGGTAGAATTCTAAAAGGTCTGCATACTGTTGCCTATTGTATGTGCCATCCGCTGCACTTTAAATTTACAATGTCACTTCAGAGATGTTGTACATGTTACAGAGATGTTGGTTTACAGTGGATACAGGGATAGATGATTAAATGGTTATATTATTATATTTGGTATTGATATATACTTTTTTAATATAGATGTGCTCCAGCAATGGATATAAAAATTACGAATAAATGATTATGTGCATAAATATAATTTCCTGTTACTTTAAAAGATATGAACCAGTAGCGCTTGAATATAGATATATGCACACTTCAATTACTATATTAAGTTCTTATACATAAGCAGATTACAACAGACCATGTACAATAAAGGTATTAATGGACGTGGTTACTTGCATTGCTGTGCATTGAAACTGCAAATTATGAGAATGTTTTAAGTACTTTGTCAAACCTTTTAGAAAACTTAGCTAAACCTGTTTCACTATTCTTGTTCAGTTTATATTCCCCAAGCTTCTTTCTGTGTATAAATACTTCTAGTTCTTCACATAGAAACATTCTGTGTACTTTCTTCAGCGTATGTAGTATTTCAGTGTTGCTTTCGGCATTTTCAAATGGATGGCCTGCATCTTTTATATGAGAAGCTATTGCAGATTTGCGTGGGGTATTGTATCAGAAAGTGTTGATGTGTTCTTTGAATATAGTGTGGAAGTTGTGACCTGTTTTGCTTATCTGCTGTCCTGAGTATTTGCTACATATGATTTTATATATGTCAGGGAATGAAAATTTATCTCCACTGCTTTGCCCAGTCCTATTGTTTGTTTGGAATGCAGTTCTCATTTTACATTACATGAAGGTATTGTCAAATTTTTGTGAAATATTATCGAGGAAGTTAACACATGTTGTTAGGGTATTATCTTGGTTCTTGGTGGCTATTTGGTTTATTTTCAATTTTTTATTTTGTAACTAACATGTCCATTGGTGTGGGATTATACCCATTAGCTGCAGTTTTTTGTTTAGTTATTTTCAATTCATTCTGGAGACTCTGATCCTTCGCTATGAGTTTTGGAGCCCTGTACATCATTGAGCAGCAAGCTACCAGTTTGTGCATATTAGGGCGGCAGGAGGAATCATGTATGTTTATGCTTATGTGGTTGATTTCCTGTAAATCTGGAAGACATATTTGTTGTCTTTTTTGCATATGATTAAACTGAGGAAGTTAATGGTTATATTTATTTCCTGTTCATAGGTGAATTTAATATTTTAGTGCAGTCGGTTGAATGTTTGGAGGAGTCTTGGACATCATCATTGTTTTTCTCACCAATGATCTGAAATGTATCATCTATGTATCTTCTGCATAACTGAATTTTTTGAATGCATGTTGGTTTTTTGTGTATGGTTTGTACTGTTGATTGTTGAGGAACATTTTGACTATAGTTCATGATTTGTTAGCACCCATAGCTAGCCCCCTAATTTGTTTGTAGATTTTTCCATTGAAAGAAAAGTAATTATATTTCGGTATCAGTTCCAGAAAGTCAATGAGTTCTGTGATTGCTGCTGGGGACAGATGTTTGTATTTTATTTGTCTAATGAATAGCTAAAGATGTTATTATACAGAATTGTTACATCTTGAGGGATCATATGGCATTCACTATTCCTTTGTATATCTTTCAGATCATTGGAAAATGAGAGGCTATTTTTTATTGCATAGCTGTGGTGAGATACACAGTTATCTTGTAGGATCTTGTTGAGTTTTTGCAAATTTTGTACTTGGGGTAATTTATTGATCGATCTTATAGAGCCATCTTTCTTGTGAACCTTTAATTGAGATCTTAGGCATGCTGCATTTGGATTCATGCATCGACATTGGTGCTTTTCCCTATCAATAAGCTGGTTGTTACCCTTTTTGATGAGAGGCTTAAGTTCAGCCTCGTATTGGTTGGTAGTGTCTTTGTCTAGCTGTATGATATTATTTTGTTCAAAGAATCCGAGGTTTTCACGATGTATTTATTTTCATATAAAATAACCGCTGAACTTCTTATTTGCCTTTGTGACAATTGCTTTATGATTTTTCAGTTTAGTATTTAGTGTGGTACTATCTTTTCGTTAATGGTTGGTGTTTCTAATGTTTCTCATGTGATTTCTTCTTCAAGAAGATTTTTAACCTGTTCTGCTACAACAGTTTTAGTTTTGTTCTCTAATTTATCGGCATGCACTGTTTTCTTAGTAGTTACTATTAACTGTTTAATATTTATTATTTTGAGTTGGTGTTCTATGTTGTATTTCAGATCTTTATTAAGTAGGTAAAGTTCTTCATCATAGAATTCGGCGCTTATAGCTTTGCTGTAGAATGTAGGTAGCGTCCGTGTGGTTTGATGTAAGTTACATGTATTTGAGTTAGGACAGCTTTCTTTCGTGTCTGTTTACGATAGTGATGTACTCCTTGTTAACTCTGTCATTCATTATGTGTCATACACGGTTGGAGTTAAAATTCGGCATTTTATTCGCCAGTACTAGATGACTGTTGTATATCTGTCTATTTAGCAAGTCTGTCTTTCCTTGGAGTCCCCTAGTTTCAGTATCTGGCCACATTTTCTCGACTTTCTTTCGAACTACGTTACCAGATTGCGAATTTTTTGGGATTGTCATTTTGATGTACTCTGGGAGAACTCCATATCTCCTGCATTCTTTGTTATACGTAGGGTATTTTTCGTAAGTCTGACCTTCATTCTCTCGTAATTCGTAACTTCTCTTGATCGCTAACCTCTTTCGTTGTCTCGTTTGGTATACAAATGAGTAATTAGTCCATACGAGAAGGCAGTATGAGGTCTACGGCTGTTGATAAATACAAACAAAACGGTTTCTGCGTCACACCATCACCTACAGGTGGATAAATGTTTATTTACATGGCTCGTGATGGTGAAGAGTACATACGTCTTTTCAGAATCTCAGGCCAAGGGCAGTATAGGTTATTTTGTACCTTAAACTAATGATAAAAGTTGTTTTGTTTAGAAAAAGCACTGTAGATACAATCCCGCCAGTAGCTTCAAAACGTTAATCCCTAACTCAAAATCAGCATTAGATACCTGTAGATGATTTGTGATAAAATAGATTTTCGGCTACGTCATTTTGCTTAAAACGTCTTTCTTGCTGCTATTGTCTTATGGTATCTTGCTGTTTTTCTTGGTGATGTTGGTATACATAATTTCTTTTACTTTTATGTCCTCCACTCGTTTTTCTCATCTTCAGCCGCCTAATACGCAAATGTTTTGTTATCAGATATTTCCTTTCGAGATGAGCAATAGTCTTCAAGTAAGTAAAACCAGTTCGATGAGAACCTTCAGTTTTTGACGCTCATTTACGTACATCTCTTCTAAGCCAAGAGGGAGACTGTACAATAAAACGTGTTAGGAAGATTCTCTTTACATAACGAGTTAAGAATCCCAAAATTCCGAAGTGCTCCTCGGACGAAGAAAACGATGACAGACCGAACATAAAAGGATAGTGTGTGAGGACGTCTGTTGGGATATACGGGTCGGAAGGACACCATTAACGTCAAGTGGAAGGCTACCGGACACTTCTACGGCCGCATATAGCCTCCAGCAGTGGAATCGATTCGTGCCCGCTATTGTCAATGGCGGGGCTGAAGTCTTTCTGACTACTGGACGGACGTGCTGGAGAAACCCTACACAGCCCTCAGCCGGAAAGACCAAGATGCAGAACAACAAGCAAAGCGATAAAGAGCGCAGACTGTTTACAGTTAGAATCACTACGATGTTAAAAAGCATCCAAGGTTGTAGAAATTCAAGTCACACGATACACTGCTACGAAATGTTTTGTTCACCATCAATTAGGAATTCTTCGAAGGGTAACAGTGTTCCCTCAAGGATAGTGTATTTTGCATTGCAGTTAGACATCGGCTAACAAGCCCTCACTTAGATGTCAAACAACACATTGTCGTGTCGAAACTTGTACAAACACCATGTTTGGTAAAAAAAATGCAAAATGTTAGTTGTAGCCCTAATGGTAAATAAAAACAGTGTATATCTGCCAAATGAAAAATATCATAATTTATAAATTGTATCTTTTATTTCGATCATGCATGGATGTAATAGAATTGACTCATACATGGCATTATGAGAGATACATAACATGTCTTAATGTTTTTAGGTTGATCTTGTGTAACTTTAAGAAGTGTTTAAAAATAATTTTTTGAAGTATTTTTGGATGAAGTTTGACATATATCGTAATTCTGTATGAATTTATATCTTAAGGATTTGTTACGAAAGTGTATTTAAAATTATAATACTCTGGATACTGGCCATATTCTGTTGCATAATGGCATTTTTTATATCAGTCTTCTAGGGTGACTACTAAGCGAATATACTTGTTCTAACAGGGGTGGCCAAGCGGTTCTAGGCACTACAGTCTGGAACTTCTTGACCGCTACGGTTGCAGGTTCGAATCCTGCCTCGGGTATGAATGTGTATGATGTCCTTAGGTTAGTTCGGTTTAAGTAGTTCTAAGTTCTAGGGGACTGATGACCTTAGAAGTTAAGTCCCATAATGCTCAGAGCCATTTGAACCATTTTTTTAAACTTGTTCTAACACAGGAATGTGTAAGAATAAGCTCGAAACACTAGTTCATGGGTTCAGTTTAATAGCGATTACATTCCCATATGGTGTAGTAAACTTCGTTGGTAATATTAACACTTTATTTGGAAATGTTGCTCAGATTTGCACTGTGATTTCAACAGAGTATTTCAAGTTTCATCTCTGATGGGTAGTAGTACTTGCAAACAACATTTAAGCTCCCATATGTAGAGGTACTGTAATGTCTCTGGTGGAAAGCTTCTGAACAGTGTGCATCTTTAGCGGATACTGAGTGAGGTTACTTTAGCATCTGTAACTGGTGTAAGTGTTTCTTTCGATTCTGGAGTGGTGTTTTCTCTTGTGCAGTGAAAACTGCTTACAACAGGCAAGAGGAAGTCCTGAAGGTGAGTTATTATACACAAGTGTAGCCGAAGGCTTGCCTGGAACATTGCAAAGAGGCATTTCTCATTCTTGGAAAAGGAAGCCTATCTTTGACTATTAGATGGACAGCAAGTCCACAAGAAGAAGATAACTGCAACTCCAGTGCCAATGAATGGTGTACGATATGATTGTTTTCGCAATGGCCAGCCTATGGCTTAAAAGGAAGAGTGAGCTCGGCCTCCGGGGATACTCGAATATAAATGGTGAAATGGAAATGTTCCCTGCTTTGGACTAAAAATGAATTGTTTTAAGATATTTCACACTAACTGGTGCAAAAGGGAACCATTTTTTTCAGCCACACAAACAACACTGTAGTATTTTATAGCACCTAAGCGCCTTTTGTGAGCAAAGATACTTAAAGGGAAAATTCTATATTTTGAAAAAAAAAATTATGTGAAATTGTTCACAAGGGCGTATACATCTAATTTAAGTAACTTAATACCTTTCCTTTACAATATTTCTGTGTGTGTCAAAGAAATGAATAAATTTTGGAAGTGTGTTCACCTGGCGTGTTCGTCAGGCGACGAGATTTTACATAGCCCTCAAGCGACGTGTTGTCGTGCGTAGCCTCACGTATACATCATAACAGATAACAAAAGCACAAAAATTAAATGACTCCATTGTTGGTGTGTAAACTTTGATTGTATTCTTGATATACCGTATTATATCGTACCTGTAGATATAGTGCTTTTCCTCCATGTATTAAAATCAACCTACATATAAAACTATTAGATGTACATGGAGAGATTTTAAGTGGTTTTAGGTGATTATTTGTGATTTTATGTAAAGAAAAATTGATAAAGAATTTTTAAGAATTTCAATAAAATGTTTTTAAGAAATTCTCTGAAATGATATAGAAGGGTTTGTGTGCAATTACGTTTTATGAAGTTTGCACATGACTTTATGGACAATATTTTTAAAATTGTAGAATATTGACTTGGATTAGATGTTGTGATAACAATTTAGACATACTTATGTGGAATAGTAGATCCATGTATTAATCTAATGTGAGATTGTAATCTCGATTCATACTACTACTGCACTATCTGGTATACTTAAGTATCAGTAAGAACGTTTACGCTGGTATCTGTCAGTTATAAAATGGTGATGAACGTAAGCATTTTTATTCAGTGCAGTAACGTGTGTGGACGTAGGATTATTTCAAAACTGATATGCCGACTTCTAGCGTAGCTTAGGATACCAAAATGAAGATATATTTTATAGCCACACTAACTGTACAGGACGAGATGTATGCCACAGGACACACGGCAGACACGAATGCCACATTATTCCCTTACCTACGTGTCGGTGCTTATATACCCACACTGGAGATGCGGTGCGTAGCATATACGTTGCAACAACACCGTAGAACTAAAACTTTTTGGTTGCCCCCTTATATTTTCGCTTACAAGCCAAGGCCGTGAACAGCCAGCATTGTTAGAAATCTGTGGGCAGTAACTGCCACCCCCTGCCGTGCCACTTCCAGGGGACCGTTGGGGCAAATAAAAAGTGGAATGACAACTGAGGGCAGAGCACTGCTTCCGGAAGAAGGGAGGTAGGTACTTCGGAACTGCACCACCCTTCTGGTGCCGCCTTGATGGACACAGCAAACTTCTTCCGAGAAATCTAGGAAGTGGAGAAAAGGACGTGGACGGAGCGTATGCGCTAAACAAAAGTTAGCCGGGGTGACCCGAAGCCCGCAATAGCAAAGATTTTACAACGTTTCCCTTTCCACAATGTGCTCTCTGCGGAGGGCCTTGAGCGTTTGCCAGCATATTCGCGGAAGCCAATCTTTTCTATTCCACGGTCATTAAAACTTCGACGTGGTTATTCTGAGAAGTGGAGGTCAGTGACAGAGAGAAGACCGCGCGCTGATAGCTGGAGAAACGACGCTCTGATGTAGACCCACTTCTTGAAATTTTTGGAACAGTGCAAGCAAGAAGAGATTTTACGCAGCCCCTTGTGAAAGATATTAACAACATAAAAATTACGCTACTGACTAGAGTCAAGTGAATTTTCTGCTCATTTGTGGGCAGTGTTTTTCGAAGGAGTCTCTGAGCTGAGCAAGCACAGAACACGTAGTTTTATCACATGTGCATCTTCAACCTGGTGTGTCGGTGCTCACCGCGATTTTCCCTGACTGGCGTGCCAGTTCTCGATTGTACGGTCGTCTAACAAAAGCTTTTTGATAATCTCTTATGTTCATTCATGCGCCGACTTCCAGTTACTACGTAGGAGGGAGATAAAATGAAAGATGGTTTGACGTATTCAGTCAAGGTCTTAACATTCGTCATTTGAATCAATGTGTTTTGCGCATCACAAAAATGTAAAGTGTCAGGCTGGGATCGGCGTGACGCTTTTCAAGTCTGCTTTAAAGCGGACTGAAGTATAATTGGCCAGCAAGGTCGTTGCAGGGAGTAGGGGTCGACTCGAGCGAATTTCTCGAGACAGTGTCCATAGGTGGGAAATGCAACGAAGTCTGAAAATGACTTCACCTAAATAGGCAAAATTTTGGTTCCTTTTATTTGGTTATGGTGGTTGGGAATTTTCTCGATGTCTGCTAAAAGCAAATATGCTAAAAGCACCGTAACGTCATTGTTCGTTAAAGGGGTACACCACTGAAGACATTAATTTTAGCCTACTTTTCTATTGGCTTAAAATATTCCTTAGGGAGTATATTTTTAAGAATAATTCATATAAAGCCTGGCAAAATAAACTATTTTAAAACCGCGATTTTCGGTATAGGTGTCTGGTGCATCCAAGGGCTCGAATGCAACCCGATGTGATACTATAGCAGTTACTGGCGGATTAGGACTCCTGTTAGTTTCTGATAGTATAACAGATGCATTAGTATCAACTAAAATACAATCCTCAAAAAGATTTCTCTTCGTGACGTGATTACTTGATTAATAGTCGGAAAGCACGTGCTTGTCTCGCATATTCTTAACTTGCCATTTCTCTTCTTTCTTTTTGCCAAGTAAAACGTGACTGCCTGGAAATGACAAACGTTTTTAATTCAACAGAAAAGGCTCGAAAAGTAATCTACATGATGCAAGCAAACGCTTCTATTGGCAAGTGAAAGTCACTTAATCGACATAATTTCGTGAAAATGAGAATGTTTAGACATTGGCGAACAAGAGGCTAACTGTCGATTAAAGGTCTGTATAGTTTCAGTATTAAAAAACACAAGCTGAAACGTTAAACGCTTCTGTTTCCAAAACAACGGTTTTCAACTTCGCGGGAGCAATAGCTCATGAATATAGATGCAATTACATTAAAGTTTTTTGTAAATTGTGATTCGGCGTTTTTTCTACCGTTGTATGTAGGATTTTTAGCCACATATTTTCATTTCGACTTTTTGGTGCACGTTTTTATAACCACTTTTTATATAATAAAGTTACTTTTATTTGAGAGTGCCGCCATTTAGCTAAAACTATTTTTTATCCTTACCTAGTACGTTAGAGAATATCATCAGTCTGACAGAGGTTTTTGAGTTTTGGTTCTACTGTAGGTTGAAAATTCTAGCGTTCAGAACTGCCACCACCCGCCGTCGCATTCGTTAAGACTTATCGTCGATGTCTTGTAGTGAGCTCTCGATGCAAGTTATTTGCTTAAAACATACTTAATTCAGTCTTAAGAGTGTACAATAAATGTCCGAAGTCAGTTTTGTAATTTGTTATTTTATTGAAAAAAATTAGGACTATCGTTATCGTTCCAAAATAGGGCGTCACCCTGGTCTACCCACCTGAGATAACAAGTGCGGAAACAGCACTGCCGCAAAGCCGTTCTAATTTGAAATCGCCGAAGAAATGTTGGACATAATCTGTAGAAAAAAACCCGGGTGCTAGGCACACAGCGAAAATCATTCACTTGTCGGACCATTCTTCGCGCGCTCGCCGCTGAGTGGCTTTCATCTTATGGCCGTAGCTGCACAGTGGTAGATGTCCTACTTGTCCCACGTTTGACACCGGATCGTTATAATTTAAGTTCCGCTATTCACTGAGGTTCTCTGTGGGCTGTAATTATCGTCTGAAAGCGGAACTTCGTAGATGCACTTGTGACTTAACACGGAAGAGATTTACGCTGGAAAACAAAGTAGTTCCAATTTTGGTCACCAGGTTCAAATTTGGCACTGCACACTGTATGGCAGTATGACATCCACGCTGTCATTTGACAGGCCATAACGTGACGGAACAATATGGCTGTCGACAAGAGACATAGTGTGCTGTTAGTGCAATAGCTTTGTGTAAATAGCAGCGGTTACAGAGCTGCATTCAGAGGGTATCGCCAACTGAAAGATCTGAGTAAAAGCCCGATATTATTAAATGGTTTAAAGGAGATGATAATGAAGTTCGAAAACTTGGGAGAGCCTGGTGTGCCAGCTGATAGAGGAAGGCATCTTACTCCAGTGGAAGGTTGCTGTTGTTGTAACTGACCATGCAGCACGTGCCCTGGTAACGCTTGTGCTTCTGCAGTGTCACGAGAATTTTCCATCCCATGGTGAAAACTTTGGAAAGCTTGCGGTCTATATTACACTGGAATCCAAACAAGAACCAGGCGGTAGAGCATGAAAGCTCTGACCTCACTCTTCGGTTCCTTGGCACGGACTGAAGTTGATGACATGTGGCCAGGCAATACTCTGTGGAGTGACGAGGCACACTTTACACTACAAGGTGCAGTGAATGCAGAGAACTGCCGAATTTGGGGTACTGTTAAACCATGTGTAGTGCACAATGAGCCACTTTACTCGCCCTACGTCAGTGTGTGGTTGCACCTTCATTCTCGGTCCACTCTCGTCTCAAGAGAAAGTGGGCCTGACAGGTCTACCGTGATGTCTGTACGCTATCGAGATCTCCTTGTATGGCGTGTGATTCCTGCTTCGGAAGAGTACAGCTATGTGGAAACCACTGTTTTCATGCAAGATAGCGCAACAGTTCCTCTCGCTCGCCCAGTGAAAGATCTGCTCAATGCAGCTTTCCACGAAGATGTTATCTCCAGAGGTTTTGCAACGCGTGACCTGCAAGATCACGTGATCTGAATCGGTGTGACTTTTGGCTCTGGAGATTCTAAAATATCACATTTACCAGGGACGCGATCCGTCTCTACCCGATCCGAAGGCCATTATATACGAATACTTTGCTCAGATTCCACAGCAACTGCTGTAAACAGGTGTTCACGTCTTTTTAAGGATGCTGCATCTCACGACGCCTGCTGTAACCATACTGAACAAATTGGATAATCGGCTGTTAATTATAAAATCTGCGTTATTCTTATCTCGTTTGCTTGATATTTACTGTACGCTTTCTGTGGTGTCACCGCCAGACACCACGCTTGCTAGGTGGTAGCTTAAATCGGCCGCGGTCCGTTTAGTACATGTCGGACCCGCGTGTCGCCACTGTGTGATCGCAGACCGAGCTCCACCACAAGGCAGGTCTCGAGATACGGGATAGCTCTCGCCCCCAGTTGTACGACGACTTTACTAGCGGCTACACTGACGAAGCCTTCTCTCATTTGCCGAGAGACAGTTAGAATAGCCTTCAGCTAAGTCCATGGCTACGACCTAGCAAGGCGCCATTAACCGTATTGTAGATAGTCTTATTTGTATTATCAAGAGCGGTGTACCACAAGGATAGAATAAAGTTAAGTATTCGAGGAGCTGCATACTTTTATTATTAGAATTCACTACTTATCCTGTTCCAGACTTGACGCCAGTCGGCGTGTGTGTACGCGTGCCTTTCGGCTCCCTTCTCAGTGTGGCGTAGCTAGCTTGTTACGCCACAACAGACTGGCGACGAGGATTAAAGGATCGTGTTCTTTCTGCTTGCTTTGCTCTCATTTATTTGTGTCATGGCTTCGCCACAATCTCCAGATGTACTGTTCGAATTTTATCGCTTGCAGAATCAGCAGACGCAGGCGTTATTGGATGCCCTTGGACAGCTCGTCCAGGGTCAACGTGCCATTCAAACCGATGCGGCCGCCGCCGCTTCACCGCTCCCGCAGCCACAACATGCAGTTGCACCGCAGTTTCGCAGTTTTGATGCACAGCAAGAGACCTGGACCGAGTGGTTCCGACAGTTTGGATTTCATCTCTCCGCCTACAGAATTCAAGGTAACTAGCGGCAGCCTCACTTATTGTCTTGTGTCGGTGTGTCCACCTACCGTGTGATAGTGAAATTGTTTCCCCGACGCGACGTAGCAACTCTGTCCTACGAAGAAATTTTGTCGGCATTGGACGCCTATTTCAAAGAAACAGTTAATGTAGTTGCAAAACGGTATACTTTCTTTCGTACAAAACGTACGGCCGGTCAAACTAATAGGGAGTGGGTTGCAACATTGCAAGGCCTTACTAGGGATTGTGCGTTTGAATGTGACTGTGGCCTTCCTTATTCAGATACAATGGCACGTGATGCAATTGCACAGAACGTTTCTGATGTTCGTATACGGGAACAAATTTTGAAACTAATTAATCCCTCCCTTCAACAAGTGATAGACATATTGGATAGACAAGACACACTTGACTTTGCTCAGGAATCATTTGCAACTTCGCCGGCTGTGTGTCGCATTAACCGGCCCGCCGGGCGCGCTGCAAGGAACTGTAAACAGCCTTCGCGCACGTCCGCACAACCACGTGTCCCGCGAAAGCGAGCAAATGCAGTGCTGAAATCATGCCCGCGGTGTGCAACTAGACATTCGCGTGAACATTGCCCGTCACGCCAAGCTATTTGCTTTTTCTGTAATAAAAAAGGACATGTTCAAAGTGTTTGCCAGAAAAAGCTCAGATCAGACAATCTTCATCATTCCAGGCCCTTTGCTTCACGCCGGAATCGAACCAAGGACACTCAGGCTCGTGGACCTTCGCCCATGGACATTCATGTAGTTACTTCCACCCCGTCCAGTGCCACTTTTTCTAACAGTGACTGCGTTTGTCCCACAAACAGTGTGCGTCGACGTCGCCGGAAATCACGTCAATTGGCAAGTGATGCTGTACCTGTATCAGTTCAAATGGCACGAGACAGTCGCTCTTGTCGTCAGCAGGACAATAAACTTTTTGTAGATTTGGACTTTAATGGCAAGGTCATACCATTTCAGCTCGGTACCGGAGCTGCTGTTTCATTGCTCAATCACGACACGTACAAACAACTGGGCAAACCTCCGTTGCGTGCCGCAAATGTTCAGCTCAGTACATATTCAGGACAGAAAATTCCTGTGTTAGGACAGTGCAGCCTTCTTGCAACATACAAGGGACAAACAAAACTTGTGTCATTTTGCGTTCTTCGTTCTTCTACTGCAGTGAACTTGTTTGGTTTAGATTTATTTCAATTGTTTAACATGTCTATTGTAAATCAGGTCCTCTCAGTGAATCAGACTGTGCCTTCCGACAGTGTTTCTCGTCTGTGTGAAGAATTTGCAGACATTTTTGCACCTAGCCTTGGTTGCGCTAAGAACTATGAAGCACACTTGGAACTGAAAGTAAACGCGCAACCGAAATTTTTCCGAGCGCGCAATGTTCCCTACGCATTGCGTGATGAGGTCGCAAGAACATTACACGATTTAGAATCACAAGGTGTAATTGAACGTGTGCATGCTTCTCTCTGGGCCTCACCCTTAGTAATTTTGCCAAAACCTTCCGGAAAACTGAGACTTTGCGTGGACTTCAAGGCAACAGTGAATCCACAACTCGTGACTGCAACTTTTCCCTTACCCCGCCCTGAAGATCTTTTTGATAAACTGTGCCCGGGTAAATACTTTTCCAAGTTGGACCTAGCAGATGCGTACTTGCAAATCCCAGTGGACGCCGAATCCCAGCGCGTCTTGGTGGTTAACACGCATCTTGGTTTGTACCGATTCAAAAGACTGCCATTCGGCTGTGCATCCGCCCCTGCATTGTTTCAGCAATATTTACAAACTATTTGTGCGTCGGTCCCTACTGCTGCGAACTATCTGGACGATATTGTGATCTCCGGAAAGACGGCAGACGAGCATTTAGCACACCTACGAACATTATTTAAGGTATTGCGCCAACATGGTCTTCGCTTGCGGAAGGACAAATGTGTGTTTTTTGCTCGTGTCTTACCATACCTGGGGCATGTCATCAATGCCCAAGGCATACATCCGAGTCCAGAGCACCTCCGTGCCATACAAGAATTGCCTTCACCACAGAATATGAAACAGCTACAGAGTGTGTTGGGTAAAATTAATTATTATCATCGCTTTCTGCGCAATGCCTCTTCTATTTCAGCTCCGCTTCATCGCTTACGCCGTAAGGGTGTTACGTTCGTTTGGACGACGGAATGCGAACGCGCCTTTCGCCAGTTGAAATCGGCGTTGCTTTCCCATACTTGCCTTACGCCATTCGATCCCCAGAAACCCCTTTTGTTGATGGTAGATGCATCGGATTTCGGGATCCGTTCTGTGCTTGCGCACAAAGTTGGCTCGCATGATCGCCCTATTGCCTTTGCGTCAAAATTGCTCTCGTCTGCGCAAAGAAATTACTCACAGATAGAGAAAGAGCTTTGGCTCTCGTGTTTGGTGTTACTAAGTTCCATGATTTCTTGTATGGTCGTCACTTTACCATCATCACAGACCACAAACCTTTGACGTCGCTTTTTCATCCGAACAAGCCTGTACCTCCGCGTACAGTGCAGAAATTCATTCGCTGGTCGATTTTCCTCTCGCAGTACCGCTACAATATCTTGTATCGGTCCACTGCTAAGCACGGAAACGCCGATGCGTTGTCCCGTTTGCCTGTTGCTGAGGATAAAGCATTCGATTCTTCCGAACTTGCTTGCATGTTCATTGATTCGGAAACCGATGAAGTGGTCGAATAGTTTCCGATTGATTTTCGTCGTGTAGCTACAGCCACAGCTGCTGACCCTGTCCTTGCCACCGTTATGCGTTTTGTTGCTACGCAATGGCCTTTGTCAAAGTCTCGGATCGAGGATCCGTTGGTTCGCCGATTTTTTGCTCATAAGGAGAGACTTTTTGTTCGACGTGGTGTTTTGTTGTTGCGTTCTGATAATGATCAGTCCAGAGTCGTGGTCCCACGTTCGTTACAGTCCTGTCTTACGGCTTCTTCACCAAGGACATTGGGGTATAGTGCGAACGAAAGAACTTGCTCGTCAGCACTGTACTTGGTTCGGAATCGATGCTGCGATTACGAATATGTGTTCTTCTTGCATGGCGTGTGCCGAACAACAATCCGCAACGCCGCGGAAAGTCTTTGCATGGCCCAAAGCCACTTCCCCTTGGCAGCGCTTGCACATCGATTTTGCTGGTCCATTCTGGAATGCTCGATGGTTGGTTCAGGTAGATGCCTTCAGTAATTTTCCTTTTGTTGTCTGGATGTCTTCCACGACGTCCTCTGCCACCATCCAAGCGTTGTCTGCTATCTTTTGCATTGAAGGTCTTCCGCAGACTATTGTTTCCGACAATGGCCCACAATTCATGTCAGCAGAATTTCAGTCATTCTGCCAGGCCAATGGTATTCAACATCTGACATCCGCGCCGTTTTCGCCTCAGTCAAACGGTGCCGCTGAACGATTGGTCCGGACTTTCAAGTCACAGATTTTGAAGTTGAAAGAGTCGCATTCTCGGGAGGACGCGTTGTTGCTCTTTTTGTCATCGTATCGCTCTCAGCCCCGAGATGGTCTCTCGCCGGCTGAGTTGCTCCACGGTCGTCCTCATCGAACCTTGATGTCTTTGCTGCATCCGCCGCGTCAGGTTCCTGTGCAGCGGCAGACTCCTGCTTTTGCTCCAGGCGACGTTGTATTTTATCGCAACTATCGAGGTTCACGGCGTTGGCTCATAGGGCGCATTCTTCACTGCCTCGGACGTGCGATGTATTTGGTTTTGGGGGCCTCTGGTGAGGTGCGTCGGCATCTCCATCAGCTGCGCCTCTGTTGTCGCACGGGTTCTGCCGCTCCCCGTCTGCCTTCAGCGACGGTGCCGTCCGGTCAGCGCCCTGGGGACCCATCTACTGGCTCGCCTCATCGCCAGGTGTTACCGACGATGCCTTCCATTTTGCCCCATAGCGACGCGCCGCCGCAGCCGCCGCCTGTTCTCCCGCCGGCGCCGCCCGCATTCGACGCTTCGCTGCAGCCGCCAAGCGCCTCCTGGGTCACGCGCCGCCGATCGCTTCCCGTGACCAGCTGTCCTCCGCCATGGAACTCTTGCCCGCTCCGGACCACATGCCGTCGTCGCGCGTTGGGTGCCCCGACGTAATGGAGGTCGACCCTTCGGCCGCTCTTGTGTCTTTACGGGCGCATACACCGCATGTTGACGTGCACCCTGGACTAGGTTTTCAGGCGTTTCCTAGCACAGCCTCACCTGTTGTTAGGCTCCCCACCTCATCGCATACGTCAACATGGGGTCCTCCCCACGGTGGACGGAAGCCTTATAACACGACCGTTCGCCGATTTGCGGGGGAGGAATGTGGTGTCACCGCCAGACACCACGCTTGCTAGGTGGTAGCTTAAATCGGCCGTGGTCCAATTAGTACATGTCGGACCCGCGTGTCGCCACTGTGTGATCGCAGACCGAGCGCCACCACAAGGCAGGTCTCGAGATACGGGATAGCTCTCGCCCCCAGTTGTACGAAGACTTTGCTAGCGACTACACTGACGAAGCCTTCTCTCATTTGCCGAGAGACAGTTAGAATAGCCTTCAGCTAAGTCCATGGCTACGACCTAGCAAGGCGCCATTAACCGTATCTGTAGATAGTCTTATTTGTATTATCAAGAGCGATGTACCACAAGGATAGAATAAAGTTAAGTATTCGAGGAGCTGCATACTTTTCTTATTAGAATTCACTACTTATCCTGTTCCAGACTTGACGCCAGTCGGCGTGTGTGTACGCGTGCCTTTCGGCTCCCTTCTCAGTGTGGCGTAGCTAGCTTGTTACGCCACAACACTTTCCGTTCCTAATGGTTCAAATGGCTCTGATCACCATGAGACTTAACATCTGAGGTCATCAGTCCCCTAAAATTTAGAACTACTTAAACCTAACAAACCTAAGGACATCACACACATCCATGCCCGAGGCAGTATTCGAACCTGCGACCGTAGCAGTCGCGCGGTTCCGGACTGAAGCGCCTGGAACCGCTCGGCCACCGCGGCCGGCCGTTCCGTTCCTGATTCCTTACATAAGGAAATATATGTACAGGGTGTTCCACAATTCATGTTACACACTTCTACAACTTGCAGAGAGTACTTAGCAGGTCAAGTTTTACAGAGGAACCAATGTCCAGAAACATCATCCAACGACGCTGCAGAGCGCCGAAGTGACAGACAGATAGCGACGGTTGTAAATGTATGTAAATAGAGGGTGATTATAAACTTTCTAGGATGACGGAGAAGGATAAATGCATCAATCTGAGGTAAGGGTTCCTGTACCCGAAAGGAACGAGTCGACCGTTATAAGTGATAACTGTTCTCATACCTCTAATAGTGGAATATATGTACTGGCACTGTTGTTCCTAAGATTGTAGAACAGACAATTTTTAGAGGCTGCAGTGTGCACCGAAACAAAAAAAAGAAGTTTGTCAACATAGGCTCTAAAAAGCATATCTGAGGCGCTATGAGCACTTGTTTATCTTCGATAATATGCAACACATCTGCTCGGTTTAACAAGTGCTCATAGCTCTTTAGGTATGCATTTTGGAGCCCATGTATAGTAGAGTCTTTTCATTGCTTTGGTTCGTACTACCACCTCTGGAAGTTGCCTTTTGTACAATCTTAGTAACAACAGTACTAGTACATGTATTCTACCCTCACACTTATCACAACGGTTTTCATCTGTAACTTCCGACTCGCTAACACTTCAGACCTTCACCCTCCATCAATGCTAACTTTTCACATCTAACATCCGTCACTGCTGGCTGTTCACCTCCAACTGCCCTACAGTACTTCCATCACTGCTGGCGGCTAACTTCCAACATCAAGTGCGACCAGCCACAGGGTCTCTTACAAAGAAAGCGCAGTCAGAGATCCAATGCAAAGCGCTACACAGCGTTGCCAACACAGAAGTAGCCCACATACATTAGTAACAGCAGTACTAGTACATGTTTCCACCCTCAGACGTATCACAACTTCCGACTCGTTCGGTTTCGGTACAGAGACCCTTACCTCAAATTGATACATTTATCCTTCTCCATGATCCTACAAAGTTTGTAACATCTTCAAGGAATCAGCCTATTTATATATTTTTGTTCGAGCGCCGGCCCCTATAGCTTCGATGCTACCATTGGATGACGTTTCCGGACATCGTTTCCTACGAAGGACTTGATCTACAAAGTCCCGTCTACAGCCTCTAGCAGTGGGTAGCATGAATGTTGAAATATCCAGTATACGTCTTTCTTGCATTCACAACGCCAGAATTGTATCAGGTGGCCTAAGGGATGTAAATATTTTCCCAGCGAAAATATAGTCACACTAACGCAATGGAATACCTACCTAGTTTCGCTGCCATACGATAACTGCCACCCACACTGGACCTCTGTGAGCAGCTGCACTTGAATTATTATCACCCGGTACTACATGCTGATGCCGTGCGGCATTCCACCGCAGATAGCACAGTGAGTAGCCAGCACTGAGTGTGGTGGTATATGTGGACCGGCAGCACAGAGGGGCTGGCTGGGTTCCAGTGTTGGCTGGCAGTTCTCCGTCCGGTGACTGGCCGGACGTTTCCCAGCGGCGCAAGTTTCCCTCTCTGCTAATGGATGTGGTTTCAGTTAGAGTGCCGCTGTCACGCCTCATTGCCGAAATGGACTGTCAGCCGGCGAAGATACCACCACGGGCGTTGTAGCCAGCGACACTCTATGCTTTGTTTCCAGTTCAACTAGAGGCCGGAAAAGTCCGGAGTGCACTGTACTGTATTCCACAAACGGGAGACAGGGGGAGACTCAACGTTTGACATTGTGGCCTCAAATTAAGAACAGTAAGGAACAAAGGTACTACAACTAAATACATACAATGGAAATTGTTATTGAGTTCGTGGAAAGAGTTGCCTTCGTTTTCATTGTTCACAAGGTATCCTAATTATTTACTGTCAAAATTATAAACGTTATAGAGCGTTCGTACCGCCCATTGGATTTGTACCTTGACGTAGTGGTGCTGTGACGGGTGACATCGCACGTGTGGAGAGCGTTGGTTTGTTTTCATTAGGGCCGCTAGTAATGCCAGCTAATGCTGTGTTTGTAGTTTACATTATGTTTGAAGGGGTCCTGTCAATTGTTATGGCATGACCACGTTATTAGATCTACAAGTTTAGCTATCTGAACAGAAGATAATGAGCTTATGCTCCGAATCACTGAGATATCTTGGCAACCACCGTAAACAGTAATTGTCGTTTAAGCGAATTTTGGGTTCCTTATGAATACATCTTCCCTTGCCATTTATTTTTTTTTATGATAACGAACCTGCGTCGTAATGAAACCATTACTATTCAGTGAATAATAACATTGTTAGACGTGTACTTTGAGAACTACGAAGTACGTAAACCTGCATAAGTTAAACCGAAAACTGGGGCTGAATCCTTGAACGTGAATTACAAGGAAGACAGTGTTAATAACTGAAAGAAATGCATGAAGGTGAACCATAATTAGTTAACGCGTTGGTGAACAACTGGGGGGGGGGGGGGGGGGGAGTGACAGAGTAAAGTAAGTAACAATACAATAAAATACAATAACTGTCAGGGCCACCATAGTAATAACCATGTAAGATCGAAATGATGTCTAGTGTAATAATAGACGCAAATTTGGCTCTCTCTATTGGTTATGTTCTGATATCGTTTTTGGCTTTCTGGGTTAGTATCAGCTTTCCAGTTATAGCTGACTGCCGCTAATTTTGTGATTCTTTTTTCGTCTTCGATGTCACCCTAGTACCGTGCTTTTCCAGTGTTTTCGTTAGAATATTATAGTATTTTCTGTGATTTTGTTGTTATTTTTTTTTAGATTTCACCTTTTCCTTGTCTAAAACCTCAATTTCCTTTGTTATCCTCTTAGCTTCAGTACTGATTAAGAAGAGCTTGTAGAATTCCGCAGTTGATGCTTATATTTCCGACACAAGGGAACGAGTTATTGTTGAGTAATGGTCACGGTTTTCCAATCATGTCTGAGTTGCATTTCGGGACATGTGACGACGGAACAGGTCAAGGTCGACTCTAGCTTATCCCTACATTGAGTAATTTGAGATGGAGAATAAGTGACCAGTGTTCAATATTTTATGCCGTAGAAAGTGTAGAAAGAGCACTGTGACGAACTGACTGAAAGTTGCTTTCTTTTCATAGCAGACAACTGCCGAACGAATCTATAAAGAAAAGTGTAGCAGGTGGTGTCATCTTTCTCCAAAAGATCGCGCACTTTGATTGGATTGACCCTAAAACTTAATGTTAGATGTCGTACTGATTAGAAAAATGGTATCGAAATAAATGGAAACTTATGAGGAAGCAGATCATTGAAGAAACAGACAGCTGGCTACAGTACCGACAAAAACAAAGCAATATGACGAGATTGAGTGAGAGATTGGTTAGATCATGAGGTATAAGACTCTTCCAGGCGTGTGTAAGATAATGCACACTTCAGAGAATAGAGTTTCGAGAGTAGTGGTGGATGAACAATTACATTCTCATTGCGAACACCGTTGGTAAACAATGTCGCCAAATGATTTCGTTCTTTTAATGGATTTTACGATATGATTGCATTTGTGCTTGCAGTCGTTACCATGTACGCTTGCAATGAGATATAGTTGTTGCTATAACGTGTAATTTGTTTATGTAGATGAAGAAAAGTTTGAATAATGAATTCCAACAATTGTGAGATAAGTACATCTTTTCATTAGTCTTCTTCAGTTTTCCCTAAACAGTGACTCTCAATGTAGACTTCCCCCCAAGATACCTCGCCGTCCGTTAAGTAACACAGAAAACCACATTCTATAGAACTGTGGTCTCATCTCATTTAGTACATATAAAAAGTATGTGCTACTGCATACAGGAAAACGTAATTAATTCGCGTGGACGGATGACATCTAGGACTGCCATTCTAGCAGATAGGTAAAGCACAAGATATCAGTCACATTGACACAGATATTCACTGTCAACACTGAATACAGGTATTCTATGAGTGCTGTATCAGAAAGGTGGAATGGCCGTGTAGGTGCAAAACACTGTGATACACGTGAATATCATTCGGGTGTTTGTGTCCTAGACAATGAAACACAAATATCAATTTAGTTGATCAACACTTCTGCACAGAATACAACAGAATCATTGAAAGCCGTATTCTGTATTTATTGATGGTCAGTTTACTCATTATTAGACCATTTTGAGACTTCACTTGCATGCAGAAAGTTATCTGATTTTATCTTTGTTAATATCAGTAGTGAATGACTATGGCTTTGCATGGGTAGCACTAAGTATTTACGGCGAGTCGACGTTTCTACAGTGGTGGTAACTGTGTTTATCATCCACTGCATAGAGGTATGATTAAAATTCTAGCATGAGCTACAGCGTCTTGCCAGCAGCCCGTCTCAAGCGCCAGTGCAGCGGGAACTACTTTTTCATATTGATTTTCTCTTATTAGTAACATAATATCACTATTAAGGACCCTCTGACACTGACCATAGGTAGGCTGCACTTTCTACCTCGAACCATTGGTATGAAGCACACTTTACCATGCAAAATTGGTGCGAAACAACATCACTGCACAATGCTGGTACGAAGCATCTTCTATCATGCATAGTGCATCTCACAATGTGGTACTAAGCACTCTAAGCCATGCGACCCTAGTACAGAAATCAAACGCAGCCGCAAAACATCATTATGAAGCACATTCTACCAAGTAAAATTCGTTACAATTATCCTCCACTATGCAACGTTGGAACGAAGCACCACCTGCCACACAACATTGGTATGAAGCATCTTATGCCACATAACGCTGGCAAAAAGTGCCCTCTGCCTTGCAACGTTGATACCAAGCACTGTTTGCCTTACAACATACGTAAGATCTACCCTCTGAAACACATTGATACGAAGCAACCTCTACTACATAACGTCAACATCAAGTACTCTCTGTCTTGTACAGTCTGTACCAAGCACTTAACATCAACACAAATTACCATGTGTTATGCTACAATGGTACAAAGCATTCTCGGCCATGTAACATTAAAGCAAGTCTTCCTCTGCCATGTAAAACTGCTAAGAAGCATCCTCTGTCAGGTAAAACTGGAATGAAGCACCCTCTGCATCATAACATCGATGGGGTAGTTCCTCTGCAATGTAACATTGATAGGGTGTACCCTCTATGAGGATACGCCAATAGGGTGCCTCGTTTATCACATAAAATGGGTAGGGGCATCCTCTGTCGTGCAAAATCGGTAGGGTGCATTTTGTCATACCCAACATTGGTGTGGTGCACCCTCTGTCATATACCTGTAGGGTGCTTCACCCACCCTGCAACATTGATATGGTGTTCCCTAAGGAACGAAATCCTGGTAGGATGCACCTTCTGTTATGTAACATCGGTAGGGTGCCCCATCTGTTATGCAATATTGGTCGGATGCACCCTCTGCCACAGAACTTTGGTACATCGCACCCTCTTACGTAACAATGCCTTGCAACATTGGTGGGATGCATCCTTTGAAACGCAATGTGGGTAAGAGCACTCTCTGTCACATAACAGTGGTAGGGTGCGTCCTCTGACACTCAACATTGGTGCGCTGCAGCCTCTGTCAGTATGTTGTATGCTTCCCCATACAACATTAATAGGGTATTCCCTATGACACTCAGTGCCGGTAGAGTGTGGCAGAGGGCGCAGCATACCAATTTTACATGAGAGAGGCTGAATCCTACCGATATTACATGATGGAGAGTCTACCCTCTGCCACACAACGATGGTACGATGCATCCTCTGTCATGTAACTTTGCTAGAGTGCACTCTCTGCAATACAACATTGGTAGGGTAAGCTCTCTGTCACGCAACGTTGGTAAGTTGCAGTTTCTGTCATGCGTAATTTATAGACTACTTCCCCTGACACAAAACATCGGTAGGTTGGATTCTCTGTCAAACATCGTTGGTAGTATGCACCCTCCGTCACATAACATAGGTATCTTGCATCCTCTTTCACGGAACATTGATAGAGTGCACCCTACGTCACACAAGGCTGGTAAGGTGCACCCTCTTTTACGTAATATCTGTTGGCTCTACCCTCTGTCACAGAAAATTGGTAGGGTGTACTCTCTGCCATGCAACATCGATATGAAACACCCTCTGATGTGTAGCATTAGTGCAAAGCATCCACCGCCAAGCATCATTGATATGAAGCAGTTTCTGGCACACAACACTGGTACAAAGCCCCTCTGCCTCGTAATATTGGTAACAGCCCTACAGCAGCGGCAGGCTATGCGAGTATGCGTTATCGCAATACCCAGGCCTTCCGCGATTCGCTGCTAGATGGCGATGACTGGTTTTCACAGTGATGGGGGCGTGGATTTCAGTTCATTATAGTTCAATCAATTTGCATGAAATATTTATAAATTATGTACAAAAGCGTTCCTCGTAAATCAGTCGACCTGCGGGTGAGAACTGTATCCAAATCCCTTCAGTAGTTACTGTGATTAGCCTGAGCATGTAGACAAAACTGAGGTAGGGGACTTCATTTCATAAACGGAGTAAACGATAACTATCGACAACGTAACGCAGAGCTGTAGTTGAAGTTGTGACGAGCGAACTGATGAGACACTCCTCATGTACTGAGCTAGAAACAGCCACCAACTGACCTGCAAAAACCACCTAAGGCGTAGTAGTGTGCATACAAACCACGCGACATTTTCGTTAAAAACGTCCTTGCATATTAAAACCCCTTGTTGTTGTACTCACAAAATATACAATTGTCATTTGTGTAAATTTTACCTCAAAATGCGGTGAATCTAAACATCATAAAGTTAACCATGAAATCGTTTTGTTCCTCTTGCCTTTATAACTACGAAACGGCTGTAATTGAAATGTTAAGTTTAGGTCGAATTGTAAAGGTAATTAATTTTTGCATTAAGTTTACGGAAGTATTTTTTTCTTTCATTATCTTCTTGGGAAAGTTTCACTTAACATTGTTAACGAAATATCCAACTAAGACGGCAGCTTAAGAGAGCGAATGATTGTTGAACATGTTGCATTGCGCGCATGCTCTGTCGCTTAAGTGGCTTTCGTAGGCCAATCCGAGGTTATTTGCCGGCATGATGGCCCGCTAGTCTCTCTTATCATATTATTCGACTCGATTTCGGTACGTTTTGAGCAGTTATCATTTACACACTACACACTCGTGTGTATATTTACTGTAAGGCACAGCAAGTGAAAATGAGACAAATGGAAGAAAAGTATATTAACTGTTTATTATGTCGAAAGTTATATATTTATCCCATTGTCAGATAATACGGTGAATGCCTTTACGGAAAAATGTTTGCGGCTGTTTACTGGTCCATGATTTTGTCGAGCCGCGGACCTCTTCATCCGAAGCAAATCGACGGCCATGAATGTCTCTGGGGCTCCAAAAATATGAAAATCGCATGAGGAGAGATGGGGACTGTATGGAGAATGTGTAAGGGCTTCCCAGTGAAGCTCCTGCAGCGTAGTCGAAATAGCCTTGGCAACATGTGAACCTGCTGGGAAGTTCCTCACACATTCTCCATACTGTGTCGATTGGATATTTTTGGATACTTGAAAAAAGGGATTCGTGGTTATGGACTTGCTTCCGAAGAAACGGTACACGGCTGGATGAAATCTTGGGTCCTTAGGCAGTAGCAAACATTTTTCCAGGAAGGCATTGACTGTCTTGTCTCACAGCGGGGTAAAGGTAATAAAATCTGTGGCGATTACTTTAAAATGATAGTTTACTCACTTTTTTCCAGCTATCCTGTTTTCATTTAAGTGTTCATAATATGAAACCGTTAAACATGGATAAATGAGAGACTATGGCAGAAAGCAGGAATCTAATAGTACCCGATACAAGCTTGGAGGTTTACTTATTTGGTACGTCACACCGTTTAAATATTCAGAAGAAATACGAAGAGGCGATATAAAACGAGACAAACACTTAAGGCCAGTTTACTACAGTGGAGAATGAAGTACTTTGATTTGTTGATTTGTTGGAAGGCTTTCAGGAATGTACAGTGCGTCTGTAAAAAAAATTGTGTACAAGATGCTTGTGGGACCAACTCTATACTATATTCCTTACATCTGGATCCTTAGAATTCACTGCATTTTCTTGCCCCTAACTCATGGTGATAGGGTAGTGTAAAGGTGACCTTTGTCTACTAACGTGGCTGAGACGTGACCTTTATTTCAACATGCGTATAACTGATAGTTTGCGGTCTAAGAATTGGAAAGAAGTAAATTGTTATTTATCAAGAATAATACAAAAGGACGTGTGTCACCAATTCAATAAATAACTCAAGCACACCTGACCTGCGACTTCAAAGCTAACGTAGCATATTTGGTACGTGAAGCGCATATTCACTGTTGCAAAGGCGTCGTTTAGGCAAATGAATGTTGACGACGTTGTTTTCATCAATTCTATTACAATATCGTGTAATTTCTGTTGATTTCAAACAGCTCAGTAGCCAGCTTCAGGCCAATGACGCGTTTTCAAACGTTATCACTATATCAACTCAGAAACCAATACATTAATTTTGGTTATTGAATTTTGTAATGACGTATTAAATGAAAATGGTGCAATTTGCTTGTTCTTTTTTTAATACTAGTACAGACTCATTTGGTATTATTAAGTATAAACGTAATCGAAGAAGAGACTTCACTCTAGGTAAGCTACACAGCGTCTGTATGACAAAAATGTCGCGTAAGTTAGAGTTTTCATCAGGTGTTTAGCAGGATATTTTCTATAACTGAAATATGTCAGTGACTTTTATCACGTCCAGAGTGTACCGCACGTATTTGGGCAGTAGGTTGGTTGGTTGATTTATTTGGGGGAGGGGACCAACAGTGAGGTCATCAGTCCCACCGGATGAGGGAAGAATGGGGAAGGAAATCGGCCGTGACCTTTCAAAGGCATTTGCCTGATGGGATTTAGGGGAATCACGGAAAACCTAAACCAGGATGGCCGCACGAGTGTATGAACAGTCGTCCTCCCGAAAGCGAGTGCAGTGCGCTAACCACGGCACCATCTTGCTCGGTGGCGCACGTAGTTGCTGTGGTTGTTATACAACCTTCTGTTGTCAAATACATTTATTGATGGTAATACTGCTCCCGCGTTCTGCCCATTTGATAAGAGCGTTTCTGACAGTTTCTACTGAAGTTCTACAGTTAGTTCGATTTCGTCACTGAACGTCATTCTGACGATAGAATAGAATCTTAAGCTGCATGGAGATAATTTTGAGTACGCGAAACTAGAGCTCTTATTCCGCCTCTAATGTTACCAGTATGGTTGGGACGCCACACTCTATGTTACCTTTCTCAGTAGGAGCGGGAGGGAAAGATAAAGTCTTCGATCGTAAATTCATATTTTTGATTTTCCCGAATTGGCTAAAGGCAAATGTCAAAATCGTTACTTTGGGAAAAGGCGCTACCCGTTCCCATGCTCGTTCTTGTCGTACATGGGCTTTCGATCCATCTGCAGTGGCCTCGTTGTCGACGAGTCCGTCACTCCTAAATATTTCTCCCTTTTCCGGAACGGCAGAGGATCATAAATTAAGAGAATAAGCTGTAAATAATCCCAGAACTCTGACATCCTGCTCAGATTTTGCTTTTTCAGGTCTTAACTTGAGTCGTGTATTTGCCCAGTTGTTCACACATGTAGTTTTATTCAGCAATATTTCTGTCTTGAAGAAGTATCCGTTTGCGCAGTTTTGGCGTCATTCCTCAATCATGAGCAAAATGTAAAGTTGTTTTTATTTCTTAGTAATAATATTGAGTTATGTAAAGGGATTTTATGACTTTGTTTACTTATGGATTACATATCACACCATAATTAATAAGATACGAATTACTGCTTCTCTTGGAGACCGATAAGGAATTTTTATATGTAGAATTATGCAGAGACAACCACTTCGGATTTATGTTCCCAATATCTCGGATATTTTGATCATCAGTACAGTTAATACATGATCACTGTCAGAAAAAATACTGACTAAAATTTAATAATATAAGTTGTTAAAGCTTTGAAATTCCCGTTTTACGACAAAACGTATTGAAAAAATTGATACTATACATTTTAATTACATGACAGTTTGAAACAGCTGTGCTTAGGCTTCCGACGTTTCTTTCTGTCACGGAGATATTTTCGGTTTGTCGTTTCCTATTTTCATACGGTTTGTGATTTGGAGGCAAGCCCAAGAAAGTAAAAGTTTTAAAAACTATTTCCAGTTGACGACAAAATGATCCGGAAAAATATACAGGGTGCGTCAAAAAAATGTTTACACACTTTGAAGGGTCATAGAAAATTTACTGCCCGTTCTACAATGTTCAATTTCTGGAAATGGAAAGCTTAAAGTCCAATAGGAAAAGTAAATGTACTTTGCAAATGTGATTAATGTTCAAACTGTTGGCCTTCAGCATCAGTACATTTCTGAGTACAAGTCACCACTGATTCTGTACATCGTACCAAAGTGTTCAATGAGGTATCTGCGCATACCGCCTGAATCGCATTCCAAAGTGTGTCCAGATTAGATGGTTTACGTTTGTACACCTCATCTTTTACTGTGCCCCATAAGAGGAAATCCAGCGGCGTGAGGTGTGGAGAGCGTGCAGGAAACTCGATTGGTCCCCTGCGTCCTATCCACTGGCCTGGCACATTGTAATCCAGGTGTGCTCGTACGTCCCTATGATAGTGCAGCGGGGCGCCATCTTGTTGGAAATAAAACTCATCATTACAGTATAATGCACGAATGGCAGGGAATATGGAGTCAGCAAGCATTGTTAGGTACGTTTCTCCAGTAACAGTACCTTCAAAGCGGGAAGGCCCAATGAGTCCCCTTGCAGACAAACCACACCACACATTTACACCAGGCAAATTCACAGCCTTTTCAATTGTAATGTGGGGATTATCTTCAGCCCAGTACACACAATTGTGGCTATTGACAGTTCCATTGAGTTTGAATTGGGCTTTATCCGACCAAATTATGCTACCCATAAATCTCGGTTCACGTCTCATCACCTCCTGAACCCATTCACATAATTCTAACCATCGATCTGGATCGTCGTCACTTAGCAGTTGCACCAGCCTTGGAATGTATACACGAAACTTGCCTTTCCTGAGAATGCGTAGCACACTACTAGCACGTACATTACTCTCACGTGCTGCTTGCCTAGAAGATTTTTGAGGCGAACGCTGAAAAAGTTCCAAGGCTGCAGTTGTGGAATCGCCACTTGTAGCTGTACGAGGTCGCCCTGATCGACCTTTATGCACATCACACACTGTTCCATGAATTTCGAATTTGTCTCGTAGACGAGTAATTGGTAACCTTGAATGTGGTTCTGTACCACATTCACTTCTCCTCGAACCGCAGCTACATTCTCAAACTACCAGTATCTCTTAATCATCTGCGTCCGCGCTTCCAAGCTCAAACGCACGTCCGCAATGTTGCAGTTACTTCCTTGCCACTGCTGCCACCTGTTGAAGAAACATAACATTACTTTCTCACATGAAGGGGAAATAAATTGTCTATGACAGTTCAAAGTGTGTATACATTTTCTTGATACACACTGTATACAATTTTGAAACGTGAAAAATGTATGCAAAATTTTTCTCGTGGAAAATCACGGTATTTTTCTGGTGTCCACACCCACCCACGCTCAGAGTTTCGCAGTAGCATCGGAGGACGAGGCTTTCGCACCCAAAAAGCTGAATGAATTAAAATCGAAATAAAAATGTGCTTCATGTATTTAAAGGTGACAAATACTTTTAAAATATAGAACGATTATATCTCGATACCATTTGAGAAACTGTGTTTGTACAGCTACAATAAGAAACGTGCGAAAGTTTCCACAGTACGTGCTATGAATGGCAGTTAGTAATTGGTGCAAAACGTAAATCCGGGTTTGACGGTCCTTCAAAGAGCTTTACATGAAAGCAGGAGATTAATAGCAGCATCGTAAGGTCGGGAACCGACAGACTAGTTTACTCTGTGCTCTGGATTCTTGCCAAGAAGGGAACAAAGTTATTACCCCTTACTTTTCAACTTTCTCAGGAAAATAAAGACATAAATCACTTTTTAGAAAAGAAAACAACAGTTCATTCTATTTGTAGCAGTCACTAAAGCGTGTTACGTATCGTAGTTCCGCTAGACTTGAAATTGAAGAGAAAACAAACCTGCACATTTATACGAAAAATAAAGGCAAAATAGAAAATTATGAAGGAGATGTGCTCCTACTCAGAGGGGTTAAAGATAGCGTAAATTTTATCAGATTCACTTATGAAGGTCGAACAAGAAGCGTTTCTTACAAGAGTCAACTGACAATGGCATTTATAAAAGCCTGTGAATAAACTGTTACCTGAAACTTCACATTAAATCATCATCAATTATTTGACTGTCACCACTGAGCACAAGTTTCTTCAAGACTGTTCATAGAACTGCAATCTCTAGCTACTCGTAGTCACCTAGACACGCTCCTCTACGCCGTCGATGTCTCGAACTACTACTCATTTCCTAGGATGCACGTTCCCCTCACCTTTATTTTCGTTATAGTTATGATAATGGCTTTAATCTCATTGTATGGCCTGATCTATTTTATGCTTTTTCTGTCCTTCTGAATAATTCTCAGCATACACCTCTCCTCTGCTCGCCGATAAATCCTCGGTTCTGTCTCATTGCCGTTAATCAAAACTGGTTTCATACTCTTATTTCGAACATTCCGTTTCAAGCGACCTGGAATTGTCATTCTTAAAACTCTATTTAGTTCACCTGAAATACTCCCGGCCATTCTCATTCTCCTGTTTATTTCTTTCCCTTCCGTTTATTCGCCGTTCCCAACCAAGATCAATATAAAAATTCTGTGAAGGTATACCTGATTCATTGTTAATTTGTCCAGATTTGTTTCCGAGAAGTTTATAACACGTTATTACCGCCTTATTAAATCCGATTTCTCCTTTAGAGCCGCGCGTGATTAGCCGAGCGGTCTGGGGCGCTGCAGTCATGGACTGTGCGGCTGGTCCCCGCGGAGGTTGCAGTCCTCCCTCGGGCATGGGTGTGTGTGTGTTTGTCCTTAGGATAATTTAGGTTAAGTAGTGTGTAAGCTTAGGGACTGATGACCTTAGCAGTTAAGTCCCATAAGATTTCACACACATTTGAACATTTTTTTCTGCTTTCGAAGTTTCCCTATAAAGTTCCTTCATTACTTGTTGATAGTTACCTGCACTGAAGAATAAAAGTACTTTGTCATAAAAAAACATTTAAGTTTCCGCTGTGTCCATTAACATGCATTCTTGCTTCGTTTTCCAAGTTCAACAGTGCGAAATTTCCTCTACGACAGGTGATGTTAACTTTAGTTATAAGGAATCTTCTTACCTGTTGTTTAGAATATGTCGTATATTATTCACATCTGAAATCTTTTGTGAATATTCGTACATACAAATCCGAAAGTTATCCTTCCCGTCTACCGTCATCCATCAAATCTGTCGATAAGAGGAAGGAGAGGACGCAATTTTGTCGTACCCGCTTACTCCGGTGCTTGAAACTCACACTTGTTGCTTTAGTCCTATTTAGAACAGAAGAAAATTTAAAGAATTATATCTTTTCGCAATAACCACGTGCTGTTATTCAGGAAATTGTTTTACGTCTTTCCTTTAAATAAGTAGTCTGTTTCAGATATGGCACAGTGTATCTGGGATTATGTACATTAAAATCAATTTATAATATTTAGAATGCTTTCCGTCCTCTCTTTTTTTGTATCCTGTATTCCGTCTTCTTTCTATTACCTGATAAATAATTATCTCATGCCATAGTGATGCTCTCATTCGTTCCGTTACTATTTTGGGTGTGACGATGGCTTAATGATATGGCTATCTTTACCTAACGTCAGGTCATTATTAATTTTATGGTCATTTCATATATAATTCCGTCACTTGTATCAAGTCGTTATTAAACCGTAATCTATTGAACACTGAGCGCTCGCACTCATGCCCGTTATCGATGAATAATTTAGCTTCGATTGGCACAGTCGAAAGAAAGCCCCACAATTTCCATTATTGTTTGCTATTATTGGCAACATTTTTCCAAGAATTAGCTAAAAAAGCCCTAAGCCTACGGTCCTGACGAAGGTTTTCGGGGGATTTCTCTCGTTATCAGGCGACAACTGAGGTCATTTTAGATGACGATGAATTAGACTTAACAAAGGTAAGGGAGCCAGAGAGGCAGTTCTGACGCTGTCATTGACAATGAAAGCAAAACTGAAGAATAACGAAGGCACGTTTATCGGGAAAGAGCGCGGTGCAAGATGCTCAAAAATTCAGAGAGAAACAGGAGTAAGCTACAGGGGAAGACGGGTAATATAGGGCAATTCTTCAATATACGAAGACGGAACAATAAGACTGAAGAGAACGAACGAAGTGATTAGATTAAAAAGGGTGCAGGACAAGGACGTTTTATTTTTCCGCTACTGTTCAAACTATACGTCGAAGAAGCGATGATGGAAGTAAAAGAAAGATTCAAGAGGTGGATAAGAATTTAGACATCAATACTACGACTCAATGATGGCACTGCTATTCTCAGTGAAAATGAGGAAGCATTACAGGATATGTTAGATGGAATGAACAGTCTAGTGGACTGAGAGTAAACCAAAAACAGGCGAAAGTGACGAGACAGAGCAGAAATCAAAACAGCGAGGGTTATCAAAATCGAGGATCACATAGTGGACGAAACTAAGGAATTCAACTAGGCAGCAAAATAACCAATGGCTGTAAGAGCAAGAAGGACTTAAAAAGCGGACTAGCACATACAAATAGGTTATTCCTGTTCAAGAGAAGTCTAATAGTATCAAAAGTACGCCTTTTGAGGAAGAAGAGAATGTACGTTTGGGGCAGAGCGTTGTATGGCGGTGAAACATTTACTGTGCGAAAACCGGAACAGAAGAGAACCAAAGCAGTTGAGTTGTGGTACTACAGAGATATGCTGAGAATTAAAGGAATATTGGAAAACATTCACTAAAAGAAGGGACACGATGTTAGGACATCTGTTAATACATCAGAGAATAGCTTCTATGGAACTAGAGTGAGCTGTAAAGAGTGAAAACGGTAGAAGAAGGTAGAGACTGGAATACATCCAGCATATAATTCAGGACGTATGTTGCAGTTGCTACTCTGAGACGAAAAGGTTGGCACAGGAGAGGAATTCGTGGAAAAAAAAGACGAACACCAGGACCGAACACAAAAATTACTAACTGAAATTTCCTCTGGCCCAATCCCAACTAGTTGGTACATTTTCCTGAAAAGAAGCGGTTCTAATTGATGGATCAGATTCCAATCTGCCCTGTCTATGCTTTGGCATAGAAAATATAAAGTAAAAAACAAGTAAAAATCGGAAGAGTCCATTTGATCTCCATGAGCGGAGTCCAGTTGCACGTTGGCATGCTTACACTTTTTTTGAAAGCGCGTCTGTTCCGCATGTAGTTCAACTGAAGTAGGCGTGGTGCATCTGAAGTCGAAATCATGTGATTCCAAGTAGGTAACAATGGCACAGACTTCTAATCATTCTTCCTTCTTTTACTGTAAGTTTTCCGTCACACTGAAGAGAATATTGTAATTTCATTTCTCTAGTTTTGGGTAACTAGTACCGTTACTATCGTCATATTCGTCTCATTCTTAATTTTATGTTAATTCCTTGAACTGTCTGTTTTTCAACAATACTATAGCAAAAAGCCAGAAACTTGTTAACACACGCATTTAATCAGACCTCCTCTTGTGGACAAAGCTTAAACGTAGACTCTGACTCGACAAAGTACACGGTCACGTTAAGCATGGTTCAGTTGACATGTAACAAGGAGCACGTTCGTATCAAGATAATTAAGGTACATTTGGTATCAACATTACTTTCGTTTCTTAAGTCATCATTTGGGCAGAAAGCTGAAGCACATTCCTGTAGCCTTAAGCAATGTGTTCACATTCTCATAGATACTAAATCTGTTGTGCTAATTACAATTATGAAACTTATAAAACTTTACCAAGGACACAGTGAGATGATAAAAGCAATCTATGGATTAATGTCTTACTAATTTTAGCAGGAGATGTGGAACAAAGAGGAGTATCTGTCATTACTAGATAATCGTATCCGTTACTTTATGGAAAACATAAATACGATACAATATTTCAAAGAAGACAGTAATTTTTTAAACATCAAATTGTCTTTTGATCTCTAAGGCTAAAAAATATAATGCGATCTGATAGTATCATCTTTGTTTATTTATCAAATGCACAGTTAAGGCGAGCGACAGGATACCGATACACTGATTTCATAAGTTCCCCAACTGCTTCAGTAAGAAGCGCTCGACTCAACAAGGTCGGTTAAATTTAAATTTAAAATCAGATTGAATTTCTCTATAACCGTTTACGTATTCCATAGAGACTTTTACGTCCTTTCTCCGCAGATTACTTCATTTCATCGCTAACTTTATTCTGGAAGTAATGCATTAATTTAATTCCTGGCAGAATTTATGGCGTCCGTGAAACTTCCTTCGCCGTGTAACTGCTCGACGGGCCCGTAGAGCGCACCGCCAGACTTGGAATCTTTGATTAACTTTTTTTTTGTCAGATCATTTTATGTGAGGGTTTTACCAATTCACATCATTTGTAGAACCTCTTTTACTTTGTACAAGATTTCATACTTCTTTGACCTGTTACCTGTAACACGTAGGAACCGTTTGTAATCAAAGAAAATTCAAACTCCATTTACAAATTAGCTTAGAATGTAATACATCGACAACAAACTAGAAATCTGGTTTTGTTACTAAGAACATCATTAGTCACTTGCCAATCTGTACTGAATAATGCTGTCCTCCAGATTATTTCACACCCTCCTTCACACAAAGACTTCTATTCCGCTCCTGTAATATTTTCTACTATGTCGCTGTACTCGACACGTCGCATCTCTCTGAATGCTATAAGAAATTCTTTCGTTTCACATCATCCATCAGCTGGATAAAAGGTCCATCTATCTCCAATTCATTTTCGTTGCGGTCGTAATTGTGTCTCCCATCGCAGTCTTTTCTCCAATTTATACGCTTGTTTCTTAGTAAAGCGCAACATGTATTCTCCATTGCTCTCTGAAAAACCTTGTTTTGCAAGTTTTTCGGATTGAAAGTCACTTGGCTGCACTTCTTCCGCACATTTCTTCAGCACTTGCCCGCGAAAGGCAAAGTTTCCGAGTTCGAGTCTCGGTCGGGCACACAGTTTTAATCTGCCAGGAAGTTTCATATCAGCGCACACTCCGCTGCAGAGTGAAAATCTCATTATGGAAACATCCCCCAGGCTGTGGCTAAGCCATGTCTCCGCAGTATCCTTTCTTTCAGGAGTGCTAGTTCTGCAAGGTTCGCAGGAGAGCTTCGGTAAAGTTTGGAAGGTAGGAGCGAGATACTGGCAGAAGTAAAGCTGTGAGGACGGGGCGTGAGTCGTGCTTCGGTAGCTCAGATGGTAAAGCACTTGCCCGCGAAAGGCGAAGGTCCAGAGTTCGAGTCTCGGTCGGGCACACAGTTTTAATCTGCCAGGAATTTTCTACTTTAGTGATAATTTTTACATTTTCGTTTTCGATAGGCTGTTTACAGATTACTTTAGGTGTGCTGTAATTATTTTTCAGATTTACTTTCGCTAGTTGTTATAGTTTATCTGCACCAGGTGCAAGAGGGACGATGTCTTGTGCAAATTAAATGGACTGCTTAGTTTACCCATCAGCACCTATACGTTCTTCGTTTTCCCTGTCTATGGAACTGAAAACTTCCAGTAAAATTACCGAGAATAGATTTGATAGTACAGAATGTCCATGTCTGACTTCTCTTTCAGTTCTGAATTCGACACTATCCTGACGAACACTAATGGAAGTCTTAACACTGATGTACGCTGATCAGCCAGAATACTAATACCATCGTCCTACTGTCGATGTAAATACGTCCAGGCGTTAGGGCGTCACCTGGCGAAGACTGACTGCTGGTCAGACACAAGCACGGTGCATGTAGTATCAGTGAGCGTGTGTAGAATGGGGAATGCGCGCGATCTATCACAGTTTGACCGAGGACAGATTATGGTGACTCGGAGGCTCGGCGGAGAATTTTGGAAACAGCACGACTTGTCGTGTGTCCGAGGAGTGTTTTATTGAGTGTCTTCATAACATGGTGAAACGAAGGTGAAACCACGTCCAGACGTCGTGGGGTTGGTCGTCCACCCGTCATTACAGATGTCGCGCGTCATCGGCTGGGCAGACTGGTAAAACACGACAGGCAGAGAACTGTGGCGGAACTAACATCAGACTTTCACGCTGGGCAGAGTGAAAGTGAGTCCGAACACACAGTGCACCGAACACTCCTAACGACGGAGCTCCACAGCCGACGACCCTGCACGTGCCAATATTAACACCATGACATCGGCAACTACGACTGAAATGGGCACGCGGCCATCGACACTGGACGTTGGTGCAGTGACAAAGCGTGGCGTAGTGTGATGAATCTCGATACCTACTTCATCATGCCGATGGGATGTTGCGAATCCGTCACCTTCTAGGGGAACAGTTCCTTCACACATGTACTGAGTGACGGAAACAAGGTGGCACCAGCTCCATTATGCCATGGGGAACGTTCAAGTGGGCATCCATGACTCCAGTGGAGCTCGTGCAAGGCACCATGACAGCCAAGGAGTATGGTACACAGGTTGCAGACCACGTCTATCCCCTTCATGTGGATCTCTTTTCTCGATCTATAAATTACTGGAGAGACTTATGTACAACAGAATGAGCGAAGTCATCCTGGAGGCTGTACCGGTAGAACAGGCGGGCTTCCGGCCGAAAAGAAGCTGCACGGATCAGGTCCTCGCTCTAACAACCCACATCGAGGCGGGATTCCAAAGACAGCAAAAAACATCAGTGGTATTTGTTGACCTGACGGCGGCGTTCGACACTGTCTGGAGACAGGGCCTGATTTACGCATCGTGCCATGTCTAAAAACGGCTAACCTTATCAACGAAATGCTCTGCAATAGACCATTCCAGGTTGTCATCGGTAACAACAGAAGTAAATTCATGAAACTTAATAATGGCCTGCCCCAAGGTTCAGTACTGGCTCCACTGCTTTTCAGCATGTATATAGCCGATATGCCTAGGACGAGATCCAAAATGTTCGGATATGCGGACGACTGGCCCTTGGCCACACAACACCGAGTGATGGAGGAAACTGAGATCACACTATCCAGCGATTTGACCACTCTAGGAAAATACTTCCGTGACTGGAGGCTCCAACCCAGCCCATCCAAAACAGAGGCCACTTGTTTACACCTGAATAACAAATTAGCAAACAAAGAGCTCAAGATCCGCTTTGATGGCAGCATTCTTCCATATAATAGAACACCAAAGTATCTGGGCGTGACACTCGATAGAACATTGAGCTATAAACAACACCTTGTAAACACTGCTGAAAAACTCAGAACTAGAAACAACATTGTCCAAAAGCTTTGTGGCACTAGTTGGGGGTCCACTGCATCCGTTCTGCGTAGCTCTGCACTAGGACTTGTCTATTCTGCAGCAGAGTACTGTTCCCCAATATGGTTAAATAGTGCTCACATCGAGAAGGTGGATGCAGTCTTGAACCAAACGATGAGGATTATCTCTGGAATGATCAGATCAACTCCTGTCCAATGGCTGCCTGTATTGAGCCATATCCCGCCGCCACATTTGCGCAGAGAACACGCACTTGTCAGGGAGTGTCGAAAAATCCAAAATAGCCCAGATCTTCCTATCCACACCCTGAGTAATGGAATTGAGCAAAATAGATTGAAATCCAGACACCCCCCTCTCGCAAGTGCCAAAGATCTGGTAAAGAACGCTTTTATTCTTGAGGACCGCTGGACAGAAGAATGGGAGGAAAAGACACCGCCTCAGGTTAACACCTTATTGGGAACATCTAACAGACCTCGGGGCTTTGATTTGCCCCGCAAAATCTCGTCTACCCTTAACAGGATCAGGACGAGCCACGGCCGTTGTGCGGACTCCTTGTACAAATGGAGCATAGTGCCATCACCACAGTGCGACTGCGGCGCTGACAGGCAGACAATTCACCATATCGTGGTAGAATGCACTCTGAGGGCCTACCCTGGGCCAACAAGTGACTTCATGGATGCGACTAACAGTGCAATCGATTATATTTCTAACCTAGATGTTTGTTTGTGATATTGTAACTGTTTTGTGTGTTATGTACTTTTAGATTTTTCATACGTGATTTGTACTTGCCCATACGCTAAATAAAATAAATCTTTTCTCGACGGCAGTGGCAGTTATCAACAAGATGATGCACCATAGCACTAGACAAGTATGTGACGCAGTGATTCGAGCAACGCAGTGGCAAGTTCCAGTTGATTTGCTGTCTCCCCAGCTCTCTAGATCTAAATCCGCTAGAACACATCTGAACCTGGTAGCCCCTCTCAGAAATTTACGGGGACTTGTGTTTGCAGATGTGGTGCCAAGCTCCTCCAGCGACCTACCAAGGCCTTGTTGCTTCCACGCCACGACGCGTCGCCGCTGTTGTCCGTACAAAATATGTACATACCAGTTGTTAGGTAGGTATGCATTACGTTCTGGCTGATCAGTGTATATTCTATAATATTCTTGGCAGGTTAGTAAGCCTTGACTGGTTTTTTTCTTTTGAACAGAACAGTACAAAATAGTTCCACTTTTCATGTTACGTTTCTTCCGCCGTTATCAGCTTCTACTGAACTCTATCACCAGCAAGCACATGACCTCTTTTCTGAATGTCAGTATTTTAGTTTTCAGATACTTGTCTTTTTCTTTGGAAACTTGTTGGGCCTGCAGTGGGATTTAGCGATCATTGTATGGGTGGGCTGTGATTAAAGGCAATTAACTGGCTCCTCTGGTCGAACTGAACCGATAATTGACTGGAAACGGTTGTGTTCGGCTACTTGGAGACCATTTACAGCGATTCGGGGAGTTCATGTTACCACGGAATTTTTATGGATGATAGTGCGCCATGTCGCCAGGCCACAGTTGTTCGCGATTTGTTTGAAGAACATTCTCGACAGTTCGACTGAATGATTCTACCATCTACATCGACGTGAATCCCATAGGACATTTATGGGTCGTAATTGAGAAGTCAGTTTATGCCGAAGCTCTTGCACCGGCAACAACTTCGTAATTATGGACTGTTATAGGAGCAACATTGCTCAATATATCTTCAAGGAACTTCCAACGACTTGTTCAGTCCACGTGGCGTCGATTAGGTGCAGTAAGCCGGGCTAAAGAAGGCGCGAGGCGAAATTAGGTCCTATCGTATGACGTTTGTGACCTCAGAGTACGGTTCAATGTAAAGTGAATATATATGCAATTCTAAAAGAATAAAAAAGGTTGTTCTCTTGTTAAATGCTGAATCTATTTAATATCCTCAAATAAGAAATATATAGTTTACGAATCCGCATCTGCCGAGCTGCCTGACCTTTCCTTGAAATGAAACCAACCAACCTATCCTGAGGCCCGTGACCACAAACTAGTTTCTCACACTGACTGTCTGGGTTCCTACCTGTCTATGTCATATCATCGACGACGCTTCCCTCCTACCTGGGGTCCAGTTCACCTTATTTCAACACAGATCATGCTCGACAGTTAAATTTGAAAATGTCTACACTTCTCAAAACAAAGTGTTATGACATACATACTAACATATAATTCTTGTTTCATTTTCAAACAAAGCGGCACATTTCTTATAAACATTATTAAGATTTAACGAACTGCAAAAAATTTAATTATTTGTTCTCAGACAATATATATTGAACACAACAGTACATTCATTCATAATGGTTCAAAATTTTAATTTCATTGGATGCTGTATTCGCCAGAATGTATGTATTTTTAACATATTGTTTGAAGCACTTCTACTAATTAACGAAGACTTCAAATTCATTGTACATGAAATATATTCGAAAGTTTAAGTGTCATGTACCTTCTGATAAATTCGACTAAATACGGGGGGCAAACATGTCAACGATGGTTATGAGCATTGTTAAAGTAACATAGGATTTAACCAAACGCTACGATCTGTATTTGCATAGTGTAGACTTGATCAATTCTGTAAGTTAATGAGGTGGTTACCACGCTACAGAGAGACTCTAGTAATAAAGTTCGTTTTACAAAACCACATTCTAGCGACTACAAATACTGTTGAATCAACTAATTCTTTTACCACGACTCTTGTGTAATCCATTGTAATATGCAAGTGATTACAATCTATTGCACATTTCCATAATGTTTCGAAACAGTTGAACTACGACATGCAATTGAATGAATGCTAAAAGCCGGGCTGAGTTAATGAACACTCCCTTACCCATTTGAGGGGGCTGTGTAACGCAGCTTTTCGTGAAACCACAAAGGTGAACTCTTAGTTTTGACTGAGAAGTCTTTAAGAGACATGATAATAATACTAATGTTTGGTGATATTCCTAATTGTGATCTCTTCTGCAACAACACTCATTACTTCAATTAATATTTATGTAAGTATGGTAAAAAGAAAAGTCTACTCAAAAATAACATCTGTAAACTCCTGACGTTGAACTAATCTTTACTTTGTGAACTTTTAATCATGTTATCAAGGGAAAAAAGCCACATTAAATTGTTTTCTTCTTCCCTTTCTGGAAGCGGCACGATGCAGATGAAAGTGTATCGACTGTAATGTTCTAACAATAATGACCAGAGCGGCACATTTCCACACATGCGTTTTATTTTGTACAGTGTTCAACTTTTCAGTTCTCCTGTTTTAGTTAAATAAAGCAAGTAGTCCATATTCGTTTAAATTAGGTTGTAAACTACTTACTTGGTGACGCAACGATAGAGCGCCTGTCGTTAGTTGTTTTCCTATTTGAAAATCGAACCGGCATCTTAATCCAAAGTTCTATTTGCTTCTTATAAAGTAACTCCTTTCATACGAATGTTAAATATGTACCAGTACAAGGCTATTCGTCACCAAGACTGCCGTTAACCAACAATTGCCATTTTGGCCTGAATTTAATTTTTTTGAGACCTTATGATTCGGAGAATAAAGTTTGTGTTTGAAATGTTGTGAAAAGATCTCCCTGCAGCGAGAGTAAGTAAAGATATCAGACTTGCCTCTTTAATTGGAAAAGGAAAGAGTTTCAAAACTTAACACAAGTAATTTGTACTGCATTGCTGGTCATTGCTCAAATTACACACAAATACGACAATAAAGTTCATAGAGACACTACATTACCCCAATTGTTTAAAAAGGTTTACAGAAGGAGCTCAGATTCTAATTTTAGGAGTTTGCGAATGGCACTCCCGAAAAATAATATAACAGCTAAAGATAGAATGGGTATAGGAATAGTATGTGGGTACAAGGAATTGTCTATTACAAACTGACGACACGACTCTAAGAAATCTTTCATTCATTCGAGATCAATTAATACCACTCAGTCTATGCTGCTGACACCTTGCGTCCTTTCATCAGTGCGTAAACAGTTTACATACTATTTCAAAATGCACTTCCTCGATATCAACGGTATCAAGACCCCATACATGGTACATGCAAAAGGTAGGACTACAACTGTTTTAACATCCCGTCAGAGATGTAGCATAAACTAGGATTATCAATTTGGTTATTTAAGTTGATGTCATTAGGGCCACCTGCCCCTGTGTTATATCGGATCAAGTTTCACACATATAGTACCCTCTCCTTTTGCTAAGAAATAATAATTTAACATGACTACCACTATTAAAATAATCTGAGTGTCTGAAGTGGCAGCATGAGTAAATAATATTGACTCTGAACTAATGAAGTTAATACTGGCAGTACATGCACCACTGCAGCTGCTTCGTTACAGGATCATATAGTAATCGCGAAAGCGTTACGGAGATGATAGATAAACTCCAGTGGAAGACTCTGCAGGAGAGACGCTCAGTAGCTCGGTACGGGCTTTTGTCAAAGTTTCGAGAACATACCTTCACCGAAGAGTCAAGCAGTATATTGCTCCCTCCTACGTATATCTCGCGAAGAGACCATGAGGATAAAATCAGAGAGATTAGAGCCCACACAGAGGTATACCGACAATCCTTCTTTCCACGAACAATACGAGACTGGAATAGAAGGGAGAACCGATAGAGGTACTCAAGGTACCCTCCGCCACACACCGTCAGTTGGCTTGCGGAGTATGGATGTAGATGTAGATGTAGAAATAATGATAATAGTAATAATAATAATAATAATAATAATGACAATAATAACCATAATGATAGTGGCAGATATAAAAAGAATGTATAGGTGCAGGAAGGAGATGTTTTCTTATATGCCAAGTTCTGGATAAAAGAAATTTAAGGAGACTGCGCGAACAAAGAATAGTGGAAAAAGAGGAAGCTGTTGATAGAAAGAAGGATGAACTGGAGTAAGGAGCGCGTGTAGGGACAATGGTAATTCTTATTGCTGCTTTAGTAGATGTGTCATTAATTGTGTTGTGGAGCTGGTTGTCATTCAGTTCTCTATTATAATGTGGGAAGTTATTCCAGAGTCGGGTTACTGATACTGATAAGGACTTCGAGAAAGTGGATGACCGATGGTGTGGGAAAAAAAAGTTTTTATTCTGATGGAAACGAGTGTTTCTGCAGTGTTGTTCGAATAAGAGCGGTGAGGTCGAGGACAGTTGTAAGGGACAGCGTTCGTTGATAAGAGAGTAGGGCAGTTAGAGGGTATGGAAACCTGTGTACTTGTGTGCACGCAGCTAGGACAGCTGTGCATATAATGATGAAATATGTTCAGAGTCGAACATCGTAGATATATCACACAGGCATCGATAACCAGTTACAGCCGCTGTGAGCTTTGCTGAGAAAGGCCTTGCAGAGTGTCATGGATGTAATCCTAGTTGAAAGTATAAGTATTTGTACAAGCCTCTTATTCAGGTCTGGAGGGAACAGCTTTTTATATTTTTGTAGAGCATGGGCGGATGCTGATGCCTTCTTGCACATTCCAGTTACATGCTCAGTTCTCTTCAGATTTTAATCAATTATTGTAGAGATAATGAAGAAAATCGGACGTTTCCTTTTAAGAGAACTATCAAACCACTGCCTTTATGCTATTTAGAGAAACATCGGAAGACCTAAACAGGGTTTGCCGGATCGGTATTTACAACGCTCTCTGGCCGAGTGCGACAAGCGTGTCCTACGACTGCGGACCCTGCCTCGGTGTTCCAGCGTCGTGACCCGCCGCACCCTTCATGGACCATCAGAGGCGTGAGCGAGCTCGCTGGAGACGCGGAGGAAGTTCCCCTTTAAGGGCTTCGTATTTAGCGGTGGCCGTTGCCCGGCTTTGAGAGCAGCGTCGCAAATTGCGAAGGAGGGCCCGGCGACGAAACCTCAGCGCCCCGACGCCCGCTCAATGCGCTGCCTCGGCTGGTGAACGTCGTCTAACAACGCCGCCAATTTGTAGCCGCCTCACGTTCTTTGCAGAACGCGCGCCACCGACCAGGCGCCTTACCACTTCACCTAAAGCTGAATCCGAGGCTTGGCTCATTTGCAGGCACCTCTCGTCGGTAAAATGAGGCTCTGTACTACTGAGTTTCAGTCGCAGCTCGCCTTACGTTTGGTTAATTAGTTCATGAATTCATGTTCCTGAAAGGCACCAAAATACCGAATACGCATTGACATCTTGATTTCATGGAAATATCTCTTTACATAGTGTAAGGTATTTTTTTTTTTATAATTCCATTGATGTCGCCTCTCTTTTCACGAAGCCTATATCGATTAGGACCATTAAGTTTATTCGATGTTGACTGCTTCAGACGAAAACTCCTTTTGAAACTGTATTTAAGTATTTAGGTCGAAGAATGAAGCCAAAATACCTACATTCTGATAGATTTAGTTAAAAGTTTAAATTTTAATTACTGGTGGTTAATTAAAACATCGACTGAGCTCAATCGATGATTCTCACAACCCTTTGCCTAGACATAGTCCATCTTCACTTTAATAATTCTAGCTTGATGACAATAACAATCTGCCAGATTTGTAGTTAGGAAACTTTAGTGGTTTTATTTTTTTCGTGTCTGTAGGTCCTCCAGCACTCTTACAAGCCGGTTCCAGTAATTTTATCTAAGCACAATTTGCATGTGAACAAAACAGGTGACTTTTGACGGATTTCGATTGCCTTTTGAGTGCACTAAATTATCTGCAAGGGAGAGTATTGTACATTGGTACACGTTCGCCTTTCTCCAACTTTCTAAAAGAAGTTTAATATATTATCTTATTGCATTTTGTAATGATAGCATTCAGTTTTTATGTGATGTAGTCTTTTCCTGAAATCTGAAGATTACTCTGTCAAGTGAAAGTTTTTGCAAACGTGAATACAATATTGCCAATTACCTAGGAACAAATATTCGGTAGAAATTTAAAAGCGTTGTAGCCTAGAAAATCTTACCGTTACTGTATTGAATAGTCTATCTGCTACATTATTGCTTTACGTCAAGCCAATAATCAGTAAGTCAGCATGTGAAATCAGATTAACACGAAATATTATCGAAAACCAGTTACAAATTTAATATATTTTGAAACAGAAGCCACTGGAAAGTAGCTCGCGTTTCCATTTTCAGGGCAGGTAAAACTATTGAGACATTAAAGAGAAACAGCTCATTTATAAATATCACTTCTACCATTTTAAAAAGACCTTCTGTTGCAATGCACAATACGACACACGACCCTCGGTGTATGGCTTAACGATCCACACGTTACATATATAGTTCCAAAAATATGTTGCATTTAACTCACCATGAAGTTCTGCACCTGAAGAGTTAACAATATATCAATAAAAGGTTTAATATATTGCACTGTACTTAAATGTGTAGAAGGGGAAATGTTTACAAATTCTTCACAAAACACCATGTTGTGTCTAACAGCAGAGGAAATGTACAATAGAAAATGGCGGAAAATGCTTATGGCAGTCCCTAGCCCGCATAAAATCAGTCGCTGGACTGGAGTACCGGCCACAAAACTATGTGTATTTCTAGGTACACTACTCTAGATACAACTCTGTACCATAAAATTGGGCGTTCTTTGGGAACAACGTAAAAGTCACTGGAATAAAAGAAGCGATAGCGCCGCTTGTGGGGAGAGTATGGATACCACATTGAGGGGTGTAACTAGCAGACTCTTTGGCTGCTATTGGTGCATATATTTTTCAAGACGGCACTGCGTTGCTTTTGCTTAGCTTCAAGGTGGCAACACTGATGCAGTTGACTCTATCTAGTAGTAGTGTTGTTATTATTTTGCAACTCAGTTTAACCCAAAATATTAAAAGATTTTATTTATAATTTATAAAGTTAAAATAGACTTCAGCCAAAACATTAAACTGTAGACCTGCAACCATCAACAGCAGACTACCGAAGACAACCATATCCACAGTTGTGGATTTGAGAATCTGCTAATACGAATTCACTCTTCATCAAAGTTATATTGTGTATCAGTCGGTGTCATATGGCAAACATCCCCAAACGATCTGTTCAGTGAAATCGTAACAGTAACAGCATGACATTGGAGTCAGTACGTATGACGTTGTAGAAGTTGAGATTTACTGTTTATATCTGCATAAGTACTGGGCCTATCCAGATACTGGGACAGCCTGCAATGACATCAGCTCTTCTGATAGGAAGCTGATTTATGACCCCATTTCGATCCCACACTCCCATCTGCATCTCTCTACCCCTTCAAAACATTTGTTCCATTGGCTGGAAAAATGGTGGGCAGCTATTCTGCTGGTAGAGGACACAGGACAACTTGTGTTATTTCCAGATGTCCTTTCCCCCTTATTCTTATTGAGGATTATTTATTAGTATAATTAATTACCATGACCCTTATCACCTATAACTTATTAGATAATATGGTCTAACCTTATTGCTGTTACGATGATTTATGAGCCAACATGGCGGTCCAGTTTGGCTGTTAGATTAATACCACTATTGAAGATCGTACACTTACGCTGACTACCGATTGCAGGAAATTAAAAAAAAAATACAAGATGGTGTGCATGTTAAAACAATTACTGGCATAATGAGATTTTCACTCTGCAGTGGAGTGTGCGATGATATGAAACTTCCTGGCAGATTAAAACTGTATGCCCGACCGAGACTCCAACTCGGGACCTTTGCCTTTCACGGGCAAGTGCTCTACCATCTGAACTACCGAAGCACGACTCACGCACGGTACTCACATCCTTACTTCTGCGAAAGGCAAAGGTCCCGAGTTCGAGTCTCGGTCGGGCACACAGTTTTAATCTGCCAGGAAGTTTCAATTACTAGCATATTTATTGTATTATTTGAACATTATAACTGAATGTTAGTTGCTGATGAGAAGAAAAAACAAACCCATAATGTACGGATACAGCGTTAATAGTGTCCTGCTTGAAACACTCATGTTGTTTAAATATCTGGATGTAACGTTGCTACGCGATGTAAAATCAAAGGAGCACGTGAGGATTGTGATAGGGAAGGCAAATGGCCGACTTCAGTTTACTGTGACAATTTTCGGAATGTGTGGTTCATCTGTAAAGGAGACCGGATATAGGACGCTAGTGCTACTTATTCTTGAGTACTGCTCGGGTATTTCTGTTCCACACGAGACTCGGTTGAAAGAAGACATCGTAGCAATTCAGAGGCAAGCTGTTAGATTTGTTACCGTTAGGTTCGATCATCAAGCAAGTGTTATGGATATGCTTCAGAAGTTCAAGGGGGTATCACTGAAGGGAAGAAGGCTTCATTTCAAAGAAAATTACCGAGCAGTTTAGAGAACTAGCATTTGGAGCTGACTGCAGAACGTTCCTACTGTCAACAACATACATTTCTCATCGGTACCACGAAGATAAGATAACAAAAATAAGGGCTCATTTGGAGGCACATGGACAGTCGGTTTTCCCTCCTGCGAATGGAACAGGAAAGGAGTGGCACAGGGTACCCACTCCACTCACCATATGGGGGCTTGCGCAGTATATATGTAGCTTTAGATGTAACTTTGCGAATTGTTATGTGTGAATCAGAAATTTTTTGTTTACATCAAAACCCAGCCATCAGCTTCAGTAAGGAGATCACCAACAGCTAGTTCTTCCAAGAGATATCTGTATGGGTAACATTATCACAGCTGGGAGAGGCATAGGGATACGTTTCTTAACGTTATATGGGTTAAAAAAAATGCACACACTTGAGAGCATATTGTATGGAACAGGAAAGGAGTGGCACAGGGTACCCACTCCACTCACCATATGGGGGCTTGCGCAGTATATATGTAGCTTTAGATGTAACTTTGCGAATTGTTATGTGTGAATCAGAAATTTTTTGTTTACATCAAAACCCAGCCATCAGCTTCAGTAAGGAGATCACCAACAGCTAGTTGGTCCAAGAGATATCTGTATGGGTAACATTATCACAGCTGGGAGAGGCATAGGGATACGTTTCTTAACGTTATAGGGGTTTAAAAAAATGCACACACTTGAGAGCATACTGTACTCCGACTACTGAAGTCTAAACAGGCATCTGGGACCAGCCATAAGCACACAGTCCACTCAGCCCAGCTGCTCCTCACGAGTGCTATGTGAAGTCTCCTGCTTTAGCAAGGTCTGCCACCCATCTTCCAAGTGCCACTTACCCTACAGATGACTGCAACCACTGTCTACGCCACAAACCTCCTGTTTGTGAACTCACATGCCCCACAGTTTCTTTTCTTCCATACACAAAAGGCCCTGGACCATCCCAGCCCACATACATACAAGCAGACAATCAGCAACAGATAAGAGTCTACAACCATTGAACTGCCATCTTATCACATCATATGACTCAGCCACTGTATGGAGGGCCAATTGATGACCGTTGTGTTCCACTTTTCTGTGAATCACCTTATCTTACTGTAGTGTGGGTGCACATATTTATTCTTTATTTCAACACAGTCTGATCTATATCAGCTGCCAGAAAAGATTAGATATTACAACTGGCATTCACACAGCATCAGTCTTACCTCGTGTTTTCTATACAAAGATGCCGACAGATTTTTCGTTTATAATAATGTTATTATCTTTAAATCATACACTGGCTGGAACCAGCAGCATGGCGCCAACAGATGAATAGCACATATTTCTTCTGCTCCATTAAGAGGATCTTCTGTCATCAACTGTGAATTTTATAGGAACTTCCCCCATTTGAATTAGCAATAATTGTACACTGCTTAGTAGCTAGTACTGTGACAAGTCAAATATTATGCTTCAAAATGTTTTTATATGATACTTGTAGCCTATACAAGCTGCAAATGTGTGTGGGTTGATCCCATTAACCACTGCTCCTATCCATTTCCATGCATGATGTGAAAATGTTGGTACCTACGTTGGGTTAGCTCACCCTAACAATAGAACATACGAGGCATGGTTAGCGTCTTTAGATGGCTGGTCATATTAAAGAATATTCAGAAAAATTAAGTGGGATTCTTTCATATTGATAACAGTGATCAAACCGTGCATTTCTATTGTGATGGAAAACTGAAAGTTAGGAAAGAAACGCACAGACTATGGGTTGAACATGCTGTATGGATTTATAAGTGTATATCTTCTCATACGTGTTATAAGCAATGAGTTGGTAAAGAGAGAGTAGTTACAGCTAGACCTAATTCTCTTGCTTCAACAATGAAAAAGACAGGGAATTTATAGTTATGAACGCCACCGCTTGGAGAACCTTACCACTCGATACTTTCTCATTTCAACGGTGAAAGAGATGCCAGTTGAGCTACTCAAAATTAGGTTCTCCAGGGTTCCCCTAAATGACTACAGGAGAACATAAGGACGTGTTTTTTCCAAAAAGAGATACTGTCGCACACAATTTATTCTTCATCTGTGTTGAAAATTTCTTGCTATTTGTAATTCAGCGCTTGATGCAAGTGGAAACTCATTTAACATTTCAAATCTCTCGTTCATCGCTCCTTTTGGCGAAATATCTACTAATGAAGGCTCACAGTAAAAGTTACATCGGCATCTACATCTGCATTAGACTGGGAAGTGCATGGCCGAGGGTACTTCCCATTTTACTACTTTTTCTGTCTGTTCCAGTCGCTCATGTGAAACGAGAAGACAAATTGTTTTAATCCATTTTTGCGTGCTGTAGTTAGTCCCATGTTGTCTTCATGGCCTCTAGACGACCAAAGGTCCTACGTTTTTCTCTTAATGTTGGCTCTTGAGTGATTTTAAGTAGAGTTGCCCAGGATGATTGGTTTCAATGTTGAAGCATCAGCTGCTTCAGATACGTCAACATTTCCGTTACATTCCCTCATAGACGAAATAACGTGTATGATATGAGTCGATTACACTTGAACAGTATTCTAGGACGCGTGGCACGAGTGTGCTTTTCAAGGAATCTCGTTCGTCTGTATATTACCCGGCCCCAGTGTCTGAAAGCCAGCAAAATCCGCTAGTGGTCATAAGTGATCTGACTGCCTTGACTCACGGCTCTAGATGTCTGCCACGAAATAACTGTTCTTCAGCACCACCAGGAGCGTTGCGAACGAGAAAAGTCCTATACAGTGTCTCTCCTAACAGACGTCAGGCACATTTTCTCTCGTGTTCCGAAACATATTTGCAAATTCGTTTCGCAGTGTCTAGGTGAAGTCCGCCCAAACAAATACTGCTCATCACGTCTTTCATGCGAGGCCCAGCGTCGTCGGATGGCGTCGGTTGTTTCCCGTTACAAACAATGCTACTTTTGAAATACGAATTTCACGTACTTATTCCACAAAGCGGCCCCTATACGTGTGTATGTACGTATGTATTAACGGTGACGTTAAAAAACGAAGAATAGCCAGTGTTCCAGCAGAGACCAAGCAGCGCTGCTGCATTGCAAGCTAGAGCCAGGGCTACGACAAGGGTGAATAGAGTGTGGGACAAATAAAAGAGTGGAGCTGCTGCATGTCAATGTGAAACCTAATCATTTGCAGCATAAACACCAGATACAATTGTATTCCCCATATATATGGTAGAGAACAACTGTTACGTGATCAAGGCTGTGAAAGTGAAAGAAACTTGTGATCTTGGAAAACAATTATAGCTCCACAAAGGGTTGTTCGAAATGAAAACAAAGACGTCAGTTGGCACTACAGTAGAATCTCTAGTGAATTACTGTATTAAGCTATTTAACAGTCAGCCTACCATCAGAAACATCTTAGCACCTGACTCGATTATTATTCAAAGGGAAAGAGCCCACAGGAGAGTACAGTGGAATAAAAACAACGTAGAATCAACAAGCTTTTCCTACGAACATCTCTTTAGGTGCACCTCTTCCTACTTCTATTTATTTTCTTTACAGTTCCTTTTAATTTAGTTTCCCAAAACTTACGCCGCTACTTCAGAGTCTGTTGGTTCAAATGGCTCTGAGCACTATGGGACTCAACTGCTGAGGTCATTAGTCCCCTAGAACTTAGAACTAGTTAAACCTAACTAACCTAAGGACATCACAAACATCCATGCCCGAGGCAGGATTCGAACCTGCGACCGTAGCGGTCTTGCGGTTCCAGACTGCAGCGCCTTTAACCGCACGGCCACTTCGGCCGGCAGAGTCTGTTGAATGCGTAAGTTGTTTTCTACCTTAACTAGGATAACAAAGATCTCCCTTACATACCTCCACGGTATCTGTCATTGGGGTGCTTGGTTCAATAATTATTTTCTCTGAAATGGTACAGTCCCCTTCAACTGATTTCCGATAATTCCGTAAGGCCATTGTTCGCTTTACGGTAAAATTTACCCTTCATGTAAAAGTCACAAATTTTTATCTTACTAATATTTGGAATAGTTTTTACTTCTGCAGGAACCTGCGAAAATAGCAGCCTCCAATTTTTTATTCAAACTGTACTGTAGAGTTTTCGTTGCCGAGATCACAAGCGAAGTGCAGCTACGGATAATGCACGTGGAACTAGCAGTCCATTATCCCGGCCGCTCACACACGCACAAGCACACGCACACACATCCACATACGCACACTCACACTTATGACTACTCCCTCGTGTGTGCGTGTACGCACAGCCTATGTGGTTTCGATTTCATTCGGACGGAACAAACGGCTGGATCTATGGTGGCAGCATTTGTAGTGATAACCACATCCACTACCCACTCGACGCATCCTCCGTCTCACTTCTGCAGCTTCGTATTACAAGCGTGATGTGGGCAGCAGCGGAGAGAAAGTATTGAACGGTAAGCTGAGACCTGGTGCGCCCTCCTACGCCGCTAGCCGCAGTTCCTTCGTTAGCGCGTCACGTTCAGTGCTGACGAGTGCCACACTGCTCATTATGATGTCATTGACCTCCCTCTGCGAAACTATGAGGCCCTTCACACACAGCACCATTTCCAACTGTTCGTTGATCCGCGAGAGAGGAAACACATAATGTTATAAATGGATCCCAACTATTTACTCCTGCGAAATTATTTAATTTACTCGGTGGAAAAGGGGAGTAGTAAAAACAAAATTACGTATGAACTAACACACACACAAGTTCAGAAAAAAAGAAAACCTTCAAGGACTAGAGATAGAACGTTCATATTCACAGAACATGTACGTTGATATGTTCCGTAGAAGTGATTACCGTTTGAACCTTGTAGGCCGGCGGATTCAGGATCAAAATCGGATTCGAGCGCAACACCACCTACCGGTAAATCGTGACTCCTGCTCTCGGTGTCACTATACATCGAAGGTAATTGATCAGTGTTACTTGAGCAGACGTGCAGGATGCCTCGCATCAGATCTGTGAGTTTCAAAGAGGGCTCATTATTGGCACGAGAGAATGTGATGCATGCATCTGCGAAATTGCTGCTCTTGTGGGATGAGGTGTTTCGACAGTGCCACGGAAGTGTGCAGAATGCTTGACAGAAGGCCGTACAACACGACGAGATGGATCAGGTTGCACCACCCAGAACACCCCCCCCTTCCCCCCCCCCCCCCGCCCCCCTCCCGGGAAGATCGACACCTCATCCGAATGTCATTGCAGGACAGGTCTACTTCCTCCTTGGCTCTGGCGCAACAGTGGTACAGTGTAACACATCGTACACTATCAGGGGTTAGAGTCACCCATCGGCTGTTACGGTATGGGCTACATGCCCGTCGTCCATTTCTCCTCCAACCTTTGACGAAATTGCAGAAAGATGCTAAAGAGCAATGGTGTAAGGAACGAGCCTCTGGGGACAGGAATGTCATCAGATAATATTTTCTGACGAATCCAGATTCTGTTTGTTTGAAAATGATGGTTGCATTTCGGTTCGCCGCAGGCAGGGGAGTGCCACCACAGTGACTGCATTTATACAAGACATACGGCGCCTACTCAAGGCTGAGGGGTGCTGTTGGTTACAACCACAAATGACAACTGATGGATGTCCAGGGCACTTTGACCATTGTGGCCAATGTGAATGACATCCTGCGACCCGTAGCCATACCGTTTGTGCACAACATCCCAGACGCCGTTTTTCAGCGAGGCAATGCACGACTACATGTTGCAGCACGAGCATATGCCTTCTTCGTGTCATAGGACGGCGGCCTTTTGCCCTGGCCAGCCAGGTCCACAGACTTGTCACCAATTGAAAATACTTGGGATATGGTGAAACGATGGGTGCAGTCCTGTAATCCAGTGCCAATCACCACAGATGAACTTGGGAACCAGCTAGATGCAGCGTAGATGGCCATACCACAGGACGTCATTCGCGCCTGATACGGTCGATGCTACCACGCGTGGAACACGTTTTCAGGGCCATGGGCGGACCCTGTGCCTAGTGGTCAACAGGACGCATGCTGAACTGGGGTGACTGAAATGCTGATCATTATTGCAGAGCATACTAATGTACATGTCCTGTGAATATGAACGTCCTATCTCTAGTCGTTAAAAGTTTTCTAAATTTTTCTGAGCATGAGTATACATACAAAACTACAAGCACTTGTGTCTGTCCACAGTAGCTTTTCGACTGAACGGAACCAGAAAAACGCATACAATATGAACATGTCTTCCCTACGAAATGTGGACTCATGCTCTGAGCGTAGCAGAGGGTACTTACCGCTGTACGTCACCGGTTCAAATGCATGTTGAGCACGCTAACAAAGTCGCCTGAAACAGTTGTTTGGGCGCTGTAATTAGTGAGGCACTGAAGTGTAAATCTCTATTCATCACATAATACAAATTTTTGGAAATTTGTAAGCAGGCTTCCTCGAGACAATGGGCGTATATCCGCTAATACAGGGTTTTCTGTATTTCCGGAACGCTCTCCCGTGTGTTAAACAAACATGTCATCATTCAAGCAGCCATTTCGTGAATATGTTGTTAGTTCCATTTGATATTCTCAAAATTTCTTCCTCACATAAAAGCCTACCTTTCATAACTGCATGCTTCTCTAAGTGAAGAAAGCCCTCTTTGGCTGCGCTAGGCCGCTTCTTATGTCGTCATTGCTTCGTCTGTCATGGGTTATTTTGTTTCCAACGTAGGAGAATTTGTTAACTCCCTCTACTTCGTGGTCCCCAATTCTGATGTTAAGCTTTTCACCATTACAATTTCTGCTACTTCTCGACTCTTTCGTCTATCCTCCATTTACTCTTAGTCTACATTCTGTATTCACTCTACAGATTCCGTAGTTTTTCTACACCTTCTGGAACAGCAATGTCATCAGCGAATCATATCATTGATATCATTTCACCTTGGCTTTTAATCTCACTCTTGAATCTTTCTTTTGCTTCTGGAAAAATTTTGGAAATTTGTGATAAGGTCTCATGGGACCAAATTGCTCAGGTAATCGGCCCTTAAACTTACGCACTGCTTAATCTAACATAATCTAACTTACGCTAAGGACAACACACACACCCATGCCCGAGGGAGGATTCGAACCTCCGGCGGGGGAGCAGCGCGGACCGTGACAAGGCGCCCGAGACCACGCGGGTACCGCCCGCGACCGTTTTTGCTTCTGTCATAGCTTCTTAGATGCCTAGACTCAACAGCAGGCTCGAAAGACTCTTGCCCTGTCTTATACCACTCTTAATTCGAGCACTGCGTTGTTTGTCTTCCAATCTTCTTGCCCCTCTTCGTTGTTGCACCTATTTCACTCGGCTATTCGAATGTCTGGCAACGCTTATCTTGTTGAATGGTTTTTCAAGATCGACATATCCTAAAAATTTATAGATTTATCTTTATTCTCGCTTCTATTATCAAATGCAACGTACTACTTCGCTATTGGATTTAACTTTGCACCCACGGTCTAGGGGTAGTGTCTTTAATTAATAATTTAACGTCCCTGGTCCCGGGTTCGAACCCCGCCGCTCCTTATATTTCGAATCAACTTCATCAGCAACTAGCGGTCGAAACTTGCGGCACATAGAAGTTCCAAAAATAGTGGAGGCCCGGACTGAGGTTCAGGCCACTCTATTACCCTGCGGAACACAGCCCCTAAAATGCGAAGCATCAGCTATGATCAATGGCATGAGGATGACGTAGAGAATTGGAACCACAGCATTAAAGACACATACACTGATGAGCCAAAACATTGTGACAGCCTGCTTAATATCTTGTTCACCCCTTTTTGGAACGAAATACATTTCTGATTATTCGTATCAGGGATCCGACAGGTCGTTAATAGTCTTGTCGAAGTATGTGGCATTAGATGTCTATGCACCGGTCATGTACGCGATGACAGCTCCCGATAGCGAGCCAGGTGGATACCATAGGACTTACATCACGCTAGTTTGATCGCCAAGATATCAACGTGAGTTCACTGTAATGTTCCTCAAACCGCTGTAGCACGGTTGTGGACAATTATACGGCTGAAAGATCATATCGCCGTTGGGGAAGACATGAAGCTTGAAGGGATGCAGGTAGTTCGCAGCTGTCATCGTGTCTTCAGTTACTATCACAGGTCCCATGCAAGCGCAAGAGAAGGTCTCCCACAGCACAGTGCTGCTCTCACCAACCTGCGTTCGAGGCGCCCTGCACGTTTCGAGTCACCATTCACCTTGATGACGGCGTTTGTGGAGACGACCACTGTATCAAAAATGTTATTCATCCGCAGAGCTAACACGTTTCCATTTATCGATGGTCGAATCTCAATGTGCATGTGCCCATTACAGTCGTAAGTGACGATGTCGTTGTGTCAACATGTGAACACGTAGAGGATGGTCTACTGCAGAGCTTCATGTTCAACAATGTACGGTGAACGGTGTGCTCCGCAACGTGGGTGCACCAGCATTGTGCTCTTTTGGAGAGGTGCCACATATGGCTGTCTATTCCACTTTACGGAGCAGACAACCCTCAAAACCACACGTTCTGTGAAGAGTCCTGGACGTCCTGTCAATTAGCATCTGTCTTTCTACTTCTTTCCGTAGATGCTCACGGCAGCAGCACGTGAACATTCGACAAGCTTCGCCGTTTTAGAGGACCTCGTTCACAGGCTCTGCGTAATAATGATCAGTCCTTTTTAAAAGTCGCTTATCTCAAGGAATTTCCCTATTTGCAGCCCATATCTTTGCTATGGTCCTCCGCTTAAATACTTTTGTTACCGCGTCACGTGCCCACCACGCCACCAGGTGGCATCCAACGTTGCGGTGGGCAGTGGTCATAGTGTTTTGGCTAATCAGTGTAAGGCGTATCCGTTAGGACATGTGGCCTGTAGGTGAAGAAAGTGTCACAATGATCTCACCATTGGCAAAAGATTCCAAATTAATCCGCCATCTGGATCTCCAGGAGAGAATTGCCGAGGGAGAGGTCAAACCGACGAAAGGATAGTGTTTTACAAGTCAGGGTGACGAATGTCAGAGGTATGAACGTGGTAGTGAAGCTAAAAAAATCAGAAAACGGAAATAGGAAAATGCTAAGGCTCAGTCAAGATATAGTGGGGGTAAGTGAAGTGAAGACCAGATTTCTGGTCGCATGAGGTGACCACTGTTATATCAACAACAGCATAAAATTGTATAACGGGAGTAGCATTCGTTATGACTGGGAATGTAGAGCAGAGCGTGTCTTACTGTGAACAGTTCAGTGATAGGGTTCTACATCCACATCTACATACATAATCCGCAATCCACCATACGGTGCGTGGCGGAGGGTACCTCGTACCACAACTAGCATCTTGTCTCCCTGTTCCACTCCCAAACAGAGCGAGGGAAAAATGACTGCCTATATGCCTCTGTACGAGCCCTAATCTCTCTTATCTTATCTTTGTGGTCTTTCCGCGAAATGTAAGTTGGCAGCAGTAAAATTGTACTGCAGTCAGCCTCAAATACTGGTTCTCTAAATTTCCTCAGTAACGATTCACGAAAAGAACGCTTCCTTTCCTCTAGAAACTCCCACCCGAGTTCGTGAAGCATTTCCGTAACACTCGCGTGATGATCAAACCTACCAGTAACAAATCTAGCAGCCCGCCTCTGAATTGCTTCTATGTCCTCCCTCAATCCGATCTGATAGGGATCTCAAATGCTCAAGCAGTACTCAAGAATAGGTCGTATTAGTATTTTATAAGCGGTCTCCTTTACAGATGAGCCACATCTTCCCAAAATTCTACCAATGAACCGAAGACGACTATCCGCCTTCCCGACAACTGCCATTACATGCTTGTCCCACTTCATATCGCTCTGCAATGTTACGCCCAAATATTTAATCGACGTGACTGTGTCAAGCGCTACACTACTAAAGGAGTATTCAAACATTACAGGATTCTGTTTCCTATTCATATGCATTAATTTACGTTTTTCTATATTTAGAGTTATCTGCCATTCTTTACACCAATCACAAATCCCGTCCAAGTCATCTTGAATCCTCCTACAGTCACTCAACGACGACACCTTCCCGTACACCACAGCATCACCAGCAAACAGCCGCACATTGCTATCCACCCTATCCCAAAGATCATTTATGTAGATAGAAAACAACAGCGGACCTACCACACTTCCCTGGGGCACTCCAGATGATACCCTCACCTCCGATGAACACTCACCATCGAGGACAACGTACTGGGTTCTATTACTTAAGAAGTGTACGAGCCACTCACATACTTGGGAACCAATCCCATATGCTCGTACCTTAGTTAGGAGTCTGCAGTGGGGCACCGAGTCAAACGCATTCCATGGTTCGCAAGATATCATGTGAAAAAAGGTCGAGTTGCGTTTCGCAGGAGCGATGCTTTCTAAAGCCGTGCTGGTGCATGGACAGCAACTTCTCTGTCTCAAGGAAAATCATTGTATTCGAATTGAGAATATGTGAGAGAATCCTGCAACAAACCGATGTTAAGGATATTGGTCTGTAATTTTGAGGATTCGTCCTTCTACTCTTCTTATATACAGGCGTCACCTGCGCTTTTTTCCAGTCGCTCGGGACTTTAGGTTGGGCAAGAGATTCGCGATAAATGCAATCTAAGTAAGGAGCCAATGCAGTAGTGTATTCTCTGTAAAACCGAATTGGAATCCCATCAGGACCTGACGATTTATTTATTTCCAACCCATTCAGCTGCTTTACAACCCCAGGGATGTCTATCACTATGTTCTCCATACGGGAATCTGTACGAGACTCAAACGGCGGTATGTTTGTACGATCCTCCTGCGTGGAAGATTTCTCAAATGCTAAATTTAAAATTTCAGCTTTCGTTTTGCTGGCTTCCGTTGCCAGTCCTGACTGATCAGTGAGTGTCTGGATGGAAGCCTTCAACCCGCTTACCGATTTTACGTAAGACCAGAATTTCCTTGGGTTTGCAGCAAGATCTTTTACTAAGGTATGACGGTGGTAGTGGTTGAATGCTTCGCGCATAACTCTTTCTATAGCAGCACGAATCTCTACCAACTTTTGCCTGTCCTCATACTCCCGATATTTCTTGTACCCCGAGTGCAACTGCCTTTGCTTCCTGAGCATCCTCCGAATTGCGCTGTTAAACCACGGTGGGTCTTTTCCGTCCGTAACCCACTTTTTCGGCACATACTTGTCCAATGCGTGATTTACAATGTGTTTAAAATTTGCCCATAATTCTTCCACGTCCATCGTACCGGAAGTAAATGAAGTCGATTCAGTTACTAATTGGGATACTAACAACTGCTTATCTGCTCTTTCTAGTAAGAATACTCTCCTAGCCTTCTTTACCGACTTTTAACTTTCGTAACCATAGTCGTAATGACAACATAATGATCACTAATCCCTGTCCCGACACTGACACCGGCGATGAGGTCTGGTCTGTTCATGGCTTCGTGGCTAACAGATCTAAAATATTTCCGTTACGCGTTGGCTGTCGATTTAACTGCTCAAGACAGTTTTCAGATAATGTGTTCAAAAGTAATTCACACGACCGCTTGTCTGTACCACCTGTAATGAATCCATAGATATCCCAGTGTATACTAGGTAGGTTGAAGTTGCCTCCGACTAATATAGCATGATCCGGGTACTTCTGCCATACAGAATGTAGACTCCCTTTGAATGATTCTGGAACTGTCACGGTGGTACCTGGTGGCCGGTAATAACACCCCACAATTAACTTTATTTCCCCTAGCCCTGTTAAACGTGTCCAGATGACTTCACAATCACACTATACTTCGACCTCAGTAGACACAACATTTTTGTCAACTGCAATGAAGACACCACCTCCTACGGTGCCTAATCTGTCTTTCCGATACACGTTCCAACCCTCACTAAATATTTCAGAACTTCCTATCTCAGGGGTCATCCAAGTCTCAGTCCCGAGAATAACTTGCGCGCCACACGCTTCCTGGAGGGCAGTAAATTCAGGAACTTTATTCCGAACACTCTGAAAGTTTACTGTTAATATCTTGGTAGCTGAAGCGTCTTTACGCTGAGCGCGTCCTGATTTCCCTGCCTGCACGTCGACTGGTGGGTTGTTCACATCGGAATCGAAAGTAAACCAACACCGACAACAATAGTTAAAAATAACTGCCAACAGCGTCTTGATACACACTATGCTGTCTTACGATGTTTTATTCATAACCGGTTTAGATAACTGATAATCTTCATTGTGGTATTGAGACAACTTCACATGTAATACTTGGTACTTAACTATAAAAGACGCAATAGCTGATTTGCAAACGTCAGAAATAGGTACTCCACACCGTAATCCAACTATAAAAAAGTAGGAAACATTGAAAAATAAAACCGTGTACCATCAGTAAGGGCAAAGCTCAATTGCTCAGGCACAATGATCTCTCTTAATATGAGAAAGAAATTTCTGAGGATGTATGTTTGGAGTATAGTATTGTATGGTAGTGAAACATGGACTGCGGGAAACCAGAAGAGAGTCGAATCATTTGAGATATGATGCTACAGAAGAAAATTAAGTATAGTTGGACTGATGAGGTAGGGATTGAGGACGTTCTCCGTAGAATTGGCGAGGAAAGGAATATATGGGAAACACTGACAAGAAGAAGGGACAGACAAATAACTTCCACGGTATAGTGTAAAAACTACAGAGGAAGACAAGGACTGGAATAGATTTAGAAAATAATTAATGACGTACGTTGTAGATGCTTTGCACTATTAATGTTACAACCCTCGTTTTTAATTTCGCCGCAAGTTGGTTTGCTATTTCTCTATGCAGAGGGTGTCCTTCCGACTATCATTTCTTTTTCGATTTCTTCACATTTTCCTTGCAGCCATTTCGTCTTTGCTTCCCTCTAATTCCTACTTACTTCATTCCTAAGTGACTTCTATTTCTTTATTACTGAATTGCCCTGAACATTTTTGTATGTCCTTCGTTCGTCGATTAACTGAAGTATTTCTTCTGTTACCAATAGTTTCTTCGGAAACACTTACTTTGTATCTATGTGTTCCCTTGTTTTTTAGGTTCGGGTGCTTGTCCTTTTTATAAATGTCTACTGGTCTTTAGCTGATCTCCCTACAGTGTTATCCCTTATCGCAGTATCCACACTCCTAGCGACCTTCAAACGAGACTTATCATTCCTCGTTACCTCAGTAAGCCACTTCCTTCCACATTGGTTCTTCTAAACTTCAATTTACTCTTCATCATTACTAATCTGTGATCTCGGGCGATATCTGCTCATGGGTTGGCCGTACAATCCGACATCTGTCTTCGGAATCTCTGTCTGGCTAAGGTATAATTCAGTTGTAACCTTCTAGTGTCTTCAAGCCTTTTATGTGTATACTTCCTCTTCTCGTAATTGTTGAACAATATTGGTACGTGGCACCTTTAATACGACCTTGCACAGTCCATACGACAACTATTATCATTACGGAAAACGGAATGGCGAATCATGGCTGGTAGTCATACTTTGATTTACAAATAACTTATTAATATAAGGTTCCTTCAGATAATTCCCCACAATCCTTAGTACAATGCAGCAGTTACTTATTATAAGTTCTTACTGAAACAAGACAGTTATCAGAACCCAACAAGTATAAACATAAAATGCAAATGAAATCGATTAAAGAACAACTAGCAAACACAGTACTGCCATGGCTTCGCCACACTTAACAAATGCTTACAACTGACAGTACAGTTCCTTTCAGAGTGGGCCAGCCACTTCATTGCATTTGATTACTACACGGCCCAACATTGCCCAAACAACACTTAAAACTCACGTGGTTAACCACAATTCACTAGAACATGGATATGTAACAGAAGCAAGAAAGATGGCCATGAAACAAACCCAGATTACACTATACGTGACTACACACTGTAACTTAAATAGAGATGTGACATCGACTCAACAAGTACTGTGGACTGTTTATTGTTACGACTTCTGCACCACTTGTTAGTAACAGACACAGTGGCTACCCCAAAGACTGAGACGGCGTGAACTTTTAGAATTATTTGTTGAACTTTCTTTACAATTTCTCCCTCGTCGTCGCTTCCCAGCCCTGCGGATCACACCGCCTGGCTGCTGCTGTGTAGATTCTCCGACAATGTGCGCAACGAGCGCCGTTGATCGCACTAGGGAGCCTCAGGCCACCAGTGCTCCCCTGAAGCCAGGATGCCCTGTGGTTGAGATGAACTCGTCGCCGCCCGGCGCCCCAGTATGGGCACGCCCACGGAGACGTGTCGCCGTGAGGTCAGGTGCCGAAGCCTGTAGCACTGGCAGCTGGGAAGCCATCAGTCGTGATGTCCGCGAGGTCCCATCATGGACAGACCACGAGCCATGGGGCCGGGTCGCAGTGAAGTCCGGGCGTCAGTCTCTGGCGGCGCCTGTGACCAAGACCGCGCTGCGGCTGGTCCTGCTGGAAGCTCTGGCTGTAGTTAGTCAGCCATGGTGCCGACCGAACTCGGGCCGACCTCCAGAGCTGATGTTGACATCTGGCGGCGAACAGATGAGTCCTGTGAGCTGGAACAGACTTTGGAATCGTCATCTATGAAGATTGAACATTCCCGACAAGGACCACATCTGTCCTCAGATCCTGTAGGGAAGCAGCCTACTCACGCCGTATAAAATTCACATCAGTCTTTCCATTGTGTGCCAGCCTAGTCCGCTGTAACTAGCTCTGACGTCATAAATGTTACGCAATACTTTAAAAATCAAGTATATAACCTGAAACGTTTCTAGCATGTCAGGAGTAATACTAAATCAATATGTGTTGAATATCTGTTCAATAACTTTAACCATTTTCGAAATTTGGACGTTTTTCTGTAAAAATCATTGGCGCAACAGAAAAGAGCTAGAAACTTAAAAATTTTTATTTGGATTCCTTTTTCAGAATAATTTAGTAGAAACAGTATTCTGGATCTCATAAATTAAAATTTTAGTTGAAATTTATGATTTTCTGGTTTTTGTCATAAAAATTAAGGAAGCAAGATTAGATTAAGTAGGCTAATAAATAAGGCTAGAATTTTTAAATTTAAGTAGAAGGGAGATCCGCTATAATCAGAAAGATGTGAGAAGTTTCAACTGAATAACTATAAAACTATAGCGATAGCGTATCTCCAAAGAGCAAGTTCAGAGCTCATCTACTGCGTGTAGTGTAATTAAATTAATTCTCTCGCCCAAAATATTTGACTTAGCCACGTCAGACTTTTATTATGATTACTTACCTGTGTGCTGATTGCACATTTAAATTGAGAGTTTCATCGGCCATCAGCAAACGAAGCGATGATTTGTTCAATAACTTGAAGTGGTGCATTACTAGCATAGCGGCTAGTCGGGAAAGCGGAATTGATCAGGCGTTCCCCTAGCCGTCCGCACCGCGGCTTTATATATAAGAACGTTGCGCGAGAGAAGAAGGCCCCAGTTCTTTCCAGATGCTGATTAGTGCACCACCTGTGTCGGGAGTCGCGTCGCGTCGGTATCATTGCTATAAACAGCCTCGGATGCCGTACTTGGGATACGCGTAACCATGAAATCGTTTTCGAGTGAAGTGTAAATTCTGGGATAATTTTAATGATCTATCTTCAGTTTGCTTATGTCGTATTTTCACGCGCCGTCGCGGGACAGACATTCTACCATTATTTAGCGCGGCGTTTGATGAGCATTATCATCAAATTATTGCGAGCATTCACTTAAACATTTAATTTGAACAGTTATAGCAGCATTAGCGCATTAGACTCTGAACTGCTCTGGTAGTTTGATTGTGTGGATTCTTTTTGGTCTGTGACTTTCAGAATATAGTGAACATTTTTAGAAAATCGTTTTTGATTATGAATCCCAGATAATCTAATTCCTCAGAGCTATAAGCCGTAGCTATAAGTGTATTTCTCAGATGAAGTGGGCACTAGGAATTCCAATTACAGACTTCACGTTTTGCTAATCACTTTCTGGTTGCCAATATTGTAGTTAGTGAGCCAGTGTTGAGAACGGCAAAAGACTGCATAAATAATAGGAACATTTAACAACAATTAATTCCACCCGCCGCCCCACATATGGTTAATCGGCCGGGAAATGCATCTTTTCTACATTACATTCTACATTTAAATAACAACATATATTCCACCCGCCACCCCACATATGGTGCATCGGGCGGGAAAAACGCACAAAACATTTTTATATTATAAACCAATTAATTCCAACAGCCGCCCCACAATCCGGACAGCTTCCTAATGGCTTCTGTCCATTGCTGCCTGCGCTCCCAGATTTATATCCGGCAGGGGGCGTTTTTTACCCTCGGTGGTAGCTTTTTGTTATTACTCCTGCAGTATATTGCAGCGTAACTTAGCGTGATGGCCTCACTTCCCCTTGCTCAGCACTATCTATGCTTCGCTCGACGCTCGGTCTGTGTGCGTCCTTGCGTCAGTCTGCTGGTAGACTGCTGCTGTCAGCTAGGCTATCTGTGCGTGCCTACTTCACAACGCCTCGGTAGCCAGCGTGCCTCTGTTTTGCCGTTCTCCAATGCGTGAAGCAACGCTTACTACAAGTGGCCGCAACACTATTACTACAGAGACAGATCACTGCAATTAGCCCAAAATAACATGACAATCGATAGAGAGACTTTAATTACTTTACACTTGCTCTATTTGCTAATGTCTACTTAGTTGCACGTCTATCTTTATGTAACGCCCAAAAAATTGTTTAAACATCAGAAAATCACAATCAAATTACAAAACGCGTTTTACCCGCCTTGGCTGCGAGTTACACCTCACTCCCCACCAAGGCGTTAGCACTTACAGCAGCTTTTGACAAACACAGGACAATTGCAAGTCTCTGAAGCACACACAAACATACAGGGCAGCATCCTTGCACCAGACATACGTGCATCAGTCTACACATGTTCCGTCCACAGCAAATCACTGACCTTTAAATTGAAACCATTTAAGGATGGTTCACCGATGATAGTAATATCACTTAGGTGCAGTTTCCAATCACTTAATACCCTCAATGATCAATTATAGAACAACCAGTACAGTTATAACTAAGACTTCACTGCGAAGCCAACATTTAACCAGCTCACACGGAGCTCATCCACATACTTTTCGGTTAACGGCTGTGTAAGTTCCACAATCATCTAGCGAGTGAACGCCTCTTAACACGTCGCTTAGCCACGTACTCTAACGCCCAACTCACTTGATGTTTGCACACAGCACAACTCAGCGGCTCATGCAGCTTAGCCACTTTACTTCAGGGACATTTCCCTTGATACAAATCATGAAACTTGGATCTCCGAGCTGCCGAAAAACACAGACTTGCCGACCAATACAACTCCACGGCATATCACGCTGATAGGGCACACCCGGCCGCAGTCGATACTCCTTTCTCTGGGGACGTCCCAAGTCTCTGAATTTGTTTCTTTCGAAAGCTTACGGCCGACTATTGAAGCCCCCAACCCGGAAGAAAGCCACACGATATGCAAGGATCTCATATACCCTCCAAAATCGATCGCAACGATATAACGAGCTACCCGGTTCCTGCCCCAGTCCGCCACGCATTTACTACTAGCTGAAATTTACTGCAGAACTCAATAAATCTTTCTCTCGTCTACCGACTGACAGATATGGCCTAGAAAAGCACACAACTCATCATGCTCTGTACTCTCTTTCTGTAACCATCTTCTCCACCACTCCTCCTCACCATGAGCTGCAATCTTCTCCTGAATACTGGCAGGAAAACACCATCCAATACCCGACGGCCGCATACAGCTAAGATCATCCCGCGTTAATCGTTGCAGGCTACTGCTGTATCACACTGCTCGGTTCCACAGTGCTCTCCTCCCCAGTTTCTTGTCCTCAATCAGGATAAACGGATTCCCTTAGCGGCCAACGACTGTGGCCACACCTTGGCCTGATGTACTGGATATGAAGACAGGGACAGCCAACACACCATCCAGGAGAGGGTTGTGTGTCACCCAATGGACCTCGATAATGGCACAAGTATGTGTGTCCATTTCCACACCATGCCGGTATCTTCTCCACCGGAACGTAGATGTGGCAAATCCTTGGATCAGCTGTGCCGAAGAAAATACTTGGCACAGCACACCATAAGAGGGACAATGCTTACCCCACAAATTGTCGGCAGCGGCCTCCTGCTCTGCCCTAAGTCGATGTTGCTAAGGCACTCCAAACTGTAGACTGCTCTCCACTGAATAGCCACGTCACTGGAAGCTCCGAGTGACGCTGCACGGTATGACAGGTGGCAAGAGATGCGTAGTGTGAAATTTCCGTTTCAATGGACAGAGTAACATCCTAAGATAGCTCTCATAACCGTTTGTAGACTGTATCCTGGCCATTTTAGAATGAAACACGAGTACAGAATGACAACGAAGGAACGGACATTTGCATCAGTTTTGGCTGCTTATAGTACGCAATCAATACGTGAAAATGATGCACTATGTGACTGGCGGAAACGTTCTATTACGGGAGTCGGCATTCGGCTGCTGTAGTTTAGGGTACATTTTTCCTGTACGGTATTGGTACAGATGGGTTACTGGTGGCACTGGCGGTCGCAGTAGATGGTCTATCGCTCATTAAGTGTCCCCAGGAACAAATGATTGTCTGTTCATGAAGCGTCTATGGTCGTCCTGGGGGTCGGGGGTGGTTGGGATAGGGGGGGGGGGGGTGAGGGGCGGTTACGCTATACTGAAGATTAGACGACGTTGATCATGTGAAGCTGAAAACGTGTGTAACCTGTGATACACTATGACCAATTCCTATTGAAGAGTAAGGATTAAAGCTAAACATATAATCACAACATGGAATAAGTTAGTCACGTCAATTACTTGCTCCACAACACGATATAACGTGCGTATAAAACAAAATATAAGGTATAAAATATATTTTCTTCACAACGGTTATTCTGAGGAAATTCTTCAATAGCATTTCCAAATTTGCTGTACAGCAATGAGACCTCGGTTTTAAGAAAACATGAAGAGAAAACACAACAGCTAGTGAAATGAGATTTTTGACGTAAACAGAAGAATGAAAAACAATCTTTGATATTTGTGCAGAATTAAGAACATTATTCAAATAATGAAATAATTCTAGATTGATCTACATCTAAAAGTCACACAAAAATAACTGAAACCATTAAATACTAAGGACAAAAAAGAAAATAGTCGTTAGGGAGATCTAAGAAGAGAGGGATCGGCTCAGAGGTCAAGGCTCTGATGCAGATGAGGGTTGTTGTAATTGATTATTCGTATTTTTTTTTATTGCCGACATATTTGTCGTGTGATATTCAGCAACCGTGCTGACTTTTCAAATTTGCCGTTTATTTTGTTGTCTTAGTGAAATGTATCATGTGCAACAATTAGCTGAGACAAAGATGGCTTCTTGTATAACGTGATCACGAAATAGCAGTACAGAAAGAGTGCACAAATACACACTTAAATATCAAATACATGAACCAGGAAAATGAGTGGAAATGAGAAGTAATATCTGAATTTAGATTGTGCAACTGGCTCTACATCAAGTGAACGAAATACACAAGGTCTTTTCATACGATACCAAATGATTAGTTTCGATTAAAATTGAATATCTTCAGACTGTAAGGAGGCTGCTCTATATGTGAATGAACTACTGGAGTAAATGGAAACATCAAGCCCTCAGTATAAAAGTAACACTTGTAATAAATAAATTCTTGTCCCAAATAATCAATTAACGAACGCTGTATGACTTTGCTAATTAAAAGGAAACTACAGGACCAGTTAAAGTTAACGTAAACCTTGAAACATAGTAAAGGACAGGCATAGTTCGAGTAAGTGGACAATAATTAATCTGAAAATCATTTGTAAAATGTTGTTAGTATCTCTGTCTAGATGTTGCAGTAAACAACTTATATTCGTTTACTGTGCAATGAGGATGTGGACCCCTTCATGTAATCAGAACAGTTAAATACAAAATGTCAATATAAGCTAGCAGTACGACTTAAAGTCGATTGAATGATTTTGCAGAGCGAAAAATTTAAATAGTCATGATCTGCCAAGTAATATTAAATACATTGGATTATTACTGTCGTATGTGGTTTAGTTTGTCGAACATAAACAATTACACTTTGCCGAACTAGCCACAGCGTCTCTGCAAGGAGCGATCATCGTTAATATATACCTCCTTAGCTGAAATTACCATGCGTAAGTACAGTATACGTATTGTTATGTATAGCGGAAACTAAGATACAAAATTATTAATGAAATATATCAAGTTAAACAGTTATCTGAGACGATGGTCGCTTCTTGCAACAAGTGATCACGAAATGGCGGTGGAGAAACAGTACCCCAAGACGTACATAAATATTCATATATGTATGTTGTCAGTGAGCATGAGGAGTAATATTCGTATTTAGATTACATAATTTGCTCCAAATCAATGGAACACAATACATAAGCCCCTTAGCATACCAAAGACATGTGGAACGAAAGTCGGATATACCAGCTATCACATAACTCAGTTCCACACAGGACTTCAAGAACGCCACAGAATAAACTAAATATTTTGATCTGCAGCGCCACTTAATAATTCAGCACTATATGAATGTATAATGTTACGGATTAAATAACAAGAACACGATTATGAGACCAGACTCAAGCTAACTGACTAGACAAAGACATTAAACTTTTGCAGCGCAACGCACATAGATACAGATTCGCTTCCACTATTCATAGCATGTTTAGCGCTCGAAATTAATGAAAAATTGAGCCTTTAAATTCGAGCACCACACGAATGATTTAACAGAAAACCTTGCATATGAGCAACCACTGCGAATAATCACAAGAAATAGAACTATCTCACCAAATCTGCATCCCGATTACCGACACACTTGAATTTAAGCGATTTCAAGTGCCTGCAAACAAGTGTCGATTTCAGAGTTATTCTTGCACTTGGTTCCTAATCACTTGCTCGCTGATTGGCAACTCGTATCGAATCTCGTGACCGAAAGCTTCCACTAAACATGGCAAAGAGACTCTTCGCAGACCTTCACTGAATGGTTCGATACCGTTTGCAGAAATATCTTTGTGAAATATCTGCAAAGATAAGTTCGCGAGATAAGGATAGAATAACACTGGAAAACTGAAAATGCTCATTTAACGGGCATCTTTATAGGTCTACACAGGTTGAATAACTTAAAACTTGCACAGCAAATATTGCGGAAATGGAAAGTGCTATTGATGTGTGGTTTCTACAGAATGGAGTGGTAGTCAGGGGCCGTATTGTTAGCCAGTCAACAGAGTGTATTAATGCTCGGAAAGTGTGTTTTTTGGCCAAACCTACATTTTTTAAATGAAACAATGCCTATTGGCACTAACAAAATAAACGTGGAGTGTATTAGAATGGCAGTAGTGTTCGTTGCAGGCTTCTAGTGAGAGTTGTTTATTGGATACCGTATTCTGAAAAGTTCCCATACAAACATTTGTAAAATACCTTTGTTAGCACACACTGAAGAACGCCACAAGTGCATCAGTAGTTATGTGGATTCTAGCAGTAACGGGACAAGTCACCATTACAGGTTGTGTTCAAAATGTCCAGCAGCAGCGCCAATACACGCTTCCAGTCCAGTATGGAACGACTGCTGCACAGGTGCTAGAATTTCAGCGAAGATGTCCTTGCAGGATGCAGTAATACATCGTTGCATATCATCGGGTGTAACTGGTATGTCTTCGCAGACAGCGTCTTTCAACTACCCCCAAAGAAGAAACTCTACAGGCATCAACTACAAGGAACGCGCTAGCTAAAGTACAGGTCCTCTGCGTCAGCGATTTGGAAACAATTCGTGAAGACACGCTATTGCACTTCTTCGTTACGCGCTGGACAGCCATTATGTTGGTACCACAGCTTCCTCCTAGAGTGCAGTGGGACTTCTTCTACCATCCATGGAAGATGGAAGCGTCTATGAAAAGTAGGCCTATGAGGTGATGGTTCATTATCCCATACATATCTTGCAGAAGTTAACGCGAGTCTCACAATCGTTTGCATGATGGAGAGATGTGATAGGGATGGGACCTATGTCGATAGAAAATGCTTAAGACTATTACCTGACTCATACGACTTCCTCGTGCGAGTGCGCGGGAACTAGGGTGCTGATCAGCTGCAACAGCAGCACGAACAGTAATCCCCACTTTCCCTCCTCCTGTCATCATTTGTTTTCTTCCGTCTAGGTGTTACACTATCACTTCCTCGTGACTGGTTTAAGAGGTTGATAGATGATTGCCCAGAGGGTTGATGTCTATTTGGATAACCTGCCGCATACACTTTGCAGGAACAAACTACATTCTCCCTACACTCTCCGTACCTCATAAACATGTCGCCTTTTCTACGCTGGTATTTTATATTTTTTCGTGTCTGGAAACCAGGTTACAATCTTTCAGCCCAGTACAGGGCCACGTCCTAGGTTTCTTTCTTGTCCAGCCATAAATCGTAGGGGTTGCACCTATAAGGGCAGCTTGGACAGGCTGGTAGATTCTCCATACCCTGCGCAGAGCCACAGTCACACTTACCATCCGTGGTTCCAAGACCCCACCTAATCATGTCTTCACTGGGGCCACCTCTGTCCTTCTTCGGTTCAGTGTCCTCCATGTCTTCCAGTTTGTGCTGAATCCACTGGGCACCTCCTGTGCAGGTGGTTAATTAGTTGGTGGTTCTTCTGTTATCGTTGCTAACAACCTTTTACGGGATTTCAATCGCCCGGGTTGACACTCACTGCCAAAAAGGGGACGCCGATCATCAATACTTTGTCTGAGCCTCTCTATGAATTCATGTGATGTTCTCCGAGAGTTGGGAATCAAAAACCCGGCAGCTCTATATAGTTTTAGTCGTTGTTAATCGACATGTTTTATTAAGACTTATGTTGACCTTCCTTGCATGCGTTGATCTGGACCAGACTGGACAGGCATATTCGGCTGTAGAGAAGCATAAGGCTTGAGCGGTGGTTCTTAATGTTGAAGGTTTAACACCCCATTTGCTGTCAGCTAGTTTCCGCAGTATATTGTTTCGGGCAGTTACCTTTTGTCGCGTCTTTTCGCAATGGTACCTGTATGTCAGCCCAGGTAAGTAGGTTTGTCGGTATGCTCCAGTGTGGTATTATTTCAAGAGATGTTACGTATACAGTTAGCTTGCCAGGATCGAAGATGGAAGGCAGTGGCTTTTGTTTTGAATAGGTTTGGCTTAAGAAAGTTGTTTTTATAATACTCTGACTATTTGTAAGAACTTTCTCTAGCTCCTGTTCTACATTCTCCAAGAAAATATTTCGTATGCTTAGGCACCGGTTGGTCGCGGGTGTACAGATTAAATAGGGAGGGCGCCAAAACGCTTCCTTGGGTCAGACCATTTTTCTAGTTTGTCCATCTGCTCTTTTTCTCATTGAGGACAACATAAAATTGTCTATTTTGTAACATGGACTAGATAATCTTAACAAATCGATAGTCTCTTAGTTCATTACAAAGCTTCTGAAGCAGCAGCCTGTGGTTAATTTTTCATATGCAGAGCTAAGGTCGACCGGGTCTAGCCCTGTTACCTTCTTATTTTCGCATTCTTCCTCTATGTGTTCTGTTAAGCACATACTTTGGCTAGTACATGATTTTCCAGGTCTAAAACCAGTTTGTTGAGGAATAAGTTTCATCTCAATAGAGTCTGTCGTACGATTTAAAATAAATCTCTCATACAGTTTGTAAAGATGACACGGGAGAGCTATTGGGCGATAGTTCTTTGGTGAATCAGGTGCCTTCCCGGGTTTCAATAGCGCCGCTATCCTTTACTTCCTCCACATCTTGGGGATCTTACATGTTTCGCGACATTGATTGAAAAGTCGCAGGATCCAGATCTTTGTGGCCGGTCAAAAGCGTTTTATCTGCTCCGTACACATGTCATTTACCCTAGCCGCTTTGCCGCTTTTCATATTGGTCACACCTTTGTTAAATTATTTCATTGTAAAGGGAGTTAAGAACCTATTAGTTTCTGATTCTAAAGTCCTGTTAATTTTACTTTCTCTTGTTTTGTATTATTCTTTCCATTCAGGAGCAGTCGATGAGCCACTTGATTAGGTGTTACCGCGGCCGACTGTTTGGGACCATCTGGGTCTCCGTCAAGTTTTTTTAATACGATTCCAGGCTATTTTGCTGCAGTGTGTCATATCCATCCTCTGCACGGTCTCCATCGATCTATTTTGCCGAGCTTCATTTAGAATTTCCATGAGAGCCGTACCACATGCTGTTGTTTCTTGATTAAAGGGGCCCTTTTGGTATAATTCCTCCTACTTGGCTAGGATATGCCTGGGGTCATGTGAGAGACTTGATAAAACCCATCGTCCTCTCACGACCAACTACTTGGAATGTCACGCACTAACTGACTAGCAAGTCGCTGTTCACTCAAGGAACACACGAGCACACTTAAAGCAAACATAACATTGTACCTAGGAACCATGCAGGTTGAATGACACAAATAATGGTCGATGTGGAAGCTTTTCAAAATACGATATGCCGTAATCGGCTCGCACTAGAATCGTGCAACAAACACCACTGACATTCTAATTTACTCTACTTTTAGTATGTTAAAGTCAATAGGCATTGTTCCATTTAAAAATGTACGTTTACACAAAATTACATATTCTATGTATTATTACAGTTTGATTATTGGTCAACAATACGAGCGCCTGACTAACAGTCCATTCTGTGAAAACTACACATCATTAGCACTTTCCATTTCCACAATATTTGTGGTGCAGGTTTTACTTTATTCACGCTGTATAGACGTGTAAGCAACCGTTGTGTCGACATGAAACCATTTCACAGATAACTGTAGTATTCTGAAGAATGGCTCCATACAGCTACGAGCAGTTGCTTACGGAAATACATATGTTCGAAGACGATAGGCTTTGTTCACGATTAGCCATATCATAAAAATAAATACGCAAAATAGGCGGTAAAGGAAATGATAAATTTTAAAATTTTTGCGAAGAAATGCTTTACAAAATGCAGTTATTAGTGCAGGAGTGCCTTTAGGAATGACATTTAACAACGAAACTGAATTTTATGAACACAAATGAACTTCTAGGTTAACTGAATTGATAAGACCTGCTGAGAGCGTTAGATGATTAATGAAGTGACGGGATATAACTGTACCATTAAAAAATAGAAGACTGCGTTCATGAACTGCGTGTGAGATCTTGAGAATCTTGTGAGAGGGCATAAGCCGACGTTGACGACGTATCGCTTCCGGGCACTGTGCTCCTGATCAAGCCACTCGACTGCTATTCAGGGAGACACTCAAAGGTTCAGTGGATTCTACAGTACTCTCCCGTATTCCTTTGCAGTTCTTGAAAACTGTCAGCCAGTAGCAACCTGATGCTTCGTGTAGCCGTAAGTTAACACCACATACATCATTCTACCAGAAAAGTCGCTACATTAAGCAACGATTGACTGGGACAAGGGTTGCGTTGTTTGGGGGAGGAGACCAGACAGCTAGGTCATCGGTGTCATCGCATTAGGGAAGGATGAGGAAGGAAGTCGGCCGAGCCCTTTCAAAGGAACCATCATGGCATTTGCCTGGAGCGATTTAGGGAAATCAAGGAAAACCTAAATCAGGATTGCCAGACGTGGGATTGAACCGTCGTCCTCCCGAATGCGAGTCCAGTGTGCTAACCACTGCGCCACCTCGCTCAGTGTGTCTTAACAGGTGTCTTGCCTATGTGGGAGTTTTTCTCAGAACACCATTTATTGTTTGTATGGTTCCTAATATATATGTAAAGAGGGTTTTAAAACTTATTTATTGTTTGGTGCGGGCTTTGACGCCCGTAGACATTTTTTTATTTAGTAATGCTTCAAATTCTGGGGCAATTATATATGTTATTCTGGGGTATTGTTAAATAAAATCTGTTGGAAAGTACAAGCCATAATTTGTGTTTTATTGGTAATTGTTACTTTTTCTTTGTTGAGATGAAGTATTCTTGAGCGTGTGTCCCAGATTTCACAAGTAATACAGTTTTACACAAGACTCGCATTGAGGATCACGATGACTCGGTTCTGTACATCAGTTTACAGTGCCACTGATCAATTCAGATTTCAACTACAAAGGGCATTCAAAAAGTTTTTTAATTTTTTAATTTTGTTTTTTGCAGGAGGAGAATGAATTAATTGTGAACATACTTGGAAAATTTAGCTATAAGTTGGTGTACAAAAGTTTTTTCTTTTATTTACAGGTCATCCGTAAACAACGGTCGGTGATCGAGTTCCTCTTCAAGATCGGCGATGACTTTGCCACATCGATTCACAGGACGTTGGTCCCTGTTTTTGTGAGTACGACACACTGGATCGCAGCAGTATCTAGCTGTGGTTGCAGAGGTTTAAAGAAGGTGATTTCTCTCTACTGGACAATCCACGATGTGATAGACCATCGACGGCAGTGAGTGATGTTCAAATGGCTCAGCACTATGGGACTTGTAATATCTCTTTATATTCGATGAATTATTCCGATACAATTCTACCCTTGAATGACGTTTACTAATTTTCTATCTTCATACTCGCAGAATCCATGCGCAAAGTAGTTTCATACAATAGCTATGCCATGAGCGCATAATTATTCTTTGTAGTACTCTCTCTGGTGGTTAAAAAAAAAAGCTTCCGAGATTATCTTCGTGCCGATTAGCCTGAGCTTTGTTTGAAGACTTGTAATCTGAATATTGAGATTTATGACGAGATTGTACGATTAAAAGGCAAATATATATATATATATATATATATATATATATATATATATATATATATATATATATATATACACTCCTGGAAATTGAAATAAGAACACCGTGAATTCATTGTCCCAGGAAGGGGAAACTTTATTGACACATTCCTGGGGTCAGATACATCACATGATCACACTGACAGAACCACAGGCACATAGACACAGGCAACAGAGCATGCACAATGTCGGCACTAGTACAGTGTATATCCACCTTTCGCAGCAATGCAGGCTGCTATTCTCCCATGGAGACTATCGTAGAGATGCTGGATGTAGTCCTGTGGAACGGCTTGCCATGCCATTTCCACCTGGCGCCTCAGTTGGACCAGCGTTCGTGCTGGACGTGCAGACCGCGAGAGACGACGCTTCATCCAGTCCCAAACATGCTCAATAGGGGACAGATCCGGAGATCTCGCTGGCCAGGGTAGTTGACTTACACCTTCTAGAGCACGTTGGGTGGCACGGGATACATGCGGACGTGCATTGTCCTGTTGGAACAGCAAGTTCCCCTGCCTGTCTAGGAATGGTAGAACGATGGGTTCGATGACGGTTTGGATGTACCGTGCACTATTCAGTGTCCCCTCGACGATCACCAGTGGTGTACGGCCAGTGTAGGAGATCGCTCCCCACACCATGATGCCGAGTGTTGGCCCTGTGTGCCTCGGTCGTATGCAGTCCTGATTGTGGCGCTCACCTGCACGGCGCCAAACACGCATACGACCATCATTGGCACCAAGGCAGAAGCGACTCTCATCGCTGAAGACGACTCGTCTCCATTCGTCTCTCCATTCACGCCTGTCGTGACACCACTGGAGGCGGGCTGCACGATGTTGGGGCGTGAGCGGAAGACGGCCTAACGGTGTGCGGGACCGTAGCCCAGCTTCATGGAGACGGTTGCGAATGGTCCTCGCCGATACCCCAGGAGCAACAGTGTCCCTAATTTGCTGGGAAGTGGCGGTGCGGTCCCCTACGGCACTGCGTAGGATCCTACGGTCTTGGCGTGCATCCGTGCGTCGCTGCGGTCCGGTCCCAGGTCGACGGGCACGTGCACCTTCCGCCGACCACTGGCGACAACATCGATGTACTGTGGAGACCTCACGCCCCACGTGTTGAGCAATTCGGTGGTACGTCCACCCGGCCTCCCGCATGCCCACTATACGCCCTCGCTCAAAGTCCGTCAACTGCACATACGGTTCACGTCCACGCTGTTGCGGCATGCTACCAGTGTTAAAGACTGCGATGGAGCTCCGTATGCCACGGCAAACTGGCTGACACTGACGGCGGCGGTGCACAAATGCTGCGCAGCTAGCGCCATTCGATGGCCAACACCGCAGTTCCTGGTGTGTCCGCTGTGCCGTGCGTGTGATCATTGCTTGTACAGCCCTCTCGCAGTGTCCGGAGCAAGTATGGTGGGTCTGACACACCGGTGTCAATGTGTTCTTTTTTCCATTTCCAGGAGTGTATATATATATATATATATATATATATATATTGCTCCTTCATACAAAAGGTCTGTACCAATCTACATTATTTGACATTTGAGAGTTAATGATATTCATCGATATATTGCGTAGTTATTAATCAGAAGGGAACTTCCGAAAGACTGGATACGAACCTGCAATTAATAATCCAAGAGCTCCATTACTTCTTGGGAAGGTTGAACTTCATCAAACCCAAATATCCGCTTCATCTGAGGTTCCCCGACTGATTATACAACGCTCCCAAAATTACGAGGCATTTTATTTGTACAGATAAGCAGACTGCCGCAAAGCACGAGCCTGCAGAGAAGAAGAATCATCGCCTGATTTCATTCTAACAGGAAAAATTTCTGAATCAGTTTGAGTGATTGAGCTATGACTGTGTTTCCTACTATGAATGATTGATTGCTCGAACGAATTGAGAACAACGTAATTACATAAATACATAGATAGGAGGAAAAATTACAGTAGCGCCAGTGTGACAGGACTCTATTGGATTCTTATATAATATATGTATTTTTTGTGTAATGGAAACCAACGAGAACGAGAGGTAACTAATCTGAAGAGAGCTTCGGTGCCCATAGTAAAAGATTCCTGATACCAAGGAAAGATTTCAACTATTAGACAAGACCTATACTGCAGAACAAGGCCAGATAATTCAAATTTTTACATTTAAAATAGTTTGAAATTAATTCAGAAAGAACTTTTTTCCAGATAGTAGTTAGATTTTCGAACTGTATATTGTATGATTTTCGTATCCGGACATTGAACTTTATACCATCTGTGAAGTAATTTGAAAATTAAGTGTGTCTACGACAGTAAAATTGAAACTGTATTTAGTGACTAGAACCTGATATTGACAGTTATTTAATGGTATTGAATAGAGCGGCATTTAAAATGTCATTGAATCAGCATCGAGAAGTGCAACAGCCTTCAGCTGTTTGTGCTGAAGCAGAGGCGACGGATAGAAATTCTGAGACTCTTGTGGCTAGCGGTAACAATATAAATAATCCCACTGGTTCAGAAAACATTCATACAACAGCTGATCAGACTGTTGTTGACACATTAGTTGTTATTATGCAACAGTTGTCTCTATTAGCCGAAGGCCAAGCGAAGGTAAAACGAGACTTATCCGTTATACAATCTGAAGTAAAACGAGGCTTATCAGCCATACAAAATGAACTCCAAAATCAATTAGCCGAAAATCAAACAGAGCAACCTTTACCGAATTAGATCAGAGATGAAATACCCAGACACAGGAAATATAAGAAGAGGCAGAAAGGACCGAACAGAATCTTATTGCTCAAATTGAGCAGGTCCGCTAACAATGTCAAGAAAACAGTAGTAAATTAAAAGCGGAACTAACCGAATATGTAATTGTCAAAATTGACACGATACAAAAACAGGTAGAACTGTTTCCTCAAGTAATATAAGCTCAAGAGGACATACAGTGTTCCGTAGCTATGATATCAGAAATTATAGTATCCCAAGATAATCTAAAGAAGCAATTTGACGAAGTGAAGAAAAAACAGACGGCAGTGGAACATAGAATGAATGTACTTGCGGGAAAGTTTACAGAAATGACATTAGAGCGGCAAAATTTTCCTTCGAAAACGATAGAAGAAACTGTGAAAGTAGCTTTACAGTCAATTTCGGAGACTTCCGAAGAGAATTTTTTCAACAAAGGGTTGAAGGAAGTTCGTGAACAACTTGGCGAAGAATTCTCGCGTTGGAAAGAAATTATCGAAAGATCACTAAATCTCTCGCAGGGGGATTTAGAAACAGCGAGATGTAGGAAACAAAATTCTCAATCTGCGCGTGACATTCCGTTCAAGTCAAGATCCGATGTAGACAGAACTGGAACGTCACAAGTTAGATTCGATATAACGGATAGCCACAGGGAAAACTACGAACAGGATGATTTTTGGAATAGTAGTACCGTTGAGGAAAAGATGATTAAACAGAGACAATTTCAAATCTTTAACCCTGACAAAAAGAATGTTCATCCCGTAGTCTTTATTCGAAGTTTCAGAGGTCTGTTTCCACGATCTTGGACAGAATGGCAAAAGATTAGTTTTGTATCTGGATATGTACACGGATCAGGAGCATTGTGGGCATCCGAACTAGCATCTTCCTGTAAATGTTATAAAGAATTTGAGCAGGCTTTTCTAGCGAAATATTGGTCTGCTGGAATACAAGAATGACTTAGGCAGGAAGTATTATATCCTGAGCCTTTCTCATTTTCTAGAGGATCTCTAAAGAGTAATTTTGAGAAATACATTACTAAATCTTTGTATTGGGATGTACCGATGCCTTTGTCGGATATACTTAGGATACTCAAGTCCAGACTACCCACCAGTATAAAAATCAGCTGTTATATATAAATGATAAGGATATAGACTCATTTATGACTACGCTTGATCATATTGATATAACTGAGGAGGACAATAGAAGGTCAAGAGAAATGTCGTATGAAAGACGTGCAATAGAAGCGAATCCGAGCTCCAACTCGAATGGGAATGGCAATAATGGTAGCAGTAACAACAATCATAACCAACTACACTCTCTGAGGAGAATTAGAAATGGACAAAATGCAAACAATAATTATTGCCATAATGGAAACTTTAGTAATGGTGTAGCGAGCTGCTATTTTAGGAACAAAAGGAATTTTAATCGATATAATCCAATGTATGGCAATACAAGACAGTTCTAACAACACCAGCAGAACAACAACAATAATTATACGAATCAAGCCAGACAATATAGACCGAATTCACCACAACAACCGATAATCACTGAAGTAGCTGAAGAGACAAATACCAATCGGACCAACAATCAGTCAAACTAAACACGACCGCATCGTGCCCCGGAGGTGCGGTCAGGGGATCTGTTAGGGGCTAAACAGTAAAATTACAATTGTTAAGATATAATGATGGTGATCTGTTGACTGAAGAGTTAACAAAGGATTTAATAACGTGTCATAATAACAGATCGAGTGTTCCGGTATCGGAAGTATTTGTTGAAATAGAGGAAGTTCCAAGGAATGTGATATAAGACACCGCCGCTTCCGCCAATGTCATCTCAGGCGCTCTTTTTAGGAGAATTATTAGGAAGAAGAAGGTACCAATATTGCCGGTACAGAACTGCAAAATCATCGGAGCTGTTGGAGCACCCTCTCCCAATGTCAAAATACAAACACAATTAGAGATGTAAATGGGAAATGTAGCAATAAAATGCACGTTCCTTGTAGTGGAGAAGTTACTAGTGGACTGTATTCTTGGTATTGGGAGTATGCAGGAGTACGATTGTCAGATTGATTTTTTGGAAGGAATAGTTAAATTTAGATTAAATGGAGAAGAGATAGCACTGGATTTAAGTAGAAACGAAACGGTGCATGAGAAATATTGTCGCGGTGCCATAATTCAATTAATTGACACTACAAACGGTCGTTGGAAGGAGCTTTCAAAGGATTTGATACAACAGGAGGACTTTAACCAGCAACAATGACAAAAGCTAGTGAATCAAATCAGCTTACCGGAGAACAAAGGCAGCAGCTTCATTATTTGTTAGAGGCATATGAAGAGATTTTTGATGAGAAACCAGGAATTATTAAAGGGTATATTTGTCACCTACAAGTGAAGCCACATCAGACTTACTGTTACACGCACTATGCGATCCCCTGGCGTTTAAAACAATCTGTTCAAAGGGAGATAAATAGAATGTTAGAATGGAACTTGATTGAGCCATCAACTAGTCCATATTGTTCTCCGCTCTTAGTCGTTCCAAAACCTGGAGGCAACGTAAGATTAGTTCTGGATGCGAGAGAGATTAATAAAATAATAGTACCTGTAAGAACTCATCCGGAAAATATAGATGAATTAATTCTAAATTTTCAGGATGTTTCGTACTTAACTAGTGTTGATTTGAGAAGTTCGTACTGGCAGGTCCAAATGGATGAAGAATCTAGGAAATATACTGCATTTACCTATTGCTGGGAGAAGTTACCAATTTAGAATGGTCCCTTCGGACTTAATATTAGTGCCGGAATATTTATCTCAGCGTTGTATTATGTTCTTGGACCAGAATTGTGTAGTGGTATAACTGTCTTTGTTGACGACTTATTAATAGCCACGAAAACATGGGGAGAGCATTTGCATATTTTGGAAAGAATTTTTTCTGTTTTCAAGAAAACCGGAATTACAGTATACTTACAGATTTCTCATTTTGCTTTACCACAAATTAAGTTCCTAGGACATATGATAAACGGATTCACCGGATTCAGACGTTTCATCTTGAAGAAAAGGTATTATTGATGCGACACGTCCATTCCTCGAAACTGATGAAGAACATAAAGAAATGGAATCTTATTTATACCGGACCATATGTTATTGTAAATATACAAAATCCTGGATCATACTTGTTGGCATATCCCGAATCGAAAAGAATAAAGGGATTATTCCCGCATAATGATATTAAGAAATTTTTTGAAGGATCGTAGATCTCTGATACCGTATCTGTAGAAGAATTTAGAGTGGAATTTGACTATGAGTCGAATGTGTATATAAATATCAAGATGTTTATATTGTTTAGAGGGTAATAGACAGTGAGATTACTCCTGTGCAGGTTAAGAGACAGTGAGATTACTCCTGTGATAGGTTAAGAGACAGTGAGATTACTCCTGTGATAGGTTAAGAGACAGTGAGATTACTCCTGTGATAGTTTAGCACAAAATTTTTAGATAGGTAGAAGAATTTGTTAATTACTAGTGTTTGTAAGTGTGGACTATGAGCAGAAGCCATAGTGATATACAATGAAAGTGCATCTATATTTCCTCAAGACACGGCACTTATGTGAGAATTGCGTGTAAAACTTGAACAGTGCGGGATATGTAGGTAAATACGCTGTGTGTATGATGTGGGCTGTTCGCGCGAGAAAACAAATGAAGTGTGAAATGAAGCAACAGTCGATAATGTCGCTGCTGCAAACAATTGAAGAAACCCTCTGGTTGCGCGAGAGAAAATTATTATAATTTTTAGATTTTTCATTATGCCTTCTCTACCAGGAGAATTAATTTAAGAATATTAATTATCATTTTAAGAATAGCAATTTGTGTGTTTCATATTATGGACATAATTGTTGAAATATATTTCCATAAATGTTCATGAGAGAATGAAGAAAATTCTGCGAGTGGCTGATTTGTTAAATGAACATACGTCATCATTAATGATATTTATTTGCATGTGGATCTATAAATCAATTAATTATAAGAATAATGAAAATTTTTCAGAGAATTTTTTCTAGATATTATTTCCTTTGTGGAGTCAGTGTCATATGCCTCTGTTTAAAATTTTTCACCAGGTGTAAACTTAAATTTTATCCATAATTTCGTAATTGAAAGCAAACCTCGGACAGATTCAATGCTCTAATTCCACCTGGACTAAAACAAAACGAGTATTAGATAAAAAACATTTTTTTAGAGAAATACAATCGATATGGGCTACAACAAAATTTAAATGCCCGCAATCTATTTGGCAAGGTTTTAGACAATCAGCAGTTGTAATGCAAAACAACTTTGGTATTGAGGACTACAAAAAAAAAAAAAATCGCGAATGTCAAGACTGATGGATGTTCCAGTCTAGTACAGATGGAAGAATATAAGAATCCACTCCGATTTTGAGTTCAACAATTAGATATGGACTTCGTTTCCTTAATCCACTCTCTTCCAGGGATTTATTAAGTCAGAACCTTTTCTTATTCCACTTTAAACCTGTTCCATGTGCACGTCCCTGACCATCTGTTCCTGAGATCATCTTGCTGTTTCTATGGCACATTACCAGCTTCTGTCCTGTACCATAAGTCATCGCCTGTCCTCCGTACCACCTCCACCAAACGCTGTGCGTCGCCTATCTGCTGTCCGTACCCAGTGTTCCTGTTCCATCGACTTCACAACATAATCGCCGGCTACATCGTCGAAAGAAGAATTTTGAAAATTTTTTTTGGAGCACTATAGTAAATTTTCTTTTGGCTATGAGGCACTTTTCCTTCGATCTAATCTATGGAGCTTGTATATATTTCAAAATTACTAGATTTAGGCTTTCCTAACTTCTTAAATACCTGAACTGGGGTCTATTCTTCCTGGTTTTCCAGGGTTTTCCTGTGAAGGCCAGTTCCCAAATGGATAGACCTTTTTCGTAATTACACCAATCTACATGTTCCCTGGTTATGTGCTCGCGATGAGGGTATACCCCGGTACATGTAAAAGCTACAGCCTAGGCACTCTCGTAACTTACTGTCTTAACATTTTACCCATACGCTCTATAGTAAAATTCTATTAATTCAAAATACTCCTCTTTTGAATAAACAACCCAACAAATTTTTTCTGTTAGCTCGAAAAGTGTATTATCATTAACTTAACTCGCTGCGAGGGCAATTGTAATATCTCTTTATATTCGTGGAATTATTCTGATACAATTCTACCCTTGAATGACGTTTACTAATTTTCTATCTTCATACTCGCAGAATCCATGCGCAAAGTAGTTTCATACAATAGCTATGCCATGAGCGCGTAATTATTCTTTGTAGTACTCTCTCTGGTGGTTAAAAAAAAAAGCTTCCGAGATTATCTTCGTGCCGATTAGCCTGAGCTTTGTTTGAAGACTTGTAATCTGAATATTTAGATTTATGACAAAAGATAACTGATACAAAATTGTACGATTAAAAGGGAAATATATATATAAATTGCTCCTTCATACAAAAGATCTGTACCAATCTACATTATTTGACATTTGAGAATTAATGATATTCATCGATATATTGCGTAGTTGTTAATCAGAAGGGAACTTCCGAAAGACTGGATACGAGCCTGCATTTAATAGTCCAAGAGCTCCATTACTTTTTCGGAAGGTTAAACTTCATCAAAGCCAAATATCCGCTTGATCTGAGGTTCCCCGACTGATTACACAACGCTCCCAAAATACGAGGTATTTTATTTGTATAGATTAGCAGACAGCCTGCAGAGAAGAAGAATCATCGCCTGATTTCATTCTAACAAGTAAAATTTCTGAATCAGTTTGATTGATTGAGCTATGACTGTGTTTCCTATTATGAATGATTGATTGGTCGAACGAATTGAGAACTACATAATTATATAATTACGTGGATAGGAGGAAAAATTACAGACTTAACTGCGGAGGTCATCAGTCCCCTAGAACTTAGAACTACTTAAACCTAACTAACCTAAGAACATCACACACATCCATGCCCGAGGCAGGATTCGAACCTGCGACCGTAGCGGTCGCGCGCTTCCAGACTGCAGCGCCTAGAACCGCTCGGCCACTTCGGCCGCCGTGAGTGATGTGAATAAGAGTAAGGATGATAGCATTTACCATAGATATGGGGTAACTGAATAAACGGCCGCCGTGCGTTCAACAAACTTTACAATTGCTAAAGGTGCTACAGGGTTTACATGACATTAGTAACTATTCTGAGGAACCTTAAGCTTACGTTAGAACACGTCTCCACGGACACGCAGGTTACCAGACTTACACACATAAAGAGCTTTATGACATAATGGTCGACTAAAACATTAGATTAAACTTAAACTAAAGGTCGTGTCTACAATGTATTGCTTAGATTTATCCAAGCGAGATTTAGAAGAAATCAATAGCATTAAATCATATCGAATTGAAGTATAAAGAGACGAAAATAAGACCAACTGTTTCACAGGTTACAGGAAAACAAACAACAGCAATAGCCGACCAAATATACAAACGCAATCAACTCTGCCCGTTGGGTGGAAACGTGAAACAAACAAATTGCAAGACAGTTATTGCACAAGCGGTTAGTTCAGAAAACAAGAGATGACAAATGGTGCTGACTTACTAGAATCAGTTGTCTAGCTGCCTTTTCCACAGTTGTATGAGGAGTTTACGAAATGACCTGGTAAGTGTCACATGTCCAAAAAAGTGATGCCCCCTTGTTTCACTGATAAATACGGCATACCATAATGGCTAATCTGTCCTGTAATACACACGTATAATCAGAATTATATGCTAGTCTGATAAAATATAAAACATCTGTCCATTAAACATGTTTGACAGTTACTGAAAGCGTCAAATACTGCTCTATTAAATACCAAAACAATCAATGAATTAAGGAAGGCTGCCGAACATTAAACTGATGATATGCCAGACAGGTAGCTTACAGTCAACCTGAACAGGAAGTGCATTAAACACTATTTTTGTAAAATACAAGACACCAATGAATTAATGAAGGCTGGTGAGCAGTGAATGCTTTATACATGATATACGTAACTTACACTATGATTTGACAGAAGGCGCAGTGGGGCCGAGGCAGTTCCAGATAAGTTTTATAGTCTGACGATGATTTATTTATTTGTAGTTTTAGCTTGACGATGTCCACTATGGAAAGACGGTAGTTACTGTTATTCTGAAGATGGTTTAGTTATCCAGATTGAAACCTAGGTAAATTCTAGGCGAACAGTGCAACTGAGGCTGTTAATTATTAAAATTAAAATTAATATTTTTATTGTTATAGCTCACCCTATGCTTGTATGTAGCCGCTGACCACAGTCGGTTCCGTGAAATGAAATACATATTTTTATTCATTTTGTCAGACCTCATAATGGCCTATGCCGAACTTAGACGTGTGTGTACTTCAAAATAAAAATATATTCGATTTACACTAAATTCAAAGATCGCTGCTTTTACATAGCCCTCTTTCTTCATTGGGCTCAATTAGAGTCGTCTCGGTTAAGATAAGCGATCTACACTGAAGACCAAAAGAAACTGGTACACCGGCCTAATATTGTGTAGGGCCCCCGCGACCACGCAGAAGTGCCACATCACGACGGGGTGTGGGCTCGACTAACGTCTTAAGCAGTGCTGAAGGGAATCCCATGTAAGTTCAACAGTGTTCATGTTGGGGAGTTTGATGGCCAGTGGAAGTGTTTAAACTCAGAAGAGTGTCATTGGAGCCACTATGCAGCAATTCTGAAAGTGTGGGGTGACGCTTTGTCCTGCTGGAATTGTTGAAATCCGTCGTAATGCACAATGGACATGAATGGATAGAGGGATGCTTACGTACGTGTCAGCAGAGTCTTACCTAGACGTATCAGGGGTCCCATATCAATCCAACTGTATACGCCCCGTACCATTACAGAGCCTACATCAGCTAGAACAGTCCCCTGCTTATACGCAGGGTCCATGGATTCATGAGGTTGTCTCCAGAGCCGTACTCGTCCATCCGCTCGATACAATTTGAAGCGAGACTCGTCCGACCAGGCAAATTGTTTCCTGTCATCAACAGTCCAGTGTCGGTGTTGACGGGCTCAGGCGAGGTTTGTGTCGTGCACTCACCAAGGGTACACGAATCGGCCTTCGGCTCCGAAAGCCCATATCGATGATGTTTCGTTGAATGGTTTGCATGCTGACATTTCTTGATGGCCCAGCATTGAAATCTGCATTTATTTGCGGAAGGGTTGCACTTCTGCCTTTCTGCCTCGTTGAACGATTCTCTTCAGTCGTCGTCGGTCCCGTTCTTGCAGGATCTTTTTCCGGCAGCAGCGATGTCTGAGATTTGATGTTTTTCGGATTCCTGATATTCACGGTACACTCCTGAAGTAGTCCTACAGGAAAATCCTCACTTCATCACTAGCTCGGAGATGCTGTGGCCTGTCCCTCGTGCGCCGACTGTAACACCATGTTCAGACGTATTTAAATGTTGATAACCTGCCATTGTAGAGCAGTAACCTGTCTAACAACTGCGCCAGACACATGTTGTCTTATGTAGGCGTTGCCGAGCGCAGCGCCACATTCTGCCTGTTTACATATCTCTGTATTTGAATACGCATTCCTATATCAGTTACTTTGGCACTTCAGTGTATATGTTATTAGAAATATAAAAAAGTTATAGAAAAGATATACTGATTACTTGGTTACAATTATTTCAGCTTTTTGGCAGTCATGAAGTTTTCTTTCAAGTAATAAATTTGTTTTTACTTTCTGAGTAGTGTACTCTGCACTGATTTTTGTGCTAAGTTAAAACCTTCCGCGACCAGTGCGCTACCAATCGCACTATATGCTTGCGTACTATAACCTTTCTGGAAAATGGCATGGGTACGAGGCTGGTACAGTGACTGATACTAAGCCAGTAATACTGTGCGTAAACTGTCGGGAAATCCAACACCAGTTAGATTACACGAATGGCAACATACCTACAGAATGAGTAATAACAGTAAAACATCTAGGAATTATCATATAGACCGACGTAAAGGAAAATAACTACACTTAACCTACTGTAGTACAAACAGGATACAGACGGAGCTTAATTGGAAGAATCCTAAGGAGATGTAACATACACACGAAAGTAGCGACTTACAATACACCGACCGATTTCTTGACGATTTCTCGGCGGTCTGGGACCTTTACCAGGGAGGACTAGTAAGGAGGTAAAATTCAGGGATGTGCGGTGTTTTTCGTCGCGAGTTCATTTAATAAGTGAGACAGAGTTGCGGAGTTGTTCATCAAACGCCACTGGTAGACGTTAGAAGAAAGGCGTTGGCTATCAAAAGAGAGATATACTGTTGAAATTCTGGGAGGAGTTAGGAGAACATATTACTTTTTTGGATATTCATCTAGCAAAGTAACTACGACTCTAAAATAAGAGAAATGAGAGATTTTCAGTAACAAAAAATGACAGTGGTGCCAGTAGTATCGTTCTCTGTATCGATGTAAATCCAGCATGCCTCCTATACCTAAGCAGCTTATACTTGCCTGTTGTTCCTCCTCTTTCCTGCCGGACTCCATTACGGAGATTCGAAAAAAAATAATTCATGGCGCCCGTTGAAATAGAGAAGACTATTGTCGTGGATAGGTGACGAAAAAAGATAATTTTTATCTCAATTGGGGTGTAACAGGATTCTAGGATAACTATTTATATTAAGCGTATGGACTATCCCTATTAAGGAATGATACAGAAAAACGGATAATGAACTTTGAGAGGAAGAAACTTTTGTGGGCAGCCTACTGTGCATACTGTGGAATTTAGGGAATTGATTACTTGTGCCAGTAGTATGCGTGGCAAATGCACTGACATAGCACGCAAGGCCATCAGCGTCGCACTTGATTGCGATCTGAATGCTACGCTTTCTTCGAGCTCATCTGCTGCAACGGCCCTAGTGAAGAGCATCTTAGTGAAGAGCATCTCTCTTTCTGTGTGCTGCGGGGTGTGGTTACGAACAAGCTCTTATGAACGACGCTGCATTGAAGCTGTTATCTTACTGGTGGTAAAATCTGTTTAGGCTTAACACGATGACGATATCGTTAGCGAACTTTCTAAAAGTTTTCGACCCAAGTGTTGCTACATCTTGTACAACATTTTTATATAATGCCCCTCGCTACCACTACCCTACGGTCCTTATTTCCCATCCATTCATAGAGAACTGGGAGAGAAAGACGTTATCACACCTAAGCTCCTGCAAACAGCTTAGCAAATACTTGAACGCACCATATGACGTTACGGAGTGGTTTGCATACTATCTGCATGCTCTAGCGATAAGAAGATAGAGGACTCATTGTTTTTCTCTGTGTCGATTAAAATTGTGATACAAAAGTGTTGATTATTAATCGCAACTAATGCACAACCATGATTCAGTGCGTTATTGTAGCTGACCACATAGGAGGTTTTAATGACAACACTCCCAGCAATCATACCTCATGACAATGTCGAAGGGGGACCCGTATGAAGCTCGTGGAATTTAATCACTTATTTCAACCGGCGATCTGAGAAATTTTCGGCACGATAGCGACGGGCAACTGACCCTCAGACAATCTGAAGAGTATGAGAGGCCACATTAATTAATGCGTGTATGTAGCGAACCTTAAATTCTTTCATCCTCCCAGTATCGGTAGAAACCCGCAAACTGTTCAGAGCCGACAGCTGTACAGTCATTTCTATTGTCTCTCTCGCTAGTGCTTTTTTTTTACCTCGTCGCAGTAATCCCTGCAGCGAGTGCGCGTAACGGATGACAATGCATCATGGTTCTGGATGCCAGCATTGTAGTCGGCGACTACACAAGACTTCACAAAATAATGCGACTAACGCGACCCGTCCGCAGAACAATGGGAGGGGTCCGCCCCGGGCACCTACACGTCCCTGCTGTGCGGCGAAAGCTGCAAAAAACTGCTTGTCCGTCGTGATTACCCTAGTCCTGCCTGCCCTGGAGAGCTTTGTTTAGTTCACACAATGGACGTACTTCGTATGCGACGTTTTGTTCGGTGTCATCTTCTGAGCTGTTTAAAAAACCCAGCGCAACATCCTACTATAACGAAAATTTTTGTATGTGTATTTAACGTAACAAAATAGGTTTTCACATTGATTTGCGTCGGTCACTAGCACCGAAGACAACTCCGAAAGAAAGACAGCAGGAAGAAAGATTACGATTTGGCGTCTCTTCGAGGACAGGTCATTAGAGACGTAACGTAAACATAGGTTGTGGAAGGATATGGACGGAAATAGCCCCTATCCTTTTCAAAAGAGCTAACCTGGTATTAGCATTAAGCGACTTAGAAAAACCACAGAAAATCTATATGTTGATGTCTAAACGGAGAATACCCTTATAGTAAGGCTGCTGCAAGAAACAACAAAACTGCATGGGAAACATCATTTAATACCTTCCAAATTTAAACCGTGTCAGACTGCAGCTAATACTGTCCATTCAGTACACTGATGTGTGGCAGATCTGACGACATAGTACAGTGTTGGTTCAGTCACAAGTGTTCAAATGGTTCAAATGGCTCTGAGCACTACGCGACTTAACTTCTGAGGTCATTAGTCGCCTAGAACTTAGAACTAATTAAACCTAACTAGCCTAAGGACATAACACACATCCGTGCCCGAGGCAGGATTCGAACCTGCGACCGTAGCAGTCACGCGGTTTCAGACTGAAGCGCCTAGAACCGCTCGGCAGCCACAAGTGTTTCGGAGCGAACTGTTTACCACATGTTGAGCATGGGACTCTGCAGGAGACGTCCGTTTGGCGTTCTTATGCTGACTCAACAACATTGAATATTACGATATCAGTGGACCCAAAATCATTGAGATTGAACCCTAGATCAACTGTGAAACGTCGTTCAGTCGAATAATTGAGGTTCGTTGATACACTAGGCCGAAGGTCGTGTCCAGGTACGCCATCATCCAGGTGAACTATTTCTCGAAGGACATATTACACCTTGGACTCAGTGCGAGAGGAACTTGCGGCAGGGGACACTCACCTGGGCTTCAGACCTATGGCTATCATCGAAGGTATTACGTGAACAGTGAAGTGGACCACTTACGTCCCTCCAAGCTTAGTGGCGTCCCCAGAGGCAGTGGCAACTTCCAGCAGGATAATACTCTGTTGTGCCACAAGGTAAGAATCCTGCTACAGTGGTCTGAGGAGTCTGACAGTGAATTCACGTTGAAGTCTGGGCCACCAAATTCTCCTGTACTGAACTCTATTAAACACATCTAGGATGCAATAGGGAGCCAGCTCTGCACTCATATACCTCTGCACCGTAATATGTGGGTACTACCTGCGTATCACCCGCCCTGTGCGTAAACATCTGATGCCACGCACCGCCGGAAGCCTAACAAGGACTTGTCGAATCCATGCACGCGGAATTACTGCTGTACTATTCCCCAAATATAGACCAACACTCATAAGTAGGTGATCATAGTGTTTTGGCTCGTGAATGCATATTCTGGTATACAATGACACTGAGAGTACAACATTTCCCAGGCCCGCTATTAAACTCATCTGGTGCTTGGAAAAAGAAATGAGAATCCCTGCAATAATGTCATCATGAGGCCTATTTTCACTTCAAAAAGACCTTTTCTACTGATGAAGCAATCAAGAAATTCAGTACATAACACTATTCGGAATAAACAAATATTTTGTAGCACTGAAGGCAAAAACAGTAACAAGTTTATTTCGTATCAAACAGAGATCAGGGATAAGTTATGATTGCTTTATTGCTTATCTAACAGTTTGGCTAAGGTAACATATTCAGAATGGGTGTCATCTAAACTACCAGCGTGTCACAAAGGCCATCATTGATCTCACTTTTAAATGATTTTTACTCACGGTTACTTTCCGATGAGAGTCGGAGATAAAATGACATACAGATCAGGTTTAAAAGAGCCGAAAAATGGCGTGCCATTTTTCTCACAAAGTTATTCCTAATCTTTCGTAGCTCAAAATAAATATAAATATAAATATAAAAATGACTAATTTATTAGTAAACAGATCGCCAAATAAAGACTTCAGTGAAGTATTTTACATCAACAAAGCACGGTGGAAGCAAAATCTATGAAAAAAAAGAAAAAAAAAGAAAATCGACAGTAAACCGGGCGAAACGGAGCTGTGACTGTGCCTCCTCTGGCATTGGTTGGAAGCGTCATAACTCAAACGACTGCATCATACTTTCTCTTCCCTTGTACGATCACCACTTACTGTGAAAATCAAGTAAACCAGGAAGTCTGCAGCTCAACTGCCTAGCTGTCTTTCCTGGGCACGAGTTGTTTCGAATTACCGCTCCTATAAATAAAAATCTTTGACATTAATTACTGAATAAACCATTTTTAAAAGAAATGAATGAGAAATTTTTAAAACATAGAAGTAAAAGTTTGAACATAAAAACCCTAATATTAATTTTGTTTCTGAAGATTGGTTTCGTGAAATCTAAGTTGCCATTTTCGGATGTTATGCAAATATATCTCAGTACAGCTCCATCATACGTACAATTTATAGTGTCCCATCGTAACAAGTCATTCCGGGGACATGAAATACGTGATATGTATCCCTGTGCCACTGCTTGGTCCGTGTACAAGCGCTAAATCGGCTATCATTAGCATCGGTAATCTATTGCAACTTACACCAACGTTCGCGGGCGCCTGGTTGTAGGTCTTTAGTCCGATCTGAGCGTCACATGTAAATAATCTTTGCATTTCTCTGAGTAAGGAAGAATACCACGCAACAGTCAACAGTGCCAGCAGAGGAATCGATGACGTAATGACATGTAATAAACCACTCTCAGCAAAAGCTGCCTGCTAAAGCTAGATTTTCCTGAAATGTACTCGTATTAGCTAATACTCAGCCGAGTGACTCAGAGATAATCATTGCTGGAAGTGATAGTTATTGTCCTTTTAAAATCAGATCGCAAGATGGTACCGATTTCATCATAGGATTTCTGAAGGGTAACTGCAATCAGTTTCACTGTGGTGTAGAATAAGTGAAATTTTGTGAAAACAGAAGCAAACATTACATATTAAGAATATGATTCATCTGCTGGTTCATATAATTATATTATGACATAGTGATTGCTATGCTGCTCTCAAGTGTACTCGTAGTTTGCATAGTTAATATATTCATTCATGTTCAGAAAAACAACGCATATTGAACAACTAGAAATGGAACGCTCATATTTGCGGAACATGTACATTAGTATGTTCTGCTGAAATGATTAGCATTTCAGTCACCTCAATTCAGCACGTGTCCTGTTGCCTAGTAGGGTCCGCCAAGGACCCTGCTAACTTGTTCCATGCTTGACGGCATCGACGTGTGTAAGATGAGAATGGCGTCCTCTGATTCAGCCATCCATGCAGCATTCACCTGGTTCCAAAGGTCATCTACGCTGCTTGGCATTGGATCACAGGACTGCACTCATCGTTTCACCAGGCCCCACACATTTTCGATTGGTGATTAGTCTGATGATATGGTGAGCAGGGCAAAATTGTGACATACTGTGACACAAAAAAAGGCAAGTGATAGTGGAGCAATACGTGGTCGTGTAATGTCTTGCTGAAAAATGGTATCAGGGTAGTTGTGCAGAAAGGTTGTGGCTACGGGTCACGGGTTATCGTTCATGTAGGTCAAACTGTTCACAGTGCCCTGGACACACAACAACTGTGATTTGTGGTTGTACCCAGTAGCATCCGACCGCATATGGCCTTCACTTGGTGCTGTATGTCTTTTGTTAACGCAATCACTGTGATGTCGCTCCCGTTGTCTGCAGAGAACCAAAATGGGCCATAATTTTCATACAAATAGAACCTGGATTCGTACGGAAACACTATCTGATACCATTCCTGTCACCAGTGCGGTCATTCCGTACACCGTTGCTGTCTAGCATCCATCTGCACATTCGCAAAGGCAGTCAGAGAAAAGGACAATTTGCAAGTACCCCATCTCGTATTAAACGGCCACGGACTGTTATTCCTGATAGAGCAGATGTAGTGTATGATGTGTTCCACTGTGGCGCCAGAGCCGAAAAGGACGCAGATATACCGAATGAGGTATCGATCTTCTCCGACGGTAGTCTGGGTGATGCAACCTGACAGATTTCGTCGTGTTCTATGGCTTCCGTGAACCATTCTGCACACACCCATTGCAGTACCGAAACACTTTGTCTCATACGATCTGCAATTTCCCGGATGGATGCATCACATTCTCTCATGTCAATAACGCGCCTTGTTTCAAACTCGCTGATCTGATGGTACGGCTCGCGCTTATATCTGCGAGGCATCCTCCACGTCTTCTCAAGTCACACTGATCACTTACATTCAGTTTATAGCGACGAGGAGGGCCGCAGGCAGATTTTATCCGTACCCGGTGTTGCGCTGCGATATCGATGTTGACCTTGAACCAGCTGGGTGAGATTGTTCAAATGCTAATCGTTTCAGTAGAACATACTAATGTACGTGTCCTGTGAATATGAACGTCCTACCTCTAGTTGCTCAAGGTATTGTGTGTTTTCGTAAACATATTGTTGTTGTTGTGGACTTCAGTCCTGAGTCTGGTTTGATGCAGCTCTCCATGCTAATCTATCCTGTGCAAGCTTTTTCATCTCCCAGTACCTACTGCAAGCTACATCCTACTGAATCTGCTTAGTGTATTCGTCTCTTGGTCTAACTCTACGATTTTTACCCTCCACGCTGCCCTCCAATACTAAATTGGTGATCCCTCGATGTCTCAGAACACGTCCTACCAACCGATCCCTTCTTCTAGTCAAGTTGTGCCACAAGCTCCTCTTCTCCCCAGTTCTATTCAATACCTCCTCATTAGTTATGTGATCAACCCAACTAATCTTCAATATTCTTCTGTAGCACCACATTTCGAAAGCTTTTATTCTCTTCTTGTCTAAGCTATTTATCGTCCACGTTTCACTTCCATACATGGCTACACTCCATACATATACTTTGAGAAACGACTTCCTGACACTTAAAACAATACTCGATGTTAACAAATTTCTCTTCTTCAGAAACGCTTACCATCCCATTGCCAGTCTACATTCTATATCATCTCTAATTCGACCATAAACAGTTAATTTGCTCCCCTAATAGCAAAACTCCTTTACTACTTTAAGTGTCTCATTTCCTAATCTAATTCCCTCAGCATCATCCGACTTAATTCGACTACATTCCATTATCCTCGTTTTGCTTTTGTTGATGTTCATCTTATACCCTCCTTTCAAGACACTGTCCATTCCGTCAACTGCTCTTTCAAGTCCTTTGCTCTCTCTGACAGAATTACAATGTCATCGGCGAACCACAATGTTTTTATTTCTTCTCCATGGATTTTAATACCTACTCCGATCATTTCTTTTGTTTCCTTTATTGCTTGCTCAATATACAGATTGAATAACATCGGGGATAGGCTACAACCCTGTCTCACTCCCTTCCCAACCACTGCTTCCCCTTCATACCCCTCGACTCTTATAACTGCCATCTACTTACTGTACAAATTGTAAATAGCCTTTCGCTCTCGGTATTTTACCCCTGCCACCATCAGAATTTGAAAGAGAGTATTCCAATCAACATTGTCAAAAGCTTTCTCTAAGTCTACAAATGCTAGAAACGTAGGCTTGCCTTTCCTTAATCTTTCTTGTAAGGTAAGTTGTAGGGTCAGTATTGCCTCGCGGAATCCAAAATGATCTTCCAGAGGTCGGCTTCTATCAGTTTTTCCATTCGTCTGTAAAGAATTCGCGTTAGTATTTTGCAGCTGAGACTTATTAGACTGATAGTTCGGTAATTTTCACGTCTGTCAACATCTGCTTTCTTTGGGATTTGGGTTATTATATTCTTCTTGAAGTCTGAGGGTATTTCGCCCGTCTCATACATCTTGCTCACCAGATGGTAGAGTTTTGTCAGGACCGGCTGTCACAAGGTTGTCAGTAGTTCTAATGGAATGTTGTCTACTCCGGGGGCCTTGTTTCGAATCGGGTCTTTCAGTGCTCTGTCAAACTCTTCACGGAATATGGTATCTCCCATTTCATCTTCATCTACATCCTCTTCCATTTCCATAACATTGTCCTCAAGTACATCGCCCTTGTACAAGCCCTCTATATACTCCTTCCACCTTTCTGCTTTCCCTTCTTTGCTTAGAACTGGGTTTCCATCAAGGCTCTTGACATTCATGCAAGTGGTTCTCCTTTCTCCAAAGGTGTCTTTAATTTTCCTGTAGGCAGTATCTATCTTACCCCTAGTGAGATAAGCCTCAACATCCTTACAATTTGTCCTCTAGCCATCCCTGCTTAGCCATTTTGCACTTCCTGTCGATATCATTTTTGAGACGTTTGTATTCCTTTTTGCCTGCTTCGTTTACTGCGTTTTTATATTTTCCCCTTTCATCAATGAAATTCAATATTTCTTCTGTTACCCAAGGGTTTCTACTAGCCCTCGTCTTTTTACCTATTTGATCCTCTGCTGCCTTCACTATTTCAACCCTCAAAGCTACCCATTCTTCTTCTACTGTATTTCATTCCCCCATTCCTGTCAATAGTTCCCTTATGCTCTCCCTGAAACTCTGTACAATCTCTGGTTCTTTCAGTTTATCCAGGTCCCATCTCCTTAAATTCCCACCTTTTTGCATTTTCTTCAGTTTTAATCTGCAGTTAATAACCAATAGATTGTGGTCAGAGTCCACATCTGCCCCTGGAAATGTCTTACAATTTAAAACCTGGTTCCTAAATCTCTGTCTTACCATTATATAATCTATCTGATACCTTTTAGTATCGCCAGGGTTCTTCCATGTATACAACCTTCTTTCATGATTCTTAAACCAAGTATTAGCTATGATTAAGTTATGCTCTACGCAAAATTCTACCAGGCGGCTTCCTCCTTCATTTCTTAGCCCCACTCCAAATTCACCTACTATGTTTCCTTCTCCCCCTTTTCCTACTGACGAATTCCAGTCACCCATTACTATTAAATTTTCGTCTCCCTTCACTACCTGAATAATTTCATTTATCTCATCATACATTTAATCAATTTCTTCGTCATCTGCAGAGCTGGTTGGCATAAAAACCTGTACTACTGTAGTAGGCGTGGGCTTCGTGTCTATCTTGGCCACAATAATGTGTTCACTATGCTGTTTGTAGTAGCTTACCCGTACACCTATTTTTTTCATTATTAAACCTACTCCTGCATTACCCCTATCTGTTTTTTATTTATAACCCTGTATTCACCTGACCAGAAGTCTTGTTCCTCCTGCCACCGAACTTTACTAATTCCCACTATATCTAACTTTAACCTATCCATTTCCCTTTTTAAATTTTCTAACCTACCTGCCCGATAAAGGGATCTGACATTCCACGCTCCGATCCATAGAACGCCAGTTTTTTTTTCTCCTGATAACAATGTCCTCTTGAGTAGTCCCATCCCGGAGATCCGAATGGGGGACTATTTTACCTCCCGAATATTTTACCCAAGAGGACGCCATCATCATTAACCATACAGTAAAGCTGCGTGCCCTTGGGAAAAATTACGGCTGTAGTTTCCCCTTGGTTTCAGCCGTTCGCAGTACCAGAACAGCAAGGCCATTTTGGTTAGTGTTACAAGGCCAGATCAGTCAATCATCCAGACTGTTGCCCCTACAACTACTGAAAAGGCTGCTGCCCCTCTTCAGGAACCCCACGTTTGTCTGGCCTCTCAACAGATACCCCTCCGTTGTGGTTGCACCCATGGTATGGTTATCTGTATCGTTGAGGCACGCAAGCCTCCCCACCAACGGCAAGGTCCATGGTTCATGGGAGGAGGGGGGGGGGATTCGTAAACATAGATATATAATTAATTTAACTGAAGACTTGAAGAAGTGCTAGGGTGGGCACTGGACTAGAGTATTCCATGCAGCTGTGTTACCTGTACTCCAACGCTGGTGTAATGGCTAGCACACTTCATGAATAAGCAAGGACACTGGGATTCAAGTCCCACCTATTATACCAAATTATAATTCATTTCTTCAGATTCTAACGTTATAACAGAAATTAGTTTATCAAGAACAAAATATAAAAATGTTACAAATTAAATGGGTAAATGTAACACATACCGGAGCCGGCTGGAGTGGCCGTGCGGTTCTAGGCGCTACAGTCTGGTATCGCAAGACAGCCACGGTCGCAGGTTCGAATCCTACCTCGGGAATGGATGTGTGTGATGTACTTAGGTTAGTTAGGTTTAAGTAGTTCTGAGTACTAGGGCACTGATGACCTCAGCAGTTGAGTCCCATAGTACTCAGAGCCATTTGAACCATTTTTGTAACACAAACGTCTACAATTTCAGATTGACGGAAAATGCAAAGTGGCAAAGCAGGAATGGGTGTAAGGAGTATGCCAAAGCTTCATCATTATTCGTGAAATTAGGTGTTGCATTGGTACTGACCCATTTTTACAGTTTGTTTGCATGTACAGAAATGCCACGACATCTAGTTTCGCGTTGAATTTTCATTATTCACTACATTACTCTATGTTACAATATGATAGTACAGAACTACTGCTTCATGTTTTATTTTAATAAACATGTGTATTGATATACTGGCTATTTTAATAATTACATCTAATGGAAGCTAACAAAATGACATATTATCTGGCAACCAGGGTGGTGTATAACTATGAAAACAGCTACAGTCCTACAGAAGAAGTCTGAAATGTTGATGCCTTAATAAGTGTGCGTGCTGGTCTGGATGAAGAATTCGATATGTTTGAAGAACTCTGCTTGCAGTATGCTAAATCAATAAACTGATGAATTTATTTCCATGTAATCGCAGAACAATTAGAGAAGCTATGAGCGAGATACAGCACTAAATAGGATTCCGTATTATATGAAAAACGGATGATCAGACTAGTAGCCAAAGGATAAAATATTTTTTCAGCCATATTTTAACAAAAGGATTGCCATCTTCACCTGCAATGGCTTGTTACATCTTCAAACAGATTTTACGTTCGCTATCATACCCAATATGTGCCGAAAGAAAACTTTTAAGAACTTTTAAGAAACTTCTCGGTGGACGTTGCGCCATTGTCAGAATGAAACAAAAACGAGAAGAAGAGATTGCTGGTGGCCAGAAATGGACAAAGAAGTTGAAGAAGTGCTATCACAATGTAAACGCTGAAAATGGCAAAACCAAATACAAAAAAATGGCTTTCAAAACTAGACTCATGGAAGACAACCATGGGGAGACATTCACAGTGATTATGCTGGACCATTTGGAAAATATACGTTTGGCAAGACGGCAACAACTTCAAACGCCAAAATAGTGGCACTCAAAGAATACTTGCCACAGTAGTCCCAAAGAACACAGTTTCTGACAATGGGACACAATTTGTATAAGAGAAATTGAAAGATTTATGCGGAAACCTGACTACAGCTCTGTTTCACTCTATTTCAAATTCTGAAGCAGAAAGATCTGTCAGGGCTTGGATGAAGCTTTGAAGGAGGCTAATTGGTAAGGAGATGAACATGGAACGTACTACATACATAATACTGATTACTTATCGCACAACTCTAAATCTAATTACTTTAAAATTACCTGTCAAGGTATTTCATGGCAGTCAGCCAAGGATCACATTGTCACTGATCGTCCCATCGTAAGAGGCGGCAAAGCTAAATACGAGTCTCCAATCTCAAATTAGTTATCAAGCGTATATCAAAAATTTCTCAAACAATTTCTCAAGTGGATAACAATGGATCATTGGCAATGTAAAAGTTCTGAAATAGGCTATATATTATGAAACTGCGTTATGGAATTGTCAAACGGCATTAAAACCAACTAATAAATGCCACAGAATAATAGACAACACAGAACAGGAGAAGAATGGAAGTTAATTCAACTGCCTCCTGCACCATCAGTAGAACAGGATGAAAATGAGCCACAGGATATTTCAGGAACTGAACTATAAAACATACAGACTGAGTGGAAATCTGCCGAACTTACAAGATCAACAGGATACGCCGAAATACGTCTCGCTAGAGTCCTTCCTAACAAGGTAGTATATATTATATGAGAAATTTTATATGTTTTAAAAGAACTTATATGCAAGTAATGAAGTACAATACTTGGTTTTGTATTCGTTTGTGGTTATGTACTACGTCCTGGTAAGTATCAGTATGATTGTACAGGATTATTTCTCACCATTTTCTATTAATAAAATTGTATATATATATATATATATATATATATATATATATATATATATATATATATATACACCTTTACTCAAGTTACGTCATAAATTTCTTTATTCCTTAGTTCAATTCACCCTCTGCAAGTCTCTTCATCTCTGCGTAACTACTGGAGCCCACATCCATTTGAAGCTGCTTACTGCATTCAATTGATGACTCAGGATATGTCTTATTAACCGATACCTACCTTTACTCAAGTTATGTCATAAATTTCTCTATTCGTTAGTTCAATTCAGCATCTCCGTCAAGGTTATTCGATCTAATTTCAAGCACTCTTCTGTTGTTGTTGTTGTCGTCTTCAGTCCTGAGACTGGTTTGATGCAGCACTCCATGCTACTCTATCCTGTGCAAGCTGCTTCATCTCCCAGTACCTACTGCAACCTACATCCTTCTGAATCTGCTTAGTGTATTCATCTCTTGGTCTCCCTCTACGATTTTTACCCTCCACACTGCCCTCCAATACTAAATTGGTGATCCCTTGATGCCTCAGAACATGTCCTAGTAACCGATCCCTTCTTCTGGTCAAGTTGTGCCACAAACTTCTCTTCTCCCCAATCCTATTCAATACTTCCTCATTAGTTATGTGATCTACCCATCTGATCTTCAGCATTCTTCTGTAGCACCACATTTCGAAAGCTTCTATTCTCTTCTTGTCCAAACTATTTATCGTCCATTTTTCACTTCCATACATGGCTAGACTCCATACAAATACTTTCAGAAACGACTTCCTGACACTTAAATCTATACTCGATGTTAACAAATTTCTCTTCTTCAGAAACGCTTTCCTTGCCATTGCCAGTCTACATTTTATATTCTCTCTACTTCAACCATCATCAGTTATTTTGCTCCCCAAATAGCAAAACGCCTTTACCACTTTAAGTGTCTCATTTCCTAATCTAATTCCCTCAGCATCGCCCGACTTAATTCTACTACATTCCATTATCCTCGTTTTGCTTTTGTTGATGTTCATCTTATATCCCCCTTTCAAGACACTGTCCATTCCTTTCAACTGCTCTTCCAAGTCCTTTGCTGTCTCTGACAGAATTACAATGTCATCAGCGAATCTCAAAGTTTTTATTTCTTCTCCATGGATTTTAATACTTACTCCGAATTTTTCTTTTGTTTCCTTTACTGCTTGCTCAATATACAGATTGAATAACATCGGGGAGAGGCTACAACCCTGTCTTACTCCCTTCCCAACCACTGCTTCCCTTTCATGTCCCTCGACCCTTATAACTGCCATCTGGTTTCTATACAAATTGTAAATAGCCTTTCGCTCCCTCTATTTTACTCCTGCCACCTTTAGAATTTGAAAGAGAGTATGTCAGTCAACATTGTCAAAAGCTTTCTCTAAGTCTACAAATGCTAGAAACGTACGTTTGCCTTTCCTTATTCTTTCTTCTAAGATAAGTCGTAAGGTCAGTATTGCCTCACGTGTTCCAGTATTTCTACGGAATCCAAACTGATCTTCCCCGAGGTCGGCTTCTACTAGTTTTTCGATTCGTCTGTAAAGAATTCGTGTTAGTATTTTGCAGCTGTGGCTTATTAAACTGATTGTTCGGTAATTTTCACATCTGTCAACACCTGCTTTCTTTGGGATAGGAATTATTATATTCTTCTTGAAGTCTGAGGGTATTTCGCCCGTTTCATACATCTTGCTCACCAGATGGTAGAGTTTAGTCAGGACTGGCTCTCCCAAGGCCGTCAGTAGTTCCAATGGAATGTTGTCTACTCCGGGGGCCTTGTTTCGACTCAGGACTTTAAGTGCTCTGTCAAACTCTTCACGCAGTATCGTATCTCCCATTTCATCTTCATCTACATCTTCTTCCATTTCCATAATATTGTCCTCAAGTACATCGCCCTTGTATAGGCCCTCTATATACTCCTTCCACCTTTCTGCTTTCCCTTCTTTGCTTAAAACTGGGTTTCCATCTGAGCTCTTGATGTTCATACAAGTGGTTCTCTTTTCTCCAAAGGTCTCTTTAATTTTCCTGTAGGCAGTATCTATCTTACCCCGAGTGAGATAAGCCTCTACATCCTTACATTTGTCCTCTAGCCATCCCTGCTTAGCCATTTTGCACTTCCTGTCGGTCTCTTTTCTGCAGTATCATATTTAGAAATTTCCTGTTGTCTTCTTATCTGGACTCCTTGTCGTCCAGTTTCACTTCAATACAAGGCTGCTACATCCCAAAATTTAAATTTATAAGAGGTTGTAAGATGACTGTTAACAAAAGTACAACAAGGCTGATGGAGTGTCATCAAATTAAGTCAGGTATTGATGAGGGAATTATATTAGAAAAGGAGATGCTAAAGGTAGAAAGTCAGTTTTGCTACAGAGGCAGCAAATGAGCTGACGATGACGGAAGTGAAGATGATGAAAAATGCGAAATGGCAATATGAAGGAAAGCTTATTTGAAAAAGAGAAAGATGTTGTTATCGATTAGGAAGTCATTTTTGAAATTACCCTGGGACTGGAGAGTATCTAGTGGAAAGTGGACCCTAAATGAAATGAGTTCCTTAAGAATAATGCTGAAGACCGAATGGATGGATGGGATAACTAATGAAGAGGTAGTGAATCGAGAGGGGAAGACAAGTTCTTTCCTACACAACTTGACCAGAAAGTGGGTTGGGTGTTAGGAGGGATCTTGAGGTAAGAAGGTTTAGTTATATGGTAAAGGAGGAAGTGTTAAATTACACCGCGAATCGATCATAGTACACAGTTTCACATCGGTACATGCTGAGATAGTACCCTAGAGATGAAGAACTTGATTAGAACCGACTAGTAGGTGAAGTACATCAAACTAGCCAGCCAGGCTAGCTGTGTGGTCTAGCGCGCTGCCTCCCGAGCGGGAAGACAAAAGGTCTCCGCCACGAATCCGGCTGGTAGATTAGTGTCGAGGTCCGGCGTGTCGACCAGTCTGTGGATGATTTTCAAGACGGTTTTCCTTCTGCCTCGGCGAATTTGGGATGGTTCCCCTTATTCCGCCTCAGTTACACTATGCCGGCGATTGCGCCATGTACGCGTACACCATGCAAACATTGGGGTTACACTCGTCTGGTATGAGACGTTCCCGTGGAGGGAGGGGGGAAGGGGGCAGGTTCACTGGGGGCCGAACCACATAATAACCGTGGGTTTGGTGTGTGGCAGCGGTGAGGGTGGGTGGACTGCTGTGGCCTCTTGTGGGGTTGTGGACCAATGTGGGCTACGGGGAGACGAGGACTCTCCGTCGTTTCTAGGTCCCTAGTTCAATACATAAAACACACACATCAAACTAGTCTTTGGATTAAGGATCACAACATCAGCTTCTCAAACGAGGTAGTACGTCAAACTATTCACTACCTAAACTTTTTACCAAATGGAACTTACCAAACTGCTTACTCTACACTCAAAACGTTTTCTAGCCGTTGGGAACACATTTAATCCATTAACACATGAACAGTTCCCATCTTGAGCCTTAAAAATTGTTCAGTACTGATTCTAAAATATTTTTGGTCCTGGATGTTTTCGGATGAAGTGCAGGGATAGATGGAAGTCAGAGGGCGGCATATCTGATGATTACAAAGAATGTTTCAATCAATTGGCGACATGCCTCAATAGACAGATGCAGTGTGTTTCATGTGATCTCGTAGTTTTCACTCTAAGCTATCCGGTAAGTCTGAGAATGTATTCGTTATTACTGATTCATCCTTTTCAAAATAATTATTGAAATTCCTATTGCATCCGACGAAACTCTGACTAAAACCTTTCGGACAGGCGAAATGTGCGAGGGGCGTTCGGTAATTAACCCAACATAATTAACGCCATACATTTTCTTTCTCAACCAGTTTCTGTTGAAAAACATACAGAATATGTTGTGAGACATGCTGGAATATACGCTGTTCAGGCCCTATAGTATTATGAATCAAAATTCATTCAAAGTTATGAGTTTATAATGAGGCTGGTGCCTAATTTCCAACAGTCGAGAAGCGAAGGCTGATGCCATTCGTGGTCTTATTTTTCTAGGACACGATTCGCATGAGTAACGTCCCAAGCTATTATCACACACATAAATCTAGGAAAAAAGCATAATATGATGCTAACGACCAGCGATTTGAAGTATATGAATTATTATTGATTCGTGATAAATCACCCATAAACAATTTTACGACCACATGTTATGGCAGTTTATTTACTTGAATTAAGTAAATAATACAGCCACTTTAACATTTGTTAAAAACACGGTCTTTGCGTTATCGAACTCACATTCGACTTGCGCTATTGTGCAATGTACACTAAGATAATGAAAAAAAATTACTCATTATCCACCCTACCTTCCAGCCACACACAGAAACTTCACTTTGTGCTATGTCATGCAATCATATATAACTGAGTATTAAAGTAGCTATTTTTTAAACTTTCAAGTAAAATATTCGCCGTGCCAATACATTCTCAATATGACTAACATTTTACATTTCGATGATGATGACTCGCCACTGAATTATGTTATATTATGGGAAAAGTGTAACTGAGGTGGAAGTAATAACCTCGATGCGCTTTGTGGAACTGTTGTTTTATGGTTCTCAAAACACTCGAACACTGTCTAATGTGGTTTTCATTATGAAGCAGTATTAGAGATGCTGACAGCCAACTTTAATCTAAACGAGAGAATGTGCCACTTTTATTCCCCAATATCGGCAAGAAATAGGGCTGAGGCCAGAGGAAGCCACAGTTTAATAACTACGGTATAGTGGACCACCAGCGCTTTGATACATCAAAGCCTATACTCATATTCTGCGCCTGTTACCGTGCATGGCTCTACGCAATATTGCTCATGAAATTCTCTTGATGTTTACTCATTCGGTGTTACACAACTTTACAACTGAATCTCACTGAACAATTATCGTACAATTATTCTCTCTACATGACAGATTTCTACCATGTAATAACTGTCTGTGGTATTCCTGTAGCGATTCTGGCTCACGGTGTATGTTCTTGTGAAGGTACACAGGTGTGTTACCATCTTTTCTCCCCCGTGTTATTGCAGAATTTCCACATACAACTTTAAGTTTTCATCTCTACCAAATGAATAATAGTCAAATATGATTATTTTATGTTTTAAATTCTGCAAATGGATTTTCTGTTTGCTAATAATTTAAAGCCATATTGACTATTAATAGAGCAGTACTGTTTCAAATGCATGAAAAGATGCACCAGTAGTGAAGTGTCTTAATTACTTAAATTATATAACAAACAGTATGTATCGAGGTAGAAACGCCACTTACAGGCCAAAACATTTAACAGAAATACATATAAATGTGAAAATTGTTCCATACAGATTTGGCATGTTCTGTGGTCATCCTGTAGGGAAAGGGAACGATAGTGAAATATTAGTGAATAATCACATCTTATGTCGGTCTGGTGTTCATGGAAAAGAAATTTAAATGATGACTCAGTCTGTTCATAACAAATGGCTGTATTCACTGGTGCATGCTGTTTTCTCCATTGCTAAGACCCTTTTGATGTTGTTAGCCACTAACCATAGACTTTCAAAAGGTGATTAGAACATTTCACAATCGACTTTACCTTGCACCAGAAACGAGATGGCGGTCTAAACAAAGCTCATGTTTATTTAACTATCGAGATATCTACCCTGTTACTATGTTACTTGCAGTACCTTATGCACATTTTCCTGTCAAGTCTCTGATGGTGGTCAGTGAAATGTATTACAGAATACCAGATTGTGATAGCTTGATATTAAAAATTTCATTATGAAATTTATTGTAAGGGATTAGAAAGAAATTTCTGGAACATAAATTCATTAATATTGCTAAGTTCCCATGCATTATCTGTTATAACAGAACTGAATTGAATTTGGTCTGCTTTTGCAGTAGATTATTGTTTCAATTTCCTGCAAGAGATCAGTTTTCCTGCTTTTCTCTAAAGAGTGGGGTACTTTAAGGTCATTATCTATTGCCACAGAATGTACTGTTTTCTCTATACGTTTTGCTATATCTGACTTGTTACCTTTACCAAGACTGGAACAGTCAATGTGCGCTTTAAAAGTGCCTTTGAAGTTTTTACTTTCCGTTCAACATGGTACATGTTGCAATTTTTGTATATTGCTTGATAAATCCTGATCTGACCGGTTTCTCAGCTGGTTATGAGATGTCATCCACTAGTTTCTTCCTTTAAGTTTTTTGTGGTGGCAGAAGTAATCATGTTATCCATTTTTAAAACACCTTAGTTATTTAGTCAGGAATGACTCCTAAATAAGGAACAGTTATGTCTTAGGTTTTGCATGTTGTTGTGAGTATTGGCTCTGTCAGTTTATTTGCTTTTACTTTTCGTTATGTGTTCTCTCTGCTGTTCTATATTGAAGTAGATGTTTTTGTGTAAACTAATGAATTAACTTAACATTCTTTCTATCGCTTCTCCTGTCTCATTAAGTAGCATGAATACATCATCAACATGTCTGCAGAAGTGCACAATTTTCTGGTTGATGTTGTCATTGTTGCTCAAAAGTTTATTTTCAAAGTGATTAATCAAAATGTCTGCTATCATCCCACTAAGTGGATTAGCAATTGATCGGAACAACTGCTCTTCATATGTGTAGCAACTGCATGTTAAATAGATGGAGAGGATAACATCTAGTAACTCTGTTATTTCAGATATTTTAGGTGTGGACATACCTTGTGTTTTAATAAATTAGATTTAAGTGTACCTGTAGGTTCTTTGATGTATATGCTGCTGTATAAGTTTATTATGTCTAGGTATAGTAGCCTTGCAATGACTAGGATTTTAAGTTCTTTCAGCTTTGAATTGGTTGGTAACTCTACTTTTCACTGAATAAGAGGTTTGAAATGTATGGTGATTTTGTAAAATTCAATATAGCTTTTCTATAACTTTCAAGCAGGATGGTTATACCATTAACAATCTTACTGCTGGGAACATAAGTGTTTTCCTTGTTGCAACAGTAGTTTTGGAGCTGTTGGGTTAGTTATTAGTAACATCTAAGTCTTTTCCCTTGTGAATAACAAATACGTTTTATTTAATTTCTTCCTTATTTTAGTGTCGAACTTCTTTGTGGGATCATGTGATATTTCTTGCATGTGATTATTCTGAAATAAATCATGTGTCCTGATTACATGTTCACATTTGTCCATAATCACTACTGTAGCAACTTTATCAGATCCAGTACCGGGTCATTGCTCCCATTGAGCTTCTTGTTGAAGTTTAGAAGCAACTGGTTCCCATGTTTAGCAGCTCTAATAGGATTTTTGATCGTTTCCTATTAATTTATTAGATTTTTTGACCTATTACTGTTTGTTCATTTTTATTTAGTTTAGCAAGGTCAGCTGCCATTTTCCTGACCAAATAATGTCCTTGCTGATAATCTGATTAAGTTCTGGTTTTAAGTTGTGTTTCAGCCTTTTTTTACTAAAGCAAGTGGGCTTACACTGAAATTTGAAATTAATAATTGTGAAGTGTGAGCTGTGACCATTGATCTTAAAGGTAAGACTACACAGTTATATGTGTGCCTATGATCTTGTCATATATGTCTTTCAGAACTTCTTCTAGGACACCTTGGAGGAAAGATACGTGACATGGATGGCTGAGGATAGGTAATTATAAGTGTATTTTAAATGTTAACACATTTAAGTGCTTTTCCCACTTGTACTGTTGTTTTGCTACGGTTTTTAACCAGATTTTCTCGCATTTTTTGTTCAAACCTAGCAGAGAAATGTATATTATTTGGTTTTCACCTTGGGAGCTAGATCCTCCTTCAGACATACTTTGTTGAACATTATATTTTCGCTGGTTTTCGGTTTTACGGTTTAATGTATATGATTATCTGAAACAGTCAAACAACTCGATTTGTTGCTATAAAACAATTTAAAACCATATGGACTGTTAATCAACCAAGACTGTTTGAAACATATGAAGCGGTTTTGCAGAGGATGCTATCAGTCAAACATATGTTGACTACTTAAACCTTGAAGATTATTGCTATGGAAATATGTGAGAATAGTTACTAATAAAACAGTAACTAACTTAAACTGACACTGATAATTAACTTATCACAATACAATCCCAAATATTTATGAGGATATTAACAATGATATACAAGCCTCCTCTGATTATTCGTGTTTCTCAGTAAACAAAAAACTGTAACATTCCACATGTGAATAAAAAGAAAGTAAGATTAATGAAAAGTGAGTTAGATGGAGAACCTAAAGCTGAATTTATTGGGCTAAGAGTTACAATGCATGCACTCGAGACTGAATCACAACTTGTAATAGGAAAACGAAAAGAATTAAAATCATCTCTTGTTAAAGAGCTCGCCCTTAGTGGTTACCATAACTGTTTATTAAAATCAGATTTAATCCAACTCCTCATTACGTTACTTAACCAAAGTGCAATATAGTAGTAGTTTAGACTGTGTGACACCATTATCAGTGTAAGATAACAAATGATTTGTACCATATGGAAAAGCAAATAACCTAGAACTGGATCACTAGAATGTGAAGAAAAGACTGGAATGCAGCTGATTTTATGGAGCAAACAAAAAAAAAAATTAATAAATTAGTAATGAAACGTGTTGTTGTTTTATTTTCATCAAAATTCCTTCTCTAGCCTCAGTTCAGTTTAATAGATGATGGACCATCAACCCAACAACTCACATTCATGCAGTGTTGCTTATAGCAATGTCCACATTGAGAGAAAGTCACCATTCTGAAAGACTAAAGGAAGTCAGTGACAACAGCATGAAATATCATATAAATAAGAAAGTCATTGTTTTTGTAAGAGATAGTGCTCAATTACATTCATATTATGTCATTATCCTTAAAATTTCTTATAAAATTTAAAATGTTGATAATATTTTTATTATTTGATCCATTCTAACAAGGAAACACACAGTAGAATCTCCTTGGAGGTATATAATTTTGACATACTCTGGCATACTTTACATCAAAATGTGGAGTAAACTTGACAAAGTAACTTTCTTAAAGACTCAATATTCTATTGAACAGTACTGAACAGTAAGTGACTGGAATAGTGTAACGCAGAAATGACTTTCCTGAGTTCAGAAATCGTAACATACATACACCGGCGGCCGCTGTGGTCGAGCAGTTCTAGGTGCAGTCTTGAACCGTGTGACTGCTACGGTGTCAGGTTCGAATTCTGCCTCGGGCATGGATGTGTGTGATGTCCTTAGGTTAGCTAGGTTGTTCTAAGTTCTAGGGGACTGATCACCTCAGAAGTTAAGTCCCATAGTGCTCAGAGCCATTTGAACCATACATTCATTTCCTTCGTCAAGTTAAAGACTAAAGATCTGAATGGGTGTTTGTCAGACACTGTTTCATTCATTTTTGTTACTAGTACATCATAGAATGATAATAAGGAAATGAGAACAGATCTCAATAAATATAGCTTTTACATCCGCTCCTCCTTATTCTTGCCGCATGTCGATACAGAACTTATCGTTTCCTATCAGCATAAGATAACATGTGTTTGGTATTTCAATAGTTTTTAAATTTCATTCGGCGGCTTTTATAGAGTGAAGACCAACAGGTACGGTAGTGGACACAAATTGTTTCCTTAAACCAATGAAGGGGAATGGCAGGATGTTTATCTAAAAAACAGCGCAGCTAATTTGCTTCCATGAACTTCTATTACCCAAGCCTGCGCTTTGTTTGTAGCGATGTCACGCTCAATGGGATTCAGATTTTAATTCACATTCCTCTTCCCTCGCCACCTCCTGAAAAGTGGAGAACAGCGCTGTAGGACCAGGACACACTTGAATTAAGTGGCTTCACTAAAAGAGAGAGAAGCAACATTGTTCCAGCTTTATTATGCTCTATTTATATGACAATGATGGTATTTCTCCACTGCGCCAATTGTCTTTACCTTCATAGAGGAACATTTTTCTATTGAAAATAATATCACCACTACAGGCAGTAACCATGACTATAACAGTACAAGTACCTTTTTGAGATCTCGAGAAAATCTTTAAAAAGTCCTCCCAAAATGGCAGGGAGCGCCTTGTGAAGTGGTTTTAAGCTGGAGCCAGTAGAAATTACAAGCAGTTATTTAACGATTTTTCGAATCCAATGGTCAGCACTGACACAATCGGAAAATATACAATTATAAAAACACACAATCATCAACAAACGTAATCCTCAGCCATTTACAAACATAATATCACTATATTTGCAAGAAACTCGAATAGACGCGCGAGATTAGCGGAGCGGTCTAGGGTGCTGCAGTCATAGACTGTGCGGCTGGTCCCGGTGGAGGTTCGAGTCCTCCCTCGGGCATGGGTGTGTGTGTTTGTCCTTAGGATAATTTAGATTAGTAGTGTGTATGCCTATCAGTTAAGTCCCATAAGATTTCACACACATTTTTTGGAAACTAGAATAATAAATAGTCACCATCAAATATATTTACTTTAAAATTGAATACCGATTGGCTCTAATATCTATATGCATGAGGCTGGTGCCAGAATAGGTCTTAATTTATGTTACATGTATTTTTCAAAAGAGTCTGAAGTCTAAATGCTAGAAATGGTTACTGTTCGCAAAGAGTCCTGAAAATTCTTAATAAGCAAGATCCTTTACACTTCGGAAGAAATCCTTTTGGATCTTTCTTTTATTGCCTGCTCTATTCTCCAGCCAAAAGGCTGTTCTTGTTGGTTCTTTCTATGCTTACTGTCTTTATGAAATACTTTCGAGAAATATAAATTTTTTCAGAGTTCTTAACAGATATGCCATGTCCTAGAAAATGGAATTAGTTCTGCTGAATTTTGCGAAGGAAACAAACATACCTTAGAAAATTTTGAACTAGTAAAAAGTTAATTACCGAATTAGCGAAAAAATAATAGCTACAGTTCTGTAAAGCTCTCTAAGAGTTCTGTAGAAAACCCTAATGACAATCCGTTGTGTAGATAATTGTTCATAAGGTAACTGTGATAATGAGATATCCGTTTCGTCTGTCATGTGAAGTTGACAGCCGACTTTCGAGAAATATACATTTTTTTTCAGGTTTCTTGTTAGATATGCCATAGTTCTACAGTTCTCTGTAAAAATGTGTGACGGTTCTGTACGACTTTATGAAAGAAAGTTAGTGATCACAATTCTGAATAGCTGAACGTCAACTAAGTTCGAAACCGATATTCGAGAAGTTGTTTCGGTGTCCTTTATAGATATGCTATAGTTCTGAAGTTCTCTATGCTAAATTTGAATATTTCTACAGAATTTCTGCACTAGTAACTGGGAGAATATAAATGTTGTACAAAGTTATTTGCCTATTTTCGAAAATAAAATTGTGATCACATTTCTGAACACCTCTCCAAGATTTCTACAGGAAATCTTAATGACTTTTTTCTGTGCAGGTAATGATTTATGAGATAAATGCAAAGTGAGGGACCATTTTTCACTACAGCAACTATACGAAATCGCACTAGAGTTCTGATAACAGTTCCGATCACTGTTCTGGATAACACCCTAATAGTTTTATTGAAAAACCTAATTTAAGTTCTTGTGAAGGTAATCGTTTATGATTGCAATAATGTGGGACCCACTTCATTAACATGCAGCTTTTCGTTTGGAGACAGAGCTTCGCATCCCTTTGTTATGATCGGTGTATGTAGATACAGGTCAGCACACACAATGTCAACTGTCGCTATGGATACGACTGCTGACAACCACAGCTGTAGCTCTTATTTATGAAGAGCCTTGGTGTAGCTTACAGCATTTCCATATCCAGAGTGTCTGTACTATTTATAAGAAACACATAAGCTGCGTCAGCGAAACACACACACACATGAAAACAGTAATTGTTAATTTAAGATATTAATTGGAATTACACAATTATGGCTCCATACGTGAGGATTGAATGAGATGCAAACCTTGACAGACTGAACAAAACATTACTTTTGCTTCACTATCTTTTGGGTTTTACTCTTTCATTACAACTCCATGCAAACAAATGCATAAGATAAAATGAAGAGCTGTAAAGAAGATACTACTTTTGACAAATCTTTCGGTTTGTGTAGTTTACAAAATCAAGTGTCTCCAAGCAGGTCTTAACAATGCAGACATCACTCACTCGAACATGTGACTAATGATGTTATAAATTACGAATGACCTATGCAAAATCTCCTTAGTATAAATTGATATTAACATGTGCAAGGGCACATACTTCTTAATCTAAAGCGAAACTACTTTATGTCACTGGCATCTGACATGGTAAATTAACTACCAGAGTTAAATATTCAGTTTTCACGGAGATAATCAGCAGTTTTTATTAGTAAATGTTGGATATTTTTGCAACGGGGTCATGTGTATAATCTTTTATATTGATGAGTGAGCACTGCTCAGTTACAGATCACAACAAAAACACTGTGACATGTAGCTCATAAAAGACTTTCTACATTTTGTGCTACATTTTTCATAATAATTCTACAACAAAAGTATTACGATCACATTTTAAAAATCCATCAGTCAATGTAGGTTACAATTATATTTTAATAATGTGTGTACAACCAGTGTTCAGGGCAAACCGTGTTACCATTATCATCTGGTACTGATGACAGTTTCATAACTGACCTCATTTCAGCTCAGTTCAACTCAGCCAATATACAGCACAGAGATAATGTTACTGGCAAGATAAAAGGCATATGTTGGATTCACAAGCCAACTCTTGTTAGAAAGCGTCCACATGCACTTGCTAAGCTCGCAGAGGACTTCATCTTATATGGTGGATTTGTAGTATTAGCTCTAAACGTCTGCCTAAATATTCAATCCACCCTTGCAGTCAAATATGCTATCTCGCTACCTATTCCCGAGCTCAAAGCATGCTATTAAATATGCAAGACCGCAAGCAATAATTGCGTGAACCGTTTCCTAATATTTGTAACTTACCAGTAGCTCCTTTTGCGTCTGTCTTTCAACTGACAGAAGTTTTCATATGCAACTTCCTGATCTGTAGCTGTGTCTTTCAATTTATTTTCTGGAACGATTGCAAACTTCAGTTATCACTACTTTCTGAAGCTTCTCTTCAGTGGATCTTATTTCCGTACTTACTTAATTGTTCCCTACCGCTTTCGATGCTGACAAGAAAAGGAATCACTTTTGCGATTCGTTGTGTTTGTTAGAGTGGAGATAGTCGATACGTGTTGAAAAATCGTTTGAGACCATCTTCCAATCCTTAACTTCAACTTCATTTCCATCCTCTTCATGCCTATACATTCACATTCCGATATATATATGACATCAACACTCAATAATTATCCACTAGTTTTATTTATTGAAGGCTTCACGATGTTGGTGTAATGGTATCCGTTGCTGGAATTTAATGGTCTGCAGGGGAGCTGGGTTTGTTTATGAGCACTAGAACCACTTTTGAAGATCTCACATTGTGTAACTCTTTGAGCTGTTTCTTTTGTGGCGGCGTTCGTAGCGACAAACAATTCGCTGTAGAAACGGCTTACGAAGTCACCGCCACACTTTTAATAGCGCGCCGACCGGTCCGCAGGAACAGTGAACAGAAAGATGAAAACCCAAATACTCTGATTAAATAAAAGTCGGTACTTATCTTTATTAACGAAGATACAGAAACACAGTAGTGAACTCCGTGTCTACAGAAATCTGTCTAGTTCGAGTCGGAGCGGCTAGGTCAACGTCGGCTGACGACAAACAACAACTCTGCTGCGATGAACACACAACTGACTAGCAAGTACACAATTCGGTGGCGAGTATACAACTGAGCGGCGAATACAGAACTGTCCTAGCGCTCGCGACTCCAGCGCTTCAAGAAACCAGAAGCCAGCGGTGGCGCGCGCAGACTTGCAGCGATTCCCTGTCTCGCTGGCGCTGCTTATGTGGACGGCGTCCGGACTTTGATGCTGCCAACCTTTTGGCAGCGGGCTCGGATGTCATTACTGGCTAGGATATAACAGTTTCTTGTTGTAAACAATAGAGTACATAACCCTCTCTTTCCCAATTATCTTACATTGTGAATCATTAAATCACCTCGACTGATATCTCTGGTGAAGCATCAATAATCAGTACTCTTGTTATTGGATCGAAACTGAAAATGATGCTGCCAGTAAACGTCCTTGAACTGCTATAATTTTGTTTTGTAATTCCTCAAAGACAAAACGTTAATAACCCTCTAGCTTTTCCTGAGAAGAACATCTAACATACGCTCTTGAGGTTTTTATTAACCCACACACAAACCCATATCCATAATGATGGGTACCATAGAATGCAAATTGGAATACAGTAGGTTGTAGCTGCCCGCTGCCTCCACAGGTGGAAGGGATGAAGCCATCAGTCTAGTGTGTGTGTCATATCTTGCCCTGCACTTCATCTAAGCTGCGCCTCTTAACATAGTCAGCCTGTTTGGTATGGTCAGTTACGGTTCATCTAACGTGGTGTACTCGTGTTGTATAGTGTTTTACATATGATGCAAATGCTCTGTCTGGTGCTGTTGACATCTCTAGCCATGGGAATATACAAAATGTTTCTCCTAGACCCATAGACACCTATCAGAGCCATTTATAAAATTGGTTGATATTTTTATTTAGTTCTGGGATTGTAATCTGACGTAAATCTTTATCGTACAACAGTAACTTAATCATCCTAAACAATCATTTTGATAAATAATGCAGACATTTTATACATGGACATACTGATTTTACACCTCTATTGTCAGTATCATTAAACGTTTATGATAAATAATACAAACAATTAAGATGTGGAAATAACTTTGTGACATTCGGTTTGAGAATTCCAGAAACCAACTATAGGGGGTACATACTGATTGATCCTTTTTAACAGATGTGTGTGTGTGCGTGTGTGCTAGCGCGCGCGCGCGCGTCCGTGTGTGTGTGTGTGTGTGTGTGTGTGTGTGTGTGTGTGTGTGTGTGTGTGTATGTTTGTGTGTGAGCGATGGTGATGAAGCTGTATTAGCTTGCCGCTCACAGAACATTCCACTAATCTTCCGGTGCTGCATCTAGGCAACCTGTATGTGTATTGTCATGGGTACGGTACTAAATGTGATACCACTAGAAGCCAAACAGCTACATCACTACATCATCTGAATGTTCAAGATACACAATCGTCAGCTGTAAACAAACAACAGATATTAGAATGTCTTCATAGCAACATGTCGTCAAAGATCATACAGTGACTATGTCATCAGACAGTGTTGATTACCTAGTACAATGGATTGCAATATTTTTGTAGCAAAGTAATAATTATTATATCATCTCGACCAGCAAGTTGAAAATAATCTTTCATTACTAACTGAGATACGAATTTTTCGATACGTTGCTGTGGAATTGTGCTTGATTTGTTATGACGAATTCATCTTCAACATTTGTGACAGTACAGTGTGATCCACTTGATATGTCAAAAAAGTGAAACACTATATACAAGAACCCATGCAAATTTATTGCTGGTTAACGGTACATACATGTGAAGGATAGTCTGAAGTTTGTGTCGTAGTATGTGTTACAGCACGCAACATGTCCGGAATCGAGAATGCGACACATATCATACCTAGTGTTCATGTTGAACCACGTGGAGTGATTTGATGAAAGGCTAGTTGAGTTTCCCTCCTTAGATCGACCAGATGTTGTGGTATTTTTGCAGCACTGTTGTCTTGACGCACCCTCACACAAGATATCTGTAAACGTTTGGTCGGTGCTGTTAGGAGGCCATGGGATAGGTCCAACACGGGCGCATAAGCGGTCATAGAATATGTGCTTCAATTTTTCCCGCACTATGAGAGTTCAGTATGGTGAAGTTTCGTCCTGTTGATAGAGAATTGTGTCCAGCATCCCGTATTGCTGTAACTGAGGGACCACATATGCTCGATCGTTTCAGTTTGTATAGTGTGTTTCTGATATCTGGTTTTTGCACGATGACCAGTGCGCTGTTGGCTTTCCTCCCAGAGCATGGTCACTCATTATTAACTGTCTTCGTTTTGATGTACGTTACAGAAAATTTCTCAGGCATAGACAGATAAAGTTATAAATACGAATTTATACATTTCTGACACTGAAATGGAACACCTAGTATTTCTTACATATTCTGGAAACTCTACACATTGTTTACTGGAAAATACGTTAGATATTTGAAGTGTGAGTGCTTAAACTGTTGGCGAATAGTTGTAGGTTATAAGCGAAGCACGTACTGCTTCGAGAGACGTGTGGCAAACACATCAACATTTCCTCATGTCTCCCTCTACTGCCACAGTGGTTATAACAATGCAGACCCTTGTGTGTCGTTATGGAAATGAGCTTAATTAGCATTCTATGCGATAGCACCTATGCATTTAATTTCGAGGAACGATTGTAGTGGAATGCAACGGGAGGTAATTGAAAACTGTTGTCCACGCTTGAATGTAGATGAGTCTTCGTTATGTTTGCTCTCGTGTAATCAGACATTATCGAAACCCTGATCTGAAGCATTGCTCAAAGCTTTTTTAGTGCAAATTAAACAAGAAGAAATACTGGACGGCCTAAATTATAAAAAAAACTGAAGTTTTTGTCCTAAATTAAACGAGAAGAAATATTGGATGAATGAAATTATTGCAAAACAACTATCATCCTTGTGGCTGATATTTTAGGCCTGCTTTTACAGCTTGAGGTGTACAAATGTAGCGAGAGTTTGTACAAAATATATGTGTGAAGGTTTCAGACACACACACACACACACACACACACACACATACACACACACACACACACACACACACACACATATTCGCCTTGATAACGACTGTTGATTCATCTGCATTTCGTTTTCACAAAAATTTTAACCAGATATTAAAGAAAATTTGTCAGTGTTATGCCATGAAATATGACTCGGTATGTCTTTTACGCACAGCATGACCACGCACGCATTTCAGCAGCCATAGTTCGGTCGAAGCTCTTTTCACCTGCAGTTTCAAATAAAATACGAGGGTTGGAACTTTAATAGTACAACTATTTATTTACAACTCGTACAAGGTAGATACGTGTTTCAAAGTTTTACGGACTTTCAAAGTAGTCACCAGTATTGTGTTTAGTCCGTTGCCAGCGATGTGGAAGTCGTAGGATACTCTTATCAGTGCCAGTTGTGTTGACAGTTCGAGCGGCGCGGCTTATTGCCCGACGAATTTGTAAAAGTTCTGAGGCGAATGCCGTGAAGTGTTTCCTTCAGTTTAGAAATCGAGTTGAACTCACGAGGGCTTAAGCCAGAGGAGTGCAGTAGGTGGTACAGCACATAGCAGCCTCATCAGTCAAACAAATCAGTAACAGCTTGCACTGTACGTGCTTGAGCATTGTCCTGAAAAATGATGGCCAGGTCCCGCAGAAAGTGTCATCACTTCTGTCTCTAAGCTGGTCGTAGATTGTGTTCTAAATGTGAACAGCACAGAGACAGAAGTGATGACACTTTCTGCAGGACCTGGCCATCATTTTCTGTCTCTAAGCTGATCGGAGTTTGTGTTCCAAAAATGAATAACATAGAGAAGATGGGAAGAGGCAGCAGCGTGGACACACTGATCACTGATGGACTGGAAGCTGTGGCTGCAGAGGACGTCAGACTTCCAGTCGTACCCCGCCATAGGGCCTTCGTTCTCGTCGAAATGTCCCCCGGGAAACACCCAGAAGGGTACGCGTCCACTTCCTGAGGCTCATACCAGTATGTTGAAGGTGTCAGCTGCTGTGGCGTGGGCGGGTTCAGCTCCATCCGTAGGAAGACAGGAGGCGGAGGAGGCGAAGGTTCTGCTTCCATGGGGTCGTCCCGCGGTGTCGTGATGACACCCGCTGGTGGCTGCTGTGGCCGCACTGGCTTCGGGATCCGTGAATCTCGAGGAAGAGATTCAGAAGGATCACCATGCACATGTGTTGTTGTTGTGGTCTTCAGTACTGAGACTGGTTGATGCAGCTCTTCATGCTAATCTATCCTGTGCAAGCTCCTTCATCTCCCAGTACCTACTGCAACCTACATCCTTCTGAATCTGCCTAATGTATTCATCTCTTGGTCTCCCTCTACGATTTTTGCCCTACACGCTGCTCTCCAATGCTAAATTTGTGATCCCTTGATGCCTCAGGACATGTCCTACCAATCGATCCCTTCTTCTAGTCAAGTTGTGCCAAAAACTTCTCTTCTCCCCAATCCTATTCAATACCTCCTCATTAGTTACGTGATCTACCCACCTAATCTTCAGCATTCTTTTGTAGCACCACATTTCGAAAGCTTCTATTCTCTTCTTGTCCAAACTATTTATCGTCCATGTTTCACTTCCACACTCGGCTACAATCCATACAAATACTTTGAGAAACGACTTCCTGCACTTAAATCTTCAGAAACGCTTTCCTTGCCGTTGCCAGTCTAACATTTTACATCCTCTCTACGTCGACCATCATCAGTTATTTTGCTCCCCAAATAGCAAAACTCTTTTACTACTTTAAGTGTCTCATTTCCTAATCTAATTCCCTCAGCATCACCCGACTTAATACCACTCCATCCATTATCCTCGTTTTGCTTTTCTTGATGTTCATCTTATATCCTCCTTTCAAGGCACTGTCCATTCTGTTCAACTGCTCTTCCAAGTCCTTCGCTGTCTCTGACGGAATTACAATGTCATCAGCGAAACTCAAAGTTTTTTATTTCTTCTCTATGGATTTTAATACCTATTCCGAATTTTTCTTTTGTTTCCTTTACTATTGCTCAATATACAGATTGAATAACATCAGGGAGATGCTACAACCCTGTCTCACTCCCTTCCCAACTACTGCTTCCCTTTCATGCCCCTCGACTCTTATAACTGCCATCTGGTTTCTGTACAAATTGTAAATAGCCTTTCGCTCCCTGTATTTTACCCCTGCCACTTTCAGAATTTGAAAGAGAGTATTCCAGTCAACATTGTCAAAAGCTTTCTCTAAGTCTACAAATGCTAGAAACGTAGATATGCCTTTCCTTAATCTTTCTTCTAAGATAAGTCTTAAGGTCAGTATTGCCTCACATGTTCCAACATTTCTACGGAATCCAAACTGATCTTCCCCGATGTCGACTTCTACCAGTTTTTCCATTCGTCTGTAAAGAATTCGCGTTAGTATTTTGCAGGTGTAACTTATTAAACTGATAGTTCGGTAATTTTCGTATCTGTCTACACCTGCTTTCTTTAGGATTGGAATTATTATATTCTTCTTGAAGTCTGAGGGTATTTCGCCGGTCTCGTACATCTTGCTCACCAGATGGTAGTGTTTTGTCAGGACTGGCTCTCCCAAGGCCGTCAGTAGTTCTAATGGAATGTTGTCTATTCCCGGGGCCTTGTTTCGACTCAGGTCTTTCAGTGTTCTGTCAAACTCTTCACGCAGTATCCTATCTCCCATTTCATCTTTATCTACATCCTCTTCCATTTCTGTAATATTGTCATCAAGTACATCGACCTTGTATAGACCCTCTATATACTCCTTCCACCTCTCTGCTTTCCCCTCTTTGCTTAGAACTGGGTTTCCATCTGAGCTCTTGATATTCATACAAGTGGCTCTCTTTTCTCCAAAGGTCTCTCTAATTCTCCTTTAGGCTGTATCTATCGTACCCCTAGTGAGATAAGACTCCACATCCTTACCTTTGTCGTCTAGCCATTCCTGCTTAGCCATTTTGCACTTCCTGTCGATCTCATTTTTGAGACATTTGTATTCCTTTTTGCGTACTTCATTTACTGCAATTTTATATTTTCTCCTTTCATCAGTTAAATTCAATTTTTCTTCTGTTACCCAAGGATTTATACTAGTCCTCGTCTTTTTACCTACTTGATCCTCTGCTGCCTTCACTACTTCATCCCTCAGAGCTACCCATTCGTCTTCTACTATATTTCTTTCCCCCACTCCTGTCAATTGTTCCCTTATGCTGCCGCTGAAACTCTGTACAACCTCTGGTTTAGTCAGTTTATCCAGGTCCCATCTCCTTAAATTCCCACCCTTTTGCAACATCTTCAGTTTTAATCTACAGTTCATAACCAATAGATTGTGGTCATAGTCCACATCTGCCCCTGGAAATGTCCTACAATTTAAAACCTGGTTCCTAAATCTCTGTCTTACCATTATATAATCTATCTGATACCTTTTAGTATCTCCAGGATTCTGCCATGTATACAACCTTCTTTTATGATTCTTGAACCAAGTGTTAGCTATGATTAAGTTATGCTCTGTGCAATATTCCACCAGGCGGCTTCCTCTTTAATTTCTTAGCCCCAATCCATATTCACCTACTATGTTTCCTTCTCTCCCTTTTCCTACTGTCGAATTCCAGTCACCCATGACTATTAAATTTTTTTCTCCCTTCACTACCTGAATAATTTCTTTTATCTCATCATACATTTGATCAATTTCTTCGTCATTTGCAGATCTAGTTGGCATATAAACTTGTACTACTGTAGTAGGCATGGACTTTGTGTCTATCTTGGCCACAATAATGCGTTCACTATGCTGTTGGTAGTAGCTTACCCGCACTCCTACGTTTTTATTAATCATTAAACCTATTCCTGCATTACCCCTATTTGATTTTGTATTTATAACCCTGTATTTACCTGACCAAAAGTCTTGTTCCTCCTGCCAACCAACTTCACTAATCCCCTCTATATCTTTTAACCTATCCATTTCCCTTTTCAAATTTTCTAACCTACCTGCCCGATTAACGGATCTGACATTCCACCCTCCGATCCGTAGAATGCCAGTTTTCTTTCTCCTGATAACGACGTCCTCTTGAGTAGTCCCCGCCCGGAGATCCGAATGGGGGACTACTTTACCTCCGGAATATTTTACCCAAGAGAACGCCATCATCATTTAACCATACAGTAAAGCTGCATGCCCTCGGGAAAAATTACGGCTGTAGTTTCCCCTTTCTTTCAGCCGTTCGCAGTACCACAACAGCAAGGCCGTTTTAGTTAATGTTACAAGGCCAGATCAGTCAATCATCCAGACTGTTGCCCCTGCAACTACTGAAAAGGCTGCTGCCCCTCTTCAGGAACCACACGTTTGTCTGGCCTCTCAACAGATACCCCTCCGTTGCGGTTGCACCTACGGTACGGCTATCTGTATCGTTGAGGCACGCAAGCCTCCGCACCAACGGCAAGGTCCATGGTTCATGGGGGGACATGCACATGACAGTGGCGAATCTGACTGATGTCGGTGCTGCAATCCGTTTGCGCCTGAAATAAGATATATGCATGCTCCAGGTCAATGAAGAATCTTGTCTCGCGGCCACCGTTTACTGCCTTAAAAAGCCCTGAAAAACACAATATCATGATGCTTGAAGCCATACTTGCGGCCTTCCCTCGGCGCCGGATGCTGAGGAGGGTGGAGCAGTGTCCGATGGTGGCGGCCGTGAAGCAATTCCGCCGGCGATGGTCCTTCTCGTGAATGCGAACGATAGGAGGCGAGAAACAGTTGCAATGCTTGAGCCCTGGTGTGTGCAGTGCGATGTTTGGCCATCTGCTGATGGAAGGTTCTGATAAAACGTTCCACTTCGCCGTTGGACTTTGGATGGAACGGTGCGCTAGTTAGATGTTGTATGGCATTGCGTTCACAGAATGTTTCTGTTGTGTACATAGTTCCGCGTAGTCAGCGCGTACACAACTTTCCCACTAGAGCGCGCCCCGATAAGCACAACAGCGCATGTGCAGTGCTCCTCTGTCTCTGCACTACGAGATGGCGCTATCTTAGAGACGGACCAAATTCTGCTTCCGCCGATCCGCTTATTAATATGTAACGCAGCCAACGAGACTGCTGCTAATGTAGAACCTTTTCTCATCGCGGATCACACTCGCGCAGTGATACCTGAACGCTCGAGGTATTATAACGAGAGTACAGACCTCCGATTAGTCAGTCTGCATTAGTCGGCATTAGTCTGCATCAGTCTGCTTTAGTCTGCGTTAGCCTATAGTCAAGTTTCAGTCTGCGCCTAATAAGATTATCATATTCCTGTGCATAGCCATGAAGAGAAATGTATAGACACTTTGTCAAGTATCAGAGATATGTGAGAATAAGATTAACGTACCAAGACCAAAGGAATTTCAGATTGTCAATTGTAAATAGCATCCAGAACCAAGTTAAGTTATTTCTATGCATTTTATTATTTTAATAAATGTGTGTGAAAATTAATCAAGTTCTGTTTAAAGTTGGTCACTGTCAATCTGCTACTCTAAGCGTGCAAGTGGCATTTCTATCGTCTGATCTAGCGGCAGAAGATAAACACGCCACGATAAGACCACGAGACATATTGCTGACACTCGCCTACTTCGTTAGAGCGACAAGTCAAAAAATCTGTTGGTGTGTGTACCGAAGGTCTTACAGTACGCACACCACAATTTCAAATTCATTTGACTTGAACTGAGGATCGTTTTCCGACACTATGGCTTCAGACAAACCTTCGAGGCAAAAAACAGAGTGCCACGCCTGAACTGTACTACACAACGTTGTCGTTGTCGAGTTCATTGGCTCAACAGGAAACTTGCTATAAGAGTCTACCACAGTCAACTATAGAACGTTCAAAAAGGACCCGCAAAGTCTACGCACACAAGTTGCAAATGTGATTGTGACTTAGGCCAAGCAGAGAAATTTTATGGCGGAGCGGAGTGATTTTCTGAACATGAGTAACACTGTGGCGTCATCTGTTCTATTTGTGTGTCCATACCCCGCGAGGTACAATGTCGATGGGCTAGCTGTATCGTACGAACAATACCCCAGTGTCCTCGGTGAAGTAACTACAATACTTCTTTTTTGCAAAGCTTTTGGGATCAATACACCTCTCTGTCCACTGTCAGTTTGAACAAGAATCGCACCTTGCTGTACAGTGAGGCTAAGCTGACGTGCAAAGTACTGGCACACTACAGAGTTCTTTATGCTATGCAAAGGGCAAGGGCAAGATGTGCGAAGGTATTTTAGCAAAATATTCACATCTGAATCAGCTTAAGTGGCCTGTAAAATTTTCCTATAGTTCAGACGAAAGGATTGAAGCAATTCAGAATCTTGAACATCGATGTGACAACAAGATGCATCAGATGCGTCAAAGTCTGTATCAGAGCCAATCGGAAGACGTGAAAGTGCTTTCGTAATACCATGTTGAGCTGTCGTACGATACACAACAGAGCCCATCTTTGCAATTTAGGGCAGTTCGTACAGGAACCGGCTTCATCGGAGGAAAAAAGGACTGGAATGGCTTGTGATCCGTTGCTAAGTAGAATTTACTGCCATACAAATAGTTGTGGAATTTGGTGATATCGTACACCATAGCCAACGCCTCTTTTTCCATCTGCGACTAGTTACCCTGAGCTCTGGACAACAGTTTTGATGGAAAGCAATAGGCCTTTTTTTTATCACAAAATCTATTCGAACGCACTGCACCGATTCCGTAAGAAAAAGCTTCAGCTTGCAACGCAACCGATTTGTCAGGATCAAAGTAAAAGCAAGCATCGATCGCTGAGCAATACATCTTTAATGTTTGGAAAAGTTTCTTGGCACTCATCTGTCCAAACAAAGCGGTCGTTCTTGTGACGCAAGCGATGCAACGGAGCTGTGATTTGTGCAGCGTTCGGTATCAACCGAATATAATAGTTCATTTTCCCTAAGTCTGACTGCAATACTGTGAAATTGCGAGGAACTGGCAGGTCAGGTATGGCTAACAAATGTGACTGAAGAGAATGCACACGTTGACTCTTTATGACATGACCAAGATACTCGAACTCCGGTTTAAAAAAGTCACACTTGCCCGGTTTACATTTTAGCTTTACATCAGATAGCACACGAAACAAAGCACGCTAATTTGTCACGTGTTCTTCTGGTGTACGACCTGCTACGACAATATCGTCCAAATGGCTTGAACAGTTAGACAGTTAAGCATTCAGCTGTTCCAAATACTATTTGAAAATGGAGGGTGCGGAAGCACTACCAAAAGGAAAACGCAAATATTTAAACAAGTACAAATGAGTGTTCATAACACACACGGTTTGAAATTCCTCATCTAGTGGTATTTGAGGATATGCGTCGCGGAAATCGATTTTTGGAAAGAAGCGAACAGTGCCTAATCTGTCCATGAGATCCTCTGGGTGTGGCAATGGAAAGTATCAATCACAATTTGTGGGTTGACTGTAGATTTAAAATCAACACAAAGGCGAATGTGACCTGAAGGTTTGGGGAGCAAAACCAGTGGAATTGCCCACTGACTAGTTTGTATGAGCGCAATAGCACCACTATCTTGCAATTCCTTAAGTTCAGTAGCCACATTGTCCCGTATTGCATTGGGAACAGTTGTGTCCCAGCAAAATTACGGTTGAGCATTGTCTTTCATGATAATATGTGGAACAAAGTTGTTAGCCTTGCCTAAACCGTCAGAAAAGAGTTCAGGGATTTGTCTCAGGAAGCGAGCTACACTGTCGTTGGCACTGAATGCAGTCACTGACAACACATTGTACTAAATTTGAAATCCAGACAAATAAAACGAATCAAGGCCAAATTTGTTGCTACAATCTCGTGATTGTAGTACAGTGAAATTCACATACGTGGGAGGCAAAGTACTTTTTCTGAGAATGGGAAAGTCTCGTCCATTATAAGCCGCCAAGTGCGTGCTAGTTTTAGACTGGCATGGGGAGCCTAACAGTTCATATGAGTCACGATTTAGCAATGCAACAGAGGCACCCGTGTCCAACCGAAATTTCACACGTTTTCCACTAAAATGCAAATGAACGAAAAGTTTGTCTGTCTGGAGTATCACTGAAGAAACTGTTTGCTTGCTAGTTTTGCTAATGCCTGCAGCAAGCTTTGAGTACACTGCATTGATTACACGGGCCTTGTGACCAGATTTTTTTGAGTGGGAAAAATTTATATGTTTCTTCCACAGCTAACATACGGATTGTACATGACCTTTTTTGCCACAAGCGTAACACTGTGCTTGTCTGGACAGGCAATCTTGGCGTTGTGCCGTTAATAGCACCGAGGGCATGACTTAATTCTATTCACTGATCTAGTCGCCTGTTTAGAGAATTGCTTACGCAGCTTTGCGCGTGGGTGCTGTTGCTGCCTAATGGGTCGGTTGTGAGCGAGGGCCGACTCAACCCATCAAATTGGTGGCTGCTCAAATGGTACCTGAACCGTTCTGATCTAGAATTTGCACAACGTGATGGAATGATTGATCTGATTGTTTCAAAATCTGTTCTATAAGGTTGACATCAGTTACATTGTACATGATCGCATCACGCAATATAACATCTGAATATAAAGCACCACAAGCACATTTTGATTTGCATTTCACTGTCATAGCCTCAAATCTGTTACCCACTCGCGATAAGTTTGTTCTGACCTTTTCTAGGTGCCACCACATTCACTTCTTGCTCGTAATATTTATTTAGAGAACCGACAATCTGGTCATTGGAAAGTTCACTCGGAGTGGCGTTAGGGAACAATTTCTGAATGAGGCGAGAAACTGCACTTCCTACCATTGACAAAAAGTAATTTAATTTCTCGGTACCTGGTACTTTGTGAACAGTGATATGGGCTTCATAATGTTGCAGCCACTTGAGCCATTCTTTTTCGTTAGTCTGGTGAAAGGCAGAATGGGACGTGGAGCTACAGTTGCTGCATGTTGGCCGGTAACTGCTGTACCGTGTTTAGAAGGGTAGCAATCTGCTGTGTCTGAAACTGAAACATCTGTGTTGCATCTATCGCTTGCAGCTGAGGCGCCTGAGCAGGGGTTGGGGGAGGTAGGTTGCTCATTTTCGAAGCAAGCGATAAAAATAAGCACACAAGCAAAGAAAATTTCAGCAGTGTCCACCTGAAAATACTGAAAAGGAAAAATACTGTAAGAGACACTGTAAAAATATGTAAACATACCCTTGCAAACAAAGACAAGGTGGAATTAAGCGCCAGCAAAACACAAAAGCCCAAGACAAAACTAAACAGAGACAATTTGTGGTAGCTGGTGGCTCTGGATTCGAAGCGTTAATAGGTTGTTGCTATGTTATTGCTTCTATGTCGTCGGCACCATGTTTTTCGGACATCTTAGTCGCCATGTTATTGTGTCTAGGAATCCTGCATTCTCGGTTCGCTAGACAAAGAAACAAACAACTCGTATTAATGAGTTTTATTACAACACAGCAAGTACAAATACTTAACTTAAATAGATGTGCTGCAAGTAAAAGGTGACATACAAAGTAATTAGTCTTCTTCAGAATGTACCAACACAAGTCTGTGCTAAGTAGAGATTGCTAATGATAGAGGCTACGATGCGTCAGCTAACGAAGTGGCTAACGTTGAAGCTGCTATTGAAGTGCGCTGCCACCAGTCTGGCGTAGCTCTTACGTCGTCTACACCTAAGGGCCCCTGTTGTCGCGTTGTTGTCATGGAGGGAGCTCGGTCAGCGTACGATTTGCGGACCTCTTCTCACGGCCGTGTCCTCTCTGTCGTTCCCGAAGGGCGTACCGGCGCTGGCTTTAAAACGAAACACATAATGCCCTCTCCTACTGCAATGACATTTTCCAGCAGGAAGGGCAGAATCGTTCTATAGCGGCTTGAGGAACATGAAAGTTAACTAACGTTTTCCTGACCTCAGTCCGATGAAACGCATCCGGGACGCTTTCTGGCTACAGCTCAGTACGGACAAACAATGTGTGTGAATTCCTAAGGGACCAAACTGCTAAGGTCATCGGTCCCTAGACTTACACACTACTTAAACTAACCTATGCTAAGAACAAGACACACACCCATGCCCGAGGGAGGACTCGAACTTCAGGCGGGAGGGACTACGCAGTCCGTCACAGGACACCTCAAACCGCGGGGCCACTACGCGCGGCCAACCGGCCCGCAAGTTACGGGAATTGCTTGACGTTCATGTACACGTCTGGTGCTACATGCCTTCGGCAATTTAACAAGGATTTTTATTGAATTTTCTCATTCTGAGAAGACCGAAGGAGCGATCAGTTTTTACCTGCTAAAAACATTTAACAGCCAAGATTGCATAAACAATTCTTTATTTAAAGCAACCGGTGTCAACAGTCTTTGCTATCATCTTCAGGTCTTAAAAAATACTTTTATGAAACGTGTTCATTCTACGTTCTATCTCACGCCAAGATCTCACATGGATAAAAATCAGTACGTTATAAAAGGTTTGTCATAACAAAAATATTTAAAAAGGTAAAGCACCTTGAGTAAATGGCCATGTCCATATAGGCCTATATATACCGCTCACAAATGACTCTTGCGTCACAAAACAAGGTAAACGGTAGCACATGTGTTTACATAAGCTACACATATTCTAAATATTGAAAATCCACCTCAAACGGCGTATAGGGTATACCGTTTAAGATTGATTTTCAAAGTTTAGAGTATATCTAGCTTATGTAAGCAGATGTGCTACTGTGAACTGCGTTTTCGTGACGTAACAATTACTGGACATGGCCATTTGCACCAGGAGCTTGACATTTTTGAAAATTTTAGTTATGACAAAGTTTTTATAATGTGCAGATTTATGTGTACGTACATGAGAACTTGGCGTGAGGTCTAACGTCGAATGAATACGTTTCATAAGAAAAATATTTTTATGCCTTAAGATGACAGCAAAATCTGTCGAAACCGGTTGTTTTAAATCAAGAAATATTTATGCAATCTTCGCTACTGATTCTTCTCGTTATCAAGAATCTGAACTACTGCCAAATCAGAATCGCCTCTGTACTGTGTTTCATATGTGGAGCCGAACAAACTTACAAGGCGTAGGTCAAAATACGTTATCTCGTCTATGGGTAAGCGCTAGTACCAGGATATAACTACCGACGAAATAGGACAACCCTTGCAATAATATGTTTTAAGATGGGGTTTCGGAAATTAGTCACATGTAAGATTAAATCTGGCACACAAGGAGAATTTTCAATGAAACTTGGCAATATAGTCATAAATGTACAAATCCCTGATGATTTACCGCAGTGATAACAAAATAATTTCTGTCGGATTGACATAGTCAAGATGGTGCCAAATATTATTGACCTTGGACGCTAATGACCACTGTAATTGTGCGCCCTAAAACCACAAAAAAATTTATTTACCTCCTAACAGCCATAAGGCAGCACACAAAAGCAGTGACTCTAACGTCATGATTTATTTAGAAGAATTTATCACCGTCTATTGTCCGTGGATAGTGGTCCTTGCTCGACTCACCAATACAGCATCAGGAGATCACTACCAGCACGAAGACATCAGGCCGGATAAGCAGCTGCGAAAGAAGTGAGGTCAGCATCTCGGTGGCGAGGACCTGCGTCAGATCTGCTGACGCGAAGCAAACAGTGGCAGCGAAGTCAGGTGTAGGCTGGTCCTGGTCACGCTATGGATATCAATGCGGTGACCAGCTAGCATTTTGCAGCAGAGGTGGTGCAAGAGGCTCACAGATGCGGACTGAGAGCCAAGGAACTAGAAAGGCGTCCGGTAGTTGGTTGATTTCAGGCAGCAGAAGACTTCCTGCTAGAAGGCACTAGTTTACCTCCTGGCAGCATCAGCACTAAACACAGCCTGTAGATCTGCGGCCAGTGGAAATAATGTCTAGTTTTAGTTGAGAAATGATGACCCACTCCGGGTCGACAGCTGGTGTAGAATCCTTCTGAGTGCCTGCTGCAGTCGACGATAGACACTCCATGTCAGGATCAGTTGGTATTTGTGCCCTGTCGTCCTGCCTATTTAGTTCACATAGACTATCTGCCCCTTTATGTCACATAGACTATTAGACTATGGCAGAGGTGGAGCACCAGCCTCAGGATCGTATAATCCAGGTCCTCACTGGTGTGGTCCGGTCCTGTAGCATGTTGCATCGATGATGTTCCGTCACTGGCAATCGGCGGCAGTGCCTGGTGTGTGGTAGTAGAGCTCACTTCCGAGTCAAAATGGAGGTTTTCGTAGTGATAGCTCAGCACCTTCTAGCTTATACACTCCTGGAAATGGAAAAAAGAACACATTGACACCGGTGTGTCAGACCCACCATACTTGCTCCGGACACGGCGAGAGGGCTGTACAAGCAATGATCACACGCACGGCACAGCGGACACACCAGGAACCGCGGTGTTGGCCGTCGAATGGCGCTAGCTGCGCAGCATTTGTGCACCGCCGCCGTCAGTGTCAGCCAGTTTGCCGTGGCATACGGAGCTCCATCGCAGTCTTTAACACTGGTAGCATGCCGCGGCAGCGTGGACGTGAACCGTATGTGCAGTTGACGGACTTTGAGCGAGGGCGTATAGTGGGCATGTGGGAGGCCGGGTGGACGTACCACCGAATTGCTCAACACGTGGGGCGTGAGGTCTCCACAGTACATCGATGTTGTCGCCAGTGGTCGGCGGAAGGTGCACGTGCCCGTCGACCTGGGACCGGACCGCAGCGACGCACGGACGCACGCCAAGACCGTAGGATCCTACGCAGTGCCGTAGGGGACCGCACCGCCACTTCCCAGCAAATTAGGGACACTGTTGCTCCTGGGGTAACGGCGAGGGACCATTCGCAACCGTCTCCATGTAGCTGGGCTACGGTCCCGCACAACGTTAGGCCGTCTTCCGCTCACGCCCCAACATCGTGCAGCCCGCCTCCAGTGGTGTCGCGACAGGCGTGAATGGAGGGACGAATGGAGACGTGTCGTCTTCAGCGATGAGAGTCGCTTCTGCCTTGGTGTCAATGGTGGTCGTATGCGTGTTTGGCACCGTACAGGTGAGTGCCACAATCAGGACTGCATACGACCGAGGCACACAGGGCCAACACCCGGCATCATGGTGTGGGGAGCGATCTCCTACACTGGCCGTACACCACTGGTGATCGTCGAGGGGACACTGAATAGTGCACGGTACATCCAAACCGTCATCGAACCCATCGTTCTACCATTCCTAGACCGGCAAGGGAACTTGCTGTTCCAACAGGACAATGCACGTCCGCATGTATCCCGTGCCATCCAACGTGCTCTAGAAGGTGTAAGTCAACTACCCTGGCCAGCAAGATCTCCGGATCTGTCCCCCATTGAGCATGTTTGGGACTGGATGAAGCGTCGTATCACGCGGTCTGCACTTCCAGCACGAACGCTGGTCCAACTGAGGCGCCAGGTGGAAATGGCATGGCAAGCCGTTCCCCAGGACTACATCCAGCATCTCTACGATCGTCTCCATGGGAGAATAGCAGCCTGCATTGCTGCGAAAGGTGGATATACACATTGTGCATGCTCTGTTGCCTGTGTCTATGTGCCTGTGGTTCTGTCAGTGTGATCATGTGATGTATCTGACCCCAGGAATGTGTCAATAAAGTTTCCCCTTCCTGGGACAATGAATTCACGGTGTTCTTATTTCAATTTCCAGGAGTGTACATCAGAATATGATGGCCTTCTGGCTTGCCTGGCCACAGATACCGATACCAATTTGGAAAGGTTGTGGTGTTACTCTCCTCTCTTCAGAATATTCTGACCATCAGGTCAGACTGGTATTACTTTTGTAAATCACTTAAGTTCCAATTGCTTTTACGCTAACACAGCCCAGTTTACAGTATTGGATGACTATATACATGTTTGCTAAGAATGACTCACTTTGTCGGTATGTGGTGTTCAGAAGGCTTCCTGGTTTCCCACCATACACAAATATAGGCTGCATAAATGTGACCCTAAGGCATGATGATACTCCAAGTTCAGACGCCCCGACCAATTGAGGTGATAGTTACTGTAATATTGTTGCAGTTGCTGAAACGTCTGCTCCATGTTGGGATGTAAAGTACTGTTCAGAAACGTCAGGTTGTGGGCAGGTAGTGTACCCAAAAGTTTGTTTGACATCTACAGTAGCAGATACGTCTTGTTCGAAATTGTAGCCCGTCTTATCGCTGCATGGGACGAACAGTTGGCCCTAGAATATATCAAGTCGTAGTACATATCAACATAAGCCTACCTAGCAGGTCCAACGTTTTGTATCGTTAAGTCGACCCTGTTCGTAATAATTCACGATAACCACCAGTCGACAGTATATGGAATACGTACCTGCTTTCTGGAAATAGAGTTGCTGTGCTAGAATGTGCCATGGTTATCCGGCTGAACGTGTTCTTTCTAGGAGTAATTCTACTTCACACATCCCTGTGGCAGTCCGGATTACTTGGGACGGCATTGCACAAAATTCATTCAATTGTTAAAATGCTGGACAGATTATGACTTGCCAGTGCTAAACATACGTTCAATTAATTACAACTGGACATACATCATGTTAGGTATGTTGTGAAACAAAGAAAAAAAAGTTACCTGTACTAACAAACAAATTACCAATATTCCAAGCAAAAAGTACATAAAACAAAATTCATCTGTTCCCAGGTCTATATATATGTTCTATACATATAATATATCCATACCTATAATAAAGCAGCAACTTGCAGGGGCCAGTACACAGGAGAGTAAGAAAATATGATGGATCATTATAGCCACAATAGAAGTAGAAAAATTATTTTAAGAATTTTTATCTGTCTGCCTGCCTGTCTGTTTGTCTGTCCGAACGTTTGTACGTGCATCACGCAAAAATTTCTGCACAAAAATGGGATGCAGTTTCCACGGTTATATTGTTGAGGTGTAACTTAAAATATGGTAGATATTTCATCTTGATACGCCACCTAAAAGCAGAGTTTTCTGTACGTACCCAAGGGTTTTCTTTAACTAGGTCAGTATGGGGATATCGGAATCCATAGGACATACAGGGAAACTGTCTTAGGGACACTTAGATGACTTTCTGTGAAAACAATTTTTGCCTTAGTTTTTCGGCAAACGTCAACTGTCCCTGAAAATGAGGAAAATGGCAAAAATTTTTGTGGATGTTGATCAACTCATTTTCATTTCATTATAAAGCAAGAAAAAATCGGGACAACAAAAGTCTTATAAAAGTAAACGAAATAAACCAAGACAGAAATGATAGCATCCGTCAACAGTAGTATTATGGAAATTTTTATCATCATAATAACAATGTTACAGTTGAATCGTTTTATCCATAGACATAGTTAATTCATTCTTCATTCTGGGTGTCTATTATCATCGATACGTTTGATGAGTTGACACTAAAAATCTATTATCACCGATAAGTTTGTCGAGTTGACACTAAAAATCTCTTTCGCACATTTCATAAAAGATTTTCATCGCTTCTTATTGATGTAAGTGTACTGACATATGTCATCCCAAAAACTATCTAACCTTTCTTCAGTTTCTCCTCAACCCAGATGAGCAGGACTGAGAAGATTAACAGAAAGTGAACCGGAGCTTGAAGAGCGCTTAGCATGGCATCGTTCTAAAATAATTGCGTCGTCTCTACCTGAAGAGTTTCTTGTGAACGCGAATCACGTTTGAATGCTAACAGACGCAGTGACACTGCGTCGTGGTCTGTAGAGAGTAACGTAGATCATGAACGTTGCTTGAGTGCAGCGCGACTTCGCTGCTCTGTAGCTCGAAGTGCGGAAACTCGGAAAGCACTTGAAATTCTATTATCCCCTTACTGTAGGCGCCACAACATTTCCCGATCTGTAGATCTTAATTCCGAACGACCGATGGCCGATGACCACACTCATCACGAAATCTCACGTTCTCTTGAAACGCACCGGAAATGAGAAGCTGACCATAGCCGTCATGATATTTCGTGGATATTGGAGACAGATAAGCAGCACAAGCTCCATTTATCTGCTGACTGCACCTGTCACGATATTTCACGGATTTTTGAGACAGATGAGCAGCACGAGTTTCATTTGTCTGCTGCTCGGAATAGCTACCATTACAGGCAGGGGGAAACCATCGTTTGGAACAGGAAATGAGTCGGATAGAGGAGGTGCGACAGACACAGTCCAGAGAGAACCGAATGATGCAGTTAGAGGAAGACCGGCTGCGTTATGCCCTTCTTAGGCAGTCAGTGACGATGGTGGATCGATAGTATACTATCATGAGCAGCTGCCCTGGCTAGAAAAAGAAAAATGTGTATTTGACAATGATTCAGTAACAAAATATGTCGATTATTCTTCACTTGGCACAATCTCCACGCGTTGCAGAGCTTTGAACTGGCTCGGAGAATCCAAGGGATTGTGTTGTTTATCTAGCAAAGATCGCCTAGGAAGAATACAAGACCCTCCAGAACCACTAAAAGTTACTAAAATGAAGTAATTTTTGAACAACTTAACGGCCTACAACATGTCTTTCAAAATGACTTATTTCACAGCGAATCGGATCACTGGAGGGGCGTTTATGCGTACTTTTAAGGTGCAAGGCGAAATATAACATTTTATTGGCTCTTTGTTGCCGAACGATATGACGATGTAAATGTTAGGCGCCTACACATTCCTAATTTAAACTCAGGTTTGGTAAGAAGCCTAGAAAATATACTACGCAGTGTGAACCCGTATGTCAACAGCTTTATAGCGGCACTACAGTTTCAAATGACAAGTGCAATAATTACAAGTTTGTAACTACAGCTGGAATAAAGACCAAGGATCCCATTCGGGTCTCTATAATGCACCAACTGCGAATGAAGTCACTGTCCTCACACTTGACCATGAATGTATAGGAAAGATAGTTTGTTACGTCCTTGTGACAATCGTCTTCAGAGTATCAAAGAAACATATGGCACCTATGATTCGTAACAGCGTCCTTTAACTTAATATTCTGTCGTGGTGTAGTCGGCTGCAAGTTTGCCGTGTATGATGTTGATCTTCGCAGAGATGCTCCAAGTTTTAAGAATGAAACAACAAACCTTCTGCAGTGCAGTTTTCCAGGTTTTTAATCTAGCCACGTGAAAAAGACCGTCTCTACTTACACCGATTTCTGGGACTTTTAACCAATTATTAATACACACACGTATGCACAAATTGAAACTGAACGGTTAGTACTCACCCACATTCATCAGAGGTAATTAAGTGCTGAATTACATCGACGCTGTAGACGCTGTTGTTGTTGTCTTCAGTCCTGAGACTGGTGTGATGCAGCTCTCCACGCTACTCTATCCTGTGCAAGCTTCTTCATCTCCCAGTACTTACTGCAGCCTACATCCTTCTGAATCTGCTTAGTGTATTCATCTCTTGGTCTCCCTCTACGATTTTTACCCTCCACGCTGCCCTCCAATGCTAAATTTGTGATCCCTTGTTGCCTCAGGACATGTCCTACCAACCGATCCCTTCTTCTAGTCAAATTGTGCCACAAACTTCTCTTCTTCCCAATTTCATTCAATACCTCCTCATTAGATATGTGACCTACCCGTCTAATCTTCAGCATTCTTCAGTAGCACTACATTTCGAAAACTTCTCTTCTTGTCCAAACTATTTATCGTCCGTGTTTCACGTCCATGCGTGGCTACACTCCATACAAATACTTTCAGAAACGATTTCCTGACACTTAAATCTATACTAGATGTAAACAAATTTCTCTTCTTCAGAAACGCTTTCCTTGCCGTTGCCAGTCTAACATTTTATATCCTCTCTACGTCGACCATCATCAGTTATTTTGCTCTCCAAATAGCAAAACTCCTATACTACTTTAAGTGTCTCATTCCCTAATCTAATTCCCTCAGCATCACCCGACATAGTTCCACTCCACCCATTATCCTCGTTTTGCTTTTGTTGATGTTCATCTTATATCCTCCTTTCAAGACACTTTCCATTCTGTTCAACTGCTCTTCCAAGTCCTTCACTGTCTCTGACAGAATTGCAATGTCATCAGCGAAACTCAAAGTTTTTTATTTCTTCTCCATGGATATTAATACCTACTCCGAATTTTTCTTTTGTTTCCTTTACTACTTGCTCAATATACAGACTGAATAACATCGGGGAGATGCTACAACCCTGTCTCACTCCCTTCCCAACCACTGCTTCCCTTTCATGCCCCTCGACTTTTATAACTGCCATCTGGTTTTGTACAAATAGTAAATAGCTTTTCGCTCCCTGTATTTTACCCCTGTCACCTTTATAATTTGAAAGAGAGTATTCCAGTCAACATTGTCAAAAGCTTTCTCTAAGTCTACAAATGCTAGAAACGTAGGTTTGCCTTTCCTTAATCTTTTTTGTAAGATAAGTCTTAAGGTCAGTATTGCCTCACGTGTTCCAACATTTCTACGGAATCCAAACTGATCTTCCCCGATGTTAGCTTCTACCAGTTTTCCATTCGTCTGTAAAGAATTCACGTTAGCATTTTGCAGCTGTGACTTATTAAACTGATAGTTCGGTAATTTTCACATTTGCATACATCTACTTTCTTTGGGATTGGAATTATTATATTCTTCTTGAAGTCTGTGGGTATTTCGCCTGTCTCAAACATCTTGCTCACCAGATGGTAGAGTTTTGTCAGGCCTGGCTCTCCCAAGGCCGTCAGTAGTTCTAATGGAATGTTGTCTACATCCGGGGCCTTGTTTCGACTCAGGTCTTTCAGTGATCTGTCAAAGTCTTTACGCGGTATCGTATTTCACATTTCATCTTCATCTACATCCTCTTCCATTTCCATAGTATTGTCCTCAAGTACATCGCCCTTGTATAGACCCTCTATATACTCCTTCCCCCTTTCTGCTTCCCCTTCTTTGCTTAGAACTAGTTTTGCATCTGAGCTCTTGATATTCATACCAGTGGCTCTCTTTTGTCCAAAGATCTCTTTAATTTTCCTGTAGGCAGTATCTATCTTGCCCCTAGTGCGATAAGACTCTACAGCGTTACATTTGTCCTCTAGCCATCCCTGCTTAGCCATTTTGCACTTCCTGTCGACCTCATTTTGGAGACGTTTGTATTCCGTTTTGCCTGCTTCATTTACTGCATTTTTATATTCTCTCCTTTCATCAATTAAATTCAATATTTCTTCTGTTACCCAAGGATTTCCACTAGCCCTCGTCCTTTTTCCTACTTGATCCTCTGCTGCCTTCACTACTTCATCCCTCAGAGCTACCTATTCTTCTTCTAGTGTATTTCTTTCCCCTATTCCTGTCAATTCTTCCCTTATGCTCTCCCTGAAACTCTGTACAACCTCTGATTTAGTCTGTTTATCCAGGTCCCATCTCCTTAAATTCCTACCTTTATGCAGTTTCTTCAGTTTTAATCTTCAGTTTACAACCAATAGATTATGGTCAGAGTCCACATCTGCCCCTGGAAATGTATTACAATTTATAACCTCCTAGTATCTCCTGGATTCTTCCATGTGTACAACCTTCTTTTATGATTCTTGTACCAAGTGTTAGCTATGATTAAGTTATGCTCTGTGCATAATTCTACCAGACGGCTTCCTCTTTCATTTCTTAGCCCCAATCCATATTCAGCTACCATGTTTCCTTCTTTCCCTTTTCTGTCGAATTCCAGTCACCCATGACTATTAAATTTTCGTCTCCCTTCACGACCTGAATAATTGTTTTATCTCATCATACATTTCATCAATTTCTTCATCATCTGCAGAGCTAGTTGGCATATAAACTTGTACTACTGTAGTAGGCATGGACTTCGTGTGTATCTTGGCCACAATAATGCGTTCACTATGCTGTTTGTAGTAGCTTCCCCGCATTCCTATTTTCTTATTCATTATTAAAACTACTCCTGCATTACCCCTATTTGATTTTGTATTTATAACCCTGTATTCACCTGCCCAAAAGTCGTATTTCTCCTGCCACCGAACTTCACTAATTCCGACTGTATCTAACTTTAACCTATCCATTTCCTTTTTTAAATTTTCTAACCCGACTAAGGGATATGATATTCCACACTCCGAGCCGTAGAACGCCAGGTTTTTTGCTCCTGATAACAAAGTCCTCCTGAGTAGTCCCCTCCCGGAGATCTGAATGGGGGACTATTTTACCTCCGGAATATTTTACCCAAGAGGACGCCATCATCATTTAACCATACAGTAAAGCTGCATACCCTCGGGAAAAATTGCTGCCGTTCGCAGTACCACCACAGCAAGGCCGTTTTGGTTAGTGTTACGAGGCCAATTCAGTCAATCATCCAGACTGTTGCTCCTGCAACTACTGAAAAGGCTACTGCCCCTCTTCAGGAACTACACATTTGTCTGGCCTCTCAACAGATACCCCTCCGTTGTGGTTGCAGCTACGGTACGGCCGTCTGTATCGCTGTGGTACGGAAGTCTCCCCACCAACGGCAATATCTATGGTTCATGGGAAGGGGGGGGGGTATAGTTGCTTTACTGCAAAATTCTGAGTGGTAGGAGGGTGGTTTGCCTCTTTCGCACAACTTTTTGTGGTCGTAGAGAAGATTAGGGCCAGCGACACTGAACGAGCCAGTAGCACCGCACTATCAAAATCTGACATAAACTTCATTTTGCACAGGATTGCCAAAACCAACAGGACAGTGGTCCATGTGGCTCTTTAAATACCAGTTCGCCTTACATGAAATAAGGCCGTTGCACGAAGAGGTTTCCGAAAAACTTCGTTAACGAAACCGTGACTGGTGAAAACGGGTGTCCATCGTATCGCTGCTGTGCGCCTCAAGATGGAAGCTTCATAGCTGAAGTTAACATGTATGGTCAGTACCCTACCCACCAGTGCTTTCATTTGCGTTTTAAACTCACCTGAAAGTCGAATACAGCGCTAGCGTAGAATCGATTAAATACATCTGCAAATACTTGAATAAGGGAAGTGAACAGGCGACATTTGGTTTTCGTGCTGATGGTGTCGAGTTGATCAAATATCAGTCAGGCGGTGTATTAGTATCTCGGAAGAGGTGTGGCTGATACTGGGTCTCCCTGTTAACGAACTTCATCCTGCCGCTATGCGCTTGGGTGTTCATTTAGAAACGGTTAGCGAATCTATTTCCGTCCTGACGATGTGTAGAAATGTTAAGAAAATTCTCATCGTACCATCGTCTTTTCTTGTTTCTATCTGTGTCAGAAAGACAGTTTTGCTCGATCTCTTATGTACGAAGACATTTCATCCTACTACACTTATAAGAAGCAAAGAGGCATTTTCAATTGGTCAACCAGTGGAAGGGTTTCCTGACATTTATCAAGACCCCGCATTAGGTAGCGTGTACACTCTCCATCTATATAACAGCGAATGATGTCACTCGAGCTTTTTACTGCACACACTTCTCAGAGCCACAGCTTTCTAATTTCGGAGAACTGCAAATGCCGTCGAACATTCTTTCACACAGCTTGCAGTGCGCTGCGACTGCTATACGACGACCGAAATTGGGAAGAAACGCTCGAAAACGCCGTCTCAGTCGATTGCCTCATTTTTTTGCTGTCATGATTGTGTTCTGCAGACTTTCCCGTCCTGTGCTGTTGTGGGAGAAATATCAGCGACATTTATTAGAAGATTTTCAGTTGCGGCTAGGCACGATTATGGAGACAGTGCAGCAGAACCTTATGAGAGTGTTGTCAATGGCTGCCTTCACTCGCTTCAACATGTTGTTGTTTCTATTGGTGGCAATCCTTTGACACATTACCGTCTTCCAGGTCCGCAGGAAACCACTGACGGTCCGCGAGTTAGTCGCGAGTATGTATATAGACAAATTGTAGATTTACAGCAAAGTCTCCGATTGTGAATAATAATATTGGGACTCTTTCAGATGAGCAAAAGTCAATATACGACAAAATAGTAAGGGATGTTAATAAACATGAGGGTGAAACCCTTTTCCTTGCCACCTGTGGTGGTACAGGAAGAACCTTTTTGACTCAGTTACTACTGTGGGAACTCAGATAACAAGGGAAGATAGCATTAGCTATTGCGCCTGCTGAGATTGCTGCTACCTCACTTCCTGGAGGGAAAACTGCGGACTCTATGTTGAAGATATCTTTGGACCTGACAAATACGAAACCCAAGAACTCTAGTATGTGCAGTATCGTGAGATAGCGACCAGGTGAAAATCCTTGCTGAGTCTAGCTCTATCGTTTCGGCCATTACATCATGGCACCAGAAACGCTGTGAAAGCAGTCAATCGCACTCTGCAGGACATCCGGCGAAACGGCCACATCACGAGAGGCGTCACTGATTTATTTTGTGGTGATTTCCGCCAGACTCTAACCCTTGTTACTCGAACAATTGTAGCAGATGGCGTGAACGCATGTGTCAAACGCTCCTTGCTCTGGCCACGGGTACAGAAATTGACGCGAAACGTGAGGGCTCAGTTGGGTGACAATCGCCGTACGTAGGAGTTTTCGGACGTTTTATTGTAAATCAATGAGGGCATATTGCCGGAGTCAATTGCGTTAATGACTCCCCCAGAGAGCCTTTGCCTAATTGATTCTGCGGTGGAGTAACTTCTTCGTTTCGTTTATGGAGATACATCCCAAATAACAGGTCACGAGGATTCTTGGCTTTGTGAACCAGCGATACCGAGGACCAAAAATGATCAAGCGGCTCCTATACACCAGAACATTTAGGAAAAAAATTATGGCAGTTAGGTGGGATATCAGTCCATAAATACAGTTATGTAGTGGACCGAAGCTACCACTTAATCGGTAGAGTTTCTTAATTAACTTTCTGCATTCGGACTCTCCGTACGTAACATCACTCTAAATGTGGGTATTCCGATTATGCTGCTTGGCAACGTAACACCTCCGAAGCTATGTGATGGAAATCGCCTTAAAGTAGTGTCGCTTCTTAATAATATTGTAGAAGCTGAAATTCTCACCGGCTGTGGTGCAAGTGAAATAGTTTTCATGCCACAAATACTCCTCATTTAGAGTAATTTACCTTTACAATTCAAACGCATGCAGTTTCCAGTGAACATGTGCATCGCCATGAGCAAGGATAGGAGCTTAGAGCCACCAGCGTCGACCTGTTGATGAATTGTTTCTCACATTCAAACGCATGCAGTTTCCAGTGAACATGTGCATCGCCATGAGCAAGGATAGGAGCTTAGAGCCACCAGCGTCGACCTGTTGACGAATTGTTTCTCACATTATGCCCGCACACCCATCGACGTCTCGACTGCTCAGATATCGCTTCGACATTCGCCCCTGATAGTTAAGAACCATTCCCTGCCGTGTGGGTAGGGCATAAAACATCTCTGAATCAGTTTGCGAATCTATTCGTGTGAACTAACAGTTGAAAATTGATAGCGTTCTTCCAGAGAAGATTCATACACTTTCAACCACGACGGGTCGAAAGACACTTTTGTTTTTTATTACTCGGGAGAAAAAATTTATAAATAATTTGTTTCCCTGAGTAATTTGATTTAGTTACTTTAGCAGTCTGTATGCATTCGTTGAATCCTATGAAATATATTTGTAAAAGTTTTATCAGCTTCCTTCAATAACCCTCGAATGTTCACAGATGTTATTATCTATGTACCAGCTCATTATGGAATTTAGTAAATACTGGGAATGTCTCGTATATTTCTGTTTTATTGACACAGTTAAGTTCTTAAATTTATGAGAGATGGCACTGTGGGATCAATGAAAGGAGAGTTGATCCTAGTGTGTATTGTTTCGGTATGGTAACAGTCAGTCAGTACTACATTCCTTCGTGTACCTAATCAGCAATGATGTACTTTCCCACGAAAATGTCCTTTGCCATTAATGTCCGATAAATTATAAATCAATTCTCACGACACGATATTAATTATGGTTTCGAATCCTTTCGATGTCTGTTCAGCACAAGTTTAGTCTTTTAACGTGCACTACTTTTCACTTCACGTTTATTAGCGGAATCACCTTGACCAAGAGCGGCAAAGATACTAGGGTGATAAAGTCCAAACTATTTTCGGCCTCAATACTCTTTAATAACTAGCATACAGCGAATAAAGTCTTAATTCAACACAAAAGTTTCCGTATTGTCAATAAATCTCTTTACAACCGTAAGTATATGCTCGAAGCGTTTCGCATAACACGTACAACCTTTCACTTGAATATCAATGTTCGTACACTCAATCACTTCTAATCGACTCTGTTTCTGAATTTATTCGAAATACTACTACCGTTTTTTAGCTCTTAAGGCATTTCGTAGTACAGAATTTAATCTGATGCTCTAAAGGGCGGTTACAACATGAACAACACTACGTAGCTTGCTAGTGGATCACTAGATCAGATAATTGGTTTATACTGGTTCCTATGGACAAAACATCGAATGTCGTACATAAAGAAAATCTTTAATTTTCGTAATTTCTTTAAATGAATAATAGCCGTAACCAGGTCTATTAGTGTTTCGTACTTCAGATATCTGTATCTGTAATTACAAATACATAAATTTTTTACCGTTGCGTCCTTTAGTTATTTACATCTTGTTTCTCGCCTATAGTAAGCTTCAGGATTTTTCAAAATCCATGCGGGTTCGAGATCCACGCGAACGTAATCACGGGCAAAAGCAGGTATTGAATAAATCATAGAACAGTTGGCAATGACTTCCATAATCCACACTCTCTCACACATATAACCACTGGAATCTCAAGCCACAATTTAGAAATCCTGAAAATGCTGAAAGAGTTGTTAATCCTCAATTAATCACCACAAAAATTGCTTAAAGGCACTGAAACGTCTTTCTAATCAAGCACAGGTTAAAAATACTCAGAAAACCAAAGGGTCTACAGACCAATCCATTAAAACATTCCAACAATGTTTAGAGAAATAATAATCCAAGAAAAAATCATACTCGTAGAATTAATAATAAAAATGAGCTCATGAAATACGGAAAAGAACCTCAAAACTTTGTCATGCTCTTTTCCGTTCTTAGTCTCACTGTATCATCTACAAATTATATTCAGAAACACATGCCCCACACTATGAAAAACTACATTCCCTTCATCATTCGTTGTTTCACAAACACAACTAACTCTCCTATTAATGTGACAACATGACAAATTAACGCAAGGGATCAACACATACGATATCCCTAAAATCTACCACATTTCGAGGTCTATCCACACACTGTAATCAAACTACCATATCAGCTTACTTAATAATTAGTACAATTAGTATAAAATTCACAATTTTAACTTCCATGGTACACGATATAATGAGTAAACTAATAAAATACACTCCTGGAAATTGAAATAAGAACGCCGTGAATTCATTGTCCCAGGAAGGGGAAACTTTATTGACACATTCCTGGGGTCAGATACATCACATGATCACACTGACAGAACCACAGGCACATAGACACAGGCAACAGAGCATGCACAATGTCGGCACTAGTAAAGTGTATATCCACCTTTCGCAGCAATGCAGGATGCTATTCTCCCATGGAGACGATCGTAGAGATGCTGGATGTAGTCCTGTGGAACGGCTTGCCATGCCATTTCCACCTGGCGCCTCAGTTGGACCAGCGTTCGTGCTGGACGTGCAGACCGCGTGAGACGACGCTTCATCCAGTCCCAAACATGCTCAATGGGGGACAGATCCGGAGATCTTGCTGGCCAGTGTAGTTGACTTACACCTTCTAGAGCACGTTGGGTGGCACGGGATACATGCGGACGTGCATTGTCCTGTTGGAACAGCAAGTTCCCTTGCCGGTCTAGGAATGGTAGAACGATGGGTTCGATGACGGTTTGGATGTACCGTGCACTATTCAGTGTCCCCTCGACGATCACCAGTGGTGTACGGCCAGTGTAGGAGATCGCTCCCCACACCATGATGCCGGGTGTTGGCCCTGTGTGCCTCGGTCATATGCAGTCCTGATTGTGGCGCTCACCTGCACGGCGCCAAACTCGCATACGACCATCATTGGCACCAAGGCAGAAGCGACTCTCATCGCTGAAGACGACACGTCTCCATTCGTCCCTCCATTCACGCCTGTCGCGACACCACTGGAGGCGGGCTGCACGATGTTGGGGCGTGAGCGGAAGACGGCCTAACGGTGTGCGGGACCGTAGCCCTGCTTCATGGAGACGGTTGCGAATGGTCCTCGCCGATACCCCAGGAGCAACAGTGTCCCTAATTTGCTGGGAAGTGGCGGTGCGGTCCCCTACGGCACTGCGTCGGATCCTACGGTCTTGGCGTGCATCCGTGCGTCGCTGCGGTCCGGTCCCAGGTCGACGGGCACGTGCACCTTCCGCCGACCACTGGCGACAACATCGATGTACTGTGGAGACCTCACGCCGCACGTGTTGAGCAACTCGGCGGTACGCAAGGGAGAGACGTCTACAGACGTTAAAGTAACCTCTGGCGTGCCACAGGGGAGTGTTATGGGACCATTGCTTTTCACAATATATATAAATGACTTAGTAGATAGTGTCGGAAGTTCCATGCGGCTTTTCGCGGATGATGCTGTAGTATACAGAGAAGTTGCTGCATTAGAAAATTGTAGCGAAATACAGGAAGATCTGCAGCGGATAGGCACTTGGTGCAGGGAGTGGCAACTGACCCTTAACATAGACAAATGTAATGTATTGCGAATACATAGAAAGAAGGATCCTTTATTGTATGATTATATGATAGCGGAACAAACACTGGTAGCAGTTACTTCTGTAAAATATCTGGGAGTATGCGTACGGAACGATTTGAAGTGGAATGATCATATAAAACTAATTGTTGGTAAGGCGGGTACCAGGTTGAGATTCATTGGGAGAGTGCTTAGAAAATGTAGTCCATCAACAAAGGAGGTGGCTTACAAAACACTCGTTCGACCTATACTTGAGTATTGCTCATCAGTGTGGGATCCGTACCAGGTCGGGTTGACGGAGGAGATAGAGAAGATCCAAAGAAGAGCGGCGCGTTTCGTCACTGGGTTATTTGGTAACCGTGATAGCGTTACGGAGATGTTTAATAAACTCAAGTGGCAGACTCTGCAAGAGAGGCGCTCTGCATCGCGGTGTAGCTTGCTCGCCAGGTTTCGAGAGGGTGCGTTTCTGGATGAGGTATCGAATATATTGCTTCCCCCTACTTATACTTCCCGAGGAGATCACGAATGTAAAATTAGAGAGATTAGAGCGCGCACGGAGGCTTTCAGACAGTCGTTCTTCCCGCGAACCATACGCGACTGGAACAGGAAAGGGAGGTAATGACAGTGGCACGTAAAGTGCCCTCCGCCACACACCGTTGGGTGGCTTGCGGAGTATCAATGTAGATGTAGATGTAGATGTAGACGTCCACCCGGCTTCCCGCATGCCCACTATACGCCCTCGCTCAAAGTCCGTCAACTGCACATACGGTTCACGTCCACGCTGTCGCGGCATGCTACCAGTGTTAAAGACTGCGATGGAGCTCCGTATGCCACGGCAAACTGGCTGACACTGACGGCGGCGGAGCACAAATGCTGCGCAGCTAGCGCCATTCGACGGCCAACACCGCGGTTCCTGGTGTGTCCGCTGTGCCGTGCGTGTGATCATTGCTTGTACAGCCCTCTCGCAGTGTTCGGAGCAAGTATGGTGGGTCTGACACACCGGTGTCAATGTGTTCTTTTTTCCATTTCCAGGAGTGTATGTAAATCTCATTATACTGGTACTTCTAATGCATGCGGCAGCACATGTGTAGTTTGTGTGGATGTATCCCCGCCTCTCTTACTCGATTATGCCACTGGTACGCCTCTAAAAAAAATTTCCGAAATATACGATCGTCATACGGGTCGTCAACTACTGACTTATGTTCGCTGCCGAGGTCACCTCAATAACCTGAAAGGGTCTTTATACTCTTCCTTTGTTTTCCGCTTTGGGGGTCTATGGGCTCGTCAAAATTACCCATCGACCAACACAAAACTCTGGCAGTTTAGCATCGAGCAACCCTAGTCTCTCTCGATGTTCAAGGGGCACAGTATTGACTTTTTGCACATATTTATATACCTCTATCAATGTTTTCCTTAAATTTCGCGCTGGCTCGCCATTTTTCTCCAAATTAGGTTTCATAAGTTCAAAAGATGATGGCAGTTTCGGACCATATACTACCTTATATGAGGGTAGGACTGTACTATCATGGGTTTTAGATCCATAATCATTATCAGGTATAGCAATAAAGCATCATCTATCATATAGTGGCTTATGGGAAACGTACGACCGAAATAGGTAATATTTATCTGCAATCATCGAAAAACAGGTTACACACGCAGGTATGCCTTCAGAATCTGAAGAATTTTTGACAGCAGCACAAGATCAGATCATTGTGACAATGGGGCTACCGGAAGTATGTCCTGAAGGAGGAAGGAGAAAATGGTAGCTACAGGAAACGTCGGATTCAGGAGGAGACCGTATGATACATTGCACTTGGATGTAAAACCTTAGCTACCACGGAAATTTGATGAGATCGTCTAAATAATCCATCAGATGTTGTGACTGCAACATCAATCAATGAAATATATTACTCCAAGCTACAGATATGATCCTCCCACTGTTGTAGTAAATGAAAATTTCAAACTTTACTGACACAGCAACTTAATAAACGATACTACTAACCGTTATAATAGACCTGAAATAACAGAGATTAGTAAGGCATAGTGATTCACCTTCTTATAGAGATTACTGCACCCAGCACCCTTAATTTGTAAACTACCTACAATGAAAGAGACAGCCAATTACAGGGATCTGACAGGTGAAGCAAAAGCATCTGGAAACAGAAATCAGCAAAGATCATTTTTGTGGCAAAGTGGGGCACCGGTGTCGTCCCATTACAGAGTGATTGGTTCAAATGGCTCTGACCACTACGGGACTTAACTTCTGAGGTCATCAGTCCCCTAGAACTTAGAACTACTTAAACCTAATTAACCTAAGGACATCACACACATCCATGCCCGAGGCAGGATTCGAACCTGCGACCGTAGCGTTCGCGCGGTTCCAGACTGTAGCGCCTAGAACCGCTCGGCCTACTCCGGCTGGCCACAGACAGTGAAATCTAGCTACTATCGATTTGGGGTTTTGGTTAAGGCAATTTTCCACAAACGCTGAATCAGGCTCCTTCAATCCCAGCTTGACAAAATTCCAAGTAAATAGATGAAGAAGCAAGCTAGGTCCTTACTGTCCCCAGTGAACAACACAGGCAAACTGGAAAAGACATGGTGCAGATTACCCTTTACATGAAAAACGTCAAACAGGGTAAGTAACATTTTGGAGGCAAAGGGTTTCTCTGTGTTTTTCTAAGTCAGAAATGAGTTTTATTACTAGAAACATCCAGTGTTTCATTTGGATATTTCTAGTAATTCAGAAACGAGTATTATTGTCAGATTTTGTGCACAAGACAGTCAAATAGGAATGTTCTTTGGTTATCACAGTGTTTCCAGTAACAAAACTCTTCGCAATTTGTCAGAAACTGAACTCAATGCACTTGATGTGTGGGGAGTTACCGACAAAATAGCGAGCCAAACATATGATCGAGGGTCAGTAATGGCAGACGTGGAGGTGTCTGAAATTTTGTTAAACAAATGTGGCCAAGAGCTATGTTTTAGCGGCGCTAGGCGGATAAACTTAAGGTAGTGCTGTTACATCATTTTAAAAATATCAGAGCCGTTAGGCATCTTCTAGCATTTCATGCATTTGTTACCAATCCCTCAGAGAAGACACAATTCTTAGGAATAAAAGGCTTTAGACTGCTTCAACCCTCTACAACACGGTGGAATTTAAATTTACATGCTGTTCAGCTAATTTTCATGCGATAATTAATGACTTCACTAAGCCGGCCGGAGTGGCCGTGCGGCTCTAGGCGATACAGTCTGGAGCCGAGCGTCCGCTACGCTCGCAGGTTAGAATCCTGCCTCGGGCATAGATGTGTGTGATGTCCTTAGGTTAGTTAGGTTTAATTAGTTCTGAGTTCTAGGCGACTGATGACCTCAGAAGTTAAGTCGCGTAGTGCTCAGAGCCATTTGAACTTCACTAATGGCTTGGGTTAACACATTTTAAGTTGTGTTTGATGTTCCTTTAAACCTAGAGGTGTTCTGCAATTGATCACGATTAAACTGCTACAGTCTATATAAAAGTTCCACTACTTCAAGGTAACTACATTTGTTGTCGGATACTTCATCTTCAAAGTGGCCACTGAATGCAAGATTTTGTTGGCCCAATATTCGATTACGAATCTCTTTTGTTTCACAATCTCATTATGTTTGTGGCACCCTCAGAAACTGAATGTTCAGCTCGTCTGTGAGCAAGTAGCTGGAAACTCTCTAGATTCTAGAGGTGACTTCTTGGATTTTAGTTACTCATTAACTCTGGCAGATGCTGACGTCCAGTCTTTTTCCGTCCGAGATCAACCAAAGAAATACATGTGTAACAGTATGATGTATTTTTTACAGAGAAACCTGTGAGCCAAGATGTTGAGATTTTCATGATTTGTTACCATCAGCTATTTTAATGTCTAAGTGTGATATGAATGGCCCATCTTTATAAGAGCACTCTATTTCATAATACCAACTTGAAAATGGTTTGTCGTCTGATTCGTAAAATAATGACACAACGGGTTCCCTCTGCACAATCCATAATATAATCAGTTAATCATCTGGACTTCCGGATTATACCACAAAAAAGTTTTTTTTAGACCAAGACTGAACAGTGCGCAAATACGAGTAATACAGAATTTCGCAGCTGGGGCAAGCTTCACTTCTACTCTCCTGCGACACACGCAACTTCTTACCGCCCTGTCGGCTGCCTGGTGGAAACAAGAGGCTGTTTCTTGAAGCGTCCAGTAAATTAAGAGGTTAGCATGCATAATGCTGTGAACTCCCAATCCACGGATCGATCGAATTAAAACAGTAATAACGTACACTGTTTTCAACGTGATGTCATATTCTAACTCTAATTGTAGGTTTCCGTCAAATTTTTGTGTACGCTAAGCCGCAAAAGCCTCTAAAGAGCTTTGCCACACCAAATTTGGGGAGAAAGTGTCGTATCACAGTTATAAATGAAAGTCGCGCTATACTGAGGAGGACCGAGCAAAGCCGAGACGTAGGGTGCGTGCAATATTACTTCGCCCCTGGTAGGCGAAGGGACAACGGTAATGAGTGGGGGCTCTCTCTCTGACGACACAGCGTGGTAGATAGTTGTCTGAACAGGTTATGCCAGTACGACATATAAATTGACAAATCAACCGTCTGTTATGTCTTTCTTTGCACGTTGCGTGGTTCTTTAGCAGAGGCTGGAGGGAGGAACAGATGCCGTTCATGAACAGGGATTTCAGATATTAATTTACTCTACATCTGATAAAAAAAATACATAGCTTTGTTGCTGGTCTTGCTGCGTCAGTTGCTAACAGTAGCTTCTGATCTTGAAACATATACAGATAGAAAAGAATTTTAAGGCTGTGACTCTTCATTATAGAATCTACTCAGAATATTTTGAGGCTGGCGACTGTGAAAGTCTATAAATGTTATTCACCTGACATTCACACCCTAAGGGGTCTGTGCATGAATGTTCCAACTTAAGCACACCTGCCGCTTGAGCTTTGAAGACGGAATGCCTGCATCTCATTGGTAACGGCGTAGTCGTCATGACAGCGCCCTCTTAGGCCTGTAGGAAACGCGGTTGCGTAACTGGCGGCTCTAGTATTTGAAAGTGCGGCGACCGAATTGCGGCTGATACTACATCGTTTATTATTAAAAAGACAAGGGGTACTTTGAAACTGGATGAGAGAGAGAGAGAGCGATTAATTTTTGCCTGTCTTCTGCACCATTTTTCTTTCTCTTATTGCCATCTTAAAATTAGCTTCTTTCTCAAAATACAGCAGTGTGTACATATTTTCATCTCACTAATATGCTAACGCAGCTGTAGTTGCGACAGAATCCTGAAAGAGTCTGCTATTCATCAAACAATTGAGGACAAATGAGGATCAATAACTTCTGAAAAGCTCATGCTTTGTAGGAAAGTAAAAGGGTGTTACAAAATGAATACTAATTCTCATTTCACCAGTTATCTATAACCATTCGAAGAATGACATACTTTCTAGAAAAAATCTTTTTTAAAATCTTATGGGACTTAAGTGCTATGGTCATCCCTAAGCTTACACACTACTTAACCTAAATTATCCTAAGGACAAATACACACTCCCATACCCGAGGGAGAACTCGAACCTCCGCCGGGACCAGTCGCACAGTCCACGACTGCAGCGCCCTAGACCGCTCGGTTAATACCACGAGTAAAAAAAATTGTAACAACTTGTTTATGGTAGTAGATATTTCGAATGTTAGCTATGTGGCGAAATACTCTGTAGCTTGCATACTGTGCCAAAAATGCGTCTCGGTATCTCGAATCTTGTAAGAGACCTAAAGGATAATACTAGTATTTTACTGTCAGTTGCACAGAGGATGGAAGGTGAGTACATAACATACAATCAATTTTATCGAGATTGGCAATAGATGTATATCTATTCAGTTTTAAAGAAAAATTAAACATGTTACCTCCATTTCGTACACAGAAATTTGTGGACTAACTTGCACCAAACGCAAACTCATAGCGACCCCTACTTTTCATTGTAAAGTATTCCAATTTGGCACAATGCATTCGTGTTGTTGTGGTCTTCAGTCCAGAGACTGGTTTGATGCAGCTCCATGCTACTCTATCCTGTGCAAGCTTCTTCATCTCCCAGTACCTACTGCAACCTACATCCTTCTGAATCTGCTTAGTGTATTCATCTTTTGGTCTCCCTCGACGATTCTTACCCTCCACACTGCCCTCCAGTACTAAATTGGTGATCCCTTGATACCTCAGAACATATCATACCAACCTATCCCTTCTTCTAGTCAAGTTGTCCCACAGGTTTCTCTTCTCCCCAATTCTGTTCAGTACTTCCTCATTAGTTACGTGGTCCACCCATCTAACACTCAGCATTCTTCTGTAGCACCACATTTGGAAAGCTTCTATTCTCTTCTTATCTAAACTATTTATCGTCCATGTTTCACTTTCATACATGGCTATACTCCATAGAAATACCTTCAGAAACGACTTCCTGGCACTTAAATCTACTCTCGATGCTTTCCTAAATATGGAAATATCATAATAACTATGACCATTAACGAAATGATTGGCAATTCATCATGAAGCTGACGAATGAAGCTATAAAATGCCTGAGAAAAATTTTTTTTCACACCGAAGAGTTTCCTTGAAATCGTTTGACGAAGTTTCACTGCAACTGGCATGCACATGCCTCCATTCTCGCAATGTAGCCGAGGCGAACAGGGAACGTTTCGTTCGTAATGACCGAACATCAGAGCCGTATAGGCGACAGGCAACTGAGGCGGCAGCCCTTTCGGGGCACGGTGGTGAACTCATCTAGTGCTGAGAACGGGAATGCGTTCCTGTCCACTGGCCACATAACCCTGTGCGAACTCTGCCGAGTAGCGCCGAGACAGGCCGAACCTGAGACAGTACACTAGCAGATTATTTTGCATGAGTGAAAGTCTGCTCGTCGTGGTCGGCCCTAGTTTAATGGGAGAAACTTCACTGATGGCTCTCTTACATGTACCATGTAGAGTTGGGCTTGGTGCTATGTTCTTCCAGTTGGTAATTTTGGGCTTGATTTTATGTTGTTCCACTTGGTAGCCTACACGTTTCCTGGTCTGTACGAAAACGTCCACCTCCGGTTGACTGTAGGATGAAATATGCATTTCTCGCGGATTGGTTTGCTCTTCAAGAAACAGATTGCGAGAAAACGCTGCGTTGTGGTTACGCCTGCAGCACGCGAGTCCGCGCATCCATCACGCGGGACGTGCGCCTCCCTTATCGGATGTCTCGCGGTGGAGGCAGGCGCGAAGTCCCCCGGGCCGGCGGCGGCTTCCTGCCGTTTGCTGCACCGCGCCGGCCCCCGGCGGCGCCAGACGGCAGGAGCAGCGCCTCCTGCTGCATTATTCAGCAGCACTTCCGCAGGTAACAAGCAACGACCGCCGGCGGCGCCGCGGCCGGCATTACGAGCCCCGGGTCCGCCTCCGTGCCTTCAATGCGAGGACCCTGGTGACACTCTGTCGCCGCTGCGGAAGGGAGCAGCCTAATTAACGGCGGCTTTGTAGCCAGTTGTTGGCCCTAATTACTGCACTCTTACTCGTTGCCTGCTTAACAAAGTCGGCCCTTGTCTTTAGCGGCCGTGAACAACGCACTCGGGAGTCTAAACTAGTATTAGGTTGTGATATTAGGTTCGATATACTTGAGGTACACACTAAAATACATCTGACTAATGGTTGATCACTAACTAGCATGGGAACTGCACGAACTCATCGATCAACAGAAATCCCACAACGGAGTAAAACTACTAACCGGTGGAACAAGGGGACTGTACTCTACCATAATCGTCAGTACCTATGTTTTTTACGATTTACATAAACGATCTGGTTGATGTTATTGACAGCGGCCTTGGACTGTTTGCCGATTATGCTGTACTCTACAGGAAAGTAGTATTACACGAAAGTTGAGAACAAATCAATGAACATTTGCAGAAAATAAATGCGTGGTGTAATGACTGGCAGTTATCTCTCAATATTAGTAAGTGTAACCTACTGCGTAAACAATGTGAAAATCCCCATTAATGTATGAGCACAAAATAAATGATCAGTATTTGGAAGTGGTAACATCAGTGAAGTATCTGGGTGTGACTATTCGAAATGATCTCAAATGGAATGATCAGATTACACAAGCAAAGGGTAAGGCGAACACTATATTGCTGTTAATTGGTAGAATCCTGAAGCGATGCAGTCATTCAACGAAGGAAATAGCTTACAATACGTTAGTTCGTCCAGTCTTAGAGTATTGTTCGTCTGTGTGAGGCCCTTACCAGTTGGGTCTGCTTCAGGAGATTGAGAAGGTCCAAAGAAGAGCGGCAAGATTCGTGACTGGTACATTTAGCCATCGCGAGATCGTTACAAATCTCACAGAAAGTTTGAAGTGGGACACACTTGCAGGTAGACGACGGAAGGGGCTGCTCACTAAATTCCGAAATCCAATCTTCGCCGAGGATGTAGAGCAAATATTACTACCACCAACTTTCAAATCGCGTAATGATCATCATTAAAAGACAAGGGAAATAAGAGCTTCTACTGAGGCGTTCAGACAGTCGTTTTCCCTCGCGCGATCCGTGAGTGGAACAGAAGGGGGGGAGGGGGGGAGGGAGTATGACTTTGGCGCGAATTGTGACCTCCACCACACACCCCTTGGTGGCTAGCGGAGTATATATGTAGATGTAGATATGAATCCCTGATACGACCGATCCATCCTCTGCTATGCAAATGTAACGTGGATTACCGCTCCTCCAAATTTCTAGCAGCTACTGCAGTTCACACAACGCGACGCCCTCCACCTGTCCTTGCCAATCTGCTTCTCCTTCTCTACACGCATCCTCTGATCCCCAGCTGTCCTTTCCATACTGAATACTTACGATTATCCAAAATTGCCCACAGACTCATAACGGTTTTCACAATGCCCTCCGACATTAATATTCCGCTGCGTGTATACCAACACATTCTACCAAAACCACATCTACACACTCTCCACATTCTCGCGCAATGGCACTTCAATCTTTACCTGACCGTGAAATTCATCAAATTATACTGCCAGGACCTTGCTAAATCCGCCAGATCTACGTCTGTCTTTGCTCCTGTCCTCATGACTTCCCTACATCCACATCCTAAGTCTTGGCTCGGTACCTCCCACATCATCCCAAATTCCTCAAACATCCACCAACTTAAAACACCCGATATCCGACACCCGAGAAATCCGATAATGTATTATCCCTGGCAGTCTACAGAAAACCTTCTTAAAAAATCGACAAATTAATCACTTATCTTTACAAATAGTAACTCACCAACTACATTTCATTTTGTGAAAACACTTTATTTTCAACGCCACTAAAAAATTTTATTATGTTATCCATGTTGGTCGAATGAGATGAAAAAGTAGTATCGCGTGAAGAAGAAACGAAGCAATTGAAGAAATAAGACTTTCATCACTAACAAATAAAACACAAACGCTATAAACAAACCTTGGAGGCGACATAAGTAAGCAGAAGTAAAGTTCTTAGTCATGGGATTCCTTGCTGTGGAAATAACAAAAAACGTGGAGACAGTTTTTCAAGCTGTAGTAAAGGGTCGTAAGAATAATCAACAATTAGTTGGCGGTTACATTGAAAAATAACACTTTAAGAACTAGTATACTTATTGCACCAACTAAGGAAATATCTTCAAATTTGTGCCACATATCAGGCAAAACAGCCTGCATCTCGTGGTCGTGCGGTAGCGTTCTCGCTTCCCACGCTCGGGTTCCCGGGTTCGATTCCCGGCGGGGTCAGGGATTTTCTCTGCCTCGTGATGGCTGGGTGTTGTGTGATGTCCTTAGGTTAGTTAGGTTTAAGTAGTTCTAAGTTCTAGGGGACTGATGACCATAGATGTTAAGTCCCATAGTGCTCAGAGCCATTTGAATCATTTTTCAGGCAAAACATCAGCAAGTATTTTCAGTAATGGATCTATACGTAATCGTTAACCAAGAACCAGCTTAGACCTATATTTACGAAACAAAGACGAGCCGCTAACTTAACACGACATTTTCATCAGAAAATAAAATTTTATACGAATGTGCCTAAAGAGGTGTACAAGTTTAGTAAAATACATCTATTTAAAAAGGTATTTGAAAAATATTTCATAAGGATTGCATTCTGCACTATCAAAGATCACTTAGATAACTCAGAGTTGAGATTAATAGTGAAAGGAGTGACTACAACAACCGTCACATTAGAAGATGTGATCGCAATATAATGATTTTACTAGAAAACCTTGTGTGTGATACTAATGTCTTGTTATTCTCCTGAGCTCAACATCTCAGTCACCGAGGGAGGATGCTGACTCAGTTTTCCAGGCAGACTGTAAGGACAGCAGGGAGCTGTGTATGGAGGATGGTAGTCTGTTTATGGGGCAGGAGCGTTTTCCAAACATATTGAAAACCGTATTCGCTATCCTGGAGTCACCAGCAGTTGTCCATAATGTGTACAGTGATGGTGTAGCGAGATGTGAAGTTGTATTGTTGTTGTCTTCAGTTCGGAGACTGGTTTGATGCAGCTCTCCACGCTACTCTATCCTGTGCAAGCTTCTTCATCTACCAGTACATACTGCAGCATACATCCTTCTGAATCTGCTTAGTGTATTCATCTCTCGGTCTCCCTCTACGATTTTTACCCTCCACGCTGCCCTCCATTACTAAATTGGTGATCCCTTGATCCATTAGAATATGTCCTACCAACCGATCCCTCTTCCAGTCAAGTTGTGCCACAGACTCTTCTTCTCCCCAATCCTATTCAGTACGTCCTCATTATTTATGTGATCTACCCATCTAATCAAGTTGTGCCACGAACTCCTCTTCTCCCCAATCCTATTCAGTACTTCCTCATTAGTTATGTGATCTACCCATCTAATCTTCAGCATTCTTCTGTAGCACCACATTTCGAAAGCTTCTATTCTCTTCTTGTCCAAACTAGTTATCGGCCATGTTTCACTTCCTTACATGGCTACATTCCATACATATACTTTCACAAACAACTACCTGACACTTAAATCTATCCTCGATGTTAACAAATTTCTCTTCTTCAGAAACGCTTTCTTTACCATTGCCAGTCTACATTTTATATCCTCTATACTTCGACCATCATCAGTTATTTTGCTCCCCAAAAAGCAAAAGACTTTTACTACCTTAACTGTCTCATTTCCTACTGTAATTTCCCCAGCATCACCCGACTTAATTCGACGACATTCCATTATCCTCGATTTGCTTTTGTTGATGTTCATCTTATATCCTCCTTTTAAGACACTGCCCATTCCGTTCAACTGCTCTTCCAAGTCTTTGCTGTCTCTGACAGAATTACAATGTCATCGGCGAACCTCAAAGTTTTGATTTCTTCTCCATGGATTTTAATACCTACTCCGAATTTTACTTTTGTGTCATTCACTGCTTGCTCAACATACAGATTGAATAACATTGGGGAGAACCAACAACCCTGTCTCACTCCCTTACCAACCACTGCTTCCCTTTCATGTCCCTCGACTCTTATAGCTGCCAGCTGGTTTCTGTACAAATTGTAAATAGCCTTTCTCTCCCTATATTTTACTCCTGCCACCTTCATAATTTGAGAGAGAGTATTCCAGTCAACATTGTCAAAAGCTTTCTCAAGTCTACAACTGCTAGAAACGTAGGTTTGCCTTTTCTTAATCTAGCTTCTAAAATAAGTCGTAGGGTCAGTATTGCCTCACGTGTTCCCATATTTCTACGGAATCCAAACTGATCTTCCCCAAGGTCGGCTTCTACCAGTTTTTCCATTCCTCTGTAAAGAATTAGCGTTAGTATTTTACAGCCACGACTTATTAAACTGATAGTTTGGCAATTTTCACATCTGTCAACGCTTGCATTTTTGGGATTGGAATTATTGTATTCCTCTTGATGTCTGAGGGTATTTCACCTGTCTCATACATTTTGCTCACCAGATGGTAGAGTTTTGTCAGGACTGGCTCTCCCACAGCTGTCAGTAGTTCTAATGTAATGTTATCTTCTCCCATGGCCTTGTTTCGACTCAGGTCTTTCACTGCTCTGTCAAACTCTTCCTGCAGTATCATCTTCATCTACATCCTCTTCCATTTCCATGATATTGTCCTCAAGTACATCGCCCTTGTATAGACCCTCTGTATACTCCTTCCAACTTTCTGCTTTCCCTTCTTCGCTTAGAACTGGGTTTCCACCTGAGCTCTTGATATTCATACAGGTGGTTCTCTTTTCTCCAAAGGTCTCTTTAATTTTCCTGTAGGCAGTATCTATCGTACCCCTAGTGAGATACATTTGTCCTCTAGCTATCCCAGCTTAGCGATTTTGCTCTTCCTGTCGACCTCATTTTTGAGACGTATGTATTCCTTTTTGCCTGCTTCATTTACTGCATTTTTACATTTTCTCCTTTCGTCAATTAAATTCAATATTTCTTCTGTCACTCAAGGATATCTATTATCCCTCGTCTTTTTTCATACTCGATCCTCTGCTGCCTTCACCATTTCATCCCTCAAAGCTACCCATTCATCTTCTGTTGTATTTCTTTCCCCATTCTTGTCAATTGTTCCTTTATGCTCTCCCTGAAACTCTGTACAACCTCTGGTTTAGTCATTTTATCCAGGTCCCATCTCCTTAAATTCCAACGTTTTTGCTGTTTCTTCAGTTTTAATCTACAGTTCATAACCAATAGATTGTGGTCAGAGTCCACATCTGCCCCTGGAAATGTCTTACAATTTAATACCTGGTTCCTAAATCTCTGTCTTACCATTATATAATCTATCTGAAACCTGTCAGTATCTCCAGGCTTTTTCCATGTATACAACCTTCTTATATGATTCTTGAACCAAGTGTTAACTATGATGAAGTTGTGCTTGGTGCAAAATTCCACCAGGCGGCTTCCTCTTTCATTTCTTACCCCCAATCCTTATTCACCTACTACGTTTCCTTCTCTCCCTTTTCCTACTACCGAATTCCAGTCACCCATGACTATTAAATTTTCGTCTCCCTTCACTATCTGAACAATTTATTTTATTTGATCATAGATTTCTTCAATTTCTTCGTCATCTGCAGTGCTAGTTGGCATATAGACTTGTACTACTGTCGTAGCCGTGGGCTTCGTGTCTATCTTGGCCACAACAATGCGGTCGCTGTGCTGTTTGTAGTAGCTCCCCCGCATTCCTATTTTCCTATTCATTATTAAACCTACTCCTGCATTATCCGTATTTGATTTTGTATTTATAACCCTGTATTCACCTGACCAAAAGTCTTGTTCCTCCTGCCACCGAACTTAATTCACACTATATCCAATTTTAACCTACCCGTTTCCCTTTTTAAATTTTCTAAACTACCTGATCGATTAAGGGATCTGACATTCCACGCTCCGCTCCGTAGATCGTCAGTTTCCTTTCTCCTGATAACGACGTCCTCTTGAGTAGTCCTCTGCTGGAGATCCGAATGGCGGACTATTTTACCCAAGAGGACGCCATCATCATTTATCCGTACAGCAAAGCTGCATGCCCTCGGGAAAAATTACGGCCGTAGTTTCCCCTTGCTTTCAGCCGTTCGCAGTACGAGCACAGCAAGGCCGTTTTGGTTAGTGTTACATGGCCAGATCAGTCAATTATCCAGACTGTTGCCCCTGCAACTACTGAAAAGGCTGCTGCCCCTCTTCAGGTACGATACGTTTGTCTGGCCTCTCAACAGATACCCCTCCGTTGTGGTTGCACCTACGGTACGGTTATCTGTAACGCTGAGGCACCCAAGCCTCCCTACCAACGCAAGGTCTATGGTTCATGGGCGGAGGAAGATGTGAAGAAACACTAAAAAATTATATTTTTATAAACTACCTGGTGAAAACTGTGTAAAATCAAATGAGGCACTGCTGTTATTAAGACAATGACCTCATATTCCGGAGCAAGGATTTTCTCTGTCCGGCCACCTGATTTAGTGGATCCGTGGTTTTTGTAAATCACTTGAGGCAAATTCTGGGATGATTGTTTCGGTGAGGCGATGATCACCCATCTGTTCTACCTTCGTAAAAATGCAGATGCTGACAGATGTGAAAATTACCGAAATATCTGTTTAATAAGTCACGGTGGCAAAATACTAACACGAATTCCTTACAGAAGAATGGAAAAACTGTTAGAATCCGATCTCGGGGAGGACCATTCTGGATTCCGGAGAAATGTAGGAACACTCGGGGCAATACTGACCCTACGACTTCTCATAGAAGACAGATTAAGGAAAAGCAAACCTATATTTACAGCATCTGTAAACTTAGGGTAAGCTTCTGACAGTGTTGACTCTCTTTAAATTCTAAAGGTGACAGGGATAAAATACAGGGTGCGAAAGGTTATTTAGAGTTTGTTCTGAAACTAGATGGCAGATAAAAGAGTTGAGGGGCATGAAAGTTAGTAGTGGTTGACAAGGGAGCGAGATAGGGCTCTAGCCCATCCTGGAGTAGGGCTTAAAGTTCAGGGAGAAGAAATAAAAACTTTGAGGTTTTCCGACGACATAGTAATTCTGTCAGCAAAGGACTTAGAAGAGCAGTTGAAGAGAATGGAGAATGTCTTGAAAGATGGACATTAGATGAACATCAACAAAAGCAGAACGAGGATAATGGAATGTACTTGACTTAAATGAGGTGATACTGAGGAAATGAAATTAGGAAAAGAGACACTTAAAGTAGTAGATGAGTTCTGCTAAATTGGCCGCAAAATAACTGATGGAGGCCATAATGGAGAAGATATAGAAAGTAGAGTCGCAACGGCAATGAAAAGCGTTTCTGAAGGAGAGAAATTTGGTAACATCGCGTGCAGATTTAAGTGCGAGAAATTTTTTTCTGAAAGTTTTTGTAATAGGTGTACCCATGTATGGAAGTGAAACATGGACGATAAACAGTTTAGACAAGAAAAGAATAGAAGCTTATGAAATGTGGTGCTACAGAAGAATGCTGAAGATTCGACGTATCTAATGAGGAGATGCTGAATGGAATTGGGGAGAAGAAACATTTGTGGCACAACCTGATTAGAAGAAGGTATCGGTCGGTAGGACACATTCTGGGCCATCAAGACATGGCCAATTTAGTACTGGAGGGAAGCGTTGGTGGTAGAAAATTTTAAGTGGGAGACCAAGATATGAATACAGTAAGCAGGTTCAATTGGATGTAGGTTGCAGTAGTTACTCGGAGGTGAAGAGGTTTGCACAGGACAGGGTCTTTGGACTGAAGACCCCGACAACAACATTTTAATTGTATTATGGTGACCAAACCTATATCATTGTGAGATGATCCCTGGATAAATGAATACCAGGCGGGCTTCTGATCGAGTCGATCATGTACAAAACCGTTCTTGGACCTCAAGTTGACTCTGTGACACTGAAAGTCAAACAGCACGTTTGTCTTTTAGGTAGATTTCTAAAAATCCTATTACTCGATCGACAGTGTCACCTCGATTAATATATTTCATGAATGCAGTGCGCATGGCAGAACAATCGAAGAGACCTTGACTGACATATTTTGTAAAGTGAAATTCGTGAGCGAAGCTCTCTGAAACTTTTCAAATTACAACTGGAGCAAGGCAGAATGATGGACTGTTCCCAATCCTGTTCAACCTACTAATCAGTAATAAATACCTGAAATTGGTATAGGAACGAAAAATAGACGTATAAACACTAAGTACCTTGATTTATCTGACGGCTTAGCTCAATTACCCCTACTCCCGACGAAGCCAGCCACGCCACTGAGAAGCTACGTGAATGTCATCCAGACCGGACCCAAATCTCTTACGCGAAAACATAACACATAGACTCCAACAGCATAAATCTGTCATTACTTGCAACCAAGTGCGAAAATATGACAAGTTAAAGACTTCAAGTACTCTGGTGAAATTATTGGAAACACTAGGGACAAAAGAGAACTTAACAAAACATCCACAGAAAATTTGCGTAGTGCTTCCACAATTATCTGCATCGTGTGCGACCAAAAAATCACTGTCCTTCAAAGCCTAACATTTGTACAACCAAACAATCGTTGTTACAGAAGTACTTTTTACGCTATGGAGTGACGCTTATTAACTACCAATGACAAAGACATCTAGAGAACAGAAAGAAAATTACTGAAAAATATTTGTGTTCGAAATTGTGTATGATATCTGGACGCTAAAAATCTCTCAAACTGAGAGGATCAACCCACTTGCACAGAAAATACGTATGTAGTTCTATGGTCATATGGTTCAAATGGACGACTCTCTCTTAACCAAGAACTTCTTTCAGATCTAGCAGACGCCACAACTGATTTCAAAGGAAGCGGTTTTGAGCCTCTACACGGGCTACATATAGGCAGAAAATAAATACAGATAACTTCATACTCAAGAACCCACTAGGAAGAAACTTGAAGCTTAAAACGTGTGGATGCAGGAAAGAAGACTGGCCCTATATAATGTACACGATTATTCAAATTTCGCACTCAGTACATGATTTAACGGACGTGAGCGTTAGTTACCGTGGAGACTGGACATGGTGAATTGGTGTCATTCAAGAATTCCTTTAAGGTGGCAAAAAAGACGCCATTGTCAAGATCTCGCAGAGTTTCATCTAGGTCGTCTTATACGGCGATGAGTAGCTGGACGCTCCTTCAACTATATTACGGAAAGACGGCTGGAATGTAGCCACTGTACGTGTTTACTGGCTGCGGCGGTCACGAGAACGTACACTCACAAGAATGGGCACCGTACCGACACGTGGTACTACCGAGAGAGGAGGGTGCTTCATACTTCACCTGCAGCAGCAATCTGAGCAGCAGTTGACACCACTTCACACAGTGAACTATTATAAATCGATTCCTTCAAGGACACCTCCGAGCCAGACGCCTGGTACCGAGCATTCCACTGCCCCAAGTCACAGGTGTGTCAAGTGAGAGCTCGTTGAAAGGCAGGGTGGAGGACTACTGTGTTTCCTGATGAAAGATGGTTCTGACTAGGTGCCAGTGATGGTCGTGTATTGGTCAGAAGCAGGAGAGCTGATGGAATGTCACCAGTCTGCTGTGTACTGGACATACTGTCCTACATTTGGAGGGATGATCTGGGGTGAAATTTCTTATGACAGCTAGAGCACTCTCATAGTTACCCCACGCACCCTTACAGCTACTTTGTTCGTCTGTCTGGTGATTCGACCTGTTGTGTCGCCATTCACGAACAGCTTTCCAGGATGTGCTTTCCAGCAGGATAAAATTCGCTCACATTCCGTTGTTGTAACCCAACATGCACTACAGAGTTTCGATATGTTGCCTTGGCCTGCTCGAACACAAGATCTGTCTCCAATTCAGCTCATATAGAACATAAACGAACGACAATTCCAGCGTCATCCACAGACTGCGTTAAAGGTCGCTGTATTCATCGACCAAGTGCAATAGACATGGAAAGCCATCATACAAACTGATATCCGGCACATGTAAAACACAATGCATTCATTTTTGCATGCTTGCATTCGATATTGTTGTTGTTACACCCATTATTAATCTGCCAGCATTTCATATTTGCAAAGGCTCGTTTTGGCCTTACATTAACCTGTGATCTTGTTAATCACTTACATATGTTACCTAGACGAATGTATTCTCGATATGTAATTACTTACGTTAGTTATCTTTTTCTGTTGCGAAATTTTTCTTCTCATTGTATAGTTAATCAAGACTAAGATAAAAAGAAATCAGACAAACTTTTGTCATATCTGTAATTCGGCTGTAACTCTTTGTGCAGTCGATTCACGAGTGACTATCACCTTACTATTTCACTATGATTGGTCCCTACGAAAAAGACGGGCACTAAGAAAGATTTAGTGCAAGGAGCAAAATTGTTACGAATTACATAATACAAAGTACTTCACAAAAATTAATACGTAGTTATCTTTTTTGCACTTAAGCAATGACTGATATTCTTAGGTAAAGACACATAAACTTCCTTTAAGAAAATCCTTGCGACACTGCTACTCTACAGGACTTTATGAAACTCAGCTACTTGACGTACATGCAGGAGGGATGCCTCCAATAGCATTTTCTTCGCATGACTGACTTCATATACATACATTTGTATTGCTCCTGAATGTTTCTTATTGTTATCCATCAAACCTTCCATTAGATTTTTCTCTTTCCCTCGCAACCCCTGTAATATCACTTGGTTCTTCTGTTATATCACTTGGGTCACTTCCAGAGTGGTTTTCTCAGTTCAAATACAAGTCTCAACAGTTAAGATATGTTGCTGTTGTGGTCTTCAGTCCTGAGACTGGTTTGATGCAGCTCTCCATGCTCCTGTGCAAGCTTCTTCATCTCCCAGTACCTACTGCAACCTACATCCTTCTGAATCTGCTTAGTGTATTCATCTCTTGGTCTCCCTCTACGATTTTTACCCCCCCACGCTGCCCTCCAATACTAAATTGGTGATCCGTCCATGCCTCAGAACATGTCCTACCAACCGGTCCCTTCTTCTAGTGAAGTTGAGCCACAAACTTCTCTTTTCCCCAGTCCTATTCAATACCTCCTCATTAGTTATGTGATCGACCCATCTAATCTTCAGTATTCTTCTGTAGCACCACATTTCGAAAACTTCTATTCTCTTCTTGTCCAAACTATTTATCGTCCATGTTTCCCTTCCATAAATGTCTACACTCCATACAAATACTTTCAAAAACGACTTCCTGACACTTAAATCAATACTCGATGTTAACAAATTTCTCTTCTTCAGAAACGTTTTCTTTGCCATTGCGAATCTACATTTTATATCATCTCTACTTCGACCATCAGCAGTTATATTGCTCCCCAAATAGTAAAACTCCTTTACTACTTTAAGTGTCTCATTTCCTAATCTAAATCCCTCAGCATCACCCGACTTAATTCGACTACATTCCATTATCCTCGTTTTGCTTTTATTGATGTTCATCTTACATCATCCTTTCAAGACATTATCCATTCCGTTCAACTGCTCTTCCAAGTCCTTAGCTGTCTCTGACAGAATTACAATGTCATCAGCGAACTTCAAAGTTTTTATTTCTTCTCCATGGATTTTAAAACCTACTCCAAATTTTTTCTTTTGTTTCCTTTACTGCTTGCTCAATATACAGATTGAATAACATCGGGGAGAGGCTAAAAACCTGTCTCACACCCTTCCCAACCACTGCTTCCCTTTCATGTCCCTCGAGTCTTATAATTTCCACCTAGTTTCTGAACAATTTGTAACTAGCCTTTCGCTCCCTGTATTTTACCCCTGTCACCTTTAGAATTTGAAAGAGAGTATTCCAGTCAACATTGTCAAAAGCTTTCTCTAAGTCTACAAATGTTAAAAACGTAGGTTTGCCTTTCCTTAATCTAGCTTCTAAGACAAGTCGTAGAGTCAATATTGCCTAACGTGTTCCAGTATTTCTACGGAATCCAAACTGATCTTCCCCGAGGTCGGCTTCTACCAGTTTTTCAATTCGTCTGTAAAGAATTCGCGTTAGTATTTTGCAGCCGTGACTTATTAAACTGATAGTTCGGTAATTTTCACAGCTGTGAAAACCTGCTTTCTTTGGGATTGGAATTATTATATTCTTTCTGAAGTCCGAGGATATTTCGCCTGTCTCATACATCTTCCTCACCAGATGGTAAAGTTTTGTCGAGACTGGCTATCCCAAGGCCGTCAGAGGTTCTAATGGAATGTTGTCTACTCCCAGGGCCTTGTTTCGACTGAGGTCTTTCAGTTCTCTGTCAAACTCTTCACGCAGTATCATATCTCCCATTTCATCTTCATCTACAACGTCTTCCATTCCCATAATATTGTTCTAAAGTACATCGCCCTTGTATAGACCCTCTATATACTCCTTCCACCTTTTTGCTTTCCGTTCTTTCCCGTAAGATGTAAAAACTGATAATACACGCTCACTGTAAGGCTTCCTTAGGAACATACCAGAATCATCGAGTTGCTGTATTTAAATTCTCTAGATACAAAACTCTTCAACCGGTATTCTTATATAGATGGCCCACTAAGACGTTTCAGCGCAAATATCTCTGGAACAACAACTGATAATGGAAAACTACTTTCTAGGGGATGAATGTAAGCACGAACGAGTAAACCCTTTCCTTATATTTCAGTGTGTGTGTCTGGATATTTTCTATTGTTTCCAGTAAGTAGCAATAGATACAGAGTTTGTCGGATTGTAGTAATGGTTCAAATGGCTCTGAGCACTATGGGACTTAATATCTGAGGTAATCAGTCCCCTAGAACTTAGAACTACTTAAACCTAACTAACCTAAGGACATCACACACATCCATGCCCAAGGCAGGATTCGAACCTGTGACCGTAGTAGTCGCGCGGTTCCGGACTTCGCGCCTAGAACCGCTAGACCACCGCGGACGGCGGATTGTAGTACGTCAATTACATTGCAATTACGAGCAAAGTTCTAATCACGCTAGCATCTCGGGGTGTGCAATAGCGGCGCGCTTCGTTTAATTGAAGCGCAACTTCGCTTTGCTATGTCTCGGAATGTAACTGAATTATTGAGGTGCAACCAACACTATCCTTTTTGTGATTCTTCACGTCATTGATTGCGTAAGGAATAATACGGGATGTAACAAAAAAACTCTAAGTTTGTGTTGGAAATAACATTACTGACGTTCTAGAATGTCTCACAATATTTACTCTCATTAGCTCCTGCCTTACATTCATACCCACAACAGTCGTTTTTTAGTATCCGCTGTTGTTCCAGAGAATCTTTTAAATGGGCCACTCTGTATAGGCGACTGCATGAAGTAGATAAGAGTAATCCACAAAATATATGAAAGCTAGTTGACGAACGTTTTGTATTTAGAGAATTGGAATACAATACCTGGATGTTTCTGATTCGTCCCTATGGAATCATAACAGTGAGTATGTCTACTATAATACACTTATGTGAGAAGATAATAACACAATGTAACATGGTCTTATGCAGCTCTTCACACTACTCTATCTTGTGCGAGCCTGTTCATCTCTGAATAGCTACTGCAACTCACATCTTTCTGAATCTGCCTAGTGTAGTCGTCTCGTGGTCTCTCTACGACTTTTACCATCCTCACTTCACTGCAATACGAAATTGGTAATCCCGTGATGTCACAGAATGTGTCATACGAACCGATCCTTCCCTTTGATCAGGTTGTGCCACAAATAACTTGTCTACACAATTCTTTTCAGTATTTCCCCATCCGTTATCTGATCGACCCATCTAACCTTAAAAATTCTTTTGTAGCACCACATTTTATAAGCTGCTATTCTCTTGTTATCTAAACTAAATCATGTTTCACTGCTATTCATACCCACAATACAGACAGATACCTTATGAAAAGACTTCCAAACACTGAAACCTAGATTCGACCATAATGACTTTCTCTTCTTCAGAAATGCTTTTTTTTCCCCATTGGCAGCCTACATTTTATGTCCTTTCTAATTTGACCACCTTCAGTTATTTTCCTGTCCAAACAGCGGAATTCATCTACTGCTTTCAGTGTCCCATTTCCTAATGTAATCCTCTTAGCATCACCTGATTTAATTCGACTACGTTCCGTTATCCTAGTTTCGTTTTTTGTTGTTGTTCATTTTATATCTTCCTTTCAAGACACTGTCCATTCCGTTCAATTGCTCTTCCAAGTCCTCTGCAGTCTCTGACAGAATTACAATGTCATCGGCAAACCTTAAGGGTTCCATTTTTTCCCCAGGAACTTTAATTCCTATTCCAGATTTTTCTTTGATGTCCCTTACTGCTTGCTCTTTGTACAAATTGAATAACATCGGGGATAGGCTAAAACCTCGTCTCACTCCCTTGTCAATCACTGCTTTCCTTTCATGTCCCTCGACTCTTATAATTGCCACCTGGTTTCTACAGAAATTGTATATATTCTTTTGCTCCATGTGTTTTACCCCTGCTGCATTCGGAATTCGAAAGAGGGTATTCCAGTGAACACTGTCAAAAGATTTCTACAAATACTATAAGGGGGGGTTTACTTTTCCTTAACCTGTATTTACGACAGATCGTTAGGTCAGTGTTGTCAAGCATGTTAAAACGTTTCTCTGGAATCCAAACTGATAACCCATGGGGTAATTTCCATACTTCTGTAAGGAATTCGTTTTATAATTTTGCAACTATGACTTACTAAACTGATAGTTTGGTAATTTTCACACTTGTCAGCAACTGCTTTCTTTTGAATTGGAATAACTACATTCTGAACTCTGTCTCCTACAACTTGCACATCACCTGGAAGAGTTTGGCCATGGATGGCTCTTCCAAGGCTATCAGACGTTCTGACGGAATATCGTCTACTCCTGAACCTTGTTCCGACTTAGATCTTTCAGGGTTCTATCACATTCTTCTCGCAGTATCATATCTCCAATGTGATCTTCACCTACGTCCACTTCCTCATCAATAATATTGCGTTCAAGTTCATCTCCCTTGTATAGACCCTCTGTATACTGCTTCAACCTTTCAGCTTTCCCTTCTTTGCTTAGGACTGGTTGTCCATCTGAGCCCTTGATATTAATCCAGCTGTTTCTATTTTCCCCAGAGGCCTCTCTAATTTTCCTGAAGGCGATATCTATTTTCCCATAGTCAAATATGCTTCCAAATACTTACATTTGTTCTATAGCCACTCCTGTTTAGCTGTTTTGCACTTCCTGTAAATCTCATTTTTTAAATGCCTTCATTTCCTTTCGTCTGCTTCATTTGCTGCATTTTTAAATGGTCTCCTTTCATCAGCTAAATCCAATATTTCTTGTGTTATCCTAGGACTTCGACTTTGCCTTGTATTATTACCTGTTTGATCCTCTGCTACCTTCACTATTTCACCATTAGTCTTCTACTATATTCCTTTCCCATGTCTTAGTCAACCGTTGCCGAATGCTCCCTCTGAAACCTGAGTTGTCTCTTCCTTTCAAACTGAGAATTTCGCTGACATATATTCATTAGTTACTCACTATTTTCAACTTTCTTCCCATGGCGAATCTACATATATCTTCATTTCTTGCGTTGCTCTACGAGAGAGGTTTCCTTTCTGATGCATTCCCATATATTATGACAAAGTAAATATGATCATTAGGAGCGGAATGCCAATTGTTTACAAAAAAGAGTGAACTGTTTTACACCTGACAGCTGTAACCATGAGTCACCAGGCATGCTCCCGTGACATGTATTTTTGTAGAAACTCTCAGAGAAATTGGTGACAGCAGCCTCAACTGTAAGTATTAATTTTTCCAATATTACCTATCTTTTACAGTAACGTAAAAAATATTATTGGGAATTTCTTAACAGCAAGCGAAACAGGGTTGTAAGAAGTATGCTACTTTAAAAACTTCAAGATGATTACCTTTCATTTTATTTCCTCGTATATGATGATCTGTAACCACAACACACACAGAACTTGTCATATCATAATACCAGCTTTTGCATGCAGTAACTTAATACATCGCACATTGTTGCAGAGGATCTTTTGTTTTCCCCTACTTCACTTTGGAAACAAAACCAATTAGATTTTACTTGTCTGAATTAATTTTACGTAGTCTTTAGCTGTGACAAAATTAATTCGAATGATTTTCTGATATATGTATGCCTCCATTCGTTGACGCTGTTTCAAAAATCAGTACACGTGTGTTTTATATCAGCTGTGCTTCTATTTTTCGTGTTGCTCCAATCTCTTCCTTTTAATTCCTGTTATTTTTTAAATCTGGTCTTTTGCAATTTATGAGCCTACATTAGGGTATTAGTTTTTCTGATGGGTACAGTTATCATAAATGGTTCTTCAAAACAAAAATTTCTTCCAACTTTCCCAATTGTTGTTTTTGATTAGAGTGATGTGCTATATCCATTTTATATATAAAAAATACAAGCACTCACTCTTAATGCAGATTTTTGCATCAGAGATTATCCTTTCCGACGAAACAGTTTTAGGGTCTCCTAAATTGATTTGACGTAACAGGTTATCGTTTCTGATCACACCATAGCTCAGTGTACATCTATATCTACATGTAAGTAAATACTCTGAAAACCACCTTGAAGTGGATGGCAGAGGTTACATCCCACCGTACCAGTTATTACCACTTCTTTCTCTTACATTCGCGTATGAAGCACGCGAGGAATAACACTTTAAACTTTTTAAGTAGGCTTTCACGGCTTGGTTTGCATCTATCTTCATGTGTCTTGCAGTACAGTTTCTTCAGTGTTTCTCTGATGCTTTCCCATGGACTAGTCAAAATCCATAAGTACTCTTTCTGTCCTTCTTTGTCAGTATTTAGTATCCCCTATTATTCCTATCTGGAATGGGTCCCACGCACTAGAGTAATGTTCTAGGATGGGCAGCATATTGTTTTGTTAGCAATCTCCTTCGTACAGAAATCGCGTTTTCCCAGTATTATGGCAATGAACCGATGTACCCTACTTCCCACATGCTCTACCTACGACTGAGTCTACGTGGTTGTTCCATTTGATATCCGTACAAATTGTTACAAGGAAGTACTTGTGTGAGTTCAACGATTACAATTGTGACTCATTGATTTTGTGGTCATAGGGTGTCGCGTTTTTCTTTCTTATTCCTATTTTTATGCGCCGTATTTGTGTAGCTTCCTTCTGGCAGTACTTCGTTATGGAGAGCCACATCATCTGTTAAAGGTCTGGGTAACTATTAACATCATCAACATACTTTACAAGGGTACAACTGAATTACATGTCGATGACACTCCATCCGGGATGAGTTTCAGCATCTTGCCTGAATTCCTAAGTCCAGTCAAAAATTTTGTTTAATTCTACATACGATATTACTTTTGATACGAATAGGTGTGCTACCAACGATCTTGCAGTATAATTCTTTATCACTTTTGAAGATCATATGTTGTTGAAATTTTAAACTCCACTTTTACAAGGGTATCTAATTTCTTTAACTGGCTTCGATAGATATTCCGAATACGACCGCCAAAACCCAGAGTCAATTTGCACGCTCTTCTCATACGAATACAGCCTCCAAGTTGATGGCGGCAATATCAATTAAGCCATATGGTCTTAACGAGGCGATCGTCGTCTGTTCCGTGTGTTCTGCGGCAATGCTGGCGGCTACTTGATTTAAAAGCGGCTGGGTCAGTTAGCACGCCATTTGGCTAATTCCCTTTCCACTTTGTTGTTATATATTAGCCGGCTGAAAGGCTAATTCGTTTCATTAATCGTTTTCTGTCTCTCTCCAACACTCTGTGGTTTTATCTGCTAACGAGGAAAAACATCAGTCTAAAGAGGGCTACTAGCTATCGGTAACACGTACGAACGTCACGCCATTGTGGAGCCTCGTTTGAGGCATGAACAAGTCTCTGGTGTGCTGGATGCATAATTTTCCCAGCCAATTGATACGTAATAGTATACTCCAAGGAACCGTTCATACGTGATATGTGGTATTATTTAGCACTAATTTCGTGCGTAGAAGCGTTTTGTTTCACGATTCATCGACTGTATGATATCCATATTCTACGCCGCTGTACCGAGTGCTCACAGGAGGATTAATTGGATGGTCACACAGTCCGTGTCGTTCTCGTAATGAGTGCGTTATTAATTTACGGTTCCTGTATGCTCCGGGAGATTAATATTTTAGTTTAAAACGGAGACTCCAATTGGTATTTTAAGACAGAGTGTTGCCATTGTAACCAATAACATTAAGACGTCAATATTTTAACTTATTACTGATAGATTTCTCCCCGCATCCAACCGTCACTTTTCGTTCAAGAAATCATTCTCACAAATCTTGGTACATTTTTATTTTGTAAACTTTTTTTTGATTAAATACAGTAGTTAGGGAGTACAGCGGTACTGTCTCATAGTTAAAGGGTCCCTTACAGTGTACTCGCAAGTCCGTACTGTGATCTCCCTACGTTTCGTACAATAATTTGATGTTAACTTGCACACTGTTGTTTACGTGAGGATATCACTTTATGTTGCCATCGCCTTTATTAAAAAATCATTACCTGTTTTATGACCCATAACATTAAGAAACTTACTGGCTGATTTTTAGAAACAAAGGAAACAGACAAACGAGATAGCATGAGGAAATGCTGCAATCATAAAATTGGAATGCAATGACAAAACAGCTACATCCATTCGACATATTGTAGCAGTTTTTAAAGACATATCTACTGGTAATAAAGAAATCATAAGATGACGGTTATCGTCCATTTCCTTTCACCGCGCGACTGCTGCGGTCGCAGGTTCGAATCCTGCCTCGGGCATGGATGTGTGTGATGTCCTTAGGTTAGTTAGGTTTAAGCCGTTCTAAGTTCTAGGGAACTGATGACCTCAGATGTTAAGTCCCATAGTGCTCAGAGCCATTTCCTTTCAGTTAATTTACATTCATATATTTTGTTATGAGTAACATTATTCGTATGACGTAATTTCATTCGATATGATGTCACCCTATTATGATAAGCTCTACGTGGCAACTAGTATGAGAACTGTGAACTGAAGGTAGGCAAATGCCTCATCTGATCACGAATGAAAGATTTTCTTGTCGGTCTCGACAGTTCACTTTTATAGAACTGAAACAGGATCGATCAGTTTAAAACTCTTAGTTGTACAATCTGACCAGAATTCATAACAGAAGACTGGACAAAGTTCTTGACCCCGATCTCGGGGAAAATCAATTTCTGGAAAAAATGTAAGAACAAGCATATCAGTACTGGCCTCACGACTCAAAAGGTAGACTGAAGAAAGGCAAAACTACTATTATGTTAATTGTAGATTTAAAGTAAGTTTTCGATGCAATTGACTGGAATGCGCTCCTCGAAATTCTAAGGTATCTTGGGTTATGGGATGTAGTCGAAGTAAATAAGATGAAATTGAGGTGTTTAGATTAAGAAGAGAAACACTAAAAGTAGTAGGTGACATTCGTTACTTGGTCAACAAAATAATTGTGAGCGAAGTGGAGGGGATATCGAACACAGACTGGCAGTAGCTACGGCATATTACTTAAATAGAGATATTTGAAAACACTTGATCCAAGCGGAAGTGTTTGGAAGGCTATTTTGAATGTGCTTGTCTAAACCGTAGCCTTATATTGCAGTGAAATGTGGACCATAAAAATTCATACAGGAGGCCTCTGTGAGGGGGAAGATGCTCTGATGAAGTGATAAAAGACGAAACAGGAGTCGATGGAGAAGAGGTAGAGGATCCAGTATTGGAATCAGATTTTAAAAGAGCTCTGGAAGGCTAAATATAAAATAAAGCAGAACCTATTAATAACATTCCACCATAATTTCTAAAGTCGTTGGATGAAGTGGGAACAATATGACTATTCACGTTGGCGTGTAGAAAATACGAATCTGCCTATGTACCATCTGACTTTCGGAAAAACATCAACCACACAATTCAAAAGACTGCAAGAGCTGAAAAGTGCGAGAATTATCGGACAATCAGCTTAACAGTTCACGTATCCAAGTTAATGACAAAAATAATATACAAAGGAATGGATAAGAAAATTGAGGATGTGTTGGGTGACGATCAGTTTGGCTTTAGGAACAGTAAACGCACCAGGGGCGGTTCTGACGTTGCGAGTAATAATGAAAGCATGGCTAAAGCAAAGGCTACATACGTTAATACGATTTGCCGACTTGGAAATAGGGATTGAAAATATCAAATGGCAGAAGATCGAAATTCTGAGAAAAGTAGGGGTACGCTATAGGGAAAGATGGGTAATATACGACATGTACATTAGTCAAGAGGGTACAATAACAGTGAAAGATCAAGAAAGAAGCACTCGGATAAAAAATGGTGTAAGACAGGGATGTTCAATCTGCAGATCGAGAAAGCAAAGACGGAAATGAAAGAAAGGTTTAAGAGTGGAATAAAAATTCAAGGTGAAAGGATGTCAGTTATACGTTTCGGTAAGGACAAGTTCTCTACCATATGAGCAACCCAAGCACGACTCACGCTCCGTCCTCACAGCTTTATTTCTACCAGTACTTCGTCTCCTACCTTCCAAAGCTCAGATGGTAGAGCATTTGCCCGCGAAAGGCAAAGGTACTGAATTAGAGTTTCGGCCCGGCATACAGTTTTAATCTGCCAGGAAGTTTCATTTCAGCGCACACTCCGCTGCAGAGTGAAAATCTCATTCTGGAAACATCCCCCAGGCTGTGGCTAAGCCATGTCTCCGCAATATCCTTTCTTTCAGGAGTTCTAGTTCTGCAAGCTTTGCAGGAGAGTTTCTGTAAAGCTTGGAAGGTAGGAGACGAGGTACTGGCAGAAGTGAAGCTGTGAGGACGGGGCGTGAGTCGTGCTTGGGTAGCTCAGGTGGTAGAGCACTTGCACGCGATAGGAAAACGTACAGAATTCGAGTCTCGGTCCAGGACACAGTTTTAATCTGCCAGGAAGTTTCAGGAAATTCAGCTAGGAGACAGGATCACCTCGAATATTAATCTAACTAGAAGTGACAGTGCTTATCTATCAAAAATGAAAGAACCCTGATACGTAAGTTTGGACGCGACTGAAACCAGGAATCTTTAACATTTCCCAGGATTAACTGAGTATTACGCCCACAGCAAGGCTCATAAAACTGTAAAGCGATGAATACGCTCACGTCGGCCAAAATCATAAAGTTTCTACTTAATAAAATATTTCATCAAACACACTTGACAAGTAATGGATGAGTACTTATGCTAACATAATGGTGGACGCTGCACAATACCCATATTTGACGAATACAGACAATAATCCACCCCCCAAAACAAGGTTACATTAAAATGCTTATAAATGCTTACAATAACTTACATGTATTGATATGCATGGAAATATATGAGGATCAACGAAATAGGACACTGGTCACTGCTAATAACCGCAAATATGAGGATACTCTAGGAAGATACCGAGCTTGCAAACAAATGACGTCTGTGTAACCAACTGATTTGCTGAAAAAAAGTGATTTTATTGTTTAATTTTGAAAGTCAGTAAGAAGAAGGCAGTTCATTCTGGTAATTTTCAGCTTAAAATCAGTGACAATGCGAAACTACCACTGCTTTTGGAAATAGTGCTTACAATCTTGTTTAGAGAAACAGTTCGTGAGATTTGAGCATTTTCAAAGTTAGTCTCCACGTAATTGGTGCTATCAGTGAGTCGTCGACGTCCGCGTTGTTGGTCCACAATCCTTCAACGTGCTGTCCTGTAATATTATCATTGTCTTATTGTTCCTCTTGATCGTAGCCGCCCATTGTGACTGCAGCATCAACACGCCATCCTCGTAGAATTATATCATTTAGTGGATCCCACATGCAGCGACAAAAGTTAGACATGCTCCTTTCAATTAACACGAGATGTATCCCAACGTCAGAATGTTCATATTTACCATTTTCCGTTCGATAGCGGCTAGGCATATTTCACAGTACAAGGAGCCAATAAAACGAAAGGACATTAATGTACTTGTTATTCGAAATGACGGTCCACCGTACACTTCAAATAATCCGTACTAAGCGCAACATCCACCGTACGTCCACATCCATTTCGTGGTGATTGGCACCTATCAGTCCACATCAAGGCAATGTATTACCATACTTCTGTGTAAGTTTACAGTTCGAGACACGTACTTACAGCATTCACACGGCTTAGGGGGCTTGGTATAATAGTTTTTAAGATCAAAACGTCGAATAGCAATTGCAACTAAGGAACAACGCGACACATGTGGTTATTAGCTCCTTATATACGGTGTACACAGATATCACAAAATTTTATTACTGATGAAACAGTTATTTTGCATCAGTCACGGACAGAGTACACAGTATCACGCAAATTACCTTCTTGTTCTCGTTGTCGACTCCTTTTTGATGTCCTTCTCTGTCGACTCATCGATATATTGATGTAGCTCAACACAATTCGATTGAAATTCCGCTTCAAAAAATTCTGAGTACATCGATATACTATTTCGTAAAAAGCTACTATTTCGCATTATTCTGTTCGTGGAAAATAATTTTGCGTAACATGTTAATAAACTTACGAGCACACTGCATCGGAAAGAGAGTAGCAATAACATTCATGCCAACATGATGTAATGAGAACTTTACAGCATAAAAAATAAGATTACAAAACTTACCCTGAAAGAACTCTTTTAATATATTGCAAAAACAGAACGAGAAGCAAAGAAAAAGAAATCGCTGGTAAAAGACAAAAAAATCTACATCTCTCTGAAGTGTTAGCTTTTACTGTCCAATTGGATTTGAAAATCTTTCTGCAGCACTGCATTTCAGATAACTCCAGTGTCTTATTTTAGTTTTATGCCAAAGCTCATTTACGGCTATACTGTAAATTTAAAATAGCCAAACGTTTCGTTTTTTTAAAATTTCTATGCAAATATGAAATACCAGTACCGATCGAGGTGACGCAGTGGTTAGCACACTGGACTCGTATTCGGGAGGACGACGGTTCAAACACGAATCCGGCCATCCTGAATTTGATTTTCGTTGTACCCCTAAATGGCTTCAGGCAAATGTTGGGATGGTTCCTTTGAAAGCGCACGGGCGGTTGCCCTCAACATCCCTCCCAAATCCGAGCTTCTGCTCTGCCTCTAGTGACATCGTTGTCGACGGGACGTTAGAGACTAATCTCCTGCTCCTCCTGCATTAAATACCAATAGATCTGATTTGTCAAAGAGTGTTTTTTTCGCCTCGTTAAATTGCTTCTGTATCCAAAGACATATTGCCTAAGCCACTGTGGGATTTCTGGTATCATCCTTAATGCGAAAACAGTTTGTAAGCACTTTTCCCCGACAGAAAAATTTTTCACATGTTCTTCGTATGACGTAGTTTTAATGCTTAATAGATCGTTATAATCCTGTCTGCTGCTTTTCGCCTTCTTTTTGTTCCTTACTATCAGTGACTAGCGATATGTTTTGCATGTTATATAGAAGTCATATCTGTCGAAGTCAGATCTTCACTCATATTGTAATATTTAATTCTATTAGTTTCTTCCCAGTTATTGTAAGGGACCATCAAAAATTTTCCTTTTCCGGGCTTTACTGCAATATACATGAATACATAAACACCTGCATATAGGCGAGGGATTAGTGAGGTATTCATATCCTTCCGACTTCCCCGCAGTATATGCGGAAACGTAAAGTATGGCGAAATCATTGGACATGCGTCCAAAGAGGCCATCCTGCCGTTGTACTCTTTTTGGCTGACGAGGGACAAACATCGGTAGGCTTCCTTCAGAGAACGAAGACTGCGTATGACGCAGCATACCTGGCGAAAGCCACCGCTGTGGACTGGCGCGGCAACATCCATGCTGGTCGCGATTCGACACATGACGCCAGTCGATTAGGAACGTCAGCCAACTCACGTGGGAGGTACTCGAGCACGCTCTCTGTAGTCTTGAACTCTCTCCCCATGCGATTATCACGGCTTCGGTCCCATGGCGAGACCTTGATGGGTCAAGGATAACTGTCGGGCGAGAATGTGTATCAGTGAGTTACGGATTTCTTCACACAGAAGAACATGATGTTTCACCAAACGGGTATCATCAGCCTGGTGTGTCGGTGTGATGAATGCCTCAATGCCTACGGCAATTTTGCCTCGTTGGCACATCGATTCTAGACCGAGCGACATTCGAACGGAAATACACTCCTGGAAATTGAAATAAGAACACCGTGAATTCATTGTCCCAGGAAGGGGAAACTTTATTGACACATTCCTGGGGTCAGATACATCACATGATCACACTGACAGAACCACAGGCACATAGACACAGCCAACAGAGCATGCACAATGTCGGCACTAGTACAGTGTATATCCACCTTTCGCAGCAATGCAGGCTGCTATTCTCCCATGGAGACGATCGTAGAGATGCTGGATGTAGTCCTGTGGAACGGCTTGCCATGCCATTTCCACCTGGCGCCTCAGTTGGACCAGCGTTCGTGCTGGACATGCAGACCGCGTGAGACGACGCTTCATCCAGTCCCAAACATGCTCAATGGGGGACAGATCCGGAGATCTTGCTGGCCAGGGTAGTTGACTTACACCTTCTAGAGCACGTTGGGTGGCACAGGATACATGCGGACGTGCATTGTCCTGTTGGAACAGCAAGTTCCCTTGCCGGTCTAGGAATGGTAGAACGATGGGTTCGATGACGGTTTGGATGTACCGTGCACTATTCAGTGTCCCCTCGACGATCACCAGTGGTGTACGGCCAGTGTAGGAGATCGCTCCCCACACCATGATGCCGGGTGTTGGCCCTGTGTGCCTCGGTCGTATGCAGTCCTGATTGTGGCGCTCACCTGCACGGCGCCAAACACGCATACGACCATCATTGGCACCAAGGCAGAAGCGACTCTCATCGCTGAAGACGACACGTCTCCATTCGTCCCTCCATTCACGGCTGTCGCGACACCACTGGAGGCGGGCTGCACGATGTTGGGGCGTGAGCGGAAGACGGCCTAACGGTGTGCGGGACCGTAGCCCAGCTTCATGGAGACGGTTGCGAATGGTCCTCGCCGATACCCCAGGAGCAACAGTGTCCCTAATTTGCTGGGAAGTGGCGGTGCGGTCCCCTACGGCACTGCGTAGGATCCTACGGTCTTGGCGTGCATCCGTGCGTCGCTGCGGTCCGGTCCCAGGTCGACGGGCACGTGCACCTTCCGCCGACCACTGGCGACAACATCGATGTACTGTGGAGACCTCACGCCCCACGTGTTGAGCAATTCGGCGGTACGTCCACCCGGCCTCCCGCATGCCCACTATACGCCCTCGCTCAAAGTCCGTCAACTGCACATACGGTTCACGTCCACGCTGTCGCGGCATGCTACCAGTGTTAAAGACTGCGATGGAGCTCCGTATGCCACGGCAAACTGGCTGACACTGACGGCGGCGATGCACAAATGCTGCGCAGCTAGCGCCATTCGACGGCCAACACCGCGGTTCCTGGTGTGTCCGCTGTGCCGTGCGTGTGATCATTGCTTGTACAGCCCTCTCGCAGTGTCCGGAGCAAGTATGGTGGGTCTGACACACCGGTGTCAATGTGTTCTTTTTTCCATTTCCAGGAGTGTATTTGATCACCTTTCGTAGTAAAGTTGTGAACTTTTCTCTGAGGATCATCTGTGTTCGAAACCTCTACTGGGATTTCGAATATATCTTAAAATTAAAACTAAAATAACATTTCGCTCTTTGTGTACAAGGGAAATAAAAAGGAATTTATTGTTGTTAGGGATCAAATAAGTCCTTAGAAATAGTATGCAGCAGGAACGATACCTGTTTACTTTGCATGAAACCAAATCAGCATAGATAGCTATTGTAATCCTTCACGTAACATTCACGTCTATCTTTTAATACACTCATTGCCTAGGAAGAACACGTATCTGCGCCTAAACTTACGCTGCTAAACGGTGGATAATCGGTAGTATGGTAGATCCTCATGTCATGGAACACTGCAACATGGTTTGGAAAAATATGCAAAATTTGACGCAATTACGTCGATCAGTATGGACAGACAAAATTTTCTTCAGCTATGTAACACGTGAATGCCGTATTTTAACGTTTCCATCGAGGGAATTGCGTCTTTTACGTCTTCAGCCTTCGTTTCTCATGCATCCTGATATATGTCAATGTTTACCTACCTGAAGCAGTTGCTCGGTACGTTCGCTTAAATATGCCTTCAATTGACGTTTGAAGCGTTCCCTATGATTTTGTTTGCAATTGGCATAACGACAGTGAAGTCCAAGGCTCATGAATCAGGGAGAAGAAAAGAGATATTGCCTACAGAAATACTGCTGGTCTTTCCATTCATGAAAACAGATGCTGTCAGACAACGACTTATATCCATACGAACAGTAGGCAGAAAGAAGACTGAATTTTAAAATTTTAATGCACTCATTTGATATAGGGGAGAACGCTCTTATTGCCTAATTTTTTTGGGGGGGGTGGGGGGAGGATGTACATAGGAACGTATGATTTTTTTGGTCGGTGCTTCCGTCTAGTGACTGATTTTAGAATCATATAAAGGAACGAGCGCTAGAGGTTGCTATAAGCTGTGTCCGCCATTTTGAACGGTGTTACTAGAAATGAGATTGTGCTTCGCACGGAATTTGTAAACATTTCGCGTTCTACGCATCTAAGTGCTGTTTGTATATAAATACTATTTGGAGAATACTGTTAATTCGTCAGGTACAGAATTTTATGGCCTACGGAATATCAGACCAGCTGTGTGGCTGGATTGAAGAGTTTTTAGCAAACAGAACACAGCATGTTGTTATCAAAGGAGAGACGTCTACAGACGTTAAAGTAACCTCTGGCGTGCCACAGGGGAGTGTTATGGGACCATTGCTTTTCACAATATATATAAATGACCTAGTAGATAGTGTCGGAAGTTCCATGCGGCTATTCGCGGATGACGCTGTAGTATACAGAGAAGTTGCAGCATTAGAAAATTGTAGCGAAATGCACGAAGATGTGCAGCGGATAGGCACTTGGTGCAGGGAGTGGCAACTGTCCCTTAACATAGACAAATGTAATGTATTGCGAATACATAGAAAGAAGGATCCTTTATTGTATGATTATATGATAGCGGAACAAACACTGGTAGCAGTTACTTCTGTAAAATATCTGGGAGAATGCGTGCGGAACGATTTGAAGTGGAATGATCATATAAAATTAATTGTTGGTAAGGCGGGTACCAGGTTGAGATTCGTTGGGAGAGTGCTTAGAAAATGTAGTCCATCAACAAAGGAGGTGGCTTACAAAACTCTCGTTCGACCTATACTTGAGAATTGCTCATCAGTGTGGGATCCGTACCAGATCGGTTTGACGGAGGAGACAGAGAAGATCCAAAGAAGAGCGGCGCATTTCGTCACAGGGTTATTTGGTAACCGTGATAGCTTTACGGAGATGTTTAATAAACTCAAGTGGCAGACTCTGCAAGAGAGGCGCTCTGCATCGCGGTGTAGATTGCTCGCCAGGTTTCGAGAGGGTGCGTTTCTGGATGAGGTATCGAATATATTGCTTCTCCCTACTTATACCTCCCGAGGAGATCACGAATGTAAAATTAGAGAGATTAGAGCGCTCACGGAGGCTTTCAGACAGTCGTTCTTCCCGCGAACCATACGCGACTGGAACAGGAAAGGGAGGTAATGACAGTGGCACGTAAAATGCCCTCCGCCACACATCTTAAGGTGGCTTGCGGAGTATAAATGTAGATGTAGATGTAGATGTACCACAGCACAGATAAGAGGTCTTGTGAGCGCAGACATATCAACACGAACTGTTGGGAACCAGTTATTAGTCGTGGTAGTACGGGCAAGCACACCTCTAGACCGTCTTTCAACCAAGGCACAGGATCGACGAGCACGAATCGACTGTTGCCGTCAGAGAAGCTCTTGGAAGATGGAATGGCGCGCCGTGGTCTTGACGGATGAAAGCAGATTCTGCCTGCACGTAAGTGATAGTCGTCTGCACGTGCGATGTAAACCAAGTGAGTTGTGTCTCGTAGAGGGCATTCGTCCAAGACACCCCGGCCGCACCCCAGGCCTTGCATATATATATATATATATATATATATATATATATATATATATATATATATATAATACTCGTTCTCCTTTGGTGTTTCTGGAGCGGACGCTAACCAGCGCTCTGTACTTGCAAAATGTTGTTAGACCCGACCTTTCACAGTTCTTGCAACAGTAACATGGTGTTTTGTTCCAGAAGCATAATGCTCGCCCACACACTGCCCGTGAAACTCAATGTTCTATGCAAGACGTGCAGCAGATCTACACCTACATCTACATCTACATTTATACTCCGCAAGCCACCCAACGGTGTGTGACAGAGGACACTTTACGTGCCACTGTCGTTACCTCCCTTTCCTGTTCCATTCGCGTATGGTTCGCGCGAGGAGCGACTGTCTGAAAGCCTCCGTGCGCGCTCGATTCTCTCTAATTTTACATTCGTGATCTCCTCGGGAGGTATAAGTAGGGGGAAGCAATATATTCGATACCTCTTCCAGAAACGAACCCTCTCAAAACCTAGACAGCAAGCTACACCGCAATGCAGAGCGCCTCTCTTCAGAGTTTGCCACTTGAGATTGCTAAACGTCTACGTAACGCTATCATGATTACCAAATAACTCTCTGACGAAACGCGCCGCTCTTCTTGGGATCTTCTCTATCTGCTCTGTCAACCCGAATTGGTACGGATCCCACACTGATGAGCAATACTCAAGTTCTACGTCGAACATGTGTTTTGTAAGCCACCTTCTTTGTTGATAGACTACATTTTCTAAGGACTCTCCCAATGAATCTCAACCTGGCACCCGCCTTACCAACAATTAATTTTATATGATCATTCCACTTCAATTCAGTCCGTACGCATTCTCCCAGATATTTTACAGAAGTAACTGCTACCCGTGTTTGTTCCGATATCATATAATTATACAATAAAGGATCCTTCTTTATGTGTATTCGCAGTACATTACATTTGTCTATGCTAAGGGTCAGTTGCCACTACCTGCACCAAGTGCCTATTCGCTGCAGATCTTCCTGCATTTCGCTGCAATTTTCTAATGCTGCAACTTCTCTGTATACTACAGCATCATCCGCGAAAAGCCGCATGGAACTTCCGACACTATCTACTAGGTCATTTATATATATTGTGAATAGCAATGGTTCCATAACACTTCCCTGTGGCACACCAGAGGTTACTTTAACGACTGTAGACGTCTCTCCATTGATAACAACATTCTGTATTCTGTTTGCTAAAAACTCTTCAATCCAGCCACACAGCTGGTCTGATATTCCGTAGGCTCTTACTTTGTTTATCAGGCGACAGTGCGGAACTGTATCGAACGCCTTCCGGAAGTCAAGGAAAATAGCATCTACCTGGGAGCCTGTATCTAATATTTTCTGGGTCTCATGAACAAATAAAGCGAGTTGGGTCTCACACGATCGCTGTTTCCGGAATCCATGTTGATTTCTACATAGTAGATTCTGGATTTCCAAAAACTACATGATACTCGAGCAAAAAACATGTTCTAAAATTCTACAACAGATCGACGTCAGAGATATAGGTCTATAGTTTTGCGCAACTGCTCGACGACCCTTCTTGAAGACTGGGACTACCTGTGCTCTTTTCCAATCATTTGGAACCCTCCGTTCCTCTAGAGACTTGCGGTACACGGCTGTTAGAAGGGGGGCTAGTTCTTTCACGTTCTCTGTGTAGAATCGAATTGGTATCCCGTCAGGTCCAGTGGACTTTCCTCTATTGAGTGATTCCAGTTGCTTTTCTATTCCTTGGAGCTGAGCACCGCGATCTCCGGACTTGTCTCTAATCGTGCAGGTGTGAGTTGTAATGGTACAAGAAGTCACACTTGCGACTCGTCAGCGAACAACTCTTACCGAACTACGTGAACGGGTCGAGAAGGAGTGGCATAACGTGTCCCAGGACAGTATTCGCTGTCGATCGACTAAATCCCGGAGTCAGCGCCTGTCGCCTGTAAAGTTACACCACTTACTAATGTGCATGTTTCTTCATGGGTACGTCAGAACCTGGTACGTCAGAACCGTTATTGAACATATATTACGAACTCGTTAGAAGCGGAAAACTGTAAAGTATGCCAAGGTGCACAGATCTCACATACTGTATGTTGAACGAAACAGATGAACGATACCTATGGAAAGAAGCAGGTGAACGATATGAAACGTTTAACACTACTGGAATTTTACTTTTGAGTTTATTAATGATACTGACGATCTGAATCAGAGGACATATTGCATTGTGATAAAAATTATACATAACGTCATTGTAAAGTATTCGTTTCTAGAATACTGGCATATTTGTGACCATCTAGTAATTCGCAAACTTTGTAGAGAGGTAGTATACCTCAAAAGAATTGATGTGCCAAAAAATGGTCCAAATGTCTCTGAGCACTATGAGACTAAACTGCTGAGGTCGTCAGTCCCCTAGAACTTAGAACTACTTAAATCTAACTAACCTAAGGACATCACACACATCCATGTCCGAGGCAGGATTCGAACCTGCGACCGTAGCAGTCGCGGGGTTCCAAACTGTAGCTCCTAGAACCTCTCGGCCACCCCGGCCAGATTTAATGTGCCATTACAAGATAATTTCTCTTAAGAATCATTCCACAGGACGTTAACGCCACTGCAAATTTTATGACTGAGCGTTGCTTTCACTTGCACCACTGTTTAGTAGATAGAAAGTCTCGAATGTAAAACAACTTTCCTTTCCGTTCTGAGAACAATGCCTCATTATGTGTTACACAATTGAATTCCAAATATCTGACAGGCTGCGTTGCAAGGTGAATAAAGTGGGCGGGAAGTTCTGTTTTTCACGTTTACGTAAAAGAAGCATTACTCCATCCCGTGGTAGTGTACACAGACGTCTAGTGAAGGTACGCCGCCAGGGACCTAATTAACGGTCTGTGAAAAACATATTTTTTGTTTCCTCGTCCACTCAGAATTTCGAAGGGCTCTTGAGATTCAAGCCACATTAACCAGTCATCCCGCATCACAGATTATGAACTGATGCCTCTCGCCAATTACTGTCGAAATCCCAGAGGTAATTTAACGAAATTAGAGAACGATCGGGATTTAAATATTAATGAAAAAATGAGTTCACGTGTGAATGAAACAAGGACACGATCTAATTTCGTATGCCACCACCACACTGCTTAACGACACGAAACAACTGCTGAGGTGATTTCGGAATTCTCTGCTATGGAGCTGAAAGATTCTGAAGGAATACATATTTTTAATTTTATTATGTCGGAAATTGGTTGTTTTTGAATCAGTTATTTGTTGTATTTTTTAAGAACTATCTGAAAGAAAAATTGATGAATTATTACCAATAAAAATACAAACGCAATGGTATTTGAAGCCGGGGCGTGTTTAAAGGTTCCATAGTAGTACTAACAATTGTAGGTGCAATAGTCAACAATATGTGTTAAAAGTTAATAATTAAAACGAAAGCACTTCCTAATGTTCTGGAAAATTATATTTATTTGGTCACCAACCGGCTCTCGGATTATCAAGCTATCTTCAGATATCACCTGAATGTCGTAAACACAAGTGCACATGATGTGCGACGTACATAGATATTATTTGTATAGAAGATACCAAAAAGAAACAAAATGTTCACATAGTAAAATATTACATTTTAATCACACACAAATAAGTATATAAACTAAAAGAACAGGGGGAAGCAATGTTTTAAGGGGAAATACCTTTAACAACTGATGAAAAATAAGATGAATTTACGGTGTGAATCTAGTATTGTTAACGAAAATTTAATTTAACAAACGGGGAAAAAGAAAATTGAAACTGACCATTTAATACTAAACTAGCATTCTGTTTCATGTGTTTCTAGATTCCTAGTAAGGTCATCTTTCTGTTTTTCTCAGCAGAACGTAAAACTTCACATTGTATGTCACATGAATGGTTTTCTGTTAAAGGATGATCAGTAAACTTTCAGTCGTTCTTCCTTAATCTCCAGCTTCTTTCGTGTTCAGATAGCCTGATTGTCACAGCTCACTGACCGATACTGCTCAATGTATACCTTTTCATACTGCTTCCATATGATTTTGTGCACACCAAATTGTGCCAAGGGTTGTAATTTGGATTTAGTATTGAATATTTTTTATATACAATTGGTGTTACAAAATTCAGGTTTGTGGTTAAGAGACTTTTACTTATTTGCAAGGTTGTCTGAAATGTTGGCGTTACATGGGATTTTGCATCATGCTTTGAAACCATTGCTGTTGTCCAGCGTACAGAAACGGCGATGCACTATCGAATGGGAAGCATAACTCTATTTTTAATAGAGCCTGCAGCGTAGTGTAAGTCAGCAAATGACATATTTATAAGGAATGTCCAAACTCGCTGCATTGTGATATTAAGTTTTATTTCTTTACCTTTCTCTACAGATCTATAGTAGCTGTGACTAAAGTGCCATTATCGAATGGCCTTCGGATCTGTGTAGATGATACTATTTTCATTACACATACATATGTTATAGCAAAAAATTGAGCATTGGCTGTGTTTGTGTCTAAGTATGGTTGCTTCATGTTTGTAGTGGTCTGTGTTTATAGCTATAGTAGGTGATTTTTATTTGTAGATTTTTATTGTGTAGGTGTTTTTTATGCTTTTGTTAACGTACGTCTTCTATGGTTTTCGAAATTATAACAATCTCGTACATGCTACATTGACCTTCTGACTTAGGTTTTCAGAGAATGTGTATGAGCAGCGATGCAAAAACGTGTCATTTTCGGCTGTGACCTGTATTTTAAATTTATCCGCCTTCTTTTTCGAGTACTTCCATAATTTCTTAAAAGTAATATTGATATTTTAGAGCCATCTGTTCGTTCAGTACAGGTAATTTCCAAGAATGCTTGCAAGCGATATATGTCGAATGCGCAACAGTCGCGGCGCTAGATATCGATTTTGTTTACAATGATGAGACATAACCTGCGGTGAAGGATCTCGCTTCGAGTGACAAAAGTAACACATAGTAGGTCATAAAGAATATTTATTTTCGGTAGACTCGTAGAAATGACTGAAGCAGCTACAGTTGCCAGTAGTGTTAGTGATTTGGCGTGGCGTGATTTGATTCCTAGGTTGAGAACCATTGAGAGTTGTTTGGACTTCTGTTGGGAGTACCATCTGCTGCTGAGTCACAGCGCTAGAAGTTTCGTGGTTTGTTATGGCGGAAGTGCGTCAAACTTTATTCAAAAAGTAGCAATTGTGCCTCCTCTTTACAGCTGTATTGTAGCAAATCTCGGAAAAATACATGTACAAGGAGAAACAGATGGTTTTTGATTCTAAACTAACAATATACCAGAGCATTATCTTGGGTTCCTGCTGAATTAAAGTACGTCCTGGAAAACACAACGTAGGAAAATGGACTGTCGATTCATATTGTCTGTGCATATTACGATTTCAGTCGAGAAGCGTGATATGTAATTGTGACTAACGGCAGTGGTCGTATAGGTGGAGTGTGAACAATAAGGTGGAAATTTATGAGTCACGCATAAAAACTCAAAAATACGGGAAAGAACAACTTCTCAAGAATGAAACTGAACAGGTTTGGATATTTGGAGGCATAGAAAGAGGCTCAAGGAAATCTTTAATTGTGAAAGTGTATTACAGGACTAAACAAACTTTTGTGCCTCTTATTAAGAACTTCATCTTGCCTGGCACCAAAATCATTACAGACGGATGGAAATTGTACAGCACTTTGAAGGAAGGATTTCACCACGAGTTTGTAAACCGTTCCGTCGAATTCATTTCTTCTGTTGATCTGTCTGTGCACATACTGAACATCGAGCGATTACGGAAACCCCTGAAATCATCCATCAAAGGATAACGACGACCGGGAAACCTAGATGAGCTGTATATTTTTCAACACATCTAGTTCCACAATTTGCACTTATGTGGTGTAAGACTTCCGTGCGAGGCTTTGCCAGTTTTCTGTAGAGATATTGATAGAGTGTACCCTGACTACGGAAAAAAAGGAATTCTACTGGCAGCATACACATCACGCGTATTTGTCCAGGGCGAAGATAATGATGACGAATAATGTAAGTGAAACTATATTTAACATCGTTACTGGACACTTTTCATGTATTGTTTTCGACGTTGTCAACGCTATAACGGAAATCCACGTCGTTCGTCTTTCGTCGTAGTATTTCTGGTCGCTCTACAGTCTACACAAACTCGATATCTTGCTCCACAACGGTTGGGCTTTCGGCATATACCGCTTGCAAGCGTTCTTGGAAATTACGTCAGTGTCTTTTGCATGGTTTCTTATGTGTATATACGAGGGCCGTTCAGAAGGTAACCTCCGGTTGATTTAAAAAAATACACCAAGTTAAATAAAAATATTTTAATATATACATCTTACAACTACATCTTTGCACTATTTTTCTACATAGTCTCCATAGCGATTGAGGCACTTATCGTATCTCTTCACAAGCTTTGAAATTCCTTCTGCATAAAAATCACCCGCTTGTGCCTGGAGCCAGCCTGTGACCGCATCTTTGAGCTCTTCGTCGTCATCAAACCGCTGTGACCCGAGCCATTTCTTCAAATGCATGAGGAGGTGATAATCACTTGGCGCCAGGTCTGGGCTGTAAGGTGGATGGTTGATAACGTCCCACTTGAAGGACTCAAGAAGGGCCGTTGTTCTGCGAGCAGAGTGAGGACGGGCGTTATCGTGCAAAAAAACGATACCGGAAGTCAGCATACCACGGCGTTTGTTCTGTATAGCCCGTCGTAACTTTTTTATTGCTTCACAGTACACGTCTTGATTAATGGTCGTACCACGTTTCATGAATTCAACCAACAACACCCCTTTGGCATCCCAAAACACCGTTGCCATCAGTTTTCTGGCAGAAAAATCTTGCGAGGCTTTTCTTGGTTTGCTAGGCGAATTTGAATGTGCCCACATCTTTGATTGTTCTTTTGTCTCAGGGTTCACATACTTAATCCAGGTTTCGTCACCGGTCACGATTCTGTTTAACAATGATTCTCCCTCGTCCCCATAACGCGACAGAAAGTCTAATGCAGAGGCCATTTTTGAGTTTTGTGGTGGTCGGTAAGAATTTTGGGCACCCATCGTGCACAGAACTTACGGTAACCCAATCTTGCTGTCACTATCTCGTACAAGAGAGTCTTAGAAATCTGTGGAAAATCAGTAGACAACTACGACATTGAGAAACGTCGATTTTCACAAACTTTTGCATCAACTGTCTGAACGAGTTCGTCAGTCACCAATGATGGTCTACCACTCCTCTCTTCATCATGAACGTTTTCTCGTCCACTTTTAAATAAACGTACCCATTCACGGACAACTCCTTCACTCATAACTCTTGGTCCGTACACGGCACAAAGCTCACAATGAATAGCTGCTGCAGAATATCCTTTGGCTGTAAAAAACCTTATGACAGCATGCACTTCACATTTGGCGGGGTTTTCTATTGCAGCACACATTTCAAACTGCCACAAAAACTAAACTAGCGCAGGTACGACGTTCACTCGACCACGGCTTGATGCCGACTGACCTGTTGAGTGCGTGAACGCACAGATGGCGTCGCTACTCCCCCCACAACCCGCACTGTGACCAATCGGAGGTTACTTTCTGAACCGCCCTCGTAAATTTCAAGTTACTCGAAAATTTCATGATGGTCCTTCCGGAATTTTAAGAAGTACCCACAATGTGTGTTCAGGTGTATCTACTGTGTTGACTGGTTTTTATGCGGAGAAAGAAATTTTCTTGGTTGTCATCGCTATTTCTAAAGTGTCCATTGAACCGCGTGAGTAATTTTCTTCCGTTCCGAACTATGTAGAATTTATTACAGCTGTTACATGAGATTTTGTATATACCAAGGCATGCAAATATTGGTGTTTTTGTTTCTCCTGATCATAATTTCAGTTTGAGGGTTTCAGTGGTTCGGAAACCAAGCTGTATAATGGCAGGTCTGAATAATGCGTTGATTCTGTCCGAGATTTGACACATGTAAGCAGTTGGTATTATTTTGTTTTCTTTCAAGGTATTGCTTTTTGGCTAGTTGTATTTCGCTGTGTGCTGTACATGCAAGACGTCCAGTAAAAGAATATCAACGTATTTTAGACATTTGCCCTTCAATAAAGACTCTTATTCAGGAACCTAGCTGTATAATTGTAGGTCTGAATAATGCGTTAATTCTGTCCGAGATTTGACACATGTAAGCAGTTGGTATTATTTTGTTTTCTTTCTAGATATTTCTTTTTGGCTAAATGTATTTCGCTGTGTGCTGTACATGCAAAACGTTTAGGAAAAGAATATCAATCTAATTTCGACATTTGCCCTTGAATAAAGACTCTTATATGTAATGTATCTACAGAACACGAAGTTGACTTGCTTAATAAAGGGCTTAACTAGAAACTAGTGCGAAACTTACACGACTTGTCCATGAAACACTGGACATCTACTATGAAATTTGGACAAGATATACACGATCTCACATTCAGGAAATTAGATGAGCTTATAGTGAACTTAGCAAAGGTAACTGGGAAATACAAATATTAGTCGTCTTCAGAACATAGAACTCTCAAAAGTATTAACTATAAATTATCTACGAATACTGATTTAGTTGTAGAAACTGACAATGGAATCACTTTCGCCCTTATGTATCACACTGGTTACATAGATGAAGTTATGTCTTTCTTTGATACGAACAAAGTCACTGACCATACCTGTGACAACACTAACAGATTTGTGCAGAGACAAGAAAGGCTCTCAAATCCTGTACTGCCATTTTAACTGATTTTGAGAAAGAAGCTGGGGTACTTACGAACCCTTGCATACCTAAACCACATGTACAACCTAAGACACCCAAGCCATCGATGCCTATACACCCAATAGTCAACTGAATGAACAGCTCGATTTACCTAGTAAGTGGAAAGATCACTAGCATGATGACAAAATTATTTAGATGGAATAGATAATATATACGAAAACGCTCACACATCAGCAAAATAGATAAAAGACATCCAGATCCCACCCAATGCTAAGCTCATCGGTTTTGAGATCACCATTGTATATGTAATTGTGCCAGCACAAGAAAAAATACAGACCACCAAACATAAATCAATGCAGATCACAAAATCGTTAATAACTGTGTCACATAAACTTATACCTCTTTTGGAAAACGCATTATTTCTAAATTACTTTGAATTTAATAATAAAATCTACACCCAATCTGATGGGGTGACTATAGGTAATAGTAAAGCAGGTACAATTGTCGACATTTTCCTGAAAAACCTGGCACAAAAGTTCTTCATTTCTAATTGGCCTAGATTAAAGAGCAAAAATTGTATATTACTACAGATATAAGTGAGGGTAATACCCATTTGCTAATTAGTGGTGCTCACAGAAACATACGAGAAGTTCAGTGTGGCTTAAACACTCTACATCCAAAAATCAAGTACAAGATGGGAAAAGAGTTAGAAAATACCATAAATTACTTGGACCTTACGAGCAGCAGAAAGGGCGGTTAGCCGGCCGCGGTGGTCTAGCGGTTCCCTAGAACCGCTCAGTCCGGAACCGCGCGACTGCTACGGTCGCAGGTTCGAATCCTGCCTCGGGCATGGATGTGTGTGATGTCCTTAGGTTAGTTAGGTTTAAGTAGTTCTAAGTTATAGGGGACTGATGACCACAGACGTTAAGTCCCATAGTGCTCTGAGCCATTTGAACCATTTGAAAGGGCGGTTACCACAAATTTTATGTATACACAAATCGCACCTAGCATCATAAATGCGAAATCCTGTCACACAGCGTTAAAAAAACTCCCATATTTTCGCTCTGTTCTTAACAGGCAGCAATAGCTACTACAAGAAGCACACATGGTTGAACAACATATGGAAATATTCCAATATACATCGTATAAAACAATTTCGACCTTAACATCGTCACTAAATTCAAAAAGTAAATACATGACACACAGGAGAAAACAATACACAGTTAATGTGAATAATCAAAGAAACAATATCGATAAAGAAAACAAAATACATACCACCTGTTTATATGGGACAGATTTCTGATAGAATCAACGCATTATTGAGACCTGCAAACAAACAACTAGCTTTCCGGAATATTAAAACATCAAACTGAAAATACTATCAGGTAACATAAAACCACCAGTCTATGCAAGCCCTGGTGTATAGAAAATCTTCTGTAACAGCTGTTATAACTTCTGCATAGGCCAAACCGAAAGAAACTTTTCTCACACAGCTTAAAGAACACACTAGAAACAGCGATAACGTCCTATCAAAATTTTTCCCCATCTAAAAGCACTCCAACATACGGTAGATGCAAATGAACACTCATTGCCGGTATGTCATAAAATTCTGAAAGATCCTACCACGAACATTCTGGAGGTACTTGAAATTTATATACACGTAATAAACCAACCATAAGACATATTGAACGAACAGATGGATCCAGAACATCAGTATTAGTTTTAAAATATTTACCGAAATATTCGAAAAGGAAGACGGATAAATTACAAGCGCAGTGCACAACCAAAGATGAAGCATCTTTGCTTCGCTACTGATACACATCCTCTGGAAACATATGTCAGAAGGTCAACACGGTACGTACGAGAGTGGCACAATTTCGAAAAACTATACAAAATATAAGTTAACAAAAGCATACACGTCAAATAGAAAACAACTACCCAATAAACACTGATAAATTAGTTGGAATTACGATCGCTATACTCACAGACTGCTACAAAAATACAGTAACCATAATTATACACGCAAACAAATAATGTATTATCATCCGTATAATAGTGACTATACTTTGTAAACATGTGACATCGTAGCTCCGAAACTGCCAAATTACTGCGTGGCGACATCGTGTACTTGCACAGTGTTGTACTGCGCGTGTGTTAAGAAACGATCACGCTGTCACACATTTCTAGCCAGCCACCAGAAGTGCTGTGTTTTATATATGTGTGTTTTGTTTTTCCAGCGATGATATATGTATATCAATCCATGTAGACAATATGTACGTAAGTAGCAATCCATGTTCAATATTTCAATATTTTACTGTAACATAAGTATGTATAATCAAAATAATATCACCCACATTTAACAGCAGGTCACTCGTTAACGCCATTTCAGCCATAGCTACTACAGAACTGTAGTGAAAGTAAAAGAAATAAAAATTAATATCACACAGCTGCGAGTCTGGACACTCTTTATGTTACTTGCTGGAAAACTGCATATTTGTGAATCTGTGGGTGCTGGGAGTGTGCAGAGATTACCGTACCTGTAGCTTTGTTTTCTCTGTAAATTAAAAATTTGTATCTTATGGTACCAATAACTATATTAAGACCCAAGAAAAATAATAGATGGTCCACACAGCTCCATTGTAAACTGAGTTTTCTTATGTTGCGGGTTGAAATGTAGCAGTAATGCGTCTAATTCTTAGTGGTACCAGTCCACAAACAAAACACATCACCCACATATCTGAACCAGTAGGCAATATTACAATTCATTGGCTCTCTTTGTAAGAAAATTTTTCGAAATTGTCCATAAAATTTTCAGATAGTATTGGGCTAAGGATAACTACGCTATCTGACTGTAATAGGACACTTGTTTTTAAACTACAAGTAATACTGTTTTACAAACATTCAGTAATACCAGTTATATCGTATTAATCGAAGAGATTTGTGCAAACGATCTATTAACATGTTCATGCATTCATGAGTAGGAACATTTTGTAAATACGCTAGTGACCTCGAATGATACTAGTTTAGAACTGGGTGGGATTTGCATATCCCTCATTTTATCAACAACAAACATAGATTTTTTGATACTAACCTTAGGTTTGAAATTGGTTTTCTTATTAATGATACATTCTAGCTCCTAGATTACATGGCGTACCCAACTTAAATAAGGATGGTTTTCCAATACGCCCTTTAGAGTCATCCTATTCTGCTCCTTGTTACCTACTAGCGAGAGAGCTACATGAAATCATTAAAAAGAAAACACATTTTAACATATGTCTGGCATAAAAAACTTTATGCTTCTTTTAATAAAATTAAAGGTTCGCGAGTCTCATCCATTCTATTAGGACACTAACACGTTGACTGATTTCAACACTCATTCATAATCCACTTGTGTACATACCGATTAGTCATTCTATTTAGACAAAATACAAGCTGAAGGATATTTATACAAAAAAAGAAAAAAACACGTAGAGGGGGAGTCTGATTCTGAATATGAGCAGCTTTTGTCATTAGACTCAGCGCTACCATAAGGAATTAGCTCTTAGATCATAAGTCAGATACTTTACACTGAACAAAAATACACAACAGTATCCCCACAGCACAAAAGTCGGCTAGGAAAGCCTCATCTGTTGTACGCTTAGCGAGGGAAGCTGGAAACATGAATCGCAAAATTTGACACGAGAAAATTGCCAACTCGCGTAATTGAACAACAAAAATGAACGCATGAAAACCTTACAGAAATCATACGGAGTTTTGTTGTCAGTGACCTCATTTCAAAGGAATAACGGCCAGATTTTGGGAGTACAAGCTAAGAGCCTTCACAGTAGCTACTCAATCCTGCACAATTAAACATGCCATGTGATCGATTACGTCTATTTATACATACAAAAGGCTACGAACTGTAAGCCCGTAGCATCTTCGGATGAACGGACTCTGCTTATAGCGTCGTTGACAAAAGCGATTGTGGAATTTGTACAGAGCCAAGAGTAGGGTCTCAATGAAAGGCTTGATGCTTCTGCCACCTTACAGATCTTCCAACATGTAGTGAAGAGGTGTCGGAATCCGTGTAGTACACTACATGCAGGAGGCGGTTATATACCTATTTTTAATTTGGATTCTCATAGAAAGTAGCAGCAGCTCTTGCTGGCATGTAACGACGTTGACTAATATGAGATATACCGCTTGTGATTTCAGACGTTGATCGAGTGGAAACCAAAAAATGGCTGGTGTACTCAAAGTAGAAAACAGAGATAAGGTTGCCGTCAGGTATGGAGCTTGGCCGTCGGTGCCGCGACTTCAGAGATGGTGGAGGTAAGAGCAACGCTTAACTGCAGGATAATAAAAAACTGCCATAACAGATTAATGGAATTGGTAGTGTGAAAGATGCGAGTCGATCTGGAAGACCCACATCGGAAGACAACGCGAATATTTTCAGCACACCTTGAAACGGAACCCCACAAGACAAGATGTAAGAAAACAGGATTGTGTCGTCACACGGTAATGATCATTTCAGAAAGTGAGCTATTTGTTCGACCTTGTAAGTAACATTACGTGGAACAACTGTTCGACGAGGAATGCGACATGAGAATGAAACTTGGCGAGGTTATGCTTGGATGGGGAGATGATTATCCCGATCTGAACGACATCATCCTCTGATCTGATGGAGAAGTATTTCACGATGGAGGTGAACAGTCGCAGCTGTCATTATTGCTCAAATTTATATCAAAATGCAACAATGAAGACCAAAGGTAGCAATGTTTTGAGGGGTGACGTCAAGCAGATTGATTGGCCCATAGTTACCACGCGACACCATGAGTGATGTATCTTACTTCGAGATGCTTCAGACGCACGTATGGCCTGTAATTCAAGAGCGGAAAAATGGAAGGGAACTGTTGTTCTTGCATTACACAAGTCTAGTGAGGGAATGGCGTGATGACAGTTTCTCTGGCAGATGGACTGGCCGCTGTGGATCGACAGAGTCCTGCATGCAGCCGTAATCTAATCTTATGTGACTTCTCCCTTAGGAGTTAGACTAAAGAACAAGTGTACAACTTAAAGTCAAAGGGTGTAAAGAGTTTTTAACGAAACTTTCGTGAAGTGTTTCCAAATGTCTCAGTTGAGATGCTAAGAAAAGCTATGGAGTCTGCTGGATACAGAATTTGTGTTGAAAATAAGGGCGCATATGTTGAAACGTAAGTTAATAACGAAACAGTAGATACCAATAATGCCTTCAATGAAAATAAAATTAAGATAAGTTGTATACTTTTTGATGTATTCGTTGTTACAAATAGGTGTTCATTTTACAACCGCTCTGTAGTGCAGTCAACGAAGGAAATTTGTAGACTCGAACTTCTGTACCGAGGCAGGACGGAATGTAATGAATAATATACCAAAAAGCCTGACCGGAGGGATATGACTGTGGGAGTGAGTGTGGGGAGGTAACCTTCTTAGGTTTTTATTGACTATCTCGAAAATTACGGCTTCTAGCGAAACACTTTCCAACTACAAATTAAATTACATTAAATTTCCTATAAAAAAGATCCTATTAATTTTTTCTCTAGTACTAACAGTTTCCGCGTTGCAGGAGCTGGAACAATCACAGATTTAAAAGAAACAGTCTTTTATTGGTATACAATTAATGTATATTGTTAAATGACACGGGTTAAGAACAAATATTAAATGCTTGCATCACATGTAAATGAGGCAGAACCGTATTAACGGATAAATTACGTTTTGGAATTGTATCATCGTGGAAAGGCGAGTTTAAAACTTAGATACGTGACGGAAAGTAGGTCGTCGGATTATGGACATGCACTTCTCTCATTCATAGGTCTGCAAAATGAAGAGTGAGTAGGCAAATCCCCATTCTCGCTGCCGGCCGTTGTGGCCGAGCGGTTCTAAGCGCTTCAGTCTGGAATCGCGCGACCGCTACGGTCGCAGGTTCGAATCCTACCTCGGACATGGATGTGTGTGGTGTCCTTAGGTTATTTAGGTTTAAGTAATTCTAAGTTCTAGGGGACTGATGACCTCAGATGTTAAGTCCCATCATGCTCAGAGCCATTTGAACCATTTCAACCAATTCTCGCTAGCGCTCTATGTCGCAAAAGGGAACTACAGGAGTTTCACGAAGTTATACCGACCCTCCACAGCTCGCTTATGAACACTGGCAATTTAGTGTGCCGGAATAACTAATAACTACACGGAAATATTAATAAAACTAACGTAAGATATGCGTCTGGACAGAATATAAGCAAATCTCTGCATAATCTTCTACAATGCTAGAGGGAAATAAGTTTTTATAGTTAGGCATCCTGTAGGGCAGGTACAGCATTCTTCTGGGAAACGCAGTTTTACCACAGTGTGTGCAGCTCGCTGTTCATTTTGTAGACACACTTTACCTCCACAGCATTTCCTGTCCAGTTGTGTCACGTGAATAGACAAAATAACTTCACTGAACTCATGTTTACATAGTAGAGCTATTGTTTTGTTTATTAAGTGTGTATTTATATGCAGCTTTCACCGAAAAAAATAAACCACAAATATAAAAAGATAGTAATCTATGAATTCAAAAATATGCATACATGGTTATCAACGACCTCTGTATATTTAAGTGAGAAGGAAAGGTGAAGTAGTGTGAGGAGGATCAGAAACGGATTAAGCCAGTGTTGGGTCCGTAGCGAATGCTAGGAACAGGCCCTGCGGTTGCTCTGGAAATTTTAGGATATGAAATGAAGCAAACTTTCTCAATTTACTTTCGGCAGCTTTAGTGATAAAATTAGCCAAGTCTGTGTCTCTAAGCAAATGACGTTACATGTTCATTAACATGTCGTTTGGACAATTTTGTGTCATGGTGTTCCCAAACTCATTCTTAAGGCCCTTTAGTAATATGTAATTGGTGATTATCAAAGACAAATAAATGGGTAAGGCTATTCCTACATTTGGGGGGTACGATTCTATCAAATTTTCCATTGAAAGTTTGTAAAGCCGCAGTTCCAGGGAATTTTGTTTTCTGTCGTCAACATTAGCAGCCACATCTGTTTTGAGCATCACATGAAACTCCACCAGTTCGGCGTATTGCTAAGCAGAGACGATAATTGGAACTCTTTTCGAGATCTCCTCTACTGTTAAAGACTTAAGTGTAAAAGTATTCCTAATAAACCAGTCACGTGATGGTATGGTTCCACGTACTTAGCTAATGCAGACCGATATCATGAGTTATAACAATAAGCACATGAATTTCAAAATGTTTCATCGAATTTAGTAGAGCCGCTGAAATTATCGTACTTTTTATTTTGCTGGCATCTTTTTGAAGTCTGTTGCTAGTATTCTTTGCAGCCCGTCAGCATTTTGGCTCTCGCTTCAGTATCTGAGAATATGGACGTTATAAAGGGCGTACCTCGTTTTAAGGTTTTGGTCAGACGACTGCAACGAAGCATAGGGGGATTTCAAGCATTGGAGGATTACGTTCCAAAAGATAGTCATTATTACTGATTCGGAAATAGATAAATAGCAACTGTAAAATTTTGTTGTCGGATGACGCATCGATAACTGATACGTTGTTAAATGCACATAGGACCTATTTGTTTTTTAACTTGGTGGTGCATATAAAGAAAACAAATAATTTTGCTTTATTCGTCAGTGGATATCGTTTTCCTGTCGGCTAACTGCCGGTCACTAGATAAAATTATATTTCATGTCTTAACACCTCATGTTGTCAAACAGTAGCATTGTATACTACTGGTCCAAACCCACCAGCAAAGAAAGAACGACCGTAAGGTAACCCTGGAAAAGTGAAACTGCAACACGTTACACAGTAGCCCATCAACAGGGAAAAAACCGCACTCTAGGCAACTCGTGCGATACGTGCTGTTAAAAAGGTAAATACCTTCTCGAATGACTTAACGATTATAATACTACAGATAGAAAAATAAATAGGTTACCCATTAATTACTTTGTTATTCGTAATCAATTCCTTGAGTGAAGACATCACGTGCCGAGAGTGTATCACGTGTGCGTTGGACTATTAATGCTGCGATCGTTTGCCCGAAGAGATGCTGGCAACCCGGGCAAAGGCTACTCCTGCGATTTCATGATAACAGAATTCTCGCATATTGACGAGCTTCCGACCTCAATAACCAACTGCAAGGGGGAGAGCGAAAACGGCGCCCTCCGGTGGAATATTCCAAGGGTAGCCTTTTAAATTTTTAGAAACGAACGACACATGTGGCTACTGAGATGTGAAACTACCTCTGTTTTAAAATTCGTCATTCTTGAAATAATAGCAGCTCATAAAGTGGCCGCCTAACTTGTTTAACATCAGTATTTGCAGAAATGTGTTGTGAATGTATGGAAATTTCTCGTTACGGTTTTTGTTGGATGATTTTTTTTTAGCGTTTTCGTAAAAGCGTAACTGAACGACAATGCTTTTCATAATCAATCACCTTCGAAAAACACTGTTTACAATTGGTTTTCAGAATTTCTTTCAGGCCATGCATTCGTCAGTGAGGAATTACATGAAGGTCGACCAAAGCTAGTTACTATTTTTTTTAAAGAAGGTAGTTGATGTGAGGGACGTATTTGTTGAGGATGGGCAAGACATAAATGATCAAGATTGGACGCATGTATTGTAATTGTTACTGTTGTTGACCAAAACTGTTAGTTTTAATGAAATCACAAAGCGCTATGTTTGAAAAATGCATTCATTTCTGATGCGGCCATGCTATCACAATTTTTAACACATTATTCACTGATACATTATTGATGTATACGCTCCTGTCCATCGTCAGCTGTCCACTCCGGTTTTATATAATGCTCATCCAGTGTATACAGCTTATACATCAGAAACGTTAATTAATGTATAAATGACCATATCGTTTGTAGTTCTTCAGCGCTTCCCCAGGACGTGTTGACATGTTGAATAATCGAGACTCTCAAGGAGCACATGAAGATGACAGTGAGTCACGTCGTCGAAATAGCGTTCTCGAACGACACAGAAAACCCGATTATTCGACAAGTCCCTAAAATATTTGTATAATATGAAGGTATTTATTCACTTACAAAGCTGCTTATGCTGTTGCTACTCGTCATTAAATCGGTAGAAATCAAAAACATGAAGTAAAACTTTACTTAACTTCGGCCTTTACTACAGGGCACCACTAATAAAAGGAGCATTCACAACAGTTGGAAATAAACATCAAATGGTCAGTACTGCGTACGTGACACTAGATGAACATCAAAATCCGCCGGAAGAGCCCGTCGGTTCGAAATTGGTAACGGTACTATTCCTCAATAAGTAGCTGGCAGTCGGCTGTTCATATTTTTTCTAAAATAACACCTGCACACTTTTTTCTGTACTAAATCTTAAACGTGTAATATTAAAATATTAGTACCATGTGCAAAGCAAAACGTTTGTCACATGATGAATCAGCAAGCAAACCGCCTGCAGCCAAAGTACTAGCGTAAAGAGAACCGCAGGGTGCAGCGGAAATGTTACATCGTTCTGCGTAACAACGTAAGCATAAAACTCGTGTGAGGAACACAGTAGAATAAATGTCTAGCTAATTTAATTGCACGTCGTGTCCGCACGTCAGCAAGCTACCGACGCGTTATTACAGGTCGCTACGTGGATAAATGCGAAACAATATACCCGAAAGGTGCGAGTGGCAGTTGCAACGTGAAATTTGGCGTTGATATTTTTCTATTTAACCGACTGTGCTGGCAACCTTACCCGTATTTCACACATCAAATGAGCAGTTGAAAAGCAGAAATATGAAGCTTAATCCAGTGATATCTGTTCTGTGGAAGTGCTATGGAAGATTTATCATGCACAACATTTCGGAAAGATACTGTTCATACATTTATGAATTAGCACTCCATGTGAAAGAGCGGGAAAAAGCTTTTCTGTACTTCTAATAACAACTTACGTCTTCCATAGGTTTGAAACATATTTTATCTGAATGGTGTGAGAGTATGTCGGCTTAGATGCATTTTTTATTCCTTCGGGAATTTTCGCGAATGTAGAACACGCTCGTAAGAACGATTCTGTTATTCACTACGTATTCACTAGTCATTTGATTCGTTTGACGCTGTTTTCCGTTCTTTAGAATCTCTTCATATATAAACAGCTCTACGTATCTTTTACACGCAAATTTTAGTTTAATCAATTTATCATATGCAAATCTCTCTCCTTGTTATTTTGCTTTTCTGATATGGATCATCACAGCGTCGAGTTCACCATCAATGCGTGCTGTAGATCCGTGAACCTGTCCCTTCCTCTTGCAGAAATCTTCCGTTGACGTCATTCCTCACCTATTCATTACTTGTATCGACATCTAAGTCTGTACCCATCATGCTACATTATGATGTGTCGTAGAGGGTATTTTGTGTATCAATGTCGCTTCCCTTCCTTCCTGCTCAAGTCAAGAATAGTTCTCAAGAAAATTGATTGTTGGCAGGCCACCGTGTGATGTCGAATCTCTCTAATTTTACCATCGTGCCCTTTCCGCACAATGTACGTGGGATACAGCAGTATGTTGCTGGCCTCTGCTATGAACAGAATTTTAACAGTAACCCACACAGTGATCCAATAGTATTCGCTTAATGTTCCTGCCACTTGTGTTGGCTGAGGAATTTCTGTTATGCTTTTCCGCTTACTGAGTGAACCGGTAACGAAATGCGCTGTGTGTGTGTGTGTTTTCGGTACTATCTTTTACAGATACCAGGCTGACTATCAATATTCGCTCCTGCAGGCTATCTTCTCTGTGGGTGAAATATACTTCCTGAAAATTTTTCCAAAAGTGTCTGAGATCTGTGTTATCCGTGATTAGTGTGTATGTAAAATACACCAGTGGTGAGACGCAATCAATACCTTCAATGCGTGATAACAACACTTACGCTGCTGATGACAGCACCATTACAGCAGAGGTTCTAAACAAAGTTTACCTATGTTCTTTCACAAAAGAAGTCGAGGTAAATATTCCAGGATTCGAATCAAGGATAGTTGTATACATGAATGGCTTTTAAAACGCTTCAGAAAAGCAAAGCTTGACGTCCATATTGTATAACAATGAGGTTCCTTTCAGAGTATGCTGACACAATAGCAATAGAATTCGTATACAACCACTCTCTCGTAGAAACTTCCATATCCAGAGACTGGAAAGCTGCACTAGTCACACTGATAACTAAGAAATGAAATAGGTATAATTCGCTGAATTACAGACCCACATCACCAACATACATTTGCACTTGAATTTTGGAATATACACTGTGCTCAAATATTATCAACCACCTAAAAAAAACCATTTATTGAGAAATAGCCAACAGGATATCCTATGAGCAAGGGCACAGTTTGTAGAACTACTTGGGAACTACTGTCAAAGGATTGTGATAAAATTCATATTGGGGATAATAACAGGAAGATCACCAACCCAATGACTAGTGATTCTAGCCTAAGCGTATCAGAGCAGATAACAAAGAAGTAACTGAATCTGATTCCCTAATGCCTCAGCAAAGAAGGGAATTAAAACAATTATTACAGGATTATGCTATGCTGTTTTAAGAGAAAGAGAATATGTCTGTCATTGAAACATGAGACCTCAGAAAACATATTATCACAGGTATTAATCCATTTCTTGTTCGCTAAGATATGCCACCAACCGAGAAATAAAGCGAATGATTAGCTGGAGCATTTTTGAGCCTTCGAATAGTTGTATTGTAGTCGATTACATTTGGTACCCAAGTCAGACAGGAGTGTTTGCTTTGTTCTGCATGCCAGAGGAATAAATAAAATTGTTCTTCCAGTAAGAACACAACCTTATACTACAGGAAAACTAATCCAAAAATTTCCTGGTGTCAAGATTTTGCCCATAATATATTTAAGATCCTTGTTTTCGCAAGTTCCATTAGCCTTGGAATTAAGAAGGTATACCACATTCCCTGTACTGGGGTGCAGTTACCAATTTACAGTACTATCGCTTGGTCTTAATGTGTGCTCGCATGTCTTGGGACCTGAACTATATGATTTGGCCACACAATTCGTGGATGAGATGTAAATTGTAACAACTATTCGGGAGCAAGATGGTCAGATTGTAAGATGAGTGCTGGACAAACTCCAACTATCATGGGTGACCACCATCCTTAAGAAATCAAAATTTATGCATACTGATATCAACTTCCTCGAACATCTGATTTCATCATATGGGATTTTACCTATGAAAAGAAGATTAGCCCGAAACCCAACCACCCTTTGGCACAAGTCGAGGAATCTGCAGCCTACACGGTCACAGAACCGTCGGAGTACCTGATTCAGAGCCTCCACTCGGCTCTGTACCAGAGGTGCGCAATCGGTCCTGTCGACTATGCAGCAAATGGTCAGCTCTGCTTTCATCTTGCAAGCAAGACTGGCAGCCCTTACCACTTCTGTTAGCCGCTCGAAACCAGAGAGAATCTCTTCTGATCTAAAGTGACATACATCATTGGTACTGACGTGAGCCACCACCTGAAGTTGGCTGCACCCTGTGCTCTTCATGGCATCCAGGAGGACCCTTTCCACATCTGGAATTACTCCACCCGGTATGCACACAGAGTGCACATTGGATTTCTTACCCTTCTTGGCAGCCATGTCCCTAAGGGCCCCCACAACGCGCCTAACGTTGGAGCTGCCAACTACCAATAATTCCACCCTCTGCGATTGTCCAGATTTTGCAGGCTGAGTGGTTTCCTCTGAAACAGGACAGGCGACAGCATATGGCTCAGCGAGAGTGTCAGTCACAGACATCACGTGCATCCTGTTTGCCAGACAAAGCGAAGAGGCCTTACGTGCGGCCGCCTGGGAAGTCTTTCACCGCCTGCTTCGCCCCGGGGCGACCTCCCACTCGACCACAGGTGAGGGGTCACCCTCAGTGCGAGCAGTAACTGGGTTGACCACCGGTGAGAACCGATCGGATGACTCTGACGTGCAGGACGTCCGTTGGATCCCCACGACCGGCTCACATCAGGGATACCCATCCACTGCAGCCACTCAAGCTATGTAACCGAAGCCATCACAGGGTGAAGCTACGGGCGAAGTGTCACCAACTCGGGTCGCATCCATACACAACAGTCGCAAATGAGTCAAATGGCTCTGAGCACTATGGGACTTAACATCTGTGGTCATCAGTCCCCTAGAACTTAGAAATACTTAAACCTAACTAACCTAAGGACATCACACACATCCATGCCCGAGGCAGGATTCGAACCTGCGACCGCAGCGGTCACGCGGTTCCAGACTGGAGCACCTAGAACCGCACGGCCACAGCGCCGGCAAACAGTCGCGGCACCTGTCCATACTAAAGACCGTGGAATACTAAACTACGCAGATAAACGGACTTTCGGCATGTGCTGCGCAACTCTACTGTAGAACCTGACGAAAACGTACGAACTGTGTCTAGTAATACGCAGATATTAAAAAACCGAACTACCAAAGCATTCAGGTGAAACTAAATAATTTGACCCTGATTTCGAACTTGTTTTATGTCACAAAATCGGTTTACTTTCCAAAGCAAACGAGAAACGCGACAACTGTGGCCATTAGATATTAAAGTTACACGCAGAAACTCAAGAAACTGAATCATTAAAGCACACAGATGATATAATAAAATTAGCTCCTGGTTAGGAACTTGTAAATGACAAATGCGGTTACTTGCCTGTTGCTGCGTCTGTCTCGGTCGGCTACTGCTGCCTGACTGACAATGCACAGGTTCTTGTAGGAATCAGTTCGTTCAGAAGGTTTGGGCAGAAAATTCACCAAGGGTAAATGAGCTGTATCAATTGCATGATTTGTCCTATACCACAGTAGACGTCCTTAATCAAAGAATTGGTGTATTTTCATTCAACAGAACTATTTTCAGCAATTAATATTGCATACACACCTAGTTTTGAGACAGTATAGAGCATAACGGTTCTCAGAAATGATTAGAAGTTATTGCCATATGCCCAATGTGAGAAGAAGTGTGCAAAGCACGATCAAAAAGTGTCAATTACGTTAGAAGGCAAAACCTTCAAATGACAGCACCAGAGGAATATTACATCAAATTATTAGTGAAGATCCACTAGGTGCTGTGGGTGTGGATGTAATGGGACCCCAGCCTTGTGCTAGGGGAAATGTCAAGTACATGGTTGGTTTCTATGATCCATTCATTAAAAAATGTAAAATTACATCCAATCAAACCAAGTACTGCGCAGTCCTTCACATACTGATTCACAACGGATTGTATTAATTGTACTGGAAAGCCATGTATTTTGTCATCTTACAGTGCAGCCAATTTTTCAGGACACAGTTGGAGAAGATATTTGCGAGACAATGAGATTAGACAAATTTTAATTTGCACATTCCACCCAGAAGCTATCCCGATTACGAGGTTGTTTCAAGAAGTAAATAGATTTATTAGAATATATCGTCACCAGAAACAGACCATAACGGTGAATTATCTGCAGCAATTTGAAGAAATGTATAACAGTTTAATGCATTGATAAGTGGAGCCCACGCCAACAGAACTAATGGTGAATAAGAGGGAGAACAATGAGTGGGTTAATTGTTTACCCAAAGCACATGTTTTAGAAGAATCTCAGGAGACCAAATTTCGTCGAGCATTAGCCACAAAGAAGAGGAAAGTTCACCAGAGGAAAAATTATTATGAGCAACAACTGAAAAACCACAGACATGCCATGTGGTCACAAAAGTACTACTGAAGACCAATCCACAAGTGTAATTGCTTATGAGCTGGCACCAACTGAGAATGGGAGAGAGCACTGTGAGCCTCGTTAGTAGTTTGTTGACTGTGGACGACAGCCGCTTGTAATATTAATTAATTATCTTAATATTAAAATTGTAAGCAAACAGTAGTCATTAAGGGACAGGCTCATCTTGGTAGCACTCACAGCTGGTAATATTTTAAATTAAAAGACTATATATTAAGCTGGTAACAGCTTAAATTGAAAGAATAGGTACTGAAATAACAGACCTAATATCAATTTATGTTGCTGTAAGCAAACACTAATAAAAATATCTAGTTTGTGGCTGTAATCTCTGACTCGACACGATGGTAGAGCACCTCTGTAAAATCAACAAAACTGTTATTCCATTCTTCTCTCTCAGTGGCAAATTTAGTTACCACCTTCTCAAAGAAATGTCCCTTTCTTCTGAGGTCTCCAAATAAGTGAGTTTCAAATTAAAGATGAGACAGTCTCTCTTCTCCTATAGAATTTCGAGAGTAGCGCTTGATCCTCTTCACAGCTGAACACGACCCTTTCACTGAAGATGTACGCACACGAATTGTATACAGTAATGACACTAACATACTGAACTACTGTGAACTTTGGTATAGAAGTTAATTTGTGCTCAGTAGTTTTGCGAGGTCATTTCTTGTTTTATTTCTGAACTGTTCAGTGCTGTAAATTGCAGTCAGCTTATTTTTCAGTTGAATGGCGTCTAGGAACATTCCATGTTCATGTAGGCACTTTGAAAGCTGCTTTTGGGAAGTTAGTATTGTCCAAAGTTTTCAAATGATAATAAATTCGTAAATTTCCATTTAGAATCTAGATCTTGAAACCTTAAATCGATGCTATCGAACACATCGCAGTCGATGCATTTATTTAGTGTGAAACAAAAATAAAGACTCTCCATGAAGGACTTATTCGATTGGGATGGAAATCAGTAGAGGTGATGTATATGTACAGGAAAGTAATTGATTACAGTTACAGAAAGATATGATGATTTATTCAAGAGAAAGAGATTCACAAATTGAGCATGTTAATAACGAGTTGGTCCACCTTTAGTCCTTATACAAACAGTTATTCGGCTTGGAACTGATTGATTGAGTTTTTGAATCTCACCCTGAGGGACTTCGTTTCAAGGTTTGTCCAAATGATGCTTTAGTTCGTGAAACTCCCCAGCTGCTTGGAGGGCCCTGCCCATAACGCTCCAAACGTTCTCAACTGTGGAGACGTCTGGTAACCTTGCTGGCCATGGTAGGCTGTGGCAAGAACGAAGGCAAGCAGTAGAAATTCCAGCCATTTGTGGGCAGGCACTATCTTGCTGAAATGTGAGCCCAGGATGGCTTGCCAAGAATGCCGCTGATGAGTGATGTGAAATTAAGTGGCACCACAGGCCACCGTTCCTGGTTCTTGGGTCGCCTGATGGGTAACAGTCAGATTGATATCCCACCGCTGTTCTGGGCGTATCCAAACACGTCTTCGCTGGTTATCGGGGCTTATATCAAAGCGGGACTCATCGCTGAAGACAAATACTACTCCAGTCACTAGGCTCAAGGCCGAATGTGTCCAGCAGCACTTCAAACGGGCTTTTTGGTGTACAGAAGTCAATAGTGATCGGCACAAGGGACATCATGAGCTCAGTTCCCTTTCTGTTGAGCTCTCTATTGACGATCATTGTGGTCACTGAAGCACCAGTTGCATCTCGCATCGACGATAATGATGAATCGCGGTCTCTGAGTTCCTCTCTGACGATTGCTAGATCGCAATGGTCAGTCGTGTCTCTAGGTCGACTGTTTCTCTTCTTGTGCTGTGTTTGATAATGGGTATTCAGTCCATCTAACATCGTCAAATACTTTCATCACTCCTAGTCAAGTGTCGAGTGATTACCTGATAACTACAGCCGGCTTCTTTGAGCCCAACTACACGTCCTCTCTCCAAAACTGACTTCTGGGTATATTTTTCACTTGCCTGTCTGTGAGGCATATTTACTGCCAAACTGTGTATACCAAATGAAATTCGCAAAAGACTTTGTGACCTATAATTGACACATCCCCTGTTTACTATCCTTACCAGCTGCACAGTAAAATTGCGCTGCTGCATCAACCATTCATCCATCGGTCTCCAACGTTTACAGTTTTGCATTTTCCGTCAATACGTATAAGAATGTCTATTTGTGACCAATTTTCATAGCTCCTTTGTAGTGTGTCGCTTTTTTTGTCTGAGAGTGTAGTTGATTTGTAGCAAGTTCCTTAGATTTTTTTGTTCACACTGCGATACATCACTTTCTTGGATCTGCAGGACATTTAACAGCACATCATTGAAGGTAAATTATTTGTTGAATGTGTTCAAGAGAAAAATAATTCATTTAAAAGATATTGATGAAATTAGCTGGAATTCCATTAAGCGAATTAATAAATATCTTAAACCCCAGGATTTGGGACAAAACAAGGTTTAGTACATGGACGAAATTGTGAAAAATTGGGGTTACAGGATACGAGGCTTTGATTAATTCTTAAGCCCCAATCAAATTTCCAGTCATAGTTTCTACACTGTAATCGTTTGTGCAATCAGTTTTTAATTACATCCCATCTCTGCTAAGAAGTGCATTCTCGACTAGTGTGTTGCTATTTATATCACCGAACAACAGGAACCTTTCCTTTATCTCTCCTTCATATACATAACACAGGACAATAGAAAACAGTACTTTATTTGCCACATCTGAGGTTTCATGAACTATGGCCGATACAAGAGCAACATCCACTACTTCCCACTTTATAGATGATAAAACAGTCGAACCTACAGCTTGTCTTCATTTTATATTCGATTAGAAATTCCTTTAAACGAGGTAGATGCCGGCCGGGGTGGCCGAGCGGTTCTCGGCGCTACGGTCTGGAACCGCGCGACCGCTACGGTCGCAGGATCGAATTCTGCCTCGGGCATGGATGTGTGTGATATCCTTATGTTAGTTAGGCATAAGTACTAAGTTCTAGGGGACTGATGACCTCAGAAGTTAAGTCCCATAGTGCTCAGAGCCATTTGAACCATTTGAGGTAGGTGTTTCCATATGCTCCGTCAATGGAGTACCATACTCTGGAGTGTACATCAACAGCTCCACATAATTTCTCGTATTGACTGAATTTTTTTGTTTCATCAGGTCATCGAAAGGCCCACTCTTTTTTCGCAGACAACAAATTGCATTCATAAGACTTTCAAGAATGTCCCTGTTACGCCTTACCTTTCAGTTGTGTATAGGTATTTCATTTTTATTCTGGCTGAAAATGCAGTTTCTATTCAAATTTCCGCCAAAGCAGCTGTAGGTGCAGACGATCGTGGATGGTTAAAGGCAGTTCGTCTCAGTTTTTTACTTCACCTAGCTTTCCCAGCACATGTACCCAGTTTTAGTCCAACTTTCCGAACAACAGACAACACAAGGAAAACACTGCATTAAGGTCGCTGCTACCGGCTAACAAGTTACATTTGGTGTAAGTATGACGTTGAAAACGTTTATTTTATTTGTGGTCTTTGGAATCCTGTTAGGTAGTTTTGGTGTTGGCCATCCATGCTTAATTAACTTCGTCTTTTCTGAGAACGAATGCACATAAAATTTCTTAGACATAAGCCTTTTTTTAATAAATGTAGACGTAATTTTATTCTATTACTAGATGCTACACGGGACCCTGGCATCTCGACATACTTCCGTATAGATTCAGCAGACTCACAAACCTACTATTGATACACTCCATTAGTCTGTGTTACAAGGAGGAGGAGAGGGAAGACATGTATTTTGCCATTTGATAACTGAGTCCTGGTTTTACTAAAAAATCTTGCAGTGAGTAATAGTACTTTTATTGCATTTTTAAAATATACATATCCGAATTAGGTTCATAAAATAATGTAATTGAGCTGATGTCATTCTTGGCGGACACAAATTTGAATCCTCTCCTTAAAGTTAGACATGATTTTCTCCAACATTTCATTTGATACTAATTCAGTTTCCTGGTTAATGTAAATCTTGAAGTCATGGAGTATGCGGTGTTTGTTCACATATTCCGTTTATTTCAAGAAGCCTCGCAAAAAGAAGTCACAGATTGATAGATTCCATGGATGCTCTCGCTACGTGAGCTGTGACACCATCTTGTTAGAACCACATTGCTCCTCCGTTCACTAGACGCCTTTCAAGTTCTGGGCAAAGAAAGTTGCTTAACATTTCGAAGTAGTGCACAAATGTCACAGTAACTGCGGTTACTCCGTCTTCGGAAAAGTGAAGTCCAACATTCCATATCTTAGAGATACTGCAGTACACTGTTGTTTTTGAGCTATGGAGAGATATTTCATCTAATTCATATGGGTTCTCTAACGTCCAGTACTGACAGTTTTGTCCATTTAACATAATCATCCAGATGAAAATGAACTTTATCACTCATGAATATTAGAACATCTGCATTTCCCTTGATATTAGTTTCCATTACGCTGCAAAATTCTCTGTGCTGCACAAAATCCATTTTACTTAGCTGCTGGAAATCTTTGTTTTGTACGGGTGAAATTTGAAATCATGACGCAAGATGCAATGACGTGGACGATGTAACATAGCCGCTATACAGCTTGTCGCCTAGTGGATTGTTCCGGACTAGAAAGAACTGCCGTCCTCATTCTGTCTACGTTTCCCGGAGTTCGAACTGAATGGGGAAGACCATGTGGTTTCTGTTTCATCGAAGATCCAGTACTTCTAAAGGCTGCAACCCATCAGAGTGCAGAGTTTCGATGTGGGTCGGTATCTCGACGTCTCACATAATATTTTCGACGCAAAAGACGTTGAACCATGTCTACAGAATCGTTGTTTCTAAAGAGCTCCTCGACCGCGGAGATAAGAAGCTTTTCACAGTGTGAGCTGTTTCCCTACGGTCGCTAAAGGTGTGTCCCCACTCGTCGCCGATTAGTAGCGGTTTAAGAAACATGCGTTTCCTTTACGCCACCGTGTGCCCGCCCGAAGCTATCATCACATGTGGCCGAAAAAGACGCACGCAACCAAGGAGCCAGAAGAGGTGCGTCCACATGTATCTCGTTATCCAAAGCTAGCTTCGACTGTTGCCCGAAAACGCGAACATGGCGCCGGACTAACAGTGCTGCGTGTGCAAATATCATGCTGTTCAGATAAGCTATATGGAAATTGCTTCGGTTTGGCTCTCACTGCTCTATCAACAGTGTAACGTAATGATCGTATTAGATCTGCGTGACTCCAAGAAATGAGAAGGTTTTATCTATATATTGTTGAATAAATGTATGGTTATAATTACATAATATATCGTTACATATATTGTTACCGAAACAATGTTTCAGTTTTCCCCACTGAATACACCTCACTGCTGTCGGCCGAGTCTTGTTGACAGTCGAGGACAGCGAACAGCAGACGAGCTATTTCGTGGTGCAGAGGACACACTTGGAGTGTTCGAACATGTGGATCGCCCATGTCAGGTTGTAGTTGTGTCTGTGTTTTCTACCATCTTGCACATAGGATGGTATACCACGGCAAGTAGGTGAATATGACTAGCTGTTTTGCGAGAGAAATTACTTCCAGGAGGTACTGTAAGACATTTTTTTAGCTTATAGGCATAGAAACACTACAATAAAGTACAGACTGCCATAACTAATGATGTTACCTTCCAGCCGCAGGCAACATGCATATCTGTGTTCAGTTCTTTTCCGTCAGTGGCATGACTTGGGATAGAATGTCAAAGCATCTGTATGTCACAAGGCGGAATTTTTCCGTCGTACCTCTTCTTTGCTCTCATTGGAAGTTGATGTTTACTTCTCCAAACCTTATTTCTTACTCTGAAATGTCGAACGACACATTTCACGCGTTGTCAAGTCTCACCCAGACACATAAACCTGTACGTTCTCGTGCCACTGTTTTGTAACCATTTTCGCAAGCTTGTGTATGTAGCTTTGCTTCAAGACAACAATGAATAATTCAATCTGGCAACGATGGTTCTCGAAGCATCCAGACACCGGTACGTCCTTTGTGATGCTGTAGTCTGCAAAGACGACGTGGTGGCACGCATGTGTGCTTTCTCGTGGATGGGAGCACCACTGTCTGCGCGCATCTCTCGGCTGCTGCTTCAGATGAAGCCGCAACAATGTTCGCTCTTCAGACAGTCTGTGGCGCTGCAAGCACCCAGAATAACTGTCAGTAAATTTTTCCTGTTGAACACGATTTTAGCGTTTCCCAAATGATGTAGGTTAAACGTAAAATACAAGTAACTCCTAAATTTAGTTTCTAGTTTTGTTGTTGCACTCCTTCGACATAAACCTCATAACGAGAATGAGTTATTCACTCTGTAGCAGCGTTTGCGCTCATAGTCACGAAACTTCCCGGCAAATTAAAACTGTGTATTGGTATTGGATCAGGACTTGAACCACGAGCTTTATATTTCACAGGCATGTGCTCTCTGCTCTACCGACTAAGCTCAGTCGATAGAGCCCTTCTTTACGAAAGGGAAAGTTCCTGGTTTCAATGCCGATCCACACAAATTTAATCTGCCAAGTAATTTTCAGCGTATATTTATGTCTTGTAGAGGCTTTATAAACAATCAGGCATGTAGAACATGTAATGTTAACGAAGAATCATATTGTTCGGCGTGAAAGTCCTAATGGCGATCAATCTTTTACTCTGTGTTTTCGAGATTGTGCACATACCACTGGGATACGTTTATCATAACAACATTGCGTATTAGACCGAAAAACAGTTAAATCGGTATGTTCTTTTAGTTAAAATATTTTCAGTGTTAGGCACCGTGACTCGCTTAACACCCATCATTTCATTAACTGATCGTCCTCCGATACAGCCATATGATGAACCAAAATTCGAAACTGGTAAGTCCAAGGGACAACTAAATGTTTAAAAAATGCTTTAGATTAGTAGCTATTAGCTATTTCCTCACTTATTAGGATCCGCTATCTTCTCCTCATCGACACTCAGACAAAAGACAAGTCCACGCCCTCGTAGACGCCTTCAATGTACATACTTCCATCTATCTCATTCTTAACAGTGGAATTCCTATTGCGCGTAATGTGGACATTCTTGCTTTTAATTTCACTGAAGCTGGTTTTGACTTCCCTATAGGCCGAATCAGTTATTCCAGCTGTAACTTCTTTGTTAATTCCTTCTCACTCTTATTGCACCATTTCGCCTTAGATTCCCATATTTCCTACTTGTTTCATTCCTATGCAACTTACATTGCTATATTCCTGTTTCTATGTCCTGAAAATTTTCGGTGCTTCCATCTTCCGTCGAACAAAAGAAAAACTTTTGCTCTTATCCAAGATTTCCACGGAGTTAGCCTTCTTGTACTTCCAACTTCAGTGACATTCCTGTTAAGAGACGTGCATTCCTCTTCAAATGTACTGCCTGTTTAGGTATTCATTTTCACAGCTGCTGCAGCCTTAGAGAATTTCAATGCCATTTCGTGTCTCCGCGGTCGAGCAGCTCTTTAGAAACAACGATTCTGTAGACATGGTTCAACGTCTTTTGCGTCCTTTTGTTGAAGGGATCTCCACTTCATTTCAAGTCCAAGTCTGGGCCTTGGCGTTTGTAGAAATTTGCATTCAGGTCTCAGAAAACACCGAGATACCTAAACCAGATATCCTACGGATATGGCTCTTTTCCTCAGGAAGTTTCCATAGCTATACTAATGCCCACGTTTTCAGAAATTAAAATTTCTACCTCAGAGATGCATCTATACTAAATTCATCATAATTAACTTAAAATGTAATCGTCTACCGAAGATGTGGAAGCTACACTGGTGATTTTCCGGTACTAATTATGCTTTTCCTGAAATAAGAGAATAATTTCACAACAGTTACTGGTATCAGATATTGCCCCTTTGTTATAAGCGTCCAAGTACATTATACTTCGTTCTTAAGAATTTCAGTATTTTTCGAAAGAGAATCAGAACTTACTAACAACGGAGAACATGTTAAAACTCGCTTTCCATGTAATTGAAGTAGATGACGCCGAGACAAGTAATTTGTTATAAGACACATGGAGTCGCATATCTCAGGAAATACGCCTAAAATACATGAAAAATCATGAACATGTGACGTCACCAGATGACGTACCTCGTCGTACGTAAGACGGTTGTGCTTGGTCCTGAAGGACTGCTATGGTCGCAGGTTCGAATCCTGCCTCGGGCATGGAAGTGTGTGATGCCCTAAGGTTAGTTAGGTTTAAGTAGTTATGAGTTTAAGGGACTGATGATAAGTTAAGTCCCATAGTGCCCAGAGCCATTTGAACCATTGTTTTGATTGATTGTGCGATAGAATAGTTGCATTCGAGCAAACGGTGCAAATTTCGAACTCCTTTTGTAAATGTAATATGTTGTAAACGAAGGAGTTATAAAATTACTGTCCTCGCTATAACCAACTAAAATGTCTTCTTACTTGGTGTTTCTTTCCGTTTGTCCTTTCTTATTTTGTTCACAGACATTTTTTAGTAAACAAAATATAAGCCATTTACTGGTAACGACACAATTCGGAAGCTTATACTCATTTACTTGTGACGCCATACGGTAGATTTTTGTTGTACTGTACTGTTCTTTGAAATAACCCGTGGCGCCTTGAGACTGCTAAACAAAATAATAAATCTTACGCAGTTGTCTAACGTAATGAAAAAAAAATTCAAACCATAAGCAGGAGTCGAACGAACCCTTAGCCCCATGCGCTGAAGCTGCACGTGTCCTGGAAGAGTCACACCGTCGTGAATACTTGACTTGGTCTGAGATCATGAGGTGTGGCAGACCGAGAGGCTCAAGTGCTGCACGTCTGGCGAGGTCCGTCATCTTGTGACGTCATATGTTCAACATTTCTCATCCACTTTTGGGGTATTTTCCTACATCTGTGACCCAATGTGTCTTATATTAAATTACTCTTCTCAGAGTCACCTACATTGCTTCTCAGGTTTAAAAAGTTAATAAGAACGAGCCTGCGTATGCACATAATCATGCCTAACCTTACCAACAAAAAAACACTGAAGAGCCAAAGAAACTGGTACACCTGCCTAATATCATGTAGGCCTTCCGTGAGCACTCAGAACTGCTGAAACACGATGTGGCATGGACTCAGTTAATGTCTGAAGTAGTGCTGGACACCATTAATCCTGAAGGGCTCTCCATAAATCCGTAAGAGTATGAGGGAGTGGAGATCTCTTCTGAACAACACGTTGCAAGGCATCCCAGATATGCTCAACAATGTTCGTGTCTAGGGGTTTGGCGGCTAGCGAAAGTTTTTAAAACTAAAAGCGTTCCTGGAGGCACTCTATAGCAAATGTGGGTATATGGGGTGTCGCATTGTCGTGCTGGAACTGTCAAAATCCGTCGGAATGCACAGTGGAGGCGAATGGATGCACGTAATCAGACAGGATGCTGTGTCACCTGTCAGAGTCGTATCTAGAAGTATCAGGGGGCCCATGTCACTCCAACTGCACACGCTCCACACCATTACAGAGCCTCCACCAGCTTTAACAGTCTCCTGCTGTCATGCAGGGTCAATGGATTCATGAGGTTGTCTATATATCCGTACATGTCCGACGAGGCAAAATATTTCCAGTCATTAACAGGTCAATATCGGTGTTGACGGGCCCAGGCGAGGCGTAAAGCTTTCTGTCATGCTGTCATCAAGAGTACACGAGTTAGCCTTCGGCTCCGAAAACCTATATCGATGATGTTTCGTTGAATGATTCGCACTCTGACCCTTATTGATGGCCCAGCATTGAAATCAGCAGCAATTTGCGAAAGGGTTGCACAACTGTCACGTTGAACGGTTCTCTTCAGTCGTCGTTTCCTGCCGCAGTGATGTCGAAGATCTGAGGTTTTACCAGATTCCTGATATTCACGGAACAGTCGTGAAATGGTTGTACGGGAAAGTCCCAACTTCATCGCTACCTCGGAGATACTTTGTCGCACCACTCGTGTGCCGACTATAACACCAAGTTCAAATTCACGTAGATCCTTATAACCTGCCATCGTAGCAGCAGCAACCGATCTAACAACTGCGCCAGACACTTGCTATATTATATAGGCGTTACCGACCGCAGCGCTGTATTCTGCCTGTTTACATATTTCTGTATTTAAATACGCATGCCTATACCAGCTTCTTTGGTACTTCAGTGAGGCTGCCAGTCTTGGTGCCTTGTACTGAACGTGAGTACTCAGTCGAAAGAGTATGCAAGATAAACAGTTCAATCATTATCGTTTACATAGCTGCAAAAGAGCATATCTTTTGCAGTGAGTAATCCTGATAAAATTGAATTAGGTTCCACTTTTTTCTGCTTAATTAAAAGCAAGACAAAGAACGTTCCTTGGGGTTACATGTCAGTTATTGCTGAAAACTAGTTACTATTCAGAACACATAATTAAATGAAATAGCTCTAAGTTTGCAAATAATTTCACATCCTTCTGAAATAGGATTCACTGTTCTGTAGTGGCAATATCCCTTTATAATTTATTTTAATGACTATTGACGACCGATAGAATTTTGTTTGCAGTATCATTACTGACAGAGAACTGTTTATTAATTATTCTCTTTGGCAAAATCTATACATATTTCATGATGTTGCGCTGTGAATTGTCTCTCTGTATTCCATCTGGTAATATTCCGTGCTCTGTATAACACTGCAATGAATGAAGAATTGCTAGGAACAGCCATCAAAATTATATATTTGCCGGAAGTGTCCAGGTATCCGTATTAAACTGACTAAATTACCATACAATTCGCATATTCACTCCACGTATCATTAAATATCGCTGGAAGAAATTTTATAAACCTGGTCAGTTCGGTGTTTTGTTGTGTAAATCTAATTATGAACGAGTAATGTGCCAATAACTAACTATGACTTTTCGTTACGGACCACGTCAAATATTTTGGATTAGTAAACACATGTAACTTTTTGCTTTCACGGTTTGAATGCCATATAATTTGTGAGAGTTTAGCAGGAATTTAGTATTCGCCAGCATTTCACCGCAGCACAAGCTAGATAGTTTATCTGTTTCTCAGCCATCAGTACATGTGTGTGCCATAGTATCTCACTGTGCTAAAATCACGTTAAATTCCCATCATGATACGTCGTGACTGTAGCACTTCTCTACTATCCAGTGATAAACAAAAATATTGGAGGTCTGTGTTGAATTTCCTGGGGAAATCAAAATGTTGGTGCCCTTTGTGGGACTCGAACCGTGGTCCTTCTGGAAGGAAAGCCTAGGTTTACCCCTTACAAATTTTCTTTGTTTAAGTGTTTAAGTGATGGTACATTTTAAAGTGTGTAGCATTCGTTTGTGTCCAGGGGATGCAAACGCACTTGTCGCTTATCAATGTTATTGTTTCGTTATCCTCCTATGGCTTGTGTGGTGTCACCGCCAGACACCACACTTGCTAGGTGGTAGCTTAAATCGGCCGCGGTCCATTTAGTACATGTCGGACCCGCGTGTCGCCACTGTGTAATCGCAGACCTAGCGCCACCACCAAGGCAGGTCTCGTGATACGAGAGAGCACTCGCCCCAGTTGTACGAGAACCTAGCTACCGACCAGATGTACGAAGCCTTTCTCTCTCATTAGCCGAGAGACAGAATAGCCATCAGCTAAGTTAATGGCTACGAACTAGCAAGGCGCCATTTGTATCAGTGCCTATAGCTTACGAGTATTCAAGAGAGATGTATTCCAAGGACTAATTAAAAGATAAGTAATAAGCATCTACATACTTTTCTTCTTATTCATTTATAAGTTCTCATGTTCCAGACTTCACGCCCGTCTGCTTTAGTTTAGCGTGCATTTTCAGCCATCTCAACTTCACGGTGTCGGCCCAGCTACCGACACAAAATTGGCGACGAGGATGGGATTCGAACCCACGCGTGCATAGCACATTGGATTGTACCGCTTCAAAAGACTGCCATTCGGGTGTGCATCCGCCCCTGCCTTGTTTCAGCAATATTTACAAACTATTTGTGCGTCGGTCCCTACTGCAGCAAACTATCTGGACGATATAGTGATCTCCGGACAGACAGAAGAAGATCATCTTGCGAACTTACGAACATTATTTCAGGTCTTGCGGCAAAATGGTCTTCGCTTGAGGAAGGACAAATGTGTGTTTTTTGCTCGTGACTTACCATACCTGGGACATGTCATTAATGCCCAAGGCATACATCCGAGTCCAGAGCACCTCCGTGCCATACAAGAATTGCCTTCCCCTCAAAATGTGAAACAGCTACAGAGTGTGTTGGGTAAAATTAATTATTACAATAAATTTGTGCGCAATGCCTCTTCCATTTCAGCTCCGCTTCATCGCTTACGCCGTAGAGGTGTTCCGTTCGTCTGGACGCCGGAATGTGAACGCGCCTTTCGCCAGTTGAAATCGGCGTGGCTTTCTAATACTTGCCTTACGCCATTCGATCCCCAGAAACCCATTTTGTTGATGGTAGATGCATCGGATTTCGGGATCGGTGCTGTGCTTGCGCACAAAGTTGGCTCCCATGATCGCCCTATTGCCTTTGCGTCCAAATTGCTCTCGTCTGCGCAAAGAAATTATTCACAGATAGAGAAAGAAGCTTTGGCTCTCGTGTTTGGTGTTACTAAGTTCCATGATTTCTTGTATGGTCGTCACTTTACCATCATCACAGACCACAAACCTTTGACATCGCTTTTTCATCCGTCCAAGCCTGTACCTCCACGTACAGCGCAGAAATTCATTCGCTGGTCTATTTTCCTCTCGCAGTACCGCTACGATATCTTGTATCGGTCCACTGCTAAGCACGGAAACGCCGATGCGTTGTCCCGTTTGCCTGTTGCTGAGGATAAAGCATTCGATTCTTCCGAACTTGCTTGCATGTTCATTGATTCGGAAACCGATGAAGTGGTCGAATCGTTTCCGATTGGTTTTCGTCGTGTCGCTACAGCCACAGCTGCTAACCCTGTCCTTGCTACTGCTTTACGTTTTGTTGCTACGCAATGGCCTTTGTCAAAGTCTCGGATCGAGGATCCGTTGGTTCGCCGATTTTTTGCTCACAAGGAGAGACTTTTTGTTCGACGTGGTGTTTTGTTGTTGCGTTCTGATAATGATCAGTCCAGAGTCGTGGTCCCACGTTCGTTACAGTCCTCTGTTTTACGGCTTCTTCACCAAGGACATTGGGGTATCGTGCGAACGAAACAACTTGCTCGTCAGCACTGTACTTGGTTCGGAATCGATGCTGCGATTACGAATATGTGTTCTTCGTGCCCGGCGTGTGCCGAACAACAGTCCGCCCCGCCGCGGAAAGTCTTTGCGTGGCCAAAAGCCACTTCCCCTTGGCAACGCTTGCACATTGATTTTGCTGGTCCATTCTGGAATACTCGATGGTTGGTTCTGGTCGACGCCTTCAGTAATTTTCCTTTTGTTGTCCGGATGTCTTCCACGACGTCCTCCGCCACCATCCAAGCGTTGTCTGCTATCTTTTGCATTAAAGGTCTTCCGCAGACTATTGTTTCCGACAATGGCCCACAATTCATGTCCGCAGAATTTCAGTCATTCTGCCAGGCCAATGGTATTCAACATCTGACATCCGCGCCGTTTTCGCCTCAGTCCAACGGTGCCGCTGAACGATTGGTCCGGACTTTCAAGTCACCGATGTTGAAATTGAAAGAGTCGCATTCTCGGGAGGACGCATTGTTGCTCTTTTTGTCTTCGTATCGCTCTCAGCCCCGAGATGGTCGCTCGCCGGCTGAGTTGCTCCACGGTCGTCCTCATCGCACCTTGATGTCTTTGCTGCATCCGCCGCATCAGGTTCCTGTGCAGCGGCAGACTCCTGCTTTTGCTCCAGGCGACGTTGTATTTTATCGCAACTATCGAGGTTCACGGCGTTGGCTCGCAGGGCGCATTCTTCGCTGCCTCGGCCGCGCGATGTATTTGGTTTTGGGGGCCTCTGGTGAGGTGCGTCGGCATCTCAATCAGCTGCGCCTCTGTCGTCGCTCGGGTTCTGCCGCTCCCCGTCTGCTTTCAGCGACGGTGCCGTCCGGTCAGCGCCCTGGGGACCCATCTACTGGCTCGCCTCATCCCCAGGTGTTACCGACGATGCCTTCCATTTTGCCCCATGGCGACGCGCCGCCGCCGCCGCAGCAGCAGCAGCCGCCGCCGCCGCCGCTTGTTCTCCCGCCGGCGCCGCCCGCATTCGACGCTTCGTTGCAGCCGCCAAGCGCCTCCCAGGGTCACGCGCCGCCGATCGCTTCCCGTGACCAGCTGTCCTCCGCCATGGAACTCCCGCCCGCTCCGGACCACATGACGTCATCGCGCGTCGGCTACCCCGACGCAATGGAGGTTGATCCTTCGGTCCCTCCTGTCTCTTTACGGGCGCATACACCGCATGTTGACGTGCACCCTGGACTAGCTTTTCAGGCGTTTCCTAGCTCTCCTCGGACCGAATGGCCGGGTGCGGGTGGCACAGCCTCGCCTGTTGTTAGGCTCCCCACCTCATCGCATACGTCAACATGTGGTCCTCCCCACGGCGGGCGGAAGCCTTATCACACGACCGTTCGCCGATTTGCGGGGGAGGAATGTGGTGTCACCGCCAGACACCACACTTGCTAGGTGGTAGCTTAAATCGGCCGCGGTCCATTTAGTACATGTCGGACCCGCGTGTCGCCACTGTGTAATCGCAGACCTAGCGCCACCACCAAGGCAGGTCTCGTGATACGAGAGAGCACTCGCCCCAGTTGTACGAGAACCTAGCTACCGACCAGATGTACGAAGCCTTTCTCTCTCATTAGCCGAGAGACAGAATAGCCATCAGCTAAGTTAATGGCTACGAACTAGCAAGGCGCCATTTGTATCAGTGCCTATAGCTTACGAGTATTCAAGAGAGATGTATTCCAAGGACTAATTAAAAGATAAGTAATAAGCATCTACATACTTTTCTTCTTATTCATTTATAAGTTCTCATGTTCCAGACTTCACGCCCGTCTGCTTTAGTTTAGCGTGCATTTTCAGCCATCTCAACTTCACGGTGTCGGCCCAGCTACCGACACAAAAGCTTGATTAATTTGAAGACAAGATTTTCGCTAGAGAAATGAATATATGCCCTTAACACAAGGTGCTAAATATTCAGTAGTAGTAAATCCATAGGGCTTCCAGCGAGTGGTGCAAGTTCCACTATTACTCAGCACTGCTGTTGAGGTACTACGATCGATGACACTGTGGGGAAATTCAAATCTCTATGATGTCAACAAGCCATACATCCTTCTCTATCATGTGACAAGGGATGCTCCCTGCCCCCTCACTTAACGATGGCACCATCATCATAATACGACCATCCATGAGTAGTTGGGAGACGAGGATATCTGCCCACTTTTGATATCAAATTCATATGCAAAGCAATTAAATTGATCAACAAATAACCCCCAACCCTCACACAACCCCACCCCCCATCCTCTGGATAACATCATGTGTTTTCTGCAACCTGCACTTAGGTCCCAATCCCTTCCCCCCTCCCCCTCCCCCCCAAAACTACCCTATTGGCGAGAATTTAGAATTTCGGCAGGCATTTTTAATTTTGGTAGGAATTGCTTTGTCCCAGGATTGTGCTGATTCCCACTCCACTTCCTCCCACAGAATTTCCTTGGAAATTCAAAATGTTGATTCCCCTTCTGGGACTCGAACCGTGGTCCTTCTGGAAGGTAAGCCTAGGTTTACCCCTTACAGATTTTCTTTGTTTAAGGGTTTAAGTAATGGTACATTTTAAAGTGTGTAGCATTCGTTTGTGTCCAGGAGATGCAAACGCACTTGTCGCTTATCAATGTTATTGTTTCGTTATCCTCCTATGGCTTGATTAATTTGAAGACAAGATTTTCGCTAGAGAAATGAATATATGCTCTTAACACAAGGTGCTAAGTATTCAGTAGTAGTAAATCCATAGGGCTTCCAGCGAGTGGTGCAAGTTCCACTGTTACTCAGCACTGCTGTTGAGGTACTACGATCGATGACACTGTGGGGAAATTCAAATCTCTATGATGTCAACAAGCCATACATCCTTCTCTATCATGTGACAAGGGATGCACCCTGCCCCCTCACTTAACGATGGCACCATCATCATCATACGACCATCCATGAGTAGTTGGGAGACGAGGATATCTGCCCACTATTGATATCAAATTCATATGCAAAGCAATTAAATTGATCAACAAATTACCCCCAACCCTCACACAACCCCACCCCCACTCCTCTGGATAACATCATGTGTTTTCTGCAACCTGCACTTAGGTCCCAGTCCCTTCCCCCCTCCCCCTCCCCCCCACAACTACCCTATTGGCGAGAATTTCGAATTTCGGCGGGCATTTTTAATTTTGGTAGGAATTGCTTTGTCCCAGGATTGTGCTGATTCCCACTCCACTTACTCCCACAGAATTTCCTTGGAAATTCAAAATGTTGGTTCCCCTTCTGGGACTCGAACCGTGGTCCTTCTGGAAGGAAAGCCTAGGTTTACCCCTTACAGATTTTCTTTGTTTAAGTGTTTAAGTAATGGTACATTTTAAAGTGTGTAGCATTCGTTTGTGTCCAGGAGATGCAAACGCACTTGTCGCTTATCAATGTTATTGTTTCGTTATCCTCCTATAGCTTGATTAATTTGAAGACAAGATTTTCGCTAGAGAAATGAATATATGCCCTTAACACAAGGTGCTAAGGATTCAGTAGTAGTAAATCCATAGGGCTTCCAGCGAGTGGTGCAAGTTCCACTGTTACTCAGCACTGCTGTTGAGGTACTACGATCGATGACACTGTGGGGAAATTCAAATCTCTATGACGTCAACAAGCCATACATCCTTCTCTATCATGTGACAAGGGATGCACCCTGCCCCCTCACTTAACGATGGCACCATCATCATCATACGACCATCCATGAGTGGTTGGGAGACGAGGATATCTGCCCACTTTTGATATCAAATTCATATGCAAAGCAATTAAATTGATCAACAAATTACCCCCAACCCTCACACAACCCCACCCCCACTCCTCTGGATAACATCATGTGTTTTCTGCAACCTGCACTTAGGTCCCAGTCCCTTCCCCCCTCCCCCTCCCCCCCACAACTACCCTATTGGCGAGAATTTCGAATTTCGGCGGGCATTTTTAATTTTGGTAGGAATTGCTTTGTCCCAGGATTGTGCTGATTCCCACTCCACTTCCTCCCACAGAATTTCCTTGGAAATTCAAAATGTTGGTTCCCCTTCTGGGACTCGAACCGTGGTCCTTCTGGAAGGAAAGCCTAGGTTTACCCATCCCACACACACAAGCAACGGCGCTTGAAATTGGCAGCAGCCAATGGCAGCACAGCATCCACTCATTGGGGATATAAGGTGTGCTCAGGACCTCTGCAGCCTCAGTTGGTGTAGTCATTCAGCATCAGTGACAGATTAGATCATCCAGTGCTGCTCAGCTGCAGCAGCAGCAGAATAGGAAGAAGGCGCAGAAGAGTAAGCACCCCTTGCTTGGCATCTCTGTTCACTGGCATGCTAGGAATATGAAATCTTTGTGCTGTTATTAACGCTTGTAATAGTTTTTGTTCGTTGCTGATCGGTGGATGTGACTTCCTCCAGTTCGTCATGGTCTGCAACAGTGACGTGTCCCAGCTTAGTGCGACCAGCAGCAGTGGCAGCACCCTGGCAACTGTCATCAACCTGGTTAGCTTGATGGAGCAGGACAATTATTGTCAACTGAAGTCACCCAGCCAGCCTCTGACTTGATAAAGTGCACTGTGGATCCTAATCAGCATGGTGCAGGTCGTCACTGGACCCTGTTATGTGCACCACCACAGTGGTACTGCATGGGCAAAATGAGGATGTTCTGAATTAGAAGATACCAATTACTCACATTCTGGAGAGCGACGGTTCATACCTATATCCTGACATCTTGACTAAGTTTTTTTGTGATTTCACAAAAACACTTCAGGCAAACGCCAGGATGGTTTCTTAGGAAGGGCACGGCTGACTTCCTTCCCCAATTCAATGGGACCAATGACCTCAAAGCTCGATGTTTGGTCTCTCCACAAAATCAGCCAACCAACCAAGTTACCAGTTAAGTTCTCTGCGCCAGTATTGTTCACTTCAGTGTGGTTCGAAGTGTTTTCTTATTTGTGTTGAAGCAAACACAGAAAGAGACTGACCTGTTGTGATAGAGATCGAGAAATCAGCTAAAAGTGTTAAAGTGCGGTTTCCGGTGGTGGAATACCGTGAACTGTGTCATGGAAAAGCTTACATCAAACAACAGCTGACCACTGAGTATCATCCGAGCCATCTTCATTACAATAGTGCACACTGACTTTGCACTGTATGTGAAATCGGGTGTCACATCAATTTATCTACAGCATTCCACCATTACAAACGTGTTTGGTCTACATATGGGCCTATCCACTATGTTGGAAAGACTGAACACATGTTTGCCATGTTTTAAGGCTGTGTATAGGGACACGGGGAAGTATCTAAGTACGAACAGTGTGCATGTAGACGACTTCGAACAGTGGGACAATATGGTGCCAATGAAAACTAACGTACCGCCAATAAAAAAGTTTGAGATAAATGCATGCTGAATTCTGTGCTTAGAAGAAGGCTTTATTTTTTGTATTCTGCACTGGTGTTAAATAAAGACAAAATCTATTGATGTAATGCATCTCATGTGTGATTACTGAATAAAAATGTACATAACCATGTATGTGTTTTTATTTATTACCTCTCATTATATTGCAAGTACTAAAGCTATTGTCACCAGTATTTTCACTGCAAACATGCAACTGCAGAAAATCATGTCAATTAACTAAATTTTCTGTAAAAGCCTGTACCATGCCAGTACTTGACGTAGTCGATATCGTGGCAGGTCATGGTGTTCATTATGTTCTACAAAAATCCATTGCATGCCAGTAGCTGGCGTAGAAAGCAGGGTGGGTGAAGCATCAAGACTCTGTAGTGACTGGAGCTGTGACGTGCAAGGGCACCAGAAAAAGAATAGCGTTATCCTGCCCATGACAACATATGTACAATAATTTTATGTGCATCCAGTGGAGCACATTGTAGACACTGTTTATTAAATTCTAACAAACAGTACTTACAGTGTCCTCTACTGTAATCTGTGCCAATCAAGTCCATGTGGGTCAGTTAACTAATAAGTTACAGAACAGCTGTTCTATGCTGTTTACCAACTTTAGCAGTTTGAGTACTGGGGTAATAAGAACACCGAAAACTGACTTTGGTGTGCAAGTAAGTCTGCCTGATTACCAAGATCCAGAAAAGCTTATAAGTTATGCGCTGACTGCATACAGTTTGAACTACCTACTGGTAAACTACATGGATATTGCTTCAAACACAGTGTGTGGCGAAATCTGTCCACCACTGAGGAGTAAAAAATATCTGTATTTACTGTTAATAGCAATGGTAAGTGGCCTTATGTTGGAATCCTGGCTGAAAGTGTTGGCTTGGAACCTGTGTACATTAAAGAACACGTGAACAGGATCTGCTTAAAAAGGATAATTACCTTGTATTTAAGTGTGCTGGACTGGATGTCGGGATTTAGCAACAGAAAAAAAGTTTGCATAGCTTAAAACCGACGCCATAATAACTTTCAGTGACCACTCATTTGAAAAAGTTGTGATCATAAAGTTCTATACGGAAATTCCACAAAAATGTGCAGCAGAAGCTGGTAGCGTACTGCCAGGGACATGTGGAGCGTTCTAACAACAGTATTAAGCCAGAATAAGAGTCAAGGTTAAAATCGCCGATTGCTGTCGTCTAGAAGAACTGAGGAAAGGAACAGAGCTAATTCATAAAGCCATAATATACATAGTTTACAGGAAAAAAATGAGATATGTTTTGGATTTCGAAAATATTCCTTCTTTGTACCTGACAGGTTACTAGTTGAAGGAATTAGAAGAATGCAATGAAGATTTAAATTATAATATAAAACTTAAGGTGGATGTTATTAAATGTTTCCTGTGTGTAAATATACACGTAGAAGCTAATTAGGATTTTGTACAAGAATATTTGTTTTCAAATTCGCTGTACGCCACCAAAAAGTTGCAGAGAAAGTGACTGCTATTCACGATGATCTGCTTGAATGGGACATGGGTAGCTGGATGTCCTTGAAAAGTGGTTCAAACTAGGTAGCTGAAGGCACGTCAACCCTCGTTTCTTACCTACATTAATTGACAATTTAATTGTACATCGAAAATTCGAAATTGCCGCCGAAATTCGAATTCCCGCCAATAGGATAGGTACGGAAGGTTAATGGGAAAGTTTGGGGAGGGGAAACGGCGGGTAACCCACATATGGGCTGAGGGAAACACTTGACATCATCTAGGAGTGCGAATGGGTGCGGTGGGGATGCTGAGTCAGAGGATGAGGGGAGTAACAAATTGATTAATTTAATTAATTTACATATAAATTTGACATAAAAAGTGAGCTGACGCCCTCATGTCCCTACTCCTGCCATGACCACCTATTTATGACAGTATTCACGTTACAAGAAGCCACATACCATTTTGTGGAGTGGTAGTGGCCATTAAAATGGAAAGCCAGTGACGTCCTCTACTACGTAGAGGCTGATAAACTGAAATAGCCGTTGCAGTGTAGTCACTGAACAGCTGTAATCATAAGTGACAGAACTATCTGAATTTCGTCTTCACCATGTTAAAAGTATTTATGGAAAAAAATCACAAAAAGGGCATAACGTGCGGCAGTTATACATCTAAAATTCGTCAGCAACATTTGAACACACACACACACACGCACACACACACACACACACACACACACACACACACAGACACACACTGTTCATACCATGAACTAACAGATAATGTGACAAATGTGAGTATCCATTTTTATTATTGTGCCACATTTGATGAAAGGCACAACAGATACAAGCACAACACACATAAAAATTTTACATCTTCCACGTATAAATTGTTCTATGATGTTAGCCAAGTTCTTTTCACTTCCAAAATACCAGCTAGAATAAGTCAGCATCACAAAAAAGTCATGTTTGTGTCTGTGTTTAAATTTTATTATGACACTCACAAATACACACACACACACACACACACACACACACACACACACACACACACACACACACAAGCACACACATATGCACTGTAGGTGATGCCTAAAACACAATTGTGAACTCTGAAATTAAGTGTCGCAATTCTACTTTCTTGCCCACATCCTTATAAAATATATGTGGCTAGAATGTAACTTTCTGAATATGTGGTTCAGTTTCTGTTAGGTCCAAATGAGGGAGCTGGAAAAATTCACCTGACGGAGCTTATAACAGCAGAAAAAACAAGTAGATCACATTCCATGTTGAACTTAAATGGTGTTATGCAGAAAAACATAGCCAACCAACCTTAAAGCTGCAGAAAACAAGTTTGCAATGAGAAACTATGGTAAGCAGGAATGAGCACAAAGAAATAATCATTCTGGATTACCATAACCTACTGAACCAATATAATTAATCCAGTTTTGGCTTACACCCTGAAATCAAATATCTCCATATCTGAATTGCTCTATGATGCATTTCAAGTAGTACAATGTTACCTTCAAATATAATGCTTAAAGAGTGTTAACATTTCAATTTCAATATATGTTACTGGTGTTTCATAGAACGATTTGACATCTGAAGGCTCTAGAAATTTTCAGTAATTTTTCAATTTAGGAAGCACAGTTTTATAAGAGAAGAGCATAATACATTACGTTCTATAGTAGGAAAACCTAAACGAAGGTAGACTGGTTGATACTTCATTTTGAGGCCCACTCGAGTTATGTAAAAAAATAATTTTCGAGGTAGGTGTGATATTTATCAATCAGGATTGTGGTGCTAAGATTCTCTAACAGATTTAGAAACTTTATTTCCCATAATCAACTACTAAATAATTCAAAAAATTTAATCGCGATGCTCCAAAATACAACATATGAAAAGTACACAACATTGGCACAGACAAATTAATAGGCCAAACAGCATTACAGGACAGAATGAGGAAGGTATGTTTTGGAAACATCTTTATTGTGATGTAACATTTGACCTACATATTTTCGTAATACTCAAAGGTAACTTAATATTTCTAAATGAAAATCGTGTAACAAGAGATATTCGAAAATGGATAAAGATGATGGTGAAAGAAGACAGATATGAAAGGCAAATATCTAGAAAGTTCAACGATCCTTGCAATCACGTAAAATTACTCAATCACGTAAAATTACTTACAACATAAAGTAATTTGAGCACCAAAACACGACACAGTTAACTTTTCTTGATAATCAAATATACTTATAGAACTCGTGTCGTGAACGAAAACTCTAACTTCGAAACATAATAAAACTGTATTATTTTTCAAAATATGTGAAATTTCCAACACAAAACTTAAACTTGACCCTGCTGTCAAAACTTATATGTTGTATAAGGTTTAAGAAAAATACATAGCTTGCATACTGAGACAAGTGATAAACCTCTACACTCAACAGTACTTGTTGACAACGAAAGTACAGTTGCTGTACCACACAACAAACTTTCAAATTATATATTTCCACCTCTAGATAGACTGAATTGCCTGTAAAAATATACACTGCTCACTTCATGGTACTAGTGAAATCAATCTTAGGTTAGTATACGATCTTAGTTCAATCATTGTACTACATATTAAATTCAGGAAAATACATATAATTTGGTTCTACAACATTTAAAACACACATGAGCACTACAACTGGTCTAACTTGCAGTTTAATGGGCATTTGTTAATGTGAATTATAAAATTAGGAAAGAAAATCTGCTTGAATTCATCAGGATTAGAGAGATGTCACCTAGTCTAACCATGACATTGATTTAAAAAGTTGAGACAGTGTCAGCACTGCAGGTAGCAGATGGAGGGAGGGGGGTTGGGTGTTTAGTAAACAAGGGGTGTCAGATACGTTAAATTATAACTGTATTGTGTTAACAGCCACAGTAGACACAACCAAGTTGGGTGGTAAATCATTTTATGTTTCAACAAAATTGTTCAGGTATTGAATCCATTTTGTTTGCTTATTAGACGTGTAGGTCCGTATAAATATGTTTAATTCCCTGAAGGTTCGTTCTACTCGGTTACTACTAGGTGAAAATCTCGATATCAAGACATAACTTATTCCATATTCTTCCGTTATATTTTTCCATCTGCTTCCAGTGAAATAAAATGCATTATTTGTTATAACAGTGGTAGGGTATCCAATTCTTTTAAAGTAACTTATAGTTAGCTTTATCCCAATATTGCTAGCAATTCCTGTACGCAAAACATACATTTTCAGATGTTTGGAGAATAAATCGTATATAGCTAGGATGTATTTCCCTCCTCCCCCCTTGAGCTGCCAGTATGGGTCCTGTTAGGTCCATTGCAATTACCTCTCTAGGTATTTGTGTTATTAGTGGGTGTAATTCTGTATCTCTGCACCTATTGTTTGACTTTGCCTTTTGGTATCTATCACATGATCTCAGTACTTCTCGGACTTTCTTTTTCAGCTTTGGGAAGTAACAATACTGCTTCATTTTAAGAGTAGTTTTGACAGTTACAAAATGTCCCCAAGCTCGGTGGGTAAACCAAATTAAAACTTCAAGTTGGTCTGTAGGGATGCACACGTACCATCCACAGCTAGGCTCCTTCGTTTTATAGAATAAAACCTTATCATGTAACTTTTAACACTGATGTAAGACAATATCTTGTTTTTGTTTGAGGATGTCTCTATTGATTTTCCACATAGCATCACTTTCCTGTAACATTTCCAAGTTTTTCCTCATTTCCATGTATCTTTCTCGAAATGTCAGGTCTTTTTTTAACAAAACTTTAAATTCGATAGATTTATGAACTGTTGATGTGAATTCTAACATTCCTTGTGGCAGTCTCGAAAGAGTGTCTGCAACAACGTTATATGGCCCATGGACATGTCTTACCTCAAAATCATAGTCCTGAAGTTCCAGAGTCCATCTAGTTAAACATCCATGCAGCAATTTACAAGAAAGCACGAAACTTAATGCTTGATGGTCATATAAAACATTCACATGCTTCCCATAAACATAATAACGGAATTTTTTAAATGCAAAAACAATGACCAATTGTCACAGTGTACACCAATTCAATTTTCATCAATATACAACTGGCGAATCCTATCGTTCTTACGTCCAGTTCGTTTTCTTGTCGTTCAGTTTGGAACAGAGAAGCACCTAAACCATAGCTGGAAGCATAAGTTGCAATAAAAAAGGATTTTGACATATCTGTCTGAGGCAAGATTGGTGTGTTAACTAATGCTTCTTTAATCCTATGAAAATCTTCTCTGTATTGACTGGTCCAGCACCATTGTGCATTCTTTTTCAATAATCCCAGTAATGCCTCACTGTTTAACTGTTGAGTGAGTAGAAACTCTTGAACTGTCGCTTAGTTTTGGGATAAGGGAAGTTAGCATTTGGGGCCTTCTTAGTGGAATATGGTTTGGTACCCTCAGGTGAAATAATATGTCCTAGAAATTTGATCTCCTTCCAAGCAAATTTTGATTTCTTTAAATTTACAATGACTCACCTTTTGGAAAATTTACTTAGAATATCTTGTAATAGATTAATGTGCTCGTCCCACATCTCTGTTGACAGTAAGAGATCATCAACTTATGCTGTAACTTGATCGAGCAACTGTGGCCCCAGCACATTGTGAAATGCCACAATAAATATTACAGTGCTTATATTTAAGCTGAAGGGAAGGACACAATACTGATGAGTTCGCCCTCCAAGTACACATCCTGTTATTGTCTGGATTGCTTTGACGACACGATTTGCCAGAATGACGATCTCAGATCTAAAGAGCTTAAGTATCTTTTGCCATTAAACTTTTGGATCTCCTTGTCAAAGTTTTCGGTTTTCGTTTGCGCAGGTACGATAATTCTGTTAATGTCCCATGTGTCAAGAACCAGTCTAATACTTTTATCTGCTTTACTTATTGCTAGCAAAGGGCTACTATAACGGGAATTGGATGTCTCAATTATACCAATGCTCACCATCTTCCTTATCTCTTTCATGACCTGTTCCTTTTTTTCTCCAGGGGACCGAGTAAGATGCTTGACAATAGATCTTATGTGGAAATACCTGCATATCACAGACATATCCCTTCACAATACCAGGCTTATCTGTGAATACTGCAGGGTATTTAGATAAAAACTCTGTCCATTGTTTAGCTTGAAATTCCTCAGTGTGTGTTGCTTCATTTACCTTATCCTTGATAATGTCACTGATAGTCTTGGAATTGAGTGCATCATTATCATAATTGGTATGACAGAATTTTATTTATACATGCTCCAACATGAACAGTTTCAGAACACCAATGGAAAAAATCAATTTCCTTTTCAGCGAATGGGCTGCATCAAATTCATGGTTGAACTCCATAGTCGTCTGCTGCTAATGGTATTTAAAGGTGAAGGTCCCGTCTATTATTGCCTCCCTCTCCTGCATAAAATCTAATCCTAGTAAGACTAGTACCAAAATATACTATTCTAAAAGGAATGTGTACGCTATGGCTGCAATTTCCATTTGAATCTCGGCTTGAGTCTGGAACTTGATTGTTTGGACCTTATGTCCTAGTGCACAAACAACATTGCAGTTTGGAATGGGCAAAACCAGTAATTTTCTAATCTGCGAGACCCTTTTATAGAACTGCATATTTATAACTGACACACTTGCTCTGGTATCAAGAAGTATAGTGGTGGTCACACCTCTTATAATTGCACTTATTTCTGCTTGACTTATTTCTTTCTTCTCTTTGTCAGAAATGGTGGACTCTTCAAATAATTCTTCACCAATGTCTCTACTATTCTGGTATCTAATCATATATATATATATTGTTCGACCTATTGCCTTCATTTACATCCTCGGTCGAAGGCATATAGGGACCAATTTCAGTTTCATGGCTTCTGATCATTCGGTTCCTGCTCAGGTTGCATCTCTACTATCCTTGCATTTGTTGGTAGTTAGTGGGAGATGGTGTTACTGATTGGTTCCACTGTTGTGGTTAAGGATTATCCTTCATGGGTATAGCTTGCATAAAATTTATTGGTTGTCAATGTGAACCATATGTTGGTTGTGGATTCCAACCACTGGCACCTGGCTGTTGCCAGTGTCCATGCCCTGATCGCATGTTTTTCAGGTTGTCCTTATGTGGACTATTTTGCCCGTTTTTGGTTCTCCTTTTACGATTAAAATGGTTATTTGCATTTTCGTTATCGCCCTGTCCATGATTATTATTCGATACAAATTGGCTTTGATTGCTGTTGCCACAATTGTATTCCACCTTGGATCCATAATTTATTTTATTATTATTATCTCCATTATTAAACTGTTTACGTTTATTTTCCTAGGACTGTTATTGGCCTTGTTCGATGTGTTTGCGTTCCATGATGGTTTTCCGTTATTATTATTATTATTATTACCCCTGGCAATTCTGTCAGTGGATTTTCTTACATGCTCCTGTACTGAATACAGCAGGTCAATTATGTCAAGAAACCCCTTTCATATCAGTATCAGAGGCATTAAATAATGGGTTTGAATAGTGACTGATAGTCTTGATTTCAGAACTCTCAACACATCTCTAGGTGCTACTGGTTCATCTCAGTGATGGGCCACATCTTTGGGTTATACGTTTCAACACTGTACAATATTTTGAGTACTCTTTCTTGGATATACGCAGAAGAAAGTTGCTCTAAAAATTCCTTTTGAAATTCGTCAAAACTCTTGCACGTTGCAGTGGCGTCAAGTGCCCACAGAAGCATATCCAGTAATATGAACGACTACATGCTGTACCTTTTGTTGTTCTCTTCGAGGTTTTTAGTAGTATACTAAAAGTTTCGAATGAAAACTACTGGGTGGATATTCCGTTTATTCTCATCATTGAATTCATGATTAGACAGGTGCTTCATAAGGCTTTCGTCATGCATCAGTGTGTTAACTGTATTGTACTATTATTGTTAACCTGCGCTGCACCCTCATTATAGCATGTACAGTCGGTTTCCGAATTCGGCCTATATTTTGGCGTAAGCTGTTGCAGTACAACACGTTGGTTGCCGGAAATCCGTTCCCTAGGTGTCTCTGAATAGCTTGCAGCTGAATTTGATACACTGCATGGATCCTCAATGCATTTGTTTCATTACACCACATTGCTGGCCTTTAGATATTCCGGTTTTATAAACATAAAGCTTCAGCCACTTCCTTATGAACTTGGGATTCTATTTTCTTTTTACATATTTCCCTGCATAGAATCTACAGTAATGGCCAAGCTCTTATATTGCTTATCTAAGTTGTTTACTTCATGTTGCATAGTATCAATCAGAATTGAAACATCTTCCACACGTTTGATAGTGCTTCTGACATTATCAGATTCTTTGTTGAAATGTTCGACAATAGCCTTGTCCCGTTCAACCAAGATTTGATGAACGTAGTCAACTAAATCTTTGTCTCTCTCAACAAATGTTTTATTTATTAAATCTAGAAAATTTTCTTTCTTGTTCTTGCTCTCTGAGCTCACGTTGTTCTCCCCTTAATGTCTCTTTTGCTGTTTTAGAGCCCTAGCTTCCCAACGTTTTTGTTCCACAAGATTAAGTCTTTGGAACAGAACTTTTATTAAGTTACTATCTGATGGGTTTGGAGTTGACAAAGTATCAAGGTTCGCCGCCTGCTCCGTTACATTACTCTCAGTCACATCAGCAACTTTTTTTGATTATTGTCTGTTATTCAACTTAATTTTCGTTTGGTAATTCTGTTAAAATTTTGTCATTAATTTCTGATGTATGTCCTAATAATTGCACTGAAGTGTGCTCTCTTTGTTCACTTGGACTCTATGATACTGCAGCAGTATCTACATTAACATCAATAAACTCAGTGGGCTTAGTCTATTTCTTTGGCCTAACCATTTCAACAAAATTTCTTTATTCACAATGGTAATGAGAATAAACAGTCGTAAAAACTTATAACCTATGCATACTTAAATAATATCAAGTATAGACAATGCGTGATGCAAAATACTTTGTGAAATTGAGAACATTAACTACTAACCCACATAGGTAGCTAATATCAAGTCCATGTACTCTGTGGTATAAACTCTACTTTATGGTATTGATAGTACTGGTTTAATTATCATTTTATCTCACAGCAGCACTGTAATGGTAGCTACTCTTAAGGTTGCAGCACACACTGAATGAAGTTTTCAAACCTAAAACGCAACACTCGTTGATTACAAATTGTGTGTGCCATATGATGTATGAACATGAACAAATGTCCTTACAATCAGGTTACTTTTACATAAATTCTACTCATAATGGCAATTATATAAGTCTCAATTATTCGGCAATTTAAACTAGCCACTTGAATCTTTCATGAAATGGCGACAGACGAATGAACATTGGTGTATCACAGAATCGATCTGTTCGGATTACATGAAAATAACTGACTGAATTCCATTTGAAAAAAAAAATTAATCTGCATTAAACGATTGTTTGCAGCATTTTGAATCTGAAATAAAACTAAAACTCTTGTCAACAAAACCATATAAGTATATTACCCCTAATGGCGTCGTTGCAGCTCGTGTGCAGATAAGCAAAGATGGGCTGCAGAGAATCAAGATTAGTAATATTTTAGCAGAAAATAAGAGATAAAACTTGAATAATATTATTCTCTATTTTACTTCAATAATTTACAATATGTAGTTTACAAAATAGTAATAATACCAGAAGAGTAAAGTGCATCTTGCTAGCATTTAGATGCTCGAACAAGAAGAATGAATGCAACAAAAATCAGTGATAAAAATAATTGTTCTCTTAATTAAAAGATTTCACTGTTTTCACTCTATTTTCTGTGGCTTGTGGAGATACTGTTGCACCGTCTCTGCAGTGGCACAACTAAACTGTTTCTCTGACAACACATTTGTCCCTCACGATATCATATAAAAAAGTAATAATAAATGTTTTTATCGACTACAAAATTGGGGCATGGATGCTGTACCCTAAAGAGTGTCATCTTTCACTGACATTAATGTAAGGGATGGGTAATAACAGTCAATAAGGAAACTGGGCACCAATTCCCCACCCAGCAGTATCTGAATCGTAATGGCAATCATCACATGAACTTGCAGGGTAATGACAGTCTCCATGTCAACTGAGACATTTTGCCCCAACCAGTAGTGTCTAAAAGGTAACAGTGAAATTAGTTACACAAGAAAACAGCTACACTGGAAAATGGTTATACTGCAGAAAAATTTCACTGGAAAATTTTTGATTAGGAAACCAGTTAGACAAGAAAACATATACCCTGTAGAATGAAACTTCCTGGCAGATTAAAACTGTGTGCCAGACCGAGACTCGAACTCGGGACCTTTGGCTTTCGCGAGCATGTGCGCTACCGTCTGAACTACCCAAGCACGACTCACGCCCCGTCCTCACAGCATTACTTATCAGTACCTCGTCTCCTACTTTCCAAAATTCAGAGAAGCTCTCTGTCAGGTAGTTTCATATCAGCGCACACTCCGCTGCAGAGAGAAAAACTCATTCTACCCAGGAGAATGGTTACACTCCCACTGATCCAAGATAAATGCATACGCAATGCAATGACTTTTAGCTAGTCAATTGTCCTTCATTACTCCACCTAACAGCATCTAAAATGTTTACACTGGAAAAGTGATACACTAGAGAAAGAACACACCATGAAAACATTTACACAGGAAAATGATCACACTGGAGAAAATTAGAATGGAAAATGGTTATACTGCGTTAATGAAGTCGCTGTGCTGACTGATCTTAATTACCCCATCTGCCTTACCCATTAGTGCTCAAAATAGTTACACTGGAACAGAATAGCACACAAAAATGTTTATGATGGAAAATGATTACACTGAAAATTCTTACACGGGAAAATGGTTACACCAGAAAGCGGTAACAGTGGAGAATGGTTACAAGTTCACCAATTCGAGATAAATCCACGTTCATGTTAATAACTGTGACCCACTGCAGATGACACTGACCACCACTGCCTGACCTGATGGTATCTAAGAAAATTACTCATGAAAATGGTTACAGTATCGAACAGGTACACTGGAGAATGGTTACACTGGAAAATGTTTACACCAAAAACAATAGAACAGGTAACAGGTTACACAGTAGAAAAGTTACACTGGGAAATCTTTTGAATGCTGTTTCAGCTCTGAATGCCTATTACGTTATGTCACTGCCATGCCTACTTAGTATTATCAGGAGATGATGAAAAACATTTTGAACTGCAAGATAAAATTAATACTGTAGCATTGAGTGACAGTAAGGTTTAGATAGTTCAAAGCATATCAGCCATCATACGTAACATATATCGATGTGTTTTACATCTGTTAGTACGTTATACCTTCGAAGTCTCATGTAGTCTCCACTGAGTGACAGCATATGTCAGCATTATCAGCAGATAATGGTCTATGATATGTACTGGAAGGAAAAGTTGTTACCCTAATATGGAGCCACTGTAATATTTGCTTATCATGGAGCCACTGTAATATTTGCTTATCATGGAGCCACTATGAGGTTTCGTTAAATTTGGAAGCATGGTAAGACTCATTTTGTTTTATATAGTTGTGTGCTACTATTTTACAGTATTCTGTTTCATCACAGCATCATGCAGTATAAGACGACAGAGTTTTCAACTGCTAAATGTAGTAATATCCTATTTTAAACGACTTTGGATGGGGGAATAATGTTTTACTTTGATAATTCTCATCAGCATTTGCATGTTAAGCTGTAAGTTAAGTTAGTAGCAGTGCTCATGTTTGTTTTGAAATGTTATTGAAACACGTTTTATGAATTTTGGACGATCTAATATGTAGTTCAAACTTAGAACTACGCTCACTTGCCAACATCTAACTGATTTTGGCAGTGCCAATAACTGAGCAACGTGTATTTTAATACTTAATACAGACGATTTGGATCTGCAAATATTTAAACTGATGGTCTATTATGCTTGCAAAGTGTGGTACAACTATCTAATTTTATTGCTCAACAGGCACTGTTTAACCTATAAGTTTCATCAGTTGTGACAAAATGTAAGTGATGTGAATTCTCTTATACCACATGTTTCCTGCCGTAAGTCTCACATATATTCAGAATTAATGCAATTTGTATTTGCTTCAAAAATTTATCATTCGTTCATGACCAAAGATCTGCAACTATGTTACATATTATGATACGCAACTCCTCTCTCTCTCTCTCTCTCTCTCTCTCTCTCTCTCTCTCTGTGTGTGTGTGTGTGTGTGTGTGTGTGTGTGTGTGTGTCTCCGTCTCCCTCTTACTTTGTTTACAAAAGTTTTACATCCAGCATACAGATATTTCATCTATGTGACGTTTCTCCAATATCTTTAGCCATGTTTCATATCTGTCTTGTTCCACCACCGTATATGACTGTGCTGTGTAATAATTAAACTTTCCATATTATGAATCTCCCTATGTGTTGCAAAAAAGTATGCAGTTTAAGTCTTGCAACGCAGTAAAGGCCTTGTGAAAACACATTTTTCCTGGTTTCCTAAAATCATGTTGGGCCAGTTCATTGGTCTATGTTTTTAAAATTGCACATTTTTATTAGATGTTTGAAATTATTTAATTGCTAATTCGAGTGCAGTGAAGTGTGAAGTGATTTGGTACTTTCAGGCAGGTTAAAACTGTGTGTCGGGCCAGGACTGAAACTTAGGTCCTTCGTCTCTTCAAATCAGCTCACACTGCTGCACAGCGAGAATTCATTCTAGAAACAATCCCCCAGGCGGTGGTTAAGCCATGTCTCCACAATATCTTTTCTTTCAAGTGCGCTAGTCGTATAAGATATAGAGGAGAATTTCTGTGAAATTTGGGGGGTAGGAGATGAGGTACTGGCAGAATTAAAGCTGTGAGGGCTGGTCGTGCGTCGTGCTTCGAAAGCTCAGTTTGCGGGGTACTTTTACGCAAAAGATAAAGAACCATATTTCGAGTTCCGAACTGGCACAAAGTTAAATCCGGCAGAAACTGGCATTGTGTGTGTGTGTGTGTGTGTGTGTGTGTGTGTGTGTGTGAGTGTGCGTGTGCGTGTGTGTGATCCCGTGCGTGCGTGCGTGCGTGCGTGAGTTATGTGTTGCTGCCGTGTTTTAGATGTGAAAACACTGCGGACCAGTGGCTCTTTACTAGAAATTTAGTTTTAATACTTTTGAACATTAGAATAAAATAATTCACATCAGCAGACAAATTTGATTCTTGCTCTGGGGCTCCAATGCGATAGACCGTTTCATTTCAATGGTCCGTAAAGTACTGTCTTATACTTACCTTTTAGTTTTAATAATCGCCAATGTTCTAAGAAATGAAACTTCTTGGTGTGTGAATGCGATGCAGGTAAATGGGGGCTTAGCGTGCCACAATGCTGGATTTTTCACTTTCCGTCATCGGCAGCAACTGTAGTGCATCGGCAACAGCACCGACTAGCGGCAGAAACATGAAAGGCATGCTGGGGGCGAAATAGATAAAGTACTTCAAGGTATTAATACGTTTTGTATAACTCTTTAATAATGTGAGTGCAGTGACAGATTAATACATGAACTCGATCAAGGATGCTCTACTTCCAGCTCACCACATCGCTGTTAAAAGTTAAAGTTTGGAAAATCGGGTGCGAATAACTTTTCAAAGTGCACAAACCTGTGCTGAAATTACAAAAGTTTTTAAACACGACGTAGCAGTTCCGAGTCCACAAGCACATACAGAGCTCTTCAGGGCTCTTCAGGGGGTGACCTCTTTAAAAATTTACAGGAATTTCTTAACTCTTTAAATACGACGCTACTGTCGATAAATTGTCGAAGTCCTTATATTCGTGCAGAAGTTCTTTACGTCGATGGGCCCGTTGCCTGCAACATTTTAAATACTCCATTCGCGTCTGATACCAATCACCAAACCTTGTTTTGTATTACTGACCTCTGAAGGTGAACTGCCCCATGCCAAAATGGCCGCTTCTCCTGTACAGCACGTAATTTCGTTGCAAAAACCACAAAATTACACACTGTACTTTGTTCTGTTAAAGTTACACAGCTAAATACTTGACTCTCACTTGTGCACAGATTCCTTTAATAAATGCTTGTGTGATAGCCTTTTTGTCAGGAAATGTAAAATAAATTATTTCTTTCGTTATGTGCAAACTTTATAATGAATAAAATTTATGTTAAACTTTTCGCTGCGGTAAGTATTACACATGAAGATGTGTTAGAATTTCAACAAATTTTCTGTGGTCTCATTTGTTTGTTGCTGAGATCCTTTGTTTAATGGCTTCTTTGCATATTGTTCTATGAAGTCATCAAAATTACAATTCTTTACTATCACCTCTTAGAAACCTAGAACCTACGGATAGTTATTGCAGTTTACTGTTTAAACTGCCACTATACGTATGTTTTTGCAACTAATTTTTCACTAATTTTGCACTACTTTTGCACTAATTTTGTTTTTTAACTCTCGAAGACAACATTCCGTTTCATAACTCTTGTTCTGCTTCACTAGAAATTCTGACACTATTTAACGTCATTGCTGTATGAGAGCCATCTGTTGACCCTTTATCGTTTGAAGTCGATAAAGCCGGCCGGAGTGGCTGAGCGGTTCTAGGCGCTACAGTCCGGAAGTGCGCGACCGCTACGGTCGCAGGTTCGAATCCTGCCTCGGGCATGGATGTGTGTGATATCCTTTGGTTATTTAGGTTTAAGTAGTTTTAAGTTCTAGGGGACTGATTACCACAGCAGTTAAGTCCCATAGTGCTCAGAACCATTTGAACCAAATTGCTGAAGTTATTAATTCAAAATATGGTTCAAATGGCTCTGAACTCTATGGGACTTAACATCTGAGGTCATCATCCCCAAGAATTTAGAACTACTTAAACCTAACTCACCTAAGGACAGCACACACATCAATGCCCGAGGCAGGATTCGAACCTGCGACATTAGCGGTCGCGCGGTTCCAGACGGAAGCGCCTAGAACCGCACGGCCACACCAGCCGCCGAAGTTATTAATTGTTAAAGATAATACGCGCATTCATGTCCTTCATCGTCAGTTTGTAAAGGATAATTATACAGGGTGTCCATAATTAATGATCCAGAAAGGAAATCTCTGCTCAGAATGGCATAAAATTTGAGCCGCATGTTATTGACACAAAGGGGAAGTCATGGAACAGAAGAAACTGAAATTTTTACCAGTAGATGGCATTGTAAGCGTCGCAACGTACGTGGGGTTGGCTACAAATGGTAAATGGATCGAATTATGACGACTAGTGTCTCAGTTGCACATTACAGCGTCCGTACGTTTCAACGTGCATGAGTGCATAAGTTCGACAGTCAACAGTTGTGGCACTGTTAGTTAGATAAACCCATCCACCACGGCAAGGTCGTACACATCGGATGGGAAAAATCGGTTTTTAATTTTCTTGAGACCGAGAAACTCAAGAAAAGCAAAATGACATCGGTTTTTAATTGTTCTGTGGTCAAAAACTGCATGAAAACCAAAATGAGGTCGGCGTCTAATTGCCGTGAGACTAGCGCGATAATGTTCAATATGGTGTCTACCGTTTTCTGCCTCAAGTTGAAATCGAGAAACAGCATGTCCCACAACAGATCGAAGTGTCTCGTGGTTTACGTTCAGCTGCGTTGTAGAATTTGTGCCTTCAGTCAACGTACGTTGGTAATTCGAGCACTGAATCCAACATCTTTCAGATGAACTCACAGTCAGAACTCGCACATATTAAAGTTAGGTGATAAAGGCCAAGCTGTAGGGAAATGAACTCTAATTATTTTGAAATTTCCGAAATGCCTCTGCAGCAGGAACTTCATGGGCGGTGCAACGTGCTGAGGAGCGGCATGTTTTATAAAAATCGTCCTATACACGCATCCACGCCGTTGAAAGGTAGGAATGACGTTGGTGTGCGGAAGACTCTCATAGTGTTTACCAGAGACGGTGCAGGTAACAATATCCGCAGAACTCATCTCCTCGAAAAAAAAGCGCCCCTCCGCTAAACGATGCCATCAACCCGCACCACAGAGGCACCTTCGCAAAATCAAGTATCGGTTGATGTGCTTGCGCATTTTCCGTTGGCTATATTCTGCAATTCTGTGTATTAACATGTCCATAGAGATGGAAATGGGCTTCGCCTGTCCACGTAATGATCGAAGACTATTTATTGTCCATTTCCAAGCGAGCAAGACGTTCCAGAGCTAGCGTTTATCTTGGTGACAGGTCAGCAGGATGCAACTGCAGAACATGGATGATTTTGTATGGATAGCAATGCAGGATGTTTCACAGAAATTACGCTCCGTGCTCACCAGCAAGTCCAATGCCCAATGCGTGGGCGATTCCCCGTGGGTTGCATGTTTCCACTCCACTACTCGACTCCTCTTGCAATGTTGTGGCCACATCTTTGACAGATGTCGGATCAACTGCTTTTCTCATTCTGCAACAATGAGCTTCAAAAGAAATGGTCTTTTTAAATTTGGTAGTGATTTCATGCAGACGGTTAGCGGACATCGGACCACTGCCTTTTTACGTACCCTCGAGTGACTGGAACTTGTGCAGGGCTACTGTCGTGCAGTTACCATTCTTATAACACAGTTGTACCAGCAACGCGCGATCCTTCATTGAGACATGCTGGGCGTCTCTGACGCGAAATGAGGAATATCCATGTGCTGCGCATCTCTTCGTGTGCGAATTCTGATTGTTACAGTAGCACCCATTATTAAAATGTATATTATTTTTTTCCATAACATTTCCCCATATATGCTGATCCAAATCGAAGTTGTTCTGAGTTGTGGTTCTCTTTCTACAGCGTTCAGTTATGTACACACTTTTAGTTATGCAGCAGCTGTGAAATAATTGGTGACCTCTCTGTTTAGCCGTGGTGGCATCCACACGCCACTTGAGTACTTGCGATGGCTGCACGCCCAGGACAGAGCACTCACTGCAAGTTCTCAGTCTGCCTGCTACCCATCTGACAGCCGGATCACTTCGTGGCCCCCATATTTCACCACTGGGAGAGGGCGATGTGTCGTCTGGTAAGACGGACTGTTTCATACGCTACCTCCTCACAAGCTACGTAAGGACTCGCGTCGTGTCCGTCATCTGTCACAGCAACATGTGAGTAACCGCCCGTGCCTATGTCGTCCCCTACTAGGATGACTGATGTCTATTGTTACACGTAATTTGGAATAACAGAATTAGTTGAAATACTCTTTAAATCTTTCGTAATAATTTCGCCACCAAACGCAACAGCAGAAATGATAACCCTGTAGTTTGTGGGCTACAGAAACTCGAGGAAGTAGACGCTAGTCACTGAATTAAAAGAAATGATGACAGACAGTCGACATGCTGTCTCGAAGATCGCGGTCTTCATAACAAAATGGTATATAAAAGAGACGATTTAGCAACTATTTGCAAAGCGTTAGTGGATGAGATCTACAAAAGAAATAACAGATCTGATGTAATTTTTAAATATTCAGTATCGTGACTCGCTTGAATGTTTCCTTCATTTGCTACTATAGTACATTAGCATTTTCATACGTACAAACTTACTACATCGAACAGCTACCGTGATCCGTTACGCACATTTTCAGCTTGCGTGCCCAAAAAATTACGAGTGTTCCTAGATGCATTATCAGATGTCCTGCGAACGAATCTATCATATTGTTTTCATCTATTCTATTAAGTGCGTCTTTGTTTCAAATATTTTTTCAGGGCACGTAATTTGTGACATTTTTCTGGTGCATTGTGTTTTAAATGTGTCCAGTTCGTTAATTTCATGTTAGGAGACAAATCTATCGTCCTCACTTCACTGTCAATATTTAACAACAGCAATTTTCTCTTGCTGACCAAGAATATTTTCACGAGTGCCAATTCAAGTAACTACAGTCCTTTGCTTTTGCCGTATTTAGTAATCTTATTTCAAGTAGATGAAAATACTATCGTCCAAGCAATTTCCTATGTTCAGTTAACGTAGACTTATTTTATTTTTATCGAGCTGTCATTCGTTATTTTCGTACTCATCATCGCGTATACCTCACCGGTGTTGGTTTTTGATCTATGGTCTCCGATTCGAATACAGTTCGTACCACATTTCCTTATGCCTTCCGTAAAGGTTATCTTGGCTGTGAATATTTATAATGATTCCTTTTTCCTTTGCTATTTTATTCGTTGCTTGTAATATCGTTTCACTTCCTTCACTGTCATACGCCGAATATTTATATGGTAATGAAGCCAGAGTGTCTCTGTATATTATACATTCCACAGTTCGAATTTGTCTTTCACTTTGATTATTATCTAGTACCGTATGGGGCTATTTCTCTTCTGTGGTGTTATCTTACCACTAAGCTACTACTTACTAAACGACATTTATTAAAAGTATCTTTAAGTTGCCTACAAATTATTCATTATTCGACTAGTCTAATCTCATTACTAGCACTGACGACATCTAAGTTGGTGTCCTGTATACTACGCTATTTTCGTCAGGGGCAGGTCTTGAAAAAAAAATGTGAAAACAAGGTAGTTAGTATAAATTAAACAGTGAAATCAGCAGTTTATGCTACTTACAGCACAAGACCTAATGCTCTGAATTCAAAGATATGTATTGATATACTGGGTGATCAAAAAGTCAGTATAAATTTGTAAACTGAATAAATCACGGAATAATGTAGATAGAGAGGTACATATTGACACACATGCTTGGAATGACATGGGGTTTTATTAGAACCAAAAAAATACAAGAGTTCAAAAAATGTCCGACATACGGTGCTTCATCTGATCAGAATAGCAATAATTAACATAACAAAGTAAGACAAAGCCAAGATGATGTTCTTTATAGGAAATGCTCAATATGTCCACCATCATTCCTCAACTATAGCTGTAGTCGAGGAATAATGTTGTGAACAGCACATTAAAGTATGTCCGGAATTATGGTGAGGCATTGGCGTCGGATGTTGTCTTTCAGCATCCCTAGAGATGTCGGTCGATCACGATACACTTGCGACTTCAGATAACCCCAAAGCCAATAATCGTACGCACTAAGGTCTGTGGACATGGGAGGCAAAGTATGACGGCTGAGCACACGATCAACACCAAACGACGCGCGCAAGAGATCTTTCACGCATCTAGCAATATGGGGTGGTGCGCCTGGTTCTAATAAATCCCAGTGTCATTCCAAGCACGTGTGTCAATTTTTACCTCTCTATCTAATTATTCTGTGGTTTATTAAGTTTTCAAATTTATACTGACTTTTTGATCAGCCGGTAGCTCCGGTGAGCGAGTGGTGAACAAGAGTTTCGGCCGTGCTATCGACATACGACAAAAACCTTAGAGAGACTGCTCCGTGTTGCCCACCTTAAACAGTCAACGTGTCTATTTTGGTGAAAATTCAGGAAATCAGTGTAATACATTAGGTCAGGATCAAAGAAAGATAGCTGTTCCAAGCCTGGAATTTAGACAACGTCTCGGAAAGCTGTGTGCTGACCACGTTCTCTGCACATCGCCGCTAAGAACGCCGGTGTCAGAAAATTGCACATGCTGTGGCTAGTAACCATAGAGTTTTATTCATAGCCAGATCGCTGAAGTAGATTACTCCCTTTCAGTTTTGCGTTGTATAAATCGACCAGTAATATCGCAAACTGTTCGATAATCTTCAGTTTCAGTTTTGGGCATGTGAAATGATTGATAATTACGATCAGCAATGAAGTTGTTTATAATTACTTACTCCTTATTCTGCACTTAAAAGCTGCTGATTTCAGCATGTAAAAATAGAGTAGCAAACCGACAACTCATCGCTCAGTTGCCTATAATTGGTTTGGCGCCTAGCAGGCTCAGTGGTTTTTGGTAGGATGAGGCAAATGGCTATCAACTGTATTGTATATATACTCAAAGATGCCTATCAGGTCTGCCAAAATATTTGAGGACAAACTTAAAAACAGGAGAATTTTCCTTCAACTGCGTTCTCCCAGGCATGTCAACTATGAATCTGAGAGTTAGCATTACTGTATGCAAATCGACAATGGTACATTATTCACGATTAATATGCCCGTGGAGTTCGGCAAACGAAGCGTTATACCACGGAAGCGCTGTAACAAATATGTATGATAAGCCTGCGTGCATAATCGCGTTTTTTTTTTTAAGATCTTGGAGCTCTGTTCCATGTGGGCTAGTAACGTGGGGTACATAGTTTCTTGTTAAGCCAGGCCCGTCGGCCGTTTGTGTAGCCATTCCAACATCTGTTTTACTGTAGCCATGTTACTGTGTATTGAGAAAGGTTTAAAAAACGAACGGAGCTGGGACCACGGCAAATTGTTCGAATCGATTGATTCCTTTCGCAATGGATTTCATTTGGGCTGAAATTAATGCTCAAATAATGCCACCATTTCTAAGTGCTCCGTTCGGATTGCACGTGCAAAATAGTCAACGTCTTTCAGATTTTATGTACAAAAACAGTCACCCTTAAGTATCTCCGGACTGGGGCGAGATTGATGGCTGAAATCTGGTCCACGAGTGTGTCGGAACTTGGTCTGAGAAAAATTTTAACCGTTCAAAAAATCTTGGTTCGTTTGGATTTTATGTGCAAGAAATTCATTTTTATGAGAAGATTTTGAAGCGAAACACTTCTATAATTTAAACTTGTGTCTGTTGGTTCAAATCATGCACGAAAGTAATTCAATTTATAAAGTGATAACGATTTTTAAACAATAACATTTATCCGTTGTCGAGATACGATAGTTTAAAATCGACCTAAGTGTAGCACGCGACCTCGAATACATAAAAAATGCATTCTTACGGTAAAACTGAAAACTAACTTACAAAAAACTAACTTCATTCGGATGTTACACGCAAAGCGCTAAACACATGTTCCCCCGTCTTTTTTTTAATTTTTACTCCCCGCTTCTGTGTTTCAAACTTCAAGCTTTATCCTTTGCCACAATGCAAGCGACATGTTTGGAAAGACATTACAAAAACCTTTATCGGATCAGTCGCCGCCTGAGTCAACAAAAATCTACATCGTTTGCCAAGCTATGGTGGTCTAATGCGAACATTTTAGTAGAGAGAAAGTTGGTAAAGAAATTAAAAATGCCCCTGTATCAGCACAAGAAACGAGAATATGTCCAGGCCAAAGTTAAACCTGTAAGGTGTGGTGTACCTGCATCTTGTAATTTATAGACTGAAGTCCCTGATCTTATCCCCAAAATCCAGAAGATTCGCCAGCCATAGTAAACGTATCATGGCGAAGTGTGTCATGTTCTACGACATGACATCACGTATCACGTTCCTTTACTTCATTGGATGGAAAGGAATACGAAACTACCAACATGTTTAGATTTAAACGTCTTTGAAGCTGACTGATAAATCGAAAAGCTAATTTCCTTCTATTAAATCGACAACTCTGCCTAGGACATATTCAACTTCTTTGTGCTACAATGGGAGCATATGTCATTCTCATAGTATTACACAATAACTGTACGACAAATGATTTGATCTACCAATGTACATTCAATACGGACCATTTTTCATTCCTCTAATCTAGTGTTACACCAAATAGCACGTACTACAATGGCGGCCGCAAGTATATTTAGCATGTAGGTACATTTTTTATGAAACTTGGCTGTTTCACTTCGTGCGCAGTATGTAGGCAGTTGCTTTTTCTTTCAGCCTTGCTCATTAAAACTACCATCCTGTGAGGTCAGTGGGTCTCAGGAATATTCGCTCTGATAGCACTCGACGAATGTTTCTTGTTCCCGTGGAAAGCGAGTCGCACGGAGGGAGGAACCGCAACTAATTAAAATGTTCACCGAAGCGGATATATCTTTGCAGTCCTGCGCTTTGTGGAAATACCGCGATCACATTGCTGGGCTTTCATTTGGAGACATCAGATGCTGCGCCGGTGCAACATTTGCGAGTGTTCACTCATTTGTTGTTGCGACACGTTTCTAGTATGCCCTTTGTGAACAAACAATTACAAAAATAGTTTTCCAGACATTTTCGGATGTTTGTATAACTCTGTATTCCCTTTTCTTTTATTATTCTAGGGTCTTTATTTGTCTCGCGGCATGCATGCATATTACTGCATACTTCAATTGTAGATGAAATATACTGGTTTTCTTTTAGATGACTGTAATCTGAAAACATAAATGTGCATATTTAATAACAATGGATAAATGTGACAAGGAATTCGGTTCTTTTGCGAAGAATACGCTGTGAGGATTATATGTGGTAATAACAGTCTACCGGAATAATGTACTCAAACTCCAAGAGGAAGAACTACTATTTGCACTCAGTTGTCGGTACTACTATTCATCGGCTGTCATCATTCAGTATTTATCGGAGATGTATTTCGGTCCTATCAAAATTTACAATGCTGATATACTACACACGCCTAGGGTTTTTATTCGGTTACTATACCTAGAAGCGAACCAGCTGTACAAAATAGTGAATTATTCGTTTTGTTGATTATGAAAACATGACAAAATTGGTGGGAGGCGAAAAGTAATATTTACTGTGCAAGAATATGTACACAGTTGCAACTGAGAATAACTAGGCAAAGTACCCAGCCGGTAAGGACCTGCTATAAAATTTGATAAACATTTATCAAGAACCTTTTTAACGACATGATTTCGGGTAAATTCCATTACAGATGACTTCACTGATACAGCACAGACACCCCCCCAACCACGCACACACACTCGGAACGTGCTTCCATTCCTGAACAACTACTTGTCATGGTGTATTAGTGTTTGACATTTTCTCAAATTTGACCTAAACTGTGAAGTTCGCACTGCGCCCACGTTTACTGGCCACCTAAATCGCCAACGGTAATCATATCTGATCTTCGCCTTTGGGTTTGGATTAAAAGCAAACCCTACACAGAATGTAAGAATGACAAACTGGTTGGTCAAATTGACTACAGAGCTACGATATTACGTTGGGCCGTTCTGTGACGGCAACGCTGCATAGGGAGTTGAAGTAACAGAAATAAGGCGTTTTAAGGCTTTGATAGTGTTATTGGATCTTTTATACATGTAACGTCCATAAATTTTACTTCATTAACAAGTATATGTTTAGAAATAGAATTAAAGATCAGGAAGAGTAAATTAAAACTATAACGGGTTTGATCACATTGTAATTCTATCAGACACAGAAAGGACTAGGAAAGTCAGTTCATCGGAATGGAAAGAGATTTCGAGAGTGTAGTATACAAAACTTAAGCTTGGATCATAAAAAGTAATAAGGTGATGCTGGAGTATTAGAAAAGTAGTAGATGAGTTTTGCAAGTAGAACAGTAAAATAACAGATGGCACGTGTAAAATAATTGTATAACGTAAATGTGCAATACGATAAAAGCATTTTATAAATGATAAGTGAGTTAACATGTGACATAAGTGTAAGTTAACTGGAACAGATCGAAGTGAAATGCAATGCAACACATTCGTTTTCTGGAAGCTGGTTGGTTTTATTGAGGATTCCAATGCAGAACCCAGTTTTTCAACACAAAGTCCTTTCAATGCGACGGCCGCGTCACCTCACTGGGAGGGCCTGCATGCCCCCATGGTACCTCTACTGGTCAAAGTCGAAGCCAATGTCAGGTTGCTTCAATAACCACCGTATCATTTAGCTACTGTTTCCCGCCGAGTGTATCCCTCAATGGACGAGACAGATGGTAGACGGAAGGTGCGAGATCCGGGCTGGAGGGTGGATGAGGAAGAACCGTCCAATGAAATTTTGTGCGCTCCTCTGGGATGCGTTTATGATTAACTGCGATGCTCTGGTTTTCCGCCAAAATAAATCGAAAACAGCTCGCTGCTTGGAACGCACCTCCGTTACAATCACGATTTTGAAGGCTACGTACAACGCCGCCACCTATCGAAACTTCATGGAACTAGGGGCTGAAGCTAGAATATTCCACCATGACCCACAATAAATTCCGTACATTTCCAGCTGAGATTGGCCAAGGTGAAAGCTGTGTTGCGTTACTTATTGAAAGCCTCTCCTTGAACAAACAAGAAAAATGGTCGCAATTCTCTCTCTCTCTCTCTTTTTTCTTTTCTTTTTTGCGCATTTGTTTTAGGTAAAACTACAAGAGTTTGGCGATACCATCATCTTCCTCAGGCGACACTGACTGTCGCGGCTGTTTTTTTCCTTTATTGGTATTTCAAATCCTCACCAATACACGTGCTGGTAGCCGAAAAAACCGCTCTTCAGCAAAGATTACGTAAATTTAAAAGATATTTTAAAATATATGAAAACAGATGACAGTTAATGACGTTTTTTCCTAAAAATGCATGCTGGTGGCAAATACTTATAATTTTTACACTTGAACAGAAGCAAGCAAGACACTTATTGTTAAAAAAGTGAGCGTATTGGTGGGCAATATTTATGACTTTCAGAAAATTTTAAATCATTTTGTGTTAAGTCAGAATACAATTAATTCTCATAATGTGAATGACGCTATAATGTATTGATGGTGCTGGCGGTACACAAAAAAAACCATGGTCGTGACGGAGGTGGAATGGTAAGTTTTACTGTGGGGCCCTGCGGAACTTCAGGAAGCAGCTAGAAGTCAGTAAGGTGGAGGGAGGGAAATTGAAGGATAGTATGAAGTTGAGCCTTGTGACTGAGGTTGGAAAGAGGGGTATATTTAGTGGGAGATTTCGTCGTTGAGGAATGCGAGTTGTTCTAAATTCCGGCAGAAGAGGATGCATAAGGCATGAAGCTGAATGGAAGGTGCAATAAGGATGTAATTTCGCCACACGGTGTCTGGAACCGTAATACGTGTATTCGACATGCGGTGTCGGGACTGAGTTTTGTGATTAATGAATTGGTTCCGAAGGTGCCCTAGGAAGAGAGGAAAGAGTGGGGAGTAAATATTTTGGTATAGGCTATGAGCTGGGGAAGGTAGGTTGATGCAGAAGGCGGAGCGGAGTTCGTATCTTTGGAAGCACTTGCAGAATTTAGGGGAAGTAATCCAGTCAATGTTCGCGTAAGTGAGAATGGGACAGATGAGTGATTTATAAGTGAGGATAAAGGTAGAGGGATGTAGACCCTGGATGCGACGTGTTAGTAGCTTTAGTAGTTGTAGTCGATTTGAGACTGTGTTGAATATCAAGGAAATATGCGTTCTACCTGAGTTTTCTGTCGAGGGTTTGTGCTAAGTACTTTGCTGCTTCATCAGGGTATGGTTGGTTTTAGATGAAGAGATGGAAATCTTGACGACGGAAACGCCAAGATGTCCGACTAAAGATGGTGACTTAGCTTTAATGTGTACCGTTGATCTTCCCTATAACGATATCGGTTACAACGACGATTCGGTTGCAACGTCGCGATTTCTGTGATACGACCATATTCTTCGTAAGGAAAATACTTCTAATACTTGCTTAATACGACAAATGGATAAGCTTGTATCTCGTATATAACGTCAATTTCAGCCTCAGTTAGCAACAAGGCAACAAGATTTAAAAGCAAATATGTAGTAATACGGCCACCTGACATATTCTTCTCTCTGTCATCCCTTTATCAATATGTGTAGTATAGACACTACACATCATTGTCTCCCTAGCGCCTTCATATTACTGGTGAAAGTCGTAGAAGTCATCAACGGTACTCCTGATGTCAGTTTCCACAACAACTTGTTACTAAGTGCATACATATTGGAACAATAGTAAAAGAAAAATTGTTACGAGGGAAGGAAAAGCGACAGTAATTCACGAACTCGAGAATGGAACTGAAAACGCTAACACATTTCGTCAGTTTGGTCTCCACAGTCCAAATGATTTGGAAGGACATGGAGAAAATCGTTACTACGTTTGAAAAAAAAAAATGGATCGAAAATTAAGCGGTTGTGAAACGCTGAATGGAGCGACATGGATGAAGCGCTATTTAACCCCCGCATGCTGTCAACTCTGGAAACACATATTGTATGCCTGTGGTCTTTTTTGACACCAAGTGATTCAAGCAACCTTAAGGGGAAAAAATCTGAAATATGTACGAAAAAGGAATTACAATTTATTGAGAAACATATGCACAATGTTGATATTACAACTCCATAGTTCCTTAGTATAATGAAGTTACATATAATTTGTAATTATTTATTACATTTGTTTGACATATGAAAACATATGTTGTTTAGTTTGTTTGGTTCCAAACATTATTTGAACACGAAATATTCATAAACCACACATCTTTTTATATTAAGCATAATATCACCAACATGGAATTTTATTAGAAATACACTCCTACTCGCTCTCTGTGTCATATGATGAACCATCATTACCCAACACACTTATCCTAGCATGTTCTTTACAAACAAACTTGAAACACCCATCACGTTGTTGATTCACTTTCTTGTCCTTTGACTTTCCGTAGGAATCACAGTTTTCTTTTCAGATTTGGATCATCGGCTTCCTGGTTCTCCTGTTGTTTTCCTTTAGACCCTTGAAGCCTGAAGATATTATTGCTGAACGAATGCGTTGTGTTCTGCACTGGGGAAACAGATTAGTCGTTCAGTGTGAGGTATGAATAGTTCTTTTCCTACTTCTGAGAAGAAATCACTTCTTGCATTTTTACTTCTCGTATCATGTAAAAAATTTACAACACAGAACGTAAGCACTGAGACAAGGTAAATCAAGTATATCCAAAAATACAGAAAGTGGGCACCTTCTTGATGCACATTTCACTGGACAATGTCTAGCTGTCTTATCAACTGTGTCAACTCCTGACTTTGTTGAGCTGTAGAACTTTATTATTTCAGTTCTTTTGTACCCATGCTCACTTGCATCAAATGTTTGGTGTAGAGTAGACTACAAAATGACTGATTTATTTTGTGTAGGAACATACGAGGCTAATACAGCATTCCGTGCATACCCAAAAGTGGTCGATATAGGACGCCTCTGTTTTGATGGCAACGTATCACTTGGTATCTCTTTTCGGTTGTACCAAAGAGTTCCCAGAAGTTCAATTAATTAGCAAGAAGTTCTTGTCCCAAATCAAAACTTGTAAAAATGTTTTCAGTAGTAATGTTCCTACCACTTCCTTTCTAGTGATCAACAAATGATTTACCACTTGTTTCCCTTGATTTACTGCCCTCCCTTCAGCAGTTTTCCCCGTATGCACTTGAGCATTTACTACATGATTGGTCTCACAACCTCCACCAGCCCACACTTTTATCCCATACTTTCTAGGTTTCGAAGGAATGTACACGTTGAATGGACACGGTCTTCTGAAAGTGACCAGATGCTCATCAACTGTAATATAAGGTCCAGGGACATAAGACGAAATGCATGCATCAACGAACGTTTCAAACACAGTCCTTATAGGTTCAGCTTTTGATCCAGAAGCAGCTTTTCTTTCTTTCCTTGAAAGTTTATCATCGAACCGGAGGCACATCAAAATATCACGAAATCTTCAAAGGTTCATTGTGGCTTGAATAATAGTTAAGATATACTCTTCTGACCAAAAGTCAATCAACGGTTTCCCACGTACCCTATGCAAGCCAGCTATTATTATTAGACCAAAGAAAACCTGCAGCTCTGTAGAATCAAGTTCAATCTAGCGTTCAAGAGTTAGGTACAGAATTTTATTATCTTTTGCATGATTGTTGGTATGCATTACTGTTACACTCTGCATGTGATTGGTGATAAAATTTCTGAAACAGTCTGCTCTCATCTGCAGTTGCGGCCTAAGGTGATGTGGAGTATGCGTAGTTTCACATATTACATTCCTTGAAACCTGCTTTCTCACATCAGGTGGTACTGTGTTATATGTTATCTGTTCACTTCTAGACACAAAAGTAGAGACACTCGTTACTTGAATACCATTATCACCCTTCTGACAGTCACTCATATCCACTTCACCTCTGACCTGTATATCTTCTTCTATGATATCTCCGTCATCCCCGTTTCCAAAAATTGAGTCATTATCATTGTCGCTCTCCTGTAAATCTGCCAAAGCCTGTTCGAAACAAAACGTGTATCACCATGCATGACGAATAAACTATAACACCACTTCTTCCTTCCACAAAACTCAATTTTAAGCTGTGAATTTGTCGTAACAATGCACGTGAATGTATTTTCTATTCATTGTTTACTACGATGAACAAAGGAACGTCGGTTTATAAGGTGGACTGTTGCCAAGATTTATTTTCGGAATAAAACTTGCATGTAACACTGAAAATCACATGTTGTATACAAACTGTAATATAATCATAAATATTTTACGCAGTTAGATTAAGAATTGAATAGCATATCTGGAGGATGAGTAGTCTACACCCACATTACAACTGTTTATTTGTTGTTAAACGGGCCTTGGGGTCTAAAAAAGACTTCAGACGTCATTCGAGGCTTAAGAGATGTAAGCAGTAGAGAAGCATCAATGTACCCGTTTGTGGACATCTCCCTATGGTGAAAGTAGAAGAATTGGCCAAGAAATTGAAAGATGAGGAATTTGTGTGCTGCAGTGGCTGGACTGACAGATTAAAGCAACGTCACGTCATTACTTTTGGCAAAATGATTGGTCAAGCCAACAGTGTGAATACTGAAACAATCTACAATTCCTGAAGGATATGCAGACTGTGACGTCTTTAATGCAGACAAGAGTGGCATTTTCTTTAGATTGACACCGAACAATCTTCTGAAATTCAAGGGCGAAAATTGTGTTGGTGGCAAGTTATATAAAGAACAAATAACAGTCCTGAGGAGAAAACATTTCTCGAGATAGGTAAGTCAAATAATCCTAGGCGTTTGAAGTATGTAAAACAATCTGCCAGTGCACTACAATACAAAGTCCTGAATAACTTCCGAAATCTTTGAAGTTGAAATAAGGCATTGGGATCGGGAGCTTGACCCTGTGGAAGCTGTTCTCGGGTATATTAATTCCTACAGCCTCTTTGAAACTGAATCCATCATGTAGCTGAATCCTGAAACAAACGTCTCTTTCATTAAACAGTATTTAGTTTGTGTCAGTGAGACTGTACTCAATAACAGCTAGTTTCTCATGTTCCCGATTGCAATAGCTTCCGAAACGTTATGTTACCGAAGAATGTTCAAGATAAGATATGTAGGCTGGGTAACTATTGATACGGTAGTGACCCACAGCGTTGAAGAAGAGATCTGTAGTTCAAACTGGCTAAAAGACGGCATAGACTACCAGGTTGGATCCTGAAGAAAGAAGAAGTATTTGATTTGGCTGTGGAGGGTTACAAGACGGAGGCAAAATTTTATATTGAGACAAAGGCTAGAATACAGTAAGCAGTTCCAATGGAGTAACTCTCAGTACCTATGCAGAATGAAGAACTTCAACGGAGCTGCATAAAAGCATAATTTTTTCTGAGTACCACAGCAAGAAGTTACATGTGTGCTTTAGATCATTTATGCGCGATTTCTTTTCTTTTCGAAGAACAGTCAGGGTAAAGCATGTGAAAAGCTTATCAAACTCTAATATGTTCGTACTGCCATATTTACCGATATCTACTAAATTTCATGCTTAAAAAAGCGAAATACTCCAGCCCATGTCAATTCAGCAAGAGACCTATGCGGCTTTCAGGTGGGTAGAGTAGCTAACAATTTCTTTTTAGATTTTCCTGGTAATATGTACGTTAAATATAAATTTACTCTGGCGCTCTGCTAATGGGTTTTCAGGGCTGGGTGACGTAGTCCACACGAATGAATTACAAATATATCCGTCCTAACCTACACAGTATGTAATGGCGTCGACGCATTTTTCACTATTATAGGACCAAAGGCACCGCCGAATAAACACAGTCCTTTACTCTTCAATGTATACCACATTATTAGCAAATAGTATTAGAAACAATAAAACTATTAAGGACGGTTTCCTGTCATCAGAAAATGGATTAGTAATCTGACAATATTGACAGATACTGCTAAGTATTTTCAAGGTAGAGTTCATTGAAGAAGGTATTTTTTTAATAACCTTCCCCCAGTCTAGAACAATATCTTTAGGTAATGTACATAAAAATCTCTTTTATTATGATAGTCACTAAGATTTCTCCACAGAAAAACGAGCCTTCATGCAAAGTCAGACAAGAAAACAAGCTGCAGCCCGGGGCTTCAAGCTCGAGTACATTAGCGGCTTCGTAGCACACGCGGAAATGTTGCACACGTGTTTACTCGCGCATGAGAGATTCCTCTTTCCATTACAGCATTCCTGCGCCGCGCTGCTGTTGAAATTTCACTTCTGCCCTCTCTTTGTGAGTACGGCAAACGAAGTCTCTTATAAAATATTCAAGTGGCTTAATAGGATTCTCCACGGGTCGTTTCAGAGAAAAGTACACATTTTCTTTGTGCTTTTTGAGCAGTTAAGAGTATGAAATGGGGAAAATTTAATATTCGTTATGTTATTGGCGAGCACCAGAAATTTTTCCATGTCTCTGTAAGAGTTTTAGTGTTGCAGTTCTTCTATGCAGGCTTAACTTAATAAATTGTTAGCAAATTTTATTTCTGAATTGACGTCACAGTGCATTTCGGAACAGGACAAATTAAATTCGCCGAGTCTGAGTGATATTACAGCAGAACAAGGTCGTCTGCTTTGTTTCATTGGAGGAGGGCCGAAGTGAATGTAGTGTGGATGGCCGTGTTAGTCTCGAGACTACTATACTAATTATATCGTGTAAAATACTTTCTCTAATTTACGTTGACCTATCATCTGTCGATTGTTAATTCATGCGTGGCCAGTTAAAATTAACTTCCCATATTCTTAGGAACTCGGGCTACTACTTGGTAAGACAATATTGACCGTGAGGAAAAATAAAATGTAACAAAAGTAGAAACAAGAAGAAATGTGTGCATTGTTCAGACCTAACCGTGCCCCTTTAGGCAAAGAGCAGTTGATGTACTTTTCTTCTGGCGAAAGATGATTGTCATTTTTGGTGTAATTGCTATTAGTTCACCAGTTTCAGTATTCAAAGACAAACATCGTTTTCTCGATCAGTACACAACCCATATCTTATGTATAAAGGACCTAAATGTACACATTTTCTTCTGATGTAACACTTCAGACTACAACTTACAGTATTTTAAATTTAGGATTTCTTTTAATGCCATTCAATTTTCATGTATTTGTAATGTTATTTTATCCGTAGCTTTGGTTTGCTTTTCATTAACTATGCCTACCATTCATATTGATTAATGACCATCTATTATTCCGAATGAAGTAATATCGTTTGTGATGGTTAGCTTCAATGAGCTAACCGAATCAAGCATTATGTGAAAGAACTTGATTAAATGTTTTTAGAAACAGCTTATTGATCCTATTTTAGAGTCTCATTCGAAGCAGAACGCAAAAGTACTTCTTCTATTCAGACATTATTTTACACAGTATTTCAAATAGCATGACACAATTAACACTTCAGCATGAAAAGGTAGACTAATTCTTCGTCCGACAACATGTGGCTCTCGATTCATACGCCGCAAAGGCAATGCTAAAATGTGGTACGCACGGACACCACATCCTATTTAATTTTTGATCCGGTAATACTACGGTAAAATTTCACTTTTTTCCCAGAAGTACCGTCTTCGTGTTAGCGTGGCTGAATCAAGTGTATTACGAGTATGCCTACTCCTTTTTTTTATTGTGGTACAATGAACCAAAATCTATATTGGTGTCTAGCGTTAATTAACATTATACTGCCTACTAAATGAGACATGTCGTTTACAAGTTTGCTCGTGTGACAGAGATTTTATGTTCGCATTGTTCACTTCAGTCTTATTTAATTTTTCGTAATATGTTAGTGCTACCGTAAGATTACGGCTGGAAGTGTGAAATAAGCACATTATGTGAAGTGCAACTTTATTTAGTTCCCTGCACTAGATCACGGCCTGATGCGTACGTCCTAAAGACGGTCATGTTACATGTATTTTTACAGTTTTTAAGTACTTGTGCATGAATTCTGCTCAACAACGTGAGGATCCTCTCCGGATGTCTTATGTTAATGGAGTAGTAAACTACAGCAGCAAGATTACACTAATATGTTAGTGTCATAGCACTGTCTATATAAGTCAGAAATATGACGTAAGCTCAAGTGAGCTTATTATGAGCAAATATTAGCTCTCTTACGTACGTTTAAAACATTGTAATAATGCTGTAACATTTACTATCTACGATTATGTGATTATACCAACAACACACAAGGTGTATTCGTTATGCGTTTCTCGCAAGCTAGCTCTCTATTCTGCTATGGTGTATGCAGAGCTATTCTTTCGTTGCCCTGAGAACAATACATCTGTCTCGAAAGATAAAGGAAGTCGCGAACCAACACCGCACAGTCGAGTCATGGAATAGCTGATTTACAAACTTATGCTCATGAATACAAGAAAATCTTTCCCACAGACATTAGTTACATCACCCACTGTTCATAACTTATTTCCCTTGCTTGACTTCAGGTAACCCCCGTATCCTTAATGGAAGATACACTGATCAGCCAGAACTTAATGACCACCGACCTACTATCGACATAAACCCATCCAGGCGATATCACTGACACCTGGCGAGTACTGACTGATAGACACAAGCGTGGTGCATGTAGTATCAGCAAGCGTGCTGCCGGTGTGAGAATGGAGAAGGCGCGCCATCCATCTGAGATTGAGCGAGGGCAGACAGCGATGGCCCGGAGGCTTGGCACGAGCATTTCGGAAACTGCACGACTTTCCGGTGTTCGAGGAGTGCTGGGGTGAGTGTCTTCAACAAGTGGCGAAACCAAGGTAAAACCACGTCCAGACGTCGTGGATTTGGGCGACCACTTCTCATTACAGACGTCGGAAGTCCAGTAGGCTGGGCAGACTGGTAAAACTGACGGCGAACTGTAGTTCGTTCAGCAGACATTAATGCTGGTCAGAGTACATGTGTGTGTCTGGACACACAGTACACAGAACACTTTCAACGATGGGACACCGCAGCCAATGGCCATGCATGTGTCAATGTTAAACCACGACATCGGCAACTACGTTCGAAATATGCTCATTGCCATCGGCACTGGACGTTGGCTCAGTTGCAGAGCATTGCATGGTCTGATGAATCCCTGTAACTTGTTTACCATGACGATCGGAGGGCGTGAAACCGTTGCCTTCCAGTGGAAGAACTCCTTGACGTGGGCATCTATAGATCCAGTGAAGCTCGTGCAAAGCACCATAACGCCGAAGTGTACACTGGTTGCAGGCCACGTACACCCCTTCAAGACTATCATGTTTCCGACGGCAGTGGCATTTTCCAACAAGGTATTGCGCAATCTTACAAGGCCGGGAGAGAGATATACTGGTTCCAGGAACATAATGGCGAGTTCCAGTTGTTGTGTTGGCTCTCCCACTCGTTATATCTAAACCTGATTAAACATATTTGGGATGCCGGCCGGTGTGGACGAGTGGTTCTAGGCGCTACAGTCTGGAACCGCGCTACCGCTACGGTCGCAGGTTCGAATCCTGCCTCGGGCATGGATGTGTGTGATGTCCTTAGGTTAGTTAGGTTTAAGTAGTTCTAAGTTGTAGGGAACTGATGACCTCAGATGTTAAGTCCCATAGTGTTCAGCATAGCCAGTTGAATCGTATTTGGGATGTGATTGAATGTGGCGTCAGAGTTCATCGTCGTCGTCCCCCCCCCCCCCCCCCCCCTTCTTTACTTACCAAAGCCTCATTGCTTCCATGCCTCTAAGCGTCGCCACTTTTATCACTGCCAAATTTAGATATACCGGCTGTCAGATGGGTTATCACAGTGTTCTGGCTGATCTGTGTATAGCATTAATAAATCAACGGTGCCAACAAAAACGGCCATTTGCTTGCAAAAAATTAGGTAGAAGATTTTATTTTGTTATCTTGTGTATATAGTTGAGAGTATGTACAATATGAGTTTGCGACTCTTCAAAACTCACGGGAGATCATTTTGTGGCAAAAAACCACAAAATTTTAGCACATTAAGATTTTCGCCTATATCTCGGAAACTATGCAACCTACTGAAAATCTTATATTACCAGAAAGAAAGAGCATTATCGGTGTAACTGTTTGGCCGCAGTCAGATGCCAAAGTTAGTTCACTTTTATAAACTTGGCTGAAAAGTCAGCTACAATGCCTGCAAGTCAAAAACGGCTTCTCCAAACAAAATATGTCAAGTTTTCTAAACTGTAGAGCACGAAAATTTCATATTACCGAGACTTATAGTTTCCAGTTCTAAATGATATTAAACATCCATACGCTTGAAAGCCAAAGTAATTCCATTTTGATGTAAGTCAAAGTTATTGAGTTAAATGAAATTTCCAGCATGGGATCGTAAATCTGTCCCACCATTGGCTGTAGAGGTATGTATAGGGCTCCCTCGATTAGTATGTAGTAAACAGCGGAGGCTATGCCATCCCCTCTATTCCTTTAATACTGTTACCATTGTTAGCCACGACCAATCTTCCTGTTGGGCGAGGGACGCGTTCGGAACTCTACATCTACATCTACATTTATACTCCGCAAGCCACCCAACGGTGTGTGGCGGAGGGCACTTTACGTGCCACTGTCATTACCTCCCTTTCCTGTTCCAGTCGCGTATGGTTCGCGGAAAGAACGACTGTCTGAAAGCCTCCGTGCGCGCTCTAATCTCTCTAATTTTACATTCGTGATCTCCTCGGGAGATATAAGTAGGGGGAAGCAATATATTCGATACCTCATCCAGAAACGCACCCTCTCGAAACCTGGCGAGCAAGCTACACCGCGATGCAGAGCGCCTCTCTTGCAGAGTCTGCCACTTGAGTTTATTAAACATCTCCGTAATGCTATCACGGTTACCAAATAACCCTGTGACGAAACGCACCGCTCTTCTTTGGATCTTCTCTATCTCCTCCGTCAAACCGATCTGGTACGGATCCCACACTGATGAGCAATACTCAAGTATAGGTCGAGCGAGTGTTTTGTAAGCCACCTCCTTTGTTGATGGACTACATTTTCTAAGCACTCTCCCAATGAATATCAACCTGGTACCCGCCTTACCAACAATTAATTTTATATGATCATTCCACTTCAAATCGTTCCGCACGCATACTCCCAGATATTTTACGGAAGTAACTGCTACCAGTGTTTGTTCCACTATCATATAATCATACAATAAAGGATCCTTCTTTCTATGTATTCGCAATACTCCTTGTGCATTGCAAAATTCTCGTTCACTCGTTTAAATTTATTTTTGCTGTGGCACCAGTGTATTTCAAATGACTTTTCCAGGTCGTATGGAGGTGTGTTTTATGTTGTTGTTGTTGTTATTGATCTTGTGGTTTTCAGTCGTGAGACTGGTTTGAAGCAGCTCTCCATGCTACCCTATCCTATGCAAGCTTCTTCATCTCCCAGTAGTTACTGCAACCTACATCTGCAACCTAATTCCTTCAGAATCTGTTTAGTGTATTCATCTCTTGGTCTCCCTCTACGATTTTCAAGAGATTCTCACACTGTAAGAATGGATACTGCTGAATTCAACAAATTTACAACTAAAGTCTACTTCACTATTAGGCTAGTGAAAAATTTTGGTGTGGCGTATGGTCTCATACAGAGCAAACTTTAACGAAGACAATCAACGTGAAAGGCAATTTAACTCACAGACGTGGGTTTTCAGATTCTATTATCACAAAATGGACTTCAGAGATACCATCCTTGTAGGACGTTTGTCAAAAATTGAAGAATTCTGTGGTATGTCATTAGGAACAAACGAGCAACACGTGGACTGAAGAACGTCACGCAGAGATCGAGATGTAGCAGACAATGACAAACTGAATGACTGGCTGTTAAATCATTCATCTTTTTCAAAATGTAATGTCCTTATGTCGGTAAGGAGTGGAGTACTTGATGATGAATCGGTAGATTGTCATGAGACGTAAGTGCACGTAATTAAAGGGATCGCCAGAATGAAATGAGAAAACATTATGAACGTCTTATTTCAACGTAATCTCAAGGTTATAACACTTGCATACTGCAATACGGCTCTCAAGACAGGGAAGAAGAGGTTCTCTTCCATAAACCCGTCAACATTGTTTCAGACTGGTTTACAAGAAATGTGATCAAAGCTTGAAGTTCTGTTTCTCATTTGAAATTTTACCTTAACTTATGTCGTTCACAGAGGATGGTATCAATAAGGGTACAAAATCATCTCTCTATGGTGCATTTACGCGTCTCTACAAGAATGAAGTACCCAAAATAAAAATATCTGCGGTGGATGGTGGACTCCTAATCCGTAAGGCTGTTTGGCACAAGTTTGGAGACTTTTGTATGAAATACAAAAGCTATTTGATAAAGTACTACAGATCCGAAATCAGAGTTATATTCGATGGCTATTCGAGAGGGTCTTCGTAAAGGGGAACAAAATCTTCAACAGGTATCATTTTCGATGAAGATAAAAATGCGGCAGTCGCACAAGAGCAACAATAACCGCTTGATTCTGATATTTATGCGGATGGAGATATTCAAGTGCTACAGGCAGAAGAAGGTGCGGATTCACTAATTGCGGAAACAGCTGTTCCCCAAATTGCTAAGTTTGACAGAATGGCACTTGTGAGCGAGGATACTGACATGCTTGTTCTCCTAACTTATCGAGGAAAAAACTACAACTCGTACTTCCATAAACCAGGAAGAGAGAAACCAGCAGGAATGTGCTACTCCCGCAATTCTTTCGTTTTCGATCCTACATTGGCCTTTTAAACTATGCGTTCACAGTATGTTACACCACATGTTCTGTTTTTGGTCAAGGAAAAGGGAAACCTCTAAACTCTATGGAGCAACAACTACACCTCAAAATGCAAGCTGCAATTTGTTACACCCTCAGTCACTCAACACATAAGAGGCGGAGGCAGAAGAACAGCTGATATTAGCACTGCATGGTGATTCCCACTGCTCGACCTTGGACGAGCTCGGGTACGAGCCTTTTGTAAAGTCCGTCCCGAGAAAATCTTCCACACTTGAAAGACTATGTCAACGTCGAAAGCAGCAAGATCGCACTCATTGTGATCCTACTATCAAGTGCAGTGTTGGCTGGGAAAGAAAACTGATCTATGAAAGTGGGGCTGCAAGAAATACTCATGAGGCATGTTTCCCGTGACGATGACGAAAGATGCGGCACCACTCACGCTACTCAAGATGGTTTCCTTCGCATGCAAAACAGGACGCACAGCAGTGTGTCGACGTCACAAATCTGGACTGAGCTGCTCTCCGATGTGCGAACAGTGTTGTGGTTTATCTTGCAAGAACGCCTCTGAAACTGGGCTCAACGACGATGAGGAAGAGATCAAACATGTGTTCCAGGACGAGAATGTTTGTGAAGATGCCGCAACCGATCCTGAAGGTTAGATGTTGTACCGGAGGTAGAGATAAAGTAGAGATTATGAGTAGAGATAATGTCTTAATAGTTCGCAGTTCTGCCCAACCTGTTATTCGCTGCATAGTGTGTAATATATGACATATCGGTGGTGCCGTCATAATTGTCATTAACTAGTGCACAAACAATAAATTATAAATTCCTTCAGTAGAGTATTCAGTAATAAAATTTACGATAGTTTAGTAACAATCGAACTTTTTTGCCCCTTTATGGTTGTAAGGGTAGTGTGTCAAGGTCACGGTAGCTGCCAAGAAGAAATCATTTTGGAGATAGAATTGCGACAGTTCATTACTTTTTCGTAAATAGCTAAAGAGAAGGAATGCAGTACTTACTATGTAATTTAATAATATTTGCAGAAAGTGAAATTCATGATTACTTTAAAAGGGAGCATAGTTTTATGTCTGGCGCCATGCTACTGCACTAGCGGTTTTTAGGTTGTTGCTTTATTTTCAATTTATTTATGCAATGTTCTCGAAGGACTGAGATTACTTAGTACCATTATTTCCCGGCATATGGTGTCAAGCTTTTTGGAAGTATGCTTGAGTTGCAAACACTGTACTTCGGTTCCTATAAGCCATGGAAGTAGATAGATGCGTTAGATCCCTCTACAAACAAACAAGCCGCTGAAGTGAACACGGGCAGAGATTTCTGTAATCCATCGACGGAAAAACAGAGGGTGGAAGCAATGTCAACAAACGTGACGCACATCATGGCGCGGGCAGGAGTGTTCAGACGAGAGGCTTGTTATCCACAATCACAAACAGCATGTTCGTCTGCAGTTTGTCAGCACAGGTGCAATCCTCACACAGCATTTCTTTTCTATTTCCTTTTATATTGCTGGGAACAATGCTCATAATTTCACCTATATTAACTCTACAGGACAGAAAGTTAATGGAGCTGAGAAAAATTCGCAAATTTTACACAGCAACTACGATCTGGAAGATCTCCAGAAAGTTCCTCACGAAAATTCTTTGTGAGTTTTCAATTATGACTTTGAAATGTATCTACCCTTGCCAATTAAACACGTTCTAATCACTTTCTCTGCTATTCCTTCTATACACACGATGTTGCTTCTTAGAATTCGTACTGCTATTTAAGTTAGGCCAGACAAATGTCTTGTATGCAGTCTCTTTTGTAGACAGACTGAAGTTTCTCGGTAATTTACCAATGAATCGACGCCATTCATTCACCGCATCTCCAGCCAGATCTGTGTATTTCCTGCGTTTCCAATCTTCAAGCATTGTTACACCTAAATGTATGTTTAACTGGACTGACTCTAGTTGCGACACATTAATGTTCTCGTATAGGACACCACGCTTTTACACTTCATGACGGACGTTACTGCATTTCTTTACGTTACAATCTAGTCTTCAGTCCTCAGTTTTTTCGGGTGTTCGTTATATTTACTGCAAGTTTTACCGGACAGGATTTCTTCGTACATAACGACCTATTCAGTGAAAACTTTGGGACTAAAACTTATGCTATCTGTTAAGTCTTTATTATATAACGTGAAAATTAATGTGCTTTTGAAATGCACTTGGGGCAAAGCACATCAGTACCAATTGTATTTCCTTTGCTGCCACTGGAAGCATTTCTCTACCCAAGGAAACTACAAAATTTGCTCAAGACCCTGTATTAGCCGAAACCTACACACTCCACTCCGCCGGCCCAACAGTTTGGATTCCCAATGTCTACCATGCAGAACCAGTGATTTTGATACTACGGCTAGTGTCATTAACCCTGTGGTAACAAAACACTACAGCGCACATGATTGTTATGTGTTCGTCTAGAAGACGTAGGGTGTTCTCACCAAGGTAATGCAAGTGTAAGATCATGAGTGTGATGAGTAATACTTTCATGAGGTACCAATTAGTAACAAAAACGTTTCAGATTATAGAAGATTTCGAAAGTAATGTTTCTTTAACATAGTTCCAACGTGAGAAACGATAACGCAAATTGCTATACAGGGAATCACAGTCGTTATCGACTTTTGTCACGTACTGCGGGATAAAGGTCTCCTCTAGACATTACTCATACATTCCAGTCTCAATCTCTGGGAATCTAGCAAACAATTTCATTATTCCAGCTACAGTCTCATCATTGTCGTTTAGGTAAATGGTCTTGAGCTCCTACATTCTATTTTCATTATTCTGATCAACTTTTTTCACTCACTCAGTAATTTGGTTTTTTTCCTGTGTCTCTTTATAATTTTCAGTATGCGTCTGCTTGTTGCTTGCTGAATGACGTGCCTTTGAGTGTGCCCTCCAATAAATGATCATCTCTGCCTGCCATAGATTCGAAACTGATGATGCACACTACCCTTTTTTACACTTCTGTTTATTTCTTTTGTTACCCATCTACTTAGCGTATCCAACTGCTGTAAATACCAACACTCATCAACCTGTATTTTTCTTCGATATTTTAATAATTCATTTTAGTTGTTGTATACTGTAACTGCCCCTACATTCAAATTGCCTGTTGTAAGATCTTCCAATCTGGACTGGACGTTTCTGTGCTGTGAGGAAAACAGTAAAATATCGGTGGCAAAACGAATGTTCTTCAAGCTTTCCTCACTAACATTAATTCCATCCTCATAATACTTGATTCTTCTGTCACCATCTGAGACAACTAATTCGTATTTATAAAGTAAGGATATTTTTTTTATTATGAATTGATTACTTGAGCGTTTTCCGGTTTAAAATGCCATCATCAGAGTATAGTTGACTGTCGCCATCAAAGAGTGCAAGTAAAGAGAGTTCTACACGTGGAGAATGAGGTGCAAACCCAAAGCATATGTTATATTCGACAGTGCCATAATAGTATAGCTGAAAATGCTAATACTAAACAAATAAATGAGAGGAGAGTGCACCAGTCAGAGAGAAAATTACTTAGGTGTGTGCGTGCGTGTGCGTGTGTGTGTGTGTGTGTGCGTGCGTGTGCGTGTGTTTGCGTGCGTGCGTGTGCGTGCGTGCGTGTGCGTGAGTGCGCGTGTGTATGCGTGTGTGTGCGTGTTTGTGCGTGTGTGTCTGTGTCTGTGAGGGGATGAGGTAGACACAATAACTTTACTAGCTGTTCTACAGTGCACTTGTTTCGTATTTCCTTTCTTATACTGAAATTGTAAATTAATTTTGTTTTGTAAACAATTGTGCCGTTTTACCACGTGTATGTCTTTACTCCTGGTAAGTGTAGCTCTTTGGACGTGTTGTCCTCATTTTCGCTCTCTCTCTGTCTCTCTCTCCCTCTCTCTCTCTCTCTCACTGTCTCTCTCTCTCTCTCTCTCTCTCTCTCACACACACACACACACACACGCACACACACACACACACTCCCACAAACACGGAAATACAAACACACATTTCTTTCCGTGTTTTACCTTAATTGTCGCGTTCCATTTGTTAATGTTTCATTTACATTACAGTGTCACTTTCGAAGATGAGATTTTGTTTGCGCTGTAATATAACTTGTTATAAGAATAAGTAAATGTATGTAAAAGAAAAGTTTGTAAAGTGTCACCAAAGAGGAACACTAGTGCCTTTAGCTCCCACGAGCTCAGCATTTGTTTGGTGGGTACAGGCTTGGCGATCCCAGAGCTCCTGAGCTGGGACTGGCAAGCGCTGCAAGTCCACTGTCGCCGTAAACTTTGGGTTTTGCTTCAGCGACTACGGTGCGGCGCGGCGGTGGAACGTTGTGTGACTGAGGGAACGGGGATCTTGGCTTGACCACCTGGTTGGTAAAAAACCTCTATAAAACACCCTCAATATTCAGGTGTGTTGCCCACCGATGGGGTGCATGGCTGTTGATTTGGAAGAGTCGTTATCGGGCAACCTCTGAGGAACCAGCTGCGCCTCAGTTGTATAAGGCTTACTCAGGCATGCAAAATCTCTCTGGCCTGACTGTTTGTTTCCCTAGCTGCTCATGGGACCATTATAGCGTGCGCGACTTCTAACGCCCTTCCTCCCTACGGTTTGGGTGGTCTTTTGGGTAGTACTTACTCCCATCCTTCAAACCGAACACGGGAGGATAAGCCTTCCGAGCAATCTTTCTCTAAGGTTTAGACATTGTATCGTAACAGTGGACTCCCCGAATGTCAAAATGTGTTTCTTGTGATCAGGAGAGAAGACGGTACTTTTAAGAAGGTATTGCCTTTCTACATATAGAAAGGACTTAATGGTTTGGCTGGAACCCACGATCTGTTAAACGGTTGCGTAATGGCACATTGATGGTCGAAACAGCGACAACACAGCGAGTTAGAAACCCTCGGCACTCAAAATTTTTGGGTGAGTATCCTATGCAGTTGAACTAATCAGTACCCTTAATTACAATCAAGGAGTGGTTACATGCAGTGACATAATGCGTATGGACACTTCAGAGCTACACGAGGAATGGGCTGACGAAGGGGTCATTGAGGTGAAACAAGTCATGCGTCTTGTGGATGGAAAGCTGGAACAATGAGACTTATTTACATTGACGTTTGATTCGCCGGTTTCACCAGATTATATTAAAGCTCGATTTTAAGACTTAAAGTCAGCCCATACTTCTCCAGTCCTATCAGCTGCATTAAGTGCCAGATATTCGGGGACACCACTCTCAGGTGTAATGGGTGAGTTACGTGTGATGCATGCGCGCGTATGCGTGGGTGTGTGTATGTGTGTGTGTGTGTTACGGCTCACTCTGACGGAAATACGTTTACCTCTCATGACCTCTGCGTCAATTGTTCAGGTCCACGTCCAGCTTGGAGCAGAGTGTGTATGGTGTACAACGAATAAAATAAAATGCAGGATTTGAAGGTGCAAAGAGCGTATCTTACGCTAAAGCGGAGAAGATGTACAAATACCTTCAATCCCCAACGTTTTCCACTTCATTTGTAGCAGTACTCGCGAAGACATCTGCAAGTATGAGTGTTTCCATCCAGACGTCGCCTATGGACCGTGATAGGAAGAAATGCTCTTGCAAATGCATCTGTGTCAGCTACAGTTCAGATGGAACTGTTGCTGTCCTCCGCAAACTCCAGTCACCACTGTTTCTGCTCCTACTGTTGCTGACTCCAGGCAAACTCCAATGGTGAAGACTGCCTCCATTACTGCTGCTGATGTTCCTTAGGGTGCTCATCAGAACGAGGAACACTCACAGGATGACGGCTCGGCCATGGGCTTAACACTCTGCTTCTTTGAACACTTGAGTCCACTCCGTTTTTACCTTTCCGAAGTGGGTTCTGTTACACGGAGAGGGCCAGAGGAAAACATAAAACTTCCAGATAAATGCCTTCTGTGCTTCAATTTAACATGAAGGAGTACAGAATACACATTGAGGAACTGAAACTCTCCGCACGGGAGAAACCCCTCTATCTTTGTCTGCAGGAAACACATTTCAAACGTAGTGACACATCTGTGTGTTCAGAGGGAGTCCTCATCGAAAAGATGACCTCATTGGAGAAAGGGCTAGAGGTGGAGTGGCTGTCTTTGTGAATGGTACATACCGTTACAATTCAGTCTCCACAGAATAGCTATTCAAGCAGTTGCTGTACGGTGCATTTCCATTTGCTGTTACCCACCTGTTGTATGTATCTGCCGCCTAACGAAAGTTTGTATAGGGCTGGCCTTCCTGACGTGATTTCCCAACTCCCTCCATCTTTTGTAGTTGTAGGAAATTTTAATGCGCACAGTGTGCTGTGAGGATCTCCAGCAACTTGCCCCAGGCGTCAGATTGTCGAAAGCTTCAATTTTTCAGTGGAGTTATGCCTTCTTCACCCTGTCTGTAGCACACAGTTCAGCATCGGCATGGGGTCATTCTCAGGCATATTTCTTGCTTTCGTTTGCTCTGCCCTTGTCGATGCTGCTTACTGGGAAATGGTCGCTATCCAGTGATCAGTTCCCCACCTGGATTCACCTCTCAGATAGAGCCGTCTCTCAAGAGAAACCGCCACTGTGTATGCTTAGCAGAGCGAACTGGACACTGTTCAGTCAATTAGCTGTTTTTGAACGTCGAAATAGTGTCCAGGACTGGGTGGATCACAATACTGATTGAATCCACTATGATGCTGGTGCTTGTATCCTCGGAGGCGACACGTCCCATGGGGAACGATGAGTGTCACTCCGCCATCACGGAGAGATGCACGGCCTTGAGACAGTTTAAATTTTCAACCCTCTGCTATGAACCTCGCAGTCTTCTGAGTTGTGAGGACAAAGGCACGACGGACAGTCAAGGAGAAAAAGAAAAGGTCCTGGAAAGTGTTTCTGGACTCGATAAGTTGTTCCACAAACACTTCGAAGGTATAGGAAGCCTTATAGCGGATATCTGGAAAATGTACCAGGCAATCTGGAACTCCTGTACTGCGGTAAGGGTGCCTACAACCTGCAGCTGCGAACGTAGTAAATGTCATGGCGGATTGATTTGATTCGATCATTGCCACCGCAAACAAAGATCCAGCTTTCCGCCGCCATCATGCATTGATGGTGAGGGGTGGTTGGATTTTTAACTGTAGCAACACAGAGGACTACAATTCCACCTTTTCCTTGTGGGAGCTTGAGTGTGTCCTGTGTTGGGCCTAGGAGACTGCCTGAGGTAAGGATATAAACCAGTGCAGCATGTTACCGTACCTTTTGCAGGATGCAAAGGAAATGCTCTTCTCCCTTTTTAATGTGATTTCGTTGACTGAGGAGGGAGGCGATTTCAGTGCTGCTTCTTAAACACGAGAACGACCACATGTTGCCCAGTAGCCCTCAATAGCTTCATTAGAAGACGCTAGAAAGCATGGTCAGCCCTTTATTTAGGCCCTAGAATCGTGGAGCCTATTTAGTAGCTCCCAGTGTGGATTTCTGACGTATCGTTAAACCCTTCACATGGTTAAAATGGCTCTGAGCACAATGCGACTTAACTTGTGAGGTCATCAGTCGCCGAGAACTTAGAACTAATTAAACCTAACTAACCTAAGGACAGCACACACATCAATGCCCGAGACAGGATTCGAACCTGCGACCGGAGCGGTCGCTCGCCTCCAGACTGTAGCGCCTAGAACCGCACGGCCACTCCGGCCGGCTGTTAAACCCTTGACAACCTCACCCTGCTAGAGGTTGAATTCCAACATACTTTCTATGTAAGCAGATTTTGAGAGAGCCTATGAAATTGCTTGGATGCATCTCATCCTGGGTCAGCTTCATCAACGGAGCTTCAGAGGACGATTACAGTTTTCATACCTTCCTTCCTTTCCAGAGGACTTTTTCGATATAGGGTCAGTGAAACTCTTACCGAGCGATTCGAGCAAGAAAATGGGGTCCGTCATGGATCAGATTTATATGTATGTTCGCTATTTCCATCAATGGTATTATGACCTCAGTTAAGTCTACTATCCGGTATTAATTGTTTTCAGACGACATTGTCATTTTCTGCTCCTCCTCCAACGCTGAAATGTTCATTCGTCAGTAGCAACTTACGATATGGCGATTGGAGGCATAGGCAGTTAGTACGGATTTTAAATCTTCCTCAGAAAAGTTTATTTTAACCGTTCATGTTGCTCTTTTAAGCTGCCTCTTCTTACAATGAGGGGCACTGTTCGTAATTTTACAAGTTCAGTGAATTTTCCAAGTCCCACATTCAAAGAACACTTCTCGTGGTTACCATATATGGGGGCTATTAAGGCAAAAGGTTTAATTGCATTGAACATTTTAAAATGCCTCAGCCGCATGTCATGAGGAGCAGAAAGACGCTGTCTGGTTCAGTTTCACAAGGCGTTAGTGAAATCCCGTCTCAACTAAGGTGGCATTGTTTATAGCTCACTATGACCATCTTGAGTTAATCATGACTGATGCTGTTCATCAGGAGGGGATTCACCTGGAGACAGGAGCGTGTGGGACGAGACTAATTCTTAGCCCCTGTGTTGAGGCTGGTGAACCACCACTTGTCACACGGTAGCGAGTCCCAATTCCCCGTACTCTCCGCACCACAATCATCAGAATTCCATAGTGTTGCTCGCCCTCCACTGAACCGATTATTTAGAAATAGGCCACAAGCAACGAAGCCATTCCAAATACGCGTGCGGCACGACTTAGTGGCTCTTAGTCCAGACGATATTTCCGTGCTTCATCGCGGCTGGAGTCGTTCTCCGCCCTGGTTGATACGGAGACCCAGCATTATTTTAAATCTATCAGTGTGAAGATCTTTATTGCCACCTCTGTTTTTAAATCCATGTTTTATAGAATTTTAGCCGACTGCGACAGCGATTGGTGATCGTTTACACTGATGGGTCTAAGCAGGATGATGCCATCGGCTGTGCTGTATTATTTGCGGATTGTCGTCAGATTCGCTTACTTGGTACAGCCTCAGTGTATGACACTGAATTACATGCGATTTTTAGGGCACTGGAGAAAATGCGGTGACTTCCTGCTACCAAATTCCTCATCTGCACCGACTCCCTAAGTGACCTTCAGGCTATCGATCACATGTATATAGCCGAAAAGTGTCTTCAGCTGATTTACGACACCCTCGACGTGGGAAAGCAGATGCAGGGGCAGGGAAATGATGCGTGATTCGGCTGGGTAGCAGAGAACATGGTCATTCCGGGTAATGACACAACAAATTAAGCAAATAAGGATACCTGTTTTGAAGATTCGACGTCTGAATATGCTGCCCGTGTCCACGCAGTTACCTCTATATTGACACCATGCGTCTTTGGGATGAGGAGTAGTTAGGGTTTGAGAACAACAAGCCGGGGCCCGTGAAACCAACGACACGCGAGTGGCGTTTCTCCTTACGCCCACTGCGACGTAAGTGCTTTTAACGCAAATCCGGATGTTGCACTGACCTCTGACACATAAATTCCTCCTTCAGCCGGAAGAATCTCCGGAAAGCAGTGCTTGTGTTGTACATGTTCCTGTACTCCACATATATAGGTTCAGGTATATTGGATGAAAAACTATTTTACCATGACATCATCATAATTTTTACCAGAATAGCAACACCGATAACTAAACAGTTTATGCCTCTAGGCTTCGTGTTGTTGTGGTCTTCAGTCCAGAGACTGGTTTGACTGAATGAGGGCCGCAATCCACTTACTAGTTGACCTGCCCTCCATTTTAGGTGATGATGAATCGAATGTGGTTTTGTTTTAAGATTCTGTGTGATATCTGGTCTTCTTAACAGCATCTAAAGTAGAAAGTTTTAATGTGTGTATACGGTGTTTGATTCATCGTTTATTTTCCAATCAATCACGTAGGCACCTCTCTTTGTTCCAATATTTTAGATGTTATGTGGTAATAGTCTATATACTTTACTCAGAAACTTCACTGTGGCATCCACATTTTTCTGTTTTCTGTGACAGCGTGAGTGAGAGAGTCCCAGGATGGCTGCTGACCCCATATTTTATTTCCATTTTGTCGCATGCTTCTGACGACTCATAACCACACTTGTACTCTTATAGTAGAGAACGGGCGCTGACGACCGCATTGTTGAGCGAACTATTCATACCACCACCATCACCTTAGTACCCTGACACATGTTAGAATAATGACAGTAGTTTAGTTAGTATATAATAAGCTGTTGTAATGCGTTTAATTTTCATTTCTTTGTTTGCTAAATTTGCTTTGCTTGTTTTGCTGTTCGAACATGCACAACAATGTTCAGAACGCTAGTAATAGCGGGTGACAGTGTTGATTACGTTATTAATGTCTTGGTACTTCCGAGTGTTAACTTACAGCTATTTATTGTCTATGAATGATGGGCTATCTGGCGGACAAGAATTATGAAAGGTATGTCACTTGTGTTGATTGAAGATATATGTTCAACTATTTTACACACTTTCATTTGAGTAGCAAACAGAAAGAATCTTACCAGTGGTTGACAGAAGTTCAGTTCGATAAATAAGGGACAGAAGTCGTAGTTGAAAGACAGTAAGTCATTCATTAATAATAATAATAATAATAATAATAATAATAATAATAATAACAATAACATCACAAGCGGATGTACAATACTAGCAAATACAGAATACCCCAGAAGACATGACAATATAGCAAAAATAATACATCACAGCTTGCCTTACAACATAAACTTATAAAACAACACGTTCCCACATACAAGTATGCACCACAAAATGTACTCGAGAATGATGAACACAAATTATACTGGAACAGAACCATTATAACAGATAAAACAACACCACATAACAAACCTGACATCATACTCACCAATAAAAAGAAGAAATACAACTAATCGAAATATCCATACCCAATACAACAAATATACGAAAGAAAACAGGAGAAAAAATTGAAAAATACATCCAACTGGCTGAGGAAGTCAAGGACATGTGCCATCAGGATAAAGTTGACATTATACCAATTATACTATCAACTACAGGAGTCATACCACACAATATCCACCACTACATCAATGCAATAGAGCTACATTCAAACTTATACATACAACTACAGAAATCCGTAATTATTGATACATGTTCAATTACCCGAAAGTTCCTAAATGCAGTATAACATATACCGTACAGTTAAAAGGAAGTCACGCTTGATCAAGGTCCGCGACACTTTCCATTTTTGACCAGACATAACGTCTGAGAAAAGAAAGAATAACAATAATAATCAATGGACTAAACTATTTTTTTCAAGGTAATTACGAGTGCTAGACTAATTTTGTTATTGTTTCTTTCAAGGTCTAAATTTCAAACTGAGATTGCGTACTAATCGGAGATAATTTTCTGACTCTTGAGGAATCAGAGTCAAAGTTGTTATTGTGGTGCCCTTAAAGAAACTATATGGTGTGATTCCATTGAGATAACGAAATTTCTGTACGTGCAATAGTTAACAGAATCATGCTGTATATAGGTTCAGGGATATTGGATGAATAACTATTTTACCATGACATCATCGTAATTTTTACCATAATAGTAACACCGATAACTAAACAGTCTATGCCTCTAGGCTTCATGTTATGCTGTTCTATCCTGTGCAAGCTTCTTCATCTCGCAGTACCTACTGCAACCTACATCCTTCTGAATCTGTTTAATCTATTCATCTCTTGGTCTCCCTCTACGATTTTTACCCTCCACGCTGCCCACCAATACTCAATTGGATATCCCTTGATGCCTCAGAATATGCTCTACCAACCGATCCCTTCTTCAAGTCAAGTTGTGCCACAAAGTTTTCTCCTCCCCTATTCTATTCAATACTTTCTCATTAGTTATGTGATCTACCCATCTAATCTTCAGCATTCTTCTGCAGCACCACATTTCGAGAGCTTCTATTCTCTTCTTGTCTTAACTATTTACTGTAGACGTTTCACTTCCACACACGGCTACACTCCATACAGAAACGACTTCTTGATACTTAAATCTATACTCGATGTTAACAAATTTCTGTTCTTCAGAAACGCTTGCCTTGCCATTGCCACTCTACATTTTATATCTTCTCTACTTCTACCATCAGCAGTTATTTTGCTCCACAAATAGCAAGACTCATTTCCTATTTTAAGCGTCTCATTTCCTAATCTAATTCCTCAGCATCACCTGATCTAATTCGACTACGTTCTATTATCCTCGTTTTGCTTTTGTTGATGTTCATATTATATCCTCTTTTCAAAACACTGTCCATTCCGTAGAGCTACTCTTTTAGGTCCTTTGCTGTCTCTAACAGAATTACAGTGTTATCGGCGAATCTCAAAGTTTTTATTTCTTCTCCATGGATTTTAATTCCTACTCCGTATTTTTCTTTTGTTTCCTTTACTGCTTGCTCAGTACACAGATTGAATAACATCGGGGATAGGCTAAAACCCTGTCTCGCACCCCTCTGAACCACTGGTTCCCTTTCATGCCCAACAAAATGGTTCAAATGGCTCTGAACACTATGGGACTTAACATCTGAGGTCATCAGCCTCCTAGATCTTAGAACTACTTAAACCTAACTTCCGTTAGGACATCACACACATCCATGCCCGAGGCAGGATTCGAACCTGCGACCGTAGCGGTGGTGCGGTGACAGACTGAAGCGCCTAAAACCGCTGGGCCACACCGTCCGGCTTTCATGCCCGTCGACTCTTATAACTGCCATCTGGTTTCTATACAAATTGCAAATAGCCTTTCGCTCCCTGTATTTTACCCCTGCTATCTCCAGAATTTGAAAGAGGGTATTCCAGTCAACATAGTCTGAGTCTACAAATGCTAGAAACGTCGGTTTGCCTTTCCTTAATCTGTTTTCTAAGTTAAGTCGTAGGGTTAGTATTGCCTCACGTGTTCCAACATTTCTACGGAATCCAAACTGATCTTCCACGAGGTCCGCTTCTACCAGTTTTTCCATTCGTCTGTAAAGAATTCGTGTTAGTATTTTGCAGCTGTGACTAATTAAACTGATAGTTCGGTAATTTTCACATCTGTCGACACCTGCTTTCTTTGGGATTGGAATTACTATATTCTTCTTGAAGTCTGAGGGTATTTCGCCTGTCTCATACATCTTGCTCACCAGATGGTAGAGTTTTGTCATGACTGGCTCTCCCAAGGCCGTTAGTAGTTCTAATGGAATGTTATCTACTCCCGGGGCCTTGTTTCGACTCAGGTCTTTCAATGCAGTATCTTATCTCCCATTTCATCTTCATCTACATCCTCTTCCATTTCCATAATATTGTCCTCAAGTACATCGCCCTTGTATAGACCCTCTATATACTCCTTCCCCCTTTCTGCTTTCCCTTCTTTGCTTAGAACTAGTTTTGCATCTCAGCTCTTGATATTCATACAAGTGGCTCTCTTTTGTCCACAGGGCTCTTTAATTTTCCTGTAGGCAGTATCTATCTTGCCCCTAGTGCGATAAGACTCTACAGCGTTACATTTGTCCTCTAGCCATCCCTGCTTAGCCATTTTGCACTTCCTGTCGACCTCATTTTGGAGACGTTTGTATTCCGTTTAGCCTGCTTCATTTACTGCATTTTTATATTCTCTCCTTTCATCAATTAAATTCAATATTTCTTCTGTTACCCAAGGATTTCCACTAGCCCTCGTCCTTTTTCCTACTTGATCCTCTGCTGCCTTCACTACTTCATCCCTCAGAGCTACCTATTCTTCTGCTACTGTATTTCTTTCCCCTATTCCTGTCAATTGTTCCCATATGCTCTCTCTGAAACTCTGTACAACCTCTGGTTTAGTCAGTTTATCCAGGTCCCATCTCCTTAAATTCCTACCTTTATGCAGTTTCTTCAGTTTTAATCTTCAGTTTACAACCAATAGATTGTGGTCAGAGTCCACATCTGCCCCTGGAAAAGTCTTACAATTTAAAACCTGGTTCCTGTATCTTTGTCTTACCATTATATAATATATCTGAGACTTTCCAGTATCTCCAGGCTTCTTCCATTTATACAACCTTCTTTTATGATTCTTGAACCAGGTGTTAGCTGTTATTAAGTTATACTTTGTGTGAAATTCTACCAGGCGGCTTCCTCTTTCATTACTTACTCCCATTTCATATTCACTTACTACGTTTCGTTCTCTTCTTTTTCCTACTATCGAGTTCCAATCACCCATGACTATAAAATTTTCGTCTCCCTTCACTATCTGAACAATTTCTTTTATCTCATCATACATTTCATCAATCTCTTCGTCATCTGCAGAGCTAGATTGCATATAAACTTGTACTATTGTGGTAGGCCTGGGCTTCATATCTATCTTGGCCACAATAATGCATTCATTATGCTGTATGTAGTAGCTTACCCGCATTCCTATTTTCCTATTCATTATTGGAAGTGCAGTCTTATGAGTCAGTTTTCTACTTTGTCTTTCCTTTTGTGCTAAAGTTAAAGCACTGGACCTTCATTGCAGCTTTGAGGATCAGCATTTCTTCATCTTCATCGATATTCTGTAAACAACGTTGCAAGTTCATTGTATACAACTTTCCCTCCAGTTTTAATCACATCTATTGAAAGTTACACAGAAATCAACTCTCCAATATGTTATTCAGTCTGTGCAGTAAGCAAAAGTAAAGGAAATTAAAGAAAAATGTGAAGAAAACATTCAAGTTCAGCGAGAAGAAACAAGAACTTTGAGGTTTACTGGCGACATTGTAGTTCTCTCAGAGATAGTAAAGGCCCTGGAAGAGAAACTGAACGGACTTGATATTTAGTCCCTGGTAATCCATCAAGAAGAGTGGGACTGTAGCCGGACACGAAGTACTTGAATAATAACAAAACCAGGCTGTATTTTAAATCCAACATCATATATTCTTTTTAAAATATGTTATCAGTTTCGAAACCAAATTGTCTTCTTCAAGCGCCGTTAGATTCAAATATAGCTGCTGATTTTGTTGTCACTATTCAAGGAATCGTTATTGTCTTGAAAAGATGCTATAACATGAACTTAAACAATAGTAAGATAGCGGTAACGAAATGTAGTTGAATTAAGCCAGGCGAGAGAATTTGATTTGGACACGACACACTAAAAGTAATCGATGAAATTTGCTATTTTGGCAGCAAAATAGCTGATTATGGCCGGAGAGGCTACAAAATTCAGACTGCCTAATGCAGGAAAAGCGTTCGTGAAAATAAGGAATTTGTTAACAACTAATCTAATATTTTCCGTATTTGTTTGCTTCGAGTGAAACGCAATCGACGAGCATTTCATTCAGAATAGAGTATAAGATTTTTAAATGTGTTGTTACAAAAGAGGGCTATATATTAAATGTATAAATCGAGTAAGTTGTGAGAAGGCGTTGAATAATATTGGGGAGAAAGATAATTTGTGGTACATTGTTGATAGTACAAGTTGATAGGATACATCCTGAGGTATGATGAAATTTTTAAATTGGTAATGGGAAGAAGAATAAAGAATAAAATTTGTACAGAGTGATCAAGGGATGAATGTACTGAGAAGGTTCTAATGGATGTAAGTTGCAGTAATTATTCGGTGATGAGGCTTACACAGGACAGACTATCGAGGAGACATGCATCAAACAAGTTTTCGGACTGATCGTAACAACAACAGCAATTACACTGAAACACCATTACTACCAGGTGCCCTTCTTCCCTTCCCAGTAAATGGGTGTGATCAGTTTGTGTCTGTCTCATTGCTGGACCTTGAGCACTTTTTCAGTTTTGCATGTTTTCAAACCGAATGTTAATTAATCTACTCTTAGTTTTTGTAAGCATTTTATCTAAAGAACCAAAATTTGCCACCACGAAGTGTTTTTAATATTGACCTCTGCGTCACAGTCATCGAGTAACAGATAGCTTAAAGAGTCGGGCTCAACTTTCATTTGACGTCGGATACCCCGTCTGAAATAGAAGTATTTGTTTTCATGCTTGAAGCCAGAAGCAGTGTAAAATACAGATGCGAAAATTTCGCTTGTGGACTACTCAGGGATAACTGTGGTACGTCTGAAGTCACGACCACACCTCTCGTGACAAAGGCAAATAATTTAACGTCAGAGCGGCTGTCGGTCCGCCCCATTCCGCTCTTCTATTCACATTTTTCCAGCCGTTACTCACAAAGCGCTTATTGTCGGTCGCAGTTTCCGAAGCGCATTGTTCTGGGTGCATTCCGAATTCGCCTTCATTACGCCAGAGACCGGGGATTCTGGAATAATCTCAGCTGCCAGAGAAGCTAGCTACGACTGTTAAGGCACCAAAGTTTCTACTGCAGAAAGCAGCGAACAGTCGAATGTGCGGAGACCGGCAGAGCGACGTGTATGAAGTTGTAACAGGCTGAACAGCATACCGATAAAACAAAATACAAACGATGGTTTTTCATAGCTTTAATATCATTTGTTGTAGCAACTTGTGATTCCAAAATATTTGACTGATAGTCTCTCACATTTCATATGAATTTTCAAATTAGATGAGGAAACGAGGAAACCATGGCAATAAAGGAGGAAGGATAGATAGTCACACGTTATACAACTAACAATAACCCCTCCCCCTGGTCCTCCTCTTAGATAAACACACATTCGTGTTCGTGCGAAATGATTACTGCCAGATTCAACCTGACAATTACACATCATTTGAGTGGTACAAACTGTAGAATAAAAGAGTGGCCGTACTTTGCCTATACAGAACTTTAAATTGTTCACCAAAGGGACCAGTAGATGGACACGCCCCTAGACCAGGGTCGGCTTTGGAACTACGGTATCGATGGTGGTTTCCAAGGAAATGTAAGTGACATATTTCACTTTAAAAATAGAAGTTTTTGTCTTCATGTCAATTCATATAGTTTCATCGTATGATTCCCATATATACCAGATATATATTACAGGCTAAATCTTGTAACAGAAACCTGTAGATTTTTATCTTTTGTTGCGGGAATTATGTGTATATTTACATAAAGTGACAGCTGTCATTTTGACATCGCATAGATGCCGTTTTCCATACCCTCAGTACCACATCACCTTCAGCCTGGCCCTACCGACAAATATTTTCTTTGTGATATATTTACATTCTTAATACTCTTAAATGGTGGACACCCAACTTTACTTCTGATTCCGTTGAACGTCCATTGCCACTGTAAGATATTGGTTAGAAGTTCTTAGAGCATATCAAAATTTTTTGAAGATCCTCCTTTTGATTGGTAGTTCAGGGTGAACTACAATGTCGAACGCCTTTCCGAACCCAGGAAAACGGAAAGCATCTGTGTATGACAAAAAACAAATCTATCATCCAGAAGAGTGGTTTCCTTAAAGTTATTTTGGTCTTCAGTCCAGAGAATGGTTTGATGCAGCTCTCGATGGTACTCTATCCTGTGCAAGCCTCTTCATCTCTGAGTAACTTCTGAACCTGCCTAGTGTATTCTTCTCTTGGTCTTCCTCTACGATTTTACTCTCCACACTTCTCTCCAATACTAAATTGGTGATCCCTCGATGCCTCAGAACGTGTCCTACCAGTCGAAACCTTCTTCAAGTTAAATTGTGCCACAAATTCGTCTTCTTCCCAATTCTATTCAATACCTCCTCATTAGCTAGGCGATCGATCCATCTAATCTTCAGCATTTTCTCGTAATTTTCTTAATACTGTGGTGAATCTTGTAGACGAAATTCTTATTAGTGAAAAATAGCGTGATATATTAGCTTGATTTGTCTTTAACATCGTACACTGAGGTGGAAAGGGATATGCACACATACATATGGCGGTAATATTGCGTACACGAGGTATAAAAGGTTACTGCTTTGGTGAAGCTGTCATTTGTACTCAGGTGATTTATGTGACAAGGTTTTCGTCATGATTAAGGTCACAAAACGGGAAAGCCTGACTTTGAACGCATCTAGACGCGTGGGACACTCCATTTCATAAATCGTCACGGAATTCAATATTCTGGGATTCACAGTGTCAAAAGTGCGTCTAGAATATCAAATTTCAGCCTTTACCTTTCACTAAAAACGCAGCATTCGCTTAACGACTGAGAGCAGCGGCGTTTGCGTAGAGTTTTCAGTTCTTACAGACAAGCAACACTACATGATATTGAGCCGTGCACGGGTCGTGTTCATCCCATTAATTGTTTGTCAATTTCTATTAAGGTAGTGCTGCCTCGTTTTCTTATTCCATTTACTGGCGTCACTAACTTCCTGCCTTACTTGCCCGTGAGTGGCAGCAGCAACGCATATCGATAAGCGCACTGATGTACCATCTCTGGAGCGACCGATAGTATTTTCTGGTCGTCGAGTGTCGGGTACTGCCCCAGGGGTCTGTCCTCTCCCCTCTCCTCTACCTCCTGTACATGGCAAATATGCCCCAACCTCCCCTCCAGTACACCTCTTGCAATATGCCTATGACACCGCATTCCTCGCCCTCGCCCATATCCTCCAACGGTCCCAAAACCTTTTCCAGAAACACCTTGACCGTTTTGCCGCATGGTGTAACCAGTGGCTCCTGAAACTCAATCCTTTCCAGACCCAGGCAATCATCGTAGGTCGTACCACTCACTCCTTCCAGCTCCTGGATTTCTCCCTTACCGTCTGCACCCGTCCTGTCCGCCTCACCCTCACCCTCACCTAACTTGGCCTCACCATTGACCGTCACCTCACCTGGATCCCTCATCTCCGCTCCATCCAGTCCAAAGTCCACAACCGCCTCCGACTCCTCGAACTCCTCTCTGGCTGGACATGAGGGTTGCACCCCTCTACCATCCTCCACACCTACAAATCATTAATCCGTCCTATCCTCTGTTATGCCAGTCCCACCTGGATATCCATCAACTCCCTCTCCTGGATGATGCCCTCTCTCCCTCCATTTATCCCTCCTATCAACTGTAATCCTCACTCCCCCTCCTTTCCTCTGTCCTTTTCCTGGGATCCCTCTCCCCCCCCCTTCCATCCTCTTTTCCCCCACCTACCCTCTCTCTGCCCACCTTCTCTGCCCCGAGTCCTTTTGCGTTTCCTTCCTCTGCCTTTTCCCATTCCCTCTCGCGTCTGCCCTGCCACTCCCCCCCCTTATGAGTCCTCTTCCTCCATTGGTCCCCCCCTTTTGTTTTTTCTCTCCTCCTTCCCTGTTTTCCCCCTCATCTGTCCAGCCCCCCCCCCCCCCATCTGCCTTTGGCTAGCGTGTGTCATCTTTGTGCCGACATTTTCGTGCAGTGTTTACAGTGAGTGTTCAGTGTCGCGTGTCTTTTCGGAAGTGTTGCGTATGGACATCATACCGTCGCTGGGTGTGATTTTTATATCTCTTGCGAACAGAAACCAGACTGTCGCCATGTTTTTTAATTGTCTGTCTACTATGTTACTTGTCTGCTCCCTGTGTATTTTATTAGCATTGCCAACCCTTTGCTTTATGTTTTAACTTTCCACAGTTTTCCGCAGTTTTACAATTTAAGTCACCGTTTGATCGCCTGTTTTTATTGTTTCTTATCTTCTTCTTACGTTTTAAAAAGTCTGTAGGCTGCAGAGCAGCGTACTAAGCTGCTGCCAGCCCGCCCCCCTCATGGAGAATCGAAATTCAATAAAGGAAAAAAATAATAATGTGTCCGGTAGTTACTGAGTGGGAGAAGCACCAGCAGTGCAGTCGCGACGGAGCAGCAGTCGCGGACAGACCAGCAGTCCAGTCGATCGGTTGGCGTGGAGCAGCAAGCAAGCCCCCGTCGTGCGGAGTCGGGCTGGAGCCACTGGCGGTGTACATGTGCGGTTGGAGTGTGAGGTACTGCTTGCGAGTGCTACGAAGATCGTCGCTCATCAATCTTCGACATGAAAGTTGAGTCCTCATTTAACTTCTCATCGAGCCTCAACTGTTTACATTTCTTCGTTTGATCCTGGTTGTCGCTTTTGGAACATTCCCGCGAGCAACAACGTGTGTATTCAAGTCGGCCAAGACTCCAGCTGTTTTCCTGTGGAGTTTAACTTAATTTATTCCCTGTTATTGAAGTTGACCAGCGGTATTTTCTGCCTTGTGGCCGTTGACATTCTGGTTACCTGTCCTGGTCGTTGACGTAATTTTCGACAGTGCATTTCCTTGTCGTGTTGTTGCGGTCTAGCGCAGCACGTAGTTCGAAAGCTGAGGTGTAGTTGGTCGTTGTAGGCGCCAATAATTTGTAAGTCATGTATTGATATCTTGTGGCGGTTTTTCTGGGTGCGTGGAGCAGAACTGATTTGGTTGATTGGTCGGTCGGCTCTCTGTCGGTTGGGTTGCCTCCAGATTAAGAAGTCGTTTTACAGGCTGCCTGAATCACCTAAACGGGCGTTAGTGTTACAATCCCAGGCCAACCCTTGGAAACTTCTGCACGCCGTTCCTTGTGTGTTATGCAGTAATTTCCGCGTTTGGATTTTAGGTATTGGGTTGATGTGTGGCTTTCAGCTGAGTATCAGTATCTCTTAAATTGAAGTTCTTGTCTTGCCCTTAAGGCATGAGATGGTTATGTTTTTATATGCAACCTTCAGCCGAATTTCACTGGATGGGTTTTGAGGTGAGGCCTTCTGCCTTTTAGATTGAAACTTTTTCTAGTCCTTAAGCCATTATCACATTTTGTTGATATGTGATCTTCAGCCGAGTATTAATATCTCCTAAATTAATGTCCTTGTGTTGCCCTTAAGGCATAAGATTGTTATGCTTTTGAATGGGGCCTTCAGCCCAATCTGCATGAAATGTTGTATGATAAGGCCTTCTGCCTTTTGATTGAAACTCCTCTTATTGCTTAATATGGGACCTGCAGCCTAGTTCAATAAAAATTAATTGGCTAAGGCCTTCATCAAGTTAGATTGAAGATTTAGAAAATATTATTGGGTGAAACCTCCAGAAGCACATTGTATTTTAATTTGCTTAAGCCTTGTGTCTTTGATTATGAATGTGGCCTTCAGCCGATCTAAAGTTAATCAGAGGAGGTCGATTAAAGTTTTGAGTGTTTTGTATGTTGAGTGCAACTGAAAGGAACTCATTTAGCCCCTTTCCTCAACCTAATCTGCTCTGTCCTGCCAGCCCAGGTATTTCAGATATATCAATCAATGTGGGACGTACGAAAAATGTATCTTTTGAGATAGTGCGGCTGAAAGTAGCGTTAATGGGCTGTGGTAACAGACGACCGACTCGAGTGTCTTTGCTAACAGCACCTCTCCTGGACTCATGGCAACATCGGCTGGATCCTAGACGACTGAAAACCCGTGGCCTGTTCAAATGAGTCCCGATTTCGGTTGGTAAGAGCTGATGGTTGACCCCACCTCGAGCTCCTGCACTACGCCGGGAAAGGAGGTCCGACACGATATTTGGATGTATCCCATTACTTTTGCCACCTCAGTGTATGTCAAACATAGAGCCTGTCACTCTGTGCATCCTATCTATCTTCTACCATATTTCGAAACAGTACTAACCACCTCTTTTCTCCAGCTGTCCACGAGCACTCACTGGCAGAGAGGTTCTCGAAAAATATGATCTAGCAAAGTCTCTGTTTCCTTCGTGCTTTCAGAGTATCATTTAACGGGAATTCTGACACACCTTAATTCCTTTTTGTTTCAGCAGTCACATTTTTCAAAGCTGCCGATGCTCATTTTAGACTCGGCCGTTTGTGAAACTGTTGCGCCGGTCAGACAGTTTTGCGATAAATGTAAACATAGGCATCCGCGGCCGTTGTCACAGTTAGTAAACAACGCTACGCCGCAGACGCCGGACAGTTTCGTATTCGCCGATTTCCGCCAATGGCAAGCAGTAAACTAAACTCCCATGGAAAACGATTTCCGCCAATGTCAGCACGCAATGCAAAGACCAATAAAATAACACCTAATATCCTTCCTCCTCACCCTCACGTCCAATGGCAGCACTCCTCCATAGTATGTAAGTAACCAAATCAGGGCTCATTAAGTAATTAGCAATACACCCTGAGGAAGGCCCCTTGCTATCGTCGCCGAAACGTCAGAACTTTATAGTTGACAATGCGGCCTCAAACTCAGAAGAATTTTATTGACAATTTTGTCATAGTAGAATACTCACGCGTGAATGCAAACTGTTGTTGTTGTGTTCTTCAGTCCTCAGACTGGTTTGATGCAGCTCTCCATGCTACTCTATCCTGTGCAAGCTTCTTCATCTCCCAGTACTTACCGCAACCTACGTCCTTCTGAATCTGCTTAGTGTATTCATCTCTTGGTCTCCCTCTACGATTTTTACCCTCCACACTGCCCTCCAATGCTAAATTTTTGATCCCATGATGCCTCAAAACATGTCCTACCAACCAGTCCCTTCTTTTTGTCAAGTTGTGCCACAAACTCCTCCCCAATTCTATTCAATACCTCCTCGTTAGTTATGTGATCTACCCATCTATTCTTCAGCATTCTTCTGCAGCACCACATTTCGAAAGCTTCTATTCCCTTCTTGTCCAAACTATTTATCGTCCATGTTTCACTTCCATACATAGCTACACTCCATACAAATACTTTCAGAAACGACTTCCTGACACTTAAATCTATACTCAATGTTAACAAATTTCTCTTCTTCAGAAACGCTTACCTTGCCATTGCCAGTCTACATTTTATATCCTCTCTACTTCGACCATCATCAGTTATTTTACTCCCTAAATAGCAAAACTCCTTTACTACTTTAAGTGTCTCATTTCCTCAGCATAACCCGATTTAATTTGACTACATTCCATTATCCTCGTTTTGCTTTTGTTGATGTTCGTCTTGTACCCTCCTTTCAAGACACTATCCATTCCGTTCAACTGCTTTTCCAAGTCCTTTGCTGTCTCTGACAGAATTACAATGTCATCGGCGAACCTCAAAGTTTTTATTTCTACTCCATGAATTTTAATACCTACTCCAAATTTTCCTTTTGTTTCCTTTACTGCTTGCTCAATATACAGATTGAATAACATCAGGGATAGGCTACAACCCTGTCTCACTCCCTTCCCAACCACTGCTTCCCTTTCATGTCCCTCGCCTCTTATAACTGCCATCTGGTTTCTGTACAAATTGGAAATAGCCTTTCGCTCCTTGTATTTTACCCCTGCCACCTTCAGAATTTTAAAGAGAGTATTCCAGTTAAAACTGTCAAAACTTTCTCTAAGTCTACAAATGCTAGAAACGTAGGTTTGCCTTTTCTTAATCTTTCTTCTAAGATAAGTCGTAAGGTTAGTATTGCCTCACGTGTTCCAACATTTCTACGGAATCCAAACAGATCTTCCCCGCGGTCCACTTCTACCAGTTTTTCCTTTCGTCTGTAAAGAATTCGTGTTAGTATTTTGCAGCTGTGACTAATTAAACTGACAGTTCGGTAATTTTCACATCTGTCAGCACCTGCTTTCTTTGGGATTGGAATTATTATATTCTTCTTTAAGTGTGAGGGTATTTCGCCTGTCTCATACATCTTGCTCACCAGATGGTAGATTTTTGTCAGTACTGGCTCTCGCAAGGCCGTCAGTAGTTCTAATGGAATGTTGTCTACTTCCGGGGCCTTGTTTTGACTCAGGTCTTTCAGTGCTCTGTCAAACTCTTCACGCATTATCTTATCTCCCATTTTATCTTCACCTACATCCTCCTCCATTTCCATAATATTGTCCTCAAGTACATCGCCCTTGTATAAACTCTCTATATACTCATTCCACCTTTCTGTCTTCCCTTCTTTGCTTAGAACTGGGTTTCCATCTGAGCTCTTGATGTTCATACAAGTAGTTCTCTCCAAAGGCCTCTTTAATTTTCCTGTAGGCAGTATCTATCTTACACCTAGTGAGATAAGCCTCTACATCCTTACATTTGTCCTCTAGCCATCCCTGCTTAGCCATTTTGCACTTCCTGTCGATCACATTTTTGAGACGTTTGTATTCCTTTTTGCCTGCTTCATTTACTGCATTTTTATATTTTCTCCTTTCATCAATTAAATTCAATATTTCTTCTGTTACCCAAGCATTTCTATTAGCCCTCGTCTTTTTACCCACTTGATCGTCTGCTGCCTTCACTACTTCATCCCTCAGAGCTACCCATTATTCTTCTATTGTATTTCTTTCCCCCATTCCTGTCAATTGTTCTCCAGCTCAAATGAGTTCAGAGTTCTACACAATGATTCACAATTTAAAAAACGTGTTGAAAAGAATAGTATCTCATATTCTGTCTGTTTCAGTTCCGCAAATCAAACGGCAAAACTTAGTCTTACTCTGGAGCACATTCCAATCTTTCGGGATGGATGTCCCCTCGGAAGTGAAAGTTTGAGAGAGGCCGTTCACCTCGCAGAGGCAAACATCTCCACGATCGAATCACACATTTTACCATAGGCATGTCTACCTCCTTCTAGCACTCTATATAAAGTTCCCGGATCGTGAGCTTTATTCTGGAAGTTCAGTCCCGAGTTGACTCCAGCACTATTCCATAGTGTCGAACTCTCATTGCCTGTAGGATTTCCCCATCAGGAAAACGTCTTTCTTAGTTCCTACGTACATGATACGACTCATCTTGACAACTTCCTAGACTAAGCTAATATATTAAAACAATATTTAAATAAAGAAATGTTATAAACATTCTGTCACGCTCAGATAATTTACCTTAATACAAACAAAGCACCGTCCACAAGTAAATAGCCCAGTATTATTTCACTAGTGCGCTCACGTAAAATGACAAGAATTGCCGTTAAATAATAGGTAAATAAATGTTTATTCTTCTTGACAGAAGCATCTTTTGCTTTCCATTTGGATTGTGGTGTTTGCTAACACATGCGACTGACCACTTCCAAATTAGCATACTTGTTTCGTAGCACATGCAATCTACATTTAAATAAAGTTAGTGGCAAATAGTAAACTGTTCATTAAATAAAAACACATGTGTGACAAAATATGAGGTACTGACTCTGTGTTCATTTGCTGCCTAAATGTGGAGAATACAATGATCAGACAATCATTCTGTAATGAAAGAGATGTTGTTGTTGTTGTGGTCTTCAGTCCGGAGACTGGTTTGATGCAGCTCTTCATGATTCTCTATCCGGCGCGAGCTTCTTCATCTCCCAGTAGTTACTGCAACCTACATCTGCAACCTAATTCCTTCAGAATCTGTTTAGTGTATTCATCTCTTGGTCTCCCTCTACGATTTTTACCCTCCACGCTGCCCTCCAATACTAAATTCGTGATCCCTTGACGCCTCAGAACATGTCCTACCAACCGATTCCTTCTTCTAGTCAAGTTGTGCCACAAACTTCTCTTCTCCCAAATCCTATTTAGTACCTCCTCATTAGTTATATGATCTACCCATCTAAACTTCAGCATTCTTATGTGGCACCACATTTCGAAAGCTTCTATTCTTGTCCAAACTAGTTATCGTCCTTGTTTCACTTCCATACATGGCTACACTCCATACAAATACTTTCAGAAACGACTTCCTAACACATAAATTATACTCGATGTTAACAAATTTCCCTTCTTCAGAAACGCTTTCCTTGTCATTGCCAGTCTACATTTTATATCCTCTCTACTTCGATCGTCGTCATTTATTTTGCTCCCCAGATAGCAAAACTCCTTTACTACTTTATGTGTCTCATTTATTAATCTAATTCCCCTAGCATCACCCGACTTAATTCGATTACATTCCATTATCCTCGTTTTGCTTTTGTTGATGTTCATTTTATACCCTCCTTTCAAGACACTGCCCATTCCGTTCAACTGCTCTTCGAAGTCCTTTGCTGTCTCTGACAGAAATACAATGTCATCGGTAAACATCAAACTTTTTATTTCTTCTCCATGGATTTTAGTACCTACTCCGAATTTTTCTTTTGTTTCCTTCACTGCTTGCTCAATATACAGATTGAATAACATCGGGGGTAGGCTACAACCCTGTCTCACTCCCTTCCCAACCACTGCTTCCCTTTCATGCCCCTCGCCTCTTATAACTGCCATCTGGTTTCTGTACAAATTGGAAATAGCCTTTCGCTCCCTGTATTTTACCCCTGCCAACTTCAGAATTCGAAGGAGTATATTCCAGTCAACATTGTCAAAAGCTTTCACTAAGTCTACAAATGCTAGAAACTTAGGTTTGCCTTTCCTTAATCTAGCTTCTAAGACAAGTCATAGGCTAAGTATTGCCTCACGTGTTCCAATATTTCTACTGATCTTCCCCGAGGTCCGCTTCTACCAGTTTTTCCATTCGTCTGTAAAGAATTCGTGTTAGTATTTTGCATCCGTGACTTATTAAACTGGTTGTTCGGTAATTTTCACATCTGTCAGCACTTGCTTTCTTTGGGATTGGAATTATTATATTCTTCTTGAAGTCTGAGGGTATTTCGCCTGTCTCATACATTTTGCTCACCAGGTGGTAGAGTTTTGTCAGGACTGGCTCTCCCAAGGCCGTCACTAGTTCTAATGGAATGTTGTCTACTCCCAGGGCCTTGTTTCGACTCAGGTCTTTCATTGCTCTGTCAAACTCTTCACGCAGTATCTTATCTCCCATTTCATCTTCTTCTACATCCTCTTCCATTTCCATAATATTGTCCTTAAGTACACTGACCTTGTATAGACCATCCATATACTCCTTCCACCTTTCTGCTTTCCCTTCTTTGCTTAGAACTGGGTTTCCATTTGAGATCTTGATATTCATACAAGTGGTCTTTTCTCCAAAGGTCTCTTTAATTTTGCTGTAGGTAATATCTGTCTTACCCCTAGTGAGATAAGCCTCTACATCCTTACATTTGTCCTCTAGCCATCCCTGCTTAGCCATTTTGCACTTTCTATCGATCTCATTTTTGAGACGTTTGTATTCCTTTTTGCCTGCTTTATTTACTGAATTTTTATATTTACTCCTTTCATCAGTTAAATTCAATATTTCTTCTGTTACCTACGGATTTCTTCTAGCACTCGTCTTTTTACCCACTAGATCCTCTTCTGCCTTCTCTACTTCATCTCTCAAAGCTGCCCAGTCTTCTTCTACTGTATTTCTTTCTCCCATTCCTGTCAATTGTTCCCTTATGCTCTCCCTGGAACTCTGCACAACCTCTGGTTTAGTCAGTTTATCCAGGTCCCATCTCCTTAAATTCCCACGTTTTTGCAGTTTCTTCAGTTTTAATCTACAGTTCATAACCAATAGATTGTGGTCAGAGTCCACATCTGCCCCTGGAAATGTCTTACAATTTAAGACCTGGTTCCTATATCTCTGTCTTACCATTATAATAACTATCTGAAACCTGTCAGTATCTCCAGGCTTCTTCCATGTATACAACATTTTTTTATGATTCTTGAACCAAGTATTAGCTATGATTAAGTGCTCTGTGCAAAATTCTATCACGCGGCTTCCTCTTTCCTTTCTTAGCCCCAATCCATATTCACCTACTACGTTTCCTTCTCTCCCTTTTCCTACTACCGAATTCCAGTCACCCATGACTATTAAATTTTCGTCTCCCTTCACTATCTCCCTGCATTACCCCTATTTGACTTTGTATTTATAACCCAGTATTCGCCTGACCAAAAGTCTTGTTCCTCCTGCCACCGAACTTCACTAATTCCCACTATATCTAATTTTAACCTATCCATATCCCTTTTTAAATTTTCTAACCTACATGCTCTGACATTCCACGCTCCGATCCGTAGAACGCCAGTTTTGTTTCTCCTGATAACTACGTCCTCCTGAGTAGTACGCGCCCGGAGATCCGAATGGGGACTATTTTACCTCCGGAATATTTTACCCAAGAAGACGCCATCATCAGTTAACCGTACAGTAAAGCTGCATGCCCTCGGGAAAAATTACGGCTGTAGTTTCCCCCTGCTTTCAGCCGTTCGCAGTACCAGCACAGCAAGGTCGTTTTGGTTAGTGCTACAAGGCCAGATCAGTCAATCATCGAGACTGTTGCCCCTGCAACTACTGAAAAGGCTGCTGCCCCTCTTCAGGAACCACACGTTTGCTGGCCTCTCAACAGATACCCCTCCGTTGTGGTTGCACCTATCTGTATCGCTGAGACATGCAAGCCTCCCCACCAACGACAAGGTCCATGGTTCTTGGGTGGGATGAAAGAGACATAAAATCATAATACATCAATAAATAAAATATATTCAGATACGCAGCTTTCATAGGTTATGGCTACAGTGCAATGCTACCATCTGAGTAACCATTTGTTGAATTCACACGAAGCAATTAAAAGTTGAGAATTCAGATATTTGCACTTTGAAATATTAAATTCCGTAATTTTAAAGAGACTGATGTAGTGTTGTGCCATTGGATATGCACAATCAGAGACCTCAAATGCTATTCATGTAATCATTAATATTTAGGCTTTGTTATTGTCAAATCTCAAATAGCTGTAACTTACCCACCTTTAAGACTGTCGGGCACTCCGCCATTTCTTGGAGCATTTCCTGCACAAACACCATGCGACTAACAGCAATCCAAAATCTTAGCTTAGGAATTATCTCCTTATTCGGTCCTTTGCTGACGCCGTTGCACGTGACTCACTTGGAACCGAGCTTGATATCCTCGTCCCATCGATTCGCAACCAGCCCAGCAAGCAAATTCACCTTACACTCTACCGGCCATGTAGTTCGCCTACATAGTGTAACGTTAGACACCTGCCACTTAATGAGGCACATTAGCTCGCTAATTTGCAAATTAAGTAACACCAAATTTGAAATACTTTAGTATAAATAAATATACACCCTACATACTTAGAATACCCTACATGCGTGTCAGCGCAATAGTGCAAGTATCTTTGTGGTGATGTGTGAAACAGCTTGTACCTATTAGGACATGTCATAACAGTTTAGAAACAAATATATTGTATCTAAGATAAATTATAGGAATTATGGCATATTGTTTATTTGCCCAAATGAACACGTAAATTTCAAGCAACATTCGAGCGTGTCCTATCTTTTCAAAAGCATTTAGCGCTTTGGCACTCATTTGATGGCAGTTTTTTTTTTTTTTTTTTTTTTTGCATGGCCGCATCGTAACATTTCCCCATAACAACACACGGTGTGCTACAGTCGAAATTTAGATAGTTTGCAGTCCAACCGCCTCTGCAGAAATTAATGAAACTGTTGGCCAAATACTTCGCCGAAAATGAGTCACTCTGCAGTCACCGTCAGTGCAAAATGACCAAACCTATCGCTTTAAACGAAGAAGCGTACTATTTGTACTTAGAACTTACCAAAATGTATCGCAACCATTATAACTTTCAAATAGATGACTTTTGGTGTAATATTAACGAGAGCATAGAAGTGCATAGGCAAGTCATTTATAACAGACATAAGAAAAAATTGGATAAACCTCTTCGCCTTTTACCTGTAAACAAGGCACAGTGCACTGATAATTTTGAAAAAAGCGATCATAAGTTTTTTTATTAGGATTTTAAATAAAACTGACATAATTTTTACTAAAGATGAAATCTCTTTGTTAAGAAAAGGTTTAAAATACAATGTCAAACCAAACTTATCTGATCAGCATGTAATAGAAAATATCATTGTTGAACTTAAAACTGGTCTAGATAATGTAAAAATCGAAAGATCGCAACAGAACAGAATTGCTCATGATGCATGTAATTTGCTTAGTAGAAATGTAGTTCGCCCTGAAAATGTCAATTATGACAAAAAATTAATCAACTCTATTAATGTTAACAAAATCAGATAAAGGTAATTCTCTTATTATTGCTACAAAAGATGAATATGTAGCAAAAACTTAAGAATTTTTTGAGGAAAACAATATTTTTGAGCTACAGGTAGAGCCTACCCCAATTTTGCAAAAAGAAATTAGATCCGTAGTCAATGATGCAAATTCCTTACTTAAGCCATTCCAGAAAAAAACAGCTGATTAACATGAACCCCCAGCTGCCTAAGCTTAGATCCCAGTTTAAGGTCTACAAAATAAATCACCCTATTCGGCCTATTTCTAATAGTATGAACAGCGCTTACCACGATCTAGCAAAATTCCTTCATGATAAATTAAAAAGGTCTTATGTTTTTCGAAATAATTACTCTATAGCTAACAGTCAGAGCCTTATCAACAAAATAAAAGACATACACTGCGACGAAAACACAAAGATGTTCTCATTTGATATTAAAAACCTTTATACCAATGTACCTGTACTAACGACTTTAGATACCATAGAGAATAACTTACGTTTGTTCAAAAAAAGAACTCTCTGATGAACAGATCACTGATTTCATTAACCTAATGCAGATCGTAACAAAGCACAATTATTTCGAATTCAATGGACAGCTGTACCAACAACCTGATGCTCTTGCTATGGGCAATCCCTTAGCTGGCATCCTAGCCGACATTTTTATCAACTCTGTAGAAGAGACATTTTTCAAAAATTTTTCCACTACCACCTTAGGAATTGTTTCATATTCTAGGTACGTCGATGACATTTTAATCGCGTATAACGGAACGATCGATGGCATTAACCACCTGTTCGAGATCTTTAACAAACTACATGAAAAAATCACCTTCACATGTGAACATGAAAACAGCTCCCGTCAGTTAAATTATTTAGACTTAACTTGGACAATAGTGAATGACAAAATCTCTTTCAATATTTTTCGTAAGGATTCTTTTTGTGACCAAATTGTGCCTGCCTGTTCCACAAACCCACGATCTCACAAAAAAGCATTTTTTCTCTCTGCTGTTCATAGAGCAATCTCTACCCCTTCGTCCTCTGAAAATTTAAAAACCGAATTGAATCTAATTAAAACCATTGCAGTTAATAATGGTTACCAACCAAATATAGTAGATGATGTCTTCAGACAGAAAACCAATAGCAGAATTACCACGCTTGGGACCACTATTGACGAGCTTAGCGATTTGAAGAAATACTTCTCTTTACCGTATGTAGGGCCAATAACCTACAGATTGCAACGTCTCCTTAAAAATAAATATGGCTGCAACATAGTTTTCTCTACCAACAACTCTCTCAAAAATAATCTTATCCATATTTTAAAACCAAGACGGTCGCCTCAGCAAAACTCAGGCGTTTATAAAATCACCTGTGACACTTGCTCAGCTTATTATATAGGACACACTGGACGAGCTCTTCCGATTAGATATAAAGAGCATCTATTAGGGAAAAAAGGTACGAACGTACATAATTCGTCATTCGCTGACCACCTTCTTATCACAGGACATAAACCTAAAGATGTTCATGATATTAGTATCTTACATACGGAAAAGAAAGGCTCCAGACTTGATATTCTTGCACAGTTGGAAATTTTCAAACATTTTTCCCGTAACGACCATTTCACCCTCAATGAGCAATTACAATTACGTGATAAAAATTTCTTTGATGGTGTAAAGCCCTTGCTTAAAATCAACGCGGAATATTGCTATTATGGTTCCCGTACTGTAGCCTTAAATATTGTCCTCTCTCTCCCTGTTTTACAGTATAATATTTTGTTCAACTTTCGATCTGTTACATACTTTCTGACATAATTTAATCAGTACATTGCGTGTACTCCTGTTCCAATGCTTCTGACAGATGTTGTCACTGTAAATTACAAGCATTCAATACTAGATGGCGCCATACAAAGCGCCGACTTGCTAACATCGACGGCGCGCGCGCCTGTCAGTCTGATGCTGCTTACAGTGCCGGCCGCACACGCGACCCTTAGCGGCGCGTCTTAATCAAGTTGTGCATTCCTATGAAAATTTTATAATGTACAAATATATTTTTATCTTTAACGTGAGCACTGTTGCTCTAAACCATTTCATAACTATTTACTCTATGTAAGTATGCTTTCCTTGTCTACTGTACCGTAGCAGTTAGCTATGATGTAATTTTATTTCATATGTTTAGTTTAATAATTTTTATATTATTCCAAAACTCTGTTATAGGTAATGTAAAAATTTTTTACTTCTACTGAAGGCTGTCTTAGAGCAGTTGAAACCTAGGTAAAGTTGAAAATTTTGTACCTGTGCAACCGAAGAGTTGTATTTTCAAGTAATATCAATTTATTACTATTCAGAACCCTTCCAAATTAACGTACATCTAACAATCTACCCATTAATGTATCTTCAAAAACCTAGCTCAAACTGTGCACGTAGCTACATGTTTGACTTCAACAATAATTAAGTTTTTACTGAGGTCTGATGACCTCCAGGCACCAAACTTTGCGTGAACAATAATCACAAATTAACTACCCGTATTGTGTATGAGAAGCCCACCTGAAATACTGGAAGTAGTCCATACAAATAACCCCTTGAAACTTTCCTCCAGATCTTACGTACAGTACAATTTGTATTCCCCACTTTAGCATGTGACGAAAGTACAGGGTGTACATAAAGTTCGGGAACACTTTCAATTATTAATTGCACAAGAACCAAACGTTGTACAAATGTAATTCATATGCCATTTTGAAGAGAAACCCTGAAAGTATTTTTTCATGTATACCGCCACAGCGTAGTTTGGTAATTTGCCGATAGACAGCGCTAGTCGCAAACATGGCGAATTCAGGTGCGGAGCGAGCTTTCTGTGTGTGGGAGTTCAAAATGGCCTCCCCGATCATCAGATCTCAGTCCGTGTGACTTTTTTTCTGTGAGGACACATTAAAGATCTGGTGTATGTAGCACTTGATGTAGCAGAGTTCCGGAGAGAATACGGGAAGCGACTGCCACTGTCGACGATGCCATGCTGGGTAGGGTATGGCCAGAATTAGATTACCGTATTGATGTCTGCCCGGTCTCTCATGGTTCGCCTATCAAGTGTTTGTAAAAATAACTTTCAGCTTTTCTCTTCAAAATGCAATATGTATGACATCTGTACAATGTTTAGTTCTTGTGCAATAAATGATTGAAAGTTTTCCCGGACTATATGTACACCCTGTACGTTCTTCCTACCTCCGCACACCAACAGTCGCGCAGCCACCGTTGACACTCTCCTTGTACTATGTTGTATCTCCACACATTTTACACACATATAAAATTCACCAAACATAAATTGCCCCAAAAATTCTTATAAACAACAAATGAAATTACACTTGTATAAGTACTTATATTTACACAAACCCCAAGGTGCAACTTGGCACCGTTGCTCATATAGCCTTTTTCTCACCAGTGTGAGTATCTTCCGAATCTCAATCCTCCGGATTTTCACCTGCTGAAATTCGAGCCTACTTTCGTCGTTCACTGACGAACTCCTCAGTTTATTATGACTACTGTTGGAACACCACTTTTTGGTTCGAGAAACGCACAGTTTCTTTCTTCGTCAACATCGATCATTTCACCTACGGGCTGCACAGTTTTAATTTCATCTCTCTCTGAACGTTGTCCCTTAAAAGATCATTTGAGTATTCCTTTCTTTTTGTTCCATATTTAGGGTACACATTATAATTTCAAGACAACCCTTAATCTCAATATCCATTCCCAGATTCTCCCGACCTACCCCAACTTGTCTTTATGATTAAAATCACTCTCAGAATAGTTGTTTCATCATTTTCGTAAGCATCAAATATACTGTTCGCTTCCTCCGAATTAACGAAATCAGTAGATGCAACATTTTCACAATTAACTGCACAGGATCGCTCATAAAGGCCTTGTTTCCTCTTGACTCCTGTGCTGTTCAGTACTGTCAGCTCCATTGGCTGAAGGCAGTCCCCACAAAAATGCATCGTCCTTTAGCTCTACACGATTTGATTCAAGTTGACGACTTCCTGGACTACACTAATATATTAGGATAATGTTTAAATAGAGAAATATCATCAACATTCAGTTGCACTCACATTATTTGCATTAAATGTAAGTAATAGTTGGTTCATAAACAATTAAGACAGCACCCGTGTGCATGTGTGCTCACGTTAAATGACCATAGATTGTCCTTAAGTAATGTTCAAACAATTATTTATGCCTTCATGATGGAAGTGTCGTTTTGTTCTCTTCTCAAGAGCAGTGTTTACTAACACATGCGACTGACAATTTTCACATTAGCACAATTTTTTAGCAGCATTTGCAGCCAACATTTAAATAAAATTAGTAGCAAAATAATGAACTATTCATTAAATATAAAACAAAAGTATGACAAAATATGAGGTGATGCTGTGCTCATTTGCTGTGTAAATGTGGACAATGCGATGTTCTGACAAACATTTGCGTAATAAGGAAACATAAAAGCACAGTAAATCAAGACATGAAACAGATACAAATACATGTGTTTCAGAGGAGATGGCTATAGCGCAATGCTAACATCTGAGGTATCGTTTGTTGAAATTGTATAAAGAAATTAAAATTTCTAATTGAGATGTTCAGTGTGAAAATGTTTTTTTTAACTGACTTTGTATAGTATTAAGGTGCTGAAACACTCTTTTCCTACTGGATGTACCTCATTTTTCTGAGACTGAAATTCTGTTCACATTTGCATTACTGTTTGATGTGAGTTACTGTCGAATTTCAAAGAGTTGTATCCTAACCGTATTTAAGATTGCCTGTAACTCCGCCATTTCTTGCAGCATCTTCTACACAAAGGCCATACGAGTAGCCGCTGTCCAAATTCCCAGCGTAGGGATTTTCGTTTGCTAACACCCATGCACTTGGTTCACCCGGAGAGCCCATGTGATGTCCTCGTACCAACGACTCGCAATTAGTCCAACAAGAAAATTCATCTCACGCTGCACCGGTCGATTAACCCACCTACATCCGTGTAACATTATAATTTGCATTTGCACGTACCACCACACAATATCACTGTACAATGTGTGGCTAATGATATGTTTTACAAGTATTAGTCATTTTGTTTTATACGATTCGTGAACTGAATAACCAAAAATGGCTTTCTGTATGGCACTTGACATTCATCATCTCTGCGAGAGAAGCATTGTCAGTCACATTAATGGGATCACCTGTCAAAAGGCTGAGCAACCACGTTTTGCAATGCAGACTACTGGACCACTGAGAGTCACCCAGGAAGAGAGGCAGTGTGGTTCCAGGAAGTACCGACAGGAATGTGGAGCCATGCTGACTCCAGTGCCGTGCCCAAGTGCGCTAGGCTTCTTAGTTGTGTGTCGATGGCAAAACTGTATCGACCGAGGTGGTCCCACAAATGCTCGATCGGGCTTAAATCAGGGGAGTCTAGTGGCCAGGGGAGTATGATAAACTTATCCTGTTCCTCTTTGAACCACGCACGTTCAGTGTCAGCTGTGTCACACAACGTATTGTCCTGCCTGAAGATTCCATTGTGCCAAGGGGAAACAGACTGCATTTGTGGGTGTACGTCGTTCAAAAGGACAGATGCATTGTGCCGTCAAGACTGAGTGGATAATCCAGGATATTCCGCGAGAATATTCCGCAGTCCATGACGCCCCCTCCTCCAACCTAGACGCTTCGCCAACGAAAAGTGGTCAGCATGTGTTCATGAACCAGGCGCATGCTGCGGTGGACCATATAGTCATTGGGGAGACACTATTGGCAGCCCTTGATCATCTAGGCGGTCAGTTTCTCAACAGTTGCCAATGCCTATTCATCCATACACATCTGCACAGCTGTCGTTCATCCAAGTCATCTATGGCCCGTGTCGCATCACACTTCCCTCGACGTCGGCTTTGGATAGCGCCATTGTATCATGCACGATATACTTTAACCAAGTGGCACGCGAACAGTTTACAGTCTTAGCCGATTCGGAAATTTTGGACAGTAGGTAAATCACTCCGTTTCAGTTTTATGATACTGACGGCACTGTTCCCAGCATCCCCCCCCCCCCTTTCCCACCCCCCATCCCCCACCCAATCTGAAATATATTATATACACACTACACTTATTACTTTTACCTGTAATGTGTGAGTGGTTACTGCACGTTGACGTGGAACATAGGAAGTGGTCATATCAATGTGACTGGGCCGTGTATAATCAGACTTAATCGAATACTGGTTCTATGAAGTGATCGATAGGCTTTCGAGAGAATCTTCGAAGTATTCTCATTTAATTTTCTCAGATATATCTTAGTAGTTCCATACGGGATACATTGACGTGTTCGATGCTAGCAATACGTTTATGAATAGGACGACAGCTAAATCCTACTTGAGAGAACTGCGAACACTAGATCTGTAGTCTAGCAATTTAGCACTAACAACTTGTATGCGTCTCCCTTAACAGATATTGGGCATTTTTCCAGAGCCCTAGCAGCAAATCCGTATCCTCCCTTAGCTTTCCCTACTACACTACGTGATTGGACATCTGGCTGAAAATGACTTACAAGTTCGTGGCACCGTCCATCGGTAATGCAGGAATTCAGTATGGTGTTGGCTCACCCATAACCTTGATGACAGCTTCCAATCTCGCAGGCATACGTTCAATCAGGGGGTGGAAGGTTTCTTGGAGAATGACAGCCCATTCTTCACGGAGCGCTGCACTGAAGAGTGGTATCGATGTCGGTCGGTGTGGCGTGGCACGGTTGGAGTTCCAAAACATCCCAAAGGTTCTATACGATTCAGGTCAGAACTCTGTGGAGGCCAGTCCATTACAGGGATGTTATTGTCGTATAACCACACCGTCACTGGCCGTGGATTATGAACAGGTGCTCGTTCGTATTGAAATATGCAATCGTCATTCCCGAATAGCTCTACAAAAGTGGAACCCAAGAAACTGCTTAAAACATCAATGCAGGTCTGTGCTGTGATAGTGCCACGCAAAACAAGAAGGGGTGCAAGCCCCCTCCATGAAAAACACGACCACACCATAACACCACCTCCTCCGAATTTTACTCTTGGCACTACTCACGCTAGCAGATGACGTTCACCCGGCATTCGTCATACCTACAACTGCCATCGGATCGCCACATTGTGTGCCCAAATTCGTCACTCCATACAATGTTTTTACACTGTTCAATTGTCCAATGTTTACGCTCCTTACACCAAGCGAGGCGTCGTTTGGCATTTACCGGCGTCATGTGTGGCTCACGGGCAGCTGCTCGACCATGAAATCCAAATTTTCTCACCCCCGCCTAACTCTAATAGTACTTTCAGTGGATCCTGATGCAGTTTGGAATTCCTGTGTGATTATCGGAAAAGATGTGTGCCTGTTACACATTACAACCCTCTTCAACTGTCGGTGGCCTCTCGCAGTCAACAGATGACGCTTTTGAGCTGTACGTGTCCCTTCACATTTCCACTTCAGTACCACATCGAAAACAGTGGACCTAGGAATGTTTAGGAGTGTGGAAATCTCGCGTACAGATGTATGACCCAAGTGACACCCAATCACCTGACAGCGTTCGAAGTCCGTGAATTCCACGGATTGCCCCATTCTGCTCTCTCACGATGACTAATGACCACTGAGGTCGCACATATGGAGTTCCTCGCAGTAGGTGGCAGCAAAATGCACGTAAAGTGAAAAACATTTGTTTTTCGGTGTATCCGGACACTTTCGATCACAGCAGCGTTTAATATTGTCCTAAAGATTTAAACTACATGACATATACCAGATGCTCAACAGTTAATATGTAATCGGGTATTTTTGAGTCGTACCTCTTCCCTATACATATTTGTTTGAATTTATCAGCATTTACGTAGGTTTCCTGTTCGGTACACCACGAAAAGTTTGTCCATATCTTTCTGCAATCCGTTAGGACCGCTGGACGGCGATATTTTTCTACAGACACCAGCATTATCTAATAGTTCTGCTGAACTTATCTGATAACCAATTTACTTATTATGGGTATATTAGAGGTACCAATGCATTTACATTGGGTATAACTTATGCTACTTTCCTTCCAGTTAAGCACTCGTTAGACAATTGAACGTACTAGGTAATATGAGCCAAAAACTCATCGAGCCATTCGAATACTCATAAACATAATCCGTACAAATTTATGCAGGTTATTAGTCGACGGAAAGGTAAATGTGGAGCACCGTTCCCCTGTCTCTTCTCTCCATAAGTTCCCATCTGCGTGTGTTTCACGTTTGTAGTTTTTCCCGAATCAGTGGCGAGAACAAATTTCTCGTTTCGTCGGCAATCCACAATCGAGGCAGGGCGCTGCCAGCTGCTGGAACTCTCGACGCAGCGCACGGCTCTCCCGTCGAAGCGCTCCGGCGGATGATTGACTCTGTGGAGCGAGGGACGGCAAAGTTTTTCTGATCCGTCCCGCGAGAGTGTGTGTGTGAGGGAGAGAGACGAAAGCTGCAACGATGGGATCCCTGCGATCGATGTTCCGTGCAGTGCGCATCCTGAAAGGAAGGTTTGTCCGACTTTCTACAGCTGTTGTTCAGTGGACACAAGCAGGATTTCAGAGACCGAACAGGGACACTGTCACAGAACCCAGTATTGAAGTTATCACTAACAAGTTTCTGCGTTACATTTTTACTGAGGCCATTTTTCTTTCAGTGGGGTTTCTAAAATAAAAAATTTCCTTTCTGTCTAATTTGGTGCATGTTTTTCTTGTGTACCGGGTCAACGTTTTTTGGTTTACTAGTACACCAGGGTAGTGTAATGTTTAAATATTTATCGTTAATTTTTACTTCTCATTTATAATGAATCACCCTCCTCCAACATTACATTTTGTATGTAGAGATAATCGGTACCATTTATACCATCGATTCTCACATAGATTAAAATTATCTCAGCTCTTTCATTAAAAGATTTTATATGATTTTGTATATGATGTAATATATTTCAGGCTAAAATGTATAAAAAAGAAATCAATCTGTTACGATCGATACGTACTAACAGTTAATATTACTCTTCTGTAAAAATATCTGAAATTACGATATTTATTTTGTACTTAAATTTAATATTATTAATTGTACAATATAACTCTAATTATTAAATTTATTTATGGAGTTATTAATACAATAAAGATATAATTTGATGAATATTCTTCTTTGGTAAAGAAAGTTTGTAAACTCTTTTGCTTTGTAAACAGTTTGGAATAATGTGTGTACCGCAGAGTGTAAATAGTGGTGGGCAGCCACTGATATAAGTAGACGTTTTCTAAGTTCATGTAAAGGTTTTTTAAGTTACCGCTACCAGTCACAAACTTTGTTGACTATTGTATTACTTATTTACTTAGCGACATGTTTCGAGGGACTACCTCATCTTCAGGCTAAATAGCATTACAAAAACAATTTTACAATAAGGTCATACCGATGTTACATAGTCTTTTCGTAAATGTTGTGGTTATCCTTATTCTTCTGGTTTGACAACAAAGATAACAGCGTTGAGACTGCCACGTCAGAAGAACAAAGATAACCACAGCATTTGCGAAAAGACTATGTAACATGAGTATGACCGTACTGTGAAATTGTTTTTGTAATGCCATTTACCCTGAAGATGAGGTGGTCCCTCGAAACATGTCGCTAAATAAATAATGCAATAGTCAACTATGTTTGTGACTGTTATCGGTAATTTAAAGAAACCTTTAAATATTTCTTGGGACAGTCACGGTCGAAAAATAGTCTAATTGGCTTCAAATTATTTTCTAAGTTTGTCACCGACACTGTAATTATTGTCTTTTTTGTTTTTTTTTAATGTGGAAAATGTAAAAACAGTGTGAAGTTGGAAGATATGACAAAGAACAAACTTCAAGAGTAATACAGGCAAATCTTCATCACTTGTTTATTCATCAAGAACCTACAAAATCGAAATTTCAGCTACAAGAATGTACCCCTAGACAAGACTCTGAGCCACCGACAACAACAACGAGATAATGAAGATAAGTAGAAAGTTATTCTTCCGTATATCTTACACCTCTCGAAGATTTCGAAACTTCTGCAAATACAGAATTTTAATAGTGATGTGCGGGAGGGTAACTGTACTATACATTCATTTTTATGTTATGACTAGTTGGTATCGACATTTGGCCATCGTCAGATCTATGTGGAGTTACACGTCAGAATGCCTGCAGCATTCTGACGCGTAGTTCCATACGGATACGACAGGTTGTTTAGACAGCTACACAAATCTGAAGATAATTCAGTATTGATTGAAATTACTCGTGCGACTGAGGCAATATGAACAATAAATTTTAAATTACACAGCTGTGGAATCTCTCTCGACGAATATGTCGTTAGGCAATAACACCTTCAAGCAACAACAGTAAAAGCTATCAGTAATTTTGGGGCACAAAAAGTAATTTTAGTCCATATTAATATCAAATTTACCTCATCAGTAATAAGTGTTCCCCATTACAGGATGTGTGTGTATATGTGTTACACATACTGATTAGAATAACTTTTCTATATAGCCAAGAGCAAAAAAAGACGTTTAGCTTTTTCCTGTAAGTAAAACAATACGTTGTCATAACAATTATTTTACAGTTCGTTTATCTAGCAGATTAAACATACTTATTGCTACGCCAATGCTATAACGATACATATCGTTGGGTAGAACTCTATCAAATCATATTTAGCTGCAACCTAATATCGATTAGTTGCATGTGTCGCAGGATATCACCTGTCATCCTGAAATGTCAGAGTATTTTGAGAAATACTCGGTGTGCTATACAGTTGTTGAGAACAAAAATTATTGTATGTGAAATGGACCAGTAATTAAACCATCAGTTTGAAGGTAGATAACGATCTTTTTAAATGAAACAAATTTCAAAGTAGCTACTTTTACCTTGAACATAAATTGTTTTTGCAAAATGGGATTTTTCTTATTCAGTTCCCCATCCTACTTAGTTTCAAAATGGCTCTGACCACTATAGGACTTAACTTCTGAGGTCATCAGCCCCCTAGAGCTTAGAACTACTTAAACCTAACTAACCTAAGGACATCACACACATCCATGCCCGACGCACTACTTAGTTTCAAGAATAATAAGTTTTTACCTCCACGCTGCTTCCACATCCTCATATGATCAAAGTGTTTGTACAACTACCACGTTAAGGACTTAAATTATCATCAAAAGCGATCACAATCTCAAGAGAGTCTTTAAATTCTTCCTCGTCAAGTTAAAGGTCTTGTTTATTTTATTTTATTGTTTTTCAAACGCTCCAATGCTGGACCACATATATAAGGAAAATTGACATACATTAGCGACGCTTCCACTTTCAGTTCAGTGGTCTACCTCTCCTCATCTAATTGTCTCCGTATTCGCCATCTTGTGAGGCCAAGATATCCAATTTCAACAGCACTGTACCACTTTTTGCGCAGCGTAAGGAATAAATATAGTCCCTACAGGTTTATCTTCTTTATCTGAAATCTGCGGCTGTTGTTGTAACAGTTATGAAAAAACAAAGTTGGCACGTGTGAATAGCACTCACGCATTGAGAGTATCGTAAAAACTTAATTACGTTTATAGGCAGTTTATTCATTAATGGATTGGAGAATCGGCCATTTTTGCCTGTTATCAACATTGGTTGTGAAGTGCAAGATTTTCCAGAATCTATTAATTTCAGTAATATAAATGAAGTATCTGCGCTAGCAGAATAGAAATATGGAAAACACAAGTCCAAAAATAATTTATTGGACTTACCAAAACGAAACAATAATACAATCTCCAAACGAACAACAGACTCGATCCCAACTGCTGATCGTCGCAAATACAAAACAAATAATAACAGCAAAGACCCTCCTCTTCACCGGGAGAGATTACAATGAAGCAATTCTACATTGTTAAGAGGTTTTTCGACTATATCAAGTCCATCCGCAAGTGACCGGCGAGCTAGAAGAGACGTCTGGCCGTGGCTGCCGGCTCTGTCGACTTCCAAGAGGTGCGTCCAACTGCCCTTCTACGCAGTGCGCTGCCCTATAAAGCCCGTTTGGCGGATGTACCTGCCAGGTCTAACTGCATTCACGTGCCTGGAATATCAAAGTAGTTCCTGAGCTGGCTGTGACCTCTGGTGAAGGTGTTCTGCAGGCTCCGCGAACGGGTAGCGGTCCCTGGCACCCGTTGGTGGAGACTTGGTGTTGTGTTGTAGCCGCTGGTAAATATTTGTGTGACAGCACAGACGACCTAGGTTTTCCTGTTGAATATATGCCCTATGATGCCGGCATCCCGTGTTGGTAGGACGTGAAGTGGGATGCGGATGCAGCAGGCGCTACGATGTATGAAGTGGCCAGCCGAAGGCATGCAGGAAGGAGGAACGCGACCATTATTGTAATAATCAGTAGCTCTGGATTCAGGCTGACGTCTGCATTCAGGCTGACTAGGTCGCAATGGGACTGTAAAAGTCATACATCAGGCAGCAAGGAGTTGTCGCAACGTGTACGTGAATGTGTGCTTCACAAACAACTTCAAACGCCATATCTACGTGCAGCAACCGCTCTTGCATATCTGAGAATGTATAAATTCCAAAAGGCGCCATATGAGCAATATACTCATTCCTTGCCTGATGCTTGACTTTTCCATTGTCGTCCAGCCAGCAAGAATGCAACTTCAAGTTTGATGCCAGACGTTGTTGTTGTGGTCTTCAGTCATGAGACTGGTTTGATGCAGCTCTCCATGCTACTCTATCCTGTGCAAGCTTCTTCATCTCCCAGTACCTACTGCAACTTTCATCCTTCTGATTCAGTTTAGTGTATTCATCTCTTGGTCTCCCTCTACGATTTTGACACTCCACGCTGCCCTCCAATGCTAAATTGGTGATCCCTTGTTGCCTCAGAACATGTCCTACCAACCGATCCCTTCTTCTAGTCAAGTTGTGCCACAAACTTCTCTTCTCCCCAATCCTGTTCAATACCTCCTCATTAGTTACATGACCTACCCATCTAATCTTCACCATTATTCTGTAGCACCACTATTCGAAAGCTTCTATTCTCTTCTTGTCCAAACTATTTATCGTCCATGTTTCACTTCCATACATGGCTACGCTCCATACAAATACTTTCAGAAACGACTTCCTGACAAATCTGTACTCGATGTTAAAAAAATTTCTCTTCTTCAGAAACGCTTTCTTTGCCATTACCAGTCTACATTTGATATCCTCTCTACTTCGACCATCATCAGTTATTTTGCTCCCCAAATAGCAAAACTCCTTTACTACTTTAAGTGTCTCATTTCCTAATCTAATTCCCTCAGCATCACCCGACTTAATTCGACAACATTCCAGATGTGATGCCAGATAACGAAAGCCAAAATAAGTTATTTTTTGGGATATAATTAGAAAATAATTTTCTGATTTTTTTCTTTCCTTGTACAATCAAACCTTGCTTCTTGCCGCACTTCATGATTTTTAGATCAATGGAAGTTTTCGAGTGTCAAAATATATTGCACAAATGGCCGATCTATTAACTGAACTGACTTAGAAGCTGGAAGGCGTCGTCATGGGTAGTCCTCTTAGTTCAATGCTGTCCAACTTCTTCTTGGAACATATCGAAGCACAGGCGCTGGTCTTGGCACCCTGTAAACCTAACGTGTGGTACAGATTCGTCGACGATAGCTTCAGCCAATTTCGAAGACGACTGAGCAGTCTCCATGACAACATAAAATTTACTATGGAGGTAGAAAAGGACCAAGTGCTATTATTTGTAGGTGTGCCGGTTATGATGGTTCGTGAATACCTGGGATACTGTGTATATCAAGAACCGACACATATTGACCGATATCTGCACAAACTGTTAAATCATCACCCAACCAACCGCCCGGGAGAGCAAAATGCGTGATTAATACTCTCATAACAGTGAAAGATAAATACGTGAACCGTAGAATCTCAGACATGGTGCAACAGCGGGAAAGCGTTATGAAGAGCAATAGTTAGTTCACCAATTTCACAAGAAGTCACGGAACCTGAAACTCGACGAAATGCCACATCGGAAAAAGAAATATCGGGTATGGGCTTTCTGCCACACATTCCTTATGTGACTGACAGAATATGTCGTACTTGCACAAACAGGATGTGAAGACTATTTATAAACCGACAAAGATCAAATATGAGTACGATTAAAATTTGTATCGGAACGGGATTCAAACCCGCATTCTCAGCTTATTACGAGTTGTCGGTGTGCCATTAGGCTATCCTAGTATGCTTCACAGCCAGACTCAAACTTCCCTATGCTGTCTAGCGCGTGTATTCAAACGTACGATGCACTGTCCCTTCGGACATTCATGCATGTCCGAAGGAACACTGCACCGTACTTCTGAACAACACGGGCACTGCAATATTGTACTTAGGCTATGAGTTGGACTCTGGAGAGCTATCCTGTGGCAGTGCTAATATTAGACTTTCTTATTGGATGGCTAAGAAAAAACACGTTTCCAGTAATGTTACTTCAATGAAGAAGTATGAAATTTTTACGAGAAGAGAGTTGAAAAGCAAAGGCAGCTGAGGCAGACTGTCGTATGAAAACTGACAGTAGTATTAAAATTCGAAGTTCTTAATAGCAGCTTACAGCTGATAATTGGGTATGTATCAGCACAAAACTGCCTGGATATATTGCTGAATTTATTTTGAATCCCAGGGTCAGGCTGTTGTCTGCTTGCTGACGTTGACTTACTGGGAAACATCGATAACTCGACAATTTTAAGGACAAGGAGGCACACCTGCAAGTCACCAGGCTCAGCAATCGATACTGCACAGAGCTTTTGCCATAATTCAGACAGTACGCAGTTATGACCTTCTGAAAGTACAGCTTTTGAGCTCTCGCGTGCCCTGGTTGTTTGGTGACCGATCAATCTCTGTGGATGATTTCTCGCAAGTGTACTTTTTCTCCCCATAAAATGTGACGCCGAGTTGGTGGTGTTTCCTTGTGAGAGAAAGGTCGCTGCTTCGAGTGGACAGAAGTACAGCCACGTTTATAGAATACTGCATTTGAGGAATGTCTGTTGAAAAACTACACTTCGAACACCACACCGAATATTGACAGGAACTGAGTATAATAACAGAAATGTGCAATCTCTCTCTACTGAAAATAAGAGTCAGTGAATCCTTTCCAGTTGTCGTGCTGGTCGAAAACTATGCTAGTGAGATTAGTCACTCTCTCAACGAACGTAGCAGGAAATGCAACTGCTAAATTAGAATTTGAAAGATTCCATTCAACCAAATTTAGACGCAAGACTTACAGCATTCCCTGTAGGGGTTTGGAAATACCCGCTGACCCTTCTCCATCAACTACAGATGAGAAGTTTAAAATCACTTCTGGAGCTATTGAGCTCATAGAAAAAGCTCCTCGTAGGAAATCTAGTAACGTTGATCGCTTAAAAACTACTAATGACAAATTAAAATCGGGTGAGGTTATTTCAATGCGAGCTGATACAGGAAGTACTTCTGTAGTTTTGTACCAAATCGAATACACTGCCAAAACTCTGCAGTTCTTCAACGGGAATAATGTTCAGGAGATTGAAACGGGCCCAACGGAACTTTCTGCAAAAGAGCTTAAGTCTTTTTAGATAAGTGCACGGACATAGTCTGCCTTGATGGGATTGCAGAAATGAAAATAACTTGCGTATCCAAATTAAGACTCATAATTACCCGATGCAGTCCATATCTAATGTATCGATCACCCGGGTGAACTAATCTCAGAATACACCTTGCGACTCTGTAGGAAAATTTGGTGTTGAAGGAGAACTTCGAAATACGTAACTAAAAGAAGTTTTTCGATTCACTCACTAGTAGGGTCTCCCCACGTAACTGTCTTCTGATACCATTGGTCTTGAGAAACCATTACACCAATGTCCCAGTCATGAATCAATCGGCGTTATACGAGAAAACTTTGTGCAATACAGCCGACTTGCATTAGACGAAACCAATGAAATTTGACCTGTCCTTTAGCTAATGACGGTTATAGTCACTGTTCGTTTAGCGACAAATACTATGGCAAACCAACGATTTGGCTGTGGGTAGCTACTGAATAGCTTTCATACTCAATCCTTTTGTTAACAATTTTGAATGTAACTACTTTAATAGCAGCAAAGAAAGTTTCAAAAAGTCGTTTTTATCGTTGGTATGTCGATGACATTTTTACTGCCTTCAATAGATCAAGGGAAGAGGTAAAAGTGTCACAACAGTAGAATACTTCAATAAACTGTACAAAAATGGGTAGCATTCACGAGTTGATGGATAAATATAATATAATGAAGCACTTAAATTTTCAGGTACAGCTCAGTTTACTAAGTACACACTTTTATATTTACTGAAAACCTACTACGGAGCGACATAGTGGCACGTACTTCCTTTTCTCACACTTTTCATTAAAAATTCCTTTCTTTAAGGTGACGATAAAAGTTCTCTGGGCATTGTCGTCATCTCCACTCTTCATAGAGAAAGCTATCTCATCTTTGGTACATTTCCGTTCGTAACGGCTATAACCCGGTAGCAGTTGACAATTCGTACAGAAAAAAGAGATGCCAAATAAGAATACTCACCTTACATGCCCATCCACTATCTCCAAATTCGAGACGTCTACCCCATAGGAAAACATAAGTAAGACTTAGACAAACTCTTTCGAAAGTACGATATTGATACTGTATATACATCGGCTAACAAATCGCAGAATAGTTGTATTGGTATTGAACAATCATGTACATGCAAACTGAACAGGTCTGCAGTATAAATAACTAATTGTAGTGAGTGTGTGGCCCCAGTTTCTTTTCTTTTTTTCTTTTATTTTTAAGTCAAGTCTTCAGTTTTCTGACTGGTTTGATGCAGCCCACCACGAATTCCTCTCCTGCGCTAACCTTTCATTTCAGAGCAGCTTTTGCAACCTACGTCTTCAATTATTTACTGGGTGTATTCCAAACGTTGTCTTCCCGCACGGCTTTTTAACCTTTACAGCTCCCTGTAGGACCACGGAAGTTACTCCATGATGGCTTAACAGCTACCCTATCATCCTGTACCTTCTTCTCGTCAATGTTTTCCACATATTCTTGACCTCTGCGATTCTGATCGGAACCTCCTCATTCCTTACTTTTCCAGTCTATCTATTTTTCAACATTCGTCCGAAGCGCCTCACCTCAAATGCTTCAATTCTCTTCTATTCCGGTTTCCCCTTAGTCCATGTTCCACAACCACACAATACTGTGCTCCATAGGTACACTCCTAGAAATTTCTTCCTCAAATTAAGGCTTATTTTGGATACTAGTAGTCTTCTTTTGGCCAGGAATGTCCTTTTTGCAAGTGCTAGTCTGCTTTTGATGTCCACCTTGCTCATTCCCTCATTCGTTATTTTGCTGCCTAGGTAGAAGAATTCGTTAACTTCATCTCTTTCTTAACCACTAACCCTGATGTTAAATTTCTCGCTGCTCTCATTTCTGCTGCTTCGTCTTTCTTCAATTTTCTCTCAATCTATATTCTGTGGTCATTAATCATTCCATTCAGCGGTTGATATAATTCTTTTTCACTTTCACTGACGATAGCAATGTCATCAGCGAATCGTATAAATGATGTACTTTTAGCTTGAAATTTAGTTGCACTCCTGAACCTTTCTTTTATTTCCATCATTACTTTGTCGATGTACAGATTGAACATTAGGGGTGAAAGACTACATCTCTGCCTTACATCCCATTTAATCCGAGCACTTCATTCATGCTCTTCCGTTCTCATTATTCCCTCTTGCTCTTGTCCATGTTGTGCATTACCAGCCTCCCTCAGAATTCCTAACATCTTGAACCCTTTCACAAAGCCGACAAATCTTATGAACGTGTCTTGATTTTTTGTTGTCTTGTTCCACTATCAACCGCAACGTCAGAATGGCCTCTCTGGTGCCTTTATCTTCCATGAAGCCAGACTGATTATCATCTAACATATCTTCAGTTTTCTTTTCCAGTCTTCTGTTCATTATTCTTGTAAGCAACGTGAATGCGTCAATAGTTATGCTGATCGTACGATAATTCTCGCACTTGTCAACCCTTGCACTCTTTGGAATTTTGTGGATGACATTTGCCCGAAAGTCAGATGGTGTATCGCCAGACTCATACATTCTGTACACCAACGTGAATACTCGTTTTGTTGCCTCTTGCCCCAGTGATTTTGAAAATTCTGATAGAATTATATCTACCCCTTTGGCCTCATTTGGCCTTTTACATTCTGGTTCTAACACTAGATCCCCTATCTCTTCTATACAGATTACTGTTTCTTCTTCTATCACGCCAGACTAGTCTTCCCCTCAGGAAGTCTTCAATGCACTCTTTCCACCTATCTCATCTCTTTTTTGCACTTTACAGTGGACTTCCGTTTAGACACTTAGTGTTACCAATATTGCGTTTAATTTCACCGAAGATTTTGACTTTACTGTATGCTGAGTAAGTACTTCCGACGATAATTTCTTTTCCGATTTCTTCACGTTCCTCATACAGCCACTTCGTCTTAGCCTCCCTGGACTTCCCGTTTACTTCATCCGTCAGCGACCTGTATTAGTCTTCTTTAATTTCCCTGAAAATTTTTTTACTTCCTTGTATCATCGATCAACTAAAGTATTTCTTCTGTTACCAATGGTTTCTTCGCAGTTGCTTTCTTTGTATCTACGTTTCCATTCCAACTTCATGGATAGCTACTTTTGGAGATGGCCATTCTTCTTCAACTGTACTGCCTACTAAGCTATTTCTTATTGCAGTGTCTATAGCCTTAGTGAACTTGAAGCGTATCTCTTCGTTCCTTAGTAACTTCCGTATCCCATTTTCTTGGGTATTGATTCTTCCTTACTAATCTCTTAAAATTGAGTCTGCCCTTCAACGATATTACATTGTGATCTGCGTCTATATCTGCTCCTGGATACGCCTAAAAATTGATCATACATTAAACAAACCGTTAGGATGTTCAAGACGAGATTCCGCGAACATTTATTGAACAGAAAAAGGTGAGGTCAGAGACCACTCGGCATTTTCTGAACACTAGAAAACTAGCCGTCTCCATTCCTCCACCTTAAATAATGTAAGTATACTTTGTGATGTTACAAAATAAAAGTGATGTTTTTATTCAATGGAAAGTTGGAAATTGAGATTTAGCTTACTGTTTTATCAATCACAATTGGCGTAAGAATCATGGATTGACCATTGTCATAAAATATTGCATTATGAGATGTGATTAGTTTTTACTTGCAGTTTCGCGTGGCTTGAGGCAGTCACAACTAGCATGCTATTGATTAAGAAATCGCATTATCGTCTTTCTAATTACTTCATGATCGTAGATACGATCATACCCGGTTGTGAAGTTATTGTTATGACAAAACAATTTCCTAAGGGACCAGAAAGTTCTTAAGGGCGCAAAACAACTGTAACATCACACAAAAGGGAAATTCAATATTAAAGCTGATGCAAGAAGACGATAAAACAGTTTTCTTTTTATCAATGCAACACGCACATTGGACTGCTGATCTTGGTGTCTGTAATATTAGCAAAATGCATAATTAAAATGAAAATAATACTGAGGAGATAATAGGAATGAGCACTGCTAAACGATTCAGTATTCCCAGAACAAATATTTATTATAACTAAAACATATATTGTACCTTAAGTTTAGTACTACAATGACGGTAGATTTTTATGTCCGTATCATGTCCATTGAGCGCTCTTTTATATAGCCATTGTCTTCTTTGAGTCGCTCGTGCGTCGTCACGGTAAGTTATAACAGTTCTTTACACTTCACTCAAACTTAGACATAACACGTTTTTATACATTTAGTAAAAATTAGATCAGACTGCCACAAATCTGCGTCCGTCTTACTTGAGAAAAACAGTACAAGACTTTTTAGCGCTCAAGGCTTCATTTGTTCTCCAGCGAACAAAATAGTGAAGGATCGCATATCTATCCGTATTTTTCTGTTTGCCGCCCAAAGACGACGAATTACATTATTTAGAAAATTCCACCGTCGCAATGCGACGCCTCATTATACATTAATCATTATTTACAAACAAGTATTTGCCTTCTGGCTGAAAGTATTAACTACTCGTATTTGCTGTTTTAATGAAGTCAAAAATAGCGAATATCACATTCTCTCCCATGAGGAGAGAGGGAATGCCGAAGGATTACCTCGATCCTCATGTCCTCATGTGACATTCGGGATTTTTGGTGTGACATTTACATAATGTTACTGGCGTACTATGTACATAAATTGAAATCACATTTATAAACATATATCAGATATTTATCATTTTTCAAAATAAAGTTTTTCATTCTTTGTTCATCAGTCACTTCATTCCATAATACCAAGATTAACATTTATGTGCATATTTAAGTTTGGTTCATATTTGCTTATAACAATAAGTGAACGTTCATTTCGCTCTTCAGGGGATAGAATTCAGAAATTACTTTCTCTTGAGCTTAACAACTAATACATGAGTACAGTGAGTGCTTATTTTCACTAAACTAGAGTGGACAATGTTCGAGCATCTGTTGACTCATTGTGGTTCAATTACAGTTTAATAACGTAGCACTACACTTCGTGATGCTTTCACTTTCTGTGTTAGCTGTCTACGGCGTTCATCATGCTGTACATCTGTCCTTTCCACTGTGGTGCCAGGAATTCAAGTGGCATCCCGGGTTTTTATTTACAATATGAAACAGAAGAAGTGGAAAATTATTAGTATAACTTACAACCTATTGGATACATATGTTAAGGATCGGGACTGGTCTGGAGTTTAGGGTCTTCCTATAGTGCACATTCATTTTCTTTGTCCATCAAGAGACAGGATTATAATTCATTTTAGCAGTGTTCAGGAGTGCCGGTATTAATGGCTTTAAGGCCCGAGTAATCTAACAATCTACTTCTTACTCATCTTAACTTCAACTCAAGAAAATTGCTTAATTTACTTTTGAAGATGTAGTCACACAAGTGTACAAATGTCTTTCCTCCAGTATGTACGATGGAAGTCATGGCGGTTAGCAGTTTAAAGTTTGGGTTGTTTCGTCACCCACACGTCAGCCACTCACAGCAGCTGCACAGTGTTGCGTGAGCTCCAACACTCAGTATCCGTTCGCGCTCAGGCTGTAACAGAGCTGCTGGTCGTCGATTGCTCCTTTTTTTTTTGTGAACTTCGTATCACACGAGTGCATCGATACAAACACCTCGCGCGCGTTTTCCATCGGAGGAGCCGGACACTGAAGCTGCCTCCATACTTTTCTGTCAACTGCCTCCCATGAGGCTCACAGGTAAGTGACGACGAATGTTTTAGCTGTCGCTGCACTTAGAACAACACTGAACTTTGCGTTGCACCTGTTGTCGTAGCCCTGACTTCTTTTTACACTTGCAGTACAACACTACCACTAATATACAGTGAACAGTTATTTTTATTATGCATGTCGCACTTTAGTGTGCATCTTCACACAGCATTCGTGCTTAGTTCATTTACAAAACATCCAATTTTGCAGGTTTCCTCCATTGGTACAGAAAGACTTATATTCTACTATTTACAAAAGATCCCTTACGAGCTAATATTTACAATTAATGGTCACTGCTTTCGTTAAGTCCAGTGAACAACTGCTTTATGAATGGACTCTTTATATCTCAAGGTTTACTTTCACTAGTGAACCTAAAAATACTCTTTCAAACTTTCTTTTAAGGGCTCATCTCCTCATTATGAAAACTACAGGTTTCGCAACACTCGTTGCATTTGTTCTTTAGTGCACCCAAGATCATTTACTACTGCCACGCAGCATATCTACTACTTAACGAGTACGCATTTAACGCTGAATCTTTTTTTTTTGTCCTTGCCAAAATTTTTTTTTATATTTGAGGGCAGACTGGATAACAATAGGTCTCCCTCTTCGCTTCATGTACTCAGCAATCGTTCTCTGTTAAAAAAAAAAGGGTAACGCGTGTCTACTATTTTTCGCATGAATGGAATTACCGACAGTTCACTGGGTTTACGCAACCGGTCCATAACAAACATTACCAAAGCTAGCGAAGTTCATCACGCTACGTGTCTCATTTCTCATAAGCACTGCTTTGCCTCGAAGCACACGTGCCTTTTACAAGTCGACCCTTGGTCTGGGTTAATGAACCAGGATCAAAAGGAACGGGCACAAGGAAAATGGATTTCATAAGAGGAGTGTCTTAGGAGACATTTTTGCAATAAAATCTGCATGTAAATAAAATTATCATAATAAACATAGGCACATATATAAATTTCAACCTCTTTTATTACAGCATGCTTTGCTACTTCTACGTCTTACTCTGGTTATAGTCAGTATTAAGTTTAAATATCACAGCATTGCTTGTTCTTTAGATTAGCCTTCAATTAGGGTATTGAATGGTCGCTAGATTACACTACAAATCTTCTGAAGATCTTTACTTGGACTTATTTATGATACAGGGGGCTTGCTGTGTGGTTATTTAGTACCTTGATTCTACTGAAATCAATTCGTCAGCTAATATTCCTCATATACGCTTTACATTGGGCTCAGATCACAGGGAAATAGTTTACTTTCATAGCAATTAATGGCCTCGTGGAGTACTTACGCTACATTATTGATGCTTCATGGTTTGCCTCTATTTGTACTGTATTTCACCTAACTTAGTTTACTACAGCTTATTGTCTCCTTGCGTGAACATATGCGGGTTACCACTTGTTTTTCCATTTAACAGCACTCTTTAACTGAACTTTAAGCTATTTCTTCTACTCCTGTCCACTGTCTGGAGTGTTTGAACATGTACCTTTTTTTTAAGCAGGTAATTTGGGCTTTTACAACAGAACTTCAAATACTTACATTACTAAAAATGAATCTATAAATCTTCTTGTACCTTGAGAGAAGTGCTTATTTACGCATCCTCCTCCATTTCTCACCTTTACATATTTATATAGCTCCGGGCAATCGCCTCGCAAGCACTTTTTTTTCTTAATACTAACTTAAAATTAAATTGAAATTCTTTCTGCAACCTTAATTTCCTGCTTCAGCTTGTTGAAGAAATATCAGTTCATGTCCATCACTATAAACAATTTTTCCATACATAGCATTTAATACTTAAAGTTTACATGTAGTAGCCGTTACCATGTAGTCAGTGCGCTGTTCTACACAATACTTATCATTAACAGTTCACACAAGGAAATTTCCAGTAAGCAAGAATTCATTTCCACGACAGTATTTAACCACTACCATTATAAAATTTCTTTAAGTCTTGGTGGTGAAATAAGCCTTTTACTCTCCCCGTAGCCGGGTCAGTTAATAAATAACTCCCTATGTGCGGTTTCCTTAAAATAAGGTAAGGACCTTGGTACATATGTTGCCACTTGCGATTTTTCTTACATATTAAGGATGGCTTGAAATGAGTCTTAAGTAATACCTTTTTACCTACATGGTAACTTACAATTTTGTTTACTTTTTTATCATAGCCTTTCTTCCTTAATTGAACATTGGCGGTAATGGAACTTAAAACTTCTCGAATTTTGACATCTAGATCTACCTCAGGGCTAGGTATCTTGGGAAGAGGATCAACCCACTCATTCTGTTCCTTCTTTCGAGATATCAACTCGTGTGGAGTAAAACCTGTGGATGTGTGTGGCAAATTATTAACTATCTCCTCAAAAGGTGTCACAAAATAAGCCCAACGAGTTTGCTTGTCTGGAATGTACGTCCGAACAAATCTGTTAAACTCCTTGAAGATCCGCTAAGTCAAATTCTACTGAGGCCTAAAACGTGATATTAAGATCTGCTTGACATTGTGATGGGCCAAAAACTCACGCCATTTGCGGCAAGTAAAGTTGGATGCATTATCTGAAAGTATAGATTCGGGGACTCCGAATCGAGGGAAATAGTCATTTTCAAGACAGCGTATAATAGGCGGAGCACAAGATGTCTTCATAACACACATTCGAACGTATTTAGTGAAGTTGTCGAGAACAGCAACGAGGTATTTGACACCTCCCCTACACATCGGTAGAGGGCCAGCCAGGTCAATGCTAATGAGCTGATTAGGTCTTTCTGCGATGATCGGATTCAATGGAATTAAAGTAGGAATATTCAGAATTTCGCCTTTTGGCAGAGGACACAGAATTTTAGCAACTTGTGTATCCGACGATGTAGGTTGGGCACATAACAGTAAGTAGCAATCTTCTTTTTACACTTCTCTGGACCATAGTGGCCCCAAGAAATGTGGGTATACCACAAATGATGTTCGACAAAACTGCTAGGTATACAAACAAGCCAGTTGTCTGATGACACAGAGGTACGATGAAATAATACCTGATTATGAATCTTGAAGAATTTGGACAACTTATGGTTTGGATTTTCTTGAAGAAGTCTGATTACTTTTCCCCACTTTGGATCTGTGCTCTGTAGTGTCTGGGTTTGCTTGCACAGTTCCAAGAAATATTTTCTACGAATGGGATCCTGCATAAGAAGAACTTTGTAATTCGACATGTGTTCTACCAACTCACTTGTCTCAGGCAGACCTTCTGGTGAACGAGAAAGTGCGTCTGCAATAATGTTATCCTTGCCCTTTATGTACACAATATCAAAGTCGTATTCTTGCAAAAATAAACACCACTCGGTCAGGCGCGGATGTTGTAATTTACAGGTCAAAACATATGAAAGTGCTTGATGGTCCGTAAACACTTTATCTTTCTTCCAAAAATGTAATAATTAAACCTCTTGAAGGCCCAAATAACTGCAAGTGCCTCCAGCTCAGTAACTCAATAGGACTTTTCACATTCTGTTAAGACCCTACTCGCAAAACTAATCACTCTGATCTGCTCTGTTTCGTCTACTAATTCAATCTGAAACAAACAAGATCCAATTCCAACAAACGAAGCGTCTGAGGTGATACAAAATTCTTTGTCCATTTGTGGATGACAGAGAATGTTATTGTTTAAAAGACCATCTTTAATTGCCTGAAAAACTTTCTGACACTCTGGTGTCCAAATCCAATGCGTACTTTTCTTCAAAAGATTGTGCAAAGCGGGATTGTTCATTACTTGACCAGACAGAAATCGTCGAAAGAAAGACGAAAGACCGAGAAATCCTCTTAGTTGCCTCTTAGTTACCGGCGTAGGGAAATTCTTAATCGCAGACAACTTTTCCGGATCGGGTTTAATCCCTTCAGGTGTAATCACATGACCTAAAAACTTTACCTCACGTTTTCCAAATTTTGACTTTTTCAGATTTGCTGTAACACCATGTTCTTGAAATCTCTGAAACACCTTTCGTAGAATAGCTAAATGATCTTCCCAGTTCTTAGTGGCTATCAACACGTCATCTACATAAACAGTTACCTCATCCAGAAGTTCAGGTCCTAACACAAAATCGAGAGCAGAAATAAATATTCCCGAGCTTACATTTAAACCAAAAGGCATGACCTTAAACTGATATGAGCGGCCGGCAAATATAAAAGCAGTATATTTTCTGGATTCCTTGGCCAATTTCACCTGCCAATAGCTACTTCTTAAATCAAGTGTACTCAAAAATCTAATGCCATGAAATTTTTGCAAGTGCTCCTCAAGTGCTTCAGGTCGAGTCCTTATCGGTACAATTATTTTGTTTATTGATCTGGCGTCCAGTACTAGTCTGACACTACCGTCCTGTTTAAGTACGGACAACAAGGGACTTGAGTACGGCGAATTAGATAACTCGATAACATCCCAACACAGCATTTTCCTAATCTCATGCTTTACAGCTTCTCGTCGGGCGTAGGGTACTTAGTAGCTTGCTTTGCAGAACGTTGAGTGGGGAAGCACTTCCATTTTATACTCGAACCCTTTTATTACTCCTGGTTTCTTTGAAAAGATTTTCTTCTAACTTACTAATAAATGGAACAACTCATATTTCTGCTCCCCCCTGAGTTCAGTCGATTCCTTGGCTTTAGCATTGATCTCGTCGGTGTCCAGAAGTAAGTCTTCATACTCATTGTCATTTATGTCATCCCATTTACTCAGGTCATTTGTCTGATCAAAGCACGCTTTGCCGGTCCTCTGTTGTCTCCAAACCTGATGCAATGTCAACACTGCCTTCACTTTACTCCTTAACAAGTTAACAACAACTTGTTGTTGATTTACGATAAAGGTACAGATTCCAGATTCAATATCTATCACTGCTTTTGTTTGCCGAAGAAACTCCATCCCCAAGAGACATGGAACTGACAAGTTCTTTACTATTAGAAAGTGGCAAGAAACCAAAACAGATTCTATCTGCAGTTGAAGCTGCGTCTGTAAACTAACTCTCTGTTTCAATGGACCAATCGCTCCCGATATGGAGCAACCCTGAATCGGCAATGATAAAACTTTTGAAACAGAAGACACCTGTCTGAAGAGACATGATGACATCACATTGATGTTTGCTCCTGTATCAACAGTGGCTGTGACAGGAATGTTGGCAATGGAAATCTTAATCGAAGCCTGGACCTGTTCATCATAAATGTCATTAATGTCTTGAGCTTCTTTGTCACGTGCAAGGTAATCTCGTAAGTCGGTCTCATGGTCGTACCGTATCGCATTAACATACTCAGAATCAGATATTCATTAGTGCCCCCACTCAAAATCCGCAGCGACCTCTTGGAGGCTGAAAGGCGCTGCCTCTAATTTTCCGCAGGATATTTAACCTGTTTGTCATTCATGGCCTTAAGTGTTTGTTCCGTTTCATATTGGTGCTGGTTATGTGGTATAAATGCCGGTGTAAAGGGGTAAAATTCACTGGGTGCATTCACTTGTGAATAGAATACTTGAGACGGCTGCTGTCGTCCGATCTTTTGGTTGCCGGCAGAACCATTTCCTTGTGAAGGAAAGTTCGCATTTGGTACCGTTTGAAAATTGTTCCGCGGTCCTCTATTCTGTGAAAAGTTGTTCTGATGTGCTGGGTGGCCTCCGCCTTGCCCATGCCACTTGCTATTTTTCGACCTATAACTTTGATTGTACACTGGCCCATTTGAAAAATTACCACTAGTTTGTGGAGAATTTCCATGCTGCTCAGGCGCAGAATTAAAGGATGGGTTTACGTACTGATGTTGTACCTGGTGGTTGTAAATTGGGTGGTATCTCTGCTGATTACTGTAATTGGTTTTCTGCTTCCGTTTAAAGTTATTGCCGTTTGCGTTTTCATAACGGCTGGCAGGTTGGCAACAGCGGTCGCAGTAGCTCGCTCTCTCCTTCGGCGCATTGTTGTCCGCGTGCGATGCATTCTGCTGGCTGCCAGGGAAGAATTTGCCGCTGCCAACCTTGGAGCGCACATCCTCGCTAATTAAATCTAAGGAATCCAGCACAGAAAGGAATGCATCCGTGTCTGCTTCGGACACATTTACTAGTTTCTCTCTAATAGACACAGGGAGTTTGCTTTTGAGAATCATAATTACGTCCTTGGAAGAAATCGGAGAATCCCAGAATTTAATTTTTGCTAGATACTTCTCGAAGTATCGCCGGAGACTTCCATGCTTCTCATTGAAAATTTCCGCACCATACACCTCCTTCCTTAATCTTTGCTGTACCCCATTACTCCAAAATTTTGCCAAGAACATTTTCTCAAACTCTTCATAATTTCTACACGTGTCTACCATTTCCGTTCCCCATAATGCTGCATCACCAGAAATAAAGCCAGTGACGAACTGAATACGCTGTCTGTCTGTCCAGCTCCTGGGAAATATGCCGGAAAAATTCTTTAGGAACACGATGGGGTGTATTTCTCGCTTCTGCGGATGAAAAACAGGAAAAGTGCGATGCTTAATCACACTTTCCTCTTGCATTAAACTCACGATTGTGGGCGGATCATTTATTTTCCCTACTCGGGACTCAACAGGACTGTTGTTTTGCATGTAATCAGGCGGTGAACGATAAGGAGTTGACTGACATTCGTCACCGTCTAAAGAGTTGCGGATGCGTGTGCGGATTTTCTACCCAGTTTCTCAGCATTCTGACTTCGTCCACTACTTGCTGCTTCCACTCGGGAAGATCCCGTGTAAGTGTCCTCCGAATCTGTCCCAATTCAGAAACCACTGTGTCTCCCGACTTACCAGGAGCAGCTAAGATTTCATAAGTTACATCCTTGACAGTCTCCCTAAGCTCCTCCCTGACCTTCTTTTCGATAAAAATATCTTTACCCTTTATCCATTCATCGTAGTGTTCCGACACTGCCTCCGCGTGTGCTTTCACGGTGCTCTTAACCTGTTCTTCAATATTGATTGAGTCTATCTGCCTCGACAGATCCTCCACTACACCTTCAATGTCAGATACTGCATTTCTAACTGAGTTTATTTCTTTGGTAGATGCCTGAATTTTTGTGTTTAATGTTCCAGATAATTCAGCTATTTCACTTTTCACCTGTTTCTGCATTTTCTGAATTTGATCACTGATCTTAGTTTGCACCTCACCCAAATGGGTATTTAACTCAGCCGTAATTTCTTTATGCAGATCTGTTTTGATTGTGCCTAGCTGTGTTTTTAATGATTCGCTTACAGCATCTAATCGGACGTTAACAGCCTCAATTTGTGTTTTTACTGATTCGCTTACAGCATCGAATCGGGCGTTAACAGTCTCATTTTGCGTTTTTACTGATTCGCTTACAGCATCTAATCGGGCGTTAACAGTCTCATTTTGTGTTTTTATAGTCTCATTTACTGCGTCAAACTGTTGTTTCAGCATTTCCATTAACGCACCGAGGTATTTGTAGCTGCAGCGGGAAGAATTTGGACTTTAGGGTCACTTTCCCCTGTTACAGACATGGTTAGTTCAGTTTCCACACGGGAACCTACCGTTCGCGATCGTAAAGGGTATGGAACACTATTAACGCCTTCACTCCCGTCTCCTGTTGTCACCTGTCTCTGTTTACTATCTGCCATTTTCGTCAGTAAACCACGTGCTACGCAAGGCTTTCGTCGTTTGTCAGTGACGTGGTGAGTCCGCTAAGAGCACCGCTCTCGCGTGAGCAACAAATGAAATTCTATCTGGCGAGAAGACAAGATGGAACCTAAACGTTTCAGATAAATGAATGAAGATGCTCTTCACTGCAAATTGCACACACTATCCACCATGTTGAAAATGTAATACAGCTGTACTAACAATGGGGGAGAAATAATTTCTATCATCAGACTACGAAGAATTTTACTTTGAAAGATAAAATAAAGCAGATTTTCTATAGCGGGAAGGAGATAGAAAGGATGTGGATCGACTTGGAAAAGCAACGTTGCTACTGAAGCACTACACTGCATATGCAAAATTCTGACTTACTTTTTGATGGCTTGATTACCGCTATGTTGTCTCAGCAAATTCACGTCACTTTTCTTTTCTTTTCTCTCGGTAATTAAACTGCGTTATTGACCAGCATATTTTCCGTCATTCTCACAGAGAGATGATGTGTACATGAAACGACAGAACTTTTATTAACACAAGCACATAGAAAATTTTCCAAGAATTTGAACTAATTTTTGGTCACGTCCCTGTTCGGGCGCCAAGTGTGATGTTACAAAATAAAAGTGATGTTGTTATTCAATGGAAAGTTGGAAATTGAGATTTAGCTTACTGTTTTATCAATCACAATTGGCGTAAGAATCATGGATTGACCATTGTCATAAAATATTGCATTATGGGGTGTGATTAGTTTTTACTTGCAGTTTCGCGTGGCTTGAGGCAGTCACAACTAGCGTGCTATTGATTAACAAATCGCATTATCCTCTTTCTAATTACTTCATGATCGTAGATACGATCATACCCGGTTGTGAAGTTATTGTTATGACAAAACAATTTCCTAAGGGACCAGAAAGTTCTTAAGGGCACAAAACAACTGTAACATCACACAAAAGGGAAATTCAATATTAAAGCTGATGCAAGAAGACGATAAAACAGTTTTCTTTTTATCAATGTAACACGCACATTGGACTGCTGATCTTGGTGTCTGTAATATTAGCAAAATGCATAATTAAAATGAAAATAATACTGAGGAGATAATAGGAATGAGCACTGCTAAATGATTCAGTATTCCCAGAACAAATATTTATTATAACTAAAACATATATCGTACCTTAAGTTTAGTACTACAATGACGGTAGATTTTTATGTCCGTATCATGTCCATTGAGCGCTCTTTTATATAGCCATTGTCTTCTTTGAGTCGCTCGTGCGTCGTCACGGTAAGTTATAACAGTTCTTTTTACTTCACTCAAACTTAGACATAACACGTTTTTATACATTTAGTAAAAATTAGATCAAACTGCCACAAATCTGCGTCCGTCTTACTTGAGAAAAACAGTACAAGACTTTTTAGCGTTCAAGGCTTCATTTGTTCTCCAGCGAACAAAATAGTGAAGGATCGCATATCTATTCGTATTTTTCTGTTTGCTGCCCAAAGACGACGAATTACATTATTTAGAAAATTCCACCGTCGCAATGCGACGCCTCATTATACATTAATCATTATTTACAAACAAGTATTTGCCTTCTGGCTGAAAGTATTAACTACTCGTATTTGCTGTTTTAATGAAGTCAGAAATAGCGAATATCACAACTTCATTTTGAAAACTTCAAATTATTCGAAATTTAAGTATACTTCATTTTGAAAAATTCAAATTAATCGAAGGTACGAAAATTTCTCTGCTTTTACGGGGTAGTGATGATGTGCTTCTTAATGATTAATTGGTCAGTAAGAACCTGGTGTTTTACGACTTTATGATATCCGATACAAAATCACTTTAATTTTAACACAATTTCTTCTTAGTTTGCAGAGTGTACCATTATAGTTTCAATACTCTTACCATTTTCGTGGTTACAGGTATTTTTGTACACACGTTTATAATCTTTTGACATCCTTTATTCTTTTTATTTTAACACTTTTTTTGTACTTCTTGACCTTTTTCTTTTAATCTTCAAGGTTTTTGAATTTTTATCCTAAGCAATATTATGTGTTTTAGTTAAAAGGTCCTATGTAATTCACTTTTCTTATTGCCTGTAGCTGCTTCTTCTTATAGTCTTACGCCTAGATCAGTTTAAATTTTACAGACACTATCGCTTTCTGCTGTTGTACCACCTTACTTGCGCGGGAAATGCGGTTTTCCTCTGCACTCTAGTTTCAATGTGGCCGTTTGCTTGACCGTTTAGTCACGTGATATCCATGTCATCCGATGTACGTGTGGCTCTACACTGCAGTCCATCTGGCGCCTCTGACTATTTTAAGATATTTTTCACTCCTATTTATCTGTGCCTCTCCCTCTCCCATGTTTGTTTTAATACATTTATCCCCTTTCAAGTTTATACACTTAATTTTTTCAAGTGTAACTTCCTTTAGATGATTTGTTACCATCGTTCTGACCAACTTCCTTAGCAGTGGGTGCCATGTACTGTTTTGATACCCTTTCGTGAGTGTTAATTTCCTTTCTTCAATTTCTTAAAAATAGTTTTTGTGAGATTACAACGATGCTCCTTAACTTGTAACTTTGTGTAACGCTTTATTTACAATAAAAATAACTTTGCAACCGAGAATGGCTATTTTAACGTAGTGTAACAATTTGTGGCAAGCAAAAGGCTGAGAACGATGACGTTTGAATAAATTCTTTTAGTCATATGCAGTAGAGGAATAGGAAGAGGTGGGAAATTGCGAAGTCATAATAGTTGTCTTGAAAAAAACATTGTACAAAACAGAACGAAATGAGGAATGGACGCTAATCAACATCGTTTAAAAAATTTCACTGGAATGAATAAAAAAGTCTGTTTATGGTCTCGACGTCAAGACCATGTGGCTCATTGTTGGCTCTAAGATTATTCATGAAAGCACATTTAATTCAAGGAAAAAGAAACGGCAGCAGATATTGTCGACAAGTGCTACACAGACATCTTTTCACTATCATTGTTTACAGAACATTGAGATTGAATGGTCTATGATGCTGAAAACGATTAGTAAGCTTGGACATCGCTTAGTCATCTGGGGTAAGTAATCTGTTATTAGAGCTAATGTGTGGAGCAAACTAGTAAGTGGTTAAGTCTTTGGCGTCACTGCCTCTAGTCTACGTGTTCCCTGGTTGGAAATGTTTTTGCTCAAACATTGGGCATTTGTGCTGTTCTACTGATTTCATATCTTCTTCACCGACGAGCAAGTCACCGAAGTCGCGTCAAGTGGAAAGAATGTCGCCACGTGGCCTAACAACCACAGACGGTATCTACTGGCCAATAATGCCATATTCATGTTTTGGATCTGCAGCTCTTTTTTTTCTTTCTGTGTTTACTTTTAAATTGTAGGATATAGGTTCCGCCTTTTATTCAGAACGCCGTTTTTTTCTTTTCACCCAGACATGTTTCGCCCCTTTGTGGCATCATCAGTGGGTTTTGTTTATTGAAAACTGTAATAAATGATCATATTTTAGACTGTCACTGATCTCACAAAGAGAGGCCTAAAAAACGTTTTTGTTTGTTATGAAATTGTTTTGCCACGCCCAAATCACGTTTTCTAAACTTTAATGTATATATTAACTCGCCAATGAAATTCATATTTACGTCGATTGCTTTGCAGATAACAAGCTATCAGTGCAGGACAACATACAGGTTTTCCTGCATAACCATATGATGTAAGATCTCGGTAAGGAGAAGAACGAACAGCAACCTTCTTTAGCCGTTATTTTGTTAAATCAGTTACAACCTAAAATGTGTTCGCTTTTTACAGATTTCAATAAACATAATCCACTGGTTATGGCACACAGGTGCCGAAACATTTGGGTAAAAAGAAAAAAACTGTGCTTTTGCATAAAAGATGGAACCTATATCGTGTAATATAACAATGCCATATTATCAATTCAGGGCACAGGTCAGTAATAACGAAGATATGAGAGACAGAAGAGTAAATAGGAAGCACACAGTTTGCAGGATCATTCGAAAGCAGTCGGCGGGAAGAAGGCAAATATCGCTTCCCAGCGCATTGCAGTATGTGCTACTTCAGAATTCAGGACGGGTGCTGACACGTGATCAGTTTTGCGATGTCGTCGGATACCGGATCGGGATTCTTTCGCAGATGTACTGATCTGTTATGCGTATTCTATGGCATGCATGAGGTACAGCACAAGTAATTTCCTACTCCTACCAAGGTAGTGCAAATTATCGCTTTGGACGGAAAGCCTTTGTCTTGAGAAAATTCACAGCTTTCTCGCATCTAACAAAATTTGTATTTCAGGCAGCAGACGATAGCCTCTCGTTTTACTATAATTTGTCCAAGTTGTTTATTGTAGTATGCATATCACTCTGTCACGTGTCTTTCCGGACGCTTATACCATATATAGCAGAGTACTTTCCGTGAAAGGCTTTCTTTACCATGAAAGTGTTGATACATTTAGATTATCGAGGACGATTCGATATTTTTCTAACAGTGAGTTACTAACGACATATTATGACTTCCAACGTATTACAGTAAAAACATTCGATAAAATGTAAGAAATATCAATACAGAAACTGAAAGAAGTTTGTGTACAATTTAAATTTAAAGCAATGTAGCCATCGAAGGACTTCAGATACCAGTCAAAGCAAAGCTTATTTCCCCAGTCGTAGTAAACTTATAACCCAGCATACCCATCGATGAATCCATACATACAACTAAATTAATGTATTAATACCAAATTGCGTCCCCAGATGAAACTGTTGAACTAACACAATTACTATATCTTGTTCTCGGTGACCACTATTTCACATTACGTAGAATGATGTACAAACAGGGCGTAGGGTAATAAACGAGACAACTGCAGAAATTTTAATTAACTATCTAGAGAATAAAGTTTTCAATAGGACAATACTACTCAGAAAATTGTGCACTATTGCAGCTATGTACACAACACATTTATGTTATATAATGGATAGCAGTAATAATAGAAACACAGTTAAGTACTTTCAATAGGTTAAAAAAAGATTGACGTCACCATAGACCGCCAGAAATGTAAAAGACAATAATTTTAGAGAAGTAAATAGCCAAAAGAAGTAAATAGCCAATATAAATCTTAACATCAATGAATAAATAAAATCAACAAACACAGAGAATGTCAGTCATAAGTCCTCCACACACGCCGACTCATATATACAAGCTGCAGTCGTAACATTGTTATGAAAAGCCCAAAAATCCCATCTTAGTGATGCTGACTATAAGCCAGAAATCACCACAATCAAATCCACTGCTCGTAACAAGGTTGTCATGAACATGCATGCAATTTCACAATCATTAACAAGAAACAAAAGAGAAGACACTGACAATGACATGACCAACAGTAACATAGAAAAACGATATAACATTTTACCAAAGTTATGGTTCATTTTAGGTAATACAGCAAAACTGTTTAAAAACACGAAAATCAGAATTACTATTATCATAAACACCAACTTCAGAAAGAAATTTATGAATGGCACCACATTACCAGGCGAGAAAGTAAGAAAATCTGGGACTGTAACAGATACCACACTCTCCAAACGGGTAGAAAATTTAACACTAATGTCAAAGAACATATTGAATGTTTCAGACATAATAAAGCTAAAAAATGTGTTACAGAGAAGCATATAAACGTAATAGGATATAGTGTTGTAATAGACAACGATCAGCTACAAAATAGCCATCTTAGAGGGAATGAAGAAATTCATCCCCAGCCAAAAGTGTAAACCCGAGAGCTTAAATGAAAATATAGATTTCTAGAAGGAAAATTTCTTCAAGAGCGTCATTTTAGAAATGTTAAATTTGAAATTCGTTTCCAATGAATAATATATATGACGGTGTGCTCCAGTTGCTATATTTTTCTAATTCATTTTCGTGCTCATTTGTGTGACCATGTGTTTATAGTTATTGAAGGTATTTTAATGTGGCATTGAAACTAATGGAAAATTCTGATTTTGTCCCCAAAGTGTTTCGTTTTATTGACATCAAACAACATCAGTGGTCTGTCATGAAAGATTTGTACGAATTGGATTGTTTTCTAGATCACAAAACGGTTCCTAATAAAAGATATCGATTGATGCTTACATTAGAGAACGCTGTCCATTTGCCCATTTTCGACGTATTCCTTCGTTTGGCGATGTTGTTTTCTACCTAATCCCACATTACTTAGATACTATGCGTTTCTTGATGTGAGACATAACAAAATGTAACAAAATGCTGTTTGAATCTTTATGGCTAACCATAACGTGTTGTGTTTTATATGAATGGTGTTACCATCTCTGGTTATCCTCTGATCTAAAAGCTTTCTCTTCAGCAGTGCTCAATTATATTACTACGATTTGATTAAATGTATAAGAGAAATTAAGGAGTAGTGATAGGGGTGATGATCAAAATGTTGGGTTGGTGTGGAAGGAGGGGAGGAGTCACAGAGTGGCGGGGGGGGGGGGGGCGGATGTATGTTAACAGTGAATCCCAAATGTCAAAATGTAAGCGGAGAGCGAACTGATAATGAGCTAGAGGAAAATGGGTGAGGAGGTTCAAATGGCTCTGAGCACTAAGGGACTGAGCTGAGGTCATCAGTCCCCTAGAAAGTGGAACTACTTAAACCTAACTAATCTAAGGACATCACACACATCCATATCCGAGTCAGGATTCGAACCTGCGACCGTAGTGGTCGCGCAGCTCCCGACTGAAGCGCCTAGAACCGCTCGGCCACATCGGCCAGCTGGGTGAGGAGGAAGAGACGAAATTGAGGAGGAGGTGGAGATAAATATCGAGTGAGGGGTGTGAAAGGAAAACATTTCTTTTTTATGTAATTTTTCAGTTTTGTGAAACATATGGTTTCCAACATCTATCGGCTCATTTTTAGTGTGTGTTAATGCTTTCAGTAAGTGGAAGTATTCTTGTAAAGGGAGAAGTGTCTGCTTTTACTGATATTTATGGTGTACGTGAATTTACTGTGGTAGCCACTGTATTCCATTTTGTTGTGATTGTACTGCTCGTATATTTGGTGTCATTTGGTCCATTTATTTCATTATTTTTCTCTCTATTTGTCTATCTATGAGAGTTACTGTGTATCCAATGTTATTGCTGTCAGTTTTATAGTGGCTGGCTCTTTTTGCTAATCAGATGTGTTTTGAGTCTTACGGAGACTACAGATTGTTTACGATTCTGTTGATTGTTTGAATTTGCTTTTTAGTGTCCGTTGATGTATGTTTTACACATTTGTCGTAGGTGTGGTTGTCATTCTCTTTTGTTATTGTTATATCAAGAATAGTGAGTTAGTTTTTCTCTATTATAAATTTTATGTTCTTGTGTGTTATATTTACATTGATGTATTTCGTTTTAAGGTTCATCTTCATGCAGTTTATATCCTCCACATACCTGTGGCAGTAGATGAGATTGTTTATTTTCTTTTTAATTACATTTCTCTGTAATTCATGAAGATGTTGGCTAGTGTTCCTGCAGTTGGCGACCCTCCTGGGTTATCACTATTCTAGTATGTATTTCTCCTACTTGAATTCAAACTATTTTTGTTGTGTTTTAGCTGCAGTTCTTTACTTGTGTTTCATTTACTTCTTCATGAGGTTCCCGGTTGTGTATTTTCAGCTGATGATCTACAACTAGTTTAATGGTCTTATTATCTGGGATGCAACTCTACATGTTTTCTGCACTAAAGGAAAGCAATGTTACTGCCAATGAGAATTTCATGTGTATCATGCTTTCTATTAGTTGAGTGCTGTTTTTCTTATTGTCCTGCCACTTTCGAGTTCATATTGTTGGGTGACCTGTGACTGCATTTGTTTTGATAGTAGACATATGGTAGATACTTCAGATTTTATTATTGGGTGGACAGGAACATCTGCCTTATATATTTTTGGACAGCATATCATGTACGGGTGCTTGAAAATTTTTTGTGTAAGTGTCGCTTCCATCCTGTATGAAAATGTATGCTCTGGGGGTTTTAGTGTCTTTTACATGCACAGAAAGCATTAACACACAATAATGAACACATAAATACTTTTTTTCGCTGCCTCCCTGCCTATTAACCATTTACATCTTCAGCACTGTTACTGCTCCTTCATTGCAGTCACACATTAATTAAATACATATTAACTTTTTGAAATAGCGTAAAACCCATATGATGAATTGCAGAGAAAGAGAACATTTTTAGATCAAATGATAAATAGGTAATAACACTTACACCAAACACAGAGAGAGATACAAGTTTAGCCAGAAGGATACAAACAGTAGTGATATTACATTATGATGGGGTTCGCATCAGGAAAAGCATATTGCAGTAGAGCAACATGTAATTAGGCAGAAAACAACAGTGTCAAACGGACGAATACTTCAAATACTTGAATGAAGATAGTCTTTTATCATTTGAGCGAAAATCGGACAGAAGTGTCTCAAGTAAAATCAACATGTATTCTGACGCAGTGTTCATAACAGCCAGTCATTTTGTAAACATCTTTCACCAGGGACCAGTTGCGCTTCTTAATTTCAATAAAATGAAACACATTTGCTGACAAAAATGTGTGTTCTTGTAATTGTTATGTCTGATTCGAAATAAATGCAATAATTTTTATATTGGCCTTTTGTAACATCAGATTTTCACAGTCCACCCTGACGCAATATTTTTCATTGATCAACATCAAGATGCAACGGCAAGATGTGCAGGAGACACTGAAAATGAGAGATAACAGCAGGAGAGACACATTAATAGCTAAACCAAAATAAACTCGGTTTGGCCATTATCTTGTTTCCGCAGCACGATTTTGTTGTTGGGATGACTTGTTGTAAGTACCCTTTTCACGTTTGTACACGGTGATTGACAGAACCCAAGGACCCACAGCGATGGACGTAATTCAGCATACCACCAGGAAACAGCCATTTCCTAGGTAGAAACTGAATGATTTTTAAAAAGTCGTTTATGTGAATAGCAGACCATCAAAGGAAGTGAATATTTCAACATATTAGGTAATCTTTCTCTTTCTACACAGCATGGCCACAGCATTTCCCACGTCTGTAATGAACAATCTTAATACCTAGGAGTTCGATTGTAAAATGATTTTGTATTGTCATTGTTGTCTAAAGGTGAAATTGTGAGAGTGGCGATGAAGCATCTAACTTCCGCAAGAATGTCATTCACACATGAGAAACGGCAGATATGTGCGAGGACTATCCCACAATAACAACGCACACATCCAAGCCGCTGACAAGGGTAAGTAAAGTAAAGGCACCAGGGTGTCAGTTGTGACGTTGTGCTCGGTGATGGCAGCAGCACTGAAGAAAAATCGAGGCACGTTCATTGGGTATGTCGACCTAGATAAAACGTTCGACAAATTGGAATGATGTAAGACGTTCGTCATTCTGAGTAAAATAGGAGTAAACTACAGGGAAGGACGCGTAATATAAAATATGTGCAAGAACTAGGAAGAAATAATGAGAGTGGAAGACCAAGAACGACGTGCTCGGAACGAAAATGTTGTAAGACAGGGATACCCTTCTGTTCAGTCTATACATCGAAGAAGGAATGACGCAAATACACTCCTGGAAATGGAAAAAAGAACACATTGACACCGGTGTGTCAGACCCACCATACTTGCTCCGGACACTGCGAGAGGGCTGTACAAGCAATGATCACACGCACGGCACAGCGGACACACCAGGAACCGCGGTGTTGGCCGTCGAATGGCGCTAGCTGCGCAGCATTTGTGCACCGCCGCCGTCAGTGTCAGCCAGTTTGCCGTGGCATACGGAGCTCCATCGCAGTCTTTAACACTGGTAGCATGCCGCGACAGCGTGGACGTGAACCGTATGTGCAGTTGACGGACTTTGAGCGAGGGCGTATAGTGGGCATGCGGGAGGCCGGGTGGACGTACCGCCGAATTGCTCAACACGTGGGGCGTCAGGTCTCCACACTACATCGATGTTGTCGCCAGTGGTCGGCGGAAGGTGCACGTGCCCGTCGACCTGGGACCGGACCGCAGCGACGCACGGATGCACGCCAAGACCGTAGGATCTTACGCAGTGCCGTAAGGGACTGCACCGCCACTTCCCAGCAAATTAGGGACACTGTTGCTCCTGGGGTATCGGCGAGGACCATTCGCAACCGTCTCCATGAAGCTGGGCTACGTTCCCGCACGCCGTTAGGCCGTCTTCCGCTCACGCCCCAACATCGTGCAGCCCGCCTCCAGTGGTGTCGCGACAGGCGTGAATGGAGGGACGAATGGAGACGTGTCGTCTTCAGCGATGAGAGTCGCTTCTGCCTTGGTTCCAATGATGGTCGTATGCGTGTTTGGCGCCGTGCAGGTGAGCGCCACAATCAGGACTGCATACGACCGAGGCACACAGGGCCAACACCCGGCATCATGGTGTGGGGAGCAATCTCCTACACTGGCCGTACACCACTGGTGATCGTCGAGGGGACACTGAATAGTGCACGGTACATCCAAACCGTCATCGAACCCATCGTTCTACCATTCCTAGACCGGCAAGGGAACTTGCTGTTCCAACAGGACAATGCACGTCCGCATGTGTCCCATGCCATCCAACGTGCTCTATAAGGTGTAAGTCAACTACCCTGGCCAGCAAGATCTCCGGATCTGTCCCCCATTGAGCATGTTTGGGACTGGATGAAGCGTCGTCTCACGCGGTCTGCACGTCCAGCACGAACGCTGGTCCAACTGAGGCGCCAGGTGGAAATGGCATGGCAAGCCGTTCCACAGGACTACATCCAGCATCTCTACGATCGTCTCCATGGGAGAATAGCAGCCTGCATTGCTGCGAAAGGTGGATATACACTGTACTAGTGCCGACATTGTGCATGCTCTGTTGCCTGTGTCTATGTGCCTGTGGTTCTGTCAGTGTGATCATGTGATGTATCTGACCCCAGGAATGTGTCAATAAAGTTTCCCCTTCCTGGGACAATGAATTCACGGTGTTCTTATTTCAATTTCCAGGAGTGTATAAGAAAGAGTGAAGACTGGGATTAAAACCACTTGCTGAAAGGATGTCAGAGATAAGATTCCCTGAATGTGAAGAATCTACTGAATGCACTGAACAATGAAGTGAGTACAATTTACAGATTCATAATAAACCAGGAAAAGAGAATTTCAAAATGTGTTCAATTGAATGAAAGGAATACGGATTGAAAGTAAATCGCAGGAAGACCAAAGTAATCAGAAGCTGCAGAAATAAAAATAGTGAGAAGCTTAATATGAAAGCTGTTGATCACAAAGTTAAGAAATGCTGCTACCCTGGACACAAAATAATCGATGACGGAGAAAGTAAGGTGTTCTTAAGAAGCGGACTGGCACATGCCGTGGCGGTATTACTGGGTAAGAGAAGCTTACTAATATCAAATGTAACCTTAATTTGAGGAAGAAATTTCCGAAAATGTTCGTTTGGAGCAGAGCATTGTATGACAGTAATCACGGACAGTAGGAAAAAGCTGATCTGAGAACAATCGAAGAATTTTTTAGATATGGTGCTACAGAAGAATTTTGCGAAATTAATGGACTGATAAGTTTAGAAATGAGGAGATCCTCCGCAGAGGGTCCGATGAAAGTAACATATAGAAAACATTGACCATAAGAACGAACAGAATAATGGTACATATGTTAAGACAACAGGGTGCGTGTTGCAAGAGATGAGTATGGGAGCTAAAAGCTGTAGGGAAGACAGGGATTTGACTATCTTGAACAAATAATTGAGGACGTAGGGTCTAAGTGGTACCCTGATACGAAGACATTAGCGCACGAGCAAAGGCGGGGGATACTTGAGTAGCTCCACAGGTAAGGAGAGTCATTTAGAGTCGTTTGTCCAGAAAAATGTCAAAAATTTCCGGAAAATCTATTGATAGGAAATTAAGGAAACAACATGTGATCTGTCTGTATCACTCATTACTTCGTGTGAACAGAGATCCATTTGTATTTCAGAGGAACGATATTTCCTGAAACCGTAGTAGTTATATGCCGAAAGACCGTTTTCTTCGAGGTATTTCGTAATACTGGAAAACATAACGTATTCCAAAGTCTTATTAAAAAAAGTCAATGATGTGAACCTCTTATTCAGCAGTTTACTGCTGTTTACGCCTACTTGCGTTGGTGTGGCATGCGCAACTTTACGGTCATTAGATACGATGTTTAATAAAGCGAGCGATTGTGTATGACCGCCAGAAACGGAGCTGTTTCATCAGTACACTGCGACAGGAGTCCAACAGGTGTACAGTCCAGGTACGAAGACAAGCCTATATTATGTTATTTAAGCTATTTTGCTACAGTGATGATATGTAATTCTAAATTACTTAAGTTGACAGTTGTTTATTTCCGATAGGGAATACCAGTGTAACATGAATCATTTCGATATCATCACGCGTAAGCTATGAAACTGTAACTTCTGAAAAGTGGTCATATTAGGGGAATTTCTAGTAGTTACGAAAAATGTTGTTTAAATTTATGCACAACAGTAGCTCGTCAGAGAAACCAGGTTCGTTTGAGGGTGGTTGTTATGAATGGAAGTGTTTGAAGAACTGGTCGGGAATAATGTAGCTGGGACGTTTGTAATGACCGCACTCATAGGTTTGATGTAATGACTGCACTCACAGATTTGGTGAAGCTGAAATGATCACCTCTATTTACTCCTGCCCCCATTACACCAGCAACTGTGCTCATATTCCTGTGGACGAAAGTCTCTGCATTACTCCACAAGTTACATCGCTCGTTTATCGCTATTTCCAAATTACAACTGTATGTGTCAGACAACGTACGAACTAATGGCTCAATACAAATCCTCGTAAACATCAATCGCGTGTTTTCTATTTTTATGTATCCTCAATTCTTATGCTGTTTCTACTATTGCCAGATTTATAAGCTGAACAGCCACTTCGGCTTTTTGTAGTAATAACCTTATTTATTGTTTATTGATTTTGAAAGTCAGCTAAGACTGAAGGAAAGCTATTTAAAATGTGATAATCAATACTGAACTTACGCTCTTTTTTGAAGATTATTCTTTGCTTAACGTGTACACATTGTACAACGTGGACTGGTCAGTTAACGTTCAGTGAGTGAACTCTTATAATAATTAGAAATTACTGCTATAGTGACTTCATGTTTATGAAGATTAATGAGCAGTGTCTGTTCGAAATCGGATGTATAAGTAAGTAAGGGTTTCATTTTCATTTCAACTTTCTGTTTATTGGTTTGATTGGATTATGAGCAGACTTATCTTGAATTCAGTCGTCGACTTATTTGCGTTGCATTTTATTGACCATTAAAGTGATTTATTAGCGCGAAACTGGTATCATAATTATGTGGCCGAAGTCAAGGGTAGCTCATTGAGCGATGTGCCTTGGTGGCTAAGATTCTGATCTGACATGCTGGAGAAAGACGCCAACAAGTACGCTTCCAGCCATCGAGATTTATTTTCTTCTTTCTCTCCCTGAATCGTTTCAGGCAAATTTCCGAACATCTCATTAGGGAAATTGAACAAAGTGAAGTTACCGTTCGTGCTACAAATAATGTGCCTGTAGTGCGATTGTCTCTAGATTTCATGTGAGCCTTATTATACCAGTGTGATGAATTTTATGTGTCTCTGACTATTAATTTTTATAAAAATAAGGTCTGCAGCTAGGATGCTGGACGACGCATTAACTACGTGAACAGATCACAATCGTAAACGCTCTCAGGTGACCGAACAATCGAAGTCGTCTTCTGTTTTAAAGGCTAGTTCAGCTATGTCGAGAATGGGGAATCATGTCACGGCAATTTTACGAATATCGTACCTAAATTTCCGCTAGTCGCTTCATACAGCAAGTAGAAATAGGAAACACTTGTCATAGTAGACGTCGTTGCGCATACCGACTGAACTTTACAGGACCCTACTAAGCATAAAACAGTCAACTCCCTGTACAGCCGAGAGAATTCTTCAGACGGAACGGACTTTTATCATCCGTAAAATACGGAAACTTCGTGTCAGTTCGCCGATACACGTAACACGTAGGCGAATTTATGTGACCCTAAAACTTCCCGAACAAGTAATCCTTACGACTTTTTTTACGACTCTTTGTGGTTGAAGCAGCAACAGCACGGCAGGGCTCGTATGCTGGACACCTTAGTTGCAGAAATAGAGAGAGCGCGCCGTCAGTGGTTTTATAGCCGCTGCTTACAGTTCGGCGAATTCCGTGCAAGGACCGCCTGCGGCAGATGTGATTATCACCCCTCCTCACCTCCGCTGTTTCGACCCTGCGCCTCGCAGTAAGAAAAGGCAGCTGACACCCGTATCGTGTTTGTTGGATGGTACCTCGCTAATGTTAAACCCGAACACTGCAATCCACTCTGGTCGTTAAATCCGGTGATAATCCCTCGGGGCAAGCCGGAGCACTGGTGCCCAAGACACAGTAGCGACTTCAGTGCACGTGATTTTACTTGACTAAACTAATTAAGAGACTGAATGATGTAAATCAAAGGAAAGAACAAGTGAACTGCGGCAAATTCAGTGACTCTGAATGTGTGAATAACTGCTTATAACGCCGAGTAGAATAAAATAAATCTTCAGTCACAAACGCTTACTACTGTCCATTGCATATCAAGTCCTGAGAGTACATTTTCTGGTGCGTTCTACATAGCTTACAGTACCTTTTCTTAGGTTCTGAGCAGAGAATAATTACAATGAAAAATTTGTGTGTTTACATCCGAACTACTACTAAAAAGTTTAGTGGCAGAAATTAAAAAAAATGTTTTAAATGTTTCAATTGTAAGTGTCCCGCGAATTAAAATGCACAAAAATTTCGCTAAAAGTATTCGCAGTACTGAAATGGCGACAAAACAACATATAACTATAAAATCGTAAGTGACAGAATTTTCTATGCATCGTGTAGTAACCAGATTTTGTGACAGAGGGTAAATTTTATTCAAGACTATTGATAATCGAAGTAACGGTCGTTATCATTCTAGTCATCATGAAAATAAAATCTTCTACTGTATTTGTTTTACGAGAAATGGATACATTTTTCTCCAAGCTTTTCAGACATAAGTATTTCTAGGAAATTTATATTCATCTAACTACTTTATCTTCCTCTTACATGTAACCAGGCATCCTGAAAGACTCTTTTTATGATTGGTTGTATTCACTAAATTATCCTGATGTCGTACTAAATAACTAAATATATAGCAGTGAAAGAAATCCCTCCCCCCTCTTTTTTTTAAGCACGGAATTTAGCATGGAGCTCGATTGCTTATACTTGGCAACTATACAGCCTCGACACATGGCCAAATAGGGCTAGCTAACACTGATTCTAAACTTATGACAGTACAAATTACCAACAGTTTAAAATAATTTGTTAATAAAAACTTCACAAATAGTTCACTGAACTACAAAGAGGGTGCGTGGCTATAATTAAGTGTTTACGTGGACTTATCTAGTCTTGGATGCAGTGATCGCCTACTGTCATCACTTACAGAATGTCCATTTTGGCTCTTCTTCACGGCGTCTGTAGTACGTTCCAGATGCGTTCTCGAGTTTGTGCTCATACTGCGTGGACACTGTTGATGATACTGTCGACTGGATTTGGGTGTCCGCTTTTATCCGTGTTTGGCTGATGAATGCTTTACTATCCCTTTTTGAATGGTTAATCTGAATGCTCTTTGTTAACTTTACCCCAAGCATGAACTACGAGCAGAGAGCCATTGATATGCAAGAACATGGCAGCGAGAGACCTAGGAGCTCTCTCAACTGCGACGCCGTTATTCCATAACTTTGGACTTCATCATGAGAGAATGGATGAGCTCTCCCTAAGGTCCAATGAGAAAGGTAGTTCGTACTTCTGTTTAATAACGAACATTGTTGTAGTCACGATTAAACAAACTAATTTAAAACTGGAAGTTACATCCGTATTTGGACGAGAATTAAACTGACATAAAGAGATAAGGAATTTAATTATTTGTCGACGTACGTTGATGGTCAGTCTTTTAATAATTTTTTCCATTCATATCATTTTGTACTATTATCGGCAGTTTGTGGGCCGTAGTGGTAGGTGTAGTATAGTTGTTTAGTACGAACCTTCATCATTGTCATTGCGCTGCTTGGGGAATTTAGTATTTGATTCAGTTTCAGTTTCTGTGCTACACAACAGCTATTATCCACGCTTCCCTTAAAGTGATGCACTGCCACACCTATGGGTTTTCTGATGCCTATAATCGTGAGAACGATTCATACATGAAATTTTCTACTTCAGATACTTCACTGAAACCAAGCTGCAGTTAGATAATATCTTTGATAATCATAAATATGATATTTTACCCTCCTAAGTGATAATATATTCCTGGTAATTTTTTGTGCAAATACTTAAAATCAGAATGCTTAAAAGTTTTAAATAAAATTACGGAGATATTCTACAATGGCTTCAAAGGTGTCAGGACATGTCTTTTATTTTAAATGTGTTAATCACTGCATTATGTTTCAGTTTCATGCTTTGTTCTGACGGAGCTACCCGGCTGATGAACCGAGGGCCATCACATGAGAATTTTACATCGCAGGGAATGGGACATACGCACAGCCATCATCTGTATTCAGATGTATGATATTATGTCATAACATCTGACGCAAGTGAATTTCACCAAACGTGAAAGGCAAACCTAGATCTCACCTTTCAGTTACAATACGACGGAATGAAACTCAATGAAACTAAGAAAGTTTTCTGACGTTTTGTCCCACTTAGATTACACTCCTCCTTTTCATCATGTATTTTTCTTATGAGTAAATGCAACACTTTAGGACAATGGGCAGTTCTCTTATGACAGTGATGACAAATTAAGTACTTGCAAGCTACGAGCGATAATGTTAAGTCTTCTAGTAGCTCTGTGTAAATATTCTCTTATCCTTCATTACATTTTGTTGTCAGCGTATATTATTTGGGTGCATAATTGTATCTCCAGTACAGCAATGTGTTGTATTTTTTATGTGTTATAGTCTGTTTTTTGTTCTTTTTATGTCTTTATGGAATAATATAGATTTTAATAAAAAACGGGATGTCAGAAATAAATTATTAATAAGATTATTCCGTATGTCAGCTTCACGTGTGGCTGTCAAGTGCCTGCAGCGTGCAGTGTAGTGTGTGGCGGCTTTGTGCCTCATGGTTCTTGTTCACCCGAAGATGGAATTATAATCGCTCGAAAATGTTCGTGATTGATCCAATAAAACAATTTACAACTGAAGTGGTTTGTTATCTGACTCAAAAATTATTGACATTTATGGATCAATTGCAGACGTTAATCCTCGGTATCTTCAAACACCTGTTTTGGTGCTTTTGTTTCCGTGAGCAGCTCAATTTTCATTGATTATTTTGGTGTGGCTGGTAAGACTCGCATACATTACTATAAACGGCGCTCGTTAAATCAGTGTAAGGATGATACTGAAACATATGAATCACATGACAAATAATATATGAGAACCTCACAATACTAGAAATCCAAATGCGTTTGTATACACACTACAAACATCATTTTCACTGTACGTTTGTACGTGTGCATAACACAAATCAGGTATATGTCTGTAAGTAGTGACTCACAAGCACAAAAAATTAAGCTAAAACATCATATAACATTTGTATTTTCCACATTACCAAAACTTTCACAAATGTTCACTGTCTACAGCATTCACACTTTTGATAGTGTTGTTGTCATTTGGTACACAAAACGGATCAGAACACTGTTGAAGAAATAACGAAAGACGCATGAAAATTTCAACGAGGGCAAAATCTCCTAGATCGGCGATCATTTACAGGAGCTCGTAATTTAGCGCGGCCATCAATGCGAGATGCTTACTATAGTTTCCACAACGAAACTGTATCTCGAAACATGGCAGAAAATCCAAAGATATTCTGGTCGTATGTAAAGTACGCTAGCGGAAAGACACAGACAATGCCTTCTCTGTGCGATAGCAATGGAAATACTATCGACGACAGTGCTGCGAAAGCAGAGTTGCTAAACACAGCCTTTCGAAATTCCTTCACCAAAGAAGACGAAGTAAATATTCCAGAATTTGAGCCAAGAACAGCTGCTAACGTGAATAACTTAGAAGTAGGTATCCAAGAAGTAGTGAAGCAACTTACATCACTTAATAAAAGCAAGTCTTCTGGTCCCGACTGTATATCAATTAGGTTCCGTATGTTGACATCATGGTCAGACAGAGATTCCGAAATCAGATACTGGATTGTAAGGCGTACCCAGGAGCAGATATAGACTCAGATCACAATATAGTAGTGATGAAGAGTAGGCTGAAGTTCAAGACATTACTCAGGAAGAATCAATACGCAAAGAAGTGGGATACGGAAGTACTAAGGAATGACGAGATACGTCTGAAGTTCTCTAACGCTATAGATACAGCAATAAGGAATAGCGCAGTAGGCAGTACATCTCTAAAAAGAGCCATCACAGAAGTTGGGAAGGAAAACATAGGTACAAAGAAGGTAGCTGTGAAGAAACCATGGGTAACAGAACAAATACTTCAGTTGATTGATAAAAGGAGGAAGTACAAACATGTTCCGGGAAAATCGGGAATACAGAAATACAAGTCGATGAGGAATGAAATAAATAGGAAGTGCAGGGAAGCTAAGACGAAATGGCTGTAGGAAAAATGTGAAGACATCGAAAAAGATATGATTGTCGGAAGGACAGACTCAGCATACAGGAAAGTCAAAACAACCTTTGGTGACATTAAAAGCAACGGTGGTAACATTAAGAGTGCAACGGGAATTCCACTGTTAAATGCAGAGGAGAGAGCAGATAGGTGGAAAGAATACATTGAAAGCCTCTATGAGGGTGAAGATTTGTCTGATGTGATAGAAGAAGAAACAGGAGTCGATTTAGAAGAGATAGGGGATCCAGTATTAGAATCGGAATTTAAAAGAGCTTTGGAGGACTTACGGTCAAATAAGGCAGAAGGGATAAATAACATTCCATCACAATTTCTAAAATTATTGGGGGAAGTGGCAACAAAACGACTATTCACGTTGATGTGTAGAATATATGAGTCTGGCGATAAACCATCTGACTTTCGGAAAAGCATCATCTACACAATTCCGAAGACGGCAAGATCTGACAAGTGCGAGAATTATCGCACAATCAGCTTAACAGCTCATGCATCGAAGGAATTCTGCTACCTAGGCAGTAAAATAACCAATGACGGACGGGGCAAGCAGGACATCAAAATCAGACTCGCTATGGCAAAAAAGAAGAGGATGTAGATGAAGATGAAATGGGAGATATGATACTGCGTGAAGAGTTTGACAGAGCACTGAAACACCTGAGTCGAAACAAGGCCCCCGGAGTAGACAATATTCCATTGGAACTACTGACGGCCGTGGGAGAGCCAGTCCTGACAAAACTCTACCATCTGGTGAGCAAGATGTATGAAACAGGCGAAATACCCTCAGACTTCAAGAAGAATATAATAATTCCAATCCCAAAGAAAGCAGGTGTTGACAGATGTGAAAATTACCGAACTATCAGCTTAATAAGTCACAGCTGCAAAATACTAACACGAATTCTTTACAGACGAATGGAAAAACTAGTAGAAGCCAACCTCGGGGAAGATCAGTTTGGATTCCGTAGAAACACTGGAACACGTGAGGCAATACTGACCTTACGACTTATCTTAGAAGAAAGATTAAGGAAAGGCAAACCTACGTTTCTAGCCTTTGTAGACTTAGAGAAAGCTTTTGACAATGTTGACTGGAATACTCTCTTTCAAATTCTAAAGGTGGCAGGGGTAAAATACAGGGAGCGAAAGGCTATTTACAATTTGTACAGAAACCAGATGGCAGTTATAAGAGTCGAGGGACATGAAAGGGAAGCAGTGGTTGGGAAGGGAGTAAGACAGGGTTGTAGCCTCTCCCCGATGTTGTTCAATCTGTATATTGAGCAAGCAGTAAAGGAAACAAAAGAAAAATTCGGAGTAGGTATTAAAATTCATGGAGAAGAAATAAAAACTTTGAGGTTCGCCGATGACATTGTAATTCTGTCAGAGACAGCAAAGGACTTGGAAGAGCAGTTGAATGGAATGGACAGTGTCTTGAAAGGAGGATATAAGATGAACATCAACAAAAGCAAAACAAGGATAATGGAATGTAGTCTAATTAAGTCGGGTGATGCTGAGGGAATTAGATTAGGAAATGAGGCACTTAAAGTAGTAAAGGAGTTTTGCTATTTGGGGAGCAAAATAACTGATGATGGTCGAAGTAGAGAGGATATAAAATGTAGGCTGGCAATGGCAAGGAAAGCGTTTCTGAAGAAGAGAAATTTGTTAACATCCAGTATTGATTTAAGTGTCAGGAAGTCATTTCTGAAAGTATTCGTATGGAGTGTAGCCATGTATGGAAGTGAAACATGGACGATAAATAGTTTGGACAAGAAGAGAATAGAAGCTTTCGAAATGTCGTGCTACAGAAGAATGCTGAAAATTAGATGGGTAGATCACATAACTAATGAGGAAGTATTGAATAGGATTGGGGTGAAGAGAAGTTTGTGGCACAACTTGACCAGAAGAAGGTATCGGTTGATAGGACATGTTCTGAGGCATCAAGGGATCACCAATTTAGTATTGGAGGGCAGCGTGGAGGGTAAAAATCGTAGAGGGAGACCAAGAGATGATTACACTAAGCAGATTCAGAAGGATGTGGGTTGCAGTAGGTACTGGGAGATGAAAAAGCTTGCACAGGATAGAGTAGCATGGAGGGCTGCATCAAACCAGTCTCAGGACTGAAGACCACAACAACAACAATGGCAAAAAAAGCATTTCTGGCCAAGAGAAGTCTACTAATATCAAATACCGGCTCTAATTTGAGGAAGAAATTTCTGAGGATGTACGTCTGGAGTACAGCATTGTATGGTAGTGAAACATGGACTGTGGGAAAACCGGAACAGAAGAGAATCGGAGCATTTGAGATGTGGTGCTAGAGACGAATGTTGAATATTAGGTGGACTGATAAGGTAAGGAATGAGGAGGTTCTATGCAGAATCGGAGAGGAAAGGAATATATGGAAAACACTGATAAGGAGAAGGGACAGGATGATAGGACATCTGCTGAGACATGAGGGAATGACTTCCATGGTACTAGAGGGAGCTGTCGAGGGCAAAAACTGTAGAGGAAGACAGAGATTGGAATACGTCAAGCAAATAATTGAGGACGTAGGTTGCAAGTGCTACTCTGAGATGAAGAGGTTAGCACAGGAAAGGAATTCGTGGCGGGCCCCATCAAACCAGTCAGTAGACTGATGACCAAAAAAAAAATGCTGATGCAATAGCTCCATACTTAAAAATCACTTACAACTGCACCCTCGACGAAAGATCCGTTCCCAAAGACTCGGAAGTTGCACAGGTCACACCAATAGACATAGTAAAAGTAATCCACTAAATAACGGGCCCATATATTTAACGTCGATATGCAGCAGGAGTTTGGAACATACATCGTGTTCGAACATTATGAATGACCTCTGTTAACACAGAGTCAACATGGATTTAGAAAACATCGTACTTGTGAAACACAACTAGCTCTTTACACTCAGCAAGTTTTGAGTGCTATTCACAAGGGATTTTAAATTGATTCCGTGTTTCTAGATTTCCAAAAGGTTTTTGACACTGAAACACACAAACGTCTTGTAGTGAAATTGCGTGATTATGGAATGTCGTCTCAGTTATGTGACTGCATTTGTGATTTCCTGTCAAAGAGGTCAAGAGGTCAGAGTTCGTAGCAACTGGCGGAGAGTCATCAAATAAAACGGAAGTGATTTCTGCCGTTCCCCATGGTAGTGTTATGGACCCTCTGCTGTTCCTTGCCTACATAAACGATTTAGGAGAAAATATAAGCAGCGTCTCAGGTTGTTTGAAGATTACGCTGCCGTTTATCGTCTAGTAAAGTCCTCAGGAAAACCAAAGGAATTGGAGAACGATACAGGAAAGATATATGAATAGTGAAAAAATTGGCAATTGTTCCTAAATAATAAAGAATGTGAGGTCATCCACATGAGTGCTACAAAGAATCAGGTTAAACTTCAGTTACACGAGAAATCAGTATAATCTAAAAGCCGTAAATTCGTCTAAATACCTAGAAATTACAGCTACTAATAATTTAAATTAGAAAGAACAAGCAGAAAATGTTGTTGGGAAGGCAAACAAAAGACTGCGTTTTATATGCAGAACTCTTAAAAATTGTAACAGATCTACTAATGAGACGGCTTAGACTACTCTTGTTCGTCTTCTTTTGGAGTACTACTGCGCGGTCTGGGATCCTTACCAGATACTCTATGATTAACAGACAATATTGAGAAAGTTTAACGAAGAGTAGCACGTTTCGTATTATCGTGGAATAGGGGAGAGAGTGTCACGGGCATGATACAGCATTTGGGATGAATACCATTAAAACAAAGGCGTTTTTCGTTGCTGCAGAACCTTCTCACAAAATATCAGTCACCAACTTTCTTCTCCAAATGAGAAAATATTTTGTTCATGCGGAACTACATAGGGAGAAACGATCATCATAATAAAATAAGGGAAATCAGAGCTCTCACGGAAAGATATAGTTGTTCGTTTTTTCCACGCGCTATTCGAGAGTGGAATAACAGCGAGTTATTGTGAAGGCGGTTAGATGAACCTTTTGCTAGGCACTTAAGTGTGATTTGCAGAGCATACATACAGCTGTAGATGCGTATACATTAAGCCGAGTCCCTGTGAAACGGAATTTTGCAATACATACATCTCTTCGAAGGTTAACAATCATTCTCTTAAAAAAATTATCACTGGTTCGAAGTTTGTCGTTCTGTTCGTCATATTGTCGTAATTTACCAGTGTGTATGCACTCATCCAGCTCCTCATGTTGTATATGACCACACTCAATCCATAATCAAATATTCAAGACCCAGATTTCCCCATCATTGATAATTTGTTAATGATATACGAGATGATGTTATTTAGTAAATGTTCAGCGTTTCAATAACTTTGCGAATGATACTGAATTTGAGGCAAATTGTAGTGTCTTTTCGTTTACTCAAAAGCTCTAGATAAAAATTAGTGTTCCACCCAGTGTACAGTCTCGCTGCGTTATGGGTAATTTCATATTTTAATGTGTGATACGGCTGAAGGTGAGTTCATTGAGTTCACATAATGAACATTTCTACAGTGCCTGTGTCCAGAGCCCACGTAAACATAGTTACCCATAAGATTTGCTAAGCATGTGTGAGCTCTTGAGTTGTTGTGTGTTGGGCAGTCGGCGGAATGAGTGTTCGTGGTGTCGTGGCAGCAGTCTTCAATATGGCCTCTTGCAGAGTCAACCAACTGCGACAAGCAAGTGGTTGGGCAGCTCACAGCCTTAGAGAAATGGCCGCTTCTCCTATACTTCTCCTCAGATTGCCTAATTTAAATCAGCTCAGTCGTATGCAGTGCAGTGTGATGTTGTCTGGTACGTGACGACATCGTTCCGCACTCGTTGTCATGGTCGTGGTCACCGTCCTCTCCCAACTGCGGGATGCCACGGACCTTGTGCCTCGTGATGATTATCTCGAGCTAACTGTATCTCCCTGTCGTACCTCCTCTCACTGTATGACTCGTTCAGCCTCAGTGTGACAAAATGTCACAAACAACCAAAAGCAGTTGCATCGTTTCATCGTAGGCTATGCCTTTTTCCTACAGTTAATTCATTATAATTACACTGAATCATTTGGTTACAAGTTTCATCTAGTTTTCTGTACTTTATAAACAGTTTACAGAAACTTTATCCCAAATGTATGATTTCCATTGACTTTATTTATACAGAATTCAATCATGCACAAGGTGACGTGAATTTCTTGCTTGAATGAACATGTAACAATTATAATCTACTCCCAAGAAGTATAGGTTGGATTTCCCACTTTTTTGATATTTTAGTGAGCCTGGAGCTATTCATCCATTTTTGCACTATTGCACTCAGGTTTCTGCCGATACTGCAGCAAACATGTAACGAGTATCTTCTTATTCGCCGATAACTACTATGCCAGTGCATCTGCGACCACTCTACTCACGCTTCTCTTACTACAACATCCATTTTCTTTCTTATGCTTGTTTCATCTCCGATGTTCCATCTTTCATTTGCTGCTGCACTTCTGCACTCCATCCTATGATTTTCCTTCGCAATTATTTTCTCATTTTATATCAAATAGTTTATACCCCACAGTATCAAATATACACATATTACTAATTATTTTTCACTTCAAAACAATCACATAACAGCCGTTCATTTCTTAGATTATTTATCAGAATATGTGAAACCTTACCTACTATTTATTATTCTTTTGATCTTACCATTCGTTGTGCTTCTTCGAGTTCCGCTAGTTACATGGTCAACATATTAATATTCTTTTCTTCTTCATTATTGTAGTCACCTTTTTTCTTGTACCTGGAACTCATCTCCAGTAATACACCTCCTCTTCCCTTATGTTGGTATAGGAGTCCTCCAGTAACATAGTTCATCCTGTTAAAAGCATAGTAAAACACACAAAAATCTGTACATCCTATATTGATCGGACTTACGTATCTTCATGACGATTCTGTATCCCCTTACACATCAAAATAATACACCTGGCACAGTGCTCCCACGCATCTCGATCACTTACTCACATTGGCTCAGAGATAATTCGCAATTTAGACATTCAACGCAATTCAACAGCAAATCACCGCCTGGAAATCGCTTGTTTAATTGTCGATACTTCCCGCACAAACCTACTTCATGACTGCCTCAATTAGTTCCTAATACCTTTGGCTTAGCGCCACCTAATGAATGGTTTATTAAAATCACTATCATTAAAATTTGACCATTATCCTTGTTTCAGCTTCAGCCATATCTCGTCCAATGCTTCTTCTTTTGCCATCTCCCACACAGACTAAACGACTCTGTCTGACGATGACTGGCGTTCTCATACACAGAGCAATTAACTACGATTTTACTACTCCTCTTTACTTGGATTGCGCTACCTCCTGTACACATGTCAATACTTTCTACGGACGGTCACTATATTAGCTGTATTGTCTTTGCACCGCCTTACGAATTTTCTTAATTTTTTAGTATCTTGGAGTGAGAAATTGACTGTATACTCCTCTGATTTACGGCTTTGCAACGTCCCTAATTCCACAACACAGTCTTCTTTGCAGAAGACACAGTCCACACAATACAGAGTGGTCCATTGATCGTGACCGGGCAAAATATCTCACGAAATAACCGACAAAAAAACTACAAAGAACGAAACTTGTCTAGCTTGAAGGGGGAAACCAGATGCCGCTATGTTTGGCCCGCTAGATAGCGCTGCCATAGGTCAAACAGATATTAACTGCGTTCTTTTAAAATAGAAATCCCAATTTTTATTACATATTCGTGTAGTACATAAAGATATATTGGTGTTTTAGTTGGACCACTACTTTCGCTTTGTGATGGATGGCACTGTAAGAGTCACAAACATATGTCTCACAATTTTAGACGAACAGTTAGTAACAGATAGGTTTTTTAAATTAAAATACAGAACGTAGGTACGTTTGAACATTTTATTTCGGTTGTTCCAATGTGATACATGTACATTTGTGAATTTATCGTTCCTGAGAACGCATGCTGTCACAGCGTGATTACCTGTAAGTAACACATTAATGCAATAAATGCTCAAAATGATGTCCGTCAATCTCAATGCGTTTGGCAATACATGTAACGACTTTCCTCTCAACAGCGAGTTGTTCGCCTTCCGTAATGTTCGCTCATGCATTGACAATGCGATGACGCATGTTGTCAGGCGTTGTCAGTCGACCACGATAGAAAATGTATTCAAATTTCCCCACAGAGAGAAATCCGAGGGCGTCAGATCCGGTGAACGTGCGGGCCATGGTATGGTGCTTCGACGACCAATCCACCTGTCATGAAATATGCTATTCAATACCGCTTCAAGCGCACGCGAACTACGTGCCGAAAATCCATCATGTTGGAAGTACATCGCCATTCTGTCATGCAATGAAACATCTTGTAGTAACATCAGTAGAACATTACGTAGGAAATCAGCATACACTGCACCATTTAGATTGCCATCGATAAAATGGGGGCCAGTTATCCTGCCTCCCATAATGCCGCACCATGCATTAACCCGCCAAGGTCGCTGATGTTCCACTTGTCGCAGCAATCGTGGATTTTCCGTTGCCCAATAGTGCATATTATGCCGGTTTACGTTACCACTGTTGGTGAATGACGCTTCGTCGCTAAATAGCACGCGTGCAAAAAATCTGTCATCGTCCCGTAATTTCTCTTTTGTCCAGTGGTAGGTCTGTACACGACGTTCAAAGTCGTCGCCATGCGATTCCTGGTGCATAGAAATATGGTACAGGTGCAATCGATGTTGATGCATCATTCTCAATACCGAAGTTTTGAGATTCCCGATTCTCATGCAGTTTGTCTGTTACTGATGTGCGGATTAGCCGCGACAGCAGCTAAAACACCTACTTGGGCATCATTATTTGTTGCAGGTCGTGAATGACGTTTCACATGTGGCTGAACACTTCCTGTTTCCGTAAATAACGTAACTAGCCGGCGAACGGTCCGGACACTTGGGTGATGTCGTCCGGGATACCGAGCAGCATACACAGTACACGCACGTTGGGCATTTTGATCACCATAGCCATATATCAACACGATATCGACCTTTTCCGCAATTGGTAAACGGTCCATTGTAACACGGGTAATGTATCACGAAGCAAATACCGTCCGCACTGGCGGAATGTTACGTGATACCACGTACTTATACGTTTGTGACTATTACAGCGCCATCTGTCACAAAACGAAAAAAGTGGTGCAACTAAAACATTCATATATCTTTACGTACTAAACGAATATTTAATAAAAATGGGGGTTACTATTTCAAAAAACCCAGTTGATATACGTGTGATCTATGGCAGCTCCATCTAGCGGGCCAAACATAGCGCCATCTGGTTTCCCCCTTCAAGGTAGACGAGTTTCGTTCTTTGTAGTTTCTCGTTTGACGCTTATTTCGTGAGGTATTTGGCCCGGTCACTATCAGTGGACCACACTGTGTATATAACAGCTTCCTGCATAGATATGTACTTTTCTTGGATCTTTTCCTCGATTACAACAATACTTTATCTCTCTTGACTAATTTAATTTTGTACAATGACCATTATTGATTTTCCCTGTGTCCTGCAGTTTAGTTTATCCCTTCCAGCGTTAGTTTCCTGATTTTTTTGTTGTGTGCACATACAGCCGGTGGACAGTCTTCAATCTCAATCATTACGTCTGCTGGTTGCTGTTTCATTAATACTGGTCTTGATGACATTCATGTATCGTCATGTGCTAGATCATTTATTATTTCTTGGAAGCCTGCTAAGAATTTATCCTACACACTGTGTCGATGGTGGCAGTACTAACGGAACATCTTCACTATTTCTTTCACAATCCTTTCTGTGGATTAGAAGCTGGAAGGTAATGTGATATGTATAAAATTTTTATCCTCATCTGACTCATGTAATTCTTCCAGCTGCTTGACTAGAACTGTTGTATGTTGCCTGATAATATTGTTTTTATAGTACTGGCGACATGAAGGAAGTGGTTAATAAAAGCTTTCGTTAATGACCTACAGATGGTGCTCTTAAGTGGCGTGAAGGTCGTGAACTTGGAAGGGAGGAAATTTAATTTATTTATTTCATCCTTCTCAGTTGTATGAATATATAGTTTCTACAGTAATTGTAACCGTTTTGGGGCTGACATGCATATTCTCAGACTATACAGCCAGTTAGTAACCGTAACAGGTCATACAGTGTGGTGCAAAAAGACATGAGTAGCTTCTGGACATAAATTCAAACTGTAGACAACAAGTACTCTCATTAATATAAGCCTATAAGTCTACTGTTGCATCTGATTGACACAACAAAACTGTCACAATAGTTTGTACCATACCTTATAAGTAGTTACAGTTAACAGCAGAGTGTGTGTGTTTGAGAATGAATGTGTCAGTCCAGAACTGGTAACCACTGCAGCAAAAATTGTATATTCGTGCAACAGAGACGAGGAAAATAAAAAAAAAACATCAAATTTCTTTAGTACTGAACAGTTGTAGACCTACCATCCTATGGGAGCATGCTTCGAATCAGCAACTGGAAACATGGGTGCCTGGAGCATTACTGTGGTACATCTGGCTTTCTGATATGGTACACAACTGCTTAACACCCTTCTTATGAGTACATCCAAGTTTTTGAAGTGAACAGGACCTCTTAAGTTGTTATAGCATTTCTGCGGTCTGAAATGTGACTCAGAGGTGTGTACCTGTTTAATATATTAATGAACTCTTCCTGAATGTACAACAACCAGCTGCTCTCATCTGAACAACACATTATTCCTAATTAAGTAATTGTTTTGGTATTAACTACCTCACCTTTTGTCGTTCTATCTTAGCTGCTCTCAGGATGGAATCCTTGCCCTGCTCCGTGTCAGTGTGAGCAAGTGCAGACCCTACAAAATTCTTGAATGTTACTCTCTTCCCACACAACGGACCAAATTTGTCTCCTTTAACTCATTAATGTTCTTGCATATCAGTGCTGTAGGTGACAACACGTCTGCTATATTGTTTTCTGTTCTCTCAACATGTACAGCATAGAACATAAATGCTTGTAGATAAAGGGACAATGGTTAAGGTCTCCATATGTGAGTCTCATGTGAAACATCCCCTTAGAAAAATTATACACGACTGTGCTTATGCTGACACACAATATTTTTTTAGCGCAACGCAATCTGACTTTCAGAAATCCCCACAAAAGAATGGCCCTGACTAACATTAACCTATGCGTTTCACAAATCGCTTACCTCACAAAAATCTTGGTTACTCGAACTACTGCAATACAGCGAGCGCCACTACTGCCAGCTAAATAAAAGATTCAAACTACGGAAGGCACTAACTACTGATAGGGATAGTTAGCAAATGAAAGATTTTAATAGAGAACAAACAATGTATTTATCTTAATAGTCATAATATATATAGCAGTACATGACAAATTACAAAACTCCGCAATCTCTCTCCCCACATCCACCACTGCTGGCGGCTCACCTCCAACTGCGCAACGCTACGCGCTGTTCACATCCAGCTGCCGCTGCCCAACACTACAATGGCAGACAACAACGCAAACTAGCCACAGGCTGCACACAGCACATCCAGATCGCTACGTAACGTTGCCAATAAGAAAACATAAACAGCCTACTTACATAGCCACCACGCTCCCCACAAAAAATTTTACAAATTGTTTTGGGCAGTGGCCAATAATGATTTGATAAAATTTTTCATAATTACTATAATAAAGATATCAGAAGCACACACTTATTGATACAATGTTGGTCAAAAGCTAAACTTTCTCACAGTCCATAAAGACAGTTCTAATCGTTCATCACAGTAACGTTGAAGTGTTTTTCTCAAAGTCTGAGCAGTAAAAGAAAATGCACACAGAAGTAATGGATTTCCATGCAGTCTTGAAGAAGTAGTGTTGTCCTTCCAAAGGAAAGACAGTGCTGACTCTTGACATGCAGACAGGTAATGGGTCACAACAGAGCAAACCCACAGCAGAGTCAATCGAAGTTTTGAAGAGTATTGGTAGGTCATCACAGAGCAGACCCACTGTAGTCCTGGTAGAGATTACGATATTTGTGGGCCACCAGGGGTGCAGACCCACTGCAGTACTTGTAGAAATAATGGTACTGGTGAGTCAGCAAAGGTGTAGACCCACTGTAGTCGCTGTAGAGATAATGGTACTGGTGAGTCAGCAAAGATGCAGCCTCACTGTAGTCCTTGTAGAAATAATAGTATTGGTGGGCCATCAAAGATGCAGCCCCAATGTAGTCCTTGTAGAGATGGCCAGCAGCCATCTGCTGCGACTGTGCAGGTGCACAATCACCATCGAAGAGTCTTGCGGATAATATAGCAAGTCCATAAACCATCACATGTCCACTCACAAAAAATTTGTTTGAAATGTCCTTAGAACCAGCAATGCTGTTATCCAGTCCCTTGCTGAATTATTAAAACACGTGCAAACACTATCAGTCCCTACTTCTCGCATATTGCCCATATACTATGACCAACAGAAATGTGTGCAGTGAAATGTAACTTACAAGTTACTTAATTTGATGAACTGGTGTCAATTACAATATTATAACATAAGAATACAATTACAAAGGTACAAAATACATCATTAAAGAACATAACGATACAGATAACATTTGTAGTACAGGCTTTACAAAAGAATCGAAATAACATATCCATCAGAGTTACAGGAATTATGACATAAGTAAATATATAAAATAATGAGAATAGTTTTCGAAACATTAATTTCACACATGAACATTGAAACAGAACAGAATTGTAAACAACTTTACAAAGAAAATAACTTATTATTAATGCAACTTATATTTGAGGATAACAGTATTCCTCCTCATAGTGAATATAGCTTAGTACTAGAAAAATTCTAGAACATAAATCGTATTAGCTAAACACATAAAGACAGGAAAAACACAAATACACAAGAGTACACACACATATAGTGGGATAACACAAAAGGAAAGGACGGGGTTTGTTGTACTGCAGTATTCTGCAAACAAAACTTTCTTTACTTCTTGGAGATCTCCCTTCATTTACCATTATTCCCAAAAAGTCCTATCTATACCTGTTTTTTGTATTCTATTCATATCTCTTTCAATATAATTATCTCTCAGTGTACAATACTCATTTTGGCCCAAATCTTTTTCATATAACTTCGCAACGCATTCTTTACCTATTCTCCATAGTCAGTTTCTTATATAGTCTACCCCTCTTAAGCTAACTTAAATCTACTGAGCTAAGATGCTAAACTAAGGGACGAGGCAATGCAGCAGCACAAAACAATTAATACAAATAGCAATGAAAAGAAATGGAAATTGTCAAAGCAAGCAGAAATATTACAACTAATATAAGGCAATGAGCAGCAAACAAGAAAAACAAATCAGTAGTAAAACTGGCTTAACAGAGTATTGTATAGTGAAATTTAGTAGCACTATGCCTGGCAGACAATAGCAGAAAATGAAATAACTTATACCTAAACATGACAAAGCTCAAGCAGAAAAAATATTACACTAAAGACAACAATGCAGATAAGGGAAATGTCTGTTCACATCTTAATGTCTATGTAATTAAAGTGGTGCACCACAAAAACTTATTCTATGAAATACATTACCAAGTATTGTAAAGAAAATGATGTATGCAGTTCCTGTGAAGGGAAATGTCTTTCTGTGCTCCCTCATTTTTTTGGAAATATATCACAAAACTATTATTTACTGGATCTGTAGACAGAAAATATTTATATTAGTACATCTATAAAATTTTATTTTAACCAATGCTACAGTGCAGCTAGAAACTAGATATTAAACAAAATAGGCAAAGCAAGGCGTGAAACGTCACTCACTAGCCATTTGGCATTTCATAATGCAGTAAACAATCTTTCAACTAGCAAGACAATAGACATAAAATGTTTCTCATCATTTCATTTCAGTAAATATCATAAATTAAGAACTCTACAGTGTAATCACGTTTTCAAGTTTGAGGGTGTCGTATTTACTATGCTTTCTACAAAGGAACTTCAATAGTGAGGATAATGGCCTCCCTTTTTTTTTTCTTCTCCACCTGCACCTCTGGCACACACTAATGGCTTTTTTCCAGCCGACTGTCGCCCAGCTGGGTGCCCACGACGCATTACGTGCAGGTGGTCACTTAACTTTCTTACCGAAATATTTACGACACCAGTTTCCGCTACAGTGACAGTCTCATACAAAAAATTTCACAGTCCAAGAATTTGCGTTACAAATCTGTAGAAACAAAATCCTATTGAATTAAGAGTGTCCAAAAAATTTTCGTCGGCATTGTAATACATTCACGCATTTACATACATTTCATAACTCTTAAAGTACGATTCTTGGTTTCCTACAACCTTTTTCACAAACCAGAGTCCCTAACCACTACTCATTATTCCTTACCTTATTTGTCGACACTTCTTCAATATTTCATCATAATAAATACATAGCATAATCAAATTCCTCATATAGCATCAGCTTATTGATCATAAACATACCTAAACAGCATAATACACATCATCATCGTAAAAATAACATCATAACACCTCAGTCAAATGTCAAAATCGTCGTAGCTTTCTAATTTCAAAACCTAAAAAAATTCTCTGCTCATGTCAAAAGTGTCATCTACCTCAAATATACTTTAAAAATCATGATCCCATACCAAATACATCATTCAAAGCTCTCATAGTATCGCAATGGTTCCGAAAAATATGAGCATTTCTCAAAGTACAGACAAAATACAATTTCGTAAGTGTGAAGTTATCCAACTGTGTAATTACGTAAACATCTGTCTCTGATGTAGTAAAAAAAATGTTTATCTCTCAGTTAAATGATCAGATAGCTGTGTAATTTGTGTTTTAGAGAAATGTGTAAAGTTGTATAAGCAAATACCATATTAGCTAGGGCTCCTTGTGTTTGCCAAACACATGGTACACAAAGTAGGCGTGAACCCCCTGAGGATTAATGTATTTATACCCTCAGGTGTTACAGATTACAGCAATGAAATGAAATGTATCACTGAAAACCTTTGCATCATTGTACTTCAAATATCATTAAAAATAAATGTTTTAAGTACAAAATTAATCACTCAAATGCGTGTCCTGTAGCACTAAATGTGCATCTTACTGTAAGATAATTCTCTGGAAGTGTCGTACTTATCGTCCTCCGAAAGCAAAGTTCTGCAGAAGTCAATGTACTTACCTCATGATAAACAAAAGTGAAATGCTTCATGTATAGATATCTTAGTTATTACGCTTATTGCCATGGTAAAGAAAGTACTGTGCTGTAACGTATTGTTGTGCTACGGAAAAGGCAGTCTCATTGTAGCTATATCACAAAAGTTACTACTAAAACATGTTTTACTTTCCAGAATAAAACAGAAAACTGTGCAGATATAAAACAGAAACACTGCAAAAGCAACATTGTAAATTGTCACTCATTAGCAGCGTCGTGATAAAATCGTGTAGCTGTCACATAAACTAACCACTGTGTCATCTGGTATCTCACTGAAAGTACTTTAAATCCAGAATATATTTTCAAGTAAACCAAAGTCTTGCATTAAAATCTCATTAGGAGTACTGGTAAATGTTCCAAGTATGTAAGCCTTATAGTCGTTCCATAATCGTGCAACTAACAAGCAAGAATGTACACACACAATAACACTGTGACGTCTGTTCACTATAACAATGCATTCGTCATTTCTGTTTAAATAAGTTCTCTTGGTTCTTGACTGGATATTTAACTTCAAACATTGTTGTATGTTAACAGTTTCTTAAGTCTGACAAAGCATACTAGAAATGTGAAGTGAAAAGTTTTATACCAAAGACTAAGTTAAAAAGCAGATTATCTCTCAATAAATGGTTTTACATGTCATATGTGGTGTAAATCTTTACTCTTCCTAGTACTCAGACTTTCAACTGAAAAGCAGTTGTCATGTTTTATACGTCGGTAAGGAATGCTAAAATTTTTCTCAAGGTTAGCGTCTATGTTATTTTTCTCTGAGTCAGCCAGTGCACGCGGCTGCCTGTGGTGCGACTCATTATCTGTCTCTTTGTTGGCGCGCGCCGTTATTGGGATTTGGAGACCTAACTTCTACAAATTCACCATGACGAGAGGGCCCTGCCCTGTTTAAATACCGCCAGTTCTGATGCAATTCAGGTCTGTCGTTACGATCACATCGTCTGTCGTCATGTCGGTAGTTCCTGTAGTTTCTTTCTTGTCGGTTAAGTGGTGGAGAATTTCTCCCTGAATCGTAACTGCGCGCTGGACCGTTGCGTCTAAAGTTATTCTGTCTCCCTTGATAATAATTATTTTGGTTCCCAAATTGTCTGTTTCTCTGATTGTCTCTGTGATAGGCACTACCGTGGAGAGGTGATCTTTCCCTGTAATTATTACTACTCTGCCAACAGTTGTCATAGGGGTGGTGTCTGTTTTGGTCACGATATGAGTTGTGAGAATAGCCTTGTCGTGTCCAGTTATTATTTCTTTCATCGCGGAACTGTGACAGATGTGACCTGTAATTGTTGTGCTCCTGTTTCCGCGTTCCCCGATTGTCAGTGTCAATTTCCAGTTCTTGTAACAGTCCCTGAAAAGCCTCAATGTCTTCTTTGCAACGTCCTGCTAAAATAATATGTCGTAAATGTTCAGGTAATTTGATTAAGCAAATGCGGATGAGTTCTGAGGGGCTGTATGGGTTTGACAGGTACTGATTCTTGTGCAACATGTCTTCAAAATATTTCACAAGACTGGAGAATTCAGATTGTTCGAAATGTTTCATCATTATGATGCTATGTTTTACTCGGTCTTGTGTAGCTTGAGACCAATTTGCTGAGAGGAAGGCATGATAAAATTCTCCTTCACTGTGTCAATCGTGAATGACCGATCGCATTCTTACGGCTGGTTCATTCTCCAAGTAGCCACACATAAATTCTAACCTTTGCCCCAATGACCATTTGGGAGGAAAACAATGAGAGAATTGATGGAGCCACGCTTGTGGATGAATGTCGTTGGCAGAATTCTTAAACGTTTTGAATTTACGTGTAGTAATGAACAGCTTATAGTCAAAATCATCATGTCGGCGAGTCGCATGTCGGTCATTGTTTCGTCGTTTCGGCGGTTCCATCTCAAAATGCGGTGTACCTTGCCAATTTCTTTCATAATTTCCGAAATGCGCTGTGTTATTATTTTGTGGCTGTTCCGTATTTCTATGTCCCTCCTCCCGTCTTGGGGCGCGAGTGTCCTCTGAAATACGTAATTCTTGTACTACCTGTGTCAGCTGATCTTGTACTTCGCGGATTTCTCTTTGGTGTTGCGTATTAATTTCATTCAGATTTTGTTTCAGTTTCCTAATTTGTTCGCACTCTTCTGTGTCATTAAAGACTACCGGTTTTGTGTCATTCAGATTATCATCTACCTTCGTAGATAAATTATTTAGCTGATCCGAAAGTTCAACTACTTTGTCTGATAAAGTACTAATTTCCTCCATGTGTATTTCTACTGTGTCCTTTAAGTTTTCCTGAGTTTTTGCAAGTTGCGTAACCGAATCGGTAGACGCAACTGAGTCAATTTTAGCTTGCAAGATCTCATGATTTTCATGAACAATAATTTGCAGTTCTTTTATGGCTGCTTCGTGATTCTGTAATGCATTTTCATGCCGCGAAAAAATAGGTTGAAAATGCTCACATATTTGAGTTTTTACATCATTACAGACTTTTTGACATTTCGATTCAATGTTATGTAACTCAGTAGTTAAATCTTCACGCGTTTGTTCAAGAATTTGTTCCTATGAGTCTAACTTTTGAAGCTGTTGCTGTGTTTGTCTCTGATTTTGTTCCAGTGTGTCTAACTGTTGCTGTGTTTGTCTCTGATTTTGTTCCATTGTGTCTAACTTTTTAAGATTTTGTTCCACTGTGTCTAACTTTTGAAGATTTTGTTCCATTGTGTCTAACTTTTGAAGATTTTGTTCCATTGCGTCTAACTTTTGAAGCTTTTGTCCCATATGTTGCATTAATTGTAATGACAATGCACTGGTGTCTGAAACATGTTCCTCAGTGCTTTTCGGCAGTGAATTTGCACCGGCAACATTCACATTTTGACAAGCGTAAAACGTGTCTTGACTCATTTGAGAAAACGGTGAGAACCCAAAACCTGAGTCTGCAGTATTTGCAATATTGTGTTCTGTCATTCCCGACTCCTGAGACGAGCTGTTGCCGACCGATCGATCGATAACGCTTCCCTGTAGACTACCTGTTTCACTGTCTACACCATTATTTGACGCCCGCTCCATTTCCCTATGCACAGTTACCAAATTACTACTTTGAATGTCTGTTAATTCAATACACAGTGGTACTGGCAAGCTACGCTCGTCGTCACTATTATTTCTCAGTTTACTTTGGAGCCTAGTGTTCCGTTTTTCACACGCCATTATTGTCACAATATTTCACACGATAACACAGAAAAGCACAATTTGAAGAGCAAAATAAGATAACACATTAACATAGAAATGGAAATAATGTCTACTTAAATACTTGGTGCAAATCTACATGCATGTCACAACTGTTTTACTGTACAACAATGAAAGACTGCAACTACAAAGGAGATTCTCTCCACAATTACGCGCTAGCAATAAACAAAATCTACGCTAATTACACAAACTACAAGGAAAAAATCAGAAGATTCCAGTGAGGTATCCTCGGCTAAGGGTCGACATATGAAACGTCCCCTTAGAAAAATTATACACGACTGTGCTTATACTGACACACAATATTTTTTTAGCGCAACGCAATCTGACTTTCAGAAATCCCTACAAAAGAATGGCCCTGACTAACATTAACCTATGCGTTTCACAAATCGCTTACCTCACAAAAATCTTGGTTACTCGAACTACTGCAATACATATACAGCCTACTTACACATGGTCATCAATAATTCTAGAGGTTTGTGATTACTGTACACTTTCGTTAATCTTACCATTGGAAGTTACCTGAATTTAGTAAATCACCGAAAATTTGCTAAGGCCACAACTTCAATTACTACATTCCTTTCAGCAACTCCCACTTTGAATGGCTTGTTTTACTGATTCTCCATCCTATTTAAGTTCTTGGAACGGACGGTCTCCAAGGACCATAGAATATTGCATCAGTCGTTATGAAGAACACTAAGTTTAGGTCTGTGTGGAACAGACGCTTTGCTTTCAGCAAAGAATTTTTTTAACTGTTCAAATTCGTGCTGCTCTACTTCGGTAGAGATTCACGTCACATCTTTACCATCAAACGACGCAAGTTAGATAAAGTCTATCAATCCCAGGAAAGCACATATTTCTCGTTTCGTTCTTGAGACTTGAAAGTTTTCAATTGCCTCATGCTTTTTCAGTCTCGCTGATACCGTCAGCAGATATTACGTGGCTCAGGAACCTTCATCCTTCCATCCAAACTCCTGCTTCTCTTATTCTTATTTCCTCTTCTGGAATGCATTAAGTAACTACCCAAACAGCGTTGTGGTCTTCTTACATATTTACTGCAATGAGTACATCATTGATGTATAATGTCACTTTGTTCATCATTACTTCTGGGATCATGGTACTCAGTCACCTAATGAAGGCCACTGATGACGTGTTCAGACCAGTCGCTACCTGGCACACACACATGCACCCATTTATCTAGTATTACCACCTGAATAACAGTCTCTAGCACACACTGAGCTATTTTACCGTTTATGTTTACGTAAAGTACTGGGTAGCTACAAACCTCTGTAATGTTTTCCGATGTTCCTGGACGTCTATATAGAATGTTACACTTGTTCTCACACTTTGGAGAGTCCTCCCTGAAGCGTGTGTTACCAACCAGTTCTGTTTTTCACATCTTTGCTCTCTAATTCTCTATTATTCTCAGGATTTGGACTATATGTTTCTACTTTTTGGGCTCGTTGTTCGATCTTGTTATCTCTTCTGTCATTTCTTCATTGATTCAGCCCATATTGTGACCAAATTGTCTATGTTGGTTCTGACGATTCCACCAATTTCCCTTTCTTCAAGGTTGAAGTCTCACTTGCTAATCATGATGGTCATGTTCATGTCTTTCCAGTGTGGTGGGTGTGTACAAAGCATAGCAGGTCTTTCACTCCTGCACCACAATTGCAACCAGGCTCCTGAATTAAGTATTGGAATACTCGCATGTCTTTCACATTTTAGCCTTCTATAATTACCTCTCTTCGGTGTAAGTTATAAGGGAACTTTGTGAAACAAATCCGAATCAATTCATTCGTTTATATGGTGTCTAGAAATTAATTGCAGCAAACCATGTCGTTCAAATATTGAACTGCACCGAGCCAAATGGAATCAATGTGCATTTCTGCCATAAGAATACCAAACTTCACTTGGCTTTTGACCAGTGCTTACATGAAGAATGTTTATTTAAATTCGAGCCATATGGAATCAATGTGCATTTCTGCCATAAGAATACCAAACTTCACTTGGCTTTTGACCAGTGCATACATGAAGAATGTTTATTTAAAATCATCATATGTTCTGCAGTGCCCCGTGATTATTTCCATTCGTCTGGCTGCATCTTCATGAAAATATGTAAAAACAAAATTTATTTTCACTGTACATTGTGTGATCAAAAGTATCCGGATACCTGGTTGAAAATGACATACAATTTCATGGCGCCCTCCATAGCTAATGCTGGAATTTAATATGGATTTGGCCCACCCATAGCCTTAATTACAGCTTACACTCTAGCAGGCGTATGTGCTGCTGGAAGGTTTCTTCGGGAATGACAGCCCATTCTTCAGAGTGCTGCACTGAGGAAGGGTATCGATGTCAGTCGGTGAGGCCTGGCAGGAAGTCGGCGTTCCAAAACATGTCAAGGTGCTCTAAAGGATATAGATAAGGACACTGTGCAGGCCAGTCCATTACAGGGATGTTATTATTGTGTAACCACTCCTCCACATGCCATGCATTATGAACAGGTGCTCGATCGTATTGAAAGATGCAATCGACATTTCCGAATTGCTCTTCAACAGTGGGAAGCAATAAGCTGCTTTGAACTTCAATGTAGTCCTGTGCTGTGATAGTGCAACGCAAAACCATCAAGGGTGCAAGCCCCCTCCATGAAAAACATGACCACACCATAACACCATCGCCTCCGAATTTTACTTATGGCACTACACACGCTGTCAGATGACGTTCACCGGGTATTCGCCAAACCCACACCCCACCATCGGATCGAAACATTGTGTACCGTGACTCGTCACACCACACAACGTTTTTCCACTGTTCAGTTGTCCAATGTTTACGCTCCTTACACCAAGCGAAGTGTCGTTTGGCATTTACCGGCGTGATGTGTGGCTTAAGAGCAGCCGAACAACCATGATATCAAAGTTTCCTCACCTCCCGCCTAACTGTAATAGTTCTTGCATTGAATCCTGATGCAGTTTGGAATTCCTGTGTGATGGTATCGATGGATGTCTGCCTATTACACATTACAAACCTCTTCCACTGTCGGTGGTCTTTGTCAGTCAACAAACGAGGTAGGCCTGTACGCTTTTGAGCTGTACGTGTCCCTTCAAGTTTCCACTTCACTATCACATCGGAAACAACGGACCTAGGGATGTTTAGGAGTGTGAAATCTCGCGTACAGACGTATGACACAAGTGGCACCCAATCACCTGACCACGTTCGAGGTCCGTGATTTGCGCGGAATGTCCCAATCTGCTCTCTCAAGATATCTAATGGCTACTGAGGTCGCTGGTTTTGAGTACGCGGCAGTAGGTGACAGCACAATGCACCTGATATGAAAATCGTGCATTTTTGGGGGTGTCCGGATACTTTTGATCACATAGTGTAAGTGACAATGACATCGGTAGCACGTCCTGAAGCTATTTTATACAAATTATGGGGATTTAAACTATAAAAGGTGGCTACACTGAGCCACAGCGCCAGAGATTGCGCCAAAGAGTATTATTCCGCCGCCTCCACTGGCAGTGCTTGTCGAGAATTCGTAGTAGTCAGTGCTTGCTGAGATGTCGTGGTGAAGAGTTCTTATCGAGAAGTCGTGGTGGAGAGTGCTTGTCGAGAACTCGTAGTAGTGAGTGCTTGCTGAGATGTCGTAGTGAAAAGTTCTTGTCTAGAAGTCGTAGTGGAGAGTGCTTGTTCCATGTTTTATGCAGTTGTTTGATGGGCTAGACAGCAGATGTTGTTCGAATGGAGATATTGTAATGATCAGAGTGCTTTTCGTCAATATATATGAAGGTAAAATATTCCCCTTTTTTTCATTATTTCCATGTCTTAAATAATGCGTCATTACAGGTACAGTCAACAAAGCATCTGGCATGTGTTCTTATGTTGTTGTTGTGGTCTTCAGTCCTGAGACTGGTTTGATGCAGCTCTCCATGCTACTCTATCCTGTGCAAGCTTTTTCATCTCCCAGTACCTGCTGCAACCTACATCCTTCTGAATCTGCTTAGTGTATTCATCTCTTGGTCTCCCTCTACGATTTTTACCCTCCACGCTGCCCTCCAATACTAAATTGGTGATCCCTTGATGCCTCAGAACATGTCCTACCAACCGATCCCTTCTTCTGGTCAAGTTGTGCCATAAACTTCTCTTCTCCCCAATCCTATTCAATACTTCCTCATTAGTTATGTGATCTACCCATCTAATCTTCAGCATTCTTCTGTAGCACCACATTTCGAAAGCTTCTATTCTCTTCTTGTCCAAACTATTTATTGTCCATGTTTCACTTCCATACATGGCTACACTCCATACGAATACTTTCAGAAATGACTTCCTGACACTTAAATCAATACTGGATGTTAACAAATTTCTCTTCTTCAGAAACGCTTTCCTTGCCATTGCCAGCCTACATTTTATATCCTCTCTACTTCGACCATCATCAGTTAGTTTGCTCCCCAAATAGCAAAACTCCTTTACTACTTTAAGTGCCTCATTTCCTAATCTAATTCCCTCAGCATCACCCGACTTAATTAGACTACATTCCATTATCCTTGTTTTGCTTTTGTTGATGTTCATCTTATATCCTCCTTTCAAGACACTGTCCATTCCATTCAACTGCTCTTCCAAGTCCTTTGCTGTCTCCGACAGAATTACAATGTCATCGGCGAACCTCAAAGTTTTTATTTCTTCTCCATGAATTTTAATACCTACTCCGAATTTTTCTTTTGTTTCCTTTACTGCTTGCTCAATATACAGATTGAACAACATCGGGGAGAGGCTACAACCCTGTCTTACTCCCTTCCCAACCACTGCTTCCCTTTCATGTCCCTCGACTCTTATAACTGCCATCTGGTTTCTGTACAAATTGTAAATAGTCTTTCGCTCCCTGTATTTTACCCCTGCCACCTTTACAATTTGAAAGAGAGTATTCCAGTCAACATTGTCAAAAGCTTTCTCTAAGTCTACAAATGCTAGAAACGTAGGTTTGCCTTTCCTTAATCTTTCTTCTAAGATAAGTCGTAAGGTCAGTATTGCCTCACGTGTTCCAGTGTTTCTACGGAATCCAAACTGATCTTCCCCGAGGTTGGCTTCTACTAGTTTTTCCATTCGCCTGTAAAGAATTCGTGTTAGTATTTTGTAGCTGTGACTTATTAAGCTGATAGTTCGATAATTTTCACATCTGTCAACACCTGCTTTCTTTGGGATTGGAATTATTATATTCTTCTTGAAGTCTGAGGGTATTTCCCCTGTTTCATACATCTTGCTCACCAGATGGTAGAGTTTTGTCAGGACTGGCTCTCCCACGGCCGTCAGTAGTTCCAATGGAATATTGTCTACTCCGGGGGCCTTGTTTCGACTCAGGTCTTTCAGTGCTCTGTCAAACTCTTCACGCAGTATCATATCTCCCATTTCATCTTCATCTACATCCTCTTCCATTTCCATAATATTGTCCTCAAGTACATCGCCCTTGTATAGACCCTCTATATACTCCTTCCACCTTTCTGCTTTCCCTTCTTTGCTTAGAACTGGGTTTCCATCTGAGCTCTTGATATTCATACAAGTCACTCTCTTATCTCCAAAGGTCTCTTTAATTTTCCTGTAGGCGGTATCTATCTTACCCCTAGTGAGATAGGCCTCTACATCCTTACATTTGTCCTCTAGCGATCCCTGCTTAGCCATTTTGCACTTCCTGTCTATCTCATTTTTGAGACGTTTGTATTCCTTTTTGCCTGTTTCACTTACTGCATTTTTATATTTTCTCCTTTCATCAATTAAATTCAGTATTTCTTCTGTTACCCAAGGATTTCTACTAGCCCTCGTCTTTTTATCTACCTGATCCTCTGCTGCCTTCACTACTTCATCCCTCAAAGCTACCCATTCTTCTTCCACTGTATTTATTTCCCCCATTCCTGTCAATTGCTCCCTTATGCTCTCCCTGAATCTCTGTACAACCTCTGGTTCTTTTAGTTTATCCATGTCCCATCTCCTTAAATTCCCACCTTTTTGCAGTTTCTTCAGTTTTAATCTACAGGTCATAACCAATAGATTGTGGTCAGAGTCCACATCTGCCCCTGGAAATGTCTTACAATTTAAAACCTGGTTCCTAAATCTCTGTCTTACCATTATATAATCTATCTGATACCTTTTAGTATCTCCAGGTTTCTTCCATGTATACAACCTTCCTTCATGATTCTTAAACCAAGTGTTAGTTATGATTATGTTGTGCTCTGTGCAAAATTCTACAAAGCGGCTTCCTCTTTCATTTCTGTCCCCCTATCCATATTCACCTACTATGTTTCCTTCTCTCCCTTTTCCTACACTCGAATTCCAGTCACCCATGACTATTAAATTTTCGTCTCCCTTCACAATCTGTATAATTTCTTGTATTTCATCATACATTTCTTCAATTTCTTCGTCATCTGCAGAGCTAGTTGGCATATAAACTTGTACTACTGTAGTAGGTGTGGGCTTCGTATCTATCTTGGCCACAATAATGCGTTCACTATGCTGTTTGTAGTAGCTTACCCGCATTCCTATTTTCCTATTCATTATTAAACCTACTCCTGCATTACCCCTATTTGATTTTGTGTTTATAACCCTGTAGTCACCTGACCAGAAATCTTGTTCCTCCTGCCACCGAACTTCACTAATTCCCACTATATCTAACTTCAACCTATCCATTTCCCTTTTTAAATTTTCTAACCTACCTGCCTGATTAAGGGATCTGACATTCCACGCTCCGATCCGTAGGACGCCAGTTTTCTTTCTCCTGATAACGACATCCTCTTGAGTAGTCCCCGCCCGGAGATCCGAATGGGGGACTATTTTACCTCCGGAATATTTTACCCAAGAGGACGCCATCATCATGTAATCATACAGTAAAGCTGCATGTCCTCGGGAAAAATTACGGCTGTAGTTTCCCCTTGCATTCAGCCGTTCGCAGTACCAGCACAGCAAGGCCATTTTGGTTATTGTTACAAGGCCAGATCAGTCAATCATCCAGACTGTTGCCCTTGCAACTACTGAAAAGGCTGCTGCCCTTCTTCAGGAACCACACGTTTGTCTGGCCTCTCAACAGATACCCCTCCGTTGTGGTTGCACCTACGGTACGGCTATCTGTATCGCTGAGGCACGCAAGCCTCCCCACCAACGGCAAGGTCCATGGTTCATGGGGGGGTTCTTATATTAGAGTTTAATTCTAGTTTCCTTACGTAATTATAGTATTTCTATTTTTTTTAATTGCTTCAGTATAAATGATATTTAAAATTTCTTGTCTTATTGAAGAAGAACCGTGCCAGATGTGTACGTTGAATCACACTTCCACACACAGAACAGTTACACTTGTGCTTTGTTGTTGCATTGGTTTTATAGCTGCTGGGGACTTAATTAATTAATTGTGTTAACGGAAAATTTCATTCCATTCTTTTTTGTTATTCTATGCAGTCAGATCGCGTACTAAAACTAGTAAGGGCCAACCGTTTACGAGACTTCGTAGTCGGACATACAGCTACTAAAAATTTAAAAAGAATTTGCATTCATAATAGATAAATAAGCCCCCATGCACGTGGCGACCGCTGCTTCGGATCGTCACTTGGAATTCTTCTGATTGTAAAAATAGTAGATAGTAGTATTGTTGTAGTAATTTGTAGTTTAGTAATTGTAGTCTATATTGCATGTGTAGATTTGGTAATTGGCATTCTTCTAATGGTATTTTTTGTTTGTTTGTAGAATTTAATTTTTGTTGTCTTGTATACGCGTTTGACAATTTAGTGCAATTATTTCAATTGTTCGTTGATCGTGTTTGAGGGAAACATCTCGTGTGAATGGTATTGTTGAAGATAAGGAGTCATTGTGTATAATTTTCGTACAGTGACGAGTTTTGTACATTTTGTAAATGATTACGCGATCGATGAAAAAGGCAAAAATGATGAATAGTGAGAATGACGAAATTGTTAACATGGCGAACTCGCCAACACAGGAGAACAGTATCATGAATGATGAAGTTGAAAACAATTTAATAAGTCGAGAAGATAGTCCGGAACCATTTCAAATTTTTTTCTCAATCAGAAAATTCACAGAATACGAGATTAACCATAGAAGATTCTGGAATAGTATCGAACACAGATAGCTTTACAGCTATGACGAAGGAAGCTGGTTTCGTGGGAAATGTTAGGGGCGAAAAGAATTCTGAACCAGTTAATATGGATCAGTTGATGGGTGTAATATTAAATTTGGAATCTGAATTACAAATAGTGGGATCACAAATTGGAAGAATTAACACGAAGATGGAAACTTTGACAATACGGTTAGGCTCACAAACAGGAACAATTAAAACCGAGATGGAAACAATGGAAACACAGTTAGACTCACGAATAGGGATATGTTTCAAAAACATGAAAGATGAATCAAAGAAAGAAATTAGAGAAGAAGTACAACCGATTTTTATTGCTCACAATAATAGTTTAATTTCAATAGAAATCAAACAAAAGGAACAGGATAGAGAACAGGAAGAAAGAGATCGCGTGATAGTACAAAAATTTTCAGAGTTAAATTTACAACGTGCACACGATAAGGAGGAAATATTTGAAAGAATCGAGGAATCTGTACCAAATGACAGATTAAATAACCTAACACAACAATATGAACAGTTCACTAATATATGTGTCAATACTGAAACCCGAGTCGCGACACTTACAGAAGACGTAAATAAACAGAAAGAACAATTAGGTGATTTATCGGAAAGAGTTGAGAAGATTTCAGATAAATTGACTAGTCTTAGTTTAAATGGGGACAGAGATTCGGATGATACAGATCCATTACCATTTGCAGAAACTGAAGAGTACCAGAACATAAATAAGCATGTTGATAATCAGGGAAAATTTAATGAACGCGTTAAAAGGGAATTTGAAGCATTACAAAAGCAAGTCAAACAAATTGAAGGCGGAATTGTAGGAAAAGACAGCAAAAGAAATTTAGAATCACAAATAGCAGAGGGGTTTGAAGAAAGTAATTTGTTTCATTTACGGGAAGCAACAAGAGAGCGCCAGGGGCGTGAACTTGACAATAATCGACATTCGGACTGGGACAGACGTGGTAGGTCTTTGTCGCCACGAGGAGAAAACTTTGACTATAAACACTTCTTAACTGTTCGGAAATTTAAGATAATTCGCAATTCTAAGAATGACATACATCCATGTGCATGGTTAGATCAATTTACGTACGCACTTCCACCAAATTGGCCACTAAGTCACAAACTGAAAATTATGTGCGGCTATTAAAGTCCTCAGGGGATTCACTACACTAAGTGAATATGTTCCGTAGCGTGCATAGGGCCCCGAGCTGTAGTGGTGCTATTTCCCTTTTAGTTTTCTGCACCGCTGCCTACTCTTTTGCTATTCTTTGCATCTGTCAAAATAACTCTTCGACTATCAATCTATCTAGAGAGTAAGTAAACAATAACCGGATATGACTATTTTACCCAAAAGTGATTTCGGAAATTACCGTTTGGACTTACTGTACCTTTAGCAGCATTCATTCGTAGTTTAAACGAAATTTCACCAGTTTATCTTCGTGACAATTTTACTTCATATGTTGACGATATTCTTATTGCTAAACGTTCTTGGAGTGAGCATAACAAAATTTTGGATTCATTATTACGTATCTTTGCAAGAGTTGGCATTACAGTGAACTTAGAAAAATCTGAATTTGGTCGTTCTCAGGTGAAATTTCTCGGTCACATTATTTCTACAGAAGGTATTCTTCCTGATCCAGAGAAATTAGACGCTATTCGTAACTATGCTGTTCCTACCACAAAACGTGATGTTCGTAGTTTCCTTGGTGTCTGTAATTTTCTTAGACGCTTTGTTAGATTGGACGATTTGGCCACACCTCGTTTATGTGAACTATCTGGAAAGAAATCTAATTGGTGTTGGGATGAGGAAGCTCAGTCAGAATTTGAACAACTTCGTGATGCTTTAGTTGCTGCTCCACTTCTTTCACATCCGGATGTATCTAAAGATTTTTGTTTGGCGACGGACACATCATGCAAAGGCCTAGGTGCACATTTATTTCAAGAGATAGAAGAAGACGGCATTGTAGTACAGAAAACTATTGCATTTGGAAGTCGTGTTCTCTCTAAATCAGAAAAGAATTATTCGATTACGGAACTTGAAGCCTTGGCTGTTGTTTGGGCTTTCACAAAATTTCGCACATTTTTGTTTGGCAGACATACTAAGGTTTACACCGATCATCGAGCTCTCGAATTTCTTATGTCAACAAAATTAACTCATGGAAGATTGTCACGATGGGCGCTGTACCTATAGGAATTTGACTTTAGTATTGTTTACATACAGGGTTCTTCAAATATTGTTGCTGATGCTTTATCACATGCACCTATGGGTTTGAAACAAAGTGCTGAAGAGGACTGCAAAGAAAACAATTATTGTTTGATGTATATTCAAGGTGTTGTGTTTGAGAATTTTATTTCGCCTTCGCTCCAGGACATCGCTAAGGAGCAAAATAAGGATCCAATCTGGAAGGACATTAAGGAGAAGTGGACGAGAAAGGAAAGCGTATCGATCAGATAGTATTATTTAGTTCGTAATGACATTGTTTTTAAACGAAAATCGGTCGACAACTCTGTTTGGTTAGTTTGTATTCCTGATGAGTGGGTTAATAAACTGATTTGGTACACACATTTCAGTTATGCATACTTTGGTCCCAGAAAATGCTTTCATAAATTACGAGAAAATTGCTACTTCAGTAATATGGAAAAACGTATTCGATCTGTTCTTGCCAAATGCAAATTATGTCAAAAGGCTAAGCCGCCAACTATTTCTCATAGAGCACCGTTGTTTCCTATCATTCCAGCGAAATTAAAGGACATGGCTGCAGTTGATTTGTTCGGTCCAGTAGTTCGTTCTACCAATGGTTTTGCGTACATTTTCGTAGCAGTGGAATTGACATCAAAATATGTGTGTTTTACACCTTTACGCAAAACAACAGCTCGTTCAGTATCTAACGCTTTCATCAAACATTTTCTTAAAGAAGTCGGTCATGTTGATAAGGTTATATCAGATAATGGATCACAGTTTCGTTCTAAAATTTGGCTTCGTACTCTACGGCGTCGTAAGATTAAACCAATTTTCATTCCACTTTTTCACCCTCAATCTAACGCTTCAGAGAGATGGATGAAGGAAATCAATAAATTGTGTCGTCTTTATTGTCATCAGAATCACAGAACTTGGGATCAGTATCTTCATATTTTTCAAAACATTCTGAATGAACTTCCTAATGACTCAACTTCTTTACCGCCTATACTGATATTAAAAAACAAAGTACCGACAAATCGCATTTCTGAAATCGTTCCTTTTCCGCCTACACGGAAACTGCGGCATTCTGAAGTTGTGAACCTGGCTCTGCAAAATATTGCATCTGCAGCTGCTAGAAGAGAGAAATCAGCTAAGCGTCCTGGTCGTTTAAAAATCTTGTCAGTTGGTCAAAAGGTGTTAATTAAGTCTCATTATTTGTCTCACAAAGGAAAAGGCTTGTGTCGCAAATTTTTTCTGCTTTATAACGGTCCATATAGAGTTCGCAAAATTATACATGATAACACTGTTGAAGTAGAAACTCTTAAATCTCGACGCTCTAAGGGAATACATCATATATCTAACGTTAAAATTTTTGTGGAATGGCATACTTTTGAGAAACTAACAGTTACATGTAAACACACGGAGAATGCAAGGATACCGCGCCGTGTTACGGCGGCGGCACATACTCAAAGCAACAGTCAAGTTTGCGCGCCACACAAGGCAGTCGTTGACCGCAAATAATTACTTCCTACGTTACGCGCCTATAGCTGATCGAGCGCTCAGTGCGAATGCACTGACAGCCGTAAACAAATACACAGTCTAATTTCTCCGATTAAATTCAGTATATAGCTATAGTGACTTGATGAATTATGTTATTAACGTTCAGTATTTTTCAGGATACGGTTGTATAAAATATTTAAGAACTTCATTTAAATTCTGTGTGTCTCCGACGTTAAGAGGACTTGCTATCGAGAAAATGTCAGGAAGAATGTAATTTCCAAGAAGAAACTAATATACTAAAAAGGTAACGATTAATTGAGTTTATTTTTCAGGTAACATATTTCCACTTAGGTTCGTACTTTAGACGTAATTTGCTGCTCGCGATAACGTGATTCATACTTTGTGCTAAATTTCATGTTCTATGAATTTACTTGTGAAGCAACGTGCTTGAGTACCTTAACTGATTTGACAATGATTGATTAATGAACAGGGTTGTTACTTATGTATATTATGCATCGCTTGGCTGCACTGCTTTTTCACTGATGTATTTTTTTTATTATGTGCCTGCTGTGCTTATTTATTTAAATTATAATTGTCACCTGATTAATTGTGCTGACTGTGATTATGTATGTAGGTTACACTTTGTGATTTATCTGCTTGCGCCTTCATGTTTACTTATTAAGATTACATATGAACATTTATTTGTTTATGCTCATATGATGCTAATGACCTGTTTATTATGTTAGATAACATATTTGGTGCCTTGCTTATGGATTGCATATTTACACATTTCTGTTTTGTTGTCATAACTACTCTTTAATTTGGTATATAGAAATGCTGATGTACTGTGTACGAACATAGAGTGTAGGTCACACTATTGTATTAATTATAGATTGCTCGCCTGGCAGAGCCTCGTTGTAAGAATGGTGCTGCATCCACTTGTTGACATTCTGTTCTCTACTGGTATATTTACTCGCTATTGCATGTTTTGCTTACGTTCAGTGCCTTATATTTTTAAGATAAGAAAATGAACTGCTATAATTCGACGAACGACATTAGTACAAGAAACTTCTTAGAAGTCACATGAGCTGAGGTTTTATGGAAGCTGTATAAATTTATGCTAATAGGAAGGAAGCTAACGACATGACATACCAACACTAGGGTTAGAACATTGACAGTTATTACACTGCATTCTTCGTGAGCAATTGAAATAACAAGTGGCACTTGACACAAAAAATACTCCACATGTTTGATTCTGCCATGATTCTTGAAGTGGTGTACACACTGTGAAATATTATGATCATTCACACTCCGTAATCGTACTTAATTACTGAGAGTTATTCGAACTAAAGGCTGTTAGAGGTCATGTATGCATTTCTTTTATTTAATGATGGACAAGGTAACCAAAATTTAATTTATAATTTATAATGAGTAGAAGATTTGGGTTAGATGGATTACACAGAGGTTGTGTGTTGACAGTGTGTCTTCGGATTGTATGGGATGATGAACTGAAGTTTGCACTAGGATTTTATCTGTACTTATTCGAGGAGACTGACTAGAGGAAAGAGTTGTTATGGAAGTGAAATGATACTGGTGCTAAGGTTTACATGTATCGACGTATTGAAGAGGTATTATTGAGGTATTGAGATTATGTGAAGTTGATGATTATTGGAGTTTTGGTGGACAAGAGGTAAGGTAAATGATATTGATGATAAGGTTTATATGTATCGACGTAAGAGGTATTATTGAAGTATTAAGATTATGTGATGCTAATGATTATTGGAGTTTTGGTGGATAAGAGGTAAAGCAAGTGAGGAGCATATTTTTTTTGTTAGTTTTATGGAACAAGGAGGATGAAGATAGCAGACTAGAACACTAAAGTGGAAGGAAGATTGTCTACACACACTTTGTTAAATCAATAAGCAGTACATATTTTTTTTGGAGAGAGGAAGTATTTGCATATCTTGGCACACTGACAGTTGTTCAGCAACAGTACATTTGATTTGGCTTGGCAAACATTGCTCTTGACATGATGACTATGCCGTTGACTAACTATTATTGACTGTTATACATGGCTGCCACTACTACTTGATACACATGATGAACATCAAATTTTGACAGAATTGTATTTACACAGTTAACACTATTTAATTACACAGTAGTACTTAATGTGGATGAAAGATGAATGAGTGTGTTTTGTGTGTTTTCCCTTCCTAATCCCAGAAAAGTGGTACCGACTTACCTCCTAAATATTATTTTACTTGCTTGTTGTGGCTTGCACTGACACCCATAAATATTATAAGTTTACTGATATTTGTGTATTTGTAATAGTTAATATGACAATTATCTGATATGATTTGTGTGTTTATTATAATCTGTATGTTTAGTGTAAGAGCATTGATAATAATTTTGTAAAAGCAATTATGTGTGCATTCAAACTATTGTTCATGCCTGAACTGTCTGATTAGTGATGGTGAATATTATGGAGTGTTACCTGCACTTTTTCAACATAATGGGTGCCACTTAGAAATGTTTAATTTCTGCTGATGAACTGTGTGATAAGTGATAGTGAATATTATGGACTGTTACCTGCACTTTTTCAACATAATGGGTGCAACTTAGAAATGATTAATTTCTGCTGATGAACTGTGTGATTAGGATAGTGAATATTATGGACTGTTACTTGCACTTTTTCTACATGATTGGTGCCACTAGGACATGTTTAATTTCTGCTTATAAACTCTGATGAACAGTGTGATTAGTGATAGTGAATATTATGGACTGCTATCTGGACCTGCTCATCATTGCTAGGTGCCACTGATGAACTGCTTCTACTGACATAATGTCACTTGTTGGTGTCTGCACATGCTCAATATTACTGGGAGCCACTGATGGACTGTTTTTACTGAAATAATGTGACTTGTTGCTGTGTGTACCTGTTCAACATTACTGGGTGCCCCTGATGGACTGCTTCTACTGAGATAATGTCACTTGTTGGTGTCTGCACCTGTTCAACATTGCTGGGTGCAACTGATGGAACTGCTTCTATTGAAATGATGTCACTTGTTGGTGTCTGCACTTGTTCAACATTGCTGGGTGCCACTGATGAAACTGCTTCTATTGAAATAATGTCACTTGTTGGTGTCTGCACCTGCTCAACATTGCTGGGTGCCACTGATGGACTGCTTCTACTGACATAATGTCACTTGTTGGTGTCTGCACCTGTTCAACATTGCTGGGTGCCACTGATGGACTGCTTCTACTGACATAATGTCACTTGTTGGTGTCTGTACCTGTTCAACATTACTGGGTGGCACTGATGGAACTTCTTCTAATAAAATGATGTCACTTGTTGGTATTTGCACCTGTTGACCATTGCTGGGTGCTACTGCTGGAACTAATCATTGAAAGCATTTTATGTGAACATTTGTATAAACTGATTTTTTGTGTATTTTGTAAACTATTATGTAAAGTCACATGTATGAAAGAAGTTGTATTGCTTACTGTATTTCATATATTAGATTATTGAAAGGCCAGTGCAAAGCCAAAATTTTATCTAATTATGTGACATTTACGTATTACTATTATCTTTTATTTTTGTCTGAATTTTTGTGGACGAATTTGGTGGTATTTTCACCACCAATGCTGGCAAAATTACCATCAAATTCTGGCCCGTGGAGGAAGGGCATATGAAAGGTGGCTACACTGAGCCACAGCGCCAGAGATTGCGCCAAAGAGTATATTCCGCCGCCTCCACTGGCAGTGCTTGTCGAGATTCGTAGTAGTCAGTGCTTGCTGAGATGTCGTGGTGAAGAGTTCTTATCGAGAAGTCGTGGTGGAGAGTGCTTGTCGAGAACTCGTAGTAGTGAGTGCTTGCTGAGATGTCGTAGTGAAAAGTTCTTGTCGAGAAGTCGTAGTGGAGAGTGCTTGTTCCATGTTTTATGCAGTTGTTTGATGGGCTAGACAGCAGATGTTGTTCGAATGGAGATATTGTAATGATCAGAGTGCTTTTCGTCAATATATATGAAGGTAAAATATTCCCCTTTTTTTCATTATTTCCATGTCTTAAATAATGCGTCATTACAGGTTCAGTCAACAAAGCATCTGGCTTGTGTTCTTATATTAGAGTGTAATTCTAGTTTCCTTACGCAATTATAGTATTTCTATTTTTTTTAATTACTTCAGTATAAATGATATTTAAAATTCATTGTCTTATTGAAGAAGAACCGTGCCAGATGTGTACATTGAATCACACTTCCACACACAGAACAGTTACACTTGTGCTTTGTTGTTGCGTTGGTTTTATAGCTGCTGGGGACTTAATTAATTAATTGTGTTAACGGAAAATTTCATTCCATTCTTTGTTGTTATTCTATGCAGTCAGATTGCGTACTAAAACTAGTAAGGGCCAACCGTTTACGAGACTTCGTAATCGGACAGACAACTACGAAAACTTAAAAATATTTGCATTTCATATTTATATAATTAAGCCCCCATGCAACTATTTGAAGGATCTGGAAACAAAGAATATTTTTGTACTCATACGAAGTGTTTTCGGTTTTCATCCTTGCCAAAGTCTAGGTATGCTGCACCTACCGTTGCAAATGAATTTTCTGGCTGAGAAGAACGTGTGGACACATCTCCAATATGATACAGTCTGCCCGTTAGGTCTCACAATTCTTCTTCTCGCCTCTTTCCCATTTCACCCACGCTCATGCCAAAATCTTTTCCACTGCTTTTGGAATTGCTGCTCTTAGGTCTTTGCCATCCTTATCTTATTCATTGATCCTATTTGGTAGTCTCTCAACTATACGTGATCCTGTTCTTCTAATCTTTGAAATTGTTCTTTAGTCTTTGTTTCTAATTTTTTTAACTGTTTTCATTCTTCGCGAATTGATGTATTAAAAATATTTGTAAAACAAATGCTGCTGGGGTTTGTGGATTCGGATCACGATTTATGGCACTTGGTGCCACTTGGCTACCGGCGGCTTTAGATGCTTGTGAAAGGTTCACACTATCCGGACATATGGATTCTGCTTCTAACATTTCCCCACTATTCTGTATATTATTCTATTCCTCTTCTGTGAGAACATTTACTCTACAGTGTGAGATTTGTAAGTACGCTGTTTGGGTTTTCTTATTGGTAACGCCACGTAGCGCTCTGTATGAAAATCACTGGCTGTGTGCAGTCTGTGGCTGGTTGGCAATGTTGTAATACTCGCCATTGTAGTGTTGCGCTGTTGGCTGTTAACAGCGCGTAGCGTTGAGCCGCCAGCAGTGGTGGATGTGGGGAGAGAGATGGCGGAGTTTTGAAATTTGTAAGACTGGATGTCATTTATGACTATTAAGGTAAATACATTGTTTGTTCTCTATCAAAATCTTTCATTTGCTAACTATGCCTATCAGTAGTTAGTGCCTTCAGTAGTTTGAATCTTTTATTTAGCTGGCAGTAGTGGCGCTCGCTGTATTGCAGTAGTTCGAGTAACGAAGATTTTTGGTGAGGTAAGTGATTTGTGAAATGTATAGGTTAATGTTAGTCGGGGCCATTCTTTTGCAGAGATTTTTGAAAGTCAGATTGCGTTGCGCTAAAAAAAAAAAAAAATTGTGTGTCAGTTGAAGCACAGTCTTGTATAATTTTTCATAAGGGGACGTTTCAGATTCTCCCTGCAATTCGTTAAAATTAACATGCTGAAAACGTTCCTGCCACTAAGATAAGGAAAATTGTATGATTTACTCAAGAGAAAGAGCTTTACAGATTGAGTAAGTTGGACCAAATCTGGCCTTTATGCGGCTTGGAATTCATTGACAGAGATATTCGTTGTCCTCCTGAGGGCTATCGTGCAAAATTCTGTCGATTTGGTGCGTTCTATAGTGAAAATAATGAGGCTGCTCCAAATGTTCTCAAATAGGAAGAGATCCGGGGACCTTGATGGCCGAGGTAGGGTTCTGCAAGCATGGAGACAATAAGCAGAAAATTTTCGTGTTTATATGGGCATTATATTTCAGAAACGTAAGCTCAAGATGGCTTGCCATGAAGGGTAACAAAACACGACGTAGAATATCGTCTACGTACCGCTGTGCTGTAAGGATGCCACGCATGACAACCAGAGCGGTCATACTATCAAAGGCAATGGCACGACTGACCGTCAATCCTGTTTGTCAGGCAAGACGATGGGCGACAGTCAGACTGGTATGCCACCACTGTCTGGGGCGTCTCTATACACGTCTAAACTGGTCGTTGGAGTTCAGTTCTAAGTGGGATTCATCACTGACGATTCTACTATAATCAATGAGATTCCAGGATGCAGACGCATCTGAAGCTATCTAAGACAGTGGTTGGATATGAACCAACCGTCACCAATCACAATACCCGACAACCTGGAGTAATGATCTGTGCTGCTATTTCTTTTCACAGCAGGTTGGTCATTCGTGGAAGCCGTACAGCACATCGGAACGTCGACGATATTTTACGCCCCTTTCATTGTCCACCATAGCAAGCCATCCTGTTCTTACATGGCAGCAAGGTAATGCCCACCCACACACAGCGAGAATTTGTAGTGCTTGCCTTCGTGCTTGCCTTCGTGCTTACTTAACTCTAGCTTGGTCAGCAAGTTCACTGGGCTTCTGCCCAGTTGAGAACGTTTGGAGCATTATGGTTACGTCTGTCCAACCGTCTCGGAATTTTGGTGATGTAACACAACAAGCGGTACCCGTGGTCTAGGGGACAGTCGGCTCTCAGCCGTGGCAGCGTGCGGACGGCCCCGCGCGCCGGCCCAGTGCTCCGCTGCAGGCATTGTTTACTTTCGCATCGTAGCTTTAAGGCTTGTGTCCGTCCACCGTGAACAACATGTCGAGCGCTTACCGCCGTGCGACCCTTAAAGTTTCCTTCCCAGCTGAACATGCGCTACCTCGTGCACATGAAGTTGAAACGTTCGTACGTGAAGAAGTTCGTTTGGACCGAGGTGTGTGAAGATGTTATTCGCCGCCATGCCAATGGACTTAAGTTCAAATACTCTGATGGTCACGTCGGAGCTGTAACACTTGAACTCGCAGAGTACGGTCAACGCACGATTAGGGTGTTTGAACTACCTTTTGAAGTGCCGAAGGACGAAGTTGTCTCTGCGTTAAAACCATACGGTCACGTCATCGGTTACTTAGAGGAAAAATGGCAAACCTTCACCACCTACCATGTCCTTAATGGTGTGCGTCAGGTCAAAATTGAACTGAAAAAAACATATACCATCATACCTGACAATTGGCGGGGTGCGAGCCATTGTCATGTACGACGGCGAACCCCGAACATGTGCGGGTTGTGGACATGAAGGCCACGTCAGATCCGCCTGCATGCGACGCCGCCTGATCCAGACGCCGGTCGGCGAGGAAGCGTCCCCAGCGGTGATCACTCAGATCCCTGTCACATATGCCAAGGTTGCCCAGGAAGGTGGCACCTCTACACAGGGTCTTCCTGCTTCGTTGACGTCGTCTGATCAGGTAGATGCAACCGCTACTGAGATTCCTTCTGAGGTGCCACAGACGCCAGATCCTGACCTGCCGCATCATCGCAGCACTGTGACTGAAAATGCTACTGAGATGGACGTTGATCCGGGAGTGGTACCTACTTCTGCTTTCCTTCAGACTGGTCCGGAGTCAGACGAAAGCCACCCGCAATCAGACTCTGAACGACCTGTTCGAAAACAAGGGTCGACACGAAAGAGAAAGAAACGTAGCCGTATACCCCCTGATGAATCCATTCTACAGATGGATACCAGGGATCCAGAACCGAAGATAGACGACAAACCGCTTTATGATGACCAAAAGTCTGATGCGAACGACCCGTCACAGGCGACCACTGGCAACGAACACCCCTCCTTACTGGCGCCGTCGCCCCCACAGGTCGACGTTGAAGAGAGTATATCCGCTGAGCCGAAAACTACGTCTCCTCTCCACACGGATGATGTACACAGCCGGTACCCTACCGCAGTATCAGTCTCCTGGGCAGACGACGTGGAGATCGAAGGGACTGGGGTGGACGGTGCTGATGATGGGGCGCCCCCATCGGTTGCGCCCGCGCCCGCAAACTCTCCACGATAGCAGCCTCTTTAGCGGACCGGCAAGAACGACGACCTCTCGCTCCTGTGCCTGTGGGACTCCAACACCAGCATTATCGTGTCGCAACGATTAACCTCGCGACCATTCGTGCGCCCCACAAACTAGAGCTGCTCCGCGATATGATTTATGATGCGGACATAGATATTGCGCTTTTTCAGGAAGTGCATGTCGCCGATTTTTCACCACCTCATGGCTTCACGGCGCATCTTTCACCCGCTTCGGACACCGGTAGTGGTGTTGCCATCATCTTACGAGAAGGTCTTCCCGCCGAAGATGTCCTATACCTCCCCAACGGCAGAGGTATGGCCCTTACTCTCTTTGGTGTACGCATCGTCAACATTTATGCGCCGTCGGGCTCCAGCTACCGTCGTGAACGCAATACCTTCTTCGCGGATGAAGTTACACCCCTTTTTATGGGACCACACGATGACTGGGTCATGGGTGGAGACTTCAACTACACCCAGCGACCTCAGGATCAATTGCCGTGTCACTCACCATGCGCAGCTCTGGAAACAGTCGTCACGCGACTACAATTTGTCGACACGTGGAGATATGTTCACGGTGATCTTTTGGGCTTTACGTACTACACTGCGCACTCCTCTAGCCGACTGGATCGCATCTACATCTCTCGATCCCTAATTCAACACAGTCGACAGGCTGAAATCTGGCTTGTTGCTTTCTCAGATCGTGAGGCTTACTTCTGTGACGTTGTTCTCACAAGACAGACAGTATGGCACGGACATGGTTTATGGAAACTGAACACGACACTTCTTAATTCACCTGACTGTCGACTTCTAATAGAAGACACTTGGATCATATGTAATAGACGCCGTCCCACGTATCCGTCTACCTTATCCTGGTGGATCCAGTGTGCAAAACCTGCTCTTCGAAAAACCTTGATCCGGTATGGCAAAGATGTTGTAGCCTGGAGGAAGAGCACTATGGACTTTTACTATAGGATCCTACGAGAACGCTCCACGATGCCAGCCTCCCCTGAGCGCCATACAAAGATGAACCGTGCTAAGGCCCAAATCTCCAATCTCATGCGAAGGCATTTAGAAGGAGCGATAGTACGATCTCGTACTGCTGATCGCATGCCTCATGAACATCCATCGATGTACCATATCATCCAAGAACGCCAACAACGACGCCGAAAATTGATTCCCGTCCTAACAGACCAAGTTACGTAACCCAATCTGCGATAGGGAATGTGCTTCACGCCCACTACCAGCAGCTCTACGCCGCAATTCCACATTCCCCAGAGTTGATCGAGGAAGTCTCACAGCTCAACTTCGGTGGTATCCCAGGAGCTGCGGCGATTGACTTGATGTCAGAGGTGACTGATGATGACGTCCGCGATGCGGTCCGGGCTGGAACCATCAATCGCTCCCCAGGACCCGACGGTCTTCCCCTCGAATTGCATCGCACCTTCCGTGATTTGTTAGAATCCACCTTGACCTCCATCTGTCGGGAACTGATGTCTCCGGAAGTACCTGTGCCGGACGCTTTCATGGAAGGAATTACTATTCCTATACATAAACCGCATGGTGGCAACAGTATCAGTGATTATCGGCCCCTCACCCTCCTTAACAGTGATATGAAAATCTTCACTCGCCTTTTGGCGGCACGACTTAGAAACGTTTCCCGATATGTTGTGTCGCCAGACCAAGCATCTTTGGGAGGGGATAATAATATCCGCAAGGATTTATACCGCTACAGGGATATGATCGCCGTTACCCAGGCACAACGCCTCTCTGGGGGACTTGCGTCTTTGGACTTTCGTCAAGCTTTTGATAGGGTTGACCATTCGTTCCTTACGACCGTTCTCCACCATATGGGTTTCCCAGTCACCGTTATCACGGTAGTGGTGCGCCTTCTGCGGGGTGCCTCTTCCAGGATTATGTACAATGGCAGACTCACTCCTCCGATAAAAATAGGTCGATCCGTACGTCAAGGTTGCCCTCTATCAGCGATTTTGTACGCCTTTTCCTTGGAATCCTTGCTATGTGGACTCAGACATCGTTTGGTAGGGTTGTCCATAGATCGATACCGATTCTGTAGCACGGCCTATGCTGACGATGTAGTCATCTGTTTACGTAATGCCGACGAGGTTCGAGCAGTTTTGACGTGGGTAGCGACTTATGGTGAGGCGTCGGGTAGCTCTTTAAACGTACATAAGTCACACGTTATGTTCATTGGCATGGGACTTCCCGTGGAGTGCGTAACACCGCTCACCACCGTTGATACCATTCGCTGTTTGGGAATAGATTTTTCATCTGATCTCCGGCGTTCAGCCGCCATCAACTGTCGTCGCCTCCCTTTAGTGATCAGAGCAGGTCTTATGGATCATCGCCTTCGAGCCCTAGATATTCTCCAACGAGCTCGATATGTCAATATATATATCGCATCCCGAGTTCCCCATGTAGCACAAGTTCTACCTTTCCCGCTTACTGCGGCACGTCGCATGTTGGCAGCGATGGCATCTTTCGTCAGCTCTGGGCTGTTGTTCAAAGTTAACTATGCAACCCTTACTCTTCCCCGCGAACGAGGTGGGATAGATCTGTTTCACGTGCCGGATAGAGCTCGCGCCCTATTTGTCAGCTCCCAGATGACGGTATGGACACGTTTCCCAACGAGCCTCACTGGTCTCCTCCTGTCGGCATATTCGCCGGTCTCACTGTCAGCCCCAGTGATGATCTCGGATGTTCCAGTTATCTACGCATCACCTTGCCAAGACAGCCTTTACTCAAGACAAAGGCAGTATACAATGTCCTCCAATTAGGTCGTCCACATAACCCGATTGAACAAAAGCTCCCCCAGGTTGACTGGCGTCATGTATGGCGCGCGGTTTTCGCCTGTTACCTTGACACGAATGTTCAATCTGTCTGGTACCTAACTGTCAATGCTAAGCAAATTAACCAATTCCGCCTTCATCGTATCCATCTCTCCCAATCACCTCTCTGTTCCACGTGTGGAGTGCCAGACACTGATGAACATCGGTTTGTTTGCGGACCGGCGGCGGAACTTTGGCACTTGATTCGTCGTATTGTCGCTTTTCTAACGCGGGACATTCCGGATCGGATTACTCCCCATTCATTATTATTTCCGGAACGTGAATATTTTCCTCGGACAAAGACCAATGCTGTGAATTTGATTCGCGGACAAGCCAACTACCTATTTGGACGAACTGTAAGCTCTGTACTCGATTTTTGGACATATCTCAATGACCGTCATTATATCGTTGTCCGGCACCCAAAATACAGACAATTTTTCTCGAACTTCCTTGGGAGTGCTTTCCACGACCCGCCTCGCAGCTGGAATGTGTTAAGCCAAGAGAGAAGAAGGTTTCCTGTTTGAACCAATGAACGTTTCCGAACAATTGAACCGAACACATCAATTTCGAGAAGACGTGACTCAACATATTACCAGCGGGGCGCCGAAGGCCTCTGATCAATTACACAAGAAAACCAAACAAAAAAACCACAACATAAAAACAATAAAAACATAATTCAGGAAAAGGAAGGTTTTGTTTTGTTTGTAAGGATAGCCCTATCCTTGATTTCCCATATTTCCCCTGGTATATAGGCAGCTCTCTGGGGTAGGTTTCGTCAGGAGCCAACGCCTGAAGTGGACCAGATTTTTTATTATAGGATGAAAAGTGGCGGTGGCACTTGGCCCTTTTCTTTTTTAATTTTTTTATTATTATTAAAGGGTTTTCAAAAAGAAAAGAAAATGTTAAAACAACGAGGAAAAAACAAACAAAAAAAATTTAAATAAAAAAGTTGGTAGAAAGAAAAGAGGGTTACGTGCCCTTTGAAGAAAAAAAAGTGGTAATAAAGAGAAAAAAAAGGGGCAGCGTCTTTGATTCATAATCAAAATATCTTCGGTCCCGCTTTCGATCCCCGCCACTGCCTAAATTTTGATAAATAATCAGCATTCGCGGCCGAAGACTTCCGGCATAAGAAGTCTGCCAACGGCCTAGTCAAAGAGGGCGGAGGGGCGGATAGAGGTTCAGGGCACTCTTGTCCGAGGGGTGGGAAATTGCCCCTAAAGGCGGAAAAATCAGCAATGATCAACGACATGAGGATGCAGAAGGCAATGGAAACCACTGCATTAAAGACACGTAACGTGTATCCACAGGACATGTGGCCTGTAATTGAAGAAGTGTCATGATGAACTCTCCGTTGGCAAAAGATTCCGGAATAGTCCGCCATTCGGATCTCCGGGAGGGGACTGCCGAGGGGGAGGTTACCATGAGAAAAAGATTGAATAATCAACGAAAGGATAGCATTCTACGAGTCGGGGCGTGGAATGTCAGAAGCTTGAACGTGGTAGGGAAACTAGAAAATCTGAAAAGGGAAATGCAAAGGCTCAATCTAGATATAGTAGGGGTCAGTGAAGTGAAGTGGAAGGAGGACAAGGATTTCTGGTCAGATGAGTATTGGGTAATATCAACAGCAGCAGAAAATGGTATAACAGGTGTAGCATTCGTTATGAATAGGAAGGTAGGGCACAGGGTGTGTTACTGTGAATACTTCAGTGACCGGGTTGTTCTAATCAGAATCCACAGCAGACCAACACCGACAACGATAGTTCAGGTATACATGCCGACGTCGCAAGCTGAAGATGAACAGATAGAGAAAGTGTATGAGGATATTGAAATGGTAATGCAGTATGTAAAGGGGGGCGAAAATCTAATACTCATGGGCGACTGGAATGCAGTTGTAGGGGAAGGAGTAGTAGGAAAGGTTACAGGAGAATATGGGCTTGGGACAAGGAAAGAAAGAGGAGAAAGACTAATTGAGTTCTGTAACAAGTTTCAGCTAGTAATAGCGTATAACCTGTTCAAGAATCACAAGTGGAGGAGGTATACTTGGAAAAGACCGGGAGATACGGGAAGATTTCAATTAGATTACATCATGGTCAGACAGAGATTCCGAAATTGGATTGTAAGGCGTATCTAGGAGCAGATATAGACTCAGATCACAATATAGTAGTGATGAAGAGTAGGCTGAAGTTCAAGACATTAGTCAGGAAGAATCAATACGCAAAGAAGTGGGATACGGAAGTACTAAGGAATGACGAGATACGTTTGAAGTTCTCTAACGCTATAGATACAGCAATAAGGAATAGCGCAGTAGGCAGTACAGTTGAAGAGGAATGGACATCTCTAAAAAGGGCCATCACAGAAGTTGGGAAGGAAAACATAGGTACAAAGAAGGTAGCTGCGAAGAAACCATGGGTAACAGACGAAATACTTCAGTTGATTGATGAAAGGAGGGAGTACAAACATGTTCCGGGAAAGTCAGGAATACAGAAATACAAGTCGATGAGGAATTAAATAAATAGGAAGTGCAGGGAAGCTAAGACGAAATGGCAGGAAAAATGTGAAGACATCGAAAAATATATGATTGTCGGAAGGACAGACTCGGCATACAGGAAAGTCAAAACAACCTTTGGTGGCATTAAAAGCAACGGTGGTAACATTAAGAGTGCAACGGGAATTCCACTGTTAAATGCAGAGGAGAGAGCAGATAGGTGGAAAGAATACATTGAAAGACTCTATGAGGGTGAAGATTTGTCTGATGAGATAGAAGAAGAAACAGGAGTCGATTTAGAAGACATATGGGATCCAGTATTAGGATCGGAATTTAAAAGAGCTTTGGAGGACGGTCAAATAAGGCAGAAGGGATAGATAACATTCCATCAGAATTTCTAAAATCATTCGGGGAAGTGGCATCAAAACGACTATTCACGTTGGTGTGTAGAATGTATGAGTCTGGCGATGTATCATCTGACTTTCGGAAAAGCATCATCCACACAATTCCGAAGACGGCAAGAGCTGACAAGTGCGAGAATTATCGCACAATCAGCTTAGCAGCTCATGCATCGAAGCTGCTTGCAAGAATAATATACAGAAGAATGGAAAAGAAAATTGAGAATGCGCTAGGTGACGATCAGTTTGGCTTTAGGAAAAGTAAAGGGACGAGAGAGGCAATTCTGACGTTACGGCTAGTAATGGAAGCAAGGCTAAAGAAAAATCAAGACACTTGCATAGGATTTGTCGACCTGGAAAAAGCGTTCGACCATATAAAATGGTGCAAGCTGTTCGAGATTCTGAAAAAAGTAGGGGTAAGCTATAGGGAGAGACGGGTCATATACAATATGTACAACAACCAAGAGGGAATAATAAGAGTGGACGATCAAGAAGGAAGTGCTCGTATTAAGAAGGGTGTAAGACAAGGCAGTTGCCTTTCGCCCCTACTCTTCAATCTGTACATCGAGGAAACAATTATGGAAATAAAAGAAAGGTTCAGGAGTGGAATTAAAATACAAGGTGAAAGGATATCAATGATAAGATTCGCTGATGACATTGTTATCCCGAGTGAAAGTGAAGAAGAATTAAATGATCTGCTGAACGGAATGAAGAGTCTAATGAGTACACAGTATGGTTTGAGAGTAAATCGGAGAAAAACGAAGGTAATGGGAAGTAGTAGAAATGAGAACAGCGAGAAACTTAACATCAGGGTTGATGGTCACGAAGTCAGTGAAGTTAAGGAATTCTGCTAGCTAGGCAGTAAAATAACCAATGACGGACGGAGCAAGGAGGACATCAAAAGCCGACTCGCTATGGCAAAAAAGGCATTTCTGGCCAAGAGAAGTCTATTAATATCAAACACCGGCCTTAATTTGAGGAAGAAATTTCTGAGGATGTACGTCTGGAGTACAGCATTGTATTTTAGTGAATCATGGACTGTGGGAAAACCGGAACAGAAGAGAATCGAAGCATTTGAGATGTGGTGCTATAGACGAATGTTGTATATTAGGTGGACTGATAAGGTAAGGAATGAGGAGGTTCTACGCAGAATCGGAGAGGAAAGGAATATGTGGAAAACACTGATAAAGAGAAGGGACAGGATGATAGGACATCTACTAAGACATGAGGGAATGACTTCCATGGTACTAGAGGGAGCTGTAGAGGGCAAAAACTGTAGAGGAAGACGGAGACTGGAATACGTCAAGCAAATAATTGAGGACGTAGGTTGCAAGTGCTACTCTGCAGGAAAGGAATTCGTGGCGGGCCGCATCAAACCAGTCAGTAGACTGATGCCCAAAAAACAAAAAAAAACCACAACAGCTGATTGTATAAGGGCCGTAGGCTGACCAGTGCGTTACTAACTTGCTCAGTTTGTGAAGCTCTTTCTCTAGAATAAATAATCTAATTTTTCTAAGAATGTAATCATTTGACTTTTTGTACACGTATATTACATCTATCGATTTCCATCCCGTTCAGATAATTCCTTCGATTGCGTCTTTTTCCTTTTGCCCTCGATTGTACTTATCTTTAAGGTCGGCTGTGAGAGGTGGCTGTGGAGACTGAATATTCTAAGACATCTGACTTGTACCTAAGTCTGCTCTTCCGAAATCAAAGTCCCTCTCCCAGATAAGGAGTCTTCTGATGAGTCTCATGTGGAAGTAAGTTCCACAGAGAGCTCTCAACACATAATAGAATTATTACTTGTGCATGATTTTACGCACCATTGACAGTATTTCTTCTGAGTACCGACCAATCAGGTCTGTTCCCGTAATGCAAAAAGCTTCCTTTCATATTCAGTTTAAACATAATTAACCTGTTAACAAATTTTTAGTGCTGGAGTTCATAAACAAATAGCTTCTGACTCCCACCATCAGTTCTGTTCCATGTTTTAGCCAACCAGGCCCTTGTCACCTACGAGCAGCGATTTCTCTTCTCTCAGTGTAGACTTTGTTGATATTACCTCAGAGTAGATACTCTTGTTATTTATTAACAGAGGCAACAACGTGGCAATTAACTCTGCGTTAGCCTGACGGCTGCGGCTCCCAAGTTGTGAAAACGCATGCGTCAGATTGCCTCCCGTCTCATTCTGTTTCACAGATTATTATCTTTCTATTGCTTCGGTTAAGGAGCTTTCAGAATAGTGCGTTCCTGTAGAAGGTAGGGCACCGCAATTCTGCTGTCACTTACTGTCTCCAAATGGAATGTTTCTTTGACATCAACAGACTGCCCACGATACAATCGCTTTACATAGCTTGGTACATTAAACAGGTTTTTATATTGGTAACGCCACGTAGCGCTCTGTATGAAAATCACTGGCTGTGCTGTGTGCAGTCTGTGGCTGGGTGGCATTGTTGTAATATTCGCTATTGTAGTGTTGGGCTGTTGGCTGTTAACAGCGCATAGCGTTGCGCAGTTGGAGGTGAGCAGCCAGCAGTGGTGGATGTGGAGAAGTGAGATGGCAGATTTTTGAGAGCGGATGATCTGGACGTGTGTCCATCAGAAACAGTACATTTGTAAGAATGGATGTCATGAACTGCTATATACATTATGACTTTTGAACACTATTAAGGTAAATACATTGTTTGTTCTCTATCAAAATCTTTCATTTGCTAACTATCCCTTTCAGTAGTTAGTGCCTTCAGTAGTTTCAATTTTTTATTTAGCTGGAAGTAGTGGCGCTCGCTGTATTGCAGTAGTTCAAGTAACGAAGATTTTTGTGAGGTAAGTAATTAGTGAAAGGTATAGGTTAATGTTAGTTAGGGCCATTCTTTCGTAGGGATTATTGAAAGTCAGACTGTGTTGCGCTAAAAAAATATTGTGTGTCAGTTTAGTGTTGATGAGAATAGGTAAAGAGCGAAATGTCTTAGTACGTTCAGTTTTGCTCAGCTGTTTGAAAATTAAATAATGTAAGAGATTTATCAGCACAGTAATTCAATAATTTTTCTAAGGGGACGTTTCATATGTCGACACTTAGCCGAGGATACCTCACTGGAATCTTCTGATTTTTTTTTCTCGTAGTTTGTGTAATTAATGTAGCTATTGTTTATTGCTAGCGCATAATCATAGAGAGAATTTCCTTTGCAGTTGTAGTTTTTCATTGTTGTACAGTAAAACAGTTGTGGCATGCATTTAGATTTGCACCAAGTATTTCGCAGCTGCGCTTGCAATTAACTAGATATTATTTTCAGTGCTATGTTAACGTGTTTTCTTAGTTTGCTCTTCAAATTGTGCTTTTCTGTGTTATCGCGTGAAATATTGTGACAATAATGGCGTGTGAAAAACGTAACACTAGGCTCCAAAGTAAACTGAGAAATAATAGTGATGACGAGTGTAGGTTATCAGCACCACTGTTTAATGAATTAACAGACATTCAAAGTGGTAATTTGGTAATTGTGCGTAGGGAAATGGAGCGGGCGGCAAATAATGGCGTAGACAGTGAAACAATTAGTGAACAGGGAAGCATTATCGATCGATCGGTCGGCAACAGCTCGACTCAGGAATCCGAAATGACTGGACACTATCTCGCAAATACTGTGTTTTCTCAAATAAGTCAAGACACGTTTTCTGCTTGTCAAAATGTGAATGTTCCTGTGCAAATTCACTGCCGAAAAGCACTGTGGAACATGTTTCAGACATCAGTGCATTGTTATTACAATTAATACAACAAAGCAAAAGCTTCAAAATTTAGACACAGTGGAACAAAATATTCGAAAGTTAGACACAATGGAACAAAATCTTCAAAAGTTAGACACAATGGAACAAAATCTTCAAAGGTTGGACACCACACTTGAACAAACACATGAGGATTTAACTACTGAGTTACATAAAATCGAATCGAAATGTCAAAAAGTCTGTAATGACGTTAAAACACAAATTTGTGAGTATTTCCAACCTATTTTTTCGCGGCATGAAAATACATTACAGAATCACGAAGCAGCCATAAAAGAAGTGCAAACTATTGTTCATGAAAATCATGAGACCTTGCAAGCTAAGAGTGACTCAGTTGCATCTACCGATTCGGATACGCAACTTGCAAAAACTCAGGAACACTTAAAGGACACAGTAGATACGATTTGAACACAAATGGACACTCTGAAACTTGAGAAAAACACACTGAGGAAATAAGTTCACTATCGGAGAAAGTAGCCGAACTTTCGGATCAGTTCACTAACTTATCTACAAAAGTGGATGATGATCTGAATGACACAAGACCTGTAGCCTTCACTGACACAGAAGAGTATGAAGAAATTAGGAAATTCAAACAAAATCAGAATCAAATTAATACGGACCACTAAAGAGAAATCTGGGAAGTACAAATCAGTTGACACAGGTAATATATGAATTACATATTTCAGGGGACACTCGCGCTCCAATACAGGAAGAGTGACGTAGAAATACGGAACAGCCACTAAATGATAACACAGGGCACTTCGAAAATTATGAAAGAAATTGGCAAGGTACACCGAATTTTGAGATGGAACCGCCGAAACGACGTTACAATGACCGACATGCGACTCGCCGACATGACGATTTTGGCTCTAAGCTGTTTATTACTACACGTAAATTCAAAACATTTAAGAGTTCTGGCAACGACATTCATCCACAAGCGTGACTTCATCAATTCTCTCATTGTTTTCCTCCCGACTGGTCATTAGGGCAAAGATTAGAATTTATGTGTGGCTATTTAGAGAATGAACCAGCAGTAAGAATGCGATCGGTCATTCACGATTGCCACAGTGAAGGAGAATTTTACCATGCCTTCCTCTCAGCATATTGGTCTCAAGCCACACAAGGCCGAGTAAAACATAGCATAATAATGATGAAATATTTTGAACAATCTGAATTTTCCAGTCTTGTGAAATATTTTGAAGACATGTTGCACAAGAATCACAACTGTCAAACTCTTACAGCCCCTCAGAACTCATCCGTATTTGCTTAATCAAATTGCCTGAACATTTACGACATATTATTTTGGCAGGACGTTGCAAAGACGACATTTAAGCTTTTCAGGGACTGTTACAAGAATTGGAAATTGACACTGACAATCGCGGAACGCGAAAACAGGAGCACAACAATTACAGGTTATATCCGTCACAATTCCGTGATGACAGAAATAATAAATGGACACGACAAGGTCATTCTTACAACGTAAATCGTGTCCAAAACAGACACCAGCCGTATGACAACCGTTGGCAGAGTAGTAGTAACCACAGGGAAAGATCACCTCTTCGCAGTAATGACTATCACAGAGACAATCAGAGAAACAGACAATATGGGAGCCAAAATAATTATTATCAAGGGAGACAGAATAACTCAGATGCAACGGTCCAGCATGCAGTTAAGATTGAGGGAGAAATTCTCCACCACGTGACTGACAAGAAAGAAACTGGAATCTACCGACATGACGACAGACGATATGATCGTAACGACAGACCTGAATTGCATCAAAAAAATGGTTCAAATGGCTCTGAGCACTATGGGACTTAACATCTATGGTCATCAGTCCCCTAGAACTTAGAACTACTTAAACCTAACTAACCTAAGGACAGCACACAACACCCAGCCATCACGAGGCAGAGAAAATCCCTGACCCCGCCGGGAATCGAACCCGGGAATCCGGGCGTGGGAAGCGAGAACGCTACCGCACGACCACGAGATGCGGGCGAATTGCATCAGAACTGGCGGGATTCAAACAGGGCAGAGCCCTCTCAACAAGGTGAATTTGTAGAAGTTAGGTCTCCAAATCCCAATAACGACACACGCCAACAAAGAGACAATAGGCAATGACTCATACCGCTGGCAGCCACAAAACGTATTTCTGAAACTGACGACGCAGCTGCCGTAGCTAGTAATTATGTAAAAATGGAAGACATTAGGGACATCTTACTCCAGGAACACGACGTAAAACATAACAACAATGCATATCCTGTGATTCACATTACAGTAAATGACGTACTATTTATGGCAGTACTTGACTCTGGCAGTCCAATTTCAGTAATTAGTGAAACAGTCTTTAGCAAATGCAACAAATCGAACGATTGCCCCACACTTCCGTTACGTAACATGAAATTACAAGGTGCAATCGTTGGAAAAAGTGTAGATGTATGCCAACAAACCAACTTAGAATTCTTTTGTCAAAGCCACAACTTCTCTATGAACTTTCTTATTGTTCCATTATTGTCGACGGAAATTATATTTGGAGTAGACATTTGAATGAATACAAAGCAATCTTAAACTTTCACGATGCTGAAATAAGTTTAGAGAAAGAAGGTAAGTCAATAGCTTTGAAATTTGAAGATTGGCTCTCAAACCATGACGACGAAATTAATCGGCTTTACCTCCTGTTAGACAACAGTTCGGAATTTTCGACGGAACTTGACACTAGCAATCACTCTGCAAGCACTGACAGGAATGATATCGACGGCGTATTTGATACTAATGAGTTAATTCAGAATAAAGTTCAAACAATTGAGAATTGTAAAGACACTGATAGGCAGGACCTTTTTGAGATTTTACAAGCACATTCCACAGTTTTTACTCACAAAACAGGAACAATGTTAGAACAGAAATACAATCTATGCTTGATGAGGGTATTATTGAGCCTGCAGTAAGTTCATACAACAATCCATTACATGTTGTTGAGAAGAAAAATGGATCGATCAGGCTTGTCTTAGATTCGAGTCAAATCAGTGCTTTCATCATTCCTGAAATAGACAGGCCGCAAACATTGGAAGCACTTCTTCAAAATTTTAATGGTGTAAAAGTGTTGTCTTCTATTGATCTCAGATCCAGCATTTATCAGATCGAACTTCATCCAGAATGTAGAAAATACACAGCTTTCCTTTGTTTCGGCGTTTGTTATCAGTTTCGGAAACTTCCTTTTGGTTTGAACATTTCTTCGGCAGCATTCATTCACGGGTTAAATTCCATATTACCTGAGTTCTTAAAACGTCATATCATCTTATATATGGACGATATTCTGATATCAGAAGCCTCATTGGAACAACATAATCGCATCCTCAACAGCGTGTTACATATTTTTGCATTATCTGGAATTACAGTTAACTTGGAAAAGTCTGAATTCGGTAGGACAAAGGTGAAGTTTTTGGGATATATTATTTCTTCTGAAGGCGTTCAGCCGGATCCTGAAAAGTTAGAGGCAATCAGAGCCATTCCAGTTCCATCCACAAAGAAAACAAGTCCGCAGTTTTCTAGGTCTCGTAAATTTTTACTGTTGTTTCCTGAATATGCAAATTCTAGTTACACCAAAAATTTGTTCTCTCACTGGAAAAAATACTATTTGGAACTGGGACGAACAAGAACAGTTGGAATTCAATTCATTGAAAGAATCGCTACTTAACGCGCCAATACTAGCTCATCCAGATCTGTCACAAGATTTCTGCCTTAGCACAGATTCTTCTAAAGTCGGTCCTGGTGCCCATTTATTTCAAGAAGCCACAGTTAATGACACTACTGTTCAGAAAACCAATTGCTTTTCCTAGCTGAGTGGTAACAAAATTTGAAAAAAATTATTCCGTTACTGAATTAGAAGCTTTAGCTATCTTTTGGGCATTTAACAAATTCGTTTCTTTCTTTCTGGTAAGCACGTAGAAGTATACAGTGATCATCGTGCATTACAATTTCTTATGTCTTCAAAATTAAATCATGACAGGTTAAAACGTTGGGCATTGTTTCTGCAAGAATTCCACTTCACAATAGTCTACATTCCCAGCAAGGAGAACATTGTTGCGGACGCACTGTCACGCGCACCGGTTGGACTTGAGAAACGTAACACAGAAGGCAACCTCGATAAAAATTTCAGTATTCTTTACATTCAGAAAGTCGCCTTTGAAAACTTCATCTCCACATCTGTAAAGGACATTGCTCATGAACAAGATAAATATCCGATTAGGAAAGACATCAAAAGTAAATGGCATGAAAAGACACACACTCAAATTCGGCATTATTATCTGGTTAGAAACAACATACTCTTCAAACGCTGCACTGTTGATGACAAGCTATGGGTACTTTGCATTTCAGACGATATTGTTAATAAGCTCATTAGGTACATTCATTTCAGCTACGCACATTTTGGACCATGAAAATGTTATCATATTCTTCGAACGACTTGTTATTTTAACAATATCGAAAAGAGAATTCGAAGAGTCTTGTCTATTCGTAAACTTTGTCAAAAGGCGAAACCATCTACTATCTCACATCGTGTTCCTTTGTTTCCTATCATTCCTTCTAAATTAAAATAATTTGCTGCTGTTGATCTCTTGGGACCCCTTGTCAGAACATCGAATGGATTTTCGTACGTTCTAGTCGCTGTTGAGCTTACTTCAAAATTTGTGTCTTTCACTATGTTACGTAAAGCCACTGGACTGTCCGTAATTAACGCCTTTGTTAAATATTTCTTACGTGAAGTTGGACACGTTAGTAAAGTCATTTCAGATAACGGACCACAATTCAGGTCTGTTGTTTGGTCACACATGCTTCGGAACCATAAAATCAAACCTGTTTTTATTTCATTGTACTCACCACATTGTAACCTGTCTGAAGGGATTATCAAAGAAATCAATAAGCTTTGCAGACTTTATTGTCACAGAAAGCATCAGCATTGGGACAGATATTTACACTTATTTCAAAACGTGCTGAATGAAATGCCTCATGACTCCAATGGTTTACCATCTATTCTTGTACTGAAGAATGAAGAACTTCCGAATAGAATCAGAGAGCTTGTACCTTTTCCGAATACACGTAAACTTCGACACAAACACATAATTGATTTGGCTATTAAAAATATAAAATCTGCAGCAGACAAAAGAAGAAAACAGCATGGTAAAGCAAATGCAAGGAAATTATATACTGGTCAGAAAGTTCTCATTAAAGCTCATTCATTGTCACATAAGAAGAAACACTTGAGTCACAAATTCTTTCTGATTTACAATGGACCTTACAGAATCTGACGTATACCACATGATAATTGCGTTGAAGATGAAACTCTGTGTACGAGGAAGAGTATAGGATTGCACCACATTTCACATGTAAAGCAGTTTATTGAGAGATTATCTGTTTTTTTCTTTAGCTTAGTCTTTGCTATAAAATTATGCACTTTACATTACCAGTATGCTTTGTCAGATTTTGAATCTGTTAACATGCAACAATGTGTGAAGTTAAATATCCAGTCAAGAACCAGGAGAACTTATTTGAACAGAAATTACGAATGCATTGTTATAGTGAACAGAGGACACGGTGTTATTGTGTGTGTACATTCTTGCTTGTTAATTGCTCGATTACGTAACGACTATAAGGCTTACATACTTAGAACACGTACTGCTAATGAGATTTTAATGCAACATTTTGGTTTACTTGAAAAGACATTCTTTATTTGAAGTACTTTCTCTGAGATTAAAGATAACTTAGTATTTGGTTTCTTTGACAGCTACACGACTATATCACGACGCTACCAATTTTACATTGTTGTTTTTGCGGTGTATCTGTTTTATATCTGCACAGTTTTTATGTATTATTCTGGAAAATAAAACTTGTTTTGGTAGTAACTTTTGTGGTATAGCTACAATGTGACAGCCTTTTCCGTAGCACAACAATACATTACAGTACAGTACTTTCTTCATCACGGCAATAAGCATAATAACTACGATATCTATACACAAAGCATTTCACTTTTGTTTATGATGAGGTGAGTACACTGACTTCAGCAGAACTTTCCTTACAGAGGACGATAACTATGACACTTCCACAGAATTATCTTACAGCAAGACGGTCATTTAGCGCTAAAGGACACGCATTTGAGTGATTAATTTTGTACTTAAAACATTTATTTTTAAAGATTTTTGGATTACAAAGAAAGTTTTTCGTGATACATTTCATTCCATTACTGTAAACTGTAACACCTGAGGGTATAATTACATTAATCCTCAGAGGGGTACATGCTTACTTTGTGTACCATGTGTTTGACAAACACAAGGAGCCCTAGCTAATATGGTAGTTGCTTATACAACTTTACACATCGGTACCATATTTTTCTAACACATAAATTACACAGCTATCTGATCATTTAACTGAGAGACAAATATTTATTTACTACATCAGTGACACATGATTACTCAATTACACAGTTGGATAACTTCACACTTATGAAACTGTATTTTGTCTGTACTTTGTGAACTGTTCATATTTTTTTGGAACCATTGTGATACCATGAGAGCCTTGAATGATGTGTTTGGTATAGGGTCATGATTTTTAAAGTACGTTTGAGGTGGATGACACTACTGAAATGAGCTGAGAATTTTTTTAGGTTTTGAAATTATTGCAGAAAGCTATGACGTTTTTGAGAGTTGACTGAGGTGTTATGATGTTATTATTACGATGACGATGTGTATTATGCTGTTGAGGTACGTTTATGATCAATAAGCTGATGCTGTATGAGGAATCCGATTATGCTATGTATTTATTATGATGAAATATTGAAGAAGTGTCGACGAATATGTATATGTGTAATAAGGTAAGGAGTAATGAGTAGTGGTTAGGGACTCTGATTTGTGAAAAAGGATGTTGGAACCAAGAATTGTACTTTAAGAGTTATGAAATATGTATAAATGTGTGAATGTATCACAATGCTGGCGAAAATTTTTCGGACACTGTTATATATGAGATTTTGTTTCTACACACTTCTAATGTAAATTTCTAACCTTTGAATTTTTTTATTTTATAGGAGACTGTCACTGTAGTGGAAACTGCTGCCATAAATATTTCAGTAAAGAAGGTAGATGACCTTCACGTAAAGTGCCGTGGAGGCCCATCTGAGCGACAGTCACCTGGAAAAAAAACCATTAGTGTGTGCTTTTCAGAGGCACAGGTGGAGAAAAAAGGAGGCCATTAACCTCGCTATTGACATTCCTTTGTAGAAAGCTCCACAAATACAACACGCTCATTACTTGGAAACATTCTTACATCCGCACGTCTGATTTTGACAAGTGTCTTTCTACGAGGGTTGAGAGAATTTCTACTAACTTATGAAATGCCACATGACTATTGAATGATATTTTTATGCTTTACTTCATAATATGCTCATTTCGTTTAATATCTAGTTTCTAGCTGCACTGCAGCATTGGTTAAAATAAAATTTAATAGATGTACTAATATAGATATTTTATGCCTACAGATCCAGTAAATAATAATTTAATGATCTACTCAAAAAAAAACGAGGGAGCACAAAAAGCCATTTCCCTTCCCAGGAATTCCATACATAATTTTCTTTTCATGTACTTGGTAATTTTTTGTGTGTTTAGCTAGTAAGATATACATTGTAGAATTTTTTGATAATATGTTATTTTCTTTGTAAAGATGTTTAGACATTATTAATTCCGTTCTGTTTCAATGCTCATGTGTGAAATTAATGTTTAGAAAACTAATCTCATTATTTTATATATTTACTTACGTCATAATTCCTGTAACACTGATGTATCTGTTTATTTATATTCTTTTGTAGAGCATGTACTACTACAAATGATATCTGTACTCTTATGTTCTTTAATGATGAATTTTGTACCTTTGTAATTGAATTCATATGTTGTAAATTTATAATTGTATAGACACCAGTTCTTCAAATTAAGTTACATTTCACTGCACACGTTTCTGTTGGTGATAGTAATGCACAATATATGAGAAGTTGGGACTATTAGTGTTTGCACAAGCAAGGGACTGGATAACAGCATTGCTGGTTCTAAGGATATTTCAAAAAAAAATTCTTGTGAGTGCACAAGTGGTGGTTCATGGACTTGCTATATTGTCCACAAGACTCTTCGATGGTGATTGTGCACCTGCACAGTCGCAGCAGATGGCTGCTGGCCGTCTCTACAAGGACTGCAGTGGGTCTTCACCTTTGATGGGCCACCAATACCATTATCTCTACAAAGACTGCAGTGGGTCTGCACCTCTGGTGGCCCACCAATACCATAAACTCTACCAGGACTACAGTGGGTCTGCTCTGTGATGACCTACCTACCAGTATTCTTCAAAACTTCGACTGACTCTGCTGTGGGTTTGCTCTGTTGTGGCCCATTACCTGTCTGCATGTCAAGAGTCAGCACTGTCTTTCCATTGGTTGGACAACACTACTTCTTCAAGACTGCATGGAAATCCACTACTTCGGTGTGCATTTTCTTTTACTGCTCAGACTTTGAGAAGAAACAACACTGCAGTTTTACTGTGATGAATGACCAGGACTGTCTTTATAGACTGTGAGAAAATTTTAGCTTTTGACCAACATTGTATTAATAAGTGTGCGCATTTGATTTCTTTGTTATTGTAATTATGAAAACATTTTTCAAATCTGTATTGGCCACTGCCCAAAACAATTTGTAAAATTTTTTTTGGGGAGCATGGGGGGCTATGTAAGTAGGGTGTTTAGGTTTTTATATTGGTAACGCCACGTAGCGCTCTGTATGAAAATCACTGGCTGTGCTGTGTGCAGTCTGTGGCTGGGTGGCATTGTTGTAATATTCGCTATTGTAGTGTTGGACTGTTGGCTGTTAACAGAGCATAGCGTTGCGCAGTTGGAGGTGAGCCGCCAGCAGTGGTGGATGTGGGGAAGTGAAATGGCGGATTTTTGAGAGCGGATGATCTGGACGTGTGTCCATCAGAAACAGTAAGAATGGATGTCATGAACTGCTATATATATTATGACTTTTGAACACTATTAAGGTAAATACATTGTTTGTTCTCTATCAAAATCTTTCATTTGTTAACTATGCCTGTCAGTAGTTAGTGCCTTCAGTAGTTTGAATTTTTTATTTAGCTGGCAGTAGTCGCGCTCGCTGTATTGCAGTAGTTCGAGTAAAGAAGATTTTTGTGCGGTAAGTAATTAGTGAAAGGTATAGGTTAATGTTAGTTAGGGCCATTCTTTTGTAGGGATTATTAAAAGTCAGACTGTGTTGCGCTAAAAAAATAATGTGTGTCAGTTTAGTGTTGATCAGAATAGGTAAAGAGCGAAATGTCTGAGTACGTTCTGTTTTGCTCAGCTGTTTGAGAATAAAATAATGTAAGAGATTTATCAGCACAGTAATTCAATAATTTTTCTAAGGGGACGTTTCACCTTCCATGCTTGACAGGACTCTAGTAAACCTGTACTAGGTAAGACTTCCATCTGCGTGCGCGTGCTGAAAAGTAATGCCCCGAAATTTATATGGGAAAACTCTTACAGGTTTATGCATAAAATAAGCGGTATTAAGATTCTACAACTTTAGTCTTCATGACTACGTATTTGCAGCCCTCTGCAGCTAGGTGGCTCCGAATTGCATCGTGTAACATGGCGCTGTGTGTCGTAACTATGTCGGTGAATGAGAAACAGCGTGTTTTAGTCGAGTTTTAAAATCGAAGAGTCTGTCCACACATGGAGCACCCATGACTTCTGCATGAGACGGTCAGGCCACAAACGAGCGCTGCGACATCTACAACGATCACCTTGTGTCCGCTGTCATCAATCATCTTCCATACAGTCCTGACTTGGCACCATGAAAATTTTCATCTCTTTCAAACAACTTCATTTTGAAATTGATGAAGCGGTACTATCAGAGGTGAGGTTGTTGCTCCGTCGTCAAGTCTAACATTCTATGGTGTCAACAAATCTCTCGTTGCAAGAAATGTGTTCGTCACCAGGGTGACTACTTTAACCGATAAATATGAAGACTAAAGATGTATACTACTGATAATGTTTGTTTTATTTTAAAAAAGTTTAAAGATTTTCACGTAAACTTTCGGCGGCATTATTTCCAGAACGCTCATTTAGACACACCTCCAGAAGATGAATTTAAGCCGGCCGCTGTGACCGAGCGGTTCTAGGCGCTTCAGTTCGGAACCGCGCTGCTGCTACGGTAGCAGGTTCGAATCCTGCCTCGGGCATGGAAGTGTGTGATGTCCTTAGGTTAGTTAGGTTTAAGCAGTTCTAAGTCTAGCTGACTGATGACCTCGGATGTTAAGTCCCATAGTGCTTAGAGCCATTTGAACCAATTGAAGAATTTAATATGGTAATAGAGTATTTCTCTATCGCAATCACTATCTTTAACTTTAATCATAGTCGTGCGTTCGTTTCTAGATTGAGGTTAATTTAGATTGGCGGGACTTATTAATTTAATCATATTTAATTAGGAAAGTTGAAAGTTTTGACGAAAACAATGTTTTGACACATATATACGGTTGCACTGTAATACCACACTATTTCGCAAAGTTAGTTCTATAAATTTTCGGAAGACCTGTAAGTGATTCTGTGCACGTCATTTTCGCTCTTAAAAAAGTAATTCATATATTAACAAATATTTTTCTTGCTGGTAAACAGACGTAAAAATGGTGCGAAAGTAATTGCGTTTCTGTATCTAATGCGCCACAAACGGACCAAATACTCCCACAATCCGGCCATGTCTCACAACCTAACGTAACCATTACACCCAACAAAACCATTGCATGCAACAATAATGCGCATGTGTCCAACAGAAAATAAATTAATGCATTAAATATATCTGTGTACACGAAGTTGGAAAACGCTTTGGATATGCGTAATTTTAAATAGTTATTGTGACATAAATATAAATAGCAGCTTTAACCAATACTGCTAATTTTAACTGAAATTTGGAGAACGAAGTTGATGTCGATATAGCAATTGAAATTGAAGAACAAGTAAGAAACGTGTTCAGCGTTAGGATGATCCTCACTCCCACGCTCTGTAATGCTACAAGAACTTTAGATAGACTAAGTACTCATATAAATACAGAGATAATACTGGAGAGATACTGAAGAGTAATATTTTAGTATTAAAAATAACAAAGGATAATCTGATAATTGATCGTTTTCTAAATTTTGTGACGTTATGCATTCAGTATATGACTAGTGAGGAGATTGTATTTTTCTAACTGACATCTCCATATATCTGCAAAAGAGCAGTGTGAAATCCGTAACGATTCGTTAAGTGAGAATGTTAGTAACTGGAAAAAAGCTCGGAGCGCTAGTGCCAATCAGGGAGCAGGGAAACAGGGTTTTCGTTTCCGCCGCTTTTAGAGCACTCGCTCAGTTTACGCCCAGTTTACGTTAAGGCAGTTATCTGTTGCCGCCCGCCCCTCCTTAGCTGCGTGCACTTAGTTGGTCAACTGAGAGTGTTCCAAAATCCGTTGATGTTATTAACGAGTCAACGACGAAAATCGTATGAAGGCAATCCGTTTTTCAGTTCCAAGCCCCAGGAAAGCTTTTAGCTTAATACGAAGACAGTTCGTCAGCGGTCTTTACCGCTCTTGGCAGAGGTGGGTAGGGAGCGCGTTGTTCATGATTTTTTTTTCCCAGTAGAGAACTTTACTTTCATTTTGGAGAGTCATACTAGAGTATATGGGACCTAAAGAAATGACCTCAGAGTAGGATACTAGATTTTAAAAAATACCTTTCTGTAGTAATAGAAATTAACGGCGCTTCTGAATCCGGAAGTCTTAAGTAACGAAGGAATTGCGCTGATTTACAAGTTAGAATTAGGTCATTAAGGATCTCCGCATGTAGTTCCACGAAGTGTTTATGTAGGATGCGGCAGACAGGAATTATTCGACTAAGATGCAATGCTTCAGGAAGGCTCGAAGCAGATATAGTAAAATGACACAAGGCTGCACTATACTGAATTGTCAGTATAACTCACAAGAAAAAGAATCCCATACCATCTGCTACAGTAGGTCCCACCTTTTCTGTATTTAAAGGCAGTAGTCTGAAACGTTACAAAAGTGTCAAATCTATGGCAGTAAAAGCGAATGGAGGACACGGATTTGTCGGACAGTTTCTGTGAAGGGCAGTCCGTCTGTGAAGAGAGCCGCACACAAGGTACTAGTGCAACCATTTCTAAAGTAATCCTCCTGGCGTAGCAGTCTGTATTGCACTGAGGTGACTAAAGTAGTAGAATAGCGATATACTCATGTATAGATGGCGGTAGTATCGCATGCACAAGGTACAAAAGGTCAGTGCATTGGCGGAGCCGTCATTTGTACTCAGTTGATTCATGTCAAAAGGTGTCAGGCGTCATTATGGCCCCAAGACGAGAGTTAACAGATTTCGAATGCGGAATAATAGCTGGAGCTAGTCGCATAGGGAATTCAATATTCCGCGGTCCATAGTGTCAAGAGGATGCCGAGAATACCAAATTTGAGGCATTACATCTCACGTTGGCGGAGCTGTCATTTGTTCTCATGTGATTCGTGTGAAAAGTTTCAGGCTACACGATGGGGATTAACAGAAATCGAAAGCGGAATGATGTAGGAGCTAGACGTTTGGGAATTTTATACCGGAAATCGTTAGAGAATTCAATATTTAGAGATCCTGTGTGAAGAGTGTGCCCAGAATCCCAAACTCGATGCATCACCTTTCACCACAGACAACGCAGTGGCCGACAGCCTCCTTCACTTAACGACCGATAGCAGTGGCGTTTGCGTAGAGTTGACAGAGCTAACAGACAACCAACACTGCGTGAAAAAGCGGCAGAAATCAATGTGCGACGTGCGACGAACGTATTCATTAGGACGGTGCCGCGAAATTAGCGCTGATGGGCTATGGGAGCAGACGACCGAAGCAAGTGTCTTTGCTAACAGCACGAGATCTCCTGCAGCACCTCTCCTGGGCTCGTTACTATAACTGTTGGATACTAGACGACTGGAAAACAGTGGCCTTGTCAGATGAGTCAGGAATTCAGTTGGTAAGAGCTGATGGTAGGTTTGGAGTGTAGTGCAGACACCGCGATGCCATAGACCCGGGTTGTCGACAAGGAACTGTGCAAGCTGGTATTGGCTCCATGATGGTGTGCACTGCGTTTACATGGAATGGACTGTGTCCTCTAGTCTAACTGAACCGATCATTGATTGGAAATGGTTATGTTCGACTGCTTAAACACCATTTACAGCCATTTCCGGTGGAATTTTTAATGGAAGACAATGCGTCAAGTCACCAGACCACAAGCGTTCGCGACTGCTTTGAAGAAAATTATCAGTAGTTCGAGCTAATTTTTAGGCTACCCCCCCCCCCCCCCTCACAAAAAAAATTGCTCTGAGGACTATGGGACTTAACTGCTGAGGTCATCAGTCCCCAATAACTTAGAACTACTTAAACCTAACTAACCTAAGGACATCACACACATCCATGCCCGAGGCAGGATTCGAACCTGCGAACGTAGCGGCCGCGCGGTTCCAGACTATAGCGCCTAGAACCGTACGGCCACTCCGGCCGGCTTAGGCTACCTGGATGGCCCGATACGAGTCCCTTAGAACATTTATAGGGCATATTCGAGAGGCCAGTTCGTTACCAAAACCCTGCACTGGCAACACTTTTGCAATAATAGAGTGCCGTAGTTCCGCGCAGCGAAAAGTAGTTAAGTATGTAAGTAAACTTCAGGAAACTGACTGCGATGATGGAGTGCAGTGTTAATGAAAGTATTCAGCGTTTATAAATACGAGTGAAAGGAAAGATTGTCAGCAAAGTCTCAGAAGTTAAAGCAACTGTTGGAGGCTTCCATTAACAAGCAGTTTCATGAATTGAAGGTCTCAGAGAAGGAAAAAATTAAAAACGATTATGTCCAAAATTTCATATACGGTAGAAAGGTCAGAAACGTTCGTCAAGTGGGCATTATTTTTCCATTTAGAGATGCCGGCACGGTAGCTCAACGTCAGAGGGTTAGCCAGCCTCTGTAATAAATGAACTGAGTTAATGGAACGACAATGAACTTGAACAAGCGTCATGGAACGTCCACCCTGAACAAACTGAACGAAGAATCACGAACGAAATGAGAAAAAAAGCTGTTGCAGCCTGCAATACTTTCGAAAAGTTTTAGGAAAAAATTCAGAAGAAATGCTGAATACAAAGGAGACAGACGGAGCTGTGTTATTATACAGCTCTTTAGATGAACCTCCATACAAATTTGGGTATACTAGCAAGATGAAAATATATCCATACAAATTTGGCTACAATAGGAAGATGAAAGTATATTGTGAAGATCTTTACAGGAAATTAGAGGGTATTATTGTGCCAGTCCGTCAGGAACATTTGTTAATGCCTATGCATAGAAAGACTCCACAGGATGGAAGATGGTACATCAGTGTTGGGAATTTTAATTTGGAAACATTTTTGAGGAAAGTGGGTGGAACAGGTAGGTGTCGTAGAGCTAGTGATAGAAATTTTCATGATGCTTCTGGGTGCCATAAACAAGGATATCAAAACGAAGAACATTGTGTACCAATGATCAGAGTTGATAGAGGAAGGATAGGAGGATGATATATGAGACGCTAGTGGAACACAAGTAGACTATTTATTGATAGAGGTAATGAGAAAAACACTGATCTGCAACAATGGAATTTGACGATTTACGTAAGTTTATTTCTTAATAAGTCTACAATATAAAAGTTATGGAAACTGCAAGCTACAGTTTAAGTTTTCACAGACTACTGTGCACTAGGAACTTACTTTATTGCAATTTAAAATCTCCACACATTTGGTATACTGTGATGTCCATTATATTAATTAAACACGAACGTTGGTAATAATGGCCTAACGAAGTAAGCCATGCCGCATTTCCATGAGATTACCTCGTTTATTTAATAACGAAAGATTCTTTTGTTACTCATGCAATTCAGTAATTTTTGTACGTTTTAAAGATGTATTAATTAGTTATGTGACAATTTGTAATGCACTGTGGTGGTCTCCTCAGAGTATATTCCAAACCTGTTCAATTTACTAAGGAGGAGGTTATGAAAGGTGCCTCTTTGCTTGGCAATTTCATTTCTTTCCTTTATATTTTGTTCTAATGGATCACGATGTTGAACTTTGTTATGCTCTGTGGGAGAATACCATACTCTCTCTCAGTTAATTGATACAAGCGTTGCTGCAACTGTAATTTTAAATACTTTTGTGACGTATTTCTTAGTAAGAAGTTGAGAGACGTGATGTTACCCGCGTATTTTTCTAAGCAGCCAAAGACTTTAGAAACATGAAATTTATTTGTTACCTATTAAATTTCTTTATGTACAGTGTTTGAGGCAGCGTGGCTGGGGACACGGAGGAGGAGCTTGTCTGCTTTTCTAACATGGGAGGGAGGCGTAATATACTCGTAGAGCTGGCCGTGCGAAAAGCAACTGACAAAAAGGTCGCTGCTATTTTTATAATCATCGCATAACATAAGCTTACTGCAAATTTTGCAAGTTTAGAGCGAAATGGTAAATTGTTAGGAATGAGCGGTATTCAGGGTACAAAAACTAGTTCATCTGTGACGTTACATTGGACAGAAGGAGCTTTAATGGTCTATGAGCGAAGGATCTGAGAATTAAGGTGATGCTTTCTGAAGGAGTTTCCAAAGAATGTGTTGAGGCCAGATGTGCTCGAGTCACACCAAGTTTCACCTCAAGCTTCTCAATGAATTCTTGATACCACGTAATCATCATGTATTCAGAAAGACTTACCGCTTTGTAAGCAATTTTATTGTATAAATAGGGAAATTAATATATACCGACTACGCACCAAAATCGCTAAGCAGAACTAATAAATCCGTTTTTCCTGAAAAAGAATATAAACAAAACTTGTCGAAAGGAGCGAATAAATGTTAAATCCTTAATACACGTAGCGAAATCAGTAAATCCGTGTACATTAGAGAAGCAAATTCACTGTTACAGAGAATCGTTAAGACGAGAATGCGAAGCTAATTTCCGTCCCTGGCGTGAGCTTCCGAAAGTACTTCTGTCAACTGAATTACAAAAAACTGACAGCGCCATATGTTGCCTTTTTCGTGTACTGCGAACCTAACAGCGCAATTTATTGGTTCTTTGGAACACTACGCCGTGATGATTAAACATGAAAAGAACTGTGTCGGGCAGACGATTTTCGATAAAGCTTTAAGTTAGGGTATCTTTTTTCTGTGATCCGATTTTGATGGAGTAAAGCTCACACGTTTCCCCAAGCTACGCTCAGGTTACCTATGAAAACTCCATGAAAATTCGTTAGTAGTTTTAGACATTAACGTGTTCCAACAGGCAGACACGACCGTTTTACAGTTTTATAATTAGTATAGCTACAGATATAAATGTGTTATCACATATTGATACCATACTACAGCAGCGGAATTGGAAGTTTCTCTGAGATGCCGATAGCGGTCGTGCGGGTTCCATCGGACCCAATGTAGCACACCAACTGAGCCAGGCCTCTAGTAGATCAGTACCATGAGCATACTCTAGCGCGGCGATGTGGGACTGCCGGCAGCAGCGACTCACCTCACTCGCGCTCGGTCTCACCTCGCAACATAATGATACGCCTAGTCGCGGCACTATTTTCATCGTTCGTGCTTTAGTGCAGAGACACTCTTCATTGTGGACACTGAGATATCTCTATTCTGTCACTTGCTGCACAATTCGTGCTCAGTCTTCGAACGTCTGGAGAAATACAAGGTAATTAAATCTTCGGTTTCCTGTGTTACTTGTTCACTAATGATTTCTGACGGTGTCCCGCTTTCCTGGTACAACAGTTACCACACCACTATGTAGCCCACATCTGCATATCACTGTGTACGAAGTTAGACAGAACAACGGATATACAAGGGCGTGATAAAAACTGTTTTATTCTGTTCTTAGTATCGGTTGAAGAATACATGTCATTCCCACTGCTTGGTCTACTTTCCCTCATCCCTGACGTTAGTTGTCGCTTGAGGGCTCTTAACTGTGGCGTGTTACATGGCGGTGGCTAGAAGGACTACATCAGGGCATGAGAAACAGCATACTGCAATCGAATTTCGAATAAGAGGATATCGCCTAAACATAGCGCACCCTCTCTTTCATTATGGCAATGCCAGACAACGAACTGTCATCGATAAACCTCCGTACTTTCCCGATTTGGTCCCATCCGATTTTCATCTGTTTCCAAAACTTAAAGAACACCTTCGAGGACTTCAGTTTGATAGCGACGAAGCGGTGCAAGCTAAAGCGAATTTGTGGCTGTTAATAAAGTCAGACGGTATCAATGAACTGGTTTCTCTTTGGGAGAAATGTGTTCGTCGCCGTGGTGACTATGCTAAGAAATGAACATGAAGACTGAAACACGAAGATCTAGAACGTTAAAGACGTTCGCTTTATTTAAAAAGCTTCAAGTATTTTCACACATAAAAGTCGGAAGCATTAATGTTCAGCACGCCTTCGTATTTATAGAAATTAAATAACGACATACATCACCCGCTAATTGTAGAATAATATATCTCCCCTGGAAGATTTTGTCCACTCATTTATCAAATAAATGGATTATGAATAAATCAGTTAAGCTGCTGTGCAGTAGTGACCCATAGCTTGCCATGCTGGAGGCATTCAGTTGTTACTGTACTTAAAACTTTGTGTTCTGCCTTACGGCAGATCTTGTCATGGGGGAAGCCCCGTCAGAGACGTCCACAGCACGAGCGTCTAGGGAAGGGAATCCACTGGTGGTGTCCCGTTGCCGTCCACTGATGAGGATGAAATGATATTGAGAACAACACAACACCCAGCCTCTTAGCGGAGAGAACCAACTGGGAATCGAACCCGGGCCCTTGGCGTGACAGACCGCAGCGCTGACCACTCAGCTATCGGGGCGGACTCTTACTGTGCGGCTGACTAGAATTAATACAAATGCTTACTTAATATGATTAGCATACTGTATGTACTCAGGTCTGTGACAGTTTCCTTGAACTGCCTTAGTCACTAGTCTTGGATGCAAACATGGGAAGTCTAGTCGCGTATCATAATTCTTTAGCGCAATCCTGCATTTACTAGGTGTGGTTAGCACATAGACGAAATGAAACGTAAATATGTTTTTGTGTGGTCAAGGCCTCTCGTACAGTAGGCTGGTCGCCTGTTGCAAGGATTTTTATGTTGACGCCACTTCAGTGGCTTGCGTGCCGACGAGGATGAAATGATGATCAAGACAACAAAGCATCTCTCTGAGGCGGCCGGGAATGTAGCCCATTGCCCCCGCATGGTACTCTGCTGCGCTGTCTGTTCAGAAAAAAGAGGCGGAGAGTACAACGGTATATAGGTGAAAGAACATCGGCGCTATCAGACATAAGTGGGTTAGTAAAGTATTTTACAAAACTCTCCCACACCTAACCTTGGTGTTCAGGTCATGTACCTTCCACATTACATCTGGTGACATCCCTCACAAACCTCTACATCCTTCGGAATCGACAGAAATCAGGATGTTGAAGCATTTCGTATGGTAAATTACTAACGCCATCCTGCAGTTGAAGAATATATCCCAGATGATTATTGTTGAGGTCCACATTCTACTTACAAAATCTAAGCTCGAAAGGAACTGCAGTCTTCGACGCGATTGTTACCATATTGTTGTTGAGGTCTTCAGTCCAAAGACTCGTTTGGTGCAGCTCTCCAATCTACTCTATCCTGTGCAAGCTTCTTCATCTCCGGCTAACTGCTGCAACCTACCTCCTTCGCTCTTCTGCAGCATCACATTTCAAAAGGTTCTCTTTTCTTCTTATCTAAACTATTTATCGTCTTTGTTTTTTGCTCTCAAAAAAGACTTCCTGAGCCTTAAATCTTTACTCGACTTTAACCAATTTCTTTTCTTCAGAAAGGCTTTCCTTGCCAGCGTCAGTCTACATTTTATATCCCCTCTCTACGTCGACCACCACCAGTTATTTTGCTGCCCAAATAGAAAAACACATCCACTATTTTAAGTGCCTCATTTCCTTATCTAATTCCCTCAGCGTCACATGATGTAATTCGGCAACATTTGTTATCCTCGTTTTGGTTTTGTAGATGTTAATCTTATATCCTCCTTACAAGGCACGGTCCATTTCATTCAACTGCCTTTCCCAGTCCATTGTGGTCTCTGACAAAAAATGTCATCGGTAAATTTCAATGTTTTTATTTCTTCTCCGTGAACTTTAATTCATACTCGGAATTTTTCTGTTGTTTCCTTTACTGCTTGCCCAATGTACAGACTGAATGACATCGGGACTAGGCTACAATTCTGTATCACTCCCTTCTCAACCACTGTACCTCTTTCACGTGCCTCGAGGCTCATAACTGCCATTTGGTTTCTGTACTAGATGTAAATAGCTTTCCGCTCCCTGTATTTTAGCCCTGATACCCACAGAATTGCAAAGAGAGTTTTCCAATCAGCATTGTCAAAAACTTTCTCTAAGTCTACACATGCTGTAAACGTATCATCTCTCCTATCTCACCTTCATCTGCGTCGTCCTTTATTTCTGTAGTATTGCTCTCAAGTACATCTACCTTGTATAGACTCCCATTACTCCTTCCAACTTTGTGGCTTTCCCATATTTGTTTAGAACTGGTTTTCCTTCTGAGCTCTTGATATTATATAAGGCTGTCTCTCCTTTCTCCAAAGTCCTCCATAATTTTCCTGTAGGCTGTATCTATTCATTTTTCGCCTAGTTATATATGCTAATAAATCCTTACATTTGCTCTATAACCGTTCTTGCTTAGCCATTTTGTTGTTTTCGTCAGTCTCATTTTTTAAATATCTGTATTTCCTTTCGCCTGCTTCATGTACTGCATTTTTATGTTTCGTCGTTTCATCAGTTAAATTCAATATTTCTTGTTGTACCGAAGGATTTCTCCTATGCCACATTTTCCTACACATTTGATTATCTACTGCCTTCACTGTTTCTTCTCTCAAAGCTACCCATTCTTCTTCTGTTTTATTCTTTTCCCCTGTTCTTATAATCGTTCCCTAATGCTCCCCTCGTTCTTTCAATTTATCCTATCTCCATAATTTCTTACATTTTTGCAATTTCTTCAGTTTTAATCTCCATGTCATAGCCAATAATTGTGGTCCAAGTCCACATTTGCCCCTGGAAATGTCTTACAATTAAAAATCTGGTTCCGAAATTTCTGTCTTATCATTCTACAATCTATCTGAAACCTTCCGGTGTCTTCTGGTCTCTTCCACGTAAATAATCTTCTTTCATGATTCCTTAACAAAGTGTTAGTCACTATAGAGTCTATATTTTACGAAATTTAAATGAACACTGCAACTAAAAGACAATGTTCATAGATGGGTCTAAAAGTGGTTACAGTTTTTTCCACTCTATTGGATCTTCTTTCGGTTGATAGCTCCTGGTGACGTTTTATGCTTTGTGTTAGCGTAATCAGTTCCGAGTTTCTTAAACTTCGACTTCTCCAGAACGCAATGCATTTCCTCTTTCTATACAGGGAGAGTTGTTAAAGTTCCATAGAAATATTATTCAAAACTCGTGGTTGCTGTTAAATTTTATGCCTGCATAAAATAAGCTGAATATTTTTTTAGCTTTATTTGGTCGCTAGCCTCAGGCTGCAATAGTTTTGAAGCTGGAATCGTACAGTTTGTTTCGTTTTAATGTTTTTAGCAGCTTGATAGCATATCGTCTGCTAAGTAGCTGATAAAAATTTATTTACATTGTGTAAACATGAGATATTTTAAACCAGGTATTCTGAACACACCAAAACTATAACGATAGTCTATACTCCACTGTTACACAATTTTCTTAGGAGGCATGGCTGATTAATTAAGCTGTGTAACGAAATTTCATGGGGTACACAGTAATAAATCCCTAGTGGGTCTCCTCACTGACTGCCATCCACTGTCTCTTCTCGTTCCTTAAACTGCCCTGTGTTGCGGGGCCAGCCACATCTGGCGACACAGTGACAATGTCTTCACGCCTAGGCCCATGAGAGAGAGACAGGCCGTGGCGTGTACGTCACAGCACATGACACTGCAGGTCTGTTTCAGACGATAATAATTCTTGACTACTCATTCTAATGCATACAAGTTCTCGATAGCACACGACAAAAGTAAAACCTTTAGTGGGCACCTTTTCAATTAAATACTGATTTCCTGTGGGCCCTACACGAAACAGAGCGTTCGCGAAGTGTGGCGGACAATCCCACTAATGTGACGTCACAAGTTCGTTTCAGGATGCTCATATCTCTATGACGCCGCTTGACACTAAGTGATGTCAAACATTCTGTGCACGACGGGGAGACTGCTAGAAAAATACTCCCGCAGTTTCATTCGTTTCCACCGAGTGGTTAATATGTTATATTGCTTCATCTATCGCGTTCTTACGTGTATTTTCATCGAAAAGTACTGACATATGATGTCTGGATTTGGCCGAAACTGCAGAAAAGGGTAAATACTGCCAAGCATAATCTGCCTAAATAATGCGTGAGCCGGAAATGAAAAAACCTGTTCGCTTAAAGCAGTACAAGCACGGAAAATTACACAACATGTGCGCCAACGTCCCGTAGCATATTCAAAGAAGACTAGCTCACGATCTAGCCCATGATATAGCAACTCGCTGAAAACATTGGCTGTAGCTCGTGGAGGCAAATTCGCCGTACATACAGGCTCAAATTCTCCCTCAAACTACGGCATAACCGAACCTGGCGTACCATTGTCTCCTGATCATCTGTGTAACTTTAGCCCTCTGGGATGGTCTGTCAGGCGTTCTCGGGCATCGAACAGTAGTGTCTTCTTGGTTGTTACATCTGATGTTAGTCTAAAAGGTCCGAAAGAGTTTAGATTACAACGCTGGAAAGAAAACGCTGTTACAGCAGCACGTGTGGCCACACAGTAATGATGTCGCGCAGCACTTTGAAACCAGGTGACGGATTGTTGATTATGCATACTCTGCAGGCGTGCGACGTGTGTATCAGTGGCATTTCCGTAGACACTTGCCGCATAGACCAAAACGGAGCACGAAGAGTCCTGTTCAGAACGAGTTCAAGGTCCTATGGGAGTGTGGTTGTTTGATTTAGATGAAGGTACACATGGTTGAGCACCAGTCAAACGCAGAGGAGAAAGGGCGAAGAATAAAAAGTGTCCTAACGAGATAGAGAAATAAAAGCATGTATTTTTGGAGAACGTAGAAGTTCCAGTATTAGAGTGAGAAATCACTTACGAATACTGGTGATCAAATAAGATAGAAATCACAGACAACAGTCCTTCGGAATTTGTATAGTTGCTAGGGTAAATTGCAAGGTTAGTGTCTATTGGAATTTCCTAAGAACATCATACATACGGTTCCTGAAAAAATCGTCGGCAGATACATGCGAGAGCTATCATGCAATCGTGTTAACATACCATGATCACACTTTGCTGGCAATGACAATATAAACTCAGTTTGGTTGTAGGAAAGGTAAAGGCACTAGAGAGACCGTTCTGACGAAGCAAGACCTACAGATGTATAAAGTATAGCAATATTTTGGAAATTCTAAGAAAATTTGATACAAGCTACACGGAGAAATGGGTAAAATCCAAAATGTCCATGAACCAAGAGGGGAAAAAAGAATGGAAAACGAACAATGAGTTGCTCGGATTAGAAACGGTATAAAACGGGGATATAGTCTTTCGCCTCTGCTGTTCACTAAGTTTATCATAAAAGAAATGACGTGAATAAGAGGAACGTTCAGGAGTGGGATGAAAACTAAAGATGAAAGGAAGCCAACGATAAGATTCGCTGATGATGTTGTAAATACTCTGTGAAAATGCGCCGAAGTGCGATACAAGTGCTGTTGCGGGAAGAAGTAGAAACGGAACTTACCTTCTTGGCGTTGTTCGTATGAAGCTTTTCAGCAAGGAAACGATGAGAAGCACCTCCTGTAATTAATGCCGTCTTTTCATAACTGTGGGCGGTCTTTTATTTGACGGAAACTAGTATTTTATCGAATCTATGTATAGATATAGTGCTGAATCATGATTATTCAAAATTGCTGTGGGTAAGATTGACTGAATTACGTGTTTTTATTAACGGTCAGTCAACCACACTTCCCATCTTCGTCTCTCTGTACACGTTTGAAGAATGATTTAGTATAATAAACATATTTACTGCTGTTCCATCAAATTTATGGCGAACCGCCAGATGTCAGAAACTTGCTACCATGATGGAAAGGAGCGTAATGACATTTCGGGCAGAGTCTTCTGGCCATCTCCAGGTGTATACTGGCCATAGTTAAATGTTTAAGCTAAGGCTGACTACTGAACTCCGATATAGCGAGATATCGATACAACGAATCAATTATGCGATTTTTTATCGATATTTGTCCATCGACATTTTCTGGAGGTAAATTGGATAATATTGTCATTATCATTATCATCTTACTCAGAACAGAGAAAATACTCTTCTTCCCTTTTAAAATTAAAGTATTTACAACCTGAAAGGTACCTACAGTTTTTTTTAAGTTCTTATTCAAATTTTGACTGTTGTCAGTTGCGTATTTTCATTTACCCCCCCCCCCCCCCCCCCCGCACTCGTAAGTATTAGCAGGACCCGTGAATATATGGAAGCTGAGAAAAGGGAATAGCGCTAAAAATTGAAAACACTTCTCCAGAATTGTCAGTATGTCTACGAATATCACCCCGTGCACAGTTAAGAGATATTCTCAGTCTGGAGGGAATGATCCCAACCTTGTTCCAGGTTCTATCAAATAGTTTTGTAGAGACTTCACTTCCTGTGCTTTGTCCCCGAAGAAAGGTTAAAAGCAGAACATGCTAACAAACTGATCAGTTTTTATTCAAATTACATGTATTCTGCGTATGCTGTGGGATAACTTTTTCTGTTTTTCGTCAGATTTCTCTTATTATATGTAAAATAATGTAGAATTAACTTTGGTTTCTCGTAATTTACTATTGATTCACAATATCCACACATCACAGTTTTAAATAAAACGTGTAGTATTAATCAACCTGAATTTTAAAGTAAAATTTTAGGCGTCAATATACTGCGCTTGCATTGCCAAGCCTCGTGCAAGTCTTCTCCAAGTCCGTCGGCTGCTGTGAGCGGCCGCTTCTATATCAAACTGATCGTCCTCTCACTGTAAGATCGCAGAACGGCGCTGGTCACACAGAACATGAAGTATTTCTATAACACGAGTTCATGCATTGTCCAAATGGAAACGGTCGTCCCTGTGATTAATGACCTCAAACAGACGTAATTCCACAGATACGTTGAATACGATGTGCTTAAGGTTTGTAGTACAGCCCACAATACCTGTTTCAGATAATTCGTCGAATGATATAATTGCTACTGAAACTCTCTGGCCGATTAAAACTGTGTTCTAGACCCGGATTTGTAATTGGTGCCCTTTGCCTTTCGCGGGCAAGTGCCGTACCGACTGAGCCATCCCACCACGACTCATGACCCGCCCTCGAAGCTTTACTTTCGGCAGTACCTCTTCTGCTGCCTTTGAAATTTCACAGAGGTTGTTCTCTGAAACTTGCAGGACTAACTCTTCTAGAAGAAAGGATAATACTGAGAAATGGCTTCGCTTCCACCTAGGGTTTGTTTCCAGGATAAATTTTTCATTCTGCAGCGAGTGTGCGTTGATGTGAAACTTACTGGTAAATTAAAACTGTGTACCATATCGGGATCTAACCCGGACCTTTTAGAAGTTGTTACTGCTATTGAAGTTTGAATGTTAATTTGGAAATGAATTTCAGTTACACCAGGAGAGGCTTTATTCATGTACCTCGTTTCATCACGAACTGTTTTAACGGGTCTCGTCCTCTGTGATAATCGTTTTCGTAAAGGATGACTCGGCCAAGTGGGACAATGAAATATGCTCGTCAGTCAGTTTTTGTAGCGAACAATGCATAAAGATAACCCAAGTGTCAAAATCTTCGTTAGTTATCGGATTAAGATTGTCGCTATCGAAGTATTATTTTACATGAAAGCTTCTTGTTTCTCTTTTATATGTGCGCTTCGTTTTCTTTGAATGCATGTAAATCTTTATAGGTCAAAAACAGTCTAATGTAAAAATAATGGCAGTGATATGTTCCAGAAAATCAGTGATATAAAATCAGCATGTGGCTGTAACAAAACACACGTATAATGTTGTGTTCTTTTTACCTTTTGTTAAGAACATAGCTCTACATAGTTTTGTAAGAACTATTCAGCCTTCTGCATCAGTAAACACATGCACATTGTAGGTGTATAGATCATTGCTGATTTTGTTCTTCTTATTCCTCTTATCATAAATACCTCTAGTGAGGATGTTTACATGTTTGTGTACTAATTAACTCTGTTTCATACAGCTTTGGCTAAGACATCGAGGACGGTAGATCAATCTGAAGAGACGTAATAACCGAACGCGCGTTACGTTCGGCCAATTTTCCATTGCTCATAGCACATAGCGTCCCAGAGATTACATGCCGATCATTTTACTTTTACTGTGCATACAAGTCGGCCGTAACACGCACAATATCAGTTCGTTATTATGGCCATATTCCTACCCTCTAAAACAGACGCCGATAAGTCAGCATCTCACAAAATTGTTATAAAAAAAGTCCATAACATTATGTTTATGAAAGGTTATATTCAATAGTCTTGATTTCAAACTCCGGCCACACAATGTTATTCTCTCATTGATCCAGTCCTTCTCAGTCATTTTCTCTCTCTTTCTCTCCCTCACCTATTTGCTTGTCAGCTGTTATTGTTAGTGTTTAGTATACTATTGTGCGCGTCCCAAGAATACTAGCCTCTTTCCAAAGTGGTCTTAGTAAGCTAAAAGGTTGGACGTTTCTGATCTAAATGATGTGTTGCTCACTCTGGCAATGATTGTCGTTCCTGCTGAAGACTTGCAGTACTAGTAATTTGCTTTAAATTAAATTGATCGCTTCACTTTCGAATATGACGCTCAAGGAAAGTTATAATTAACTTAATGTAGGGGGTCGTGGGAGTTACATGACAATATTGATCGCCAGGTACCTCCACTACAAATTACTTTAAAGACACAATAGCTAAATTAAAGAAGCCTAAATGTGGCAGGTCTTCAACTGTTTAATTTGTTTTCTGGAAAACCCTAATTTAGGTTTTGTACGCTTCCATCACTATGTAATGTGTCATCGATCTTTGCAATTGTATCTGCCGATAATTAACTTTATGATTCCCATGTCGCATCAGCTAGGTTTGATGTACTGTGCCTCGAGCGTTGGCTTCAATTTAGGCAGTTAAAATTAAAATTTTTGTAAATCCATCAACGTGCACTCACAGCTATTCTCAGTTAGCGTACATTATTATTTAAATACCGGTTAATTCACTGAAATTTTAAGGCTTCCAATGTAATTTCTACTCTACATTGAGGAACAGTTGGCACCAGTCTTTACATTCTTCGACATGTGCTCATACCAAGCCAATCACAGTTCCGTTTTCCCTGCTTCGTTGCCCCCGTGGTTTCCACCTTTGTGTTGAACACACGCGGCATTTCCCGTCGTTTGTCGCCAGTGTCCAGCGGCGCCTTTGTGACCGAGGCCGGCTCTGCAGTTAATTGGAGTGGACGCCGCCAAAGGCGGAAACGCTTTGCTCCGCCACGTCTGGTTTGCGCGCCGGCAAAGCTTGTGACGCGGTGACACGGTAGGGCCCCGACCGCAGGCGCCGCCTGTCGAACAGCGCGCTGCCGGCGACAGCTCAAAAGCCTGCCAACAGGGGGCCGCGCAGGCAGGGCGGCGCGGCGCAGAAGAGGCGCGCATTTGATGGCGGGCCTGTCGGCGGAATGCCCCTGCATTGGACCGCTAGCTGCGTCTGCAGTGGGCCTCACTGACGCAACAAAGGCGACAATCGAGACTAAATCAAATGTGAATGTGGTGTCACCGCCAGACACCACACTTGCTAGGTGGTAGCCTTTAAATCGGCCGCGGTCCGTTAGTATACGTCGGACCCGCGTGTCGCCACTGTCAGTGATTGCAGACCAAGCGCCGCCACACGGCCGGTCTAGAGAGACTTCCTAGCACTCGCCCCAGTTGTACAGACGACTTTGCTAGCGATGCTACACTGACAAATACGCTCTCATTTGCCGAGACGATAGTTAACATAGCCTTCAGCTACGTCATTTGCTACGACCTAGCAAGGCGCCATTACCAGTTTATATTGACATTGTAATTATGTACCGTCAAGAGCGATGTACACCAATTATGGATTAAAGTTAAGTATTCCAGCAGCAACGTACCTTATTGGCTATATTAATTACATTGTCCTGTTCCAGACCTCACGCCAGTTTGCGCGAGCTTAAACGCGTGCCTTTCGGCTTCCTCCAAATTCCGTGAATTGGCTCCTGCCAATTCACAACAGTGAACTTCCAGCGCTTCGCTGGGTACTGCGTATCGTATGTGAGTTTCCACATTCAGCTGCCTGCTGTTAACCCCCTTTTTCCGTAACGACAGGTCTCTATGGCAGTGAAAACGCATCTGTGAAAATTTGTGACAAATTAAGATGTGGGGTTCGATAAATAATGATACACATCCAGAATGAGATTTTCACTCTGCAGCGGAGTGTGCGCTGACATGAAACTTCCTGGCAGATTAAAACTGTATGCCGGACCGAGACTCGAACTCGGGTCCCGTTTTAAAGCAAGTTGGTTTATCGAGGATTTTAGAACACCATATTACACAACTGGTCATTAAAATTACTACAGCACAAAGATGACGGTGCTACAGATGCGAAATTTAACCGACAGGAAGAAGATGCTGTGATAGGCAAATGTTTAGCTTTTGAGAGCATTCACACAAGGTTGGCGCCAGAGGCGACACCTACAACGTGCTGACATGAGGAAAGTTTCCAATCGATTTCTCATACACAAATAGCAATTGACCGACGTTGCCTGGTGAAACGTTGTTGTGATGCCTCGTGTAAGGAGGAGAAATGCGTACCATCACGTTTCCGACTTTGATAAAGGTCGGACTGTAGCCTATCGCGATTGCGATTTATCGTATCGCGCCATTGCTGCTCGCGTTCGTCGAAATCCAATGAGTGTTAGCAGAATATGGAATCGGTGGGTTCAGAATGGTAATACGGAACGCCGTGCTGGATCCCAACGGCCTCGTATGACTAGCAGTCGAGATGGCAGGCATCTTATCCGCATGGCTGTATCGGATCGTGCAGCCAAGTCTAGATCCCTGAGTCAACAGATGGGGACGTTTGGAAGACAACAACCATCTGCACGTTTGCAGCAGCATTGACTATCAGCTCGCAGACCATCGCTACGGTTACCCTTGACGCTGCATCACAGACAGAGCGCCTGCGATGGTATACTCAACAACGAACCTGCGTGCACGTATGGCAAAACGTCATTTTTTCGGATGAATCCAGGTTCTGTTTACAGCATCATGATGGTCCCATCCGTGTTTGGCGACATCACAGTGAATGCACATTGGAAGTGTGTGTTCGTCATCGCCATACTGGCGTGTCACCCGGCGTCATGGTATGGGGTGCTTTTGGTTACACGTCTCGGCCACCACTTGTTCGCATTGACGGCACTTTGAATAGTGAACGTTACATTTCAGATGTGTTACGACCCGTGGCTCTTCCCTTCATTAGATCCCTACGAAACACTACATTTCTGCAGGACAATGCACGACCACATGTTGCAGGTGCTATACGGGCCTTACTGGGTACAGAAAATGTTCGACTGCTGCCCTGGCCAGCACATTCTGCAGATCTCTCACCAATTGAAAACGTCTGGTCAATGGGGGCTGAGCAACTGTCTCGTCACAATACGTCAGTCACTCTTGATGAACTGTGATATCGTGTTGAAGCTGCATGGCCAACTGTACCTGTACACGCCATCCAAGCTCTGTTTGACTCAATGCTTAGGCGTATCAAGGCCGTTATTACGGCCAGAGATGGTTGTTCTGGGTACTGATTTCTCAGGAGCTATGCACCCAAATTGCGTGAAAATGTAATCACATGTCAGTTCTAGTATGATATATTTGTCCAATGAATACCCGTTTATCATCAGCATTTCTTCTTGGTGTAGCAATTTTAATGGACAGTTGTGTGTATCACACCTTTTCGGCTAAAGTACTCGTCTTTTCAGCATAGACTCCGTTCAGTGCGGCGGCTTTACGTCATGTTACTGGGAGAGCCTGTATGCGCGTATGGTGCCGCTGTACGGGTCAACGTTGGAACCAAAGTGTTGCTGCATCAGTAACCTCTACATCATCCACGTACTTCTTCCCGCGGAGTGCATCCTTCATTGCGCCAAACAGATGGACGTCCGAAGTTGCGAGATGAGAAAGAAGAGTCCAGTGAGCTACTGGCGAGTGCTCAGACTACTGTGAGACCTTGCGTTGTCGTGAAGAAGCTGTATCTTTAATCTCCTGATGGTAGCAATGTATACTTCAAAGTTGATAGTTGCACCATGAGAGATGATATGAAACCGAATAACCCTTTCAAAATCTCAGAACACCGTCGCCACGACTTTTCTATTTGAGGTTGCCGCTTCGAACTTTTTCTTCAGGAGAGAGATGGTGTGGAGCCACTCCATGGACCGCCGTTTTCTTTCCTGATATAAGAGATGTACCGATGTTTCATTGCCTGTGTCGGTGTTCGACAAAATACTGTCATTATTAGCAGGCAGTTCCGCATAGACTGTTCTTCGTTGCTCGTCTTCTAATAGGCGGCGAGGACTACAGAGAGCACATACTTTTGAGTGCGCCGCCTCGTAGACAAGTGTGTCAAAACTAACAACGAGAACGTCCAGTTGAGCAGCGAAGTGTCGAATGTCAGCACGTTCCAACATTTCAGGAGTCACAGCTGTGTGCGGCTGGCCTCAGGGGGGGGGGGGGGGGGAGGGTTGCTGCTACCTCGTTATGATGATGACAGACGCTTCGCCAAACGACTCACCGTGCTTTTGTTCATTGCGTGGTCCCCATAGACATTCTGCAAACATCTGTAACTACTATAACTGTCAGAGCTGCTCCGGTTTCCCGCCAAACGAAACTCAATGAAAGCTCTCTGCTTGGAACGCAACTCCGTTACAGCCGCCATTTTGAAGGCTACGTATAGTGCCGGCACCTATTAGCTCTTCATGAAACTACAGGAACTGAAGTGAGAATATTTCACGGCGTCTCATAACAATTTCCGCAGTTTTCAACAGAAATTGGCCAAGAAAAAAAAAACTCGTGAATTAACATTTCTACATAGCTTTCTCGTGCGCCACACCACTATGAGCTCATGCTGCAGTCCGAGAAGTATTCGGCAGTGGTAAGGAGGCACCGATCCCCACATGTAGTCAGCCAAGGTTCTCGTCAAACAATAATCTAAGGATTCGATTGATAATAAATTCGTAAGGACGGCACGATATTTGCGTTTAACCGAATGAGTTAAGAAAATCTACTTTAAAACGTTTACAGAAAGAACAGATGTCCAGAGGACGATTTAAATCGATATCCTCCATAATGGGACTGCACTTAGCTTTGTTTGTATGGCGTAATTAGAACTTCAGTGAGCTTGGAGGGACATACAGCACGGCGAAAATGATAAACGACCGAAAGGTTTTCTGGATATGTGAGATGAGGTAGCAGGCGCATTTGCAAACTTTAAGGAACATTTTAGGTGCTTATAACTCAATGGTCCCCAACCTATGGGTAATTACCGCGTGAGGGGTAAAATGAAAGTTTGTAAGGGGTTGAAAGTGAGTGATAACGAATGTTTGGGTCTTGAAACAACTATATTCAACAGATCATTATTATTATCACCACTATTTAGTAAAATGTAAGTTGCCAATAATTATATTTTTTATTTCAAATATTGTCATTTACGCGTGAGACAACGTGGTGGAAGTTACAGCTTTTCAAACGAATATATGAAAAAGCATCTTCCTTGTTCCTCACACAGTCCACCTACTGCACATACACTTTGTATCATCCATCTGTGACAATAAAAGTGATACATGTACGCTTAAATATCTCATCAAAAAGCCTTCTCCCGAGTTCTATGTAGTTCTCATTATTCAATTCACTACAACAAACGATCTCCAGAATGAGATTTTCACTCTGCAGCGGAGTGTGCGCTGATACGAAACTTCCTGGCATTCTGGAAACATCCCCCAGGCTGTGGCTAAGCCATGTCTCCGCTATATTCTTTCATTCAGGAGTGCTAGTTAGTGCTAGTTCTGCAAGGTTCGCAGCAGAGCTTCTGTAAAGTTTGGAATGTAGGAGACGAGATACTGGCAGAAGTCAGGCTGTGAGTACCGGGCGTGAGTCGTGCTTCGGTAGCTCAGATGGTAGAGCACTTGTCCGCGAAAGGCAAAGGTTCCGAGTTCGAGTCTCGGTCGGGCACACAGTTTTAATCTGCCAGGAATAAACCATCTAATTGTAGTTACAACATAGCAGTAATTACGTTATGGCTACTACATTGCTGTGCGGCAGTGGTCAGACGCAAAGCATTGGCTGAATAAAGTCATCATATCTGGAGTAAGGAGTCCAGCAATCTTAATAGTATACAAGCATTAGATATAGTGCTCTCCCTCTGACATGGTTGATTTTAAAATGGGGTGTCCGGGTGCGAGTGAAGCAAGTGTCACTGCGGAGAGAAATGGTGCAGATTAAACACGTTTTGCAATAAGTGCCTACCATCAATGTGGGTAATTAGCTTTCTTTTCTCCGGTGGAGCTATAGGTAACACTCGCGATGCACTGAGAATTACTTCAGATTTCTATAATCATAAATAAAATGTTGTTAAAATTAAGTGGCAACGACTGTCTCACTAACTCATTATTTCGCGGTTTTATAAGACACCTACTAAAACTAAATATCACTTGCCTTCCATCATTAACAAGATAAAACCGTTCAAAGTAAATTCTTTTATATTCTAAAATATGACTGTGCACTAATGATGTTGATGATGGGCGGAAGGGTTGGGTGCTAGCCAACATCTGATTGCAGGCAGGGGTCATATCGTAAGAAGGTTCGGAATCTTTGGTATAGCTGAAGGGTATAATGCCTGAAACAGTGTCGATGAAGCATTTATCCTGCACAAAATGTCAAATGTCTCATGATCATGACGATCTCGATGATGACATTTAGGCAAGGATGTGAAAACATGTGAAGCAAAACTTATTCTTCGCTTTTCAGCCACCTAACATGCTATTCAATTGCAGAAGTAATAAATTACAATAATAGTTTGACATTCAGATTAACAGTGGATTAGAGATCTTGTGTAGGGGCTAAAAAAAAAAAAAAAAAAACAAAAGGTGCCACACCTGTTAATAATTTCTCTTGATTTCTTCTGTTTATGTCAAAGAAAATAACATAACTTTCTAATTTAATACATCATTAACACACATGTAACTGCGTCTTTCAAGTCGATTTGTACAGTTACGAACATATTATCTTTTCGTCAGAAGAAGGAAACTATTCATTTATTACACTAATATGGCACGCTTTTCTCGTGAGGCTAATGATTACGATAGAGTTGGTGCCCTTCGTACGGACTGGATAGAAAATAAATTTAATGACTGATATCGGCGTAGTGCTCGAATATACGTAACCTAAAAGCACAAAACACCAACCGCCTTGATCAGCTTTATTCTTACTGCGAAACTGCATCATATTTGAAGCTAATGAAATTTGAGAAATCTGCTGCCGCTACTCTCGTTAAGATGCACGAGCCTTGAGTTTTGTGCTGTTACAGGCACTTTCATTAATCATACTAAGCTCTTTCGCAACGATCGTAAAGATAACAGTGGAAAGAGCAGCTTATAACTCGAAGGTCTCCGTATTGAACTCATTATGACAGAACAGTAGCAGAACCTACAACCCTGTATCGTGCGTGCCGCGGAAGATGGAGCCCTGGCTTTGACGGACAGACATCTGATGTGGCGTACCGGCGCGCCGCAACCACTCAAAGCAAATACCAGTCCGGCCCCAGGCACACCTCTCCCCGCAAGCTACTGACTGTTCTCGACACCGACAGCCGCAGCAGGTAAGTTGGCAGCAGCCAGAGAGTCAAGCACTGGCTTGTAATAGACGTAGTTTACTGTCGTGCAGAGGTGTCTTAAAACACAGAAACGAAACATTATCAACAAAAAATAATGAAGCAAAGAGTTGTCCACGTTTAACTTTCCATTATGACCGGTGGAATTGGAGATTTACGGCTGCGGAATTACAGCATAGGGAAAGGGTGGGAGGAATGGGACATTATTCAAATTATTCGTTCTCATTCATTTCCAAGAGACTCTACATCAAAGTTAATGATAAATAATGGTATATACATCTTTGATGCACATAAATTCACGAAAATGGACAGCATAATTCACCTCAACAATGCTTTATGAAGTGCGCTATAAGTTCGTGCAAATGTCCCACACCTCCCATACCTGAGGGAGGAACGGGACAGAACTAGGGACGTATGGGACGATATCATACAGTGCAAATTTGTCTGGATCCTGTTGAACTTTTACTGGTCTACAGCACTACTGTACATTATATATTGAAAGATTAACAGGAAATGTATACAAAGATTTCATATGTTCAGTGCATCCGGAATATAATGGGTCTGGTAACTTCATTAAAACGTCTGTTTTTTCCACTACACTCACTTCTTTTTCAACTGGAAAACAGAATTAGGAAACTCCACTTTTTTCCGGATAAATGTAATTTCGACTTCATCGTTTGTATCACACTTAATTATTCTCCTAAAGTAATAAATCACAGATCTTTTGTAGAAAATTTTACAAGAACAAAGCCGTCTTCCTTAATCTTCATCAGATCGCCTTCCCGGCCTATTTCTTAAATTTCAGCTTCCTCAGAGCTCAGTAACAAGCAAAATTTAATCATCAGAGTTTTCATTCTAGACACCCTCTGATGATTCAGATTCGTCATCAAGTGTTTTCTTTTTTGAAAGATTTCTTACAACTTTAGGCCTAGAACCACTTGATTCTTCTGATTGCTTGGTTTTCCGTTCATGTGCTAATCTATCTGCGTCTGCCTTTTCCGGAGTGCTTTTTAAAGACCGACTATTACCCGTCTTGCTTCCTCTTTTAGCTTCTTTTTCATGGTTCTGCTTTCGGAAAAGGACTAACCTGTTCACTGAAGCACTGCCCACTGTGCATTCTTTTTCAACTGAAACAGAAGAAACTTGTGAAGAAACACTTGATTGAATGGATTCTTTAGATGTAGTAGCTACTTGTCCATCCGATTCAAGGGAAACTTGCGGAGATGTGAGAGGGCAGTCAGTTACAGAACACATAAAAAATTCTGCCTCAATGAGGGGCTCACTGTTATATGGATATATACCAGATTTCCTAATGCCAGAAAGAATAGTATTCTGTGTGACAGATATGCTTGTCCAATCAGCTCATCTAAGCCATAGATGGAAATAGCTTTTCCTGGTGATTTAGTAACCAGTAATTACAAATTGTGTTGTAATGGCTTTTAAATGGAGCAAACACTGACACGTCAAGAGGCTAGAGTCGATGGCTACATTGTGGTGGAAAGGTTAACAAAGTAGCTCCGTTTTCCTTTGCTGCAATGATCACATCTACTGCTACATGGCTCTTGTGATTACCCAAAATTAGTAGTATAGGTTGGCTCTTGCTGCACTTGATTTGTTCAGTTATGTGCTCTAAACACTCCTTGAAATGTACACTGGACATCCAACCTGTCCTGCTAGTTAGAGCAAAACTTCCTGGAGGAGCACCCTTTAAAAACAAATTTTTATACCCGATTCTTGCAAAAATAAAACTGGAGGCAAAGCATTACCAATGGCGTTTACAGTAAATAATGCCATAATTTTGCCCCCTCGTTCTGCAGATGTTACCTGGTTTGCAACAACCTTAGATGGTGAATTGACTGTAGATATTCCTGTTTCATCGCAATTGAATATGCGATCTTTGGTAAGTTCATATCTTTTATATGTGTACTAGAGATTATTTAAAAAGAGATCAACATTTGGTTTGTTGAAGCTGATTATTCACCCTAAACTTGTTGCTTCTGTGGTCCTCAACGATAGTACCTTGTGTCGTTCCACAAAGCCATTGAACCAATCATGTCCTGCATATTTTGTTGGCTCCCAAGATTTGGGGATTTTGCAGGGTAAAGCACAAGCATACTGGCAACCAAGAATTCTCACCTGAATTGGATTCAACTAATAATGCATTGTACTGGCAGTCAAAAGATACTCCACTAGTGCTGACTCCTGATCTTTGGAAATTACCAAGCCACATACCAAATCACAATGAAAGACAATGCTCTCCTTATAGTTTGCTTGTAACTATTTCTGCAGGTGACGCTGAAGTGCTGACCTGGAGAGCCCTAATTCTATGCTATGACCCTTGTTGACTTCCATTATAGCCTCCAAAATGAGACCCTCAGCTCGAGCTATCGTGTCAGGGAACTTCTTGATCCACTTACGGGGAATTATGTCCTGTAAGTATCACATAAGAACAGTATCTCTCGTAATGATTATAGTGGGAGGAATTGGACACTCGACTCCTCCCGAGGCAAGATGTCCCAGTCCTCCTACAGGAGCACTTGAATACATAAGATTCAAAAACAAACTACAAAGCTACGACATTTTATTTGCTAATTAAGGAACATAACCAAAAGCCCCTCATTTGAATTCACATTTTCAAGTCACTGTAAATAATGAATATTTAAAAAAACGGTTTAGTTTTTTCCTCACATCAATTATTACCTTGTAAGAGCGAAAATCGATTGTGTTGTCTCCTCACCTAACCACATGAGATTCGATGACCAAGATGGAACACGAACTGCATCAGACCAGCACCATCTGGTGAGGAAGTAATGAAATAACAATTAAAACGAAATAGGCGGGAAAGCTGAACCGTTCCATTCGTCCCACTGTCCCACTCCCTCCACTCTTCCCATACAGACATCAGCTGGTTTTCTTTAAAAATTGTTGAGTGCAGCTATCATGAGCGAACAAGCGTGAGACTACATGTCGAATATTTTGGATAAGAGTTTATTTGCGAATTCATTGTAGAGTTATACATTGAAAAGTTCCTACATAACAAATGACATGGACATGGAAATGGCCAGCACTGGTTACCCAGCAAAGATATATTTTGTCAAACTGTAACATTCATTTCTCTGAGTCGTTTTGTTCCATCTCTCTCTTTCTTTCCTTTTCTTTTAAAAAAAAGAACGGAATTTGATAGAATAGTAATCCTTATCTAAAGTCAACTCTTCGTTAACAAAAGTTGTCACCAGACCAATTCATTTAGCGTGTTGTAACTCAGACGGAATTTAGTGAATCTTTCAGTGATGAATGTTAATTTACATAAAACCTAGTTAACCAGATCAAACATAAGATCCCGTGAACGTCACTCCTAATTGATTTTAAGAAATTTTTACGCGAGCTTCTAACATTCTTAACAGAACATACATCTGTTACACAGTGAAAATATTTAACAATAAGAAACATGAACAAAATTTTCGAATGAACTGGCTTCCGTAACGAGAAACGGAATAGGCTGTGTTGCTTGCATCTTACACTCTCATCCAACCAGCTAGGAACAGCAGCGACGGCTCACAATAGAGACTGCGGAACTGCGGAAGCAAAACAGACATAAAAATTTTACCATTGTTCTGTACAACTAACATTAAAAGGCAACTGAAGTAGAACACGAATCCAGAAACTGATAGCTGGAGGGGCAGTGGCGACAGCCGGCAGGTTGCGGCAGTGTAGTACAAGGCTAAGCGGCGGGCGTTGATGCGAAGCGACCACTACGTAGTGAACGTTGTATTTCAAGAACCGGAAAATGCAGAGTGAAACAAGGAAACGGAGAAGTGGATATTTACTATCTTTTAAAAAGTAATGGGAGAATCATTTTTTCTTTGTGCAAAGACGTGAAAATTCGATATGTTTAATATGTGGCAGTATTCTCGCTGGTCAGCGGAATTTTAGAATTGAAGGCCATTATAATAAATTTCACAAGGACGAGTACAATTTATTGTCGGATTCTGAGCGGATGGGGAAATTGACTGAGCTTAAGGAGAGCGACCTGGCGATATTAGATGCATCTGTCCTAGTTGCCGTTGTCAAGAGATATCTGCGACTTCCTCTCGTCATGTCTCTCATCTAACTGATTTAACATTTTATGAAGCACTGTTTTCAATTTTTCAGGACGACAACAATAATAGCCAGCGGTACGTGCAAGCTATAAAATTGCGCTTAATATAGTGAGAGCTGGAAAACCATTTGCTGAATTAATAAGCCTCGGTTAAGAGCAAACATAAGTGATGAAAATTTACGTAACTGTCTGCGTTTGTCTGTATGCAGAAATTTTGTTCCAGATATTAAACGTATTGTAAACTCCACCTGTGATAATTAAATAAAACGTATCGTAGTTAATAGGTACTCTTTCAAACCATGATTTATTTCAAGCACTCCTGCTAACCTTATTCCATCATTCAATAAAGCAAGCTAGAAAAACAAAACGTATTACAGAGGAAGGAGTGGACAGAAGGTATGTAGGGGAGGGGAGGTAAGCGGGTGGCCAGTTGCCCCTGTGTGCACACAGAACACCTGTTAGCTGCACGCGTGCAGATGCACCGCACACGTGCAGGATTCCTGCCCGCCCCTGAACTAGTTGCTTTCCATCCGTGTAATGTATACTCCATTTGCCTGGGCAAGCAGACTGGCATGGAGGAAATAAATGTTAGAGCATGGCCAGTGCGTCTGAACACCGTCAAAAGAATTTCCCAGAGAGAGAGGCACACCAGTTAAAATTACGCCTGCTAAATCACGCAGGGCTAACCGGTAATTAAGATCGTGCAAAGGCCCAAGGGAGTTGCGGTCGGATTCATTTTGCAATTGTAATTTATTGTCATTAAGTACACAAATACACTTTTTAATGAATTAAATTTGCTTCGCGGATGAAGGCTTCCAAACAGATGCTTTAGAATAAGTTCAATTTTGAAAAGACATGACACACAGTTAAATTTACAAATAAGATAAATCGTATACATATATGAGATGAGCATGCGGAGCAGCTGAAGGCCGCTGGATAAATTCTTAAATTTTCTAAATATACTATGATGATGACTGAAGGCAGAAGGCCACAATATTTGAAGATGCAAACAGGGCTGATGGCCCACGAGATGCACAGAAAGAGATAAACAAACTGAAACATCCCCTTGAAAAATTAATGAATGAGTGTGCTGGTAAATTTCTCCGTTATTTCATTTTCAAAGAGCTGAGCAAAACTCAACGAACTCAAACAGTTTTCTCTTTACTTACTTTGATCATCACTAAACTGACACAATAATTTTAGTGCAACGCAATCTGACTTTAAATAATCCCTACAAAGAAATGGCCCTGACTAACAACAACCTATACTTTTCATGAATCACTTACCCTACAAAAATCTTCATTTCTCCAGCTACTGCAATACAGCGAGAGCCAGTACTGCCAGCTAAGTAAAAGATTTTAACTACTGATAGGCATAGTTAGCAAATAACAGATTTTGATAGAGAAAAAAATTTATTTACCTTAATAATATTCAAAAGTTATCATATATATATTCAGTTCATGACAACCATCTTTACAAATTTCCTTTTCCAGATCGTCCGCTTATAGTAACCTCTCAAAACACTGGCATCTCTCTCTCCACACTTCCCACTGCCAACTGCCCACTGCCCAACGCTACGCACTGTTCACATCCAATTGCCCAATACTACACAAGCGAATATTTCAACAGTGAGTCCAATCAGCCACAGACTGCACACAGTACAGTCAGTGATTTTCATAAAGAGCGCTACGTGGCGTTACCAAAATAAAAACCTGAACAGCCTACATACGTAGCCCCCATGACCCCACAAAAAATTTACTAAATGTTTTGGGCAGTGGTCAATACACATTTGCAAATTTTTTATATTAACGATAACAAATGTATCAAATGCACACAATTATTGATACACTGTTCGTCAAAAGCAAAAATTGTCCTCACAGTCCATAAAGACAGTCCTGATCATTCATCACAGTAGTATAGATTATGAGCAGTAAAAGAAAATGCATACAGAAATAGTGGATTTCCATGCAGTCATGAAGAAGTAGCGCTAACTCTTGACATGCAGACAGGTAATGGGCCACAACAGAGCAAACGTACAGCAGAGTCAGTCGAAGTTTTGAAAGTTATTGGTAGGTAGGTCATCACAGAGCAGACTCACAGAATTTCTTGTAGGGATAATGGTATTAGTGGCCGAACAAAGGTGCAGACCCACTGTAGTCCTTGTACAGATGGACAGCAGCCATCCGGTGCGACTGTGTAGGTGGACAATCACCATCGAAGAGTCTTGCGGATAATATAGCAGTCCATGAACCACCACTTGTGCACTCACAAACTTTCTTGGAATACGCTTAGAACCAGCAGTGCTGTTAACCAGTGCGAGCACTAACTGTCCCTCTTTTTTAGCTTCTCACACACACTGTGCATATACTATGATCAACAGTAACGTGTGCAGTAAAATGAAACTTAAATCGAAGAACTGGTGTCTTTATAATCTTATAACATGAAAATACAGTTACAAAAGTACAGAAGATATCATTAAGGAACATAATAATACAGATAACATTTGTAGTAATACAGGCTTTACAAAAGAATAGAAATAAGCATATACATCAGTGTTACAGGAATTATGACATAAGTAAATAAGTGATACTATTCAAACATTAATTTGACATATGATCATTAAAGGAAAACGTAACAGAGTAAACTACATCGAAACAATTTTCTAAAATATTTGAGGATAAATGTATTCCTGATCAAAGTGAATATAGCTTAGTATTAGAAAATTCTACAACATAACTCTTATCAGATAAACGCACAAAGACAGGAAGAACACAAATACGCAAGGGTACACAAACACTTAGTGGAATCACACAAAACGAAAGAACAGGATTTGTTTTCAGTGTAAAATCTGGGACTGCAGTCCAACCCAAAACTTCATTCCATAAATCTTTCCTCTTATTTCAAAAGCTGTTCCCGACCCAAAAATCCTATCTAAGCATGCTTTCTGTATTTATATGTACATATATTTCATCCATCATTATTTATTTTCCATTATCTTACCTCATTATTTGTTTCCAAGAAAACCCTACCTAAACCTTCTGTCCCTAAACGGTACTGTTTTGTTCATATCGTCTTACAAAATAATTATTCTTCAATGTGCACTACTTTTTTGGCCAAAGTTTTTTCTTATAGCTTCTCAAAGTGTAATTTTTCCTCCTATCTACGTGATTATGTAGATCTCATTTCGTTCGAGCAATCAATCATTCATGATAGGAAACACAGTCATAGTTCAGTCACTCAAAAATGATTCTGAAATTTTACTTGTGAGAATGAAATCAGGCGATGCTTCTTCTTCTCTGCAGGCTCGTGCTTTGCGGCAGACTGCTAATCTGTACAAATAAAATGCCTCGTAATTTTGGGAGTGTTGTATAATCAGTCGGGAATCCTCATATCAAGCGGATATTTGGCTTTGATGAAGTTTAACCTTCCGAAGAAGTAATGGAGCTCTTGGATTATTAAATGCAGGTTCGTATCCAGTCTTTCGGAAGTTCCCTTCTGATTAACAACTACGCAATATATCGATAATAACATTAATTCTAAAATTTCAAATACACACTTATTATTTGAAGGAGCAATCTATATATATTTCCTTTTAATCGTACAGTTCGTATCAATTATCTTCTGTGATAAATCTCAATAATCCGAATAAAGTTCTTCCAGACCAAGCTCAGGCTAATCGGCACGAAGACAATCTCGGAAGCTCCCTTTCATTCTTTTTTTTTTCTAACAACCACCAGAGAGAGTACTACATAGAATACTTATGCGCTCATGGCATAGCTATTGTATGAACTACTTTTCGCATGGATTCTGCGAGTATGAAGATAGAAAATTAGTAAACGTCAATCAAGTGTAGAATTGTATCTGAATAATTCATCGAATATAAAGAGATATTAGAATTGCCTCTCGCAGCGAGCAAAGTTAATGATAATACACTTTGCGAGCTAACAGAAAAAAATTGTTGGGTTGTTTATTCAAAAGAGGAATATTTTGAATTAGTAGAATTTTACTATAGAGAGTATGGGTAACATGTTAAGACAATAAGTTACGAGAATACCTAACCTGTAGCTTTTACATGTACCGGGGTATACCCGCATCCCGAGTACATAACCAGGGAAGATGTAGATTGGTGTGATTACGAAAAAGGTCTACCCATTTGGGAACTGGCCTTCATAGGGAATCCCTGGAAAACCCGGAAGAATAGACCCCAGCTCAGGTATTAAAGAAGATAGGAAAGCCTAAATCCAGTTATTTTGAAATATATAGAAGCTCCATAGATTAGATCGAAGGAAAAGTGCCTCATAGCCAAAAAAAAAAAAAAAAAAAAATTACAATATTGCTCAAAAAAATTTTTCAAAATTCTTCTTTCGACGATGTAGCCGGCGATCTCGTTGTGAAGTTGATGGAACAGGAACACTGGATACGGACACCGGGTACGCGACGTACAGCGTTTGGTGGAGGCGGCACGGAGGACAGGCGCTGGCTTATGGTACAGGATAGAAGCTGGTAACGTGCCGTAGAAACAGGAAGATGATCTCAGGAACAGATGGTCAGGGACGTGAACATGAAACAGGTTTAAAGTGGAATAAGAAAAGGTTCTGACTGAATAAATCCCTGGAAGAGAGTGGATTAAGGCAACGAAGTCCATATTTCATCGTTGAACTCAAAATTGGAGTGGATTCTTATATTCTTCCATCTGTACTAGACTGGAATATCCATCAGTCCTGACAATCACGAATATTTTTGTAGTCCTCAATACCAAAGTTGTTTTGCATTACAACTGCTGATTGTCCAAAACATTGCCAAATAGACTGTGGGCAATTAAATTTTGTTGTAGCTCATATCGAATGTATTCCTCTCAAAAAAAAATTTTAATCTAATCTTCGTTTTGTTATAGTGCAGGTGGAAGTAGAGCATTGAATCTTTTCGAGGTTTGCTTTCAATTACGAAATTATGGATAAAATTTAAGTTTACACCTGATGAAAAATTTTAAACATAGGCATATGACACTGACTCCAGATAACGGATAATTTGAAAAATTTTCATTATTCTTATAATTAATTGATTTATAGATCCACTTGCAAATAAATATCATTAATGATGACGTATGTTCATTTAACAAATCATCCACTCGCAGAATCTTCTTCATCCTCTCATGAACATTTATGGAAATATATTTCAACAATTATGTCCATAATATGAAACACGCAAACTACTATTCTTAAAATGTTAATTAAAATTCTTAAATTAATTCTCCTGGTAAAGAAGGCATAATGAAAAATCTAAAAATTATTATAATTTTCTCTCGCGCAACCAGAGAGTTTCTTCAATTGTTTGCAAAAGTGATATTATCAACTGTTGCTTCATTTCACAGTTCATTTGTTTTCTTGCGCGAACAGCGCGCAACATACACACAGCGTATTTACCTACATATCCGACACTGTTCAAGTTTCACACGCAATTCTCACGTAAGTGCCGTGTCTTGAGGAAATGTAGATGCACTTTCATTGTATATCACTGTGGCTTCTGCTCATAGTCCACACTTACAAACACTAGTAATTAACAAATTCTTCTACCTATCTTAAAAATTTTGTGCTAAACTATCACAGGAGTAATCTCACTGTCTCTTAACCTATCACAGGAGTAATCTCACTGTCTCTTAACCTATCACAGGAGTAATCTCACTGTCTCTTAACCTATCACAGGAGTAATCTCACTGTCTCTTAACCTATCACAGGAGCAATCTCACTGTCTCTTAACCTACCACAGGAGTAACCTCACTGCCTCTTAACCTCTAGACAACATAAACTTCTTGATATTTATATACACATTCGACTCATAGTCAAATTCCACTCTAAATTCTTCTCCATATTTGGTATCACAGATCTACGATCCTTCACTAAATTTCTTAATATCATTATGCAGGAATAATCCCTTTATTCTTTTCGATTCGGGATATGCCAACAAGTATGATCCAGGATTTGGTATATTTACAATAACGTATGGTCCGGTATAAATAAGATTCCATTTCTTTACGTTCTTCATCAGCTTCGAGGAATGGATGTGTCGCCTCAATAAAACCTTTTCTCCAAGATGAAACATCTGAATCCGTTTATCATATGTCAATTTCCGTTGTATTGCCTTTTCAGTTAAATTGACAAGTGCGAGTCGAGTCTTTTCCTCCCATTTGAAATTCTGGTCATCATACTTTTCGTCCGTTGCCTCCAGGTTTTGGAACGACTAAGAGCGGAGAACAATATGGACTAGTTGATGGCTCAATCAAGTTCCATTCTAACATTCTATTTATCTCCCTTTGAACGGATTGTTTTAAACGCTAGGGGATCGGATAGTGCGTGTAACAGTAAGTCTGATGTGGCTTCACTTGTAGGTGACAAATATACCCTTTAATAATTCCTGATTTCTCATCAAAAATCTCTTCATATGCCTCTAACAAATAATGAAGCTGCTGCCTTTGTTCTCCAGTAAGCTGATTTGATTCACTAGCTTTTATCATTGATGTTTGGTTAAAGTCTTCCTGTTGTATCAAATCCTTTGAAAGCTCCTTCCAACGACCGTTTGTAGTGTCAATTAATTGAATTATGTCACCGCGACAATATTTCTCATGCACCGTTTCCTTTCTATTTAAATCCAGTGCTATCTCTTCTCCATTTAATCTAAATTTAACTATTCCTTCCAAAAAATCTATCTGACAATCGTACTCCTGCATACTCCCAATACCAAGAATACAGTCCGCTAATAACTTATCCACTACAAGGAACGTGCATTTTATCGCTACATTTCCCATTTTCATCTCTAATTGTGTTTGTATTTTGACATTGGGAGAGCGTGCTCCAACAGCTCCGATGATTTTGCAGTTCTGTACTGGCAAAATTGGTACCTTCTTCTTCCTAATAATTCTCCGAAAAAGAGCGCCTGAGATGACATTGGCGGAAGCGGCGGTGTCTAATATCACATTCGTTGGAACTTCCTCTATTTCAACAAATACTTCCGATACCGGAACACTCGATCTGTCATTATGACAAGTTATTAAATCCTTTGTTAACTCTTCAGTCAACAGCTCACCATCATTATATCTTAACAATTGTAATTTTACTGTTTCGCCCCTAACAGATCCCCTGACCGCTCCTCCGGGGCACGATGCGGTCATGTTTAGTTTGACTGATTATTGGTCTGATTGGTATTTGTCTCTTCAGCTACTTCAGTGATTATCGGTTGTTGTGGTGAATTCTGACTATACTGCCTTGCTTGATTCGTGTAATTATTGTTGTTGTTTTGCTGGTGATGGTAGAACTGTCCTGTGTTGCCATACATTGGATTATACCCATTAAAATTCCTATTGTTCCTAAAATAGCCCCTCGCTGCACCATTACTAAAGTTTCCATTATGGTAATAATTATTGTTTGCATTTTGTCCATTTCTAAGTCTCCTTGGAGAGTGTAGTTGGTTATGATTATTGTTACTGCTACCATTACTGCCATTCCCATTCGAGTTGCAGCTCGGATTCGCTTCTATTACTCTTCTTTGATACGACATTTCTCTTGCCCTTTTATTGTCCTCCTCAATTATATCAATATGATCAAGCGTAGTCATAAATGAGTCTATATCCTTATCATTTATATATAACAGCTGATTCCTTATACTGGTGGGTAGTCTGGACTTGAGTATTCTAAGTATATCCGGCAAAGGAATCGGTACATCCCAATACAAAGATTTAATAATGTATTTCTCAAAATATCTCTTTAGAGATCCTCTAGAAAATGAGAAAGGCTCAGGATGTAACACTTCCTGCCTAAGTCTTTCTTGTATTCCAGCAGACCAATATTTTGCTAGAAAAGCCTGCTCAAATTCTTTGTAACATTTACAAGAAGATGTTTGTTCGGATGCCCACAATGCTCCTGTTCCTTGTATATATCCAGATACAAAACTAATCTTTTGCCATTCTGTCCAAGATCGTGGAAATAGACCTCTGAAACTTCGAATAAAGACTACAGGATGAACATTCTTTTTGTCAGGGTTAAAGATTTGAAATTGTCTCTGTTTAATCATCTTCTCCTCAACGGTACTACGATTCCAAAAATCATCCTGTTCGTACTTTTCCCTGTGGCTCTCCGTTATATCCAATCTAACTTGTGATGTTCCAGTTCTATCTACATCGGATCTTGACGTGGACGGAATGTCACGCGCAGATTGAGAGTTTTGTTTCCTACTTCTCGCTGTTTCTAAATCCTGCTGCGAGAGATTTAGTGATCTTTCGATATTTTCTTTCCAACGCGAGAATTCTTCGCTAAGTTGTTCTCGAACTTCCTTTAACCCTTTGTTAAAAAAATTATCCTCGGAACTCTCTGAAATTGACTGTAAAGCTACTTTCACAGTTTCTTCTATCGTTTCCGAAGGAGAATTTTGCCGCTCTAATGTCATTTCTGAAAACTTTCCCGCAAGTACATTCATTCTATGTTCCACTGTCTCCTGTTTTTCCTTCACTTCGTCAAATTGCTTCTTTAAATTATCTTGGGATTCTGTTATTTCTGGTATCATAGATACGGAACACTGTATGTCCTCTTGAGCTTGTATTACTTGAGGAAACAGTTCTACTTGTTTTTGTATCGTGTCAATTTTGACGGATACATATTCGGTTAGTTCCGCTTTTAATTTACTATTGTTTTCTTGGCATTGTCGGTGGACCTGCTCAATTTGAGCAATAAGATTCTGTTCGGTCCTTTCTGCCTGTTCTTTTATTTCCTGTGTCTGGGTATTTAATCTCTGATCTAATTCGGTAAAGGTTGCTCTTAACTGATTTTGTAATTCTGTTTGATTTTCGGCTAGTTGATTTTTGAATTCATTTTGTATAACGGATAAGTCTCGTTTTACCTCTGCTTGGCCTTCGGCTAATAGAGACAACTGTTGCATAACAACAACTAATGTGTCAACAACAGTCTGATCAGCTGTTGTATGAATGTTTTCTGAACCAGCGGGATTATTTATATTGCTACCGCTAGCCACAACAGTCTCAGAATTTCTAGCCGTGGCCTCTGCTTCTATAGAACAGCTGAAGGCTGTTGCACGTCTCGTTGCTGATTCAATGACATTTTAAATGCCGCTCTAGTCAATACCATTAAATAACTGTCAATATCAGGTTCAAATCACTAAATACAGTTTCAAATTTACTGTCGTAGACACACTTAACTTTCAAATTACTTCACAGATGGTATAAAGTTCGATGTCCAGATACGAAAATCACACAATATACAGTTCTACAATCTAACTACTATCTGGAAAAAAGTTCTTTCTAAATTGATTTCAAACTATTTTAACTACAGGATAAAAAAATTAGATTTCTCTGGCCTTGTTCTGTAGTCTCGGTGTTGTCCAATAGTTGAAATCGTTTCTTGGTATCAGCAACCTTTTACTATGGGCACCGAATCTCTCTTCAGATTAGTTACCTCTCGTTCTCGTGGGTTTTCATGAAACAAAAAATACATATATTATATAACAATCCAAGAGAGTCCTGTCACACTGGCGCCACTGTAATTTTTCCTCCTATCTACGTGATTATGTAGATCTCATTTCGTTCGAGCAATCAATCATTCATGATAGGAAACACAGTCATAGTTCTGTCACTCAAAAATGATTCTGAAATTTTACTTGTGAGAATGAAATCAGGCGATGCTTCTTCTTCTCTGCAGGCTCGTGCTTTGCGGCAGACTGCTAATCTGTACAAATAAAATGCCTCGTAATTTTGGGAGTGTTGTATAATCAGTCGGGAATCCTCATATCAAGCGGATATTTGGCTTTGATGAAGTTTAACCTTCCGAAGAAGTAATGGAGCTCTTGGATTATTAAATGCAGGTTCGTATCCAGTCTTTCGGAAGTTCCCTTCTGATTAACAACTACGCAATATATCGATAATAACATTAATTCTAAAATTTCAAATACACACCTATTATTTGAAGGAGCAATCTATATATATTTCCTTTTAATCGTACAGTTCGTATCAATTATCTTCTGTGATAAATCTCAATAATCCGAATAAAGTTCTTCCAGACCAAGCTCAGGCTAATCGGCACGAAGACAATCTCGGAAGCTCCCTTTCTTTCTTTTTTTTTTTCTAACAACCACCAGAGAGAGTACTACATAGAATACTTATGCGCTCATGGCATAGCTATTGTATGAACTACTTTTCGCATGGATTCTGCGAGTATGAAGATAGAAAATTAGTAAACGTCAATCAAGTCTAGAATTGTATCTGAATAATTCATCGAATATAAAGAGATATTACAAAAGCATATCTTCCAATTCATCACAGCTCATTGTCTTATGTAGCCTACTCCCTCTTAAGCTAACTTAAATCTACTGAGCTCAGATATATATACTAGAGAACCAGGCAATGCATCAGCACAAAGCAATTAACACAAACAGCAATGACAAAAAAATGCAAATTGGCAAAGCTAGTAGCAGTATATCTAAATTAGCAAAGCGAATGCAACATTATCACTAATATGAGCCAATGTGCAGCAACAAGAAAAATATATCACTATTAAAACTGGCTTAGCAGAGTCATACAAAGTGAAATTCAGTGGGACTATGCCTGGCAGACAGCAGCAGCAAATGCAATAACTTATACCTAAACTTGACAAAGCTCAAGCAGTAAAAATATTAGAGTAAAAATAGGAAGTGTCTATTGACACCTTAATACCTATGTCACATCTTAACACTAGAGTGATGCATCACAATAACTTACCCTACCACACAAGTTACCCAGTTGTTGAAAAAATTATGTAGGCAATTCCTGTATAGAGAAATGTCTATTTGTGCTACTTTTTTTTAAAAAAGTAGATCATAAAATTATTATTTAATACACCTGTGGACAGAAGACATTTCTATTAGTACATCTATTAAATTTTATTTTTACCAATGCTGCAATGCAGTTAGAAACTAGTTAGTAAACAAAATAGGCAGATATATATAAAGGAAGGCATGAAATGTCACTCACTAGCCACATGACATTTCATAAGGCAGGGAAAAAATCTCTCAATCAGACAGTAGTCGTAATCAGGTTTGTAGACGTAAAGTATTTCTCATCTATTTCATTAGGCATTTAATAAAATATCAGAAATGCTTTCTACAAAGAAATTTCAATAGCGAGGTCAATAGCCTCTCCACCTATGCCTCTTTGTGACTGTTGTGCAGCTGGTCGTCCACAGCGCATTTTGGGAAGGTCACCTACCGACAGCAGTTTGTGCTACAGTGACAGTTTGGTATCAATAAAATTTCACAAGTCGAAAAATTAAAGTATAAGTGTTTAGAAACTAAATCTCATACATAATAGCGTCCAAAATTTCTGTTACCATGGTGGTACTCACAGTCATATACAAACTCAAACTTCATAATGATTACAATCACACCTCGACATCACAGTACCCATCTTCGTCACAATAATGACATCATAACACCTCAGTCAATTCTCAAAACGATCGTAGCTTTCTTCAATAATCTCAAAACCTTTAAAAAAATGTTCTCTGCTCGTTTCAATAAAGTCATATACCTTAAACATACTTCAGAAATCATGATCCATACCAAATACATCATTCAAAGCTCTCATAGTATCACAATGGTTCAAAAAAAATGAAAGTTCACAAAGTACAGACAAAATACTATTATGTAAGTGTTAAGTTATCCAACTGTGTAATTGCGAAAACATATGTCACTGATGTAGTAAAAAGACGTTTGTTTCTCTGTTAAATAATCAGATAGCTGTTTAATTCTGTGTTAGAGAAATATGGTACCGATGTGTAAAGTTATAAAAGCAAATTCCATATTGGCTAGGGCTCCTAGCGCTTGCCACACACTTAGTACAGAAAGTAAACGTGTACCCCCTGAGGATTGATGTAATTATATCCTTATGTATTACAGATTACAGCAATGGAATGAAATTTATCACCGAAAACCTTCTTTGTATCTTTGTAATTCAAAACTCTTTAAAAAAATTTTAAGTACAAAAATTAATCACTCAAATGCATGTCCTGTAGCACTAAACTGTGCGTCTTGCGGTAAGGTAACTTCTGTCATTATTTAACAGTAAAAATATGCCAAGTGTCCTAGTTATCTTCCTCCATAAGCAAAGTTCTGCAGAAGTCAATGTACTTCCGTCGTCATAAACAAAAGTGAGATGCTATGCGTATAGGCATCGTATTTATTACGTACGTTACTGTGACCAAGAAAGTACTGTACTGTAACGTATTGCTGTGTAAAGAAAAATAGCCATCTCATTGTAGCTATACCACAGAAGTCACTACTAAAACATGTTTTACTTTCCAGAACAATACAGAAAAACTTTGCAGATATAAAACAGATACAGCGCAAAAGCAACAATGTAAATTGCGTCACTCATTATTAATGTCATGATATAGTCATGTAGCTGTCAAACAAACCAAATACTAAGTAATCTGTAATCTCACAGAAAGTACTTTAAATCCAGAATATACTTCTAAGTAAACCAAAATGTTGAATTAAAATCTCATTAGCAGTATATGTTCCAAATATGAAAGCCTTATCGTCGTTACGTAATCATGCAACTAACAAGCAAGAATGTACACACACAATAACACTGTGATGTCTGTTCACTATAACAATGCATTCGTAATTACTGTCTGAATAACTTCCCTAGGTTCTTGCCCGGATAGTTGACTTCAAAACATTGTTGTATGTTAACGGTTTGTAAGTGTGACAAAGCGTACTAGTAATGTGAAGTGAAAAATTTTATGGCAAAGACTAAGTTAAAAAGCAGATTATCTCAATAAACGGTTTTACATGTGAAATGTGGTGTAAACCTTTATTCTTCCTAGTAATCAGAGTTTCAACGCAATTATCATGTGGTATACGTCAGATTCTGTAAGGTCCACTGTAAATCAGAAACAATTGGTGACTCAAGTGTTTCTTCTGATGTGACAGTGAATGAGCTTTAACGAGAACTTTCTGACCAACATATACTTTCTTTGCATTTTCTTTACCATGTAGTTTTCTCCTTTTATCTGCATCAGAATTTATATTTATAATAGCCAAATCAATTATGTCTTTGTGTCGAAGTTTATGTGTATTCGGAAAAGGTACAAGCTCTCTGATCCTGTTTGGTGGTTTTTCATTCGTCAGTGCAAGAATAGGTGGTGAAGCAGTGGAGTCAGGAGGCATTATATTCAGCACGTTTTGAAATAAGTGTAAATATCTGTCCCAGTACTGATGCTTTCTGTAACAATAAAGTCTGCAAAGCTTATTGATTTCTTTCATAATCCCTTCAGGCGGGCTACAATGTGGTCAGTACAATGAAATAAAAACAGGTTTCATTTTATGATTCCGAAGCAAGCGTGACCAGAAAGCAGATATGAATTGCGGTCCGTTATCTGAAATGATTTTAACAACGTTTCCAACTTTACATAAGAAATTCTTAACAAAGGTGTTGGATACAGACCGTCCAGTGGCTTTACGTAACGGAGTGAAAGACACAAATTTTGAAATCAGTGCAATAGCTACTAGAACGTTAGAAAATTCATTGGATGTTGTGACAAGGGATGCAAAGACATCAACAGCAGCAAATTCTTTTTACTTAGAAGGAATAATAAGAAACAACAGAGCACGATGTGAGATGGTAGATGGTTTAGCTTTTTGACAGAGTTTACAAGGTGACAAGACTATCTGAATTCTCTTTTCCGTACTGTTAAAATAACAAGTCGTTCGAAGAAGATAATAAAATTTTCGTGGACCAAAATGTGCGTTGGTGAAATGAATGCACCAGATGAGCTTATAAACAAATTCGTCTGGAATGCAAAGTATCCATAGATTGTCATCAACAGTGCAACGTTTGACGTGTATGTTGTTTCTAACCAGATAATAATGCCGACTATGTGTGTGTGTGTGTCTTTTCATGCCATTTACTTTTGATGTCTTTCCAAATCGGATCTTTGTCTTGCTCATGAGCAATGTCCTTTAAAGATGTGGTGATGAAGTTATCAAAGGCGACTTTCTGAATGTAAAGAGTACTGAAACTTCTTCGAGGTTGCCTTCTGTATTACTTTTCTCAAGCCCATCCGGTGCACGTGATAGTGCGTCTACAACAATGTTTTCCTTGTCAGGAATGTAGACTATTGTGGAGTGAAATTCTTGCAGAAACGATGCCCAACGTTTTGACCTCTCACGATTTAATTTTGAAGACATAAGAAATTGTAATGCACAATGATCACTGTATACTTTTATTTGTTTACCAGAAAGAAAGAAACGGAATTTGTTAAGTGGCCAAATGATAGCTAAAGCTTCTAATTTAGTGACGAAATAATTATTTTCAGATATTGTTAGCACGTGACTAGCAAAAGCGATGGTTTTCTGAGCAGTAGTGTCATTTTCTATGGCTTCTTGAAGTAAATTGGCACCAAGACCGACTTTACAAGAATCCGTACTAAGGCAGCAATGTTGTGACAGATCTGGATGAATTAGTATTGGCGTGTTAAGTTAGCGCTTCTTTCAAAGAACTGAATTCCAACTCTACCTGTTCGCCCCAGTTCCAAATAATATTTTTTCCAGTGAGAGAACCAAGTTTTGGTGTAACTATAATCTGCATATTCAGAAAACCACAGTAAAAATTTACAAGACCTAGAAAAGTGAGGACTTGTTTTTTTGTGGATGGAACTAGAATGGCTCTGATTGCTTCTAACTTTTCTGGATCCAGCTAAATGCCTTCAAAAGAAATAATGTGTCCCAAAAACTTCACCTTTGACCTACCGAATTTAGAGTTTTTCAAGTTAACTGTAATCACAGATTCTGCAAAAATACGTAACACACTGTTGAGGATGCGATTATGTTGTTCCCATGAGGCTTCCTCTATTAGAATATCGTCCACGTATTAGGTGATATGACGTTTTAAGAACTGAGGTAATATGGAATTTAGCCCACGAATGAATGCTGCCGAAGAAATGTTTAAACCAAAAGGAAATTTCCGAAATTGATAACAAACACCGAAACAAAGAAAAGCTACGTATTTTGCACATTCTGGATGACGTTCGATCTGACAAAAGCTGGATCTGAGATCAATAGATGACACCACTTTTACACCATTAATATTCTGAAGTTCTTCCAACGTTTGCGGCCTGTCTGTTTCAGGAACGATGATAGTATTGATTTGTCTCGAATCTAAGACAAGCCTAATCGATCCACTTTTCTTCTCAGCAACATGTAATGGATTGTTTTATGAGTTTACGTCAGGCTCAACAATGCCCTCGTCGAGTGTAGATTGTATTTCTGTTCTAACAGGGTCCCTATAACGTGCCGGAATTACGTATTTTCTAACACAAAATTTAGTATGCTCACGAACACGAAACTGGCATTGAAATGCCTTGTTTGTTCCTGTTTTGCAAGTAAAAACTGTGGAACGTGCTTGTAAAATGTCAAAAAGGTCCTACCTGTCAGTGTCATAAAAGTTCTTAATTGTTTGAATTTTATTCTGAATTAAGTCATTAGTATCACATACGCTGTCGATGTCATCCCTGTCAATACTTGCAGAGTGATTGTTAGTGCCAAGTTCCGTCGAAAATTCTGAACTGTTGTCTACCAGGAGGTAAAGCTAATTAATTTCCTCGTCATGTTTTGAGAGCCAATCTTCAAATTTCAAAGCTATTGACTTACCTTCTTTTTCTAAACTTATTTCAGCATCGTGAAAGTTTAAGACTGCTTCATATTCATTCAAAAGTCTACTGCAAATATAATTTTTGTCAACAATAATGGAACGATAAGAAAGTTCGTAGAGAAACTTTGACAAAAGAATTCTAAGTTGGTTTGTTGGCGTACATCTACACTTTTTCCAAAGATTGCAACTTGTAATTTAATCTTACGTAACGGAAGTGTGAGGCAATTGTTCGGTTTGTTGCATTTGCTAAAGACTGTATCACTAATTACTGAAATGGGACTGCCAGAGTCAAGTACTGCTGTAAATTTTACGTCATTTACTGTAATGTGAATAACAGGGTATGCAATATTGTTCTGTTTTACGTCGTGTTCCTGGAGTAATATGTCCCTAATGTCTTCCATTTTTACGTAAGTAATAGCACGGTAGCCGCGTCGTCAACTTCGTAAGTACGTTTCGTGACTGCCAGAGGTGTGAATCATTGTCTACTGTCTTTGTTGTCGTTCGTCGTTATTGGGATTTGGAGATCGAATCTCAACAATTTCAACTTGTCGAGAGGGCCCTGCCCTGTTTGAATCCCGCCAGTTCTGATTGAATTCGGGTCTGTTGTTAAAATTATATCGTCTGTCGTCATGTCTATAGTTTCTATAATTTCTTTCTTGTTGGTCACGTGGTGCAGAATTTCTCCCTGAGTCGTAACTGCGCGGAGGGCTGTTGCGTATGGAATTGTTCTGTCTCCCTTGATAATAATAGTTTTGGTGCCCATTTTGTCTGTTTCTATGAATGTCTCTGTCATAGTCATTACCTCGGAGACCTGATCTTTCCCTGTATTATTACTGCCAATGGTTGTCATACGGGTGGTGTCTGTTTTGGTCGGGATTTGCGTTGTAAGAGCAGCCTAGTCGTGTTCAGTTATTGTTTCTGCCCCACGGAATTGTGATGGAACTGATCTGTAATTATTGTTTTCCTTGTTTTCTCTCCCCGTGATTGTCTGTGTTAATTTCTGATTCTTGTAAAAGTCCTTGAAAGCCTCCGATGTTGCCTTTGCAACGTCCCGCCAAAATAATGTCTTAAATGTTCAGGCAACTTGATTAAGAAAATGCAGATGAGTTCTGAGTGGGTTTGACAGGTACTCATTCTTGTGCAACATGTCTTCAAAATATTTGACGGGACTGGAAAAATGAGATTGTTCAAAGTGTTTCATCATTATGATGCTATGTTTTACTCAGTCTTGAGTAGCTTGAGACCAATATTCTGAGAGGAAGGCATGATAAAATTATCCCTCACTGTGACACGAATGACCGAATGTATTCTTACAGCAGGTTCATTGTCTAAGTAGCCACACAAATTTCATTCTGTGCTCTAATGACCAGTTGAAAAAAAAAAAAACAAAGAGAACTGATGAAGCCACGACAACGGTTGAATGTCGTTGCCAGAAATCTTAAATGTTTTGAAATTATATGTAGTAAGCCGGCCGGTGGCCAAGCGGTTCTAGGCGCTTCAGTCCGGAACTGCCCGACTGTTACGGTCGCAGGTTCGAATCCTGCCTCAGGCATGGATGTATGTGATGTCCGTTGGTGGTTAGGTTTAAGTAGTTCTATGTTCGAGGGGACTGATGACCTCAGATGTTAAGTCCCATAGTGCTCAGAACCATTTGAACCGTTTTACATGTAGTAGTAAACAGCTTGTAGTCAAATTCATCATGTCGGCGAATCGCATATCGGTCATTGTTACGTCGGGTCGGCGGTTCCATCTCAAATTTCGGTGCACCTTGCCAATTTCATTCATAATTTCCGAAATGCCCTCTGTTATTATTTTGTGGCTTTTCCGTGTTTGCAAGTCCCTCTTCCCGTATTGGAGCGCGAGTGTCCTCTGAAATATGTAATTCTTCTATTACTTGTGCCAACTGATCTTGTACCTTCCGGATTTCCCTTCTGTGTTGCGTATTAATGTGATTCTGATTTTGTTTGAATTTTCTAATATGTTCATACTCTTCTGTGTCAGTAAAGGCTTGTGGTCTTGTGTCATTCAGATCAACGTCTGCCTATGTAGATTAGTTAGTGAACTGATCCTAAAGTTCGGCTACTTTCTCTGATAATGAACTGATTCCCTCAGTGTGTTTTTCTGAACACAGTTTCAGTGAGTCCATTTCTGTTGAAAGCGTATCTACTATGTCCTTTAGGTTTCGTGATTCTGTAATACATTTTCATGCCCCAAACAAAAATAGGTTGAAATTGCTCACAAATTTGTGTTTTTGCGTCATTACAGACTTTTTGACATTTCGATTCGATTTTATGTAGCTCAGCAGTTAAATCTTCACGTGTTTGTTCAAGCGTTTGCTGAACTGTGTTTAACTTCTGAAGATTTTGTTGCATTGTGTGTAACTTTTGTAGCTGTTGCTGTGTTCGTTCCTGATTTTGTTCCATTTGTTGCATGAATTGCAATAACAATGTATTAGTGTCTGGAACTTGTGCTTATCGTGCTTATCGGCAGTGCATAACACGCAACATTCGCATTTTGAAAAGCAGAAAATGTTTCTTGACATGATTCAGAAACGGGTAATGTCGCAAAACCTGAATCTACGGTACTTGCAAATTTTTGTCCTCTCGTTTCGGATTCCTGAGGCGAGCTGTTACTGACCGATCGGTCAACAGTACTACCCTCTTCACCAACTGTTTCCCTGTCTACACCATTATTTGCCGGCTGGTCCATATTCCTATGCACAATCAACAAATTACCACTTTCAATGTCTGTTAATTCATTACACGGTGGTGCTAACACACTACTCTCGTCTTCACTGTCATTTCTCAGTTGACATTGGAGCCGAGTATTACGTTTTTCACATGCCATAATTGTTACAATATTCCACACGACAACAAAGAATACACAATTCGAAGAGCAAAATAATAAAACACATTAAAATAACACTGGAAATAATGTCCACTTAACTGGAAGAGCGGCTGTGAACAACTTGGTGCAAATCTACATACATCTCACAACTGTTTTACAGTACAACAACGAAACACTACAACTACAAAGGAAATTCTGTGTATAATAACGCGGTTGCAGTAAACAATTACTACAAAAAAATGGTTCAAATGGCTCTGAGCACTGTGGGACTTAACATCTGAGGTCATCAGTCCCCTAGATCTTAGAACTACTGAAACGTCCCCATTGAACAATTATACACGACTGTCCTTAAACTGATACACAATATTTTTTTTTAGCGCAACGCAATCTGACTTTCAAAAATCCCTACAAAAGAATGGCCCTGACTAACATTAAACTATACCTTTCACAAATCACTTACCTCACAAAAATCTTCGCTACTCAAGCTACTGCAATACAGCGAGCGCCACTACTGCCAGCTAAATAAAAGATTCAAACTACTGAAGGCACTAACTACTGATAGGGATAGTTAGCAAATGAAAGATATTAATAGAGAACAAACAATGTATTTACCTTGATATCATCATGTATAAATACAGCAGTTCATGACAAATTACAAATCTCCGCCATCTCTCTCCCCACATCCACCACTGCTGGCGGCTCACCTCCAACTGCGCAACGCTACGCGTTGTTCACAGCCAGCTGCCTAACACTACAATGGCGAGTATTACAACAATGGAAAGCAGCCACAGACTGCACACAGCACAGCCAGTGATTTTCATACAGAGGTGGCGTTACCAATAAAAAACTTAAACAGCCTACTTACACTACTTAAACCTAACTAACCTAAGGACATCACACACACCCATGCCCGAGGCAGGATTCGAACCTGCGACTGTAGCATTCGTTCGGTTCCGAACTGAAGCGTCTAGAACCGCACGGCTACCGCGGCCGGCCAATAACTACACCAATTACTCAAAGTACAAGAAAAAATTAAAAGATTCCAGTGAGGTTTCGTCGCCGTAGGGTCAAGATATGAAACGTCCCCTTGAAAAATTATGAATGACTGTGATGGTAAACTTCAACGCTATTTGATTTTCAAACAGCTGAGCAAAACTCAACGTAGTCAGACATTTATCTCTTTACTTATTCTGATCATCACTAAACTGACATACAATATTCTTTTTGCGCACGCAATCTGACTTTAAATAATCCCTACAACGGAATGGCCCTGACTAACAGTAACCTATACCTTTCATGAATCACTGACCACACAAAAGTCTTCGTTACTCTACTGCAATACAGCGAGCGCCAATAATGCCAGCTAAATAAAAGATTCTAACTACTGATGATGATGATTTATGCCGGAGGGCGCTTAACAGCAAGGTCATAAGCGCGGTATTCTAACTACTGAAGGCACTAACTACAGATGTATTTACCTCAATAATGTTCAAAAGTCATCATTTGCCTTAATAATGTTCAAAAGTCATCATATATATATTTATATAAAAACCGTGTGGGGTTGCTAGTTCCCTATCGGGCGCTTCCCCAGGTGGCGGATAGTGGATAGTCTCTCAGATATGGGTGGCACCGGGGAAATGAAATACCCGGGGTGGAGCAAAACTAGCAACGTGGTAACGTCTGTACTCTAGTGGAGCGGCCTACCAAAGGCGTCTGTACCGCATGTCAGGGGCGGCCTGGAAATTATATCACCAATCCGTCCCGAAGCAAGCGTGGCGATTGCGCTTCTGACCTTCGAGTTATGTTGTGCGACATTAATGTAAAATTTTCCGGAGTAATAGCCCCACAGTCGGATCTCCGGGTGGGAGCAACTCTGATGTTCCAAACACCAAGAGGTGCTGAGAAGAAGATAGAGACTTTTCTAGTCTGTACATATAACTGTCGCTCTCTAATAGGCAACGACAGACTAGAAGAGTTCGAGAAAGAGCTTACAAAAATCAACTGGTGTATTGTTGGTCTAAGCGAAGTACGCCGAAAAGGGGAAGACTGTTTCCGTTTGCACTCTGGCAATTTGTTTTACTTTTTTGGCGACCCAGAAGGAAAACTCAATGGAGTTGGGGTCTTAATCAACAAGAATATTGCTGATAGAGTATCTGTCTTACAAGGAACTTCCAGCAGGACTGCTCGAATGGTCCTGAAAATGTCGAATACGTATAAAATACAGATTGTTCAGGTGTATGCTCCCACCTCGAGACACCCTAACGAAGAAATTGAATCCTTTTATGAAAGTCTGGATAGCACCTGTAAAAAAGGTAGCGATTATCACTTCCAGATGGTCATTGGCGATTTCAATGCAAAAGTTAGCACCAACAAACAAGGCGACAGAGTGGTGGGCAACTTTGCGATTGACAACCGAAAGACAGAGGTGAGAGATTAAGTCCAGTCCGCTGAGTACACCAGTATGTCCATCATGAATACGTTCTTTAAGAAGCACCCTGACCGAAAATGGAGCCCAAATTTCAGTGTCAAAAATGAGATAGACTTCATTCTGTCAAACATTCCGCAGATTGTAAAAGACGTCTCCGTGCTAAATGAGTTCAACACTGGCAGTGATCACCGTCTTGTGAGAGCAAGGTTCGAACTCAATGTAAGAAATGAAAGGAATAAATCTATGAAAGGGAAGAGGGGCAATCAACCTCAAAAACCTGGAAGAACATTCCTCGAAATTCCAAGAAGCCCTCCAAAGCAAGTTCCACGTAACTAAAGATGGTGATTTGGGGAACTGATTGTTTCAAGTGCACAAGAAGTCGGTGGCCTATGTCAAAAAAATAAACAACCAAAGAAATTCAGTGCCAAAACTGAAATCCTTTTACAACAGAGGAGAGAAATGAAAATCCAAACCGATCGTGACATGGTAGCGTATTCCGAACTTTGTAAGGCAGTGCGAAGAGAAATGAAAACTGACATACAGAAATTCACTGAAGACACCTTAAGAGCAAGTTTGGAGAACAAGACAAGTTTAAAGTCAGCCAAACGAAACTCACAATCGGTAAAAAGCAGATTATCGCACTCGATGGAAATGACAGTCGAATCACTGAAAAGGAGGAGGTTTTGAAGTTCATCAGAGACTTTTATAGCAATTTGTATAGCAATACAAGGGAAAATTCGAGTGTACCTAAATTAAATGATGTACCTAGTGTTCCAGATATACTCCCATCGGAAGTCAAGTGTGCTCTAGATAGCATGAAGAAGGGAACAGTGTCGGGTGATGATGAGCTCAGTGTTGACATCCTCAAACTAGCAGGAGAGGTAACAATAAATCACTTGGCAAAAGTAATTACTTCCTGCCTGCACTATGCTTCAATCCCACAATCGTGGAACAAGGCTAAGATTATTTTGATACACAAGAAAGGAAGTATTCACAATATTAAAAACTATCGTCCTATCAACTTTCTCTCAATTTTGTACAAAATTTTCGCAAAGATCTTGTTAAACCGAATTAGTTCCACCTAAGACTCAGCCCAACCTATAGAACAAGCAGGATTCCAAAGCAATTTTAGCACTATTGACCACATTCTGAGCGTTAGTGAAGTGATAAGCAGAGCGAATGAATACCAACTGCCTCTGTGCATTGCCTTTGTTGGCTTTGAAAAGGTATTTGACTCCGTTAGCAGTGTAGCTGTCCTCCAAGCTTTGAGTGAGCAAGGAGTGGGAGCAGCATACATCGAAGTGCTCAGGAAAATCTACGAGAATTCTTCAGCCTATGTTAACATCGGCGAATCAACTCAAGAATTCCGCATCATGAGGGGTGTCAAGCAAGGCGATCCCATCTCCCCAACACTGTTCTATGCTGTATTGGAAATGGCTATGTAAAAGCTGATCTGGGAAGGTAAGGGAATTAGAATTAATGGAAGAAGGCTTACCAACTTGAGATTTGCTGATGGTATTGCCTTACTGGCCAAAGACTTCACAGAGCTCCAAAACTTAGTTACAGATCTTGCATCGGAATGTCAGCTGGTTGGCTTGAACATGAACTTTTCCAAAACAAAAGTAATGACCAACAAATGAGTCCCAGCTGGAGATGTGAAAGCCAAGTACAGTATATTAGAAGAGGTCAGTGAATATGTGTACCTTGGCCAGATTGTAAAAATGAAGGGAAACATAAGGCCAAAAATCTATCGATGCATCAAACTTGGCTGACAAGCATTTTGGAAGAATTCAACAGTATTCAGATCAATGCATTCTTCATGTGATGACGTATGGCTGCGAGACATGGAAACTGAACTCATTTACAAAAGGGAAACTTAGGACAACACAGAGAGCCATGGAGAGATCAATGCTGGGCTATACAAGAAAGGATAGGAAAAGGGCAGATGACATCCGGTCTGTGTCGAAGGTTAACGACATCTTAGAGACAGTAGGTTCCTTGAAATGGCAGTGGGCTGGCCACGTCGCAAGAAGAAAAGACAACAGATGGACGAAGCTAGTACTGGAGTCCGAGAGAGCACCGGAGGCCTAGAGGAAGACAACCAGACGCATGAGACAAAGACATCAAGAAGATCGCTAGCAACACCTGGCAGAGAACTACCCAAAACCGTCCCACTTGGAGCAGACTGCTGAAAGCCTACCTGAATCCACGACTTGAAGAGGCCACATCATTTGGTGATTGAATTGGCTGCTGCTGCTGCTGATGATGATGTAACCATCAATTCATGACAACCATTTTTACAAATTTCCTTTTCCAGAACTTCCGCTTATAGTAACCTCTCAAATAACTGGCATCTCTCTCTCCACATCCACCACTGCCCAACGCTACGTGCTGTTCGCATCCAACTGCCCTACTCTACACAAGCGAATATTCCAACAATGAGTCCAGCCAGCCACAGACTGCACACAGCACAGTCAGTGATTTTCATACAGAGCTCTACTTGGCGTTACCAACACACAAACCTTAACAGCCTACTTACAAAACGCAATAAAATGGTTGAAGTTAAATTCTGCAAATTAAGGAGATATATATTGCAACAATCAGTAAAAAATACATTAAGTTTAACAATTTCCTTTTTGCAACACTAACGGCGGAGGGCCGACAACAACTTGTAAAATTTTTCAGAGGAAATTACAGTAACCTTTGAAAAGCAGACGGCGATAATGTTTGGACTTTAAGGAAACTCTGAGAACATGTTTCCTGGGCTGAAGGCCCACAGCTAAATTTGCCAAATTAAAAATATAAAATACAGTTAAATTACAACAACATTAACACTGCTAAAAGGATAATTAAGATAATGGCAGTCAGTAGTCTCCAGTTGATCGGTCTGTCCTCATTCACGTAGGCGAGTCAGGTGGTAAGTCCAACTACACTTAATTCGTCTGAACTCAACCAAGGGACACTCATGGACCGACCGACCAACCGCTTGTTTGCCACGACGGAGTACCCGAGTATTCAAGGCCCGCCAAAAAAATTACAAGTATCACCACCCCCAAACAAACGCGTATGTGAAATGAGCTGCCAAAACTACACACCATGTTGGGCAACAACAACAGGTGAGGAAAAGGCACTATTTAAAAACTACGTTAGCGTCCAGGGCAGGTAGCCAGAACACCAACTTCCCCAAGGCAGAAAATTCCACTGGTTCACTTGACACTGGATAAATTACTTTGATCAATTCCACCTGGCGGCAGCTATCTAGAAGACTTCACTCATTTTTGCTCACAGGGAAACCTCCACAACAGCAATGTCCGAAACAACAATGTAATGTTCAAAACCACTCAACCCTCACGTCCTGGGTCGGCGAGCGACGATGCTCGTACCGATCGGACAGATCCACACAGACTCCGACACTGCACAGAGACAGCCAGCGGCCCAGTCGACTACGCCGCAAGGAGATGTCCTCAGACCGACCGACCGACCAAAAATCCACCAAAAGTCAGACTCGGCTCAAGTAATGCATGGGGGCAATGGTCGGGCGAGCCATGTCGACGCAGACGTAACTGCTGCTCCAACATGACTGCAGTATTGCCGAACTGCAAGTCCCCGAATGGCGGGTCCAGACTGCTCCACAAACGCGTTCCAACTGACTGGCAGACCCGAACTCGCAACCCCGACAGACAACGACCTGGAAGTAATAGCAGTCGAGCAAAGATACTGCGAGATGTGATATATCGATACGTGCTGCTAACGCCGTTCACGGTTAGGCAAAGTGGCATCTCAGTGACAGAAGTAATTTAAATTAACGTAGTGAGGTGGAAGTACGTTAAAATCAGGGTGTAAAATACATGATGGCAGGAACACGAGCCACGCACGGCTCACTGATGCACAAATTCAGCATGTAATAGTCCAAAGTATTCTCCTGCCAGCGACTATAGATAATCAGTCATCTAACACAGTGCACCCAGTACAGACTTAAACCGAGAACTTCTATTTAATCTTACAGGCAACAGTTGGTCCCACATGAACGATGTGGCGCCGCTAGGTCCATGTGGCTGCCCAGCCGTGTTTCCATCCACAAACTGCCGCCCCGGGATCCTCAATGGGAAGCGGTTGATCTCTTTCTCCTCGCAGGCACGTCCTTGGTGTACACACAGTGAAACGGCTCGGGAGTAACGACAACGTTGGACAACGGAATCATTGGATGATAGCATGGATTTCAGGATGGTATCACTCCATTTTTTCAGACGTTAAGTCTGAGGTATGTAGTAGTGTCAGTTTATATCTCCACTGTGACATTTTTATCTTGCATCGTCCAACTTTCCTACTCCTGTTAGGACTCTAGTTTTGTAACAAATGTGGATCTTGTGTTTTGGATCAGTCCACTTTTACATAAAACATTTTGGTTAATGGAACTTGAAACTAATGGGACGGAGAATGGTCTGATCTGTTGAACACAGTAACACAATTTATTCAGATGCGATTAATTTTCAAATGTTGGAAGATAATGAACTTGCAGAACTAGCACTCGTGAAAGAAAGGATATTGCGGAGACATGGCTTAGCCACAGCCTGGGGGATGTTTCTAGAATGAAATTTTCACTCTACAGCGGAGTGTGCGCTGATATGAAACTTCCTGGCAGATTAAAACTGTGTGCCGGACCGTGACTCGAACTCGGGACTTTTGCCTTTCGCGGGCAAGTGCTCTACCGACTGAGCTACCCAATCACGACTCACTCCCCGTCTTCACAGCTTTACTTCTGCCAGTACCTCGTCTCCTACCTTCAGCAAGGTTCGGAGGAGAGCTTGTGTAAAGTTTGGAAGGTAGGAGGCGAGGTATTGGCAGAAGTAAAGCTGTGAGGACGGGCCGTGAGTCGTGCTTTGGTAGCTCAGTCGATAGAGCACTTGCCCGCGAAAGGCAAAGGTCCCGAATTCGAGTCTCGGTCCGGCACACAGTTTTAATCTACCAGGAAGTTTCATATCAGCGCACATCCCGCTGTAGAGTGAAAATTTCATTCTAGTGACATTTGTTTTATGTAAAGAGGTTTCACAATTTTCACATAAAAAATTCGTAGGCATTAGTTTTCAGCATGCCCTCGGATTTAATGGATGTAAGCTGCATGTGCTATTCTAAGATGGTGAGGTGGTCGCAGAAGAGAAAATCTCTGCAGGCCGCATCACCAGTCAGACGGTGGAGGATTGAAAGATAACTGAAGAAAAGCTGCTTTAGAAAATATCACGTGTTATGATTTTTGGTTGTTGTTTTTCATATTATGTTTCTCAAATTTGAGAAAAACTGTTATGTGTATGGCCTGCAGCATTGCAGTGAGTTTGGCGATCCAGTTTGGTATGCTATTGAATTTGCAGGCCATTTGGTTTAAAGTGAGTACGTGGCAATGGGCTAACAAGACAGTAGCAGCAGTAATGTCACGTATTAGCTGATGCACTAACGTTTGGATCTAGGAGAAGTAAGTAATTTGTGGAAAACAATTGCAGAGTCGCTCGTATGTTATATGACTAGTAGTGGTACAGGGTATCATCTGCCATACACAGTACAGTGGCTTGTGGAGTATGTATGCAGATGAAGATTTAGATGAAGCAACGAGGTCATAGACACCAAGATTAGTTTTGACGCCACAATGTTGTGATACCTATAGGATACGGTGTGTGCTTGCCATCCTTCAACATTGGTGCTGACGTAGCTATCGAATTATAGGGCGATATACAGTTTAGAGTGATTTGGGTCTGGAATTCAGCGGATTACTCTCGTTTCTTATCTTGAGAAATGGTGTGACCTGAGCAACTTTCTAGTGTTTTGGTATGGAGCATTCGTCGAACGAGATTTTTTATATGATTACTAGGTATGGAACCATAGTATCAACGTACCCTGACAGGAATCTAGGTGGTATACAATCTGCATTGGAAGACATGGTTTTATTAAACACCTTAAGGTCATTCGCTACATGGTGGATATCTTCTTATTACTCATGTTGGCAGTTGTTCTTGACCCGAATTCTGAAATATTTACTTCTTTCTTTGACTGTAGTTCTACTCTATATGGCCTTGGACCCTTCTCCCTAGCGGACACCAGCAGACGAAACGCTGTGCCATCGTTGTTTCTCCATCCATCGGGCATATCCACAATATCTTAGTGCTCGAGCATCAATCCTGACTGTGAATGGATCCACCACATCCATCTACATTCTCAGATTTTCATATCTCAGTCGATCCAAGTGGATCGAACTAATGCTCAACCATAATCCGTCCATTTCGACAGCCTCACTGTTCCCCTTTTGTTTTTTGTTCAGTGTCTAACGCACTGAGCGAAATATCAGAATGCCTTAAAGCACAGTACCTAGAACTACTTTCTTTGTGGTCTGGATATGTGCCAACTCCAAAAGATACTTCTTAACGATCTAATAGCTATCCCAATTTCACTTTTAAAGTGGAATGAGTCCACTTCACACTGGCCAGACATATCAATTAGTGTACCCAGATTCTTGAACACTTTCACATTTCTTACCCTCCCAAACTAAATATCCAAATCCTCACCTTGTCAACTTTCAAGAACAAGGTACTGTGTTTCATCCACATTGACTATTGGACCTCATTGTTTATAAGCATTCATTAAGTTTATCATTTGACACCTAGAACGACCCTTATCCAGGGCATAAACACTTGATCGCCAGCAAATAGTAACGAATGTAAATGATGACGCTGCACTACGACACCCAAACTTCTACATTGTCTGGTGCAGAACCGAAGAACAACTTCTAATTACAACTTAAATAGGTTTGGAGACAAAGAAAATACTCGTCATAATTCTTTATTTGTTGAAAACATTCTGATACCTTACAACCAACCTTCACAGCTACCCAGCATTCTGTTGATGCGTTATCGGCTCAGAACGTCTCCATTTCTTTCTGTAATAACTTCCTTATCACAGTGTGGGACGGCGGCGCCTTCTTTTACGAGAGCCTGAAAACTATTTTTGTTGTTAGCCAGAAAGAGATGAACATAGTGACCATAGTTTCCAATCCGCAAGTCCTAAATCTAGTTTTTCTTGTCTGAAAGAAATGTTTCTACTCTCTATTTACTCAGCGCGATTGGGATCTATGATTGATTATAAATGAAAATTTTGAGTATTAATTGATAGATATATTTGGTAACTTTCACAAGTACAACATAGTGATATTTCTGATGATAAGAAGAGTAACGCTGTCTAACATAAACAGCACTATGAGGAGTTCAGAGGGAATCTGTACGGTAAGGTCCCAATAAATGGTCTTTCGCCCTGAGTTCTAATAATCTAAGTTAATTGCTCGCCGCAAAATTGGAGAAATAATATCACCACCTACCACGCGATTCTTTTAACATTACGGTCAGCACGCGAACAATTACTTCAGCGAAATCTAAGCGATCCAAGACGGCGTACAGTCCTCGCGATTTCACTTACTATTTGTTCCGAAAACTTTAGTTTAGTTGCAGTCAGTCTGTGCCGTCACCCGAGGCAGCGCGTATGCCAGCGTTTGACTGACGTGGACCGTATAGTAGCTGTGTGCGAAGTGGAGTCTCGTCACTCCGTCTCAGACCATATTTAAATACGGGCGCAGCGGACGGCCAAGGGAACACACGCCGCCATCCGCCCTCCCCGGTAGTCGACTCCAAATTGTCGCTTTCTCGGACACATAATATTTTATAACACTGTGGTGAATAAATTTAGAATCTTCGTAATTTTTGTATGTGTGGAGTGAAATAGGCTTTAATCACCGAAAACGTTTTAGCTCGCCTGCATTTAATCTTTTCCGTCTAGAATTTTTAGAACGGAACTGACAGCAAAACATTATCTCTGAACTGCAACTTTAACAGACGTTGTATTGATTGATATCTGCATCAAAGTCTTGAAACTTGTTACAGTTCTATTATTTAATGAGTTTCATCAGGTGCTGTAATCAAAACTTTCCATCATTAATATAAATGGTACTTAATCTATTACAAAAAAAAAAGTTTTTGTTCCAAATTTAGATTTCAGTAAATTACTCGAAAACTATTAGAGGTAGCTTAATAGGGTCATGTAGTTTCTGGTTTTATGTCGAACTGAAGTTTCATACGAATTTTCATATTTCTAAGTCAAATATATAGCGCTTTTAATTTTTTTTGTAAAAACACCTATTTTCAACAAAATAATGCTCCGTTCAAGATGAAACTTCTAACAGTTAATTTTGATATACATTTGCACGTTCTCACCAAATTTTGGCATTCTTGCTCTATTATTTAGTGCTACTTGTTTTTTATTTAAAAATAAGTATTGAGGGAAAGATATTCACCCGATCACTCTGAGATTTGACAATTTAAACATTAATATACTGAAGCATATGTGACAGAGTTTGGGAAAGCAACTTTAATTCTTAATTTCGTTCTTAAATTATGGTGCAATACTTGTATACTGCTGACAAACCCGCCAGGGCAGCCAAAAGCACTAATGCGCTGCTTCCTGGACTCAGTTAGGTACGCGCCAGCCCTGGTTCGAATCCGCCTGGCGGACTAAAGACGAGGACTAGTGTTCCAGGCAGCCTGGATGTGGTTTTTAGGTAGTTTTCCCCATCCTACTAAGTGAATACCGGTCTGGTCCCTATAGTCTACCTGAGTTACACAAGTCACGGACATTTGCAGACGTTTTGACTATTTCATGGCTTACACTAGATGCAAACAGCTGGGGGTACACTACTTACGTCCTGGTGGGTTCTGGGTGGTGGCAAGAAGGGCATCCAGCCACCCTCTACAACTAACACAGCCCAACTTGTAATAACCAGGCTGACCCCGCATGACGCAGGATAAGGGACAAGAAAAGAAAGAAAGAAAGACTTGTGTGCTACGTACAAATGGGTTATGGTGAGTGGTGCTAGTAGCAGTGAACTGGGGTAACTCCTAGCACACTCTCCCGCCTCTGTGTCTCTCGAATGATACAGCACTTGTTTCGCCACTACAGAATCATGTGACTTTTCTAAATCAATCAACACAGAATGGAGATTTTGATTTTTTGCCATCATTTTCTTACACATCTGGCAGACACAAAAGATGTTATCAACACAGATTTTCCCAGCAGTAAAACACGGCTGTTCGTGAAATGTAATGATGTTCACAACCATTCTAATTTTATAATTACTATGCTATCGAGGAAGCCATCACTGAAGGCATTACATTACTCTTATTCCTTGGTAATTAGTCGGATCTCTTCTGATCCCTTTCTTACTTTTTTTTTTTTTTTGGTCATCAGTCTACTGACTGGTTTGATGCGGCCCGCCACGAATTCCTTTCCTGTGCTAACCTCTTCATCTCAGAGTAGCACTTGCAACTTACGTCCTCAATTATTTGCTTGGCGTTTTCCAATCTCTGTCTTCCTCTACAGTTTTTGCCCTCTACAGCTCCCTCTAGTACCATGGAAGTCATTCCCTCATGTCTTAGCAGATGTCCTGTCATCCTGTCCCGTCTCCTTATCAGTGTTTTCCACATATTCCTTTCCTCTCCGATTCTGCGTAGAACCTCCTCATTCCTTACCTTATCAGTCCACCTAATTTTCAACATTCGTCTGTAGCACCACATCTCAAATGCTTCGATTCTCTTCTGTTCCGGTTTTCCCACAGTCCATGTTTCACTACCATACAATGCTGTACTCCAGACGTACATCCTCAGAAATTTCTTCCTCAAATTAAGGCCGGTATTTGATATTAGTAGACTTCTCTTGGCCAGAAATGCCTTTTTTGCCATAGCGAGTCTGCTTTTGATGTCCTCCTTGCTCCGTCCGCCATTGGTTATTTTACTGCCTAGGTAGCAGAATTCCTTAACTTCATTGACTTCGTGACCATCAATCCTGATGTTAAGTTTCTCGTTGTTCTCATTTCTACTACTTCTCATTACCTTCGTCTTTCTCCGATTTACCCTCAAACCATACTATGTACTCATTAGACTGTTCATTCCGTTCAGCAGATCATTTAATTCTTCTTCATTTTCACTCAGGATAGCAATGTCATCAGCGAATCGTATCATCCTTTCACCTTGTATTTTAATTCCACTCCTGAACCTTTCTTTTATTTCCATCATTGCTTCCTCGATGTACAGATTGAAGAGTAGGGGAGAAAGGCTACAGCTTTGTCTTACACCCTTCTTAATACGAGCACCTCGTTCTTGATCGTCCACTCTTATTATTCCCTGTTGGTTGTTGTACATATAGCATATGACCCGTCTCTCCCTATAGCTTACCCCTACTTTTTTCAGAATCTCGAACAGCTTGCACCATTTAATATTGTCGGACGCTTTTTCTAGGTCGACAAATCCTATGAAAGTGTCTTGATTTTTCTTTAGCCTTGCTTCCATTATTAGCCGTAACGTCAAAATTGCCTCTCTTGTCCCTTTACTTTTCCTACAGCCAAACTGATCGTCACCTAGCGCATTGTCAATTTTCTTTTCCATTCTTCTGTATATTATTCTTGTAGGCAGCTTCGATGCATGAGTTGTTTAGCTGATTGTGCGATAATTCTCGCACTTGTCAGCTCTTGCCGTCTTCGGAATTGTGTGGATGATGCTTTTCCGAAAGTCAGATGGTATGTCGCCAGACTCATATATTCTACACATCAACGTGAATAGTCGTTTTGTTGCCACTTCCCCCAATGATTTTAGAAATTCTGTTGGAATGTTATCTATCCCTTCTGCCTTTTTTGACAGTAAGTCATCCAAAGCTCTTTTAAATTCCGATTCTAATACTGGATCCCCTATCTCTTCTAAATCGACTCCTGTTTCTTCTTCTATCGCATCAGACAAATCTTCACCCTCATAGAGGCTTTCAATGAATTCTTTCCACCTATCTGCTCTCTCCTCTGCATTTAACAGTGGAATTCCCGTTGCACGCTTAATGTTACCACCGTTGCTTTTAATGTCACCTAAGGTTGTTTTGACTTTCCTGTATGCTGAGTCTGTCCTTCCGACAATCATATCTTTTTCGATGTCTTCACATTTTTCCTGCAGCCATTTCGTCTTAGCTTCCCTGCACTTCGTATTTATTTCATTCCTCAGCGACTTGTATTTCTGTATTCCTGATTTTCTCGGAACGTGTTTGTACTTCCTCCTTTCATCAATCAACTGAAGTATTTCTTCTGTTACCCATGGTTTCTTCGCAGCTACCTTCTTTGTACCTATGTTTTCCTTCCCAACTTCTGTGATGGCCCTTTTTGGAGATGTCCATTCCTCTTCAACTGTACTGCCTACTGCGCTACTCCTTATTGCTGTATCTATAGCGTTAGAGAACTTCAAACGTATCTCGTCATTCCTTAGTACTTCCGTATCCCACTTCTTCGAGTATTGAATCTTCCTGACTAATGTCTTGAACTTCAGCCTACTCTTCATCACTACTATATTGTGATCTAAGTCTATATCTGCTCCCGGGTACGGCTTACAATCCAGTATCTGATTTCGGAATCTCTGTCTGACCATGATGTAATCTAATTGAAATCTTCCCGCATCTCCCGGCCTTTTCCAAGTATACCTCCTCCTCTTGTGATTCTTGAACAGAGTATTCGCTATTACTAGCTGAAACTTGTTACAGAACTCAATTAGTCTTTCTCCTCTCTCATTCCTTGTCCCAAGCCCATATTCTCCTGTAACCTTTTCTTCTACTCCTTCCCCTACAACTGCATTCCAGTCGCCCATGACTATTAGATTTTCGTCCCCCTCTACATTCTGCATTACCCTTTCAATATCCTCATACACTTTCTCTATCTGTTCATCTTCAGCTTGCGACGTCGGCATGTATACCTGAACTATCGTTGTCGGTGTTGGTCTGCTGTCGATTCTGATTAGAACAACCCGGTCACTGAACTGTTCACAGTAACACACACTCTGCCCTACTTTCCTATTCATAACGAATGCTACACCTGTTATACCATTTTCTGCTGCTGTTGATATTAGTCGATACTCATCTGACCAGAAATCCTTGTCTTCCTTCCACTTCACTTCACTGACCCCTACTATATCTAGATTCTAGTGATTAGTGACTAGTAACTGCATTATCAAAGAGAGATCTGAAAGTACATGGATTTTTGTAACATGTCAATAACAATGCATCTACTAAATATTTACAACGTTATCCGTATCACATTATATATTTTCTAAGTAATCATTTTTTCTTCTCCTATAAAATTTAAGAAAAATGATTTACGAAGTTTTTCATTGCCTACCATCCATATTTTCACTGGCGCTAACTCTCTTCTTCGTCTCTGCCAAAACTAAAGTATCTGCTTGCTACTGTACAACCTGCGAATGTTCCACGGTCCAGTTAGAATAGTTATTTTACGAAGCCATTGTCGTTTTCCAAGTGAGCCACCATTTTTTTCTTTTTGAGACATACAGCGTTAACTCTTTCACCCATACAGGGAGCCGACCTATAGCAGAACCCTTAATCAGGAGGACCAGGGGGCTTTCCTTCAGTCATACCGTCGCCCTTGAGGGCTTCCTTGACTGCGGCTAAGGTCCCTTTTCCCATCGCTTCCTTAGTACCCCTAAGAGCACGGTTGCTTCATCCACCACCTCCGTCATTTGCGATGGTCTCTATCTGTACCTTCAATCCGTTGAAGTCTACCCAATACTCTGGCAAGCGAACGTTACCAGGTACTATCACTTTGCTCGTGTTAACCAAGGTTTTTAACGAGATTTTACTGCTCCCACTCCTCCTTTCTCAACCTCGCTTGGGGTCACCTACGGCGGAATAATGGAAACTGTCAATGACATAAAAAACAAGACGTAAGTCATCAGACCAGATAAAACTAATTCTGTCTGATGGTTAAAATTTTTCAGTTTCTGAGACTATGGGCTGTGAAGTCTACATTACACAACCATCGACCCCTTAACTAAACCCTCTGCTATCACGAGGTTCCCACCTCTGCTGAGTGACAGGGAGAAAGAAAAGGCTCGCCGAGAAAATGACACCTCCACTGCAATGGAACACTGGCTGATTAAGTGCTCTTGTGAAAGAAGAGTGATGGCACAGTTGTGCTTTGTCTTTAAGAGAGATGCTTTAAGCGTGCTAACCCCTGTGCTCAGTGGATGTACCCTCCGCAGAGAGGATGACTACAGTAAAGAGCTAAAGGTGGAATGGCCATCTTCTTAGATGTTACATTCCACTGTTCTATCCCCCTTACCGCCAACATACTGTGAAGTATACATGTACCGTGGGGTCACTACAGTTTCTCTTTACCAGTCCCAAAACTGAATCGGGAGGCTCTGGCCAACGTTCAAAAATGGTTCAAATGGCTCTGAGCACTTTGAGACTTAACGTCTATTGTCATCAGTCCCCTAGAACTTAGAACTACTTAAACCTAACTAACCTAAGGACAGCACACAACACCCAGCCATCACGAGGCAGAGAAAATCCCTGACCCCGCCGGGAATCGAACCCGGGAACCCGGGCGTGGGAAGCGAGAACGCTACTGCACGACCACGAGATGCGGGCCTTGCCAACGTCATTACACAGCTACTTGATAGGAGGGGATTTTTAGTGCACATCGAGTTCTGTGGCATTCCAATGTCACTTATTCCTGCAGTAGAGCTGATGAGAACATCTTGTCGACAAAGGAACTTTGTCTTATGACAGAGGATGGAGCACTGGCACGGGGTCGTTCTCCACCATCAGGTTTCCGATAAGCTCTCCAGCCCTCGCCCATACTGCACATACGAATGTGGTCAACAATAGGCATTGTAGTGGCCGCTTCCAGATCAGGATATAGTAACACAGAAAGTAGTGCCTGAAAGCAAGCCGTCACGATGGATGCTCAGTGAGATGAACAGGACGTTGCACAGTCATCTGTCTGTTTTCTAAAGACATAACAGCCTCAAGACTTAGGTGGATCATATCACAAAGAATATCCACAACGCAACTACAGCATCCGTTCAAAAATGCTATGGCCAATTTTTAAGGCAGACTGCTTCCTGGTTAGATGAGTGCCACTCTTTTAAGAGACGGCCGGACGGTTCTGCATAGGTTCGACCGGAATCGAAGTACCTCGTAGGGTTACGGGCAGCGAAGCCAAAATAGCGCCGAACTATAAACAGACACATAGCAAACAGCGGCAGGTGACACATTACTTGGTCTCCCTAGGTTTGGATATCCGGTAAATTTTAAGACTCCTGCGAGGAATCCATTGTAATCAAACTCTTTAAACGTGAGGGTATCGTAATATTACACAAGGAAGTAAAAGGGCATATATTAAATTAATGGGAAGAACGCAAAAATTTCAAACACTTAGAAGGAAATGATGTTTGCTTTTTAAATGATCAGCTTCAAATTGCAATCACAGATTTCGTGAAAGGCATCATGATTCCAAGGCATATATACACTGCTTATAGTGTTTTGTTCATTATTTTACTGGTTAATTTATAACCCAGCCCCTTCTAATATGTTTTTTCATATAGCACGCTTAATTGTGCAACCACTTCCTTTGGCATAATGCTTCAGAAGTGATGATTTACCACACCTTTCTAACTCGCCCCTTCTCTGATCCCCATTCGCCGTTGTCTTTTAAGATTTGCACTTTCTCAGCCACACTGTACCCTTTTACAGTATTCCATCACGTCAAAAGTCAATTTAATACGTCAAGTACTGCGTCTCGTGTACACTGATAATATTTTCTTCAAGCGTGTTTGCTATGACACTTACGCTCGCTACCGTTGCGTTTTCACAAATGTTTCTCGATCGTTTTTGTAATATTGTAAAGAGTTTGCCATGTTTACCTGAAACTGTGGGCTCTTTATAGGCTTTATGAAAACACACACACCCATGCCCGAGAGAGGACTCGAACCTCCGCCGGGACCAGCCGCTCCCCCTTTCAACGTTTAATTCATACATTAATTTTAGTAATGAACAGGTACTTGTGAAATCACACACGCTGCCCGTTGTAGCTCCACACACACAAGAAGTGCAGGAGCACCACGTACCAGAGACGAGCTAGTTGGCGCCTGACACTAGCACTGTACGCGCTTACTTGCGCTCTTTAGTATTTGAGATTGTGTCTTATATTTAAATGTCATATATATACAAATCTTTCAAGTGGCACGCTACACGTTGTTGGATCAATTATGAAATGTGTAGTATTTAAGCAGTAGAGAGCTCCTACCTTTAATTAGATGTTTTATTGGTGGGTGACACTCACATGTACCAGACAGAGTCAACGACTCCCACACTGGACGTAGATAATGTGCAATTTTATGTACAATATCTTATGAAGAATACAGTTATAAAACTGTCAAATCTTTATTTGACAAGTCGTTGGCTGTTATTTTCAAACCATTAAAACTAATACATACCTCACATAAAACTTCCTCGCAGCTTAAAGCTATATGACGGACCGAGACTCGAACTCGGGAATCTTCGCATTTCACGGGCACGTGCGCTACCGTCTGAGATACCCAAGCATGAGTGACGCCGCCTCGTCTCAGTTGTACTTCTGCCAGTACCTCGTCTCCTACCTTCCAAAATTTCACACATCCGCAGGCTGTGGCTAAGCCATGTGTCCGGAACGTTCTTTCTTCCAGGAGTGCTAGTTCGGCAATGTTCGCAGGGGAGCTTCTGTGATGTTTGGAAGGTAGGAGACGAGGTGCTGGCAGAAGAAAAGCTGTGAGGAGGTGGAGCCGGCCGGGGTGGCCGAGCGGTTCTAGGCGCTACAGTCTGGAACCGCGCAACCGCTACGGTCGCAGGTTCGAATCCCGCATCGGGCATGGATGTGTGTGATGTCCTTAGGTTAGTTATGTTTAAGTAGTTCTAAGTTCTAGGGGACTGATGACCTCAGAAGTTAAGTCCCATAGTGCTCAGAGCCATTTGAACCCATTTTGAGGAGGTGGTCTGGGTTGTGCTTCAGTAGCTCAGACGGTACAGCAGTTGCCCGCTAAAAGCAAAAGCCCCGAGTTCGAGTCTCGGTACGGCACACAGTTTTAATCTGCCAGGAACTATCATATCAGTGCATACTCAACTGCATCGACATGCCTCATATGTTTCTAATAAATTATGAATGAGACATATGTTAAACTTAAGAGATGTTTTTATTTAAACCGTTACTTCGTATTTATTTTTAAAGAATAACTATGCTTAATAACGTTTTGTTCCACATCGATTATTTATATATTATTGCCGAAAACATATCGATGTTAATGCCATATCTTTCACCTCATCTCAGACGCCTAATGTAAACATTGTACATATCTGCTTTGTGTCTTCCTTTTCGCTATCAGTACACGCAAAAAACGATAAGTGTATGTGAAACCAAACTGTTCGTTTTGAAACGGTTAATATTGTCACGAAATATTTACTCAGTGTTTACGTGATTGTGTTTATAACACGAGGACACGTTTGCCATGTAACTAGCACGCGGTACACGGAAAACAAGCCGGCCACTGTGACAGAGCGGTTCTAGGCGCTTCAGTCCGGGACCGCGCTGCTACGGTCGTAGGTTCGAATCCTGCCTCGGGCATGGGTGTTTGTGATGTTCTTAGGTTAATTAGGTTTGATTAGTTCTAAGTATAGGGGACTGTTGACCTCAGATGTTAAGTCCCATAGTGCTCAGAGCTAAGTGAACCATTTAAACGCAAAATAACAAGAAAACTCCAACCTTCAAAGTTTCAAGACACATTCATTTTGTGTAGAAGCGCTAAACAGTCATTCTACAATTTCCAAATTTTGTTTATCTTTGTTTCCTTTACTGAACACTATGGGACTTAAGTTCTGAGGTCATCAGTCCCCTAGAACTTAGAACTAATTAAAGCTAACTAACCTAAAGACATCACACACATCCATGCCCGATGCAGGATTCGAACCTGCGGCAGTTGCGGTCGCGCGGTTCCAGACTGTAGCGCCTAGAACAGCTCGGCCACCCCGGCCGGCTTTCCTTTACGAAAATTTATGTTAACACTCTTACACGGTATGGCATCGTGGCAAGCAAAATAACAATCATCTGATTAGCAGTTCATCCTGTAATGCAGTAATCTCATGATGAACAAGTGTTGAAAACATTTAACGGGGCGGAACAATAAATGTGTTAAACAAACAGCTTTATAATTAGTGGTTCCTTGCTGTTTCTGTAATACATCAGTTGGATAGTTTAGTAAGAATAGCATCAGAGGGAACAGAGGAGATATGAATCAAAGAATGCAAAGTGTAATCATTGTACTGTGTTTTCTGTGAGTATCATACGTTGCAGTAGGACGAGTGGGAGCAAGTGATTGGACTATGACGTTTGTTTGGAGGTGAGTGGTTGGGGGGCGGTGGTGTTGGAAGGGGGGTGGGGGGAGCGAGGCGCTTTGTCACTGCTGGGGCCGCAGCAGAGGACAGCAGCAGCAGGCAGGCGGCGAGTGCAGCACTGCGACAGAGCAGCCGCGGACGCTCACGGCTAATCAGGAGCGGGGCGCTGCCTTTGACGCAGGAAATGAGCTCCTTCCTGAGCTCCCCGTTTTGTTTTAACTTTTAATTTTGCGCATCACAAGCATCTCTTTCAACCTAGCGGGACTGCTCCTCTCAGCCAAACTCTTCAAAGCACCCTCGCCTCTCCTGCGCATCTGCTAATAAACTACAGCGTACCTCAATAACTAAAGTGCCCGTCAGTTTCCGTGTCGTGCAAACGGTAACTTTGACAATACAGACAGTCACGCCCGTCATTCGACTAGAGAATGAAATATGAAATGCAAGGTTATCTTATCACAAAATTTTCCTGAAACCGTCTCCGGTAAAGTGATTTTTAATTAGAAGACTGTGCTTCTTTGATTTCACAAATTGTTCTTTGACTGCTAGACTTGCTGAACCCTTTTGTCACACTGTTCCTAATCACCTTATTGCTAATTTAACTTATTGGAGTGCGATATCAGCCTCCGTAGGAAACTGCGTGCAGACATGAATTGAGCGTGAATCGAAGAGAAATGGTTCAAATGGCTCTGAGCACTATGGTCATCAGTCCCCTAGAACTACTTAAACCTAACTAACATAAGGACATCACACAACACCCAGTCATCACGAGGCAGAGAAAATCCATGAGCCCGCCGGGAATCGAACCCGGGATCCCGGGCGCGGGAAGTGAGAACGCTACCGCACGACCACTAGCTACAGACTGAATCGAAGAGAGACGAAAGTAATGCGAAGTAGCAAAAAAGAGAATACCTACAAAACATCAGGATTGATGGTCAGAAAGTAGATAAAGTTACGGAATTCTGCTACCTAGATAGCAAAATAATCCGGGAAGGACGGAACAAGTAGGACATAAGAAGCAGACTAACACTGGCAGGGAGGGCCTTCCTGGTCAAGGAAAGAATTTCGGAGAACTTACGTTTGGAGCACAGTATTGTATGGTAGTGAAACATGGACTGTGAAAAACAGGAGAATCGAAGTAGTTCAGATGTGGTGCTACAGAAGAATGTAGGAAATTAAATGGACTGATGATGTTCGGATCTCCGGGCGGGTACTGCTCAGGTATATATTGTCATCAGGAGGAAAGAAAGAAAAAAACTGGCCCTCTACTGACCGAAGCGTGGAAAGTTAGACTCCTTCATTGGGTCGGTATGTTAGAAAATGTTAAAAGGAAAACGGAAAGGCTGAAGTTAGGTACAGTGGTAATTAATGAAGTTTGGTGACAGGAGGAACACGGCTTAAGGTCAGGTGAATACTGTATTGCAAATAAAAAGTCAAATAGGGTGATGAAGGAGTCGGTTAAATAATGAATAAGAAAATAAGAACGCGGGTAAGTTACTATGAACAGCATTGTGAACTCTCATCGTAGACAGGGGAGAATCGAAACCCACGTCTACAACAGAAGGACAAGTTCGTATGCCAACTAGCACCGTAGATGATGAAGAGATTGAAGAAATGTATGACGAGATAAAATAAAGGATTCAGATAGTAAATGGAGATGATAATTTAATTGTGGCGGGGGATTGGAATTTGACAGCAGTAAAAGGAAAAGAAGGAAAATTAGTAGGTGATTATGGACTGGGAGAAAGTAATGAAAGATGAAGTCCCCAGGTATTTATTTTACACAGAGAATAATTTAATCATAGCTAACCTTGGCTTTCGAATCATAAAAGAAGTCTGTACCCGTGGAGGACACCTGGAGACACTGGAAAGTTTTAGATAGATTATATAGTGGTTAGGCAGAGATTTAGGAACCAGATTTTAAATTCTAAGGCATATAGAGAGTCAATGTGGACTCCTAGAACAATATATTGGTTATGAAATGTAGATTAAATCCGAAGAAAATGCAAAAAGGTAGGAAATTAAGGAGATGGGACCCGGATAAATTGAAAGAACCAGAGGTTGCTGATAGTTTCAGAGGAAGAATTAGGTAACAGTTGACTAGAATAGGGTTAAGGAATACAGCAGAAGACGAATGGATAGCTTTAAGAGATGAAATATGGAAGGCAGCAGAGGATAAAGTAGGGAAAAATACATGGCCTAGTAAAAATCCTTGGATAACATAACAGATACTGAATTTAATTGATGAAAGGAGAAAATTAGAAATGTACAAAATTAAGCAGGCAAAAGGGAATACAAACGAAAAAATGAGACTGATAGAAGACCAAAATAGTTAAGCAAGGATGGCTAGAGGATAAATATAAGGTTTTAGAAATATATTTCATTGGGGGAAGATAGATACTGCCCCTAGGAAAATCAAACAGGCCTTTGTAAAAAAGAGAAGCAGCTGTATGAATGTCAAGAGCTCAGGTGGAAACCAATTCCTTAGTAAATAAGGGAAACGTGAAATGTGGATGGACGATATAGACCGTCTATACAAGGGAGAGAAGGCAATGCCATTGAAGGGAAAGTGGACGTAGCCTATGTGAAGATGAGATGCGAGATATGAAACTGCGAGAAGAATTTGATAGAGCCCTCAAATGTCTCAGTCCAAACAACATCCGGGTGTAGACGATGTTCCATCAGAACTACTGATAGCCTTGGACGAGCCAGAATTGACAACACTCTGCCATATGGTGTACGAGACAGGAGAAATACCCGCAGACTTGAAGAAGAATGTAGTAATTCTAGTTCTAAAGAAACCAGTTGCTGACAGATGTGAATATTACCGAATTATCAGTTATAATGTTTGCAAAATACTAACCCGAATTCAGTATAGAAGAATGGAAAAAGCAGGCCTCTTCGAAGTTCAGTTTGGATCCTGGAGAAATTTAGGAACACGCCAGGCAATGCTGACTCCACGACTTATCTTGGAATATAACATAAGGAATGACAAATCTACGTTTATAGCATTTATAGACTAAGAGAAAGCTTTTGATAATGCTGACTGGAATACTCTCTTAGAAATTCTGAAGGTAGAAGGGGAAAAATACAGGGAGCGAAAGGCTGTTTGCAACTTGCACGCAAACCGGATGGCGGATATAAGAGTCGAGGGGCATGAAAGAGAGGCAGTGGTTGGGAAGGGAGTGAGACAGGGTTATAGCTTGTCCCCGATATTATTCAATCTGTACATCCAAGGGGGAGGTTGCCATGAGAAAGAGATTGAATAATAAACGAAAGGATAACGTTCTACGAGTCGGGGCGTGGAACGTCAGAAGCTTGAACGTGGTAGGGAAACTAGAAAATCTGAAAAGGGAAATGCAAAGGCTCAATCTAGATATAATAGGGGTCAGTAAAGTGAAGTGGAAGGAGGACAAGGATTTCTGGTCAGATGAGTATCGGGTAATATCAACAGCAGCAGAAAATGGTATAACAGGTGTAGCATTCGTTATGAATAGGAAGGTAGGGCACAGGGTGTGTTACTGTGAATAGTTCAGTGACCGGGTTGTTCTAATCAGAATCGACAGCAGACCAACACCGACAACGATAGTTCAGGTATACATGCCGATGTCGCAAGCTGAAGATGAGCAGATAGAGAAAGTGTATGAGGATATTGAAAGGGTAATGCAGTATGTAAAGGGGGACGAAAATCTAATAGTCATGGGCGACTGGAATGCAGTTGTAGGGGAAGGAGTAGAAGAAAAGAATACAGGAGAATATGGGATTGGGACAAGTAATGAAAGAGGAGAAAGACTAATTGAGTTCTGTAACGAGTTTCAGCTAGTAATAGCGAATAACCTGTTCAAGAATCACAAGAGGAGGAGGTATACTTGGAAAAGGCCGGGAGATACGAGAAGATTTCAATTAGATTACATCATGGTCAGACAGGGATTCCGAAATCAGATACTGGATTGTAAGGCGCATCCAGGAGCAGATATAGACTCAGATCACAATATAGTAGTGATAAAGAGTAGGCTGAAGTTCAAGACATTAGTCAATAAGAATCAATACGCAAAGAAGTGGGATACGGAAGTACTAAGGAATGACGAGATACGTTTGAAGTTCTCTAACGCTATAGATACAGCAATAAGGAATAGCGCAGTAGGCAGTACAGTTGAAGAGGAATGGACATCTCAGTTGATTGATGAAAGGAAGATGTACAAACATGTTCCGCGAAAATCAGGAATACAGAAATACAAGTCGCTGAGGAATGAAATAAATAGGAAGTGCAGGAAAGCTATGACGAAATGGCTGCAGGAAAAATGTGAAGACATCGAAAAATATATGATTGTCGGAAGAACAGACTCGGCATACAGAAAAGTCAAAACAACCTTTGGTGACATTAAAAGCAACGGTGGTAACATTAAGAGTGCAACGGGAATTCCACTGTTAAATGCAGAGGAGAGAGCAGATAGGTGGAAAGAATACATTGAAAGCCTCTATGAGGGTGAAGATTTGTCTGATGTGATAGAAGAAGAAACAGGAGTCGATTTAGAAGAGATAGAGATCCAGTATTAGAATCGGAATTTAAAAGAGCTTTCGAGGACTTACTGTCAAATAAGGCACAAGGGATAGATAACATTCCATCAAAATTTCTAAAATCATTGGGGGGAAGTGGCAACAAAACGACTATTCACGTTGGTGTGTAGAATATATGAGTTTGGCGATATACCATCTGACTTTCGGAAAAGCATCATCCGTACAATTCCGAAGACGGAAAGAGCTGACAAGTGCGAGAATTATTGCACAATCAGCTTAACAGCTCATGCATCGAAGCTGCTTACAAGGATAATATACAGAAGAATGGAAAACAAAATTGACAATGCGCTAGGTGACGATCAGTTTGGCTTTAGGAAAAGTAAAGGGACGGGAGAGGCAATTCTGGCGTTACGGCTAATAATGGAAGCAAGGCTAAAGAAAAATCGAGACTCTTTCATAAGATTTGTCGACCTGGAAAAAGCGTTCGACAATATAAAATGGTGCAAGCTGTTCGAGATTCTGAAAAAAGTAGGAGTAAGCTATAGGGAGAGACGGGTCATATACAATATGTACAACAACCAAGAGGGAATAATAAGAGTGGACGATCAAGAACGAAGTGCTCGTATTAAGAAGGGTGTAAGACAAGGGTGTAGCCTTTCGTCCCTACTCTTCAATCTGTACATCGAGGAAGCAATGATGGAAATAAAAGAAAGGTTCAGGAGTGGAATTAAAATACAAGGTGAAAGGATATCAATGATACGATTCGCTGATGACATTGCTGTCCTGAGTGAAAGTGAAGAAGATTTAAATGATCTGCTGAACGGAGTGAACAGTATAATGAGTGCACAGTATGGTTTGAGAGTAAATCGGAGAAAGACGAAGGTAATGAGAAGTAGTAGAAATGAGAACAGCGAGAAACTTAACATCAGGATTGATGGTCACGAAGTCAATGAAGTTAAGGAATTCTGCTACCTAGGCAGTAAAATAACCAATGACGGACGGAGCAAGGAGGACATCAAAAGCAGACTCGCTATGGCAAAAAAGGCATTTCTGGCCAAGTGACGTCTATTAATATCAAATACCGGCCATAATTTGAGGAAGAAATTTCTGAGGATGTACGTCTGGAGTACAGCATTGTATGGTAGTGAAACATGGACTGTGGGAAAACCGGAACAGAAGAGAATCGAAGCATTTGAGATGTGGTGCTATATACGAATGTTGAAAATTAGGTGGACTGATAAGGTAAGGAGTGAGGAGGTTCTACGCATAATCGGAGAGGAAAGGAATATGTGGAAATCACTGATAAGGAGAAGGGACAGGATGATAGGACGTCTGCTAAGACATGAGGGAATGACTTCCATGGTACTAGAGGGAGCTGTAGAGGGCAAAAACTGTAGAGGAAGACAGAGATTGGAATACGTCAAGCAAATAATTGAGGACGTAGGTTGCAAGTGCTACTCAAGGAGTAAAGTAAACCAAAGAAAAATTGAGTCGGAATTAAAGTTATGGGAGGAGAACTAAGAACATTAAGGCTTTCCGATGGCATTCCAATTCTGTCAGAGGTAGAAAAGGCTTGGAAGAGCATCTGAACGTAATGGATATTGTCTCGAAAGGAAAATATATGATCTGCATCAACATACGCAAAACATATTGGAATTCAGGCGAATTAAATCAGGTGATGGTAAGAGAATTAGATTAGGAAACGATACACTTAAATTAGCAGATAATTTTTGCTATTTGGCAGTAACATAACGGATGATGGTCGAAGTAGAGAGGATATAAAATGAAGACTTGCAGTGGCAAGAAAGTCATTTCTGAAGAAGAAAAATTTGTTTACACTGAATATAGATTTATGTGTTAATAAGTCTTTTTTGAGTGTATTTGTCTGGAGTGTTACCATGTATGGAAGTAAACATGGACGATAAACAGTTTAGACAAAAACAGAATAGACGTTTCGAAATATGGTGCCTCACAAGAATGTTGACGATTGTGTGGGTCAGTCACGTAACTAATCAGATGATACTGCATAGAATTAAGCAATTTGTGGCCAACTTGGGGAAAAGAACTGATCGGTTTGTAGGACACATTCGGAGACATCAAGTGATCACCGATCTATTATTGGAGGGCAGTGTGAATGTGGGGGTGGGCGTGGGGTACAATTGGTAGTGGGAGACCCAGAGTGGAATAGAGTAAGCAGATTCAGAAAGATGTAGGTTGCCATAGTTGTTCGGAGATGAAGAGCCTCGGGCAGGGTTGAGTAGCATGGAGAGCTTCGGACTGAAGACCACAACAACATGTGCTGACACTGTGTTTCGTAATATCTACACAAATACATTCTTTTCGAAACCTCTTGGCAGATTAAAACTGTGTGCTGGACCGAGACTCGAACTCGGGACCTTTACCTTTCACGGGAAAGTGCTCTCTCGAGTCTCGGTCCAGCACACAGTTTTAATCTGCCAGGAAGTTTCATATCAGCGCAGGGTGAAAATCTCATTTTGGAAACATTCTTTTCGGTTAATCAGTAAGGTAGCCGGGGACACAAATATTCCCCAGCAAAATTAATTATTCAGACGGCTAATCTGCTATGTTCAGCGTATTGTCCAATAATAATCATTATTCCGGACTGATATATATGAGCAAGACTCATCGACAAAGTGCGTAAGTGTGGAACTACAAATCCAAAGAAGCGAGGTTCAGCTCTTGTCTTCGAAAATATTGCTTATGTTCCTGCCGTTTCTCTCAATGATATTTATTTACAAGAGTTATTGTTACAAAGGGCAAGAAAAACTATGTTTCACTCCGATTCGGCGTCCACTTTAAATTGTGTCGCCCTGTGTTTGTGTAAACAAGTACAAATATTGAAGGATGGCTAACCAACCCCAAGTGTTGTCACACGGTATCAGGTAACTGAAGTGTTTAAACCAAGCTTTGTGTGAGATTAAATTCTCGTCTGTCCTGGGATTATTTCTGTCACCTGCAGCATTCGTCAATAACTTTGACTGTCAAAAACTGCATGTTATTATTATTATGAATTATTATTATTATTGCTACGCACAATGATACATCGAGGGAAACGGTCTGTTGACTCACAGTCATCACGGATTCAGAAAATACTATTCTTGTGAAACACTTAATTCGCGTGGAATAATGAGTGCTATCGACAGGAGATCTCAAATTGATTCCATATCTGTAAGTTTCCAGAAGTCTTTTGACACCGTTTATCACAATTTGCGAGCCTATGGAGTATCGCTTCAGTAGTGGTATTGGATTCTTAATTTCCTGTCAGAAGGTACTGTCTCAGTACGTAGTAATGGACGGAAAATTGTCGAGTAAAACACAAATGATATCCGGCGTGTGTGGGTCATGTTCTGTTTGCTAATCTCTGTAAACGTATTAGGTGACAATCTGTGCAGCCCTCGTCGATTGTTTGCAGATGTAGCTGTCATTTGCCGTCTAGTAAAGTCATTAGAAAATCAAAACAAATTGCAAAAATGACTTAGACATGATTACTGTGCACTGCGAAACTGACAGTTGTTTATGAAGAAAGAGAAGTATGAATTCATCCACATGAGTACGAAAAGAAATCCTTTAAATTTAATTTGCAAGATAAATCACACAAAGTCTATGGCTGTCAGTTCGACTAAACGCTTAGGAGTGATAATTAAGCCGTTTAAATTGGAAGTATCACATAGATAATGTCATGGGTAACCATGACGCAACCCCACCCCCCAGAGACTGCGTTTTATTGACAGAACGCTTAGAAGATGCAACAGGTCTACTAAAGAGACTGCCTAAAAAGCTAAAAATGCGTCCTCTGGTGGATTATTACTGTGCGACATGAGACTAGACTGACGGAGAACATGGAAAAGGGTTCCTAAAAGGACAGCTCATTTGTACTATCGTGAAATAGGGGAGACTGTCACTGATATAATAAGCGAATTGAAGTGGCAATCATTAAAACAAAGGCGTTTTTGTGGCGTGATCTTTCCACGGAATTTCAATTATCAGCTCTCTCCTCTGAATCTGAAAATATTTTGTTGTCGCTGACCTACATATGGAGAAATTATCATCGTAATACAATAAGATAAATCATAGCTAGTACTAAAAGATTTATGAAATCATTTTCCCCATCCGCTATTAGAGAGTGGAACGGTAAGTAGTGTGAAGGTGGTTCGAAGAGTCCTCAGGCAGGTTTATAAATGTGAATGTCAGAGTAGTCATGTAGAGGTAGGTGTGTAGGCAAAGCCATGGAAAGATGTCTGATGGAAGAATATTGGCTGCATAAAAGTTTGTGGCACCTGAGAACGGGCAACCGCTGAAAAGTGGAAACGCCTTATAAAGTAAAAGTAAGTTTTATCTTTCGCAAGAGAGTTTTGAAGAACATTAGTGGGTTTGGCAGTGCTTGTATGTTTGCAGGAGTCCACCTTTGCGGTGCAAAAAGCTCCATAGATTTGACAAGCGTGGACTTTTCTGTTTGGAGGGAGCTTGTTTTGAGGTAAGAAGCACTTTAAAATTTCTCTCACAACTGCATACTTTAGGCCTGGCACCGTTTACCTGTATATTTGTCCAGGCATCGGCTTTAGGCATTGGCTTTTTAAGAGCCAAAGCAAGTGTTGTAGCTAAAATAGCAATTTTTACCACACAGTACGGAATTTAGCAATTTTTGCTACGTATTACGGAATTCGCTTTGTCATGTTGAGTACCTGTAACTACTTTACTGCTTTGTATACAGTACTGCCTCCACTCCAGAGAAGCTGAACTCCAAAGTAGTTCAACACACCGCTGTGAAGGCGATCGAACGATTCCACTCTACCGTGGGTGGGATCTCTTGTACATGCTAGAGTGGTGTCTTCCAAAGGGGTGGCTTATAACAGCACACCGGATTTGGGGCATAGTTGCTCACTTTTAAACGAAGATATCCTGCCCTGATTTCCTCTAGGAGTGCTTTGTTATTAAATGTACGATTAATAATGAGATCGTCTTTTAGTAGTTCGCCATCTATTCTTTTCATCATATTTTGCACGTCAATGTTATCTTCCTGAGCTCATTCATCTCTCAATACAAGTTTTTGGATTTTTTTAATGTCTCTACTTTTGCTGTAGTTGAGTTTGGTACGCATTTAGTTGCCTGGAGATTGGTTGCTTATTAAGAATTGAATGCTTTAACCAACAATGTCCCCTTAATTAACTACAGTATGATTTAAAGTACTGGCAGTTTGCTGTAGAGCCCTGTCGACGTAGAAACGTGAAATATTCTCGGAGCTACCCTTCTTTCTTTTAGCAACGAAAGACGTTCTGGCTGGCCGAATAAGTTCTTTTACTACCTACTGCAGTATGTTGTACTCTCCCTCCTTCGGGACGACTGGGTGAGTTGATAGACATGGCCCTACATCCATCCCCCTGGGAGCTGTTTTGGAATGGAAGCCTCTAACGTTGCAGTACTCGACGAGAGCACAGTCTCCCATCCTCTTCCGGCCACGTAATGGCCGACACAACTCCGAGTTCCACTGAAACTTTGCGTGGGGTCATAACTCTGTCCGGCGGCAGTCGTTGTAAGGCCGCCGTACGTCCATTACCACCGGACAGTCCTCACGCTGACTACTCACTCTCTTGTCTTCACTCAACACTCCCTCCCCTATGCCCCACCCCATCCTCCACCCTCACCCATACACACAATCCGCTTTCTCTCGTCCTCAATCTTTGTTGCTGCTCCTCACGAAGGAACAACGAAGCGTGGACAGAAGAAATGCTAACTTTCTTTGTAGATGTAAGGACCTTTAGATATGTTGTGGAAGACGCAGACGTTACATCGTATGTAACATATTGAATGCGGATGTACCAGAACTTCTTATTTTTTAATGAGGTTCTTATGTTTTAAGCAAGAAACTGTTGTTACTCATAACTGTTCTATTAAAGGTCTTTATAGTATAGTCTTTATGGTATAGTTTAATTATAACACGAAATTATTTTCAAGAAATTTGTTTAATTTTCACAAGAAACACGTTAACGTAATCATTGTTTCCAAATTACAGTAAATTTATAATATTGCTGGATTCACGAAACACATAGCAGAAGAAAACCAGTTCGCCGAACTTGACAGAACGAAGGCATAGGTTCACAGCAGACATCCTGTGGTACCCGGCAACGTTCTGTTTCCTGACGGACAGGAATACGGAGGGAATGGCGTATAGGAAACGAACATTTGAAACAACATGTCTCTAACTAATGTCGGATGCCGTAAATATGCAGAGATGAAAAGACTTTCGCCACATAAAGTAGCATGAAGAGCTGTATCTTGGAACACAAGACTAATACATTTGATAGGATGTGTTAATAACGGCTGTTGGTTTTATCCAGTACCTTACTTGCATGACAAGAAACTTCAAAGCAATGCCAATCTCAGACAGTAAAAGTAATCGATGAAGCAACTGCTGGTTAACACCTATTGTTGTTATGACAGTGTTAGGGACCTCTGGGAAATCAGTTTTTCATACCGTGACTGTTCATGTAACACAACAATGGTGAACACTGCAATCAGTGGACAGACAGTCATGCAATGCGTTGAGAGCATACGCACTTAACAGACTGGACAGCTGGGACCACTGTATATTGGCACTGGAGAACTGAGCCTAGGTGTGGACCTGTTTGCTTCGAACGTATAGTACTGTCTGACGCGGACTCGGCTGAAGGCACGTGTGCTGGCTCAGTCTTCCACGCAAACACTGTGCATTTTCATTTGCTCCGTCTTTCATGTTTTTCTTTATGTTTGCCCGTGACATTTAATGAGTGTAGTGACTTTACTGTGAATTTGTTTAACTTTGGAACTACAGTTTATTGTATATAGCGTACAAGAGTAGCGTAACGGTCAGCACCCAGGTCAATGGGCGCCGAGGTTCAACGGGTGAGGCTACGACGTTACATGTGTTGAAGGCCGAGCTCTGAGGGATGGTGAGTGTTCCAGTCTAACGCCTGCGAAACAGTGGTATTTAGTACTACAATGAATTTTGTATGACACTCAGGAAACGGGCTGGGCTGCTCAGTGACGATTGTTAGTTCTTCGGCAGTTTTCGTAGCATGTGGCAGGTCAGGCGTAGAGATGGGTCGAACTCGTTCATTCCCGTGAACTACTTCATTCATTTCACTCTTTGCCGTGAAGCGTTCAAATAAAGTAGTTCATTCATGAAGTACGGAAGCCTGGCGAAGTTCCCCAGTTCGCCGCTCAGCCGCGGCTTCGCTCGCTTCGCCTCGCTCGTACAATAAAGCTTTGTAATATTTCATAATTTTACCAACAGATCGCCTAACTATGCGGTAACGCGCACGCAACGTTTTACGCTCTTACAGCGTCTGAGTTAAATAGAGCATGGTCGAAGGGAACAAAGGAAAGATAAACAGATAAGCCTGTCATATATAAAGAAGTTATTACATTTGATCTTGCTCGACATCTCCTCATGAAGCACCCAAAAGTGTCTTTATCTGCCAAATGAAACGTTATTTGTTGTATTCACGGACTGAAAATTAGGGCTACCAGCGAAATGCAGTCCAATTATATGTTCCTTTTAAAATTTAATCCAAAGTAGAATGAGTATGTTTACCCCTGTCACAAAGTCTACATACCTACGTTAAGTAATTATTCAGAAGTTTTCCTGTAGATTTTATTTTTGTTGAGAATAATAACCCTCCAGAATCGAAACGTAAACTGTCACCTGTAGTCATTGGTACGATTTCAGGAAAAATCCCTCTTTCAGTATTATTAACAAACCTTTTATTTTCATGTTGGCTGTGCGTGCTCACACAGCCAGCCTCTTCGTTTGTATCTTTAATATTCATTTCTCTGCACGTCTACCCGTAGACGTGAAGTTTAACTGCACAAATAGTCACGGGTAATGATGTAAGCACTGCAGGAAGCAGCTGACGCTGCCCACCACCACAACCAATCGTAAACCTATAGTTCCCCACAAACACCGCGCGATTCGTCGACAGGCAGTAGAGGGAGGACTGAAGTGAAGGGAGGATGAGTGACGTAGCGCCGATGTAGTGGGAGAGGGAGAGGGGAAGAGAGTGAGTGAACTAGAAAAAAGTGTGGAGTGTGCTATCTGTGAGGAGTTTGAAGTACCAGTTCATTGAAATTGAGTTGGGTAGTTCACACTTTACTGGAGTGAAGCGTTCATTTGAACGACTCATTCACGAGCTCCCCATCACTAGTCAGGCATACTATCTGAAAACGAGGGGCCGCATTGTGCGGAAGAGGGAACGAGCGAGGCAGCCCGTAGACGCGCCTCGTCTGCTTAGGTATGTATTCACACCGTCTTCCGGATGGTGGGTGTCGTGAAGGCAGAAGCCCTGGACTCCCTCAGCAAATGTATCATACAGTCAGGAAGGCGACACATGTCCGCTATGGGAGGTGGCCCTCAGGCGTCCACCCAACACGTGGAAGGTGCCAGCTTGCAATCAGTCTGTTTAGCCCTTCGCCAGAAGAAGGCGTAGTAGGTCCACATCTTTTATGTCACGGCTTTTGATTCATCAGTAGTAGCAGAATGGAAGAATGAAGTCGACCCTCCAGTCTTGTACCTCAAACCCTCAAATTGGCAGCGAGCAGCACATCACAATTCGCGAGAGGACATTACCTGTGACTAGCGAGACCGTAATTTCATCGGTATCAGTGATGCACACGGAATAACAAGACACCGAGAATGAGACGTCAAACAGGAGCATTTAACGCCATACATTACGTCATTTTAGCATGTTAGGAGGCCAATAGCCTTCATTTAAGCAGGAGTCAGCAGTCCTATCGACGCCGTGATGTCAAGTATGGACAGTTTTCCCTGCCGCTGGATTTATGGTCAGTCTAGAACACGTTGGAGAGGCGGAGTTCGGATATTGCATGTTATTACTCCGCTGTGCCCCGTTTCCACTCAGTGCTGTAGCTGGGCTCGCTGTGTAGCGATGAGTTATGAGCGTTCCGGCGTTTTTACAATACTGGAACTGTTCGCGTGCTCTAGATTATGACTGAGAGACATACACTGACTCGGACTTGTATTTTATACAATCTGGATCGAGTAATATCTTCGAACATCTATTAGTACACTTAAGAGCAGGGTTGCTATGCAACAATCCTCCAACCTTAAAAAAAATAGCCCCGAAATTTTGGTTAGGTGTCACTCTCAAACAACTTCATATATATTGGTTCTATTTACAAATGGTTTTCATTTAGCAGTTATAGTTTAAGAACTGAGGAGAGTTTGTTTTCTACTCATTACCGCTCCGTTCATAAAAAACTAGCTTTAATGACCAATTACCATAATATGATAATTAATACGACAAGTAAGTCCTCTTTTTTCACATTTGGCGAAAATCCCTTCCACAGGGATCTGAGGTGATGGTAGATCTGAAGGTCTGGCAGCTTCAGGCCTCAAGCGTAGGTAGAGGATATAAAGCTGCTATAAGAAACACGGCTATGCTACAAGTTGAAACAGTCACAAACATTCCGATGATTTCGTTCTCGATAATTCTGAATATGCCTGAATATCTGATCCATAGTAATACGTCCTTTCTCTTACGTAATTAGTTTATAGATCAAGTATAGGAATTCTGGATTCAAGATGTCGATAAAAAAAGGTTAGATTCTGAATAGGTACGATACTAAAAGATTTGGCTGGTCAGTATGACGTTAGTTCCGACTTCCCGTTATATCTCGAATCGTGCCATTGATCAATATACGGAGTGGCCGTGCGGTTCTAGGCGCTACAGTCTGGAGCCGAGCGACCGCTACGGTCGCAGGTTCGAATCCTGCCTCGGGCATGGATGTGTGTGATGTCCTTAGGTTAGTTAGGTTTAAGTAGTTCTAAGTTCTAGGGGACTGATGACCTCAGAAGTTAAGTCCCATAGTGCTCAGAGCCATTTGAACCATTTGATCAATATACGACTGTTCTGTTGTTCTATCCTTTACATTTTGCTAGGTCTGCCATCCTTGTAACAGCTTATTATTACAATTTGTGGTTAATATACTGAGTAAATCCAGTGGGTTCTTATTTACCGTAAATGCTGTTTACGTTACAACACTTCCTGTAGCACTGTGTGACGTCATGATTACAGTTATTGTCTGGGGTGCTGCTACGCGACCTGGTGGAAAGGAATGCCCGTCAATTCCAGCCTTCTCTCTCTCTCTCAGCCTTCCTCTTCAAACAGACTGTCCACATAAAAAAAACGATGAATTACTTGCAGTAATATCTTATTAACCCCAACATGCAATACAAATACTGCAAACAAAAAACAGACCAACATGGAAAAATAGATCTAAATATAGTTCCTCGCTCTATGTTGGTGTCTTGTGTTCTTAACCTCCATCGATATTTTGCTTTTCTATGGTAGTGTTACCGGGAACTGCAGACAAGCATGTATCGCACCGTCGAATGACTTCACTTTACTAAATGGTACAATTTAAGTTTTGATAGGTAGATGGATCTTCACATTCACAGCAGAAGTCATCTCTATTATCCGACATGGACCACTGTATCTCGTTAAAAATTTCTTATTTTGCCGTTTTTGAGTGTGGGGACTGGTAACCAACATCCACTGGCCATCTCTGAACTTGGAACATTTCCCACTATCTCACACGTTCTTGCCTCTTCCGTGCTTTTGTATTCACTCGTATTCTTTACCACACCTCACAATTCCTTTTGCAAATTTTTTCGCCGTCTCGACTGCAGATCCTAACTTTTGGTTATTTCATGAAATCAAATAAGAAGTTCGTACGCTGATCAGTTAGTAAGATTTCTGGCATAAATATTTTAAGAATCCAACTATTCGCCAATAGTTTAGCAATAGTAATAGCTCGCTGGTCGAGAATAAACCTAAAAAAAAGGTTCTTAATATTTATTTATTGCCAGATGGGGTTCTAATGACTGGACGTAAAACATCGAGGTCTATTACTTGAAAAGATTCGCACGCCTCTGCCAATCTCTGTAGAGGAATCTTCTTGTGACTAAGATCTTCCTGTTGTGGGCATATTTTCTAATTCTGCACTAATTAGTAAACTACCTAAATCAGTATTTGTAAGCTATCAACAGGCTAGTTATACACACATAAAAAAATGTTTTGCATTATTCCGGTTCCCAGATCTGCTGACGATAGACGTTGACTGTGGATATTGTATCACAGTCCCTTTGACTGCTCTGAGATGTCACTAAACCCGCCCAAAGATGTAAACAATCATGCATGAGCAGCGCCAATTAGACGGAAGGGTCCAACAGCCGATCAGTTCCAGTCATTCCACCAGGAAGAAGGTACACGTCTCGTGTTGTCTGTAGCTCAAAAATGCCCAGACGGGCAATGCCGCTGTTCGATCGCGTCCGCATTATTACTTTTACCAGGAAGGGCTCTCAACAAGGGAAGTGTCCAGGCGTCACGGAGTGAACCAAAGCAATGTTGTTCGAACATGGAGGACATACAGAGAGACAGGAACTCCCTGGTTTTTTTGGGGCGGCATTATGTGGGGCCAATGTAAGCCGTACGATACGTGAATGCCATCCTCTGACCGATAGTGCAGCCATATCGGCAGCATATTGGTGAGGCATCCGTCTTCGTGGATGTCAATTCGCAGCCCCATCATGCACATCTTGTGAATGACTTCCTTCAGGATAATGACATTGCTCGACTAGAGTGGCCAGCATGTTCTCCAGACATGAACCCTGTCAAACATGCCTGGGATAGATTGAAAAGGGCTTTTTATGGACGACGTGACCCACCAACCACTCTGAGGAATCGCCGTTGAGGAGTGGGAGAATCTGGACCATCAGTGCCTTGATGAACATGTGCAAAGTATACCACGACGAATACAGGCATGCATCAATGCAAGAGGACGTGTTGCTGGGTAAGAGAGGTACTAGCGTGTACAGCAATCTGGACCACCGCCTCTGAAGGTCTCGCTGTATGGTGGTACAACACGCAATGTGTGGTTTTCGTGAGCAGTAAAAAGGGCGGGAATGATGTTTATGTTGATCTCTATTCCAGTTTCCTGTACAGGTTCCGGAACTCTCGGAACTGTGGTGATGCAAAACTTTTTCTGATGTGTGTATTAAGGGTGGATATCTGGCGCTGACCCTCAGGTATTGTTCGTGAAACGTCGGCACCATTTGGAAAACTTTGTTCCGACTATTCTCTGCTTTAGCTGCTTCAGATGGTTCCATACTCAGCAGCCCAAACGTTGTTACACTGCAAGTGTCTGACGAAGTGTTGTTGTTTGCCTGTTTAAGGAGATTATTGATTAATAACACTAATTGTACTTATACCTAAACGCATCAGGCAATACGAGACACGATCAGAAAATTTTACTAAATGTTCTGAATGACATTCTTCCTCTACTCATTGCGCTATACTAATATACAGGGTGTATTAAAAATAATCATCCGATTGGGAACGTCTATACTTCTGAAACTAATAAACATATAGAATGAACTTTGTTTTTTGGTGAAAGGGAAATTCAAAAAGCCTTTTCTTTCATATCTTTCCGTAGGCGATCAATAAGCCCATATGTCGTGTTCAATATGCCCATATATCCATTTGTCAATGAGGTATTCAAATTGTTCCCACACTGCAGCGGGCATGTCTTGAGTTACACCTTCCACAGCTGCTGTTATATGATATCTAAGTTGAATCATTGTTGATGGTAATGGAGGCACATAAACTGTTCTTTCTAAACCCGCACAAGAAATAGTCGTATGTAGTCAGGTCTGGTGACCCTGGAGGCCAATTATGTAAGGCTGAATCATTTGGTCCAGTGCGAGCGATTCAACGTTCAGTAATCTTTTGATTTAAAAATTCCCGCACTTTCATATGCCAGTGTAGCGGTGCCCAAACGTGTTGACAAGTTTACTCGTTCGAATGAGTCTCCAACTGTGGGAAAAGAAATTTCTCAAGCATATTGAGATAGTGCTTTCTGTGACGGTTCTCGGCAAATAAAAATGGGCCATACACCTTTTGCTGTGAAACTGCACAAAACATATTCAATTCTGTTCCTATCATATTCTACGACTTCATGTGGTTTTTCTATACCCCATATTCTCACATTATGAGGGTTCACCTTTCCATTTAAATGGAATGTTGCCTCTTCACTAAACACTAAGCGTGAAAAAAAATTGTGATCCTCCATCTTGTCAAGAACGAAATTACGGAGCTTTGCACGTTGCTATTTGTCCCCTTCACTAAGAGTTTGTAGTAGCTGAATTTTGTATCTTTTCGTGTGTAAACGTCATCGTCGATGCAACACACGTCATACGGACATTGGGGGACGTGTTGAGCTGCCGAACTGCACGGCGAACAGCTTCATGCGGATGCTGTAGGAGGATCCACACAATACCTAGTACGAAAGTCACGCTGAACAGTCACTACTGACCCGCACTGTGCAAAACGTGAAACACAAAACGGTTTCCTAGGTACCGACACCATTTTTACCAGAAGTGAAATGGGCGTACACTGCTGATACCTAGTGGGAACCATGTAAGACTCAATAGTCTGCTCCTTCCAACAGTACCTTGTTCACACAAGTACCTCACATAACGTAATAGCTATGACTTTTGTAATCGGATGATTCTTTTTGATACACCGTGTAGTATCGAATTCCTTCCATCAAACGTGACCCCATTTAAAAGTCTTGAATGCCTGGCACTCTGCAGAATTCAGGGCTCATTTAAGAGAATACAAACATCCTCCTGATATCATTAATCAAAACGTCACCATTCTGCATAAGTAGATAAAGGCAGATTATTAAATATTCTAAGTTGAAATATGCACCAATACAACAAAACTGGGCAACTTACTTAACAGAGTTACCGAATATGACGTATACACAAAATTTCAATAGTCTTTTGATCAAATGATTTTGATTTGGAGTCCATTTTCTGCATGTAAAATTGTCTAATTTGACGTCACATTTCAGATTGATTTGCAATTTTATGCCTCTCGTGTATTCTACCTTCAATCTAAGTGACAAAAATTGTAATTTACGTAGTTATATGATTGCTTGTCATGTATATGTATGCAAATATGATCTAAGAAATAACAAAAGACAGGTAATGTAGACTTCTTGACTTGTCGATCCACGTTTACCCGATATGATAGTTACACCAAAAGCTATAAAGAATTGTCACTGCCAAAGATATGACAACAGTAACATAGATGACAAACTGAGTAGTATGTTACAGGACACTTTTCAAATTCTGTCTTATTCACTGACAAGCATGTCACTGATATCGACAAGCAGGCTTGGGCTCGATTCCTAGCCAGGTAGGAGATTTTCTCCGCTCTGTGCTTGGTGTTGCCCTCATCGTCTTTTCATCATCATCAGCGTGCAAGTCACCCAGTGTGGCGTCAATTGAGAAGACCTGCAAATCATTAGCTGAACTTCCCCAGGTGGGGATTCCCGGCCGTCAATTTTCTTCACCGGGTATAGAAGTGCATACCGCAAGTAGACTTATATTATTATTACATATGTGCAGTTATTATTTTTTTAATCGATGTTCCTCTGGATCAGATACCACCTATGATGGGTTATAAAGCCAAAAACTGGTTTAGATAAATAAAACATTTCTAGTGGAGCTCATGGTGTACAGATGGTGTGCTTCTAACGTATCACATTTGAAGATGACTGTCTGTGTACTGCGCATTCACAAATCCGTCTACTTCAAAATTAACCATAGCAGTTCATCGGTAAGAGATGCGCACGCTTGTACGTTGTCATTACTAGAAGACAAACAGTTAAACATTTCCCTTCTGAAGTTGTTAAACTCCTCAGAGGCTGTTCCAATTAGTCCTCTAACTTTGAGGTAAGGGACCAACTTCACTTGACTCACAGCCGAATTCACCAACATCAATTACCACTAAGTATATCTTTCTCTGTTAGTTACCGAGCAGAAAAACTACACTTTTAAAAAGCTCTTAACGTTAATCGACGTTCTGGATTTGGCTGTTAGCTGCTAGATGCATTTCATTACAATACGTGATCCTAGCTGCATGTCGCCCGTGGGCTGCTGTTTGAAGACCGCTGATCTAGATGCGTTTTTTCAGTCACCAAATCGCTATGGACGTTCGCTGGCTGCATAACTATGACCTGCAGACGAAGGATTGAAGCAAAAAATAGAAACATGATTCACTACTGCTGAAAGAAGGGCAAGGACTCACTAGCATTCACCGGACAAGGTGCTTGTGACATGGTGCGGTGCTAACATATGACGTTCTTATGGGCAAACTGTCAGAAGGCGTGTTTACTGGCGGCTGTAGAGGGAAGCTACCCAAGGGGGTGTTTTCGCTCCACAAAAATCCACCTCTTTGTACACCGGACGCACTCTCACATACTGCTTCTTCAAGGCACCAAGTTTTGCCTCACTTTCCTTACTCTGCTGACGTGGCACGAAGTGTCTGCTTCCTCTGTTCTCGAGAGAAGAAACCATTTTGTGGGAGTCATTTCTACAACATTAATTTGGACAGCATGGTCCAGGGGATACAAGTGGTTTAAAACAACCGTCTAGAACGCAATAACAATTTATTAATGACTGTTTCCGGTTTCACGTAGACATTATCTCCAGAAAACGAGCTGTGCAAGAGTTATACATTCATCTTTAATTATATTTTTAGTTTTTAATATCTGGTCTGTCATTGTATTACCCGCAGCATAATGCCAGTACATAAAGACATTCTGGTAATATCCACTATATACCAACTACACTGTACGCTGTCACGTGGTGACGAAAATTTTCAGTTTTCCAGCAACCTGTTTCAGAAATTGTCCACTCAAAGGTCTTTGAAGACCATGACTGTAGTCAGCGTCTCTATGAGCACTTCTGACATTTTATCTACCATCTTAGTCCGCATGCTACATTGACAAGACTAGTTATACGTCAGGTTATGTCAGAACGTTCATAAGAATGAAAATTTTCGTTGTGTTCTTTTGCTTATGGCTGGAAACTAATGAGATGGACTCCTCTTAAATCGCTCCAGTGTCACCAGATGTCACTTCATCTTCTCTCAAGCTGTAAGCTCACTTATTTTAACATATAAGAGATTACTTGTCTGATGATTTGTAATTACTTACCTATCTATATTTCCGTACTTAGTTTACGATAAGGTATTTTGTAAATTCCATATAACATAAATATCTCACACCTTGCTGTGTTTTTACACTTTTCGACGCGATATTTGCCCACTATTTAGCCCACGGGTCTGGAGCCATCAGTCAACATTTTACAATCCTGCTGCAGCGTAAACACTCGACGAGCCGCCAACAGCAACCAGGTTGGTAAATGCTGCATGGGTACTTCATTATATTTCCCTCTGACGTCATACTCATCGAACTTTAACATAATATTCTTGTTCTATCAGTGTCCATTTTCTTAAGATGAATTGTACATGAAACGGAATCCGGTCATTAAGAATATTATTGCGATCTATACTGTTGTTTTGACTCATTTCTACAACGGTGAAGTGCAGGTTTTCTAGGTGAACAGTTAAAACTTTGAGGTTTGGAAACAAGGGATCGATTGTTAAAACATATCTTCTCATTCAAGGGTGAATACTTACAAAACCATTCCATCCCAAGCTCACTGGCGCCAGTTTGATTTTTTTCGAGGTGATCATCAAAACGTAACCTCTTATGCTGCCAGTGCTTTCACGGTTATGTACGTCAGAGACTGCGACAGCTTATGTCAGCTCACAGTACCCTCATACACAAAGTGCAGAATTACTGTGCAAATACAACGTACACATGGTTTTTCTTGCAAGGAGATGGAGTGTGTAATTGGAAGTCCACCACTTCGTTAAAGAGTCTATAGGTCAAGATGCCCAAACAGTGTTACATGATAGAATTTCTAGTGAAAAGAATTGCGGCATTCCTTTTTCCTTCTTTCTTTCCTTAGTTCTAAAGCGTTATATAAACCGTCCAAACACATTATATGGGCACCTGTCAAAAGCCTGACTAGCTACCTTCTGCAGCGCCGGACGTTACGAGACGCTGATGGAACCTACAGCGATTTGGAGCCATGCCGACTACAGTGGGTTTAAATCCGCGGAGTTTGGTGGCTAGGGGAGTACAGAATACTGGTCCAGGTGCTGTTCAAACCATGCACATTGTAAGTAGGCTGTTTAGGTTTTTATGTTGGTAACGCCATGTGACGCTCTATATGAAAATCACTGACTGTTCTGTGTGCAGTCTGTGGTTGGTTTGCATTGTTCGAATTTGCTATTGTAGTGTTGGGCAGTTGGCTGTTAACAGCGCATAGCGTTGCGCAGTTGGAGGTGAGCCGCCAGCAGTGGTGGGTGTGGGGAGAGAGATGGCAGAATTTTAAGAGCGGACGGTCTGGACGTGTGTCTGCCAGAAAGAGTAAATTTGTAAGACTGGATGTCATGAACTGTTATATATATTATGACTTTTGAACACTATTAAGGTAAATACATTGTTTGTTCTTTATCAAAATCTTTCATTTGCTAACTATGCATATCAGTAGTTAGTTCCTTTAGTAGTTGGAATCTTTTATTTAGCTGGCAGTAGTGGCGTTCGCTGTATTGCAGTAGTTCGAGTAACGGAGATTTTTGTGAGGTAAGTGATTCATGAAAGTTATAGGTTATTGTTACTCAGGACCATTCTTTTGTAGGGATTTTTGAAAGTCAGATTGCTTTGCGCTAAAAATATTGTGTGTCAGTTTAAGCACAGTCATTTACAATATTTGTAAGGGGACGTTTCGTACGTCGACCCTTAGCTGAAGATACCTCACTGGAATCTTCTGAATTTTTCTTATGGTTTGTGTAATTAGTGTAGCTATTATTTATTGCTAGCTCGTAATTGTAGAGATAATCTTCTTTGTAATTGTAGTTTTTCATTGTTGTATGGTAAAACAGATGTGACATGCATGTAGATTTGCACCAAGTATTTTGCAGCTGCGCTTGCGATTAACGAGATAATATTTTCAGTGTTATGCTAATGTGGTTTCTTATTTTTGCTCTTCAAATTGTGCTTTTCTTGTTATCGTGTGAAATACGTGAGAAGTAGGGCTTGTGAAAAACGTAACACTAGGCTCCAAAGTAAACTGAGAAATGATAGTGACGGTGAACGTAGCTTATCAGCACCACGGTGTAATGAATTAACAGACATTCAAAGTAGTAATTTGGTAATTGTGCATCGGGAAATGGAGCGGGCTGCAAATAATGGTGTAGACAGTGAAACAATTAGTGAACAGGGAAGCATTATCGATCGATCGGTCGGCAACAGCTCGCTTCAGGATTCCAAAAGGACAGGAAACAATCTTGCAAATACTGTAGATTCAGGTTTTGCGTCCCCACTGTTTTCTCAAATAAGTCAAGACACATTTTCTGCTTTTCAAAATGCGAATATTGCTGGTTCAAATGCACTGCCGAATAGCACTGAGGAACATGTTTCAGACACCAGTGCATTGTTATTACAATTAATGCAACAAATGATACAAAAGCTTCAAAAGTTAGACAGAATGGAAAAATCTTCAAAAGTTAGGCAGGATGAAACAAAATCAGAGACAAACACAGCCACAGCTTCAAAAGTTAGACTCAATGGAACAAACGCTTGAACAAAAACGTGAAGGTTTAACTGCGGGGTTACTTAAAATCGAATCGAAATGTTAAAAAGTTTGTAATGACGTAAATCACAAATTTGTGAGCATTTTTTCGCCTGATGAAAATGCATTGCAGAATCACGAAGCAGCCATAAAACAACTGCAAACTATTGTTCATGAAAATCCCGACACCTTGCAAGTTAAAACTGACTGAGTTGCATCTACCGATTAGGTTACACTACTTGCAAAAACTCAGGAAAACTTAAAGGACACAGTAGATACAGTTTCGACACAAATGGACACTCTGAAACTTGGTTCAGAAAAACACACTGAGGAAATCAGTTCTCTATCGGTGAAAGTAGCCGAACTTTCGGATCAGTTCACTAACTTATCTACAAAGGTAGATGATGATCTGAATGACACAAGACCCGTAGCCTTCACTGACACAGAAGAGTATGAACAAATTAGAAAATTCAAACAAAATCAAAATTGTAACAATACACAGTACAAAAGAGAAATCCGGGGAGTATAAGATCAGGTGACAAAGGTAATACAAGAATTACATATTTCAGAGGACACTCGCGCTCCAATACAGGAAGAAGGACATAGAAATACGGAACAACCACAAAAAAAAAAAAAAAAAACACAGGGCACTTCGAAAATTATGAAAGAAATAGGCAAGGTACACCGAATTTTGAGATGGAACCGCCGAAACGATGTAACGATGACTGACATGTGACTTGCCAACATGATGATTTTGACTATAAGCTGTTTATTACTACATGTAAATTCAAAACATTTAAGAATTCTGGCAACGACTTTCATCCACACCTGTGGCTTCATCAATTCTCTCATTGTTTTCATCCCAACTGGCCATTAGAGAACAGATTAGAATTTATGTGTGGCTATTTAGAGAATGAACCAGCTGTAAGAATGCGATCGGTCATTCACGATTGTCATAGTGAAGGATAATTTTATCATGCCTTCCTCTCAGCATATTGGTCTCAAGCTACACAAGACCGAGTAAAACATACCATCATAATGATGAAACTTTTCGAACAATCTGAATTTTCCATTCTTATGAAATATTTTGAAGACATGTTGTACAAGAATCTGTACCTGTCAAACCCATACAGCCCCTCAGAACTCATCCGCATTTGCTTAATCAGATTGCCTGAACATTTACAACATGATTTTGGGAGGAAGTTGCAAAGACGACATTGAAGCTTTTCAGGGACTGTTACATGAATTGGAAATTGGCACTGACAATCGCGGGACGCGAAAACAGGAACACAACACTTACAGGTCACATCCGTCACAATTCCGTGATGAAAGAAATAATAACTGGACACGACAAGGCTATTCTTACAATGTAAATCGTGACCAAAACAGACACCACAGATATGACAACCGTTGGCAGAGTAGTAATAATTACAGGGAAAGATCACCTCTCCACAGTAATGACTATCACAGAGACAATCAGAGAAACAGACAATGTTGGAACCAAAATAATTATTATCAAGGGAGACAGAATAACTTCAGATGCAACGGTTCACCGCGCAGTTACGATTCCGGGAGAAATTCTCCACCACATGACCGACAAAAACGGAACTATGTAAACTACCGACAAAACGACAGACCTGAATTTCGTCAAAACTGGCGGGATTCAAACAGGGCAGGGCCCTCTCGACAAGGTAAATTTGTAGAAATTAGGTCTCCTAATCCTAATAACGATGCGCGTCAACAAAGAGACAGAAATGACTCGCGCCGCAGGCAGCCACGTCCGCCGGCTGGCTCAGAGAAAAATAACATAGACGCTAACCTTGAGAAAAATTTCAGCATTCCTTACCGGCATATACAACATCATAATTGCTTTGAAGTTGAAACTCTGTGCACTAGGAAGAGTAAAGGACTGCACCACATTTCACATGTAAAACCGTTTATTGAAAGATAATCTGCTTTTTAACTTTGTCTTTGCCATAAAATTTTTCACTTCATGCTTAGAAACTGTTAACATGCAACAATGTTTTGAAGTTAACTATCCAGTCTAGAACCTAGGGAACATACTTAGTATTTACGAGTGCATTGTTATAGTGAACAGACGACACGGTGTTATTGTGTGTGTAAATTCTTGCTTGTTAGTTGCACGATTACGTAACGACTATAAGACTTCCATACTTAGAACATACACTGCTAATGAGATTTTAATGCAACATTTTGGTTTACTTGAAAAGACATTCTTTATTTGAAGTACTTTCTGTGAGATTAAAGATGACGTAGAATTTGGTTTCTTTAACAGCTACACGATTTTATCACGACGCTACTAATGTGTGACACAGTTTACATTGTTGCTTTTGTGCTGTATCTGTTTTATATCTGCACAGATTTTCCGAATTTTTCTGGAAAGTAAAACATGTTTTAGTAGTAACTTTTGTGATTTAGCTACAATGAGACAGCCTTTTCCGTAGCAGAACAATGTGTTACAGTACAGTACTTTCTTGATCACGGTACTGTACGTAATAACTACGATATTTATACGCATCGCAATTCACTTCTGTTTATTAAGAGGTAAGTACATTGACTTCTACATAATTTTGCTTACGGACGACGATAATTACGACACATGGCTCATTTTTTTACCCTCATCTTACAACAAGACATACAGTTGAGCCCTACAATTCACGTATTTGAGTGATTAATTTTGTACTTAAGACATTTATTTTTAAAGATTTTTGAATTACAAAGATACAAAGGTGTTCCGTGATACATTTCATTCCATTGCTGTATTCTGTAACACCTGAGGGTATAATTACATTAATCCTCAGGGGGGGGGGGGTACACGCCTACTTTGTGTACCATGTGTTTGGCAAGCACAAGGATCCCTAGCTAATATGGTATTTGCTTATGCAACTTTACACATCGGTACCATGTTTCTCTAACAGATAAATTGCACAGCTATCTGATCATTTAACTGAGAGAGAGAAACTTTTTTTTTTCCGTCAGTGACACATAATTACACTGTTGGATAACTTCACACTTATGAAAATGTATTTTGTCTGTACTGTGTGAACAGGTCATATTCTTTTTGGAACCATTGTGATACTATGAGAGCTTTGAATGATGTATTTGGTATGGGACCATGATTTTTAAAGTACGTTTGAGGTAGATGACACTATTGAAATGAGAAGAGAAATTTTTTTTTTTTTAGGTTTTGAAATTATTGCAGAAAGCTACGACGTTTTTGAGAGTTGGCTGAGTTTTTATGATGATATTATCACGATTACAATGTGTATTATGCTGTTGAGACATGTTTATGATCAATAAGCTGATGCTATACGAGGAATTTGATTATGCTATGTATTTATTATGATGAAATATTGAAGAAGTGTCAACGAATATGTGCATGTGTAATAAATTAAGGAATAATGAGTAGTGGTTAGGGACTCTGGTTTGTGAAAAAGGATGTCAGAATCCAAGAATCGAACTTTAAGAGTTATGAAATGTGTATATATGCGTGAATGTATCACAATGCCGGCGAAAATATTTTGGACACTGTTATATTTATAGGATTTTGTTTCTACACATTTGTAACGCAAGTTCTCGACCTGTGAAATTTTTTTATATCAGACTCTCACTGTAGTGCAAACTGCTGTCGTAAATATTTCGGTAAGAAAGCTAAGTGACCTTGACGTAATGCGTTGTGGATGCCCAGGTGTGCCAGTCGCCTGGGAAAAAAGCCATTGGGTGGAGAAAAAAAAAGAGCATTAACCTCGATATTGACATTCCTTTGTAGTAAGCGTCGCAAATAAGACACTTTCTGATATTTACTGAAATGACTAATGAAACAATGAGAAACATTTCACGGCTATTGTCTTGCTAGTTGAGAGATTTTTTACTGCCTTATGAAATGCCATATGGCTAGTGAATGACGTTTCACGGCCTCCTCTGTGTATTTATTTGCTCATTTTGTTTAATATCTAATTTCTAGTTGCACTGAAACATTGGTTAAAATAAAATTTGATAGATGTACTAATATCACTATTTTCTGTCTACAGACCCAGTAAAGAATAATATTATGATGTACTTTCTTAGAAAAGAGAGCACAAATAGACATTTCCCCTCACAGGAATTGCAAACCATTTTTTCAACAATTTGGTAACTTGTTTTGTAGAGTAAGTCAAGGTGACGCATCTCTCTAGTGTTAAGATGGAACATAGTTATTAGACATTTCCTATTTTAACTGTAATATTTTTTCTGCTTGAACTTTGTCATGTTTGGATATAAGTTATTGCGTTTGCTGCTGCTGTTTGCCAGGCATAGTGTTACTGAATTGGACATAGTATTATTCTGTTAAGCCTGTTTTACTACTGATTTAATTTTCTTGTTTGCTGCACAGCGCCTCATATTAGTTGTAATGTTGCATTTGCTCTGCTAATTTAGATATACTGCTACTTGCTTTGTGAATTTGCATTTTTTTGTTATTGCTGTTTGTCTTAGTTTGTTGTGTGTTGCTGCATTGCCTCGTCCCTTAGTATACATATCTGAGCTCAGTAGATTTAAGTTAGCTTAAGAAGGGGTAGGCTATATAAGAGAATGAGTTGTAATGAATTGGAAGAAATGCATTAAGAAGTTATATGAAAAACATTTGGGCCAAAATGAGTATTGTACAATGAAGAAAATTATTTTGGAAGAGGATATAAACTGATTACAGAATGCAGGTATAGATAGGACTTTTTGGAGATAATGATGAATGAAAGGAGGTCTCCAAGAAGTAAAGAAAGTTTTGTTTGCAAAATATTGCAGTAAAACAAACCTTATCCTTTCCTTTTGTGTTATTCCGCTATGTGTTTGTGTATCCTTGTGTATTTGTGTTCTACCTGTCTTTATGTGTTTATCTGATAAGATTTATGTTGTAGAATTTTTTTATATATGTTAATTTTCTATTTATTTATTTATTCTGTTTTGTTTCAATACTCATGTGTGAAATTAATGTTTCGAAAGCTATTCTCATTATTTTAATTATTTACTTATGTCATAATTCCTGTAACACTGACGTATATGTCTATTTCTATTCTTTTGTAAAGCCTGTATTGCTACAAATGTTATCTGTATTATTATGTTCTAATGATGTTTTCTGTATCTTTGTAATTGTATTCTCATGTTATAAAGTTGTAATGGATACTAGTTCATCAAATTAAGTAACTTGTAAGCATACATTTCACTGCACACGTTTCTGTTGGTCACAGTATATGCACAATATGTGAGAAGTTGGGACTGTTAGTGTTTCCACGTGTGTTAATAATTCAGCAACGGACTGGTTAACAACATTGCTGGTTCTAAGGATAATTTCAAAAACTTTGTGAGTGCACAAGTGGTGGTTTATGGACTTGCTATATTGTCCGCAAGACTCTTCGATGGTGATTGTGCACCTGCCCAGTCGCAACAGATGGCTGCTGGCTGTCTCTACAAGGACTACAGTGGGTCTGCATCTTTGATGTCCCATGAATACCATTATTTCTACAAGCACTGCAGTGGGTCTGCACCTCTGGTGGCCCACCAATACCGTAATCTCTACCAGGACTACAGTGGCCTACTCTTTGATGACCTACCTAGTAATATTCTTCAAAACTTCGACTGACTCTGCTGTGGGTTTGCTCTGTTGTGGCCATTACCTGTCTGCATGTCAAGAATCAGCACTGTCTTTCCATTGGAAGGACAACACTACTTCTTTCAGACTGCACGGAAATCCACTACTTCCGTGTGCATTTTCTTTTACTGCTCAGACTTTGAGAAAAAAAAATACTGCAAGTTTACCATGATGAATGATCAGGACTGTCTTTATGAACTATGAGAACACACAACAGTGTATCAATAAGTGTGTGCATTTGATTTCTTTGTTATAGTAATTATGAAAATTTCTTCAAATCTGTATTGGCCACTGCCCAAAACAATTTGTAGAATTTTTTGTGGGGTGCATGGGGGCTATGTAAGTAGGCTGTTTAGGTTTTTATGTTGGTAACGCCATGTAGCGCGCTATATGAAAATCACTGACTCTGCTGTGTGCAGTCTGTGGCTGGTTTGCATTGTTGGAATTTGCTATTGTAGTGTTGAGCAGCTGGCTGTTAACAGCGCATAGCGTTCCACAGTTGGAGGTGAGCCGCCAGCAGTGGTGGATGTGGGGAGAGAGATGGCAGAATTTTAAGAGCAGACGATCTGGACGTTCGTCCGCCAGAGAGAGAAAATTTGTAAGGCTGGATGTCATGAACTGATATAATGACTTTTTAACACTATTAAGGTAAATACATTGTTTGTTCTTTATCAAAATCTTTCATTTGCTAACTATGCCTATCAGTAGTTAGTGCCTTCAGATGTTAGAATCTTTTATTTAGCTGGCAGTAGTGGCGCTCGCTGGTGTTGCAGTAGTTCGAGAACGAAGATTTTTGTGAGGTAAGTGATTCATGAAAGTTAAAGGTTATTGTTAGTCAGGGCCATTCTTTTGTAGGGATTTTTGAAAGTCAGATTGCGTTGCGCTAAAAATATTGTGTGTCAGTTTAAGCACAGTCATTTATAATTTTTCTAAGGGGACGTTTGAACATATAATATGAGCTGTATGACACAATGCATTTCCCTGCTGATAGAAGCCATCGTACCAAGAAAAACCAAACATGGCCCCCAAGGAAGCTGTATTAGTCTGCTGATTGATTGTGTTTTCTAGAATGACATCATCCAGGGTATGCCACAAAAAGTTCCCCAGATCGTAACACTCCCATCTCCGGTGTGAGCCTTTCTGGCAGTTGTGGTGGGTGTTTGCTTTGAGACGTTTGAAGCCGTACGCGGCAACGGCCATCAGTACGATGAAGCTTAAACAGTGATTCATCTGAAAAGACCACCTGCCGCCACTCCGTGGACGTCCAGCTGCGGTATTTTGGTGCAAAATCTAGCCTTCGTCGTTGATGAACAGCAATGTGCATAACTGCATGAACAAGGCGCCTGCTGTTGAGGCCCACACGCAGCATCATTCGCTGAGTGATCGTTGAGAAGAGACTGTTGGTAACACCTTGGCTCGTCGTGGCGATCAGTTGCTCAACAGTTGCACGTCTATCCTCCAATACGCATCTGCGCAGCCGTCGCCCGCACCTGTCATGTACAGCCCGTGGTGCATCACAGTTACCTCGGTGCCGGTTCTGGATAGCCCAGTTCTGCCGTGCAAGGTGTACTTCAAGGACAGTGGCACGCGAACGATTCACAAAATTAGTAGTTTTGGAAATGCTCCATCCTTGGTCCGAAAGCTCTTTTGGATAAATCTCTCTGTTTTGCCATTACGACATAGACTGCACTATTTCCCGCGTCCCTCCAATACGCTTTATATACCCTCCCCTGCCACTGCTGCCACATGGATTTCATTGGTTGTGATATAAAGAGTGCAAAAGGAAATCAACCACTTCATTAAATCCACTATCAGCCGGCGGGGTGGCCGAGCGGTTTAGTCTGGAACCGCAAGACCGCTACAGTCGCAGGTTCGAAATCTGCCTCGGACATGGATGTGTGTGATGTCCTTAGGTTAGTTAGGTTTAAGTAGTTCTAGCGGACTGATGACCTCAGATGTTAGGTCACATAGTGCGGAGAGCCATTTGAACCATTTAAATCCACTATCCAAAGCATGCTACACAATAAAATTTTTCATGACAATAACTGTTACAACCTGCGACGTATCTGTCTCTGACCCCCCCCCCCCCCCTTGGTTCTAAAGAACAATAAATGTAGAAATACTTTCCACCTGAAAATGGCGTTACATTTTCGTAAGACTCTAACTGTCAGAATTAAAAATTTGGTAGTCTTTACACTCGTATTCCATATTGAAAACCTAATTCTCGCATACGACAGAACGTCATGCAATGGCCCTGATGGAACGGTGTCTTTCCATTGCCGGTCGCTGCAGGCGCCATTTTTACCTCCCACCAGTTTGTGGCCGCCTGTCACCAGTCACTGCTGCCCAGCAGGTGTCCGAGTGGCCAGCGGAACGCGCTGTCACTCGTTAACTCTCATTCAGTTATGTTAACTCAATCGGCGCGCTGTTTTCATCAGAAGCTTTTTCTGGAAAATGCTGCTCCTCGCTCACTTTAACAGATGTCCGACGGTCCATTTAGCTTCCGCAAAACTGGGTCACCAATAAACTGCGTCACCGTTCACAATAGGAGATTTAATCACCCATTGTTTCCGTTTCGTAAGGGCTAGATTAGTACGTTTTGTACAACACATTCAGCTGGGCTGTTACAAATGGTTTGGAGTCGCCGCAACTTGGTGATGTCTGACATTTTACGCGTAATATGTTTCGAGTGTCCTATTGCGGGGTACTATTACTGTGATAGCGTAGAGCTGTTTGTAACAATTTCAGATACTGCGAAACACACAAGGACTTAGTGCACCTGTTTGGAAGTGGACTAAATTTAAATCATGAAAATTACTAAGGCCATAAGACAAAGTGGCCGCCAATTTAAACCTATAACATTGAAAGGGGGTAAAATATTACACTGGTACTAAACCATCTGAAGTAAGTCATAGATTATAGTTTATGCACAAGTCAATTATAGTTATGAGGTCTCCAATAGTATGTCACGTACAGAATAAGTACTAAACGTCCTGCTACACACACTATGCTGACAACACCACATTACCACATTGGCAAGAACCACGAATTGGTACCAACTGCAATCGTAAATTTTACCAAGGTTTACTAATCTAGGGTTAAAAGTTTTCTGATTTGTGGCTGTTAAGTTACTTCGTAGTCCTTCTAGAGAGGTGTTTTAAAGTGTAATAAAACAACGAAGGGTATGGCACTTATTTAACTTCGGCTTATTAGGTTTGGAATTACAGTAACAACTAACAATTTTTTATTCACATTTTACAGATAAATCTAGGCCCCAAAAGTCATTTTACGGAGTGTAGCAGAGGATACTTTTGTATCCCGCCTGGGTAAGGAACAGGAACAGGAGAAGGTACTAATCTCTCTGTACTGCAAATACGGTTTAAATCACCTTTACTAGTGTATAAACATATGCAAACATATTACATAACTTCGTACGTAGGTGCGATGCTGAAGCGAAGTTTCCTGGCTGGCTCCACCTGATGAAATGGGCAGAATCTGTAGCGGAGCTCGTAGAGCTCGACAGCACCGGCTAGAGGGTGCTGTTGTCGGTGTCTCTCGTAGTGTCAACTTGAGAACTATTCAGTGGCATCGTTGGTATCGCTACCACAGATACAACCAGTAGCACTGTTATTTATCCATTTTTTGCTCCGACCGCGAATGTTGCACAGGAATAATGCTCCTTGGGCACCATCCATATGTGATCTAATGTCTCTAATTTTACTTACGTTGTCTTGAGACATATGTAGGAGACTACAGTATGTTGACTGACTCTCATAGGAATGTACAATCACAGAATATCAACATTAAATCACGCAGTGGGGCACAACGACTCCTTTGTAGCGCCTGCCACTTGTTCCACTGGCGTTCAACGATTATCTACGTGACACGTTCGCGCGTGCTAAACGATCCCGTGACTGACTGTGGAGCCTTTCTTTGAGTCTTCTCTGTTTTCCCTATCAAGCTTATCCATGATATGGGTCCCAAACGTAGCTGCACCCACGTATCGGTCAAATGAAGGTTCTGAAAGCTACATCCATCGAGGATGGACTGCAGATTCTAATCATTCTTCGAATGGATCTCAGTTTAGCATTTACATTCTTACGTTTAAAGTTTTGTGGTGAATGTTCTTTACGTTTAATAAACGTAACTGTGTCCCTGTGTTATTCAGCAGCAGTGTAATCTACTCGTATTTCAGCTCCTTCTGAGTATTTACTCTCTAAGACACAAAAAACGACGTAAACAAAGGAATTGTCCGAATGGGACGGAAACGGTGAATGTGATGCACATGTAAAAACAAACAATTTATTACAATTTCAGAAAAATTGGATGATTTATTCAAGAGAAACAGCTTCACAAAGTCAGTAACGCGTTGCTCCACACCTGACCCTTAGGCAAGCAGTTATTCGGCTTGGCACTGATAGACGGAGGGATATCGTGCCGAATTTCTTCCAAATGCCATGTTAGATCGACAAAATCCTGGTACGATAGGAGGGACCTGCCCACAATGCTCGAAACTTTCTTAATAGGGGGAGACAACTGGCGATCTTGCAGGCCAAATAGGGTCTGGCGACCACGAAGACAAGCAGTAGAAACTCTTGCTGTGTGCGTGTAGGTATTAGATAGGTGAAATTTAAGCCCACGATGGCTTGTAATGATGGACAACGAAACGAGGCGTACAATATTGTCGACGTACCGCTGTGCTGTAACGGTGCCACGGATGACAACCAAGGGGGTCATACTGTGAACAAAAAAGGCACCCCAAACCACCATTCCTGTTTGTCGTGGCTTGTGACGGGGGACTGTCAGGTTGGTAATCAGCGTTGTCCGAGGCTCCTCAAGAAATGTCTTCGGCCTGGAATCTCATTGAATGCAGTAGAATTCTCTTCTGTTATGAGTCGCTCTTCGAATCAGACCCCGATGACCAGGAGGCGCCCAAGAAAGCGGTGAGATATCGACTTGACAAACAGGAGTGATGGTCTTGAGTGCCATTTCTTTTCGTAGCAGGACCCCTTTGGTTGTCATCCGCAACACCTTTACAGCACAGCGGTTCGACGACTATATTCGATGCCCAGTCTTTGAGCTCTTCATGGCAACCCATACAGAGCTTGCATTTCAGCAAGATAATGCCCGCCCACACACGGCGAGAGTTTCTACTGCTTGTCTATTTTTGCTAGCCAGCGTTATGGGTAGGGCCCTACAGCCAGCTCGGGATTTTGACAACCTAACGCGCCAGTTGGATAGAATCTGGTACAGTCTCCTGCAGAAGGACATCCAGCAACTCTGTAAATCAATGCCAAGCCGAATAACTTCTTGCATAAGGGCCAGAGAAGGAACAACGAGGCCTTTACATGCTCAGTTTGTGGAACTGTTTCCCTTCAATATACCGTCAATTTTTTTCTGAAATTGTAATGATTCGTCTGTATACGTACATCTTATGTACCGATTTTCGTCTCATTCTGACAAATCCTTCATGGTGCGTCGTAACTTTTATCCCTTAATGTGTATGTGCTTCATGTAACATTTCAATAAGAATTTCCCACGAGAGCGACCTTTAAAATATGGAAGTATATGCAGGTAGCTCCAGAAACATTATAAATCGTTCAAACACATACGTGAAAGAGGACTTGACAGTGAGCGTTTAAGCGTATTGTTGTATCGCTGGCTTAGTAGCGGAGTATCTTTGCGGGCAGCGCGTTTGCAGAGTCGAGCACGGGACACGGATCTGTTATGGTTCAAATGGCTCTGAGCACTATGGGACTTAACATCTATGGTCATGAGTCCCCTCGAACTTAGAACTACTTAAACCTAACTAACCTAAGGACGTCACACAACACCCAGTCATCACGAGGCAGAGAAAATCCCTGACCCCGCCGGGAATCGAACCCGGGAACCCGGGCGTGGGAAGCGAGAACGCTACCGCACGACCACGAGTTTCGGACGAACTGTTATCTTGCGTTGTGGGTAGCTCTGCATGTGAGAGGCATTGTTATTATGGAAGTTCAAGTGTTGCTGCAAGTGCTGTTACATTAAAGTGATGCAATATGGAAATGATTCAGAAGAAAGAGCACAATGACGTAATTAAAAATAAGCAGTGCCGCTGATAACGTATTTGTGCATCCTCTCGTTGCATGTCGCATCGCAGATCAATCATTTACGCCGTTTTCGGCCTCTCAGAATGAACTAATGTCGACTGTTTACCACGAAAGGGAGCATTCAAGTGCCAGTGTCTTGTAGGGAGCGTGAGAGCGTGCGTTCGGTCATCGCGTTCCACATCATCAGCAATCAGCCGCACCGTACAAGTGAGAACTGAGAACTGAAAAATTAACTCTATGAACAGTGTTATGTTTTTTACTAATGTCAAGGAGAACTGGTACCAAATATCGGTGTACGTTTGACGAGCGTAAGAACTTTCGTTTGATCATTCGGCTTCCGCATCATTAACAATGACCCGCGCCGCTTCGGTTACGTGTATGCTCGTCCAAATGATATTGTGGACAGATAATCATCAAGAATGTTAATTGGGATAAGCAGTTATGACTTAGGACGTAAACAGTGCAACCTGTGAATTCTTATCGTCTCAGAATATAGATGTTCATACCAGACGTAGGACAGTGTTGTGCTTAACGTTGAGTGGCTCCCCTAAACCCGCTTGCATAAGTAGATTCATAATTCCAGGCAAGCCAGTAGCAATGTGGAGCAGTGTGGAGCCGCGGGATTATCAAGTACGTGGCGTGGACAGGGCGCACGGTCAAGGAACGAGAAGGAGCTTAAGGGAACTCCGCCGTTTGTACCCTGGGCGTGTTACAAGCGCTTGAATAGAAACAACACCGACACGCTTTGGCGAGGGCTGGAATGAGTTACCATGTGACTATGGATCAGGTAGTATAGGTGTTCAGACATGAAACTGAAGGTACTCATAACAGGTTCATTGCCAGAGTTATTTCTTTTTATTATCGATACACCGCACGCTAAGGTAACATCAATCTCTCAGACACTACATATATCTCCACTTCTTTCGGTCAATGGTAAGTAATAATCTTACTTACAGCAAGAGAGTGACCGAAGCAACTTGGAATTATGACGCATCCAAAACAACTCACCGAAATATCATTGGCGCAAAACTCCAATATTTCTCTTTCCTTTCTCAATGTTTTTGGGCCGTGAGAAGTGGTGCTGCAGTTAAGACTCTGCGCTAATACCAGGAGCAAAAGTTTTAAAATACAAACCTGGCTAACGTGATTAGGCATCCAATGGCACCAGCCTGTGAAGAAGCATCAACAGCCCTGAGGTAGGCCTTGACGGGGACTTTGGCCTGACAACAAAAACTCCTCGATAGGTTTGTAACATTTCTTTGAGGGGCTGTATGTGGGAAACGACGTAACGTATCTACAAGAGCCGTGTTTTATCCCATAATTTGCCATTTGATGAACATTGACATTCATTTTCTTTATTTAAGGAATTGTAAAATCCATATATCTAAGTATTTTATTTTCAACCCACCGACGCAAAACGTATCATAAAACTGCCTGGTTTCCCGCAATGCATCTATTAACTTTTCGTCTGGCATTGTGATAAATAAACTACCCATCCACTTCACAGCACGACGGTCTGAGCACTGTCAGCAGCTGAGAGTAATGCACGCGACAGGAATGAGGGAGCTGCCTGGAGAGCCTTGTGAGGGGAAGAGTTCACGTCGTTCGAAAAACATTGTCATACATTTAGGTCTGCCTTTTGTCAGTAATACATTTCAACAAATTAAATATATTAGACGACCTCTCTCTCTTCGGATACTCATAATTTCAGAATAATACCGACCACTTCATCTGTGTAGCCTGTTGCATAATTAGTTTATGAATGATAGTAACGTATGCAACTACTGAAATGCTTTTACTCTCGTCACGATGAGCCAATTAAAATATTGTCATTCGTGAGGATCTTTCGACTGTTTCCAGCCTGCTCTGGAAATGTGGTGTCTACATGTTTGTAGTATAATTTTTCTTATGAAGTACATACCTAAATAATACCTGTATACTTCAGATATTCGACGATTTTTACCAAGAAAAATAAGGGGTTACATATGTGAAAATGATCCCTTCTCAAATTTTTGCAACAGATCGCAAAAGACTTTCCTCCTGCCTTGCTTCTGTAACACTTATTTTCATAGTATTCCTTATTCACTATCTTCACGATGAATCGCCTGCCCATTCTTGCGATTTGAAAACGTGTTGAAGGCAGAAGATTTTATCTCAGTGGCTAATGGCTCACCAGTTATTGAACCCGAGCGGCGCTTCTGTCACCTGTTAGTTGAGTGTTTGGTTGCAGTTCATTGGAGCGGGTTCTCGACGACATGGGCAGGCAGTCGGTGGCAGTCAGTGAGAGAGAGAGAGAGAGAGAGAGAGACAAGAGGCAAATGTGACGTACCGTGAGCCGTTCATGGAGCTTACGAGCGCACGATTGTGTAGGCGGCCAGTGGTTTGTGGAGTTGTGTTGGTCGGTAATGCTTCGGCCTAATGTCAGTGCAGCCTGTTTATCTTGGATTAAGCAGGACTGACCCGTGGTATAGGGGTAGCGTCTTTGATTCATAATCAAAACATCTTCTATCCCGGGTTCGATCCCCGCCACTGCCTAAAGTTTGATAAATAATCAGCCTCATTCTGCCAACGGCCTTGTGAAAAAGGGCGAAGGAGCGGATAGAGGTTCACGGCACACTCTTGTGCTAGGGGTGGGAAATTGCCCCTAAAGGCGGAAAAATCAGCAATGATCAACGACATGAGGATGCAGAAGGCAATGGAAACCACTGCATTAAAGACACGTAACGTGTATCCACAGGACATGTGGCCTGTAACTGAAGAAGTGTCATGGTGATCTCTCCATTGGCTAAAGATTACGGAATAGTCCCCCATTCGGATCTCCAGGAGGGGACTGCCAAGGTGGAGGTTACCATGAGAAAAAGAATAAATAATCAACGAAAGGATAACTTCTACGAGTCGGGGCGTAGAATGTCAGAAGTTTGAACGTGGTAGGGAAACTAGAAAATGTGAAAATGGAAATGCAAAGGCTCAATCTAGATATAGTAGGGGGCAGTGAAGTGAAGTGAAGGAAGACGAGGACTTCTGGTCAGATGAGTATCGGGTAATTTCTACAGCAGCAGAAAATGGTATAACAGGTGTAGGATTCGTTATGAATAGGAAGGTAGGGCAGCGGGTGTGTTACTGTGAACAGTTCAATGACCGGGTTGTTCTAATCAGAATCGACAGCAGACCAACACCGACAACGATAATTCAGGTATAAATGCCGACGTCGCAAGCTGAAGATGAACAGATAGAAAAAGTGTATGAGGATATTGAAAGGGTAATGCAGTATGTAAAGGGGGACGAAAATTTAATAGTCATGGGCGACTGGAATGCAGTTGTAGGGGAAGGAGTAGAAGAAAAGGTTACAGGAGAATATGGGCTTGGGACGAGAAATGAGAGAGGAGAAAGGCTAATTGAGTTCTGTAACAAGTTTCAGCTAGTAATAGGGAATACCCTGTTCAAGAATCACAAGAGGAGAAGGTATACTTGGAAAAGGCCGGCAGATACGGGAAGATTTCAATTAGATTACTTCATGGTCAGACAGAGATTTCGAAATCAGATACTGGATTGTAAGGCATACCCAGGAGCAGATATAGACTCAGATCACAATATAGTAGTGATGAAGAGTAGGCTGAAGTTCAAGACATTAGTCAGGAAGAATCAATACACAAAGAAGTGGGATATGGAAGTACTAAGGAATGACGAGATACGTTTGAAGTTCTCTAACGCTATAGATACAGCAATAAGGAATAGCGCAGTAGGCAGTACAGTTAAGAGGAAAAACAAACATGTCCCGGGAAAATCAGGAATACAGAAATACAAGTCGCTGAGGACTGAAATAAATAGGAAGTGCAGGGAAGCTAGGACGAAATGGCTGCAGGAAAAATGTGAAGACATCGAAAAAGATATGATTGTCGGAAGGACAGACTCAGCATACAGGAAAGTCAAAACAACCTTTGGTGACATTAAAAACAACGGTGGTAACATTAAGAGTGCAACAGGAATTCCACTGTTAAGTGCAGAGGAGAGAGCAGATAGGTGGAAAGAATACATTGAAAGCCTCTATGAGGGTGAAGATTTGTCTGATGTCATAGAAGAAGAAACAGGAGTCGATTTAGAAGAGATAGGGGATCCAGCATTAGAATCGGAATTTAAAAGAGCATTGGAGGTCTTACGGTCAAATAAGGCGGAAGGGATAGATAACATTCCATCAGAATTTCTAAAATCATTGGGGGAAGTGGCAACAAAACGACTATTCACGATGGTGTGTAGAATATATGAGTCTGGCGACATACCATCTGACTTTCGGAAAAGCATCATCCACACAATTCCGAAGACGGCAAGAGCTGACAAGTGCGAGAATTATCGCACAATCAGCTTAACAGCTCATGCATTGAAGCTGCTTACAGGAATAATATACAGAAGAATGGAAAAGAAAATTGAGAATGCGCTAGGTGACGATCAGTTTGGCTTTAGGAAAAGTAAAGGGACGAGAGAGGCAATTCTGACGTTACGGCTAATAATGGAAGCAAGGCTAAAGAAAAATCAAGACACTTTCATAGGATTTGTCGACCTGGAAAAAGCGTTCGACAATATAAAATAGTGCAAGTTGTTTGAGATTCTAAAAAAGTAGGGGTAAGCTATAGGGAGAGATGGGTCGTATACAATATGTACAACAACCAAGAGGGAATAATAAGAGTGGACGATTAAGAACGAAGTGCTCGTATTAAGAAGGGTGTAAGACAAGGCAGTTACCTTTAGCCCCTACTCTTCAATCTGTACATCGAGGAAACAATTATGGAAATAAAAGAAAGGTTCAGGAGTGGAATTAAAATACAAGGTGAAAGGATATCAATGATACGATTCGCTGATGACATTGCTATCCTGAGTGAAAGTGAAGAAGAATTAAATGATCTGCTGAACGGAATGAACAGTCTAATGAATACACAGTATGGTTTGAGAGTAAATCGGAGAAAGACGAAGGTAATGAGAAGTAGTAGAAATGAGAACAGCGAGAAACTTAACATTAAGATTGATGGTCACGAAGTCAATGAAATTAAGGAATTCTGCTACCTAGGCAGTAAAATAACCAATGACGGACGGAGCAAGGAGGACATCAAAAGCAGACTCGCTATGGCAAAAAAGGCATTTCTGGCCAAGAGAAGTCTACTAATAACAAATACCGGCCATAATTTGAGGAAGAAATTTCTGAGGGTGTACGTCTGGAGTACAGCATTGTATGGTACTGAAACATGGACTTTGGGAAAACCGGAACAGAAGGGAATCGAAGCATTTGAGATGTGGTGCTATAGACGAATGTTGAAAGTTAGGTGGACTGATAAGGTAAGGAATGAGGAGGTTCTACGCAGAATCGGAGAGGAAAGGAATATGTGGAAAACACATAAGGAGAAGGGACAGGATGATAGGACGTCTGTTAAGACATGAGGGAATGACTTCCATGGTACTAGAGGGAGCTGTAGAGGGCAAAAACTGTAGGGGAAGACAGAGATTGGAATACGTCAAGCAAATAATTGAGGACGTAGGTTGCAAGTACTACTCTGAGATGAAGAGGTTAGCACAGGAAAGGAATTCGTGGCGGGCCACATCAAACCAGTTGAAACGTCCCCTTAGAAAAATTATACAGGACTGTGCTTAACCTGACACACAATATTTTTAGCGCAACGCAATCTGACTTTCAAAAAATCCCTACGAAAGAATGGCCCTGACTAACATTAACCTATGCGTTTCAGAAATCGCTTACCTCACAAAAAGTCTTGGTTACTCGAACTGCTGCAATACAGCAGGTGCCACTACTGCCAGCTAAATAAAAGATTCAAACTACAGAAGGCACTAACTACTGATAGGCATAGTTAGCAAATGAAAGATTTTAACAGAGAACAAACAATGTACTTACCTTAATAGTCCTAATATATATAGCAGTTCATGACAAATTACAAAACTCCGCCATCTCTCTCCCCACATCCAGCACTGCTTGCAGCTCACCTCCAACTGCGCAACGCTACGTGCTGTTCACAGCCAGCTGCCTAACACTACCATGGCGAGTATTACAACAATGCAAAGCAGCCACAGACTGCACACAGCACAGCCAGTGATTTTCATACAGAGGTGGCGTTACCAATAAGAAAACCTAAACAGCATACTTACATAGCCCCCATGCTCCCCACAAAAAATTTTACAAATTGTTTTGGGCAGTGGCCAATAATGATTTGAAAAAAATTTTCATAATTACAATAACAAAGAAATCAAATGCACACGGTTATTGATACAATGTTGGTAAAAAGCTAAAATTTTCTCACAGTCCATAAAGACAGGCCTAATCGTACATAACAGTAGAATAGCAGTGTTTTTCTCAAAGTCTGAGCAGTAAAACAAAATGCACACGGAAGTAGTGGATTTCCCTGCAGTCTTGAAGAAGTAGCGTTGTCCTTCCAAAGGAAAGACAGTGCTGACTCTTGACATGCTGACAGATAATGGGCCACAACAGAGCAAACCCACAGCAGAGTCATTTGATGTTTTGAAGAATATTGGTAGGTAGGTCATCACAGAGTAGACCCACTGTAGTCCTGGTAGAGAGTATCGTATTGGTGGGCCACCAGAGGTGCAGACCCACTGTAGTCCTTGTAGAAATAATTGTATTGGTGGGACATCAAAGATGCAGACCCACTGTAGTCCTTGTAGAGATGGCTAGCACCCATCCGTTGCGACTTTGCAGTTGCACAATCACCATCGAAGATTCTTGCTGAAATATAGCAAGTCCATAAACCACCACTTGTGCACGCGCAGAAAACTTTTTTTGAAATTCCTTAGAACCAGCAATACTGTTATCCAGTCCCTTGCTGAATTATTAACACACGTGCAAACACTATCAGCCCCTACTTCTCACATATTGTCCATATACTACGACCAACAGAAATTTGTGCAGTGAAATGTAACTTACAAGTTAATAATATGATGAATGGTGACAATTACAATTTTATAACATAAGAATACAATTACAAAGATACAGAAAACATCATTAAAACATAATAATACAGATAACATTTGTAGTAATACAGGCTTTACAAAAGAATAGAAATAAACATATACATCAATGTTACAGGAATTATGAGATAAGTAGATACATAAAAGATCAGAAAAATTTTGGAACATCAACTTCACACATGAGCATTAAAACAAAAAAGAACAAATAATGTCTAAGCATATTTACAAGGTAAATAGCATATTATTAATGCCAATCATATTTGAGGATAACAGTATTCCTCATCATAGTGAATGTAGCTTAGTACTAGAAAAATTCTACAACATAAGTCTTATGAGATAAACGCATAAAGACAGGAAAAACACAAATACACAAGGGTACACAAACATATAGAGGGATGACACAAAAGGAAAGGACAGGGTTTGTTTTACTGCAGTATTTTGCATGGAGATCTCCCTTGGTTCATCATTATTCCCAAAAGTACTATCTAAGCCTGCTGTCTGTATTCTGTTCACATCCGCTTTCAAAATAGTTTTTCTCCACTGTACAATACTCATTTTGGCTCAAATCTTTTTCATATAATACTTCGCAATGCATTTTTTTCCTATTGTCCATAGTCAGTTTCTTATATAGTCTACCCCCTCTTAAGCTAACTTAAATCTACTGAGCTCAGATGCTAAACTAAGGGATGAGGCAATGCAGCAGCATAAAACAATTAATACAAACAGCAATAAAAAAATGGAAATTTGCAAAGCAAGCTATAGTAAATCTAAATTACCAAGCAATTCATCATTACAACTAATATGAGGCAATGTGCAGCAAACAAGAAAAATAAATCCGGCTTAGGAGAGTAACACAAATTAAAATTCAGTAGCATGAAAATGAAATAACTTATTTCTAAACATGACATAGCTCAAGCAGAAAAATATTATACTAAAAATGGCCATGTCTAATACCTACGTCATATCTTAACACTAGAGTGATGCATCACAAAAACTTACTCTGCAAGGAAGTTACCAAGTCAATAAAAAAATTATTTATGCAATTCCTGTGAAAGGAAATGTCTATTTGTGCTCTCTTTTCTAAGAAAGTATATCATAAACGTATTCTTTACTGGGTCTATAGACAGAAAATAGTGATATTAGTACATATATTAAATTTTATAATAACCAATGCTGCAGTACAGCTAGGAACTAAATATTAAACAAAATATGCAAAGCAAGGCGTCAAACGTCATTCACTAGCCATATGGCATTTCATAATGCAGTAAACAATCTTTCAACTAGCAAGACAATAGACATAAAATGTTTCTCATCATTTCATTTCAGTAAATGTCATAAATTAAGAACTCTACAGTGTAATCATGTTTTCAAGTTTGAGGGTGTCATATTTACGATGCTTTCTACAAAGGAACGTCAATAGCGAGGTTAATGGCCTCCCTTTTTTTTCCACCTGTGCCTCTGGAAGGCACATGCTAATGGCTTTTTTTCAAGGCGACTGTCGCCCAGCTGGGTGCCCACGACGCATTAGGTGCAGGTGGTCACTTAACTTCCTTACTGAAATATTTACGACACCAGTTTCCGCTACAGTGACAGTCTCATATGAAAATTTCACAGGTCGAAAATTTACGTTACAAATGTGTAGAAACAAAATCCTGTAAATATAACAGTGTCCAAAAAATTTTCGTCGGCATTGAGGTACATTCAAGCATTTACACACATTTCATAACTCTTAAAGTACGATTCTTGGTTTCCAACATCCTGTTCCACAAATCAGAGTCCCTAACCACTACTCATTATTCCTTACCTCATTATACATATACATATTCATCGACACTTCTTCAATATTTCATCATGAGAAATACGTAGCATAATAAACATTCCTCAACAACATAATACACATCGTCGTCGTAATAATAACATCATAACACCTCAGTCAAATCTCAAAAACGTCGCAGCTTTCTGCAATAATTTCAAACCCTAAAAAATATTCTCTCCTCATTTCAATAATGTCATCTACCTCAACCGTACTTTAAAAATCATGATCTCATACCAAATACATCATTCAAAGCTCTCGTAGTATCACAATGGTTCCGAAAAATATGAGCATTTCTCAAAGTACAGACAAAATACAATTTCGTAAGTGTGAAGTTATCCAACTGTGTAATTACGTAAACATCTGTCACTGATGTAGTAAAAAAAAAATGTTTATCTCTCAGTTAAATGATCAGATAGCTGTGTAATTCTGTGTTAGAGAAATATGGTACCGATGTGTAAAGTTGTATAAGCAAATACCATATTAGCTAGGGCTCCTTGTGCTTGCCAAACACATGATACACAAAGTAAGCGTGTACCCCTGAGGATTAATGTAATTACACCCTCATGTGTTACAGATTACAGCAATGAGATGAAATGTATCACTGAAAACCTTTGTATCACTGTCCTTCAAATATCTTTAAAAATAAATGTTTTAAGTACAAAATTAATCACTCAAATGCATGTCCTGTAGCGCTAAATGTGCGTCTTGCTGTAAGATAATTCTGTGGAAGTGACGTACTTATCGTCCTCAGAAAGCTAAGTTCTGCAGAAGTCAATATACTTACCTCATGATAAACAAAAGTGCAATGCTTTATGTATAGATATCTTAGTTATTACGCTTATTGCCATGATGAAGAAAGTACTGTGCTGTAACATATTGTTGTGCTACGGAAAAGGCAGTCTCATTGTAGCTATACCACAAAAGTTACTACTAAAACATGTTTTACTTTCCAGAATAAAACAGAAAACTGTGCAGATATAAAACAGAAACACTGCAAAAGCAACATTGTAAATTGTCACTCATTAGTAGCGTCGTGATAAAATCGTGTAGCTGTCACATAAACTAACCACTGTGTCATCTCGTATCTCACTGAAAGTACTTTAAATCCAGAATATATTTTCAAGTAAACCAAAATGTTGCATTAAAATCTCATTAGCAGTACTGGTAAATGTTCTAAGTATGTAAGCCTTATAGTCGTTCCATAATCGTGCAACTAACAAGCAAGAATGTACACACACAATAACACTGTGACGTCTGTTCACTATAACAATGCATTCGTCATTTCTGTTTAAATAAGTTCTCTTGGTTTTTGATTGGATATTTAACTTCAAACATTGTTGTATGTTAACAGATTCTAAGTCTGACAAAGCATATTAGTAATGTGAAGCGAAAAATTTTATGGCAAAGACTAAGTTAAAAAGCAGATTATCTTTCAATAAACGGTTTTACATGTGAAATGTGGTGTAAACCTTTACTCTTCCTAGTACGCAGAGCTTCAACTTCAACGCAATTATCATGTGGTATACGTCGGATTCTGTAAGGTCCATTGTAAACTAGAAAGAATTTGTGACTCAAGTGTTTCTTCTTATGAGACAATGAATGAGCTTTAATGAGAACTTTCTGACCAATATACAACTTCTTTGCATTTGCTTTACCGTGTAGTTTTCTCCTTTTGTCTGCTGCATATTTTATATTTTTAGGAGCCAAATAAATTATGTCTTTGTGTCGAAGTTTACGTGTATTCGGGAAAGGTACAAGCTCTCTGATTCTGTTCGGTGGTTCTTCATTCTTCAGGTACAAGAGTAGGTGGTAAAGCAGTGAAGTCGTGAGGCATTTCATTCAGCACGTTTTGTAATAAGTGTAAATATCTGTCCCAATGCTGATGCTTTCTGTGACAATAAAGTCTGCAAAGCTTATTGATTTCTTTCATAATCCGTTCAGACGGGTTACAATGTGGTGAGTACAATGAAATAAAAACGGGTTTTATTTTATTGTTGCGAAGCATGCGTGACCAAACAGCAGATCTGAATTGCGGTCCGTTATCTGAAATGACTTTACTAACGTGTCCAACTTCACGTAAGAAATTTTTAACAAAGGCCGTCCAGTGGCTTTACGTAACGGTGTGAAAGAAACAAATTTTGAAGTAAGTTCAACAGCGACTAGAACGTACGAAAATCCATTAGATGTTCTGACAAGCAGTCCCAAGAGATCAACAGCGGCAAATTCTTTTAATTTAAAAGGAATGATAGGAAACAGCGGAGCACGATGTGAGATAGCAGATGGTTTCGCCTTTTCACAAAGTTTACAAATAGACCAGACTCTTCGAATTCGCTTTTCCATATTGTTAAAATAACAAGTCGTTCGAAGAATATGATAACATTTTCGTGGGCTAAAATGTGCGTCGCTGAAATGAATGTACCAAATGAGCTTATTAACAAAATCGTCTGGAATGCAAAGTACCCATAGCTTGTCATCAACAGTGCAGCGTTTGAAGAGTATGTTGTTTCTAACCAGGTAATAATGCCGAATCTGAGTGTGTGTCTTTTCATGCCATTTACTTTTGATGTCTTTCCAAATCGGATCTTTATCTTGTTCACTAGCAATGTCCTTTAAAGATGTGGTGATGAAGTTTTCAAATGCTACTTTCTGAATGTAAAGAATACTGAAATTTTTCTCAATGTTGCCTTCTGTGTTACTTTTCTCAAGCCCAGCCGGTGCGCGTGACAGCGCGTCCGCAACAATGCTCTCCTTGCCGGGAATGTAGACTATTGTGAAGCGGAATTCTTGCAGAAACAATGCCCAACGTTTTAACCTGTCATGATTTAATTTTGAAGACATAAGAAATTGTAATGCACGATGATCACTGTATACTTTTACGTGCTTACCAGAAAGAAAGAAACGGAATTTGTTAAATGCCCAAACGATAGCTAAAGCTTGTAATTCAGTAACGGAATAATTTTTTTCAGATTTTGTTAGCACTCGGCTATCAAAAGCAATGGTTTTCTGAACAGTAATGTAATTTTCTATGGCTTCTTGAAATAAATGGGCACCAAGACCGACTTTAGAAGAATCCGTGCTAAGGCAGAAATCTTGTGACAGATCTGGATGAGCTAAGATTGGCGCGTGAAGTAATGCTGCTTTCAAAGAATTGAATTCCAACTGTGCTTGTTTGTCCCAGTTCCAAATAGTATTTTTTCCAGTGAGAGAATAAAGTTTTGGTGTAACAAGAATTTGCATATTCAGAAAACGACGGTAAAAATTTACGAGACCTAGAAAACTGCAGACTTGTCTTTTTGTGGATGGAACTGGAATGGCTCTGATTGCTTCTAAATTTTCAGGATCCGGCTGAATGCCTTTATAAGAAATAATATGTCCCGAAAACTTCACTTTAGTCCTACCGAATTCAGACTTTTCCAAGTTAACTGTAATTCCAGATTCTGCAAAACTGTGTAACACGCTGTTGAGGATGCGATTGTGTTGTTCCAATGAGGCTTCTGCTATCAGAATATCGTCTACATATAAGGTGATGTGACGTTTTAAGAACTCAGGTAATATGGAATTTAGCCCGCGAATGAATGTTGCCGAAACAAAGAAAAGCTGTGTATTTTCTGCATTCTGGATGAAGTTCGATCTGATAAAAGCTTGATCTGAGATCAATGGAAGACAACACTTTTACACCATTAAAATTTTGAAGAACTTCTTCCATCGTCTGCGGCCTATCTGTTTCACGAATAATGATAGTATTGATTTGTCTCGAATCTAAGACAAGCCTGACCGATTTTTCTTCTCAACAACATGTAACGGATTGTTGTATGAGCTTACTGCAGGCTCAGTAATGCCCTCGTCAAGCATAGATTGTATTTCTGTTCTAACACGGTCCCTATAATGTGCTGGAATTACGTATGGTCTAACACAAAATTAGTGTGCTCACGAACACGAACACGAAATTGGTATTGAAAACCCGTGATTGTTCCTGTTTTGTGAGTAAAAACTGTGGAATGTGCTTGTAAAATCTCAAAGAGGTCCTGCCTATCAGTGTCTGTTGTCTAACAGAAGATAAAGCCGATTAATTTCTTCGTCATGATTTGAGAGCCAATCTTCAAATTTCAAAGCTACTGACTTACCTTCTTTTTCTAAACTTATTTCAGCATCGTGAAAGTTTAAGATTGCTTTGTATTCATTCAAAAAGTCTACGCCCAATATAATTTCCGTCGACAATAATGGAACAATAAGAAAGCTCATAGAGAAGCTGTGGCTTTGACAAAAGAATTCTAAATTGGTTTGTTGGCGTACATCTACGCTTTTTCCAAAGATTGCACCTTGTAATTTAGTCTTACGTAACGAAAGTGTGGGACAATCGTTCGATTTGTTGCCTTTGCTAAAGGCTGTTTCACTAATTACTGAAATGGGACTGCCAGAGTCAGGTTCTGCCGTAAATTTTACATCATTTACTGTAATGTGAATCACAGGATATGCAATGTTGTTATGTTTTATGTCGTGTTCCTGGAGTAAGATGTCCCTAATGTCTTCCATTTTTACATAATTACTAGCTACGGCAGCTGCGTCGCCAGTTTCATAAGTACGTTTTGGAGCTGCCAGCGGTGTGAGTCATTGCCTATTGTCTCTTTGTTGGCGCGTGTCGTTATTGGGATTTGGAGACCTAACTTCTACAAATTCACCGTGACGAGAGGGCCCTGCCCTGTTTAAATCCCGCCAGTTCTGATGCAATCCAGATCTGTCGTTACGATCACATCGTCTGTCGTCATGTCGGTAGTTCCTGTAGTTTCTTTCTTGTCAGTTAAGTGTTGGAGAATTTCTCCCTGAATCGTAACTGCGCGCTGGACCGTTGCGTCTAAAGTTATCCTGTCTCCCTTGATAATAATTATTTTGGTTCCCAAATTGTCTGTTTCTCTGATTGTCTCTGTGATAGTCACTACCGCGGAGAGGTGATCTTTCCCTGTAATTATTACTACTCTTCCAACGGTTGTCATACGGGTGGTGTCTGTTTTGGTCACGATATGTGTTGTGAGAATCGCCTTGTCGTGTCAAGTTATTATCTATTTCATCGCGGAATTGTGACAGATGTGACCTGTAATTGTTGTGCTCCTGTTTCCACGTTCCCCGATTGTCAGTGTCAATTTCCAGTTCTTGTAACAGTCCCTGAAAAGCCTCAATGTCTTCTTTTCAACGTCCTGCTAAAATAACATGTCGTAAATGTTCAGGTAATTTGGTTAAGCAAATGCGGATGAGTTCTGAGGGGCTGTATGGGTTTGACAGGTACTGATTCTTGTGCAACATGTCTTCAAAATATTTCACAAGACTGGAGAATTCAGATTGTTCGAAATGTTTCATCATTATGATGCTATGTTTTACTCGGTCTTGTGTAGCTTGAGACCAATATGCTGAGAGGAAGGCATGATAAAATTCTCCTTCACTGTGGCAATCGTGAATGACCGATTGCATTCTTATAGCTGGTTCATTCTCTAAGTAGCCACACATAAATTCTAATCTGTGTTCTAACGACCAGTTGGGAGGGAAACAATGAGAGAATTGATGGAGCCATGCTTGTGGATGAATGTCGTTGGCAGAATTCTTAAACGTTTTGAATTTACGTGTAGTAATGAACAGCTTATAGTCAAAATCATCATGTCGGCGAGTCGCATATCGGTCATTGTTACGTCGTTTCGGCGGTTCCATTTCAAAATTCGGTGCACCTTGCCAATTTCTTTCATAATTTCCGAAATGCGCTGTGTTATTATTTTGTGGCTGTTCCATATTTCTATGTCTCTCTTCCCGTATTGGGGCGCGAGTGTCCTCTGAAATATGTAATTATTGTACTACCTGTGTCAGCTGATCTTGTACTTCGCGGATTTCTCTTTGGTGTTGCGTATTAATTTGATTCTGATTTTGTTTGAATTTCCTAATTTGTTCACGCTCTTCTGTGTCATTAAGGACTACCGGTTTTGTATCATTCAGATTAACATCTACCTTCGTAGATAAATTATTTAGCTGATCCGAAAGTTCAACTACTTTCTCTGATAAAGTACTAATTTCCTCCATGTGTCTTTCTACTGTGTCCTTTAAGTTTTCCTGAGTTTTTGCAAGTTGCATAACCGAATCGGTAGACGCAACTGAGTCAATTTTAGCTTGCAAGGTCTCATGATTTTCATGAACAATAATTTGCAGTTCTTTTATGGCTGCTTCGTGATTCTGTAATGCATTTTCATGCCGCGAAAAAATAGGTTGAAAATGATCACAAATTTGAGTTTTTACGTCATTACAGACTTTTTGACATTTCGATTCAATGTTATGTAACTCAGTAGTTAAATCTTCACGCGTTTGTTCAAGAGTTTGTTCCAATGAGTCTAACTTTTGAAGCTGTTGCTGTGTTTGTCTCTGATTTTGTTTCGTGTGTGTAACTGTTGCTGTTTTTGTCTCTGATTTTGTTCCATTGTGTCTAACTTTTTAAGATTTTGTTCCACTCTGTCTAACTTTTGAAGATTTTGTTCCATTGTGTCTAACTTTTGAAGCTTTTGTCCCATTTGTTGCATTAATTGTAATAACAATGCACTGGTGTCTGAAACATGTTCCTCAGTGCTTTTCGGCAGTGAATTTGCACCGGCAACATTCACATTTTGACAAGCGGAAAATGTGTCTTGACTCATTTGAGAACACGGTGAGAACCCAAAACCTGAGTCTGCAGTATTTGCATTATTGTGTTCTGTCATTCCCGATTCCTGAGACGAGCTGTTGCCGACCGATCGATCGATAACGCTTCCCTGTTCACTACCTGTTTCACTGTCTACACCGTTATTTGACGCCCGCTCCATTTCCCTATACACAGTTATCAAATTACTACTTTGAATGTCTGTTACTTCATTACACAGTGGTGCTGATAAGCTACGCTCATCGTCACTATTATTTCTCAGTTTACTTTGGAGCCTAGTGTTACGTTTTTCACACGCCATTATTGTCACAATATTTCACACGATAACACAGAAAAGTACAATTTGAAGAGCAAAATAAGATAACACATTAACATTGAAATGGAAATAATGACTACTTAAATACTTGGTGCAAATCTACATGCATGTCACAACTGTTTTACTGTACAACAATGAAAGACTGCAACTACAAAGGAGATTCTCTCTACAATTACACGCTAGCAATAAACAAAATCTACGCTTATTACACAAACTACAAGGAAAAAATCAGAAGATTCCAGTGAGGTATCCTCGGCTAAGGGTCGACATATGAAACGTCCCCTTAGAAGAATTATACAGGACTGTGCTTAACCTGACACACAATATTTTTAGCGCAACGCAATCTGACTTTCAAAAAATCGCTACGAAAGAATGGCCCTGACTAACATTAACCTATGCGTTTCAGAAATCGCTTACCTCACAAAAATCTTGGTTACTCGAACTACTGCAATACAACAGGCGCCACTACTGCCAGCTAAATAAAAGATTCAAACTACGGATAGGCATAGTTAGCAAATGAAAGATTTTAATAGAGAACAAACAATGTATTTACCTTAATAGTCCTAATATATATAGCAGTTCATGACAAATTACAAAACTCCGCCATCTCTCTCCCCACATCCACCACTGCTGGCGGCTCACCTCCAACTGCGCAACGCTACGTGCTGTTCACAGCCAGCTGCCTAACACTACAATGGCGAGTATTACAACAATGCAAAGCAGCCACAGACTGCACACAGCACAGCCAGTGATTTTCATACAGAGGTGGCGTTACCAATAAGAAAACCTAATCAGCCTACTTACACAGTCAGTAGACTGATAACCAAAAAAAAAAAAAAAAAAAAAAAGAGGAGGCATAGTTGCTGATGTGGGTGTTAGAGTGCGTTCACTTTCCAGTGCCATCTGTTGTGCCCTTTGGGGGAAGGTAAATGTTACTTGATTGAGGCATGTGCTCCTGTGTTGAAGTTGTTCCCATTACGCTGGATTGCCTATGGTTCTCTGTCACTCTGTCTCAAGAATTAAATTTACTTTCTTGTCCCTCGGTTTCAAACTGTCTGAGTGCCGTATTTCATGAGTTTTCAAGTTTCTTTCAATTGCAATTTGTTCAGTGTCTGCTTATCTTGTCATTCGAGTCAGAAATAAATTGCGTCGTGTGTTCTAGGCCGTCGCGTGTGTTAGTGACCACAGCGATCGAAACTGAGTCTTATTTGCTAACCGAAGTTGTTGCTTCCTTGATTGACGTAACCACCTGCGGCCGTGGTAAGCAAACACCAGAGGCCCAGTGAATCTTGGCTCATGTAGGTAATTAAGTTCCCTAACTCTAGTGAAATTTTGCCTTCTAAAAAAAAAATAATATTTATATTTCTAAACACAGCTACTATTGCAGTTAAGTGTTAGCCCTCAAGATTTCCCCAAACAGGTGTCCCTGGCGTTACCATCAATGGCGTGCTATGTACCGACGTAAACGCGATTGCCGAGCACTTTGCTGAGCACTATGCTTGCGCCTCTTCGTTGGAGAATTACCCCCGAGCCTTTCGCACTCCCAAACGGCGGACGGAAGAGAAAGTCGTCTCGTTCACTACACGCCACAGTGAACCCTACAACGCCCTATTTAAAGAGTGGGAGCTCCTCAGTGCCCTTGCACATTTCCCCGACACAGCTCCTGGACCCAATCGGATCTACGGTCGGGTGATTAAACACCTCTCGTCTGACTACAAACGGCATCTCCTCGTGATCTTCAACCGGTTCTGGTGTGATGGTAGTTAAGTGTTAGCTCTCAAGATTTCCCCAAACAGGTGTCCCTGGCGTTACCATCAATGGCGTGCTATGTACCGACGTAAACGCGATTGCCGAGCACTTTGCTGAGCACTATGCTTGCGCCTCTTCGTTGGAGAATTACCCCCGAGCCTTTCGCACTCCCAAACGGCGGACGGAAGAGAAAGTCGTCTCGTTCACTACACGCCACAGTGAACCCTACAACGCCCTATTTAAAGAGTGGGAGCTCCTCAGTGCCCTTGCACATTTCCCCGACACAGCTCCTGGACCCAATCGGATCTACGGTCGGGTGATTAAACACCTCTCGTCTGACTACAAACGGCATCTCCTCGTGATCTTCAACCGGTTCTGGTGTGATGGCGTCTTTCCATCGCACTGGCGGGAGAGCACCATTATACCAGTGGTGAAACCCAGCAAAAACCCGCTTGCTGTGGATAGATATAGGCCCATCAGCCTGACAAACATTTTTTGTAAGCTACTAGAACGTATGGTGTGTCGGCGGTTGGGTTGAGTCCTAGAGTCACGTGGCCTACTGGCTCCGTGCCAGGGCGGCTTCCGCCTGGGTCGATCTACCACTGATAATCTTGTGTCCTTCGAGGTTGTCATCAGAACAGCCATTTCCAGCCATCCACGCCTTGTTGACGTCTTTATTGATTAACGAAAAGCGTATGACACCACCTGGCGACATCATATCCTTGCCACATAATGCGAGTGTGGTCTCCGAGGACCAATCCAAATTTTTATCCAGAATTTCTTGTCGCTACGTACTTTCCGTCACCAAGTTGGTGCCTCCCACAGTTCCCCACATGTCCACGAGAATGGGGTCCCGCAGGGCTCTTTACTGAGTATCTGTATTTTTAGTGAGCATTAACGGTCTAGCAGCAGCTGTAGGGCCATCCGTCTCACACTCTCTGTATGCAGATGACTTCTGCGTGTCGTACTGCTCCACCAGTACTGGTGTTGCTGAGCGGCGCCTACAGGGAGCCATCCACAAGGCGCAGTCATGGGCTCTAGCCCACGGCTTTCAGTTTTTGCCGCAAAGTCGTGTGTTATGCACTTCTGTCGGCGTCGTACCGTACATCCGGAGCCAGAACTTTACTTTACTGACGTTCCCCTCACTGCAGTGGAGACGTATCGATTTTTAGGACTGGTGTTCGACTCCCGATTGACCTGTCTTCCTCACCTTCATCAGCTTAAGCCGAAGTGTTGGGAGCACCTCAATGCCCTCCGCTGCCTGAACAACACCAACTGGGGTACTAATCACTCTACGCTGCCGGCCGTTGTGGCCGAGTGGCTCACAGGCGCTTCAGTCCTGAACCGCGCTGCTGCTACGGTCACAGGTTCGAATCCTGCGTCGGGCACGGATGTGTGTCATGGCCTTAGGGTTGTTAGGTTTAAGTAGTTCTTAGGGGACTGATGACCTCATATGTCAAGTCCCATAGTGCTTAGAGCCATTTCAACCATCGCTCTACGCTGCTGCAACTATACAGAGCCCTTGTTCAATCGCAGCTTAACTATGGGGGTCTGGTTTATGGTTCGGTGGCGCCCTCAACCAGTGCTCCACCGTGGCGTTCGACTAGCGACGGGAGCTTTTAGGACGAAAAAAAAAATGGTTCAAACGGCTCTGAGCACTATGGGACTTAACTTCCGAGGTCATCAGTCGCCTAGAACGTAGAACTACTTAAACCTAACTAACCTAAGGACATCACACACAGCCATTCCCGAGGCAGGATTCGAACGTGCAATCGTAGCGGTCGCGCGGTTCCAGACTGTAGCGCTTAGAACCGCTCAGCCTCTCCAGCCGGCTTTTAGGACAAGTTCAGTGACCAGCGTCCTTGCGAAGGCTGGAGTTCCTCCACTGCAGGTCAGGTGTGCACAACTGCTCGCCAGTTACGTTTCATACGTTCGTAGTTTCCCCGCGCATCCGAATTACCGTCTCGTTTTCCCATCCACAGCGGTTAATCTCTCGCATCGGCCACCCAGGTCAGGGCTTCCAGATACATTTCGCGTTCAATCCCTCTTATCTGAACTGGAATCCTTGCCTTTACCATCTATACTCGAGGTACAATCGCGTACACCTCCATGGCGTACACCTAGACCGCGGGTTCGCCTTTACCTTTCACATGGCCCAGAGGACTCAGTTCACCCCGCTGCTCTCCGCTGTCACTTCATCTCGACTCTTGGCATGTACCGAGGCCATGAAGTGATTTACGCCGACGGCTCAATGGCTGATGGTCACGTCGGCTTCGCGTATGTCTTTGGAGGATATACTGGGCAGCATTCCTTGCCCGATGACTGCAGTGTTTTCACTACAGAGCTGGTGGTTGTGTCTCGTGCTCTTGAGCTCATCCGTTCAAGCCCTGGGGAGTCGTTTCTTCTGTGTACTGACTCCTCGAGCAGCCCACAAGGTATCAACCAGTGCTATCCTCGTCATCCTTTGGTAGCGACCATCCAGGAGTCCATCTGTGCCCTGGAACGGTCCGGTCTTTCAGTGGTGGTTTTGTGGACCCCAGGACACGTCGGAATCCCAGGCAACGAACTTGGTGACAGGCTGGACAAACAAGCTACACTGAAACCGATTATGGAGATCGGCATTCCAACAACTGACCTGCGTTCGTTTTTACGTTGCCAGGTTTTTCGGCTTCGGGAGACGGAAGGCATAGTCTCAGTGCGCACAACAAACTGCATGCCATTAAGGAGACTACGAATGTGTGGCAGTCCTCCATGCGGGCCTCTCGTAGGGACTCTGTGGTTCTCTGCCGGCTCCGCGTTGGCCACGCTCTCGACCCACGGCTACCTCCTGCGCCGTGAAAACCCGCCTCAGTGCCGATGCGGCGCCCGGTTGAGAGTGGCTCGTATTCTGGTGCACTGTCCCACTTTGACTGCCGTGCGTCGAAATCTTCGGTTGCAGGACTTGTTGCGGCTAATTTTATGTGACAACGCCCCATCGGCTGATTTAGTTTTAAGTTTAATTTGTGAGGGTGGGTTTTATCATTTGATTTAAATTTTATCGCATGTACTTTGTCCCTCGGAATCCTCCACCATAGTGCTTTTATGGTGGAGGTTTTAATGTGTTGCAGAGTGACTGGCTTCTCCTTCTTATTCTTATGGTTAGCCAGCCATGGCAATCTGTTTTGTCGTTTTAATCTCTTCTACCTGTTTCTTTCGTATTTGTGGTTTTCCTTTCCCCTTTTCTCCATTTACGTGTTTGTTGCCCTTCCGTTGTTCTTGTGGTTTTTCCTTCCTCTCCATTTTGTGTTGCCAGTCTTGCTTGTTATATTCTCACCCCTGTTGCATTGTTTTATTCGGAACAAGGACCGATGACCAAGGTGTTTGGTGCCTTCCCCGTCTATAAAACCAACCAACCGACGAATCATCTGTCCACCCTCTCCTCTACATTTAACAGTGAAATCTCCATCGCACTTCTAATGTTACCATCCTCCCTTTTAATTTCACCGAAGACTATTTTGACTTTTCTGTATGCTGAATCAGTACTTCCGACAATCATTTCTTTTTCAAGTTCCCCACATTTTTAATTAAGCCGTTTCGTCTTAGCTTCTGTGCTCTTCCTATTTATTTCATTCCTCAATGACTCATGTTTCTGTATACCTGAATTTTCTTGAACACATTTGTACTTCTTTCGTCGATCAACTGAAGCATTTCTCCTGTTATCCATGGTTTCTTTGTAGTTACTTCCTTTTCACCTGTTTTCTTTGCAGCTTCTGTGATTGATCTTTTGGGTTGTCCATTATTCTTCAACTAAATTCCCTACTGAGCTATTCATTGCTGCAGCATCTATAGCTTAGAGAACTTCAAGCGTATCTCTTCTTTCCTTAGCAGTTCTGTATCCCACTTCTTTGCGCATTGATTCTTCCTGATTAGCCTCTGAAACCTTAGCCTACTCTTCATCACTAATGAATTGTGATTGAGTCAATAACTTCTCCTCGGTACACCTTACAATCCAGTATCTGATTCGGAATATCTGCCTGATCATGATGTAATCTAAGTGAAATCTTCCTGTATCTCCTTGCCTTTTCCAGGTATACCTCATTTGATTTTCTAACAGAGTAGTTTCTATTACTAGCTGGAATTGATTGCAGAACTCGATTAGTCCGTCTCCTCTCTTATTGCTAGTGCCAAGCCCATATACCTCCCGAACCCTTATTTCTACTCCTTGATCTACACCGTTCCAGTCCGCCATGACTATTAGATCTTCCTTTAAGTAGTGTTTTGTCCGTCCAGTAACCTCATATACTTTCTCTACATCCTTATCTTCGGCTTGCGATGTTGCATGTATACCTGAATTATCGTTGTCGGCGTTGGTTTTCTATCGATTCTGATGAGGGAAATCCTATAATTGAACTGTTCATAGCAACTCAGTCTGTGCCCTACCTTCCTATTCATAACGAATCCTACTTCCGTTATTCCATTTTCTGCTGCTATCGATATTACGCTACACTCATCTGACCGTGAATCTATGTCTTATTTACGTTTTACTTCACTGAGCACACCATATCCAAATTGAGCCTTACCATTCCTCTTTCCACATTTTCTAACTTCCCTAAAACATTCAGACTTCTGACGTTCCTGTAGAACTTGTAGAACGCCATTGTTTCGTCGGTTACTCAGTTCTTTTCTCGTGGCCGCTTCCCTGTTGTTAGTCCCCTCGAGGATATCCGAATGGTGTACTTGTCCGGGATCTTTTACCAATGGACAGATCATCATGACACTTTTGAATTACAGACCAATGTCCTGCGGATACACATTACGTGTCTTTATGCAGCAGTTTGCTTTGCCTTCTGCATACTCATGCCGCTGACCACTGCTGAATCAAAAAAAACGTACCTCTTTTTGTACGTAACTTATTTGTATGAAAATGAGAAGGCTGCCTGATCCATCAGAATGATGCTGCCCGCCTCATCGTGCAAAAGATAATGAGACAAATTTTAAAAAATAAATAATTTGTACTTGTAAATAATAGATTTCAGCTATCAGTCATCCTTTTGAAATCTTTTTGAAGTTTTTTGAAATTTTTTATTGGCAGATCCTGATTTCAGCTAGAAACTAGACATTCTCAATGCACTAGCATTTTTGATCAAAGCATGTAATGCCTGTTGGTATTCAATTGAATACTCAATGAACTGTGGATGAAGCCCGACCAACAGGTATTACATGCGTTGATAAAACATGCTAGTGCATTGAGAATGGCTAGTTTCTAGCTGACATCGAGATCTGCCAGCAAAAATTTTCAAAAGGATGACTGATAGCTGAAATCTATTATTTACAAGTCTATATAACAGTCGCATCGTGCAACAGACTCTGAATGAAGGGTAATCTAATAAATAATTTATTAAGTACGTTCAAAGTGTCGTACCAGGTAAGTGATTGGTACTAAGTGCCAACGAGAAGTTTTTGTTCTGATTGTCATTAATATAGAGGCAGTAAGTCTCATTCAGATAATGGAAGTACAGAACAAAGTAGTAATATTTTAGCTGGTAGAACTGTCTTTTAAATTTTTTACAGGAGAATAACAAAATTACATCAATGAAAAAAGAACATCTCCCACTACTGACTTCCGTCTTTTAAACAACTCCATCCTCGGTATTAGGTGTTGAAAAGTTTATTGTAAAACTCACAATGCTTTGGAGGAAGAAAAGGAAACATCGTCAACAGGTCTTCTTGTTTCGCAACTGATGAACATAACTAGTCTTTGAGACGAAAGTACATCATGCCAAATATCTGCCATAGTTTTTTTCTTTTATATACATGGACATTTTTCCGTTCTTCTGAGTCAGAGTAAGAATTTTTAATTACTTTTCAAGATGGAGATTTTATACATCTACATTGACAACAATCTCCAGCAGCATATTTAAAATCAAATAATTACATGTGAAACGTCCCCTTAGAAAAATTAGTGAATTACTGTGCTGGTAAACCCCTTACGTTATTTGATTTTCAAACGGCTGAGCAAAACTGAACGTACTCAGACGTTGCTCTCTTTACTTATTCTGATCATCACTAAGCTGACACACAATATTTTTAGCGCAACGCAATCTGACTTTTAATAATCCCTATAAAAGAATGGCCCTGACTAACAATAACCTATACCTTCCATGAATCACTTACCTCACAAAAATCTTCATGGCTCGAAGTACTGCAATACAGCGAGCGCCAATACTGCCAGCTAAATAAAAGATTCCACCTACTAAAGGAACTAACTACTGATAGGCATGGTTAGCAAATGAAAGATTTTGATAGAGAACAAACAGAGTATTTACCTTAACAGTGTTCAAAAGTCATAATATATATAAATATCAGTTCATGACATCCAATCTTACAAATTTACTGTCTCTGATGGACACACGTGCAGATCATCCGCTCTCAAAACTCCGCCATTTCTCTCCCCACATCCCCTCTGCTGGCGGCTCACCTCCAACTGCGCAACACTGCGTGCTGTTAACAGCCAACTGCCCAACACTACAATAGCGACTATTTCAACAATGCCCACCAGCCACAGACTGCACACAGCACATCCAGTGATTTTCATACAGAGTGCTAGGTGACGTTACCAACATAAAAACCTAAATAGCCTATTTACACATGGAATGGGTTCATAGATTCAGCTGGCTCAACAATCTTGCGTAAATCGTACGCAGAAGAGACCTACATTTCTCTGTAATTGCCAAATATCTACCACAGGTCTTGGATCTCTGGAGGAAAGCTCTGCTTGTTACAGATAACATGCACAATATACACTAAAGCGCCAAAGAAACTGGTGTAGGTATGCGTATTCAGAGATATATAAACAGGCAGAATACGGCGCTCCGGTCGACAACGCCTACATAAGACAAGTTGTTAGATCGGTTACTGATGCTAAAATGGCAGGTTATCAAGATTTCAGTTTGAACGTGGTGTTATAGTCGGCGCACGAACGATGGGACAAAGCATATCCGAGATAGTCATGAAGTGGGAATTTTCCCGTACGATCATTTCACGAGTGTACCGTGAATATCGATATGGGCTTTCGGAGCCGAAGTCCCACTCGAGTAACCTTGATGACTGCATAACACAGACCTTTACGCCTCGTCTGGGCCCGTCTACATCATCATTGGACTACTGATGACTGGAATCATGTTGCTTGTTCGGTTGAGTACCGTTTCAAATTGTATAGAGCGGATGGATGTGTACGTGTATGGAGACAACCTCTTGAACCCATGGATCCTGCATGTCATCAGGGGACTGTTCAAGCTGATGGGGCAAGTGCAGTTGGAGAGATCTGGGACCCCCGATACGTCTAGATACGACTCTGACAAGTGACACGTACGTAAGCATCCTGTCTGATAACCTGCAAACATTCATGTCCATTGAGCATTTCGAAGGAATTTGGCGATTCGAGCGGGAAACTGCGAGACACCACACGTCGAGAATTACTACAGTGTGGCTCCAGGAACACTCTTCTGAGCTTAAACACTTCCGCTGGCTACAAGGCAATTCCTGCAGAACACTGCGAGACACCACACGTCCAGAATTACTACAGTGTGGCTCCAGGAACACTCTTCTGAGCTTAAACACTTCCGCTGGCTACAAGACAATTCCAGCAGAACACTGCGAGACACCACACGTCCAGAATTACTACAGTGTGGCTCCAGGAACACTCTTCTGAGCTTAAACTCTTCCGCTAGTTACCAGATTCCACAGACATGGACATTACTGAGCATATCTGGGATATCTTGCAGCTTGCTATTCAGAATAGATCTCCACCCCCTCGTATTGTTACGGATTTATGGACAGCCCAGCAAGATTCATGTTGTAAGTTTCGTCCAGCACTAATTCAAATATTACTCGAATCCATGCCACGTTGTGTTGCGGCACTTCTGAGTGCTCGCCGGTGCCCTACACGATATTAGGCTCGTGTACCAGTTCTTTGGCTCTTCAGTGTAGTAATGGATGTCTGAAACATTTTGTCCGTGATTTGAAATTTGGAATACGTCTAGAGATATGCAACGGAGTACCGAGAACACATTAGAACAGAAAACTCCCCAACTGTCTCATGTTTCTGGCAAATAAACAGTTACTGAAATTTTCCTTTGGCAGATCTCGTTTACCCTTTGTAGTGATAAACTGTAGGGGCAGTTTCTCACCCGAAAGAGAGCCCTGACCGCCTCTCCGCTTCTGCGCCCTCTTTGTCATGGCTGTTGGCCGAATGAAGGTGACTTGTTATGCCAGAAGTCGTCGGTCACTATTGCTGACGTTTTCCATTCAGAAGTTAGTCGTTAGCGGGTATCAACCCCTGACCGAGGACGATTTGACTACTAATAAAAGATACTATACCTAGACCATGGTATACGGGATTAAACAAATCTTGTAGTAAAATGTAAATAGCGAACCTGACTTCAAATATAAGGAGACCAGACTACAAAGCTCCCAGCCGGTGGATGAAACAACTGAACGATACGGAACTCTAGCAAAAGGAGTATCTTCAGGGCGACAAAGTATTTCTAAAGGAAACGATTCCCATCCATACAGTTCCTTAAAAAGAGATTGCTTATCGAAATGTACCGATGTTGGAGACCTGGAATTTATTTCTGATTGACCTGCGTGGTTCTGATTTCATTTCCTATCTTTTGCGTGAGTGGAAAGCTATGTGTTCGCTGTTTTACAAGAGACATGACAAAACATTATCATATTTATTGATAATACTAACTGCTGTAACGATTATTACAATTTTCGCTGGCTGACGGATGTTGCACGGAACTAATCTTTACTGATATTTTTGTCTTTTGCAACAGACACGCGCCGTTTATGGCTGGTTAAAATCATCCTCAAGGCTTTTCCATTCATTTTTCTCTTCGATTGTGTGCAGCCTTGTTTTCCTCATATGTTACCAATATAATTTACCCACATTATCAGTCTTTTGTTACTATTGGAACAATGTTAAGAGCTTCCTTGGCTTGTCAACTGTCTTATATTCTGACTTCATTTCTTACCCTTTTCCATTTCATTTTCATTGCGTTCATAATAACAACTCCCACTCCAATCTGTCATAGTGAGTGAAATACTCAGTTCTTCAAGTTTTGCTCGGAAGCACTGTTTTAAAATGGTTACAAATCCAAATATCACCGCTTAAGTTGAAATAATTAATGTCAACACAAATATGAGAAGCCTCTTTGAAACCTGTACGCCTTATAGATATCACGTTTGTCAACTTATACTGTTCTGCTTATTGCTTTTTCTGAATGTCTGCCTACTGCTGTTGCCTTTAACATCAAACTTCCTCAACCTGTTTGTGACTGCTTTCTTAATTGCCACTATATCTTATCGTCTTATTATATATCAATGAATTAAGGTTCGGTCGGCCTTTTTGCAGATACAGATATTATTGTTTTGTTGTATCAGGCAAAGATGTTCCATCTTACTTGTGGAATCCTCAGTGTTTTCTTTAATTTCCTGATATACAAACGTATCGATTATTTTTAGGTTAGGCAATATGATACATCAGATTTTGTTACGTAAATAGTATATGCACTTTACATTTAATATTACGTTTTGTGTACCCTGCGGCTGCCAATCAAAATCAGTCACACATCAATGTTAGCACACTGTTTCATCTGCAAACATGACGGCTGTTAAAAAACGTCTGCACTGAATTTGTTTATTTTCCAATCCTTAAAATGCATATTTTCGTAAAATTCGTTGTATGTACCCATTTCCTTCCTTCGCCATTGGTGCTTGGCTAGTCATTAGCAGTGACAGGTTTATTTTTAAATACAAAACGTGTTTTTGTGTAGCTGATCTGAACCTATGGACATGGGTGAAAGTTTTGTGAAGCTTAGGTATGGTGAACTACTGTTTGTAGCTTGTTATTCACAGATTATGTTCCGTAATTTACCAGTGTTTACTCACATTTTCTCTTGCTCGTTTGTAAATTCTGCGTGGCTTGGACACACGTTTCACTGCAAACATTTGCGTCTCTGATGCGCTTCCGACTTTAGTTTGTTTACTGATGTGTTCTGTTCCGCTATTCAGTCTGTTTCTAATCTCTCTCTCTCTGTGTGTATGTGTGTGTGTGTGTGTGTGTGTGTGTGTGTGTGTGTGTTGTCCTGTAATTCGTGTAGAGTGTTGAATAGTGGTTTCTTAAAGGGTACAGTTTGGCCATCGGTAAATTTCTAGTCCTGTTTGATAGCTTTTTGGATGTGGTACTTTTCTTCTATTGTTAAAAACTGCTGCTTTTTGGATGTGGTACCTCTCTTCTATTGTTAAATATTGATACAGATGATTACAGTGGTTTAGAATTTGGCTCTCTTTCTATGCCATTGGGATGGTGGTTGTTTTTATTGAGGTTGTTTTCGAATGTGGAATGTTTAATGCCACCTTTCAGTGCTTTTAAATGTTCTGGAGATCTTATTCTCCAAATTCCTATACTTCTTACCGATGTACACTGAATCAATCTTCTCAGGGTTAGATGATATATAAATGCTTTCTAGAATTTGTCTATGGTGGTGTCAGGTATTTTTGATTTTGTCTGCTAAGTGTTGTTTGTTTTATATACCACATTTATAGCCTGTTTCTTCATGATGTTTCCTATTCTGTGTGTTATTTCGTTATCTAATGTCAGGGTGCTCTTGTTGTTTATGGTTTCTTCGTCATCCGTGCCTTGTGTATTTTGTTGTTCAGTTGCCACTGGTGTGTGTGTTGTGATATTGTTTGTGTTCTGTGTCAGTTGTGTTTTTATTTTGTGGTTTAGTTTGTTAACAGTGCATATCTTGTAACCATTTTCTGTGGCACTCTCTCAATTTGAATAGGTCTTGTATGCAGCTATCTTTGTCCATTGGAATTCTATTCAGCCTGCGTGGGAGGCATCTGAAGCTGGCATGCTTATGGGCTGTCACGTGGTTCTCATTGTTGTGAATAACTCTACTGGCTGATGCAGGTTTTCTGTACATTGAGAACCGGTGTTTGTGGTTTTTATTTTCTGTTGTGATGTCTAGGAAATCTGTTTGTTCCTTCTTTCGGGTTCAAGGGTGAAATGTATTTCTGCGTGAGCGATATTGGTGTCTCTGTGTAACTGTAGTATCTCGGTATGTGTTTAAACTATATAATGTTACCAGTATATTACTTTGTACTGTTTTAGTTTTATAATTCGTCCGAAGATTGTTTTCATGGTGTTTAAGGAAGATGTCCGCCAGCAGGCTACTTATGGGTGACCCGCTGGAGAGTCCATTCCGCTTGATTTAGAATTCTTCCTTAAGTATGAAATAACTTAAATATTTTATGAGACATTTCACACTGGTACTATTGGAAGGTAATGGATTATGTAAAAATTTTTCATAAAATAAAACAGTCCCAACAGCATAAAGATTTTGTTGTTTCGACTACAGTTCTGGTCATCATCAGACTGCTTACTCCGCGAGAGTCAACTGAAGCTGGCGAGGAGCAGGCGCCACTGTAGGAGGCATATTACTACTGCTCCTACTAGAGCGGCGTTTGCTCCTCGCCAGCTTCAGCAAACTCCCGCGGAGTAAGCAGTCTGATGATGACCAGCACAGTGGTCGAAATTCTTCACCAGTAAATAGACAAACTTCTTTATGCGGTTGAAACTGTTTTATTCCATAAAAATGTATTAATTTTGTCCTGTGATTACCTTAAAAATAGTTGAGGCTTCCAATGTCTGTGTTTGTGGGACACAGTTGGTCAGACTTAGCTGTGTTTCAATTGTTTTTATTGTTTCTTCAGTTGGTATGTAAGTGTATACTGTGATGTCGAATGAGAGTAGTGTAGTTGTGTTGGATACGTTCATATGTCAGATTTATTTTTAATATGTCATTAGTCTCTTGTAAGCTTCGTACTTTAATATTATTGTACTACACTAGCAACAAAAAATATAAAACCTTCATCAGCAAAGAGAAGGGAGTTCAGTCCTGTTTCCATTTCTTTTACTCTGTTTAAGGTTCTGAAAGCTTCCTCTAGCACTTCTCAAAATTATTATGGTGGTAAAATATCTTCTGGTTTGACTGATCTTCCAATTCAGAACGTGCACACTGTCCTGATATAGTTTAATGGAAGTATAGCATTAATGTATATGCTCTTCAATATCGTAGCACAGGTTGAATCAATGCATTGTTTTTCAAGCCTCTAAGTACAGGTTTTGCTTAAATTCAGACTGAAGTCTATAAATCTACAAATCCCAGACAAAGTTGTAAGTCGAACTAGTTTTAGAATCCAGATAATGAGTTTCCTAGATTTTTATTGTGCTGTATCTACCTTATTGTGCTGTATCTACTGATACTAGTTGTTCCTTACTTTTTTATTCAATCATCTATTGTTGAAGGGAACTACTTGTAAATTTCGGAAGACCGTTGATACACGTCATCCATCTTCTTTCTGATGAAGCAGAGCAACTAGACTAGCATTGTTCTAGTCTTTGGTCACAGTCTTTCTCCTGTAGTTTTGTAGGGCGAGCAACAATAGCCAAACTTTGACATTTTTTCAAAGAAAATTCCGCACTGGCTGTATGAACGACTTTTTTTTTATTTTTTTGACCGGTTAAATTCATAGTCGTTCTCCTGAAGTTATTCTGTATACAGTTCAGCAACTTTCCATTATCTTTCCTCCAACCTTAAACATTGCACTGGACACTGCATTTCGAATAGCTTCACACACATCATTTGATTTCACTATCAATATGTCATTAATTTTGTTATTAACTATCCATGTTTCTCTCATTAATCAATGTAATACTTTAAAATATTTTTAAATAAACGCTTTCTCGTTTACGTTTTCTAGTGTGGCGCCATCTCTCGCCTTTACTGATCACAAGTGATATCCACTCTACTCTAATTTTTGTTTCGCCTCCTTTATTCTGTAGCTGTATTCAGTTATTTCTCTAATCAAATTTTTGTTGGAGAGTGTCTCTGAAATATTTCCAAAAAATTATCGTAAGGTATCATATATCTGCTTAGTTACTTCGTAACATATTCCATAGAACATTTGAACAATTCTTTTATCGAAATGTTAAGAAACGAGTCAGTTTCCAGGGTACATACACATGCTTAGTGTTAACATCAATGAAGCCATTAGTTCTTTTAGTCCTACTTATGCACCAACACTTATTTTTTTTTTTAATTTTATTCATTGATTTAAGAGGACAACAGTTTTTAAACAGAAATTCATCCTGAAATATCCAGGATAAATGATTTTACGGCAGATTCAAAATTTGCTTCGCTATCTGTCACACGTTTTACATTATTGGACAAATGATGTAAGATTTTTGTTGTTGCATTTCTGAGCCACTAATGACTTTAGTAATATGTAGTAAAGGTAATTCTTCCTTCTAGTTTTGTAGGAATGAGTCCGACTCTTCTTCTCAAATTGTAGCGGATTATTTATGACGAATTTAATTAGCGCGAGTAAGTATTGTGACGGCACAACTAAAATAACTAACTCCATGACGTGCTGCCTACATGACGTCTGTAGGTTAAGACCCAAATTATTCTTACTTTTGGCTTTTGTGGAACTACATTTTATTTCTAAGTGGTGAGTTACCACATAAAATTATCCCACAACATATTATTCAGTGGAAATACTCAAAATATTTAGGAGGTTAATGCGTTTGTTTAGAATACTAGCAATTATGTGATGAGCCCAACTATCTGAACTTAACTCTTTCGGAAGGAAAACAATTTCTTTCTTCCACTTCAGGTTTTCACCAGTATGTACCGTCAAAACGTTGGCACATGCTAACGTATTTACTGACTTCTGCACATATCCTACATTAATTGTTGGAATGACACTATTTATTCTACAGAAGTGAATATAATACGTTGTTCGTAAGAACCGCTTAAAAATTCCTTCGAAAACATCATTTGCAGTATCGTCTGTTGCATTATGTCTAACAGTATTTATTGTAACACTAGTATCGTCTGCCAGAATTACCAGTTGTGCTTGTTCCATGTCAAATGGATGGTCATTCACATGCGAGTGTGTAAGGAGTAGAAGTGAAACAACTCTGAGTGACTCCTTTGTGATTTCTCCTCAATCATTAAAGTTTCCAACGCTTTCAAAGTTGTTTAAATTATTCAGCACAACTTTTTGCGTTTTATTTGTTAAGTACAATTCAAACCAGCTGACCTGAAGTGTGATGTATGTTTTGCATTTCTTGCTTCTGTTTTCGTTTTCTTTAAAGGCAAAGAGAAAAGACGAAGCGGTAGCCCAGCGTAGAGCCTGCGCCTACCGTCATGTATTTTTTATTTTCAAGTGTGAAAACATAAGATGTTTTTCCTGTGCTTCGGTAAGAGGGAGGACTCTCTCTCTGCTAATGAACGAAGGTAGACGCACGTTATTTTAGAGCGTAATCGGCGGTAGCCATTTTGGTTATGAAAATAAGTGGAAAGTCTGTACTTTTGATGTGTGAGAAGACACAATACATTCGCATCTCGTTAGTGGAAAATTGAGTTATTATTCCAAGTAGTACTGTAACATAGAAGAATTGGAGAAGCCCATCTGTGTACTTGGAGGTTATCATGAAGATCCGATTACTATGTGATGCACACGGAGAAGATTTTGTAGGCGGATACGGCGATCGGACGTAGTATTATTAATTGGTAAGCATAAATCTACAGCAAGAGAAAGACTATTTCGTCCATGCAGAACTAATATGAAATAATATGAACCCATTTACGTACATAACACCGGTTATTGTGCTTGTCGGCGTGCCGAAAAATTGATCTCATTATTTAAATAAACCTAAACATTTTTAATTATATATTTTTTATTATGTAATAGAAGCCATCATTCCCATTAGAGTTTTGTTTTTCTAGGAGGATAGCATCATTTAAACAATCAAAAGCCTTGGTAATATAAAAATAATAATACCAGCTGGAGACATATTATTTCTGAAGGCTTGTGCTACTTGACGAGCAAATGTATAAACAGCATTCTCATCCGGCAAACCCTTCTGGAATTCAAACTGTGATATGCTAAGTAACTTGTTTCTACATAAATGTGAAATTTCTCTTTAGTGCGTTACTGTCTGCTGTAAACGCTTCCCTTCCACTTAGTAGTTTCCTTATTTATCAAACGTTATCTTATCTTCACAAGTGTTTGCTTGAGATTTTCACTTTGCCTTTAGTTCACTGTTCAATTGGAATTTCCTTTTCATTTGCATTTAGGCAGCAACATGTTTCATTGTTTATCGAAGGATTTCTACAAAAATTTTCATCTATCTTAAATGTTCGCACAGTCGTCTCTTTCCACATTGTTGAACATGTTATGTGTCTCTGTTAGTCACAGTGACTGAAGTCAAAGCATTATTTGGGTCAATGCTTCGTTTAATAAAGATTTTAGATACCGAAAATTGGCAAAGGCCATCCCCAGCACAACGGAATTTCCTGCTACTATATCATATAAAATCTGAGGTTCATGCGCATAACAGAGTTTCATGATATCTGACTCCTTAAAATAACACAGCCATCTTAATGAATCCTGTAATGGCCAGTACAGTGTCTGCTGCAAGGGAATGTAAACTGTTTTGTCACCGGCAGTGAACGATTGTGTGGTCAATGGGCGGTGTTGTCATGTTCCCCGGTAGTTATTAGTTGACACAAGAGGAGGCCATTAACCCAGCCTGGTCGTCGCGCTCTCCTAACTGAGCAGCCAGGCTGTAAATACGGGGCCGGGCCAGCGAACTTCCGAACGCGCCGCTCCGCGCTCATCACGTATGCGGCGACGAACCGCCGTCCCGGCCTGTGTGCCGAACCAGGGCTAGGCGCAAACAGCCGGCCGCCCACTGCTGTCAACCTCGAGTGTTGTCACGCCGCGCGGCCACTGTGCACGTGGCGATCATTTGCCTGAGGCGTGGAGCGTTATGACGAGTATATTAGGTGGTCGTAAACTGACAGACGTCAGATGAATGGATGGCCAGCAAGGAACAAAGGTGCAAATGTGCACAGTGATGATAAAATATACGCAGTTCACAGCAAATACTGTTCAAGTTTTACTTTTAACTGTTCGTGTCGGAAAGATGACTAACCAACACACCTTGAGGTGTCAAAAGTCATGGGATACTTCCTAATATCGTGTCGCACCTCTTTTGCCATGCGTAGTGCAGCAACCTGATGTGGCATGATCTCAACAAGAAGATGGAAGTTCCACGCACTAATCTTGAGCCATGCTGCCACTATAGCACCACCATAATTGAGAAAACATTGCCGAGGTAGGACTATGTGCACTATTGCCAGTGGAGGATTATGTCCGAGAACTGACCTCTCTATTATGCCCCGCCAGTGTTCCATAGGATTAATGTCGGGAGATCTGGCAGGACAGCTCATTCTCTCGAATTGTCCACAATGGTCTTCTAACCAGTCGCAAACAGTTGCGACCCAATGACTTGGCGCATTGTCATCCATAAAAATTCCATCGTTGTTTGGGAACATCAAGCCCATGGAAGGCTGCAAATGGTGTCCGGTCAATAATCGGTTCATTAGGACCAGAGGATCTTTTTCATTCCATGTAAATACAACTCAAATTGTCATAGAGCCTGCCGGTCGCTGTGACTGAGCGGTTCTACGCGCGTTAGTGCGGAACGGCGCTGCTGCAACGGTCGCAGGTTCGAATACTGCGTCGGGCATGGATGTGTGTGATGCCCTTAGATTAGTTAGGTTTAACTCGTTCTAAGTCTTGGGGACAGATTACCTCAGATGTTAAGTCCCATATTGCTTAGGGCCATTTGAACCGTTTTTTGTTATGGAGCCACCACCAGGTTGCACAATACGTTGATAACTTGGACCCATGGCTTTGTGTGGACTGCGCCGCACTCGAACCCTACCATCACCTTTTACCAACTGAAATTGGGAATGATATGATCGGACCACGGTTTTACGGTCGTGTAGGGTCCAACCGGTGTGGTCAAGATCCCAGGAGTGGCACTGCAGGCAGTGTTGTGCTATTAGCAGAGGTAGTGACGTCGGTCATTTGTTGCCGAAGCTCATTAACGCCAAATTTCTCCGCATTGTCCTTACGAATACGTCCGTCATACGTCCCACATAGATTTCTGCAGTTCTTACACGCAGTGTTGCATGTCTGCTAGCACTAACTGCTCCACAGAAACACAGTTGCTATTCGTTGTTAAGTGAAGGCTCTAGGTGAGAGATAAACGCTGAAAATTGGTATTCTTGGCACCCTTTTAGCACTGTGGATCTCGAATTATTCAGTTCCCTAACGATTTTAGAAATGAAATGTCCCATGTGTCAAACTCCAACTACCGTTCCGCGTTAAGACTGTTAATTTCCGTCGTGCCGCCATAATCATTTCGGAAACCTGTTCCCATGAATCACCTGAGTACAGATGATACCTCCACCAATGCGCTGCCCTTTTATATCTTGCGTAGGTCATACTACCGCCGTCTGTGAATACCTCCGTCTAAAATAAAACAACTTACATCTAAATCTACACCTGTGCTTCGCAACTCACCTTACGGCCTGAGGGTGAGTGTTTTTAGTGAGGCACTGTCACTGTCGCATTTCCCTGTTCCTGTCACTAATTTTTCGCGGGAAGAGCGACTGCTAGAAATACTCCTTGTGGTCTCGAATCTCTCTGATTTTAACTTCATGGCCTTTTCGGGAGATATTCGTAGGAAGAAGCGATATATTGGTTGCGTGTTCTACGATCACACGCTCTTGGAACAACAGTAAACCACTGCAGTAGGTGACTGAGCATCTCTGTGACAATTTTATCCTCACTAAGTCGACCTGTAACTTACTGTTATACAGCAGACTGTTTTATATGCCGTAAATACAAAAGGGACTAAAAAAAGTAAACTACTTATTATCATAGCAGGCAAAGTAATTTTCATTGAATGTTGCACTGACGCAGATAGAAGATAATATTTTTCAACGTTGTGATCAATCCTCTGTAAACAGTGGTCGAAGCGCTGTACAACTCGTTGAATTCTTCGACTACAGAAATTCGTTCCTTAGTCACGTAGCCATTCGAGAAACGCTGTGCGAATGTCTTCATCGTTGGAAAATCTACTTGTCACCAAGATGTTCTTACAGCTTGTCGAAAAGATAGAAATCGCAATGTGCAAGATCTGGACCTCCCGTTCGGAAACAGTATCGTCCGCGTGTCCTTGGTGAAATTCTTGGTAGCATTTCACTACGGCTCCATGCGACATTGCTTTTGGTCCATATACGGACAGAATTTCACGCTGAATCTGTGTACAGTTTAGACGTATGTTACCAGTTCTAGCGCCTATTAAGTTACGTCCTGTGATGCACCTCTTGTCAGTGCCGCAGTAGAACTGTCTGCAGGAAACCCGAAAAATTTACTCTCTTCTGACAATGTGCCACTCGAGTTGTGCAATAATCTTAGTGCAGCATGACACGTGGAATTTACTTTGGAAGACTCTATGTACGTTACAGCAGTGGGGCGAAGATAGGGTGTGAAACACAACCACTTTCCACCATTTATTAAAAGTAAGCATAGCAAAATCAGTACCCAACTAAAACTAAGCATTAATTACACTTTTCTACATTTTCACGTGCAAGCGGACAAATTAAAATAAAAAAAGTGAAATAAAAAATTATCACCACAACCATTACTTTCAATTTGTCGAATTTACAAACTGAAGTTAAAAAAATCATTCACAAGAACGATACTTTTACGCGACAATAATACCTTGTAAAATGTCGAAATTCTTACGACAATTTGGTAAAGGTAGTTTTTCTCAACTCACAGCCTCATAATTTTCTTAAACTCCACGAGTGATCCGTAAGTACTGAACAATAAATTTTTAAGCCACCATTTAAGCCCCTTGAAAGCAAGTAAATATTGAAAACTTAGTACAATCAAATACAACGACTATGGCTTAACTACTATAAAATTTACAGCTGCACCCAAGAAAGGTAGTTTCCTATGACCGAACCAGCCACGGTTCCCCAGTCAGTGCCAACTGACATCGAATTTTTTCAAAACCAAACGTTTACAGAACCTCCAATGCCCATTCAACGCCTCGTAAGTCAGATACTTCTTCTCACACTTAAATCAAACCTTTCTGGCTACAAATACAACATCGCTTTACTCCTCTAAGAACGCTCAATAATTTTCCATCTTCTCCGTTTCATTTCACAATCATAAGCCACCTCCACATATACACTCCTGGAAATTGAAATAAGAACACCGTGAATTCATTGTCCCAGGAAGGGGAAACTTTATTGACACATTCCTGAGGTCAGATACATCACATGATCACACTGACAGAACCACAGGCACACAGACACAGGCAACAGAGCATGCACAATGTCGGCACTAGTACAGTGTATATCCACCTTTCGCAGCAATGCAGGCTGCTATTCTCCTATGGAGACGATCGTAGAGATGCTGGATGTAGTCCTGTGGAACGGCTTGCCATGCCATTTCCACCTGGCGCCTCAGTTGGACCAGCGTTCGTGCTGGACGTGCAGACCGCGTGAGACGACGCTTCATCCAGTCCCAAACATGCTCAATGGGGGACAGATCCGGAGATCTTGCTGGCCAGGGTAGTTGACTTACACCTTCTAGAGCACGTTGGGTGGCACGGGATACATGCGGACGTGCATTGTCCTGTTGGAACAGCAAGTTCCCTTGCCGGTCTAGGAATGGTAGAACGATGGGTTCGATGACGGTTCGGATGTACTGTGCACTATTCAGTGTCCCCTCGACGATCACCAGTGGTGTACGGCCAGTGTAGGAGATCGCTCCCCACACCATGATGCCGGGTGTTGGCCCTGTGTGCCTCGGTCGTATGCAGTCCTGATTGTGGCGCTCACCTGCACGGCGCCAAACACGCATACGACCATCATTGGCACCAAGGCAGAAGCGACTCTCATCGCTGAAGACGACACGTCTCCATTCGTCCCTCCATTCACGCCTGTCGCGACACCACTGGAGGCGGGCAGCACGATGGTGGGGCGTGAGCGGAAGACGGCTTAACGGTGTGTGGGACCGTAGCCCAGCTTCATGGAGACGGTTGCGAATGGTCCTCGCCGATACCCCAGGAGCAACAGTGTCCCTAATTTGCTGGGAAGTCGCGGTGCTGTCCCCTACGGCACTGCGTAGGATCCTACGGTCTTGGCGTGCATCCGTGCGTCGCTGCGGTCCGGTCCCAGGTCGACGGGCACGTGCACCTTCCGCCGACCACTGGCGACAACATCGATGTACTGTGGAGACCTCACCCCCCACGTGTTGAGCAATTCGGCGGTACGTCCACCCGGCCTTCCGCATGCCCACTATACGCCCTCGCTCAAAGTCCGTCAACTGCACATACGGTTCACGTCCACGCTGTCGCGGCATGCTACCAGTGTTAAAGACTGCGATGGAGCTCCGTATGCCACGGCAAACTGGCTGACACTGACGGCGGCGGTGCACAAATGCTGCGCAGCTAGCGCCATTCGACGGCCAACACCGCGGTTCCTGGTGTGTCAGCTGTGCCGTGCGTGTGATCATTGCTTGTACAGCCCTCTCGCAGTGTCCGGAGCAGGTATGGTGGGTCTGACACACCGGTGTCAATGTGTTCTTTTTTCCATTTCCAGGAGTGTAGATTAAGCCCCCACTCAAAGTAAACAGCGATACAGTCCAAACCGGTGCTATTCTCCAGTCAATTAAGAAACTAGCTCTGCTAGTATACCGGGACATCACTGCGACACCGCACTGGCCTCCAGAACTAGACTTCACTCTGCCTCCCCATTGCTACTCTCTATGACATCCGATGGTCGCCACCAGCGCGTGTAAAGGAGGGGATACTTCGCAAATATGCCACTCATCTGCACAACATCATGGTTTAATGAAGAATGAGATTTTCACTCTACAGCGGAGTGTGCGCTGATATGAAACTTCCTGGCAGATTAAAACTGTGTGCCCGACCGAGACTCGAACTCGGGACCTTTGCCTTTTGCGGGCAAGTGCTCTACCATCTGAGCTACCGAAGCACGACTCACGCCCGGTCTCACAGCTCTACTTCTGCCAGGCAAAGGTCCCGAGTTCGAGTCTCAGTCGGGTACACAGTTTTAATCTGCCAGGAAGTTTCTGCATGGTTTAATGATTGCTCTACTGTATGGTTGATGATGGCATCCTCTGTGTCAAAATATTTCAGGGGTAAAATGGCCCCATTTATGACCCCCTATAGGGGTTTACTTTATGCGATGTTGCCAGAAAAATATATAATTAAATAAAGGCGGTTTTTGGTCGTAAGTGGACTGTTAGATCCCTTAGTAGTTTAAGTACACAAGAGAATGTAGAATGAGGTATTGGATAGACTGACCTTAGGTAACGTGAAGTGTAGAGTTGGGTATTACAGAAATCTTATGAACTGAGTTCAAGGGTACCTGCACCAGACCAGGATTTATGACGTATCACATCAGAATTCAACGTAAAAAGGCATAATTTTCTTAACGTGGATAGCATAGCCGTATATTTGTTGATGGACATTCTGAAGTTTTCCTCTTCAGTTGTTTTTCACATATACTCAGTTTATTATACCTCGTGCGACTGGCGTATTTCAGCTTCTACTGGCCATTTTCAAGCGCAGTAGGTGACAGGATAATTGTAAAACACATCGTGACCAATTGTAATTTAAAATGACCTCTAAGAAGGAACTGGCCAGTTGTACAAGATAAAAAGTATTGAACAGTTGTGAAAAACAGCGAAAGTGGAAAACTTCAGAATGTCCTTCAGAAAGATGGAGATTGTATACTGCCAGGGTGAATCCGAGTCTGTGATCGCAGCAGTGGAAGCAACGGATGTTTACTTCAGGGAGGGTAAGCTCTTCAGTTCCCCAAGGAAGGCCATACACAGGGGAACAAGAGAGATTCCACTCGCTTTTACGCTCAGTCTTCCGGTAGGAGGCTATAGTAAAAGATGTAATGCAATCATTAATAAGTAGTATCAACGGTGGAGGAAGGATACAGAATAGCTTTCTTACCTTTGTCAGAAGTTATCACAAGTACCTCAATTAATTAACGTAAATAGCAGTGATCACGAACAAAACAGTAGATAGGTAGGTTGGTCGGGGAAACGAATTCTGTTCATCAGACATCTTACACCGAAGTTCTTTGGAGACGGAGGAGTGAGCCGTACTTCAGACTGACAACAAAGAATAATTATGGCTCAGACTTACACATTTTTGGTAATCAAAGTTGGCGGGTTTGTCATGATGGTGTGTTCGTTTAAAATTATTTTGTATGTTAATACGTATCTCTTTTAGGATCTTCAATAGATTGTGCTTTTAGTCTAAAAGCCTCTTCTGCTCCACATACGTGATTGTGCTCGGAAAACTGTCGTACACCTCAGTAAATGTATATTTCCTTACACAATGTTCTCATTCTATGAGATATCTTACTGGAGGACGTAGATATTAACATAAAGTGACAGACTGAATAATTACAGAGCCGTTTCCTACAGCAACCTACCTTCTCTCTAGTGATATAGCGAAACAGCAAGCCACAACGTCACAGAAATGGCCTGATAATGAACAAGAAATTAGGAATGTTCCTGAAGTACAATGAACAGCACAGGGAATGCTTTATCACAGTTAACACCTACACAACCAAGAACGGCGACAACAGTGCGTGAGTACATGAACATTACTCGTCAGACACAAGACAGCTCTGATATAGGAAATACAAAAGATCCAAAGAAAAGCAGCACGTTTCCTTACATATTCATTCAGTAAGCACGAAAACGTGACGGAGATGCTTAATCAACTCCAGAGACTGGCGCTGCAAGAGAGGCGTTCTGTATGATAGCATGATCTAGTTTTTAAATTCGGAGAGTTTAAGCTCTTGGAAGAGTCAGCTTTTTCCTTAGTAAACCTCGTGTAAGGACCATGGACGTAAAATTATAGAGATTCGAGCCGACACAGAGGTTTAATAGCAATCTCTCTTCCCTCGAAGCATAAGCGACTGGAACAAGAGAAGTAGGTAGTGACGCGGTACACAACGTACCCTCCACCACACACCGTAAGGAGTCCTGCCTAGATGTGGCTGCAGTAATACAGCCAAGCAGTCCTGGAAGCAACATAGGTAGTAAAGTGATTGTAAAAATGTCTGAGTAAATAAAAGATATTATTGAGTATGTTATGGAGTACGACAATTTAATAATGATCTGCGCATTTGAGACTGGATAGATCGAAAAGGAATAGTACGACAGGGGGTGAGAGAATAAGGTACTTGGTACAATTCCGCACAGAGAGCAAATTAATCATTTCTAACACTTACATTAAAAATCATGTAAGTACGTTGCATAGCTAAATATTCCGGAATGTTTCCGACAGTGTATATAATAGGAAGACTGAGATTTGGAACACGCTTTTAAACTGGAAATCATCTACAGAGACAGATGTTGGTTTTAATCGTAATTTATTAGTTATGATATGAAGGTAAAAACTGGATACATTGCAGATTGCAGAAAGGTAGGAAGCTAATGATATAGGATGTCGATAAGGTGAAGCAATGGGATATTGTTGAGCCATTCAAGGGGAGCATTAGGCAACAATTAACTGAAACAGGGGAGGCCAGCGCATGGGAAGACGAACAGGTAACATAGAAAGAAGAAATAGTGAATACACAACCACACTTTAAAACTACGTGCCGTTGGTATCTCTGGATGAAACACAGTAGACTGAATATAACTGATGAACGGAGTTACGTTTTATAAATTGGTACAGTACGTACCACGCAATGAGGGCGAACGAAATGCCTCTCACACATCATGCCGAAGTCTGGAGCTCGTTGCGCTACAAGGCATCTGTCTTATTTTACAAGACGGCAGAAAAAACGCGCATGACAGCCTGGCGAGGCAATACATCACACCGCCGCTCCATCGGGGGCGCCATGACAGGCGAACAGCGAGCGCGAGATGGACGAGCAGATGTCACGGGAGACGAGTGGTGACGGTGGCTCACGGTACACGTGTACCAGCAGGAGGAGAAATCCGGCGCGACAGGTGAGGACACACGCCTACATCTCACAGTCCCTACCGCTCATTTCTTCGCCTCAAGCTACACAGGCCTGTATCGTGTTATCCTCTACATAATAGGCGGCAGGCGTAAAGAAAATTTCAGTACTGAGTGAAAGCAGGGGGAGCAAGAGAAAAAGAGAGACATAGAGGGAGATCTGGGGGTGGGGGGGGGGGGGGGGGAGGTGGGGTGAAGATTAAGAACTAAGTAATTCGTGTAGTAATTGGTTGCTGAAAAATGACTGCTATTACAGCATTTGCAGGGTGTTAAGAAGTTAGTTATTCAAAGGTAACCTATAATTGTGAACAAGATTAACAACTTACAGAAATGTTTAATAGAGCACTGAACACATTATATCTTTAAGTTTTATCTACAAATGTTCGATATGCCTACCTTGTGCAACACGAAAAAATGTACCATCTATAATTAGTTTTCTGCTAGACCTATGTAGCAAGTATTTATGTATGGCAACTGCTTGTGTTGTCCGTTGTCGCAGCTCGTCGACGTTTCCCGGAAGCGGAGGACCAAAACACTGCATTTAATGCAATCCCATACACAGAAGTCCTTTGGGGTTACGTTGTTGATCGGCCAGAATTCTTACGGAAATTGGTGGCCATTTCAGGAAGAAAATGTGGTGGCGCTCCATCTTGTTGGAAAATAAAGTGCCGGCTGCGGTGGCCGAGCGGTTCTAGGCGCTTCAGTCTGGAACCGCGCGGCTGCTACGGTCGCACGTTCGAATCCTGCCTCTCGCAGGGATGTGTGTGATGTCCTTAGGTTAGTTAGGTTTAGGTAGTTCTAAGTTCTAGGGGTCTGATGACCTCCGATGTTAAGTCCCATAGTGCTCAGAGTCATTTGAACCATTTTTTGAAAATAAATTCTGTGCCTGTATCCTGTTGTGGTTGAGGCATTAAATAACGTTCAGATATGTCTGGTTACTATATGACTATTACGTTTGACTCGGCAAAAAAGAAAGGACGGTACATTTTGTGACAGATTACGGTGCAAAAAAAAAAAAAAAAAAAGTTAAAGGAATCTTTGGATGGTTAGCGTACATGTTCGATTACATAACGTGGCTTCTGTTCACCACATATCCCTACATTGTGCCGATTCACTTTACTGCAAGTATGGAAGGTTGCTTCACTACTGAACAAAATTTTATCAAGAACATCACCTTCAGTCTGCATTTTGTTAAATACTTCTACACAAAACTCAGCTCGATTTTCTTTGCCACTTTCATTTACGGCTTGCAGCAGTTCCAGTAAGCAGCGCAGGAATGACAGACGTTTCCGTAATACCTTCCACAGAGCAACAATAGTCACTTTAAGTACTAAGCTAGCACATCTCATTGATTTACCTGGACTACGAATGTAGGACTGTCTATATTGTTCAGTTGCTGCCTCAGAGACGGCTAGGTGGCCTTGACCTGACGTCGTAAGTGATACAAACCCAGTCGGTGAAACCACTGTACCAGTTAGTAACAGTTTCTCTTTCACGTGTTAGCTTGCGATATTTAGTCCTGGATTGCTTTGAACTGTAGTAGCTTATATGGTTTCATGAAACCATAAACAGCACTGCGCACACTCTTCACCGCTGGAATAACTCATTCGCGCATGCCACCTGCGAGAACTAACAGTGTTAGGCGAGAATGAAACTTGAAGATATACTGCTTTCAGTGCTGTATCAAACATACCTATAAGTTATTTACCCTTGCCACATTTAAAGGTTCCTTTTATGTAATTAATTTATAAGCACCGGGCACTCGGCACGAATCTGCAAAAGGTGAGTCAACAACACAGTATTTACGCACATTTCGATGACATCTGATATTCAGCAGAAAAATGGTTCAAATGGCTCTGAGCACTATGGGACTTAACTGCTGAGGTCATCAGTCCCATAGAACTTAGAGCTACTTAAATCTAACTAACCTAAGGACATCACACACATCCATGCCTAAGGCAGGATTCGAACCTGCGACCATAGCGGTCGCGCGGTTCCAGACTGTAGGGCCTAGATAGAACCCCTCAGCCACTTCGGTCGGCTATTCAGCAGAAGCAGAGCCATTATCAGTAACCGTTCGCTTGCAAAAATTACGTAAAAAGCGTTGAAAATCAGTCCTTTTCACTATACCAATGTACCGTCAATATGAAGTAAAGATCCAGAATGAGATTTTCACTCTGCATCGGAGTGTGCGCTGATATGAAACTTCTTGGCAGATTAAAACTGTGTGCCGGACCGAGACTCGAACTTGGGACCTTTGCCTTTCGCGGGCAAGTGCTCTACAAACAGAGCTACCCAAGCACGACTCACGCCCTTCTTCAAAGCTTTTACTGGTTACTGGCAGTGGTAAAGCTGTGAGGACGGGGCTTTAGTCGTGCTTTGGTAGCTCAGTTTGTAAAGCACTTGCCCGCGGAACGAAAAGGTCCGGAGTTCGAGTCACGGTCCGGCACACAGTTTCAATCTGAACTAAAGATATTTCACATGTCTGTCACAGAAGTAGGTTTTTCTCTCTACAGATAGGGTAGTGTCTGCAATTGAAACAATTATATTACATTCAGCTAAATCGTAGAGGGAGACCAAGAGATGAATACACTAAGCAGATTCAGAAGGATGTAGGTTGCAGTAGGTACTGGGAGATGAAGAAGCTTGCACGGGATAGAGTAGCATGGAGAGCTGCATCAAACCAGTCTCAGGACTGAAGACCACAACAACAACATTACTGGTACAGTAGTTATTAGGGCGAACCACTATTATTTTTCACCGAGCGAGGTGGAGCAGCGGTTAGCACACTGGTCTCGCATTCGAGAGGACCACAGTTCAATCCCGCGTCCGGCCATCCTGATTTAGGTTTTCCGTGATTCCCCTAAATCGTTCCAGGCTAATGCCGGAATGGTTCCTTTGAAAGGGCACAGCCGACTTCCTTCCCCACCCTTCCCTAATCCGATGAGGCCGATGTCCTCGCTGTTTGGTCTCTCCCACCAAACCAACCCAACTAAACCCCATTATTTTTCACCTTAGTTAGCCTGTGAATATTAGCGTAGACTAGACGTACTTAACCTATAACTTTAACTTTCTAGTGCTATGCAATGTATCAGGTCACTTAACGCGATATTTTAGCGTACAGTATTAATCCAGTTCTAGTGAGATGCCACTTCATGTTTTGCGCAAAATACCATACATTATGATGTCTCCTTACAGAGGAAAGGTAGAGCATCGGATCAACTGCAGCAACGTTAGCCACGCCCACCATTATAAAATAGTGAACAAGAGGGAGAGAAACGGACATTTGTTTTCCCGAGAAGAACACTGAAAAACCAGGTACAAGTTCGTCTCACAAGTTTTGGTATTGCATAATGAAAATAACATGAAAAAGATTAGATTGTAGGGTCAGAAATTACAGATGACTGTATGTTACCCTCCCTGGAAAAAAGAGCTATGTAAATTAATAGTCGATAGCTCGTTAGACCATAAATTTAAAAATAGAATTGTAGGTAACACGAATCTGATATGTGACGAAATAGTTTCCATTATCTTGCACAAAAGAAGCAATGTTCTCGTATAAAATGTCAGTTGTTTCAGCAAATCACTTATGCTAATTTTTGAATCGTCCCTTCAACAAGGGAACAGGTTACAATGATTTCTGCAACCAGTTATCCTCGAATCCATTAGAAACGGACCAGTACAGAAAGAAAGAATGGGACAGCTTCTTCAAAAAGGTCATCGACCTGTAACAAAAAAATCGTTCAAATGGCTCTAAGCACTATGGGACTTTATATCTGAGGTCAACAGTCCCCTAGACTCAGAACTAATTAAACATAACTAACCTAAGGACATCAAACACATCCATGCCCGAGGCAGCATGCGATCCTGCGACCGTAGCAGCAGCTATAATTAAATTCAATTACTTTTCGATAGTAAGAAAAAGGCTTTTAGAAGACTAATAACAATACCAAACAATACAGTTACAATAGCCTTTGCAGCATAAACAATCAAAATCAGATTCAGGGAATTAATATATGGAAAATGTTTAGATAAAAGAATAATACATTTCGTTCTCATCATCTGTGAATGATAGGAATTAAACCTCGAGCTTAATTAACAAAATATAGATAATTAATCGTTTAGCATTGTCAGAATGCTTATTTCAGCAATTTCAACATTAATGTGCTTTTTATGTGTTTGGAAAATGTCTTAAACTTGTTCTAGCAAAGTAGGGAATATTATAGAGTGTTTGATAATATTGTAAAACTATTTCATATTATAAACTATTTTTGAATTGTTATAACGTGTAGTACATTGTAGGAAGAGTGTAAGTACTCGGTCTCTCGTATTGTTAGGGCAGACCAGTGTTGGACCCACTAGAGGACAAATCTGAGCGTACATTTGAGATAAGTTCTTGGTGCATGATCCAGGTTTGGATTTACCATAGAGCAACTCGTGTGTTGGATATTGTCTAAAGCAGTATAATACACTCCTGGAAATTGAAATAAGAACACCGTGAATTCATTGTCCCAGGAAGGGGAAACTTTATTGACACATTCCTGGGGTCAGATACATCACATGATCACACTGACAGAACCACAGGCACATAGACACAGGCAACAGAGCATGCTCAATGTCGGCACTAGTACAGTGTATATCCATCTTTCGCAGCAATGCAGGCTGCTATTCTCCCATGGAGACGATCGTAGAGACGCTGGATGTAGTCCTGTGGAACGGCTTGCCATGCCATTTCCACCTGGCGCCTCAGTTGGACCAGCGTTCGTGCTGGACGTGCAGACCGCGTGAGACGACGCTTCATCCAGTACCAAACATGCTCATTGGGGGACAGATCCGGAGATCTTGCTGGCCAGGGTAGTTGACTTACACCTTCTAGAGCACGTTGGGTGGCACGGGATACATGCGGACGTGCATTGTCCTGTTGGAACAGCACGTTCCCTTGCCGGTCTAGGAATGGTAGAACGATGGGTTCGATGACGGTTTGGATGTACCGTGCACTATTCAGTGTCCCCTCGACGATCACCAGTGGTGTACGGCCAGTGTAGGAGATCGCTCCCCACACCATGATGCCGGGTGTTGGCCCTGTGTGCCTCGGTCGTATGCAGTCCTGACTGTGGCGCTCACCTGCACGGCGCCAAACACGCATACGACCATCATTGGCACCAAGGCAGAAGCGACTCTCATCGCTGAAGACGACACGTCTCCATTCGTCCCTCCATTCACGCCTGTCGCGACACCACTGGAGGCGGGCTGCACGATGTTGGGGCGTGAGCGGAAGTCGGCCTAACGGTGTGCGGGACCGTAGCCCAGCTTCATGGAGACGGTTGCGAATGGTCCTCGCCGATACCCCAGGAGCAACAGTGTCCCTAATTTGCTGGGAAGTGGCGGTGCGGTCCCCTACGGCACTGCGTAGGATCCTACGGTCTTGGCGTGCATCCGTGCGTCGCTGCGGTCCGGTCCCAGGTCGACGGGCACGTGCACCTTCCGCCGGTCACTGGCGACAACATCGATGTACTGTGGAGACCTCACGCCCCACGTGTTGAGCAATTCGGCGGTACGTCCACCCGGCCTCCCGCATGCCCACTATACGCCCTCGCTCAAAGTCCGTCAACTGCACATACGGTTCACGTCCACGCTGTCGCGGCATGCTACCAGTGTTAAAGACTGCGATGGAGCTCCGTATGCCACGGCAAACTGGCTGACACTGACGGCGGCGGTGCACAAATGCTGCGCAGCTAGCGCCATTCGACGGCCAACACCGCGGTTCCTGGTGTGTCCGCTGTGCCGTGCGTGTGATCATTGCTTGTACAGCCCTCTCGCAGTGTCCGGAGCAAGTATGGTGGGTCTGACACACCGGTGTCAATGTGTTCTTTTTTCCATTTCCAGGAGTGTGGAACAGTGCAGTGACTGACTATTTCGGAGTCTTAAACAGTTTGATTTAATATTCGTAATTTGTTGAGTATTAGTGTTGAACAATGCAATGGACCACACACACGCACTTCTATCAAATTACTGCATCTGGACTATTTAATATCGTCACTGTAGTATGTGCTAGCACCAGTTAGATGTAGTAGTAACTACGAGGCTTATTACATCGAAGATTGATCGTGAGCTCATAAGATACAGGTTTTGAAGTGAATAAATCTATGTACTTACTTTACGTCAGTTGTGGCCAACATCATTGTAGTGAAATCCATTATGGGATCCTGTATTTATTGAACAAGCATATTTTAGCTAATGTATGTAGTCGTCGAAGGACACCGAAGGCAAGATATTCACAGGTATTTAAACCATTTTTAACTACTCACTAACCGGTGGGACGTTACAGACCTACATAGGCCGCTTCTATTTTAGAAATAAACAGTTTCGTGATTGGGACAATGGGAACACGGTCGTTGTAAATATTTGATTGACCTCTGAGAGTGGGACTTCTGGCCTTCATTACTACACATTCTCTAACCTCTTGTGCTGAGAACACCAATTCAGTTTTACGGCTATTTTAATCATGGCGTTAAATTTATTGCTTTGATTTCTCTTGAGATCCGTAAAACTGTTACTATAAAAAAACTCGTGCAGCTTGTTGTTCATTCATAACGACCATCGTACAGCCCTTTCTTGATTTCAATGTGACCTGAAACGTCCCTTTCTTGTAAGATTTAAATCACTTCGTCATCATTTCCTTTCCTTTCCTTCCAGATTTCCCTTAACCTCCATGTCCACGCTTATAGACGCATTCAACAGTCCGCAGCTCATCGTCTATTGGCTAGCGTTGCTGCCTCTGGATCGCGGGGTTCTGGTTTCAGTTTCCTCACGGTTTGGGGACTTCCTGTGCCCGTAGACTGGGTGAGTGTGTTGTCCTCATCATTCGTGAAAGTGTCTAGATTGGACCGTGTACAGATGGGGAATTTGTGCAGGCACTGCCGACGGCGCAGTTGAGCGCCCCACAAACCAAACATCATCAAACACATTAAACGTCTATGGCTCAATATTCACAAACCCATCATATTAGATTTACCGTGCCAGTGGTTCCACGGCTGCTCGAAACACCATAGTTATCTCGCATAATCTTTTAATGTATGCGATTCCAGTCATTATCCGTTACCGTCTGCTCACTTGATCAGAATTTAGCAATCATTTAATAACTGTAAAATTATTAAGCGATTTATATATTGTGTTATAAACTAGTTTAATAGTTTACATTGCACGGCTACACCTCATAGCTATTAGCACACTGTCACTTCTCAATATGAGGTATATGCACTGTAACTCTAAATGGAGAAAAAAATCAAAACTTTTGGACGAAAGATGTGACGAGAACAGTTTTGTATATAGAAGGAATGGTGAAGTTAACGCGAGACCGTCGGTGTACTGTTGCGATAATCTTCCGAAGAGCAACGTGAGCTGCTAATATGGAAGAGCAGCGGGGAGCGGCGGAAGCTCATGCCAGAGCCCTGATAGGGCTTCATACGTGCAGCACGTAATGCGGGCCGCTGTGTTAATTAATAGCAGCTTAACGAGTCCCGCCAGCTCACCGTTCAAAGGCGGCCTCGCTCCACGTGTGCCATCTATGCATTACTCATCTGCCGTGTTTTAATGCGCTGGACCACTGCGACGTATTACAGTGTAAATAAATGGCGAAAAATTACAAAAGCGGATTTAGTTCCGTTACCAGCTGATGTGATCGTCTCTACTCATAAAGGGATCATTACAGTGTCCCGTCAACTAGTGATACCGGCTCATTTTATACTTTTATCCTATATGTCACGTTTTTAGTGTTCTGTATCTCAGTCGGTAAAAACGGATCACGTTGAAGTCCGCCTGTCTGTCTGTCCAACTGCTGAAAACCCTTTCTCTCAGGAACGGGTACACGTATCAAGTTAAAATTTATGTTACATACTTGGCGGTGAAAAGAAATTGTGCTTCTAAATCAATGCAATAAAAAGATACGGTCATTTATGTCACAATATTTTATTATTCGCATACTCACTCATCAAAATCTATAGGGCACCGCCAGTTGACCAAGTCTTGAAACGTGGTTAGAAGCAAAAGGTAGAGATAAAGGGAAAAATCTGAAAGTTGTTAATTTGCAAATATACCCCTCCCATCCACCCACCGTATGTTTTGATCATTTGTTATTCGATTGTTTACATGTTTTCATGTTCCTCAGTCTGTTAGGATCACTTTTTTCAAGAACAGGTTCAAATTTGTGTGACATACTAAGATATATGGTCAATTGGTGGTGGAACGAAGTTAAGCTTCTATGTCTATCAGAGGATACCGCCACTTATGTCACATATTTTGTTACTCGGAAACGCACTCATTAAGACCATTGACCTAGAATCGTGGCATTCGGCAAATAAGCAAGGTTTAACACAGCAAGTACAGGAACCAATCAGAAATATATTAATTTGTAATTGTACCATACGAAAAAGGTTTTTGCATTATTTATCAGGGTGTCGGTCTGTTCGTCCGGCTGTTAAAAGTCTGTGTTCTCGGAACAGGTGGGAGTATGAAGTCGAAATTTAAGTCACATGCTGATATTTATATTACTTTAATGGTATAAAAATGTTAAAAATATAAGTCAATACAATCAGACGATATGGCCATTTACGTCATATGTACTGATACGTGCAAACTCACTCATTAAACAGACAAACTTGTATATGGGGCAACAGTATTCATTTTGGGTATTAATAACCGCTTCAGCTGTATTTAGTCCTTTTTTACTGGATAACTACCGGTTTCGTGGCATTAAAAACCACATATTCAGGTGGAAATAAGATTAAAACATTAGAGCGGAAAAGCTCGGAACCATTTTACCAATCATTCGTTCTCGGTCAAAACAAAACACCGCTAAAATCTATGTTATAGATTAAAAATTGACAGTACATTGAAATCTGACCGATCAGGGGGTGGGTGTGATTAGAAACATTGGCTAAGGTCACTGTGTTGGCGATTAATGAAATTCGGAGCAAAACACTAGGGCCGGCTTGTCATTTGTAGCCTTTATTCCTTATAGTTTTGGTGACTAGGCAAGGGTTGAAAAACCGAGCTGTCGAATGTGTATTTTTAATGAGCTTTATATGTGTTTTGGCATTAGTAGAAACTTGTAACAGCAGGGAAACCTTTTAAAGAGTTTCGTATGTCAAGATAACGGGACTTAAATGGACGCGATTTACAAGGTCAGTATGATAGCAAAGGGAGTTTCAGGTCAGATAACGTTCTTACCACTTCCGGTATCAGCGTACACATCCAGTGTCAGGTTACACATTTGGGCGACTTATAATGAATGTCGGCTCCAAAACCCCCGCCCATCCAATGAACGACCTGGAATTGACCAAGGTCCTTCAGAGAAACCCTACACTCACCTTGGACAGGGGGACTACTTACATTCAATAGCGTGAGGAAACTCGATACTGGCCAACTCATATAAAATTTACGGTATACCCCTCATCTCCCTATCCCTCTCAGCAAATAAGAGCGCAATGAAATAGCGATAAACCCAATGGGCCAATAAGATTCGAGTTCTGTCTCCACTCCATTATCATCGCTTTCTCAAATGGCTCTGAACACTATAGGACTTAACTTCTGAAGTCATCAGTACCCTAGAGCTTAGAACTACTTAAACCTAAGGAGATCACACACAGTCCGCAGCTCGTGGTCGTGCGGTAGCTTTCTCTCTTCCCACGCCCGGGTTCCCGGGTTCGGTTCCCAGCGGGGTCAGGGATTTTCTCTGCCTCGTGATGACTGGGTGTTGTGTGCTGTACTTAGGTTAGTTAGGTTTAAGTAGTTCTAAGTTCTAGGGGACTGATGACCGTAGATGTTAAGTCCCATAGGGCTCAGAGCCATTTTTGAGATCACACACATCCATGCCCGAGGCAGGATTCGAACCTGCGGTCACGCGGTTCCAGACTGTAGCACCTAGAACCACTCTACCGCTGTCTCAAATGTACAGCGTTCTTTATTCGAGGTCTGAGAGTAGTGGGAGAGAGGTTTAATTTTGCTATAAATAGTAATTCTATAGTGAAAGGCATTTTGAAGTAAAGAACTAATAACAATGATACAACAAATTTACTTTATGGTTTACTATCGAACCTGTCAATGCTTGACAACTGGGAATTGGATATGTGTCCTAATCTCCTTCTCTCCCTCTTTCTACCCATCATCTCGTCCCTCCTCTCTTTGTCCATCTCCTCCACCCACCCGTCTCTCTTTATATCACTTCCTCCCTCCTCTGTGTGTATCTCCTACATCCCCTTATGTCTCTCCTTATCATCGTCCCTCCTCCGCTGTCCCTCTCCTCCTCCCCCCCCCACCCTCTCTATGTCCATTTCCTTATGGCCCCACTCTTTGTCCAACTCCTTTTCCCCTCTCTTTGACCCTGAACCTTGGTTATTGTTATTGCCAACGAATCCTTGATCGGGAATTGAAGTCATTTAAAATGAGTGGGTAAATCGGTTGGGATCGTTGTGTACAGTGTACAAGACATCTCTCCTGATGCTGGATCTCCAAGAATAGTAGCGTTAATGACAGTATTTCGTATAGTTACAGTCTGAAAACTGGAAGCATTATCAAGTTTCGGATGATTCAGAATCCTTAGCGGTATTCACATCAGTCATAAGCTGATAAACCATAAATACGACTTTCCTGTTTTCCGTTAAATCCAACAATAAGGAATAAAGAAAATTAGCGGATTGTCGTGCAAACAACTTTTCCTTATTTTGTTTCAAATTCTCTGACTTTGACTGACTTTGTAAAGCAAAACGAACCCACTCATTTTCATAGTAAACCATTTTCTTAGTCTCAGGCAGTTTTAACAGAGAATCTCTAAATAGTTACTTAAGAAGATATGTAGCCTGTTAGACTATGGTGTAAACATCTTAAGTAACTCGTCAAGAACATTGCAAGATGTTTACAAACAACGTTTCCACTCACACAAACACACACACACACACACACACACACACACACACACACACACACACATCTGTCACGTCGCTCCGCCAGCAAATGCCACTGTCAGGACGGGACATAACTTGGCCTTCGCTGCTGTGCCAAAGTCCTGATGCTGCAACACCGGGTACTCCCCTAGGACTGTTGCCAGCTGAATTGTTTGGAGTTAATGAGGAGACGTGTCCCATCCTTTTGTGGAATTGATGATATAATAAAGTTATATTATTAAATTGTCCACAGCATTTCCACTAATTCCCCACCACCTACGGCAACATCATACATACACCACCCCCTACAGAAGTGCAGCTAAGCGGTAGCCCATACATGTTTTTCAGTCACTGCTGTTGATTTTTATTCAAAATGTAAATAGTGGTGGGGTTCGAACCTGGAACCCAGGGCGTTTTGATTACTAATCAAAAGCGCTGTCTCTTGCCTGTCGGTCCTTGTCTTTGTATACATGATACATAATAGGTATACAGTATATGCACAATAATGTATAAAGAATCACACACACACACACACACAGTTCATCCAACTATTCCATATACATATACACATCAAATCTTGACAAATACATACACAGCCACACACTCATTCGCGCCAAAGAATAGTGCTAGTATAGTGAGGTGCTGATTCTGTCCCCACCGATGAGCCATTTGACGTTATGCTGTGAAAGATTTTCAATTGCTGTGAGGTGTGTAAATAATTGCCTCTCGATTGAAAGATTGATCTGAGCTGCACAGTCTGAAACCGATTCACCTCGTCTCATCAGGTCGATAACTTTCTTGTTTTGGGGTGTTATTCCAGAATGATATCCAACCACACATCCATAGGTAATGTAGCAACCATGTAAAGTGAGTTTGGGTTGGCTAAGTTTGGCATTGCAAAGTCGTAGTGAAGGTCTTACATCAGAGAGATTCCTACGTAGACAGGCTTAATGAACTGCACTGAAACCTTGGCCATCTCCACAGCGACTATCCATCATTGAAGATGGTTACCCGTTTGAAATTTGGTCTGGCATATAATTTATTGCGCCATGACGCTCCTGTCACTGAAAATTATTGGAATGTCGTGGTATACACTGATTTTGTCCGTGCTTTTTCCGAAAATTAAGTTCTTCATTAAAGTGAAAGTTTATTTATTTATTTATTTATTTTTTTTTCAAAATCACTCCTCACAAGAACCCTCTGTTCGTTGTTTACATCAATGTATTCCTTCAGCAAGAAATACTGCCTGAAGGAGATTCTGTGGATGACACAATTTCCGTCCGAAACCTGAGACCATGCTGGAGGTTTCTGTACTGCAGAATAAGTCGCTGATTGTTCCCCAGCATTGTCAGCAGATTCGGAATAGAATCAATTCGTGGGAGTAGATGCACCAGACACATTGGTAAGCCACTGGGCTCATCATGAAAATGGGCAGGATACGCCAGTTGCACCTGCAGAATATATTCTTCAACAGTATCCTCGGCCACATCATAGATCTTTTCCTTCAATCTGGCGATTTTCTATTCAGACAGCCATCAGTACCCTCCAAATGGTAGACTTTGTGGGTTGTGTATTCGTAAAGATTCTTTACATCCAGGTAAATGATGTAACTTAAATCGTCCGATGGTCCTTACTCCTCATCATTCACTGCAAGCTACTCAGCCTGTGCACAGACTGTCGAAGTCCACTGTGATTCCCACGTTTGACGAAGATCGGCATGTCAACATACGTCATCAGTTCGAGCTCCCAAGTGTTCTTCTTAAGATTGCTCCCTGTGGAAGTCCTGGTGCAGTGTAATAGAAGGCAAGATTCAGATGGTATGATCTCAGTCACATATATCGCAACTTCTCAAAGATGTTCACAGCAGGTGTACACATGTTCTCATGTAGTCTTGCATATTCTTTGAAAATAGAGATGTTCAACTCCTGCCACAATAATTTCTCATAATCCACCTCTGGTACGGTTGTGACTCTAAGTTTACTGGACAATACGGTTTTGTCGGGCAATTTGGTTTGAAAGAGTCTCCCCACTGAAAACAGGTATTGGCACTGAAACATCTCTCTTCTTCGCCGCAAGCTGAAACTTTGCATCGTCAGGTTATGCGGCTCTTGTGATATGCTTGTCCTTCTCAAATATCCTCTCAGATAGTTTTTGAGAAGACGTATGCGTGAAGCGATTCAAAACAAGGAATTAGAGTGTTAGCATTGATTTGACTCTCTTGGGAAACGAGAAGTTCTTCACAACAGGATCATGTGACACTCACCTCATCGCCCTGTAAACCGAAAACACCCAGGTGCTGAACGAGAAAGTAATTATCCTACCCACTCAAATTGTGAAAGAAGAGGGGTATGTGCTGTGGCAGTTGGTACTTTAAGTTGCGTGCATTGTGATCTTCAGCAGTTTCCGCTTCTCTATCCTACCGCAGCACACAAAAGATTCATGTGTTTTGAGCTGCACTAAGAACTTCCTCGTTAGATGACAGTGGTCTCTACGTGGAGTTCTCGCGTCTGTATCCAACTGCAGCCAACAAAAGACACTCAGCTGCTTACTCGTATTATGCATCGCTCACCTGCGAGTCGGTTACGGGGACGTTGTTGTGATAAATCACATCAACTTTCCAAGCATAGTTTTCGAGATCAGTGAGGAGCTATCTACCAGGATTATCTCTCACATAAAATTCTAATGTATTGGGACTGGTGTCGTAGGAGAATACAATTTCAAAAAAATCGGTTTACAGTACACACCATTTTGTGAAGGTTGTATGGGAGCCATTGGAAACGTCCTCAAAATGCGACGCAGGAGCTAGGAGGCACCTAAAGTTGTCGTAAACGACGAAGGGCAATGCTACTGATACTGGGCGTTTTTAAACCTCAAGAACTTTTTGTACTGAGTAGAATTTCCATGCATACCAGTTCTGTGGGTTGAGCAGTCAGGCAGTTTCCTTTCAAGATACTCATTCTTAGCTAACGAAATGAGCCAAATATGCCAAAAATGTCTTGTACCAGAATGTTTTCACTATTGGGTGGAAATCAGGTGGAACAGGTTTTTGATTAATAACTTTTCTTCTCAAACTTTGAGAATGTTGAGAAATCTGCATACTGACAGGGTAATTTTGAAACGTACAGTTGTCCAAACAAAAGTACAGTGCGCTCATCGTCATCTTCTGGGTTACTATTGTCAGCATGTAGGCTGCGCACGTGAACTGAATAATCAGGCTTCTGCCTCACTAATTACGATAGGTCCTGGAGTTTTGAAGGAATGAGACGCCTTGAAATTGCAAAGTCTGCGGTCATCAGATATTTGATTTGTTTTCATTTTTAATATAATTTAATATAATTTATATCGCAAACAAGAAGCGGTCAGTCAAAAACGTTTTTATCTCCAAGATTGTAGACATTAAACCACATTTTCCGGCAGCAATATTTTTTGGGAGAGAGATGAAACTCGACTCACCCTTTAGTGGATCATAGACATGCAACTATATATCAAGGGAGTACACGGTTGAGTGCTTTACCTCAGCCTCTTTCCTGCATATTGGAAAAATAGCTATGAATGGCACTCTGGACAGAAGTTCAGAGCCACTCTGTGATGGAATAGCCCCATGATATCATGCCAATTTTTCCTTATATTTGGATATTTAGACTATGCTCCTTTCTTCACCAGCATCACTACCTTTTTTTGTGGGAGGGGTCCATGAGCTTACAGACTAGAGCTGTGTTACACTTAATGGCAGGATAAAACAGGCCATTGACAATTTCTGGGAGAATCCTTCCCAATACACCTTAGCAGGCCTTGAGAAAAGTGGTTAGATCTCGGTAGTCCACATTCATGTTATCGGTGCAGTTTTGTGAGAGTGTGTGTGCAAGAAGCCAGCATCCATGGAGCAACTCAGTGCAACCACAGGACTTCCTTGGTGATCTGCAAAGGGGGAAGTCAGAGGTACTGCTGTTGTTGCTAGGCCCAGAGTGATGTTGAAGGGGTGTCAGATGCCATGAACGCTCATAACAGTTGATACTTGGTCAAGGGTGCAACTGCATCGGCAAATGAGCTAGTGTCGCCTGCTTCACTATGTTGTTGTTATGGCGATGATGATGATGATCAACCTGCTAACATTGGTGTTTGCAGGTGTGACGAATATATCGTCAACAAACCAGGCTTGAGTGATGAAGGCATCAAAGGTGGCTACATGGTAGAGTAGTCCTTAAGGTGGAAGCCCATGTCTGCATATGGCCTGTATTTCATCTGAAAATAATAAACAAATAAAAGTTAATAAGTGTGAAGCCTAAATAAATAATACTAAATGGGAGCGTCTATAGTAATTTGCTGATCTTCTGAATTAGTGATGGCATCTGAATCAGAGGTCCTCATCACATCGTAATTTGTGTCAGTGTTTCGTAATTTAGTATCCTGCCAATCCAGCGCAGTATTAGCGTCGAGTGGGTGTGGAAACGTTGGTCTGGGCCATTGGCAAACGAGCGATGATGACGACGAAGTAGAATTTTGTGCTGATGTTTGCACTACTGCCGAATACATTGTGCGCGAACTGAGCTGGAGTGACGAACATATCATCATCTTTGCAAATCGTGGACTAGTTGTTACAGGTGTACTTCCGACTCCACACACATTCATCACATTTGCAACAGAAGAAGAAAAAGAAGAGGCAGAAGAAGAAATGAATCATTAATCTCAGACTCGCAATTGTCGGGTCAGTGCAGTCAATTCGGGGTCATTTTAGTCGCTGATAAACCGTCATTTCCATTACGACATTTCATCTCTGGTGATTCTGTTGGTACTGTTGATGTTGCTGCCAGAAAGTTTCAGACTGGGACGGTTTCTCACAGCAAAATTACTCGTATTTGTAGCCGAAACCCACACTGATTTTCTTATCTCAGTCATTGGGGAACGAGTGTTCATGTCTCAGTAGCGTGGTTTTTGCATACGTGATGGTGTCTGCTCACGACGGTGCAGATACCTATACCTCACATCACGTCTGCGCTTGTTTTTAAGTACAAGACAATTTTTCAGTGCAGGTGCACACCCTGACTTATAACATGGGCCTTGCTTCTGCTCTTCAAAGGGAAAGAGTAGTTTACCGTCGGCTTGAGACTCCCTCTGCACCACGACAGGCATCTGCAACACACTACCAATGCATCAGAGGCAGCTTCAAATAATACCATACTTGTTTTGGTAATGTGCTTTTTGCAGCAGTCAGCCATCGATGTAATTGTCAGGTAACAGTCTGTCTACTAGGCACCGCTTCCGCAATAATAATAAAGAGAGTTACGGAAGGTACTCAGGATAACTGTTCTTAGTCTGCAAGCAAGGGCTCTCAAGTTACTTGCTGACAATCCAGTAGTACTGGGCAGCTGCCATCGCACAGAGCCTACCTAGGACTCTGCTGCCATTATATGGAAATACAGGAGCATGACTCTATGAAACAGTTACCTGCCTCTGACAAAATATTGTAGAATCCTGAATGTTTTTGACAATAGCACTGTGCAAGGAACGTTAAAAAATAGTTCTGTGGAATTTTATGCGTTAACTAGATATGTTATATTTTGACTAAAGTTCAGTCTTGATCACGTCATGTATCACGTCATGTATCAAGACTGAACTTTAGTCAAAATATAACAATTTATTGATCACTGCTTTCCAAAAATGTTTACCAAAACTAGATATGTTAAACTAGTAAATCCTACTTAAATTACTAAAATTACGGACAGATAGGTAACATATTGTCATTGGTTCCCCACACGTGAAACAGTCGATTATTTTGAAAAATCAAGAAACAGCAAGACAGTTGCTTAATCCTAAATATGTTATTTTGTTCAACACTGGTCTCGGAACATTTAAAGTTCCATCAACTGGTATAATCTGTGTCACTAAAAATATTCCGTTGCACACGAATGGGAGGAGGTCCTCAAGTCTGAAGCAGACGGGGAAGTATACGGATGAAGTTTCTAAATTAAAACAAAATGAAAGAGGGAACAGGGCGTTACTTACAAATAAAATCAGTTAATCATGTGAGTTTATCCTCACCCCAGTGAATGGTGCCAACAACAACAGGAAGTCAACGATCACTTTGTGAACACTGCAATACGGTCCGATGAAGCAGCATTCACTCGTGAGGGTATCTTCAATATGCACAGTGTCCACCACTGCTGTGATGTTGACCTACAAGTCATCCGCGACTGTGGATATCAAGTTAGCTTTGGTATCGACGTCTTGGCCGGAATATTGGGTGACAGGTGTATGGGCTCCTACATGTTGCCTGGTTGGTTGACTGCACATCGGTATCATGAATTCCTCTCAAACTGTCTGCTTGTTGCGCTGGAAGATGCTCCACTTCATGTTCGGCAGAGGATATGGTTCCAACATGAAGGTGCACCTCCACACTTTGGAATTAATCTGTGACAGTATTTGGACAGAACATTTCCCGTGGATTTCTTCCTTTGGGGACACCTGAAAGGGCACATATACTGTACTCTGCCGACGAATGTGGAACACATGTAGCGCGTGTTAATGCTGCTCTTGTTACTGTGGACGCAGCTTTGCTGGGAAGGGTCTGAGCATCTGCTGTTCTGCAGACATTTTCTGTTGTGAAATATCATGCGGTCATTAATATGGACATTATTATTGTAATTGGTTGCTAATATGCGACATCTGAGTGTTCATATTACATGTAGTATAAATGACAAGTAGATGTTGTGTTATTGTACTGTGATATCATCTTTAGGATCTCGGAATTGATATTGTTTTTGTAGTTATTGTGTGCTATGGCAGGTCATTTGTTTCAACTGTCTATTTCTTATTTGTCTAACCACGTATTTGTTAAGTTCAGCATTACAAAATGTTGTAAATTTAGGATACGTGTGACCTATGAAAGGGTGTATATTACAGTGAGAAAAGTCAGAATGAAATTAGCAAATAGAAAAAGATGCCCCAACTGAGGATCGAACCCTCGATCTCCTGTGTGCTAACGGAAATTCTATCCACTGCACGAACTGTACAGGAAGACTAAAGTATGCTTATAGAGGTACTTACCGTACATGTGATTACAGTGTTGGCACTCTTTAACATCCTTTTTCTGCCGGATGTACTCGCCGGACGAAATTTTGTGGCACTTTTTTTAATGCTGGCATGTGAGGAGTCGCGCTGCAAAGCCCAAGTGTGCGAATTTTGCTTCACCATTTATATATATAGTAACGTTTATGTCTAACATCTGATGTTAATGTCTATCAAAGAACTGGATATCTGATTACATGTATCTATGTGTTTACCTTAACCTGTTTTAAACACTGTATCTACTAGCAAGAAAGCAGTACCAGTAACACCAAAGTGATCAAAACCTGTGCACTGTAACGACAAATTAGAGGTAAGTACATTCAGTTCTAATCGATCTTACAACAGTCCTGTAAATCTGAATAAGCACAAAAGTGGACCGTGTGCGAAAATCCATAAACTGTGAAATTTATATTTCTTACCTCGTATTGGCGTCGCCTTGGATAACGCATTGTTTTGCTCTCAGCACAACTAAAGCTAATGACAATTGCAAAACCTAAAATGCTACTCTCATCTCTACTAAACTAACTATAGTGTCATGAGCTATAACTCTGAGATACATTTAGAATTTGTTTAAATAAAAATGACTTGGAACTGGGAGGCGCAACATGATTGAGGAGAATGACTGTAATATCTTACCTGAAAATCTTACTATATTGTGAAACTGACTTTACAATTGTTAAGTCATATCATAAAAATTGTATTTACAAACGATTTACAAAAAATACAGTAAGAACACTTGCGGTTACATACAAACCTTGTCTCATTTAAATTCGTTCTAAAGCAGAAGCGCATACATACATGAATGTTGATTACCTTATTGGAGATCGATGTTACATTACATTTAACGTTTTCCATGGATTCCTTGGAGAGGAGTCTCCAGGATGTGAAAAGAGTCAGAGGCTTTTTTTTTCTTACTCAGATACATGAATATTGTACAGTTCTAATACAGACAGAGTTATGAGCTATAATCCTTGTGAAGATATTCATCGATGAGGTAGAAGGAGTTGACCAACAGGAAGGGCTTTAATTCAAACTGAAACCGATCTTTATCACATACAGGGCCTTTTATATGCTCTGGTAAGTTATTGAATATATGACTGCCCATGTATTTGACTGCCTTTGGTAGTAATGTTAAACTTTAATAGTCTTATACCTATTTTTTTGGTTCTGGTATTAAAATCATGTTTTGCACTATTTTGTGGAAAAAGGACATGTTGGGAATGACAAAGGACATCAATAAGTATATGTACTGAGAAGTAGTAGCTAGAATACCAAGTTTCTTAAAGAGATCTCTGCATGATAATCTAGGACTGAGACCAGATATAATTCTAATGACTCGTTTCTAAATTTTGAAAATGTTCTCTTTTTCTGTGACAACTGGAAGCTGTTTCGAAAGCCAACAGCTTCCCTACACCGTATTAGACATGGTGTTGTGTCGTGTTTTTGCTGTTTCCATGTTTTTCTTTACCCAATGTACTTAGACCCCACTTTCTGCACAGCACAATACTAAGACATTTAAGACTACATCATTTGCTTGATGACCTGCTAGGATATTTGTATCGCAACAGATCGTGCAAAATGTTTATGTTCATTTGTTTCCGCCTGTAAAGTATCTTTCCTAACATGCAGATAGAAAAATTAAGAGAAATATTTAAATCTTGTTAACATTCTGCAGTATAAGAATAAAGGTTTACGTTGGGAAACGCATTGGCACAATGTAGTTAGACATGTAATACACTCATGGCAATAAATATATGAATTCTTTTAGTGCTTCTTATTCTTTATGTTCTCGTGCCCTTGCTCGTGATGTATCATGCCCTGGTCGTTATTTACTTAATCATTGGTTGAAGGCACATTGCCGTAAATGACTGTCACTGTTTCCACTAAAATGGTTTCAAATATTTAATCAGACTTCACGAAAAAGCTATCCAGGCTCGACTGGTGGTTAGTTAAATATTTAAATGACTCAATACGATAAGCAATCAGTTGTTTTGCCTTTCAGAAATACTGAAAACGCATCTGGCAAATAACAGCGCATAAACATATTAAAATATATTACTGGCTTTGAAGGGAATACTATTATAATTAGTAGACACCATGTAACTGAAGTGGAAGTAGCTATGGTACATGGAAAGTTTCGTAAAAGAAGATTGACTGTTCATTTTACAACCTCAAGACAGCCAAGACAGAAGTAAGTAAGATAACAGGAAATTTGCGCTTCCTTCCTTCAGTTGTTTGTTTTTCAGAAAATAGAATGTGCCCCTATAGAGATGTTTTGTAACCTTCCAAAAATATAACGGGTTTTTAGGTAAGGCCTAATCAGTGTCATTGCATACAACATAGCATATTACAGTTTTTATGTTTATTATTATTATTATTGTTATTATTATTATTACAATACGTTTTTGCCCTTGAGACAGTCATTGGACTTGAATGTTACATGATTATTCAATATTCCCCTTTTTTCATATCTTCTTCTTCTTTTTCTCTTCTCAAAACCTCTTCATTCTTTGACTGTGTTCGTGTTTACTTTGTTCTATCCATATTTTACCTGGTCTCTTCCTTTCTTTTACTTCAAATTTCGTGTTCATAATTTTGTTTCTGAATTTGTCTCTTTCATCTATCATTTCTGTATTGATTCCTTCTTGTTTTAGGTCTTCTTCTATTTCATGAAACCAGTTGGTTTGATTGATTGAGCTGTTGACTACATCAAAAATCCTCTTTGTGACACTAGTGTTGTTCATTCTGTGTATGTGCCCAAAGGATTTTAATCAACTTTTTCTGATTATGTCTGTGAATCTGCCTGTATGTTTGTGTAGTTCCTTAGTTAGCCTCTTCATGCATATACCATCTCTATGTACTGCTCCAAACATTTTTCGAAGGATTTTACGCTCTATCTTTGCTGTCCATGTGATACCTGTTGCCCCGATTGTGGTTGTTTCTGGTTCACAGATGGCCTCTAGTTGTACAAATGTACTGTAGTTCCTGAGTTTTGCCTGTATTGAGATGCTTCTTTTATTGTAGTGCATCCATGTGAGTTGCTAGGCTTTCTGTAGTTTTTCTGTTCGTTCTGTTCTGGATGCCTTGTTTGATCCTTCTGTTTGTAAGTATTCTCCAAGAATTTTTCCAATCTGTTAATCAATCCGAATTTTGTCTGCATGACTTGTGTATTGTGGTTCTTTCTTTGCATATATTGTGTTTTCTCATATGATATCTGTAACCCCGTTTTGGCACAGACCTCATACACACTCCTGGAAATTGAAAAAAGAACACCGTGAATTCATTGTCCCAGGAAGGGGAAACTTTATTGACACATTCCTGGGGTCAGATACATCACATGATCACACTGACAGAACCACAGGCACATAGACACAGGCAACAGAGCATGCACAATGTCGGCACTAGTACAGTGTATATCCACCTTTCGCAGCAATGCAGGCTGCTATTCTCCCATGGAGACGATCGTAGAGATGCTGGATGTAGTCCTGTGGAACGGCTTGCCATGCCATTTCCACCTGGCGCCTCAGTTGGACCAGCGTTCGTGCTGGACGTGCAGACCGCGTGAGACGACGCTTCATCCAGTCCCAAACATGCTCAATGGGGGACAGATTCGGAGATCTTGCTGGCCAGGGTAGTTGACTTACACCTTCTAGAGCACGTTGGGTGGCACGGGATACATGCGGACGTGCATTGTCCTGTTGGAACAGCAAGTTCCCTTGCCGGTCTAGGAATGGTAGAACGATGGGTTCGATGACGGTTTGGATGTACCGTGCACTATTCAGTGTCCCCTCGACGATCACCAGTGGTGTACGGCCAGTGTAGGAGATCGCTCCCCACACCATGATGTCGGGTGTTGGCCCTGTGTGCCTCGGTAGTATGCAGTCCTGATTGTGGCGCTCACCTGCACGGCGCCAAACACGCATACGACCATCACTGGCACCAAGGCAGAAGCGACTCTCATCGCTGAAGACGACACGTCTCCATTCGTCCCTCCATTCACGCCTGTCGCGACACCACTGGAGGCGGGCTGCACGATGTTGAGGCGTGAGCGGAAGACGGCCTAACGGTGTGCGGGACCGTAGCCCAGCTTCATGGAGACGGTTGCGAATGGTCCTCGCCGATACCCCAGGAGCAACAGTGTCCCTAATTTGCTGGGAAGTGGCGGTGCGGTCCCCTACGGCACTGCGTAGGATCCTACGGTCTTGCCGTGCATCCGTGCGTCGCTGCGGTCCGGTCCCAGGTCGACGGGCACGTGCACCTTCCGCCGACCACTGGCGACAACATCGATGTACTGTGGAGACCTCACGCCCCACGTGTTGAGCCATTCGGCGGTACGTCCACCCGGCCTCCCGCCTGCCCACTATACGCCCTCGCTCAAAGTCCGTCAACTGCACATACGGTTCACGTCCACGCTGTCGCGGCATGCTACCAGTGTTAAAGACTGCGATGGAGCTCCGTATGCCACGGCAAACTGGCTGACACTGACGGCGGCGGTGCACAAATGCTGCGCAGCTAGCGCCATTCGACGGCCAACACCGCGGTTCCTGGTGTGTCCGCTGTGCCGTGCGTGTGATCATTGCTTGTACAGCCCTCTCGCAGTGTCCGGAGCAAGTATGGTGGGTCTGACACACCGGTGTCGATGTGTTCTTTTTTCCATTTCCAGGAGTGTAGATATTCCAGGGCTTCTTGCGCTTCTTCTCTGTTGTTGCTGAGTATTGCCAAGTCATCTGCAAATACTAGGCATTTTATGATTATCTTTTTTGCACGTGTTCTTCTCAACACAATTTCTTTTACTTTTTCTTCCCACTGTTTGATAATTTTGTCCAGGTCTATGTTGAATAGAAGTGCCGAGAGACCATATCTTTGTCTGATCCCTGTATGTATCTGAAATGGCTCTGAGATTTCTCCATAAATTTTGCTTTGGATGTGGTGTCTGTGAGTGTGTTCTATCAGTACCCTTGTTTCTATCTATTCCATATTCTTCTAGTGTGTCAAAGAGTGTCTGCCTGTCATTAGAGTCATAGGCCTTCTTAAAGTCCACTAATGTAACTACAGTGTTGTTCACCTGTCTGATCTTCAAGAGTGTTCGCATGTTCCAAATTTGTTGAATACAGGACCTTCGCTTTCTGAACCCTGCCTGGAATTCACTGTCTTTATATGCAATTGTAGTTTCAGTCTGTTCAGTAACACCTTGGACAGAATTTTAAAGGGTCTGGTAATAATGAGATCCCTCTGTAATTATTAGGGTCTGTCTTGTCTCCCTTTTTGTGGAGTGGGTAAATCAGTGTGCATTTCCATTCCCGTGAAATTTTGTCCATACTCAATATTTCCAAGACAATGTTGTGAATTGTCTTTGTAATACTTTGCGCTGTTAGTTTCCAGATCTCAGCGTTAATGCCATCTTCCCTTGGGGCTCTGTTGTTCATTAGCTGTTTTATAACCTCCTCTACCACCGCAGGCGGCTTCGAGTCTGGGTTTAGTAGTGTTTTCGTGAAGTTTAATTTTTCGTTTTGCTTCTCACAGTTGAGGGGTTTATCAACGTATCCTTTAAGAATATTGCAATTTTCTGTAGTGTTTGTTTCTAGAGATCCGTTTGTTCTTCTGAAGCAGGTACCTGGAGACTGATAACCCATTATATTTTCCCTAAATATTCTGTAGAAATTTCTCGCGCTATTTTTCTTGAAGTCTTCCTCGATTTCATTTAAACTATTATTGTTGTATGCCCTTTTCACTGCTTTAATATCTTTTGAGGATTGTTTTTGGACTTTGTGGAAATCCTTCCATGTTTATGTTGTTCTGTTGCTGTTAAACTTCTTCTATGCTTTAACTCTTCGTTCAACTGCCTGATCAAAAGTTGTGTTCCACCATCTATGTTTGCGTTTCCTGGGAAGCTGACCCCTTCGCATTGCCTTCTGAATTGTCTTCACCTGGTCTGTCCATTCCTTGTTGTATTCTCATTAATTTGTTCAACAATTTTGTGTCTGTTTATCTTTATGTATTCTGAAGCTGGTGTTATAATTTTGTTCTGTGTTGTCTACCTATTCCTTGGAATTGGCCTAATCTTTGCTTGTAGCAAGTGATGGTCGGAATCGAAGAATCCTTTGCGAGTCTCACATTTAGAATTTCACACGTGTTCTTACTTGTTATGGCTACGTGGTGTATTTGGCATTCTCTCGATATATTTTTGGGCGTTTCCCACGTTGTGTGTTTTCGTCTTTGTTTCTGAAATTGTGTCGACATAGCTTTTAAGTTAAAATTTTGACAGTATTAAATACTCCCCGTTCGGGCTTGTGCGTTTGTGTGCTGCATGTGGGCCTGTGATTTGCTTGTACTTCTACTCTTCACCTAATTGTCCACTGAAAACTCCTAGTGCAATTTTGTAGTGTTTTTCTCGTATTTTGTATGTCATTTCTTCCATGTCGTGCCAAAAGTCTTCTACTTCTTATGATCTCTTCCTGTTGTGATGGTTTGTATATGCATGTGTGTTGATGATTGTGTATTTTTTCCCTGATTTGTAGGTTATTGTGGAGATTCTTTCTGATATTCAGCTGAAATCTATGATGTTAACTATGACAGATTTACGCACTGTAAATACTGTGCCAAACATTGTTGGTGTTCCTCGCCTGACAGTAGGTTCTCCTTTGTGTATATTGTTGTTTTCCGTGTTCAAATGGTTCTCGTCAGTAAAACACGTCTCTTGTATTGCGAGGATTTTGATGTGAAACTTTTCTAGTACATCAGTAAGCTGTTTAAGTTTGCCTATCTAAACCAGTGTATTGGTGATGAGTGTGCCAATAAAATGTTTGCGAAGAGGTTTCGGGTATCTCCGACTCTTCTCTATTTCATGATGATCCTGATCCCCCAGACTCCGATGACCAGGAAAATCCAATAAATTTACTGGGGCCTGGGGTAGTGGGTATCTTTCCTGTTGTTCCATCATGATTCTTTCATGTTGAAATTGGTTGTAGTGACCTCTGTTGGAGATTACAATTGTTAAAGACTTGATTGTTGAGATGAGGACTTACTTGTAGTATCTGCACCAGTTAGGAGAACGGACGCTGACCACTAGCCGTTTGTATATATTGCAGTTTTTTGTATTAGTAAATTGTTTTGCGCTGTAGATGTGTCCATATTTGTCCGTTCTTGTTGTGCGTGAGTGTGTTAGCGCCCGTTTACCCGACCAGCGATATACATGTCACAGGTACGAGATATGTGACCCATGGGTACACAAGAGCGATGTTTCGCTAGAGTGTGCACTCTCTGCTGGGAATATCTCCACGTCAGAAGGCGACTGCTTCATCAAAGGTAACGCGCTATCCCGTGTGGGTCAGAGAAACACAGGTCATAAATGTCAGCGCTTGTGAACGCGTGCAGAGGCCTGGGTGGCACGAACGTAGGGCTGCGCACGTGCTGGGCACGCGAGACACGTCTGCCTTCGTCTAGGGTGAGCTGTTTACGGCGCTGCCAGCACGCAGGGTGCCACGGGAGAAATACGTGGAGCTGCACTCTCCTGCGCAAAACAGCAAACCATCGAGAAGGCTAAAAGCAGCCCGGTGGGCTGGGTGCAACGTAGAAGGAATGTCTGACGTTTACGAGTCTGCAAATCCAACCCTAGAAACCATTCAGAATACATGAAGGGAAGTACGTCTGTAGGTCTGTAGTAAAAATCGGCAAATACACTGTTCTGCAGAACTTAAGGACGAGATAAATAAAGTAACACAACATGTTAAGAACTCGATGGAAATGAATGAAATTAGGAAGCATGCTGTCCGAAGTTTTCCAATCGTGCGTAGAAAACTGGACGTCACATGGCCTGATGGTAGCGTGATCATAGCGCCGAATGGAGAAACTGGGGTCGTGTGCTCTTGTCAGATGAGAGTAAAATCATTACAAGCACTGATTTTGGATGTGCCCTTACACGGCGAGAGATGGGACTACGTAATGGGCCCAGAAAAATGTAGAACTTGATGTACTGTCTGAAATAAACTGCATAAATGTGCAGTCACATCTTGATAAGATTTCAGAGCTGTGCAAAGATTGGCTACTTACTTTAAATCTTCAAAAATGTAGAACTGTACACAAAACGGAGGAACGTAGTATCCTATGACTATAGTATCAGCGAGCCGCAATAGGAATCGGACAACTCATACAAATACTTGTGCGTAACAGTTTGCAGGGATATGAAATGGAATGATCACATACGTTCACTTGAGAGTAAACCAAAGGCAGCTCTCGGTTTACTGGTAGAATGCTGTGGAAGTGCAATCTCCCTACAAAAGAGTTTGCTTACAAATAACTAATGCGACTCATTCTAGAATATTGCACAAGTGCGTGGGACTTGTAACAGTAGGAGTAACGGAGAACACTGAACATATACGGAGACCGGAAGCACGAATGCTCACAAGTTTGTTTACATTACATTTACCGTTTTCCATCGATTCCTTGGAGAGGAGTCTCTAGAATGTGGAAAGAGTGGAAGTTTTTCTTTTTATACTCAGATACATGGCTATTGTACAATTCTAATGCAGACAGAGTTGTGAGCTACAATCCTTGTGAAGATGTGACGATATTCATCGATGGAGTAGAAGGAGTTGGCCAACAGAAAGTTGTATAATTCACTTTGAAACCGATCTTTATCACTTACAAGACCTTTGATATACTCAGGTAAGTTACTGAATATATGAGTACCCATGTATCTGACTCCTTTTTGTACTAATTTTAAGCTTTTACAGTCCATATAGAGATTGTTTTTGGTTCTGGTATTATAATCATGTTTTGCACTATTTTGTGGAAAAAAGACAGGTTGAAAACGACAAAGGACGTCAATGAGTACATGTACAGAGAAGTAGTAGTTAGGAAACCAAGTTCCTTAAAGAGGTCTCTTCCTGATGATCTAGGACTAAGACCAGATATACACTCCTGGAAATGGAAAAAAGAACACATTGACACCGGTGTGTCAGACCCACCATACTTGCTCCAGACACTGCGAGAGGGCTGTACAAGCAATGATCACACGCACGGCACAGCGGACACACCAGGAACCGCGGTGTTGGCCGTCGAATGGCGCTAGCTGCGCAGCATTTGTGCACCGTCGCCGTCAGTGTCAGCCAGTTTGCCGTGGCATACGGAGCTCCATCGCAGTCTTTAACACTGGTAGCATGCCGCGACAGCGTGGACGTGAACCGTATGTGCAGTTGACGGACTTTGAGCGAGGGCGTATAGTGGGCATGCGGGAGGCCGGGTGGACGTACCGCCGAAGTGCTCAACACGTGGGGCGTGAGGTCTCCACAGTACATCGATGTTGTCGCCAGTGGTCGGCGGAAGGTTCACGTGCCCGTCGACCTGGGACCGGACCGCAGCGACGCACGGATGCACGGCAAGACCGTAGGATCCTACGCAGTGCCGTAGGGGACCGCACCGCCACTTCCCAGCAAATTAGGGACACTGTTGCTCCTGGGGTATCGGCGAGGAACATTCGCAACCGTCTCCTTGAAGCTGGGCTATGGTCCCGCACACCGTTAGGCCGTCTTCCGCTCACGCCCCAACATCGTGCAGCCCGCCTCCAGTGGTGTCGCGACAGGCGTGAATGGAGGGACGAATGGAGACGTGTCGTCTTCAGCGATGAGAGTCGCTTCTGCCTTGGTGCCAATGATGGTCGTATGCGTGTTTGGCGCCGTGCAGGTGAGCGCCACAATCAGGACTGCATACTACCGAGGCACACAGGGCCAACACCCGGCATCATGGTGTGGGGAGCGATCTCCTACACTGGCCGTACACCACTGGTGATCGTCGAGGGGACACTGAATAGTGCACGGTACATCCAAACCGTCATCGACCCCATCGTTCTACCATTCCTAGACCGGCAAGGGAACTTGCTGTTCCAACAGGACAATGCACGTCCGCATGTATCCCGTGCCACCCAACGTGCTCTAGAAGGTGTAAGTCAACTACCCTGGTCAGCAAGATCTCCGAATCTGTCCCCCATTGAGCATGTTTGGGACTGGATGAAGCGTCGTCTCACGCGGTCTGCACGTCCAGCACGAACACTGGTCCAACTGAGGCGCCAGGTGGAAATGGCATGGCAAGCCGTTCCACAGGACTACATCCAGCATCTCTACGATCGTCTCCATGGGAGAATAGCAGCCTGCATTGCTGCGAAAGGTGGATATACACTGTACTAGTGCCGACATTGTGCATGCTCTGTTGCCTGTGTCTATGTGTCTGTGGTTCTGTCAGTGTGATCATGTGATGTATCTGACCCCAGGAATGTGTCAATAAAGTTTCCCCTTCCTGGGACAATGAATTCACAGTGTTCTTATTTCAATTTCCAGGAGTGTAATTCTAATGACTCGTTTCTGAATTCTGAAAATGTTCTCTTTGTGGGAGGAGTTTCCCCAAAAGATGATTCAATAACTCTTTAGTGAATGGAAGTAGGCCGAATAAGCTAACTTCTTCATTTTTAAATCACCTATTTCTGCTATCATGCGTACTGCAAATGTAGGTCAACTAAGGAAGTCTAGAGTGTGAGATTTCCAATTTAGGTTGTGGTCAGTTTGTAGTTCTAGAAATCTGACACAGTCTACAACTTTCATTTCATTATTTCAATGCATTATACATATAGGATGAGGTGTTCTTTGTGAGGTATTAAACTGTTTGTACTTGGTCTTGTCAAAATTCAGTGACAACCCATTTTCTGTGAACCACCCATTGATACAAATATTTCATTAGCTGATTGCTCAATGAGATCAAGGGTACTGTTTTTTGTACCAATACTTGTATCATCTGCAAATAAGACAAAATTTGCACTTAGTGACACTGCATGTAAAAGATCTAAAGTGTTCAGTGAGAACAATTTACGTGTGCAACAATAAGAATGCAGTGGGAATGCATTTACATCTGTTGGACGAATGTTATGGAAACAAACACTCCAAAGCCACGTAAGCCACATGCAACGAAAATCTGTAAGGCAACCATCTGTGGGTGGTATGCTTATAATTATGTATTATTTATATATTAGGACAGTTAATCTGTAAAAAACACACCACATGTCATAAAGAAAGCGTGTAAACCGTCTGAGGATGAATCACAACGATTCGAAACCGGTAACGGTATCCTTTGAATAAAGGAACTGAAAGTAAATTTGTGGCTGGTTGCTGTCATTTGTCTTCAAAGAACAGCCACGGTCTCCATCATGTCATCATATGACAAAATTGCAAATTACGTGATCTGTGAATGGATATCTAATGTCACATACCTTCACAAACGTACCAAAAAACTTTCATATCCGTGATATCTGAATCAGTCATGTATTTCGATCCAAAGACGGACAAACAAACTGTTGACCAGGTGGTCATAAGGTTTTGGTTCATCAGTGTGGCTTTACTCTGAATGCTGGATACACTGCAATATTTAATCGAGCGCTGATAATAGAGGCACGTATAGCCCTGAACTTTCTGACTGGTTCTTCACTCCCAACGGTGGATATATGTGAAGCACGATGGTGTCCTGAGATGGCAGTTATCGGATGGAATGTCAAAGTAGTCTTTCCAGTTAATGCTTTCTGGTGGTTCTTTTCTTATACTATAGTTATCGTAACACTTTACCATATCCTTACGTAGTGTAAACTGTAACATCTCTGCTAGGATAAATGTCATCAGGAAACACAAAACTGAGATATTACGAGTCGGAGCGTAAGAGTTGATAGGTTAGAAAATTTAAAAATGGAAATGGGTCGGTTGCAGTCAAGAAGTTCGATATAGAGGGAATTAGCAAAGCACTGTGCCTGAAGAGAGGGGTCTCTTAACATTGTGTACAGGATAATCGATACAGTATTATATAGCGGTAATGCAGTAGTAAGTTCAATAATGAATAATAAAATAGGAATCCAGATAAACTACAATGAACAACATACAGAACGCATTGTAGTAGCCAAGAAGAATACAAGCCCACACCCTCTGTCCCCTCTACCCAAGTAGCACCAGTTTATATGAAGACTAGCTAAGCTGATGTGAAGAAACTGTAAAAATCAGGAAGGAGGAACATGGACTGGAGGAAAGAGGCGAAAGAGAAAGCTCCCTTTTAGAGGCGGCATAATGTAGTCACCGCTAATGATTTGAGAATTACGGAAGAGACCTGAGGAGACTGGTTGATTATATAATATTAATATAGAGATTTCGAAATTAGTTGTTAAGGTGTAACATATTATCAGGCGCAGATGTGGATTCAGACTACACTTTGTTGGTGAGTAACAGCAGACTAAAACTGGTGAAATAGCAAAACGGTAGGATTTGAAGGAGATGTGACATGAATAAACTGAAGGAACCAGACATTTTTGAGAGTTTTGGAGGGAGCATGAGGCAACGTTGATCTGAAACAGGCGAAAGGAATACAGTAGGTATAATATAGTGAAGGCAACAGAGAATTACATAAGAAAATGGATGGTAGAACTTCTTGGAGAACACATAGGATATTAACTGACGAAAGGAGAAAATATAAGAATGCAGAATATGAAGTATGCGATAGAGAATACGGACGTCTGAAAATGATATTGACAGGAAGCGCCAAATGACTAAGCAGGAATAGCTAGAGGAGAAATGCCAGGCTGTAGAAACATGCATGACTCGTGGAAAGATTTATTCCGCTAACAGAAAACTTAGAGATCTTTGAAGAAAAGAGAAGCGGCAATATGAGTATCAAGATACAGGTGGCAACCGAATAGTAAGCCAATACCGGAAAGCTGAGAGGTAGAAATAATATACAGAGGGTCTACAACAGCACAATAAACTTGTGGACAAATGTATGGAAAGAGAAGAGAAGGTATGTGGATACAAGATGGAGATTTGATGCTGTAAGGAGAATCTGACCGAGCAATGAAAGACAAAAGTGGAAACAAGGCCCATGGAGTAAATGACATTCCCTCTGGATTACTGAGATCCTCATAAGAGCAGACCATGACGAAATTATTTCACCTAGTGTACTAGATATACGAGACGGCGCATGTATCTTCAGACTTCCTGATGAATGTAAAAATTCGAAATCCAAAGAAGGCAGCTGCTAACAGCTGTAAATACGACTTAATAAGTCATGGGAGGAAAACATCCACACGAATTATTTACAAAAGAGCAGAGAAACTATTAGAAATTTTGAAGGTATCAGAGATAAGATACAGGGAGCAAAGATTATTTACAACTTGCGTGGACACCGGACTACAGCTATAATATTCGAAGCACATGATACGGAATCAGTAGCGGATAATGGAATGAGAGAGTGTTGTAGCCTATCCCCAGTGTTATTCAGTATGTACACTGGGCAAGGTGTGATGGTATCCAAGGAGAGATTTGGAAGGGGAATTACGGTTTAGGGAAAACAATTAAGGCTTCTGGGTTTGCCAAAGAAATTGTAATTCTGTCAGTGTCAGCGAAAGACTTGGAAGAGCTTTTGAACGGAATGGTTGGGGTCTGGAAAAGAGATTATAAGGTGAAGACAAGCAAAAGTAAAACAAAGCTAATGTAATTTAGCTGATTTATATCAGCAGAAGGAGAAGGACTTAGATTAGGAAAAGAGACACTAGAGTTAGTAGAGGAGTTTGCCTGATGGGCAGAAAATTAACTAACGTTGACCGAACTAGAGACGATGTAAAAAGAAGACTGGATAAAGAAGTGGAAAAGTTTTTTTAGAAATAGGTGCACCTTAACAAGTAATGTATGGTTAAGTGTTCGGAAGCGCGCGCCGTACGGTAGTGAAGCGGGGACAATATTGAGAGAAAATAAGGTTTTGAAATTTAGAGGTTACAGAAGAAGATGGCTATATCCAATTATGAGGAGATAATGAATTGAAATGTGGGAAAATGAAATGTGTGGCACAAGTTGCCTAAATTAAGGGATCGTTTGAGAAGATGCATCGTGTGACACCAGGAATAGTCAATTTAGTGATGGAGGGAAATGTGGTGGGAGTGGGGGAATAAAAATTATAGAGGGAGATCTGGACATGATACAGTAAGCAGGTTCAAACAGATAGAAGTTTCAGAAGTCATACGCAGATGAAGAAGCTTACACAGGATATACTGGCATCGAGAGCTACATGAAACTAGTCTTCGGAGTAAATACCAAAGCAACAGCAACCTTTGCAAATATGAATACAGCTATCTATAGCCGACAATATTATTCATGATGTTTTTGAAGACTTCTCGTGGGAAAAACCAAAACAAAATAAATTTTCTCGTTTGAATTATACAAATCTGTGATGATGTGGAGTTTTACAGCTGTAAAGAAATTGTGAAACAATATTGTAGATGACCAACAGCTGTTTCTTTTTATTCTGAGTGCTAACGGTTCCGATAAGTAGACGATTATCAAGCCGAAGCAAAGTGCAACCGGATTCTCAGTACAACGTTTGAAACGAAACACTTTGTTTTAGATAGAAAAACATAGCTTCTGTTACAGCAAATAATTTCCAAAATATGTAGGAGATGCACGCAAGAGAATCATACATTTCAAACTGAAGAAATTCTGAATTGTAGAGGTGTGGAGTTCCTATATTCGACTTCTCTCACGGACTGACCCACCACATTTTACATTGTGTGCGTAAGAGAGGCTTTGTCTTATTATTCTTCCGTATCTCTAAATACATATTGGCAAAAATTTACGGTAATTCTGTCCTTTAGTCACCAAATTACATCCAGTCTATATTATTTGTTCGTTCTGCATTAGAAGCACAGGATGAGGGCTAAGGATTGGGTCTTACGAGCTCCTATTTTCTCTAGCCATTGCCCTAATTACAAATGCCCTTGTGGAGGGTTTGTAGTTAAGAAAATCAGATGCTGTCAACTTACGTCTAATTTTCGAATCCTCTCCTATCTGTGGTGCGCTCGCGTGGCATCATCGTATTACTAGCATCAGAAAGTTATAATAAATTATCAATGTCTGTTATGCATTTAAGAGGCGACATTCATGAATCTGACTGAAAAGTCAATTTTCAATTTAAGTGTGGTTTATCAGTAGAAATCATCGACAATAAGTTCCCGAAGTTTCAATGATGGAATCACATCCGAAGTGTCTGAAGAATAAAAAAGTTTGCGACGCGACCTTCCTGCCACGACCACACCCACTTCTGAAGCAACACAATATTAACTCGGTCCGTGGACAACTTCCAAACAAATTTGCACGGGTTATATATAGAACGCTGTGATATACACGCTTGTGTTTTATAGATCATCTGTGACTCTCTTCTATATCTTAGAAACAATATCAAACCAGCTGCTTTGTTTATGAAGAAGAAATTCTTCTTTTGCCTTGTGCTACTGACGGAGGTTTACACAAGTGTTCGATCCTTGTATTTAGCGACGGGAAAGTAGGGAGAATGAAGGTATTAGAGAGAATGGACTTCAAGATAGGAAATTTCGCTTAAGGCGTATCTGGAAAACATAGATTTACAGCACGTCTCTGCAGCTAAAAATCAGTTACAGACCTGGTAAAGAAAAGGACGATCAAAACAAATCAAAATCTGGGCGCTTCTGAAGATGTGACATAAGTAAAAACGTTTTGTTTATCTTTAAAAGGCATTTTCTGAAAATAATGTTTCTTTATAAAGTTTATACACCTTTTCCCAAGAATCTATAAAAATTAGAATTATGAAATTTTGTACGCTTATTTGTAAGAACTCAATAAATGTTGTTTCAAGAGGAAATTTTGAAATTCTGAGAGTAAGCTGAGATATGGGGCAAAGAGCTAAGAATATTGCATGAATTTTAGATTATATTTACAGAATTATAATGAAAAAATTGTTAAAATTCTCCTACTCGATGTATTCAAGAAAACACGCGAGAGAAGCTTGCTGTATGCAAAGAGAGTAAACAGAGAAAATTTTGTAGAAATATCTAGTCCAATTTCTGAGGAAAAGGCACATATCTTATTTTTGGAAAATTCCTTAAAAGTTAAATACATCCAAACCAGTAAATGTGTTATTTTCATGTAAAGCCTGGTACAAAATTTCATTGTCCTGTCTTCCCAGTGTGGACTTGGTGCATTTTTTAAGTATATATGTTTTTCATGAACGTCCCCTCTTTAAGTCCGCTCTTTATAGCCAAAAATTATCCACATTTATACATTTCTATCCTAACCAGTTAGTTACAATGAGAATATGGTACGTGGTGTATCAAAAGGAGTCATGTGATTTGGTATGTCTATATTCCCGAAATAATAAACATATACAATGAATTTTGTTTCTTGATGGACGGGAAACTCAAAATGTTTTTTTTTTTTTTTTTTTTTTCAATACGTTTTCTTAGGTGTTCAATATGCCCTCCTTGAGATGCAGAGCATATGTCAGTGCGGTATTCAAATAGTTTCCACACTGCATTGAGCAAGTCTTGAGTTACAGCTTCCACACTTGTTATGCGATGTCTCAGTTCATTCAGTGTTGTTGGTAACGGAAGCGCATAAACAGAGTCTTTTATAATTCACCACACGTCCGGTGACCTTGAAGGCCAGTAATGTAAGGCTAAATCATTTGGTCCAGTGCGACCTGTCCATCGTTCAGAAATCCTTTTATTTAAAAATTCCTGTACTTTCAGAAGCTGGTGTCGGTAAATGAAGTTGTTCGAATCAGTCTCCAACCGTGGGAAAATAAAGTTCTCACGTATATCGAGATATGTGCTTCCTGTAACAGTGTTCCCGGCAAACAAAAATGGACCCTCCACCTTTTCCCGTGGAACTGTACAAAACACATAAAATTTTGGAGAGTCCTTCTCATGTTTCACAACTTCATGTGGCTGTTCCGTACCTCATATTCTCACATTGCGACGGTTCACCTTTCCATTTAAATCGAATGTTGCCTCGTCACTAAACACTTAGAGCGGAAGAAAACTGTCTTCCTCTATCTTGCCAAGAACGAAATTACAGAACTTCACACGTTGGGGTTTGTCACCTTCACGAAGACTTTCAGTAGCTCAATGTTGTTTGGGTTCATGTGTAAAAGTCGACACAACGCACGCCAGACGGACATCTGGGGGCATGTTGAGCTGTCGGACTGCACGGCGAACAGATTTCTACGGACTCGTTGTAAAACTGTGGCGGATGCGTTCGACGTCTGTTTCGGGGACGGCCCGGCGAGTTGCCTTTACACAAATAACCTTTTTCTCGGAACTGTTCATGCCATCATCTAATCCTCTGAACTGTAGGAGTATCCACATCGTACCTAGTAAGAACATCACGCTGAACAATTATTACTGACCTGCACTGCGCAAAACGTAGAACACAAAACGCTTTCTGTAGTCCCGACACCAGATTTACTAGAACTGAAGTTGGTGCTCACTGCTGCTACCTAGCGGGAACCATGTAAAACTCGAGAGTTTACTCCTTTCAGCAGTACGTTGTTCATGCACGTATCTCAAATAACATAAGAGTTATGATTTTTTTTAAAATCGGATGATTCTTTTTGATACACCCTGTATTAACGTTTAATCTGAAACTGGCGCAATATTGGAGTATCATTGTGAGTAGGCGCATCATGTCCCAATATATGTCAATCAAAGCATTAAAGCGGCTTGTAGTGACTTACGCGGGCGGCCTGTAGTGACAGTACCGGAATGTGGGCTGTCGACAGCGGCGCAGAGCGCGCTTCTCCGCAGCCCATAAGGGCGGAAAGCCGGTAGTCTGTGTGGATGTCGCGGACCGGCGGCGGCGGCCAAGTGTTTGCGGCGGCAGAGTGTCCGGTGTCCCGGAGACGCACTCTACGCTGTTTACGACCCTCTCCACGGCTCTCCAGAGCTGCGCTATCTCCGTATTTACTTTCACAACGGAAGCTCGGGACCCTTCTTTCCACAATCCCTGCGCCGCCGTGGCTACACTCCTGTCTAGGAATGTTTCCTCTAACACTGCCTGCTTCACGTCTGACGATTCGATGTTCACATGTTCACAAAAAGCGGGTCAGGAATTTAACAATTTGGAATCCCTCCGGAAAGCTAATAGAACGAAGTGTCGTTATTCAGTAATCGACGTGAAAATTAGTGTTAATAACTCAGACACAGAACACAGAGTACCGAAGAAAAAAGTTTTAAAGTTTACAGTATACTCAACAATTTCACCTGACAACATACGTGTATTTATGAAATAAACTTTTCAGTCTCAGACACTTTTATTTGTCAATATTTATTAATGCGTCGCGTTTCGGCAGAGTGCTGCCATGATCAGGTACTTTACAATTACATGCACATTAAATTTAATTATACATCCCTTTGGAGCGTGAAGAAATCTGTGTAATAAGTATGCCTGTGGGTTTATACCAGGTATACCGTAAATTATCGCTTTCTATGAAGATTTACGTACTTTAGAGTGCACTCTTATGTGCGTTATACTTTTAAATCATCTCCGTTGTCTCCACAACATTTTTGTTGAATGTATCATTCTTCGGCACACTAGACTCGACGCAACACCCAAGAACAGTTTTATATACCACGGATCCTTAATTGTTAAGATAAAACTTACTTCAGTTGCTAAGATAGTACATATATATAGTACTTCATATATAACCGTATCTATGTCATGATAAAAATGGAGATATTCGTGTTTCTCCCTCTTCTTCTTCCCTTTCATCTTCGGCATCGAGTCACGAAAATTCAATAATGAGAAACACATCTTGCTTTATTCGTACATGACACCTTCCAAACAATACCTACGGGTGAACAAGTAGATTACGTATTCCTAGGTTTCCGTAAGGCGTTTGAACTGTGCCACAGCCTCGACTGCTAATCAAGACACGAGCATATGGAGTATTGTCAGATATTTGTGTCTGCTTCCATGAACAGATATTGGACAGTACAAGTACCAAATAAAAGTAAATTCGAGTGTAGTGCAAGGAAATGTAATAGTATCCCTAGTTTACACTTATAGGTAAACGATTTATTACCGGCATGATAAGCTTATTCGCTCGCGATGATGCTGTGTGTAGGGAAGGATTGTCAATGGTCGACCGCAAGAAATTGCAAGTTTCCATTTGATGTAATAAATGGGTAGCTCTTTACATAAGGATGAGTGTAAGATAATACCTACAACAAAGAGAAAGAACGCGATGTATGCGATTATAAGATTAGCAGTGTACTTGTTGACCACATCGCTCAGTTATTTTGTGGTTCTTGTATTGTAAGAAGCTATGCGAAATGGAACGATCAGATGAAACCAGTGTTAGGAAAGGCATATGGAGACTGCCTTTTTGACAGGAAGCGCAGTGCGCGTTGCATCTGTATCGAAAGTCGCATGCGAATCGCACTGGGATTCAGCCATCCTCATTTCGAATACACATTCATTTCGAATACACTTTCTTGCATATCTATTATGGGAGAGTTCTTTGGTATGTTTTCCTAGCATTCGCTGGTCGCTTTCGATATTCCTTTGCTACATGGGAAGTATTTAGGTTTTTCTGGCGTTCTTTGGAATGAGCATCTCAGGCAATGAACGCTTAAATTGAGGTCGTACCACGTGAACACGTTGAATTTGAAGGAAGTAGTCATCGTAGTGAAGAATTTTTAAGCAATCAGTTGTAAAATAGTTGTAAAGAATCATTTGTGTGGAAGCAGTTGTACTGAGGCATTCAGCCTTGCCATGCAGTGCAGTGCAAATTAATGTGTTTGTCGGTGTTGAGCAGTTTTGCAGGTGAACTGCATGTTCTTGTGAGTTGGTGCGGAGCAGGCAGCGCTGAGCCGACAGTGGCCGGTAGGAAACTGTTTGTATCAGACAAGCGGTGGTCTGATAATTCTAATGCCACTCAGATTAAAGTGCATAATATTGGTGCTGGTATTGACAGTGCATGCAATATTAAGTTTGAGAGAACAAACTATAATTTTTTGAATTGATTCTGACAAGCTAATGTTGCCCCTCTATTAATTCCCCTCAGCTATTCGAGGTAACGTGTTACTGCTTTCGTTTTCAAACGGCTTAACGTGTTTCTAATAGCACTGTACCTAATTAGATTTTATAATGAACCACGTAAGAGAGTGGCGATTAGGCTGAGCTAATATTTAACAAGGGGTCTGGAGTTAGTAAATCATTGCTTTCATTCACAAAACACATGGGAAACATTTCTTCATTTTCTAAATACTCCAGAGTCAGTGATCGAACCAGTGTAACTATATTAAGTATAGCTAATGCTATGTGTTGTATTAATTTTTGAGAGAGTTTGTTGTTGTAATTCCGGAGTACCAGAAATTAAACTGAACTTTCGAATTTCTTCACCTTGATCAGATTAGTGCTCCCAGATCTGGTTTGTCTAGAGCAACAATAAAGAAATATTTTATGATTAAAGTTATTGAGGATTATTAACTTTTGCTGACTTGTAAGAGATGAGTGAGAAGTAACAGTTGTATGTTATGGTCACTTTCATAAAAGTAAGGCAAGTCACTCTTCCGAACGACGAAGCTGCACCCGCCGAGTTCTTATCTTACTCTTTTTAGGTTGTTAGTTCATGAACGACTAATTAAATCTGTGATTAAATTTTTTAACCTCATGTCAAAGGAAGTAGCCGCTTGAAGCCTACAGAGGTTCTTACCTAATCCAATCACATCAGAACATCTCTGAAAAACTGATAGATTCTACCGTTGCGCAATACATGTATTAGAAATGTGATTGAATTTACACAGATATCATCGATATAGATATATCCTTTTAACAGCTGCCATACAAATTCACAACTGCGACCAGTTGTGGAGTACTGTTGCAATGTTTGGAGTCCTCATCAAGTCGGCGTGACAACGGTCATTAAAATGAATTAAGAGACATTCTACTATAATGGCAACAGGTATGTGAGACCTCATTGGATGCCCTGAAATACGACTTAACGGGCGGGAGGAAGGTGGAAGCTGAGTTTATGGAAAGCCATCTGTTGCTTCACAATAGTTGACAATCCTTTATTTAACAAGATATGAGTAAAACATAAATAAGATATAAATCAATAGTAACTTTTTCAGACTGATTTCAGTGTGACAAACCACAATGATCCCCAGGAGGAAGTTTAAGGCGAGTTAACCCAAGCTACATATCCCTTTAAGCTGTTGTAAAATTTCTTTTTTTTTTAGGACAAGTAATACCTCTTTAAAAAAACAAGTTCAGCATTCGCAAAAATACAACTCGAGAGCCCTTTAGGCACTCGTAAAATTTCAGTCAGGCAAATGTGACTTCTCTGCAATTACAGAAAGAACATTACCATAACAATTTGAGACCGATTCATTTGGTATTAAACTTAAAACAGGGAAGGTGGCCCTTATTTAGTAAAATTTTACAAGTTCAGGATTAGGATAAAAACTAACTTGAGAGCGCTTTCGGCGCTAGCAATTTAGGAACCGAAGGATAATCCCTTTGTTTTAAGTTCTAGGTTCAGCATTTCACATAGCTGGAGGAGCTCTTTGACGTTAGCAATTTTTCAAACATGAAGGTAACAATACGCAAAATTTAATATGCTCAGCATTTGACAGCCTGAAGTCCCTTAGGCTTTAGCACTTTTTCAAACAGGATCGGTAACAAAAATTTTAAGATGTACCTGTTCAGTGTTTCACAACTCTGGAGAGTCTCCTTGCCATAAACAGTTTCTCATGGAGGAAAGACAACAATATTTTAAAATTTACATGTCCAGGATTATAATAAAACTTTTGGAGCGCCCTTTGGGCACTAACTATATTGGGACAGGAAGGTAACAACGATTTTAAAATTTATGGTTCCAGAAATCCGAAATTGAAGGATTGAAAGATCTTCAGATCAAGGCAAATTTTAAGGCAGCAGTAATAAGAGAAGGCCGGGCTGGCGGAGGAAAGTATTCGCTATAATGATTCAGGGTAGTGGACACTGATTTAAACTTATGTCCAAATGCGATAAAGAGTAAGAACTGAACTTGTAGAGAGATGCCTTAGCAAGCGAGGAGGCCGAAGGACAGTAGGCGGAACACCACGCCACACACACGTACACGACGTGGGCTAGCCGCGCCCGTGAAACGGGGGGTAGTGGATAACAAGCCGGAGCCCACGGCTCCAACGCTGTGAACAACTCGGGAAGACGAGAACTAAGAAACAGACATATAATTCATGCAAGACTGAGCACCAAAGATAAGTAAATCCTGAAGGACCGATACAAGAGTGCCAAATACCAACCCCGTTCGAGACACCTTCCAAAATTTATGTGTTACAATGACTGCTTAACGAAAGAAAGGTGATTAACCGGTTAATCATTTAACAGTAATGCACAAACAAAAGAACTAATTTGGTTCAGCAACAAGCTACCAAATTAATTTCACACCCAAGCAATACTGACAAAGATCACCGAAATGCTGAACAAATTGGAATAAAGAGGAAAACACAGTTTAAATACACCGAAATATACCAACCATAAAGGGAGTTCACACAGAGAGGGGGGAGAATTTAGTAACATGAGTACGGAGTGACGGAGGACAGCAGACAAATCAGTCAAACGAGAGCCAGGCCAGCAACGGAGTACATATGCCAAAATTCATAAACTGAAGTACTTTATGCAAAAATAACTTGGAGCCTACATCGGCAGACGGTCACACCCAAATCCAGATAGTCAAACTGGTGCAAAAAATGGTTCAAATGGCTCTGAGCACTATGGGACTTAACTTCTGAGGTTATCAGTCCCCTAGAACTTAAAACTACTTAAACCTAACTAACCTAAGGACGTCACACACATCCATGTCCGAGGCAGGATTCGAACCTGCGACCGTAGTCGTCGCGCGGTTCCAGACTGTAGCGCCTAGAACCGCTCGGCCACTTCGGTCGGCAACCTGGTGCAACAGTGGAGAGCCCAACACTCTACACCAACACCGTCTTGTACAAATACTCGCCCACTTGGACTAAGAACCGCCTATCAGGCTGGTAATGGTACGATCACGTTCCCCTCTGCCATTGCCCCACACTCCGTCAAAAAGCTGGCACCAACTCCCTTTAACCAAACAGCCAGCTACAAGGTGCTCGAGGTGCCTCCCCGTGGCTTGACAGGAAATCGGATTGCGCCAGTAAGCAGAGATATAACAGCTCGCAACACGAGCCGACACGGGTTTGTAGGTATAGCCTTCACTAATGAGTAACACAAGTTCTTGGGGAACTAAAATGAGAGTATCCATTGAGTAAAGACGACGTGCTTCTAGCTTGGACAGTGTTAGAGAGTCTGTACACGAAAAAGAAGTTGCGAACACTACGCTGCTACCATCGAGCATCTCCCATATTGGTTATGAGAATGTATTTAAGAGACATTACAGCACGTTCAGAGAATTATAGTCAGTCACTTTAAATACGGTAATGGAGCAGGACAGAAATTCGATTAAACCTTTTACAATGCACTCTCCGCCAAGCACCGTACGGCGGATTTCTGAGAAAATATGTAAACGTAGATCCTCATTCTTTTCCTCTCCGTCAGCCTTGAATTATCACTATTAATAACCAACAGGGAGCTTGTATATTTTATCCCCATTTCCATGTCACTTAAGACAGGTGACACGTTCTCCCACTCTTTGAAAAACGACGCCATCGAAGTTCACTTACCCACTAAAGCTGCACGAAAAATTACTGTATTTAGGAGGTGAAAAATTTTCTAATCCTGTGGTCGAACTTTCTCCGCCTCTAGTTTCTAATTATTTGCCAAATGTGACTGCTGAAAGAATTGTAACGTAGTGCGTTTCTAATATAATAATTCAGTTCACTCTGTGGTTTCCGCATATTTCTCGTCTTGTATCAGCAGACGCCCATTCACGTCTCTTCGAAACTGTTAAGGAACTTGTCATCTGTACTTCTACTGCTACTTTTATGGAAGTTGGATCCTCTTGTTTTACTACTGTAACTACTCAATGATATTTCTCACCAACATCACACAGATAACGTTCCCGTCAACATTTAGCATGTCTGAAGGATGTTATGATCTGCCACAACTGTTAATCGTTTAACTGAGCGTAAATAACGTCTTATTGTGTTACCACTGCACTCCCTCGTGAACTATAAGTTCCAAATTCGGATTGTCAAACGCCTTCCTATATCTCACAGACGTGAGTGATGAATATCACCGTCAAAGAAGCAATGGGTTGGACATGTTCCGTCAGTAACCAGTTTAGTAGTACTGGAGAATTCATCATGCCAGATTCTCTGATCATCATGAGCAACATATAGGGTTAATACTTAAAAAGAATTCGAGCAAAGATTCTTAAGAGTGACAGAAATTAATAATCCACTGCTTCTCTGTGAAAGGAAAAGGGGAAAGACATAACGATACTCACCCCCGTGCTTAACCAGGGCGAGATTTCCAAAACAGCACTATGTATTCAATGGTACATGGCTAAATTTAGCATCAGATCTTTGTGGCTAATAGCAGGTGTCACAGAGATTTTTTTTAAGATTCCTTCACCCCTGCTTTGCTATCAGATCTGTATGCCTGTAGGAAATACGACAGTTGTCATCTTGAAAGACCAGAGAACACTCAATATGAAGATACTGGAGTAAGATCAACGTTCGGTCACCAAGAATGTTGAAGTGAATATCCTGGTTCACGTTCTCGGTAAGCTCTTTGAGTAGGCCACACTGACGTTACCAAAAGCATCCCCAAAATCAGCACACAATCATCTTCGAAACCTTTAAGGAACTTGTCATCTGTTAGCAGTCAAGCGGCTTCCATGCAAAGAGGAATTTTACAGTAGGAGTACTTTCTGCCTACCAGCTCAGTTTCATTCAACTGTTGCGAGTAACGCACAAAGTATTATCTTCATACCGCTGATTTTTTCTTGTACTGGAGATATATTGTAGGTAATTCAAGTGCCGGAGACTTGCGACTTCTCTGAAGCATATCACAACCTTTTTACACCTACTTTACGCTAATAAAGGATTTGGTTCCCCCACTCACGTTTGACGAACAACGGTATGGACAAACTCCATATTAATGTAGCCTAATAGGTGTCCAAATACTTTTGATGAGCTAGTGTATATTAACTCGGACTTTCCAACTTGTCTGAAAGGAATAAGATCACTCGTAGACGTTTCATACGGAGTAACAACAGTGGTCGTTACCGGAGATTCTTTGAATAATGAAGTATGCTGTGTGATCCTACAAGGCGTGATCTTTTTAGCTTTTCAAGGGGATGAGTGCAGTGGTAACACAATAAGGTGTTTAACAATCCTAATTTGGAACTTAAAGTTCACGAGGGAGATGGTTGTGTGCTGATTTTGGGGATGCTTTTGGTAACGTCAGTGTGGCCTACTCAAAGAGCTTACCGAGAACGTGAACCAGGAAATTCACTTCAACATTCTTGGTGACCGAACGTTGATCTTACACCAGTATCTTCATATTGAGCGTTCTCTGGTCTTTCAAGATGACAACTGTCGTATTCACTACAGGCATACAGATCTGATAGCAAAGCAGGGGTGAAGGAGGAAATAAGGAGTCATTCTAATGATGATACAGGCAACAGATTGTTTTGGCCGGCGTCTGGTAACAGGTATTTCGGGAACGCTGAAGCTGGTCGGCTGTTCACACATTACTGTTATGATTACTTGTGGTAAGTGTAATCAGAAGTAGGCGACAAGTTGTTGGACGTCCGCGTCTAGCCATGGGACGTGGAGATCGGATGATTGCCGACTCTACAAACCAGAATCGGAGCAGACAGTAGGTTACATGGCAGCAGAGCATGATGCTGGTGCTTACACACATGTTTTGAACCCTCGGTTCAGCGCACATCGTTGAATATGGGGCTCAATTCAGATCCGTACGTGATCCAATGTTGACCGAGCAACATCATCAGTTATGATTGCTATGGTCTCTGGATCATCGAATCTGGAGTGTGGGTCAACGAAAACGTGTTGTCCAGTCTGGTGAATAGCTTGTTGCGTCAGGTCAATGGTTGCATTCGTATATGCTGTCATGCAAGCGAGCTGTTGCTCGAATCATGCATCGCATATGGATAACAGCCTATAGTGCGTTATTATACAACGGGGGAGATCTACGTGAGCTTCCATGGGACATGTGGTAGTAATCGAATGAACCACGACAGCTGCCGACTATGTGAGCGTTACTGCGAACTACCTACATACTTTCATACTTAAATCTTCCCCAGATTCGTAAGATTCTTTCGGAAGGCAAACTGTCCATGTTACAAGGCCACATTCGTCTTACAGTCGTCTCTGGAGCACGTTAGTCAACTCACGTTGACTTAGTGGCTACCAAATTCGCGTGATCTGAAATCGATGAGCCTCACGTGGGACGCATTTGTGTGCCAACTCTGCGGCGACGTACCAGGGGTCCGTTATTTACTGGAATTGAGTGACCTGTGCTGACACAACTGGTGGCCCATACCTTCGGAAATCTAAGGACTTGTTGAATCTGTGCCACGTAGAATCATTATTGCTCGCATTGAAAAGTTATACTGACGTGCTGTTAAGCAGGTGTTAATATCGTTTGGTTCTTCAGTATATGTCTAGCATTAGCCACAACTAAGACAGTCTGAGAGCCATTATGTACGAGAAAGATAATAACAAAATACGGTCACTTAGCATTGAAATTTAAAAATACAAATCACCATATGTTGCAAATTCTAAAGAGAAAGGAACCTACTTGAAGTCATCATAACATTTTTGGGAAGATGTAGGACAATTGCATGAGGAGATATATTGTAGGTAATTCACAACTGGTGGCACATACCTTCGGAAATCTAAGGACTTGTTGAATCCGTGCCACGTAGAATCATTATTGCTTCGCATTGAAAAGTTATACTGACGTGCTGTTAAGCAGGTGTTAATATCGTTTGGTTCTTCAGTATATGTCTAGCATTAGCCACAACTAAGACAGTCTGAGAGCCATTATGTACGAGAAAGATAATAACAATATACGGTCACTTAGCATTGAAATTTAAAAATACAAATCACCATATGTTGCAAATTCTAAAGAGAAAGGAACCTATTTGAAGGCATCGTAACATTTTTGGGAAGATGTAGGACAATTGCATGAGGAGATATATTGTAGGTAATTCACAACTGGTGGCACATACCTTCGGAAATCTAAGGACTTGTTGAATCCGTGCCACGTAGAGTCATTATTGCTTCACATTGAAAAGTTATACTGACGTGCTGTTAAGCAGGTGTTAATATCGTTTGGTTCTTCAGTATATGTCTAGCATTAGCCACAACTAAGACAGTCTGAGAGCCATTATGTACGAGAAAGATAATAACAATATACGGTCACTTAGCATTGAAATTTAAAAATACAAATCACCATATGTTGCAAATTCTAAAGAGAAAGGAACCTATTTGAAGTCATCATAACATTTTTGGGAAGATGTAGGACAATTGCATGAGGATTTCAGAGTGATGTGCAGCTGATACACATACAGCGCTTCAATCATAATATTGTTTCTCTGTGGACTTTACAGGTGGAACTATTACTTGGAGGTAGAGTGATACAGAAGAGACAAAGAAGAAAAATCCATTGTCATAGTAAAATCCTACATATTGGGTAGAGTTTTAATGGTTTTCGATAACTATCTGGAATTAATTTTTCTGGAGTGGATTGGGCAACCATTTGTTTGTGGATTATGTGGTATGTTAAGAACCATAGATATTTAGTATCCAATGTACCTAATGATTACCTGATATTGCCATTAATTGTAAAATTACTAATTACATCATATAAGACGATGTGGGACGCAACTGAAAGATGGATTTTAGCCACGTGGCTGTGATATTATTCACTTCTTTTTATTTATAAAATTTATTTCTCTTAAATAACTTTACTATTTATGATTTATTATATTGCATGTACGTCGATTTCTCAGTCACTGAATTCCATCACCAGGCCCCTTGGAAGACGCCCTGCAATCATCGGTGTCGCAGTTGCTTCTTCAAAAACGCTATTGTTTATAACAAGCATGGGCAAGAATTATGCACCGATGCAGTGGTCTCGCTCACGTGCCGAGTTCTGTCGCCTGGCTGCACACTTCCAGCCTACACCGCCCCATTGGGAAGACTGAGAAGAGCGGGAATCTGTGAATGCGCTGCATTTAGATGGCAGTGCAGTCGTTCAAGGAACAATGAACGCCTCTCCTGAAGCTTGGTCTCATATTTCATAACAACACAGATCATGAAATAACATTTCAGAATCATTTCATTATTTTCGGTGCAATGAATACATAATAAGATTAATATCTGGTACCAACTGTTGGCATAAGCACAGACACAGGTATTTTGGCAGAATTTTGTCAGTCAGGCTGCTACGTAATCATCACTCAATTATTTTCATGATCAAAAAGAGGCTCTCACGTACATATGGTGATAGAAAGAGTGTATCAGGTTTACAGCCTCATTAAGAATACCCGGAAAATTCTTCCCGAGGAAAACAACTATGGTCTCCAGGACTGTTTTATCACAAAAGAGTTTGTCTTAAAACGGGAATTGCATTTCAGATCGATTGGTTCCATCTGCACATGTAAAGGGGCGCTTTCCTCTGAAATGGCAAGCGGACTCGGAGGCCGCACAGAACTGATTCAGACAGGCTGCGTTCTCAACACGATTAGAGAACTACTACTGTAGTTCTTTCGATGCTATAACGAGTGCTTCAAATTCCTCATTGTCCTTAACGCCAGAGCGCTCAGGGAAATGGGAGACTTTTTTCTGAGAAGTTGTTTCTACCGCGAAGCTGTTATCTTTTTAAATGCATCCACATCAAATCAGAAATAAGTTAGTTCTCATCTTTCAACGTCATACTGCGGGCAATATGCCGTCAAGCTGCTACGAGAAACGACCGACATCAGCAGACGCCCACTTAACCTGAGCGCTCCGTAATCCATAATGGATCTTCTGATCTTCGTTTCTACTGTCCTTTTTCCTTCAGAAACTAAAAAATAGCATATCTCACATATAAAAATCGTACCAGGCATGGCACTTGACTTGAACAACGATTTTTGCATTGATACATAATGTCTCCATATTCTTCGTTCAATTCCATCAATAACTATCGCAACTAGCGATGTTTTTTATGTGCATCTCCAGAAAAGTTGCTATTTGTACCACAATTTCGCCACGTATTCCTTGGTTGCTACTTTGGCACAAAGTGCTTTGTTGTGTACAGAGTAATCAATACCACACAAATCGTCTGTCGATAGTTGTAATTTTCACCGACAAAATCTCTAAATTCTTTCTGCGTGTTGCTGTGATGTTGTTACATAGCAAATCTGCGAGGCCCATTGATTATTGCATAATAGATACTGAGAAGTCTCATCCTTCTCTCTGTGATTCCCTTTCCTGTTAAAGGTTGGGACAATAAATCGCTAGACATGATAGTTTTGTGCATACAGCCGCTGCTTCCTATGAATTTCTTATTTTACAAAATACATGACACTGTGCTGTCTATAATAATGTTATTCTATTTTGCTACCGGTTTCGGTTCTGAATCATCATCGCCCGCAGGAAAACTATCACAGATGTCTCCCATGTCATACACGCTTTGACATAAGTTACTACCCAAAACCATAATTGACAAGAAAAACAAAAAATTTTATCAAGATAAAAATATGTCAGTACAGTGACGACATGGGATCCTTTTGTCAATGCGCCATCATATTTTTCTTGTCACAGTTTCTGATTTTTATTGGCAATGTTGGTTTTCTGTGGTAACTTATTTCAAATCGTATATGACATGTGATACATCTACGATAGTCTACATGATTACTCTGGAATTCACATTTAAGTGCTTGGCAGAGGGTTCATCGAACCACAATCATACTATCTCTCTACCATTGCACTCCCGAACAGCGCGCGGGAAAGCGAACACCTAAACCTTTCTGTTCGAGCTCTGATTTCTCTTATTTTATTTTCATGATCATTCCTACCTATGTAGGTTGGGCTCAACAAAATATTTTCGCATCCGGAAGAGAAAGTTGGTGACCGAAATTTCGTAAATAGATCTCGCCGTGACGAAAAACGCCTTTGCTTTAATGACTTCCATCCCAACTCGCGTATCATATCTGCCACAATCTCTCCCCTATTACGTGATGATACAAGACGAGCTGCCCTTTTTTGTACCCTTTCGATGTCCTCCGACAATCCCACCTGGTAAGGATCCCACACCGCGCAACAATATTCTAACAGAGGACGAACGAGTGTAGTGTAAGCTGTCTCTTTAGTGGACTTGTTGCATCTTCTAAGTGTCCTGCCGATGAAACGCAACCTTTGGCTAGCCTTCTCCACAATATTGTCTATGTGGTCCTTCCAACTGAAGTTGTTCGTAATTTTAACACCCAGGTACTTAGTTGAATTGACAGCCTTGAGAATTGTACTATTTATCGAGTAATCGAATTCCAACGGATTTCTTTTGGAACTCATGTGGATCACCTCACACTTTTCGTTATTTAGCGTCAACTGTCACCTGCCACACCATACAGCAATCTTTTCTAAACCGCTGTGCAACTGATACTGGTCTTCGGATGACTTTACTAGACGGTAGCCGGCCGGAGTGGCCGTACGGTTCTAGGCGCTACAGTCTGGAGCCGAGCAACAGCTACGGTCGCAGGTTTGAATCCTGCCTCGGGCATGGATGTGTGTGATGTCCTTAGGTTAGTTAGGTTTAATTAGTTCTAAGTTCTAGGGGACTGATGACCTCAGAAGTTAAGTCGCATAGTGCTCAGAGACATTTGAACCATTTTGAACTAGACGGTAAATTACAGCATCATCGGTGAACAACCTAAGAGAACTACTCAGATTGTCACCCATGTCATTTATATAGATCAGGAAAAGCAGAGGTCCCGGGACGCTTCCCTGGGGAACACTAGATATCACTTCAGTTTTACTCGATGATCTGCAGTCCATTACTACGAACTGCGACCTTCCTGACAGGAAATCACGAATCCAGTCGCACAACTGAGACGATACCCCGTAGGCCCGCAGCTTGATTAGAAGTCGCTTGTGAGGAACGGTGTCAAAAGCTTTCCGGAAATCTAGAAATACGGAATCAACTTGAGATCCCCTGTCGATAGCAGCCATTACTTCGTGCGAATAATGTTTGAATACAGTATATGCTCCAAAACCCTACTGCAAACCGACGTCAATGATATAGGTCTGTAGTTCGACAGATTACTCCTACTACCCTTCTTAAACACTGGCGCGACCCACGCAATTTTCCTATCTGTAGGTACAGATCTATCGGTGAGCGAACGGTTGTATGTGATTGCTAAGTGGGGAGCTATTGTATCAGCGTAATCTGAAAGGAACCTAATCGGTATACAATCTGGACCTGAAGACTTGGCCGTATCAAGCGATTTGAGTTGCTTCGCAACGCCTAAGGTATCTTCTTCTAAGAAACTCATGCTAGCAGCTGTTCGTGTTTCAAATTCTGGAATATTCCATTCGTCTTCCCTGGTGAAGGAATTTCGGAAAACTGCGTTAAATAACTTCGCTTTAGAGGCACAGTCGTCGGTAACAGTACCATCGGCACTGCGCAGCGAAGGTATTGACTGCGTCTTGCCGCTTGTGTACTTTACATACGACCAGAATTTCTTCGAATTTTCTACCAAATTTCGAGACAATGTTTCGTTGTGGAACCTATTAAAGGCATCTCGCATTGTAGTCCGTGCCAAATTTCGCGCGTCTGTAAATTTTAGCCAATCTTCGGGATTTCGCGTTCTTTTGAACTTTGCATGCTTTTTCCGTTGCCTCTGCAACAGCGTTCGGACCTGTTTTGTGTAGTTTTCCTGCCGTTGATGATGGTTCAGAAGCGAAACAGGAAGCAAAATAAAATAACTTTATTAGACAAGACAGTGTCACGCATTGTGTAAAATTTGTACACGCTGTTGGCCATCAGCAAAATAAGGGATCCAGTTTATTGCCTGTGAATATCTCTTGTAACACTAATAAATACTGAAGGATAAACGGCGCTGACACGACGATTCTGCGAAATTTGAAGAATGTTGTCCCTACCGCAGACTGCGGCACCAAATACCGAAACAAACATTGTCGTATCCCACTGCTAAACGGAATGTCACTCTGTACTGCAAGGGGAACTGCGCATCACACCTCCCTTGCGTTTAGTGGTAAAATGGCCCAGTGGATAGCCCATCAAAAACTGAACACAGATCGAATTTGAAAACGAGAAGAAGGTTTGGTGACCTATGAAGCACGAAGCACACTGAAAACAGTGAATTATTAAAGCTCCAAATGCGTAACATCGAGAGAATAGCGAGATCCACGACACTTTAGTTGTCACGGTGCTCGACTGCGAAACCTGAGATCCGCGTTCAAATCTTCCTACACTCCTGGAAATGGAAAAAAGAACACATTGACACCGGTGTGTCAGACCCACCATACTTGCTCCGGACACTGCGAGAGGGCTGTACAAGCAATGATCACACGCACGGCACAGCGGACACACCAGGAACCGCGGTGTTGGCCGTCGAATGGCGCTAGCTGCGCAGCATTTGTGCACCGCCGCCGTCAGTGTCAGCCAGTTTGCCGTGGCATACGGAGCTCCATCGCAGTCTTTAACACTGGTAGCATGCCGCGACAGCGTGGACGTGAACCGTATGTGCAGTTGACGGACTTTGAGCGAGGGTGTATAGTGGGCATGTGGGAGGCCGGGTGGACGTACCGCCGAATTGCTCAACACGTGGGGCGTGAGGTATCCACAGTACATCGATGTTGTCGCCAGTGGTCGGCGGAAGGTGCACGTGCCCGTCGACCTGGGACCGGACCGCAGCGACGCACGGATGCACGCCAAGACCGTAGGATCCTACGCAGTGCCGTAGGGGACCGCACCGCCACTTCCCAGCAAATTAGGGACACTGTTGCTCCTGGGGTATCGGCGAGGACCATTCGCAACCGTCTCCATGAAGCTGGGCTACGGTCCCGCACACCGTTAGGCCGTCTTCCGCTCACGCCCCAACATCGTGCAGCCGCCTCCAGTGGTGTCGCGACAGGCGTGAATGGAGGGACGAATGGAGACGTGTCGTCTTCAGCGATGAGAGTCGCTTCTGCCTTGGTGCCAATGATGGTCGTATGCGTGTTTGGCGCCGTGCAGGTGAGCGCCACAATCAGGACTGCATACGACCGAGGCACACAGGGCCAACACCCGGCATCATGGTGTGGGGAGCGATCTCCTACACTGGCCGTACACCACTGGTGATCGTCGAGGGGACACTGAATAGTGCACGGTACATCCAAACCGTCATCGAACCCATCGTTCTACCATTCCTAGACCGGCAAGGGAACTTGCTGTTCCAACAGGACAATGCACGTCCGCATGTATCCCGTGCCACCCAACGTGCTCTAGAAGGTGTACGTCAACTACCCTGGCCAGCAAGATCTCCGGATCTGTCCCCCATTGAGCATGTTTGGGACTGGATGAAGCGTCGTCTCACGCGGTCTGCACGTCCAGCACGAACGCTGGTCCAACTGAGGCGCCAGGTGGAAATGGCATGGCAAGCCGTTCCACAGGACTACATCCAGCATCTCTACGATCGTCTCCATGGGAGAATAGCAGCCTGCATTGCTGCGAAAGGTGGATATACACTGTACTAGTTCCGACATTGTGCATGCTCTGTTGCCTGTGTCTGTGTGCCTGTGGTACTGTCAGTGTGATCATGTGATGTATCTGACCCCAGGAATGTGTCAATAAAGTTTCTCCTTCCTGGGACAATGAATTCACGGTGTTCTTATTTCAATTTCCAGGAGTGTAGTTCCCCAAGTTGTAAGAATATACTGAAGTAAATATGGCGAACAGTGAGAGCAGACGAGATGCCGCATGACCTCTCACAGAAATGAAAACAACAAATTGACGTGTATGCACTATGTTAGAACAAAGGAATTCGATAGTCAAAACTTCTAAAACCGAGCGCAAGAGTCATAAAATGTAGTACTTGAGTAGAAATAAAATTGGATAAGTACGTCTGGAAGTCCCTTTTAGTCGGAAGTTACACCAAGACGAAGACACAAATCTGAGTACAACGAACAGACACGTCAATGACAGGAAACAAGTCATAATTTTGTGAAATATATAATGGAGCACGAGGGAGATTTGAACACGGATCACCCCTTTCGCAGGCCAATAGCATGACCACATAATTACGTCGCCACCGTTCTTCTTGGTGTACATATTGAGCCTGAATCGTTCACTGTTTCTGTTTGGCTTCTTTTTGCACAGCCCGATACACTTTCTTCGTTGTTTTCGTGCTTGATCTGTGTTCATTTCATGAGTAGCTATCCACTGGGACTTCTTACCATTAAGTGTGAGGGTTTCCCTTCTGAGTGGTTCTGAGAAGCCCTTCTGAGTGGTTCTGAGAAGAATCGAGCACAAGCCGAGAGATGCTGATACAAGCCAAGTCTTTGACGGCACGCGAGCAACACATGTCGCACGCCATGCAATGGGTCGGAATCCCAAAAAAGTGACTTCAGATAAAAGAAAACTTCGGAGTTAAGGAGCTTCGTTTATTAGGTTGGCTAGAGTAATGTAGAAACAACTGAGTGCCGGTCTTAAAAGCAGCCAAGGTTGTTCCGAAGGTTGTGTTTCATTCCGACGAAATATTTTTCTTCAGCGAATGAGACAGTTTTTTTCTTAAGTGGGTGCTATTACAGAAGTTATGTAGTTAAATACGAATACTTATTTCGTTAGTTAATCATTAATTAACAACTGGTGTTAGTTAATTAACATCTTACTAGTATGCGACAAAAAAAGCGTAAAATGCAAGTGGAAGTCGTAAATTCCAAAACATTCCGCCTTTCTTTTCATTCCGTCCTTAAGTATGTACCACTAACACCGTGAATCAGACTTAAAATACTGTTACTTTCCGCAGCTCAGGCTTTGTGCTGTTTTTTAAGAAATACTTTCAAAATGCCGTTATTACTACTGACTGTATAGAATTGAGAATTATTGTTGTATATTTTTTCTTTGTGGTTACCATCTCCGAAAAAAAGTGCAAATAATGTCGTCGTAAGGTGTTGTGCTATTGGTAGTTGCTGGAGACGATTACTAGGAATCACATGCTGAGGATGATGAAGAGGATACAAATGTCGGCGAGAAAGAAGATGAACAGGGAAATGAAGATGGAGATGAAGAACAAGAAGTACAACAGGAAGAAAATTAAGAAGAGGAAACTTATAAATCTTAAATATTTTCAACATTTCGCGCCCCTGTCAGCAACTGTATAAATTTTAATTTTAATTTTAATAATCATCAGCCTCAGTTGCACCGTTTACCTAGAATTTACCTAGGTTTCAGTCTGGATAACCACAACCTTCTTCAAAATAACAGTAACTACCGTTTGTCCATAATGGACATCTTCCAATTAAAATTAAAACTTATAAATCTTACAGTTTTCGTTACCAATACATACATTTTACGTAATAAAGACATTAATAGAGTCCGTTTGGATCTCCCATTTCGAATTCTTCACTTTTGATGTAAATGTCTTAGCAGAAGCGACAGAAACCTCGGGTGATCGATGACGAACTGGACTAAAGTTAGACTCCTAAATGGCCTGTAACTGCTTCGAAAATTGGTGAGAATGCCGAGTTTCTGATGTACCACTCAAATCTTAAGGACTTACAGAAGAATGCAGACCAAGAAATTGAACAGATACGTACAGAAGAAGAAATTTTTTTTTCTTGTTCACTGAACGTATGAATCTTTGGCAGCTGATTAATATTACTCTTTAATCAGATCACTTGCTTACATGAACGATGGTGGCAGAATTATGCTCGCTGGAGTACATTAAGTGAAGTCCCGCCTCAATAGCTCCTAACTCACACGTTTACAGTGCTAATGTCTTATATATTAAGCGACAGCCGGCCGCAGTATCCGAGCGGTTCTAGGCGCTTCTGTCCGGAACCGCGCCACTGCTACAGTCGAAGGTTCGAATCCTACCTCGGGCATGGAAGTGTGTGATGTTCTTAGGTTAGTTACGTTTAAGTAGCTCTAAGTTCTTGGGGACTGATGACCTCCGACGTTAAGTCCCATAATGCTCAAAGCCATTTGAACCATTTATTCAGCGAGTTATCTCTGGCGAGCAGGTTGCCGCCAATAGCACCTGTCATCATCGCGAGACCACCGTCTCTTTGTCATTGGTAAGGAGTCATCATCAAAGAGAAGGAGCACAATAACTTACCCATCGCCGCACACAGTTGCCACCAGAGGCTCGCTTGGAATAATTAATGTAAAATTACCATTCCATCCAGGTAAGATACTACAGGTTTTATTAGATATTTGGTTCACTTTCTTTAATTTTGATAATGTATGGGTTACCTGTAACCTATTACCTGTTACCTGTAACCCAGTCGATAATTATGGATGATATAAGAAGACGGTGATTTTGCAATTGATTCCCAATTCTGGACTCCAAAGGTAACATAAAACAACAGTCAGAGAAGAAGTAGTACCTGTGAAAATCACTTACAAATTCTCAGTTTACTCTTCAGTCGCACGACAGCCTTTCGTGACCACTGATCTTGTAGAGATGATTATTCCGTTCCTTCTGTTTAGTGCCGAACTCCTCGAATCCTGAATTGTAGTTTTCGTTACGTCCTCTCTGACACCTTCTTGCCATTTTATGTTTTTCCTTTCATTTCTCCTGTTACCTTCTGTCATTACGTTGCGTATTTTCTTAATCTTTCTGTCATTAGCTCTCAGTACATGGCCTGCAAATTCCTATCATAAGTCAGCTGATAATGTCTGGTGCATTACGTAGTTCTGAATTTAATCCAGAAAATTTGCTGCTGTTTGGCGCTGAGAATTGGGCTAACGAATGCGCGAGGCGACAGCAGAGCCGCCGGGTTAAGCAGACAGACCGGGCCGCCATGCATTATTCAGCGGTACTTGCGCAGATAACGAGCAGCGGGCGCCGGCGCTTGAGGCGGTTCGCCAGCGTACACATTACGTACTGTATGGCGGCCGGGAAGGTCCTCCATTAGCACGTTATTAGTCCTGCACCTCGCCGGGCAAGGTGTGAGCAAGTGAAGTCGCTCGACGTCTGTTTCCTTACAAAGCTATCAACTGTTTTTAAAGAACTAATACCAAGCGTGTGTAAAGAAATATACATACGAACTGCCGGCTATTTAGACTATTTAAGTGAGAGTTTTCTTCTCTCCTGAACTTTTGCGGAAATCTAGAGCGACGTGGTCAGCGGTAAGTGTGGAGGACTGGGGTTCCGCTAAGTAAGCTGTGTGCGACAAGTTGAGAATTTAAACCGGGCGGAAAGTACTCTCGGATAGCCGAAATTGTGTAGGCGACCACTGTGGCCGATGTCATAATTTTTCTTTTCATCATGGTATCCACTGTTGAACTGTAGTATTTACATCTAGGAATGAAACACGGGGAGCGAGAGTTAATTTACAAGTTGTACAAAGACCGGACTGTACTTGTAAGAATCGGAAATGAAAGGGAAGCAGTAGCTGAGACAGTAAAACGGCTGTGCCTACACTCTATGTGGTTCACTGTGTACATCGAGTAAGCCGTAAAGGAAATCAAGAATAAATTTCGAATGGGAGTTAAAGTTCATGGAACAGAAAAAACTTAGACATTGCAAACCTTCCAAAGAGGGAAAAGGAGTTGGAATCAATACCTTGAAAATAGGTTATAAGATGAACACCAACAGAAATAAAAAAAAAAAAAAAGATGCGATGTAGTCGAGCTACAACAAGCGGTGCTGAGGAAATTATATTAGGAAAGCATCCATTAAAAGTAGTAGATGAATTTTACTTTTCCGGCATCGTAAACCTGACAATGGCAACAGAAAGAAAAATATTTTCATAAAACAGATATTTGCCAATATTAAAACTAAATTGTTAGCAAGTGTTCTCTGAAGGTTTCTGTCCGAAGTCGGAAGTGAAATGATGGCAATAAACAACAACTGACGAAGTAACCAAATGCTACCAGTATGATTCGAGTGTAGTGCGGGATACGTGGCGCAAATTAGCTGTTTATATAGACAACCATCTGAATCGTGTCTAAGGCGCGCAAGTTGTTCGCTCTGATACCGTACGGACAACTTGAAACAGCTTCTTGAAGCTTACTGCCGCCGTGCGTCGCACGTCACTTGTAGAGACTATTCGAAGACACTTTATACCGTCCCGTATCTTGAAGGGTGCAACGCAGTCACCAGGTATTGCAATGCCAATATTCCGGGCAACTGATTTGTCGACGTTCATACGGCTGCCCGTAGCAGCGCCATATCTAGTGATCGAGTCCAACGCCCCTTTTTTGTAGTTGCCAGTCCGCACCACCAGTAATAGGTCGTCTGCATACGCCTTGCACTCAAAAGTGTCTACCGCAAGCCCTGTCAAGCGTTGGCAAAGGCCGCTGAAAAGTGGTTCAAGGGCCAGTGCACATATGATAGTGGATAAGGGACAACCTTGTCGTATCTATCTCGTAGTAGTAATGGGTCCCCATCAATCGGCGATGAAGAAGCACATTACAGGTGGCTCCGTATAATAACCACATCATCGTGGCGACGTAGGGCTGCTTGAACTTCATTTGTGTCAACACTTCCATGATGCAGGTATGGATGGTCGAAGTTTATGAATATCAGAGCTCCGCATAGTCGACACGCTTTCCCCAGTGCGATCGAATCGCGGTATTCGCCGAGTGCCGTCTGGATGTTGCTATGTCCACCTAGAGATGTCTTATCAAGTGACACCACGTGATGCAAAATTCTTGTAAGCCATGCCGCCATCAATCTAGTAAAATTTCTTAAAACTTCAGGTAAGTAGTTTTAGTGGGCGGTAGTCTCTAAGTCGTGTGCCGCCTGAAAATTTCCAGCCTTTTAGCAATTTCTTGCGGTCGACCACTGAAGATCCTTTCCCATATACAGCAGCATAATAAGCTTATAAGCTTATCATGCTGCTAAGAAATCTTTTAAGTATACGTGTAAATTAGGGATACTTTGCATTTCTTTGTACTACAGCTGGTCGATGTGGCTGAGCGGTTCTAAGTGCTTGAGTCTGGAACCGCGGTGCTGACACGGTTGCAGGTTCGAATCCTGCCTCGCGTATGGATTTGTGTGATGTCCTTAAGTTAGTCAGGTTTAAGTAGTTCTAAGTATAGGGGACTGATGACCTCAGATGTTAAGTACAATAGTGCTTTCAGCCATTTTATTTTTTTATCAGCCTCTCTACATAGGCGGAAGTGGGCCGGTGGGAGACATTAGTGCGCGGCAGATTTCAGTCCAACAGGGACCACGAAGTGTTAAAAGGCCCGATAGAATCCAACGATATTCCGTCCGGCTCCGGAGAGTTATTGGGCGCCCCCTTGCCTAAATCTTCCGCCACTTCGTCATCGTTAATTTCTCCCAGTAGTATGGCCTCCAACTCTTGATCGGCTGTCCCGAAGAGTGTGTGAGGAACGTCTTGTAGGGCTTTCCTGTCGTGTCCTTCTTCGCTATATAAATGGGAATAATGATCAATGAAGGCATTTACTATGTCACTTTGTGTCGTCATCCGTGCGCCGCCGTCGGTGTCAGTGCTATGTATTAGGGCTCTGCGGCGCTGCTTATGTTCATCAATGATATGGTGCCCCGATGGGCGTCGCTCGCGACCTGATCTGGCGTCATCGCGCGGACCGCCGCACTTTTTAGATGAGAAAACTCAATGCTAATTAATCTTGCCTTGTCTCGTAGTGCCACCACCTGTCGTTCATTAGAGGAGGCCGGGTTGCTACATTCTCGCAATATAGTCAAACAGAAGTTTAAAGTCTGCTGTCTCCACTGTGAGTGTTCTCGTCTCAAAGCAATCGATGCAAGCCGTATCGCCGGTTTGGTACATTCCAACTGCTAACGTAAGGCCGCAGGGCATATCCGTCGACGCCCGTTACAAGGTAGCCAGACTTCTTCAACAACTTGCTGACACTCAGGAGCTTTCAAGTAGGCTACATCCGTTTTCCATAAGCCACGGATTCGCCACACCTGCTGTCTTTCGAGGGTGATCGTGCAGATATATACCGAGTGGTCGGTGAAGGTTGGAGACTGCGCGTGACGTAGCCGCGTCCAAAGTGGCTGGTGGAGTGGTTAGTTACATACATACATATATCCGGTTCGGTCTCCATGGATAAGTCCCCATGAATCTACTAACTGCAGGTGTTGTACCAATGTTCACAATTCTGGGCGCGGACTAAAACGTGGGAACTGATGCTTCGGCTCCCGCTCACAACTGCAGTCGCTGCCGAGGATATAATGAGCTTATCGTTCTAGAAGGAGCTATTTCTTCCGCCAAGAAACGCGATCTTTCTCTTCGTTAGTCCGTGCCTAACGACGCGTAGATGTTGACAATCCGCAGACCAAGCACAGACACAGCCATTCCGCTTGCCGATGGTAGGTAGGTGACATCCTCCGCTACGATGTCTTACTTAACAAGTATCGCTGTGCCACTACTAGTTTCAGACGCTGGTGAAATCAAGTTATGGTATCCGTAGAGAGATAGGAATTCGTCACATATGGCTCCTGTAAAAGAGCGATGCATGTAGCATATCTCCGAGTAAGGTCGTCTTTATCTGTGAGCGTATGGTGTGAATATAAATGGATACGACGCGGAACGCCTGTTGATATCGTGTGTGCTGTGGGGCATGCATGGTAGGCCCACTTTGTCCTTGTCGGTGCGCTCTACATTCATGGCATAAGTGAGTCAGCAACCGTCAGTTATAAAGTGATATCCGCGGCTGCAGGTGGTTGCATTTCCTCACTGTCAGCGGCCCAGTTCTGCCAAGACAACTCCCGGGTACGGAACGTCTCAGCCTCTGTTGTTCACGGACATGCCTTTCTCTTTTGTGCTGAGTTCTGAGACTTCCTAGGGATGTGCTTGAATGCATTCAGTGGTATTACGTCGGTCATTGTAGGAGACTGCAGCACTTTCTACTGTGGCATCGTCATCATCTGCCTCGCCTCGTTCATCTTCTCCGTGCGCAGAAAGCAATCGTCCGGCAGTGTAAGACGTCTTTTCTTTCGGGGTTTCGTGACGTCTGCCTCCATATCCGAACGCCGTCTGGAAGGCCCGTCGTCTTGAAAGTAGAGTCAGAAGCGGCCATCGGTGTCACGAGCCGGCCGATTTCCATAATCGTCTACTAGCTCACGACGTCAGATCTCTGTCGGCTCAGCGGGGCATTCCTTTCTTGACATCTTGGACGCATTGTTATCTACCGGTGTCATCTGCTCTAAGGGATCGTCCTTCATTTGGTAGTCGGGAACGTGCAAGGGTGACTCTTTTTGGAAGGCGGCAGCATATGAAAGAGGCACGGACGCTGTCGTGGGCGGGGTTACAGCTTCGCCCGTCGGTACTTGGATTATTATTCTTTGGGTGTACTGTGAGTGTATCTGTCCCTCCTTGCCATAGCCCGAACACGTCTTGAGCTGTGCGTCGTAAATAATTGTTGCTCTGCAACCACCAGTAAGAAGGTAAGATGGGACATCCCTTGTAAGTCCGGTCCGAACATGCCTCACCACTTTAAGACGGGGTACATCGTAAAAGTGTTCCATTTTTCGGCGACATGGCTGAGTAGAGGTCTGTATAGTTGTAAAGTTTTGACCACGATGGATTCCGGAGCCTCGAGCGGAAGTTCAAACACTCTAACCGTGCCGGGTCCAAGTACCGCGTGATCGATTGACTCTGTCCCCACATTACCATCAGAATGTTTGAATTTAGCCCTTTCTTATGGTCGCGTAAAATTTTATCACGTACTGTCCCGTTGTTCAGTTAAAGGTAAACCACACTACTTATAATAGGGAGATGGATATTTATCAGCTTCTGTGGATCTATACTTACCTCTTCCCATACGAAGCGTTAGATTTCCAAGCATTTTGGTCGCGCAAATTCACGAGGGAAGGTGATCTTGATGGTTAGTTTCAACAAGAGTGAGCCGTGTTGTGTCAATGCAGAAGTTACTCGCGAAAACCACTAGAGCCCTCCCGGCTCACCGCGCGGTCTAAAGCACGGGAAGGCGTGTCGGTCCCTGGCACGAATCTCCTCGGCTGATTAGTTTGGAGGACCGGTGTGCCGGCCAGCCTATGGACTGTTCTTAAGGTGGTTTTCCATCTGAATCGACGAATTCGGGCTGATTCCCCTTATTCTGCCTCAGTTACACTTTGCCGGCGATTGCTGCGCAAACATTGTCTCCATGTACGCGTACACCATAATTACTCTACTACGCAAACGTTTCAGGTTATACTCGTTTGGTATGAGACGTTCTCGGGAGGATCCACTGGGGGACGAACCGCGCAACAACCCTGGATTCCGTGTGGGGCAGCGGTGGTGTTGGTGAACTGCTGTGGCCTGTTGTGGGGTTGTGAACCACTGAGGCCTACGGCGGGACGAAGCCTCTGCGTCGTTTCTAAGTCCCTGGTATAATAAACAATACATAATACACAAACCAGTAGAGGTAAACAACCATGCGCGCAACGCTCCGTGGCTTCCGAGCCACGCCGCCGCTGGAAGGGCGTTTGTCCATCTGAGCACGACACACAGCCAGACCGAAACTTCCACATGTCGTCAGCTATGTGCCTACAGCCTGTACTCGTACATCTGTTATATATATTCCCGTACAGGAGAGACATTTTACTTGAAACTCGCTTGCCCGGTGTTGATGGAGAAATATGATATGCAAGGTTCCTTCGGACATGTATGCACGTAAGGACCCCGCTCGCAATGAGCGGGAGATCCGGGTTCAGATCCCGATCCGGCCAAATTTTCATTGTCATCATTCCATTGTTCAGCTGGTGGTTATTCATACTTGCAACTGCTAACTCATTTAATGTATTTCATAACGACTGTAGTCGCCGCAGTGGCTGTTCCTTCCGACATACGAGCAAACATCGTAATTCGGAATAACACATACACTGCAGCATGCTTCCTGAAGAGAGGCAACAGCCTCTCAGTAGTTGCAGGGGCTATAATCTGTCTGCTTGACTAATCTGGCCATGTAACATCAACCGAAACTTCCTTGCTGTGCTTCTGCTGCTGAAAACAGAGGGCTCTACAGCCGTAATTTTTCCCAAGAGCACGCAGCTTTACTGTATGGTTAAACGGTGATGGCGTCCTCGTGTGTAAAATATTCCGGATGTTAAATAGTCCCACATTCGGATCCCGGGCAAGAGCTACTGAGGAGGGCGTCGTCATGAGAAGAAACAAACCTGGCAGATAGGTTGGGAAATTTAAAAAGGGAAGTGGATGCTTTGAAGTTAAGTACAGTGAGAATTAGTCATGTGCGGTGGCAGTAAGGACAGGATTTCTAGTCAGGTGAATATAGAGCTATAAATACAAAATGAAATACGGATATTGCACGAGTACGTTAGTGTAAGAATATAGGAATACGTATAATAATGGGTAAGAATACAGGAATACGGGTAAGCTACTATGAACAGCTTAGTGAACGCTTCATCGTAACCAAGACAGGCACGAAACAAACACCTTTACATAAGCGCAAGTTCGTTTGCCAACTAGCTCCGCAGATGAAGAGATTGAAGGAATGTATGATGACATAAAAGGACTTACTGCTCATTAAGGGAGACGAACATCGAACTGTGATGGGCCATTTGAATACGCTAGTAGAAAAAGGAAGAAATAAAAAAATAGTCGTTGATTATGGACTGGGGGAAAGAATGAAAAAAGAAGCCGCCTGGTATAATTTTGTATAGAGTATAATTCAACCATCGCTAACACTTGGTTTAAGAATCATGAAATGAGATTGTATGGTGGAAGAAACCTGGAGACACCGGAAAGTTCCAGATTGATTACATGATAGTAAGAAGATTTCCGAAACATGTTTTAAGTCTTAATACAGTTCCAGAGGGAGATGTGGACTATGTCCACTATTTATTGTATATGAAATGTAGATTAAAACTGAATAAATAGCAGAAATGTAGGAAATTAAGGTGACGGAACGCGGATAAGAAGAAAGAACCAGAAGTTGTTGAGAGTGTCAGAAGGAGCACCAGGCAACAATTGACTAGAACAGGGGAAAGGAATCCAGTAGAAGGTGAATGGGAAGCACTGAAGATAAGTTAGATGAATTAGTGAAGACCACGGAGAACCAAGTAGGTAAAAGGTAAGTCTAGCATAAGTCCTTTGATAACACAAGCGATACTGAATTAGACTGATGAATGGAGAAAACATTAAAATTGAGCAAATAAAACAGGCGAAAGATAGCACAAATGTCCAAAAAGTGAGTTTGAAAGGAAGTGCGTAATACCTAAGTGGGAATGGCCAGAAGGCAAATGTAAGGATTTAGAAGCATACACCACTAGTTGATAGATACCGCCTCCAGGAAAATTAAGGAATCCTTTGGAGGAAAAAAGAAAAGCCTCTCTATGAATGTCAAGAGCTCAGATGGAAAAGCAATGCTAGGCGAAGAAGGGAAAGCTGTAAGGCGGAAGGAGTATATTATGTGTTAGAAAAGGGAGATGAACTTGAAATCTGTATTATAGAACTGGAAGAGGTCATAGATGGGGATGAGATGGGAGTAGGATATTGAGAGAAGAATTTGTTAGAACAGTGAAAGACTTAAGTAGAAACAATGCTCCTGGAGTAGAAATGCTGATGCGTTTGGGAAAGACGCAATTACAAAATTATGCCGTCTGCTATGCAAGAAGTATCAAACAGGCCATATACCCTCAGGCTTCAATAAGAAAATAGCAATTCTAATTCCAAAGAATGCAGTTGCTGACATGTGTGAATATTACTGAACTATCAGTTTAATAAAACGTTGTTGAAAAATACTGACACTAATTCTTTACAGAAGTATGTAAAAACTGGTAGAAGTCAACTTTGATTAAGATCAGTTTGAAACTCTGAAGGTAGCTCGGGTAAAATACAGGGACCGAAAGCCTACTTACAACTTGTACAGAAACCACAAGGCACTTACAAGAGTCGAGGGGCATGAAAGGAAACAATGATTGCGAAGGTCGTGAGACAGGTCTGTAGCCTATTCCCGTTATTATTTAACCTTTACCTTGAGAAAGTAGTAACGGAAACAAAGATTTGTTGTAGAAATCTAAGCTCAGGGAGAAGAATTAAAAACTTTCTGGTTTGTCAGTGATATTGTAATTCTGACAGGGACAGAAAAGGACTTGGGAGGAAAGCTGAACTGAGTGGATATTGTCTTGAACTGCGGATATAAGATCAACATCAGCAAGAAAAAAAAAAAAATTAAAGGAATATAGTCGAAATAAATCAGCTGATGCTGAAGGAATTAAATTAGGAAAAGAAACAATTGAAGTAGTAGATGAGTTTTATTATTTTGGCACAAAAATAACTGATGATAGAGTAAAGAGAGACGATATAAAATATAGACTGGCAATGGCAAGAAAAGCGTATCTGAAGAAGAGAAATCTGTTAACACCGAATATAGATTTAAGGATCAGGAAAACTTTTCTGAAAGTATTTGTATAGAGTGTAGCCATGTATGGAAGTTAAACATGGACGGTAAACAGTTTAGACAAGAAGAAAACAAAAGCTTTTGAAAAGTGATGCTACAGAAGAATGCTGAATATTGCATGGATAGATCATGTGACTCATACTGAACAGAACTGGGGAGAAAAGGATTTTGTGGCACAACCTCACTAGAAGGATGTTGATAGGACACATTCTGAGACATCACGGGATCACGAGTTTAATATTTGAGGGAAGTATAGGGGATAAAAATGGTAGAGAGAGACCAAGAGAAGAGTTCAATAAGCAGCTTCAGAAGTATGTAGGTTGCAGTAGTTTTTCGGAGATGAGGGGACTTACACAGTATATAGCAGCCTGGAAAAGTGCATCGAACCTGTCGTCGGACTGAAGGCAACCCCCAAAGTGAAACTGAGGTACGTTATTTCCTAATATCTTGAGGTTAAAAATTGGTGTAAAGAAACCTCCTAATTTACCTCCATATCCACTTTCTGGTTCTACAAATTGCAGAAACTATTTAATGTAATTTTTGGAATCACAAGTAAACGAATCATTATCAAACATCTTTCATTTGGTGATGACACAAAAATAATTACTACCAAGCCAAACACACTCCAGAGAAGCTTCATCAGTTTACTGCCAAACGTGATACTCAAATGTCATACGAGAAACCACTATGGACTACAAGTGTGTGCAACTGTGGTCCCTCATTACGAGAAACGGTAACATCGTTCAGGTTATTCAAGTACTTATGTGAAATTATCGCTAGCATTACCATCAAAAGCTAACCAGGCAGTTGAGAAATAATCACTGCCTATTCATACCCATGTCATCGTGTAAACGGGACAATATATAATGTTGTAAATAAGCTTACTGGGCAACGTATCATCCGCCCACATAATAGAATATACTTGTGGCTTTCTTGTGCTATACATGGTTTAGAACTGATAACCAGGCAGTCATGTGACTCTCCAAGACTGATGTAAGTCATCAGATAGGAGTGGTATCGATGTCACAGTCAGTTATATGAAATCAGCGCCTTACGATGGGTCAAATTGAGACGAGACATGATACGAGAGGGTAGCTTTCGTCTTCGCACCTGCCAGACCATAAGTTAATTTGCCCGATTTGTTGGTGTTCTAACGCAGAGTATCCAACATGTCTGCTACGAATGGTTTTCCTCTCGCAGCCATTTCACAAGAGTGACAAGGGTTTATAACAGTAGACGTTAATCATTGTGAGTGCCCCTTCTTGTTAGTCACGGATGGCCTCGACAGTACAGAATCAGTCCAATGGGAGTGAAGACGTGTATCTGCCCATGGTAGCTGCAGTCGGCCTCAGACCAGCCAGCACTAGTCACTGTTAACGATGGTGGGTACTAGAGTTGGGCAACACGATTCTTTTTCCCGATTCGATTCCTACGATTCAATCTCACATTACGAATCGATTCCTACGATTCGTTCACGATTCTTTCAAGATTCATCGTAGTCTGCTATGGCACGATTCTTACGGAATGCAAAAAGTTCTACATCTTACTCACAGATGGCAGGGCATGTCAAATTGTCAATGGGGTTACAATCGAACTGTGTCAAGATAAGATATGCCAGAAATAGTTTATTTATGAGTAAACATGCATACGACGTTACAAGTGTGATTCTCGATTTATACGTGTAATACCTTAATTGATGAAAGGACACGTTTCATTTGATTGCATCTATTGTTTTATTTCAGTATGCCAGGAAAGAGGAGTCGATTTGTGCGAAAGGTAGTGCAAAATTACGTGGTATGCCAGTCTGGTTGTGTGGCTTGAACGTATCTAACTACAGACGTCTGTTTTATAGTAACAAAATCTAGCAGTGAGGCAGACGTGGTTTGGCTCACATCATCCTATTCAAATAAAGTTGAAAGCAAACAGTTAAATAAATATAAATTTTCATTTCCGAGATACCAGCGATCAGAGGAAACCATGTCTAACCTAAAACATATCTAGGATGATTGTTACTATTGGATGTACAGTAAGTCCAACATGTTCGTATTCGGATAATGTTATACCGCCATCTCACAAAATTTTGATACACCTCTACTGTAACATCCAATAGTAACAAGGATTTACGAAATTGTAATATAAAATACTTAGTGTGTAAAATCGAGTTTTTTCAGGAAACACACCAATATAGATAAATTTAAAAATCAAAATCCTTATCTAAATATAAAATTCTATCAAAACTGTTAAAGCCATTCCCAAGAAACACGAAATTCGCGTTTTTATTAAAAAAAATTCTTTTGTGTAAAATCGCGTGCTGTAAGGAAAGACACCTATATACAGATAATGATAAAAACTAAAACCTTAATTACATTCAATATGTAATAACAAAGTCTTACGAGATGGCGTTATAAAAACATGTGAAATAGCGTTTTTATAATGTAAAATTGGGTTTTTACGAATGGAACTATGTAGGATATATATACTGTAAAATTGACTTTTTACGGAAGAATGGAACTATGTCGGTACACTCAAAAAGCAAAAACAAGTCTAAATACAAAATTTCGTTCAAATCGTTAGGGCCGTTTTCGAGATACGTGAAATATAATACATAATCCAAGTGCTATTCCTCGTGTGTAAAGGTGTGTGTGTTTTGCATTGCATCTGCAACATATAAGAGGTACGTATTTATTCATCATACTTGGATTTCTTGATTTTAATCGTGTGTATTGGGAGCTGTGTACTCGCTGTATATCGTTCCTGTCATCACTAGTTCGCGCAAAGTAAGCTGACGTAAATGGGAAATGCCTTTACGCTCGTTCCCCTCAGCCACCGCCAAGTGTCAGCTTGAGCTTGGTTTTCAACTTTTCACAGTAATATTACGGCCCACGAAATTCGTTTGTTGGTTCCGAGCTTCCTTTGTTCACACGCATCCTCCACTTGACTGCCATCTGGCGGTCGTAATCATTCGGCACGACTCGGCATGATTCGGAAGTTGCCTTCGAAGCATAGCGTACTAAGAATCGATGAATCGTTGGAACTTGGAATCGTCACGACTCGGAAACACGCAATCGCTCTTACGATTCTTTTGAACGACGATTCATCCGTATCACGATTCGATTCTTACGATTCTTTATTTAGAGTCGTTCAAATGAACGACTCATTCACGAATCGCCACAACTCTAGTGGGTACAAGTAAACTGGCTCTGAGTGAGTGTTACATAGAGAAATGTAATGAGTAACACACAAGCAGGACAGTAGCTCACTGTTGGGACTAGTGTGGTGTGACAGGCCACTACTTAATCCCTTTCCAAATGACAGACCACTGAAGCAGTTAACTTGCAAAGATCATACTTCAGGGCAGAGGCGATTCTGTGATGTCGGAATACTTTTCGTTCCAAGACGAGTCCTTTGATGCAGGTTACACTGCACATAAACCAGGTTTTTATTTCATCCTTCTCAGCGACCCAAGCTTTGCCCTGTCTTTCATCTGGTTTGATAAACTCTCATTTACCCTACTGCACTATGACTATCAGGTTAAATTACCGGATGTTAATCACACAAAAAATGACTGGGTCAGTTTGAAACAGCTGCTCAAATGCTGCTATCAACACTCAAGTATACAATCGTACTTCAATTGGCAGGTTAAATTACCCTACGATAATCACACAAAATGACTAATACAATCTCGAGCAGCTGCTGAATTGCAGTGATCCACAGTCAACAATGAGTGGCCTCAGCCAAATGTGGCGCAACTGGAAAAAACTTGTAGACTGTCTTCCTTTCCGAATTGAGGTCATTGTCAGCTCTAGCGAACGTTTTACAGAATATTGCCAGTAACGTCATCTCCTATGTGTGAATAAATTTTGTCCTGGCTTCTTCTCAGGAATTGCGGTAGCGTTCTGCCTTCCCACGCCCGGGTTCCCGGGTTCGATTCCCGTCTGGGTCAGGGATTTTCTCTGCCTCGTGATGACTGGGTGTTGTGTGCTGTCCTTAGGTTCGTTAGGTATAAGTAGTTCTAAGTTCTAGGGGACTGATGACCAGAGATGTTAAGTCCCATAGTGCTCAGAGCCATTTGAACCATTTTTTCTTCTCAGGATTCACAATCCGAGAGGGTACCTGGATGCTCTAAAGATTAGGAGAATAGTATTTATTGACCAAATGATTTAGATTACTAGCAAATTACGCCTAAAACTACTGGGACATGAAACACGCAGGGATAGTTGACAGTCAACTAAGAAATTCTTCCTCATTATACACAGGACCCGAAAAATCAAATTAGGATGGACAGCCGACATGAAAAGCGTATCACAGTGGAGGCCGATAGCCCACTGGCAGCTAGGACTATACGGGTATACGTAAAATATATCTACTTTTGGAGGTTCAAATTCGAACAAGTAGCAGAAAGGGGTCTAACCCCAAAAATTCGTGGAGACCTTTAGGAACATAACGAGAATAGGAGGATGGAAGTTAAAAATGATTTCTACGTGCTGCATAAAAGTTCAAACGAAATAACAATGACGTGTACTATTGTGTCGCACACGTATGCGTAACGTTATAAGAGCGATGGTCTTGACAATTAACACGTGCTCTTTCCTGTTGAAGCAGGACTACTGTCAGGCTGTCTGTTTTCATGTGTCTCTCTCTGCTGCACCAGACTGGCTAAGTTGTTTGTAGATGGAAAGAATGTTACGATTTAACGACCCATCGAAAACGAAACCATTATCTCCATTCGAGTAGTACAGTAAATAGTTAAGTCTGCACAGATTTTGTAGCTGTTATCATTGATAGTATGATCTTCTGAGACGTTAGAACGCATCATATTCCGGGTCAAACTTCTTCAGCACTTGACATTCCATCCATGTGTTGGGATCTTCATGATTTAACAGGTCTTCTTATGAAATAGAACTTGCATATTAGGTATGTCGCAGAGAAGGTGACTGGTAGCGTTTAGTTCATTGAGAGAAATCTAGCAAAGTGTAGAACGTCTATCAGGGAGGCCACGTATAAAATATTCCGGTACCTTCTCTTGAGTACAGCTCGAGTGTTTGGGACTTTCGCCAGGTCGGATTAAAGAAAGACATCGAAACAATTCAGACGCCAGCTGCTTCATTTGTTATGAGTAGTTTTGATGAACACCTTGCATTACTGTAATGCTCCGTGAACTCAAACGGGATTTCCTGGAGGGGCAAAGACGCTCATTCCGCAATATGCCTTTGAGAGAGTTTTAAAGACTTCCGTTTGCGTCTTGCTGCAAAACGAAACCACTGCCACAAACTTAAGGACCATGACCAGAAGATAAGGGGAATTCGAGCACGCTCATAGGTATATAGTTTCTTCGGTTCCTCATCTGCCAGAGGAACAGGGAAGGAAATGACTGTCCATGGTACAAGGTACCCTCCGCCCTGCAACGTGTGGTGGCTCGCGGAAGATGTATGTAGATGTGAGCACTGTTCAGGCATCCAGGGACACCAGTGGAATCTTGAGGAACACCCCAACAGAGGCATCGAAATGTCTGGCAATTAAGAAGTTTCAATAGGTATAGGAGGCATTTAACTACACCTTATCATCACGGGTAATGTGCTTTATGCCTCTTTAGAACAAAAATACTCACAGTCATGTAAACCAATTTAGGGAAACCATGGAAGCCATGGAAAGTATGAGATCTACTTCTCCTGAATTACCGAGCGAGGTGGCGCAGTGGTTAGCACACTGGACTCTCATTCGGGAGGACGACGGTTCAATCCCGCGTCCGGGCATCCTGATTTAGGTTTTCAGTGCCCTAAATCGCCCCAGATAAATGCCTGGATGGTTCCTTTAGATGGACACGGCCGACTTCCTTTCCCGTCCTTCTCCAATCCGATGAGACCAATGACTTTGCTGTTTGGTCTCTTCCCCAAAACAACCCAACCCCCTCCTGAATGCGAAACCCAGCTCCACCTAAAAGGATGAATTAAGTGAGGAAAAATAGTGACGATCAACGGTCATGGGTGGTATTCGTCCCGAAACAGGAATCTTCGAGTTGCTCGCGCATCCCTGTGCTGAAAGTATATGTAAGCAGTATCAACCAATCCATTGAGCACCACCGCCGACGGAGCTCCAGAGATTCACTTGCGACCGATACACGAATGATCATCAGCAACAGCGGGAAAGTGTAAATGAACTAAATGGTTTATAGAATGAAGGTATCCTCAAGCGGTTGTCTTAGCTGCTGGTGATCTTCTGGATTGTAGAATCGTGACCCATGAAACTTTCTTCTCCTAGAGTTTAGTGCATAGCCGTCGTGGACAGCTTCAATGTTGCTCTTGATTCCTGTGAATCTAGCCGAAATGTTCCAGCGCAAGCAATAGCGTCTTCAAGATATCCAAAGCAGCCCTGGATGAAATGTTAGGCACAACAAAGTTTCATGGACCGTGACCATTCAACCTGGAAGATTCACCAGCAGCTAAACTAAATGGCTGTCAGCGTCGTGCAAAGCAGTCTCAATAGCTTTCTCAGAGTGGCGTAATGAGTTACAAAGATGCTTGTGGTACAAAATTACGTAATTAATCGCAAAATTTCTTTACCTTAAGATCATGACTGTGCCATCTGCTTGTACACTGACGTAGTACTGTAATAATGTGAGTCTCAGCCAATACTTAAATATAACAAGAGGGTACATACGTGGTGAAATACGTATTTTAAGTTTCAATACGGTAGCAAATCGACCCTCTCTAGCTTGTGGATGTGAAGTCACGCAGTGGGTGAGGGAAGGACACTGAGAGTGAGGAGCAGGAACTCATTCCTTGGCTCAAAATTTGTCGTATTCTCCGCAAGGGAGTTATCTGCGATCCATATCCATACAAAATTATCAAATGTTTTTGTTTGCTGATTTCTGTTTTCTATTACCAATTTACTTGTTCCCGGCAGTGTCGTCCACCATTAGATCGCTTATAATGAAACGTATTACAATAGGTTGTAATTCTATGTTGAGAAATCTTACAATTTTTTTTTCTTTTTTTAAAAATCAGATACAATACAGAAGTTGTCGTCTGCAGCAATGAAAAGTGCAAACTAATGTAAACCATAATACTGATGTAGAATACAAACAAAAATGTTGCTAAGCAGTAAATTCAAAAAACTTTTAGAACGATGTTTTTGCTTTGCACTCATACTAAAATTTAAAATAACTTGATTTTTATATTAAAATAATTTGTTATTCGTGCATACTGTATGTGGAATTTTAGAATTCTATCCATATGAATTAAAATACCACACCGAAACAACTAATACATTACACATTTGAAGGTACATAACATAGTACATTGTTGACGGTTTCCTAGGTTTACTGAAATATTTTTACTAAAAGTAGAAAACTGATATAACGTTAAAGAAATTAAAAAAAAATTATATTTCCTTCTTCCCTTTGAACGATCGTAGAAGGTTCCATGTATGCACCGGCCGGAAACAGCGCCACAATGACGTTTCCTTCCCAGTGTTAAATTCGCTTTTGCCAGTATACTGCAGAATGCCAGTACTTCTGCGCTATCCTATTCTAAAGTAAAGATAAAACTTGTCTTTCAAATTTTTATAGAAATACTATCTGGAGAATCACTCTGTTCTTTGCTGGTGTGTTCATTGGATGGGTGTAAGTGTCCAGTTCCTCCAGCACAGTCATATAAAAACTTCTTACAACTCAATGTAGGACTTCCATTTATTCACCTAATGTCCTAAGTTTATGTTTGCTACCTATTATGTGCTCACCAAAAGCCGTCTGATTACTATGAGCACAATGCTGCCTACATCGAATTTCAAGCATCCAGTTTGGCCTATATAATATTTATCTCATGTTGTATATTCGTTTCTTGTCATGTTGGGTCTATGCCTTAATCTGTGCGACATTTACTCTTCATTTTGATACGACATGCAAAGTTTTTTGGACAAAAATTGGGAGTGACTTCCTGTAAAAAAAATTTGTACATCCAAGTGAGTAAGTCCCCTTCACATTAACCTTCTACCTCACGTGACTTTTGTTGGTAGTTTTCTTTTTGATTTTGGTAAACTTTCTGTCGTGCAGGTTAATAATTTTACTGTACATGTTGAAATTATTCAAAAGTTCAACCAGGCGAGCTCAGAACAGAGTAGATTAGCGCCAACTCAATCGATCCCAGTGCAAGTGAAGCAGAAACGCAAACACTGCTTTGTTGCATAACGAGCCACTGTGAGGTAACCCAAGCAATTTCATCGTCAGCGTGCCACTATAAAACCAAACGTGCAGAGTTAGAACCGAGCTCGGAGGCCAGAATATTCACTGAATAACCAGGAGTCGTGGTGGGTCTGATTTCTTTCTTTTTTTAGTCATCAATATTTTGACTGAATTGATGCAACCCGCCACGAATTACTCTCCTGTGCCAATCTCTTCATCTGAGAGTAGCACTTGCAATTATTTGCTGGATTTATCCCAATCTATGTTTTCATCTACTGTTTTTCTCCTCTATAGTTCGCTCTAGTACCATTAGTACCATGGAAGCCATTCTTTTATGTCTTAACAAATGACCCATCGTCCTGGCCCTTCTCCTTGTCAGTGTTTCCCACACATTCCTTTCCTCTCCTATTCTTCACAGAACCTTCTCATTTCTCACCTTCCCAGTCCACCTAATTTTCAACATTCGCTTGTAGCACCACATCGCAAGTGCTTCGATTGTCTTCTGTTCCGGTTTTTCCACAGTGTATGTTTCGCTATCATACAAAGCTGTGCTCCAGACGTACACTCTCCGAAATCTCCTCCTCAAATTAAAGCCTATGTTACTAGTAGACTTCCCTTGGCCTGGAATGCCCTTTTTGCCAGTGCTACTCTGCTCTTGCCGTCCTTCTTCCTCCTTCCGTCTTTGGTTATTTTGCTACCTAGGTAGCAGAATTCCTTAACTTCATCTGCTTCGTGACCATGAATCGTGTTGTTAAGTTTCTCGCTGTTCTCGTTTCTCTACTTTCCACTACATCCTTCTTTCTTCGATTTACTCTCAATCCATATTCTGTACTCATTAGACTGTTCATTCTATTCAACGCATTGTCTAATTCTTTTCCACCTTCACTCAGGATAGCAATATCATAAGAGAATCGTATCGTTGATATCCTTTCATCTTGAATTTTAATTCCACCCCAGAATCCTTGTTTATATCCAGCATTGCTTCTTCGATGTACAGATTGAGCAGTAGGGGCGAAAGACTACATCCCTCCTTACACTATTTTTAATCCGAGCACTTCGTTCTTGGTCTTCCACTCTTATTATTTCCTCTTGGCTCTTTTGCATATTATATATATTGCCCGTCTCCCTATAGCTTACCATTGTCTTTTTCAGAATTTCGAATATCTTGCACCATTTTACATTGCCGAATGCTTTTTCCAGGTCTACAAATCCTATTACTGTGTCTTGATTTTTCAGTAGTGTGGCTTTCCTTATCAACCGTAACGTTCGAATTGCCTCTCTAATGCCTTTACCTTTCCTAAAGCCAAACTGACCGTCATGTAACGCATCCTCAACTTTGTATTCCATTTTTCTTTATTGTATTCTCATCAGCAACTTAGATGCATGAGCTGTTAAGCTGATGGTGCCATAATTCTCGCACTTTGCAGCTGTTTTAGTCTTCGGAACTGTGTGAATGACATTTCTTCGAAAGTCAAATGGTCTGTCACCAGAATCATACATGCCACACACCAAAGTGAATTGTCGTTTGGTTCCCAATTTCAGAAATTCTGATGGAATGTTGTCTATCCCTTCTGCCTTATTTGATCTTAAGTCCTCCAAAGCTCTCTCAAATAATACTGGATCCCCCATCTCTTCTAAATCGACTCCTGCTACTTCTTCTATCATGTGAGATATCTCATAGAGGCCTTCAATGTACTCTTTCCACTTATCCACTCGCTACTCTGCATTTAACAGTGAAAGTCTCCTTACACTCTTAATGTCACCACCTTAGCTTTTAATTTGATCGAAGGTTATTTTGACTCTCCTATAAACTGAGTCAATCCTTCTAAAAATAATTTCTTTCTCGATTTCTTCACATTTGTCTTTCAGACCTTTCGTCTTTGCTTCCCAGCACTTCCTATTTATTGCATTCATCCGGGATGTATTTCTGTATTCTTGAAATTCCCTGAGCATTTCTGTATGTCCTTCTTTCATCGATCAGTAGACGTATTTCTTCTGTTACCCATGGTTTCTTTGCAGTTGCCTTGTTTGTACCGGCAGTTTTTCTTCCGATTTCTGTGACTGCCCATTTTAGAGATGTGCATTCCTCTTCAACTGTAATGCCTACTGATCTATTCCTTATTGATGCATCTATAGCCTTAGAGAACTTCAAGCCATTTCTTAGTACTTCCGTATGCCACTTCTCTGTATCTTGATTCTTCCTGACTAATCTCTTAAGCTTCAGCCGTCTCTTTATCACTACTAAATTGTTAACTGGCAAGCCTTACAATCTATTATCTGATTTCGGAATCTCTGCCTGACCATGACATAATTTAACTAAAATCTTCCCGTATCAACCAGCCTTTTCCAAGTGTACATCCTCCTATTGTGATTCTTCAACAGAATATTCGCTATTACTAGCTGAAATTTATTGCAGAACTCAATTAGTATTTCTGCTATCGGAGCCCGTATTCTCCTGTAACCTTTACTTCTGTTCCTTCCCCTACAATTGCATTACAGTCACCCATGACTATTAGATTTTAACCTCCCTCTCCATACTGCATTACCCTTTCAATATCCTCATATTCTTCCTCTATGTCATCATCTTCTGATTTCAGTGTCGACATGATGCCTGAACTGTCGTTGCCTGTTTTCGTTTGCTGTCGATTCTGATAAGAACAACGGTAACACCAAACGGTTCACAGTAACAACCTCTCTGGCCCACCTTCCTATTCATAACGAATCCTACTCCCCTTATAGCATTTTCTGCTGCGGTTGATATTACTCTACACTCATCTGACCAGAAACCGTTGTCTTTCCTTCATTGACCCCTACTATATCTAGATTGAGCTCTTGCATCAGATTTTCGAGCTTCTGTACCACATTCAAGCTTTTTAAATTCCACGCCCCGAATCGTAAACCATCCTTTCGTTGGTTATTGAATCTTTTTCTCATGGTCACCTCCACCTTAGCAGTCCCCTCTCGGAGATTCGAAAGGGGGACTATTCCAGAATCTACTGCCAATAGAGAGATCATTATGACACTTTTTTAATTACAGGCCAGATTTTCTGTGGATGCTTGCTATACGTCTTTAATGCAGTGGTTTCCATAGCCTTCTGCATCCTCATGCCGTTGATCACTGCTGATTCTTCCCCCTTTAGAGACAGTTTCTCTCTCGAAGGACAAGACAATGCTATGAACTTATGTCCACTCCTCTGCCCGCTTTCACAAGGCCTTGGCAGAATGAGGGTGACTTCTTATGCCGGAAGTCTTGTTCGACAGCTAATGCTGATTATTAATCAAAATTTAAGCGATGATGGGTTTAGAACACAGGATGGAGAACTTTTTTATTACTAATCAAAGACGCTACTCCGAGACCACGGTTTACGATAAATGAGGGCAAATCCGCTCATTCACTGAGAGCCCCTATGATGCTTTAAGAGGTGAAGAGCTCATTGTACCATTCTGTCCATGTTCCTAAAACCAGAGAGAAAGACGGTCTATTAGGTTGCAGTGAAACCATGACAAACTGATCGATGACAGGCAGCCTACTTGATTGCCGACTTTAACACCTAGATGGAGCCCATGTGATACATACGACAGCCGTTGTCTGCCTGTGCTGTCTACTGGATCATCGTGTATGAGAAGACTGGGGTCCAGCTAGCCTTCTACCCTATGGATGACCGCGGATGACTGCAAGCTGCAGGTCATCGACCAAGTGTGGTACATCCGCACAGCCTCCTACCTCACAAGTGAGTATCTGCTACCGTTTCTGTTGAGCCATGTTCTATGCCAATGCCTAGTCATCACCTCGTCGCCGTCTCCAGCAGAGAATATAGCTATGGCACTGACCTGGAGGAGCGTAGGCACAACTACCTGATGAGGCACCACCAGATGCCACGCGCGCTTTTACCTGCTCGCCAACTGCAGCCATAAAGATATTTATGAATCTTTGTGCCTTTCACGATAAATAAACATTATTAAAGATACCGCTATGTCACTGATGCATCCGGGCGTGATGTTTACCATGCTGCCTCACTCTATGCTTGACCTCAGATATGACATCAGCACATGAGTTGGAACGGTATGCATGACACTTTGTGCCCCATATCCATTAGTGGTTGTTACTTGTTTAACCACTCCAAATTCTCTTCATAATTCGTCTTCTATGAGTGGCAAGCTAAGGGCTCTGTTTCACATTGCATTAACGTATACCCTCGTATGCTGGGCTTGGTGACACGCGGTCTCTCGTATTTGTGCAAGTAACGTTTCTGAATATACTGAAGCGTGCTTTCCTCCCTTCCTTTCACTGGTCAATTTCAAAATGCCAACGGCTCCATTCTCTTCAATCTCTAATGTGATCAAATGTTTGAACACATGATGTTTAATATTTGTGCCGTTCCCATCCCTTCACCTTTCACCTTTAAAGAGCAAAATGGAATCACCAACGTATGTCTGTAATCGGTTACCTTCTCTTTAAATTTTGTGAAACGAAATTAGTTCTCAGTTCCCAGAATTTCAGATGAAATGCCTGGTATGTAAATTCTCTAGGAAAAACCTTTGTCTTGCATAAAAACCTTGTTGTCAAGGATTAAATATTAAAAACTAATGCAACTCCAGCTTTCAACAATACTCATTAACATGCTCCTTATCATATTATTACTAAGACTTTTTGAAAGTCCTGAGATAGGTAAATTTGTGAGTAGGCTAACAGTGTCTAAATGAGGCTAGTATAGCATCCTCCAGAACTGCTCTTTCACTTCATTCGTGAAGCAAACTATTTTTGCTTGAACCTGTAACCTGACTTCAACATACAGCAGAAAACTATAAAGACTTAATTAATTGCTGCTCCACTACCGCAAAGAGCCTTTATCGACTTATTGCCCTTCTGTACATTTATTTGTGTTCTTGCTTTTAATGTATTCAAATTCACCAAAATAAATTCAGATTTTTCGCTTCGAGTAACCAAAATTGCAGTACTTTTAATTTAGCATTTAATTCTACCTGGAACAGTTTACTAGGTTTGATTAATTTATGTAATTTAGTTTTCCTGAGAAACACAAATAGTTCTGCTTACACAATGACACCTATAAATTATTACGGAAGTGTTATCTTTATGTGTTTAGATCACAGTTTTTTACTGTAATTAGTTCAATAAAAATTTATGATTTGCAACCATAGAATTTCTACCAATAGTAATTTATTTAGTTTGTTTAATGGATCTCAAGATGGGCAACTTTGTCCGAAACTATTAGTTTTGAAATAAAATGCAGCTGTCAGCAGACTGCAAAAATTAGATAGTAGGGGCAAGACGTCTGTATGCTGTGAGACTAGCCAATGCCTTTAGCAAATGAGTTTTGTAGAAACAAAACATTTACTCAACCTATCAAGACAAATTCTGAAACATTGAGCAGTTGTATTTGAAAACTGTACTACAATTTCAAATAATGATGGTTCACTTGATAAATGTTGATGAAATTTCAAGCAAACCAAGAATTGTGATTTAGATACTGAACTAAGCGAAAACAGCATGCAAATGACGAGTCGTTGAAGAGTGTCATTTTGAAATCGAAGCGATTTAGAACGCCAACTCGTAGTTCATTGAAAGCCAGACTACGTATGGCGAGGGTAAACAGCCACCACAGACATGTGATGCCACCGAGGGGCAGCAGCAATCGACGCCAGACAGCGGGGAACCCAGCGAGCAGCAGCAACGGCAATGGGCAGAGCAGTACCCTGGCGTAACGCGTTTGGCAGGAGGCAGCAGACCTATAAAATAAGTATAAATGACGAAAGGTGAACTGTTTTGTGAAGAAGTGTGTTTTCGGACTTGTCCTTAGTTTAGTGAGAATGATTATATCAGAAGGAAATTGTGTCAACAAAATCATCAATGACTGTAAATCATCAGAAAATAAAGTCATTATAGGTGTACAGAATATCTTTATATGAATGTGGATCTTGTAACGTTTGTATTGCTACTTGCAGCGCAAAATGAATAGTCAGTTTGGGTAAAATTAAACACACTATGAAATATCAAGGAACTGAAGTTTGAAAAAAGGCCTGCAATTACAGGAAAATGTTTTATGTAACGGAGAAACTGACGTTAGTAACAAACTAAGGTCAGAGATGGTGAAGTGGGGGTGTAAACGATAGCAAGTTAGGAGCTAAATGTTCAATGATCGAGCAAGCAGCAAGATAAATCAAATGAATGTGAAAGAGTAAATATGTCGATACTGATGTAGATCAGTAAATGTGTTGCTTATTTTGTTGTTGCTGAGGTTGATTATTTTATTTCATTTAATGAAGAAGTGAATTCCAATGAAGCTATTAATACTGTTGTCAGTGATGTACAGAGTGATGTAGTTTATTATGATTTAACACAGTTTTAAGGAAGTCTTTACAGTCATTAAATCTGACACAACAATGGAAAAAGTATATGATACTGTGAAATCATGAGGGTGATTATCGAACATGGATGCATTATTAGAAACTATTACATAGTGTCAAGTATTTAAGGCCATTGATGCAGCTTTGTTGATGTAAATGGGAGATAAATGCAGGATAGTGCAGGAAGGAGATGATAGCAAAGTGGCAGGTAATAGGCTCTACAATTATTACAATGAGAGAATTTAGAAAAAAATATCCTGTCTGTGCCATCAAAAGCAGTTCTACAAGGGTTAACATGTGGAGTAAATGAGAATGTGTCATAGAACGAGAAATTAAAAAATTATTTGAAGGTATACTGGAAATAGAGTATTAAGAAGAGTAACATAGAAAACGAAACATAAAGCCACCTGTCTCTAAATACTTCTTTTCATGAAATTAACTATGAATTGTATATGTACTGAAAAGTACTAAAGGAAGGAAAAAAATGTGTAACAAGATGGGATAACAGACCTAGTTCGACAGAGTTTTCCTAGAAATAAAATATTAATATGTATCTTAAAGTTTATTTAAGTAAATTAATGTGGATTAGGATTTTTTAAACGTTTCCATGAGCCACACAGTGCTTATACGGTAATTTATTCGTAGTCCAAGAATTCCAAGGTTTACGAAAATTTGTGGCTTGAAGACCTATAAAAGCCTTATGTCTACAGAAGAATCTGGGATTAAGATTTACTATTTATAGTACTTTATTCTTTTTCTTTATATGTGTCTCCCTGATTTTTAACATTATTAATTGTTATTGCTCTGCGGTATTTGGGAATGTTCGCTGTAAAAGTCTAGGGCCAGGGGAGCAGAGGATGGTGTTAATTCTTTTCGTAATTTTAACACTGATGATTATTGTATTTTTCCTGTAGTTTTCTAAAAGATGTGTTCATTAATGGTAAGTGAGAGTAAAATATCTATCTGTGAGACAACTCATAAGATATGTGGGAGTACTGTATGTGTGGATTATATAGATGTACAAATTGTTTGCTACCATGTAAAATACGTAATGTTAACAGTTGTATGGGGAGCAGTAGCATTTTATCATCTGAATAGGTCTGGTTTTATTAATGATTACAACGTGTTTATTTACAACTCCTAATTTAAAGTTCAAAATACTTCTTTATGTTACTCGCGACATAGCCTGAATAATATTCCACTTGAATTATCCTCAACATACAAACCTGAGCTAAGGCATTAAACTGAGCAGTGAGTTCTATGAATTTAATTTTTTGTTTTATCTATTTCTTATACATGTTCATTTGAAATGATTAGGTTGTTTCAGTGTTATGTTAGAGTGAATATACAGGATAACCCTGATGAGTGAGTGAGTAGTATACTGAATACTAAACTGGGCTCGCTTGAAAATTGAAGCTGCCCTGGCCCAGAACACTGGAGATCACAGAGGACGTTCCGTCCAGGTGATATGTAGCAAGATAACGGATAGTTATGACAGAACATTCAAGAATGGAGAACAAGTTCAGTGACTGGAGTGAAAGTACTTCGCGAAAAATTAAAAGCAAAGCTGTTTTGTTGACATTTCTGTTGCTGTGATGAGTATGGCAGGTGGGATAAGAGTACACTTGAGGTAAGAGTATGCAAGAAGTTTTATGGTCCCTCAAACAAAACTTCACCTTTCTGCCACTAGGCAGCGCATACTTCATCTACTCAGTCCTACTCTGAAAGCTTACCATTGTCGGATATTTATAACGAGAGAAAATGGGGTATTCACTTTAGTACTTTTTTTATGTAAATTTTGTAGTACTGATCGTTATGTGATCCTAAATCTATTTAAAATTGAGATAAACAAGATACTGGAAGTGGCTGCTATAAGCTGTCAGTATCCTCATTGATCTCCATGACTTCAGTTTTCCATGTTATCTGTAGGACGCCAGGAAAAAATATAGTGGAATAGTGTAAAACTCCGCAGGTCTAATGGGGTAAACTTTCAGAGAACTTACCCTTAGCCCATCAAGAAACTATTTGCGAACTTTTATCCCTTAACCTGCAGTTTGACTTGTGTATACACCCTTCTAACATACTGAAGCATTTTTTGTTATTTATTTACCTTAGGTGCCTTGGTATTCCGCTTAGAGAATGTAAATTAAAGTTTCTTTGTAAAGATGCATTGACATACCTCATTGGGGACATACTGAATATGTGTGCCCCGACCGGGACTTGAACCTGGGATTTCCTGCTTACATGGCAGACGCTCTATCCATCCCGTGAGATCCACATTCCCAGCATGTCCACACCACTACATTCGTAGTGCGCCTAATAGATGTTTTCCCATCATGCTCATTACTCGTGGCAGATTAATCTACCAAGTCCCGTACGAGTTCGGATATAGCGTGTGCGTTCGCATGAGAAGGTCAATGGTCGGGAAGCCATTGTTGCTGTTGTTGTTGTGGTCTTTAGTCCTGAGACTGGTTTGATGCAGCTCTCCATGCTACTCTATCCTGTGCAAGCTTCTTCATCTCCCAGTACCTACTGCAACCTACATCCTTCTGAATCTGCTTAGTGTATTCATCTCTTGGTCTCCCTCTACGATCTTTACTCACCATGCTGCCCTCCAGTACTAAACTGGTGATACCTTGATGCCTCAGAACATATCCTACCAACCGATCCCTTCTTCTAGTCAAGTTGTGTCACAAACTCCTCTTCTCCCCAATTCAGTTCAAAACCTCCTCATTAGTTATGTGATCTTCCCATCTAATCTTCAGCGTTCTTCTGTAACATGACATTTCGAAAGATTCTACTCTCTTCTTGTCTAAACTATTTATCGTCCATGTTTCACTTCCACACATGGCTACACTCCATACAAATACTTTCAGAAACGAATTCCTGACACTTGAATCAATACTCAATATTAACAAATTTCTCTTCTTCAGAAACGCTTTCCTTCCCATTGCCGGTCTACATTCTATATCCTCTCTACTTCGACCATCATCAGTTATTTTGCTCCCCAAGTAGCAAGATTACTTTACTACTTTAAGTGTCTCATTTCCTAATCTAATTCCCTCAGTATCACCCGACTTTATTCGACTACATTCTCTTATCCTCGTTTTGCTTTTGTTGATGTTCATCTTATACCCTCCTTTCAAGAACTGTCCATTCCATTCAACTGCTCTTCCAAGTCCTTTGCAGTCTCTGACAGAATTACAGTGTCATAGGCGAACCTCATAGCTTTATTTCTTCTCCATGGATTTTAATAGGTACTCCGAACTTTTCTTTCGTTTCCTTTACTGCTTGCTCAATATACAGATTGAATAGCATCGGGGAGGGGTTACAACCCTGTGTTACTCCCTTCCCAACCACTGCTTCCCTTTCATGTCCCTCGACTCTTAAAACTGCCATCTGGTCTCTGTACAAATTGTAAATAGCCTTTCGCTCCCTGTATTTTACACCTGCCACCTTCAGAATTAGAAAGAGAGTATTACAGTCAACATTGTCAAAAGCTTTCTCTAAGTCTACAAATGCTAGAAACGTAGGTTTGCCTTTCCTTAATCTTTCTGCTAAGATAAGTCGTAGGGTAAGTATTGCCTCACGTGTTCCAGTATTTCTACGGAATCCAAACTGATCTTCCCCAAGGTCGGCTTCTACCAGTTCTTCCATTCGTCTGTAAAGACTTCACGTTAGTATTTTGTAGCTTTGACTTATTGTACTGATAGTTCGGTAATTTTCACATCTGTCAAAACTTGCTTTCTTTGGGATTGGAATTATTATATTCTTCTTGAAGTCTGAGGGAATTTCGCCTGTCTCATACATCTTGCTCACCAGATGGTAGGGTTTTGTCAGGACTGGCTCTCCCAAGGCTGTCAGTAGTTCTAATGGAATGTTGTCTACTCCCGGGGCCTTGTTTCGACTCAGGTTCAAAAATGGTTCAAATGGCTCTGAGCACTATGGGACTCAACTGCCGTGGTCATCAGTCCCCTAGAACTTAGAACTACTTAAACCTAACTAACCTAAGGACATCACACACACCCATGACCGAGGCAGGACTCGAACCTGCGACCGTAGCAGCAGCGCGGCCCCGGACTGGAGCGCCTAGAACCGCACGGCCACCGCGGCCGGCTTTCGACTCAGGTCTTTCAGTGCTCTGTCAAACTCTTCACGCAGTATCATATCTCCCATTTCATCTTCCTCTTCCATTTCCATAAAATTGTCCTCAAGAACATGGCCCCTGTATAGACCCTCTATATACTCCCTACACGTTTCTGCTTTCCCTTCTTTGCTTAGAACTGGGTTTCCATCTGAGCTCTTGATAATCATGCAAGTGGTTCTCTTTTCTCCAAAGGTCTCTAATTTTCCTGTGGGCAGTATCTGTCTTACCCCTCATGTGATAAGCCTCTACATCCTTACTTTTGTTCTCTTGCCATCCCTGCTTAGCCATTTTGCACTTTCTGTCGATCTTAATTTATAGACGTTTGTATTCCTTTTTGCCTACTTCACTTGCTGCATTTTTGTATTTCCTCCTTTCATCAGCCCTCGTCTTTTTACCTACTTGATCCTCTGCTGCCTTCACTATTTCATCCCTCAAAGCTACCCATTCTTCTTCTGCTGTATTTCTCTCCCCCATTCCTGTCAATTGTTCCCTTATGCTCTCCCTGAAACTCTGTACAACCTCTGGTTCTTTCAGTTTATCCAGGTCCCATTTCCTTAAATTCCCACCATTTTGCAGTTTCAGTTTTAATCTACAGTTCATAACCCTAGATTGTGGTCAGAGTCCACATCTGCCACTAGAAATGTCTTACAATTTAAAATCTGGTTCCCAAATCTCAGTCTTACCATTACATAATCTATCTGAAACCTTTTAGTATCACCAGGGCTCTTCAATGTATACAACCTTCTTTCATGATTCTTGAATCAAGTGTTAGCTATGGTTAAGCTATGCTCTGTGAAAAATTCTACCTCTTGCATTTCCTAGCCCCAATCCATATTCACCTACTACATTTCCTTCTCTTCCTTTTCCTACTGTCAAATTCCAGTCACCCATGACTATTAAATTTTCATCTCCCTTCACTAGCTGAATAATTTATTTTATTTCATCGTACATTTCATCAATTTCTTCATCATATGCAGAGCTAGTTGGCATATAAACTTGTACTACTGTAGTAGGCGTGGGCTTCGCGTCTATCTTGGCCACAATAATGCGTTCACTATGCTGTTGGAAGCCATATATTAACTATATATGAAGATAGTATCTCTTCCCGAAAGAACACTTACCGTTGATGACCATGCAGCTTCGCTAGAATGAAATGATAATTAAATGGACACCCTAACTGCAAACAGGCGTTGATATACTTCATTGGGGACGTGTTGAAGTCCCGGTCGGGGCAGACATTTTCAACATGTCCACAATGAAGTATATCAACGCCTGTTTGCAGCTAGGGTGTCTATTTAATTATGATTTCATTCTAGCGAAGCTGCATGGTCATCAGCGGTAACTGTTCTTTCGGGAACAGATACTACCTTCATATACAGTAAACGTTTCCTTTCTGTAATTCTTCCTTTATTGGGTAACAGCTCGAATATAATCACGTCTTCCATAGTAACATTCTTTTTAGAACCCGACCGAGAACAGAAAACTCAACAGCCATTAACAGAGCCGCACTACCATCAAGCCGCTCGCTTTATTGAAAGCGGGAGCTCAGTACGGCAAGCACCCAAAGCTACTGGGGTTTCAGAGGTTGCCCGAAGGAAACGCCTGAAAAGCGACATTAGTGAGCACTTCGGCTGATTGAGAAAAACTGTTTCACTGGCGGAAGATCAAGCGACAGTGCAGCACTACATTTCCATCTACAAAATGTTTTTCAGGGTTATTCTCAGGTAATTACGACATCTACTTCTTGGGCCGAGAAACAAAGAGTTACAAATTTGTTTTCCCATGTATTTATTTGTAATCCATTTAATTTTCTTCAGTACGCACTGGTTACTCTTGTCATAGGCTTGTGTGCTGTTACCCCACAACATGACGTAAGACTATGCAAAATTAATTCTTAGGAAAACTTTAATTACTCCTCTGGTAATAATTAGATGGCAAAGCAACTGTTACACAATGCTACCAAGACGTCAGACTAGGTGTTGCATGCGTAATTCATATAACATTGATGCGAGTATTTTCAGTATTTAGCAAAACCCAAAACACATAATTTTATGTCCTCTTATCCTACCTTACGACTGGAATGTAAACTCTTCCGGAGTACTATTTGTTATTTTTTGAAGTAGAACTTTTCTTATAACACATGTTTGAGTGAAATGTAATATGTGTTTGGAGAGCTCATGGCTGCGGCAGGAGGAGAACGAGACTCATTTATGGGTGCCATATAACTTTTACTTCCATTATTTACCTCAACTTAATAGCATATACACTAGTATCAGTTTAGATATTCAAGACTGCAGTAACCAGTTCTTTGCCAGTAAACTTTATTTGAATGAAACGTAACAATAAAATGAAAACTAAAACTGACAACATACTGTGTTTAAGGACTGGAGCCACCGACTATTAGCCCTTGAAATATAACACACACAATAACTAAATACGTAAATTCTTAGGGGAAATAGAATGTTTATCTATGAACGCCGCAATTTAAAAGAAACTCACTTCTAGGCATGGTTAGTGAAATTGCATCTCTACTGAACTTAAGCTTCAGCTTCATATATCGCGTTGCCATCAAGTATTTATAACCACAGGGATGCAGCCAACCCCTTTTCAAGAGGACTTAAAGCAAGACACAATTTTATGGCATTTAAACGAACATGTTTTAGAGAAAAATAGAAAAAAAACTTTCAAACAGCAATTTTAGTTTGTCTCTTCTGTAGCCTGATGGGCCAAGTAGATTCAGTATTATCCAGCTACTCTTACTTAAAATTACATTATTTAAAGCAAAAACATTTTTCCTTACAGAAAGAACCTTCTTATCAACATTGTGTTGTTGAACTACGGGGCACATTGAAAGAGCTTAGACCCCACTGACTGCCCTCGACGGCGGCAGCACCTAAAGCAGCCTCGGACACGATACAGACAAACAAGTTGTATCCAGCAACATATGGAAAAACCAATAAATTTATGCCAAGCGTTGCGAATCCTGTGAAGCCTTTTACGCATCACCAATTAAAGATAGCAAACACTGAATTAACAGATAGTAGGAATACATTATTTCGGTAAAAACTACACCCCTCGTGTTGTGGCTCATATAGACCAACTTCCAGAGAAGGAATTGAAAATTAATTATGACTAGGCGGATTCTACGTTTCCACTGAAGATAACCACAGTGAAAACCGACAGAATATTAGCATTTAATTATGCAATACAATATAGAAGCAGTGGGCGATTAAAAGGCTTAACTGGCCTAAGTAGCACCGAGTTCCAGTAACGTTCAGCAAAAAGATTTGAAATTTACAGTGTTTATAACGACACCTCGAAGACTGAATGTGGTTTAAGAGTCACTAACAGAGCTACAGGTACTTAGCGTTTTTCACTAGTTTGACAATGAAACAATTTAAATAGTACGTGTCTGACACAACCATAGAAACTGACTTTTAAGGGACAACCGTAAACACAGACTACTTGAATATTTACAACAAATTGATGTAAAGATGGATAGCAATATGAAAGGGGCAGAACTCGGGCACTGCTGAGCCAGAAAGTCGAGTAGTGCAATCGCAACACGGTGTGGTTTCCAGCAGAAAAATAGCCGCCAACAACTTGGTATTCCCGGAGCACAGAACTGCAGACGGCTTACCCCCTAGGAAGGACACCATCGTGAACAACAACAATATCAGAAATTGAGTCCTCCTTGTTGCGATAGACCTTATTATTCTTTTATTTCTTTATTCTCCCAAACTAGTTTCGGAGACAAATATCACTATCGTCAGTGGGTTTTTTAATCTAAAACATGCAGAAAATAGCATGGTTATATAAACACAGTGGCACATTAGTACAATTTTAATATTCATTTGTGAGATATAGTTTTCTATGGATACTTTCATACTACCTTATTTATTGTATGTTACAGCATGTTTCTGAGAATTGTTGTCGCTGTTTGCAGCACGAAGGGTGAAGATACTGGGTGATGTACCTGGCCAGGACACAGCCACAACCAGGCCTAAATAGCCCATGGACAGCAACGTCTTCCACTGCGGACACTACTGCCGCCAATTCCGCTACCCCAACGTGGCCTCGCCCATTCAACTGTATCACTTGTCTCCGTCACTCCAAACCAAAAGCGAATCCGCACTGTGTCTCAGTACCGACTTCTCGCTGCGACCGCCATAGCTGTACCACCCTCGGTACAGGAGAGTACTACCCGCACCCGGACGAGCTCGTTACTCCCTCCAACTTTGCTGGAAACCGATCTGGCAGCCTGACTCATCTCGCTCCTATTAAACTTCACATGGCCAGTCACGCCAAGTCAAAGCAAGCTAAGGCTAAGAGCCGATACACAGTTGGTGCCAGAGGTGAAGAATAGGCACCACGGCTCAGAATGTTTATTCAGTTTATAATTGTTCTCAAGACAAAACAGTAATTAATAAATACATGAATGCAAATTTAAAGAAACAAATGACTTTTTCGATATTGTATAGAACTGAGATGTACTTCGAATTAAAACTGACTTTTGGTGCCATTTTAATTACAAGCGTCTTTAAATGTGAGCTTTGTCTGACAGCATACTTCACTACAGCCTTAAATTAAAGCTATTGGTACGCAACTAATGCTAACCAAGTGGACCGACACCTGTTATGAATGTTTTGTAAATTGTTATAAAATGAATTTCTGGTGTTATCTTCGTTTTGATAGTGTTGTAATTTACTGTCCTCTGATTATCATTATTATCATTATCATCGCGTTATTATTGTCATTATTGTTGTTGTTATTAATAGAAGTAGTAGTAGTAGTAGTAGCGTTATTCGTATGGGTCAATTTGTTACCTCTGAATACTAATGAAGATTTTTATTTTTTTTTTCATTTCTGTGTTACTTACCTTATGAGCAGCAACCATCTGTTTTTAAATTTTGCTCATCGTATTATTTATTAAAAATTTTGTGGGGTATTGTGATAGTATGAGTCACAGTCTCTACCTAAATACGACATGTGGTCAAACATGCACTTTAAGAGGGCACTGGGCAGTGAACGTACCTGCTATAGCTGGCGGATGTGACGTCAGGCAATTGGTGCAGGAGGCCTTTTTGAGAGCACGGAGTAGCACTGTTACTATTGACGATAGGAGTAACATGTTTGTAGAGTGTGAACCAAGAACTGTATTTAATAAAAGTTTTTTGTTCTGGTCGAAATGTTGTTCAACCTTCATAACTATTTTTAAAACCAATGTGAGAATATCATAATATAACTAATATACTGTGTCTGCTCAGGTCTTATGATGGCCTTTATTGACTGGAATTAATAATCTGATTTGTTAACAATTTATGATCGGTGACTGAAATACAATAAATTAAACTACAGTTACATACTGAACACAGAAAATTTCCTTGTCGTTGCAACTGTCTAAAAGTCTCCACGACTACCAAAACAGCCAGGAGGACTGTCCAATGTAACTACCATTCTATATCATCCCCATTTTTTACTAACAGGGTAGCAGGAAAAAAGCTGAGTTGAAATTTTATAACTTGCTTTGCTTATTTATTTAATTGTTTTTTCCTCGTATGTAAGGTTTTCTGTCTAGTGACAATGGCAAACTATGCTAGTCAGTATATAATAAAAGGAAATTTTATCTTAATGTCATAGTTGTATCATAAATTTCAGAATAATATATTACATGTCTAGTTCAACATATACATTATACGCTGTTTTCCATGAGTTTAAGTTAAAATTACATGTAGTTTGTAATTGGTCGTCTTATCCGAAATGCGTCCTGTTACCAGCAGATTCAAATGGGTAAGTCCAGAGCGGACGCAGCTAAACTGCGTCAGATAATTGTATCGTTCACCACTGCTTTCCTGACCTGCCAGAAACCATAATGTTCAATGTCTGATAATATCTAGTAAGTGATTTATGATTTTTGGATGAGTTAACTTCCTCCATGAAAAATGTTGATCACTTCGTGCACAACCGCTGAAGAATGATAATGTTAGTAAAAAGCACAACATCTCTTACCGATCATGTGATTTAAACATGGGTATGACACCAACTATGCAATCGATAGAGGAATAATGTTGATCGATGGCTTCAACTTTCGACTTTTTATTCAGTACCGCATTAACACCTTTTAAATGCAAGATATCCAAACAAGGTTTGAGACTGAAGGCAATTTGCAGTACCTGAAGTGGGTGAGTCTTATGATAGAATTACTATACAGATTATAAATTAATGAGAGGAGATAGTGTAGTTGCAGTTTTGGCCATGTTGGCGCTCTTGGAAAAATTTGTATGCCAGATAAAAATTGATAAAAATAGAACTAAGAGTGACAGGAAGATTCGAGTTGGTATTCATGGACATAAAAATATATAAAGCTAAATTATCTAGACGCGCCACAAAGATATATAATAGTTTAAAAGTTATTATCGTCTTAAAAATTGTAAATTTATGAAAGTTCAAAAGGTAGTAACTCGGCAATGCTCTTGGCGATTAATATAAACTAATTGTTTACTGATGCGGCTAGTACAGCTTCATCGAGCAATCATAGCGAATTTAGGAAAACATGTACCATTTTTTAATGAGAGGTCGGAATATGGGATTCGACTCAGAGAAACTGTGTTTTTGGTAAGAGATAAATTTAAAGAGACGAAACTAGCGGCAGCATTCTAAAGTTTAAAGAGGTACATGAGTAATTAAGTATGTATTTTTATTTGTTTATTAATGTTTGGTATGAACAATCTGGGAAAACAAAATCACGCCACAACGACATTATTTGTGAAAAAACTGTGGAAAAGAGAGAAAATTGGACTTCAAGTTGTTACTGCACAGATTTTCCATATTTTTCAATGTGTGATATGTGTTTTTGGGTTTAATTTTAGAATATTCGTAATTCTTTTTGCCAAACATTGTTTTGAATTAGGCAGCCGTTTCGAGGGTGCATGGGGCGGCCATCTTTGACGACAGGGGCGTGGGGTTTGAGCGACGCTAAGTGACGGACGTGCCGCCCATCTGGCGGTAGTAGTGGCTTGGTAGCCACGTTCGTGGCAAGTAGCGACTTTCGAAAGCGATCAAGTGGAGCACAATATACTGGTTTACGACAGCAGACAAGAGTGTATTTTGTGAATGGTGAACAGACTATCGAGTGGCGTGATCGCAACATACGAATTTTATAGTTAAGTGCTGTAGCATCGGTTATTAACGGCTGCCCTTACGTTAGAGCCACTGAGACTGCATTTTAAGTGTTCAGTGAATATATAGAAGAAAAATAGACTTCTTGTTCAAATTATAAATCAACGTGAGTGACTCAATATTTTAAATTTAACAGCAATACCTGCCTGCATTGTTTTATTATATTTCATTTCAGCTTTAAAATTGAGTTTACGACAGGTGTGAGCTGGCGCTCTATGACGAAAAACGTAGCTAAGCACTGAGACCAGCCACATCTCTGGGCCACTCAGTTAAGGTGAGTGTAACAAACATGTATATTTTCATGCCATAGCACGTGGGGGTGTAACGTCTACACTCGGGCGTATGTTAACTCTTTAAAGCCTGTACTATGGTAAGTTGACGGGCTTCACCATATAAGAAAGGATTTTAGTAAATATGTCGACCACGTGTACCTGAATGGAGGCAAAATCAGACTTACACCCACTCAGTAACAACAATGATACGTCAAGCAAGTCTTAAGTGCAACTACACGTTAGGACGGGCAAGAAACATACACAGCAGATGCTACCAATTGTTAATAATACGGTCGCCAGCCCAATTAGGCATTAAGTGAGTTTTTTCCTTGAACAAGTGGATGTACGTACAAGCATAACAACACGTAGTAATACTGCATTATATGGTAAATTTTAGAACCAGAAAAATCTACTGAACTAATATTTTTCCTTTTTGTACTAATTAGGACAAGCTATAAATACACAACATTACACTATAATGATTGCTACAAACTGCGTTTTGTCTATTGATCCGACTGAAATCAGGCATAGGTTACCCTAGAAATAGCACTTTTGAAACACACATACAATGTCAATTTTAAGAAGGGTAAAACACTGATAAATTTAGGTTTTATATTGACTTTAACTTTGCTGGTCAAATCAGTTCAGTACACTTCAGAATTTAAATGAATAGAAAAGAAAAGGGGAGGGGGTGGGTGGGGGGGGGGACCCTGAAACTGTAATTGTCACTGTATTGAAATTCTTTGACTATTGAACTCATTAAGCACTCAAGGTTTCCAATATATGAATTACTACTCTTTTTGTCTTATTTCTTGCTTATTTAACTACCATTATTTTTGTCTCAAATTAATTGTACTTCATTACTAAACCAATTTCAGCATTATCTTCCAACTTTGTCAGACCTATGTTCTTTACTTGTATATTCATTAACAATAAAGTTCCTTAAACATCATTCTAGCATAGATAGGTCTGCAGGTACTTCTTATTAACATAAACTTTAAATCTTCATTTCGGGATACTCGGATTGCACAACATGTGGAAAGGACCCTGTCTAGGTTAGTGATGAGGATAATTAAATGATAGGACAATTCTGGTAAAAGTTAAGTTGCTATTGAACAGTCAGGAACAAAAGTAACACTGGTCCACACGAATACAGTACTAAATGATTCAACCTGTTCGTGTCGATGCGGCGGTTGGCGGGCGGCGAGATGGCGAGGCGCAAAGCACACATACAATCACAGCTATGGCTCTTGATGTATCGGCACTTTGCTTCTTCTTAGTGTCGCAATACTTTTCCATTGAGTGCCTATGGAATATAGCCATGCTGTATAGTCGTGGAAACAGCACATCCGAGGCTCAATGAAATCACGTTTTCCAGTAGAGCCTCCTCGATCCAGAGCGTGTTTCTCAGACCGATGCCCAACTCCGACTAACTCTGCTGAGCTCGTTATGCCGTGCAGCGCCCGTGTGCATTTTCCCGCGCTCGCCTGCCTCCACCTTTTACCGCTCCCCTACAGACAGGGTATTCACCAAAGGTTTTACATTTCACATATCCTAATACATTGCCTACGTATGGACCAGGCGCACAATTACAATTTTAAACATGTTACAATATATTCGACATGGGTTACACTTCAATTCTGTTATAGCATTGCTTGAAATTTGACATAAATGTTAATATTCACATTGAAAGTTGCTTACAGTTTCTTTAACATAATGACACGAAAAGAAAAAGAAATGAAATCAAAACACTGCTTACACTAATTTATCGAAAATCTGAAGAAAAAATTATTATATGTACAGTTGTTGTTACAGGGGCTCGAGCCAAACTACACCTCAATGTGTAGTGTCCAGTACAGTCATATTATGGGGTATCTCGTTCGGGATAGTCTTAACTGAACAGGCTCTTTAGGCAGTGCAGAATTGCTTCTGAAAGTGAAGAAGGCTGGGAGAAACGCGTTGCCGATCGCTGAGCAGTACGCTGAGTCCGACGTCGACTGCCAAAGCGTGTGCTGAAGCGCCGCTGACCGCCAAAGATCGAAGCGCCTTCTTCTCCGCCGCACTCCGGAGCTAGGGCCGTTTCAGCCGCCAACTTGCAAGCCGTTCCAAGTAGAGGTGTACATGTCCCGCTTTTAACTCGACCATGCTTGCCCGGTGGCCAGGCGGGCAGGACGCCGCTCGTTGTCAACAGAACGGGCAGGCTGCTACACTCCCAGCCAAGCCAAGCAGAACCCAACCCGGGCAGGCTGCGGGAAACTTGCTTGCCTGCCCATATTACTGCTGAGCTGCGCTACGCAGCCGTTTAGTCTGCGCGCGTCATTGTCGTATTATGAACGTTAATCAAAAGTTTTTATTTTACCTGAGCACCAAAAGACAAACCCCAACATTATATATATATGTATTAATTTCAGGTAAAAAAAGTATTGGTTTTATTTGTATATTCTTCCTTTACGCGTATATTTCGGGCTTCTTATCTATATAAATAAAAATTAATTGCCAAATGTGTTGATAAGCGTAAAACCCGAGAACGCCTGGACCAGTTCGGCTAATTTTTTTTTGCTGTGTTCGTAATTCTCAGGACAAGGTTTTTATGAAATAAAATTTTTCGAAAATCGACCGAAAAATTGTAAAATTTGACAAAAACTGAAAGTGCGTTTTCATTGTGTCCGTGTGTTTGTATTGCATACAATATTGATGAAATTTTGCACACTATACCTTGAAACCAAGAGGAAGGTCACAGTCTACATAAAATTTCATATGGTGCATGGCAGAGGTTCCTTTACATAACGGAACTCGACAAATTGTACGTATTTATTCCGATCTTGATGAAATTTGGCACACTTGATATTCAAAGCAGGATGAAGGGCGCTGCCTGCTTAAAATTCTGAATGGTGCATGGCGGAGGGTACTTTACGTACACACTTCTACACCAACCTACAATTTTATTCTGATCTTGAAGAAATTTTGCACACTTGACCATCAAGAGGAACATCACTGTCTACATAATATTTCGGACAGTACATTGAAGAGAGTACCTTACAAAAGATTTTGACATCGTTTGCGGGTTAACATGAAAGTTCACTATGTACGCATGTTTCCATGGAGAAGGTTTTTAAATATTTACATGTGCATGTATATGTATATATATATGTATATATGTTTATGTATATATATATATATATATATATATATATATATATATATATATATATATGCGTATATATATGTATATATGTATGTGTATGTATATATATATGTATTTGTCTATGAGTATAGACATTTCGTTTAAAAGAAATGTGTATATATATATATATATATATATATATATTTCTTTTAAACGAAATGTCTATGATCTTTTTGAAATTTGAGAGCTGTCTGACACATTCACAGTCATCGTGTTGGACAATTCGCGCACAGCAAATGTCGTTTAACAGTTGCAAACCATTTTTGGTTGAGTGAACGTGTTATATTGGCTGCAAAAAACCTTGATGTTAACGAAATGAATTTTCAGATCCAAAATATGACACCTGGCGAATTGCTGACATACAAGTCGGTTTATTCCGTTACTAACCAAGATGATGTAGTCAACTATCCTACGGAATTTTTAAATTTGCTGGATTTCCCCGGATTACCGCCTCCCAATCTGTAATTAAGTCGGATCGGCAATCATGTTGCGAAAGGTAAACCAGCCACGTCTTTGTAATGGCACCCGGCTTGCGGGGAAGAAGTTAAAGAACAACGTAATCGAATCCACAATTTTAAAAGGAAAGTACAAAGGTGAGGACAGTTTGATTCCAATATCACTAAGATTCCGACCGACATGCCATTCGACTTTAAACGGTTATAATTTCCAGTGCAGCTTACATTTGCCATGTCGATAGATAAATCGCAGGGGCAGTTGTTATATGTTTGTGGCATCAATCTTGAAAATCATGTTTTTCACATGGCTATTTGTATGTCGCATATTGCCCTGTCGGGACACCTTCAACTTCATTTGTTTACGCACCAGAAAACCAAACTATCAATGCTGCGTATCAAAAAGTACTACAATAAATGCTACCTAGCAATAAACTTTGACACTGATTCACTGATCACCACAAAAGTTGATAGATATATATGAGTTTTCATAGATAGGTGAAGAGGAGATGAACTGAGGTGGCGGAATCCAACAGAGAGAGGACGAGGAGAAGGATAGAGGTTGGGGGGAGATGGGCCAAGGGATGGGTTCAAAAATGGATCAAATGGCCCTGAGCAATATGGGACTTAACTTCTGAGGTCATCAGTCCCCTAGAACTTAGAACTACTTAAACCTAACTAACTTAAGGACATCACACACATCCATGCCCGAGGCAGGATTCGAACCTGCAACCGTAGCGGTCGCGCGGTTCCAGACTGTAGCGCCTAGAACTGCTTGGCGACTTCGGCCGGCCAAGGGATGGGGAGTGGGGGGGGGGGGGGGGGTGGAGGTGATCAAAGAGATAGTGGGAGAAGAGGACTAAATGGATAGAGAGAAAATACGGGAGGGAAGATGGACTACGAGAGTATGGAATAAATAAATGCCCAGGCAACGCAATGCAGTCTGTGCTGCACTTTTCAACACCGAAACGGATGGATATTTGTACTAAAGAAGTGAACCTCCACCCCCCAAAAAGAAGATTGGTCACCTCCCCAGAAGAATAAATTATATACGCCCCTATTAACCATTGTACTGCAATGAGAACCAAATTAAGATTTTGGAAGTCTAGATTCTTTAACTTTAGTATGTTTCAGCCAAGTATGACACCAATTATATAAATATTTAATTACGTTTCCAGGATGTATTTTACTGGTTCTGTGAATTCATTCGAAGTTAGAAAAATCATTCTAAATTGCCAAAATGCATTTTAACAAAATCGAAGGGCTTGTTTCGTATCCAGTTCGTCTAAAAACTATAGTACTGGGAATACAATGGCGACCCTGAGCCATTTTTCGCGGCTCCTACGTTTGCGTCATGAGAGTCCACACTTGTAGTCTAGGTCTGCATCATGAGGGACCATATTTCGGACCATCATGATGCAGACTAAGACGACGAGTGTTTACTTGCATGATGCAAATCTAAACAACGACTCTAGACCCTGATAACACAGACCTAAACGACGAGTCTGAATCCTCATGACGCCGATATAGACGGTGTGGAGAGTGGCTCAGAGTTTCCATTATATTCCTACTACAATACATTCATGGAAAAAGACGCTCTTCATTTTAGGAGTATTTGTAGTGTCTAGGCCTTCAGCATCTTGACTCTGCATGTGGGATTCCCCTTAATATAGAAATACAAAAATAAAATTACATTTTGCAATGTGTGTGGAACTCAACAAAATAAATTGTAATTTAAACTCATAATGTGTATTGCCTTACTCCACAAATGAATATTTTATTTTGCGGAACACTTTTCAACATAAAATCTTTACAAATTTTCCTTCAGTTCCCCTGAAAGTATTATTTAGGCCAAACCAGATACTCCTAAAAATATTTGGCTACTTTTGCAAACCCAAGTAGCAGAAAATGGTTTACAAACAATAATTAATGTCACCTGGAAGGATTGAAATCAAAAAGTTTAGTCTAAAATAAAAATGAACTGTATGCATTACAAAATTTCTATCTCAGAAATTGACGCCCAGAAAGCACAAGAAAGAAATCTGCACTCTTAATTAGTAAATTTGCGCTCAAACTCATAGTTTCCCGTTTAATGTTCTACTGTATTTTCAATGTGTCTGCTGATTAGTGTTTGAATTAATTATGACGAGATCGTTAAGTCTGTCTGCATTAAGACGTGATCGTTTTTCGCTAATTAGGATTCCAGCGCAACTAAAAATTCTCTCACTAGACGCACTAGTGGCTGGTATATTTAATGTTTTTCTTGCCACACACGCAAGTCGAGGAAGTCGTTGAGAGTTATTTTTCCACCACTGTAGAATATCTCCCTCGTTCACACAGTGTTCTTGCAAGTATCTGCTGACTTCATCATGTAGGAGAGGAGGCTCTTCTGCCCAGTCCTCAAATTTCGCCATTTTGTACGGCCCTGGATTTGTTTCTTGGTTGCTGTGATTGGGCACTTGTACTGAAACTGTACAGGTTCCAATTAGTATTTGCAGAATAATGTGAAGATCGTACTACACATAGTTGAAATTATAATAGGTTTTAGATGATGCTATCATTTATCGTCCTGTAAAGTCACCAGAAGATCAAAACTAACTGCAGGACGATTTAAATAAGGTATATATTTTTGGTGTGAAAATTAGCACTTGGGAATAAATAATGACAAGAGCGAGGTTATCCCTGTGTGTACTAAACTAAGTCCGTTAAACTTCGTTTACAAGATCAACCAGTCAAATCTAAAGGCTGTAGATTCTACTTAATACCTCTGATTACACTTACGACCTACTTAAATAGGAATGGACACACAGAAAATGCTGTAGGCGTTTTAATGACAAAACACTCTTTTGGAGCATTGCTACGAAGTTGGAGAGCCTTACTATTGACGGAAGAGGTCGAAAGAGTCTAAATAAGGGCAGCTGGTTTGGTATTATCGTAAAACAGAGGAAAGAATGTCGCGGAAATTACACAAGAGTTGGGGTGGTAATCATTTCAACAATGGCGTTTTTTGACGTGGCGCGATCTATATATGAAATTTCGATCACCAACTTACACCTCCGAATTCGAAGAGATATTTTTGAGTCCCACATACATTGGAAGAAATGATCATCATAATAAAATATAAAAAACCAGCGCTCAGACGGAGAGCTGTAGGTGTTCTATCCCGCGCGAAATTCGAGAAAAGGAGACAAATAAGTTGAAAGTGGTTCGATGAACCCTCAACTAAGCACTTGCGTGTGTCTTGCAGAGTAACCATGTACATGTAGATGAAGAATATATGCATTATCTTAGGAGCTTACCTTCAGCACACATCTGTCGTGCTGCTTGGTAAACTTCAATTTTTTCATCCTCGGTTAACTTTCTTAATGTGCGGTAGTTAGCCACCATAAACGTTGCAATTTTATGCAACATACTAACGCACATTTTCTGTTCTAGGAAGGCATCAGCGGCTTGTTTCAAAGGTTTCATGTCCTGAAAATACATTTTCTCAACATACATATTTCACAAGTGGTTCTATAATATTCAGATGGAATAAAATTACAAACCTCTTCATCGTTATCCCGTACGGTACAGTGAGTTTTTAAGGCATAAAACCACGGTAGAACTAAATGTAGGGTTGGATCCTTGTCACTCTCTAGATCAACTGTGGCTTCTTTAAACGGCTTAAGAAGTTCTATAAGCTGGCCAGTTATATGGTGGTCATAACCCAGCATCTTATCAGAGGCACCTTCATTATGTGAAACAGCCTTCACTGAATCAATCTGAGAATGGACTGATACAAGCATGTCAAAATAACTATTCCAACGAGTTGAAACCCACTGCTTTAAAGATGAGTTCAGTCTCACACAGAGACCTCTTCTCTTGAAGTACGAAACCGTAGCCCGCACTGTATTAAGAATGGCTAATATATTTGGAACATTTTCTTTCAAAAACTGTTCGCTCAGAACATGTTTCAAGACTGTGTTTATACTATGAGCCATGCATGGAAGACGCTGATATACTTCGAGAGCTTTGACAATGTTACTGCCCTGGTCTGTGACAAACGTAATTTTGTCAATGTCTTCACGAGAAACACCCATAGTTCCTAAGCCATCTTCCAACTCGTTTCGGATATTCGAGCCAGTTTTTGGGCAGTCAGGAAACGCAGAGCACATTAGTACATATTTATTCAAACGCCAGTCTGAATTTATGTAATGCATTGTCACGGACATGTAATGCACCCCTTTGTAATTGTCTGTCCATAGATCAATTGTACTGGCACATATACCAGAACGAATCGCATGCACTATATCTGGGAGCATTTTGCTGCGCACTTTATCAGCTAAGGTTTGAACTTTCCTAGCTACTGTCACTCGGGAAGGCATAACATTTTTAATATCAACTGAGCCATATTTTTTACCTATGTCGATCAGTGTCTGCCCTAAATTAAGAAATCCTTCTCCCTCTATACTGCTAAATGGTCTCTGGTGCTTAGCACACATTTCGACGCACTTTTCGGCCACTAAATCTTTGTCCTCTTTCAAGATATTTACGGAGTGAGGGAACTGCTTGTCAAATTTGCACACATGTCGTAACATACTCGAGGTTCCCGAATAAGTACTTAAGAGCTTTTTACATAGTTTGCATTGAGACACACCTACCGATTTATTTGAAGCGGCCTCATAAACACACGAAAACGTTTCCCATGCGGCACTTGTGCTCTGTTTCGTTACCAGCATGTATTCGCCAGTTGTCAATTTTTTTTTCAATCTCACTAAAGTTCGACCTATTCATTGTGCTGCCTCCACCGTTGCGATAAATGAACTGCAGGCTAACTACCTGGCTACTCTAGTCACGGTAGCTTGACAGCGCAACCTGTTGTCAGGCGCAGCAAGCTGAGCGAGTCCCGTGAAGCTTGGCAGGCTTGCGGGAACCCAGGTAGACCGGGCTTGCGGGAGCCCGTATCGCCCGCATTGCCCACTATGCCTCAGTACACGCGCACTCTTGTGTTTACATCGCGGCAGGCTGACCTGCATGAATGGTTGCAGAGGTGCTAGGGGCAAGCAGGCTGCAAGGGGAATTTGTACACCTCTGGTTCCAAGCCACACTTCAGCGCACAGCAGCCGACAGCATCAGGCAGCAGTTGTCACACAGCAGCAGTCTTAACAAAGCTAAGTGTTTGCAGCAAGCGCATTAGTTTCTCAGGTTTCTGTCTCACACCCAGGCTAGTTATGGAGTCCGAATTTCGCGAGGTAGTGATACAGAAGTCAGCTAGTGATGTTGAATTTACAAGCAGTGGGAGTGACCTTCAGAGCCCACACAGACAGGGAGAATTCTATGATCAATTGGGGGATTTATCAGAAAAATTTGAGGAGGTAGAAGAAAATTTGAATGCTAAGATGGATGGTGTTGCTGTTGAATTAAGGGTTATAATTGATTCTGGCAGGTAGTCGTCTGACACAATGAATGATGAGATAAGGAAAGCTCTGATTGATGTGGATCGGCAGATTGTGGCTAGTTGTGATATAACAAGAACTTTATTATTAGGTCAACTGGCAGAGTCAGCTAGCGACCTAAGAAAGGAAATTGAAAATGTGCTTGCTATTACTGTAAAGAGTAATGTAGAAATTGACAAAGTTAACAGCAGATTGTGTAATGTAGAATTATGTGGGGCTAATGGAAGTACTGTGTGGCCTATGTTACAAAGTACTCAGTGATCAGACTTTTTCAGGGGAAACCAAGTACCATGCTGTAGGTTTTTTGGCAGCATGCAAAGACTGTTTTATTGATGGTATGAGTGACAACAGCAAAATTAAACTAGTAAAAAGATTCATGGAGGATTCTGCTCAGACATAGGCAAATCGTATAGTGAACAGTTTACATCATATAGTATATCTGAACACATGTTGTTAAATAGGGATTGGAGCCAAACATATCAATGCAGATTACAGAACGACTTTTTTGAATGAGCCAGTTTACTGAGGAGGTAGACAAACTGTGAGAGAATATTGTCAGGAAGAATTACGGAAGTTGGTACATTTGGATACGCCCTTGAGAATTTTGACTGAAAATTTTATTCTAAGGAGGAGGTTCCCTGTAAATGTACAGTGGGAACTGATACATTGTCCAACAGATTCTATAGAAACTGTCTTGGATTTTATTGAGAGGATGGACCAGGCAATGTCCTATAATTCAAATTCAGGAGGAAATAATTCAGTGAATAATCAGAGGAATAATGGAGAGAGAAGAAATAATGTGACTTGGGTTTATAACCACCATAATTCAAGCAGGGAAGGAAATCAGAATGGTAACTGGAGAGAAACCAGAGAGAGAATTCAAAATGGAACTTGGTGGGATAACAGGGAAAGATTTTATGATGATTTCAGGTATTAGAGAAGTGTCTGGGGAAATGGAAACAGGAGTGATCAAAGGACAATGCAGGAACAGAGTGATGGGATAGGAGAAATTAATGCAAGGGGACCACAGCGACAAAATTCCTTAAACTGTGATTTGTTCCAAACAGGGTCACATCTGGAGCAAAAAACTATGCAGGAAATAGGACCATGAGATGGGACAATAATTATGGGAGAAATAATGGTCGATCTTTTAATAGTTTTAAGGAAAATAATGGGAGGTATTTTAATGAAAGCAAAAGCAGTGGAACAAGGGAAGAGAGAGTATGGAATAAGAATGATTGGCAAACTAACAGGGAGTTTGTTGATCATGATAAAACTAAACAAGTGAAAGAAGAAAGGATTTGAGGAATGGAGGAAATTTTGGGTAATGGTGAGATGTTTGGAGGCTGGTTTAATGAGCATGATAAGAGGAGGGCCTTTAGAAATAAAAATAATAGGAAATGTAGGAATCAGAGGGGAGAAATAAATGTTTGGGCATTTTTAAATAACAGGGATCAAAATGTGGAGGATAATAGTTCAAATAGTATTGCCTTGGCAATTATGTTCAGTAATGAACTTGTTTCAGCTGCACAGTCTGAGGGAGAAAATGGCTGCCGTGATGTTGAGAGTGTGTATGTGAATGACAGCAGAAACAGCAATGTGTTGGATGCAATGGAACTTTCACCAGTGGTAGGAGGTATAAATTACATGGAGGCCAAAGTGCCTGACTCAGAAGCTGTTGTAGATGGAGATATACAGGAAGGTATGTGCTTTAGCAGTGTGAAAGTATTAACAGTGAGCAGGCAGTAGTAGTTCCTGTATCATATGTAATTGTGGGTAATGATGCTGATATGTGGCACAAGGCTGCAGAATGTGTTGTTAATGTATGTGGAGGCACTCACTCTAGTAATTATAGGGAAGGTACAAGTGAGCAGACTACAGTTCCTGTAACAGATGAACTAGCAGTAGTTGTGGGTGAAGTTTTTAATGTGCAGAATGCAACTGCAGATGTTGCTACTGTGGTTGAAACTGTGAGGGATTCTGTTGATTCGAGTAAGTTCATGTCTGTTGCTAACGATACAAATGAGGAATCTGGGGACATACATTTTTTCAAGGAAGCATGGGAGAATAAGGCAGAGAGTGAATTTGATTCTGATGATTGGGTAGCCAGGGCAAAATGGTTTCAGAAGTGAGCGCCTGCCGATTGGGAGATTAGCAAGCATGATTATTCCAGGCAAATCAGGGAGTTAGGTAGGGAAAGTGAGGTGTTCAAACATGCTTACAAGGATAAAGACGTTAAATCACTGGATGAAGAATGCGTATTTATGATGGGAAAAGATGGTATAGGTAATGATACAATTATTGTGGATATCCCAAACAACAAAATAATGATGAACAACAAATAGCAATGCATGAGGAGCTAAACACTGAATGAATGGGGGAAGATGAGTGTGATTATGAGGGTATGACCAGGTTAATTTTGCAATGTTGCACCAACGGTTGATACTAGAGACCTGGGAGGAAGATAAATATAGAGTTGCTAGAAAGCTACAAGGGTTGAGTGTAGGAAACTCTGTGATTAAGGAGGTCTTTGATTTAATATTTTCAGGGGATAAGGATACTGAATCTTTTAGTGAAGAGCTGGTGTGCACCATGACTAAAGATTGCATACATGAGATTGAAAAGGTACAGCTGATAATAACTGTTGGTGTGGCAGGGGTATGCGAAACAGTTTTGGTGGATACTGGAAGTTCTGTATTAGGGTGGCGGAGGGCTTTTACTATCATATTAAGAACAGAGAAACAGTGGAATTTCCAATCACTGGGATGAGAATTAAAAGTGCTACAGGAACTTCCAGTAAACCAGTGATAAAGGAGATGGTTCTAGATGTGAACATTGGAGGTGAAGTATTTAGTCACACATTTTTGGTTTTCCCAAATTTAAGTATGAATTTGGTTTGGCGAATTGATTTTCTGAGTAAATATGAGGCATATCTAGATTGGAAGGGCCAGGTAGTGGAACTGAATACTGTTGAGGAAAGAAAGAGGGTTAAATTCAAAACTGCACTCTATGTTGGAGAATCATTGGCATGTAGCACAGTGCTTAATGGAGAGAGAGATTCGGAGTAAAGTACAAGGGGCATTTCTGAGGATGAGAAGGCAGAATTATATCAATTATTGAGTAAAAACAAAGGCGTGTTTTCTGAAAAAGAAGGGAAGGTGATTGATTTTGAGTATTCACTCTGGATGAATCCACATTAACACATGAAGGTCACGTCATACCCTATAGCACTGGCAGAGAGGGAGGCAGTTAGAGGATAATTTATCATGTGTTTAATAGCTGAGGTTTATGTTCCAAGGGACTCCTTGCTGTATAATATGTTTAGTTTTAAGAATTTTTCAGATGGCCTAGTGGTTTTCATGTTTATCTCGATAAAAGTATAGTGGTACTTGGAGTTGTGGAACAGCTAGCAGACACAGCTGTTTCTCTCATAATGACTAGTGATACAGGCTACAACAGTTGAAATCACTATACAGCACTTATGTACACATGATAGGATGTGAATGTAAGAGAGACACATTCAGTGGCATTTTTCCGATTGCTTATAATGATACGACTATTGATTCAATTTTTCATTAGTGGTGTTTGTGATTTGTTCACACACGGATTTGGTCACACACCATTTTTTTGTGTGTGGGTGTGGAGATAGCTCATCATGGGATTGACTGATGAGAATATGGAATTGAATAGTATACATATAATATGTCCTTGTAGTCATTGAAGAAATGTTTAAATTTGGGGAGATATAAAATTTGTTGTTTTTATTTTCCTTCATATGTTTAGAATTACTTAATTTCAGGGGAATATAGGTCGATTTGTGGATTATGTTGTGCCATGGGGTGTTTTATATATTTGATTTTATTCAGTCTGCTGTACTGTAATTTTCGTTGGTCATTAAGCAACAGTGTGATTATTGATTGGGTTAAGACTAGAGACAGGGTTGTTGGTGGAACCTACCATGGAACCCATCATACATTAAATTTTTGAGTACTATTCTGGTCACATATTTTCTTGGATTCACTTTGGTTAGAGAAACCTTGTCTCAATTTTGTATAGTTGCAACTATTTGGGCAGTTTCTGTTCTCGAATGGAACAAATTGTTGCGATCTAAGAAAAGTCTGTAATCAGCATGTACTTCTTGCTGATACCATCGTCTGTATATTAGTATCAGGTTTCGCCCAGAAATTTGAATTTAACTGTGTGAAGTCCGGATAGAAGAGGCGGTGGGCGTACATCCGACCAGTTTCTGGTAGCAAGACAAGTTTGCTGATAGGAAATAGATCGAATGAATTTTGTTTGTTCCTCGTAGAATCAGGTTAGCTGACTGACTGGAGAACTATAGAAATGGCTCCTGAGGTCTGAGCTGCAGCACTAATGCAGGTCAGAGGCACACCACAGAAGACAACAAAAGGTGTAGTGCTTACTGTATGTGCTGTTTAATTTCTAGTAAGAAATACAGTGCATCTTAACAAAAAGATTGAAAAAAGTAAAAGGACAATATTTAAAGGACTTTAAGAAAAATTGCTGGTCCACCTTCGGTTCGTTTGTTTTGTTACTCATTACCTTTGGCCAGTCATATCAGCATTACGAAAATTTTGATGAACAAATGTATTTAGCATCAGTTTAGTTAGGTTAGGCTAGGAAGTGCTGCCGCATAAGATAACATAAAGACTTGTTCATTTCCATTTTTCCGCTATCGTATGTAGTTTACTTTTGTGTATTATTTCGTTCCTGAGGCACAGACTGGGTTTGGTGCCACTTGCGACACTATGCACTGCGTTTATGGAGTAGCAAGTGGAGATGATTGAGAGCATACAAGCTGTGGAGTGAGATTAGAGCGGCAGTATCCCGCTGCAGAGCACGTGACTGGCGGTTGCTACGGGCCGTGGCGGGCGGCTAGAGTTAAGCGGCCTTGGAAAAACCAGGGTGGACGCTAGGCAGGGGCGCATATGGCCGTGTTTGCGTGCTTGGAGAAATTTATACGGCAGACAAAAATTGATAAAAACAGAACTAAGAGTGAAAGGAAGATCCGAGTTGGCTCTCATGTTTTTTTTTTTTTTGGTCATCAGTCTACTGACTGGTTTGATGCGGCCCCCCACGAATTCCTTTCCTGTGCTAACCTCTTCATCTCAGAGTAGCACTTGCAACCTACGTCCTCAATTATTTGCTTGACGTATTCCAATCTCTGTCTTCCTCTACCGTTTTTGCCCTCTACAGCTCCCTGTAATACCATGGAAGTCATTCCCTCATGTCTTAGCAGATGTCCTGTCATCCTGTCCCTTCTCCTTATCAGTGTTTTCCACATATTCCTTTCCTCTCTGATTCTGCGTAGAACCTCCTCATTCCTTACCTTATCAGTCCACCTAATTTTCAACATTCGTCTATAGCACCACATCTCAAATGGTTCGATTCTCTTCTGTTCCGGTTTTCCCACAGTCCATGTTTCACTGACCATACAATGCTGTACTCCAGACGTACATCCTCAGAAATTTCTTCCTCAAATTAAGGCCGGTATTTGATATTAATAGACTTCTCTTGGCCAGAAATGCCTTTTTTGCCATAGCGAGTCTGCTTTTGATGTCCTCCTTCCTCCGTCCGTCATTGGTTATTTTGCTGAGTAGGTAGCAGAATTCCTTAACTTCATTTACTTTGTGACCATCAATCCCGATGTTAAGTTTCTTGCTGTTCTCATTTCTGCTACTTCTCATTACCTTCGTCTTTCTCCGATTTACTCTCAAACCATACTGTGTACTTATTAGACTGTTCATTCCGTTCAGCAGATCATTTAATTCTTCTTCACTTTCACTCAGGATAGCAATGTCATCAGCGAATCGTATCATTGATATCCTTTCACCTTGTATTTTAATTCCACTCCTGAACCTTTCTTTTATTTCCATCATTGCTTCCTCGATGTACAGATTGAAGAGTAGGGGCGAAAGGCTACAACCATGTCTTACACCCTTCTTAATACGAGCACTTCGTTCTTGATCGTCCACTCTTATTATTCCCTCTTGGTTGTTGTACATATTGTATATGACCCGTCTCTCCCTATAACTTACCCCTACGTTTTTCAGAATCTCGAACAGCTTGCACCATTTTATATTGTCGAACGCTTTTTCCAGGTCGACAAATCCTATGAAAGTGTCTTGATTTTTCTTTAGCCTTGCTTCCATTATTAGCCGTAACGTCAGAATTGCCTCTCTCGTCCCTTTACTTTTCCTAAAGCCAAACTGATCGTCGCCTAGCGCATTCTCAATTTTCTTTTCCTTTCTTCTGTATATTATTCTTGTAAGCAGTTTCGATGCATGAGCTGTTGAGCTGATTGTGCGATAATTCTCGCACTTGTCAGCTGTTGCCGTCTTCGGAATTGTGTGGATGATGCTATTCCGAAAGTCAGATGGTATATCGCCAAACTCATATATTCTACACACCAACGTGAATAGTCGTTTTGTTGCCACTTCCCCCAATGATTTTAGAAATTCTGATGGAATGTTATCAATCCCTTCTACCTTATTTGACCGTAAGTCCTCCAAAGCTCTTTTAAATTCCGAGTCTAATACTGGATCCCCTATCTCTTCTAAATCGACTCCTGTTTCTTCTTCTATCACATCAGACAAATCTTCACCCTTATAGAGGCTTTCAATGTATTCTTTTCACCTATCTGCTCTCTCCTCTGCATTTAACAGTGGAATTCCCTTTGCACTTTTAATGTTACCACCGTTGCTTTTAATGTCACTAAAGGTTGTTTTGACTTTCCTGTATGCTGAGTCTGTCCTTCCGACAATCATATCTTTTTCGATGTCTTCACATTTTTCCTACAGGCATTTCGTCTTAGCTTCCCTGCACTTACTATTTACTTCATTCCTCAGCGACTTGTATTTCTGTATTCCTGATTTTCCCGGAACATGTTTGTACTTCCTCCTTTCATCAATCAACTGAAGTATTTCTTCTGTTACCCATGGTTTCTTCGCATCTACCTTCTTTGTACCTATGTTTTCCTTCCCAACTTCTGTGATGGCCCTTTTTAGAGATGTCCATTCCTCTTCAACTGTACTGCCTACTGCGCTATTCCTTATTGCTGTATCTATAGCGTTAGAGAACTTCAAACATATCTCGTCATTCCTTAGTACTTCCGTATCCCACTTCTTTGCGTATTGATTCTTCCTGACTAATGTCTTGAACTTCAGCCTACTCTATTGTGATCTGAGTCTATATCTGCTCCTGGGTTCGCCTTACAATCCAGTATCTGATTTCGGAATCTCTGTCTGACCATGATGTAATCTAATTGAAATCTTCCCGTATCTCCCGGCCTTTTCCAAGTATACCTCCTCCTCTCGTGATTCTTGAACAGGGTATACGCTATTACTAGCTGAAACTTGTTACAGAACTCAATTAGTCTTTCTCCTCTTTCATTCCTTGTCCCAAGCCCGTATTCTCCTGTAACCTTTTCTTCTACTCCTTCCCCTACAACTGCATTCCAGTCGCCCATGACTATTAGATTTTCGTCCCCCGTTACATACTGCATTACCCTTTCAATATCCTCGTACACTTTCTCTATCTGCTCATCTTCAGCTTGCGACGTCGGCATGTATACCAGAACTATCGTTGTCGGTGTTGGTCTGCTGTCGATTCTGATTAGAACAACCCGGTCACTGAACTGTTCACAGTAACACACCCTCTGCCCTACCTTCCTATTCATAACGAATCCTACACCTGTTATACCATTTTCTGCTGCTGTTGATATTACCTGATACTCATTCGACCAGAAATCCTTGTCTTCCTTCCACTTCACTTCACTGACCCCTACTATATCAAGATTGAGCCTTTGCATTTCCCTTTTCAGATTTTCTAGTTTCCCTACCACGTTCAAGCTTCTGACATTCCCCGCCCCGACTCGTAGAACGTTATCCTTTCGTTGATTATTCAATCTTTTTCTCATGGTAACCTCCCCCTTGGCTGTCCCCTCCCGGAGATCCGAATGGGGGACTATTCCGGAATCTTTTGCCAATGGAGACATCATCATGACACTTCTTCAATTACAGGCCACATGTCCGGTGGATACACGTTACGTGTCTTTAATGCAGTGGTTTCCATTGCCTTCTGCATCCTCATGTCGTTGATCATTGCTGATTCTTCCGCCTTTAGGGGCAATTTCCCACCCCTAGGGCAAGAGAGTGCCCTGGACCTCTATCCGCTCCTCCGCCCTCCTTGACAAGGCCGTTGGCAGAATGAGGCTGACTTCTTATGCCGGAAGTCTTCGGCCGCCCATGTTGATTATTTATCAAAATGTAGGCAGTGGCGGGGATCGAACCCGGGACCGAAGACGTTTTTGATTATGAATCAAAGACGCTACCCCTAGACCACATGTATAGAAAAGTAAAAACTGGCTCAAATGGCTCTGAGGACTATGGGACTTAACATCTGAGGTCGTCAGCCCCCTAGAACTTAGAACTACTTAAACCTAACCAACCTAAGGACATCACACACTGTAACGTTCCCTGGCAACACTCACACTATTAATAAACTAAAATTTGATTGTACTATATACGCCGTTATGAAGCAATTTGTATATACTGTAATTATTTAACATAAAATATTATTTAATTTTGTGTAAAGGACATTCGTTATTATTGTAATATTTTCTGTAGTAATATTCTCGATGTATTTATGATTGTAATATTTCTATACTCATAATGTAATTGCGAAATGTGTCAATATCTGCGATAACAAAAATGTAAAATTCAGCCACAGAGGAAAATAATGTTGCAAGATTACAAACAGATATTAATGGTCAGCAGTAGTATAAAAAATATCTCGTAGTGTGTATTCTTTGTCGTCTTCCTGTCGAGCTGAAAGTGAGAGGAACCTGTGACATTGCATTTTATGAATGGGTAGACTTCTTTATTCTGTATCTATATTTAGCCGCCATTAGAGGAGAAATTACAAACTAATGTAAGTTGAAGTATTGTTGTGGTCTAAATACATTATAATTTATCAAAAGTGTGTATTACTAATGTAAATTAGCTTGCCCATGTCATCTATAATATTTCTTTAAAGAATTTTCAGCATTTTTAGCGGTGTTGCTGGGCTGTGCCGCGACCGAACGATTTGCAGCGGCGGCACATTTAAAAAATTGTTCCGCTAAGAAAAATTAACCAATCCCGTAAATCGGGAGCAGATAAAAATTAGCAGTGAAATAAGAAAATGTTTTTCTTTTACAGCGATCCTGAGACTGACGGAATTTATTACTAGTTTCACATTTGTGCGTTCATAGGCGGATAGTTAACGTTGAAATTTAACAATTTTGGTTCTTTCAAATAACTTAAATGTGTAGTGAAGTGTGTTTTATCAATGATAATTAAACGTCGGCTTGGCAATATTTAACCATTTCCTGCTAATAGAGACAGTCTTGCTTCCATAGCTAACGCCGGGAAAGAATTCAGTAAATATAAAAAAAAAAACCACTGCATTTAGAAAATGTGTGCCAAGGCCGAATTATGTAAACGATTTAATTCTCAACTAAATATTCTTAATCACTTAATATGAACTCACGTAATTTTTAATGTACTTAATTCTGTGTAAATGAATTTTTATTACAACAAAGTTAATACGTACAGAAGGAAAGAAAGGCAAATTAACTAAAAACAAATTTAAAAAAGGTAACTGATTATTGTTTAATGTAATTTCATTAAAACACATCCCTACCCGAGTCAGGATTCGAACCTGCGACTATAGCGGTTGCGCGCTTCCAGACTGGAGCGCCTACAATCGCTTAGCCGCACCGGCCGGCGACAGAAAAGTATGTAAAGATAAATTATCTAGACGCACCACAAAAATGTATAAGGATTCGATAGTTACTGTCGCCTTAAAAATTGTAAATTTATGAAAGTTCAATCATGCTGATATCTCGGCAATGCTTTGGCCGATTAATATAAACAATGTGTCTATGATTGCGGCTAGTTTATGCGGCTAGTAACAGTGCCTTTTGCGCCCTACAGCTATATGGAGGAAGTTTTTTCCTTTCGGTTTTTCACTCGGTTCTCTGGCTTAATATCAGGTTGTTTTCCTACACCTTGTACAGCAGGACCAAAATGAAACTGCTCCAGAAAATATATCATGAAACTTAAGACACGCAAGCCAGCTAACATCATCCACAGCTGGGTTGCCTGTCTTAAGTTCCACGAAATATTTACCAGGCCAATTTCGTTTCCCACACCATTTTCAAACAGTTTTAGTAGCACATCTGTATTGTAACAATTTCTAGCACAAGGACAATTATAGATATTCTGGAATTTTCTGTGGGTAAACGTATACCTGCATGTTAGCAGCAATTGTATTGTTATTCCATGTCAGTAAATAGGTTTTTCAGAAGAGGGAACCAAATTATTCCACTTGATAAACAAAAGTTGCAGTAAAGGATCGTCAGCTTCTGCTCTGCAGTAAGACCTGTACATTGTATTTTATTTGCTTCACATTTCGGATGGGGTGGGATTCAAATTATTATCTGGTATTTCATTCAGCTTCTAATCATATATAAAACCCACTCGATAATATTTTCTTCAACAAGATCATGGTGATCTCTTACATGTGTTCGAGTATTGCTCTGAAGACGGTGACTAGGTTGGCCGGTGACGATAATCGTCCGGAGCCAGAATGTGTAGCTGTCCCTCTTAGAAAGCAGCCCAAGGTGCCGCGTCGGACGCGGTGGCGCGCTTAATTACGGGCCTAATTAGTAGAGGGAGATTAATCGCGGCGCGAAAGGGGGTTCCCCGTGGCGGGCGGCGCTAATGGCTTCCCTCGCCTTGCCTTACCTGGCCCTGCCCTGTCCTGGCCAGTAGCCGGCGAGTGAGCTGCAGCTAACTAGGCGCCCACCTCCACAACCAACAGGGATGACCTCTCCTTCTGCCTGTGGCAGTGCCGTGCCTCCTATTGTCTCCTCATGAAAACGATTTGTTGACAAACAGGAAACACGCATTTGGGAAATAGAGTTCTTGTGGAAGCCAGATAGCTCTTCACTCTATTGAAGTACAGAGTGCACAGAGGAGTCAAATTGATTCCATATTTTTACAATGCCGGAATGCTTTCGGCACGCTTCCTGATAAGCAACTTCCAATCAAATTGCTTACCTAAGAAGTACCGTCTTAGATGTGAGACTGGATTCATGATTTCCTGGCAGAGAGGTCACAGTTCGGAGAGTCGTCGAGTAAGGCAGAAGTAGTATCAGTCGTTTCCCAGCAAAGTGTTATAGGCCCACTGCTACTCCTGATATGTATAAGCGATTTGGAAGTAGATCTCACCAGCCATTTTAGATATTTGCAGATGATGCTGTCACTTACAGTCTTGTAAAGTTCAGATGATCAAAACACACTGAAAGACGATTTACACAAGATAGCTGCATGGTGTGAAAATTGGCACTTAATTCTAAATAATAAAACGTATGAAGTCGTCCACGTGAGTGGAAATCCGCTAAATTTCGGTTAGACGATAAACCATACAAATCTAAAGGCTGTCAATGAAACTAAGTACTTAAGAATTACAATTACGAATAATTTAAATTGGAATGATCACATTGATAATGTTGTGGATAAAGCGAACCAAAGACTGCGATTTATTGGCGGAATACTTTGAAAATGGAGCAGGTCTGCCAAAGAGATTGCTTTTCACTAGGCTTGTCCGTCCTCTTCTGGTGAACTACTGCGCAGTGTGCGATACGCATCACATGGAGTCGACGGATGGGCATCGAAAAAGTTCAAAGAAGGGCAACTTGATTTGCATTATCGGGAATTAGGGCAGAGTTTGTCACGGATATGATATGCGAGCAATGATGCCAGTCATTAATACAGAGGGGCTTTTCGTTGAGGACAAATATCTCATGAAATTTCAATCACCAACTTTCTCCTCCGAATGCGAAAGTACGTTGTTGACATCCACCTACAAAGGGGGAAATCATCATTACAATAAGTTAAGAGAAATAAGAATTCGTACGGAAGTATTTAAGTATTCATTTTTCCGTCGAGCTATTCGAAAGAGGAACGGTAGAGAAATAGCTTGAATATTGTTCGATGAACCCTGTGCAAGGAACATAGTAGTGAATTGCAGAGTAACCATGCAGATGTTGACGGTAGATGTGGATTAAACATTATGTACTGGAGAACTACCTAAAAAGTTTAATAAATCGAAATTATGAGAGTAACCATGGAAGGAACTGACGAGGATAACTACCGACCTCTCTCTCTACTCAACATGTCATATAAATTGTTGGAAACTATAGCTCTCAGTCGCATTCTAGAGGTCACTAATAACATAATTTCATTCGAGCAGCATGTGATCAGGCTATAATGGTTTCTACTTTAGTTGAATCGTGTAGGACAGGCCTCACGTCAGCTTTCAACTGTCTAGGGTCTAGCGGCAGCTTGCGAGACAATGTGGAGAAAAAACCTTATGCTCAAGTATACTAGTAATGCTTAATATCAGAAGTTACGTAGTTCACTCCACAACCAGATCTCTGACTTTCAGTTTTCGGTTTTTATGTCTGGAAACGCTATCAAATGCTGAATGCTGGACAATGGCGTGGCTCAGGGGTCAGCACATTTGCATCTACATAAACCACTCAGAAGACTGATAACTCCAAACAAATAAATATATAAACAAATAAATCTCCGCTATCCACGAAATTTGACCTGATGCAGTGCAACTCAATTCTGGACTGTACTGCCAGGACTCGTGACACCATTATCAAATTTCAGTTAAGACATATGGGGTACGTGAGGGCGTTATGGCCCATATCTTATTATGAGTTTTCTAAGCTTACCTTCAGGTAGAATGGAGACAAATATACTACAGGAAGTACCCAAGAGTCGATTAGGTCGGTTTGAGAAATGGGGACAATGTGGCCTTGACTAGAAACCACCATTTTCTAGATGAAAACGAAGCAGGATTCCAAGCTATTATTTTTCCTCCAAGTTCGTAGTATCTATTATCTTAGCTGTTAAGCATATTATTTTTGCTTTGATATTTTATCACTCTGTTACATAGAATTTAGCAATGGAGACATTTTTGTGTGAATTAAGTATTAACGGTGTGGTGACGCATTCTTTATCAGAAATACACGATGTTTTAATACATCAGTGCATGCCAGGTTGGTCATAATACTAACAGTGTTATAGCGTGGTGGGCCGTATCACAAACAGGTTAATAATAATTCAAAATGATTACAATTGTATGGTTTCTTCCTAGCAGATTTCCAGTAATGATAAAAGAATATAAGCCTGATGGCAACCGATCCAAGAGGAGGGGTTCATGGAAACATGAATCACTATCCAAGGCGATGAAAGAGGTGAAAGAAAACAATATTTCCATTCAGCAGGCAAGTACTCAAGAGAATTCTTCGTCGATACCTCTTCCAAGACTGAACAGCGAAATGCCTGAGTTGTAAACCTACCCTCACTGTCAAGTAAGATAAAGGTCTATGTGTCTGTATTGTGTAATGGATAATGATGGTTATCGAATTGCATTCAAATGTCTGCAATTTAATATTTACCAATATTGCACTGAAGACAATATCAGCAGCAAGATTGGGCGAAGAAATGTTGGAAAGTGGTCCCTGAAAGGTTTTGAAAACAGAAACCCAGAAGTTTCAGAAATAAAAGCACAGAGCACAAAGATTGACTATTACACACGTTCAATGTAAACGTAGAAAAACTCAGAGAAGAATACAATTCCCTTAATTGTCGCGAAAACATCATTACTGTCGATGAAAAAGGGTGGTGGTCGCATCTCCATAAGATACAGTTAGATTTGGTACAAAAAGGGACTAAACGCGTCAATATATTCGCCAAAAAGCATTGGGAAAGTGCCAACATCGTGGTTTATGGTATCGCTACCGCCACAATCATTCCCCTAATAATCTTATTCAAGGGACAAAGAAAAAACGGCAATGGAGAAAAAAATTGCCTCCAGTAAGTCTGATTAAGGCGACTTAGAAGGCGAGTAAGAACATTGCCACCTTTGTGGAGTTTGTGCGTCATCCTGCCTGGTTCCAGCCACAATGGAAATATTCGTCGATGTTCGACAGAGCCACATGTCACCTGGGCTCCAAAATCTGCGATACTGCTGAAGCAAACGATATCATCTTGTATTGCTTGCCTTCATATACTGCAAATGAGTTACAACCTTTTGATAAAAGTGTCTTTCGAAGTGCTCAGTTTTTTTTGGGGTGATCTGGAATAGTGAACCAGACCAGTACAAAGAGTGGCTTGAGGGCGGCGAATATATATCCTTGTAACTCTTCAGCCATTCCAGAAGAGGCCTTTCGCCTGGTGTCCCAATGTATTTTTTTGTTGGAGGCAAAAATTCATATCAAATGCACGCTGCCATCTTTCCTTATAATATTAACACTTCAAATTTAAGAAAACAATTGAGGGAACTGTAAATTAATTCATAGTTAAATTATGGTATACATTTTTGGATGGTCTGAATAGTTATTATGGTTCTATGATTATTTTGAAGCAGCTCGAAGTCGGGCTCATAGTTTCTTTACTTTGACTTGCTTCACTCGATAAACGCGATCATCTTTAGGAATTGGGTGGTCGGGGATATACGTTACAAATACCAGTCAGTATGTGTTGCCGCCATCATACTTGATCTATGATGACGGTGATATACACAGCCCCATATTTGTTACATGTGGCCCTCGGCTACGTAGTTTCTGAAAGTGCTTGCGTCTGTCGAGTGGAACATGCCCAAGTAAAGAAAGTTACATGCAACTCGTGCCTGGCCGGCCGAAGTGGCCGTGCGGTTAAAGGCGCTGCAGTCTGGAACCGCAAGACCGCTACGGTCGCAGCAATTACCAATTAATTTGAGTTCTACTCACGATTTATTAGTATCATAAACTGACTGCACATTTAATTGTAGTAAATCCCATGTGTAGTTCATCTGGCACTTCATGAATAAACAAAACAATTTTCATTTACTTCTGTTCTTCTTCACTCATACAGCACTCATGCTGCTAATTACTACACATATAAATCAATTATAATTATGCAAATACATTAAATATTAATCAAATATAACTTTACAACATTGTTTTGACTACGACTACTAGCACTGTCCATCAACTGCTGACCTCTACCGCCTACTAGTACAACTACGTGCAGCTCTGTAACTCAGGCCCATGTCAGCTGGTGACATCTGTCGATAACTCATGCCTATAACGATATCATCCTAACAAGTGACAGGAGCGATGCGAAGGCGCTACGCTTCAACACCTAATTCCGTAAAGCTGGAGAAGTATTTTCAAGAGTGGACCTGTCATACGTTGCAACAACCAATTTTCTGCCCTTGGAAACCATGGGTGATATAACGGGTAATACAAAACAATCATTATGAGACAAATCTTATACTTTCTGTCTCATGTAAGCCAGGAGTTTGGCTTGTTGGGAGGGACATTGACATTAGCATAAATGGATCTAATGGTGCTTGGATAGGACAGAATATTATTTCCACTGCTAAATTTAAACTTGTAAGCATGGTTTAAAGTGAAAAGCGGGCTCAATGCGGCCACTGGAATGTGGCAAGCACGTTCACGACTTTGTGGACGATTCAGGTGGCCCCTTAGAGGTTTCACAAACGATCCTCATTTGTATTACTTGCTCAAGGAGGTCCTTCTCAATTTCCTTATAATTCAGTCATGGAAACATTATTCATTCGGAAGTTAAATTTCCAAGTTATATTTCGTTCTTACATCTTAGCTTAACATGTTTCAATGTTAAGCGATATTCTTGCGCCAGGTTAAGTGTATATCAATCTCGTGTAGTCTAATGTAGTTTTCTGTAATGTTAATAAAATCATTTGTGTTGGAAACAGTAAATGCTCAATTTGAAGCAATATAAATGGTGATAAAAGAGCCTAACTTGTCAGAAAATAGTTACCCACCATCAGTCAATCATTTCTATATGTTGCACGTAAGTTGGTAACTAGAATGACATGCACAAAATTATAAGATATTTATTAGGTTTGCTTGAAAAAAAAAAGTGCAGTAGCTGTATTTCTGGCCTTAGACTTGTAATGGAAGAAGAAACAGAAAATTACTTACAGTATTTCCCACCATAATGGATTTATCGAATATGTACTGAACACAGATGGCCTCAAAATTGGTCCAGACACTTTTACATTTATATGTCAGTAGCAAATAACTTAGATCATAACTGTTCCACGGCGTAGAACTACAATTTCTGATAATAAGTGCATAATGTACATAAGTACATAACAACTTTAAAACAATGTACTTATATCATCGCTACATAGTGGTTCTTTTGTAAGGGAATGTTATATGATATTCATACCAAAATATTAATCCTTCTTTCAATTGATATTTATAACATCTGAAGCTACTTTCATATTAATTCTCTTTGAAGTGCTAATTTTTGGACAAGCCTCCATACTGGAGGAATGTTCTCAGATAGAATCAACAATTTCTGAGTGAATCATGGACATTCGAGTTCATAAGCACTTTATACCGAAAAAGGTATCAGTGACAAAATTTTTTGAAATTATCTGAGACAGCAGAAGATAATGTTATGTTAGAATTAATTATATAACTGTTTTATCTTTAGGAATATTTTGTGATTTACCTACAATTTTTGAGTGTATGAACCTCTATATCTGGCAATCATTAATATATTATCAGATATGAAATATAGTATGTAATTCTATTCCTTATTTTATGGAATATGACGCAACATGTTTCCATGTCATTCACACAGAAACAGAGTCTGTGAAATTAAGGTAATCAAAGTGCCATACCATTAGGTTCTATGCTGCACTTATTGTTCTTTTTAATTCACAATATATTATTATATAATTAAAATGCCACAGGATAGCGATTTCTCCTTCCTTTTGTGGATGACATTTGCGAATAATTTAAATATTATAACAGCACTCTTATGAATGACTAGACTGTGTTACATTTAAACACATAACTGGTCAGTCAGCTGTCATTACATATTGAAAAAAAAAACGCATATAGCTCAGTAGTTCTCATAGAACACCAAAGGTTTAGCTATAATATATTTAATCAAAGAAATATAAGAAATTAATTTTGTTAAGGTCTTGTGATGCATGTGAATCAAGAGAAACAGAATCGAGAATCTGTGAAGTTCTTCATTGCATAGTTAAACTTATTTTCATCAACATGACAATCTACAGGAAACTTTCTATGGCTAATATAGTAGTAAAGTACGAATTATTGAATGTTTAATTTGGATATAATCTCAACTGGAGATTTAATACTGATTCTTTCAAATACATCGTATTTATGTGCATCATAATTGACATCAAGAAAAATACTTATTTAGTGAATAAAATTCTGGAATAGGACAGTGAAACCTAGACCACTTGACATTATTTCAAGATCTCTCAGCTAAAAGTAAAGACAAGACTGGCTACCGCCCCTGTATGACAATATTTTATTGAATGAGCATAGGAAAGGAATCTTGTAGATTTTATATGATGGGTAGAAAAACTGATACAATAAAAAACAGACCAGGACAAATGTTTGTTTTAAAAGGCTAATTTCAATTTTCCCTCGAAAATTTTATTTCATCTGTAGATTGATATATGTCATCCATTATAGCTCTGGGGAGCACATTCATAAGGTAAAACATCTGCTTTGCAAACTGCCAAGATGGATATTTGACTTACTGTAATAGCTCATGACATTACAATAGTTTTGGAAACAGTAAGAAATTCCTATGAGTTGTGGAACTTGTTCGTATATGCATGTAAGGCATGTTAGGTACATAAATTAAATGATATAAATATTTTCAGGTTTATTGTTCACTTGTAATTTATATGTCACATAACACATAGACATCAACCTGTTTTAATTATAAAGAGAGAGATTGTACCAACTGGAGATCACTCGTTGCTGGTTGCATCTTTTTTGTCAGAGGAACGATGTTGAAATCTGAAAGGAAAAAAGAATAAAAATTTAATACTTTGATGATCGAAAACTATTCAAGTTTAAGGAGAAACAGGACGATTATTTTCAGTGTGGTAAGAAATTATAAACATTCAAGTTAACCACAAAGTACATTCTCATCACTGACATACAAATAACCATTTCTTTCTAAAGCTACATCTCATTAGATGCGCCAATGTGCAGTGAAATTAGCCTTCAAGTGCCATCTTGAGTGTAGTGTAAAACGTTTCATTGCTAGGTTTATTCCGTACAAATGACAGTTTTCTATTTTTCTTCATACATGATGATGATGCAGTGTCTGTTTTATATTTTTGATTATAATGTAAATAGTAGGATACATGCAGTGAACAGCAAAGCAACTGGCGAAATTTTTGTAAACATCTGGGAGAGTTTTGGTACTTTGTAGTTGTGATTTTTTGCTGTCAGTACTGTTTACATGCGGTCACAAGAGAGTAACGCATATAGTTGTGTCACCACATCGACATCTTCACACCTTTTTTGTTACATGTCGAGTAAACAAGCAAGATGAAAAGAGGCACATTTCACAAATAATGCAGACTGGGTTTCTTTACTTACACATAGCTTTTTTTTTTAATATCTATAGTCCTTAACTATAGTCTGCCTGCTTCTCTATGACCGAAAACCATCGTCTCGGAAGCTCTTTATTTCATCCAGTACACCACTCATGTTCATCTGTCGAATGGCTCGTGTAACAGTGGTAGAAAGCTATCCCACAGAAGCATAATGAAGTCAATGCGTAAGTTTTTTCAACTTACGGAATAAGTCGAATTCTGGTGGACTCACGTATGGAATATGCGACAACACATCCTATTAGTATTCCCTCAGATTTGGGCTACAACAGTGTCGATATGTGGTCGAGCGTTGTCGTGGAGAATGAACGGCACACCTTGAGCAACAGAGGTTGGGAATTTTTCATTTTTCTGCCAAGGTTTTACGATAATACTCTGCTACGACACTTTTTCCATATGGAACACTACCTGTCATGATGATTTCTTGGTGATCATAAGGAAAAGTCAACAATTGCTTGAGCTTCCATTGAGAGGGCCGAAATATTTTTGGACTTGGAGAATCTGAAGTTCTCCACTGGACCGTGATTTCAACTCTGATTCAAAATCTCTACTCCACGTTTCATCAATAGCGGCAATTCGACAAAAGAATCCTTGACCTTCACAGTCGAATTGTTGTTTGAGCAACATTGCAATATTCAGGTTTTTCTGCTTCTCTTCAGCAGTCAAACAGTATCGGACCCATTTTGCACCAATTTTTCTTTTCTTCAAATCATTTCTGACAGTATGCAGTACGAATGTTTGTCTTCAGAGAGTTCCTCACACGTCGCACTACAATCTTCTTCAAGAGCATGTGTCACAAGCTGTAAACTCTCTTCGTCTATTAACGTTTTCGGCCTTTAGGGTCTTAGATTAAACGTCTATGCTCATGACCACAGCGAAAACGTGAAACTGTACACGGTCCACTGTAAAATGACCATAAACTTCTCTTCAAGCACTGTGGATTTCTCTCGTGTTTTTGCCGCGTGAAGTTTAGATCTCGATGAATTACCTCTGGTATTCAACAGTCACAGGCCCCGAGACCACTACAAGGCCTACTTCTACGTCTCGTCACGTACTTCTTCATTAAGCTCCCAATTATATCTGATGTAATTTTTATTGCTGTTGCATCAAACAGTCCACAGTAATACCAACCTGTGCATCGTTTATGGAATGTCCTCCGTGCAATAGCAATGTAAGTATATATTTCTTAAGCTAAAAGGTATTTTGTAATTTGCTTTGGTATTGCGATATTTATTAAATATGGTTATTTAGGTATTCAGACAATGTTTATTTGTAGAGACTACTAGAAGCATACCAGGATACAATGAATGCTCATTTGATGTGACACAAGCTGTTTTGCATGCTTTGTCGTAGTCTAGCGTTTCTAAAGCCTAAGCCACATCACAACAATAAGTGTGTGGAGGCGACGGCTAAAACATGGAAAAACAGTACTCAATAAGCAAAGATTAAATCGTAGTAAGACGGAATGACTCATAAGCAGTCGGCTGCTGACCGAAGAAAATCGGCTCGACAAATACGGGACCACCTGGAACAGCCTCATGGAGTGAACCTACTCGTCTGTAGTGTAAAAAATCGCCAAGTAATAGGTAATTTAAGTGATAGACGACTACCACGTAAACCAGTCATTAATTAAAAAAATAGGAAGAACAGGATGTACGATACTATAAGGGTGTTTTCGCCTTTGGCCAAAACTAGAGCCCTTCTGGGATTTGCTAAAGATAATTTGGAATTTATGAAGCCTGGAATATATAACATTCCCTGTCAGTGCGGAGAGGCTTATATTCGACAACTGTTGGCACGGTTCATGACCAATGGGTTGAACATCAACGTCACACAGTCTTGCTTCAGCTTGAAAAATCTGCCGTTCTTTGATGAGGCGAAAATTATTGCTCTGCATTCCCGTTACTGGGATTCTGTTCTTATGGGATACATCGAATAAGATTATCCAATGACTTTATCAATGGAGTTAACGGATTCCCTTAAAGCAAGATGTGGAATCATGTTTTATCAAAAATAAAACAACAGTAATGTGCTTTCCAACCACCTGCATTTAATTTGCGATTCATCGCTTTTTTTTATTTTGTATCTCCGACGGCATTGCCGGTCTGCCATTCGCACGAGGCCGCCGATTTGCTTCTCGTGCATGCGCAGTGGCCTGTGCCCTGGGTATAAACGAGGTGCCGTATCTGATGTTGCATCAGTAGTGTGATTGTGCACCTGCAACCTCATCTGAGGACAGAGACCAGTTGGACCATCGAAATATCATGTCGTCAGGGCAATGAAATCCTGCTGCATATCCGTTAAGATCATCAGTAGCTATCACGCCAGAAAATGTATGTAATCACAACAGGCCACAACATAGTGTAAAAAAGAAACATCAAGCTTGCAATGCTACAGGTTGGCCGCTACTTTTAAGTATTTTCTTCTGATGGTTGATAGTACACTACTGGCCATTGAAATTGTTACACCAATAAGAAATGCAGATGATAAACGGGTATTCATTGGACAAATATATTATACTAGAACATAGATGTAATTATATTTTTTCACGCAATTTGGGTACATAGATCATGAGGAATCTGTACCCAGAACAACCATCTCTGGCCGTTATAACGGCCTTGATACGCCTGGGCATTGTGTCAAACAGAACCCACGCAGCTTCAACACGATACCACAGTTCATCAAGAGTAGTGACTGGCGTATTGTGAATAGCCAGTTGCTCGACCACCATTGATCAGGCGTTTTCAATTGGTGTGAGATGTGGAGAATGTGCTGGCCAGGGCAGCAGTCGAACATTTTCTGTATCCAGAAAGGCCAGTACAGGACCTGCAACAAGCGGTCGTACATTATCCTGCTGAAATGTAGGGTTTCGCAGGGATCGAATGAAGGGTAGAGCCACGGGTTGTAACACATCTGAAATGTAACGTCCACTGTTCAAAGTGCCGTCAGTGCGAACAAGAGCTGACCGAGACGTGGAACCACTGGCACCCCATACCATCACGCCGGGTGATACACCAGTATGGCGATGACGAATACACGCTTCCAATGTGCGTTCACCGCGATGTCGCCAAACACGGATGCGACCATCATGATGCTGTAAACAGAACCTGGATTCATCCGAAAAAATTATATTTTGCCATTCGAGCACCCAGGTTCGCAGGCGCTCCTGTCCGTGATGCGGCGTCAAGGTTAACCGCAGCCATGGTCTCCGAGCTGATAGTCCATGCTGCTGCAAACGTCGTCGAACTGTTCGTGCAGATGGTTGTTGTCTTGCAAACTTCCCCATCTGTTGACCGAGGGATCGAGACGTGGCTGCACGATCCGTTACAGCCATGCGGATAAGATGCCTGTCATCTCAACTGCTGGTGACACGAGGCCGATGGGATCCAGCACGGTGTTCCGTATTAACCTGCTGAACCCACCGATCCCATATTCTGCTAACAGTCATTGGGTATCGACCAACGCGAGGAGCAATATCGCGATACGATAAACCGCAATCGCGATAGGCAACAATCCGACCTTTATCAAAGTTGGAAACATGATGGTACGCATTTCTCCTCCTTACGCGAGGCATCACAACAACGTTTCACCAGGCAACGCCGGTCAACTGCTATTTGTGTATCAGAAATCGGTTGGAAACATTCCTCATGTCAGCGCGTTGTAGGTGTCACCACCGGCACCAACCTTGTGTGAATGCTGCCAATCATTTGCATATCACAGCATCTTCTTCCTGTCGGTTAAACTTCGTGGTGTAACAATTTTAATGGCCAGTAGTGTATATACATCGACCAAAAAACCAAGGGACAAAAGAAGTACCACGTACCGACTATTAAGCAGTGTTGGCAGCGTCTGGAGGTGGGGATTTTTCTGTTGACATGAGGATTGTCCTACAGTCCAGACAGAAGACAAAATGGATCATTTCATGCGCCCCCCCTTTTTTTTTATCATCAGTCTTCTACTGGTTTCTATGTGGTCTGCCGCCACGAATTCCTCCTATGTACCAACCTCTTCATCACAGAGTAGCACTTGCAAACTATTTTGTCAATCATTTGCTAGATGTGTTCAAATCTTACTCTTCCTCTATAGCGCTTACGTCTACGGCTCCCTCAAGTACCAGGGAACTGATGTCCCACCATCCTGTCCCTTCTCCTTGGCAATGTTTTCCATATAGGAGGGCTGTTCGGAAAGCAAGGTCCGATCGGTCGAGAAATGAAAACCACCGAGAAAATCTAATATTTCTCATTCGCAACGGTTGACCACACCTTACAGCTACATCTCTAAATTGTCACCGCCCCGACTTAGATATTTGTTGTGGTGTTGTGCGAATTTTCCAGTACCCTCGTCACACAAAGCAGCCGCCAGTGCTTTCCGCCAGTTCTCTACGCTGGTCTGCCTTTCGTTGTTTGTGCCAAAATGTTGTCTTCGTAGCCAGCGGTTCATGTGAGCACAGACGAACAACGGAGGAAGCCAATTAAGGGCTGTATTGTGGGTGATCAAACGCTTCCCATCAAAAACGCTGCACGAGCGTTTTCAGTGCCCCTGCAGAATGCATGACTTGTTATGGGGGATGTATAGCTTCAGGCGAAATCTCTCACCAGATCCACATACTTGACGGGAGGCACTGTTGTTTTAGGCATTTCTACGTGATAATTTTGCGCTCTGAACTGAAAAGAGCGACTTGAAACGATTGTGAGGCATACTAAAGACACTGCCCAACACATCTGTGGATAGTTACATCGGATTTTCAGAGTGGTTTTCATTCCGTGCCTAATCGTATCTTACTTTCCGAGTATGCCTCTTATTCCTTACCTCGTCGATTCTGCGGAGAACGTCTTCATTCCTTACCTTAACAGTCCACATAATTTTCAACACTGTTCTGTAGCACCATGACTCAAATTCATCAATTCTCTTATATTCCGGTTTTCCCACATTCCATTCTCCCTGCCATTCAATATTATGTACCAAAGGTACATTCTCACAAATTTCTTTCCCAAATTAAGATCCATGTTTGATACTAGTAGACTTCTGTTGGCCATAAGAGTCCTTTTGCCAGTGCTGGGCTGCTCCATCTCTCATGGGGTACTTTGCAGATTTCCTTAATTTCTACTTTGTGATTACCAATTTGGATTTCATGTTCGTAGCCCTTCTCATTCCTCCTACTTCCCATTAGTTTCCTCTTTCCTCGGTTTAGTCTCAGTCCACAGACTGTACTCATTAGTCTGTTCATTCCATTCAGCAAATCCCGTCATCCTTCTTCACTTTCACTGAGCATAGAAATGTCATCAGCGAATCTTGTCATTGATATCCTTTAACCGTGAATTTTAATTCAACTTTGAACCTTTCATTTCTGTCATTGCTTCTTCGATGTATAGACTGAACAGTAGAGGGGAAAGGCTACTTATTATCTTTGACCCTTGTTAATCGGAGCACATCGTTGTTGTTCATTCACTCCTATTATTCCTTCATGGTTGTTCAACTTACGGTATGTTACCCTTCTTTCGCTATAGCTCACCCATATTTTTCTCTGAATTTCAAACATCTTGCACCGTTTGAGATTGTCGAAACGTTTTTGAAGGACAAGAAATACTCACGTTAAGAGTTCATTTTGCTTTAGTCTTTCTTCCATTACCAATTGCAACACCAGCTAAGCGTCTCTGGTGCATTTACCTTTCCTAAAGCCGAACTGATCGTCATCTAACAGATCCTCAATTTACTTTTCAACTCTTTTGTATATCATTCTTGTCAGCAAATTCGATGCATCAGCTATTAAGCTGATTGTGCGATAATTCTCGCACTCGTCGACTCTTGCAGTCTTCAGAATTGTGTGGATGATCTTTTCCGAAAGTCAGATGATATATTTCCAGACTCATATACTCTACACACCGAAGTGGTCGTTTTCTTGCCACTGAGTCATTTTCGGAATGAATATGGTTCCACATGGGAGAAAGACTATCAGGACAATAATAGGAAACACATTTCTGGCCATTAAAAACTTTGCTTCTAAGATAATAAAAATCAAACTTCTGGTGTGACCAAGCTACAGCCCTGAGGTATATCCAGCTGAACGCCTCTGGGCTGCATTGGATCGACGTGTGCGTCGTAGAATTTATTCAAACAAGGATCAATTTTCTGCTACCTTATTGGACGAACGGCCAAAGCTCCAACTTGACCTTGTGGCTGGTTCAAATGGCTCTGAGCACTATGGGACTTAACATCCATGGTCATCAGTACCCTAGAACTTAGAACTACTTAAACCTAACTAACCTAAGGACATCACACAACACCCAGTCATCACGAGGCAGAGAAACTTGACCTAGTACAAAAGCTTTTGTATTAAACGCAAATGTGCAGCTGTGATCGAAGCCCTTTTCTATGCAACGACATATTGATATTTTCTTCACATTTCAAAATTTATTTGTTTTATATGTACACTCTTTGACATAAAACTCGACCGGCGGCCGGCCGCTGCAGAGTCTAAGTCCGCGCCGATCGCGACATGTGCAAATAAACTGGCCAACTCGCTGATTCTCAAGCCCGGCAATCTGCACAATCTGGCAACACTGTAGACTGCGGCACTTCCTGGAGGAAGTCTTGCCCAATATAAGAGAAACCATACACTGATTACGCCCGTGGTATAGCGGTACCGTGCGTTGTTTTTGTCTCCGATGTCTGTGGATCGAAACTAGCTGGCGCTAAAAAATTTTATAGCCTCTTCCAACTTAATGCTGAAGACATGAATGTAATGGTAATGCAGATTCAATCTATTTCACTTTCTATCACACCGATAACAAACTTTTATCCAGTACGCCTCTGTACGCCGCATGCAGCAAAGCTCCCTTGCTGGCTACTGGCAGCGGCCGAGGCGACAGCAGAGGCGCAGCACTCCCCCGTTCTTTATCGAAAGCGCCTGCTACCGCTCATCGCTTTTGATAATTTAAAACGCTTTTTTATTATTAAATATTGCTCCATAGAAGATTTCTACGATTTCCATTCACGCTCGAAAGCAACATAGACCGACGCTCTGATTAGTGGATTGGTACTGTATTACATTCAAAAATGTTCAAATGTGTGTGAAATTTTATGGGACTTAGCTGCTAAGGTCATCAGTCCCTAAGATTACACACTACGTAATCTAAATTATCCTAAGGACAAAAACACACACCCATGCCCGAGGGAGGACTCGAACCTCCGCTGGGACCAGCTGCACAGTCCATGACTGTATTACATTAATCGGCAAGAGCTGCGTATGGTCCGAAATTAATTTGACAGACTTAGACGAAATTAAACTGTAGTGTTGGCAGAAGAGCCAACACTGTTTTTCTAGAGGAGGCCGAAATGCACGCGTTTAATTACACGCTGACTGGCGTGAGATCTGGAACAGGACAATATCTTGAGAATTGCAAATAAAGTAAGTAGTTGATATAATACTTAACTTTAATCCACAATTGTAGAACATCTCTCTTGATGATACATGCTTCATAATATTAATTATCAATTGAATACGGCGCCTTGCTAGGTCGTAGCAACTGTAGCTGAAGGCTATGCTAACTATCGTCTCGGCAAATGAGAGCGTATGTGTCAGTGAACCTTTCCTTGCAAAGTCGGCTGTACAACTGGGACGAAAGCTAGTACGTCTCTCTAGACCTGCCGTGTGGTGGCGCTCGGTCTGCTATCACTGACAGTGGCAACACGCTTGTCCGACGTATACTAATGGACCGCGGCCGATTTAAAGGCTACCACCTAGCAAGTGTGGTGTCTGGCGGTGACACCACATAAACCACCGACTACATCGATAAATTTATAAATGCTTCATACCTCTTTCTATTCCTTTCAAAGTCCATTATTTGTACAACTTTTGGCCAATATTCGGATGTTTTCGCCAAGCCAGAGTGAGCGACTGTGGTGTAAAGTGTATTATAGATTTTGTTTCATTCCTTATGGTAAGTCTATGAGATAAACTGTGTGAATACCTTGCAATGCGTACTCTGTAGCAGTGCTGGAACAGTGCGCATTTGGAGTTCCATGTATGGATTCATGAAGTATTTAACGTTGATCGGAAGTGATAGCTAAGGTCATCAGATTTAAACCAGAAAAAGGTATCGATTTTGAGGTTTCATAGAATGGAAAGGAATTGCTAACGCCGGTGTCAGCAAACGTCTACAGTTAAATGCTATTGCAAAATTTAGAAGCGAGGAACTACATTTATCTACATGTTCACTTCATAAACAACCTCCTGACATGTTAGATCTATATGACAAACAAAGCTCAAATTCGAATCGTTGACAGTAGGTTTGAATCTTTTCGGAGACTATTTTACAGTGAAGCACCTTGCATTTGCAAAACTGACTTTCATGATATTAACATAATTTACTAAGTCGAAATTGCAAGAAGATTTATGTGTAAAGGCATTCTTCAGATTTAGCAGTTTGCAACTCCATTAGTTAAAATGGAAAATAAAACGTTATGTTCAGCGGCCTTCACCGAGATTGGAACTGCCATTTCATATAGGACCAGCATCGCAACGCATAAGCGAATCGCTGAGCTAACAACACACTGGCGGCAAGAGGCGGACTATAGTCATTGCGATATTGCCTGAGCTCAAAACGCAACATTAAACACACAAACAGGTGTTACTTATGTGAAGAATGCCGTTCTTGGAGTACAGAAATTAAATATACTTTCTAAGTCTCTCATCTTACAGTGGATTATATCGTATGAGTCTTCGATGTGAAAAACGAATTCCAAGTGAATTTAGCGACGTAATACCGGGCTACACCCGGAACTAATGCACTCTCACACTGTTAACAAATACTTGCTATGACGCTGCCAATTCTCAGCTCTCTTACGAGACAGGTCTTTAGCGAAATGCTTGTCGTGATTGTCCGATACGGTTCTTCAGAGAAGACACGCACGCACACGTTTGATTTTTATGCGGCGTTCTTCCCTGATAGTTTCTGACGTCGCCTTGTGGGCTATGTATACATTTGAGGCACTCAGTTATCATTAATCCAGAATGAATTAAGTTTCAGCTTCCGGCGTGGAAGAAGGCTGTTGACGCCGACATTATATCATTACAACGCAGGGAAAGCAAAACGGATGATTCAGTCTTTCTCATTCAGCATAAAGCATGTGAGACAATTTTCCATAACGTTCATAATCATCTCAAAATCGAAACGAAGTAAAAATACATCGAAAGCTTGTTTTAATTGAATATAATGTAAGATATCAAACACTTTGCACCTCGATGTCGAATGTGCCCACGTGCAATCTTTTGCAGCATACATATACACTCCTGGAAATGGAAAAAAGAACACATTGACACCGGTGTGTCAGACCCACCATACTTGCTCCGGACACTGCGAGAGGGCTGTACAAGCAATGATCACACGCACGGCACAGCGGACACACCATGAACCGCGGTGTTGGCCGTCGAATGGCGCTAGCTGCGCAGCATTTGTGCACCGCCGCCGTCAGTGTCGGCCAGTTTGCCGTGGCATACGGAGCTCCATCGCAGTCTTTAACACTGGTAGCATGCCGCGACAGCGTGGACGTGAACCGTATGTGCAGTTGACGGACTTTGAGCGAGGGCGTATAGTGGGCATGCGGGAGGCCGGGTGGACGTACCGCCGAATTGCTCAACACGTGGGGCGTGAGGTCTCCACAGTACATCGATGTTGTCGCCAGTGGTCGGCGGAAGGTGCACGTGCCCGTCGACCTGGGACCGGACCGCAGCGACGCACGGATGCACGCCAAGACCGTAGGATCCTACGCAGTGCCGTAGGGGACCGCACCGCCACTTCCCAGCAAATTAGGGACACTGTTGCTCCTGGGGTATCGGCGAGGACCATTCGCAACCGTCTCCATGAAGCTGAGCTACGGTCCCGCACACCGTTAGGCCGTCTTCCGCTCACGCCCCAACATCGTGCAGCCCGCCTCCAGTGGTGTCGCGACAGGCGTGAATGGAGGGACGAATGGAGACGTGTCGTCTTGAGCGATGAGAGTCGCTTCTGCCTTGGTGCCAATGATGGTCGTATGCGTGTTTGGCGCCGTGAAGGTGAGCGCCACAATCAGGACTGCATACGACCGAGGCACACAGGGCCAACACCCGACATCATGGTGTGGGGAACGATCTCCTACACTGACCGTACACCACTGGTGATCGTCGAGGGGACACTGAACAGTGCACGGTACATCCAAACCGTCATCGAACCCATCGTTCTATCATTCCTAGACCGGCAAGGGAACTTGCTGTTCCAACAGGACAATGCACGTCCGCGTGTATCCCGTGCCACCCAACGTGCTCTAGAAGGTGTAAGTCAACTACCCTGGACAGCAAGATCTCCGGATCTGTCCCCCATTGAGCATGTTTGGCACTGGATGAAGCGTCGTCTCACGCGGTCTGCACGTCCAGCACGAACGCTGGTCCAACTGAGGCGCCAGGTGGAAATGGCATGGCAAGCCGTTCCACAGGACTACATCCAGCATCTCTACGATCGTCTCCATGGGAGAATAGTAGCCTGCATTGCTGCGAAGGGTGGATATACACTGTACTAGTGCCGACATTGTGCATGCTCTGTTGCCTGTGTCTATGTGTCTGTGGTTCTGTCAGTGTGATCATGTGATGTATCTGACCCCAGGAATGTCTCAATAAAGTTTCCCCTTCCTGGGACAATGAATTCACGGTGTTCTTATTTCAATTTCCAGGAGTGTAGAATGTCATGATTACCACGAGAATGAGGAAATATGTTAGTAGGGATGGAAGCAAGAAGAGACGCAGCCAAAAGATATTCTATTCCACATGGAATTCATTTCATTTGAGATTTAAGAAGAGGTAAAGCGGCGTATTACTTTCGTTAATACGAAAGATATGCCGCACGTATGGATAACGAAGAAGTCTGTGTCTTCACACGTTTCCTCCTTGAAATGTGTATGCTCTATTGTATACTAAATAGCCTGATCATTGTTTCCATGATGTTATCCTTTTGTTTGGCCCCTAAACAATGAACAGATTCCAAATGGATGTCTCTGCATGAAAGTAGTTGTTCGAACCCCTTTTCAGTTGTTTTTTGTGTATTTGCTTGGAATTCATTAAGCAGACCCCCTCGAGGGTTAGGTCTCAAATCTAAACCGTTTTTTATCTACTGGAATAATTTATTCAGACAGCATCAGCACAAGACATCAAAGCCTTCCACTTACAGATGCAACACTCTAACCAGCAGCTGACCCAAGAGTAATTCACGGTCATGGTCCGAAATTAGCAGCTCTCTGCTACTGTGGTACAGTCTGTACTACATTTTTGGTTCCGCGGCACCAGTTTATATGGTAACACTGTTAAATCAACAGGCGTAGTTGCATAGCTGTGCCAGCGTATCGGTCCTTCTATTGACATCTTTATGTATCTCACTTCTCCTGAAGCGTTGATCACGAGGTGCCGAAGTAAATGAGTGTATTCTGCATGACGTAACATTCATTATTCCCTTCTTTCATGGCCACTCTTCATGTGCATCGATACCAAATAGGGATGTGAAAACTCTTGGGAATGAGAGAATGACAATAATTATCGCAACAAGAACAAGCAAGTAATGAATGAAGTTTATTGCAATGGAGAACGAGAATAGCTGTGAAAATAAAAATCTATAAAAATAGGCTGATCATCGAGCTGGTTCAATGCAAATATCTTCTTAGCATTTTGTTACTGAATTTAGTTCTGGATGTTCGCAGAGAAAAAGGAAAATTCGGTACTTCTCGCTTGTGTAATATGATGTGAACCAGCAACTACCCTTTTCTTAGAACACGACTCAAGCAGGTCCCCAAGTAGTTACCAAGGCACTGCTGCGTTCTGTTCCCTGACATTGCTCTGATGACGGTTAATGTAGATAGTTCTGATTATGAAATACAAAACATATTGCAGGTTATTTCCTCGGATCGTAATATTAAATTTGCGTTGCAGATGGCACTTGAACGTGACGACTAACCAGATGACTCATCAATATAAAAAGACAATATAATGACAATTTACCAGGATTACTCAACATGAATTCTGAAATTGGGTGACTGACCGCAAAGGTGCTAAACGTCGTCAAGAATATACGAAGTCTCAATCGCACTAATAACATGAAGATCGTCTTCGACAGCTTGCCACTTTCACGTTGCTATCTCCATTCCACTCCAGACAGCCCTCGGTGGAGCTGCACTAAGTTGCCGATGTAATTGAAGGCCTTCAAACCGACAACAGACCACAGATTCAAAAATACAAGCGAATTCTATTGTAGCGTAAGCTTATTTTAACTAAACCTCAAATGATTGTCCTATTCAAAAAAGTAAAATGTTACACACTGTTGACGTCAAACGGACATTATCTACTTTCTGTCTTGTGTCCTACTTATCTATATTATCAGGTGTACTATCAAAATGATTAGATATAATGGTTGCTAATGTAAAGCGTTGATACCAGATGGTGGATTCACAACAATGATTCTGCAAAAATGAAACACAAGTTCACAAAAGTGCAGTTGTGCATTTTCGTACGTTTTCACCTCCAGATCTGCCACAGATAATGCATACTAACAAACTTGGTCATTGTCCCTGTAATTTTTGCCCTCTTATTTCAGACCGAGTTAATGAACAAAGTAAAATTCGTGACTCTCATACATGCTTCGAATCTGCTCAGTAATTTTATCAGTAATTTTGATGTGACTCAAGATTAGTGAGGCCTACGATCATGGCAACTCCTGCCAGTTTGCTAGGACACACTTACATGTGACAGGTAGCACCTGATTTAAAACTTACCGAAAGGAATTGATAAGACATATATTTTGCAGCAAACCTGGAACTACTTTCGGAGGCAACTACCGTTTTATAAAGTCACTACTTTACAACTATGATGCCAAGGAATTCCTGCATAAACTCACTCATTGCCATAATCGATAATCGCGGCTGCAGTAGATAACTGATAACTCACAATGTAAAGGATGAGACAAGGGATAGATTCTGCAAGAAATGATCTTGTACTCACAAAATATTACTAACTCAATAAGATATCATCGGAGGGAATATTCACAGTATTTCATACAGATGTCAAGAAAATGCCATGCGAATTTAGCAGGATAAATCAGTCCCACAGCTGCAAATCATTGTTATGCCAACAGCGTTGCCAAAGGATGCCTACAACATTGCAGTCTGGACCGCGCTGACAGGAAGAAGAACGTGTTTTCGTAGCCTGAATATTTCATGGTAGGATCCAGACATCCAATTTAACGCGAGAGAATCTCCTCTCCAAATTTTAGATACGTGGTGTGGCCATGTGCCTACAATTCAGTAATAACCCTCTGACTGTTATTCCCATTTATGTGATTCTGATGACGAGAAAGCTCTACCATGGGTTATCTATATGTCTACTGAAAGCAAGCGACATAACATAATAGCAGGAAGCCTGTCATATACTTTCAGATAAGGTTTCCTGAGCGTCAGATATATATGATATTAGCATCCTTACCCCATCAAAAAAGATTTCTTGTTGTTGAATTTTACATACATTTTACTACTGAAGGCCTCAGGTTTCTTGCTTCCCACATAGCAAACAATGGCTACCACTCTCGCTGTCGCATGTCATAACCTAATTCCTTCAGTATCATCTGGTTTAACTTCGACTATAGTTAGTTATCCTTAAACATCTACATCTACATCTACATCTATACTCCGCGAGCCACCTTACGGTGTGTGGCGGAGGGTACTTATTGTACCACTATCTGATCCCCCCTTCCCTGTTCCATTCACGAATTGTGCGTGGGAAGAACGACTGCTTGTAAGTCTCCGTATTTGCTCTAATTTCTCGGATCTTTTCGTTGTGATCATTACGCGAGATATATGTGGGCGGTAGTAATATGTTGCCCATCTCTTCCCGGAATGTGCTCTCTCGTAATTTCGATAATAAACCTTTCCGTATTGCGTAACGCCTTTCTTGAAGTGTCCGCCACTGGAGCTTGTTCAGCATCTCCGTAACGCTCTCGCGCTGACTAAATGTCCCCATGACGAATCGCGCTGCTTTTCGCTGGATCATGTCTATCTCTTCTATTAATCCAACCTGGTAAGGGTCCCATACTGATGAGCAATACTCAAGAATCGGACGAACAAGCGTTTTGTAAGCTACTTCTTTCGTCGATGAGTCACATTTTCTTAGAATTCTTCCTATGAATCTCAACCTGGCGCCTGCTTTTCCCACTATTTGTTTTATGTGGTCATTCCACTTCAGATCGCTCCGGATAGTAACTCCTAAGTATTTTACGGTCGTTACCGCTTCCAATGATTTACCACCTATGGCATAATCGTACTGGAATGGATTTCTGCCCCTATGTATGCGCATTATATTACATTTATCTACGTTTAGGGAAAGCTGCCAGCTGTCGCACCATGCATTAATCCTCTGCAGGTCCTCCTGGAGTACGTACGAGTCTTCTGATGTTGCTACTTTCTTGTAGACAACCGTGTCATCTGCAAATAGCCTCACGGAGCTACCGATGTTGTCAACTAAGTCATTTATGTATATTGTAAACAATAAAGGTCCTATCACGCTTCCCTGCGGTACTCCCGAAATTACCTCTACATCTGCAGATTTTGAACCGTTAAGAATGACATGTTGTGTTCTTTCTTCTAGGAAATCCTGAATCCAATCACAAACCTGGTCCGATATTCCGTAAGCTCGTATTTTTTTCACTAAACGTAAGTGCGGAACCGTATCAAATGCCTTCCTGAAGTCCAGGAATACGGCATCAATCTGCTCGCCAGTGTCTACGGCACTGTGAATTTCTTGGGCAAATAGGGCGAGCTGAGTTTCACATGATCTCTGTTTGCGGAATCCATGTTGGTTATGATGAAGGAGATTTGTATTATCTAAGAACGTCATAATACGAGAACACAAAACATGTTCCATTATTCTACAACAGATTGACGTAAGCGAAATAGGCCTATAATTATTCGCATCTGATTTATGACCCTTCTTGAAAATGGGAACGACCTGCGCTTTCTTCCAGTCGCTAGGTACTTTACGTTCTTCCAGCGATCTACGATAAATTGCTGATAGAAAGGGGGCAAGTTCTTTAGCATAATCACTGTAGAATCTTAAGGGTATCTCGTCTGGTCCGGATGCTTTTCCGCTACTAAGTGATAGCAGTTGTTTTTCAATTCCGATATCGTTTATTTCAATATTTTCCATTTTGGCGTCCGTGCGACGGCTGAAGTCAGGGACCGTGTTACGATTTTCCGCAGTGAAACAGTTTCGGAACACTGAATTCAGTATTTCTGCCTTTCTTCGGTCGTCCTCTGTTTCGGTGCCATCGTGGTCAACGAGTGACTGAATAGGGGATTTAGATCCGCTTGCCGATTTTACATATGACCAAAACTTTTTAGGGTTCTTGTTTAGATTGTTTGCCAATGTTTTACGTTCGAATTCGTTGAATGCTTCTCTCATTGCTCTCTTTACGCTCTTTTTCGCTTCGTTCAGCTTTTCCTTATCAGCTATGATTCGACTACTCTTAAACCTATGATGAAGCTTTCTTTGTTTCCGTAGTACCTTTCGTACATGATTGTTATACCACGGTGGATCTTTCCCCTCGCTTTGGACCTTAGTCGGTACGAACTTATCTAAGGCGTACTGGACGATGTTTCTGAATTTTTTCCATTTTTGTTCCACATCCTCTTCCTCAGAAATGAACGTTTGATGGTGGTCACTCAGATATTCTGCGATTTGTGCCCTATCAATCTTGTTAAGCAAATATATTTTCCTTCCTTTCTTGGCATTTCTTATTACACTTGTAGTCATTGATGCAACCACTGACTTATGATCACTGATACCCTCTTCTACATTCACGGAGTCGAAAAGTTCCGGTCTATTTGTTGCTATAAGGTCTAAAACGTTAGCTTCACGAGTTGGTTCTCTAACTATCTGCTCGAAGTAATTCTCGGACAAGGCAGTCAGGATAATGTCACAAGAGTCTCTGTCCCTGGCTCCAGTTCTGATTGTGTGACTATCCCATTCTATACCTGGTAGATTGAAGTCTCCCCCTATTACAATAGTATGATCACGAAACTTCTTCACGACGTTCTGCAGGTTCTCTCTGAGGCGCTCAACTACTACGGTTGCTGATGCAGGTGGTCTATAGAAGCATCCGACTATCATATCTGACCCACCTTTCATACTTAACTTAACCCAGATTATTTCACATTCGCATTCGCTAATAACTTCACTGGATATTATTGAATTCTTTACTGCTATAAATACTCCTCCACCATTGGCGTTTATCCTATCCTTGCGGTATATATTCCATTCTGTGTCTAGGATTTCGTTACTGTTCACTTCCGGTTTTAACCAACTTTCCGTTCCTAATACTATATGCGCACTATTTCCTTCAATAAGAGATACTAATTCAGGAACCTTGCCCTGGATACTCCTGCAGTTTACCAATATTACGTTGACTTTTCCTGTTTTTGGTCTCTGAGGACGGACGTTCTTTATCAACGATGATAATGTCCTCTCTGGTAAGCCGTCAGGTATTTTATCGTTTCGCCCAAGGGGGGGTCCCTCTAACCTAAAAAACCCCCGTGTGCACGCCACACGTACTCTGCTACCCTAGTAGCTGCTTCCGGTGTGTAGTGCACGCCTGACCTGTCTAGGGGGGCCCTACAGTTCTCCACCCAATAACGGAGGTCGATGAATTTGCAACCATTATAGTCGCAGAGTCGTCTGAGCCTCTGGTTTAAACCCTCCACACGGCTCCAAACCAGAGGACCGCGATCGACTCTGGGCACTATGCTGCAGATATTAAGCTCAGCTTGCACTCCGCGTGCGATGCTGGTTGTCTTCACCAAATCAGCCAGCCGCCGGAAGGAACCAAGGATGGCCTCAGAACCCAAGCGGCAGGCGTCATTCGTTCCGACATGTGCTACTATCTGCAGCCGGTCACACCCAGTGCGTTCAATAGCTGCCGGAAGGGCCTCCTCCACATTACGGACGAGACCCCCCGGCAAGCACACCGAGTGCACACTGGCATTCTTCCCCGACCTACCCGCTATTTTCCTAAGGGGTTCCATAACCCGCCTAACGTTGGAGCTCCCTATAACTAATAGGCCCGCCCTCTGTGACTGTCGGGACCTTGCCGGAGAATCGGCCACTGGCCCAACAGGCGAGGCATCCTGTGGTGGCTCGGAAACGATGTCATCACCACTAGGAAGCACCCCATACCTGTTGGAAAGGGGTAAGGCAGCTGCCACGCGGCCAGATCCCACCTTCGCCTTTCGGCCAGGCACGCGCGAGCCCACCACTGTCCGCCATTCACCCTGGAGTGATGGCTGACCGGTAAGATGCTCACTGCCGGAAGACGCAGCGACATCAGGGGTTCCATGCGATTCCAAGGCCACCGAAGTAGGCATAGGTCTCACCACAGTTGCCCCAACGCCACTACGAGCCGACGCCTGCGCCTCGAGCTCGATGAGCCTAACAGACAAAGCCTCCACCTGCCCCCGAAGAGTGGCCAATTCTCCTTGCGTCCGCTCACAACAACCACAGTCCCTACACATGACTATGTTTACCCTACAAGCGAACGGTGTACTCGCCTTATTAGCAGCAGGAAATCGAAGTGCTCTCTCACTGACGGTCTAACCGACACTGAGCTGTTCTAACCAAACAAACAAAAGCCTGTACGATACGAGGGTCAGTAGCAACGGCGATACTGTACACTACACTGTTATTAAAATAAAAGGTTGTGTCTAGTAGGCACTCAAACACGCAAGAAATTACAAAAATAAAATAGTAACTACCCAGATAACTGAAAATAAGTTGTACCTGTTTGAAGCTCGTAAAAATGTGTAACAAGCGAACGGTGCACTCGCCTTATTAGCAGCAGGAAATCGAAGTGCTCTCTCACTGACGGTCTAACCGACACTGAGCTGTTCTAACCAAACAAACAAAAGCCTGTACGATACGAGGGTCGATAGCAACGGCGATACTGTACACTACACTGTTATTAAAATAAAAGGTTGTGTCTAGTAGGCACTCAAACACGCAAGAAATTACAAAAATAAAATAGTAACTACCCAGATAACTGAAAATAAGTTGTACCTGTTTGAAGCTCGTAAAAATGTGTAACAAGCGAACGGTGTACTCGCCTCATTAGCAGCAGGAAATCAAAGTGCTCTCTCACTGACGGTCTAACCGACATATGCCTTTACTTCGAAAACTACAAGTATCATCTCTAGGTAATGTTCACTGCCGGATTACTCAAGAAGCTTTTCGAATAGAAGCGAAAATCGTTTAGCGGATGAGAATTTTATTTCGTGGTACACCTCAGAACGAAAGAAACAAAATAACAGTAAGAGCAGCAGGCTCATCATATCGAGCGTGGGCACCGTCAACGCAGCACCATGAATTTGGCCATATTCCTCCGAATTTACTTACTGATAGCCCAAAGGTGCTGTACTTCAAAAATATCAACCTATTCGCACGGGAATTACTACCCACATGTAATTGCTAGAATATCTTGCTACGTCAGGTATCAGGTATCTGTTATCAGACGCTCGATCTGAGCTGTTGATTTTTATTGCACCAGCCTGCTGTGTTTAGGAAATTGATCACAGCAAGTGGATGAGTTTATTATTTTGGTATAATGTATGAAAACCCACTTTTACCACTTATCTTATCCTAAATAGTCCACGATTTGGTTGAGAGCAAGGTAGATAGTATGCATTATGGATAGAATGGGAGTGAATATTGAAACGAAATTATTAGAATCATGGGAAGGCAATGATGTATCGATATGCAGTGACATGAGTGTTTTCTGAGGTAAAGGTCTGTCTCTGACATTGGAGAGAAGGGGGCTAGGTTTGTCTGTATTCTTACGTTAAGCTCATTGAGTAGAAAAGCGCGGGCGGATATCATTGTGTGCTGGGAAGAAGACAGCCGGGAGTTTCAAATGATTGAAATTCTGGAGCCTTGATTGGCCAGGGTGCACACCACCCTCACCGTAGGCAGGGGGAGAGCGGTAGCGTGCTAAGAGAAAGGCACTTGCCTGGGGACGACTGAAGCAGCCGGATGGACTGAGGAAGTGGTGGAGCAAAATGCTCTCCTCAAAGGGAAAGGAAATGAGTTATTTAAGGCTCTAATGTTACACCTTACATGGTAACATTCTCTTTCAGAGTATATTTAATTTAATATAATATTTTTGAGGGAACCAAATTGTTTATAGACAGGTAAAAGATAGGCAATTGTGAGAATACTATGTCGCGACCGCGAAGAGTAACTTGAAAGTTAACAGAATTTGATGCTCGATTGAGTAATTCGGTGAACAGTAAAGTGTTAGAATTCGATTCTAAAGCAGGTACGACACAAATAAGATACATGTGACGAGCTATTATAGTCTAAAGACCTGGCTCTCACCACATGAGGCTGATGAAGAAAATTATGAAGAGTGGATGACTGAGTGCTAGGAACCATTAGTTTACAAGTAGGAATGTGTTGATTTACCATAATTCTTTTTAGTAATGGTCAATTTAAATTGATGATTCTGGTTCGTTTGTTTAAAAATCTGATCTGGAAGTGTAGGAAAATATTATCTCGTGGCTTTAACTAATCAAGCTGCTAACAGAAATTCATGCTAGAAAGTAATGCTCTTAATTTTGATCTGAAAGAATTAGTTTTCAAAGAAGCCATTTGTAGCTTGCGTGTGTTAATTTGTAATTTGACGAGTTTCTGAAATTCATGGATAAAGAATAAGAAGTCATCTTTTGTGGAATGAGTCAGTAGAAATTGACGTGTGAAGCTGATTTTTAGAACAACTAGATTTGAAAGATACGTGAGAATCACTGAGATCGCTTTCCTGAAATAAAAAGAGGGGAAACAGCATAATTGTAATTCGTGTTGCCATGCTATCCACGCTATACACGAACTGTAAGTATTGTGAAAATTTCTGTGTGTGTATTTATGTATCTTTTGGAGGGGAGGCTTTGGATGGTATATTATTTAATGGTGCCGACATATAATTAGGAAATCAGTCCAGGTAACTTGTGAAGGGCATTTTTTCAGTTGAAATAACGTGCAGCGCACGAATATGAGGGGAACGTAAATTTCGGAATCGCGACCGCGTGAACTTTCCAGCCACGCCGGACTTAGTTAACATCGAGGCACGTCAATAAATGTTGGTTTGATTGAAGAAGTTTGACTTTTTCTAGTACTGGTCCGCGTGGAGATACGATCATTGCTTTGCCCAATGGTAATAAGAGTGATAGTGTGTTGCTGTGACGTTGTGAATCAAGCACTGTGGGCTATCCTCCATTCCTTCCCGTGGGTTAGAAACCATAGGAAGTAAAATATCTTTATATGTGCTGTTACAAGATCAGCTGTGAGGAAATTTTATCCTGTATGTTACTGGTAATACCGTTATTATGTTTTGAGAGATGAAAGTAAGACAGAATGAAATGAAATAGCTTACAGGACGGAGGAAGAGTTATTATGCAGGACCAGTTACGATTCCTGTTACTTAGGTATTTTCTTTAAACACAGTCGGGTGATTAACAGTGTACCAAATTTGGGGTTAACACTACAAAATTAAACATTTATCCGTTGCGCGTACATTTGTTTATTTATTTCTTTGAGTAAAGAATTTAATTAGTAATTGTTATGTGTAAGAATCACGTAGTGACACATTTAATGAGAATACACATGTACCATTTAGCATTAGTACGTTTCCGGAGCACTTTAGGACCTCGCAACAGGATTGCTCGAAGGCGTCGAGGAAATGATAAGGCTAAATTCATCGAGAGATTGTGATGATCGTTTATCTCCCACCATGTATTCTCTATATTTTCCCACAGAGTTTCTAAATTCCTTGACCCAAGTGGTAACGACCTCGTAACCTCCGCCCACATATTTCCGCCGGCCGTTGTGGCCGAGCGGTTCTAGACGCTTCAGTCTGGAATCGCGCGACCGCTACGGTCGCAGGTTCGAATCCTGCCTCGGGTATGGATGTTTATGATGTCCTTAGGTTAGTTAGGTTTAAGTAGTTCCAAGTTCTAGGGGATTGATGACCTCAGATGTTAAGCCCCATAGTGCACAGAGCCATTTTTGAACCACATAGTTTCAGTGGGGTTGAGGTCTGGTGATTTTGGCACGAAAGAAAGAAGTTTTATTCTCTGCTGACCTTGGAACCAGTTCTGGACGGCTCTGCTATTATGAATCGGGCTATGGTCTTGTAAAGAAATGATCATCCATGAACTTAGAAATTAAATATTTCTGACTAATACTAAGAATTTCCATACTCTGAAAAAATTCGACATCTGCATTGGCTATGTAGTCTAAGCTACAGGTTTATAAATTATTCGGAGGATTCCACATTGCAAAATCCTTTGCTGATAGCTGATGAGAAAAACCTACATTGACAAAGGGAGGGTACTGGGACGGGGATCAGAATATAGTTTAAGGCGTCAGTTATAAGACGCAGGTACGACTTCTTTCACAATATGCCGTCCTCCTATGCTTTGGTAATGATGAGGTGGGGTGTAAGTTTTTAAATACAGTGCAGCAGTCTGTTGAACTGTTGGACTCTGTTGCATGGTTGTAAATCTAATCTGCTTCGCTTATTCAAAACGATTGCTAGCCTTCACTATACAATTCTTTTTTCTATCTTTCCACTGACAAAGATATATAGAAGAAAGAAATCTATTTTATAGCGAGATATTCTCTAAGAACTTTACACGTGCTCGTTCGCTGAATGTGTTGCATTTACTGCAGGAGACCGTGGCCGCTGATGTCGCCTGTTCACACCTCGTGGCAAAGCGGCCCGCGCTCGGAGTGATCACTACAGTTGATTTCATGAATGTTAATGAAATAAGTCATCCCTTTATATTATTGAGAACTAAATACCACTACCAGTGCGTATCTTTATGTAATACTCATTGCTCAAGAAAAATTTGTGTATGCAGCGTTGCTGTTATGACTAAGATCATAAAATTTGTAAATCGTAACCCAATTCATATATTTGCATGCGCCTACGGAATATTAAACATGAAAACAATTTGTTTCTTTGTCATATAATTTTTAATCAAGGCAATGCAGGCAGTTTTCAGCTGATATCAAGATTGAATGTAAAGGAGGAATAAAGAAAAAGATTTACGAGAAACAAATCTCGTGAACAACTGTGCACTATCTTGGAAACGTGCTGATGCGGCTATCTCACAATTTCAAAGGAAGAGAAAACCATCCTGTTCACTTTCCGAGGACGATATTTCCTGACAGAAAGCACACTAGGGTGAGCGGCTTTAGGTTGAAACACCAGGAACCACAAACAGTACGTTCACTCTCCGATTCCTAGCCCCGTCATCAGGCACTTCCCATGTCAGAGTGGATGGCAGAAACGAGCGCGAACGACCTGGGATTAGGTGATACACACCTCGCCTCTCCTGTTTGACAGATGTGTTACCATTCATCCATGCCAGGAGGTGAGAAAATACACTTACGAAACGTTGAACACATTTTAATTTTACGTGTGGACATTACTACGCAATTATATTTGAAACGTCCCCTTTGAAGAATGATACATAACTGTCCTTAAACTGACATACATTTTTTAGCGCAACGCAATCTGACTTTCAAAAATCCCTGCAAAAGAATGGCCCTGAGTAACATTAAACTATACCTTTCACAAATCACTTACCTCACAAAAATCTTCGCTACTCAAGCTACTGCAATACAGCGAGCGCCACTACTGCCAGCTAAATAAAAGATTCAAACTACTGAAGGCACTAACTAATGATAGGGATAGTTAGCAAATGAAAGATATTAATAGAGAACAAACAATGTATTTACCTTAATATCATCAAAAGTCATAATATATATAGCAGTTCATCACAAATTACAAAACTCCGCCATCTCTCTCCCCACATCCACCACTGCTGGCGGCTCACCTCCAACTGCGCAACGCTATGCGCTGTTCACATCCAGCTGCCTAACACTACAATGGCGAGTATTACAACAATGCAAAGCAGCCACAGACTGCACACAGCACAGTCAGTGATTTTCATACAGAGGTGGCGTTACGAATAAAAAAACCTAAACAGCCTACTTACATATTCTAAGTTTCGAGAAGTGACCTGGAGAAAAAGTGTGTATACCTTGGGGGATATGTTATAGTTCATGAGTGTAATGTTAGTAAAGTACTGTAAAGTATATTTTATCTTATGCTTAACTTTAAAAGAAAAATCAGCCAAGGCATTCAACAGTGAAAAGTGCAGCATGCCTCCAAGAAACATACGAATATCGTACAACTTTAATAAGAGGAAATATAGATCGGTTTATTGGGGCAGGCCTATTAGGGAACAAAATAAGAATAACTAAATCAGTTACAGGTTTGTATGTGCTGCTAGTTTAAAGAGTAGAAATGAACCGATAAAGAAATAATTCCTTCATTGATATAGGAATGGTTCCAAATGGAAGGTATAATTTTACTATGATAAAAAACTGGCCTGGACTGAGTTGATTGGTTCCAATTTTTGAATACATTAGAGCCCAATAACAAATACAAATGGAATAAAATAGGAATATAAAGTCTGGAAATGAGCATGGACGTCCTTTGTCTACATATCTGCTTCGAATACGGGGTATTAAAAACAAGTAATCCATATTTCGAGAGCTGATAGGATGGACAGAAACAAGACAAACATATCCACTGAACAAGAGAAATTAGTCTGAAATCAATATCTTAAGAGCAATGAGCACTTCTTCACTTTTACTGCTGTGAAACAAATCTGTTGTTCTACTTAAAACACTTCTCTTGTACTGAAGGAGGGCGTGTAGCTCCTACAATATGCAGGTTGTCTTCTTTTAATCCATACTACCGACTCGCGAAGTATGGAGTACCACCTTCCTTAACACCGTGTGTATATATATATACAGAAGCAATACAAGCGACGGAAGAGGAAATATTAACAGTTAAATTCAATTGTGAAAAGATACGCTGCCTCACATTTGTTAACAATTTCGTAATATTTCCAGATTTAGACAGAATAAACAACATTTTGCAAATATTATCCGAATAAAAACTGATGGCATTAAAGGTACAGCACTTCAGGACCAGAATAAGAGAGAAATAGATGCTTAACAAAAGTAAAGCGAAGAACAGCGATAACAAACCATTTATGTTTACAAATAATATTCTTTGAAGTAAACATACAAGTGATAGAAATATAGAAACACACTGCAAAATGGATGATGTGGAGTACTCTTTTCTTTGGAAGTGAAAGAGGGGATCTGAAAAAATAAAGTATGGTCTGCCTACAGGTCACAGGATACTGAATGAAGGGGAAAATGACCAAAACAAGCTAAGAGGAGATAGAAACGAATCGCAGAGTCGTATAAGAATGAACTGTGGAGAGACGCCTAAGAAGAGAAAATGTAATGGCTGGAAGCATTGCCCTCATGGGCGGTATAACAAACGCTAAAAACATTTCCGTGTTAATGCAAATACTAACAAATTGAAGGGTCCATTTATTTATCAGCTGAGGGATGAAGTACTAAAATCATGATATAGGGAACTGTTTATATTTATTATTTTGTGCTCTACAAATGTAAAGTCACTAACAGCATAAACTGATAACTTTATGGAGAAAATTTCGTGTCTCACTTGAACAGGAGCATCGCTACAGGAAGAAAATATTTTATCATCCGAAAAGATTACTGTACTGCAGTCAAAGTCGATATATTCTGCTGAAAATGCCTTGCGGTCAGCCCTCTGATAATCGGTTAATTGCTGCTTTATAACAGCTCTCCGACAATGTAATACGACGTCTTTCAGTCTCCTCGTAACAGTCTTTTTGCTGCCGGGAAACTGAGATAGCTCTCTCAGGGGACGGCTACTGAAGAATGGATAAGCACATATATTCGCCAAAACACGTTAATCTTCTGCTGCGGTAGACACACGGAGCCGTCCACTTCCTCTTTTGCGCCCTATATAGCCCCTTTCCTTGTATCCTTTCCACCTCGGTTCATGTGTTGCCGGTACAACACATTTTTCTCGAGGTTCTGATGCCGAATAGCTGCCATGCTCAATCAGTGCAACCACACGCACCCTGCTCTTTCGATTCCACTACGACTCCATTGCGACAGTTGCCCTTGTGACGCTACTAAGCGTTTTATAAAGAGAACCGTTTACAACTCAGTGGAGGAACGAAGACTGACAAAATAAAAGAATATCTTTTTTCAGTTATCTGTCACACACAAATATTAACTTCGTTAAAATTCTTTGTCAAGGATCACTATTAAGAAAGAAACGACAGTCAATAGGCAAGATATTAAACGAAGGCTTTGTTTGATAGTCTTGTGCTGATGCTGTCTGAATAAATTATACCAGTAGATAAAAAACGGTTTAGATTTGAGACCTAACCCTCGAGGGGGTCTGCTTAATGAATTCCAAGCAAATACACAAAAAACAACTCAAAAAGGGTTCGAACAACTACTTTCATGCAGAGACATCCATTTGGAATCTGTTCATCGTTTAGGGGCCAAACAAGAAAATAACATCATGCAAACAATGATCAGGCTTTTTAGTATACAATAGAGCATACACATTTCAAGGAGGAAACGTGTGAAGACACAGACTTCTTCGTTATCCATATGTGCGGCATATCTTTCGTGTTAATGAAAGTATTACACCGCTTTACCTCTTCTTAAATCTCAAATGAAATGAATGCCATGTGGAATAGAATATTTGTTGGTTGCGTCTCTTCTTGCTTCCATCCCTACTAACATATTTCTTCATTCTCGTGGTAATCATGACATTCTATATGTATACTGCAAAAGATTGCTCGTGAGCACATTCGACATCGAGGTGCAAAGTGTTTGATATCTTACATTATATTCAATTAAAACAAGCTTTCGATGTATTTTTACTTCATTTGTATTTTGAGATGATTATGAACGTTATGGAAAATTATCTCACATGCTTTATGCTGAATGAGAAAGACTGAATCATCCGTTTTGCTTTCCCTGCGTTGTAATGATATAATGTCGGCGTCAACAGCCTTCTTCCACGCCGGAAGCTGAAACTTAATTCATTCTGGATTAATGATAATTGAATGCCTCATATGTATACATAGCCCACAAGGCGACGTCAGAAAATATCAGGGAAGAACGCCGCATAAAAACCAAACGTGTGCGCGCGTCTCTTCTCTGAAGAACCGTATCGCACAATCACGACAAGCATTTCGCTAAAGAGCTGTCTCGTAAGAGAGCTGAGAATTGACAGCGTGAGAGCAAGTATTTGTTAACAGCGTGAGAGTGTATTAGTTCCGGGTGTAGCCCGGTATTACGTCGCTAAATTCACTTGGAATTCGTTTTTCACATCGAAGACTCATACGATATAATCCACTGTAAGATGAGACACTTAGATAGTATATTTAATTTCTGTACTCCAAGAACGGCATTCTTCACATAAGTAACACCTGTTTGTGTGTTTAATGTTGCATTTTGAGCTCAGGCAATATCGCAATGGCTATAGTCCGCCTCTTGCCGCCAGTGTGTTGTTAGCTCAGCGATTCGCTTATGCGTTGCGATGCTGGTCCTATATGAAATGGCAGTTCCAATCTTGGTGAAGGCCGCTGAACGTAACGTTTTATTTTCCATTTTAACTAATGGAGTTGCAAACTGCTAAATCTGAAGAATGCCTTTACACATAAATCTTCTTGCAATTTCGGCTTAGTAAATTATGTTAATATCATGAATGTCTGTTTTGCAAATGCCAAGGTGCTTCACTGTAAAATAGTCTCCGAAAAGATTCAAACCTACTGCCAACGATTCGAATTTGAGCTTTGTTTGTCATATAGATCTAACATGTCAGGAGGTTGTTTATGAAGTGAACATGTAGATAAATATAGTTCCTCTCTTCTAAATGTTGCAATGGCATTTAACTGTAGACGTTTGCTGACACCGACGTTAGCAATTCCTTTCCATTCTATGAAACCTCAAAATCGATAACTTTTTCTGGTTTAAATCTGATGACCTTCCGATCAACGTTAAATACTTCATGAATCCATACATGGAACTCCAAATGTACAGTGTTCCTACACTGCTACAGAGCACGCATTGCAAGGTATTCACACAGTTTATCTCATAGACTTACCATAAGGAATGAAACAAAAACTGTAATACACTTTACACCACAGTCGCTCACTCTGGCTTGGCGAAAACATCCGAATATTGGCCAAAAGTTGTACAAATAATGGACTTTGAAAGGAATAGAAAGAGGTATGAAGCATTTATAAATTTATCGATGTAGTGAGGTGGTTTAATTTCGTCTAAGTCTTTCAAATTAATTTCGGACCATACGCAGCTCTTGCCGATTAATGTAATACAGTCATGGACTGTGCAGCTGGTCCCGGCGGAGGTTCGAGTCCTCCCTCGGGCATGGGTGTGTGTGTTTGTCCTTAGGATAATTTAGATTACGTAGTGTGTAATCTTAGGGACTGAAGACCTTAGCAGCTAAGTCCCATAAGACTTCACACACATTTGAACATTTTTGAATGTAATACAGTACTAATCTACTAATCAGGGCGTCGGTCTATGTTGCTTTCGATCGTGAATGGAAGTCGTAGAAATCTTCTATGGAGCAACATTGAATAATAAAAAAGCGTTTTAAATTATCAAAAGCGATGAGCGGTAGCAGGCGCTTTCAATAAAGAACGGGGGAGTGCAGCGCCACTGCTGTCGCCACGGCCGCTGCCAGTAGCCAGCAAATGGATCCCGGAGGTTTGCCGCATGTGACGTCCAGAGGAGGACACAGTGCAAGAAACCTGCCGCAAAATGGTTACTGGATAAAAGTTTGCTATCGGTGTGATAGAAAGTGAAATAGATTGAATCTGCATTTCCATTACATTCATGTCTTCAGCATTAAGTTGGAAGAGCCTATAAAATTTTTTTGCGCCAGCTAGTTTCGATCCACAGACATGGGAGAGAGAAACAACGCACGGTACCGCTATACCACGGGCGTAACCAGTATATGGTTTCTCTGGTATGGAACAAGACTTCCTCCAGGAAGAGCCGCAGTCTACAGTGTTGCCAGATTGTGCAGATTGCCGGACTTACAGAATTAGCGAGTTGGCCAGTTTATTTGTCCCATGTCGCGATCGGCGCGGACTTAGCCTCTGCAGCGGCCGGCCGCCGGTCGAGTCTTATGTCAAAGAGCGTACATACCTAGATCTACAAATTACTTTTGAGGTAGAAGAACTGTTTGTTTTGATGTAAGCGAACTTTGTATAAGATAAATGTACTTGTGTGCTAAAGTGATTATATTACTATATGATATTTTCAGTTATCCACTGGCAGCTTCTTTCCGTTTAACGCTTATCTTTATGTTATTGTAATTAATACTGTCTACACAATAGTTTCGAGTGTTACTTTATGTTGCCACAGGTTAATTTCGTTGTTGAGTATTGACTAGAACAGAGACACAGGCATTCATTCTGCCATTGACAGTTCGTGAATGGTGACAGGCATTGACAGATGTGTGATGCTCTATATTCTGGGTGATGGTGCGATGCTGCGCGGTTTCATAATTTCAGGAAGGTAGGGTAGTTATCCTTAAATCGCTGCATTGTCTAGGTCAAATGCTGTGTTGCATACGCAGGACCACACTGCCTGCCCGTGGCTATCTCCTCAACTGAGTTAGCGGCCAGGTGTCAGCCCCCCCCCCCCCCCCTACAGTGACCTGACTACAATGCTCCTAGCAGCAATCCTTTCAGCTCGATACTTGCGAACGCTCTCCGTTTGTATTAGGGCCTTCTAACTGATCCTATGAACCTACCAAGCGCCTAGATGTCATTAACACAATTTTTGAGGATAAGTATAAAGGAACTGCCGAAATATCTGACACAGTTTTGGGTTTCAAGAGAAACAATTTAAGAGTTCTTGATCAACAATTGTGTGATTATCGTGACCTGATCACGGGGTTACGGATTAATGTGCATTTTCTGAATAACAACTGGAAGAATCTACTGAAGGAAACACTGATAGAACATTACGATGGCTTCGTTACTCTGAAAGATAACACTGACAATATGTGACTAAACACTGTTGGAATTTGATTTTAATATTGTTGCAGCTCCTCGTAAGGTGAACAGTGAAAAGATACGTCCTGAAATGTTACTGAAACTCATTGGCTTTTAGAGTGATCGTAGAGGGAGGGAGAGTTTCAAACTGCAGAAAACTTGTAAATCTTGCTCACGAAAGTTTTTCGTCGACATTTCCCGTAATTGTTATAACAGCTGCTGGAGTGTGCAGTTAGTTGGCAAGCATATATCTGTATGAGGAGATTTTTTGTGAATGAGGATATCAACGAAACTTATGCTTATGAGTAGTCACTGGAACAATGTGTTTGATGACCAGTAGCTGCACACTAAACATCAACATTATAAAAAAAGACATTAAAGAAATTGATGACTGATGTAAAATGTTTTTTCCTCTCTCGCAAACAGTAGGCCTCCTCCGCTCTTGGTGCTCCTCTATGTTAGCAGGTGTTTAATAAATAGCACGCGATCTATGCTTATTACTGTGTGTGTGTGTAAGTTCTGTTTGTGACCATGAAGTTAACAATCGCTTACAACGTTTCGAAAACGTGTAGACTAAAGCAATAGAACGAAATAGGTATGTGTGTTCGCAACAAGCAGGACAGCTGCAATTGTCGACTGTTTTTTCCTGCAGAAAAGACACTCAAGCCCTGCGCTATTAACTGTACTGTCCTGCTTCTAGTGCATACGAACCGGCACACAGGCAGCTTGTAACTTTACGAATATGATCTCGATGGATGCTTTAAAGCTTTCTAGGTCATCTTTATGATCTTGAGTGAATTAATCTGTTCGCACAATATATCGGTAGATAACATTTGTAAGCACTCTAGATAAGGTAAGTAAGATCTTACCGAGTGTCGAAAACTATCATCGAAGTTGGCTTCCAACCAAATTTATAGATACACAATTATCTATAAAACATAAATAATGGAACGAGAAAATGACTTCAAGACTTCCAAGTCTCTGAACATTAACAATGGAAAGCAACTTCTACTTTCAATAACAAATCAAAAGACGAAAATTATGTTAAATTATAAATTAAATTATGTTTTGGAACTTCATATCACATCACGAACCTCAGAAGATACTGACACTGAAACGATTTCTCGTTTTGATAAGTTCTGTCCCAAAAACAGAATATCCTAATTTGAAATATGGGAACTACTTCCTAATTTGGGATTTGTAGACATATTAAGCTCATGAAACTGCTCACACCAAAATTCCTATTATAGTTTGTTATTCGTGATACTGAATATACAACATGTATTACTTAACAGCAGAAAAACTTAAAACAGCGAAACACCTATTTGAAGACTGGAATGGAAGACCAAATCAAGCCTACCACTGTCTTCACAATAGATAAACTTCTATTCTCATAAATAAACACCAATAAAGACTGTAAGCTTTATTCACAACCCATATGTTTTTTAATATACTAATTTTTATAATGTTAGTAACCTATCTCAAAAATGTGTAAAATAGAATTAATAACTTCAGCCTGAACGTGGAGGTTTTGCAAGATCACTGGCTTCTCGTAGCAGACGCTTCACTACGTTATCAGGCATGCTAAGAAGTAGATGTGTGTTACGGTTTGCTCTGTAAGCTGTTACATCATCATAACCATGAGAACAATTTTGTCAACTGTAAAAATGTACCGAATTCTGAAATTGAACGATTAAAACGACGTCATGCTATCAATTTAAAGAAAACGTCAAATATAAGTCTGCTACCGTAACCTACTTTTATAAGTTGCACGAGAAGAAGCAACCTGGGAGATTAAAATCAAGACTTCAACTTCATGAAGTTAATTACAATTATTTCAGCTGCTTCTTCTTTACCATGCTCGTCTCTAAGTACGTTAGGGCAGAAGACTGGTACGAAAAGTGTCACACCCAAAGTATTAGGACAGAAGCGGTTCTAGGCGCTACAGTCTGGAACCGCGCGACCGCTACTGTCGCAGGTTCGAATCCTGCCTCTGGCATGGATATGTGTGACGTACTTAGTTAGGTTTAAGTAGCTCTAAGTTCTAGGGGACTGATGACCTTAGCAGTTCACTCCCATAGTGCTCAGAGCCATTTGAACCATTTGAACCTCCAAGTAGAGCCCGGCTATTAATGTCCTGCTGTAGGGACTTTGCAACCTAATAACGATTTTGCTGATTGGGGGGCATAGAGAGTGCCAATTGGAAATACCTGGGAGAGGAATTATTATTCCTCAATTTGTCTTACAACCAAAAGAAACCTTCTAACGAGCATGGCTAGAGGCGGTAGGAGATATTTAATTCTGGGATACTATGACGCAAACAAAAATTATGAAACCGTGCTCAACCATCGTGTGTACTACTTTTTATATTCGAAAAGTCACTTCTTATTGAGTGTTGACAATTAGTGAGCGCCTCAGAGGCCTCAGAGCTGGGTACTGGTATGGCTAATTCGATTTTGATAAGCTGGGGCTGATGGGCGCCACCAGACTTAACAGTAAGGTTCAGGCATGATTCAGTGATTGCTGTGCGGCATGACTGTGGGACGTTCTGTGTCACAGGGTGTAGGGTCTGAAAAGCCCTGACAGTTCCGGTGTTAAAAACTTATTTAAGAAAAACCTCAACCTGCATATGTACTGCGCGTCAGTGAGAGGGATGGCTTTTGAGATAAAACAGACATTATCAGACTAACGTAGGAGGAACATGCTACGTCTCACTTGCACAGAGCTTACCCAGCCAAGCACTGGATAGCCTCGTATTTCGCTAAATTTTCGTGGGACGTCCATGAAGCTTACATCGTTTTCCAACTCTCTCAGTGGTTCTAATAGTCATTTGGAGATTACTAATACTCAAATCCTCGAGAGACCTTGTGTGGCTGAAACACCTGAGATGACGGCCTGTACCATCGTTATTAAATTTTCTCTGTCCCTCTGGTGGACGTCAGCGATCATATCATCGAAAGTTTGGTAATCGTCTGATCAACCAACACAACCAATGTCGCATGGTCTAACGCTTTTGACATGATTTTCCTGGCTTGATGGCTTTCGTCTCCAGTTTGGATTTTGGTGGTGGTGTTATGCAGCAGCCTGATAGATTCGAGTTGTTGTCCTAGTTCTCCTATTGTTGTGGCATCGCAGTCTTTTGGGTATCTCGGGCGAACGTCGCCGAATTTTCATAGAGCAAAAGGTCACGGTAAAAGTTCCTGAGCACCATAGATATTTTCACTAAAAGTGTAATAGTATGGAAGAGCATCAGCTGGATTTCTGGGAGAGGCAAGAGGCGTACAGTGGCAGTTGCATTGCTCAACTAGTCTCCAGGCTAACCGTGAAATGTTTCTAAGACAACGGCGGATATTTAACCACAGCTACCACCGCTGCCTGTCAGGATGCAACTTTCCGATGCTACAGAGTATCCACTGAGGAGGTCAGCTAGGACCAAAGATCCACCACTGATGAAGAAATAACTGCTCCTTTTGCATATGTGTGCTGGATTCTGCATTATCTCCGAATCATCAAACATCACCTGATCACTACTGGGTCCATGGTACAGCACGTAACTGGACAACTGCTTAGCAGCTAACTATGTTTGTTTGGAAGAATGGGTGGAGAAGTTTTAGTGTCTCAAGTGGGTAATTTGTCTAATTTTTTACTTGTTCAGTTTTTAATTTTATTAAGATTAGGACAATGGATACTGTTCTTACTTTTAAGGAAATGGCGAAATTTCTGGGTCTCACCTTTGATTAAATGCTTACCTGGTTGCCACACCTAAGGGACGGTCTTTAAAAGCAATCAATATTTTAAAATATACACTCCTGGAAATGGAAAAAAGAACACATTGACACCGGTGTGTCAGACCCACCATACTTGCTCCGGACACTGCGAGAGGGCTGTACAAGCAATGATCACACGCACGGCACAGCGGACACACCAGGAACCGCGGTGTTGGCCGTCGAATGGCGCTAGCTGCGCAGCATTTGTGCACCGCCGCCGTCAGTGTCAGCCTGTTTGCCTGTTTGCCATCGCAGTCTTTAACACTGGTAGCATGCCGCGACAGCGTGGACGTGAACCGTATGTGCAGTTGACGGACTTTGAGCGAGTGCGTATAGTGGGCATGCGGGAGGCCGGGTGGACGTACCGCCGAATTGCTCAACACGTGGGGCGTGAGGTCTCCACAGTACATCGATGTTGTCGCCAGTGGTCGGCGGAAGGTGCACGTGCCCGTCGACCTGGGACCGGACCGCAGCGACGCACGGATGCACGCCAAGACCGTAGGATCCTACGCAGTGCCGTAGGGGACCGCACCGCCACTTCCCAGCAAATTAGGGACACTGTTGCTCCTGGGGTATCGGCGAGGACCATTCGCAACCGTCTCCATGAAGCTGAGCTACGGTCCCGCACACCGTTAGGCCGTCTTCCGCTCACGCCCCAACATCGTGCAGCCCGCCTCCAGTGGTGTCGCGACAGGCGTGAATGGAGGGACGAATGGAGACGTGTCGTCTTCAGCGATGAGAGTCGCTTCTGCCTTGGTGCCAATGATGGTCGTATGCGTGTTTGGCGCCGTGCAGGTGAGCGCCACAATCAGGACTGCATACGACCGAGGCACACAGGGCCAACACCGGGCATCATGGTGTGGGGAGCGAACTCCTACACTGGCCGTACACCACTGGTGATCGTCGAGGGGACACTGAATAGTGCACGGTACATCCAAACCGTCATCGAACCCATCGTTCTACCATTCCTAGACCGGCAAGGGAACTTGCTGTTCCAACAGGACAATGCACGTCCGCATGTATCCCGTGCCACCCAACGTGCTCTAGAAGGTGTAAGTCAACTACCCTGGCCAGCAAGATCTCCGGATCTGTCCCCCATTGAGCATGTTTGGGACTGGATGAAGCGTCGTCTCACGCGGTCTGCACGTCCAGCACGAACGCTGGTCCAACTGAGGCGCCAGGTGGAAATGGCATGGCAAGCCGTTCCACAGGACTACATCCAGCATCTCTACGATCGTCTCCATGGGAGAATAGCAGCCTGCATTGCTGCGAAAGGTGGATATACACTGTACTAGTGCCGACATTGTGCATGCTCTGTTGCCTGTCTATGTGCCTGTGGTTCTGTCAGTGTGATCATGTGATGTATCTGACCCCAGGAATGTGTCAATAAAGTTTCCCCTTCCTGGGACAATGAATTCACGGTGTTCTTATTTCAATTTCCAGGAGTGTATTTGAAACGATCCATTAGGAGCGTACGAAATACTTGTGTTCCACTTGTAGAGAGTCTTATCACGAACTTGGCTTATTTATGGGTGCAACACCTTCCTGTTTAGCTAGAGGATGAAGAACAGCTTCAGTTGTAATTTCTTTTTTTATCACGACCGGTTTCGCGCTTTCATAAGCCCATCCTCAGGTGTCGCAACTGTGATGTGGCCCCCGACCGCCGCGGTGGACGTGTACTTAGCGCGGTTGGCTACCTATAAGCGCAGGATGTTGTGCACTGTGAGGCACTTTCGATGGTCATCCTGGCCTTTAGAACGGGAGCCATACCCAGGCTCTGCTTTGAAGCTTAGTGTCAGACGGTGACTCCCCATGGTTCGGCACGATTATGAATGATATCCGTACTACATACGTCAGAAAACCACACCTTGCTCAGTCAATAGCGAAAAGATTGTATAATACTTGGCACTGGGTTATGGGTCTCTATGGCAATTTCTGAGTTCTGGCGGAGATGGGTCATTCGGGGCCTACCAATCGCCGTGTCACCGCTCTCCGAGTTTTTGACGGCTTTATTGACCTTTTAGCTGCCGCTGCTCAATCAAGTATCTCCTCATTTGGTTTCACGAGGCTGAGTATACACCGTTGCAGTCCTTCCATCAGTCCTCTCACAGCGCTGGGGCATCGAAAGAGGGTCCTCCACATAGCAGTCAGACATGCAGACCACTGAACTTCATAGGTGGATAAAGTACTACGGAATTTATATGAAGCACTACCAGTTAGAGATGTGTGTGCCAATTTTCAACATCCGATATAGCAGGATATAGCAGGCAAGGTCTTATTGGGACTGAGGGATTCCTGCCTGAATAGTGGTTTCCAGTTCCGCCAGTAGCCTTGCGACAAAGGAAAACCTCCGAAACCTTTGTCGGAATTGAGACACGAGAATGCTGCTTAATTTAATTCTGGGACAGCTTTTCCATAAATAAATGCAAGCATAGTGTATGTGAAATGGAAGTTATTTGTGAATATACAAATTACAGTCGGTGACCTATGTCACAATCGACGGAGGCAATACAAATGATGACTTGTAGGAGGCACTTTTCTTTATTTATACTTTTCATTCCATATCTCAAACGTGTAGTGTGCTGCTCAGAAGTCAGGCTCTTCTCAGCCAAATACCAGACGAGATATAGTGGGGTAAATGGAGTCTCAGTTGCAGCTTTCCTTCAAACACCTTTCATTCACTACTCCTATATTTAGAGTGGCCTGTTCGAGTGATAACCAATTGCATAGAGAGTCAAGGGCTTTTCATCCAAGTAGCAGGTGTGTCGGTAGCACGGCTGAATGAATCCAAATTAGAAATACACTCTAAGAAGAAGAAGAAGAAGAAGAAGAAGAAGAAGAAGGATGAAAGAAAGAAAGAAAGGTAAAACATGTAGAGACTAATAAATGTTTACAACTCTAGAAAAACTAGGTGTTTTATTCAAGAGAGAGCTCCAAAAATCGGTCAAGTCAATAATGCTCTGGTCCAGTTCTGTCCTCATGCAAGTAGTTATTCGTCTTGGCGTTGATTCATAGGAATGATCATATAATGTTGATCGTCGGTAAAGCAGATGCCAGACTGAGATTCATTGGAAGAATCATAAGGAAATGCAATCCGAAAACAAAGGAAGTAGGTTACAGTACGCTTGTTCGACCACTGCTTGAATACTGCTCAGCAGTGTGGGATCCGTACCAGATAGGGTTGATAGAAGATATAGAGAAGATCCAACGGAGAGCAGCGCGCTTCGTTTCAGGATCATTTAGTAATCGCGAAAGCGTTACGGAGATGATAGATAAACTCCAGTGGAAGACTCTGCAGGAGAGATGCTCAGTAGCTCGGTACGGGCTTTTGTCAAAGTTTCGAGAACATACCTTCACCGAAGAGTCAAGCAGTATATTGCTCCCTCCTACGTATATCTCGCGAAGAGACGATGAGGATAAAATCAGAGAGATTAGAGCCCACACAGAGGCATACCGACAATCCTTCTTTCTACGAACAATACGAGACTGGAATAGAAGGGAGAACCGATAGAGGTACTCAAGGTACCCTCCGCCACACACCGTCAGGTGGCTTGCGGAGTATGGATGTAGATGTAGATGTTTTTGGAAGTTCCCCTGAGGGGTATCGTGCGAAATTCTGTGTAATTTGCACATTAAAACATCAACATCCCGAGCTCTTTGATGGGCCATGACTACAACACTCCGCACATTCTCATTTTGGGCGATATCCGACGACCTCCTTGGCCAAGGTAGAAATTAGCAAGCACGGAGACAAGCAATAGATACTCTCGCCATGGGTGAGCGGGCATTATCATATTGCAAAGAAGAGCAAGATATCACCACGATTCTCCATTACTGGAGTGGAATTGTCTTCAGTGATGATTCCTGATTTGAAATGAAGCCTGATGACCCGCGAAGAAGTGCTTGGAGCCGCCATAGATACCAGTCTGACTGCCGCCCGTCATACGGCCTGACATTTAGAAGTGATCGTCCTGGATACTATTTCGTTTCATAGCAAGATCCTTTTGGTTGTCACCCGTCTCACGTTACAGTACAACGGTACGTCGACGTTATTTGAAACCATGTTTTGTTGTCTGTCATGGCAAGCCATCCTGGGCTTACATTTCAGCGCTCGGCGTGAACTTCTACTGCTTGCCTTCGTGTTTTCAGAACACTACATCGGCTAACGAGATAACCGTATCCCTCCCCAACTGAGAAAGTTTGCAGTGTTATGGGCAGGATCCTCCAAACAGCCCGGGATTTTGACGATCCACCGTGACAGAATTTGGCACAATATTGTTCAAGAGGACATTCTGAAATTTAATCAATTCTAAGACGAATAACTGCTTGAACAAGGGCCACAAGCGCACTAACGTGTTATTGACTTGCTCAATTTGTGAAGCGCTTTTTGTTGAATAAATCGTCCAGTTTTTTCTAAAGTTATAATCATTTGTTTGTCTCTACATGTACATCACATATACTGATTTCCGTGCTATTCGAATAATTCATTCTTGGTGCGTCGTACTTTTTTTGTCTTAAGGGGTAGTTTGGAGCGGATTTGCATTCCCACCACTTCGTTTGCAACTATTTTCAATTTAATTAATACATCCCAGATGAAGGATGAAACCCCAGTGTATGACAAAGTGAAAATCTGTGTGTCTATACAGTGCAAAGTCGATGACTTGCTCAACATATTCGGCGTAACTACATAACGGCATGGAATTTGAATCCCTCCAGTGCTGTGGATAATGCTGTGAGAGAGTTATCTCCCAGTTTGCCTGCGTAAAAGTCTTTGTGACAATGTACTGAACTGTGATAGAGTTAGGCAGCATTAATAAATTGGTAGAATGTGCTGATGGTTCAGTCTTCTTTTACGCAATTGACTCCTTCTGTTTCCATTTATGATTTAACAGAAACGAAAGAGTGTTATGTGCGTAGCTATATATGAGATACAAAATTGCAAAGTGAATTATAATAGTCGTCTTGGTTACGAACAATCAGTTAACAAGATTATTTTATCAAAAAAGAATACTCTTTCAGAAACGTTGTCTAAATGATTTTGTAATTTCGAGTGTATCAGTTTATCTGTAATTAATTCACAGATCTGTGATTCAACTATGAGAATTAAACTGTTGGAAGCTATTAACGTATTTCCTATGAATTTTTGCAGCAGTGTAATTAGAAATTGCAACCGCATTCTTATTTGTTCCCATATTACAGCTGTTCACACTTAAATTCATTTTGAACAGTCATCTTTTTCAATTCGTTTAAGAGATATGATGTCACTTTGAATCTGAAGGCCTTCACAGTCGTTTCATTGTACCATGACGAAAATTACAAGGTATGGACATTATACTTTTTGTTGCTAATTTTGAGTTTGTGCATTTTTTGGATATCCTTAATTGTAAAGCAACGTCCTAGTATGTGAGTGCGGTTCCTTAACACTGTCAATTTATTTATTCATAAATAAGCACTCTTCATAGATCCCATTATACAGTAAGTGATCAAAAGTATCCGGACCCACAGAAAAACATACAGTTTTCGTATTAGGTGCATTGTGCCGCCACCTACTGACAGGCAATCCATATCAGCGACCTCAGTAGTCATTAGACATCGTAATAGATCAGAATGGGGTGCCCTGCGGAACTCACGGACTTCGAAAGTGGTCAATTGATTGGGTGTTAATTGTGTCACACGTCTGTACGCGAGACTTCCACACTCGTAAACATCCCTAGTTCCCCTACGTCCGATGCGATAGTGTAGTGTCTACAAGATGATCTCGGGTGAACTCCACATATTATTCTTACAGTACGTTTTTGGGCAATGAAGACCTTCTTTCTTAAAAATGAGTCACCCTAGAGCATAATTCCATACGATATTACTGAATGAAAATACGCAAAATATGTCAATTTACCGATTTCTCTCTCCCCCAAATTTTCTATTATTCTAAGTGCAACTGTGGCTGAACTAAGCTATAAAGATAGCATAGTTCAGTATTTGTGCTGGGTACTTCCAACGACTTGTTGAGTCCACGCCACGTCGGGGTGCTGTACGACTCCGGTATAAAGGAGGTCCGACACGATATTAGGAGGTGTCCAGTGACTTTTGTCACCGCAACGTATTTTCATTTTACTGTCAACGTCTACTATTAGTTTAACTATTATTATTATTTGAGTTACATTGTCTCACTTGTGTTTTTTTTTTTTTTTTTTTTTTTTTTTTTTTATTTTGCTGTGGGTTTACGCATGGAAATTTCCTGTCCAACATGCTCAGAAATTGCACTTGGCTTCTCCTGCAAAATATACTTCTTGGGGTTGCATCCTTTTCTAGATAAATGCGTCAGTTACCTTGTAGTACCAGACATACATGGGCAGGTAACTATAAATCGTCCAGCCATACATTCAAATTCCTCGTTAAACTACTGAATTATAGAGGTCCGACTTATCTTTAGTAAGTCACTCGGTTCAGCAAAATGTTAGGTAGCCGTCGTTCAAACCTTCATTACGTTGTAATATAAGTAGTACAAGCGAATATCTCTTTACATGAAACAGAACAATTCGTATGGTTTCGGAAGCGCGCCGTTGCCGTGCACATCTAGGAAATATCTACTGCTTCTAAGAAAGAACCTTGGCAATGTATCTATTTCGCATAAAGTCTATGTCAGAACGCAGAATAATCGTTCTCCGCATGAACGCCGACTACGATAACATACTTCCATATAAAATAATCAGTCTTACGCAGAATCCATGTGTGCAGCGGCTGACAACTTCATGAGTACCTCTATGACCTGTCTCAGAGGCTCAAAAGTCAAATCCTGAAAATTGTTTGGGTCAGTCATGTTGTCAACGAACTGATGGAGTAAGTCGTCGAAGACCTGGAAGGCAGTGACGAAGGCAGCTGACGCCGGCGGCCGCGCCTCGCAGAGCCAGGCGGACGTCGTCAGCACTGCAACAGCAAAATCCACCGCACACCGAAGTTGTCATGACGTGTGAGAGTACATGACGATCAGATTGGCTGTCGGAATCGTAAATGCACCAGTGAGACCAATGTGACATTGGGTTTTATTATGGAAACAAGACTTATCAAAAATTAGGACATATTCTTTAGATTGGTCGACTTATGTTTAGCGTTCTCAAATATAAAGTGATGGAAGATGTTTTAAATGTCGATAAAAATAAAAGTAAGCTTTTGCTAAGTACGGGAAATATATTCAAGAACCACGAGAGAAAAATAAGAATGGATGACCAAGTAAATAGTGGTTGAATGAATAAGGGTGTAAGACAGGGATGCGGTCTTTCGCACCTGCTATTTTATCAGCACGGTCTCTCTTCAAAGAATCGTCTGGTACATTTTTCCTGGTGTTTCGGGCGGTAAATTCAATTTAATTTTGCATTGTGTAGCTACAATCAGCCCAAACAAAGTGATTTATAAAACAGAATTTTACCTGCCTATTTGATAGGGCAGTTCCAGATGTAGTCTTGTGCAATATACATTTTATCGATATGTGTTTACATGGACAGTAAAAAGAAAACGAAGAATAACTGGAACTCCAGCAGCGACTGACCAGGAATACCAGTTGTTCTTCGTGTTTTATACTTTCTTAATACATGTCTATAAAACTAATATCCCACTGGACTTACTTTTGTACCACCCTACCTAATGGGCAAGTAAAATTACAGTTTGAAAATAATTTTTATTTTAACGGAAAATAGGGGAAACAGATCGACGCTTTCCGTCAACATTGGACGTCACGTTAAAGATGAAATTACAAAGAAATCCAGACCACTTGCTGCTTACAGGTGTTGATAAATGTCAATGGGGACAGTGGAAAATGTGTGCCCCGACCGTGACTCGAACCAGGAAGCTCCTGCTTACATGGAAGACGCTCTATCCGACTTTTTTTATCTCATTTTGTTCGTTCTGTTGGTTCTGGGCGGTCGTCAAATGATGTTTGTTTAAGTTCATTATTGATCCATTAACCCAGTTTTGACCACGCTGAGCTACCGTGCCAGCATCCGACTGAGCCATCGAGGACACAAGAGGATAGTGTGACTGCAGGGACTTATCTCTTGCGCGCTCCCCATGAACTCACATTTCCGACTTACTGTCCACACACTACATTTGTAGTGCCCACTATACTCATTACTCGCGGCAGCCCATCTACCGTTTCCCATATGAGTTTGAGCAATGCGAGTGCATTCGCACTGAAGAAGATCGCCAACTATACGAATATGGTACCTGTTCTTGCGGACATTTTCGCGTTGGATTTAACAGTTAGTGTTTACAATTGGAGAAATAAGTAGATACCGTGGCTAGGTTGAGAATCTATACCAAAGCTTGTAATACCACAGCCACCTTCGCCAAGTCACCGATACAGAGGAGGAATTGAGGAGCTTTGCAAGGGCTCTAAAGCAAGGATGCTCAGTGTCATTAAATCAGTTCGACAGATAGGGAGAGAAACTGATAGGCATACAAGAGGCATTGTAATTGGAGGAGGAAGTTTCCAGGCTTTAAAATACGTGGATGATCACTAGCTGAATCAGAAGAAGAGCTACAGAAAATGCCGAAGAATATCGCAAGAAGAGGCGAGAAGTATGGAATGAAGATAAATAATATAACGATAAATGTAATGGGAATAAACAAGAAGGAAGCGCCAGTTAACATATTTTTAGACGGATAAAATATAGAACAAGTAAAATCTTTTCTGTAACTTGTAAGCTTCATGACATGGAAGGGAAGAAATCAGGCGAAAAGTCAGAATTTGAAAAGGAGAGGCAGTTACCGACAGTTAAAAGAATTACAATGGAGCTGCGAAAATGATTTTCTTGTATCTGTAGCGTAGAGCTATACACCAGTGAATCATGGACAGTTAAAAAAAAGAATCATGGGCAGTTAAAAGAACGAAGAAAGGTAATTACTCCGCGACACTGCAGTAGGTACGAAGCAGTATCTGTTCACAGTCGAATAACAGCACTGCAAAATGAAATATATATGGCCATAACAATGACTGATTATTGTTTAAGGTGTGTTGTATGTAAGTGGAGTATCATGAATCAAATGTTGGGAAGCGAACGGGTTATCACACTTTTAATACTGTGAACACAGATGCGTACGAAAATTATGCGGATACGTAAACCACGAAGTATGTTTTCACGGGTGATGTTAAATTATGCCAACTAAGTAAAGGCTTTCGTGAGAGAGTCAAATTTCATCTGCAGTGACATTCCAAATGAAATTAACTTACATTCAACTACTGAAGTGACTAAAAGCAGACAAAAAGCGGAAAAGTACGAATCTGAAGTGGGGAAATATTTTGAACAATCTACAACTTAAGTTCTTCACTTTTCATGATATTGCTTCCTGGTATATGGCAGTCAGTCAGATAATTGCTACAGTCAAGAAGTTAAATAAAATACATATGACGTACAGTAACGAATGAAAAAGTTTCTTGGCATCGAAGTTAGAATGTGGAGAAAATTTGAAGAAGTGGTTAGGAACTCAATATAAGTATGCGACAAGGAGAAGAATAAATCCACCCACCATGCAGAGTCAGACGGTGTTAAATCCAAAATAAACGTTTCATACAGGCAAATACTCATCATACACTTTCCAACTTACGTCGGAAACGAACACTTGACACAGAACCATCACACAGACGTTATGTATGCCGAATAATAAAAAATGGCAAAAAAGTGCTAGTATGTCAGCTTCGCTTCCTGAAAGTTCTGGGTTCGAACGCCAGGACCCCTAAATATCGTTTTTCTGAATGCATCACCTTCCAACGTTCCTTAAATCGTGCAGTTTATGTCGGAGTGTTATTTTGTACATATATACTATCAAAACATTATGACAAAATTACTATTAAGAATAATATACTGCAAGCACAGTTACTAACCTAGGAACGTAAGACACGCGAGAGTCCTCATGCTGGCACCCGAACGGAGTGAAACACCGAGGTACCGCCTGTTGCCGCCTTCTGTACATGGACGTGCCAGAAGAAAGGTCTGCGCGCTCCACTGAGGCAGATAGCGGGTGTTCCCAAAAGAACGTGTACGTCTGTTTATGTGTCAGTCACGAACTAGGAACTTCCAATCAAGACACAGCTATAAACTAGTCATTTCCTTAACATGGTCCTATCTGCGGCAATGTTGCTACAGTCAACAACAAATTCAGAATGAAATTTTTTTCTTGATATTATGATTAGTTACGGTTAGTGTTCCATGACAGCTGTGCGTAAAAGTTATTAAGTCGCTGCTGAAATGCAGTTCGCGAGATAAACTTACAGCTAGATAGCTCAGTTGTTCGCTTCCATTTTCTAATTTGATCACGATACGCCGCCGCAACTGACATTGCTTAAATCATTACCTTCCTAATGGCTTCCTTACATGTAGACGCAGAACAGCACCTGCTATCAAAATGTTACGTTCACTGTTATTCTCACTTAAGTAATTACGTATTACGGAACTTGAATCAGTTTTCGAATTTTGATAGAAAGGACGCTAATTACGATGCTTGTAATGGCACAACTCGCTGTGATGTGCAACACACCAGTAGGTTTAAAAAATATTTCTTTCCTCTTCAAAAAAATTACTACGTGCGGAACATTTGCATAACTGTATTTTTACTTTAATTTTAATGTGCAAATGTTATTAAACGTAACAAATGTAAAATTAATATTACTTATGCATTCAAGCATTTATGGATCAAAAGGACTTGTGATGCAGAAATGAATTAAATATTTGTTTAAAATTACATTTTTTCTTTTCTAATTTTACGTCTGACAGCTCCTTAATTCACATGTCGGTTGTCACATTTTTGTATGGCTGCATATTCTCCTTCTTCTCTGCAAGGAAAAGTTAATTTGTGTATGGTGGAACTTGTTTTTGTTCCTAATGTTACATTACTGGACGGTAATAGTAAAACTGAGATTACTCCTACCCCGACGGTGACGATATAATTAATATATTATGAGACAGCTCAATCGTGTTCTGAGGGGTCAGGGCCGGCATGGTAGCTCATCGTGTTACGTCAGAAGGCTCTGGTTGCTCTCTGTAATTAAAAAGCTGAGTGAAGTAACCAACGATGAACTTGATGGAGTGTCATGTAACGTCTGCCCAGACCAAATGATGAAAACAATGACGAACAGAAAAAAAATTGGTGTCTTTTACTAGTAGCTTAAAAGCGACCACACTTCCGGGTTCGAACCCAACCACTGTTTAAATTTTGAATTAGAAGCATCATAAACAGTGGCTAAATACTACCGGCATAATAAATTACCCACCTTGTCAAACACGGCGGTAGCGGGGACACAGGTTCAGGGCACTCTCTTGCCCTTGGCGTGGGAAACTGGCCTGTAAGGCGGAAGCTTCTGCATTGATCGATGGCATGAGAATACAGAAGCCAGTGGAAACCACTGCATTATATACACCCAATGTGTATCTACAGGACATGTAGCCTTTTTTATTGAAAAAGTTTCATGGTGACAAAAGATTTCGGACTAGTCCTTCAATATGGATGTCCGGGAGGGACTTCCAAGGATGAGGTGCCCGTGAGAAAAAGATTGAATAATCTCAGACGTCTGAACGTGGTAGGAGAGCTAGAAATTTTGAAAGCTGGCGACAAATGAAATGAAATGGGAAGAAGGCAAGGATTTCTAGTCAGCCGAGAATGTCACCAGTAGCAGAAAATGATATAACGGGCTTAGGATTCTTTGTAAATAAGGAGGTAGGGCAAAGAGTGAATTACTATGAACAGTTCAGTAATATTTTTGTTCTCATCAGAATCGGCAGCAAGCCAACACCGATAACCATAGTTCAGATATATATGTCGATGTCGCAAGCAGAGGATGAGAACACAGAGGAGGTTTATCATGTTATTGAGTTGGTAATTCAGTACCTATAAAAAACTGAAAATCTAATAGTCATGGGGGACTGGAATGCGTTTGTAGTGGAGGAAATATAAGAAAGGGTTACGGGAAAGTATGTACTCGGTGGTAGGAACGGGAGACGAGAAAGACTACTTTTCTTCAATAAATATCAGTTAGTCACAGCGAATACTATGTTCAAGATTCATACGAGAAGGGGATACGCTTGGAAACGGCAGGGAGACATGGGAAGATTTCAGTCAGGTTACATCAAGGTTAGGCAGAGACTAAGAAATCAGCTATTGGATTGTGAGGCGTGCCCAGGATCAAATATAGACTCATATCAAAATTTAGTTACGATGACGAATAAGCTGGGGTTAAGAGACTATGCAAAAAATGGGGATACGGAAGTACTAGGGAATGAAGAGGTACGCTTCAAGTTCTCTGACGATATAGGTCCTGTGATAACGAATAGCTGAGTAGGTAGTTCACTCGGAGGGGAACGGACGTCTCTAGAAGCAGCAGTCATAGAAAAAGGAAATAAGAACGTTGGTACATCATAGGTAACGGTCAAGAAATCATAGATAGCATGAGAAATACTTCGGTTGATCAACGAAAGAAAGATTTACAAAAATATGCGTGGAAATCCAGCAATACTGATGTACAAGTCACTTAGGAATGGAACAAATAACATGTGCAGGGAAGCAAACGCGAAATGGCTGGATTAAAACGTGAAGTAATCGAAAAAGAAATGATTGTCGCTAGGAATGAGTCAACATAAAGAAAAGTCAAAATAGCCTTCGGTAAAATTAAATTCAACGGCTGTAATGTTTCATCAATAGTTATAACTTAGTAATTGCAGTACTATACAGGGTGTTACAAAAAGGTACGGCCAGACTTTCAGGAAACATTCCTCACACACAAAGAAAGAAAATATGTTATGTAGACATGTGTCCGGAAACGCTTAGTTTCCATGTTAGAGCTCATTTTATTACTTCTCTACAAATCACATTAATCATGGAGTGGAAACAGACAGCAACAGAACGTACCAGCGTGACTTCAAACACTTTGTTACAGGAAATGTTGAAAATGTCCTCCGTTAGCGAGGATACATGCATCCACCCTCCGTCGCATGGAATCCCTGATGCGCTGATTGCACAATTCCGTGCGGATTCTCGTCAGCCCACACATGTTGACTGTGAAAATTTACAATTTCATCACGTTGGAATGAAGCCTCATCCGTAACGAGAACATGTGCACTGAAATGAGGATTGACACATTGTTGGATGAACCATTCGCAGAAGTGTACCCGTGGAGGTCAATCAGTTTCTGACAGTGCCTGCACACGCTGTACATGATACGGAAACAACTGGTTCTCTCGTAGCACTCTCCATACAGTGAAGTGGTCAACGTTACCTTGTACAGCAGCAACTTCTCTGACGCTGACATTAGGGTTATTGTCAACTGCACGAAGAATTGCCTCGTCCATTGCAGGTGTCCACGTCGTTCTAGGACTTCCCCAGTCGCGAGTCATAGGCTGAAATGTTCCGTGCTCCCTAAGACGCGGATCAATTGCTTCGAACGTCTTCCTGTCGGGACACCTTCGTTCTGGAAATCTGTCTCGATACAAACGTACCGCGCCACGGCTATTGCCCCGTGCTAATCCATACATCAAATGGGCATCTGCCAAGTCCGCATTTGTAAACATTGCACTGACTGCAAAACCTCGTTCGTGATGAACACTAACCTGTTGATGCTACGTACTGATGTGCTTGATGCTAGTACTCTAGAGCAATGAGTCGCATGTCAACACAAGCACGGAAGTCAACATAACCTTCCTTCAATTGGGCCAACTGGCGGTGAATCGAGGAAGTGCAGTACATACTGACGAAACTAAAATGAGCTCTAACATGGAAATTAAGCGTTTCCGGACACATGTCCACATAACATCTTTTCTTTATTTGTGTGTGAGGAATGTTTCCTGAAAGTTTGGCCGTACATTTTTCTAACACCCTGTATAAAAGAAAGTTGTTGACTAACTGTTCAACTCTCAAGAGCACTTTATTATGTTGATTCTCGTTTGCTGTAGTCACCCAAGTACGCCTCGGAACACCATTTTCATTTCTTCTGGCCCTTCTTTTTTTGATGGCCTTGAGTCCTTTTAGCGCATAGGGTAAAACGGACTCGAGGTTAGCTGAGACCGGTGTGCGGGTCGCGGAAGCAAGGGGTGTGTACAGTCATTCTAAATGTGCGACACTTATTCATAATGGTTTACGTATCAAATTCGGATGACGGTCAGTATCTAAACATTTTCTGAGTGAACTGAGCCTAATTATCAGAGAGTGAATTTGTGTAAATCACGTTGTCAGGTGTGTACCTAAAATATGCGTTTACGTGCGATGAAATATTAATCGAATTGTCTTTGAAGCGTGGCAACAACATGCACGAACTGAAACTGACTCTAAAATCATTGGTCGAAGATGCAAGATTCTCAAGCACATGTTTTGGTGAAATATTTATACGAGGAGCACTTCTAGAAAAATGGCTCTGGTTGTCGATACGGCGAACCATTATTAATCCACAATATGAGGCCTGAAGAAATAGTGTAATACATTCATCACCATCTCCAATGTCTTCTCAACTGCAACAAGGTAAGAACTTTAATGTAAATCTAAAGTTAACTTCTGAATTATGTGAGCTATTCTTGAATTTTCAACAGCAAAGTTAATTTAATTTTAATAATTATATATTTCAATGTTACCTACGAACATTCACAATGCTTTTCCTTTGTCATTTTGAAAAGAAGTAATTGCGTAGCTGAACTGTGTTTTAACAAAACTTACAAATCTGAAACGAAAATTTCTAAATGTCGCAATATTTAACAAGCTACTGACTGTGAGTAGAATTAAATGCCATTTTTCAACGTGCTACAGTTAAATTTTCTTGCGCTTAAATCAATAAATAACAAAAATTAATTTTCAACATTGTGTCAGATTAAATTTCTAAAGGTTTTCCAGAAAGCTAAGCAGTCGTCACATTGTCTTCTTGCTTTCTACTTACTTTCAGAATAACTTTGCAACAACAAAAGATATGTATGGATTAAAGTAATTCTTTTTATTTCAAAAGGATATCGAGAGTTTATTCCATTAGGACTGGCGACAGTCTCATTTACTTTTAATATTCATTTCAGAAGTGTATGCTAATGATAAGTTAGTTGCTGCTTGCATCCCAAAACTGATGAATCACTATTGGCTTCGTAGCTGTTTCTGAGTATCAAAACAATGTTGTAGTTGGGAAGTGAATTGTATTTGTACTTGTGTTTTAGGTAAGTGCTTGAACTTCGTATCCACCCTGCACTTTGGAGTTAAACATATGACTAACATTAAGAATAAATTCTGTTCAGGCTTACGGGTGGTCATAATTAGACGATATTGCTACGGGTGACGTATTTTCGCAGACTAGTAACAATTCATAAGCCAATATGGTTACCAGAAACTGTGTAAAAACTAAATTATCTGCTTTTTTGGTGTGCGAATTTACGAAACGAAAGGAAGTCAAGGTCACGTAGCGAGATTGTGTGCTGCTACATACCGACTGTTAACGAATATGGCTAACTTTCCTAATCAGATTCCCTGACGAGAAACCGTATTTGCGATGTACCAAAATTAAGAGGTTGGTAGTAGGTTGGTATTTGGGCTATGAACGAGTTTTTTTCAGAAAATGCGCCTCACCGCTGTCATTGGATTGAGCCGTGCACATCTGCTTCCATGGGCTTTAACTAAAATAGTTGAAGTAAGAGTTACTGTGTAAGATACTACAGCCAAATAGCTGACGTACTGCCAAGTTAGCGATAAAACACGAAATGCAATTAAATAAGCAACAATAATAGTTTGCTAATTTACGTACAAGTTTCCTGGAGCACATCTTACATTGATTGCCCACAGTTAAAGTTCATTCAAACCCTTTGAGTCAACCTCCCACTTGCCTCGGAATTTCACTTACTGTGAGCATATTTTAGAGTATTTGCTGCAGCTAGTCCTCATATTCTATCACTTTACCCCAATAACTGTTTCGCAACGTCAAACGTCTCCTCTATAACATCTAGACACGAAGTTCACCACATCACATCTCCACAACAAGTGTTGCGACTCTCTTGTTTCGACATGAAGTTGGGCGCTGATGACCTCGATGTTGAGCGCCCATAAACCCCAACACACACACACACACACTCGACATGAAGTTCACAGTATCACCTCTCCACACACGTCTTCCACTGTCTTTCATCTCTCGATTCAAAGTGTCACAATATTCCAACTCTATCAGATATCCCACTTGTCTCCCAGGAGCCCCTCCAGGAATCCGAATGTCCGGGCGCCTCACTGCTCTCGCCAATGGGAAACACTCGCCCCACCAACAAATAGCATAATTTACTAAAATCTAAATTAAGGATCACCATTTCGATAGTAATAATATTACAGATTACGCAAATGGCTTAAAGTAAAGAACATTTTCTCCCGCTTCTGTAGAGAACAAACACGATGTTGTACAAATAACAACATAGATGTAATTAATTAGTCGATCGAGAACATACATGATAATGAAAAATAATAAAGAGTACACGTTACAACATGTGAATTATACGTTTGGCCTGCTCAGCTGACGTGTCTTTTCACGCTCTATCTATTTGTGATGTTAAATCTTAGAGGCTATTTGCAATTTGTAAAGCTAGCCAACATAACTCTTAATCATCATACAGAAAGAGTTAGCAATCAACGTAACATGTTCACGTATGGCTAGGCTCGAAAACTGTGGTACTGATTTCCTTTCTTGTGTTAGTGTGGAGGATATAATAATAGGGCACATGTCCATAATAAAATGATATAAAAAGTAATAAATCAATAAATAAGGTATGGATTAATGTGTGACTTTCAGGTATGGTAGCTGGAGACCTGAGCTAATATCAAATACTTCGTTTATTCGTTTATAAAGATTGCATGAAGCCTTCAGCTTTTATTAATTTACAATTACTTTTATAAGTACTTTTGCTAAGTGTGGTCGACTAACTTTTACGGTCTTTATGACATTTACAACATCAAAGTGTTAATATATGAGTCACAGTGCTGTAGGATTCCTTATGTGTGTGGATTAGTTACACTGTGAAACATGGAGTTATTATAGAATTATGAAGCATTTCACACTGTCGCAAAAGCGCCATTCTACCGGACACGGAAATGCTGGAGCACCTCACTCTGCTTACTAATGGCAGAAAATCCCTATTATTGACCTCGGCTAGTCGAGCCTTTGTCGACGCACGTGGCCTGTCTGGAAATCCCCTGCGGCAAAACCCCAGTCTCATAGCGCATTTTAGAACTTCCCTGTGGCTGATTTCTCGAGATTATGCGTTATATTATAGTCGCCAGATGCACTCATCTGGCCCAATCACTACTTTAATATCAAGAGTCATTTTAGGATGAGTTTACACAAGACTGGCTAGCGCGGAACCTTGGCTTACTAAATATTTAACAAGAGGAAACTGGCTAATGTTACAAGTATTCTTTTATTCTTACATACATTTGTGTACTATCCTCGTTAAATGAACTTCGTGGACTTATATTACTTGGTAAATTTCTTTTGTCTCTGTGTAATGGATTTCAGGATATTCTCATTTTATGGTCAGACCTCGTGATTTTGAGAAGTCAAGTGTTAATAGTGTTAACTATGAAGATAAAATTTCCACTAATTCCTCCTACAAATAACTGAGAATTATTTAAATGAGGGAAGATTTAATACTGTTTTGTACAAATCGTGCTATATTTGGACTGGAGAACAAAAATTTTTCTTTTTTAGGTATTGAAGTAATGTACTTAGGGATTCTGGTGCATATTTGAGCAGTTGCTTAATTTTGGAACATACGGTGTAACAGTACTTCTTGTCATTATGTTTTTACTCAAATTACATTCTTTTGTCGTGGTTTTGCAATAATGGCGAGTAATTTTACACTGTATGTTACAGTCGTCTGCTTCTGTCTGCTTCAGTTGCATACTATATTTACATTGTTACCTTATAGTAACCTCTACATTTATTGCACTACTTATACATTTCTTAACCTATGGCAACACTTTGTGGAATAGTTTATGAGAGCTTTTGCTAATATGTTGTGAGGTGTGATGAATAAACTGTGCCAATTTCCCAAACTTGCTTCTTGATATATGTCGAATAGTTTGATGCATTGATGTTCGATGTTTCAGAATGTTGGAAGATGTTAGGTGATGATAAAGGACGACGATTGTTGTCAGTTTTGTGTTTCATGTGATCGTAAGTGAATATGTTGCTAGGAAGTGAGAATTGGTACTTGTTGTGAATGATGCGAATTCGTAATTCTCTTGTTCTGAGTGCATAGTTGTTCAGCAACCTAAGGTGCGATTTTTCTGTCCTGGAGCGTTGATAACTGAATTTTAATCTTATAACTGGTTGCTTCTGGCGTGCAATGTGCCTGTGACGTTGAAGAAGTTGTGCCTGGTGTCTTATTATCAATAAATCAATGTGAATGTGGATGTGAAGTGACATGAGGTTTTTATCTCACGCCGTCAGGGGACATACTTCTGTGGATAATACGTATTGGCAAGGGCAAGGTGGCCTAGCTGAAACTACATCTACATAAATACTCGGCAAGCCAACTGACAGTGAGCAGTCGGGAATACTTCCGGTACCGCATTCTGATTCCCCTCCCACCCCCTCCCCCTTATCCTGTTCCATTCTACACTCATATTTGGCGTGTGGGATGATAGACTGCGGATAAAAGAATTAGCTGGGATCTGTGGAATTTTCTCGTTGTGGTCATCTGTGAGGCGTATGTGAGGACGAAGCATTACGTTGTCCGACTGTTCCCTGACAGCAGTCTCTCGAAATGAAAATAGTAAACCACTTTATGACGAAGAGCGCCTCTCTTGTAGTGTCTGTCTCAGCAATTTGTTGAGCTTGTCTGTAACACTCTCATAAGGACTAACGGAATATAGAATCTTGTGACAAGACGCATTACTCTTCGTTGGATCTTCTCTCTCTCTCTCTCTCTCTCTTTCTCTCTCTCTCTCTCTCTCCCTCCCTCTCTCTCTCTCTCTCTCTCTCCCTTCCGTTATTAGTCCCCCTTGGTAAAGGTCCCAGAGTGATGAGCAATACTTAAGAATCGGCCGTACAAATGTTTAGGAAGCCACTCCGTTTCATGGATGAGTTGCGTTTTCTTGAGAATTTTCCTGTGAATCTCAGTCTATCATCTCTTTTCCTACTATTTGCTTCATGTGCTCATTCCAATACAGATTTTCTTGCATATTTCATGTTTATCCTCTATGATGTGTCCTATTATTTTCTGTCCTACGTCGTTATGAGTACGATTCAGTTAGTATCAGTATGGAGCTTGTGAGAGTTGTTTTAAGTAAGTTGGCATATGAGAGAGAGTATGTATGTCCATGTAATGTGACAACGAAATTAAATAGTTCATGTTGCGTCACTTGTCTAGCAGAAAAGAGTAATTGTAATTGTGGATGATGTTGCAAGTATATTTTATGACGAAAAATGTCTTTTGCAGGCTGTTGTACCAGTGACTGATTAAGACGTGTTTACAAAATGGATCAGGAGGTGAATGTGTGTTTATTGATTCCGTCCATTTGAGGATTTGGTTATATTAAATTCTGCTTGTATTGACTGCTACTTACCTTCACCTACAATAGAGCCTCAGAGGCCCGTTGTTTAGAACTAACTATAGATTTTATTTCAGTCAAATTTTATGACCTTTCCTAATTTCTCAAGTTAGTCATAAGTGTCGGAAAAATAATAACAATTTACCTATTTCTTTTTGTTAAAATGTTGGTACACGGTCAACAGAGACCAGAAAAAGGTCGAATATCGACAATTATTTATGTAGTCGAAACTTTTTGTACAGTAGGAACGAGAGAATGCAATGAACAACATACCAGAAATCCTGATCGGTGGGGAATAATTGTGGGAGTGGGGATAATTTTAAAGGTCACTTTTGTAAGTTTTTCTTGAATAACTTGGAAACTGTGGCTCTTAGAGAAAATATACTCCAGTACAAAATTTAACTACAAATTTTCTACAAGAAGGTCCTGCGCTTTATTCCTGTAGGACGAGTAGTTTGTGCTTAGCGAGCGAGAGAATCTGAAAATCTCGAGCACGCTTTAAGAAGATCAGCTTTAGCATTCCGGGTTGCATAAAACGACGGCGGTAGGGGCAAGTGAATCATGCTCTATTTTTCGAGGTGATAATTAAGAGTTTAGTAGTAAACTCAAAGCTATTACAATCCAGGTAAAACAGTAGTTATAAGTAAATTATTATGACATAGTTAGCATAGTAGGAATCATTTACATTCCTTTCTATAATATCGACAACGGTCACTAAAACTAGGCAAGCACCGTCCAATAGTACAGTTATGCATACTGTACACACCAGTAACGGTAGACTTTACTAACAGTCATCATAGTCCACCACATGACGCCGTTGCCTTCTTGACACTGTAAGCTTACAAAAGAAGACACTACCCCAAAATCTGAGTGTGTTACGCGATGACACAGAGACCCGTTGCTTTTTCGTGTTCGAAAGAGTAGGTAGCTACGAATACTAAATCATTTGATGTACAATATACAACCAGTTACGTTACGCTTGTAACCTCATTCAGTTTTATATTTAACGGCGTGTTTTGTTCCCTGTCATATATAACAATTTCCATCCTCTGTGGACGCTAAAAACGCACCGTTGCGAAGCCAGTGATACAGAACTCGGAGCGTCCGTGTATGGGCGTGATATATTATGACAGAAGGCCGCAGACGGGGCGGCAAGTAAATTGGCCGACTAATTGCCGGCCGCGCTGTAAATCAGAAGCAGCGGCGTGCCTCGCCTGTGTGGCCGTTTGGATGAGCCGCGGCTCCATTAGGAGGCCAGGGCTGCCGCTGCGAGCCGCGTCATACAGACGAACAGACAGACAGCGGACTTACTGGCCGAATCTGCCGCACGTGACCTGCCGGCGGGCTGCCGGGGCGCAAGCTTTTAGGCTAAATGGCCGTGTGTTCGGCGCTCTGACGCGGTGCCTGTAAGTCCTCTTTAAATCCACCGGTAAATTGTGTCCAGTTACCCCACCAACGGCATGGTTCATTTATTTATTTGAACCTCTATATCTAAATCCATATTGATGCTAGGTCGCGTGGCGCGAGGTACCCCGTACCACTACTATTCATTTCCTTTCCTGATCCGGCCACAAACAGAACGAGAGAGAAACGACGGTCTAGACACCTCTGCATTAGACCTGATTTCTCGTATCTTACCCTCGTGGTCTTTGCGAGAAATGTATGTTGGAGGTATCAGAATTATTCTGCGGTTCAGATTCAGCTGACGGTTCTCGAAATTTTTGCAACAGTGTTCCTCGAAAAGAGCGTCGCCTTCACTCCAGGGATTTCCATTTCAATTACCGAAGCATCCCCATGTAGTACGATCCTACCAGTAACAAATCCAGCAGCCTGCCCATGAATTACTATTACCTGGTACGGATCCGAAACACTCGAGCAGTATTCAAGAACAGGTCCCACTAGCGTCGTATATGCGGTTTGCTTTACAGAGAAGCAGACTTTCCTAGAATTCTCCCAATAAACTTAAGTCGACCATTGCCTTTCCTACCACAATCCTCACCTGCCCCTTCCGTTTCATATCGCTTTTCTGCGGTACGCTCAGATATTTAAACGACGTGACTGTGTCAAGTAGGACATTACTAATGCTGTACCCGAACTTTACTCGTATCTTTCTCCCACTCATCTGCCATATCCTGCATTTTACTACGCTTAAAACTACCTGCTATTCATAGCACCAACCAGAAATTTCGTCTAAGTCATCTTGTATCCCCACACACTCACTCAACTTCGGCACCTTACCGTGCCCCACAGCATCATCACCAAACAGCCGTAGAATGCTGCCCACCGTGTCTTCCAGATCATTTATCTCTACATGGAGAATGACAGCGGTCCTGTCACACTTCAGTGGGGCGCTCCTGACGATGTCCTTGGCTCTGACGAACTCTTGCCGTCAAGGACAACATACTGCCTTCTATAACTTAAGAAGTCTTTGGGCCATTAACATATCTCTGAACCTATTCCATTTACTCGTACTTTCGTTAATAGCCTGCAGTGGGCCACCGTGTCAAACGTTTACCGGAAATACAGAAATATGGAATCTGCCTGTTGACTTTCACGCATAGTTCGCTTATTATCATGTCAGAAAAGGGCATGCTGAATTTCTTACGAGCGATGCTTTCTAAACCCATGCTGCTTCATGAACATGAGCTTTACTGTCTCAAGAAATTTATGATATTCGAATTGAGAATATGTTCACGTATTCTGCACCGAAACGATATTAGGGATATTATTCTGTACCTTTGCGGGTCCGTCCTTTTGCCCTGCTTATGCAATGGAGTCAGCCGCTTGCGACTTTATGCTGGGCGAGACATTAGCGATAAATGAAAGCTATATAAGGGGCCCATGCCCAAAGTCCTCTCTGCAAAACTGATTGAGGATTCCATCTGGACCTGGTTACTTATTAATTTTTGACTTCTTCAGTTGTTTCTCTACACCATGGATGCTTGTTCTATATCGTCCATACGGGAGTCTGTAGGGACGCAGATGTAGAAATCATCAACAATCATTCATTGCTGTCCGTCAACGTTTTCTAACACGCACCAATCTTTTCATCTTTAGTAACTACTACACCTGACATCCCCTGTAATATATTTTGCATATTCCAGCCCTTCTGCATAGAGTTTTCCGAAATTATTTCACAAAGGAAGACGAACTAAATATCCCAGAGTACGAATTAAAGATCGGGCGGGGTTGCATAGCGGTTATCACAATGGACTCGCATTCGTGACCACGGTTCAAACCAGCGTGCGGCCACTCTTATTCAGATTTTGCCTGGCTTTCCCAAACTGGTTAAGGTAAATGCCTGGATGGGACCTTCGAAAGAAAACGGCCGCTTTCCTTCTCCATCCATCCAGAATCCAAGCTTCCGCTCCGTCGCTAATGACCTCGTTGTCGACGGGACTTTAATCTCATCCTCCTTCTCGAATCATGAACTGCTGCCGGTATGAGTAACGTAGATGTAGATATGCACGGTGTAGGACAGGAGCTTAAATCGCTTAATAAAGCCAAGTCCTCTTGTTCAGATTGTACACCAATTACATTCGTTTCAGAGGACACTGATAGACTAGCTTTGTACTTCACAATCATATATAAAGGCTCGGCCGATCTTTACGTAAAGACAGGAAAGTATGCACAGTACGTATTTTCCGTACAGGGCTGTCTGGTAGCAGCGGATAAATACGTTATTGCATGCATGTCCGAACGAACATTGCATCTTTCTTATTAACAACACACAGGCACTTCAGTACACCGTGCAGCGACTTCCAATTAAAATGTCCTCCCCTGTACGGGAATTACATAATGAGTGTACGAGTTTATACTGTGACGCATTAACGATGACATACGGAAGTTCGGCCGTGGGTTGTGCAGGGCTAGCCAAAGCGGCAAAGGCGACCGCTTGTGTAAAGCGGTAAATCCCGGCTCATATCCTGCTACCGCACAAATTTTCATTGCCGTCGTTCCCTTATACAACTGATGGTTGTTCGTATCCGTAACTGCGAATGCATTTCATGTAACTCTTTACTATCATGAATTAATGGCTGTTGTCGGCAGCGAATCTCAAATTGATTCCATATTTCTAGATTTCTAGAAGGCATTTGACACAGTTCCTCACAGGCCATCAAATTGCTTGCATACAGAGGGTCGTCTCAGTTGTGCGAAAGGATCCGTAATTTTCCGTTGGGAAGATCACAATAGTAATCGACGGGAAGCCACTGAGTAAATAAGAACCCGTATCTGACGTTCCCCAAGGAACTGTTGTAGGCCCCTGCCGTTCCTAATCTGTATAAACAATCTGAGCGGACAGCTTAGACTGCTTGCACGTGATACTGTCATTTACCGCCTAGTTAAGTCATCGGAGGATCAAAAACAATTGCAAAATAATTTAGACAAAATATCTGTATGGCGCCAAAGGTAGCACTTGATAATGAAATGTGAGGTCATGCACATGAGTATTAAAAGTAATTCGTTAATTTTTGGCTACATGATAAATCACACAAATCTAAAGGCTGTCATTTCTACTAAAAACCTAGGAATTACAATCACGAATATCTTAAATTGGAATGATCACACAGACAGTATTGTAGGGAAGGCAAACCAAACACTGCGTTTTATTGGCAGACACTGAGAAGATGCAACTGCCTACACTACGCTTGTCCGTCCTCTGGTGCGGTACTGATGTGCAGTATAGGCTTGTTACCAAATCGGATTGACGCAGGACTTCGCAAAAGTTCAAAACAGGGCACCTACTTTTGTGTTATCGTGAAATTAGGAAGGGATTGTCATGAATGTGATCGAGTTTGGGTGGCAATCTTTAAGAGAAAGGAGTTTTCCGTTGGGACGATAATTTTCACGAAACCTCAGTCACTAATGTTCTCCTCTGAAGATGAAAACATTTTGATCACACCCACCTACATAGTGGGATCATTGTTCTAAAATAAGAGAAATCAGAGCTCGCATGGAAACATTTAAATGTTCGCTTTCCCCGCACTCTGTTCGAGATTGAGATGGTGGAGAAACAGTATGAAAGTCGTTCGATAAGTCCTGTCTCAGGCACTTCTGTGTGAATTGCAGCGTATTCACGTCACGTATTCTAGTACTAGCCTGCATTAATTGTTTTTCAACGCCATACCGCGTTCCAGTGTCAGGTTGACTTCTTACCGTAGCAAATGTCTCAGTATTCTGTTCTGACACAATATGCTTCCACACCTTTCTTTCCCCATCTGTTCTCTCTGTTATTTCTTTATTTATTATTTTGTGTATTCAATTAGCTTTGAACATTCTTCGATGGCACCATTTCTTAAATGCTTCCACTTTAATCTACTCTGGATGTCTGATGATCCACGCTACTCTTAAATACAGTGTTGTGCTGCAGATGTGCAGATTATGGAACTTCTCCGTGTCTATTTCAGTAACTTGAAAGCTTACCACCATGTTGAAAAATTAACCCGAATTTAAAATTTTGAAGCAAGTTTTTCCCTGATTTTCACATGTGATTCTGTGAAAACGCCATCTGAATCCGAAATTTTAATGACAATGATAGTGCTTTTGGAAACGCAACAATAATTTCATAGCAATGTTCCTGAAGGAACATATTTACTTTATACACCTCCTCTTTCTTCTCTGTAGCATAAGGTCTCTTCCGCTTAGGAAAAACATCAATTTTTATAAAAGAATGAACGTGTACTGAGCCTAATTTTGTAGACTAAACTCATGTGCTATACAACTCATTTTCTACCGGTAAGGTTCGGATATAAACACCCAGGTCGACGAACTTCTAATCCCAATAAACAATAACGAAATTTGTGTATTGTTTCTGATCGGATGACGTAGTTGACCTGAACTATGTTCATCAGCTAACTACATCACGTCAACTTACCTAATAGCTGTAAATATCATGAAAGACCGCCTGGAGCAAATATATAGGGTAGTCAGTAACAACCTGAAAAGTACATATGGGTGTTTCAGGACAGGGTGTGCTGAGAAGTAATTCTTAAGAAAGAAATTCGATACGGTACGCCGTTTGCGAGTTCATTGGCACTGAAGTTCGGCAAACAGGCCGTCGCGCTCGCTAACTCAAGCGGCCCACCAGATGCAGTTAATGTCAGTTGTTGTCACTGCTCAGCCTTTCGCTCGCGTTCGATTCTGACTACTGTCTCATGTCCAATATTTGTATCGCTTTCTTGTTTGATTTTAGGAAACCAGATGAAGGCATGTTGGGCGACATCGTCTCTGGTGGACCGCTTTAATTTGGGCTCTAACGGCCTACTTTGCTAACTTCAATGTTAATAACTCTGAAACGGCGTAATTTACTGATTTTTTTCCCATAACAATTATTTCTCAGCACAACCTACCATCAGACCGCCTTACAAGAATTGCAGACTATTTATGTGTAATTTTCAGTATGTTGAAACAAAGGAAACCTTTTAATACGAGGAAAATACGGAAATAGATTGTGGTAGAGAAATATTTTAATGTCCAAAACGATTAATTACAAGATAGACAATCCCGTATGGGTAATTACAATTCGCACAAAATCATAAATTGTATAGTTATTCAACAAGACTAAAATATGATACAATGAAAGCATCCTCCCTACGTTTAGTTGAGAGAGAGAGAGAGAGAGAGAGAGAGAGAGAGAGAGAGAGAGAGAGATTGAACGCCATCGGTGCTCATAGATGTGTTAATCGCTTGTACTTGGGCACATGGTTCCGAACTGATCACATATTAATTCAGATATTCACTACCATTTGAACAACGCAAGAATCTACCCTGTGTAAAATGATATCACAAGATAGTGATCAGTCCCGATATCAGAACATCTTTATAATCTTGTATCTTTAACTGACCTTGTATTCTTCTATTCACTGTTACATAATATACAACTGAATGGTAATTCTACCAGTCCAAGTGCAGCTGTGCAGCTGTGAATATCAATTTTTCTAAGAAACTTTGTAGTTGCTTTTAAATAATTAAGAGTTTCAAACTCTCCAAATAGTTGTCTGTAGTGATTACGTGTTGTTTCTCCGTAAATTCCAAATATAGGTACTGAATTTGTTTCCTAGCATTGCATGTAGGTCACCAAACAGAACAACTGTATGCTTTGGGCTATACTCCTCCACAATTTTTTGAAAAGTATCGGAAAATGTAACTGATTTCTGAATCTTACCTTCCTCTAGAACATAAATAGCTATCATAGTTAAGTTTTCTGATTCTGTTTCTATGGTTGTTGTTATAAGTTTTCACGTATATACACTCCTGGAAATGGAAAAAAGAACACATTGACACCGGTGTGTCAGACCCACCATACTTGCTCCGGACACTGCGAGAGGGCTGTACAAGCAATGATCACACGCACGGCACAGCGGACACACCAGGAACCGCGGTGTTGGCCGTCGAATGGCGCTAGCTGCGCAACATTTGTGCACCGCCGCCGTCAGTGTCAGCCAGTTTGCCGTGGCATACGGAGCTCCATCGCAGTCTTTAACACTGGTAGCATGCCGCGACAGCGTGGACGTGAACCGTATGTGCAGTTGACGGACTTTGAGCGAGGGCGTATAGTGGGCATGCGGGAGGCCGGGTGGACGTACCGCCGAATTGCTCAACACGTGGGGCGTGAGGTCTCCACAGTACATCGATGTTGTCGCCAGTGGTCGGCGGAAGGTGCACGTGCCCGTCGACCTGGGACCGGACCGCAGCGTCACATGGATGCACGCCAAGATCGTAGGATACTACGCAGTGCCGTAGGGGACCGCACCGCCACTTCCCAGCAAATTAGGGACACTGTTGCTCCTGGGGTATCGGCGAGGACCATTCGCAACAGTCTCCATGAAGCTGGGCTACGGTCCCGCACACCGTTAGGCCGTCTTCCGCTCACGCCCCAACATCGTGCAGCCCGCCTCCAGTGGTGTCGCGACAGGCGTGAATGGAGGGACGAATGGAGACGTGTCGTCTTCAGCGATGAGAGTCGCTTCTGCCTTGGTGCCAATGATGGTCGTATGCGTGTTTGGCGCCGTGCAGGTGAGCGCCACAATCAGGACTGCATACGACCGAGGCACACAGGGCCAACACCCGGCATCATGGTGTGGGGAGCGATCTCCTACACTGGCCGTACACCACTGGTGATCGTCGAGGGGACACTGAATAGTGCACGGTACATCCAAACCGTCATCGAACCCATCGTTCTACCATTCCTAGACCGGCAAGGGAACTTGCTGTTCCAACAGGACAATGCACGTCCGCATGTATCCCGTGCCACCCAACGTGCTCTCGAAGGTGTAAGTCAACTACCCTGCCCAGCAAGATCTCCGGATCTGTCCCCCATTGAGCACGTTTGGCACTGGATGAAGCGTCGTTTCACGCGGTCTGCACGTCCAGCACGAACGCTGGTCCAACTGAGGCGCCAGGTGGAAATGGCATGGCAAGCCGTTCCACAGGACTACATCCAGCATCTCTACGATCGTCTCCATGGGAGAATAGCAGCCTGCATTGCTGCGAAAGGTGGATATACACTGTACTAGTGCCGACATTGTGCATGCTCTGTTGCCTGTGTCTATGTACCTGTGGTTCTGTCAGTGTGATCATGTGATGTATCTGACCCCAGGAATGTGTCAATAAAGTTTCCCCTTCCTGGGACAATGAATTCACGGTGTTCTTATTTCAATTTCCAGGAGTGTATTAATAAATCTTGATAAATTTCTTTATCTATTCTCTTTTTATGAATATTGCTACAATTTTCATTGCTTTTTCCTTCTGTTATATTCCATTATACATCATCACATATTCCCCATTATATTAACTATCTATCAGCTTCTTCGTAATTTCTAATACAGCTGTAAAATCTGTATTTGTGAGTACGTATTCACTATTTCTTTTTCTTTGTAAGCAATTGCTCTTGCATTCCATGCAGCTTAACTTGAGTTTCCAGGTATCCATCATTTCTTGTCATTTTCTCTAGCAGGAGGTGTAACAGAAAATCGTTCCGTTTTCCGAAGCAAATTTGGAAACTACGAATATTTTGAAATGTCCGTGAGTGTGTGACCTACCTGGAGAACGTAAGAGACCACCGTCTGCTAGCTTGCCAGTCAGAGCTCTATCAGTAATTAAATCACAACAACTAAACGTTCCATGAAGAGTTACGGAACATACTAATTTGGTATTGGTCCTGCATTTCTTCTTTCCTCCATCCTGCAGTCGTACCGCTGATACTCGGTAGTCAGCGGTTAGTTTGCTTGACAGGGTACAGCAATAGGAGGTGAGGTTGACATTAGAGAACAGAGAAGCTTTACACCCGCACCGTAACCCCATAAATAACTTCTTACAGATCACTATAAAAGGTTATTCACATACATCCCTTTTCATTCGAGTATTCTTCAACGCAGGAATTTCACGCAACAGAATTTGCAGATACCTAAATAAACTATGACTGAATCGTATTAGGGATCTGTGGAAATTCGAGATATGTTCGGAAACGACCATGCCTGATAATAATTAAATGCTTTCGCTTAAAACCAGGTAACAGTTTATTTCGTTCAATTTAATGTGAAATGTGCGTAATTATTTGCGGCAATTATCTCCTCGGTCGCAATTAATTACGGAACCATTTGGCTTCTTTGCATTTGATTAAAAAGCAGACCTTTTTCGGGCTACTCTCAACACCAAACCCTCACACTCTGATTTCTCCCCTTCGTAAAAGCACACTAAAAGATCTTGTGACCACAAGCCTACGCAAGAGCTTTAATCTCTTTGATTTTACTGCCAGGATCATAACACGGAACATCCGTCGCAGAAATTAGTATCTTCCTTAATTCTTCACGGAGCGTTTAGTAGTTGTGGTTTTCATTTCAAATACAGGTTTCACGTAGATCTCCACGCCTTATTGTGTAAAGCTACTGCATCCTTCTTCTATTTGAACATCCTTCTATTAATCAAATGGTGGTCACACAAATTTACAAAATCTACACCCAACATTTAGCTACATTACCAAATAAATAAAACATACTTAATGCCATACAATGTGCCCTGTCACGTTGCACCGTTATTTTATTTTCTCCTTCACTCAAATCAGAATTTTCCGACCTATCCATCTCTACTAAACATCGTCAACATTTACTTACATAGAAGGTAACGCTCGGAACTGATACTTACAGGAGATTGTTTCTTACAGATTTACGTGGCAGAAGGGGCAGGAAGAGACAAAAATAAGAAAATGCCAATGATACATCACTACGTCTAATAAGCTGTAGAAAAGTCGTTCGCATGTGAAGCAACTTCCAGTCGTTTCAGAATGGATGAATACAGACCTTGTTTGGTTTTCCAGAGAATCTTATAACATTCTTCCCCCAAGATGACGGCAATTTCAGGTAACAATGATGGATGAGGGTAGAGATCAAGCAGTCTTCTTTCCAAAGTAGACGACAAAGGCATAATAATATTGAGATCTGCTGACTATGGTGGCCAGGGCAAATGCAATAATTCACCTTCGTGCTCAAAGAACAACTCCTGAACAATGAGAGCTATGTTAACAGATGTTCTGTCGTTCTGGAACACAGTATCACCGTTAGTATACAAACAGTGTATCAAGAGATGGAACTGAACATCAAAATGCTCACATAACCCTTGGCAACAATGCAGCCTTGCAGAGTAATCATTATACCTATGAAATACACGATATGTCTGCCTACATCATCACTGAATCTGTGGCGGAAGTTGGAAACAGCGTAGAACAAGATTCATCCGACCAAATGACATCTGTTTCTTTATAATCCAATTTTTCTGTTGTCGGTACCACCTTTTCTTATTATGGACATTTCCCTCACTGATCAGTGGTTTAGAATTACAACTGGCCGGACCGGCCGTTGTAGCCAAGTGGTTCTAGGCGCTTCAGTCTGGAACCGCGCGACTGCTACGTTCGCAGGTTCGAATCCTTCCTCGTGCATGGATGTGTGTGATGTCCTTAGGATGGTTAGGTTTAAGTAGTTCTAAGTTATAGGGCACTGATGAACTCAGATGTTAAGTCCCATAGTGCTCAGAGCCATTTGAATTTTGAACCAACTGGCCCAGTAATCCCAGCTGGCTACTGAAGTCACTTACGGAGATATAGTGACCGAACACCAAGGTCCTCTAACATTAACTACGAACTCCACACACATGCCTTACCTTACTAGAGCACAAATTCGTCCATTTCTATGTTGCTGCTTCTTGGGAATAAAGAAAAGACTTGTCTTCTGATGACGTAGAACTAACGTTTCATATCGTTCGCATCATATGGCATTATACTAAACGTATTTTCCAAAAATTAACTTAAGCAGTAGCCTAGGCAACCAGTTCGTGATGAGATGGCAACATGTCTGATCAATGACATTGTAGCATTAGTGGCCATTATCATTCTGTTATTTTTAATAAGACGGAGAAGATATTCCTGCTTAACAGAGGTGACAAGAAAAAAATTATAAATTATCGAAGTCGACGATAAAAAACTGTACTGGAGAGGAGAAAGGGAACGATATACACTGGAGCGCCAAAGAAACAGCTGTAGGCATGCGTATTCAAATACAGAGAGATGTAAGCTAGCAAAATATGGCGCTGCGGTCGGCAATGCCTATATAATATAAGCGTATGGCGCAGTTGTTAGATCGGTTACATCTGATACAATGGCAGGTTATCAAGAGTTAAAGGAGCTCGCACGTGGTATTATAGTCGGCACAAGAGCGATAGGGCATAGCATCTCCGAGGCAGCGATGAAGTGGGGATTTTCCCGTTCGACCATTTCACGAGTGGACCGTGAATATCAGGAATCCGCTAAAACATCAAATCACCTACGTCGCCTCAACCGGAAAAAGATTCTGCAAGAACAGGATCAACGACGACTGAAGAGAATCGTGCAACGTGACAGAAGTGCAACTCTTCCGCAGATTTCTCCATATTTCAATGCTGGGTCTTCAACAAGTGTCAACGTGCGAACCATTCATCGGAACATCATCGATAAGGGCTTTCGGAACCGAAGAGTCACTCGTGTACCCTCAATGACTGCTAGACACAAGGCTTTACGCCTCGCCTGGGTCCGTCAACACCGGCATTGGACTGTTGATGATTGGAAACATTTTGGCTGGTCGGACGAGTCTCGTTTCAAATTGTGTCAGGCGGACGGACGTGTACAGTTATGGAGACAACCTTATGAACCAAAAGACCCTGCATGTCAGCAGGGAACTGGTAAGGTGGTGGAGGTTCTCTAATGTGCAGAGCGTGTGAAATTGGAGTGATATGGGACCCCTGATACGTCTAGATACGACTCTGACAGGTGACACGTACGTAAGAATCCTGTCTGATCACCTGCATCCATTCATGTCCGTTGTACATTCCGACGGACTTTGGCAATTCCAGCAGGACAATGAGATACTCCACATGTCCAGAACTGCTACAAAGTGGCTCCAGGAAGACTTCTGAGTTTAAAAACTTCCGATGGGCACCACACTCCCCAGACATGAACATTATTGAGCATATCTGTGATGCCTTGCAACGCGTTGTTCAGAAGAGAGCTCTGACCCATCGTACTCTTACGGATTTATGGATAGCCCTACAGAATTCATGGTGTCGATTCCCTCCAGCACTACTTCAGGCATTGGTGGAGTCCACGCCACGTCGTGTTGCGGCAATTCTGCTTGCTCGCGGGGGTCCTACACGATATTAAACAGTTGTACCACTTTCTTTGGCTCTTCAGTGTATATAAAAAATTCAGAAACATATGCTACATAGAATTGTATCATGCAAAACAGAAAGGAATCTAGTTGGTTCACTAACTACATTACAAAGTAATTGTCAAATTAGAACTACGCAATAGATTCACACGAGATCTAGTTGTAGCTGAAAAACAAACGCTGAGCAAAGCCAAACAACCGAAACGACAGCTTTCGGAGAAGCGTTCAGTGAACTCGAAACAAGATTTTTCTTGCCAAGTTGATAAAACGTTTTTGTCCTATGTAAACCCACAAAATGGAACGAAGGGTTCTGTTCATATGTCCGTTGATCATGATGATACTGACATGGGATACGATAAAGTGGAAGTTGAAATGCTACTTTCTTTGCATATCCTAAGTTTTCAACTAGGAATATCACAAGGCACAGTCGCAGAAATGACTGATGGAAATAAGTGATCAAAAAACAACCGATAAAACTTGTCCGAGAGCAAGGCGATGGACATAATGTAACGGCTAATGTTGGGACTCAATGTCCTATTTTTTTTTCTTTTGTTTAGCAATTGTCTGCCGTAGGTCTTTTGAAAACCCGAGTGTAACACAAAATGAGAAAACACACAGCTGTTGCAGTCTTTTTTGGGAAGGTAAATAATTATTCTAGTAAATTCAGCACTAGTCTCGCACACACATCATGTTAAGCTCGTCTTATTCTCTCCGTTCACAAAATCCAAAAGGCAACAAAGAACGAAATAATATTTCACATGAAGTCCCTGACTTCAGCTAAATATTCGATAAGATTCTATACCGTCACCTCTTAATTAGACGTGTAGTTACGGAATATCGGAATGGTTATTCTGCAGGCTTAAAGTGTACATAGAAATTACAATCCAATATGCCGATTTTAAAAACGCGGCATTTTTTGAGGGGAACTTTTAGAGGGGAACTTATGCGTTAGTGTCCACTGCAAATACTTACTGACAGTGCTTATTTCTCCTGATGCTGTTCGCGTGCGACTCTGTTGTGTACTGAGACGCAAACGTCAGTAGAAAAATTTATATGTAATGGTGAAAGACTTCAGGGTGAGGCACGCTGGATGAAAAGGCTGTTAGCTGACCTTCAGCACAAAGTAATGTAAAATAATGTGCGTTAATAAACAAGAAGGACAGCACGTACGTCTACATTTACATCTACACGCATCTTCCGCAAGCCACCGAATGGTGCACGGCGTATGGTCCTTAAGGGAAGAGACGTTGGCAACTGAAAAACCGTTCATCACTTAGCATCAAATTCCGATTCTCTAAATTTTCTTAAGAGTGTTTCGTGAAATGAACATCGTCTTACCTCCAGCAATACCCGTTTGAGTTAAAAGAAACCGTGACGTTTGGAACAGGAGCTGAACGTTTCATTGTTTGTTAAATTAGCCGAAAAGCGTTGGATAATTCAGTGGTGGAGGGAACGGAGGAGACTATGAGAAGGGTGTCGTGTCCCAAAATACTACGTAGAAAGGGGAAATGACTCTTATAAACATTAAAAGCTCAACTACACACCGTACGACTGTGTAAGGTGACATTAGGAGTACAACTGTAAACGTGAAGGTTCTTATATCTTTGTTTGATATGCAACATGCTTCCCACATCTCAGTTCGTATTATGAGTTAGAAATTACATGCACATCTTCATGCGGTTTGTGGCAGACTTCGGTGAGTTACTCAACTAACTATCCACCAGTCTGTTCCTCTGTAATCTTAATTTATTACGAATAACATGAATGATAGTGGGCAATAACATTTAGAGACTGTAGAATCCGCTCAGAAAAATTAAGTAAATAGGTTTAGATTCACTACGTAATTCGACATCGCTACACATACAAAACCGAAACTGTGGAACTACACTATGGTTCGCTATAAACCATGCACAAAACGGCAAATGATTCAATGTAGTGTATAGTGTCAAAAATATTACGTGAAGAATCAATGCAATAAGTAAAGCACCTATAAAAACCTAGTCCCTTACAGGAAATCAAGAAACGTAGCTTTCGTCGTGGTTAATCTGTTCTTCACATAATGAAATACCGTAAAAGTGCTGACGCTGCCATGCTGCTTCACCCCCCCCCCCCCCCTCCAAATCTTCTGTTTACGTCTTGGACAGAGGTACGAGGCGACTGGCCACCACAGTGTGACAGAGCTGGGCGAAACACCACCCCCAGCTGCGTAGCTATCTCTAGCGGGTCTGAATATACAGCGCTGTCGGATTCTCCAAAAGTATGAAAGCACATAAAAAAAATTTCTGCAGCACTGTTTAAGACCACCCATATTTCATAGTAGCAAAGACTCTCAGAAATACTTTAGATTCAGACACGCACAGACACACACACACACACACACACACACACACACACACAATATATATGAATATAATGTAGTAAATGGCAGAGTACTGGTTTCCAAAACAGCAAATACAGAATTTAGCATCGGAAATTAATCTGTAAATAATTGTGTTACGCATGTGTATAAGTTCACTAAATATTTCAATATATTGGATATTTCCCGATACGAAATTTCACAATAATTTTCCAATACTGACAGAAACATAAAAGAGATAAAAAAAAAAGGAAAACACTACTACCATGAAAACCCAATATACGCCCTTGGAATTGCCACTACGTTCATTGTGCAGGAATCATATCTGTGCTACTTAATATCTGATCTTTATGCTTCTGAAGCCTTTCTCGTGACACAAATTTGATGGAAATCATTAGGACAAAGGGATAGGGTCCACAGATCACACCTCGATCGTTTTGTACTCATGTCCTGCGAGGTATGATGCTAACATATGTAAATGTCTCATTTGAGTTCGAATTCTACTATAAGTGGAGCTCATGTAAATGTCTCATTTGAGTTCGAATTCTACTATAAGTGGAACTCAGATATCACAGTTGGCATTATACCGTCGAGACTGATCTTCAATAATTTTATCATGTGCTAGCACCAAACATCCAGACCTAAACTCAGTCCACTACGTGTTTCTCTCTTTCTCTCTCTCTCTCTCGGACCTCTCTCAAAGAACCATACTGTCCACATTTCCTGCGAAATGCCAACAGAAAAGTCGTCCACAGTTTACTTAAATTCTTCTTCAGTTGAAAGGTACAAAAATTAGAAATCGTAAACTTCCCTCTATTACAGGAAACAGTACCAACATACATTTATGTTTATTTTTAGACAGTTGCCAGAATTATGATTTTTTTTTTTTCAAATCGAGTCATAAAAGTTGGATAGTTAGCAATTGAGGATAGAGAGGGGAAAGGAAAGGGAAGGAACTGATGACATCGACTGCATCAGGAATTTTATGTGGAATCAGCGGCGACAAGTGAAAAACTTCTGCCGGCCTGGGACTCCAACCCGTTATCCTCTGCTTACTAGGCTGCTGAGTTAACCACTGCACCATCCGTACTCAGTGTTTACTGCAAATGTGCAGACTATATTGGCACCTATCCACAGTCCCAACCCATGTTATCCAAGCTCGCTAATTGTAGCGCAGCTATATCTGTCGCTTTCATGTTCAGAGTCCTGCAAAGGCCTTGTTCCCTCGCCTCCTTTGACACATAAGGCTCCTGTCTCGTGTCTGCTGCACTTCTCGATTTCAAAACTTTCCCAGAAAAGCAATTAATATACCCAGAACCCGGCTAAATTAAGGACTGTTAGACTATCGGAACTTTTATATTGGCTGTCTCTCTCTAATTCAACTTCCATCGAGTAGAATTATTTATCATACTTAAATGAAAAGAGATGAGCAAAAAGGCATGCCATTTTGCAATGAAATATAACATTTTTCGAAAGGTGAAAAACTTCGCAGCCCTCTCTCCTGATGGCGTCTGTGGTTCCAGTTGGGAGTGTGCCTATGGGGTACTCATGAACAGTATGGCCGTGTTCTCTAGAGCCCAGCGCGGATACAGCGTACCGCCCACTGAGCAGGGTCACATCGAAACAGATTCAAGTGACGTAGTAGACGTCCACTGCTGTCTGAAGTTAATGATGTCACTGTCAATCATTACCGTAAATTTATTTTCTCATGAATAATGAATCTAAACCTCCAGGTTCCAGGAGGTAAGTCTCATTTCCCACTTTGTTTAGATAATGCGTAGCACTGACAATCACCCTCGAACTAATACCCTCCCCCTTGCCGTCCCCTTTGATAGTGCTCCATTCGTACGATAACGAATTTAGGTTAATTACCTGAGAATATTTTGAGCGTTTTCTTTAGAATTACATCGTTTGCTCCCGTTTCCTTAGGTTAAATCAATAGTTCCTTATTTGACACCTGAAATCCCAAACTGTAGAGCCAACTCTTAAACACGTTTAAAGTTTCTATTCAGAAAGTAATGCTATTATATTGTTAAACAGGAATCTATAAGGTTTTAATTATTTAAAATTTTTAGTACTTGACTTCGAGATCCGCAAAATTCTGCAAGTCACCCTAACATGCACCGTGTGTATTCAGGAATGAGTCAACGGAAACAACACTTAGAGCTTTTGTTACGCTGGCATGGTTCACTTTGATAGTCCAAGAAGTAACTTGTGTTTATTCTTATCTCGATTCTCCGGGAAAAGTCCGCCATAGATTGTTCATAACTCTGTGACGGGGAAAGGGGGGAGGGGGATGTGTCTTTGGCAACATAGCCAAGTTGTGGTTGACCAGGAAAGCTGGACCTTTGCCGTGGTGCCACTGCTGGGTGTAAGCGATCTTTCATATTGGGACGCCCTTTCTTTGTTAATCTGTCCTATCATCCACACACTGATTGTTCAAAGTATTAAGTTGGTTTCACCGATTGACGCCCACCCATACCGAAATTCATCAACTACCTCTTTCCAGCTATCATTAACCAACTACAGTCACCCTGAAATGTGAGTAAACACCAGAGAAGGGACGTCACAGGCGTGCTGATGTATTCTGGAGGTGCGAGTGAAACTTTGTTGAGCTCAGCGCATAACGTGACTACGTAATCTCGTTTGAGTGTTCAGTCAGTCACGTGTCGTGAAAAATGAACGATCAGGCGATTTGATAAAACAGCTATGCCCATATTCCTAGAGCTCAGATTCGACTGACCTAGGTATTTCGTCCTCCGACGCATCCCTCGTCCCCCCCTCCCCCCTCCCGAACCAGGAACCTTTGGAAGTGCTCAAAATGTCGCAATTGCAATTTAACTGGTATCCAATGCGTGTCATTAGAAAATACGATTCACCAAAACATTAAACACATACAAAGGGCAGAGAAAAATATGGAAACATCAGAGACACAACACATTACCACGGGGCACTACATTAATGGTGTGTGGATATGCTGAGAGTATGGGTCTGACGGGAGGCGTGCTACGGTAGTCTGTACAGTTGGGCTGACCACTGTGGGTAGATGGTGCAGTGGTCAGTGCATTTGGCTAATAGGCTGGTGCCCAGGTACGAATTCTGGCCCGGTAGAATTTTCAATTTTCCCCATTGATTTAAATCAATGCCCACTAGCAGTTTCTGTCTGATTCCTTTGTGTCATAATGCACTCATATACTGCATTATTTTGGGGTCAGTACACCCATACCGGGAGAAGATGATTTCTCTTTCCATACCAGGAAAAGTGTGTGCTGTAGCACGTTGTACTGGATGTACAGGAGATCACGTTATCATAAAATATTAAGTTTTAGAATCAAGACGGGACTATATTAATTAATAACGATAAAGCATCATTAAACGAGCCATAGACAGCAGTCCTAAACTTCAGTGAATTTTTTTTTTCCATAGAATCCAAGTTCGCTAGCCTGACCCGTCTTCGATTGTGACTGGAAATCACTAACAGAGTTTTTATAACTGCCTACAAACAGGCCACATATAATAAAACTTAAACATATAATCCTTCGTACATCCAACTTGAGGATATTAATGGGTTCAATATGGTAAGAGTTGTATGTTGAAATTATTTGTGTGAACTTCGTTGGTCACATGTCAGAACACATGTCAGAGAAAATAGCTAAACACCTTATGGATAGAAATAATAAACTTCGCATACAAATATGTGAGTCTGCTACTATAAATAATGAACGTGTCCTCGTAATTTGTTTGAGATGTGTCATGGCCATTCCTCTGAATTTTTTGGTATTCTGATAAGTTGACTGACACGAGAGCATTTTCAATGAAAGAGACTCCGCTAAATAGTTTGGATTCACGTAATCAAATGCTACTTACCTTAAAGCAAACCTGATTGGATTTGCCTGTGGCAGTGCCTCCGTAACTCATGGTAAGATAAAAGGTATTGCAAAAGAAGTGAAATAACTTTTTCACCATACACAAATATGGCTTTGCTCAAATCATAGTTTGGAATTAACTGTTCATGATACAATGCGTGAAGTGGAGATGTTGCTAATTTCCATTGCGTTATTGATTAATTTTATTCTACATACAGCACGTTTCCTAAAAATCAGATACAACTTAATAATGTGCAGCAGCTTTAGGGCAGACATCTTTAGGGCAGACATTATACAAGATCAGTAAGATATTAACCGTAAGATGGGCAGCTTCGAATTTGCAGCGGGAGAGGGCTATAGATCCTATGTGAAGCATTTTACAGAATCTGCGATTGATTCCAAAAGAGATGGCAAGAAAAGAAGCAAAAACAATGGCCTACGGAAAATCCTGACTAGTAATGAATTTATTTATATAATTTCCATGATGCTCTAATAGGGCTTTCTGATTTGCCAGTGGGCCTACAGGGAAGAGAGATAACACCCTCTGTTGCACACAGGTCAATTAAAAGGATAATCCGTATTGTAGAGCCAATAAAAAATTGTCCAGATCCATACTTAGAACAAAGAAACGGTGCTGTGAAGTCACACTCATTCAAAGACTCAACCCTATAATTTAATGGTAAAGAAAAAGAAATTCACTGTGGACATATTTTGCGAATCCTGGCAGAACATCCGAGGCAGTGGTTATTACAAAATGTTAGCCAAGCTTCACACACTATTTCTTTTGAAGCCAACCTCGTTGGACAATTGGACGCACTGTTTTACGACTTGGAAACGTCATTGGCGCGTGTGATGGTTTCCAGTTAAAAGACAACAGAAAATACACGAATGGATTCTAGGAATATATACAGACAAATGTTATGCCCTTGATTTCAAACCATTAATGCAAGTCATGCATACAGTTTCAGTATCTGAATACGAAAGGTCATTAAGTGCGATGACTGAAGTGTTAAGAAAGAAAACAAACAGTCTTCATGGGAAACGTTCGAATTAATTTAGATTGTATGAGTGGGAACATCAGTTGACGTTTTTGATGCTGCTCCATTCGTCAGGTGACAGCTACGAGGAGGCAAGAGGACAGCAGAAGAAGCGCAGCAAATGTTGACCAAACAACGATGTGCAGTACGAGGCGGCAAGGAAAATTTTGAAGTGAGGTGAATACCACCAAAAATACTTCCAACTAAAACGTTGCACTCACAACTAGACAGAAAACAGTTCTGGCCAGAATTGATACTTGAAACGTTTTGAGAACATTGCTCAAGTGCTGTTTGTGGTCAAATACAACAGCGCAGTCTGTAGGCTTAGGTAGCTTCATCACTTACGTCAGACATGTAAGTCTAGCATTCCTTCCATATTTTGGTCCAATCGCTGTAGATAAGGCTTTAGGTCCTGTAATATCTTGACATATGGGTCTGTTGGTACAGTTTAATGGTATCACAGACCTACAAATATGAGTAGAAACATGTCATCTTAAAGTTTAATCTGAGTGAAAACGTAAAGAATGATATAGGAAACAGCATAATTTGCTTATATTACATCAAAAAACCACATAGGAACGAAAGAGACATTTTTTCGATTTTTCACGTTTCTTACGTAGCAATGTTCCTCGTCTGCATAAGAAACAGACCATTTTGAATCTTGATTACAGAAAAATTGACGACTGCTTACTTAAAGCATATATCGACATTAACTGTTTTGTCAGGCAGGTATAACAGCAAAAATCATATCTCTTTTCGACAGTGAACTCTACGGATAAAGTCGTGGAGAGGTTGCTGCTGTTTTATAATTTTAGAAGTTCACAGACCCTGTATTTGCCGTCGACTCGACAGTACTGTACTTCGCACTAGTTCAAGAGTTTCGGACACTCCGTTGTTCATCCAGCTGAGAAAATACCAGTAGCAAGACAGTCTGTTTCCTTTCACAACTGTGAGCAGTAATTTCCAGTGTCAGAGAACACTGCACCTGGTTGCGGAGCGAGAGCGGCCCGACGATATTACGGGCGGTCTAAATCAACAAGATCCATGTTTGAAGCTCCAGTAATTCAAAATATGTTCACCGCTTTCTCCGGTCTATCCTCGAATGTAAGTATCACAGGAATTCTGTGTCAGGTACTTCCTTAGTAACTGCAACACAGCACCATATAAAAAAGAGTCTTCTTGATTAGGAACCTTGAGAACATCTACGGAGTAAGTGAAACAGTGAAAGATAACGGTGGAAATATTTAAATTCTTAGCGAACGATATGCCTGTTGGAATTAAGTTTTCCTTGCAGAATGTGAGGAAGTATTTTACCCTATAATGTAGGGTAATACGAAATTATTGAGGAGGTTACGACGTACAGAAGCAGAATGCGCGTCGCTAATACTGGCTAAGACCTGTCGAGATCAAATGAATCAAAGTTATATTAAAGATGATGTAGAGACGTACGGATTCTGGTTATCACCGAAGATAAGTGGTTTTCAAGGCAAAGAAGCGATCAATGTAGGCTCTAGCAGATACATGCCCAGTGGATCGAAATTACGAAAAAATAAATGCACTTAAACAAAATATATAACATACGAGGACGTACTGGAAAGTAATGCCTCTGAAATTTTTATTTGAAACCTCTTAAAGCTTTTGAAATAAAACATATGTCTTCCATGTCTACACATTTGCAGCGCTCTGCCGCTAGAGGGCACCGAATTATTCTGTGTAGCGTGGCAGCGTGAAACTTAACGATGACGGTCCTTGGGAAGGAGCGTGCTGTAAACGACATTCGAATTCGCTCGAACGTGAACCATCCTCTCCTTCAGCATAACAATGCCGGACCTCACTCGAAAGCTGCTACAGTCTGCTATAGTCCGACGCCTTGGGTTCACTGTCTCGACCATCTTCCATGCAGTGCCGACCTGGCCCCATTCGATTTTCATCTGTTTCCAAAACTTAAAGAACACCTTCGAGGACTTTTCATTGAGAGTGATGAAGTGGTGCAAACAGAGGTGAGATTATGGTTGCGTCGACAATCTCAAACATCCTATGGCGACGGTATCAACAAACTGGTCTCGCTTTCGAAGAAACCTGTTCATCGCCAGGGTGATTATATACTAAATATGTATACATGAGGAATAAAGATGTAGAACTAAGGAAGTATCGATGGATTTGAAAATAAATATAGTTTACGCTTCTGGAGGGAGGGCGGGAAAACGTGAAAAATGTCCCACAATCCGTTTAGTATCACACGAGGAAAAAATTAACATGCAAGTACTTAACTGAGAAATGGAAGGAAAACTGAAAAAAATAAGGAGAGGGAAAATTTGCTTTTAGGAGTCATAAGAGCAGTATATATGCATCTCTATAGGTCATTCGGTAACAGTTATACACTGCTGGCCACCGTAAATGCAACACCCTGAAGGAAGCATCCGAATCAAGTGAAATTTACACCATGGGTTTGCAGCGATGAGATATGCAACTGATTAGAATTTCAGCGCAGACGCACATCACGCGCGCCTGTGGCGCCACCTCATAATGCCATTTAAGGCTTGGCGATTTCGACGAGTGTACGTTCGGCACGTGTGTTTACCTTGTGGTTGTTTCACAAGACGATCAGTTATGCCTCGTAGACAACAGCGAACATCGTTTGATCAAGTATCTGAGTTCGACAGAGGAAGGATAGTGGCTTACCGAGATTGTGGATTATCAAACAGAAAAATCGCTAGTCGTGTTGGACGAAACCAAACAACTGTAATGCGGATATGTGACCGTTGGATGCAGGAGGGTACGAAGGACCAACGTGGTCGATCGCATTCACCTCGGTGCACCACTGCACGTGCTGATAGGCAAATTGTGCGCATGGCAGTGACGGATCGCTCAGTGACATCCCGAACCATAGCACAGCACATTGCGTCTGTAACGCATCATCCAGTGTCTGCGCGTACCATTCGACGCCGTTTACAGCAGAGTGGTCTGTCCGCAAGACGTCCATTGCTTCGTCTACCATTGACGCAGAACCACAGACGTCTCCGTCGCCAATGGTGTGATGACAGACGGATGTGGACGGCAGAATGGAATGACGTCTTTACTGACGAGGCACGCTTATGTCTACAGCACCACGATGGTCGGATTCGAGTGTGGAGACACCGTGGAGAGAGGATACTGGACAGCTGCATTATGCACCGCCACACTGGTCTTGCACCGGGTATTATGGTATGGGGCGGTATTGGATATTACTCTCGCACGCCTCTAGTACGCATTGCCGGTACTTTAAATAGCCGGCGTTACATATCCGAGATGCTGCAGCCAGTTGTCCTTCCTTACCTTCAGGGCTCGGCCACAGCCATATTTCAACAGGATAATGCGCGACCACACGTGGCACGCATTGTCCAAAGGTTCTTCGTCAATAACCAGATTGAAGTGCTTCCCTGGCCGGCTCGCTCTCCGGATCTTTCGCCGATAGAAAACGTGTGGTCCATGGTTGCTCAACGAGTGACCCAGATAACGTCCCCAGCTGCCACACCAGATGATCTTTGGCAACGTGTGGAAGCTGCTTGGGCTGCTGTACCCCAGGAACACATCCAAAGTCTCTTTGACTCAATGCCGAGACGTGTGGCAGCGGTGATCTCCAACAATGGCGGCTACTCTGGCTACTGATTCTGGCAGGAACCACATGCCACAGACGTCTGTAAACGTAATCATTTGATACTTGGTCAACATGTTATCTACAAAATAAATTTTGTTGTGCTACCTCTTGCCTTTCTTGGTGTTGCATTTACGGTTGCCAGCAGTGTAGTTAAAAAAGGAAAATAACGCTAATATCGCTAACTTAGATAAGACTTTCAATGATACAGTAATTTTCAGCCGTTCTCAGCCAGTGTGTTACACACTACAGGAACAGCGTAGTAACAGACTGGAGTGGTCAACTACGTTGAAATGGCGCAAGAATCTGAAATTCAGGAGAGACCTTAATCGCTGTTTTCATTATTACTACGGAAATGTAATTTATATATTGAACGGGAGTTGAAGGAAACAAAGCACAATCTCTAAGTTGTAAGGGAGTGTGTTCTACGTTTAGGATTGTGTGCCTAGTAGCACAGTATGATCATTGGTCGGCATTTCAGTCCCCGTGATTGGTTTTAGAACTATATGAGCTCACTAGTGACCACAACATGCAGTTTTCGGCATCTTGTGAAATTTTTTCTTCCCTCTTAACTGAGTGCTCAGCGCGTCTGCCCGTCATACAGCGGGCTCGTGATCGATTCTCGGCAGGGTCGGAAATTTTCTCTGCTCGCGGACTGGGTGTTGTGTTGTCCTCATCATCATTTAATCATCATCGACTGGCAAGTCGCCCAGTACGGCGTCCGCTGGAGCAACTTGCAACTTGGAGGCCAAACTTCACCAGGTTGGAATTCGCCGCCATCAATGCCATGCGATCATTCCATTTCATTTCTTCACTTTTTAAGAGATTTCAGTTTTTGTTTTGGCAGAATTTGTTAATTGTTAATTCTTCAGTTACAACGTATTATAGTGAGTAAAATACTATATATTTTTAAAACTAGTTGCATAACGTGTGGATGGTTAGGCCGTACTTGATGGGTCGTGGAGCATCTTGTACCTGGACCAACTTGTACCTTGAGACGGAATAATGTCTTCTACCACGGAACACCTGACAGTTGCAAATGAACGCAGTTTCATTAATGTCCCAACATCTTTTCCTGCCTGGAAATAGTAATTCGTGTTACTTGCCTATAGTTTCTGTTTCAAACTTTTTGAAACTTAAATTCGTTTTTCATAATACTGCTTCTCAGTTTCACTTGTAGATTGTTGGTGTGCAGTGGAGAAATAATGTTAGACCATTAAACGCACTACCGATAAACATTTCTAGATTTTTAAATTTGGTTGGTGTACATTGAGGTGACAAAGGACGTGGGATATCTTCTAATATCGTGCCGGACCTCCTTTCTCACGGCATAATACAGCGATTCGACGTGGCATGGACTAAAGAAGACGTTGGAAGTCCTCTCCAGAAGTAATGGCTATGCTCCCTCAATAGCCGCCCATAATTGCGGAAGCGTTGCCGGTGCGAGCTTTTGCACGTGAAATGACTTACCTGTAATGTACCATGAATCTTCGATATCGTTCGTGACGGGCGATTTGGGTGGCTTAATCATTCACTTGAACTGTCTTCTTTAAATCGATTGGGAACAACTGCGGCCCGGTGACACGGCGTAATGTCATCCACAAAAATTCCATCGTTTTTCGGGAAAATGGTGTCCATGATTGGCTGCTAATAGTGGCCAAGTAGCCGAACATCCAGCCCTTTTCATATTAACACAGCCAGCCAACACCATTATGGAGCCTCCACTAAGTCTTAACAACTGAAATTGGAACTCATTTGACCAGGCTACGGTTTTCCCGTCGTCTACGGTCTAATCGATGTGGCCACGAGCACAGCATTAATAAAATAAAAGAAGTAAAAGTTGATGATTATAGTATGCGCAGGTAGAAGCCAAACGAAACTGGATGTGCAGCAGGTGGGCGTACTGGGAGGCTAAACTCAGCTTATTATAACAGCGAGGTCAAATCTCACTTATCAAGTATCGGTAATTCAAGAGATAAAAGACTGACCTTTTTCAGCCCCTTTTCAGTTACTGATATTCACTAGCCTGTAATCTACCCAATATTTATTCTGCTTCATATACACATCAAAAAAGTTTTGCGTCACACCCATACACAGAACCCCTGAAGGTAGACGTTTACTGTGGATGTTGTACCACTGACATAGTCCCTTTGACTGTTCGGAGATGTCACTAAACCGTCACAGAGATGTAAACATGCCTAGACGCTCAATACTGCGGTTCAATCGCGTCCGCGTTGTTATTTTGTGCGAGGAAGGGCTCTCAACAAGGGGCGTTTCGGAGTGAACCAAAGAGATGTTGTTTGAACATGGAGGAGATACAGGGAGACAGGAACTGTCGATGACATGCCTCGCTCAGGAAGATCAAGGGCTACTACTCCAGTGGATGACCGCTATCTACGGATTATGGCTCGGAGGAAACCTGACAGCTACGCCACCATGTTGAATAGTGCTTTTCGTACAGCCACAGGACGTCGTGTTACGATGCAGACTCTGAGCAATAGGTAGCATGATGCGCAACTTCACTTCCGACCTCCATGGCGTGGTCCATCTTTGCAACCAAGACACCATGCAGAGCGGTACAGATGGGCCCAACAACATGCCGAATGGACCGCTCAGAAATGGCAACATGTTATCTTCAACGATGAGTGTCGCATATGCCTTCAACCAGACAATCGTAAGACACGTCTTTGGAGGCAACCTGGTCAGGCTGAACGCCTTAGACACATATCCGGCCAGTGTAGCAAGGTGGAGGTTCACTGCCGTTTTGAGGTGGCATTATTTGGGGCCGACGTACGCCGGTGGTGGTCATGGAAGGCCCCGTAACGGCTGTACGATACGTCAGTACTATCCTAAGACCGATAGTGCAACCATATAGGTAGCATATTGACGAGGCATTCGTCTTCATGGACGACAATTCGCGCCCCCATAGTTCACATCTTGTGAACGACTTCCCTCAGGATAACGACATCGCTCGACTAGAGTGACCAGCGTGTTCTCCAGATATGAACCTTATCGAACAGGCCTGGGATAGATTGAAAAAAAAAAGTTTATGGACGTCGTGACCCACAAACCACTCCGAAGGATCTACGCCGAATCGCCATTAAGGACAAACGCCGAATCACGGTTGAGGAGTGGGAGAATCTGTACCAACAGTGCCTTGATGAACTTATGGACAGTATGCCACGACGAATTCAGGGATGCATCAGTGGAAGAGGACGTGCTACTCGGTATTGGAGGTACCGATGTTTACAGCATTCTGGACCACTACCTCTAAGGGTCTCGCTGTATGCTGGTACAAAATGCAACCTGTGCTTTTCATGGGCAATAGAAAATGCGGAAATGATGTTTATGTTGATCTCTATTCCAGTTTTCTGTACAGTTTCCGGAACACTCGGAACCGAGGTGATGCAAAACTTTTTTTGATGTGTGTATAAGAACACGACAGGGCCCTCCCTTCTAGTACTCTTCTAATCTTCCCCGTCTCCCTACAACTGTGGTGCATGCAGAGGGAACTTAGCGTTCAGGCACGTTATCGTTTTTTTCCGTTGCAATTGCTTATAGAGCACGCGAAGTATGAGAGGTTGAATGTTCCTCTGTGCATTGCACGTATTTAGTCTAAACTTTTAATGACGGTCCCTGCGGCAGCAATGTGCCGAGGGTTGGAGAATATGGATTTTTCTCTTGATGCCGCCTGTTGAAACGTTGTAAGGAGGTTATCGCGGGATAATCTTAGTCTGCCTTCAAGCGTCGGGAAATTCAGCTTTCCGGACAGTACTGTGACTCAAACGAAAATGCGTTAACCGCTGTTAAATTTGATTGGATGGATCACACATACTTCAGCAATATTCTAAGTTAAGATGCAATTTCCTTTTGAGGTTTACGGCATTTTACCATGCTCGTGTCTGTGAAACGATGATTCCTTCCTGTCTTACCTCTAATAGTCCTGTGTGATCATTCACTCTATACTCCCACAAATTAATACTACCAGCTGTTTTGTAGGACCTGACTGCTGACTGGAATGGTGACTAACTTAAGTTCATGTCGGAAGCTTGTACTTTTCTGCATTTCATCAAGTGCCCACTTGTCCACCCCTCAGCAGTCAAAGTAAAGTGCCAATCTTTACGTCTCTATGAAATATTAGAAATTTTTTTTGACGTATTACTATGCAGCTTCCTTCAGATAGTACTTCATTATAGTCAACAGCACCACCTACAAAAAATTATGCCGTTAATACTAACGTTGCCAGCCAGATCAGTAGTATTTAATATAAACACAATGTGTACCACTATCCTCCCATGGGGAACGCTATCACTTATTTCAATTTCTGTCAATGACTCATCATCCATAGCAACCTGCTACGTCTTCTCCACCAAAAAATGTTCATTCAAGCCACAAATTTTGTTTAGTATGTTATATTATCCTCCTTTTGTAAATAAATATGTGATCTGCTGACGAGTGAACACATACTGCTTCCACCCCCCTTTCCTAATAATGTCTTTCATGGTGTCATGTGAGAAAAGGGCTAATTAAATTCTACACTACTGGTGTTCTCGGAATACATTCGTATTGGCGTGAAAGCAGTCAGTCTTTTCAGAATATAAATTGGCAAGAATGTACATTACACTTTTTAAACTGTAGAACACACTCTTTGTTCTTCTTCCACTTTCTTTTACATTTCTTTTTCAGTTATGTGTAACTTCAATATTTTTTTTTCTCATTACTTGTGCTGTACTACCTCCCCACGCTACTCTACCTTCGTTTCAATATTTACATCTTTGAACTCTTGTAATACGTATCTTAGTGTCATGGCTCATTGTTTAAATCTATCAGTCTGTATACTGTTTCTATTATCCTTCATTTTACAAATAAATATAAACCAAGCTTTCCAGCTGTAGCCGCCCCTGTTTGTGAAGGTCAATATAAACGACCAAATAATATATTGGCATTCACTAATATTGTCGAATATTTGATAGTGTGCTGGTATGTTCCTCATTTTTTATACAAACGTAGACCCTAATAAAAACTGCAGAGCCTCTGCAAGTCACATGTAAGTTACATGCGACTTGTCGCGGCTCTACAAATTTAATTTCTAACGGTGGTTGTTAACCTGGAGGGAATTTCCTACCCTCACTAAGCATAGACGATGTTGGAGAGAAATTTTGAGTGACATATCGTGAGTTTCCGTAGCATGGAAACTACGAACAAAAGGGTACATGGATAAAAATAAAAGAACGTTGGCGATTACCAAAATGGCAGAGGTGTTGCGTCTTTGCCAACCATACGTTACTCGGGGAGACACAAGATGATGATCAATGTTCTACGCGCAACATACAAGCGGGAGTACAATCAGAAATATCGAAACTCTCATGTTTTTCCACGGACGATGTTCCACGTTGCGTTATTTCAAGAAGTTTCATTATATTTCATGGGAATATTTATCTTTCAATTTCAACCATTACCTGAGCCAGTGTCTTGCATGCTTTTTCTTCTATGTACACGGTGCTAAAGTGAATGTAGGAAATGCTTTGTCTGCGTTGACAAGCTAGGGTCAAAATACTTTGCATCAGCTGCTTCAAAAGCGACGTATAATTTCACAAACTTTGTTGCTAAGTCGAGCCATCGGCTCTGCCGCAGTGGTAACACCGTTTCCCGTCAGATTACCGAAGTTAAGCATTGTCCGGCTTGGGTAACACTTGGATGAGTCATTACCGTCCGGATCTGCCGAGTAATGTTGGCAAGCGTAGTGCACTGATCCATTGTGAGGCCAATTGTGGATCTACGTGACTGAGAAGTGGAGCCACAGGTCACGAAAACTGACGAAGGCCGGGATAGCGGTGTGCTAACCACTGGTCCCTTCTTATCCGCATCTGGCGACGCCTAAGGGCTGAGGATAGCACGGCGGCCGGTCGGTTCCGTTGGGCCTTCGAGATGCTTGTGTGGTGGTATATCTGCGAGCATGTGGGACAAACACGTGGCTAGGAAAGACCAACAAACAAGTTTAATCATAACTATAGCTCTTAAGAATACTGTGCCTGCACTATTCTCTTTGATTAGCGTGGCCTAGACGGCAAGTGCGACATTCTGGAACTTACGGTAGCATTTTTTGAGGCAACGGGGGCACTATCGAGTCGCGCCGGATTTTTCCTGTGGGTAACGAGGGGGAAGGGGGGGGGCAGAGGTGGGCAGGTCGTAGTCTGGAGCTAGGGGTGTCGGTCGGATCGTAAAAAGAGTCATCAGATGCTATAAACGCTAGAGACGTGGTTGACGGGAAGAACTGTGTTAAGAATTCATGTGGTTATTAATGAATAACTATACACTGATAAGACAAAACATTGACAACTGCCCACGGTCAGGCTGGATGCCACCTGATGACAAAAAATGGCTCTGAGCACTATCGGACTTAACATCTATGGTCAGCAGTCCCCTAGAACTTAGAACTACTTAAACCTAACTAACCTAAGGACAGCACACAACACCCAGCCATCACGAGGCAGAGAAAATCCCTGACCCCGCCGGGAATCGAACCCGGGAACCCGGGCGTGGGAAGCGAGAACGCTACCGCACGACCACGAGATGCGGGCACCTGATGACATTTCGGGCCCATGATGTGCTATGAAAAAGTACGTAAGCACAGCAGAGACTGGAGGGGGGAGGGGGGGTCATCCTAGCTAAGATATGGGTTGCAAATGGGGAAATCCACTGAGGTAATGGACTTTGTCAAAGGAAAGGTTATTAATACACAAAGCGTGGGAAGGAATATCTGGGAAACGGCGAAGCTGGTCTAATGTTCATGTGGTACTACCTTGAGCATCTATAGTGAAACTTCCGCTAGGCGCTAAATGGTGGGACGCTTACGACTCTTCACAGAACGCGGGATTCGGAGGGTCGTCTGCACTGTAAAGTAGGATAGACGGTGATCTTTGGCATCTCTGCCAAAGAGGACAGGGCTGGTGCACGCACAAGTGTTTAGGACCACACCGTTCATCGTACATTTTTGAACATGGAGCTCCGCAACAGACCACCCCTATGTCTTCAGATGTTCACCCAACAACATCAATTACGGTTGCAGTGGGGACGGGACTATAGGGATTCGACTGTCTATCATTGGAAAAGTGACGGCTCTTCGGGAGAGTAACGTTTTTACTACGCTTCGTCGCTGGCACCCACAAACGCCGTCATCGCGCTGAACATCGGCTCGAAACGTGTAGCGCGCCACAGACGCAAGCTGGTGGGAGCGGTATTATGCTAAGGGAGACGTTCTTCTGCGCTTGCATGGGACATGTGGTAGTAATCAAAGACACGCTGACAGCTGCGAACCACCTGCATCCCTTCCTGCTCGATTCCCCGATGGCGGTGTCATCTTTCAGCACTGCAAGTGTCTGTGTCCCGGAGACAGAAACCTGCTACAGTGGTTTGAGGAGCATTATAGTGAACTCACGTTGATGTCTCGGCGACCAAATTCACCTGATATAAATCCTTCTGAACTCATCTGGGTCGCTATTGGTGTCATCATAGCGTGCGCAAATGAATGGCCTGTTATTTACGCTAAATACATTATTCACGCTAATTATATGACCTGTGCTTTGAGTTCTAATGCCTACCCACACAAACCTACCAACAAACTGTCGGATCCCTGATAAGCTGGATCAGTGATGTATTTCGTTTCTAAATGGAACAAACAAGCAATTAATCCGGCGGTTATAATGTTTGGCTCATCAGTGTATACACGATATGTGTAAAAGTTAGCAGAAAAATCAAGCGTTAACCACTCTAGAGTAAGTAGAAATGGAGAATTTACGCGAATTTACTAATTATAGAAGACTACAGTCAAAGTTGGGACAGGTGTCCATGGGAAAGTCAAGATCAATTAAATGTTGACTATTACATCTGCGTGATCCAACAAACTAAATTTGTAAACAGCCTGGTGTCTTTTACAACAAATTCCAACCATATCTAACTAAAATCTCGTTTGAGACTAATTACAGACAAGTCATGAACAAAAAGTAGACGGTTTATTCATGTGTCAGTGGTGGTCTGTTATACGTCGTCTCATTAAAATTCCGATCGCCAAACAACAAAATCAATGGTATTTTATCCCAGATTCAAAAGGGACAGTTTTTCATTATATATTTTGCTACGTTTACCTTCTTCTGCTCTGATTTAAGCGTGACGCATTTGCATCTATCGAATTATTTTTGTCATCAGCGTTTTGAAGTACTGGATTATGTCCTAAAAACAAGACTTACTGTAACGCATGTGTTAAAATGAATTTAACCGCGTGCGATGGGTAATTTTTGGGTAGAATTACTTCAGTAAATCAGTAAAAACTTTTGAAAAATAATCGGTCTAATGGTTTTTGAACTGGACAAAGCTATCCCTCCTTATACGCTGGACTGGCTGTCGATGAAATTAAAATATTGATGATGTATTCACTAACAATAATTCCGCCAGAGAGTATGCCTTTGAGTCATCAAAGTATACTTTTACTGACAGGTGAAAATTACTTTCATGCAAAACAGTAGTGGCCTTTCCTCATCGCGCAGCAAACATCAATGACGTGTTTAAGTAGAAGGGAAGTAATTAAGAAAATAAACGCCTGGATCCGTAATCGACTACATGGTGTAGCTTCTGAGAACCTATTTTTAAATGCTTTGTTTGCTGCGAAATTACAGCCAGATATCGAGGTATTTACCAACGTTAATGAGGCTTTTTCCCCAATGAGATTCACACTGAAGATGTGGCCCTGGAATATGCGTCTTCACACGTTCCTCGTGGTGCTTCGAATTATTTTGCTTGGGACGTTTTTGTGGTAGATGTCACCCTGGGAAGACACTAGTTTCCTTCAAGTATTAAAGCAGACACCAGATCAAAAATTATTGTTAATTATAACACCGCCTACATTCGACGTCATCTTGCCGTAACCGGTCGCAGACGGCGGATTTCTGCACTAGCACCAGAAGGTATATAAAGCGTGTCGGAAAGACACATCAAACAGTGAAGTCGTTGCTGTAATGCGCAAATGGAACGATTTATCTGGCGTTCAGAAAGACATGATTATGGGATTTCGGGCCAAGGGTATAAGCATTTCCGAAATGTCAAGGTCTGTAAACTGATCGTGTGCCGCTTTATTTAAGGTATACGTTAATGGCAAAATGGCAACGTTCTAAATCGGTGTCGAGTCGATTTTGATGAACCACGAGTCATAAATGGCAGGTGTGAACGACGGATGCGGAGATGCGTAATGGCGAATAGACAAGCAACTGTTGAGCAACTGAAAGCCCTGATGAACCAGGAGACCACCAAATGGGCCTCCTCAACGACTGGTCAGCAAACTTTGCTGAGTATTGGCCTCGAAGCAGATGTCTGACTGCCGTTCGTCGACGGAGGAGGCTGCAAATTGCACATCAGTAGCGCAACTGGATGGCCTCTAAATTGCGATAGGTGGCCCTGTCAGAGGAGTCACGTTTTATGTTCCATCGGACAGATGGCCATTGTCGTGTGCGGCGTGAAACGTTTGAAAGCAAACACCTTGCCCCACTCGCACACTCGTCGGGAGGGATCAGGCTGGAGGGGGCAGCGTTATGGTTTGGCAGTAACGTGCGGTGACCATTTAGATAGCCGAAACAATAAATATTATATTTATGTTCTATAAATTTATTTGCATATTATTATTAACTGTAATTATATTAATAGTTAATTAATTAATCATGTTAATATTAAAATTCTAAGTAAACAGCAGTAACTCAGAGGATAGGCTCATTTCGATAACACTCACAATTCAAATGGCTCTGAGCACTATGGGACTCAACTGCTGATGTCATTAGTCCCCTAGAACTTAGAACTAGTTAAACCTAACTAACCTAAGGACATCATAAACATCCATGCCCGAGGCAGGATTCGAACCTGCGACCGTAGCGGTCCTGCGGTTCCAGACTGCAGCGCCTTTAACCGCACGGCCACTTCAGCCGGCACACTCACAGTTCATAATATTTAAAATTATATAAATAAGACTGAAATCACAACTGGTTACAATTTAAATTGAAATAATAGCTACTGAAATAATTACAATAATTTGAATTTATATTACTACAAGCAGTCTTTTACAAAAATTTTCGAATTTCTGACTATAACTTCCACTCTGACGGCTTGGTAAACCAACTCTGCAAGATCAGCGGAATTGAAATTCCATTATTCTCTCCAGGGAGGCAAATTTGGTAACGACCTCTTTAAAGAAATTTCCTCCTTTCTGAGTTCCTTGAATATACAAGTTTTAACTGAAAGCCGAGATGAGACAGTCTCTCTTTTTCAGTAGTATTTCCAGAGTTGCCATTGATTCTGTTTACAGCTGAAAACGAGATTTTCATTGCGGACGTATTTACAGAAATTATATTCAATAATAACACTAAAGCATTGAACTGCTGGAAACCTTTTTTTCGGCGATCAGTTAGTGGTCTGTAGTTTTGCAAGTTGACTGCTGGTTTTATTTCTAAACTCTTGAGTACAATGCCGAGAGCTCATTTTTCTATCGAGTGGCGTCGAAGAACTTTCCATTTGTAACTAAGTGACTTTGGAAGATGCTTTCGGAAAACTGGTTACAGTATTGTCCACAGTTATCATGTGACAGTACATTTCTAAAATTTCAATTTAGATTAATCTTGAAATCTTGAATCCAAGTGGGTATCAATGTTATCAAAAACATCTCTATAGATACATTGATAGTTGATATTTTTGCTCTTCGAAGGTTCTCCTACATGAGACAGATTTTCTTAGAAAACTTCTTCACCATGAAGCGGCGAGTTTCTTGAAATTTTTGTTCACAGTACAAAATATCACTGGCTTGTTTCTTCAGGACGTTGCACAGCACATCACTGTAGAGAATTATTTTGTTCAAAGTGTTGTAGGGAAGCAGCCTACTCACGTCTCATAAAATTCTCATCAGTCTTTCCATTGTGTGCCAGCCTAGTCCGCTGTAACTAGCTCTGACGTCATAAATGTTGCGCAATACTTTTAAAATCAAATAAATAACCTGAAACGTTTCTGGCATGTCAGGAGTAATACTATATCAATATGTGTTGAATGTCAGTTCAATAACTTTAACCATTTTCGAAATTTGGACGTTTTTCTGTAAAAATCATTGGCGCAACAGAAAAGAGCTAGAGACTTAAAAATGTATACTTAGATTCCTTTTTCATAATAATTTAGTAGAAACAGTGTTCTGGATCTCACAAATTAAAATTTTTGTTGAAATTCATGATTTTCTGGTTTTTGTCTTAAAAATTAAGGAAGCAAGATAGATTAAGTAGGCTAATAAATTTCAGTAGAATGGAGATCCGCTATAATCATAAAGATGTGAGAAGTTTCAACTCAATAACTATATAACTATAGCGATAGTGTGTTTCCAAAGGGCAAGTTCAGAGCTCATCTACTACGTGTAGTGTAATTAAATTAATTCTCTCGCCTAAAATAATTGACTTAGCCACATCAGACTTTTATTATGATTACTTACCTGTGTGCTGAATGCACATTTAAATTGAGAGCTTCATCGACCATCAGCAAAGGAAGCGATGATTTATTCAATAACTTAATGTGGTGCATTACTAGTCCAGCAGCTAGTCGGGAGAGCCGATTTGATTAGGCGGTCCCTTAGCCGTCCGCACCGCGGCTTTATATATAAGAACGCTGCGCGAGGAAGCAAGGCCCCAGTTCTCTCCAGACGCTGAATAGCACACCACCTGAGCCGGGAGTCGCGTCGTGTCGGTATCATTGCTATAAACAGCCTCGGATGCCGTAAAAAGTTACTCGGGATACGCGTAACCATGAAATCGTTTTCGAGTGAAGTGTTAATTCTGGGATAATTTTAATGATATATCTTCAGTTTGCGTATGTCGTATTTTCACGTGCCGCCGCGGGACTGACATTCTACCATTATTTACCGTGGCGTTTGATGAACATTATCATCAAATTATGGCGAGCATTCACTTAAACATTTAATTTGGACAGTTATAGTTGCATCAGCGCATTAGACTCTGAACTGCTCTAGTAGTTGGATTGCGTGGATTTTTTTTTTGATCTGTGACTTTCAGAATATAGCGAACGTTTTTACAGGATCGTTTTCGATTATGAATCCCAGACAATCTCGTAATTTCTCAGAGCTATAAGCTGTAGCTATAAGTGTATTTCTCAGATGAAGTGGGCACTAGGAATTCTAATTAGAGGCTTCACATTTTGCTAATCACTTTCTGGTTGCCAATATTGTAGTTAGATAGCCAGTGTTGAGAACGGCAGAAGACAGCATAAATAATAGGAACATTTGTATTAACAACAATTAATTCCACCCGCCGCCCCACATATGGTTAATTGGTCGGGAAATGCTTCTTTTCTACATTGCATTACTTTCTACATATTTAAATAACAACAATTATTCAGCATCTCTACATAACAATTCTACATTACAATTCAAATATTAATTAACAAGTATTAATTCCACCCGCCGCCCCACAATTCGTGCATCGGCTGGGAAATGCATCTTTTTTACATATATAAATAACAACAATTATTCTGCATTTCTACATAACATTCTATCTACATTTAAATAACAACAAATTTTACCAGCCCCCCCTCAGTTGGTGCATCGTCCGGGAAAGAAACTGAGTAAAAGTGAAAGTGATTTTTAAATATTCTGATTCGGGAGTGAAATGCGACACGCAACTGAGTAATAGAACAGTGAAAGTGTTACGTGTGCATGTGGACGACGCAACTGGATTAACAACGCATCTGGATTGACAGAGCTGGCGCTGAGTCTAGCTGTACTGCTGGCATTGCGAGAAGCCAGTTTCGCCTCACCGCAATCGTCTGCTGGAGCAACCGGAGCCGCGCTTGCAGTTGCAGGCCACGCAAACACACAGCAGCCGTCTGCAGTTCAACGCGTTGCGTCGCATCAGTAATCCTGGTACGCCGCGCAGGCAACGCCATACGTCGTGCAGAAGGAACTAAGTTAACTGAAAAGCTGTTAAAAATTTTACTAACCTGCACTAAAAGACTGTCGGCGATGGAACAGCCAGAAGAAACCAAGGTTAAACTTAAATCAGAACCGATGTCTGTTGAGGGAACTGTAAATCCAGACAATGATTCAAGTGTAAATATACATGGAAATAGTAATGTTATGGTGAAATATGAAGTATTGTATCCTGACAGTAGTATGAAAAGGGGCAATGATTCAGTAATAGAGACCCCTGTAGTAAAGCAGAAATCAGAAATTGTCAATTTATTGGATGATAGTTTCTCTGATGAATTAAAAATGAAACAGTCATCAGAGATGGTAGAGTTTAAGAAGGAGAAGTTAGATATGACTGATCAATCAGATGTTTCATTTAGTTTTGATGATTCTGGTATTGGAGCTAGTTTTTCGTCACCCGAGTGTGATAAGAAACCAGCTAGTGAGCAACCCAAAGATACTGGGGCTATTGATTTAAATGTTATATTACAAGCAATAGCTACCAGTAATGCTAAAATGACAGCTGAGTTAAAATCTGATATAATTGAGGTAAATAACAGAATTGTGGCCAGCCAAACTAATTTTAATAAACGATTCGAGGAAATGGACAACACCCTCAAGGCCTGGTTGCAATAAGTTGAAAGAGGATCTGGACAGTTTAAATTATAAAATTGATTACAACCATGAGGATATTAAGAAAAAGGTTGCTCAACAGTTATCTGAGATGTATAAAACAGTAAAATCCGAAGTTGCTGAGGTTCGCAAAGACTTCCAAATGGAAGATGCGAAGCTGGAGCACAAGTTATCAGAAAAGATCGAGGCGGAATCTGAACTGTGCTCAGATAGGTTTAAAGATGTTAATATAAAAGTAAACATAGGTCAAGCAGAAGTAGATGCAATCAAAACTGATACTACTCATATTGTGCAAAGAGTAGATAATGTTGAAATGAGAGTAGAAAATATTAGTACTAACATTGCTAACATTGAGAGTAAAGTAGCTTCAGTAACTTCTGGTAATGGTAGTATGCAACAAGTTGTAGCTGGAAACGCCACTTTTATCGGGTGTCGGCAAATCTTGCGGTTCGATCCAGATAAAAATATCCACCTGCTAGATTTCTGGAACGATTTTGAAGATGTGATTCCACCAACTTGGTCTGAACGAGAGAAAATCTCATTTATTACAAGCCATTTGGCAGGTGACGCCATGCGTTGGTCAGCTGATGTTATGTTGAAGTGTAAAACTTTAGCGGAATTTAAAACAGCTTTCATTAATGAGTATTGGTCTAGCAATAAGCAATAAGCAAAATGAAGTGTCGTGAGAATTTTGGAGTGGAAAACGCTTCAATGCAGGCAAGGAATCTATTAAAGAGTTTGCTAGGTCATGGATCTCACGTTTGTCACATTTGGCCGAAAAGCTAAAACCTGAAATGATAATACTAGATCTTGAAGCCAAACTGCCATGGTATTGGCAAACTAGAATTATATCTGCCCCTAGAGACAATCTTGATCGTTTCTTGAGTATTTGGAACGTGTAGATCGTGTTGCTGCCAATGAGGAGCAAGCACGTAATAACAGAAATGGTAATAACACTAGTAGTAATTTTAAGAACGAGCAGAATGGCAATGTAAACATCAGAACAGTAGGTGTTCGCCATCCTAAGAGAGGTAGGAATTGGAGAAATAATTATCAGAACCAACAATGGCATCCAAATGATATTAATTTTGTTCCGAACAAAATTATGCAGATAAACAACAGTGCGGAAAGCAATGCTGTTCCAGTTAACTATCATACAAATAAAGGAAACAGTAGGAGGCCGAGGCAGGAAAACTAGTTCCCGTCTATGAGGACACTGGCGCTCACCAGGCGGTTACTTTTCCTAAGCCAGTAGTTACAGTAATTGATAAGACAGATCAGAATGCTCAGACTAAACATGTGGATGAGGGGTCGGTAGCATCTAAGGACACAGCAGAAATATTAGATCACTCACAGTATTTGATAGACACTGTGTTGGAGACGCATTCTAAGTGGGAAGAGAAAGAGAAGGCGCAGCAGTGTAACGATAGGGACGAGCTACAAAATACTGAAATGACAGGTGAAGAAGCAGAAGAAATTCATGCTTATATCTACGATGAAGGTGATGTGCTCTTATCTAAAGTGCCTGTGCAGGATGTTGATAATGTACTAATAGATTTAGGACAGGAGGTAAGTGAGAATGTAGAGGATAGCCTGTTGGGGGTCAATGAACCCAATAGCTGTGACCAGTTGTCACTTGAGAAGAAACCCGACTATAATAATGAAAGTGGTTTAGCTGTAATTAGTGTTATGCCCGGTCTGGAGGCGCAGAACCGCTCAGACTACAGTAATTTGGGTCATGTTCAGCAAACTAAATGTAATGAAGTCGTGCGGTGTTTCGATTTAAAATTAATAGACCGACTGGAAAAGGCAGCTGAAAATGTAATTCAGGAAACCCCTACACACTTTGACCTAAATGTAAAGAAGACAGATGTCGATCACTTTAGTTGGAGACAAATTCAACAGGAACTGTTGGATGAGTTTGAGGAACCACCTGTAGAACCTAGAATAAGCCACCCTATAATAATAGTGAATATGTTGGGTATCAATGTACGTTGTCTCTTAGACAGTGGAAGTGAGGTGAGTGCGAGATCTCAGTCCTTCTTCGATGCATTACCTGGTAAAGACAAGCTTACAGTAATGAGGGTATCAGGACTAAGAATAATTGGTGCTACTGGCAAGGTGTCAAAAACGGAAAAGCAAGAAGCTTTACTGCCCTTTGATATTAATGGTAATTTAATTGATCATCCATGCTTAATTGTAAACAATCTCAGTATTGAGGTTCTAATTGGCATAGATTTCTTGTCAAAATATCAGAGTGTTGTTGACTTTGAAAGAAGCCAGTTAAAAATGGTCTTGCCGATAACCGGAGTAATTACGGTACCTTTTAGTGATAAACATGTAGTAACTAGTGATGAAACTTGGGAGCTGCCTATACGAGTTCTGAAAAATAGGAGATATTGGGACGAAGGTGTTAATCTTAGTAAAAGTAAGCTAAACACAGAGAAAGAAAGGAAAAAGCGTCATGACGCAAAAGCTGTACCCATCAGTTTTGAAATAGGTCAGTTAGTCCTTGTCAAAACCAAGGAAAAATCAAAGAAAATAAATGCAGAAACAAAGATATTCATGTTCCTATACCAAGGACCTTTCAGAATCATAGAAAAACCACATGCTAATGCATATAGGCTAGAGTACCCTAAGAGTAAAAAGATATTAGGTCTCAGGAACGTGATCGACCTAAAGAAATTCATAGGTAGTGAATGAATTCTGTAGGGAGGAGGTTGTTCTGTAACCTCTACACAGTGTGGCAGCTGTGCAGTCCCAGCTGTGTGAGATCTTTCCTTTTCAGGTCTCACTCATTCTTCATCTTTCCTATCTACAAAATGCATCTTTTCTACATATTTAAAAAACAACAATTATTCTGCATTTCTACATAACATTCTATCTATATTATAACAATATAATTCCACCAGCCGCCCCACAGTGTCCAAGACAAAAACAAATTTGAAACCTTCAAAAAGTGCTAAAATGGGTTAATAAATTTCTCGTGGTTGTTCTGTTATGGCACTACATTACAAAATTTAAGTCTGTTTCTACGCTCAGTGCTCACCAATTATCGTGAGTAATTCCATCACGTTGGGCAGACGTGTGGAAAACAACGTAGCAAAAATGATTGGATGAGTTTTGGTCCGACGTACAAAATCAGGTTCTATAAATTAGCATAACAGTAAAAAAATATGGTTTCAGGATATATGACTTTGATTAATGCTTGAGCCCCATTCAAATTTCCCGCCATAATCGCCGCCCGTCAGATGTTTGTGTAATAAGTTTTTCAGTACATAAGAATTCCGACAAGAAGTGCCGGATATGTTCTGCAATAGCCTTGGCATGAGTGTGACTACATCTACATCTACATCTACATCTATACTCCGCGAGCCACCTTACGGTGTGTGGCGGAGGGTACTTATTGTACCACTATCTGATCCCCCCTTCCCTGTTCCATTCACGAATTGTGCGTGGGAAGAACGACTGCTTGTAAGTCTCCGTATTTGCTCTAATTTCTCGGATCTTTTCGTTGTGATCATTACGCGAGATATATGTGGGCGGTAGTAATATGTTGCCCATCTCTTCCCGGAATGTGCTCTCTCGTAATTTCGATAATAAACCTCTCCGTATTGCGTAACGCCTTTCTTGAAGTGTCCGCCACTGGAGCTTGTTCAGCATCTCCGTAACGCTCTCGCGCTGACTAAATGTCCCCATGACGAATCGCGCTGCTTTTCGCTGGATCATGTCTATCTCTTCTATTAATCCAACCTGGTAAGGGTCCCATACTGATGAGCAATACTCAAGAATCGGACGAACAAGCGTTTTGTAAGCTACTTCTTTCGTCGATGAGTCACATTTTCTTAGAATTCTTCCTATGAATCTCAACCTGGCGCCTGCTTTTCCCACTATTTGTTTTATGTGATCATTCCACTTCAGATCGCTCCGGATAGTAACTCCTAAGTATTTTACGGTCGTTACCGCTTCCAATGATTTACCACCTATGGCATAATCGTACTGGAATGGATTTCTGCCCCTATGTATGCGCATTATATTACATTTATCTACGTTTAGCGAAAGCTGCCAGCTGTCGCACCATGCATTAATCCTCTGCAGGTCCTCCTGGAGTACGTACGAGTCTTCTGATGTTGCTACTTTCTTGTAGACAACCGTGTCATCTGCAAATAGCCTCACGGAGCTACCGATGTTGTCAACTAAGTCATTTATGTATATTGTAAACAATAAAGGTCCTATCACGCTTCCCTGCGGTACTCCCGAAATTACCTCTACATCTGCAGATTTTGAACCGTTAAGAATGACATATTGTGTTCTTTCTTCTAGGAAATCCTGAATCCAGTCACAAACCTGGTCCGATATTCCGTAAGCTCGTATTTTTTTCACTAAACGTAAGTGCGGAACCGTATCAAATGCCTTCCTGAAGTCCAGGAATACGGCATCAATCTGCTCGCCAGTGTCTACGGCACTGTGAATTTCTTGGGCAAATAGGGCGAGCTGAGTTTCACATGATCTCTGTTTGCGGAATCCATGTTGGTTATGATGAAGGAGATTTGTATTATCTAAGAACGTCATAATACGAGAACACAAAACATGTTCCATTATTCTACAACAGATTGACGTAAGCGAAATAGGCCTATAATTATTCGCATCTGATTTATGACCCTTCTTGAAAATGGGAATGACCTGCGCTTTCTTCCAGTCGCTAGGTACTTTACGTTCTTCCAGCGATCTACGATAAATTGCTGATAGAAAGGGGGCAAGTTCGCTGCCCAGACTATCTTCGGTTGTGGTAGAAAAAGCGCACACTTCGCATGAGCAACAGAGCTCCGCGCACAATTCTCTCACTGCTTAGCTAAGCTACATGGATATTGTTTAGGCTATGCTCACACTGCTCTACCAGTAATGTAGCGCAATGATGGTGTTAATTCCAAGAACTGTGCGTGTTTCCCCAGATATTGCTGTATAAACATGTGGTTATAGTTACGTAATGTATCGTTGCAGTTACTGTTACGGAGGCAATGTTTCAGTTGCTTCCCGTGAATGCTCACAACTAGGTCTGGTGAAAGTTTTCACGGCATTCTCTGAGTGATCTTGTCAGTCTGGAAGTCACAATGGGTCGATAAAAGAGTCATCTAACCTTGGGCACAAAATACACACCTACATGAATTTAGTTTTTTTCTCGTCACAAAGGAATCGTGCAGCAGGACAGTTCAACATGTCACGCAGCTCTCGTGTAAGTGCGTGGCTCGACAAGCATCAGGATTAGTTTACCGTACGGCCCTGGCCACCAAACTCCACGGATTAAAACCCAACCGAGAAACCCCTGTTGGTACATTTCAGCACCTAACTGACTCTCTCCCGCACGACTCGCAGCAGTCCGCGCTGCAAATACTGGTTACTCAGGTTTTAACGTAGGATCACATTAACGTTAGAGAACAGTGTGTGGTGAAATATGTTTTTAATAAGATTTGAAAAGCTTATTTCTCTTGTAAGTGATTCAACTGTATTTCTCAATACCGCCAAAATATTCATGACACTGATGTCACGTAATTCCGCCACAACATAAGGAAATAAAAAAGCATAAGTTTGGATTGGAAAACAGACTGCGAAAATTCGAAAGTGTGCTTCTGTGCTACCTTTTCCTTTCTCTCTTTCTCTGTCTCTCTCTTTTCTTTTTACTTTTTTTTCTTGATGTAATATTTTCGCTTCAGCTTCCATTAAATTTTGTATTTTTCTTGTAAGCTTCAAATAAGGAATTTAAAATTGTTGGATGTGAGGTCCGCTAGTTATGCAAAACACCGTTTTTATCGGTTTAACTACAAACACGGCCAATACAAGTAACTGCAAATCAAAATGATGGAATTTATATACAAAATAACTAAGATATCAATTAAAAGAAAAGCCTTCTTGCAAAACAAATAAACTTCTTCTTCTTGACTGAAAAATTCTGAAAATGAGATACACATTGCAAAATTAATAGAATAGTATCGTTTATTACTCTACCTACATTCTGCTGCTTTTTATTTGTATATGATGTAATATCTGAACTTCATTACTTACATCCTATTATTATTGACTTGTTTCCCTTCTTTCTGGTCGTTGTCATGAATCCAAAGTAGCGACGGAGAGAAAAATAAATAAATAAATAAAAACACTGGCCTGTTAACGGCGCACGAGTATTGAGCCAAACTTATACTAGCGTGTTACGCAATTGCTTTCATTTAAGAAGTTAGAGTAAGACTCTTTATATTTCTTCGCCTTGGGCAGATTATGCTTCTGTGTGATAAGATATGGCCACAAGTCTTCCTTGCATTTGGTATCTGTGGTCAGGATGTAATGGATTGTACGTTTCATAAGTTAACTGATGGCATTTCTTTTCATGTTGAGCTTTATTGCCCCATCCAGATGCCATCAGTATGCTGATGTGACATTCCTTGGTGCTGTCCTAGATACACAAGCTAACTCCCGCCTAATGCTGTCCCAGGCGTGCTTTATTTTTTCATATACAAATCTGTGTTCCTCAGTACAAGAAGTACACAACGGCGACTCCCATAGGTGGATGGTAAAAAGTTAGAAATTGATTGATGTATTTTAATTCACGTTCAAAGATAAATGTTGTTGACTAACGTTTTTTCCATATCGCGGTCCACTCGGAATGTTGGTATTTCTATACTATTACGTTTATTTTCTTTTATTCCTTTTTCGGTATATACCTTTTACTTTTGTCATATTTCTAGTACGGAGTTTCGCTTAGCTATTGCCAAATTCCATTACAAGCTACCTTAAATGATTAAATCCGTTTGGAATGTGCTGCACATGTATGGGCGGGTTCGTATTTAAATGAATGTTCTCATTCGGTAAATGGATCGTTAAACTTCGTCTATATCTTGAGGTGGCTACAGACGTATAAAGCCTAAGACTCAAAAATGACATGAGTCAGGTTTAATCCAGTATCGTCGGCCGGGAGCGGAAAACTGTCCGATTTCGCTGTAAAAATATTGCCACGGTTTACGTAACGTCCTAATGCTGACATTATATTCATTGATTCTTTCTTTGGTATTGATAAAACTTGGGCCATATTGCTCAATTTGGATGTTATGTGTGCATTTGCAAGTCTACTCTCCCAACCTCGTCCAGCTTCCTCATTCCCTGTGCTTGGACTGCAGCACGTTTGCTCGCTAATACTTTCCTCTACATCTACATACGTTCTCCGCAAGCCATCGTACTGTGCTTGGCGGAGGGTACCCTGTACCACAACTAGTCGTTTCCTTTCCTATTCCACTCACAGATACAGCGAAGGAAAAACTACCGTCTATGTGCCTCCGTATGAGCCGTAATTTCTTTCCTAAAATTCTCCCAATAATCCGAAGCTGACCATTCGCCTTCCCTACCACAGTTGTCACATGCTCGTTCCATTTCATACCGCTTTTCAACGTTACGCCCAGATATTTCAACGGTGTCGCCGTATCATGCACCACATGATTAATGCTGTATCCGAATATTACGGGTTTGTTTTTCCTACTCATTCGCATTAACTTACATTTTGCCACATGAAAAGGAAACTGTCATTTATCACACTACTTAGAAATTTTTTCTAGATCATATTGTATCGACCGACAGTCATTATTTTCAACACCTTCCTGTATACCACAGCATCAATACCGAACAACCGAAGATGTCTGTCGGTCCACCCCGTCTGCTATATCATTTATGTATATAGGAAAAAGCAACAGTCATGTCACAATTCCCTGGAGCACTCCTGATGTTATCCCTGCCTCCAATGAACACACACCGTCGAGAACAACATACTGCATTCTATTTGTTACGAGGTCTCCTAGCCAGTCAGACATCTAAGAGCCTATTCCGTGTGAACGTACCTTCGTTACCAGCCTGCAGTGGGGTATTATGTATAAATGCTAATCGGAAATCTAGAAACATGGAATCAACCTGTGGCCTTTCATACATAGTTCGCAGTATATCATGCGAGAAAAGAGTAAGCTGGGTTTCGTGCGATAGATGCCGTGCTGTCTCTCTGACATGAACTTTCAGGTCTCTAGGAAATTTATTATATTTATGCTGTAGAATTCTGCTGCAGACCGATGTGAAGGATACTGGTCTGTAATTTTGCAGGTCCCTTCTTTTACCCTTCTTATGTGCAGCAGTCACCTGCGCTTTTTTCTAGACGCTTGGCACTTACATCTTGTAGCTGGTAATAGTGGTATGCTTTCTGTTACACCTATACTCGGTGCCTAACGTTTACGTACGGGAGACCGCTTTTAATTGTGAGCTATTTTACGTGAGTAGTACTTCATCATATCCCCATTATAAATGATTTCGTCGTATTTAGCTTAGCACCTGACGACAGTTCGGATTGGTTTGTAATATACAGTGCAACCTATACATCAGTTTCATTTCTTATAACAGGGCCTACATACGGAATTCAAAGCTGCTCTTTAACGGACCGTTGATCATGATATTTCATGGTTATCCGCTTTTTAGTATTCAAGAAATGAGATTGATAAATCGTAGTGGGAAGCACATTGCACTCATTGCGTCTAAATGGTACTGATGGTTTACCATGTAAAAGCCTTTTCGAATTCTAATGATATTATTTCACACCAATGAAAGAACATCTGTCGTTGCTATTAAGTGTGTATCATCACAAAAGGTGTGAAGGATGATATAGCCTCGAACACTGGCCTTGTCCATTTTAGTTTGAAAGGATGTGGTGACCTTTTGCATTATCCGTTTGGGCCTTTGTGTGAGGATACGGCCCATTATTTTGTAGTCATTCTTAAGAACTGTGATAGGTCGTAGGTTTCCGAGAGACACACTTTGTGGATACTTCGGGGCGAGTACAACCGTTCTTACCAAGAAGTCTTTTAGGATATCGTAATCCGGCTTTACAAGTTACTTACGTACTTACAATTTAGCTGTAATTTGCACCTGGAAGGCCTGGTAAAACTCCGCAGATGTGCTATCTGACCCAGGCGATTTGTTTTTCGAACTACGTGCTGCTGAAGCATGTAGAACACCTACATCAATCTGCTGTGTAAGACTGTCAGTCGCTTAAGTGTCCCTTGAAGATTTCGTAAATGTCCTCTGTGCATTTTTATCAACAGCACTACAGTACATTAGTCGTGCAAAATGACAGCATATTACTTCTATAATTTTATTTTTGCTGGCTAGAGCAGTGCAATAGTTATTTCAAAATGTGTAAATAGTTTCCTCTGCCCCCTCTTCTTTTCAAGTGAAATATGAGAAATTAATACTTCTACGCAACAATCAATGTCGTGCGTTCTCGACCGAAATTTGTGTCTTATATGTTTGTTTTTCAGACACAAGATATTCGATTTTGTTTTCTTGATCTGGACATAGTTCGCTAATCCTGATGTATATAGTTTACGTGGGCCCCGCAGCCATTGATTGTAAAATTCTGCCGCGCGGAGTGAACACGCTGTTAGAGGCGCCATGTCACGGGTTGCGCGGCCTCTCCCGCTGGAGGTTCGTGTCCTCCCTCGGGCATGTGTTTCTGTGTTGTTCTTAGGATAAGTTAGTTGAAATTAGTTTAAATAGTGGGTAAGGCTACGGACCGATGACGTCAGCGGTTTGGTGCCTTAGAAATTAACACACATTTTAACATTTGTAAAATTCTACGCCAAAAACTTTTTCGTGCGAATAGTCAATTAACATTCTTCTTCATGTTAGCTTAGAATATTGAATCCATCATGTCAGAGTAGAGTTATAAGAAGTAAACTTTCTCTCATATGCCTTCCATGTGTTGCTAAAACACTTGCAGCATCTCTCAGGTGCGCGAAGTTTATTTTCTAATATCTTTGGGCTGGGTGGGTTCTCTGTCGTTCCATATTTAGTGTAGTTATGTAAGTAGCGTTGTCGTAAAAGCTCATAGGCCACACTTCAGTCTGTAGTACTGCTTATATACTACAAGTTGTTACAGAGGTACATTCTGTCAAATCCACTCGGTGACGCATTCATAATAGTGGAATTGTGAGCACTGACCATTCTTCGACAATATTTATTATGACAGTCCAAAAAGTCGAGACTACTGCAGAAATATATTCAGCAGGCAACTTGAACAGTAGCTCGAAAATTCTAACAGTTCCGATACCGAACCCGGCATGTGAAACACTAACATCAAAATGCAATCAAAATACTGGAGGACTAAGAATTAAAGTAGAAAAGCTTCATGTATGTTTAGAAAATATAGAGAGCTTTGTAAAGATAGACATGCAGCGCCTATCTGAGCATAAGGTAACCACAGCGTTTGATAAGTTACATGTAAAAGATTACATTTTAGCAGCTTACTAATACAGAACTATTACGGGAGAAGGAGGAGCTGTTAGGTACTTTAACACAAGTTGAAACGTACTCAGAGAAGTAAATTTTGTAGTGACCAGCACACAGAAGTGTATGCTTATGCATTAAACCCGAAAAATAATTCCTTTTTAATTGTAGCTGTATACAGATCCCCACTGGTAAATTTGAACTGTCTATGAGGAATCTAGATTCCTTAATGTGCTATCTGACAGACAGCAGCCAGCAGTTAATCGACTGTGGTGACTTCGGTGTAGATTTTGTAAACGATTCACTTTGAAACTGAATAGAAGGGATATAAACGATCAGACGTAGGTAGCAAATAAATTTAACGATCGTTTCTTGAATAGAGTACAAAGAGTGGGAGAGAACAGTTAAAGAGAAACATCGCAGCAATATGTTGAAAAAGTAACTCTAATAATATTCAGTCATATCACTGTATCAACAAATGTTCTTCTGAAATTAAGAATATTGTACATTCTCTCAAAAATTAAGGTTCATCTGGTTTTGATGTTCTTACAATAGAGCACTAATGATTTGTTCCCATATAATAAGCTAAGTCATATGTGAAATATACAACGCTCCACTAAGTCAATGGATTTTTCCACAGAGATTGAAATGTGTTATTGTTAAACCTCTCTTTAAGTTTCACTGCTGACACCATTTTCCAAAACCTTGATGTATTCTAGAATGATATCCTCAACAATTCACAGTTTGAGTTTCATGAGACTCGTTATATCTAGTGTGCCATTTACATGTTCATACATAAAATTTTACAAGCATTAAATAATAAAATAGTGCCGGTTTCTATTTTCTGCAAACTATATAGGTATTTGAATGTGCTGTGTACAGTATTCCCCTGGATAAATTTAACTTTTATGGGACTCATGGTATATCTAACCAATTGATAGCGTCACATTCAACGAAAAGTATGCAGAAAGTTGTACTAATAAAGTCTAGGAACATTATTCTGGCTGGGGTACAATCACATTAGGGGTATCCCAAAGTTCAGTCTTTGGTCCACTTTTGTTCCTTAAATATGTAAATGATCTACTAACTAATATACAACAAGCAGAAATAGTTCTTTTTTCTTGCAGATGACACTAGTTTTCTAATCAGTCCAAGATTACATACAGAAACAGAAGAAATGGTGAGTAATGTTCTTCACACGTGTGACAGGACTAGTTACTCTCTCACGTATATTTCATATTTGGAAAATTATTAAAGAATTTGTTACAACCAGACGCATCTTAAGCGATACTCTAGAGAGTTAATGGCCTGAGCAGACCTTGATGGAGCCTGGTAGGGCTTTACAAGCATGGGTTATTTTTATGGTTCTTAGTTAGCAGAAATGGCATGTTGGGAGTTGGATGCAATTGGTGGCTAGCACATCCCTTATTAAATCTTGCCGGTCACGCCCACAGCTGTACAGGGCAGATGGAGCAGACCCTTGTCGAGACAGTTCTTCAGCAGAACAATGCTGCTATACCTGCATTGGCAGCAGCTGAAGGCTGAGCTGGGGGCTACGAACTGAAGGGGTGTGTCTACACAGTGGAGTCATTAACTGGGCATTGTGTGCAGAGCCACACGTAATAAAAATTCACAAGTTTTCATGTTCACTGATACTGCAAATAGGCCTGTGACCCACTTTCATCAGCCACCTTGGCTGTATAAAAAACTCTGGCGTCTGAGGAACTTTTAGAGATAGAGTATTTATTACACCTCATAGTTATGACTGACAAGCTTCAAGGCACAGGTGATTTACAAAAAGATCTTTAAGATTGTATCTGTTCTCTTGTTGCTGTGGGAAGTGACGTGAGTTAGGAGAAAAACATCTTCCCTTTCGTGGAAACTTGGGAAAAAATGCGGCTTCTTCTTTTTCCAGAGACGCAGGTTTCTTAACTCTTGCCCTGATCCGACAGGAGTTCGTGCTGTCGTGTGGGAGGGGAGATTAGTGCCTCTAGAGCTCAGTGATTGGCTCAAGACTGCGTGAAGGCAGTGTCATTCGTGCACTTTGCAAGAAAACGAATTCCTTTTTTTTTTCTGAAGAGGTGTGAATCACTCGGGTGCTGGACTTTGGTCTGGTATGAGGTCATCTGGTCGATGCTCTGGCATGTGGGGTTGTTGCTTGAGACCCGTCCTGAGAGTGACGTCACTTGTGAGTAGCTTAGGACTGGGGATCCTGTGGTGAAGTTCTTACTGTACCGACAGTGTGACCTCAAATGTCTCGGACTAGTTGCTTGCCAATGCCACACTTATTCACTTTTGGTTTACACGTCTTGTTGTTTGGTATTCTTGTGCACTCTGTCATACAAGTGAGCCAAATTGGTACTTGGTACAAACCAGCGAATGGGTATGTCACATACTGAAATCTACCGTGATTTCAGTGTTCAGGTAGAGAGTAAATTGCGATCCGTCTGCCTGATAGCTAGGCCATGAGGTTTTTTTTTGCATTTATTTTGTGTCAGCGATCGATCAACATGTGCCGCCTCATTTCTCACCTCCACCGCACACATCTCGACAGCCGCAAGTTACATTGCCACAGGAAGCAAAAAGGGTCACGTAATGCTGCGCTGGCCTTGTTAGAATGGATAGATCTCAGTCGCCACTTGCTTTCAGCTGCACCTATATAAACTTCTGTGGATTTGAACAATCAAAGTCTGGACATCGTCAGATCAGTTCAGATTGCCTTTTCAACATTTTTAGGGTCAGACTACTTGACTCACTTGTGCACCCAGGATCCTTGACCATTGTGGCCTTAAACCACCTGTTAGTTGTTTACGGTATTCAAACATAATTTAGCATAATTTATGTCGGTCTTTGTTTTAGGATAATAAATGTTGTCAGTAAACTAGATTTTGCATACATTCTCAATCATTTTTTATATATTCAGCGCCATGGATTAACTTTCATAGTGGCATCCCCTGCCAGGATCTCGGTTTGATGGCACCTTCTCTGACGGTCAGATCGTGTTGCCTAGCGTAGTCATTCAATTTCCCGTCCCTTGCGCAGAATTTTAAATTGTGGCACCTTCTGTGACTGTCAGATAGTAATAGTGTTTCATAGTGAAGTTTCTGTTTCCCATGTTTAATGTAGTGCACTGGGTAGGACAGATCTGCGTTGCTGGCGCCTAGACATAGTACTAATATTTAACTATTGTGTTTGTGTATTTTCATGTTGTGGTTGTGTCTTCTGTGTCACTTGATTGTTTTTTTCTGACGGCGAACGGCGTTGTGCTTATTTGTTACGATTGTGATTGTCGTTTGTGAGTGTAGACAAGCGTGCTATTATTTGACTCAGTTGTCAGGATATGGGACTCATGAGCTCACAAGAACGTAAATTAGAGTAGAATCTGTGTGACATAGGAATGTGTAGTTTTTAAATACGTCTGGGTTAGAATTAGAGTGCATGCTTATAAGAAGCAAGGCACGTTTGCTACAAGGTCGCGGTAGTAATTGTGTTTTGTTAACCATGGATCGACGTCAGATTATTAGTGGTGACCGGGCAAATATTACACAGTATTCTCAGGTAAATGCAGACCGGACAGAAATGTCGAACGTAGAACCTGCAGAGTATGACGACATGTCTCAGTCAGGTGACGAAAGTGAACGGGAGACCGCAGCAGAACGAAATGTCGGCGCTGCTGGTACGAGACGCACTGTCAGTGAGACTGGCAGACCGGAATCACGAACGAAACGTCACAGAATGATGGAATCTAGTCATGGCGGATTTAGCGGTGGACCTCAGTTTGGGGCTCTTGTTCAATTCATGCAAGAGGCAGAGGAAAGGGGACAGGAGGAAGAGGAGGAAACACACTAATTAGTCATAAGAACAGTCACAGACGGTATAGATGGAGTCAAGAAAGAGATCGCTGGAATCCAAGAAGAGCTAAAGAATCTCAAGAAAACGACAGTAGAAATGCGTGAGCTCGCAGACCAGGCGAAGCGCGATGCCGTAACAGTACGATTGGTAGCGCAAGTAGCCCGAAAGGACGCATCAGTGGCTAAAGAACAAGTTAAACTGGCAGGAACTGAGTCGTGTGAGACAAAAAAGGCACTTGCAACTCTCCAAAAGCAAGGCAGAAAAAGAGTTCAAGAAACGCAGGAAAAAATGAGTGAGGCTGCGAAGTGAATTGAATATACAGAAATCGAACAGGCCGAAATCCGTGAAGATCAGGAGCCCGAGTCGCCGCGCAACAAAACGAGTTGGCTAAGGACGTTCGGCAGGCACATGAGCGGGTCGCGCAATTCAGACACAATCTCGTAGGGCGCCATCGAGAGTATCACAGAAATGAAGAAAATGTTTTGCTACTATTCGAAACGTTATATGAGGATACATCCCCTCCACATGGGTGAATGCATCAGGAATATGTTCCTGCCGCGGCGGGACGCTTAATAGGAAATGTTCCGTCGGTAACATGCAGCATGTGAAAGACAGAGCCGAAAAACAATTGTACATGTCTACGGTGGTTAGAAGCATTATGTGAATCTGTTACCATAACAGTGCACAAGCATCGCTGGGGCACGGATACATGGAATCAAGCGCTGCAAAAGAAAGGGGAAATATGTACGGCGGTTACGTCGAACTTTTCGACCACAAACTTTTCTTGATCATCCAGAATTTTCAAATCTTCAACGAGCCAAACAACCCATTACATGCAATGACATGGATGGCGCAAGTACGATCACATGCTACCAGAATCTTGGCCACTGAAGTACAAGCACCAGTTTATCTGTGGATTCTTAGAAGGATCGGTTGCGGAGCATATGCTCGGAGTTACGGAGAGTGTTCGCTCCTACCAAGAACTTAAGGACGCATTCCTTAGCATATATTCGTCGCAAAACACACACGAGAGTATAAAACAGGAGATAATATTAGGAAAGGAGTTAGAAGCGTAAGGATTCAGCAGTCCTGTCAAATTCTTCGGATCCCTGTTCAAGATGAACCAATTCTTAGATGAACCGTACAGTTCCAAGGAAATTATAATGCACTGCTACATTGAGTTACCTTTACGTTACCAGCAACTGCTCATCGTTAGATGCAGCGATTCAGTCGAAGCTTTCAAGAGTACGCTGTTCGAACTCTAGTACGTGAATGAAATTCACAACTCGCGGGAAAGATGTAGAAATAATGACCGTAACTGACCATATTTGCCAGGGAAAAATGACGATGGTCGAAATGAGGGAAACATCGGTCGAAACAAAACCGAAATTCAAACAACAATGGGAATAACAAGCTATCATGGGAAAAAAGATGAAGACAAGGAAATTATAAGCATAACAACAACGACAACTACCTGCGAAACAGAAACTGGAGAGAGCAACACAACTCGAACTAGGATCAACTGGATTCTGGGGACCAACTGCAAATCAGTAGCAGGATATACAACGGTCAAGGTCAATGAAATGACCAAAGTAGCGAATATGTGAAATTGAGGCCACCTAACCCATCGCAGGGGTCACACAGAGAAAATTCCAACTGGAATTGACACACAGCCGCTGCGCACTCAGCTCTTAACAGTGCCGCAGCAACTATCGGAATGATCGATATTAACCAGTTAGAGTACTTAGATACAAGGGACCTGCAATGGGAAGAGAAAGTGCAGTATGTAAATAGTCTCCATGGATGAACTGTTTAACGTAATTTAATGTAGATATTGTGTTGCTTAGCGTAATTTTCCATTTGTTGTATTTCAGTGTTATTTTGTTTGTTTGTCGTTTCCATTAGTTTTCAGCATGAGTCCTTGTTGAATGTGGTCAAATGAGTTGCGTATTTGTGACACCTTCACTCCAACATTTACTGGAAGGTTGTAAGAGGTCCGAGCCGATATGCAAGGTATAAGAGAATCGCTGACCAGAGAGCAGTGTTGACTGTACGAACTGTGTAGCAGTAGAAGTAAGTTGTTGCCAGTGTGTGCGTCTGCTCTGGTCTGGTCTGGTGTATCATGTTGGCTGGGCCGGTCGCGGTGCAGCGATGCCGGAGCCTGAGGATTATTGTATAAGGTAAAAAAAAGCAGCCTCGCGCATATCTAGTAATATTATTAAACTCCCATGTATATCTTTTAAAAATGTCCTAATAATAACAAGTATTCGTTTCAATTTAAAGAATTTAATTTTTTTTTCAATGCATGATCATTCCGATTGTTGCAAAAGAAAAATCATTTGCTTCCTTTCATAAATAACAAATGTATAGGCCAGCATTGCATAGAGCTGTGCCGGAAAAGAGCTATTGTAAGAGCAGATAGTTGCCGACTTTATCGAGGTGAGAATTTTTGCTTTTATTCAGAATGATCTTAGAGGGCCATGACGCAGCACTGCTGTCGTCCAAATTTTACCAAGTTACTGAATTTATTTTTTATTACGAGGTTTAGGAATTTTTCTGTTTCGAGCTTCTATTAAATGAGAAAAGAATTTTGTGGGTACATTAAGTGGGAACCAGTTTTGTTCTGAGGTTACACTAAAATTAGAATCATTAACCAAATAATATTCAATTATTTATATTTTTTGTGGGGAGGTTACAAGGTGTCAAATTGAATTAAAATTCCGTTGCCAGTTACATATGATCACTAATTGGCACTTTTTGTGGCTTACCAAACCAGGCACGTTGCAATACTGAGTACTCCAAACAACTGAGTACTGCTATTATTTCTTTGGACCTCGTACTCTATCATAGCAGTCTCGCAGAAGAGCCTTCACAGTTGTCACCATGGTCGTTGTAATTGTTTATGTTTACTTTCGGTGGTGTCTTGTACACCGCCCAAAGGACGGAAGAACGTCAGATTATGTTTTTTGTGGTGTCAATACAGTAAATCGTGCCATAGAGCATGTGCATCTCGATTTTCGAATGTGTTTCGTTTGGTGTTTAGTGGTCCACACATTGGGCGCGTGTCGACGCTAGGACTCGGTGTGATACGAGCCATCGCCTGTTGAGTGATGTAGTCTGTCCGGTGGTGGAATTTTCCCAGCGCCATGTGAGCGTTGTCGGCGAAATATTGTGTATGGGGAATTAGCACGGAAAAGTGCAAGTCATGGTAGAGTGGCGAATCCCAGACCCGGAAATAGGTAGCAGAAACGATATTATGTACCATGGAGGAGACTTAAATTAGAAGAATATTTCTGTACTTATGTTTCAATACGCTTTGGTTTCGTTGCAGCAGCAGCGATCCTGACAAACAGAAGGCCTCCTTGGACCATGTAAAATTTCGTGCACATAATCATAAATGCCACTACAAAGGTCTCAGGAAAATCACCAGCACCTGAGTGAGTAGATGCACTTCCTGGCCACTTCAGCGTCAGCAGACAACACCGCTGGACACCGAGAAATAAAAGAGGAGTATACAAGGAATAAAATTCATGACAATTCGCTTCAGCAGTATTCCCAAAGACATAGGATAGTACAATAAGTTAGTATTCAGTATTGGGAGAAGTCTGCACGTTTGGTGGAGGTATAGAGGTAGCGCCAGCGTAAAATTAGTGTGCATGACAGGCATAGAACTAACCACAAAGCAACAAAAACTCATGCACATATAAAGACACCTCATACCACGTGATTTACACCCATCCAAAGTTAACAGTGCCCTGCAGTCATTAAATTTATTTTTTGATTTGCGTCCTTAGCTGTAAAATAAATATATTAAGTAAAAAAATAGTATTCGTAATTATTTTCTTTTCTGTATGTTGATTATATGGATGTAATCACATTTGTGAGAGAATATGGCACTTCCATACTTGAGGATGGTGCAGACTACAGCACCAACACAGCAGACGACATCACGGCCCCCGCCAGCCAGAGAGGGTGAAGGGAGTAGACAGCCGTAATGACACAGCTGTGGCAGCCCAGGTGAGCAAGGGACTGGACCGCCCACTGCGACGGAACCGGCCTGCCAGCTTACACTCCTACGTCAGGCAGCCCAGTCGTCTACCAGTGCAGGCTGCACGTCTCAAAAACCAGCGCAGACAGCGTGATTCCACCACATGCCGACAGCAACCCCCTGGCGCCAACAACCCGCCACGCTGCTAATCAAGGGACAAGCGAGTCGCGTCGCACAGCAGTCGATGAGTGCGCCAAGCCTAACTTGACTCAGCAGGGTGCTAAGAGGGACATGTCCCATCGACAACAGGCGACCTAATTCGATGTCCCGCACTAATAGGCGCGTTTCGATGCAGAGGTGAGCAGGAAGAGCAGGGCTGCCCCACATCCTGCTGAAGCTGAATGGATTTCTATGATAGCAGACGGGGTTGGGTTGCTCCTCAAATGCAATAGTCATGCAGTCGCTGACAGCTAACTGCTGCCTCACCAGGATGATGCCAAGGTTCCAGCCGTGGTCCGCAAGCTGCCCAAGTTGAAGGTTGCGGCCCAGACAATAGATGCTGCGACACAAGAGGAAACGCTAGAGATATCTGCCGCCACTTCTGCCACGTCAAGCGCTGAGTGAGAGACCATTCCACTCTGGCACAAATTGCTTTTCTTCTATCCTACCAGCCACAGTTTGTGCGGGTGCATATGTGCCATTTTTGCAATTCTTGTGACATTCTCAATTGTAAAATTAATCTTCCCAGGGACCGTTACGGAATAGCGGGTGCGATAGCATAAATTTCTGTAATATCATTATTTAATGTCGTGAGATATATATTTGTCTGCACATTTAGCAATTCTCTCATTACGTGTCTGTAATTTTTTTTTCATGCTGTAGTAAATAATACACAAATTTTGACAACTTAGGTAACAAGAGAAACATATTACACATATGATTTCCTTGTTCACTGAAAATTTGAGAATGTCTGTGGTTGATGTTCCAACATCTCTGACGTCAGGATATGGTCTGAATAGGTTTATTTCTTCGCTGAAAGGCTTTTAACTGCATATCAAACGTTTCTCGGAAGTCAGTGACGTAGCAATGATCTCTGGGTCTAACATATTCATACTACTCACAGCAAAGTTTATATGGAGTCTTCCTGGCTTGCACCTTTGAGTGAGTGAATGGTCCCTGGAATGAATGCGGTCAAGTTAGGACGTGTTTTAGCACTGAGCAATCCTGATTAGTACAGTTACCTTTTTTCACACATATATCGTTTAACAGGATGAGATTCTTTTACTATTTTGAATGATTTCCTCTGGTTCGTGTCACACTGAAGAATATTGAAGTGAGACACTACCCATGTAGAAATCAATGGCAAGTAAAGGGCAGTGATAGAGGACAAGTTACTCTCTCGCCTATTTTTCATATACGGAAAATTATTAAAGATTTTGTTGCAATCTGACGCACCTTGAGCGAGAGTCTAGAAAGTTAATGGCCTGAGCAGACGTTGATGGAGTCTTGTATGATGCTAATAGCATAAGGTATTTTTATTGTTCTTAGCTTGTAGAAATGGCATTTTGGGAGTTGGCAGCAATTGGCGGGGAGCCCATCCCTCAGTAAATATTACCAGACACGCCCACAGCTGTACAGGGCAGACACAGCAGACCCTTGTCGATAAAGGTCTTCAGCAGAGCAATGGCGCTATGCCTGCATTGGCGCCAGTCAAAGGCTGGGGTGGGGCCATGGACTGAAGGGACGCGTCTCCACAGTGGAGTCGTAAACCAGGCATTGTGTGCAGAGCTATGTGTGATAAAAATTCACAAGTTTTCATGTTTGCTGATACTGCAAATAGGCCTTTGACCAACTTCCATCTTCCGCCTCGGTTTTATAAAAAGAACTCCGGCGTCTGAAAAACGTTTAGAGATAGAATCATTATTAGATCTCACAGCGAGGACTAACAAGCTCCAAGGCAGAGATGATTTATATAAAGATCTTTAAGATGGTATCTGTTCGCTTGTGGCCGTGGGAAGAGACGTGACTTCAGAAAAAAATTTCTTCGCCTTCCTCGAAAACTTAATAAATCAAGCCGGTAATTGGCGGTTTCTTCCTTTTCCAAAGATGCAGGTTCCTGAACTCACGCCCTGGTTCGATAGGAGTTTGTGCTGTCGTGTGGGAGGGGAGATTTAGCGCCTCTAGAGGCCGGTTATTGGATCAAGATGGCGTGAAGGCAGTGTCGTTTGTGCACTTTATGGGGAATAATGGATTTTTTTTCTGAAGAGGTGCGAAGAACACAGATGATGTACTGTAGTCTGGTATGATGTCTATTGGCCTATGCTCTTGCATGTGTGGTTGGTGCTTGGGACCGGTCCTGAGTCTGACTTCACTTGTGAGTAGTTTAGATTACGGATCCTGTGGTAAAGTTCTTACTGTACCGAGTGTGTGACTTCAAATGACTCGAACTACTCTTTTCCGATGGCACATTTATGCGTTTTTTGGTTTAGCAGTCTTGACTTTTGGTATCCTTGTGTGCGCTATCGTATAAGTGGGCCAAAGTGGTCCTTGGTACCACCAGCGAATGGGTGTCTCACACACTGTAGTCTACCGAGATTTCAGGGCTCTGGCAGAGAGTTTTTTTTTTGGTCATCAGTCTACTGACTGGTTTGATGCGGCCCGCCACGAATTTCTTTCCTGTGCTGACCTCTTCATCTCAGAGTACTTTGCGATATTTCTGCTTGATAGCTAGGCTGTGAGATTTTTTTGTATTTCTTTCATGGCCGCGATCGATTCACAGGTGCCGCTTTATGTCTTGCCTCCGCCGCACACATCTCGCCAGCTACAAGTTACATCGCTGCACGAAGCAAACAGGTTAACGGACTGCTGTTCCGGCCTTGTCAGGACGTACAGACCTCAGTCACCACTTTCTCTCACCTGCACCTATATAAATTTCTGTAGATTTGAACAATCAAAGTCTGCTGATCGTCAGATCAATTCAGATTGCTTTATCCACATTTTAGGGCCAGAGCACTTGACTCACTTCAGCCACTCAGGATACTTGGCCATTGTCGCCTTAAACCACCTGTTAGTTGTTTACAGTGTTCTAACATAGCTTGTTTATCATAATTTATGTCTGTCTTCGTTTTGGGAAAACAATTGTTGTCAGTAAACTAAATTTTGTATTCATTCTCAATCATTTTTATGTAGTCAGCCCCACAGGTTAAGTTTCACACTGTTGTTGACTGGTTTTGTGCAAATGATCCCACCCTCCATTACAACAACAAATAAAACTAATTCGGTTTTGTTCTGCACATCTAGTGGTAGTCCACTGAGAAATCCAACACAATGTGAGGAAATAATAAATTGTTGGAAACTTCAAAATTAGTAGGTGTCTGTATTGATGAGAATTTTAATAGGAAAAATCACATTTTGGAAATTCTAAAAAACTTTGTTCAGCCACATTTGAAATTGTAATGATTGCAAATATTGGGGACATATAAAGCACTAAGTTGGCATATTTTGCATACTTTCATTCAGTAATGTCATATGGAATAATGTCCTGCTGTAACTCATCTTTAAGAAACAGAGTCTTCATTGGTAAAAACGTGCTATAAGAATGAAAGAATGATACCTGGTGTGCACCCAAATCATGTTATAGACATTGTGTACGGAGTTGGATTTTTTAACTACTGCTTGACAGTATATTTATTGCTACACGAAGTTTGTTGTAAATAATCCACTACAGTTCAAACACGATAATGATGTACATAATTACAATACCAGATGGAAAACCGACGTTCTTTAGTCCACGTTATGGTGGTCTTTATCACGAAACGTGTGTACAATTCAGCAAAATTTTTTCATCACTAATCTACTGACATAAAATGTCTGACACACAGCAATGTAAAATTTGAAAACAAGCTGAAAGTGTATACGATAGAAGAATTTCTATTATTGTTATGTGTAAAATTTTGTGAATATGAATTACTCACTCACATCTGCAAACTAAAAAAAAAGTTATTTATAAAAGTTCATCATGAAGCCTTGTTTAGAAATTAATTTGTGATGTGAACGTAAAAATGATTTTTCCACATAATTACGATTTATCGTGCAAAGTGATCCAAACGAACCAACTAATAACGTCTAAATTTTAAAGCTCCTCCACATGATTCTATTATTTAGATACTAAGTTCAGCATTCGCCTGCTTAACGAAACAAACACTAATCATGATCGACATATGGATTCCAATAATGTCATCAAAACTCAGTTTCAAATCTTTTTCAAGCAACTCTTCAACCCTATAGATAACTGGTCTAACATATACACATCATAAAAACGTTTTTCATCATCCCAGTTCCAGGAACTCTTGAAGATAGACTTTGACTGTAGATATAGTATCACAGACAAAGTTCCTTTGAATGTTCAGAGATGTCACTAAACCCGCCCAAAGATGTATACAACCATGCACGAGCAGCGCCTCTTAGACGGAGGGCATCCGACAGCCTATCAGTTCCAGTCATTCCACCAGGAAGGAGGTACACGGCTCATGTTGCCTGTAGTTCAACCATGCCTAAACAGTCAATACTGCGGTTCGATCACGTCCGCATTGTTACTTTGTGCCAGGAAGGACACTCACAAAGGGAAGTGTCCAGGCGTCTCGGAGTGAACTAAAGCGATGTTTTCGGACATGGAGGAGATAGAGAGAGACAAGAACTGTCGATGACATGCCTCGCTCAGGCCACCCGAGGGCTACAGCTGCAATGGATGACCGATACCTTTGGTTATGACTCGGAGGAACCCTGACAGCAACGCCACCATATTGAACAATTCATCTCGTGCGGCCACAGGACGTTTTGTTACGACTCAAAATGTGCGTAATAGGCCACATGATGAGCAGCTTCACTCCCGACGCCCATGGCGAGGTCCATCTTCCCAGCCACGATATCATGCAGCGCGGTACAAATGGGCCCAACAACATGCCGAATGGATGGCTCAGGATCGGCATCACGTACTCTTCACCGATGAACATCGCATATGTATGGTTGAAGACCAGACAATCGTCTTAGACGTCCTTGGAGGCAACCCGGTCAGGCTGAACGCCTTAGACACACTGTCAGCGAGTAGAGCAAGATGGAGGTTTCCTCATGTGGCAGTGTGTGGGGCCGACGTGCGCCGTTGGTGGTCATGGAAGACGGCGTAACGGCTGTACGATACGTGAATGCCATGCTGCGACAAATAGTGCAACCACATCGCTGAAGCATTCGGCTTCATGGACGACAATTCGCGCCCCCATCGTGCACATCTTGTGAATGATTTCCTTCAGGATAACGACGTAGCTCGACTAGAGTGGTCAGTATGTTCTCCAAACATGATCCCTATCGAACATGCCAGGGATAGAGTGAAAAGGGCTATTTATGGACTACGTGACCCACCAACCTCCTTGGGAGATCTTCGCCGAATCGCCGTTGAGGACAATCTGGACCAACAATGCCTTGACGAACTTAAGGACAGTATCCCACGACGAATATAGGCATTGCATTACATTGCACTGATGCAAGAGGACGTGTTACTGCGTATTAGAGGTAGCGGTGTGTAAAGCAATCTGGACCACCACCTCTGGAAGTCTCGGTGTATGGTGGTACAAAATGCAAAGTGTAGTTTTCATGACGAATAAAAATGATGGAAATCATGTTTATGTTGATCTCTATTCCAAGTACCTGTACAAGTTCCGGAACTCTCGGAACCGAGGTGATATTTCATCGAAAGTGAATTTGAAAGAGTCTTTTTTACATGGTTGGGGCGTCGCACCATTGGCTACCATTCAAACGGTACTGGGCGCAACATCTGTAAGCCGCAAAGCGCACAAATTCACCTAGCCTCAAGTGAAGTCAGCCACAGCACACCACAAGCGGCTCCACACTACCGATGTCACCAGCACACTGTTACCGACTCACTTGTTTTAAGGTAACATGTGCTAATTGATGTAGCACCGTATAAACCTTGGATCACTTTCTCAGAATGTTTTGAGTGTTGGTACTTGAGACAAAATAGTTTCCCCTTTGTTTTCACCGTTTTTGCACCAAACAAAGTTTCGACTGCGTCTGAGAGCGACTTACAGGGAATTCCCCTCTTAAGATACAGTTTTGAAAATCAAGTTCTTGCATTATTTTCGAACCACAAACATGTCTCGGCCAACCTCTACCGATCCAAAACGTCTGTCTCTAGGGACTATCGACCTTAATCACAACGTGTTGTATCTCCCGGGACTGCTGTGGTATTAGGCTCGTTAAACTAAGGTCATATCGTACTGAATCCGTGGAAACTTACGTTTCGTTTCCTGAGACTTGTGAACATCATCATGTCAACAATATCAGTGGTGGCTTTCCGATGAAATTACGGGTTAGTAGTTGGGTGCTGCATCGCACAGGAGCTAGGTTGTTAATATAGGACGTCGTACATTCCTCACTGCGACCTCAAGTTACCAAAATGTATAAAATAAATTGAAGAGATTCTCAGTGACACATATCTGGCATTGTTAGGAGTGTAGGGGAGATCTCAGAAAGGGAATATCTATGGAATAAATAATTTAAATTTGAACTCAAAGGGTGTTATTTATTTCATCCACTTCATTTCATCGTAATCTGATGCTGTACCAACGTTCGACATTTTCAGCTTAGTCCACGGTGATGTCAAGGGTAAGTTGTGCTTTGGTACTGTCCTATTTATTTGACACTTAACTTATTACTTAAGCAAGAGCCGGCCGGAGTGGCCGAGCGGTTGTAGGTGCTACAGTCTGGAACCGAGCGACCGCTACGATCGCAGGTGCGAATCCTGCCTTGGGCATGGATTTGTGTGATATCCTTAGGTTACTTAGGTTTAAGTAGTTCTAAGTTCTAGGGGACTGATGACCTGAGAAGTTAAGTCCCATAGTGCTCAGAGCCATTCGAACCATCTGAACTTAAGCAAGATCCGATGAGCAGTTGTATCAGGATACGAACTGATGTGCTCAGGATCTATCTTAAAAGCATTATTAAGACTGAAACTTTCTGGCAGATTAAAACTGTGTGCCGGACCGAGACTCTAGCTCAGGACCTTTGTCTTTCACTGGCAAGTCCTCTACCATCTGAGGTACCCAAGCACGACTCACGCCCCGTCCTCACAGCTTTACTTCTGCCAGTACCTTGTCTCCTACCTTCCAAGCTTTAGAGAAGCTCTCCTGCGAACCTGGTTTGGAAGGTAGGACGGGGCGTGAGTCGTGCTTGGGTAGCTCAGATAGTAGCCCAATTGTCCACGAAAGGCGAAGGTCCCGAGTTCGAGTCTCGGTCCGGCATACAGTTTTAATCTGTCAGGAAGCTTCATATCAGGACACACTCCGCTGCAGAGTGTAAATCTCATTCGGGATTATTAAGCCTTTCCAACAGTGTCGAAGATGGAATTACAATTAGTGCTGTGCAACGAGTCCAGATATGCCGCAAATACCTCCGCATTTAAAATTTCACTTAGATAATTCTCACATGTATGTTGTAATAGCCTAGAGGCGCGATTAGTGTGATATATCCCGGACGTTAACAAATAGCAAAACGCGAAATCTGCGTGGTACTGCGTAGAAATAACCGTTCCACGCTCTTTTAGGGTAACCACTTCTTGTTACTTTGTTTCCTTTCTTAAGTTACCTGAAAACTGAAAAGCTCTTTCATCAGGCACGTTTCGCTTTTATTGACGAAGCAGTCATTGCGAATAGACGATACTTTTCCTTCATTTGGGTTCTGTAGAAAGAATGACAGATTTACTTAAGAATGACCTACGTAAGACATTACTGTAGTGAGTTTTTGTTCCATGTTTCACATTCTCAGCTGCATTTCTTTCATGTTACCAGAAGCTGGACTCGAGCTTACGCTGCGTTCATTCTCTTGTTTAATTTTCTCTGCAGCTTCTGAGATCTATCATTAGGTCCTTGCGAAAGATATCCTTCCACAGTTTGGTTTTCTGAGACCGTTTGTTATACGCAGCTTATTAAATGATTCTTTGTGACTGTTAGTGTTTTGTGATCTGTGTTATGTCTTCTTTTCATTTGCGTTACTATGTGTTAAAAGAGGTGCCAATGAAAGGATTCGTAAGGAAAACTGTTTGAAAGTGTATAATGTTAAAATAAATTTTGGTTACTCATAATGTAAATAGCAGGAAAATTAACTATGACAATTACTGAATGGGAAAGCCACCTACATAATTTCCCCTGCTCTTTATTGATTATGTTCGAGTTGCAGTCACTAGACCTGGACAATAGTCGCAACTATGCTGTAGATCCTAATCATAATTACTAAAGTGGCAATAAATCTGATTGGCCTACATTTCTGGTACTTGAGTTCCCAGCCAAATTGATGGTAGCCGGCGCCGGCGCTCCATCGAAGCGCGTGCTTCCGCACTGCTAGCCAGCTCGAGAAATACATCAGCTGAGCAAACGTATTCTGCCTGTCACTAGTACAATGGCAAAATGGCAATGCTGTAGATTAAATTTGACAATTAGAGTGGTTCAGAATAATTCTGGTAAAGTCACTTGATATCTTCTTATGATTTAGAACAAATATTGTAATTCTCACTTAAGGGATGACACAAATGTAGGAAATTTTGATGAGTCTAATAATCTCATTCCAACAGGAACTACATCTTACTTCGCCATTTGAATTGTGAACTCTCCATCTTAGCCATCATTGGGACAACGAGGGAGAGATGTCTGCTACAGTTACATGCCAGCTTTACTCAGAAGTGTTCGCGCTTCAAGCGGAATATTGCATTACTTTCTGATTCTAAAGTCTTCTTTCACAGAGCCACTGCCAGGCAGATCGACAGTCAGGAAATAAATCTTAAGACTACTTCTTCCCCATAAGCTGTGTCACTAGCTTGGTTCTGCACTCTGCAGAAATAAAGGTGAAAAGCTTGCAGAATTGAACACTTGCTAATGGTTGCTTTATATGCGTGTGTCAGCTGTACTGACATAATTAATAAGTGTTTTGGTAACTTTATTTCGATATATATCTACCCTATTTCTACAAACGCACTCTTTCGTGACTGTCCTTCCTGTAAGGCTCAGTTCGACTGCCAAATGAATGTCACCACAGACTATATAGAAAACGAAAGTGCTTATTATTCTGCTGATTTTGGATGATTTTGGTTATTTCGTTTTAGGAAAACAAATTTCATTTTTGTAACGTTGTCATGGTAGGTTGTAATTCAGTTTGATCAGTACAATGCGCAGTAAATTCATTTTTTTAATTTGTTTGCTTTATGGACGTGCAAGTAGGCCACCTCAGTACTGGGAACCTAAAAACAACACCCATTCCCATAGCGGAGCGGTCTCCGACCTGGTCAGGAATCGTACCCGGGTCATCTCGCTTAGCTACAAGCCGTCCTGCCAGCGCAGCTAACATGGCGAACAAGAGCGTTTTCTCAGTAATGCTTTTAACGCAAGAGATAAAAGTAAGAGAAAACCTGATCGGCAGCAGTATAGTCTCCCACCTTATCTAAAACAGTATGACAGTGCATGGATAGCTTTCCGACACTACGTCTGTAGACAGTACGTTTGTAGGACTTCTTTTTGTAAATTATGCGGTAAAACAGACAGTTAAGTTGTACATTTCAGCATGACGACAAGGCAGGACGTCTCGCGAAATCTGTCACCGACCATACGTTACCTATTTTCTATGTTATGTAACAAAGAAAAATTATTTTTAAACTGGAATTTTACGTGTGCATTCGACAGAACGCTCCCTAATTAGCCTAGTACAATATTTCTTGTCAACAGGTTTTAGTATAAACGGTACAGCACGAAGAATAACCACCTGCTGCATTGCGGCAGTAATGAATGCGGGCCAGGACCGTGTTGTCGGTAGTAGATTGCTAGCTATTCTTCCTGTGTTACTGTCCCTGCCAGAACATATTGATAAAACAAATATTGTACAAGAAGAATTTGGTCCGCTCTATGGAATGGGCACGTTCAATTCCGCTTTAGGAATCATTTTATATATTGAACAAAACGGAAATTAAATAACAACTTACATTAAATGTGTACTTTCTGAAACCATTCGGATTAGGGGTATACGTCCATATTTTTGCTTCACGTAATTATTCCAGTCACATCCCTGAATACTGGCCATTCCTCGCACCCAGTATATGTACTCAGAACATTCAGAACTTGAGTCCGGCAAAACAAAGGTGATTTGGAAGTGATCGCCTGTATCTATTATAGTACAGGACTCTCCACGAGGGACGAACTTTCAACGCCGGCGCTTGACACAATGTCCACGTGCACGACTAGATGACAGACTATTAATACTGGCGTAAGAACTTGAAAACGTCAGAGCAGCACAGCATGAGCACGTGCGACAGTCGTTGGTCTCCACAAACCCCGTTCGAGTGTGTATGGGTTGCTTAGAAAGACTGCTCTGCAGTTTCGCTCGCATGCAAGATTTATTTGGTTCACACACAGGGCTGGCGTGGTCCATCAAATATGGTGTGTGAGTTTCCTTAATTTCAGGGCTGTATTGTCTACCAAGTGTTGCATTTCGTAAGCGTTAAGCTGGAACTGTCTTCAACCAAAAAAGACTCACCAACATTTCGCAGATTTTAGTTAGTTTTCGTGAACAGCCATCCTGCACCCGGTACCATTCTTGTATATCGAATCTCACAACAAAAACCACTATCATGAAGAATAGTTAAAATAATTATGGTTCACTCGTTACTATCGCAAGAAGACAAAATTTTCTGGAACCACCAGAAAGAAAAAGCGCAACTGAAATTTTTAGCGTTAACCACTGATTAAAATTTTATAGTGAGAAAAGAATTTAATAAATTTTTAATTAACATTAGACACAAGAAGTAGTTTCTACATCTCTTATAAACAGTCATTATTCCGGAGGAGTAATTATCTTGGAAAGAAACGCATCGCGGTTGTCGTAATCTATCACAACGTTGTACATTTTTCGTTTTACGAGTCTGCCGAGCTCTCAGAAATACTAACAATTTACTTTTCTCGATATTCGACGAAATTATCTCGCTTGATCCTCTCGTTAATCCCCGAGGAGATTACCACGAATTTTAATCCTCGATAATGCGTTACAATGGGCTACTAACGAGTCAATCTCACCCTCTCTCTCTCTCAATAAACCTAGAGGAGATTAGTTCGAATTTTAAACCTCCATAATATCTTACACGTGGGATAGTAGCGAGTGAATGCTGTGAGCTGTAGTTGCCTCAACTCCAACAAAATATGAAGGAGAGATTGGAAGATTAACGAAGTTCTTAATTGGATACTACCAGAAATAATATTGTCTCTAACTTCGCTGATCTAAATACATTAATTAAGATGTCATCTGTATCTAAGCAGGCTAGTCTGAAAAATCTTCAAATATCCGTGATATATTAAGAGTTCGACCATGACAGAACTACACTCTACACCACGAGTTTTCTACTACCAACCTGTTCCATAAATCTTGCCTTTAGTGAATGAATATTATAGAGGTACTTAAACATCATGGAGCTCTCATTCTGTTCTACGTCTTCTAGTTTGTGTGTCGGTTTTTATTGGTAGCAGAGGTTTCAACGTGACAGCCACAGACTACAGTTACGTTGCAGGCCTTTCAGTGGACTGTGAGGTGGCTACCAAGGAAAGAGTTCTTGAAACATTCTGGCACTTGACTGCATTTCGATAGCTGTACACGCTATACAATAGATAACAAAGGAGACCTTATTAATACTCCACAAGGTACTTTAGGGCATTGTGGCACAAAGTACTTATGTTACGACAATCCTTACCCCCCCCCCCCCCCCCTCAACTCAACCTACCTTTTCCACTCACGGCTGTTGCGCAGGAAGAAAGACTGTAAGTAAACTTACATATGAATTTCAATTGCTCTCATTTTCTCGTCTTGGGCATTTTACAAGTCTCATGTGTCATATGTGACAACGTCTTCTTGAAACATACATTTTCGAAAACATTCCCTTGTTCGAAAACTCCGGTCTTGAAGCGCCTGTATTTTAGTTTATGTATCTCTGTATATTGTAGCTGTCAATAGGCGATCCCATGCTGAAACGTGCCGCTTATCGTTGGAGCTTCCCTATCTCTTCTTCCCTATCTCTTCTATTAACGGCACTAGAATGAATAACAACATTGAAGATTGAGTCAAATAAGTATTTTGTAAGCCACTTCATTTATCTATAATTACAGTTTACACCAATAAATTTGCGACTCACACCTTCCTTTTCTACTGTTTTCTTGTTTGTGTCTGGTCGTCCCACTTTAGTCGCTCCAGATAGTAGCACCTATTTTACCGTAGCCGCAGTTTCACTTAATTTGTCACAAATGGTACAATCGAACAGTAGTAGTTCTGTTGTCCTGTTCATGCGTAAAAGGCTGAATTATTTTACATTCGAGTGCAACCTCAAATCCTTGCCCCAGTTGTTGATCCTCTATAGGTCTCTCTGCAGTTCGATGCCAGCTGCTGCTGTAACCTTTCTTCGGCCACCGAGCAAGGTGGCCCGGAGGTTAGCACGTTCAGCTGTCATTCGGAAAGACGGTGATTCAAATCCTCTCCAGCCATCCCGATTCAGGTCTTCCGTGAATACACTATAGCTATCTAGGCTAATGATTACGTGGTCCCTTCCAAGAGGTCACCACTGATTTCCTTCCCCATCGTTTCGTACCCAAACCTGTATTCCGTCTCTAATGAGCTGTTGACGTGATCTTAAATTCTGGTGTTCTTGTACGATCAGTTTAGTTGAATGCTCCGATTATTTTAGAATATTAAACGATGTGAGAAACAGTACAAAAATTATTTCACTAAATATATGATGTAAAAAGCACTATCACTACCTTTTGGGTCAGGTTTTTTTCAACTTAGCTGTGCTCTGACTTACTGAAACGTAATTGCTATAATGAGGAACATTAACGAATAAAAATCTATTCTTAATTAACTTTTATGCGACCGTTTGCTAGCTAAATGTTACAAAGTTTACAACTCATATTTTACGGAACAGTGGTGTAACAACCACATCAGGTTTGTAGCGTTTCTAATACAAATACGTGGTGCAGACTGCTTCATCAAGTACGAAAGAGGCTGATATAATCTTTTCCTTTGCAAGAAACAGGTAACGCTGCACTGTACATACCTCGTCCTAGTTCCACTGCTGCAGTGCTGATACTGACATTCACGTTGTGACAAAATTTCAGCCACTGTTGGCCACATCGTTTCGCTTGTCCAGGCCTAGTTCTGGAAGATGTTCGCATAATTTCGCTTGTTTAGAGGTACGCAACTCATCTAAATATGGAAGTTCTGTCTGGGCAGTCGAAAGAGCCCCTACCATAGACATTCTAAATTTAAGGTGATCCGTAACCACTCTGTCTCACGGCCTGATTTTCACGGCAGTGCTCTCAGTACAGAAACCAGAAGTTGTCAACTGAAAGATCTACGGAGTGCAGTAAACTCTGAGGTAACACCACTCAAATGAGAGTCCTCTGACTCAGAACATGTCTGATCTCCTAACAGACCTGCTTCTACAAAGCCAATGTGCGCCAAAATTTTCCTAGATAAACAGGACACAAACAGTTATCTAGGGAGCACACAATTATGACCATCCAAGGCAAAAGCCGTGCAGTAAGCACCAACTGGTACAAACGTTTTAGTACAAAATTAATACAAAATTACAAGGGAATGGTATGGAGTAACCAATAACTGTCGATAGTACATTATATAATCATTTCCAAAGAACGAAACCCATCAGATCGCAGAAAGAACTCAGATTAACGTAAATATGAACGACTGACCTAGTGACGGTATGATGCTTTCATCTTGACAATACTCAATTACGTGTTCTTCTATCTAAATACATTAGCATGTATTTATTTACACAAATATCCAAACCGTGTAATACTTCGCCTGGCGTATTCACATGGACGTAAATGATAATTCTTATATGTAATTCACCGTCGTAAGGCCTAGTTTTGTGAGGTAGTAGATCGTAAAACAAATTTCGAAAGTTACAGTGAGCAGCAGGATGGTTGTACTGAGCTAAAGTTGAGCAAAATTTTTAACTATATACTGATAGATTTTTCTCTTGCAATTTGTTTTGTTCGATTTAATTGTTAAATTATTTACGTGAATCATAGTCCATATATTCTGTGAACAAGTTTATGGGATGTGCAAAAAGTAAATGCTATAGATGCTGTTTAAACTTGATACAACAGTTTGTTATAATAGTTGTAAAAATCTATCTTGTTATAGAATCAGTATTTTACATTACAAACAAACAAATTTAATTTAAATCACTTTGGACATACTGTTCAGTTTAGTACAAGGTGCCATCTTAGTCCTCTCAAGAAAATTAATCTCTATGGGAAGCCGTTTTAGAACTAGATTGACCATTACACTGTTTTCCTATTTGAAAAAAAAAATGCAAATAATCACAGCGACAAATTCTTCTACGGAAGTATGGAGTGTTTTAAACATTAGAATTAAAACCATATAGACGTTAAAGGATCCTAATTTGAGTATCTGATTTAATGACTCAATAGTTGTAAATTCATAATTAATCACTAAGCGAGTCTGAATGAGTAATGCGTGCAAGGCACTTGCTTCTGAGCTACTTATGTTTCAGTTAGTTAGTTAGATACATGTTCAATAGTTCATTCGAACGATATTTTCGTCGAAATTGTGCTGAACGAGTCCGTTTACAGGATATGTGTACATGATTACTGTGTTATTTCCGTTACGATGTTCATACTTCTGGTCTTTTTATTAACTTTCCTTAAAAGATTACAGTATGTATGTAGGATGCAAGCAACGCACATCTTCACTTACTCTGGCCTATATTTAAATTTCCCTCTTAAATGAGATTTTAGTTTCCTTAGTTGTACGCAGATTATCCATCTCTCTGACAGATCTTGTGGATAACTTTTTAGGTAAGCGACTAACAAATGACGATAAATTTTTTGTGGAATAAATTCAATTTGACATCAGTAGCTGTTTTACATACATACATCACCCCTGTTTACTTACTCTTAAAACATTGTGTCATGTTCTTCTTAAGAAGTATCACTGCTCCGTACGACCCTGACTCAGGGCCGAAAGGCTCCATATTGTTTATTTATATTAACCTTGCATCCTGGTCCGATATCCCATTAAAATTAAATGCTAATCGCTTCGGCCTGAGGACTGTATTAAAAAAATGTTACCTTGCTGCAAATAAGTTGGAGAATGCACTACTGAAGTCAGACTGAAACACCCAAATAAATGTTATGGTTCGTTTTTACTGTCCATACACTTTACAAAATTTACATTTAAGTCTCCTCAAACTTTTCTTTCTTCTTGTCTGGCTGGTAGCTCAATAATGCATCTAGATTTGTCATAAATAGCTGAACGTTTCCTGGAGGGGATTTGTAGACTGTCATAATTATGAAAGAAGTAACAGTGCACATGAACAAGCGTCTAGGATATGATCAACATAGAAACAATTTCTTTCAATATTTTTGACTCTGTATCCAACTTTTACATATTTTACATCTCCCTCTTTTTCCATGTAACTCTACAACAAAATGATGCTAGGGTGTAATACCTGTTATATAGCTTTTTCATCCCTGTGGTTACGTGATGCACAGAGAAAAATAACATCTATAACTCCAGAATTTTTCACATCTTCTACGCATACAAGTAGCTCACCTCTCTCGCCCTTTACACCCTTAATTAACTTCATTTTTTTTTTGAAATCTTTATCGATACTATAGCCCTGTTCAGCTCTCATTTCTTTCACTGTTGTCTGCCTGTAACCTGACTCTGACCTAGAAAAATGTACCTTTTTCACTCCAGTAATCACATCGATTTTGTCTTGTGTTCTTGTGAGTCCCCTTACACTTTCTGCCAGTTGCTCAGCTTAATATTACTTCTCCCTGTTATTCAGGTGCAGGTCATGCTTCTTACATCCTCTTCTCCCAATTGCAGCAAAAGCAAGGCAGAGATAAGAGACTTTGTTAAACCACAGCTGGTCTTGGCACAGTGAAAGCTCCACAAACGTGACACTTTTGTGTGCCACTGTTGCTCCTATTTCTTTCAAGTCACCTTTTTTAATGCTGCATTCTAAGTTAATAGCCAGGTGGTTTTCCGCTCCATCAAAATATCTGCACAAGACCCCTATATTTTCCGTCACTTGGCTAAACTTGGCACTGTTTCACGATTTTTGTAACCTTACTTTCTACACCTACCTTTTCCTGTAGCGATTGGCCTACACCTCTCTTCTGAATGCTGCGTTGCAGCAAGGATCCTTTCTTTCTATGTGATTTTTCTACCGATCTAGCCTCAAATTCGTTCCTATAGTGTGCTGCACTCTACTTGGCTACAAAAAATTGGTTGAGGCTGTTGTGCTACAAGAAACACATTGTGAATCAGAATTTTGAAACGTGATTTCAGACGTATTCTCCTTTTGCCCACTACTTGTCGCCATCTCCCAGCTTCCACTGTCTCTCTCCACTTTCAGCTTATCCAGTTCAAAATATTTATAGTTCTGCCTGAGGGACACGTACCTTTCTTCCATGTTGCACAGTTTTCCTGTCTCGCATACATAATCTACAACTATATAGAGGAGTCTCATCTGACATCAAGCAGATTTCCCGGTGCATTCTTCTTAGTGAAGCACAATCCAAGATCCTTACATGTTTCTGCCACACTATTTACACTATGCCAACATATGCATTTTTCAGACATAACGCTATACTTATAATAAACTAAAAAGCACAAGAACACGCTTACACAGCAATAATAAATAACAATTAGTAAAAATAATAATTAGTAAGATTTTATCTTTCAGTGTGTTGTGTAGCTATCTTCCAAGCACCAGGTAGATGTAGAATAACCGACTGAAGTCCGCTGAACTCCAGTTCAATGTAGCAGAAGACACAAACTGAATGAAAAATAAAAAGTACGAAATTTTCAGGGACAACAACCTTAAACCGACGCTATCAAAAAATTATGTAACGCACTGTAATTCATCCAAAACAGCGCGTGCCAATTAGACGGCAGGCAGACGTTAAGACTAACTTGCAAACAAATGACCAGTATTTTCTGTGCGTAAATTTTAAGTCAGTTAGCTCCGAGATGTGGAAGAGAGAACATTCGCACGACTGTGTATACATTTCCTACTCGGCTAGCGCTCACGCAGTGCAATCGTTGATGGTTCGTACCGGTATTTGATATCCTTCCATAGGCTTTTGCCTCGTTGGGATCGCCATTATGGACAATAATGGTTACAGCTCTCCTGCTACACAAATTTCGTAAACCCAGCCTCCCGGTGTTGCAAATGGTATCGAAGGACTTCATGCATACATCAGTGAAGTCATTAGCGACTCAATCATCGATTTCCACAACGCAAACACACACCAGCAAGTTCCAACCGTCGATGTGCCTACAACAAGAGACCTGCAGCCTTCGCAGAAACTTTAGTAGAATTGGTTGACGGAAAAGGCGACGGCCAACAAGACAAAATGAAGATATTCATATGTGTTGACGCCAGCCAAGAAGGAACCATCACCCACCAACATTTGAGTTGCACTGCTAAGATTTTGTTTGTTGAAAGTAGAGAAAAAACGTAGGGTTGGGTTGTTTGGGGGAAGAGACCAAACAGCGAGGTAATCGGTCTGATCGGATTAGAAAAGGAAGTCGGCAGTGCCCTTTCAAAATAACCATCTCGACATTTGCCTAGAGCGATTTACGGAAATCGCGGAAAACCTAAATCATGATGGCCAGACACGGGATTGAACCGTCGTCCTCCCGAATGCGAGTCCAGTGTGCTAACCATTGCGCCACCTCGCTCGGTAAAAACATAGGCAGGCTCCTCGGGAAGGAAAACTCATGTGAAAACTGACTGTGTCAGAATTAACCGCAAAGGCGTTGGTTTAATATTCTCTTTTAGTCAAAGCCAACTAGGAGATCTTTGTTCCGAAACACTTCGCTGCTAAACAATGTGAGAGGTGACAGGCCCATCTGGACTGTCGTTGGAAGGACCAGGACGTTCTGTCCCATACATTTTTGTTCTTTTCTTTCTTTTAATAATTCAGCGTGCAAATAGATCGTAATTTAAGTTTTGTCATTTTATTTCTGTTATGGAACACGAAGCACGAATCACTCATAGAGTACACAGTAGCTGCAGGTCTGGGGAATTTCATCGGTTAGGGGATGGGTTCCTTTCCATAATACTACGTTTCACCCACTGCAAGCGGTGGCTGTATTCGACCGAGGCAGGGTGGCTAGCAGTCGCGTGAATGTGGCGAGTCGGTGACCTTTACGGAAGGAAGCTAGTACAATAGGTGAGAGTGGTGAAGAGTCGTCCGTCTTGTAAGTTACCGTTGGGGTGCACAGGCTCGGGGCCGGCCAAATCGCTTTACAGCTGGTTCTCTTGTGTTGCTAGAAGCTTCGTTTTGCAGCCTTGGCGGCAGAGTGCCGGGCTGCGGTGGCCGCACTGCTTGGTGTGTTCGAACTCACAGGAACTTCCCACTGGCTCTGTGGGACGCCCGCTAGAGGCGCCACACGTGGACAAGCAAATTTACATGTTCAGTCATTGCACCCATGCCTGAGTTGTCCCGCGTGCAGATCTGCCGGGGCCTGTCATTGGTGGGCGGACTGTGACTTCTGCCCACTTTCAGAGTTGCCCTTCTGTTTTGGCGGGGAGCCGTCAGATTTATGCAGGGTGTTTTTCTGTTTTTGTAGTGGGAGCAGAGATCGTCTGTTTGAGGGTCATGATTGGTGCTAGTTTTGTTGCTACGCCAGGACTGGAAATTTTCTAAAGAAACGGGTTGGATGCCCTTGTTGTGGCGCGAAAGAAAATCGGGGACTCGCTTGTGGTTGCTTGTACAGTAAATTCGCTTTATATCTTCTGTATCCACGGAGAGATCCGCGCTGAGGTTTGCTCGACCAGACACCCGGTCAAAAATTTACTTTTCACAGGGCCGCAATTAATCGTGCTCCACCACAGAGTATAGCAGACGACATGCTGGGCAGCTGACGACTCGTGCAGCCTGGACATCTCGACATCGTGACCTTGCACCCGTCGGCTTCCAGTTACATGTCTGCGGTTTTGATAAAGTGTCACAGCACTGGCAAATAAGAAATTCTTAACTGCATTACCACCACTTGCTACACTGTTGCTATCTGCAGCAGCTGTAGTCAGCGCCTCCCAGATTCTACGCAAAGCCACGTATTTTTATTTGTGTGGTCAATCACCGTTTTGAATTAGGCAAATTGTAGGTTAGTATTAATGGCCTTCCACTCACAGTAAAGTCAACGGCGCATTTTGAGTAGTCAAACTAGGATGACAGGCGTGGTTTGTTAGCAAACTACCAGCAATTATTACACAAGGTCGTGATATTTGTGCAATCGGGCACTCCATTATTCTGTGTCAAGGTCCAAGTTTCGCCCTTATCCGAATAAATCTATTTGTTATAGCTTAGCACATTATTTTCTTGGTTCGTGATTATAACGTAACTTCCTTTCTCAGCTCACATATTTTAGAGTGGTTACCACATATTTCTGTAGCAACAGTATTTATTGGAAATTAGTCACCTCATTAGTACAAGTACAAGGGCCGAAGTAAATTACCGTCCCGTAATATTTGTGCCACAGTATCAGCGTGGATCTTCCTGATGGTATTTGGTATCAAAATTCGCAGGGATGACACAGAGAAAATTCAAACAGGGATTGATACACAGCCGCTGCGGACTTAGCTCAAAACAATGCCGCAGAAACTATCGGAACAATCGATATTAACCTATTAGAGTACGAAGATATAAGAGAACGGCTACGGGAAGAGAAGGTCCGGAATGTAAATAGTCTCCATGGATGAACTGTTTAACGCAATTTAATGTAAATATTGTGTCGCTTAGCATAGTTTCCTGTTTGATCTATTTCGGTGTTCTTTTGTTTGTTTGTCATTTCCATTAGTTTTCAGCATGAGTACTAGTTGAGCGTGGTCAAATGAGTTGCGTATTTGTGTCATCTTCACGCCAGTTGCACGCCGATTGTCAAATGATGCGTGATCAACATAAAACGGCAGTACTACGAAAATAAACAGGAGTGGAACTAAATTGCGGATCACTTTATGTTTTCCGTGGTGTCATCATGGTAAATCATGCCATACAGCATGTGTGTCTCGATCTTCGGATGTGTTTCGTATGGTGTTAGGAGTCCACGGTTTGGGCTCGGGTCGACGCTAAGACTTGTTGTGCTATGAGCGATCGACTATCGTGCAGTTTAGCCAGTCTCGTGGGTGAATTTCGCCATTCTTTTCTTTCTGTAAACTGATTATATCGATGTTATGACATTTGTGAGAGAATATGGCACTTGACCACACTTGAGGATTGTGCAGACTCTGGAATCAACATGGTACACTGGACATCATGGCCCATGCCATCCAGTGAGGGGTGAAGGGAGCGGGCAGCCATAATGAGTCAGCCGTAGCAGTCCAGGTGGGGGGGACCAACTGCTGCGACAGAATCAGTCACTGCTAGCTGACACGGTCGTCTAGCAGTGGAGGTGGCATGTCTCAAGCCAGCGCAGACAGTGAGACGCCACCTCGCACCAGCAACAACTCCCCTAGCAGCAACGACCCGCAGTGCCGCTAATCGAAGGACAAGCGAGTTGCGTGGCACCACAGTCGACAGGTGCGCGTAGCCTAATTGACTAACAGGGGTGCCGAGAGTGATGTGTCCCTTCGACAAAAGGCGAGCTAAAGCGATGTCCCGCACTGGCAGGCATGTGCTCCAGTGCAGAGGCAAACGGGAAGACTAGGACTGTCCAACGTCCTGCAAACTGTGAATGGATTTCTACGCCAGGGGAGGGTAGCATATCAAATGCAATGCTGTCATGCCAGTCCCTGATGGCTGGCTGCAACTTGATCAGGATGAGGCCGAGGGTCCAGCTGCAGTCCAGGGGCTGCCAAGACGCCAAAAGTGGGGCTGAGCACTATGGGACTTAACATCTAAGGTTATGAGTCCCCTATACTTAGAACTACTTAAACATAACTAGGCTAAGGACATCACACACATCCATACCCGAGGCTGGATTAGAACCAGCGACTGTAGCAGCAGCGCGGTTCCTAACTGAAGCGCCTAGAACCCCTCGGCCACAACGGCTGGCGCCAAGACGCCAGGTGCTGACAGAGACAAGAGGGAAGGCCAGAGACGTCTGCTGCCACTTCTGCCACGTCATGCGCTGAGTGAGAGGCCATTCCACCCTGGCGCAAATTGCTGTTCTTCAGTCCTACCAGTCACAGTTTGTGCGGGTGCGTAAGTGCCATGTTTTCAGGCCATGTGACATTTTGAATTGTAAAGTTTGTCTCCCCAGGGATTCTCGTGGAGGGAGTGATAGGATACTGTTGTCTAATATCATTATGTAATATCTTTTTTTGATTTTGTATGAATCAATTGAACTGTTTTGATTGTGAGGTGTATGTTCTATCTGCCCTTTTATTAGGTTGTGTCTGTAGTTTTTTCATGTCGTAGGAAAGAATACACAAATTAGCACAACTTAGATAATAAGACCAACAGATTACACACGTTATTTCCTTGTTCATTGAGAATTTGGCAATGTATGTGTTTGATGATTGAGACCAAATGAGTGATAGAGGAGGGGTAATCAATGACCAGAGAACAGTACATACTCCAGGACAATGTAGATGATTAGGGACATCAGACGTCTCTGATCTCAGGATATGGTGTCAATGGGTACATTTCTTTGCTGCAAGGCCTTTTAACCATATATGAAATGTTTATCGGAAGTCTGTGATCTAGCAATGACCCCTGTGTATAATATAATTCATACTACTCACAGCAGTGTTTAAATGTACTCTTGTTGGCTTGCAGCTTCAAGTGAGTGGATGGCTCCTGGAACGAATGAGGTCAATCTAAAATGAGCTTTAGACATGGGTAATCCTGCCTGGCAAAGTTACCTTTCTCACATATATATTGTTTATCAGGATGAGATTCACCTACTGTTTCCAATGATTTGCTCTGGTTCGTGTCACGCTAAACAATGTTGAAGTGAGACACTACCCGCACAAAAATCAATGGCAGGTAGAGGGCAGTGAGAATGGACAAATTACTCTCTCACCTATTTTTCACAAACGGAAAATCATTAAGGATTTTGTTACAACCTGACACACCTTGACTGAGACTCCTGAAATCTAACGGCCGGAGCACACGTTGATGGAGCCTGGTAGGGCACTAAGGGCATGAGGTATTTTTATGATTCTTAGCTCGTAGAAACTGCTTGTTGGGAGTTGAAAGCAACTGATGACAAGTCATCCCTTAGTAAATCTTGCCAGACAGGCCCACAACTGTACAGGGCAGACAGGGCAGCCGCTCATCAAGACAGGTCTCCAGCAGAACAATGCCGCAATACCTACTGTGTCGCCAGCGGACGCCTGGGTAGGGGCAATCACAAACTGGGCATTGTCTGCAGAGCCTCGTGTAGTAAAAATTCACATGATTTCTTGTATGCCATTAGTGCAAGTAGGTCAGTGAACCACATCCCTCGGCTGCCTCAGTTTTATAAGGAAAGTCTGGTGTCTGAGAAACATTTAGAGAAAGAAACTTTATTACACCTCGTAGCTACAGCTAATACGCTCCAAGGCACAGGCGATTTAGATAAAGATCTTTGAAACTGTATCTGTTTGCTTGTTGCCGTGGGAAGCGACACCGAAAAAATTCATCTCTTCCCCCTCTGTGAAAACTTTGCTGTCATATGGGAGGGGAGATATAGCCTTGTGATTGGCTCAAGACGGGGCAGAGGCGGTGTCGTTTGTGCATTTTGCATGAAAACGGATTTTTTTCTGGAGAGGTGCGAAGCACTGTGGTGCAGGACTTTGGTGCGGTAATGGACTTCGAGTCGAAGCTCTGGCATGTGTGGTTAGTACTTTTGACCTGTCCTGAGACAGACTTCACTTGCGAGTAGTTCAGACTGGGGACCCTGTGGTGACCTTCTTAGTATACCGACAGTGTGACTTCAAACGTCTCGGACTACTCATTTGCCGAGGACATACTTATTCTTTTTTGGTTTACCAGTCTTGACATTTGGTATCCTTGTGCACTCTGTTGTATAAGTGAGCCAAATTGGTCGTTGGTACGGCTAACGAGTAGGTGTGTCACACAGTGAAATCTACGGTGATTTCAGGGCTCTGATAGTAAATTGCGTTCCGTTTGCCTGATCGCTAGACCGTGAGATTTTTGCATTTCTTTCGTCGCCGCGATCGATTCACACGTGCTGCCTCCACGTCTCACCTCCTCTGCCGCACACATCTCGCCAGCTGCAAGTTACGTCGCCGCACGAAGCAAATAAGGTAATGAACGTACTGCCACTCCGACATTGTCACGGGATACAGATCTCAATCGCCACTTGCTCTCAGCTGCACCTATGTACAGAAACTGCAGTAGATTTCATAAGTCTGCTCGACGTCAGATCAATTCAGCTTGCGTTATCCACATCTTTAAGGCCACAGTACTTGATTCACTGATCACCTAGTTAAACTGTCTTGGCCAACCAGGATCCACTCAGTGGGCAAATAAATCACCTGTTAATTGTTTAGGATATACAACTACTACTTTTTTAGTATAATTTATGTTTTGTTTGAAAAAAAAAAACATTCGGAATCAATTAAATAGTCCAAACAAGTTGTCTTTCAAGTTTCAGAAAGCGATGCAGTCCTGAAGGAACGAAAGGAGGCATGAAGAACATAAAAATTCTCTGTAACGATGCACACTTTATTGCCCTTCATATAACGCAAGCTACAGCCGAGAGAATACTCGAGTACAAAAACAATAAAGTCGTGGCAAAATTCCCCCTAAGACATTCTGAATGAACATGCACATACCGCCTGAATCCATGGACAAGTGAAACTAGGTGGAATATGTAGAAGACAATACTGTAATTACACAACGCCTTCCCTGGAAGAACGCCAGACCACGCTTTCCCAAAATTGGCTTATTAAGCGTCACTTATTCTTATCCTTATTCTTTTCCGAAACCTAAGTTGTCTTCGGAAAAGAATAACGATAAGAATGAGACTAAGCAACAACTACCGTTAGTTACAGACACAAAGATAAATTTCTTTCTGATTAGTTGTGTGACAGTTGCTTTCAGAGACTTGACTAAAAAAGTAGTTCCACTCGATCTTAAAAAGAAACTCGTAGAGTCAGTAACATTCCTATCTTCGGTTACGGTTGTCCTATTGTCTAAAACGTTCGTATGAGAGCTCACGTGGGCTGGAACTGGCGATAATTGCTTCTGTGGAATATGTTTTGGATGTACGCTGTTTCGATGATATCAGTCTTGCCTATGAACAATTACCATAACTACGTGCCAATAAAAACAGAGATTATCGTCGCTCGCGTTTTCTGTATTGTTTTCTCAATCATCGCACTCCTTCCTATTTCTCCTCACCCTTACGCTACTATCTCAGCAGCTCAGCAGATACACTCGTTCTCAACAAACAAAATCCTTTTTGTACCACTACATAACACTGCTATGTTCTCGAAATCATTTTCTGTATTAGGAAACTGATTTTGGAAAAATCTCCATCAAAATATTACATAAATTTGAAACCCTTTCAAACTTAAATAAACAGTTAAATTACCACTGTATCAGAATAGTTATATCTTCCTACAGTTTACTCTCTACACTCCTCATCCTCCTCCGCCACTTTTCCCTCCCCTTGTCTACCGAGATCTCTACTGAAGTTCTCTTCTTTCTTAGCAGCCAATGTGCTCTACTGTTTCATCAGCCCTTCCATTTTTTCTAATACCAAACAAGTCTCCAGAATCATCAGACTAATCAAAATCATTCTCTATGCCTTCAAAGTTATTACTATGATTATTGCAAATTGTAGCTTTTCGTTAATAAAGTACTGTTATTGATACTGTTATGAAACAACGAATTAATATAATTCTTACTTCCTCCATTATTTTATCATGGTTATTCGTGTTCAGATTTTTAGTATTGCCAATTATAATTACTATTAATAATGCAAATTATTATTAATGAAATTGTTATGTAATATTTTTGTATGTGTTTTTCCTGGCAAGATCTAACAGAAGGCCTTAATGTCTTAACTTGTTCAGGCTAAGTAAGCAATAAATAACTAAGATAAAGCGAGCGACAACGTCGTCTTGTCAGCTTTCGGAAAAACTTGGAGAAGCGTAGGATTCTAAAACCATCCCTGCACGCATCTACACCTACATACATACATACTCCGCATGCCACCTTATGGTGCCAGGTGGACAGTATCCTGTACCACTGACAGCCATTTCCTATTCCTCTCGTAAATAGAAAGAGGGAAAAACAACTGTCGGTATGCCTCTGTTCGAGCCGAATCGCTCTAATCTTATCTCACATCTTCGACCCTACGCCGAATGTACGTTGGCGGCCGTAGAATCGTTCTGAAGTCAGCCCCAAATGCCGCTTCTCTAAAGTTTCCCAATAATGCTCCTTGAAAAAGAACGTCGCCTCCCCGTCAGTGATTCCCATTTCAGTTCCAGAAGCGTCTCGACAACATTTGAGTGTTGTTCGAAACTACCGGTAGCATGTATAGCAGCCCGTCTCTGAACTGTTGCGATGCCTCCCTTTAACCGCATCTGGAACAGTACTCAACAATGGGTCACAATGGTGTCCTATATGTGATCTACTTTACAGATGAACCACACTTCTCCCAATAAATCGAAGTTGACCATTCGCTTTTTCTACCGCAACGCTTACAAGATCAATCAGTTTCATATTACTTTGCAACGTTACGCCTAGATATTTAATCGACGTGACTTTGCCAGTCAATACACAACTAATGCTATAAGTATTTGAAGATTACAGGTTTGTTTCTCCTACTCATCTGCAATAAGTTACATTTTTGTACATTTAGAGGTAGCTGCCTTTCATCACACGAACTACAAATTTTGTCGAACGCGCCATGTGTCCTCAAAGTCGACGCCCTTCCGTATATCACACCATCATCAGCAAACAATCGCAGATTGCTGCTCACCCCTGTAGGCCAGATTATTTACGTCTATAGAATATAACAACAGCCCTATCATGCATCCCTGTGGCAATCCTGATGATACCGTCGTCTTTGATGAACGCCCGCCGTCGAGGACATTCTTCGAGCCACTCACGCATCTGGGAACCTATTTCATATGTTCGTACCTTCATCAACAGTCGGAAGTGTGGCACCGAGTCAAATACTTTGCAGGAATCTAGGAATATGGAATCTGACTGTTGCGCTTCATCTATAGTTTGTAGGATATCATGTGAGAAAAGGGGAAGCTAAGTTTCGCACGAGTGATGCTTTCTAAAACCGTAACGATTTATTGATAGTACCTTTTCCCTCTCAAGGAAATTTACTGTATTCGAACTCAAAATATGTTCAAGGGATCTGCAGCAAACCGATGTTATGGATATCGGCCGGTAATTTTGCGGAACCGTTCGTTTACGCCTCTTATATACAGGAGTCACCTATGCTTTGATCTAGTCGCTTGGGATTTAGCACTGGGCGAGAGATTCGCGATAAATGCAAGCCAGGTAAGGGAACAGTGCCATAGAGTACTCCTTGTAAAACCGAACTGCCAGGGAAGTTTATTACTACGTTGTCAATATGGTATTCTGTCCGATGGTCAAATGATGGTATATTTGTAAGATTTTTCTGTGTGGACGATTTCTTGAACGTGAAATTTAAATCTTCGGATTTAGTTTTCCTATCTTCAACTGCTAGGAGACAATCAAATTTCTGTTAGAACAGGATTTCGAAGTGCAATTCAAGCACGAATATCTCATCCACCGTTAACTGACGACAATGGCCATGTCACGCCTTTGAGAATGAAATTTAATGTGGTGGAGAATCAAAATTCCGCTCGTGTAAACACAAAGTAATTTGAACGGAAAGAGGGGCAAGAAAACATGAACATCAACAATAACACAGACATATTATACAGTAATAGATCCTACTGACTGCTTCACATGTCCACATGTTAATTCCTCGGTTGAATTTCGACAAGAGCGTGGAACATCTTACAGTGTTATGCTGCCATCGCCTGCTTGGTACGTGGCAGTCATTTTAATCAACATTACTCAAGGTTTTAATAACACGCTCTTGGACTTTTACAAATCGTCACTCGCCTGTATTTCTACTGAAATTCTTTGATCCTCATGTTCCATGCTTTTCTCACCCTCAATGACTGTTATTGGGCTAAATTAAATGCTTACTAAAATCTTGTGCTGATGGTCTGTTCTCCCGTTTGGGGTGCCTATGTGGACAGATAGGAGACAATGACCAACCATATAAAAGTCCACTGAATGGCGAATTATTTCACACGCTGCTATTTCTTAAATATTTCACTTAGGTCACACGGTTTTCCTACATAGTGGCACACAAGTTCAATAAATCATCTAAGTTATTCAAGTGACGACCACGTGGCTACTTCGGACAGTGGGTGAGGCCTAGTTTACCAATAAAAGTCTCATATATTTATATGAAATGTAAACGTTAATCGCAGTATGAAAGTAAATTGAATTAAGAATTCAGGTAAGATCAGTTGTGCTTAAGGCAATAAAAGGTTGACTTCATTCTAACGGATGGCAGGCAACACCATTCTTGCACCTGAAACCGAAAATCCTAGCTGCAGAGTTTAGTCTCGCAAACTACTACATAAAGGTGTTCGCAACGAAAATTTAAATATCAATCGCCTGTAAGGGAATAGATTACACTCATAAATGTTGTAATACAGCATCCCTATTGTCATCGAAACTTCGTACGGCGGGGAGCATCACTGGCTCCGTGCTGACCCTCTCCCGTTCCGGTAACAAATAACCGAAGGGGGTGGGGGAAACCGCTACCAACCACTGAAGGCTGGACGGCAACAGGAGCATCTCCGACCGAAATCACACTAGCGTTTAGGTTGGCACCAGAAACCGAACAGCTAATGTATCATTGATACTTTATCACCCAGCAGAAGATCTTTCCCACTTGACAGCTCAACATTTAATAAAACATAGCAACCTAGAGGGAGAAGGATAGGATATGCATAATGTGATTTATAATGAAGATATACATAGATGTCCTTCACCAGAGGTTCTAAGAACAATAAGACATAAAATAGAATAAGTAATTACGTTACTGAGACGAAAAAACTATTATTCCCTCGTGATAGGGTAATAAGACGGAGTAACTGGTTCCGCCTCAGACTGACTGGGTAGAAGCCTTGGACGCACTTAGAGAATTTACGTAGCACCAGAATTTTCTCAGGTTCTCGGTCACATCTTTTGCTAATGTATGACGGTGATACTTGTTGTAAGCATCACGCTTCGGTCTTTTTTACAAACGCACGAATTTCTACTACCTTTTCCCAGTCGTCATTTGCGTTTTCTCTTTTGAACCGAGAGTGCAAGAGCTTTTGCTACCTCAGCATTTTTCGAATTTCGTTGTTAAGCCACGATGTGTGTTTTCCATCCCTAATCCACGTACTCAGCAATACTTCTCGAGACTATGACTTACAATCTCTGCCTATAGTTCCTCTATATCCATCGTACTGGAACTAATGATGTCTGTGCATCTCTAAAAAGGATGCTAACAACAATCGGCTCTTTCTAACAGAAATACTCTCCTAGCCTCTTTATTGATTTATTATCTTCGGTAACCAAAGTTGCTATGACGATATGGACACTAATTCATATCTTCGTACTGACGCTGTAGATTAGATTAAGCCTGTTCCTATCTACAGGATCTGAGGTATTTCCAGTGCATGCGGGCTGTCGCAGTACCTGCTCAAAACACTTTGCGGGAAACAGGTCCGAAAATACTTCGCAAGATTGTCTGTCTGAACTTCCTGCAATGAACTCGTAGACGTCTCAGTCTATAATCTGTAGGTTAGAGTTGCCTCCTACTAATATTGCATGATCTGGGTATTTCCGCGCTACTGACAGTAGACTTCCTTTAAATGACTCTAGAACTGTCAGAGCGGAATCTGGTGGCCAGTACAAACATCCAACAGTTAACTTGATTTCAATAGAGATATATGAGACTAGATAATTTTACTGACACACTATTTTTGTCAGCTACAATGAACACATCACCTTTAACGACGTCTAATATTTCTTTTCGATATGCACTCCATGAATCGCTGATATCTCAAAGCTTTCGACTTCGCGTTTCAGCCACCTCTCGGACCCTAGAATTATCTGAGAGCGAGAAGTTTCCTCGAGGGCAGTTAATTCGGAAACTTACAAATACTTCCACAATTTTTGCTATGAACTGATTTCGCTAGCTCCAAGTCGTCTGGCGAGTGTTCATCAAAGTGCCTCAACCCAACGCCTAAGCTTAAAAAAAACTTCATGTGCATTCGACAAGTACTCTGCTACCCAGGTAGCAGCTTGTTTTGTGAAGTGCAAGCGTAACCTATCGAAAGAAGTATTACAACTGTCAACCCTACGACGCAGGTACATAAATCTGCAGCCAAGATCGTCACAGAGTCGACGAAGCCTTTGGTAGAAACTCTTCACTCGGCTCCAAACAAAAGGACCCCGATCGCCTATGGAAACAATGCTGAAAATTTCAAATTCTGCTTGCACCCCACACGCGAGGTCGATAGCCGTCACCACCTCAGCCAACCGTCTGCGTGAGCTGAAGTTGGCCTCAGAGCCCAAGTGACGAACGTCGTTCGTACCGACGCGAACCACAACTTGAAGACGACTACATTCTGCACGCTCTATAGCCGCAAGCAAGGCCTTCTCCACATCTCGTATGAGGCCACCGGCAGACGTAGAGAGTGCACACTGGCTTTCTTTCCTGTCTTAAACACTTTATACCTAAGGGGCTCCATAACGTACCTAACATTGGAGCTCCCGATAACTAGCAAACCCCTACACCCCGTGGTTTTGCTCGAACCTTGCTGCAGGAGCGGCCACCTGCACATGAACAGGGTGAATCGGCGGCGCCAGACGGCGAGCCTCCGCCTCGGCATAACACTGTAGGCTTCCTGAGAAATAGGAAGCTTTGCAGCACTAAGGGGAAACCAGCACAGGACTGCCGCAGGGATCAATCTTGTCTCTCTTATTATTCAATCTCTATACCGCAGATCTTTATGACGTCTATGCCAATAATATCCAAATATTGTAATACGCAGAGGACGTATGCTTGTATTCTGAAGACAGTACTCTTCAGTCCTGTCATCGGAACAGCATACCGCTCCTATACGCCCGCATGAGTAGTACATGGAGGGTGGCTTAGAAATCCCTGACAAAACGTCTACTGTAATGAATCTCACTCACCACAAGACTCCATTTTCCCAAACAATCCAATTGGGACAACTGAATTTTCCAGTATCGGAAACAACACAGTATTGGAATAGTTATCGATGACAAACTCAGACGGACTCATCACATCCGACAGACCATGACTAGTTATGAAAAAGTACTGGAGTGAGGTGTGCTTCAAATCGGCGGAAAGGGATGACTTTGTACGGTCCCCACTAAGGACAGACTTTGATCATGGGCACATGTGTTACGGATTAGCGTCAGACAGCTCACTTCAAAGACTCGACACTATGCAGTACCAAAACTTAACAGTTACTGGAGCGTTCATGACAACCCCAACCTATGCGTTGCTGGTTAAGCGAATGAACCACCGTTAAAGCTGCGATGAATATTCCTCCGTAAGGAATTCTCAAATGGTTTAAATGGCTCTGAGTACTATGGGACTTAACTTCGGTCATCAGTCCTTTAGAAATTAGAACTACTTAAACCTAACTAACCTAAGGACATCACACACATCCATGCCCGAGGCAGGATTCGAACCCGCGACCGTAGCGGTCGCGCGGTTTCAGACTGTAGCGCCTAGAACCGCTCGGCCACTCTGGCCGGAAGGAATTCTGCTGCGTCTGTATTTTGACGAATATCATCCCCTTGAATAGAAAATTCCAGGAATTTGCATTCTACAGTGTGCGCAGAAGATATCGGCTACACAAGCAACTTCCACCTGTCGTGTCTAGACGTACGGGGATGCAGGCATTAAGCCCCAAAGAATGATAAAGTCTTCTTCTACCACACTACAACGGACCGTACGAAATGTCCCATTTGCAAACTAATGCTAAAACCAATTTCAAAACCAGGATCCAACTAACGCAACGTGAACGAAACTCAGCAGGCCGCGTTGGTCGAGCGGTTGTAGGCTTTTCAGTCTGGAACCACGAAGATGCTGCGGTCGCAGAATCGAATCTTGCCTCGGGCATGGATGTGTGTGATGTCCTTAGGTTAGTTAGGTTTAAGTAGTTCTAAGTCTAGGGGACTGATGACCTCACATGTTAAGTCCCATAGTGCTTAGAGCCATTTTTGAACGGAATTCCGACCTCACTATTACAATGCATGTGTGGTTTTTACAGATGGGTCCAAGTCTTGTGAAGGAGCTGGTAGTGCCTGAGATCTCCTGCTACACCCGCAGATACTTTAATTTGTGGAAAGGGCCCAAAATGAGTGACTGTCAGTTGAACTCGAACATATTACTTTATTCATATGACAAACATCACGGAGTAAAGAAAACATTAAAAACAGAGCAAACCAAACATTAATTTTAGAACTTAATTCCCGGATAAATGCGCCATTCAATTTCACGCCTCAAGGGCAAAACAACTTTAATTTAAAATCGGCTAGAAGCCATACATAAATAAACAACAAGGAAAAATAAGAAAAGTCAACACATCAAACGTTTCCAAGGGTCAGCCTGGAATTCAAACATTAACGCTCGCTTAGGTGAGACAGACAGTAGGCCCAACAATTCTCAGTCCGACGGCAACACAACCGACAGACAATAAACGGACCAAGCGGCAGGATAACTTCCGCTCCACCCTACCAGCACGCAACAGGGAGTTCAATGGAACACCCGAGAAGATATCGCCGGCAACAACGAATTACACATTCGGCTGTCAAACTACTCGCCGTGCTGGACAGGCACAACACGACGAGGAAAATACGCTGCCGAATTTTACGTCAACGGCTAGGGCAGGTAACCGGAACGTTAATGGCCACAAGGCAGAAGATTCGGCTGGTACACTTCAATTCCAAAGTAATCAAGTAAAGTTAAATTCTACAGGAGGGCGACTAGAATTTCGCCAGCTTACAAAGTACTTCAAACGACACAGTGTGAAGAGTTGGGGCTGGCTGGCAGGTCAAGTAAACACTCGACTTTCGTGTCCGAGATCGATGAGATACGGACCTCGTCGCAATAGGAACAGCTACTCACACTCCGACCGCGCGTGGACCCCGCCAGCGGCGCCTGCCAGACAGTCGCCACGCTGATTTCCTCGCTGCTCCACGCCAACCGACCAACTGCCCAGGCACAGAATCGGTGAAAGGACCAAATATACGTCGGCTGATGAGACGACCAACCGAACGACCAACCAACGGACGTCCCGCTCCAATCTGCTTCTGTCGGACAGCTCAAGTGTGTCGCCAATGGTCGGCGAGCACTGGCTGTCGGCGCCTCACCGGCGCTCCGTCCCCGACTTCACTGCTGCTGCGTCCCGACTGCACTGCTGGTCCTTCCCGAACTGACTGCCAGATACACGACGACCCGGAAATACTACGGTCGCTCGAGAGATGATACGACCGTGCACTTATCGATAAGCGCTGCTGCTGCCACTCAAGGGCAAGTAAGACAGGAAGTTAGTGATGCCAGTAAATGGAATAAGGAAACGAGGCGGCAGTACAGTAATAGAAGAGGACAAAAAATAAATGGAAAAAACACGAGACGTTCACGACTCAGTGCTCATTGGATATACCAAAGCAAGTTATAAGACTATACAAGCACTATTATGAGAGTGGAGCTAATTCCCAGTTTGGAAGCCCAGATATTCGCCCATACAAACGCAGCGGAAACAATTGTCACAATATCTTATAATACGTCAGCCCTACAACTGACATGAAACCTTCACAATAGATGAACTAACGCTATGTTGCTGCAATTATCGACAATGTGTTTCTGATGCAGAGGAACTATCGTGATATCGTGATGATATGGATGAAAGGGCACTCTTGGATAGCTGCAAATGAACAAGTAGATGTCCTAGCAAAGGAAGCATCTCCACCTGGAGCTACACTCATCAAAAAAGTTTTGCATCACCTCGGCTCAGAGAGTTCCGTAACCTGTACAGAAAATTGGAATAGAGATGAATACAAACATCATTTCAGCCCGTTTTATTGCCCATGAAAATCACACATGGAATTTTGTACCACCATACAGCAAGACCTTTAGAGGTGGTGGTCCAGACTGCTGTATATACCCGTACCCATAATACCCAGTAGCATGTCCTCTTGAACTGATGCATGCCTTTACTCTTCGTGGCATATTATCCGTAAGTTCATCAAGGCACTGTAGGTCCAGATTGTCCTTATTGGCGATTCGGCGTAGATCCCTGAGAGTGGTTGGGGGGTCGCGTCGTCCATAAACAGCCCTTATCAATCTATCTCAGGCATATTCGATAGGGTTCATGTCGTCCATGAAGACCAACGCCTCGCCAATATGGTGCCAATATGGTTGAACTATTGGTCGGAGGATGGCATTCACGTATCGTACAGCCGATACGACGCTTCCACGAAAACCAGCAGCGTACGTCGGCCCCACATAATGCCACCCCAAAACGGTAGGCTACCTCCATCTTGCTGGACTCGCTGGACAGTGAGTCTAACGCGTTCAGCCTGACCGGGTTGCCTCCAAATACGTCTCCGACGATTGTTTGGTTGGTGCCATATGTGACACTCATCGGTGAAGAGAACGAGATGCTAATCCAGAGAGGTCCATCGGCATGTTGTTGGGCCCATCTGTACCGCGCTGCATGGTGTGGTGGCAAAGATGGACCTCGCCATGGACGTCGGGGGTGAAGTTGCCTACCACGCAGCGTACTGCGCACAGTTTGAGTCGTAACACGACGTCCTGTGGCAACACGACGTCCTGTGGCTGCACGGAAAGCATCATTTAAAATTTTGGCGTTGCTGTGAGTGTTCCTCTGAGCCGTAATCCGAAGGCAGCGGTCATCCACTGCAGTAGTAGCCCTTGGGCGGCCTGAGCGAGGCATGTCCTGTACCCCTGTATCTTCTCCATGCCCGAACAACATCGAAGGTAGTTTGCATCTCTGGGCGGGCTTAGTGAGATCTATGGTCACGAAGTCAGTGAAGTTAAGGAATTCTGCTAGATAGGCAGTAATATAACCAATGACGGACGGAGCAAGGAGGACATCAAAAGCAGACTCGCTATGGCAAAGAAGGCATTTCTGGCCAAGAGAAGTCTACTAATATCAAATACCGGCCTTAATTTGAGGAAGAAATTTCTGAGGATGTACGTCTGGAGTACAGCATTGTATGGTAGTGAAACATGGACTGTGGGAAAACCGGAACAGAAGAGAATCGAAGCATTTGACATGTGATGCTATAGACGAATGTTGAAAATTAGGTGGACTGATAAGGTAAGGAATGAGGAGGCTCTACGCAGAATCGGAGAGGAAAGGAATATGTGGAAATCACTGATAAGGAGAAGGGACAGGATGATAGGACATCTGCTAAGACATGAGGGAAAGACTTCCATGCTACTAGAGGGAGCTGTAGAGGGCAAAAACTGTAGAGGAAGACAGAGATTGGAATACGTGAAGCAAATAATTGAGGAAGTAGGTTGCAATTGCTACTCTGAGATGAAGAGGTTAGCACGGGAAAGGAATTCGTGGCGGGCCGCATCAAACCAGTCAGTAGACTGATGACAAAAAAAAAAAAAAATAGTTACATCTCTGATCACTCAAAGGAACTGTGATAAACTCCCACTCGCAGATATGATACTCATGCTCACAAACCTGTTTTCATCGGACTGGTAAGAAGAACGGTGGAGAACATCTAAAATGAAAGTTTGTCACTACAGACTAATTAATTCCAAGATTCCAAGAGTACCGTGGTGTAATAAGACACACATATCGAAGAACTTAACGACAGTGATGGCATAGCTAAAATTTAATCACTTAAATTTCTACAAACACCTGTATCGGCTTTGTGTTTGCGGATAGGAAGAAGATCAAATCAATGTATTCTTACAATGTCCTTGGGACACGTATCACATAACTGTATTGCAAGTAATGCTTGGGGTCTCGGTCAGCAGCTCCCAAGCAGCATCCAAAGATATAGCAACGTACAAAATACTGTATGATGGCGTCAACAGGAGAGGGGCCGCGGAGTCCCAGGTGTTGTATGCCGGGTGATTGACGCAGCCTGCTGTAAGTAGCAGAATGGTCCAGTATTCATGTCGGGAACAAGCCGAGATGGCGTTTGTGTACGGCCAACCAATGGAAACGGTTGAGAGACAGCATGGCTGTACCAAACCAAATACCCTCACAGACACGAACCACACCACACATCATTTCAACTCGTTTTTGGACGTTTGTGTGATCATGGATCCTTTGAGAGAAACGAACGGGTGAGGAGGCGGCGGACAGTGCGTACACCAGGTTTGAAAGGAACCTAGTACAAGTTCCAGGCAAGTGGCTAGTCGACATGGTATAACACTAAATACGATTATGTGTATCCAGCATGAGAATCGTTACTCTCCTTACCGCTTGCAACGAGTGCAAGGATTATCAGTAGCAGATTTCCAAAAAACGCAAAGAATTTTACGAATGATTTTTGCACCATACCATCGCAGTTATGGGATTTCTGTCATGAGTCACTTTACCGACGAAGTAACCTTTACCGAGACTGTCATCATCAATCTGCATAATCGTCAGCTGTGGGCCACGGACAATTCTCGAGGAAAGGCTGAGGCGTCTCATCATCACGGATTCAGCATCAGTCTGTGGGCAACGTCTTGGCGACCACATACGGGGACTAGTTATTAATCCACAACGTCCTGACGGAGGAACATACCTGGACTTCCTGCGGAATGCTCTGCTTGGGGTGCTTGAGAATATGCCTTTGGCAATGCGACAGGTTATGTGGTCTGCATGACGAAGCGCTTCCACATTACAGTTCCGCATTACAGTTCTCCTAAAGCCCAAAAACGTCTTGGATACGACGCGGAGTCGCTAGATCACCGGCCTTAAATCCCTGGTATTTTTACCTCTGGGGACGTATGAAAAGCAATGTGTTTGGAGAAACATTTACTAATGTGCAGACCCTCCGACTGGTTGCTCACGAATCCTGTGACGCTATTCGGAGAGAGCTCGGTACGTGCGAAATAGTGCTCCAGTCCATGATGTGCCAAGTGACCGCGTGCATTGTATCCGACGGAGACCACTTTGAACAGCAGTTGTGAGGTGAATACGATGCAGTTCTGTATTGTGTTCCTGGACGATTTGTTGTCGTTGCAAACACGCCTCCTATTTCAGTTCATAGGATCTTTTCTCATCCATTTCCAGACAAGAATACGTCCTTGAAATTTGTCTGTTTTTTATGTTCCCGCTGAATACGTATGGCTGTAATACACAACTCAGGTTCTTGTAAATTGTCCTCATCTTATGCGAATTTTAAAATTTTTCCCGGCGAGTTGACTGTTCAAACAAATTTCGGGCTTGCAGCTGGTCGTCGTTCAATACTTCGCACGATATTTCCACTGGGCACCTGCCAGTCATCTCCAGGTGAGCCGTCTCAGACTGGCGAAAACGTCCTTCGTTCCGCAATATATAGAGTACTGTAACTATTCTGCGCATGCGTCGAAAATTTGTTAGATGAAACACACTGCCCGCCGGCAGCGACCCCGCTGGTGGAATAGCGGAACTCAGTCGCCCTCTGCGTTGCTGTTTGCCACGGCCGTCGACGCACTCTGTCGTCTTCGATTTGAGCAAATCTTGGAGATGGAATTCCATGCACTGTCCAGCTGATAGCCGCTGTCACGGTTTAACAGATTTTCCGCCAGTCGTATTTCTGCGGATTCTTTAATAATGGAGTCCCAGAAAGACGTAGCTGTGGACAAAATCACTGTTTTCTCATACTCCATTGAATGGCCAGTAGAAATACAATGTTCAGCAATAGCGGACTTGCTTGGCTGCTAAAGGCGGGTGTAACGTGGATGTTCAGTGTAGCGTTGTTTCACGGTGCGTGTGGTTTGACCTATGTAAGCCATACCACATTGGCACGGCAAATTCCGGCCTTTCGTAGTAACTGATTGTCCTTAACTGATCCCACAAGGTCCGCAAGCTTCGATGGTGGGCGGAAAACCACTTTTACCTGAAATTTTCGGAGGATTCTTGCTATTTTAAAGGAAGTGTGGCCAACGAAAGAAAGAAAAGCTAAAGATTGTTTCGGCATGCTCTCCTCTTTATTCACTTCCTGCTTCTTAGTTTTAACTGTTAGTGCCCTGTTATCTGCCAGATGGAATACCCATTTTCGCTGAATACTGCCTTTACATGGGCGAGTTCTTGAGGTAAGCTATCTAGATCTGAGAAAGTATGAGCTCAATGAACAAGTGTTTTAAGCAAACTCATGGTTTGCGATGTGTGATGGCAACTCGATGCTTGCAGGTACAAATCAGTATGAGTGGGTTTCCGCTAAACTAAATGCCCTAGAGAACCATCATTCTTCCTTCGAACCAGGACATCCAAGAAAGGCAAAAAACCATCTTTCTCTATTTCCATGATGAACCGGATGTTGTTATGAATGGAGTTGAGGTGATGCAGAAACTCCATTAACTTATCTTCTCCATGAGGCCACACTATGAAAGTGCCATCCACATACCGCCAAAAAAAAATGTTGGTTTCAGGGCAGCTGATTGAAAAACTCTCCCTACAAAATCCTCCATAAAAAGGTTGGCCACCAAAGGTGGTGTTTCAGCAGATATCTGTGATTTCATTTAGGCAGTGTGTAGATAAAGTCAGTCTAAAAAAATACTGGTCACTGTGAGTTTAATTGCGACGCCCAGCGTTTACAGGAAACGCCACTTTATTTCTAATTACGGAAAGAGTGTTTTAAAGAGGAATTTTATGTGTCTATTCGATAGCTGATATACAGGGTGTTACAAAAAGGTACTGCCAAACTTTCAGGAAACATTCCTCAAACACAAATAAAAAAAAGATATTATGTGCACCCGTGTCCGGAAACGCTTGATTTCCATGTTACAGCTCATTTTATTTTCATTCCAACGTGATCAAATTGTAAATTTTCACAATCAACATGTGTGGGCTGACGAGAATCCGCACGCAATTGTGCAATCACGTCAACAACACAGGTTTTCTGTGAACGTTTGGGCAGGCATTGTTGGTTATGTCTTGATTGGGCCCCATGTTCTTCCTCCTACGCTCAATGGAGCACGTTATAATGATTTCATACGGAATACTCTACCTGTGCTGCTAGAACATGTGCCTTTACAAGTACGACACAACATGTGGTTCTTGCACGATGGAGCTCCTGCACATTTCAGTCGAAGTGTTCGTACGCTTCTCAACAACAGATTCGGTGACCGATGAATTGGTAGAGGCGGACCAATTCCATGGCCTCCACGCTCTCCTGACCTCAACCCTCTTGACTTTCATTTATGGGGGCATTTGAAAGCTCTTGTCTACTCAACCCCGGTACCAAATGTAGAGACTCTTCGTGCTCGTATTGTGGACCGCTGTGATACAATACGCCATTCTACAGGGCTGCATCAGCGCATCAGGGATTCCATGCGACGGAAGGTGGTTGCATGTATCCTCGCTAACGGAGGACATTTTTGAACATTTCCTGTAACAAAGTGTTTGAAGTCTCGCTGGTACGTTCTGTTGCTGTGTGTTTCCATTCCATGATTAATGTGATTTGAAGAGAAGTAATAAAATGAGCTCTAACTTGGAAAGTAAGCGTTTCCGGACACATGTCCACATAACATATTTTCTTTCTTTGTGTGTGAAGAATGTTTCCTGAAAGTTTGGCCGTACCTTTTTGTAACACCCTGTACATGCGCCAGGCGTAAGGCGCTCTAGTTACTAGCAAGTTCTTGACACGACTAACGCTGATCCATAGTTGATGGTTTCTAATCTGATGACTTCCTCTATTTACTTCATCTAATTAATTTATTCTTCGCTCTCTTATTTCCTTCGTCATTCCACAGAAGTCCACCTTCATCAGCAATTGCTGGAATTCTCAGTGTATATCACGCCCAGTTTATTTTACTTTTCTTAACCAGATATAGAAGTTTTATCCGCTGCTTTGCCCTTTCCTTTCTCCAAACAAGTACCTCCATTGCTTTAGTTCGGTCTCTTGGTTTTTTAGTGTCCAGCTTTTCCAACCGTACAGAGCACATTCCATAGTAATGATTTCCTCAACCTTTTCCTTAACTGTAAGCCCGTTATGTTGTAAGCGTTTCTGTTTTTGTGGAAACGCTATGTAGCCATTGAAATCCTTGATCTTATTTTTATGTTCTCATTTTCGTGCGTTGAGTTATCAACTGGAATGCTTCCCAAATATCTTTATTTCGAAACTTTTTCTATTTAATCTTCTGTTTGTTTTTAGTTTCATATAGTCTTTGCTACGTACTCTTATTAATTTAGGTTTCTCTGAGTTAGTTTACATCCCATATTCTTGCAGTCCTTCTTCAGGTATGAATAGTGTTCTTAGAAGAGAATATGTAGTGCCTTATTGGACTTTACGATATATATTAACAAGAACAACCAAATTTTATAAAAAAACTTAACTCCATATGCATCTGCATAGCAGAGATACATGACACAACAAACAGATACTGTTGCATGGGGCAACAAACTATAGAAGAATCGAAGAAAGGACATCTCTGACAGTTGTAATGGGGTTGATGTAACTGGTTTGCACTTCTGTATGAACCAACCACATAACGCAATTTTGTTTCTGTCTCTATTGTAACGCCTGGATATTATGAAACCTCTACAGATGACTGTAGTTTTCGCTGTCAGCCGTTTACGGTTCATTTCAAAGATGGCGCTGTCACCTGTCAGGGATATCCTCTCGCCGATTATGCAAGAGACGGAGCAAGTTGTATGGTGTTCAGTTGTTCATGAAAAAAAAAAAAAAGTTAATTTATGAGTTACGCAGTCCTTTTTAACTCATACCAGTAAACCGAGTACCACACCACGGTACTTTTACGTTCACTCTATAGGACGTGCACATACCTGTAACGTTAGCACTTAGGTGTTGCATGGATACTTGGTGAACATTAGTCGTACGGGCTCACTCTATCTAATACTAAAAAGGAATTCTGGAAATCCAGTATTTACATATTAAATTTAGTAGCGCACTGAAGGGCCACTCAACGGTTGACCGTGTCAGAGGACAAAGTATGGATACTGAACGCAACCCTACGCATCATACCTGGTTGGCAGCCATTAGATTAGCTATACTGGTATGGATTTAGCCACTTATGATAGCGCTGCTTTAGAGCTAACGACAACAGGTCACACTTGATTCCGAAGAGCGTGCCCGAACCAAGATTTGTGTCCGGCTAAAAGACTGTAAAAAATACTTTTTAGAGAGATTCTTGAAAGTTCAAGGGATGCAGAATAATTAAATTTCCTTATCTTATTAAAGAAGACGTTACTTACAATTTATCACGTTGAAATAATTTTACAGACTAAGTTCAATAGCTCTGTTACTTTTCTCTCACAGTCTCCATGTTTTTCGAAACATTTTTGTTGAGGTGATATAAGAATTTCCAAGCCAGTGTAGCGCCAGCTGTTCAATGTTGATGTGACTTCGTCATCGGAGTGCTACCTCGCAGATGACCATTTAGCTTGGGGAACATGTAAAAGTCTTTTGGAGCAGTATATGGTGAATACGTAGGAGATAGGAAAACATCAGTTGACTTTTACCTGCTCCGGCTGCGTCATTCGAGCTGTATGAGGCCGGTCATTTCCCTGAAGGAGAATAACTTTGCACGACGACAGTTCAGGACGTTTCCTCGCGATTCCTCGAGCACAGGACCCAAAGTGGTACAACACCGGTTTGGAAAACTTGTGACTCGTTACCAAGTGCTTGTAAAAATATGGTGATTAAGTAGAAAAATAAAAGAAGCATTGTTAGATGTTAGTAAAATTATTTCATTATGATTAAGTGTGTATATTTTTTTTTTGTTTTATACAGTAGGGAAACTTACCTGCTGGGCGTCCCTCGTACGTAATGTCTTTCATTTTGAAAGCTGAATTCTGCGTGGGATGATTTAGCTGCCTACTGATGTCGTTTTATGCAACCCACAATGTTAAATCTGGTCTTCATATACCACACACGCGATTTACGGGTTCTCTCGCTCGCTACGCGCAAATTATTAGTCATACGGAAAAATTGAAGTAGAGATTCTTGCGGAGCCACATCTATATTGAACCACTGAATCTCCTTTTACAGATTTGCTATCTTTCCTACTATGGTCAAATTACCGGCATTCCACGCTGCAACACGTAAAAAATTACCCCGTCTTCAGTTATGCTATTAATCTCCTGAACTCGTGTTTCGGTCTTCCTGATTAGCGGACTCTAAGTAAATTTTTCGATATCAAAGTTAACCCAAGAAGTTGGTGTTACATTCCTACAATAATCATTGACGTGAATTACATTCTATTGATAATACGAGAGGCACTATTGGCCATGTATCGTTTGCCACTTCTTTTCTGGTTCTCTCTCTTGCAGCTGTTTAGCATGTAAGCATCCTTGTAATTGCGCCTCCAAATTTTGGTAATGGTAATCGCCTCTTTTATCCAGGTTTTATTTGTAAATCACTGTTATTTCCCTCTGTCACTAGGGATTTGTAAAAGTTTGTCTATTTCAATGTAACTGAAGGTGGAAGAAGACCAGTTCGGTAACGTGTTGATCTGGGCACCAACCACGCGGCATTATGTGCCGATTTACACACTATAGAAAAGCACATTATAGAAAAGTCGAACCTCTACAATCTAAAATTATTATACGGAGTCGGATTCATGTCATTCAGTGTAATGCAAAATTTTTTGTTACGTTGTATTTAATATAAACTTATGTACTAGACATCAACGATTCGGAACCTGAAAACCAGTATGGCACGTAACCAAATTAATTATAAATGACCATCCACAGTTGAAATAGTAATACATCATTATTACTCGGTTCGATCATGATTGCAATATTCAATTCCTGTTACGGTTACTGCGACTCATCCCGTTTCTGAACTGTTAAGATTCAGAGGCAGGCTACGTCAGCAGTTTTCTTAATTCTTCAAATAAATTTAAAAACATTTTAGATTTTCCATGTCTCTTATTATAGGATGAGTTACAAGACTTACAGGAAACACATTATGCCTCTGATCCTATTCCCTCCATTTTAAACACATATGACATAACTATAAACAATGGTATCATATGGCAATAGGATATTAGGAGTTCATCTTCCGAATAAAGAAACCAGCATACTGTCGTTCGCTGACAATTTCTCTTTTAACAACTGAAGTTGGAATATGCGTGAAATAGTTGTACCGACATCAGTCCATTTTATGAAGTGGTGACTTCATCGGGATATAACGGTCCCGATACTATCAGGAAAATAAAAAATTAATCTCAGTTGTTATTGCTATCAATTCATTATGACAGAAATGGGAATAGTACGAATTGCAACTACTGACCATCCCATGTATCCTATTTGCTTGAGACCATGTCGACCTAAATGTATTATCTAAACTCGAACGGTAAGAAACTAATGTATCCGAACATAGTCTTGAAGAAGCACCTTCGAGAGCAATGTTCCCTTTAACTATGTGAGTCCTGGTTGTACAGTTAGTTTATTTAAAGTACAACATTCCTTCTTATTCTTGCGCCTATTTGTATGTCACATGTATTATTCTGTTCTGTACAGTGATAGAGATTAATTGGTTTCAAAAACTGGAGCATATGTTTTAAGTTTTGGGAAAGGGACGGGGAGGTGAGAAATGTGATATGGGATAGACCCTGGTAATAATTTTCCGTACATTGCCGGTACGGGGCACTGGTGAACGTCAATATTCATTCATGCATCGTCGCGCGTGCCAATCCCGCGCCATAACTTACTTGTTAGTTCCATTTCCTCTCCCCAATCACCGGTTCCGCTATAAATCCCCTCCCCCCCTCCACCCCTATCCACACCCACAGTGCGCCATCACAGGTTGCCAGATGGCAGCGTGCCAGCCGACTTTTTGCCAGCTAATTGGCGTGTCGCCGGGACATCGATTACTGCATTAACGAAAGTGCGGTAATCCGTCGCCGGTTTTAATCCACGCCACTGGTGTTGCCATGAACCTGGGCAGCGTGGAGAGTTTCAGTAATTGAATCATCCCATCATCAATTCCACTTTGCTAAACTTGTTGGCTCTACGTAAGCAGTCGGTACAATTCGACAATTAACACAGTAGGGCTATGAAGGTGTTCTTTTTGTTATTTACAAATGTACTGATATTTAGTCTAGTGTGAAACCACACAGGCAGTTTTTTCATGTGACAATACGATATACAGGGTGATCAAAAAGTCAGTATAAATTTGAAAACTTGATAAACCACGGATTCATGTCATTCAGTGTAATGCAAAATTTTTTGTTACGTTGTATTTAATATAAACTTATGTACTAGACATCAACGATTCGGAACCTGAAAACCAGTATGGCACGTAACCAAATTAATTATAAATGACCATCCACAGTTGAAATAGTAATACATCATTATTACTCGGTTCGATCATGAAGCTAACGTTTTAGACCTCATAGCAACAAATAGACCGGAACTTTTCGACTCCGTGAATGTAGAAGAGGGTATCAGTGATCATAAGTCAGTGGTTGCATCAATGACTACAAGTGTAATAAGAAATGCCAAGAAAGGAAGGAAAATATATTTGCTTAACAAGAGTGATAGGGCACAAATCGCAGAATATCTGAGTGACCACCATCAAACGTTCATTTCTGAGGAAGAGGATGTGGAACAAAAATGGAAAAAATTCAGAAACATCGTCCAGTACGCCTTAGATAAGTTCGTACCGACTAAGGTCCAAAGCGAGGGGAAAGATCCACCGTGGTATAACAATCATGTACGAAAGGTACTACGGAAACAAAGAAAGCTTCATCATAGGTTTAAGAGTAGTCGAATCATAGCTGATAAGGAAAAGCTGAACGAAGCGAAAAAGAGCGTAAAGAGAGCAATGAGAGAAGCATTCAACGAATTCGAACATAAAACATTGGCAAACAATCTAAACAAGAACCCTAAAACGTTTTGGTCATATGTAAAATCGGTAAGCGGATCTAAATCCCCTATTCAGTCACTCGTTGACCACGATGGAACCGAAACAGAGGACGACCGAAGAAAGGCAGAAATACTGAATTCAGTGTTCCGAAACTGTTTCACTGCGGAAAATCGTAACACGGTCCCTGACTTCAGCCGTCGCACGGACGCCAAAATGGAAAATATTGAAATAAACGATATCGGAATTGAAAAACAACTGCTATCACTTAGTAGCGGAAAAGCATCCGGACCAGACGAGATACCCTTAAGATTCTACAGTGATTATGCTAAAGAACTTGCCCCCTTTCTATCAGCAATTTATCGTAGATCGCTGGAAGAACGTAAAGTACCTAGCGACTGGAAGAAAGCGCAGGTCGTTCCCATTTTCAAGAAGGGTCATAAATCAGATGCGAATAATTATAGGCCTATTTCGCTTACGTCAATCTGTTGTAGAATAATGAAACATGTTTTGTGTTCTCGTATTATGACGTTCTTAGATAATACAAATCTCCTTCATCATAACCAACATGGATTCCGCAAACAGAGATCATGTGAAACTCAGCTCGCCCTATTTGCCCAAGAAATTCACAGTGCCGTAGACACTGGCGAGCAGATTGATGCCGTATTCCTGGACTTCAGGAAGGCATTTGATACGGTTCCGCACTTACGTTTAGTGAAAAAAATACGAGCTTACGGAATATCGGACCAGGTTTGTGATTGGATTCAGGATTTCCTAGAAGAAAGAACACAACATGTCATTCTTAACGGTTCAAAATCTGCAGATGTAGAGGTAATTTCGGGAGTACCGCAGGGAAGCGTGATAGGACCTTTATTGTTTACAATATACATAAATGACTTAGTTGACAACATCGGTAGCTCCGTGAGGCTATTTGCAGATGACACGGTTGTCTACAAGAAAGTAGCAACATCAGAAGACTCGTACGTACTCCAGGAGGACCTGCAGAGGATTAATGCATGGTGCGACAGCTGGCAGCTTTCCCTAAACGTAGATAAATGTAATATAATGCGCATACATAGGGGCAGAAATCCATTCCAGTACGATTATGCCATAGGTGGTAAATCATTGGAAGCGGTAACGACCGTAAAATACTTAGGAGTTACTATCCGGAGCGATCTGAAGTGGAATGATCACATAAAACAAATAGTGGGAAAAGCAGGCGCCAGGTTGAGATTCATAGGAAGAATTCTAAGAAAATGTGACTCATCGACGAAAGAAGTAGCTTACAAAACGCTTGTTCGTCCGATTCTTGAGTATTGCTCATCAGTATGGGACCCTTACCAGGTTGGATTAATAGAAGAGATAGACATGATCCAGCGAAAAGCAGCGCGATTCGTCATGGGGACATTTAGTCAGCGCGAGAGCGTTACGGAGATGCTGAACAAGCTCCAGTGGCGGACACTTCAAGAAAGGCGTTACGCAATACGGAGAGGTTTATTATCGAAATTACGAGAGAGCACATTCCGGGAAGAGATGGGCAACATATTACTACCGCCCACATATATCTCGCGTAATGATCACAACGAAAAGATCCGAGAAATTAGAGCAAATACGGAGACTTACAAGCAGTCGTTCTTTCCACGCACAATTCGTGAATGGAACAGGGAAGGGGGGATCAGATAGTGGTACAATAAGTACCCTCCGCCACACACCGTAAGGTGGCTCGCGGAGTATAGATGTAGATGTAGATGTAGATAATGTAGATAGAGAGGTAAAAATTGACACACATGCTTGGAATGACATGGGGTTTTGTTAGAAACAAATGAAAATAAAGTTCACAAAATGTCAGACAGATGGCGCGTGAAAGATCTCTTGCGCGCGTCGTTTGGTGATGATCGTGTGCTCAGCCACCACTTTCGTCATGCTTGGCCTCCCAGGTCCCCAGACCTCAGTCCGTGCGATTATTGAGTTTGGGGTTACCTGAAGTCGCAAGTGTATCGTGATCGACCGACGTCTCTAGGGATGCTGAAAGACAACATCAGACGCCAATGCCTCACCATAACTCCGGACATTCTTTACAGTGCTGTTCACAACATTATTCCTCGACTACAGCTGTTGTTGAGGAATGATGGTGGACATATTGAGCATTTCCTGTAAAGAACATCATCTTTGCTTTGTCTTACTCTGTTATGCTAATTATTGCTATTCTAATCAGATGAAGCTCCATATGTCGCACATTTTTTGAACTTTTGTATTTTTTCGGTTCTAATAAAACACCATGTCATTCCAAGCATGGGTGTCAATTTGTACCTCTCTATCTACATTATTCCGTGATTTATTCAGTTTTCAGATTTATACTGACTTTTTGATCACCCGGTACATACACTGAAATGCTAAATGAATTCATAATATTCAAAGTACCCAACTATATTTGTCTCTATATCTGTAGGAAACTGTTTATTTAGGAGATCTAAAACTGGCAAGACTTCTTTAAAGTGATAACGTGAACATTTTTTATGTATCGAGGCGATAGTGACGTAATAAATTATTACACTGTTATTATTGTTATACAGGCATACTAAGAATTAAATTTAATAAAAGAGTCGAGGAACCGAAATTTAAGAATGCAATGTTTGTTATCATTTATTATTATTGTTATTATAATACAGTCATACTAAGATTTAAATTTAATAGAAGGGTCGATGAATGAAAAATTTGAAACTGCAGCGTTTGTTTCTGCATTTAGCTGATTATCGTTGATGATAAAACTAGTACGATGGTAATCTACAGTAGTATGACAATCAGAGGTAGTATGATCTGACTCTGATTTTATTTTTGATAAGATTCCGAACTATAGCCTCCAATTACGGTAGCTGGTAAATGCTACAGCTTTCCCAATATGTACGAGGTTTCCCATCTTCAGCTTTGTAAATGTATCCTGATCCTCCGCTCCACATACGTTTTACTTTCATATTATAAAAAGCAAAGGAACAAAGTATACTACGAATTATTTTTATTACATTTATTGAAATCGAATAATAATCATGTTATAGTTGGTTAAACATAATTGTGTTTTTAAATTATATTTCCCCCTATATGCTGGCCAAGCAAGGTCATGCGTCCTCTACGAACAAAACGGTATTGTTTTTAGTATAAGACGCTTTAGCAGGTACGGTGGTCGACTAACTCTGATAAATCTGTCAAATGTAAATGATACATGTCTGAATGAAGGAATATTCTTCATGAAGACTATGTCAATAGTGTTCGTATTTGACAGTACGGAAGCACCATAGGAATTTGAGAATAACCTCTGAGTACATACGAGTAATAAATTTACTACGACATTTCTAGGGTGTGATGCAGAGATCTGGACGCAAGTCGTGGAGCGTGTGGTTGCACGGTGGGTTGTCTGCTCCACGAAGCAGCGACCTACGGGTTGTCCGCAACAACTGCGCGCAGATAAAGCCGGGCAGTGGCGGCGTCATACATCCACCGTGCGAGATATACTGTGCCGTGGCTCTGCCCGAGATTCTGTCGCTGGCTTGCCTTATATTGACCTCGCAGAGAGCGCAGCTGTCACTGCAGAGCTCCGCCGTTGGTCCCAGAATTCTCAAAATGAAACACGGAGAGGGACGTTCCTTTCTTGACCAAACTCACAACAGAGGAAACATATGTCGTATGCAACGATTACATCCGAACAATAGGTTTTCTATCAACGCTGATGAGGAATCGTGGAGCCACTAGTTGTACTGTATGTGGTTTGTCGTTACGTCGCTACTGAAAGAAAAAAAAAAAAAAAGCGTGGCCGGAGGATCATTGCATCGTAATTCTTAACATCACATGAACTCCAGTATCGTTTATTCGCCGACACCGGGCAAACGCCTTCTATTAAAATGTCTCCCGCTTACAGGATTATACATAATGAGTGTACGACTGCAGGTTGTAGACACATGATTCAAGACACGTGTAATTTTGGGTCTGGCCATGCAGCGTGTACGGATAGCCTGATGACAAGGTAACCGCTCGGGATAAGCAGGAAACCCACTTTTCAGTCCCGGTCTCCGGCACAAATTTTCACTGCCGTTAGTCCGTTATAAAACTGATGTTTATCTGTATTCGCAACTCCTCATATACACTCCTGGAAATTGAAATAAGAACACCGTGAATTCATTGTCCCAGGAAGGGGAAACTTTATTGACACATTCCTGGGGTCAGATACATCACATGATCACACTGACAGAACCACAGGCACATAGACACAGGCAACAGAGCATGCACAATGTCGGCACTAGTACAGTGTATATCCACCTTTCGCAGCAATGCAGGCTGCTATTCTCCCATGGAGACGATCGTAGAGATGCTGGATGTAGTCCTGTGGAACGGCTTGCCATGCCATTTCCACCTGGCGCCTCAGTTGGACCAGCGTTCGTGCTGGACGTGCAGACCGCGTGATACGACGCTTCATCCAGTCCCAAACATGCTCAATGGGGCACAGATCCAGAGATCTTGCTGGCCAGGGTAGTTGATGTACACCTTCTAGAGCACGTTGGGTGGCACGGGATACATGCGGACGTGCATTGTCCTGTTGGAACAGCAAGTTCCCTTGCCGGTCTAGGAATGGTAGAACGATGGGTTCGATGACGGTTTGGATGTACCGTGCACTATTCAGTGTCCCCTCGACGATCACCAGTGGTGTACGGCCAGTGTAGGAGATCGCTCCCCACACCATGATGCCGGATGTTGGCCCTGTGTGCCTCGGTCGTATGCAGTCCTGATTGTGGCGCTCACCTGCACGGCGCCAAACACGCATACGACCATCATTGGCACCAAGGCAGAAGCGACTCTCATCGCTGAAGACGACACGTCTCCATTCGTCCCTCCATTCACGCCTGTCGCGACACCACTGGACGCGGGCTGCACGATGTTGGGGCGTGAGCACAAGACGGCCTAACGGTGTGCGGGACCGTAGCCCAGCTTCATGGAGACGGTTGCGAATGGTCCTCGCCGATACCCCAGGAGCAACAGTGTCCCTAATTTGCTGGGAAGTGGCGGTGCGGTCCCCTACAGCACTGCCTAGGATCCTACGGTCTTGGCGTGCATCCGTGCGTCGCTGCGGTCCGGTCCCAAGTCGACGGGCACGTGCACCTTCCGCCGACCACTGGCGACAACATCGATGTACTGTGGAGACCTCACGCCCCACGTGTTGAGCAATTTGGCGGTACGTCCACCCGGCCTCTCGCATGCCCACTATACGCCCTCGCTCAAAGTCCGTCAACTGCACATACGGTTCATGTCCACGCTGTCGCGGCATGCTACCAGTGTTAAAGACTGCGATGGAACTCCGTATGCCACGGCAAACTGGCTGACACTGACGGCGGCGGTGCACAAATGCTGCGCAGCTAGCCCCATTCGACGGCAAACATCGCGGTTCCTGGTGTGTCCGCTGTGACGTGCGTGTGATCATTGCTTGTACAGCCCTCTCGCAGTGTCCAGAGCAAGTATGGTGGGTCTGACACACCGGTGTCAATGAGTTCTTTTTTCCATTTCCAGGAGTGTATTTCGTGTATTTCATAACGGCTGTAGTCGTCGCCGTGACTGTTCTTTCGGACACGCAAGCTTGTCCGAAGGAACATTGTATCGTAGCTCCGAGCAACACACGGTACTGCAGTATCGTAGTTATACATATAAGCCAATGATGCCCTCTGAACTTCGTCGACTTTCCTCGTGCTGTGCGAGCATTTTTTGCAGTTAGTAGCGATAATGTGCTTTATCTTAGATATGTAGACCGTAACTAATCTTTTCATATTGGAGGACACACTGAACTGCCCTGCCTTTAGCATAGGTATCCCGCATACGATATTCATGATATTTTATTTCGATTTATCTAGCTTTTTGTCCTGACAGCAGTCGGTAGTGGCCAATGATTCGTAGAGCAATTTCTACATCATTGTCATTGGTAACCACCTGAACCCACGTCATCAGTTCATTCTCTACATACAATATTTTGAGCATTTATGTTTTGTCCGCTAAGCTGTTTTCCTTTTTCGCCGATCGTTAATTACGTTTCTGGATGAATTTCGGCTTAGTATTCTGAGAATTAAATTGATAGAGCATTGTGGAACACCCATTGCATTCATCGTTTCGCACATAAGTAATTATGGTTTACTCTGTCAAAGGCTTTTTGAATGTGTACTAACATTAGAGCGCAATTTACTTTGAGAAAATCTGTTATCGCTGTTACACCTCTATAATAACACACAGTCAGTATAGTGCTCAAGCTAATTTTGTAAGGACTGGTTACTGGACGCATTAAAGTCTTGAGCCTTTCAGTTGATATATCTGCCTTCCTTTTATAGTCACTATGTAGCTGTAATGGGTCAAAGGTTTTCAGTGACTACATTGTGTTGGTTTTTGAGCACTCAACCAAGTCCTTACACAAAGACCTCCGGAATTCCAGCATAAGGCTTCGTTAGTCTACTGTATTTATTTACATAACAATTTACTCTTGGAAAATACGAAAAAAATCTGCGGTATTCATTTAGGGTACGTCGATTTAGTTTTAGGACTGTGTTCCACTGTCGTTTAAAATCCTACTTCACCAATCTTGGACTGAGATTTCCTAAGTTAGTGTATCTCAGTTATTTTGAAGATTTTTCCAGAGGGATTCTGTCTGTCAATCGGTCTACTGGACATCAAATAATCGAAATGATTTTGGATGCCTTCTTTTATTTAATTCTTTGTATTTATGCTGCATATTAATTCCTGTCAGTATTTCCCTTCGTACACTCTTACTTTCACGTCTGACGTATGGTGTACATTATCACCCTATAACACTATTTGTTTATGAATCATCCAAATTTTTCATAATTTCTTGCTTTAACATATTCGGATATTGGTACTGTATTTTCTGTATATGTAAAATAAAGTGTGCTATACTGGAGGCTGAAGTTCTTTGCATTTTATGTGAGTAATGTATGTAAAATACAATGTAAATTGTTTATTATATTGCATGATTTTTGATGACATTTTGTATTTAAAAATATTTGTCTGTATAAACTGTTCATGTTGATGTAAATTTGACAATTGTAAGAACGGTTACGCTGAGGAACAATGTAAGAAATAGGTGTTATGTAAAAGCAAGTGTGCTTTTATTTGAAACGAAAGTGGCCCTGGGCAGTGGAAATGGTGGCAAGGGCGAATTGGCGCTCTAACTAGAGCACGCGCGGAAATAAGTAATACAGTCTGTAGACAGCTATGATTAAGGGAAACAACCTTGTGGATCAGGAGAAGATTTGCCTGCAAATTTGCACAAAACTGCCTCGGACGAAGATTGAAAAAGGCTTACGGCATAGCTGCGAGTTGTTGGGCTACTTTATGTAAAATTTAACGACGGCAAGAAGAGAAATTGAGTACATACGGCAAGATACTTCCCGGCCGTACTGTGAGTAGTGTAGCCGCCATAATAGTTCGCCCACTGAAGCCTACAGATAGCAGAAAAGATTTTTTTTTTGTATTTTACTTTTGTACAGTGTGAATCATTAATTTAAACTGTGTTTCATTAGTGAATAATCATTCTTTAACTTTAAGAGGCTGGTTCAGCCTTTTTATTTCATCATAATCATACACCTATATAGGGTTCCTTCCTGGTGTTTTATTAGTCCAAGTATCCTGTTATACAGACTTATGAAGTGCCAAGTTAGTTTGTGTAAAAAATGAGATATATGTGCCAGGGAATAAATACTGTAGTAATGAAATTACGTCTCAGTAGTGGAAGGGTGTGACTTGAACAGAGTGAATTTAAATGTCATTTGGCATCATAAAGTTAAAGAGTTCATAAATATTGTCATCTTGAGCAACAGTTAAAAAGAAAAGTCGTGTTAGTTGTTTCACTGAAAGGCGTAATGAAAATTTTAGTTAAAGTAATAACACGTCCATGCTTTAGTACATTACAGAGAAATAAAGTCAAACTATTCTTGTTTTAAAAGTTTTCTTAACTATTGCAAAGTGTTACAGTAAAAGTCTGCTTACGTGAAATTCAGTCGGAGTGAAGCAAAGTTATTAGAATCTGCTAATTGACTACACAGAATTAGTTCAAAGAGTAATAGGTTTTGAAAGTAAATTCCAGTAAAAAATGGATTTTCTTGAAGTAAAATGTTCAGCTTAAAAAGTGCGTGCTTTAGTATCGAAGTATTTTATATTTAAGTTTGTTGATTATAGAAAATGCTTTTCTAAAGGTCCACCCTGGCCAAATTTTTTAGCTTCCTCGAAGTTATCTACTGGGATTTTTCTCTTTTAAAAACGTAATGTATAAGGGTGTAGTAGTCATTCCAGTTTCTACACCGACACGGTCCACGTGGAGTAATATTTACTTGACGAAGCAACTGAAACAGTAGCAAGAAAGTAAGCAAAATTCATTCTTCTGCTTTTCCAATACTTCGCTGTTTCATTGCCAGAATATCATGGCGACCGTTAGTACACATTCTAAACCACTAAATGAACTTGGAACTGATTGTCCTGGCTTCAATGTAATACTATTCATATTGCGTTTCTTTCTAACCGCTGGGAAAGATCTTAGGAAAAGGACTGAATAGTCTGATTTACTTATTCATTAGACACAACACACGGTCAAATCTTGTAAAAAGGGTAACTCTATTCATTATCTTTTCCTCTTAACAGGACTACTCTTCCATAGTGTATTTTACTTGGAAACTAAACTAAATTTAGTAAGAGGGTTATACGTGCCAACATAGAGACAGGGTTTTCTGTTATTTAGGTGAAGGTAGGGCTATAATGCGTCGTCATCTGGACTTTGTATAAATGTAAATGTTTCCGCTTTACAGCCATTATTTTTAGTGTTACTTTTTGCATATTCACTCAGTTTTCTATACCTGAGGTGTCTAGCCTATAAGATCTCGAATAGACTGGAAAAAAATTCACTAGTTTTCTTTTACCAGCAATATTTTCTAGTGATTAATTCGATACTGTGCGTCGTATTTTGGGTTTGGCGCATTTGAGCCATAAGTTTTTTAGAGAATCATAGGACACCAATTTTCGTTGACTTTTTTCGCATTTCTTGTTGCATCGTTCTCAGTGTTGTCATCTTGTAAGTATATGACATTCAGTTTTCACATTTCTCTTGCTCGATGGGTTACTTACTCTTCCATGTGTAATGTACAGATATGTGCTGCATAATCCGTGAAACCGGTAAGCTACACTTCACTTTGTAATGCTACGTTCTTTAAATTGTTACAGACGCAAATTCTATCTAGTCGACTTGTGGAAGTGATTGTGATAAATGTAAAACTGGGCACATTTCAGTTCGTATTCTCCCATGAGTCAGTTAAACTCGTTCCCTTGATTCAGCAGGATAATTTCGGTGACGTATTCAAGTTGGGGGTTTGCTAAAATCTCAGGCTATAATTGAATTTTCTTCGTGAATTCCAAAGGGAGGAACGATCTTGTTTTGAAAAAAGCTCGACATTGTTGCGTCTTTTACTGCTTCCTGATGGTGCGTAAATATTGATAACCTTGTTGTTGCGGATTGTGACAGCAATAGCCTCGCGGTTTACAAAGTGTGTCCACTTGGTTGACACTAATCCTCTCCTTAATCAGTATTACAGTCCCCAAATCTCTTCCAGAAGCCTTATATCAACAGGTGTCACCTAATTTAATATTCGCCACTTCCAGTCTACAAAAAATTTCCATGTTTGGAGCATATAAAAAGTATTTCAAACTACGTAACTTCAAAGAACTACCAATACTGTTAATGTTTACAGATTCGCTGTTCTGTAAGATTGTAGTCAATTTCTAGGTTATTTCATTTAATTCAAATTTCAGAAGTTAGTAAGTGTTCGAGCCGTATCCACTTCCTATCGAAAGTTATGGCAGGACTGTGGTCTCATCCATTTCATCAGTCCAGGTCTTTCCAGCGGCGGTATCGGGACTGTCTCTTGCTACCTCACTTCAGGTATCAGTTATGTCTGCTGTACCGGCTATATTCACAACCGAATGTCGGTTTTGTGGCACAGAAACAGCCAACATGTTGCCACTTGCTATTTGGCCTAATATATACGGATTTTGAACTGAGTTTTTCAGTGTTCTTTAAGTTAAATCAGTGTTGACTTGTTTTGCCTTGTAGCGCGTTAAAGATGCCACCCGCTCAGCATCTATGAGCGCAACTTTGCATTTTTTTAGTTTCTTTTGAGAAATTCTTTTTGTTACAGTACAAAGTTCCCATTCGTGGCTGTTCTCGTCAGCAGATGGAGCCTCCTTGTCCTTATTGTCTGGAATAGGCTCGGTTGGAAGTTTCTTGACTTAGTCTTTCGGTTACGATTCTCTCGTAATCACATCATCACCAAAGAGCCAAAGTAACTGGTACCCCTGCGTAATATCGTGTAGTGCCCCCGTGAGCACGCGGAAGTGTCGCAACACAACGTGGCATGGACTCGACTAATGTCTGAAGTATTGCTGACACCATGAATCCTGCAGGGCTGTCCATAAATCCTTAAGAGTCCGAGGGAGTGGAGATCTCTTCTGAACAGCACGTTGCTAGGCATCTCAGATATGCTCAACATTGTTGATATCTGGGAAGTTTGATGGACAGCGGAAGTGTTCAGACTCAGAAAAGTCTTCCTGGAACTACGCTGTAGCAAATCTGGACGCATTGTTCTGCTGGATTGCTCAAGTCCGTCGGAATACACAATGGACATGAATGGATACAGGTGATCAGACATGATGCTTAGTAACGTGTCATCTGTCACAGTCGTATCTAGACGTATCAGGGGTCCCATATCATTCCAACTGCACAGCCCCACACCACAACAGAGCCTCCACCAGCTTGAACAGTCCCCTGCTCACGTGCAAAGTTCATGTATTGATGAGGTTGTCCCCATACCTGTACACGTTCATCCACTCGATACAATATGAAACTAGTCTCGTCCGACCAAGCAACATGTTTCCAGTTATCAACAGTTGAGTGTCGGTGTTGTCGGGCCCAGGCGATGCGTAAAGCATTGTGTGGTGCAGTCAACAACTGTAGACGAATGGACCTTCACCTGCGAACGCCCATTTCGATGATGTTTCGTTGAATGGTTCGCACGCTAACACTTGTTGATGGTGCAGCATTAAAATCTGCAACAATTTACGGAAGGGGTGCACTTCTGTCACACTGAACGATTCTCTTCAGTCGCCGTTGGTTCCGTTCTTGTAGGATCTTTTTCCGGCCACAGTGATGTCGGAGATTTGATGTTTTACCGGAGTCCTGAAATTCACGGTACACTCGTGAAATGTTCGTACGGGAAAATCCACACATCATCGCTACCTCGGAGACGCTGTATCCCATGGCTCGTGCGCCGATTGTAGCACCACGTTGAAACTCACATAAATCTTGATAACCTACCATTGTAGCAACAGTGACCGATCTAAGAACTGCGCCAGACACCTGTTGTCCAATATAGGCATTGCCGACCGCAGCGCCGTATTCTGCCTGTTTGCGTATTTGAATACGCAAGCCTATACCAGTTTCTTTGGCGTTTCAGTGTGTATTACTTGCTTAAATTAAGAAAATCTGCTCTGTATTCTAACCTCTTCTTTATCGAATGTCCATCTAGTTATTGATGAGTTCAGCGAGTAAAAGCTATTTTATCTGATGACAGGCTTTTGCCGTTGATAGCACCCACTATTGATTCAACTGAGACATCTTTATTGAACAGTCTTTCGTTAATCGTTTTTGCTAAAATTGAGTTACGCTCATTTAAATCTTTGGGTCACGATGCATGTGTTACTTTTTCCTACTGTTTCCTAATGTTTCTGTAGATATTGGCATGTAAGACAATTCATTTTGGTGCCATAGTACATTTTTATGTTGATTGCCTCTCACTTCGACACTGCCGTATGCTGCGGTTCTCATAAGCAAATGTTCATATTGAAGGCTAATTAATACTGTGGAACTGTTGTTAGATAATAATAATTTGGCGTGTGGTTACTTAACTCAGTAACTAAAACGCAGCTAAGAAAATTGTGTCACTTTATATTTTAAAGGATTAATTTCATCATTTGATATTTTTTGCCATTTTTTTGCAAATTTGGTGTAGTCAGTTATTAAAAAAGTTATCCCACCATTACCTGCTTCCGATCTGCTTTAAACTGTCGTATAGTAAATTGTTTCAAATATGTACCTCCTTTCTTTTCAGAATTTTATTTGATAAGTTGAGAAGGTGGCTGCTTTTTTATGATCCCCTGGCCGTTGTGGTAATCACTTGTCTCAACTTACTCATGTATTCTAGTTACTGCCTGAAATTGCCTGTGTTGGGCAACTGACTGTTGTAACAAATTCTGAAATTTAAACAATTGTGTACATCTTCTAACGTCTATAATGTCGAAGTTGTGGTTTAGTAAATTTTGTTTTCATTACGGTAAAAGTTTCCACAACATTTTGATACTTACGACTTGCGTAAAGTTGCATTTTGCTTGCCACTCTCCCCAGCTGCTCCCTGCAGCTTCAGTTTCTTGTCATTCAAGTATACACATCCATATTTCTAAAATTGATTGGTTGGTACATCTGTATTTCCTTACAGTAAATCTCTTGATTCCTCTTTATAGTTATTCCTCAGGAGTACGTCATTAGCTTGGGATGGGCCTTAGTTGTGCGTCTTCTACTTCATCGCTAAGAAGCCTTACGATCCCAGGCAGATGAAACTTAGGTCCGCTTCTTCTTGGGAAGTTTGAGACGTCAGTATGCAGCTAAACTGTAGGTAATTCATAAACGTTTTTATATTCCTTGAACAGTCCATATTAGCAACATTGTTTGTGTTGCTACGCAAAGACGCTATTGTGCCACTAAGCCACCGAGCCATACTGTAATCGAATGAAGTTTGTTGTCTTCTCTATGACTATGATATTTTCCTTTTCTCTCATGTCCCTATGAGACTGTCATTGATTAATCAGTGTAACACTTCATGGAATGGTCGACGTCTGTAAGAAAGACGGAGTACAAAACTTCCGATTAACGGAATAGAGAGTCTTCTGTTTGCAAACACATACTGGAGAGAGTCGTATGCGTGGTACGTGTACAGGGTCACTTGATCCTGCTCAAATATATATGAAAATTTGTAAGTCGGAAGGTAACTCTAATACAGCGCAGCAAAGTAGGGTTATCTTTTATGCTGCACAAAGCAAATGAGAACTTGAGGTTACAAAGACCGGTATTTACAGATAGCTGATGAGTCTTCAGCTGCACTGCAGTTACAGTATAATATATAACAACAGTCTTATTGATCATTCTGTGTACTTGTGCAAGAACGTCCATCTGACAAATACACTTATTGTGCTACTGAATTTCGAATGTGACATATAAGAGGTATGTCACTTTAATACAAAAGTGATCAAGATGCGCAAGACAGTATTGTTTAAGGTGCACCGTAATTTATTTGAGTTTCCTAAAGACAGCGTATTTTTTTCTGATAATTACCAGGCGATCACCGTGTTATGAGATCTGTAATACAGTGTGGCCTTGTGTTATTTTCATTGATTATACCTTCTTCTGTTAGATAGAGAGCTGTGAATAAGGGCTACTGATACCACAGGAGAAGAGAATCGCCAGAGGCAGCGTACACTAGGAATTCACATGTGGGAATACATCGCTTTCTGTAACGTGACAGACGGGACTAGAGCAGTAATTACGTGCGAGTAACAGTCACATTAATTAGGGCTCCGAAATGTCGCGCAACTACGTGACTCAGTTACATACACACTGCCGCTTCGTTGGCCTTTGTGTTTACCTGGACATACCTGCAGGAGAATTCAGTATTCAGCAAATTGCACCCGTATCTACGAAACGAGTATGTATCGTCGCTGAGAAATTATAAATACATTATCCTGATACGGATACCGCAAAGTTAATTTGTCTTGAAGTTTTGTAAAGTAGAAAGACAAATAACATAATACAAGAATATTATAATCGTATTTTCCTAGCGAAGATGAATTTGGCTAAGATATGCTTGAGATTGATATCCTTGTTTTAGTGATTGTCTTAGGTTCGGTCCAGAAGATTCTGAGAGGGAGTGTTGTAAATTGTAGCAAGGCAAAGATATTCCGCCAATTGCTAATATGAGTTCCGTTTCCCTTCTTTTGTAGTTGGTCTATAAAAGGAGTTATTCAGTCAGAAATGTTCCTGTACCAAAATATTTTGCACGACTAATTTTGTCACAGATATTGAGTGAACTGACTTTCAGAATGTCTTTAATAATTCAGTCAACAATCATACTGGTATTATTAAAGTAATTAGTTTTTAAGAAATTAATTCGTAGCACTTCAGTTACTAGAGAAGCCCAAAATCAGCGTTGGCTGTGGCGCGCCGTACTTTACATGAATATGCTGTGCGGGTCGTGGAGTGCGTGCGTGTCTCGGCTTTGCTCGATACTTCTCGGAAGTACTGGGAACAGCGCTACGCTTCTTTTAGCATTGCAGTACGGCACTTTTCGGTCGGTGCAACTTTCTTCGCCTCAGTATAATCGTGATGTCACCGCTGTTTACCCTTAACTATTTGTTCGAGGATACAGAAAGTTCAAAATTCTAGTCCGAGCCGTATGTCGATTGCGGTATGTAGATCGTATTTCTGGTTCGTTTCCCCCCTGCTCTTGCGCCGCGTCTTCTGGTTTGAAATGTCTTCGAGGCAGGCGAGTGTGGAACGGACACTCACCTGTAACGAGGAGGAAAGAAGTCGGTTGGAGGAAACGTGTGTTGTCACTCGTCGGTGGTCGGTGTCTCATCCAATTCCCTCTGAGGAAACGGTTGCAAGGGGGAGAATTTTGGTTATGATAGCTCATTCCGGTGCCCTGAAAAGGCACTTATTTCCTGTTGTCAAGCCGTGTTGTGTGATCTAGCTTGGCGGCGTTAGTGCTCTGTGTTGTTGCTGCCCTGTCCTGTGTGATTCTTCGCCGAATCGTGGATTTGTGCTCTCCGGGAAATTGGATCCGCCATTAGTGTGGTCTGTGTCGCTTATACAAATTGTTTGAGCCTGCCCACCTCGGTGCTCGCTGAGTAGCCTGTGCTGCTTTCTGGAGATATAACTTTGTTGTGATCTCTGGGTGGCACGAATTTAGTGATAGATATTTTGTTTGGTTTTAACGTTTTTTTTTTTCCTTGCCAAAAGGTACCTGACATCGCTACTGTCATCGTCTGTGGAAGCAGTGGAAAAGTGATGGCGGTCGCAAGACCTACTGGCATTGTCACGAACATATATGCCTAACCTGCTCTTAATTATGTTTTAGATTCTGATCTTGCCAGATCTATATGTACACCGGGTGCACTTCTAGAGTGCTGTGAAATTTGCTCTGCTGGTATCCTTGGAGTTGCAACGCCAGATTTCGTACTTAATTCTTGGAGACTGATTGGGTCTTCGGGCCGTCATGTACTGGGATCTGACCTTTATCTTGTTAATAGAACTAGGATTTCGACCTGGAAAGGAAGCGCAAAATTGTTGCTTAAAAACTTTTAAACTATGTTTGTGGCTTGGTTACGTTAATACACGAGTACTTATGCTTGGTTCTCAACCATGTTTCAATTTTACTTTTCTTGAAATTTTTAGTTTAGTCTGTTAATCGCCGCATGCCGGTTATCATTATATTTTCTTCTGGATTGCCTGTTCTGGCAGCTATTTTCTGAAAGTGTCTTATTGTACAAACTGATCTCTTGGTGTTTCTAGGCATCTAATTCTTGCATGATGCTTATTTTACGAGAGCCTCGCTGTTGTCTCATGGGTCAGCTACTGTTTCTGCAGTATGTGTGAGCAGTTCGCGAGGACAGTATTTGGGATCACTGCCGCCGTTAACTTGTATGAAGCAGCTCTACGACACGGAACTGCTGCTTGAGTTAAGTTTTTTCTTCACTGTGTCGCGTAGGCCCAAATCTTTTCAGTGTTTGCGTATTTTTTTCTTTTGGCTTGGATCTCTTTTGGCGCCATGGCCTTTCTGTATCAAGACGGGCCATACACTGGCCCTTGTATTGCTTACATTTTTTGTTGCTTTAATATTTCAGCTTTCCCAAAATACCGTTTCATATTTGATCTGTAATTTAGAACCACTATGTTACCTTTTATTTTTAAACGTTTTTGAACCTTTCACACATTAGAAAGTTTGCGCTTGTCACTGTTAAATTTGACTTTTAAAAATCTTGGTTTAAATTGACAGGTCTCTTAATGGAACATATATAAATTTGGTCTGTAATTTAAAATCATTCTGTTAACTACTGCACTTAAACTAGTTTAAACAATTTGCCTGTTACTAAATTTGTGCTAGCTGTTTGTTACATTTGTGATAAAAAATTTTGCTTTAAATTTGTAAGGTCACTGAAACGACCTTGTTAAAGCTTCAGTCTGTAATTTAAAACCATTTGTCTTAGCCTTGTATCATTTCGCAATCTTTGTTAAATTGGTTAAAACACGGCGTTCCTATGAATTGGAAGCACTCCACTCATTGTTTAAAAAATGATGATTTCTAAAAGTTTATCTTATTGTTTTACTAATGTTTTTTTAACTGATTAATAAATGTGAATAACTTGGCAAATAAAGAATGCTGTCATAGCCTGCGGCCTAGCCCTTCCATGAATTTCTGTTAACCTGGTTTGCTAGAGCCCAGTTGGAAACAGATTTTGGTTATTTCTTAATAACTATTTAAAACTGGAGCAGGTTCAGTATCAAGCCAAGCTACGGCTGCAGTAGATTGAAGGTTGCATTGTGGAATTGGCAGCAAGGTTACATGCATCGTTGGGCAGACCTGTTCATAACTCCCCTCACATCATTGGTGATGTAAGTGCTGGTATTTTTACTTGCTCGTCTGCTTTGGCCAAATTGCATTGCAGTATTCTGTTTCTCCATTTTATCGAAGATAGTCAAGCTACCCATAAACACATATGTAGGGTTCAGGCCCATCTTTGTCACTGAGACAAACGTCTCGCTGATTTGAAGTATTTTCAGCTTAATAGGGAAGAAGAAGGTGCAGTTAATCAGTTGCTTAGTCAGGTGCAGGAGTTGTGAGTTGGTACAAGCACATTAGGTTTAGGTGGGGAGGTGAGCAGTACAGAGAACTGTAGCCCGACTGCGAGTCAGCTGGATCACGCTAGCAAGGATATAAATGCTCAAGTTTTGGTCAGTCCCCTACCTGTTTGCTAAGTTACCAAATCCAATGCTAGGATATTTAATATCTATCCATTGATCAGATGGTCCAGGTTGGTAAAATGCTGCCGTTGATTGTTGGTTTTAAACTCCGTGCCAACGCCTTACAAATTTCACATCCTGTTATGTTTCGTTTATTATACTCGTTGACTCGAGGGTTGTTGAGCGTGTTTTCAGAAATACTTCCGAGCCAGGGCACCTTGAGTGACGTAGGGGTCATATAATACATCTGAAGTTGTCGCCCTGCTTTCGGAATGAACTAGAGCATGAACATTAATGGCAGGTACAAGTACCTACCGAGATCTAGGTCAAGTATATAGAGCACGTTCGCAAAACTGTCATGGAACTTAGTAGTTTTTTAAAAATATTTAGCAGGGAATAAGGCAAGAGGACGCTTCACGGATTACCTTCACGCGATAGCCCACCACCTTTCATGGTGTGAGCGAATTGGTTTCCTCTTCCGAACTTTTAGGTTCGCCAACAAGCAGCGTAAACAAGACGAGGGCTAGAGTCCAGGCTTCAATTCCGAGTGAGTAAGACCAGTGATCTGCCCTTCAAATGGCTCTGAGCACTATGGGACTTAACAGCTGTGGTCATCAGTCCCCTAGAACTTAGAACTACTTAAACCTAACCAACCTAAGGACATCACACACATCCATGCCCGAGGCAGGATTCGAACCTGCGACCGTAGCAGTCACGCTGTTACAGACTGTAGCGCCTAGGACCGCACGGCCACTCCGGCCGGCGATCTGCCCTTCCTCCCCCCTCCCCCCCTCCGGCAAATTTCTTATGTCCTCGCGTTTGCTTCTGATGGAGGGAATCATTTCGTCATTTCGTGCGTGAGTTCTCCATCAAGCGAGGTGCAAGAGCTAATAATTCTTCCCTTTCGCTGCTTGTGTTTTCAGCTCAGTCAAGATCCTGTTTATGAGCTTTCGGATTTGGGGAGTTCCGTTTCCTTATTGGACTATGAATGGTATTTGTAATATGGGTGTTTATGTAAAATGCCCTCCTTGCCCCCTGCTTTTGAAATATGTAGGTTGGTGAACGGGCCTATGTTAGGTGAGATGCGAGGGAAATTAATATTCGTAACTTTTCTTAGCCTATTAAGTTAATCGTTACAAAGAAATTGTCAGCTTTCTTCTCGATTGTGACTTTATTTCGCGTGCCGGTTTGGTTCTGTATTTTGCTAGCAAGACCTTCTTTTTTACTTTTTGTCATTCAGAGAAGATACCCCTCTTTTCTTGCTGAAATCTTAGCGTTGTCAACTCGCTTAACTCGTTTTATTCCGAATTTAATTGAGTCACCTCTGTGAGGCTGAGACTAGGCGGCTACTGAACATTTGAACGAAATACACTGACGTCCTCACTAATCAGTTAGTAATAACGGACAAAATCCAGTACAAGAAGGTTCACTGATAACGTGCCGGTGCGTCAAGCTCCATATCGTCTGTCCCCCGCCCCCCTCCCCAAAGATGTGGATATTGCGATAGTTACACGCTTAGGGATGGGGTTATTAGGCCTAAACATCACCTTGCCTAACGGACAAAGGCAAGGATTACATGCCAGTTTTTGATTACAGGGCACTTAATGAAAAGGTCATTATGGAATCTGTGCCACTTCCTAAGCTACACAATGGTTTTACTTTGTTCGCTGTGGCTTGTCTACCGGGATGATTGTGCTGTCTCACTTGTTGGATCGTATTCAGCGCATCTATAACTATCTTCGTGATGTTCTTGTTTATGGCCGTTCATTTCACCAACATTTGTCTCATTTTGAGGAAGTGTTGTCACGGCTTTAGGCAGCTGCATTAACGTGAAGCCCTCTGAGGTTACATTCGCTAGGCGGAAAAATGTCTTCCTTGGGTCATGTTGTCTCGAGCGAACGGATTAGAACTGATCAGGATCGTACCTTAGCCTTACGACGTTTTCCTTTCGCATGGAATACTAACGGGTAGTTATATCTATCGGCATGGCCAATTACCTTAGGAAGTCAGTTCCTGATTTTGCTCAGCTCACTGCACATTTTAATAGAGACCTTTGTTTGCGAGGAGAGCTAGCGGCTGCTTTTGTGGCCATTAAAGCCGCCTTGAGTAACCCGCAGTTTTGATCATACCGAGTTTCAAGAAAGACTTCATTGTCCCGACTAACGCTTTTAATGCTGTCGTTGCAGCTGTGATCTTCCAAAATTGTTCTGGGGAAAGACGTCCCATCGTTTACGCCTTGAGGAGTGTAACTGACGCTGATTTAAAGTATTCAATTTACGAGTGTCAGACCTTGGCCGTTTCCTTTGCCCCTGAGAAATTTAAATTCTTTCTCGAGCACAGGGGGGTTTGATTTAGAGACAGACAACCAAGACGTAAGCTGCGTCTTAGCGGTGTAGTGTAAAAAGGTTGTGACCATTCCCTTTCTATCATTCTTTCCTTTACATAATACGGTAACCTACTAATTAGGACTCGTATTAGATGACTTTCAATAATTGGTTCTTCAATTAATTTAGCACAGTTTAAATGCCATTCGAAATAATTCCTATAACCTCCCCACCGTTTAGAATATGGAGGAGGGTCCAACAACTTTAAAGTTAAGTGTTGTTGTTTTCCTCTTGACCAATAATTTTGTTTAAACTGCTTAACAAAGTCATCCCAGTCCCTAAATTCACTTCTATGGAGTACTGCCCATTCCGCAGCTTCTGCTTCTAAATGTCCTATTACAAATTGAATCCGTTTTTCATTACTCCATTTAGGAGATAATGAAGTTTCAAAAGCTTTTATAAAGATTATAGGGTGAAGTTCCCCTCCTGGTTTGAATACAGGAAATCGACTTGCTACATTTGAATTTGTCGTTATATCCTCCTAACATTCTGCGAGAGACATAGTTGGATTTTGTTTAGATTGCAGAGACGGAGTTGCGTCGGATTTGCTTGCCGCGATTTCTTTATTTGTGTTGTTGTCGTCCGAGCTAGCAAACACGATGCGACTGTCGTCTCTGATTACGTTATTGCTTCTACTACTTGAAATGTTTTCATTGTTATCTAATTCCGATACCCGTTTAGTAATTTCCTGTATTCGCATTTCTGTATTGGACACGCGGTTAGCTAATATCGATTCTTCACTGTGTTCACTATGTGAACGCTCTATACCTTCGTCAATGTTATTATCTTTGGAAGTCTCAAGGTTACTGCGTATTTCGGTAATTAAAAATTTCATGTTTTCTATTTCAGTATGATCTTTTTCTACTCGACGAGTTAATGTCTCTAATTCTACTCTTTAATAGATTCTAATAATTCTCTACGAACAGTTTCTGTTTGCATAGAAAACTCATCTCGTAACTTATCGTTATTTTTCTCTATTTCATGTAAAACTAAGACATTGACATTATCTAATCTCTTGGTTAAGTTAGTAATATCATTTGGCATGCGAGCTTTTTCCTCACGCAATTCCTGGATGTGTTCTGCTAACCTTTTACAATTATCAGCAATCTTATTACTAAGTCCTACTAGTTTTTCCTGCATTTCAACTTTAGAAGCCTCTATTTTATCACTTAATTCTCGACTGGTTTCATTAAGATGTTCCTGTAACCTATCTGTAGATTTTGTTAGCTCCTCTTTTAATCTAGCAGTAGATTATTCGTTCGACTGTTTTAATTCCTCTTTTAATCTAGCAGTAGATCCTTCGTTAAATTGTTTTAATTTAGCGATCGCTCTAAAAAGGGATCTCATGCTCCTATCGGACACAGATTGCTCTTCGTCTGCCATTTCACTTCCAGACATTATTATAAGATATTAACTAGTTACACATGCAGACTTGTAATCAACAATCCTATTAAAAGCACACTCCCTACGTACAACACTCCACTTCCAGCTTACAACAGACTCACCGGACACCAATATTGCAGTTTGTAGTTCTCGGTGATCAGTGTGCTGCTATGGGCTGCAGAAGTAACAGCCGTCGATGCAGCCGCTGAGATGCTGCGACCCCGCTTCCGCAACCGGCAGGACGCTGAGTCGAACACCGGAGACGTCACTGGCTGCAACCACGCCCGGCCCCACCGTAGACAGGCGAAGCCCTCAGCAACACCTCTAATACCAGCCGGAAGAACGCCCCCCAGCTGACGTACTGGGCCTGTTAGCTTAGGGAGAAAAAGGTTGTCGGGGTTTGCAGCGTTCAGCTGCTGCCCAACAGATGCGCCTTCTCGTGGAATAACTGCGTGATCGTACTGCTTGGCTGCGCTCCGTCAGATGCCCACATCCGCGAAGTCGCCGCTGGCTGGTGAAGTCCCCATGAAACTCGCGTTGACTTCCGAAGGATTCTTGATGTTTTGTTTCGAACCTGTGTGTCTTAGTTGCACACAAGTCCTGTTTATAAGGTCGCCACGGTGTAGTGTAACGACGTAAGTTTTGTATAAATGATTTTCTTTTAACATATGACCATGACTTCGTCACCTACGTCAGTTACAACACGCTTCAAAATTATTTAAATTCTTTTTAAAATTTTCTCTGAATGGTTCTTGAACAAAACTGTAAAACATCATCATTTGAGTCGTATGCGCAGAATTACGTCACTCAGTCCTATTGGTTTGCGCAAACTTTTTCCAATTTAGATGTCGTTTATTTCTTCTCAGACATTGTATCAGTGCACGTTATCTGCTTTAATAAATATTAAAACCACAGTGAATAAACTTCTAAGACTCAAACTCGCGATGAACGTTGTCAAAATTAATAATCTTGTCAAATAAATCAGTAATGCTTCTTCCTTAATATAATTTTTCATAAATAAATTCTCGGAACACGTATTTAAACTTTGTAGTATACACTAGTTTATTTTCTTCCTATATACTACATATAGACGTGAACCTGAGCCTTGACAAGATAGGACATTTACAACATGATTAACTTTCTATGACATCATTGTTGTAGAAACTTTACAAATTCTTATGTTTTCAGTTTTTAGAAGCACGACGCAACAACTCGGTTTCAGGATCTTCTGTTGCTCTTTGGCTGTCGACCCGCGACGTATAGTGGCCAGCAATTTCCTCTCTGGTCCCGGCAGTGAAGAGGCTGTCTCCGTTCGTTGCGCCGCCCTCTCCGTACATGAAACATAAAAATAAATACAAAACTTTAGCCAATTCACAACCATTACAAATATTACAAAATACATAAACAAGAACACTAAATTAAGCTTATATTCACCTGCAAACTGGGGTGACGCAGGTGGATGGGTGACGCTTCAATTTCACGTCCCACTACAGCGCGACCTAGAAAGACCGGTAGAATCGCCAGATGGGCAGTACAGGTATCCACATAGCGCTTCAGTGTTCGTGACATTAAGGGGTCCGACAATCATGTGGCAGACGTCCTTATTCGTAAGTTCAAAGATCGCGCCAAGGGAGTAAGAGCGCGTCACTCTCCAATTTTTGTTGTTTGGCCAGAGCTTTTCACTGACCGTAAGTCTGAACAGGGCCAGGGAAGCCTTTTGGGACCCATTAGAGAATGTTTGCTGGCTAGGGAATTCATACCTGTTTATCTGTTGAAAAAGAGCATACTTTCTCACGAGGCTGGGAGATCCACTGATGCTAAGATTTGTTTGCCTGTGTGCAAGTACCTTTCATTTTTTAATACTTAAACCATGATTTTTTGCTTGGGGCGCATTTGGCACTACACAAAACAAGCGCTATGGTGCGGCAGCACGTGATCTGGCCGTCATTATATGAGGATACCGCCAACTACTGAGGAAGTGTGAACTGTGTAAGACGGAAAAATCCAATCACAATTCACGCTACGGACTTTCGCAGTCCGAGAGAGAGCAACACCCCCTTGTTTACTGGTGTATGGGACCTCCTCCTCGCATTATGAAGGCAATCGTTATCTGGAGGTTGTGTCCCATTTCCTTTTGCTTGCTCTTAGTAAGTGGTTACGGCGGCAGTTACCAAACAACAGTTGTCCAAGATATTATCCATATATTGGGCCTCCTAAAGCTTTGGTGAGTGACGACGCCCTGGCGTTTAGCGTAATTTGCTTTGGTAACGCGATGAAGGCTGTCACTGATATCCCCTGATATCCTCAGCCCACTTTCACGGACAGGGTGAACAGAGAATTCGAGGCCCCTCTCTTCATCCACCATACCAGGACTCGGACCAAGCGGGACGCTCGCTTCCTTGGAATAATTTCGGTTTTAATTCTGCTCAACACGGAGTTGTGAAGGCTGTCCCAGCCCCTTTAATTCTCCTCTAGGCAAACTGCAGAGCAACATAGATCTCCTGCCTCAGGGTACATCTCCGAGATCATCAAATTGGGTTTAGGCTAGGCGGAACGCAGAACTTACTCACCACTGCCAAATGAGGCATTGCTGCGAGGGGATGCATCGAATTTCATGCTAAGGTTAGAGACAAATTTTTTGTTCGTAACTTCAGCCTCGGTCACGACAGGGATTCGAGTATTTCTAGGAAGGTCATAGTGTTTTGTGGGTCCCTGTGAATACTTTTAAGCTTGGTTAATCTTTTGGTGTGCAACTGTCGGCCGGTTGACGGTGAACTTCAGGCGGGTCAGGGAAGTGAGGTAGCGGTCTTTGTCTTCCCTTACCCATCATGTTATTAGTAACAAGAGTGGGGGAGGTGGAGTTGGGGAGGTGGTTTCAGTAAAGGAGGTTGAGCCATGTCAACTCATACTGACTGCGGTTTGTAGATCATACCTCTGGTTCAATTCTCCTCTCGTCGCCCGGGGGCGTTTCTGTGCCACGTCTTCCAATTTGAAATGTTTGCTAGGTGGGCGAACTGAAACAGAAGGTTATTAGGAAGACAGTTGAAAGAAATGTATAGTGTCATGAGCCGATGGTCAGTGTCTGGACCGATTCGCTGTGACGGAAGCTTTACAGCGGGAACGACTTAGCTTGTGTTTAACTGATTACAATTCCTGAAAGGACATCTGTTTCCTGTTGTCAGTCCGTGTTGTGTGATCTAGTGTGGCGGTGTTAGTGGGCTCTGTTGTTACTGCCCCTCCCTGTGTGGTTCTTACATGCCTTGTGAATCTGTGTTCTACGGGAAATTTGAATCTACCGTCTGTGTCGCTTACAGAAGCGTTTTCAACCTTCCCATCTCAGTATTCGCTTGGCTCTGTATTTTGTTTTCTGAAAAGTAACTTCATGATCTCTGGGTGTAGCGATTTTATTTTTTTATTGTTTGGTTTTAATAGACTTTCTCGCTGCCAAATGATGCCTAACATTATCACTCTCACTCTCTGTGCAAACGGAGGGAGTGTGACAGCAATCGATGTTGCTACTGGCGCTGTCATTAATGTTTGGGATTACGTGTTCTTTTAACTGTGTTTTAGATTCTGATGTGGCCAAATCTATTTGCATACCGGGTGTACTGCCAGACAGTTGTGAAATTTTCTTGCTGACACCCTTGAGTGTTGCAACTTTTACCTAACCCTTGGAGCCTCGTTGGGTCTGTCGGCCGTCTTGTGCTGGGATCTGACCGATAAGTCATTAATAGAACAAGGATTTCAATCTGGAAGGGAGGTTCCGATTTGGTTTTCAACTTCTAATAAACTATGTTTGTAGCTTGGTTATTTTAATATACTTTACTTGATTCTCGCTAGTGTTTAGGTTTTACTATTCTTGAAATTCGCCGTATGTCGGCTGTTATTGTGTCTTATTCTGGATTGCCAGTTCAGGCAGCTATTTTCTGAAAGTGTGATATCGTACTGAATGATCTCTTGGTGTTTCTAGTTATCCAATTCTCGCATGACGTTATTTTATGTGCGCCCCACTGTTGCCTGACAGGTCAGCTACTGTTTCTAAATATACGTGAGCAATTGGCCCGGCCTGATCAGGGTGGGCGAACGAACGGCATGATATTACTAGATTGCTGTCTGATTTAAGTTTTTTTCTTCATTGGTTCGCTTTTTACTTCTTGCTTGCTTCGTAGGCTATGTCGTGGGTTATTTTGCTTTCTTAACTTCGCCTACAACGTGATATCCAATTTAAATGTTACGTTTCCCATTATCCTCATTCCTGCTACATCTAATTACTTGCATCTTTCTCAGTTTACTCTCATTCTATATCCTGTACTGATTAGACTGCTAGTTCCGTTCTACATATCCTGTAATCCATCTTCAATTTCACTGACTATAGCAATACAGCCAGTTAAAATTACCATGGCTATCCTTTCAGCCTGAATATTAATACCACTCCTCTACCTTCCTTTTACACTCATCAATGATTCTTCGATTTAAAGGTTTAACAGTAGGGGTGAAAGACTGCATTCCTTTCGTACGCCCTTTATTATCCGAGCACTTCGCTATTAGTTTTCCAGTATTATTTCACTCTTGATTCTCATACATTTTGCATATCACCCGTCTTTCCCTATAGCTTACTCATCTTCATCTCAGAATTTCGAACATCTTGCACCATTTTATATTACCGAACGCGTTTTCCATATCGATAAATCCCGTTAACGGTCTTGATGTTCCTTCAGTCTTGCTTCCATTATCAACTGCAACGTCAGAAATGCCTCTCTGGAGCCTTTACCTTTGCTAAGGGCATGACTAATCGTCATCTAACAGGTCTTCGTTTTTTTTTTCCATTTCTCTGTGTACAATTCTTGTCAGCCACTTGGATGCATGAACTATTAAGCTGCTTGTGCGATAATTCTCTCATTTGCCGTCTCTTTCTACCTTGGAAACTGTATGGGTGATGTTTTACCGGAGGTCTGATTGTATATCCCCAGTCTCATAGACAGGTGGCTCTCCTCTGCGTTAACATCTACGCCCACATCTGCATCCGTATACGTACCCTGCATGCCATCGTATGGTGCGTTTTGGTGGGTGCCTTGTACCGCTTTTAGACATTTCCTTTCCTGTTCCACCCCAAACAGACCGAGGGGAAAGCGGCTGTCTATAAGCCTCCGTATAACCCCTAAATTCTTGTATCTTACCTTCGTGGTCCTTTCATAAGATGTATGTTGGTGGCAGTAGAATCGTTCTGCAGTCAGCTTCATATGCCGGTTCTGTAAATTTTCTAAGTAGTGTTTCTCGAAACACCGGAATCCCATTGTAGTGTAAACGTTGCTGCATTTGTTTTTAATTTCACCGAAGGTGCTTTTGACATTTCTGTATGCTATGTCAGTGCTTCCGACGATCATTTATTTTTCGATTTCTTCACGTTTTTCCTGTAGTCATTTCACCCTGACTTTCCTGCACTTCGTATCTATTTCATTGTTAAATGATTTAATATACTGTATTCCTCTCTTTCTTGGAACATTTTGTACTTCTTTCTTTCGCCGAACAGTTGAAGTATTTCTTCTAGTACCTAACGTTTCTTCGCAGCTACCTTCCTTGTTCGATAGACCAACATCTCTAATGGCCAATTTCAGAGACGAGCCGAGCTACTTGCGATAGTATTGCTTGTAGCAGCATCCACATCCTCAGCGAACTTCAGACGCATCTCATCATTCCTCAGTATTTCAGCATTCCAATTCTTTCACAGTGAATCTTCTGGCCGAATATATTCATCTTCAGTCTATTCATTACCATTGCTAAATTGTGACTTGAGTCAGTGCCCGCTCCACGGTACACCTAACAATCCATAACTAAATTCGGAAACTCTGTCTTTGGTGTAATACCTTTTGAATCCTCCCGTGCCTCCCGGTCTGCTCCAAGCTTACCTCCTATTATTGTGATTCTTGAACAAAGTATTCGTTAATACCATCTGAAGTTTATTGCAGCTCTCAATTAGTCTCTATCGTCTCTCGTTAATACTGCCGAGCCCATATTCTCCCGCAGTCCTTTCTTATGTTCCTTCGTCTATAATCGCTTTCCAATGCCCCATATTTATTTGATTTTCTTCTCCATTTACATATGGAATTAATTGGTCAATATTCTCATATAAATTCCTGTCTCTTCATGCTTGCGACTTCGGCATGTGTACCTGGTCAATTGTTCACCGTGTTCGTTTGCTGTCGATTCTGACAAGAACAGCCCTATCACTTGTGAATCTCTCTCTGACCTACCTTCCTACTGATATCGAATCACACTCCCGGTATGCAGTTTTCTGCTATTGTTAAATTTTACCCTGCAATTTTCTGGCTGAAATTCCTTGTTCTCTTTCCATTTTATTTCTCTGGACCCACTATATCTAGACTGAGCGTTTGTATTTCCCTTTTCAGATTTTCTAGCTTCCCTGTGTCGTTCAATCTTCCGACGTGCCACCCCCAATTTGTAGAACGTCAGTCTTTCGTTGGTCATTCAGTCTTTTTCTCGTGGTCACCTCACCCTTGTCAGTCCTCTACCTAAGATCCGAATGGGGGACTGTACCGGAATCTTTTACCAACGGAGAGATCACCGTGGACTTTTCCAATTACGGGCCAAATGTCCAGTCTTACAAATTATGTGTCTTTAATGCAGCCGTTTTCATTACCTCCTGCAGTCTCAATCTGTTAATCATTGCTCATTCTTCCGCCTTTTAGGAGCAGCTGCTCACCCCGAGGGCAAGAGATTGCCTGGAACTTTTGTCCGCTCCTCCGCCCTCTTTCTCACGGCCTTTGGCAGAGCGAAGTTGACTTCTTACGCCGACAGATTTCGGCCACCATTGCTGATGAAAATGAAATGAAAATTAAATGTCGTACGGCGAGGGCCTCCCGTCCGGTAGATCTGGTCGTATGGTGCAAGTCTTTTTAGTTGACATCACTTCGGCGACCTGCGTGTCAAATCATTGCTTATAATCTTTACTCAAAATTGAAACTGTGACGGGGTTACAAACTAGGACCAATGACGTTGATCTCTAACCAAAGACGTAACCTCTAAAGCGTTGGTAAGTTCTATCATACAAATCAGTGTCCAATGTAGTTTCAAGTCATCTAACTTGAATACACGCATAAAGTAACCCGCACTGAACTTAGGATGTCGCACATCATTAATAAATTGCATGTTCTTGGTATATATGTTATATATAAACCAGCAAACGAACTGTTTACAAGAAATTCTGTAACATGGCAAACTTTCTCCATCAAAATTACATATAACATTTTGTGAATAAAAATAACAGTGGTTTTTAACGTGTTACAGAATCTCTGGAACGCCGAGACGTTACTGTATAGCCTCAGACGCATAAAAGAAACTGAAAGCTATACAATATTTCGATATGTCGTCTATGGGATTTTGTCAGGGACACTTCGTAAGAAAGTATCCTCCATTCCATACAAGACAAAGATGTTAAAGAATGGATTACTCTTTTAGAAAGATAGATGACTAGAAAATGGTCAGTTTATGGAATGATACGCAACATAGGCTTTCCTGAGGAGACTACCAATCACTCAATCTATATCACATAGGCATTCATTCAATCAATGAACTATACAAGAGCAAACCACTAATATTTTAGGAAAAGGTAGGGGAGATTGTTGTGCCTGAGGATAGCGTGCCTAGGAACACATGATGATTCCTGCTAGGTGTTTCAGTCACATGACAGAGTTTAAAATTACGTCAAGAAATGAACATTAGAAACCTTCGTAAGCAACTTCCACCATGTTTCCAGGGCTCTCGGGTGTCCAGCCGGATGAGATTGTTGAAGTTCGACGATATTTCAGCGAATAACCTTGCTGCCATCATCAGGTGGTTCTGAAGGGATGGTCTGTTTGCGCATTGTCGGTGTTATTTATGTCCGTCAGTCGGACGTCGATTCCCTGCGCCGACGGTCCGATTAAACTAGATAAACTTCGGACCCAGAAAGGACGTCTGCTGAGTTCACTCGCCTTTTTACTAGGGTGTAGGGAAAGAACATCATTTCTAAGTTTGCCAAAATGGTGCACCACATATGCACCCCCGCGGCAAACCGGGTCAAGAAACGAGCCATCCAGGCCTTGATCAGGGAGAGGATTCGCTACACTCGACAAGAACTCTACAAGAATGCCAAAGAACTGCTGCACATTCACCTGCAATTAGCCTCCACGCTTCAAGACCCTTTCTGGGAATGGGTGGATGGCGTCACATGGGCCCAGGCTGACTGGACACACCTGAAACCCACTGACAAACAGATAGACAAGTTTGCAAGGCTACCAGGCAAACAAGAAGATGAGACGGAGCCGATGAAACGAACCGTGATTAACCTCACGGGAAAGCCTTTGGCCGACGAAGCCACTTCCATACTCGAAAAGGGATTCAAATTTGCACCGACGCCAGCTCTCTTCCCCTCCAATGACATCATCCCCGCAGTGGAACAGGCGGTCCGGCGCTTAACCGAGTACAAGGCTCAATATGTCAGGAGGGAAACATGTCGGATTTTCTCCAAGGCGAAACCGACCTCCAGCAACATCTCAAGGGAAGAAAGAAAGGCACTTTGGCACCTCAGGGAAGAGAAAGAGCGAATGATTGCAAGAAAGCTGACTCGTGCTTGAAGTGCGCGACAGCGCACGACACTCGTAATTGCCCGAAGCCACGAGAGGTGGCTTGCACATGCGCGAACTTCGGTGGCTAACACGCAACAAACTCGCGTATATGCGGCTACATCAAAGAATTCCGCCGAAAGCACACTGTGAGACGCCATGCGGTGGTGTCTGGCTCCAAGACGCCCCCCCTCCCGCCACCCCCCCCCCCCCCCTCCCCGCTCTGGCGAATGGCGCGAGCCGCGCCGTCTCGAAGCCTCCACTGAAGACGCCATGGCCGGCTTCCAAACTGCCCTTGCAGCCGAAAGGGTTGCTCTCAAGGACGAAGTCGGAGCTGTACATCGCCAGCTCCACCACCTGTGCGAGGAGCTGCGGGTTCTCAAGAAGAAGGCGCCTGTGCCCCCCTCCCCTCCCCCAGTGACGCGCCCGATGGGGTGGACGCCGCCACGGAGACGGCCATCATCTCGCCCCCTGCAGAAATGCACTAAGAGGTGCACCTAGAGAAGGACGTCGAGAAGCCTGCTCTGCCTGCCGCTGTGGAGACAGCCGGAAAGAGGCGCCGTCTGCTTCCACCAACGCGGAGGAATAACTGCCCCTGTGCCTGTCGCTCCCTTATGAGTGCAGTGTGCAGCCTTCCTGAAGAAGATTGCGGCGTCCATAAGGGTCGTACCCACACTGGGACATGGGTGAAGGACTCCTCCTGCCCCTGAGGACCTCGCAGCAGTAGCCTACTTCCAACACCCGCGGAAGTAGCATCCTGACAATTCCAATGAGAGGCAACTCTTCCACCAGAGCCTCGCCAACCTCAGACAAGTACAAGACACCACCAGAACACCACCACAATACACAGACAGTCAAAACCATCCAAGAAACTAGCATACACACAACATACATTGAGGAGTAAAAGCCAACAGGCTATACACTTCTCCATACACTTCCCCAAGGAGGGGAAAGTAAAAGGTGAGAGAGAGAGAGCAGGCAGAGCAAATACCCAACATCTCGCCAACATCAGGGAAGCACAAGACACCACCAGAACACCACCACAATACACAGATAGCCAAATCAATCAATGATAATTACACACACACAACACACATTGTGGAGTAAAAGCCAACAGGCTATAAACTCCTCCATACACTTCCCCAAGGAGGGGAAAGTGAAAAGTAAGAGAGAGAGAGCAGACAGACCATGCTATCAGAACCACCTGATGATGGAGGAAAGGTTATTCGCCGAATTATCGTGGGACTTCAACGATCGCATCCGGCTGGTCACATGAGAGCCCTGGAAACAACACATAACCCAGGAAAGCCTCCGATCGCTAATTTCCATTTTCTACAGTTTTTTTGTTGTGACACATGAGTTCATGTTTCGTGCAGCGTTCGTGAGTATACTGAGTTCTACACATTTATGTGATGTTGCTTGTTGTAGTCTTCAGTCCAGAGACTGGTTTGAAGCAGCTCTCCATGCTAATCTATCCTGTTATTCATCTACCAGTACCTACTGCAAACCACATCCTTATGAATCTGTTTAGTGTATTTATCTTTTGGTCTCCTTCTGCGATTTTTACCCTCCAAGCTGCCCTCCAATACTAAATTGGTGATCACTTGATGCCTCAGAATATGCCCTACCAACCGATCCCTTCTTTTAGTCAAGTTGTGTGACAAATTTTTTTTCTCTCCAATTCTATTCAATACCTCCTCATTAATTATGTGATTACCCATGTAATCTTCAGTACTCTTCTGTAACACCACATTTCGAAAGATTCTATTCTCTTCTTGTCCAAACAATTTATCGTCCATGTTTCACTTCCATACATGGCTACACTCCATACAAATACTTTCAGTAACGACTTCCTGACACTTAAATCTATACTCGATGTTAAGAAACTTCTCTTCTTCAGAAATACTTTCCTTGCCATTGCCAGTCTACATTTTATATCCTCTCTACTTCGACCATCATCAGTTATTTTGCTCCCCAAATAGCAAAACGCATTTACTACTTTAAGTGACTCATTTCCTAATCTAATTCCCGCAGCGTCATCCGACTTAATTCGACTACATTCCATTATTCTCGTTTTGCTTTTGTTGATGTTCATTTTATATCCTCCTTTCAAGACACTGTCCATTCCGTTCAACTGCTCTTCCAAGTCCTTTGCTGTCTCTGACACAATTACAATGTCATCGGCGAACCTCAAAGTTTTTATTTATTCTCCATGGATTTTAATTCCTACTCCAAATTTTTTTCTTTTGTTTCCTTTACAGCTTGCTCAGTATACAGATTGAATAACATCGGGGATAGGCTACAACCCTGTCTCGCTCCATTCCCAACCACTGCTTCCCTTTCATGCCCCTCGGCTCTTATAACTGCCATCTGGTTTCTGTTCAAATTGTAAACAGCCTTTCGCTCCCTGTATTTTACCCCTGCCACCTTCAGAATTTGAAAGAGAGTATTCCAGTCAACATTGTCAAAAGCTTTCTCTAAGTCTACAAATGCTTGAAACGTAGGTTTGCCTTTCCTTAATCTATTTTCCAAGGTAAGTCGTATGGTCAGTGTTCCAACATTTCTGCGGAACCCAAACTGATCTTCCCCGAGGTCGGCTTCTACCAGTTTTCCCATTCGTCTGTAAGGAATTCGTGTCAGTATCATATCTCCTATTTCATCTTCATCTACATTCTCTTCCATTTCCATAATACTGTCCTCAAGAACATCGCCCTTGTATAGACCTCTATATACTCATTCCACATTTCTGCGTTCCCTTCTTTGCTTAGAACTGGGTTTCCATCAGAGTTCTTGATATTCATGCAAGTGGTTCTCTTTTCTCCAAAGATCTCTTTAATTTTACTGTAGGCAGTATCTATCTAACCCTTAGTGATATGCGCCTCTGCATCCTTACATTTGTCCTGTAGCCATCTCTGCTTAGCCATTTTTTACTTCCCGTCGATCTCATTTTTGAGACGTTTGTATTCCTTTTTGCCTGCTTCATTGACTGCATTTTTATATTTTCTCCTTTCATCACTTAAATTCAATATCTCTTCCGTTAACTAAGGATTTCTATTAGCCCTCGTCTTTATACCTACTTGATTCTCTGCTACCTTCACTATTTAATCTCTCAAAGCTACCCATTCTTCTTCTACTGTATTTATTTCCCCCATTCTTGTCAGTTGTTCCCTAATGCTCTCCCTGAAACCTTCTGGAACCTCTGGTTCTTTCAGTTTATCCAGGACCCATCTCCTCAAATTCCCACCCTTTTTGCAGTTTCTTCAGTTTTAATCTACAGTTCTAACCAATTGATTGTGGTCAGTTTCCACATCTGCTCCTGGAAATGTCTTACAAGTTAAAACGTGGTTCCTGAATCTCTGTCTTACCATTACATAACCTATCTGAGACCTTCCAGTATCTCCAGGCTTCTCCCATGTATACAACCGTCTTTTATGATTCTTGAACCAAGTGTTAGCTATGATTAAGTTATGCTCTGTGCAAAATTCTACCAGGCAGCTTCCTCTTTCATTCCTTACTCCCTGCTACGTTTCCTTCTCTCCCTTTTCCTACTATCGAGTTCCAGTCACCCATGACTATTAAATTTTCGTCTCCTTTCACAATCTGAATAGTTGCTTTTACCTAATCATACATTTCATCAATTTCTTCGTCATTTGCGTAGATAGTTGGCATATAAACTTGTACTTCTGTAGTAGGCGTGGGCTTCGTGTCTATCTTGGCCAGAATAATGCGTTCACTATGCTGTTTGTAGTAGCTTACCCGCACTCCTATTTTTTTATTCATTATTAAACCTACTCCTGCGTTACCCCTATTTGGTTTTGTATTTATAACCCTGTATTCACTTGACCAGAAGTCTTGTTCCTCCTGCCACCGAACTTCACTAATTCCCACTATATCTAACTTTAACCTATCCATTTCCCTTTTTAAATTTTCTATCCTACCTGACCGATTAAGGAATCTGACATTCCACGCTCCGATCCGTAGAACGCCAGTTTTCTTTCTCCTGACAACAACGTCTTCTTGAGTAGTCCCCGCCCGGAGATTCGAATGGGAGACTATTTTACCTCCAGAATGTTTCACCCAAGAGGACGCAATCATCATTTATCCATACAGTAAAGCCGCATGCCCTTGGTAAAAATTACGACTGTGGTTTCCCCTAGCTTTCAGCCGTTCGCAGTACCAGCACAGTAAGGCCGTTTTGGTTAGTGTTAAAAGGCCAGATCAGTCAATCATCCAGACTGTTGCCCTTGCAGCTACTGAAAAGGCTGCTGCCCCTCTTCAGGAACCACACGTTTGTCTGGCCTCTCAACAGATACCCCTCCGTTGTGGTTGCACCTACGGTACGGCTATCTGTATCGCTGAGGCATGCAAGCCTCCCCACTGACGGCAAGGTCCATGGTTCATGGGGGGGGGGGGGGGGGGGGGGGGGGTGTATATGTGATGTATAGTGTATTAAAGTTATTTGGAAGATTTGTTAATTCTTCAGTTACAGAATTTTGTGAAGAGTAATATTTTGTATATTTTTAAAACTTGTTTGGTAGTGTGGACGGTGAAGCTATTCTTCGTCGGTCGTCAACCATGTTATATCTTGAAGGAGGAATGTTTTCTACCTTGGAACATGTAACATATAGAAATCATTTTAACGTGTGACTAATTCCTGATAATAGTTCGTCAGAATTTAATTTACTTTGCCATTATTGGTGTGTGATAGAATAATTATGTGACAAGTACACTGTTAAATAGAGAAATTACTCAATTTTTTCTATTGCATAAATCTGAATAGAACATTTGTTGCTAGGTACATCACCGTTCTACATTTTACAAAACCTAATTTTAACCGTGTGATGCTTGTAATTTCAGAAAATTACTACAAGCACATAAAGTGGATGCTGTTAGTTCAAAATGGAGTAAGGAAGTATGTTAAACTCCTATTACACAGCTGGCTAGGGGCGAAAGCCTTAAAAACGTTCCGAGGTTCAACACTCTCCCCCACTTGCTTGCATGTAAACTCGTCTTCAAGGCGAATAGAAGAACTGTAGTTTCATTATTATGGCTGATAGCAGTTTATTTGTGTTTGGAGCATGATACAGACACCGTTGCACCGCTTTTAAAAGTATTTCATTGTTGACAAACACAACAGCTCGTCAGAAGTTTTTTGAGTATCAGCTTTGTGACTGGTTTGATGCGACCCGCCACGAATTCCTCTCCTGCGCCAGTCTCTTCATCTCAGAGAAGCACCTGCAACCTGCGTCTTCAATTTTCTGCTGGGTGTATTCCAGTCTCTGTCTCTCTCTACAGTTTTTGCCCTCTACAGCTCCCTCTAGTACCATGAAAGTCATTCCCTGATGCCATAACAGATATCCTGTGATCCTGTCCCTCTTCCTTGTCAGTGTTTTCCACATACTTCTTTCCTCACCAATTCTGCGCAGAACCTCGTCATTCCTTACATTACCAGTCCACATCATTTTCAACATTCGTTTGTAACAGTGGTTGTCAAATGCTTCGATTCTCTTCTGTTTCCCAGCGTTTATCTTTCACTTCCATACAACGCTGCACTCCAAACGTATATTCTCAGAAATTTCTTCCACATCAGAATAGCCAGTGTAGTCGCGTGTCTTACTGGAAAATGTGACGTAGTTCAGACAGGACAGGACTTCTGCGCAGAACTTCAAGATCCATTCTTTCACCTCCCGGAATTGATGTGACTGCTGTTACGAATGTAGACCGGATTTTCCTAGACAACATCACTTTCTATAATTTTTAAAAGTAAACTGACACCTTGCCGTTTGCCGCCTTGTTTCTTGTTCATTAGTCTTTTATTGTCAGTGCCGACCCATTCATTTCAGAGCAGGCCCCTTGTGTCGAATAATCGCCACAGCTGACGTTTATCAGTAAACAAAAAATATGTATCCAACGCATAGAGCTCGACGTGATTCTTAAGTTCTGAGTTTTTCGGCTGTAGGATAGCTCGGAACTCAAAAGTGTGTTGCACTGAAGAAAATTTTACTCTCTCAAAAGCGCTCCCGGTCTTGATATATGGAGCTAAGCTTCCAAAGACAAGTTATGTGCACTGTGCTGACTTCGTGGGGACACTACAGTTATACCTCACTGCAAACTTATTTTACTTAGATGTACACCATTATCATTATATTTTGGTTAATAATCCTTCATTTGTTTATAAATTTTTGCACGTTTGACGCAGCATTTATTCTAACACAGTTTGGAGAAGAGTTCTGTGTGCTAACCAGACCAAATATAATTGGCACACTCTGTTCAGTTATTCATACGCAGCTACAAAATTTTTATTCAACTATTTTCAATTTATTTATTTTTTCGAACATCCGTAGGTCACGTTCCTGTTTGTAAGTACAAGTTTAACTTCCTGAAATCTCATGCTACTTTCAATTATACTCGAATATACTTTTGGAATTGTACAGGGTTGTTTAACGGCTCCTATTACACGCCTCTATGTTATAAAGTGGGCCCCAAATCAGGATGTGTACAGTTTTGATTTAAAACAACTTTAGATAGCGGAACACTTTCTAATCTCTCGCCGCACTGTACGCTCCGCAGAATCTCATGCCACTGGCGATGTCTCCAGCACTCGTCATCGGGCGGCCGTTTCTAAGTCGAGAGTGCGGTGCACCACAGTCAACCGCCATAGTTGTCAACGTATTTCTTTCTCGCAGACGTTATTGCAGTCGGAGAAACATGGTATGTGGGTTATAATTTCTACAGAGACTGGTGACGTCGCCCTCTTCTCAGTTTTCGTGAAGCGAGCTATTTGAAAATTATCCGATATTCAAAGTTATTTCATTTTAAATCCAAATGGCACGTTTCCGGACGTGGGATCTTTTTCAAAACTTATCTATGATGTAAGCCAGATTTCTGCCAATCGAACTGTAAATAGTACAGTCTCAGTTTTAAATAATTCTCTCAATTCTCTTCAGACGACGCTTTTTTACCAGTCTGGCATACGCGTACCAGGCTTCAGATCTGACTGAACTGTAGTTTTCAGTTTTCAGCATAAATGAAGGCAATTGTAAGTAGGCTGTTTAGGTTTAATGTTGGTAACGTCGCGTAGCGCTCTGTATGAAAATCACTGGCTGTGCTGTGTGCAGTCTGTGGTTGGTTGGCATTGTTGGAATATTCGCTATTGTAGTATTGGGCAGTTGGATGTGAACAGTGCGTAGCGTTGCGCAGTTGGACGAGAGCGTACGATATGGACGTGTGTCCATCAGAAAGAGTAAATTTGTAATACTGTATATCATGAAATGATATATATATATATATATATATATATATATATATATATATATATATATATATATATATATATATATATATATATATTGTATATATATACATGATGACTTTTTAAAATTATTAAGGTAAATACATTGTTTGTTTTCTATCAAAATCTTTCATTTGCTAACTATGCCTTCAGTAGTTAGAACCATTTATTTAGCTGGCAGTATTGGCGCTTGCTGTATTGCAGTAGTTCGAGTGACGAAGATTTTTGTGAGGTAAGTAATTCATGAAAGGCATAGGTTATTGTTAGTCAGGACCATTCTTTTGTAGGGATGATCGAAAGTGAGATTGCGTTGCGCTAAGGAGGAGGAGGAGATTAGTGTTTAACGTCCCGTCGACAACGAGGTCATTAGAGACGGAGCGCAAGCTCGGGTGAGGGAAGGATGGGGAAGGAAATCGGCCGTGCCCCTTCGTAGGAACCATCCCGGCATTTGCCTGAAGCGATTTAGGGAAATCACGGAAAACCTAAATCAGGATGGCCGGAGACGGGATTGAACCGTCGTCCTCCCGAATGCGAGTCCAGTGTGCTACGTTGCGCTAAAAATATTGTGTGTCAGTTTAGTGTTGATCAGAATAAGTAAAGAGAGAAATGTCTGACTACGTTCAGTTTTGCTCAGCTGTTTGAAAATCAAATAACGTAAGAGGTTTATCAGCACAGTAATTTATAAATTATTCTAAGGGGAGGTTTCACAATCAATTAATTTACTATGCGGTGTGATCAATATGAATCTCAAGAGCGAAGTGCAGAACAGAATCTAACTTGTTTTAATTACTGACAATAAATACCTTTTGAACTAGTCTACTCTACTCTTGTGCAGCTGGTCCCGGCGGAGGTTCGATTCTTCCCTCGGGCATGGTGTGTGTGTTTGTCCTTAGGATAATTTAGGTTACGTAGTGTGCAAGCTTAGGGACTGATGACCCTAGCAGTTAAGTCCCATAAGATTTCACACACATTTTAACATTTTTTTTTTTTACTCCATTCTGGGTTACGGCGCTCATGTAAGGCTGAGTAGTGCGCTTGCGCTCCCGCGCTGGCACACACATATACACATAAACATACTCTCTCACTCGCACACACACACACACACACACACACACACACACACACACAAACACACACACACACGGAAATGCTCGACACATAGCTGAAAACTGAATGATAATTATTAGTGGTACTCTTAGATCAACCGCGTCGAATGTCCGTCCATATTGAGTCACATTCTGCCCCTGAACTTCGACGGAAATCAGATCTTTTCCGTGAGTTTAAACACGAATAAGGTAACCCATAGCTTCTTATCCATAAAGATGCGGTAATTCTAGTAGGAGAGCGGTTTCATTAGAAAAATCCATGAAAATAGCCATGGAATTGCACACATTTCGCTTCAAATTACCAGACCTAGTGGAGCGAGACTGGACAGTGGCTTGCCCTCCACATTGCCAGAGCTTACTCTGAATCAAGAAGAAACCCTCTGCCATTGACTCGTCGCGCTGAACACGGACAACGATGAATAGAACAAACGTCAATCATGGCAGACGAGCAGACTCTCTACATAGATGTGGTAAGGTTCCATCTCCAAAACGCGATTGTGCAGCAGTCAGCCAAGCCATACCCACATTGTTACAGAGTATCCCCATAGGTCATACTGCGGGTGGCGATTATCTGATGACAGAGAATGACGCAACTAATCATATTAAAGATGTAAATGCTTGTTTCTAACTTACATGTGATATTGTTTGTACTTTATTTAATACTGCGATTCAAAAACCAAACGTCAATAAATACATTATTTCGGGAAATTAGTATTAGAAGTATATGGTACATAGCTGCGTAGTGTCCGTCAGAGATCTTGTTATGGACGCTGGCTGAGGAATTGTGCGGGTCGTCCTGGTCAGTGACCAGAATAACGAATACTTCACGAGTTAAGAGGCAATCTCCACAGTGAAACCTGGCCCGTCTGCTCTACATTAAAAATAATTATGAATACAGGTAGGCATCTATAATTCACCAAACTAATTGCAATTAGATTCCAAGAATACTGCAGTAATTCCAATTCCAAAACAAACATGTGCTGACAGGTGTGAATGCTAACAAACTAACAGTCTAGTAAGTCATGGTTGCAAAATACTAACAAGAATCCTTTGTTGGAGAATGGAGAAATGGGTGGAAGTCGGCCTTGGCTGATATCAGCTAGGATTTCGAGATAATGTGCGAAAACGAGAGGTAATATTGACCCTGCGGCCTCTCTCGAAAAGAGGTGAAGGAAAGCCAAACTTACGTTTAAGGCGTTAGTAAACTGAGAGAAAACTTCTGACAGCATTGAATACTCGCTTTGAAACCTGAATGTAGTAGGGTAAAATTCAAGAAGCGAAAGACTGTTTACAACTAGTACCGAAAGCAGAGTTATAAGAGTCGGGGAGTAAGAAAGGGAAGAAGTGGTTGAGAAGGGAGTGAAGTAGGGCTTAGCCTGTTCCTGTTGTTATTCGATCTGTTTATTGAGCAAGCGGTAAAGGAGACGAAAGAAATATTTGGAGCGGGAATTCAAGTTCAGCGAGAAGAAATAAAAACTTCGAGGGTTACCAACTACATTGTGATTCTGCAGAGAAAGCATAGGACTAGGAAGAGCAGTGGAATGAAATGGCCGGCATCTTGAAAGGAGGATAAAAGATGAACACCAACACAGCGAAACAGGGCTATTGGAATGTAGTAGAATTAAAGAAGATGATCTCGGAGGCATTAGAGTAGGAAACTGGACACTAAAAACAGTAGATGAGTTTTGCTATTTAGATAGCAAATTAAATGATGACGACCGAAGTAGGCAGGATATAAAATATAGACTGCCAATGGCAAGACAAGTGTTTCTGAAGAAGAGAAAGTTGTTTATATCTAATATAGATTTAATTGTTAGGAAGTTTTTCTGAAAGTATTTGTGTGGAGTGTTGCTATGTATGGGAGAAAACACGGACGATAAACAGTTCAGACGAATAGAGTATAGAGGCTTCTGTAATGTGATGCTACAGAAGAATGCGGACGATCTGACTGGTTGATCATGTTACTAATGAAGAGGTGCTAAACAGAGTTGGGGAGACAAGAAATTTGTGGCACAGCTTGACTGAAAGAAGGGCTCAGTTGATAGGACACAGGTTGAGGCATCAAGGTATCACCAATTTAGAATTGGAGTGAAGCGCACCGCGTAAAACGTGTACAGGAAGACCAAAAGTGAATATAATAAGCAGATTTTAAAGAATGTAGGTTGCAGTAATTATTCGGAGACGGAGACGCTTCCATAGAATCGAGTAGCGTGGAGGGCTGCAGAAAACTACTCTTCGGACTGATGATCACAACCACAGATATTTGAGACTTATGACCATGTCACGGCTTTGACACAAAGATTATTAATTCCATCTGCAGTCGCTAAGAGGAAAAGTTACCGGCGTCAGCATCACTACTCCGTAACGCGACATGACGAAGACGTTATGTTGTTCCAACACAAATTTTCCTAAACGTTGTTTTGTTAGTTTTTGGGCCTCTTTTCCGCAGTGGAAGATATACAGGTTGTATAGGTCAGTTGCCAGATTAATAACCCTAATAACTGTAATTCTGCATTCCTACTTTGTACACATCTTTTCGCAATGTACAACTGCGTCACCAGTTGTTCTGCTTCCTATTCATTGGAATTCCTTCGTATAGAGAAACCAGTACCGAAATACTGAAATATTTGGTACCGTAGTAGATGCAAAGTATTCTGCTCCAGACGTAGCCCCGTTTGTTCAGAAATCGAAAGTAAACGCCGAATGCTACAATACGATTAACTGTAATTTCATGGGTCTGAAGCTTCCAGTACCTGCCCTTTGTTCAGTAGACAGGCCGTACGTCACGTCCGCTCCCGCGTAAGCTGGTTTACAGTACAGTTCGATTCGGGCACTGTGCAGGTAGACGGCTAGGAGATATAATCACCGAAATTGTGCTGTGGACGAAATAGAACTGCACAATGAGGATTCAGTAGGGAGCTTAATGCAAAAACGAAAATGAAGGATATTCTGTACGTGAAGAGCAATCCTATCAGCAAAGCATAATTCGCCGGTGAAGGGATCAACTGATAGGATCGGCCATTCAGAAGCATATTCACCACCTTTCTGCAGATATTGGTCCCTGGCCGTATTATGGAGCTCGCAAAAGCCGGAAATCTATCCTGCGTTCGCAAAGGCTGTCTTCTCGATAATACCTGAAGTTTTGTTCAGTAGCTACAAGGTCTGTGAGGTTTGGTCTGACGACTCCCGTGTCCTCGACGATTTAAGAAATGTGCAGCTTTCGTTTTACCTAGATTTATCGGTAATTTATCATTTTACCAGACACCATCACTCAAAATTTATGGGGATCGTCAATACCTCGGAAATCGCGGGTAATGTATTCATCTTTCTTTCTTTCGCTTCTTTGCTGCAACTTACGGTACAGCTCTTTGATTTCAGGTTTGTGGTTTAGTCCTGTACGTAGTCTCCTAGTATAAGCGCCTTATCAAAATCACATAAAGATGACAGTCTAGTGAGCCAAGTAAGGTTATCGTTTTCTGTTCTTTGTTACTTATTAGCAAGATGGCCAAATTACATCAGTTAAAGAAAAACAAATTTTAAACCTAAGTTTGTTATCAGGAAATTCCATAGCTCCTGTTGATAAAATTAAAGATGTTCAGTTCCCTCCCAGTTATAAAATATTTTTCTGACGTCAGTGGCTCATTCACAAACTTTTCTACTGATGATAGTAGAAATGTATTAACAGTAACAACATTCGTTTCGTAATGGTGCTGGTAGGCTTTCATGTAATTTCTTTGGACCGTAATAAGGACATCAGCACTAGAAAACTCATATTTAGTATTTACAGAACAACTACAGGTATTGATACACTAGCCCGAGCAAGCTCTTTGAAAAACACTTATAAACTGTTTTCCATTTCAAGGCCCATGGCACCATATCAGTTAAATTATCGCAGTGTATATTTGAAATCGAATTGACTACTTTCAAACATATCGCCTCCATTAATGTCCAGAGCTTTGCCTAATTAATTGCATTCAAGGAAAAAAGTAAGTGTGTGCAATCAGAACACATCCATACGCTGGCCAGCAGGATCCAGTCAGTACTTCATGAAATAGCTACACCGTATTTTCGTTAACTCTGCGATGACTTTCCAACTACAGAACTACGTTTCACAATAAGAGCAGCGCATCAAAACTGTTATTCAATATTAAAGCAAATTGCGGTGGCACGAAATGTGTTATGTATAAAATCACAAACAAGCTTTGTAGCGAATAATATGTTGATCAGTTAGACAGAGCTGTTTCAATCAGTTTATCAGAACTTGAGGGAAACTGGAGGCTAGGAAGGACAGATTCAACATTTGCGTAACGTATTTTAAGAAACGATATAAACTGTGACCTTTAGCATACCGTTCAGAAACACAGAAGAGTGATTCCAAACGAAATACTTGAAATCAGTAAACATACGATACAGAACACCATCTTAGTATTAAATGACTAAATTCCGTTTTCTTTTATCCCTGTATCAAATTAAGTTCAAATTAGACTACAATTTCTATTCGACGTAATTTTTCAGTTGTTGTTAAAGGCAACGGTACCCAAATAATAAGCTTCGTTTTCGGTTTTTTAGTCAAGTGTGATTACTTATGTGTATGAAAACTCTACACGTCATCTCTTCAGAATTCCTTTTATCTTCTATCTTCGACCATAGATACTAGTAGACTGGCCTTGCTGTGCAGAAGCTATAGGGCTGGTGTGGCTCCAACATAAACCACGTGACTGTTGGCAGAACGTAGCGGGATTTCAAATCAGCGGTCTGCCATCCTATGTTTGTATCGTATTTTCCCCATATTTCTCAATTGACTGCCAATCGCTTGCAACAAAATTTACTTTTTATTTGCGAAAAATTCCGTCAAAACTACATTTGACCTTGATTTGTTCACAGTACCATTTATAAAATCTAACAAATACATCGAACGCCCCTCTGGTGGGCAGCGGGACGAAATTACTATAAACAATCAAATACAGTAAAATGTCTTTAATATTCTTTTAAACAATAAGAGTGGGCTCGTGTCAAAACTTTAAATATTGGATTCGCCGCGTTTGGAGCTCTAGTCACTTATTAGAAAATGGAATATGGGAATTGTGTCAACTATAGGTGCCAAAATTGTCGACTTTAGGAGCAGGTCCATTTTAGGGTATCAATTTTAGGTGCACTTCAAAGGTTCAGTTCCTGCTATTTTTACAAAAGTTTAAACTAACAGTTTTAAAAAAAAGGTATTTAAGATGAAAGTTGAGACTTTGAAGTTTCAGAAAATAATTTTGGAGCCTACATATATTTGATAGTATTAGAAGGTAGAAAAAAATTCTCTTCATGTGTCGACTATAGGTGCTCTTACCTTATCATAATCTCACTTGTATATACAAAAAGGCGCGTATGTGCAGAAGGCTTAAAGTTTTCCCGTTTCAGGGCCTGTATCCAAAGCTGCCTTCGGTATTCATCCTTATGCGTAGGGACGAGAAACAGTTATACTTACTTCTGTAACCGAATTATCACAGATACTTTCCAAAATGTAATATGAGTCTGACTTTACAGGCATCACTTTCAACACTTTAATTTACGTGATACTCTACTTCAAGTGTAAGAAACATACACTCCTGGATATTGAAATAAGAACACCGTGAATTCATTGTCCCAGGAAGGCGAAACTTTATTGACACATTCCTGGGGTCAGATACATCACATGATCACACTGACAGAACCACAGGCACATAGACACAGGCAACAGAGCATGCACAATGTCGGCACTAGTACAGTGTATATCCACCTTTCGCAGCAATGCAGGCTGCTATTCTCCCATGGAGACGATCGTAGAGATGCTGGATGTAGTCCTGTGGAACGGCTTGCCATGCCATTTCCACCTGGCGCCTCACTTGGACCAGCGTTCGTGCTGGACGTGCAGACCGCGTGAGACGACGCTTCATCCAGTCCCAAACATGCTCAATGGGGGACAGATCCGGAGATCTTGCTGGCCAGGGTAGTTGACTTACACCTTCTAGAGCACGTTGGGTGGCACAGGATACATGCGGACGTGCATTGTCCTGTTGGAACAGCAAGTGCCCTTGCCGGTCTAGGAATGGTAGAACGATGGGTTCGATGACGGTTTGGATGTACCGTGCACTATTCAGTGTCCCCTCGACGATCACCAGTGGTGTACGGCCAGTGTAGGAGATCGCTCCCCACACCATGATGCCGGGTGTTGGCCCTGTGTGCCTCGGTCGTATGCAGTCCTGATTGTGGCGCTCACCTGCACGGCGCCAAACACGCATACGACCATCATTGGCACCAAGGCAGAAGCGACTCTCATCGCTGAAGACGACACGTCTCCATTCGTCTCTCCATTCACGCCTGTCGCGACACCACTGGAGGCTGGCTGCACGATGTTGGGGCTTGAGCGGAAGACGGCCTAACGGTGTGGAGACTGTTGCGAATGGTCCTCGCCGATACCACAGGAGCAACAGTGTCCCTAATTTGCTGGGAAGTGGCGGTGCGGTCCCCTACGGCACTGCGTAGGATCCTACGGTCTTGGCGTGCAGCCGTGCGTCGCTGCGGTCCGGTCCCAGGTCGACGGGCACGTGCACCTTCCGACGACCACTGGCGACAACATCGATGTACTGTGGAGACCGCACGCCCCACGTGTTGAGCAATTCGGCGGTACGTCCACGCGGCCTCCCGCATGCCCACTATACGCCCTCGCTCAAAGTCCGTCAACTGCACATACGGTTCACGTCCACGCTGTCGCGGCATGCTACCAGTGTTAAAGACTGCGATTGAGCTCCGTATGCCACTGCAAACTGGCTGACACTGACGGCGGCGGTGCACAAATGCTGCGCAGCTAGCGCCATTCGACGGCCAACACCGCGGTTCCTGGTGTGTCATTGCTTGTACAGCCCTCTCGCAGTGTCCGGAGCAAGTATGGTGGGTCTGACACACCGGTGTCAATGTGTTCTTTTTTCCATTTCCAGGAGTGTATAAAAATCACTTCAGCAGATTTCAATAAACGCATCTGCCCTATAACAGAAACACACGTGAAATGTAGTGCCATTTCCCCCGACAAAACGCTGAGTACAGCCATAAGCGCAACACGAAACAACCATGTTTTGCCAACATTCACGTGACTTTAGCCCAGAGACGTTGGAGCCACGAAAATGACGTCAGGGCCAGTCTATTATATTTATGGTCGAAGTCTTCCATATAAGAAATATCTTTGTAAGTCGCACATCGTTTTATCTGTGTTTGCGATAGTCAGTTGTTAGGTGACGTTGGCGTAAGAATTCGAATGCCCGTCGTAACCAGATAAGTATTTTGTGGAACTTTAGAAGAGTGCTTCGTGTTTAGTATTTTTCAAGTTAATGTATTTTAGATATGTAATTTGTTTATTCAGTGCTTCAAAACAAAAACGGGGGCTACGAAGCAACTCAGCTTAGTAATAACATCATGGACATAGATAGAAGTAGGCCAGCTGTTTCACGGACACAGAAAGCCAAGCGAGTAATACGTTAATATGATAGAAAGTTTCCTCCTTGAAATAACACTTTCTGGATGGTGAGACCACAAACAACTACTAGAAAGCTTTCATGGCCTCTACATTAGTACAGAAAACGTGATACACAGGTACATAAGTATCAACAATTTGACAGAATATACTAAATTCCATACCTGAAATGTGGTGGATATTAGGAATAATTTAAGGAACCCTGTATTGCGCAATTCATCTTCACTATAAAAAACCTTCACATAAACGTTAAAATTAGTGTTCTAGGTTTTATTGCATGTTATATTATCACTTAAGTACAATAACGTTTACTAACGTATATTATCACTTAAATGCAATAACGCTGTCATTTTATTCTATCTTAAATTTTCGACATGTTTGCATATCCCAGGACCACTCTTCTAGGGATCCATGGAACACGGATAATGCAATGTAATTAATTCGTAGGCTCAAGGACAATTTACCGTAGGTCAATCATTCATAGAATAATGGGAATCATTGTTAGATGGCCTTCAATGCGCGAATCATATGTCTAAGATGACTGACGTGGATGCTCACTTGAGTACTAAAAACGTAGAAAACTTAAATTTAGGGAATATTGTTAAACTAAAAATTTACTGAAATACTGTTGAAATCCATCTCAAATGTTAGTTTTTTCTGAGTAACTTGATTCTGCAATAATGTTTAGACTAGACAGTGTACGCAAAAAGTAATAAATATTTTGTGGACATTCGTGGAAATAAAAGCAATTCGTTCTACATTTCTCCACTTGCCTTTTCCAATCTTGAATTTTTTGAGGGAGGAACCACTGCTGGTGAGCTTTCGTAGGAGTTCTAAATATCTAATTTTTTCGACACGATCATTTTGCAGAAATATGTTGGAGGAAATAATATGTTGCTTGTCTTTCCTTGAAAATTATATTCTCGTAATTTTGAAAATGAACCTCTCCGTAATGCTAAAACGTCTTTATTGGAACTTCTCACGCAGTACTTTGTGTATGTGGCGATCTTACTCTTACAAGGCAATATCATCAACTTCACTTTTAACTTGAAAGTGAAAAAGCACGCTTGGACGACAGAAGACCGAGTGATCGATCTTGAGCAAAAATTAGTGCCATAATTCTGATTGTACGAAGTTACTAACTTCTGAAAGCACAGCTTACAAACTTCCACGCGTACGGGGTGTTGGTCACTTTCTCCGCCACACTGCATCCTGCTAATGCTCGAACGTTAAGTACTACACAGTTGAGTAACTAAGAGGTTTGTGAATTACTGTTTAGACACTGGTAACATACTTCGTTCATTGTATCAGTGTGCTCTTTTTCTAATCTGTGGCTGGTGTCAGTGATCTTCTTGTGTTGAACATTTTTGTATTGTGATTCACAAATGCAGTGTAAATGAATAAAGCAAATTAGTTTGTCGTTAAAGAAGTCGCTTAGCGCTATTGATTCGTTATCATCACTGCAGAGATTTATTTCTTTGGATTAGAAGCCGGCACTGCTAAAATGAAGGAGATGAGCTCTTCTTCAACATGAGTGGCATGATTAAATTCTAAATCAAAAATCATTAGGTCCATTTCACAACCTCTTCAGCTACATAGGTATAGTCATTTTGACATTAAAGCATATGTATAACTTCTGAATATCAGATTAGAATATTGTTAAAAAGTACTGAATTTGAGAGAACGAATGCATAAGGCTGACACTTTACGCAGTCGTATTACTTACTTTCAGGACACATTGGGGAGCTGTGTCCACCTCCCGTCGCCTCTTCCTCGTCTTCAGCAACGAATAGGAGGGCTCTGGTCCTACTCCGCTGTACGGTACTTCTCTCTTGGCTGTAGTGGGGCGGAGCGAGTGACAAACGATGGGCACTAAAGTCTAAAAACTGTACTTTCAGAAGATCGTAAGTACCTACTATCGGAATTACCTCCCAAGCTATCTCGCAAGACCGACGCCGCGACTGATATCTTGCAAGTATTCTATTTCGTCCTTAAAATATGAGGTGAAGGTAGTGATGTTTCCTTGTTAGTAAATGAATTGATTACGAAACAAGCTGTTCCTTTGAGTTTCTTTATCTCTTCCATTATTACTGTCTGGATAGGGTTTCTGACAAAGTACAAGTATTCCAGAACCAGCTGGAAGACCCCTTCCGTGGTTACATTTACTTTGAACTCTTTCAATAAATCGCAATGTGACATCCGATTTTCTAATAACTTTCATGCTGTCAGGCACATCAAAACGGTGGACACATTACGTTCGAGAAAGAAAGCATCGAACATGCACTTTTCTTTATTTGTGCTGATCTTACAGATTCAGTCCTTGTCTGCCATCCGTAGTGGTTATTTGGACGTTTGGTGTAAAATGGAGTGAGGCGAGTTTCCTATTCTCAGTAAAGATTTTCCTTTTATAAAATTTGGCAGATGCATATCATAGCAAGAGATTCATGCGGATTCTACGCTTGAGCTTTTCTCATTTTTGAACGAAAGTATTTCGTCGTGAAACACGAAGATGGAGAAGACGATGAAGTAGAAGCACTGAAGTTTAAGCACCTTCCGGCCATGCGTTTACGGTCACAACGTGGGAAACAAGTCTAACATTATAAAGACATGGTAACTGAAAATCGCTAAACAAATTTTAATGTGGTACCTAATATTGCAAGTAACCGAGAAGAAAAATGGACCACGATTTCCCACTGCCGATAGGAAACGAATACAGATGACAAACATAGTGTAGAATCTCGTTGTGTTTTGATGCAGCTTGAATAGCATTTATTGAAGATTTGTGACTGTGATTGATCTTCAGTCAACAGCCATATTCCTGGAGAGATGTTAGCAACCGTAACACTGGACAGAGATTGTGAATAGAGGCGAATGACGAAAATGTGACTGCCGAATATTTGTTTTTTCCTATGCGCAAGCTTTATTGCATACTAATAGGAATCCTGAATGAAAACCAGGTCGTCTTATACCGATTTTTTAGGTCACATGACAACTGGCTCTCACGAAGTTCTCGACATCTGGGACATTGCTGCGGTAAACATAGGAACTGTCACAAAGAGGAGAAGACACAGTTGGGATACGAATTGCTTTCCACTAAAACTCTTTCTTCTGATTCAGCAACATCATCTTCATCTACGTGATTACTATGCTATACACGAGATAGTGCATGGCACAGGGTTCAATGACCATTCTTCATGCAGTCTCTCTACCGTTCCACTCTCGAACGGCGCACGGGAAAAACGAGCACTTCAATTTTTCTGTGCGAGCCCTGATTTCTCTAATTTTATCGTGATGCTCATTTATCCCTACGTAGGTGGATGCCAACAGAATGTTTTCGCAATCTGAGGAAGAAATTGGTGACAGAAATTTCATGAGAAAGTCCCATCGCAAGGAAAAACGTTTTTGTTTTAATGATTGCCACTCCAATTCACGTATCATATCTGGGCCACTATCTTTCCTATTTCGCAATAATACAAAACAAGCTCCGTCAGTCCCATTCTATGCGGATCCCACACCGCACGGCAATACTCCATTTGGATAACTTCTTTCATAGAAACGTGTTTGATCGCATAACGAAGCGCTTGATTTCAGAAAATACTTATCATATTAAAATGTAATTACACAGCTCTGTAGGACAATACTGGGGAATAAAAACTTAGCTTAAGTATATCCAGAGTTGCCAGTGAAGAAGCCGTAAATAAGTAACAACAGAGAAATATATTAGGATAATCTTCCGCCATTTGCCTCTAAAGTGGTGGGGCTGCTGGCCACGAAAGATACCTACAGATGCTATGTCTGTACATACGTTTGTACATAGCAACTCCAGTTGCTCATAATATACATATACAATGACAGAATTAATAATATAATCGTGGCTAAAATAAACATTTGCACGTCAGAGGCTAAATTGTCTTCAGAAAGCCGGCCCCTGTGGCCGAGTGGTCCAAGGCGCTTCAGTCCGGAACCGCACAGCTGCTACGGTTCGAATCCTGCCTTTTTCATGGATGTGTGTGATGTCCTTAGCTTAGTTAGGTTTAAGTAGCCTAGGGGACTGATGACCCCATATGTTAAGTCCCATAGTGCTTCGAGCCATTTGGTTTGTCTTCAGGAATAAATAATTGACATTCCAAAACGTAGTTTTTGTATACCGGTAATTTTATGTTAAATACTAGCACAGATAACTATGATCCTTAAACTGTTAAGTTCAGTGCAAAGACCATTCCCCAAACAGCTATGCGTGATGCGACATTCCTTCTGTGTCTGAAACATTCGTCTATGGAACTTTAAACATTGACCTTATTTTTCTTTCTGTCTGATACCAACGTACAAATTTACATTTAAGAACCACTTTATCTTAGCAATGGCAATAAAGAATATATATAGAATGAAATTTTCACTCTACAGCGGAGTGTGCTCTGATATGAAACTTCCTGGCAGATTAAAACTGTGTGCCGGACCGAGACTCGAACTCGGGACCTTTGCCTTTCGCGGGCAAGCATAGTAATCGCCTTGCTCGGTAGAGCACTTGCCCGCGAAATGCAAAGGTTCCGAGTTCGAGTCTCGGTCCGGCACACAGTTTTAATCTGCCAGGAAGTTTCAAGAATATATATGTAAATATCGTCAAAGTGTCACAGAACCCTACTTTATGTAAAGGTGATATTATAATATTCTGTATTCGTGCTATTGTGTCATATAGCTGTTGCAGAACATATAAAGAGCTAACGACAAAAATGTACTCTCTTAGACAAAAAGCTGCATCAAAAACCAAGCCAAAATGGTGTAGAGAATTTGCTCTTATTGTCATCTGAATATGGTCATTATTTTACGGAAGCCTAATTACTTTATACCCTAAGCACTCTAAGGGTCACTGCCATGTAAAACATGTTCCGAATGTTGGATGGTTTGATTACGTAGTATAAACTGCTTCTAGACTTCTTTTGTGATTTTTGTGGACAATGCAGAGATAAACAAACTCAGGTAGTCGACGATAATTGATGGAGCAGTGAACCAACACTTGTGTGCTCTCAAGCGTGAATAGAAATATTTCAAAGTGTCGGGGAAACGTGAAACATCTAAGGAAAAACCTGTTTGGACTTGGAGATACGCGATCATCTTCAGACTGCGGAAGGAGGAATTCTATCATTTCTTGCTACTGGAAAGAAGATCTCGTACATGATGACGCTTTCCTGTTGACTACCGGGAGGCGCAATCTATTTACCGTTCCAGAGGGTGGCGGCTGAGTCATCCCTGCTGCAATCATTTGTTTTCCTGTCCGCTATCGGCGTCCGCTGCCCAGATCGATACCGACTGCCTCCCGGGGCATCGCGAGGCCGTCGCGATCGCTTCTCGCTGCAGGAAACTGCGGCTTCCTATTGGTCATAAGTCCTACACGCCAAGCATATAAAACATTCTCCTTGTCTTCGCGCTTTTCGTTTGTCTAGAAAACGTTTCCAAAGAATTAAGAGGCGTTGACTGTGTAGTCTGTGTTGGTAATTATCTCGTACAGAGGTTTTCACAATGTGCCGGAATGCCCTGGGACCACATCGTCTATCTATGTTATGTATATTAAAGAAATTCATCCATGAATCAGCTGAAAATATTTCCAGGTTGTGACACAGTGATGAAAAAGTTTACAGCAATCCAGGATAATATTGGCTTATAATTCCAGTCGTTGATTACAGTGTTTATTTATAATGAAATTATTAATTTTTTGAGCTCACGTATGGCCACTGAATCGGCATAGGCCTACCCAGTGATATAAATTTCAATAATCCAGTTATTCTGAATATCTTGAGTGGCACATTTACTACGTAAAATACAAATTGTATAGGTTAATTGCCATCTTTAGCAACTTTAATAAGTCTTAATAAGACTTTAATTACAGTTCTTGAAGACGGCAATTAACCTATAAAACTTGTATAAAAGTCTTGATAAGACTTAAATTACAGTTTCTGAAGATGGAAATTAATCTATACAACTTGTATATGTGCAGCTGCGGAAAGAAAGGCCTAGATACCACGAAGAAAATATGTGCTACGCAAAAGCACTAAAAATATTATTAATATTATTTTTAATTGTGCTTTAGGTCTTAGGAGTAGATATGGTATGATGAGGCTCTTATCGGATTTTGGCCAATCGCCCTTATAGGTATAATTCCAGATTTGTCGAACCGACTGGAAAGAGTGAGGGGGGGGGGGAGAGGGGAAGCACAGTATGTACTTTCGATGAATCTGCTTGGTTTTATTTATCAAACTTGAGAGTTTTTATCTCTTTCCCTCCTTTTTCTTGTTCGTGTGCATTTCAATACTGATAGCCTTCTACAAAGATATTGCGCGTAATATCAATGTCCGCTGGTAACTAATTACATTCTGTTCTTTGTGTACTGATACACAAAATTGTTTTACTTATTTGATAATTAAAATATATCGGTGGTCTCAGGAATAGATAACACTGCTTCGCAATGACGTTCTTGGTCGTCGTGTTATTTGTCTGTGGGCCCACTCCTTCCATTCTTGGTTAGGGAGGGGAATCCAACAGCTTAGCCTGCCCACAAAATATTTGTTTAATTTACGAGCCAAATATCTGAAATGTCATGAAAAATTATGTAGTACATTGGCTTGGGATTCCTGATGCGGCATATGTGCAATTGTATCTCTGTAGGCTGTGTATTTTAATAATATCGACATTGATATAATATATAATTATGATTGTTGTATCGATGATGTGTTCCGTCCAGTTTTTATGTTGTATCTGTGTTTTACTGCGGGCTCACTTGTATAGGGCATGTCAAGTGAGAGGGTTATCCCCATCTGATAATAGTGAGCGGTTATTCTTTCTGTAATTAAACTGTTTTGACTGTATAAAGAGACTCTGTAATCTTCCAACAAAGGTGTTTGTTTCAATAGTGTCTCATTTCCATTAAATTTGTAGTATGTCTTCCAAGGACAAAGATTTTCGTTTTATCTTCTAAATTTCCTTTTCTAAAATGTGAGTAAAGTATTTACATACTTCATGTAAGGAACGTATTATTTTGGAATCAAGTAAACTGACGTGTAGTGGCGACTAGTGGTGGAATTGGATGGAGGCACGTTTCTTGCAGCTGCACGCTCGTATAACTGAGTCGTTCTTCGTGAGAAGTATGTACGTTTCAGTGGTGGTCCTTACATACTACAAATGTATTTGATCGACGAATTTTTAATGGCTAATTTTATTGACTGTACCATCACACGTAAGGCGTGATGTGTGTAACGCAACACTTTTCTACTCTGATTTGAAAATGTTGTACAGTTGATATATAATGTTTCCTGTTTTACATTCGTCTGCCAAATCCCAGAACATCATGCTGTCCGCCTTGCCTTCCATATCCGCCTTCCTTCCCCCACACAACTCCTGTATGACCCCATCCTCTTCCCCCACCTCCTCCTTATCCTCCAACATCTCCCCATCCGTCACATGGTCGAAGGGATTGATCCCCCCACCCTTTGGTTTCCTCCTTCCTCTCCACCCCGCTCCCATTGCCGTGCCTCTATCACTGTATCCCTGCCTCTCTCCACCTCCACACTCTCCATCTTCTTCATCAAGGAAATCTCCAGAACCTCCCCCTCCCAGATGTTGAACTTCACCATGACCTCTACCCTTCCTTCCCACTGTAACCTGGAATGCTTCCCCTCCCTCCTCCCCAGGGCCACCCCTTTTCCTCTCCCGTCCTCCTCCCAGAGAAGATTTCCCTCCCTCCGCCTGGGTCGCTGCACTCCCTCCATGGCTGTTTTCTACTCCAGTCCCTTCTTTCCCAAACCATTCTTCAGTGCCCCCCCCACCTCATCCCCCTTTCTCTCCCTTCCTCCCCACCTCCTTTTCCCTTTTTCCTTTCCCTTTGACCCCCCCCCCCCCACCTGGCAGATAAGGTCAGGTTTTTATTCGTAGTCAGTGTGCTGCATTTGTGTTGTGTTGTGGTGCCGTTATATGGTGTCCTCTAGTGATCTGGTTTTAATTGTGTGCTCGACCTGTTTACTGTCCATGCTTGTTCTGTGTTATGCCATCTGTCATGTGGTTCTTTTAATCGCTCTAGGACTTTTTATGCTCAGGCTGTACTTAGCCTCATTCCTTTTAATCATGTGTCTGTTTCTGGTGTAAAATACTTTTTTAGGTTTTTATCTCCGATTTACAACCACCGCTTTGTATGCTTTATTTTCTTATGTTCTGCCTCTTTTGTTTCTATATTCAGCCGTGTTTTCTTCATTATATTGTTTTAAAAGTAGTTTCTGTCAATTTATGTCTCTTGGCTAAAGAGCAGCGTTTATGCTACTGCCAGCCCGCCCTTGATGGGGAATGGAAATTAAAATAAAGGAAAGAGAAACTGTCCATGCTTGTTCTGTGTTATGCCATCTGTCATGTGGTTCTTTTAATCGCTCTAGGACTTTTTATGCTCAGGCTGTACTTAGCCTCATTCCTTTTAATCATGTGTCTGTTTCTGGTGTAAAATACTTTTTTAGGTTTTTATCTCCGATTTACAACCACCGCTTTGTATGCTTTATTTTCTTATGTTCTGCCTCTTTTGTTTCTATATTCAGCCGTGTTTTCTTCATTATATTGTTTTAAAAGTAGTTTCTGTCAATTTATGTCTCTTGGCTAAAGAGCAGCGTTTATGCTACTGCCAGCCCGCCCTTGATGGGGAATGGAAATTAAAATAAAGGAAAGAGAAACATTCGTCTGTTTAAGAGTGCAGTTGTGAATTAGGCTACACTACCGCTCATTTATTTCAATACACCCTGGTCTTTCAGATTTACAACACAAGTCAAATGTTATTTCTCACGAGATGTAATTATATTAAGTTCCACATATATAATACAATAACAGTCATTATATTTTTCTTTCATGAAAGTATCCTCCTTTGGAATTAATGACTGACTCATAATCTCGAGGCATGAGGTCAATTGGTTGTTGTAGGTACCCTGAATCTACATGACACCACACATTCGTAACAGTATTCCGGGGATGTTCCTAGCTGGAGATATTAACTTTCCTGATACGTCTGTCCACTTCATCCCAGACCATTGCAATGGGATTACAATCGGGGCTTTGGGACGGCCATACCATATCAATCAGTACTGGCTGTTTTTCCTCTGATGCAATGTAGTTCGTACAGTATGCCAACCGATGTTTTGCGTCATTATCCTGTTGTAAGGTGAACCCTTTCCCTATTAAGTGCAATCCACTTCGTATTGCATGATAGTAAAGTATGCAGTGATACTGCTCCCTATCCATACATCCTTCTATTTTCACAATGTGCCCAAATCTATCTTCGGCAAAACATCCCCAAACCATAATAGAACCGCCACCTTGTTTAGGTGTAGGTAGAACACACTGTTGGGCTACCCTTTCCCCCACAAATCTTTTGAACAAATATTCTCCTACTGGTTCCAAAAATCTCGAACTTAGTTTCATTGGGAATAACACCTGGTCCATTCTTCCGATGTCCAATTACGTTGTTTTCTAGCCCATTCAAGTCTCTTCTTTTTATTTATGAGCCTTACAAGGGGCCGGCCGCTGTGGCCGAGCGGTTCTAGGCGCTTCAGTCGGGACCGCGCGACTGCTACGCTCGCAGGTTCGAATCCTGCCTCGGGCATGGGTGTATGTGATGTCCTTAGGTTAGTTAGGTTTAAGTAGTTCTAAGTTCTAGGGGACTGATGCCCTCAGATGTTAAGTCCCATAGTGCTTAGAGCCATTTGAACCATTTGAACCTTACAAGGGGTTTCCTCGCTGTGACACATCATTTCAAGCCGGCTTTAGTCAGTGTCCTTTTTACTGTTGCAAAAGATATTGTTGTCGTGTTCACTTCTACAACTATGCACGAATTTGGTGCGCTGGTTTGAACCTATTTCTCTTACTAGTTAATATGATATATTTATCATCACTTGTAGTTGTTTTACGGTGTCGTCGTTGTCGTGGTATGTCCTTATTGCTACCTGTTGTCTTTCGCCTGTGAAGGATGTATTGCACTTCCATTATAAACACTCTACACTGATTCGCAATTTGGCGAATAGATAAACCTGCTTGGCTAAGTGCTACAATTGCAGCACGTCTTTCTATGGATATCTCCACTCGTGTAGCCGTACTAGCGATGTGCACACTTCAATGTCACGAAGGAACTGTCGTGCAGGGACGACATGTTATTTATCGCAGTGATGCCTGCCGTTGGCTGCGGACATCACATCACTACAGGGAAGATCACAGTTGCATCAGAAAGGGACGGTCTGTAGGCTAGTAATTAAACAAACAAAGCAAATAGGTACGTAACGTATTTGTACACAACATTATTTCTTGGATGCTATTGTATCTCGATGACAACAAAAAAAATTATGACTTGTGTACAACTGTTGTACTATTCCTTTGCTTCCTCAACGGTACACATGGTATTAGACCTTTTCTGCAGAGAACTAGATGTCATTTATTGGTTATATAGAAATTAAGGAGCGGTAGTGTACGTTTATGTGCTTATGTTTTTCTATGTCTGAAGATGGTCCTTACTTAGCGAAATTAATAACTTCACTACAAATAATCATTGTGAGCCCACACTCTAATTACAATGAAGTGAACATGTTTCCTTTGCAGACTGGTTTCATTACATTGTAATTTCCCCTTCGATGCATCTTGAAAAATGTCCAAGTGTTCCAGAGCGAATTGTCAGTCATCAGAGAAGTGCACATTCTCTTCAAAATTCCTGTCACAGAGAGACTCCGCTGGACCGAAGGTTTGCCTTTTGCAGGTAAGTGCTCTAAGCAGGTTAACTTTCACCACTACTTCTCTTACTTTCCTAAGCTTCACGGTAGTTGTCCTGCATATATTGCGCGACTAGCGCTCCGGAAAAACAAAAATTTGCGGTGAAATGGCTTTGCCAAACCCTAGAGCACTGTTTTCGGAATTAACATTAATTCCGCAGCTGAGTGTTAGCTTTGTCGATATAGCAGGTGCTTGTGAAAGGCCCAAATTCAGCTTTTGACTGCCGGCATGGTATACAGTTTTAATCTATCGGTAACATTTACGTCAAACGATAATTCTATGTTCATACACTGGAGTGCAAAACTTAAGGATGAAAGTAACTTTTGCATGATGTGTCACTGCCAGGCAACATAGCTCTATGAAAGTTGGACTATACATAGCACGAACTACGTCATTATTGAACAAAAGGTAACCGAAGGAAGTACACTCGGAACAGAAAGAATTGACACTAATTTTCAAAGACAATAATTATGCAGCAGTAACCCATTTAGGAAGGTTCTCCGTACATTACAAAAGACAGAACGTGGTTCTTAATAGGGTGGGTGATAAACACAGACGGCAGCGCAAGCTCTGCAACGTACTGCCATACTGCCAACGAGGTTGGTGAAGTATTCATTTGGTAGGGCGCTCAATACCTCCGCCGCGCGGCTGGAAAATTTGTCGTAAGGTCCTATGGGACCAAACTGCGGCTACCCTGGCCGCGCGGTTGACAACAGCTGGAATCTCGTTGGTGTAGCATCAGCTCGTCCACATGCACAGATCGATGCAGTTGCGCTTTGTCATCCATAAGAAGACATACTTGGGAATGAGTACATTGTTCAAAGATCTGGAAACTTGTAAGCTCATGCAACATTGTGCTACCCCAGACCATAACATCTAAACCACCAAAACGATCATATTCGACAATGTTTCCAGATGCATTACATGTTCCCACTTCTCCATAATGAAGGTACCTTCATGATCACTACTCAGACTAAATCAATTCTGATCAGGTGATGGAAACGCGACCCTACGCCGTGCCTGTCCATTTCCTATGCTCTTGGCATTATCGTAAACGGTGACGCCGATGCATGGGTGACAACGTAACACAAAGTTCTGGTCGCCGGGCAAAAAGACCACCACTATGATGTCTTCGTGACACGTGTGGGTGAGTCGGTTGTATTGTAGTCCTGCGAAACGTGGCTGAACCCGCTGTTTGACGTAGGCCCCCTGATGCCTCTTGTGAAATGTGGAAGTCATCTGGAGCTGTAGCTTACTATAGTCGAACACCTCCTCCCAATTGGGTAGCAGTTTCGGAACCCACGAACGTGAAACTTACACTCTTCACACTTGGTCCTTCTTCCGGTTTCCCTATGATTCTTACCCGTGTGAAGCTATCCATATGTTGTCTCCAAGTCATGTTGAAACGAAAAGCAGCACCACAGTGCACTGTAACTCCTTCTGATTGATATGCACTGTTTTTTTCTTTTTTTCTTTTCTTTTCTTTCTTTTCTTTTCCGTTCCTTCAACTGCGGACAGTTATAGTCACTCTGACCTCACACCATGTGACTTCCACCTTTCTGTGCACGACTGGGAAACCTCCAGCAACATGCCCCAGTACATCCTTTCATTTGCACCAAGTGGTTACTTTACGAACCTCCTCTTTAAGCTTTTGCAGAGCAGCGTACATGTTGAAGAGAAGAAAGGCTTGTGGCCCATTCCAAAATTTTGAAGTGAGTGACGTATTTCCCAGTCACGTTCTGATAACATAGAGATTAACATCTCATCAGTAACCGATTTTTCACTGAAACATACATGGACTAGATTCACTACAAGAGATAGGGCAGTAATCAGCGGATAATTGTGCCCTTCATGTTTTAAAAAGTGATGAATGGACCTGTATGTGTATGCCCGCAAGCGTACCATCAAATACAATAATGATGTATGAACTTTGCGTTAATCTGTTGGTGCTCGAAAGGTGTGCATTGGTAGCAAATTGTACCCTTAGCCAATAAGAGAAACATGTAATGTCCTTTCAGTAAGTCATAACTGTTGAAACTGGCCAAGAGCTGTAAACAAAAGCGACAGATTTTAATGGACGACGACTATATTAAAAACGAAAAGGCTGTTTCAAAGCGTGTTTTACCCTTATCGTTACAATGAATTCAAAGCGTCTTAACTAAATAACGGTAAAAGCTGTTTGGTGAACTATCTTTGCCGTTCTATATGACAATAACATGCAAAATATTAACAATACATTTTCTCTGGAACCAACGGTGCGTATTATAAAAATATAGTTATATGTGTCAGAACTAGGACTGTTCTAGCGCATTGTGAAGAAAGTAATGTCCCAGTCCCTAGCTATGACGTTCGCCTATTCGTTTTCTTAAAATTATAACAAAGCTTTTAACAAACTCTTACGCTCTGAAGCCAAATCCCATCCCATAAACGACACAATGCTATAGATGTAGCCTACTGGCTTTCCATCGCAAGGCCTCTATCTGACCGAAAGACTGTCTACCCCACAGAAATACGACTTCAAGTTAAGCTTAACCGTTCTGGCAGTTGTGATAGGTCTGACTTTGGAGAGAAAAGTGATGTAGCCTTCATGGGAATTAGCATACGCAATGATATCGTATCAAATCTGGCCGTTACACTGCCTTCTCCAAAACACAATTGCTTTGGGTGACGAAATTGCCCATATTGTTGACATGACGCACACAGTCTGCCGCATCTGTAATAAGAAGATTAGGCAAATCGTTAGTCAGGCTGCAGCTGCTCGTGGTAGATCAGCAGAGCTGCAAGTTACACATGTAGCATCTTGTGTGTTTTCTTGGTGGCATATTTCTTAAATTACGTGCGTGTTTTACTACTTATGAGGTGTAATCTCGTCTTTTTGCAACTCTGAAGTGTAAAGTTCGTCAGCTGTAACACAGTTGTCATTTCTTCTGAACTAGCTGAACAGCTCATTAAGGCACCAGACTCCACTGGTTATATTTCAGGAAGGTAGCAAGTTGCATACCGAGGTTTCTGTCTGTGCTTTTACAGTTTACTTCTTCGGTTGGCCCTGCAAGGATGGGCAGGATGTGCGAGTGATGTGTGTGGATGCAGGAGGAGTTGGCCACAATCCGTGAACAGAAGAACACGATAAGGCTACATTTAGCCGTCTTCGGGCTGTTATCTTGGGTGGAGGTGGAGAATTAGGAGCATCGCATGAGATATCTCAGGTATCGCTTGTTTCTCCCATGGTCTTTGCTGTCGAAGCACCTTCCACTGTACCCGACGCGGAGGATCCGGCTTCACGTGTCACTCCGGGAGGAGGACCAATGGGGATGCTGGCCATCTGGCCTCGCCTGTCCACCCTATGAGTGGCCAATCCTTCAGCAGGGTCCGAGCAGACACACAGGGGCAGGGGTTTGCTAGTTAAAAGTAAGTCCAAAGTTAGGAGCGTTTTGTAGCCCCTTACGAAAAAAGCGTTCAGGACTGTAAATAAAGCCGAAGTGCACTCTGTATGTGTGCCGGGGAAGGGGATGGTGGGATCTCACCGAGCCAGTCAAGTGCAGTCGTTGGCAAGTTGTGGCTCACTTCAGCACCAACGACGACTCTCGGTTGGCATCTGAAGATGTCCTCAGTTCATGCAGGTGGCTGGCGGAAGTGGTGAAGGCTGATGGAATTGTGCGCAGGATTCAAGCAGAGCTCGCAGATTGCAGCATCGTTGCTGGAATTGTGTGCAGGATTCAACGGTCGCAGATTGCAGCGTCGTTCCCGGATCTGGTCGGGGTCCTATGGTATGGAGCCGAGTGGAGGGTCTCAACTAGGCTTCGTCGAGTGTGTGACTGTCTTGGCTACAGATTTCTGGACCTGCGTAATCGAGTTTGGAATTGTAAGACGCCATTTGATAGGTCAGGGGTGCACTACACTAGGGAAGCAGCTACGTGGACAGCAAAGTACTTGTGGAGTGCATATGGGGGTTGTTTGTGTTGGGAAGTAGTTTGAGGTACTCTGATGAACACTCGTCAGATGACACGCAGATAACGAAATCAAACCGTGTTCCGAGTAAAGACACTTTGGCTGCCTAAATTGTAAGAGTTAATTGTGAAATTATTTATATGAAAGTTCCGAAATGAACTTCCTTCCAGGAAATTTCTGGCTCTCAAATTATTCTCGAGAATGACGGCTGGGTGAAGGCCAAATTATAAAACTCTGAGTAATTTAGCGATTCATAGATTACATATCGAGGGGACAGATCATATGGCATACATAGGGTAGCCTTAATTGCAATTGACAAAAACATTAGCCATACTGAGATCGAATTTGAGTGTGACGGTGAAGTTATCTCGTCGCGTATATGGGTCTGTATGAAATCAAGTAACTTGTTGGGTGTTTTTACCGGCCACCAGATTCAAGAGTCGTTCAAACGCAGCCTTCAGTCAATAGTGCGGAAATACTTAGATCAAGCAATATTTGTTTGAGGCAACCTTTAACCTATCGTGTATAGACTCGAACGTATTGGGGTTCTTTGCTGGGGGTACAGACTGACATTCTTGAGAAGATATTCTGAATTTGTTTTCCGAAAACTGCCTTGAGCAGCTAGTTTCACAGCCCACACGCAATGGAAATATTTTGTACCTTGTAGCTACAAACAGGCCCGACATTATTGACGGTGTCATTATGGATACAGGGATTTATGACAATGAAGGTATCATAGCCAATAAAGTTACTAAAAGTCATAAATCAGTCAAGAAGGCATCCCGGAAGCAAAGGTTGTCGCACTCTCGGTTCAAAACAGAACGTGCAAATGACGACAGGCTAAGGCATACGGCATCTGTCCACGACGTACCTTACCAAAATATCTTGCCGAGAACACGAGCAATTTCTGGTCCTAGTAAAAATCGCTAACCGGGTTTAAGGCTACTACACAATCATTCGTTAACTAGTTGCCGGCCGCGGTGGTCAAGTGGTTCAGGCGCTCAGTCCGGAACCGCGGGACTGCTACGGTCGCAGGTTCGAATCCTGCCTCGGGCATGGATGTGTGTGATGTCCTTAGGTTAGTTAGGTTTAAGTAGTTCTAAGTTCTAGGGGACTGATGACCACAGATGTTAAGTCCCATAGTGCTCAGAGCCATTTGAACCATTTAACTAGTTTGGTGTGGCAGTAGACGGTATCAAATGGAAAGCCGAAGTTTCTAATTTCGCTTTTGAGAAATCGTTCAAGCTGGAGAATCGCATAACGTACTGACATTTCACAATTGCACAGATTCCAGTATGGAGGGCGTAGTAGTAGGCATCGCTGGCGTACAGAGACTCTGAATGATTTGAAAAGAAATAAGTTGCAAGGTCCGGATGGAATCCCAATTCGGTTTTGCAAGGACTGTTCTATTTCATGCGTTTATTGCATATCTGCCGCCCAGCTCAAAGTCCCAAGCGACTGGAAAAAATGCACAGGTGACACCTGCATATAACAAAGGCAAAAGAACAGACCTTAAAACTTACAGACCAATATCTTTCCTTTAACATCAATTAGCTGCAAAGTTCAGGAGCATATTCCTTGAGATCGAAAAGGTTCTGGCGACAAGTCAGTAGAATTTTAGAAAGCACTGCTCTTATGAAACTCATCTTGCCCTTTTCTGACATGATATCCTATGAACTACGGATGCAAGGCAACAGGAAGATTCTAAAATCCAAAATTTTCGAAAATCATTTTGTGCTCCACAGCAGACTGCCTCGGAGGAGCTCGAAAACTTTGTAAGCAGCCGAACCCACTGCATTGACTCAGCAGCGAGTGTTCATCAGAGACAATGGTATCTTCAGGAGTGCTCCTGGGAAGTATGGCCGGAACGCTGTTATTTTCTATACACATAAATGATCTGGTGAACACAGTGACCAGCAATCTGCTGGTCTTTACTGATGATGCTGTGTTGTCATCGTTGACTGACAAAATGAGATGAAATTTCTAATTGATATGAAGAATGGCTGCTACCTATAAATGTAGAAAAATATGAGCTAATGCAGATAAGTTGGATAAACAAACACGTTGTGTTCGAATATAGCATTAAAAATATACTGCTTGACACAGTCACGCCCAACGTGGCAAAGCAATATGAAATGAAACGTGCATTTAAAGATTGTAGTAGAAAGACTAATGGACGACTCTGCTCCATTTGGAGAGTTTAAGGAAACTGTGGTTCATCTGTAAAGGAGACCGTATAATGAACACTAGTGGATCCATTCTTGAGTACTGCTCGAGTGTTGGGAATCGCATCAGATCGGAAGAAGGATGGGCTGTTAGATTTCTTACCTGTAGGTTCGAACAACATCAAGTGTAACGGAGATTCTTCAAGAACACTGATGTTAGTCCCCGGATGGAAGCCGATATTCGTTTGTTCGAACAATGTTGAGAAACTTCAGAGAACTGGCATTTGACTAAATAAGGATTCTGCTGCCGCCAACCTACATTTCACGTAAGGACCAAGAAGATAAGACAGGGCATGTATTGAGACACGTAGATAATCGATTTCCTCTCGCTCTTTTTGCGAGTGGAAAAGGAAAGGAATGACTTGTAATTGTGCAGGGAGCTCTCAGCGCCGCACCGTACGATGATAGAGGAGTACGTACGTAGATATACGAGGGTTGGAACTTTAATAGTGACAACTATTTATTTACAGCTCGTACAAAGTAGATACGTGTTTCAAAGTTTTACTGACCTTCGAAGTAATCACCAGCATTGTGTATAACTCGTTGCCGGCGATATGAATTTCGTAGGATACTCTTAGCAGTGCCAGTTGTGTTGACAGTTCGAGCGGCGCGGTCTATTGCCCGACGAATCTGTAGCAGTTCTGAAGCGAATTCCGTAGAGTGTTTCCTGACAGAAGTTATGAGACTTTCTGTAGGACCTGACTATCATTTTGGAGGACAACGCTCAATCTCGCACGTGGCAAGCTGTTACTGATTTCTTTGACTGATTGGGCTGCTAGGTGTTATACCGCCTACTGAACTCCTCTGACTGAAGCCCTCGTAAGTTCAACTCGATTTCTAAATTGAAGGAAGCACTTCCCTGCATTCGCTTCAGAACTGCTACAAGTTCGAGGGGCAATAGACCGCCTCGCTCAAACTGTCAACACAACTGGCAACGGGTTACACACAATGCTGGTGACAGCTTTGAAGGTCAGTAAAACTGAAATCCCTGATCTAGCTAGACGGAGCGGGTGAGGTTATATTTGTGGAAAGGGGCCGAAATAAGTTCCTGTCAGTTACACTCAAGAATTAAATTTTATTACTTAAAATGCACAATAACATAAGCCAGGATTAAAAACCCTCAAGGTTTTAACAAGAGATCTCCTTTGATTTGATTTAAATCGGCTAAAAGCCACATACGAAAATCCAGAGTGCCGTGCCTAGGCAAGGAATTGAGGTACAGGAGCTCTTCTGGAAGTTTGACTTTTTCAAAAAAAAAAAAATCAAAAAATCTTTTGACTTCAATAAATATAGGCTGAAGGCCACACATTAATCAAGAACAGTGTTACGGCTTAAGGCCAAAACAAACATTTTCAATGTTAATTTTAAATAGGCTGAAACCCGGCTGAAGCCCACATATCAACCATAAAATTTAACGGCTTACAGTCCTGGAAGAAGAACCTTCAATTTAACAGGCTGAGGGCCTTAGCCTAAAACATTTCATGCAAACTCGGCTAAAGGCCTCATACTAAAGAATAACAATATTGTGACTTAAGGGCAAGATAAAATTAGAATTTTTAATGTAAGAGAGATTAAACTCGACTGAAGGCCACATACTGAAAAATACTGATCTTATGACCTAAAGGCAAGACCAAAATTTAGAAATTTTAATTTAAGAAGATTAAAACTCGGCTGAAAGCCACAAATATGTCAAAACAACTTTACGGCTTAAGGCCTAGGAAGAAGAGCTTTCAATTTGAAAAGGCTGAGGGCCTTAGCTTAAAACATTTCATGCAAACTCGGCTGAAGGCCCAATACCCAAAAAATAACAATGTTACGTCTTAACGGCAAGAGCCAGATTTTTAATTTTCAGTTTCAGGGAGTTTAAAACTCGGTTTAAGGCCACACACCATGGAGAAAACAATTTCACGGCTTAAGACCTAAAAAGTTTACTATTTTAATAAGCTAAAACTCGGGTGAAGGCCACACAGAGTACCTACGACTGAGCGGAAATCACTATATGAAAGACAAGGAGCGGCGCTCAGATGGTTCCAAGGGTCGACCTGGGAAGTAACACTAACATAAGTTTAGGTGAGACAGGCAGCCAGACCGACAACTTCTTAATCTGAAGGCAACCCAACTGAAGGCCACCCGACAAACCAACCAACAGAATCGGTTCTGTTCTACCCGATGAGCAGAGCGACAAAAAAAGACGACAATAGATCAACGTTCTGGATACTGGTGCCGAATCCAGCCAAGTCAGAATAAACGCCCAAAACTACCAGCACACCTCAGCTGTCAACTACACGCCGTACAGTACAGCAACAACATGATGAGTAAAATACACTGCCAAAAAGTACGTCCACGCCCAGGGAAGGCAACCGGAATGTTAACGGCCACATGGCAGAAGATACCGCTGGTGCACTTCATTAATGAAGAAGTGAATTAAATTAAGTTAAACCCCATCCAAGAAAACGGCTGCAATTCTAGTCAACTTCAATGCACACACGATGTTGATCGCGGGAATCTCGCAGAAAGCAACAACCAGGGTCAAACGAAGAGAAGTGACAGCAGTTGAGGCTTGATAGCAGGTTAAGAGAGCACTCAACTTTAGAGTCCAAGATCGGGGGCAACGAACTTCGTAACCCTCGCAAGAAGCGCCTCAGAACTCCAACGGCGCGATCACGCCGCCAGCGGCTCCGGCCCGACTCTGCACGACGGGGATCTTCTCGCTGCTCTGCGCCAACCGATCGACTACCACACACCTGACCTCCTATGCACGGACGACGTCCCGGAGATACTGGCTCGGACCCCCAACTATGAGGAGGTAACACAACCGACTTCTCTGCATAGGAAGGAACCCACCCAAATACACATCGTGGATGAGACGACCGACTGAACGACCAACCAATGGTCGTCCCCGCTGGTACTGGCCGTGCGGACCTCACTGGGTCTATGTCCCCTACTCAACCGCTGGTCCATCCGCAACTGACCAATCGCCCAACACTCGGAAACGGTAAAATATCGAATACACGTCGGCCGACCGAGCGACCAACCAACCGTCGATCCTACTTCAGGCTTCTTCAGCCTGACAGTACATGTGTGTCACCAGCGGTCGGCAAGTACTGGCTGTCCGCACCTCACTGGCGCTCCGTGCCCGACGCTCCTTCCTCCACGACTGCTGCTCCGTGCCCAACTGCACTGCTGGTCGGTCTCCAACCGAGCTCCGAAACTGAACTCCAGACACATGACGACCCCGAGACACTATCGGTCGCTCCAGAGATGGTACGAGAGTGCACTTATCAGTAAGCGTTATGTTAATTGGCACACTTGTCATTTCTTCACGGTCTTGAATATCCTTTTGCTCGCTAATTTTAAGTGGGTATAACTTATACAGATCCAACACAGTATGACCTTTTTTCTTTCTTTCTTCGAAGATCACGATATTCCTCCCTTAGGGAAAGGGGTGTGTAGACAGTTAGGCACTGTACAATTACTTTTACATTAATATTTGCCCTCCACCTCCTCATGCAGTAGCTCTTTTGTATGCATTTATTTTAGTCTTTAGTCTTCTGAGTGGTTTGATGCAGCACCCCCCCCCCCCCCCCTTCCGAATCCTTCCTCGTATGCAGTCCTCTTCTTTCAGTTTCACTTGCACCCTACATCCCCAATTGTTTGTAGGATGTATTCCAGTGTCTGTCTTCTACTACAGTTATTACCCCCTACAGCTCCCTCAGGTACCACAGCAGTAATGCCCTGGTGTCTTACCTGTCTCCTCTTCTTGTCACCGTTTTCCATATGTTTCTCCCCTTGCCTATCCTGAAGAGAACCTCCTCAGTCCTTACGAGTCCACTTAGTTTTCTATAATGTTTTGTGGGATCACTTATCAAACGCTTCTATTCGGTTGTGTTAAGCTTTTCCCGCTGTACGCAATTCACTACCGTAAAACACTCAATTCCAAAGGTGCATTCTCAAATCTTTCTTCCTCAAATTAAGGCCTAAGTTTTATGCTAGTAGACATTTCTAGGCCATGAATGCCCTCTTTATCTGGGCTAATCTGCTTTTTATGTTGCCTTTGCTTCGTCAGTCAAAGGTTAGTTTGCTTTCAAGGCGTCAGAATTCCTGGACTTCGTCTACTTTGTAATCACCTATTTCGGTATTAAGCTTGTTGCTATTGTAATTTCTATTACTTATCATTATATGGTGCATTTCTTTGGCTTACTTTAAATCCATATCAGTGCTCATTAGATTGTTCATTCCAATCAACAGACCATACGATTCTTCTTCAGTTTCACTGAGGATAGCAATGCCATCAGCGAATCGTATCATTGATATCCTTTCACCCTGAATTTTAATCCTGACCACTCATTCTTTGTTCTATTTACGTCATTGCCTCTGAAACCTATAGATCCAACAATAGGGGTGAAATATTGTATTCCTTTCTACCACACTCTTTAATCTTAACTAGATTTGTTCCGTATAGCGTCATGACTCACCCCTAGATCTTCAGTGCGGAGAGTTTAAAATACTTTATATGACTATGCAGCTTTCAATGTAAATAGGAAATTAAATATACCTAAAGATCGGATTAAAATGTGCAATTATCATCTGGCGTTTGTGGTTGCTGTAACGATTTTGGAATGGCATGATTGCGGATATGACATTGATGTTCATGTGTAATACGGTTCTTTTCGTACTATTGCTGATTTGAGTTTCTACGCTGCATGTTGGCAACTATGCTGCCTAGGTGACAAAGTGAGTCGTGGAAGGTTACTGTTGAAGTATTGTAATAATACAGATGATACAGCCTTTCTTAAATTTCAGTGTGGTAGGTTGATATTCTGTGGTGAGAGAAGGGCGGAAGTGTTTAAATCATAAAAAATATGCTAATGAAAAATATTTTGTGTCGCCATAGGGTTTGTTCAGTATGCGAGGTTTCAAATATGGAATTCCAGGTGTCTGAGTAAAAAATTGTCTATATTTCAAGAGTAAATGATACTGACAAAATTCAGAGATATTTGGTGGATAATTAATTAAGTTTACCGATTAACGGGCGCTCAAAAGTATTTTTGACAGGATACCTGTGACAAATCGATTGGCCGGCCGGAGTGGCCGTGCGGTTCTAGGCGCTACAGTCTGGAGCCGAGCGACCGCTACGGTCCCAGGTTCGAATCTTGCCTCGGGCATGGATGTATGTGATGTGCTTAGGTTAGTTAGGTTTAATTAGTTCTAAGTTCTACGCGACTCATGACCTCAGAAGTTAAGACGCATAGTGCTCAGAGCCATTTGAACAAATCGATTATTGCCGTACGCAAGGGAAGCAGGACGAAAGGCGTTGCTGATGGAAGAATAGAACACAAGAAAACGCAGAAACTGTCGTGTAATGAAAGGGGTCGAGATGGTTTCCTTCCGTAGTTGTGCCTGTTCCTTAATTGAAGGGAGTCGTACGAGAGTGTCAGTTGCAGCCCACTGCTCAGTTTGAACGATCCAGGAGGCACGTCTCCTGCGCCATATGGCGCTGGAACTTCGGCACGGAGGGCGGAGACTCAGAAGTGGCGCACAGTGGGGGGCGGCGCTTTGTACTGCTATCTGCAGCTGCCGCTTGTCGCCGCCGCGGCCGCATTGTGCGCCAGCGCCGGCGCCTGTGTCGCTTTATCTCGCCTAGTAAACAGCTTAGTGGAAGTTTCCTCGGGGCACCTAGCGCTGCAGATAAACAAATCGGGAAAGGCGCCGGGCCGCGTCTGTCCACTGGACAAGTGCTGCAACTCAGGTTCCGTGAGATTGTCGGGCCTCAGAAACTGTCAAGGACATTTACCAGCGGACGGTCAGCGAGACCGATACTTGCTTACTGTGTAAGTAAACTATTGTGTGATAGACGCAGAGGTAAAAGTCACTCAAATGACTAACCTGGTTCATCCATTAACTTCAAATGGCTCTGAGCACTATGGGACTTAACATCTGCGGTCATCAGTCCCCTAGAACTTAGAACTACTTAAACCTAACTAACCTAAGGACATCACACACATCCATGCCCGAGGCAGGATTCGAACCTGCGACCGTAGCAGTCTCGCGGTTCCGGACTGTTCGCCTAGAATCGCTAGACCACCGCGGCCGGCCATCGATTAACTGTCTGAAACACAATCCTCACAGGACAAAATTACGACGAATATACACTAAGGTGATAACAATCGTGGGCCAGCCGGAGTGGCCGAACGGTTCTAGGCGCTACAGTCTGGAACCGCGCGACCGCTGCGGTCGCAGGTTCGAATCCTGCCTCGGGCATGGATGTGTGTGATATTCTTAGGTTAGTTAGGTTTAAGTAGTTCTAAGTTCTAGGGGACTGATGACCTCAGAAGTTAAGTCCCATACTGCTCACAAGGGAACCTCCCCATCGCACCCCCCTCAGATTTAGTTATAAGTTGGCACAGTGGATAGGCCTTGAAAAACTGAACACAGATCAATCGAGAAAATAGGAAGAAGTTGTATGGAACTATGAAAAAAATAAGCAAAATATACAAACTGAGTAGTCCATGACATGATATGCAACATCAAGGGTAATCTGAACTCAGGAGCGTCGTGGTCCCGTGGTTAGCGTGAGCAGCTGCGGAACCAGAGGTTCTTGGTTCAAATCTTCCGTCGAGTGAAAAGTTTTAATTTTTTATTTTCAGACAATTATTATCTGTCCGTCCGATGCGATCACTTTTTTGGGAGTGATTATCACATCGACAAGAAAACCTACATAGGGCAAGGTAGAAGAATCTTTTTACCCATTCGCCAAGTGAACATGTTAGGTGGGTCGACAACATATTCCTGTCAGGTGACGGAAATGCCATCACCAGTGTCGTGTAGAATACATCAGACGTGTTTTCCTGTGGAGGAATCGGTTGACCTATGACCTTGCGATCAAATGTTTTCGGTTCTCATTGGAGAGGCACGTCCTTTCGTCTACTAATCGCACGGTTTTGCGGTGCGGTCGTAAAACACAGACACTAAACTTATTACAGTGAACAGAGACGTCAATGAACGAACGGACAGATCATAACTTTGCGAAAATAAAGAAAGTAAAATTTTCACTGCAGAGAAGACTTGAAGGAAGACTTGAACCAAGGACCTCTCGTTCCACAGCTGTTCACGTTAACCACGGGACTACGGCACTCCTCACATAACATTAACCTTGTATTGCTTATGTTACACATGGACTACCAAGTTTGTATATTTTGCTTTTTTTTTCATAGTTCCGCACAACTTCTTCCTGTTTTCTCGATTGATTGTGTTCAGTTTTTCAAGGCCTATCCACTGTGCCAACTTATAACTAAATCTGAGGGTGGTGCGATGGGGAGGTTCCCTTGTCAGAGCCATTGAACAATCGTGGGATAGCGAATGCACATATACAGAGGGTTGTAGGATCGCGTACAGAAGGTATAAAAAGGCTGTGCATTGACGGAGGTCTGATTATGACCAAGATGATTCATACTAAAAGGTTTCCCACATGACTATGGAAACACGACGGAAATTAACAGACTTTACGGTGGAGTGGTAGTTGGAGCTGGACGCATGGGGTATTCCATTTCATAAATCGTTAGGTAATTCAATACTCTGAGATCCACTGTAACAAGAGTGTGCCGAGAAACCACATTTCAGCTATTACCTTTCCCCATCGACATCGCAGTGGCTGAAAGCCTTCACTGGCCGACCGAGCACAGCATACGCGTAGGGTTCTCAGTGGTAATAGACAAGATGTCCTTAGGTTAGTTAGGTTTACATAGTTCTAAGTCTAGGGGACTGATGACCTCAGATGTTAAGTCCCATAGTGCCCGCATCTCGTGGTCGTGCGGTAGCGTTCTCGCTTCCCACGCCCGGGTTCCCGGGTTCGATTCCCGGCGGGGTCAGGGATTTTCTCTGCCTCGTGATGGCTGGGTGTTGTGTGATGTCCTTAGGTTAGTTAGGTTTAAGTAGTTCTAAGTTCTAGGGGACTGATGACCATAGATGTTAAGTCCCATAGTGCTCAGAGCCATTTGAACCATTTTTTAAGTCCCATAGTGCTTAGAGCCATATGAACCATTTGAACACTACTTGAAATAAGCTCAGAAATCAGTATAGGACGCACAACGAATTTATCCTTTAGGACAGTGCGGCGACATATGGTATGTCAGCAGACGACCAACGCGAGTGCCTTTGTTAACAGCACGACATCGCCTGGCTCATGGCGCTATCGGTTGGACCCTAGGCGACTGGAAAACAGTAGCCTGGTCAGATGAGTTCCGATTTCAGTTGGTAAGAGTCGATGGTGCAGTTAGACTGTGACGCAAACCGGACTAAGCGATGGAGCCAGATTGTCAGCAAGGCACTATGCAAGCTAGTAGTGGCTCCACGATGGTTTGGGCAGTATTTACAATGAATGGAATGCGTTCTCGGCAAAGACTGAACCAATCAATGACTGTAAATGTTAATGTTCGACTACCTGGGAACCCTTTGCAGTCATTTATGGACCTGATATTCCCAAGCAAGGATGGGTTTATTCTGGATGACAATGTGCCATGTCTCCTTGCCGCAGCTATTTGCGATCGATTCGAAGAATACTCTGGACAATTCGAGTGTATGATTTGGCCACCCAGATCGCCCGACATGAATCCCATCGGACGTTTATGGGATATAACCGATAGATCTGTTCGGCACAAAATCGTGTACTAGCAACTCTTTCGCAGTTATGTACCGTTATTGTGGCAGTGTGGCTCACTAATTTGCTGGGAAAATCCCACGACTTGCTGAGTCCATGCCATGTCGAGTTGCTGTTCTACGCAGGGTAGGAGAAAGCTGAAAAAGAGACTCGGAGGTAGCCAATGACATTTGCTTCCTCACCTGAGTGTACATTTGTGAATCCAATCCGTAGCACACTAACCTGTTTGTGATATGCTAGTGACTAAACAAACGATAATAGGCCACAAACGCTGGGTAAGATAAAATGTAACAATAGAAAGTCGTTCCAGAAAGACATAAGAAGAGGCAAGTTTATAGCACCTCGTGGCCGGGAACTAATTGAGAGACGTACACGTAATATAACATTACATTGCACCAGACTATATACTTAGTACTGCGTAAGTGTTCGAAGTAGCTATTATACGCTGAAGTTAGTCATGATCGACGGTGACACGTTCGAAAGTAAACGTCTACCCGCAAAAAGCTGACCGTTTGCTAGTGACAAACTGTGGCTTCCTTTACGATCTGGATCAGGTGTTTTAGTGACATCTTCAGCTTGCAGATTATATACTTTGTCTAATACTGCCAGTTTCAGCGTGAACGCAACACGATGAATGGCAGAAAATATCCGAGTGCCCTGTGGTTTCATTGTGATGGACGAGTATAATCTCGATCACAACTTACATATGACGAAAATAACATTTGGAACTTGCAGCAGAGGCATTCCAAAGACTCTGTGTTAGTGAACTAATGGATTTGGATTTTTGTACACATTTTCATAGCATATCGAAGACTGGGATATGGAGAAATGGGGTATAAAGTTGACGAACATTGCAAGATCCAGTTTTGAAAAAAAAGAAAATAATTGCAAAACAAATTGGGAAGTGGACAATTTGAACGATATGAGGTCTAGTTTTGGAAATAAATATTTAATTCATTGAAAGTGATGAGAGTACATTTAAAAAAAATGTAATCTGTGGTTTGAAGGAAAATTACGCAATGCGCGAATTACCGTGGCCACAGGAAGAATGAGAAATGGACAAAAGTGGTATCAATCCGACCAGCGTTTCGTCTGCTTTTGCAAAAATCAGACGTTTGTTTACTTACAAGCAATCGTGGTGCTTATAATAAAGATACTGAATGATTGAGAGACCATTTTTGTCCGAATTTTCATAGCCAAAGGAAGAGTCGGAAATAGAGAAATAGACATTTCTAACAAACGAGCGAGTGGTCTAGTTTTGGAAAACTGAAACTTTTTTGAAAAGTAAACTTGTAAATTAAAAAAATTAAAACATAATGAAATATTTTTGGAAATAATCTGCCTGAAAGTATGAAAGATAATACATTCCAGTAATATTGGACACACCTTTAAAATGATGCTCAATATCATTTACAGCAAACGATGGGCCGATTAAGAATTTAAATCTCAATCTTTCATTCTGAATCTTTGTATTTTAAAGACAGCTAGTGGATATTTATGTGGTCGATTTCGTAGGTCATGCAATCTGGTGTTGTGTGGCCTTGATGCAATTCTATCATCTGTGCCCCAAGGAGTAGTAATCCCTAAGCGCACCACACACCTGAAGAAGAGAGAGTGCTGAAAGGTCTGTTATCTGGGTTAGTTTCCTGAGCATGTGGTATGTTTCAGCCTCTATACGCAACAAGAAAAATCACTTTTTCTTAGTGTATGTACTACCTGATGCGCAGAAAAATTCTACTACAAATGCTGCACATTCGGTCCCAGTCCATCTTTGCTTCTTGGATTGTTAATGAAGCTGTTGGCCCAGGGCGGTCTGGTGACCATTGTACTGGAGAAATTATGACGCTATTCAATTTGGTTATGAACTGAATATGCATGTTCAATTGCTGTTTACTCCACCCTCGAAGCTGTGCCATCAGCTTTTGCTGCTGTGCACACTGTTCTTGCTGCTGTTTCATCAAATGTAACGATACTGATTTCGTTATTTCCTTAACATCCATGAGAATGAAAAAGAAACCTCACCACCATTATAGCATCCACTACTTTTACTGACACAGTATCTCACAAGGGCGAACACACACATATTGTCGAAACACATACAAAACAAATCATACTAATTCTTTCCGCTTTTGACAGTATTGTCAGTATGGCGGTATTACATTTGTAAAAATGATAAGAAAACAGAAATATTGGTACATATATTGTGATTTTACTTCAATGCAACATGTCTTTCTACCACTGGGTACGCATCTTCAGCTTCTTGGCTTCAGTTTATTTCGTTGTTGGGAAACAGGTCAGCACAGGCCCTGATACAGAGGCATATTGCAAGGTGAAATTTGGTGTTGTATAGCAGCTACAACGCTGTCTAACGTAGGTGGAAGTGCTGAACTTCCAGGTATGGGCGGAAGCTAATTGCAAGCCGAGCGGGATTAGCCGAGCGGTCTTAGGCGCTGCAGTCATGGACTGTACGGCTAGTCCCGGCGGAGGTTCGAGTCCTCCCTCGGGCATGGGTGTGTTTGTTTGTCCTTAGGATAATTTAGGTTAAGTAGTCTGTACGCTTACGCACTGATGACCTTAGCAGTTATGTCCATAAGATTTCACACACATTTGAACATTCTTTTGAGCTAACTGCATCCCTCAATTCCATCAGTTGTAACGACAATCGTGGAACATTAGGCATAATGGATGTAGTGAGAATTAACTATTATTACAGCCACAATGCATTGCTTACACTGGTTTTAGGTACAGTGTGCATGGTACTTACAAGTTTACAAATGATTTAGTTTCCAAAAGTAGTTCGCCATTACTCTTGGACACAGCTTGTTTGGAATAGGTATTGTAAAGTTATTGAAATTATTTTGTCTTGTGTTCTTGATATAGGAAGCGAGGCACCTGCGTTGAGTGATTCAACACTTCAGAGGTGTGAAGGTGTAGGTCCGTGGCCCATTCTTCCTTTACAGTGCGTTAACTGGAAAGGGGTAATTATTTGAAACAATGCAAAGTTGAAGAGACGAAAGGGTACGGAATTTCATTGGCAAGATAACAGATTTTCAACCAATTTTGTGACAGTCACTAGGTTGGTGTCTGATAATCTTAGGGGTTGACTTTTTTCAAACCATGAAGCAGTGATGGACTTGTGTCGTGGTGGAGTGATGTTTAAGTGTAATGAATCTACGTTGAAGTTGAGCTTCTATGAATGTGTGGTTGCACAAGATTGTTCAAGCTGTTGTCATTAATTTCTCACCATGTGTGTTATTACTTCGGTTGGAGCATGTTGTAAGAAAGGCTAGTGCTAGTGCAAGTCTGTTATTATACTGACAACGAAGTGTTTGAACCTTACAAGAAATATGGAATCAGAATCATTATGCTAAGGAAGCAAATTACGTAGTGGAAGGAAATTACTTTGGTGTTAATCTTCGGCGTTTCTAAATGTCCTTGAACCATCAACAGTTTCTTTTTTTTTTGTTGTCATCTTACTATTAAATAGCAGAAAGGTCTTTATTAGGCCATATGCTATCCCAGGGTACTAGGTTGGTGTATGTTTTCAGACATATTAATACAATCATTGCACTAGAAACTGATATGCCATTATCATTAGAGAGGCTTTGCAATAATTTTATCTTATTAAGAGCCTTTCTTCTACTGATTTATGAGTAAGCTAACAGCAACCGAACTGTATCCATCATGCCGAAAATTCACACTATTCTTACGCTACTGCCTTTACTGTCGATCTCACAATTTACCCTTCAGGATAGACGTCAGTTTGATTCCATTTGTCACAGGTTTTTAATAGCGTTCTTCTAGTAGATTTGAGAAAATGATGAACCACATATGTTAATGACGCATTGATAGCAATAGAAAGTCAGAAAGACAAAAATTATGTTTTGGAAATATTACTGTGTGTTTTCCAGAATTAAGGTGTAAATGTAAATTTATATGAATCGAAGTTCATCTTGGCATTAGGTGATATCTCTTGGACTGTGGCTGCTTTGGATCTTATCCAGAGAAGATTGAGGTAATTAGAGGATCCTGTTCCTTATAAGAGAAAACAGATTTGAGCATTCTTGGAATTAATTAATTTTTATAAGAGATGTATGAATATGAATATTTTAGATACACCATGATTGTGTGCTCTGATCAGGAAGAAAATTCCTTGCTATTGGCATGTCCAAGCACAGACGGAAAATGAGAGGACAAAATTGATTCTTTTAGATGCACTTGTTCTGTCGCATCCATACTGAAATAATGATTTTAGTCTAAGCTCAAACAGTTTATCTTTTTCACGTATTTGGGCTAATTGGAGTGAGGGAACTGGAGTAATTAGGTAATTATAGCTATTGCTTTTGCGAGCTGAGTGCTCATTAATTGTGAATGCAACAATTCAGTCCATAAGATTGAAGATCTAGCTGATGTTTTGATGTTTTATTAAGTTCGTGTGTTGCTTAGTTGTTTGAGTGACAAGATCTTTACAGATCATAATGCACTGGAACTTTTGATGAGTGCAAAGTTGACTCATATTTGTTTAGCCAATTGGGCACTGTATCTACGAAAGTTGAAATTAATATTTGTGTACAGACCTGATAAGGCAATTTTGCTGCTTACACACTTTCGAGATCTCATCTAGGTTTGAATACCGGACCAAGGATAACAATGATGAAAAACTTTCAGTATGATGTATTTACAGAATGACGCTTCTTCACCGTTTCGTTAAGAATGCACTTCAGGATATTACTTGAGAGTGAGATGAATATCCATCCTAGAAAGAGATCAAGGAAGTGAGAAATAGTGACAATACGGCAATTAGACAGTTTGCTTAGATGAAGTGCAGATACTTTACAGTGGGCTGTTTGAATTACTGACAAATATATCAACAAATTGAATGTGGACACTCACTTGAGTTAGGCACACTCTGAGGCAAGGAAATGCTTTTACGAGCTTTCAGAGACTTGTTATTTTCTGAATACGAAGAAGTGCATTCACAAGCTTTTCACTTCCAGCAAACATTATTAAAAGGAAAAAAATTGCCAACGATCTCACTTCATACAGCCTTTTTATCAATTATTCCACCTATCAACTTGGTGCCGTTGATCAGTTAGGTTCTCTTCCAAGAACCATTTGAGGTCCTTCCCATGTTTTAGTTTGTGTTAAGTTTACTCTCAAGTTTGTTTCGCTCACACCAGAATTACTAGCTGGTCTGTTATGCAAGAGTGCTCATGTTGCAAAGTAATATCGGACAACAATACACAGTCTGCGTGAGCTGCTTGGACCTGCTCTCTGTTCAGTAAAAGGACTCAAACATTTACATTTAGTCATAGCATCTTACGTTTAATTCCTTTTAATGTGTGGTCAAGGAGCTTGGAAAACTGTGTAGACTGTATTACCAATACTGCTATAGACCTTGGGATTGATACCTACACTTGTCTGGAAGGGTCATAAATGATTTTCTGAGAGGTCTAATAATTTTGCTGCTGACTCTGGTATTCAATAATCAGCAGAGGATCAGGAGAAAATACCATTCCTATCTCGCAACAAGTTGAGGCAGAGTGAAGTGATGAGATTGGCATTCACAAACATTGGGAAGGATGTGGAGAGGTAGCAGAGAAATGACAGGTGCAAGAGCCACTAAAACTTTTTCTGATAGGGCAAAAAGTACTTGTAACGATGTATAAACTGCCCTGTAAGGGACATGCATTGGCACAGAAATTTTTCTCCACTTACTTTGGTCAACTCTAGTTGCAGCTCGTGCACACTTGAATGTGGTAGAAGTGGAAATTTTAGGCACCAAAAGTAAAAAGGGTTACACTATATTTCCGTGTAATGTTAATTTGCGACTAGTCATGTTGATATGGTTAATGCAAATTTTGAGAATAACACACATTTATGTTTACATGATAAGAAAATATTATGTGATTATGTTTGAGATTATGAGAAATTCCTTTCGAATCTTTTGATGATTCTTGTGGATGGACTCATTAAAGCCAAGAAAATAGTTCATTGTAGAAACGGGATGTTAAGTATATGAAGTCTTGGGTACTCAGAACTGTCAAGACTCATAAGTAAAAATATGTCACAATAAGCCTAGTAATGGTCCTATCGCTTATGAAGTGATGATTTAGTAATACAGTTTCAAGCTGTAAGAGTCATTGAAAGTAATTTTGTACTACTTTAAAAGAAAAGAATGCTGGGATACTTATTAATGTTAAATTCACTTTACTTTTTTGCATTGTTATCGATTATGATACAGTTTTTATGTCTTATTCTGCAATATGTTTAAACTGGATGACTAAATTTAGGCGGTGTTCTAGATATTTTGTCAGGAGATGAGAAGTGGATTTCACATAAAATTATTTAACTTTTCCTTACAGGAGTAGTGTGATTTATTTCCCTTGTTCATAAAGTGGTGTATTTCATGGATACTTCTCTCCCAGCAGGAAAAGGTCAGTTCATTAGGTATTAATATTGTATAGCTTTAAGAAAAATTCATTAATTACATTGTCTCTTTGTCATTAGTTTCGTCAGCAGTTTCTTTCACTGGTTGAAACCATGTTGTTGTTTTTTTTTTTTTTTTTTTTTTATTGGTCATCAGTCTACTAACTTGTTTGATGCGGCCCGCCACGAATTACTTTCCTGTGCTAACCTCTTCATCTCAGAATAGCACTTGCAATCTACGTCCTTAATTATTTGCTTGACGTATTCCAACCTCTGTCTTCCTCTACAGTTTTTGTCCTCTACAGCTCCCTCTAGTACCATGGAAGTCATTCTCTCATGTCTTAGCAGATGTCCTATCATCCTGTCCCTTCTCCTTTTCAGTGTTTTCCACATATTCCTTTCCTCTCCGACTCTGCGTAGAACCTCCTCATTCCTCACCTTATCAGTCCACCTAATTTTCAACATTCGTCTGTAGCACCACATCTCAAATGCTTCGATTCTCTTCTGTTCCGGTTTTCCCACAGTCCATGTTTCACTACCATACAATGCTGTATTCCAGACGTACATCCTCAGAAATTTCTTCCTCAAATTAAGGCCGGTATTTGATATTAGTAGACTTCTCTTGGCCAGAAATGCCTTTTTTGCCATATCGGGTCTGCTTTTGATGTCCTCCTTGCTCCGTCCGTCTTTGGTTATTTTACTGCCTAGGTAACAGAATTCCTTAACTTCATTGACTTCGTGACCATCAATCCTGATGTTAAGTTTCTCGCTGTTCTCATTTCTACTACTTCTCATTACCTTCGTCTTTCTCCGATTTACTCTCAAACCATATTGTGTACTCATTAGACTGTTCATTCCGTCCAGCAGATCATTTAATTCTTCTTCACTTTCACTCAGGATAGCAATGCCATCAGCGAATCGTATCATTGATATCCTTTTACCTTGTATTTTAATTCCACTCCTGAACCTTTCTTTTATTTCCATCATTGCTTCCTCGATGTACAGATTGAAGAGTAGGGGTGAAAGGCTACAGCCTTGTCTTACACCCTTCTTAATACGAGCACTTCGTTCTTGATCGTCCACTCTTATTATTCCCTCTTGGTTGTTGTACATATTGTATATGACCCGTATCTCCCTATAGCTTACCCCTACTTTTTTCAGAATCTCGAACAGCTTGCACCATTTTATATTGTCGAACGCTTTTTCCAGGTCGACAAATCCTATGAAAGTGTCTTGATTTTTCTTTAGCCTTGCTTTCATTATTAGCCGTAACGCCAGAATTGCCTCTCTCGTCCCTTTACTTTTCCTAAAGCCAAACTGATCGCCACCTAGCGCATTCTCAATTTTCTTTTCCATTCTTCTGTATATTATTCTTGTAAGCAGCTTCGATGCATGAGCTGTTAAGCTGATTGTACGATAATTCTCGCACTTGTCAGCTCTTGCCGTCTTCGGAATTGTGTGGATGATGCTTTTCCGAAAGTCAGATGGTATATCGCCAGACTCATATATTCTACACACCAACGTGAATAGTCGTTTTGTTGCCACTTCCCCCAATGATTTTAGAGATTCTGATGGAATGTTATCTGTCCCTTCTGCCTTATTTGACCGTAAGTCATCCAAAGTTCTTTTAAATTCCGATTCTAATACTGGATCCCCTATCTCTTCTAAATCGACTCCCGTTTCTTCTTCTATCACATCAGACAAATCTTCACCCTCATAGGGGCTTTCAATGTATTCTTTCCACCTATCTGCTCTCTTCTCTGCATTTAACAGTGGAATTCCCGTTGCACTCTTAATGTTACCATCGTTGCTTTTAATGTCACCAAAGGTTGTTTTGACTTTCCTGTACGCTGAGTCTGTCCTTCCGACAATCATATCTTTTTCGATGTCTTCACATTTTTCCTGCAGCCATGTCGTCTTAACTTCCCTGCACTTCCTATTTATTTCATTCCTCAACGACTTGTATTTCTGTATTCCTGATTTTTCCGGAACATGTTTCTACTTCCTCCTTTCATCAATCAACTGAAGTATTTCTTCTGTTACCCATGGTTTCTTTGCAGCTACCTGCTTTCTACCTATGTTTTCCTTCCCAACTTCTGTGATGGCTCTTTTTAGAGATGTCCATTCCTCTTCAACAGTACCGCCTACTGCGCTATTCCTTATTGCTGTATCTATAGCGTTAGAGAACTTCAAACGTATCTCGTCATTCCTTAGTACTTCCGTATCCCACTTCTTTGTGTATTGATTCTTCCTGACTAATGTCTTGAACCTCAGCCTACCCTTCATCACTACTATATTGTGATCTGAGTCTAAATCTGCTCCTGGGTACGCCTTACAATCCAGTATCTGATTTCGGAATCTCTGTCTGACCATGATGTAATCTAATTGAAATCTTCCCGTATCTCCCGGCCTTTTCCAAGTATACCTCCTCCTCTTGTGATTCTTGAACAGGATATTCGCTATTACTAGCTGAAACTTGTTACAGAACTCAATTAGTCTTTCTCCTATTTCATTCCTTGTCCCAAGCCCATATTCTTCTGTAACCTTTTCTTCTACTCCTTCCCCTACAACTGCACTCCGGTCGCCCATGACTATTAGATTTTCGTCCCCCTTTACATACTGCATTACCCTTTCAATATCCTCATACACTTTCTCTATCTGTTCATCTTCAGCTTGCGACGTCGGCATGTATACCTGAACTATCGTTGTCGGTGTTGGTCTGCTGTCGATTCTGATTAGAACAACCCGGTCACTGAACTGTTCACAGTAACACACCCTCTGTCCTACCTTCTTATTCATAACGAATCCTACACCTGTTATACCATTTTCTGCTGCTGTTGATATTACCCGATACTCATCTGACCAGAAATCCTTGTCTTCCTTCCACTTCACTTCACTGACCCCCTACTATATCTAGATTGAGCCTTTGCATTTCCCTTTTCAGATTTTCTAGTTTCCCTACCACGTTCAAGCTTCTGACATTCCACGCCCCGTTGTTTATTCAATCTTTTTCTCATGGTAACCTCCCCCTTGGCAGTCCCCTCCCGGAGATCCGAATGGGGGACTATTCCGGAATCTTTTGCCAATGGAGAGATCTTCATGACACTTCTTCAATTACAGGCCACATGTCCTGTGGACACACGTTACGTGTCTTTAATGCAGTGGTTTCCATTGCCTTCTGCATCCTCATGTCGTTGATCATTGTTGATTCTTCCGCTTTTAGGGGCAATTTCCCACCCCTAGGAAAAGAGAGTGCCCTGAACCTCTATCCGCTCCTCCGCCCTCTTTCACAAGGCCGTTGGCAGAATGAGGCTGACTTCTTTTGCCGGATGTCTTCGGCCGACAATGCTGATTATTTTATCGAAATTTATGTAGTGGCGGGGATCGAACCCGGGATCGAAGACGTTTTGATTATCGATCAAAGACGCTAACCCTAGACCACGGGTACACCTATACCGTGTTCTTATACAGATAAAATTTTGTGTTCGAAAATAGACAACAAGCAGATCAGTTGATTCTAATTGGCCCAGATGTATTGAATTTAGTGTACACTTGTGGTTTGTTTTGAATGGCGTGTGGTATATCAGCAGATACAGTAAATGAATTGGCAATTGCGAATGAGGGCAACCATCAGCTATAGAATGAAATGACGAGAATGAAAATTTGTACCGGACCGGGCCTCGAACCCGGATTTCACGATTGTCGCGATCGCTCGCTGTAACTTTCGGCTATCGATGCACGACGTACGCCATGACCCAGATTTCCACATGCCGTAAAACATGCGTCTGCGATCTGTACTCGCAGGCGTGGTTGGCGACATATGGAATTCTGGGTCTGGCAGTGAGCCAAATGTTACGGCGAACGATCGCGTTAATCGGGAAATCCGGTTCGAGTCCCTGTCCGATACAAATTTTCAATGCTGTCATTCCATCTATGGCTGATAACTGACCTCGTTCGCAATTGCGAATTCATTTTATGTATTTGCTTTCTCATTACACTTTTAAAGCACAATGTAAGACAGAGAAACGACAGCCCACGAAGGAATTATCCGAATAGGATGGAAATTGGTACACGTAATTTTTGTGTACAGACAGACCAATGATTACAGTTTCAGAAAAGCCGGATAATGTATTCAAGAGATAGAACTTCCCAAATTGTGAAGTCAGCGAATTGTTGGTCAAACTGCGGCCCTTATGCGAGCAGTTACCAGGTTTGCATTGGTTGACACAGTTGTTGGATGCCATCCTACGGATATTGTCCCAAATTCTATCCAGCTGGTATATTAGATCATCAAAACCATTCATGGTTGAAGGTCCCTGTCCATAATGCTCCGAAAGTTCTCAACTAGGTAGTGATGCGACGACGTTGCTTACCAAGGTGGGCTTGGGAAGCACGAAGACAAGCAAGCAGTAGAAACAATCGCCGCGTATGGGTGGTTGTCTTGCTGAAATGTAACCTCAGGATGAGTTGAGGTGTAGAACAACAGCACGGTGTGTAGAATACCGTTGACATATCACTCTGCTGTAAGCGATGCAGCGGGTAACAATCAAGAGGTCGTGGTATGAAGTGGAATGGCACTCCTGCCTGGCGGGCCTTACGATTGGAGATAGTCAAGTTAGTATCCCTCCACTGTCCAGAGCTGCTTCAGAGACGTCTTTGGCCCAGAATCTCATTGACTCGAGTAGAGTTGTCGTTAGTGATGAGTCCTACTTCCATCTGAGACCCAATGACCTGTGAAAACGTGTCAGGAGACGCCCCAGAGACCGGCGAAATACGAACCTGATTGTCGCCCACCATACTGCCTGTCAACCAGGAGTGACAGTCTGGAATAATATTCCTGTTTATAAAATGACCTCTCCCATTGTCATCCGCGGCACCCTTACAACACAGTGGTAAATTGACGATATTTTATGCCCTGTTTTGTTTCCGTTCTCGGCGAGCCAATCTTGCCTTACATTTCAGCAAGATAATGTCCACCCACACTTGTCGAGAGTTTCTACTACTTGTCTTCGTGCTTTTCAAATCCTACCTTGGCCAGACCTCTCCTCAATTGAGAACTTTTCGAGCATTACAGGCAGGGCCCTCCAACTAATACTGGATTCTGACGATCTAACGCGCCAATTCTACAGAATTTCCTCAGGAGGACATTCAACAACTCCATCAAACAATGCTAACCAAAACAGCACAAGTACCAGAGGTAGAGCAATGCTTTACTGATTTGCTGAATTTGTAAAACTCTTTTTCGCGAATAAATCATACAGGTTTTCTAAATTTGTAATTATGTGTTTGTCTGTGCACATACATCACATCTATCGATTTGAGTCCCATTCGGATATCATGGTTTGTCTTTTACGTGCCAGAGTGTATTTTTTTGTCATTATGTATTTTTTTCTTGCAAGTATTAAGACAGTTGTCTTTGGAAACGATTTTGTAACAAATTAACAGTAACATTTGATTTTATTGATCAGTGCTATGATTGTCCAGACAAGTGGGTCTTCTATATGTACATTAGCTAGATATACTTCAAGACCGACAATAAATTTCAGATGTGAGTGAACCTATGGAAACCAATCATTATTACATATAATTTCTTTTATTATTGGGTGTAAAAGGAAGTGAGAGGACAGGTGCACTAGAATAACAGACCTAGAAATACGCAGACTCATGTATTTCCTAACAGAGCTGCACTGACCAAGGCTGTACACAAGGGAAAATCAGGATGATAGGCCTGACAATAACAACAAAAATGGCTCTGAGCACTATGGGACTTAACATCAGAGGTCATCAGTCCCCTAGAACTTAGAACTACTTAAACCTTACTAACCTAAAGATATCACACACATCCATGCCTGAGGCAGGATTCGAACCTGCGACCGTAGCGATCGCGCGGTTCCAGACTAAAGCACCTAGAACCGTTCGGCCACACTGGCCGACTGACAGTAACAACATTAAGATGTCTCCAAAGAAATGTGAGCTGATGTATGATTATAGATATTAAGAAAAGCATGCACATGAGTCAGGAGTGCCGTTTGTAGCGACGCCATAAGGAACCTCATTGTCGTCCAGACAATACTCATGCAAAGACATTCCAAATACCACTAGAATGTTTAAGTCATGTGGGCATCCGCCCACATGACTTAAACTCGTGACTTGTGGAATTCACTGAATGTATTGATCAAACAACTCTTCACTATCTGCAAGAACTTCAACAAATTCCATGCATCAACTAATTCCATCCCCTCTTCAGTTGAACCCTACTGACAAAAGCTATCGTGATGTCCCATCGTATTTCAAAACATAGATTGTCGTTGTTTATCTCAATATATCTGCACCAATTTGCCATCGTATTTCGTGTGTGCTGGTTAATTAGTAGCACTATCCATGAGACTATTCCGCCGGCCACTGTGGCCGAGCGGTTCTAGGCGCTTCAGTCCGGAACCGCGCTGCTGCTGCGGTTGCAGGTTCGAATCCTGCCTCAGAGATGAACGTGCTTGGTGTCCTTACGTTAGTTAGGTTTGAGTAGTTCTAAATCAAGGGGACTGACGACATCAGATGTTAAGCCCCGTAGTGCATAGAGCCATCTGTACCATTTGAACCATTCCATTTCTCTATGTAAAGAAAAATAACCCAATATTTTTATTGTTCACAACATTTAATGTTTAATACATTCTGTTTAGAAATATTGATTTTGCGAAAGTTGATGAAATATTTCATTAAACCTCCCTCTTATCATTTAAGTTAATTCCAGTACTTTGTTTGTATTAATTACACGTTCAAATACATTTATTTTGCAAAGCAACATACTATTTTCCACACTCTACGCTTTAAAAGTAGCCAGTAAGTATATTGTTTAAGTACTAAGCTGTTTTGAGCACGATTAAGTTGATCAAGTGCAATTTTAAATATCATACATTTTTGAGTTCCAGTTAAGACAAGAAGTTTACTTTATTTCATAATGAGATGATTCATGGTATGGTGAAAGGTCTTATATGTTTGATATTACGTTGTTTATTAATTTCTTCAAGCAGAAAATTGGGAATCATGGACCAGCATTTCGTCGAATAAATCTTAGGCGTTACCATCAGTAACCTTGTTCCTTCAACGACTAGAAATCATCATTTTCATTAATCGTATTATCTAATAATTTTGTTCTTTTAGTGATGTATTAGGAGGTCATGTGACGAATTGAGATGTCCTCTGGCGATCTTCTACGGAGTACATTTCAAATCTATTCAGTTTATTAAGAAGGAGGTGATGAAAACTGCTTGTTTACTACACACATTCATTTCCTCACAAAATACTTTACCTATTGTTGTTGCAGTGCTTAATTTGCCATAATCTATGACGACTTTCTCCAACCAATTCGAGCGATCGATACATGCTCAATAGGAACCTCTTTGCTTACTTACTATAACAGATTTGTCTCTGGTGAGTTGCTTTTTCTGTAAATAAATTCTATTTATTTGTGGGAGTGCGACATATAGCTCTCCTCGTTTGAAGTAAATTTGCCATCACTCTTGGGCACTTCTTTTTCTGGCCTAGTACGGTGAATTCGGAAACGTGCTTCGTGCCATGTTCTCATATTGAGAAGGAAGCGGCCTTTGTGTCTTCCATGTCCACGATGTTGATCAGACATTACAATGCAAAAGGAATTGGCTGAAACTAACTAAGTTTATTTGATGTTGTGAAGTTTATTTTTATTTGGTGATGTTAATTAGCGATTATTTTGTTGTATTACTCTACAGTAGGTAACTTATCTCTTGTTCCCACGCGATGTAATGGCTGTTGATAGATTGCAATTACGGAATGTCTGGAAGCTGGTTATTGCACCAGATGTTCTGTACTTCACTCCATGCTATTATGATTTCAAAGATGTTAACATTTCCTAAAGTCTAAGTCTAAGTATAATTGTAATGTATTTCAAACGATTTTACTTTGGTTTTTTAAGGCTGATTCTTGGTATTGTATGTTTTCATATCTCGATGAGGCTGCAAAGTATTTCATCTTCTATGTAAAGCAAATACATTGATCACTGAACTGGCTTCACATGAATTAACTTTACCTCAAACAAATCGATCTTTGTACTTAATTTACTTGGAAGTACCATGATGACTGGCCGCCATATTATTGTGTTACGTAAGTTAACTAAGATGGTCAGAGTCACTCTGCTGAGTACCCACTGTACTACAGAGAATTATAAATTTTAGTAATGGGAATTTCTCTCTATGCTAATTACAAATCAGGTGCAAATAAACTTAGGTCATTGTGTGCTTGGCTGTTGACTGATGCTGTCAAAAATTGTATTGTCAACTTACTGAACTGTTGCAGTATTATGCATAAGGATAAGCTCTTAGTTTATGGAGGTCGTTCTGTTACTGTTCTCTGCATTTAATTTTTATGTCCACACAAACGGGCTCAGTCTCGAGCTGCACAGCTGGATGCTAGGTGTGGGAGGCTAACACGTGGTTAAAGTAATCTAAGCCAATTACGAAGTAACGCATTGAGTCATACATGTAATCAATAAACATGTAGTCCCTCATTTCTTTACTTTGCGCTAAACTGATCTGCAGTTTATATAACGAGTTAGATATCATATAAGTTCGTTGTCCTTGGCATTAGAAACATATGTTCTGCATACATCCATAGTATCAGAGCTATGTGAATAATCTATGTTTCTTTATACATACATTTTTCAGTCTTGTGGTTTTACGTTTACAGATGCTGTAATATATGGGAAAACCTATAAACGTTACATTTTGTCTACAGAAAACTTTTTTGCAAAATGAAACTTTTGTTATGATTTAATATATCGCGCCTTGTTGGTAATATTCGTAACTGTGAAATCGTAGCAAACATAAGGTAAAAACAAAATTATGACAAACTTGGAGAGGATGTACTCATTTTTAAAGGTAATTTTTCCCGTGTTCTGCTGTTTCTAGTTGTTCTAACAGAACAAGTTATCTACCTTTATTTTCTGTGTGTGAAAAAATTAGATAGGTGTGCATATTCTTAACATGTTTATGCCGACCAATCAAGTGCAAAAAATATTTAAGTATGTCTAACCGGCAAGCCGAAAGTTCCAGTGTACACTCGCTCATTGTCGAAATGGAACATGGAAGGAGTTTGGCAATTGATGATCTCTATAAGAACTCATGCATTCCAGACCGGGGATCTTGCTTCCATGGGGCATTGGTGGCTATTTCCAGCCACTGCTATTGCAGAAGGCACCGGATGCGAATTAGGCGGCTGTGTGGCGGTAACGCGCCCGTTATGGCATCACAGTTTAGAACGTTACTCAACTGAAATAGGAGTTCTGAACGCTGACTGCTATCCGATCTCACTCCGAAGTTCAGTTCAAAAATAAAACGCGACAAATACAGTTCAATGTACAACTACCGGCCACCTGGACAAAATATACATCAGGGAGCGAGCTGCAGAAGTTTGTCGGTGTAGATTCTAATAACGTTAGACACACTAACAACACATTCAGCACGTCGCAGTATCAAAATAATATGGCTTCGCTCGAGCACTGAGAAATGGCGATAGAGAAAGATTCAGTTAGAATCACTCGGCGCTGCTGATACGGGACTGACAGATAATAGAAGAAGTGGTGTCTATTGTTAACGGAAAAAAGTAATCATCTTTCATAAAAGTAATCATCTTTCATAAAAATTTGTGGTTTGTAATCCTCATTTAGGAACCAATTTTTCAGGGAAGCAATAAACTAGTTTTATGCTTGATGATTTTCCTTATATATCATTAGTTTGTTAGATATTCACAGTCGAAAAGAAATATGAACACTAATGAAAATCAGTCGAACTCCAGACCGTGTCAGGTACTACGCTGGATAATACACTCAGAAGATGCCCCTTCTACTTTCATCGAAACTTCTGGTCCTCTGGTTTCTCTGTAGTGGGAAGCAAAATAAAAATCATCGCTAATTGATTTGTTGCTCATTGGTACCTCGTGTGTTCTTTTTCACCTGTCCGTTGTAGCCAGAGGTGTATCTCGCTTCTCATGAAGGGGCACTGTGCCATTTGAGTGGTTTCAAGACGTACGCTGCTTAAACCTGGCTGAGAAAAAGCAGCAAAGCATTTTATGCAGTTACTGAGAATTGGAAAAAACTTTAAAGATAAATCGCTACGGTCCAGCAATTCCCCCCTAACGAGGGATTTAGTATTTCGAATCGATAACATTTTTCTATGCTTACCGCTGATTTTTCGACACGCTTAGTATACTTTAGCCTAAGGGTTTCATGTTGTTTTTCAGCTGAATCTGTTCTCATTGTGAAGGTTCGATGTCCAACAATCGAATTCACTGATGCAGTAAGTTATAGGCAGGCCTACAAATGATTTGGCCACATAAAAAAACCTTTAAACTGTGTAAAATTATGCAAGATTTTCTAAATTCTCATGGAAGTAGCTGTAAGCTGTAGGTAAAGGCAAGTAGTACACAATGTTTACAAAAGCCAAGAGGGAGAAAAGGAATAAAAGACCAAAAGATAAGTGCTAGGATCAAAATTTTTTGGTCTCTACTGTTCAAGCTGTACATCGAAGACACAAAGGCATATATAAAACAAAGGATCAGAGCTGTAATAAAAATTCTGGTTGAAAGGATATCGGTGATGCTGCCATTATTGAAACCAGGAAGGAACTGAATGGAATGGCCAATCTAATGAGCGCACGCCAAGTATTAGGAATAAACTGAAGAAAGACGATAGTAATGAGGAGTAGCAGAAACAAGGTTAGCGATAAACCCAACATCAACGTTAGAGACCACGAAACAGCTGTAATTAAGCAACTCTGACACATAGGAAGCAAAATGGCAGATGATGCACAAAGTAAGAAAAACATAAAGACCACATTGGAAGAAGCGAAGAAGGCATTTCTGCATAAGACGTCTACTGTTATCAAATATAGCCCTTGATTTAAGGAAGAAATTTCTGAGAAAATATTCTTGTGACTCGGCATTGCGAAACATGGGTTCTAGGACAATGGGAAATGAAGATAATCCTAGGCTTTGAGATATGGTGTTTTAGATGTTGAGAATTAGGAAGAGTGACAATCGGGAAGCTTCTCTGCTGAATATGCGAGGAAAGAAATACGCTGAAAAAAATAACAAGAAGAAGATACAAGTTAATAGGAAATTTTCTTAAGTCGCCAGCTTAGAAGTTGTAGGGGAAGACAGAGATTCGAAGATAGTGTAGAAGAAACTGAATACATTGGTTGTAAGTGCTCCTCTGAGACGAAAAGGTGGCTTGGGAGATGAAGTCGTGGCGGTTCGCATCAGACGAGTCAGATGACTGATGACAAAGACGAAGGTTTCTCTGTGTTTGTCACACATACCAATCAAAGCCGAAAGTGAAAGGAGCACTTCCGCAAAGAAAGAATTATCTGACACTTATTCTCTGAGCCTCAAATTCGTCTTCACGTGATTTATCCAAACTATGACGCGTGGTGCTACAGGTAAACCATTTGAACAATTGAACTTTTCATGGGAAAAAAATAAAGTAAATGCTTTTGAGAAAAATTAAACTACATAATCAAACATATTATTCTTCTGATAAGCTTGGAAATCTTAACAAGCAACGGCTTTCAGTAAAGACTAAATAATTTTCAAGAAGGGTCTTCATTTTCTTTACCATGCGGGGGCGTTGGTTAGTGACAATGTTTTGAAAACATGGAATTTTTGCAAGCAAGTTATCTAAGTGCGCACGTCAACAAATAAATATTTACTATTGTGATAGGTGTTAACCCATAAACAGCGATCCTGAACACTAAAGTCACGTAAATAATGGTTCAGAGAAACATAAGTAGAATTAAATATACATGGATGCTGTTCACGGCTTGATGAAGAACAAAAAAGAAACAAAATTAATGTAACAATGTGAAGCTGTCGACGTAGATATTTGAAATGAATGTTCGCACCAGATCATTCTTAGTACAGTGGCGCAAATGAGTTGCGAGTACTCGACGCTCCTGTCAGCAGATGGTTGCGACGGAAACCAAACATGTACTTAATTTTATTAGATAATAGGACAGTGAATGTAAGGCAACTACCTGTGTATCGTAACACTTTGGTAATTCAGTTCGAGCTACTCTGGGCCACATGACATCTGTAACTGTCTTGTCATAAAATAAAGTTTCGAACCTTTGGACCTGCTTTGTTAAGCGTAATGCATGAACAGTGGTAGGACTCACAACCATGAAATTACATTCTGTTGTGGATTTTACAAAATAACATCGTGGTTAGGCGTGGATGTCGTGAAAATTGCCGGCGTAATTGCCGGCGTATAATTTTTGTGTCAAATTGTCAGACAATTCACTTCATGCACTCAAACACTATCAATGAAAACACTGTAAGAATACGTTGCTAAAAAGAAGATATTCAACATCTTCCTCGTAAGGGGAAAAAACAGGAAAATATTATATAGTATTCATGGACACTATTAACAGTCTACATTACAATATTCCTTTGTATTGTGTGAAGCGCAGTTCACTATATATGACGACAGATACTCTTCACCAATGGCTTTCCACGGACAGAACTCGTGCCATGGGACTGCGTCTTTAATAAACGTGTGTCCCACTTGACGTAGATGATGGATGATAACCGTTTGCTCTTGCCTCAGCAAAATTTTTCTTTCATCCTCCATCCACTGGTCGCTTCATTAACTCACCGGAAATGCGTCGTTAGTCAAAGTCAAACTTGACGTGCAGAATCTTTATCCGCACACTGAGACAAATTTACCTCCCTGTGACTTTATTATGTTCTTTCATAAGGCCAGTAATTCACCCCTTGTATATGAGAACAATTTTAAACAAATTAAACTAGAAATTTTCTGTTTTAATTCGCGATGCTTCTTATAAAATCTAGAGCACAACAATTAAATCTACAGGTAAATAATTAATGGGAGTATTCGAAACACCTCTGATTAAATAGTATTAGTAAAGCAGGTAGGCTTCAGTAAAGGAAGATCTTGTGTCGACAATGTTTCCACTCTGAGACAGATTATACAAAAAGGTTGAGATTTCAATGTTGGGACACACCTGGCATTTATTTTCTTGGAGAAGGCCAAATCCACAAAACACGCTGCAGTTAATAATGTAGAAAAGAAGATTCCCCAGACACCTGGTAAAAATGTGACAAGGTTTACAGGAATACACCAAAATGAAAATGAATTCTGGAAAAAGGCTAACAACAGAAATGGACATAAGCCACGGGGTAAGTCAAGGCTGTCCTATGTCATTACCACCGTCTAACATCTACGTAGGGACCTGGTCAAAATATGGATGATGGACAGGATACGTCAAGGTATATGAAGTGGCCCAGGCAAATTTCTAAATACAATGCTTTTTGCCGACCACCAGTAACCATTTGAAGACAAGTTACAAATGGCGATGCATAGATTAAACAATATAAGTCGAAATAAAAATTTAAAGATATCAACTATAAAAGCAAAGCATAGAGTTTTTAGCAACATACGTTATAATGCCTAAGCCACCAATATCATAATAACAGAACAGGGCATATTTCTGGTAACTAGGATGTCAATACTGCGAGTATTATCGCACAATTTGCTTAACAGCTCATGCATCCAAGTTGCTGACAAGAATAATGTACAGAAGAATAGAAAAGGAAGTTGAGGCTGTGCTAGATGACGATCAGTTTGGCTTTAGAAAAGGTAAAGTCACGAGAGAGGCAATCGTGACGTTGTTGTTGATAATGGAAGCAAGACTAAAGAAACATCAAGACACGTTCACAGGATTTGTCGACCTGGAAAAAGCGTTCGACAACGTAAAGTGGTGCAAGATGTTCGAAGTTCTGGAAATATAGGTGTAAGCTATTGGGAGAGGTATTAATAAGTGTGGACGACCAGGAACGAAGTGGTCGGATTAAAAACGGTGTAAGACAGGGATGTAGCCTTTCGCCCCTAATTCTCAATTTGTACATCGAAGAAGCAATGATGAAAATAAAACAAAGGGGAAAGCATAACAAGTACGATTCGCTGATGACATTGCTATCTTGAGTGAAAGTGAAGAAGAATTACATGATCTGCTGAATGGAATGTACAGTCCAATGAGTACTGAATATCGACTGAGAATAAATCGAAGGAAGACGAAACTAATGAGAAGTAGCAGAAATGAGAACAGCGAGAAGCCAAACATTAGGATTGATGGTCACGAGGCAGATGAAGTTAAGGAATTCCGTACCTAGGCAGCAAAATATCCACTGACGAACGGAGTAAGGAATACATCAAAAGCATACTAGCAATGGCAAAAAAGGCATTCCTGGTCAAGAGAAGTCCGCTACTGTCAAACACGGGCCTTAATCTCAGGAAGAAATTTCTGAGAATGTACGTCTGGAGTACAGCATTGTTTGGTAGTGAAACATGGATTGTGAGAAAACCGGAACAGAAGAGAATCTAAGCGTTTGAGATGTGGTGCTACAGACTAACGTTGAAAAATAGGTGGACTAATATGGTGAGAAATGAGGAGGTTCTCCACAGAATCGGAGAGTAAAGGAATATGTGGAAAACCACTGATAAGGAAAAGGGACAGGATGACAGGACATCTGTTAAGACATGAGAATATTATTTCCATGGTATTAAAGGTGGCTGTAGAGGGCAAAAACTGTAGGCAAAGACAGATGTTGGAATATATCTAGAAAATAATTCAGGACGTCGGTTGCAAGTGCTACTCTCAGATGAAGAGTCTGGCACAGGAGATGAATTTGCGGCGGGCTGCATCAAACCAGTTAGAAGACTGATGACCAAAAAAAAGAATATGACACAACTTTTGAAGTGAAGAAAGACACAAATAAGAAAATTAACAAACATCAACCCGTGTGGCATGATAAGAAGAACATTGAAGGATAAAAGTATAAGAGAATGCCAAATGAAATTTTATTAACTTACAACACATTAAAATTAAACGATCTAAGATAATTTGAAACTTCAGAAATAAAGTTAGATTGATGAGTGAAAAGCTGCACAAGAGAAGGCAGGAGAAGAATTGAACAAATAAGGAAAGAACTAGGACTACAGTTATTTACTGAAATAGTAATCCAACGAAAGCAGGACTCGAAAGAGCATGTATTGCTTACCTTAATGAATCCCTCTACGAGAAAAGTAATGCAATCTTATTGGAAGGAGGAGTGTGGGAAGACCGAGGAAAAGGTGACGAGACCGGAGTAGGCCATAAGACCTAACCCTTGATGGGGAGAACAAGAAGAATTCTTGATGCTTCAATTCTGTTACAATTTTCGGTCATTTATCATTCAACACATGTAGCCGGCTATAGGAAAGTCAGTTACTCAAGAGAAGTAGGAAGAGCTATGTGCAATTTGCCCACGTGTTATTGCATGACCTGGTAGAAGGTTCTGTGCGAATACCTACACTGTGTAGCATTCACTAAATTAGAGGCCCTATTTGATGAAATGGCGGCATAAGCGCTCATAGATGCGTCAGTAGATTCCCTTGATTATCGGAGTTTACGCGATCTTCATTTCACAACATTTATGATATCACTGAACTCATGCATTCAAATGATAGGAATCATATTCCCATCTGACTACCCAGATTTCGGTTACAATTCTTTCCCATCTACCATTTCAGTTGAAGGTATGGACGCCGCCTTTTAAAACATCGTTTATAGTTTCCTAAGACAGCCTTGTATACCCCTTTTCTAATAACACCGATGTCGACCAAATGTTGTAACTTTCATTCCCATCTTTCCTCCGTTACTTACTAGATTTATTGAAACTTTTAAAATTGTTATTAGAATTAGCACAACACTTAGTTTGTGGACAGAATTTATCTTCACCATTCACCAGGCGACGGGTAGCAGTTGTAAACACAATGACACCGCACTTCAGGAGGAACGGAGTTGAAATTTCTGTCCGCCTTCCTGACTTGGGTTTTTTGTAGTTTCTTTAAATCGATGAATTTGAACCCTTGTGAACATTGCACCCAATTAGCGTCCGCACCCTCGTTCTCTCCGATCTCGTGCTCTGGTTCTGAAGATGTCGTCGACGGTACACTCAAAAAAAGTCATCATCGTTCGCCGCTCATTCTGCTTAGATTGCAACCAGTTCTTTGTTACCCCTATGAAGTCAGTTCTTATTTTTTTTATATATTAACATGTTTTACCATTCGTGGAATAAAAAGCTTTGTATATGGAACTGATTGTACTCTCTTGTCATGGGCATTGCAACCTCAGTAGATGAGGTTGAGGTCTTCAGTTCGAAGACTGCTGTGATGTACCTCTCTGCACTGGTCTTTCCAGTGCATGTGTCTTCATCTCAGCATAACTACTACAACCTACACCCATTTGAGCCAGGTTGCTGTATCGGAGTCTTTGTCTTCTTCTACAATTTCTACCTACACATACACCACTACCCATCATTATGAAATTTGGGATTCCACAGAATGTGTCCAATCAATTAGATATGCCCTTTTAGTCCTGTTGTGTCACATTTTTATTTTTTACCCAATTCGATTCTGTGCTTCCTCATCAGTCATTCTATTTACTCATCTAATCCTCAGCACTATTCTACAGAAAGTTTCTATTCTTTTCTGGTCTGAATTGCTTATTGCAACGTTTCTTTTCCTTATAAGCTGTACATCAGATATAGAAAAGAATATTTCAGTCAGAATTCCATAAACAAAAATGAAAATATTCTCAAAATTCAAAATAGCAATAGCAGAAAACGAATCTTCAATAAAATTCACAGTTTCCACAAAAGAAAATAAAAAAGTACACACAGTAACGCTCTGTCCACCCTTCCTCCATCCCTACCTCAACAACCCATCGGCATCTGGCTCTCTAGAGGTCCCATGATGCCTCATTTAACTCTTAAACATGAGCAATGTGCTACAGTATAGGTTATGTACAAATAAACGTTTATTGGAAGGAACATGCACTATGTAAATTTACTACATTTACAGTGAGATATGGATGCATAAATAGTGCAAGAAATGAATGTGAGCAAAAAAAAAAAAAAGCAAAAATATAGCTGTCAATAGAAAAATGTATAATTAAATAAATTTTTTGTCTTATCAAGCAAGAACATGTCTATAAGGTATAGACCACACATATTTGGTAAAAGATATTAACTGAGTTGCAAAAAAAATTTTTATTATGTATATGGCAAAATACACTTGATGTAACCAACTGAGAAAAATGGCTGCCAATTTTATCGATATAATAAGTACTTAAATTGACCCTTGAGACAATAAGACATGAAAAGTCTACTGATTGCACAATGCAATGTTACCTAATATTGGAACCCACAATCAGTGATCAAATGTGGTGATATGGCACACCTTGTGCAACTAGTGTTCGACTGTCATGCTGATGTACTGTAAACAGTACAGCAACAGCCTGTTCATGTGGTACATATAACAGCTTTTCCAAAATATGATGTAACGAAACTTACACAAATTAAGTCTGTAAATTAAGCATGTACAAGTGGCATCTCTTATGGACGAAATTACATCAATTTCATGATGCAGAAATGAAAGAGTTCCTTGTATATTCTCATAAAATTTATAAGAAAACTAATTTTTGAAGCACAACAAAGAGTCATGAAAATTTATCATTACATAGTGGACAATTTTGAACAATACCAAATTTTGCAGAATACTAATCTATTGTATAACTGTGGAGAAACATGAATTAGACACTTTATGTACCAACATTGGCATAACAGTAAGGTGGTATCACATGTTTCTGCAATCTGAAGAAGTTACGGTAAATTGCAGTTTGTTACAATATCCACCACACACAGTGTTGAACACAGAATATGGCTGGGATTGTGACCCTTTAGGAACATGTGCTTTTATAAAAATTAATCATCCTTCAAAAAAAAGTTATATATCATGAAACTTAGTTAATAATGAAATGTAGAGAATCATTTCTGTTAACATGAAATATGTGAAAACTATAATTTTTGAATAGAAATATCACATCATGTTTTCAACAAATAAATCAAGAAAGAACTGAAATTTAAGCAAAGAACATTCAAAGTTTTCAAATAATTAATTATTTCACTACACCTGTCAAGATAATTAAAACTGTTTCAACAGAATTATTTATTACTAACAGACATATTTATGGCACAAAAACAGTAAAAACAGATATAAATAAGATTCTTGATTTCAGGGATATATGTGTGTTACATAAATAAGAGAGAGTTACATACACATTGTCACACAGCACTTCTTAGACCAATAAAATATTATTTCATTCACGTTTTCAATAATCTGATTGGGTGTTAGCTTAGAAAATCTAGTTTGAGTATGGCTGCCTTTCACAAATAGGAAGTTTAAAAAATATAAAAATACATATAAGGTAATCAACAGCATGCAGTTTAAGTAAAAGGCATCCATATATCATGACAAACATTTCTATAATTCCACAAAGGAAATTTCAAAATTACAGTTATGATGGGTGTTCTTTTGCCTGTGTATAATAAAAGTGTCCTTTTCGTATTGTGGTTAGATCATTTGTCAACATATTATAATACAAATGAAATTATAAATCGCTAAGAAGTGTCCCTTGTGCATTGAAGGCACAAGAATTGTCCTTATATGGTATCAAAAATGAAAGTATTTGTTATTTTCAGTCTACAAACATATAAAATATTCGAAAAAGTTATTGACAAAATTTTGTGCTTTGCAGATGGTGCATCGAATAACCATCCACATGTCATAGAACAGATGACAATATTAGTCACAAAGTTACATGTGTTTCACATTTTGGATGGAAGAATTGTCTGTATGTAGTAACACAAATAGAAATATTAGTCACAAAGTTGTACTAAACTTATCATTAGATACAAATTCCATTTTTTGTAAGGTTGTACCGTTTTCAAATTTTGAATAGAACAATCATAAGCTTGTCAGTAGCTCTTTCAATAATTATTTCAGGTATGAAAATGTTTCACAATTTGTATTAGGTTGGAGGACTGGCATATATATTGTAATGTCCTTTAAAAATAGCTTTGTGTTATCCATATTTACTGTCTGATGTGTTGTTGAGCAAACTGAGTGCTTAATCAGTTTTACTGTAATCCAAAGAAATATTAAACGACTTAATCTGGAAAACCATTATGTAATGCTTAGAATGAAATCAATACCTGTGAAATTTACTCAGTTTCCTGAACACCAAGTTCTATGGCCCTGTGCAATAAACTTTTAAAGTTCCCTATACAAATAAACAATGAAATCCATTTTCCTTAACTCTTGAGTCACAACAGATGTAATCTTGGTATTCAGTTCTCTCCACAGTAGGCATACAAACTATTCAATCTTGGCTCAGCATAGTGCAATGCCAGCCATAAAGTAGCTTCATACAAAGCATGTCATATGACATGGCAGAAGATGAGATACTTATAACAGGATATGCTAAGACTCACTCCATAAGTTCGAAAATTGTATTCAAAACAATGTTTCTTCTTCGCAAAATCTAATATGAAACATTGTACATTAACATCAAAATCAGTAAACTTGTCAACTGTTCTACAAATCTCACTTACTGACGTAGTTAACAATACTTGGATTGTTACAGGACAAAAGGTCTAACATCGTTTGACTAAATACATTCCAAAATTTAGCTTGTCTGTATCAGGTTTACGAAACACACAAAATTTTACAAATTGGGTACACCTAATCAACCTATACATTAAATCTGATGGAAAATACTTGATTCCTACATTCAAGGAACAGTACTGTTAGAATTAGCAAAACTGCTGCATCCTCAAAACTAAATATACAAAGCTTCCTTACCTTACAAAACTGTATTATACTGCAGCCATAGGCCAACAGCTAAATTATCAGTGCTAGCAATAGTTTAAGGTCCTACATCCTACCTTTAACAGAGTGCAATGGCAACTGCTACAGCGCTAAACATGCTCCTACATGCAATCAATTCTGCCACCAAGGCAACATCTTTGGTTTAGTGGTGTCAAAGATAGAATCTCTTCTACAGGTGATAACAATTACATGACTTTATTCATGAAATATATTACAAAATCGGACTCCACCTACAAGTGGACCCCTCACATAACCATCCAGCAGGTTTTGTTAAATTTGCTGTATGATTTGTATGTGCAATGGACACCAAATGTAGGGCAAATTTTGTAGGTCAGAATTTATGACGTGAATTATTGGTATTACATAATCATTATAATATAATCCTAAAGACAGTACAAATCATTGAGCTCTTGAGCAACCTGGTGCTCTGGTGTACAAGTAGTAAATGTTAAAGCAGTTCATCTCATATACAAAATGTTCTGGATTCATGTTGCTAGAAAATGCATAACATTAGTGAAACTAAGAGTAAAGTAGATCCCTAGTCGTCAAGAAAATTATGGGGAAAATTTGTGGCATGGCTGAATCTATGTAGACGTGGCTGCATTATAAAGTCTAATTCTTTACAGTCTCACATCTGAGCAGTAGCCGTAGTAGGATGGTCTAGCGTCCAAGAACAGCTAAATAAGCCACTGTAGTCTCATTCCAGTACAAAGGTACAGTTGGTACCTGGCACCATATTTACCAACACCCAAAGTTGGTTGTTCTCAGTACATCAGTATTGTGATGATCATCATCCTTACTACATTTGAAACTGATGATTCTTCATCGACGCATATAGTGCATAGCCACATTGAAGTATGAATGCTGATAACCAATAGCTCCAATACCACGAGCAGAGGGAGGAAATTGGATGATGGAAGGTGGGAAGCAGTGAAACAGGTGATGTAGTGGAGCATATACTAATACATGTAGGAAAATGTCTATGGAAGTTCTAAATCATTTACCTATAACTTTATATGGTATTCAGAGGCCTGTGCATGATTAATAATGAGAATAAATAACTCAATATGGATTTCACAAGAAAAGAGTGCATAAATAGCAGTATTATATAAAAGTATGGCTTTGTATGGCCTGAACGAGCACATAGTAGACAAATAGAATCATAGAGTAAAGACACAATTGTTATTGGTTGTGTAGGCTTCATAAAATTCTCTGTTAAATGACCCATATCTCTAACAATGCGCAAATCTATAGGAAAGGATATGGGAATAACTGATATGCGTAGTGCACTTTATTTGTAAAGAAAATGACTAACAGTCAATCGTCATTCATCTTGAGTCAAGAACTGCTATGGTCGAAGCAAAGAAAAATGTGATTATATTATATTCAAGCATAAAGACAGGAGTACAAAGACCAATAAACCTTAGTGACTAGATAAATGTAACATATCACAAGCAACCGAGAGACCATAAATCAGTCTTCACTAACACCTCCAATTATGTGGCACAAGGTAAGAAAGATTTTTCAAGAAAGGACACAATATACACAAAATATATATTGACATCGTAGAAAATCATTAAGAAAAATCATGAATATATTGATATAATCCTCATTACTGGAGTTCAGCTCATGGCATGAACACTTATTAAACATCAGTATTCCATAATTATTGCCAAAAAAACTGGTGCCACTCAGGGCATGAACATTCATTAAATAATCCAATAATACTCTTATGTCTAACACAAAATGCAGAGAAAAAAATACCCTTAATCCTAAATCTTTATAGGCAATCTTCCTAACTGACCCAGTACACTAAGAGGAAAATGTTTACAAAAGGCATGCCAGGAAACAGTGCAAGAAGAGTGAATGGTGCTTACTTCCCTATTAGCTGCTTATGTCCTGCACTTTCATGTGCTTCTATTTGTGAGCATAATGTCTCATTACAATGAGACATTGGTACTTTGGTTCTGCAAAATATACAAAATGGATGAGTACATATTATGGCCATGTGTTACAGGGTACACTGATTTCTTAAATCACATAGTTGCAAGCAGGTAAACTGGTGACATCATCAAGTACAAGAGACATAGCGCAAATTAGAGCACAAGACTGGACATAAATGAAACGTGGCAACATTATAAACTACAAACAGTAACTAACCTAACAAAAATGTAATCATAATTCATTAGATATAGCATAAATTTCAGCCTACATTATACAAATATTACATCACATGGTATCAGTAAAGACAAAATAGCATCGGAAATAAGTGATCATAAGATATATAGAGGTTATATACAAAAAGGAAACGAAGTATCATTATATATGGAAAAGTTAGAGTTACAGTTTTCAGCGGTCAGACCACCCAAGGGATGCAATTCACTGGACACATGTCAAAATAAATTTTACCTCTTTCAGTTGTTGTTTCATGTACAAGCATATGAAAACAGAAAAATGTGCCAGGCTTTAGCTAACGACAAGAGAACTGACCTGAAAGGTCGTCCCTACTGGGCACTTCGCCACCTAATAAGATGCTGAATAATCAAGGAAATGTCGAAACAGGGTACCAATAAAATGTGAATAAACATGGGAAGTTTATCAAGTAAAAAATCTGTGTAATGTCATGTTATTATGTACACTCATATGCAAATCAGAGTAAGCATATATAAAAGCTGGCAGTATAAATACGCACATTTGTAAAAAAAAAAATTGGCAGTTAGCAGAATTCCTGGAAAATAGGAAAATAGATTTATACAAAGCTGAAAGGTGAAAAAATAAATAGTTTGGTATGTAATCATCAAACTTACACTGATATCTTAAAGCATTAACGTCATCTCTCAAAGGTTTGGAGCTGTCTGCGCATTGCCTGGCTGTGACTTCAATTTTATTGCATAGACGTATTTCGCTGGCCTTAATATCTGTGTCTATCTAATTAAAACGATTATCAGTCGTTTCTGTGTACGATTTAAGCTCGTCACTTATGCTGGAAAATTGTTCATTGAACTGTGTAATCCGTTTATTGAACTGAGTAGCGGTGTCATCTTATTTTTTTGTATTCTGGAAAATTGTTCGTAATTTTTACTAAACCGTTGATTGAATTCCGCAATAGTGACGACTGTTCATCAGTCATGTTATTCTGTTCAATCATCATTTGCATGAGATTTCGAAGCATCGCTTCCATGTTCTTTTGAATTGATCCGTCGGGTGTCACCCGTGTTGTGCTTTGTGATGTGGAGACATCATCTACAACCATGGACGTCTCGTTTGTTGCATTATCTGCATAATTACCGCTAATGGAATTTGGCAGATTTTTAGAAAGAGACTGAGTACTTTGCACTACTGTGTCCTCTGACACGCTACTTGCCTTCTGATTGACCGAAGGAGATTGGGAAGTTCATTAACCTGATTTGCTAAAAGATCCTGTTCTGACACCTGCATGGTAGCAGTATCTACCTCAGTATCGTCCGCTATGCCGGAAACAACAGTCTGAGCAGATGGTAAACTATGAGAAATCACTCTGTCAGTAAACTGTACATTATTTTGGTAAACGAAACTCACGTTTTCTGTGGTGCTTTGCAACTCTTGAACCGCAGAGTGGTTATCATCATTCTCAACGTTGTTGTCAGTAATCGGAGAAATTTCTATAACTGTCAGATTACGCGCCGGAACTTTAACACTTCAGCGTGGCATCCAAATCATATACACAATACAAGACAAAACCAAAAAATATTCAACAATCAAATCAATGAAAGACAAGGCGGAGCATAAGAATGCCGATGACATATGAAAATGTTTCATAAAAGCTAGTTCGATTTAAGCTCGTCACATATGGTGGAAAACTGTTCATTGAACTGAGTATTCAAGTGAGCCATCACTTGCAAGAGATTTTGAAGCGTATTTGGGAAGCAAAATTACTGATGATGGCCGAAGTAGAGAGGATATAAAATGTAGACTGGCAATCTCAAAGAAAGTGTTTCTGATGGAGAGACATTTATTAACATCAAGTGTAGTTTTAAGTGTCAGGAAGTCATTTCTGAAAGTATTTGTATGGAGTGTAGCCATTTATGGAAGTGAAACATCGACGATAAGTAGTTTAGAAAAGAAGAGAATAGAAGCTTTCGAAATGTGGTGCTACAGAAGAATGCTGAAGATTAGATTGGTAGATCACGTAATTAATGAAGAGGTGCTGAATAGAATTGGGGAGAAGAGGAATTGGTGGCCCAACTTGAGTAGAAGAAGGGTTCGGTTGGTAGGACATGTTCTGAGGCATCAAGGGATAACCAATTTAGTATTGGAGGGTAGCGTAGAGGGTAAAAATCTTAGAGGGAGACAAAGAGATGAATACGCTAAGCATATTGAGAAGAATGTAGGTTGCAGTCGTTACTTGGAGATGAAGAAGCTTGCATTGAATAGAGTAGTATGGAGAGCTGCATCAAACCAGTCTCTGGACTGAAGACCACAACAATAAAGAATTTACGTAGAAGTAGTATAGAACCGATAGTGGGTTCGGTTCCTGTGCACGATAGTGAATGTTAAGGAGGAATCATTTAGTTACGAATTGTAATGAGAGGCGGAAAAAGTCGGGGAAACTCTCAAATCAATTGCATTCAAAGGCGCAAAGGATTGAAAATTTGTCAATTGATATTAGTGATCAAATAGTGCAAGGTTTGTGGTTCCCTGTGCGATTAGAATAACAGGCCAAGACCTTGTGCATCGCCAGATGTATAGTTTTTCAAGTTAAGAATCCATTAGCTCTGGGGAAATTAGTGAAGTTTTAAATAAACAAGAATAATTGTGTGAATTCCGTAAAAGGGTGTTGGAAGGTTTGTCAAGTATGGTAAGAAATGAATTGGCTAATCGGTATTGATGTAGACTGCGAGAGGCGAATAGAATACTTGCTCACTATACAGAAGATATTTGAATAGCGGTTTGGACGCTGTGTTTAGAACGGACGGAGTCGGCAGCAATGAGACCCATTCTAGTAGAAATGCGCTTGGGAGATCGATCTCGTATTGTTTGTTAATAAACCTGAAAGTTATCTAGATAAAATGGTGTCGAAGATTGAAAACATTAGAGTTAGTGACAAGTAACATATTGATAGCCCGGGTACGGGTAAGTCACTGAACGGCGTTCAAGTTCCACAACCGGGGATACAAAGGAGGGGAGGAATTGAGCAAAGACTATGCTATAGGTGTAACAGGTGCGGTCACTAACTGCGAGGTTGTAGGGAGAGAAGGGCAGGGGATCTGCAAAGCTGACGCCAGAAATATGGAGGTCAGGCAAGTAATGTGCATGGCAATATAAGGAAGCCAATAAGGTTGGAGCAGTGTACCACATGTTGCCACCATTCACGTGTGCTTGTCTTAATTATGAGCTAGTTTGTTAATTGATTCAGGGAGCAAAGTGTCACTAGGAGATTTTTTATGGTGTAAGAGGCTGCATTTTGTGTGTAAATTCCCCTTCTCAATTTACGATACTGTGCTTCGCAGATCTGCAAATGCTGAAAGGTTGTCCATTGCTGGCAAACTGAGAATTAGGCTTTGCATCCAGCGGTTTACATATCCTATGATTTAATTGTCCTTTAATTGACCGAGTGTAGTGGCGCAGTGGTTAGACACTGGACTCCCATCCGGAAGTACGACGGTTCAGACCAGGGTCCAGCCATCCTAAATCACATAACGCAAATACCGGGATGCTTCTTTCTAAAGTACGGCTGCTTTCCTTCTCCATCCTTACCTAATCCGAGCTCGTGCTCCGTCTCTAATGCCCGCATTGCCGACGAGACGTTAAATGCTAATCACTTCCTTCTGCGTGAAAGCGTCGTATACACTGGTCTTGTTGCGGTGCGATTTTTTTTTTTTTTTGCACAAGACAGGCTCCATTCCTAATCAGAGGGATCACAGTTTTTCGTGTAGGTTTCAGCCCATGAAAAGATTTAGTTTGTGAATCATGGGTCAGCTGCGCAAATAACCAGTGTGAAGGGAGAAGTCATCGTTTATGTTTGGGCACCTGGAGAGGCAGCGGGCAGAGTCGTTGTTGAAGGTAAGCTGTATGTCTGAGGTTCTGACGGACAACTTGGGAATAAAAAATTAATCTAAATATAAAATCCAGCTTACTGATAATGTTTCCTTATGGCAGTGCCATATAGGCTATCGCCGTTCAAAATGCGGGACGGCCGAAGGAGTCACAGGCCGTCCGTTGTCCGATAGGTTTCTCCACTTTTCTTACTTAACAAGTCTGCGGGTAGCTGTTGTCGGCCTGTTGTAAATTGCAGTTTCCAAAATAAAAACTTTGTAACGTAATCAGTCTGATCCACATAACTGTTTCTCTTGGTTCGGTGGTGCGAAATATTTTATCATCCTAGGTCTCAGTGAGGCGTATCATCAGGAGCCTTTGGCGGAAGAATAGAAGGCGATAACAACCTTTAATGCGGATTAGAACCTTTCTTATTAGCAGCGGGTGCCGTACTACTGCCAAGGTGGTTGTCGTCTTTCCTGGGTGACTTGAAAGTTGTGTTTATAGTTATTTGGACGACATTGTTATTTACAGTCTTATTTTGACGAACACCTGGATCATTTTCATCAAGTATTGAGGTTCTTTCGTAATGCAGGTTTCACTGAGAAGCCCGCGAAAGCTGAGTTGGTTCGTAGGGAGATTCCTTCCTGGGGCACATTTTTTCAGCTGAATGTACCAGGGTAGAAACTCAGCGTACCCGCGTAATCCAGTCTTTATGGTCACCTAATGATAAAAAGGCAATAGCAATGGTCATCGCTATGGCAACATTATTTTGAAAAATCATTTCTAATTTCTCGAAAAGGAGTATTATTTAAATGGATAGAGAGTTATTTTACAGACCGATGTCTAGAATTCAGGGATGGTGGCTGTGTTGTTGCAGGAAAAGGAAGGCGAGAGAACTGTCAGTAGTCGAGAGGAAGTACTCTGTATTTGAGCTCAAGTCTCTTGCCGCTCTGTTTGGTCTGAAAAAGTTCAGGTTTTACTTGGAACAGAAAGAGGTTAATTTAATCAGGCGCATACATTGATATTAGCTCTTCCCAGAAAAATATGGATGATCGCCCAATGGGCAGTGAGAATTTCGGCGTTTAGTTTTCAGGTGGAGCATACCGAAGACGCAGAAAATACTACCATGATTCAGTTAGTCGGATGTTCAAATAGGAGGAGGGAAACGAAGAACCTGAGATGTTGAGTGTCCTGCAGTTGGTAGAAGATGAAGTATGTCTCTATGATTTTGGGGGAAATTCCGGAGATTTTTGGAGATTTGCAAGAAAAGTGATGGCAGGCTGGGTTAAATTAGGCGACAGATTAAACAAGGAGGGGAGGTAGCTGAATATTCACTTAGGAAGGGGCTGTTGTGTTAGCGAACACACCAGGACCACAAAACTAAGGTATGTTTTCCAACGGGTTTCATATTTTCAGTGTTGAAGTATTTTCATGGTTGTGGATACATAAGATCTTAAGCAAAATAAAAGATCTAACTTGGCCCATAGCCTTGAATTGCGATGCCAGAAAGTTGGTCAGTGTGTGTCGAGAGACCAAAGTGGCGTAAATAAATCCAAATTTTCGCACTGGTCAGCTTAGTTCGAATGCGTCCGGAAATCCTCTAGATGAAATTTTTAATTAAATATTTGAACTCTCTGCCTTGTTCAGGCAAGTAAATCTCTATGTGCCGGTTGATAATGTCTTCACGAGGTTTATTTGATTTGTTACAACGATGTGTACACTGGCTGCTGTAACCATGAAACGCCTAGGGAAGATATTTGCTGCCTTAGGAGTTTCTAAAATTCTTGTTGGTGATAACGCCCGAGCATTTGTATCCAGGGAGTTAACTGATTTTGTTTCAGGAGGGTAATCTCATGTATTACCACCATACCGTATGACCTACAGCTATCGTTTGCTGAAAGGTTGAATCATACCTTAATTCAGCCTTGAATATATGTAATGAAAACTCGTAAACAGATTGGATGGGACTCGTGACTCGATAAACTTCGCTTGCAGATCGGCAGAGCATGAGAGCAAAGACACAACAGCTAGTAAATTGATGTTCACCTTTCCTGTCAGTTGCCCTCTATCCAGTTTGTGGGCGATAAGTGATCTGTTATCAGAAGATAATAATCCATATGCCATGCGAAGAAGTCGGGAAGCTGTGAGGAAAAAATTCGTATGGTGCACTGGAAGGAGACAGAAGGATATGATAAGGGCAGGAATCCAGTTGCCTTGAAGGTAGGCGAGGAAGAGTATTTGAAGAAGTTTTGGGCCCCAAGTAAAGGGCGACAAAAGTTAACTATTAAAATGTCACAACAGTTCCGGGGTTCATGAGGTGATTAAACAGTTATTCCCAGTTAGCTATTTGATGTTCACTGAAGAGGCAAAGAAACTGGCGCACCTGCGTCATATCGTGTAGGGCCCCCGCGAGGACACAAAAGTGACGCAACACAACGGGGTATAGACATGACTAATGTCTGAAGTAGTGCTGCAGGGAACTGACACCATGAATCATTCGGGACTGTCCATAAATCAGTAAGAGTAGGAAGGGGTGGAGATCTCTTCCGAACAGCACGTTGCAAGGTATGCCAGGTATGCTCAGTAATTTTCATGGCTGGGTAGTTTGGCGGTCAGTGGAAGTGTTTAAAGTCAGATGAGAGTTCCTGGAGCTACTTTGTAGCAATTATGGACGTGTACGTTGTTGTATTGTCCTACTGGAATTGTCCAAGTGCGTCGTAATGCACAGTGGGCATGAAAGGATGCAGGTGATCAGGATGGATGCTTACTTACGTGTCTCCTGTCAGAGTCGTATCTAGACGCATCTGGAGTCGCATACCACTTCAACTGCACACTCCCCACACCATTGCAGAGCCTCCACCATCTTCAACAGTCTCCTGCTAATATGCAGAGTCCAAGAATTCATGAGGTGTGTCTTGATACCCGTACACGTCCACGCACCAGGCAACATGTAACCAGTCATCGACGATCCAGTGTCGGTGTTGACGGACCAAGGTGAGGTGTAAATCTTTGTGTCGCACAATCAGGAAAGATACATGAGTAGCCCTTCGGCTCCGAAGGCCCATAACGATGATGTTTTGTTGAATGGTTCACACGGTGACAATTGGTAATGGCCCCGCACTCAAATCGGCAGCGATTTGCGGAAGGGTTGGACTTCTGTCACGTTGAACGACTCTCTTCAGTGTGGTGTCGTTCTTTCAGGATGTTTCTCCAGCTGCAGCGATTTCGGATGTTTGGTTTTTTACTGGATTCCTGATATTCATGATACTCTCATGAAATGTTCGTAAGGGAACATCCTGACGTCATCCCTACCTCGGAGATGCTATGTACCGTCGCTCGTGCGCCCCACTTCAGTCTTGATAAACTGCCATTGTAGCAGCAGTAACCGAGCTACCAACGCCCCAGACACTTGTTGTCTTATGTAGGCCTTTCCGACGGCAGCGCCGTATCTGCCTGTTTACATATCTCTATATTTGAGTACACATTCCTATACCAATTTCTTTGCCGTTCCAGTGAAATAGCGTAGTACTAATAAGCAACTACGAGTTAACTTGAGCCAGAGCAAGGTGCCGGGAATTCAGGGTGATGGGAGGCTGGTGGGGGAATTGAGTCTTCGTTCTTACCCCGCTGGTTTTCTGTAAGAGGAGGAGGATTGAGCCGTGGCAATGCAGTGCGATTTGTCTTTGCTCTGACGGAAGAGAGAGGATGCTCAGTAGTGCCCGCTTGGTGAGTGTCCAGGAGCGAAAAACGATGTCGAATGGCGTAATGGTGTTCATTGAGACCGCATGAGCTCTGGTGCGAACGGCTGGAGCACGCCTGTATTGATGCGATGTTTTGAAGCTTGTCAAGGAGGGCTCGCTCGCCAGCGTGGGGTATAGCTGACGAGAACTTCTACTTCACTCTTTGGGAGGAACTACGGCTGTTGCGATACGGTAGTGCCACGGTGACTTTTCACCTGAATCGTGAACACCCTTTGGATACGACTCAATTTGTCCGCTTGTTGCGGCGACTTCTTTTGATTAATGGCGAGCTGTGACAAATTTCTTTGGGAAATTTTTTTTCTTGGGAAACCTACTAGCCTTATCGCACTCTCTTTGTCGTCCACCGTGAGGGTTATTAAAAGAAGTAGGAAGAGATTCCGGATATAAATTGAGGGTATTGGCGTCTGAGAAAACTTGACTTGATACTTTTGAAGTAATTAATGTGTGCTGAGCGCGGGCAAGTCTGGTGGCTACATTTTCACAGAGGTTAAATAATTACCTAATTGTGTAAGCTACTGGCCGGTACCGTTCAAACATTTAAGTTGAATTTCAGTTGAAATTTTGCGACGGTTCCTTAATCAGCACGATAGTCAGTAAGTAGGTAAATTAGTCCAAATAGCTAAATTTTGTTCATTTATGGAAATATGAATACGTTCCTTTACTCTGTGTATGTGTATGTGTGGGTTTACTTGTTTCTTCTAGTTCTTTTGCGAGTTTCATGTAGCTTAATAACCGAGTTTGTAAATCCTAGAGCTTGTACTGATGGCTGACGAGAATTATGTGTGTCATGGCCCAGTGGTCCCTTGTCATTGTTACGTGTAATTATTGCGTCACCTGATGCCAGTAGCTACACCCGCTGGTTTGGTATGAGTCAATGTTTACTGTAATTATTGAGACAATGTGCAGCGTTACTGAAGTAAGAATTAAGTGACTCAGAATGTCGTTCATACAATAGAGTGCTGCGTAAGCTTTTAACAGTTTTTTTAAAACTTTGTTGGTGTCTTGCAAATTTACTTTGATTGCTGGTAAATTTGGTCACAGTAAGAACTCTTTGGGCTGTAGCCCCAGAAATTTACTAGAGCTCTCATTTAATTCAAATGGTTTAAATGAGAAGTTAAGAGTAAGCTTTCTTCTGTAATATTTGTTTAAGTCCATTGTGGACGTGATCAGTTAAAGGCATGAGTAAGATCCTGTTTATTCTCTGGGAAATTTCATCAGTAATAAATGCCTTTTGAGCTATTATATGTTTATTTGCTAACCCAGGCCCTCACCTCTCCGCCCTCTAGTTTCTGGCTACCGCCACATTTCAACTAATTTTGCAGCGTACTGCACTGTATGAGGTTGGTACAAAAGTCCGAAACCTTTATCTTTTGCATGCTGGTATTGCTTTTGCTATGTGTTTATTTATCGATGGTCATTTTCCATTTTTTGTTATCTGAGTTTACTGAATCGCTGATAATCTCGGCGCTGAGAGCCCGTAAATTCCTTCCTTCCAGTTTATATATTGCTATTTTATTATTTGAAAATAGTTGGTGGAGTCGTGGACGTTAGAAACTGGTGTTCCAATTTAGAAAATCGGATCATTTCTGATGTTTCAGTTCGGTTGGGCTGTGACAGCAGCGGAGGCACCCACAAACATTTGCACTGTGAAAGGGGATGATAGCACTGGAAAGAACACGGTGACAAAATGGAGCAAAATGGATTTCTCTTTTTAAGGATGATCATTTCGACATTTGTGACTATCCACTGCGAGGAAGACCTTCGAGGTTTGATGAACATTGTTCAAACGCATTAATGTACGTCTATGTACCGGAAAACTGTTCAGTGTGATAAACTGTGATGATTCCACCAACGTGCGACATCTGCACGTAATCGGGAAAGTTCAGAAATCGAGCGTATGGGTACTGTATGCTGTAAGACAGAGTCACAAAAATCAGCGAGTGGCCATACGAGCATCTCTGCGTCAACTGGCTCGTGAAAAATATCGATCATTCCTGTCCTGTATTGTTACTGGAGACGATAAATCGGGTGTTGATGGTAACATAACGAAAAGAAAAGACTGCATGAGCCCAAACGAAGCAGGAACTCCCCGTGTAGAGACCCGCGCGTATCAACGAAACGTACATCTGGTTGACCAGCGAGGCGTGATGTACTATGAATCGTTTCTCCGAGGTGTAACCATCGCAACTGACAACCTTCATAAGAGAGACGTCTTGCAGACGTAATCCAAGAACAACGACCAGGAAGACTGCGTGAAGTGGTGCTACTCCACGATAAGACCCTCCTGCATTCTGCTAGACTGACCAGAATTGCTGTACAGGCCTTTGTTTGGGAAGTAATTCCGTACCCACCTTATTCGCCTGATCTTGCGCCCTCAGAATATCACGTTTTCCGCACTCTATCCAAAAACCTCCAAGAAACTCCTTTCCCAGATAAAATTAGGCTCTGAACATGGTTTGACAAGCTCTTCGGCCCAGTACCATGACTTTTAAAGTCGCGGAATCTAAAAGATACCGCAACGTTGGCAGACTGTTGTAAACAGTGAAAGAGACTATATTGTTGATTACTAAAGTCTGTTATCTGTATCTGTTGTGTTTATTAAACTTACGGAAAAACACTACAAACTTATGCATCATATTAATATGGTAGTGCAGTGCCGTATTTTACAGTGTTTGTATAGTTAGATGTATTGTTCCTTCAGATATGCATAAACGACTGAAGGAACAGATACTACTGACGATCGGTTGTCTTATTAACCATTAAATGTATTCGCAAGTTTCAAATGCGACACCACAATAGGTATAGAATTTATTGGAAACATATGAAAATTTATGCCAGACAGAGATTCAAACCCGGATTTCTCACATGTCGGGAAACGGTCAAGTTAACTATTCGCCTGTCCGGGCGTGCTTCCAAGACTGACCCAAATACCCGTATGTTCCAGTATCTGCTGCCCATATTGTTTGCTCAGTTGCGTCATTCGAACTTGTAGAGGGTTTTATTTATTTTTCTCTACTGATTGTGTTGGCTTTGGCATGAAATAAATTAGTACAGTGTCTGTATGAGACAGTGTCTGTGTAGTTCAGTGAATTTTGTGACTATATTTGAAAATTTATGTCGTCAATTGATTAAAGAATTATTCCACCAAGAGCTGTTACCGATCTAATTTGGAATTTAATGTGGTGAATTATTTTTTAAAGAAGGATTAATTTGATTAACTTCAACGTTTTATGTGATCAGTTGAGGTTTCTGTTTTCTTGATGGGCCCCTAGCTGTTGTGGTAATCGCTTGTCTAAACTTGCTCATGCAGTCTAGTAATATCTTGAAATTGACTATATGTTGGGCAGTTGGCAGTTGTAACAAATTCTGGACTCCTTCAAACAGTTGTTTATATCTTGCAATGTCTACATCGGCAGAGTTTTGGTCGATTAAAGTGCACTTTCATTCTAGTAAAAGTTTCCAAAAATATTTCATATTTATGTCTCGTGTAACGTTGTGCTCTGAGTTTCTGTAAATAAATTTGTTACCCTTAATTTAGATTTTAGTGACCCACCACATTACCACTCTCTCCTCTTGTTCCCTACTGCTTCGCTATTAAAAGGTAAAAAGATCACGTTAATTTGCAAATATCACAACAATGTACTATCGTCGCAAGTACAACTAACGTTAATTTACTGGAAAAGGATATACTTTCAAATCAATTTGAGTCCCTTTGAAATTTGCTGCCGGCCGCGGTGGTCTAGCGGTTCTGGCGCTGCCGTCCGGAACCGCGGGACTGCTACGGTCGCAGGTTCGAATCCTGCCTCGGGCATGGGTGTGTGTGATGTCCTTAGGTTAGTTAGGTTTAAGTAGTTCTAAGTTCTAGGGGACTTATGACCTAAGATGTTGAGTCCCATAGTGCTCAGAGCCATTTGAACCATTTTTTTGAAATTTGCTGGTCGTATTAGGAATCGCCGGGTTCGGTTACAAGGAGCTGCCAGAATACTGTAACATCCTCAGTTTGCAATCTGTTGGTGAAAAAGAGGCCAGCTACAGGCATTTCTGAAGTCTAAGTAGTACTATCTCCATATATAAATGCACGGTTTTGTCAGTTATTTAATTTTAAATGAACCGTAATTGCAAATTTTAAAGATGGTAACCAATAAGCTAAACAGTAATTCAAGCCTGCATCTACCTTGATTCAAAGTTGAACATTCAAAACAATTACATAAAAATAACAGCATTTCCGTAACAGTAAAACTGAGTCTGAAGTATTAAACCTATATTATTCCTTCAGTGGTGGTGACTGAAAATTTGTGTCGAGTTATTACCTTCCACAGAGGGACTGTTAAGATTACAAAAGTTTACAGTTCATTCGCTGCTGTGGGGAGGCTGAAGTCATCAGGTGGTCAGTAAGGCGATCTTTCAGTGAAATATCGTTAGTAGATTGGCGACATTATTGCAAATCGAGCAGCGTCATCCTTGTTGCCCTTTGGAGAAATGACCTTGAAAAAACATATTTTCTTAGGTTAGACATGGTTAAAAGTTAAATAAACACCTGTAGAGTCTGTAGAACAGTAATAGTTTTAAAGAGCAAAATAAATACCAGTGCTCAATTGAGCAACAGAGGTCGTCGGTTTTTTGGGAGGAGACCGTGTGTCGTGTGGGACGATCTATTTACACAAGGCAGCGGTCAGGTGGCGCGCAGTTCGACTGCGTAAAAAGGCTTGTTTTTACGTAGCATATAGCCGTCGAAACATTGGCTTTCCAGTAACTAAAAACCATACTCTGCACGAAATTTAATATTTTTGAAAACACAATTAATAATTATTATTTTTGTATTTAAAAAGATGTTATTTTTATTCAGAAAACATTAAAACATCGATAACACGTGTACTTCAAATTTTAAACAATTCGGTTAAATGAAGAATTGGGAGGGTTTGTTACACGGAGCTGTCAGAATACTGTAACATCTTCATTTTGCAATCAGTTGGTGAGAATAGGTCTGCTACAGGCATTTGAGTAGAGTGAGTAGTGCTATGTCTGTATATAAAAGAAAATGTTCTGACTGACTGAGTGACTGACTGACTAACTCATCAATGCCCAGCCCAAACCGCTAAGGATAGAAAAGTAATATTTGGAAAAGGTGTGGATCTTGTGTTGTAGGCGTCGTTTAATAAGAGATTTTTCGAAATTCCAACCCTAAGTGGATGAAACAAGGCATGAAAATTTGTTTTCGAAAAATGTTGCTATCAAGGCAATTTTGTGTTTGTATTTCGTTTCTCGGTCTGGAATAAAGTAATAGTTGTGTCAGTATTTTTGGAAGTTTCACCCAATGGCGTGAAGTAGTGGGTGAAAGCCTTTATTGAAAATATCCTTATTTAATAAATATTAAAGCATTTTTAAAGCTACATCTATCAACGTTGGTATTTGACATCTCGGTTATAAAAAAAAAAAAAAAAACACAGGTTTCCGTGTCTTTGAAAATCAAGCCCACATTGTTTGAAATAGGGAACGAGAATTTTTATGAAAATATTTTATTATGAAAGTATTTTAAAGCCAAAGCTACGAAAATTTAAATTCAGTTTTTAAGTAAGAAATAAAAAAAATACTTGCTTCACGGTTCTCGGGAATTCAATTCCGATCGGGTTGAAATATTCCATTGCACAAGAATTTTGTAAGCTAAATCTATGAAAATTTGTAATATGTTTCTTTGTGAACCGCTTTATGAAATTATTTCACTACTAAAGCATTTTTAAACCTAAATCTTTGAAAACTGAAGTTTGGCTTCTCGATTAGAGACGAAAAAATACATGTTACAATGTTTTTAGAATTCAGCCCTCTGACTCACCATCGTCCAGCCCAAACTCCTCACGATAGCAACTTAAGCAATTTGAAGGGGGAGATGGTGTGCATTCTATACTGTAGGCATCGTTTAAGAAGGGATTATCGAAAATTCCCACCCCCCCCCCTTTCCCCGAACACACACACAAGGGAGGTAAAACATTGGATGAAGGGCTTTTAGAAAGTATGTTGCTGTTCATGGATTTTTTAAGCTGGAACTACGAAAAATAGTATTTGGTTTCTCAATCAGAAAACAAAAAAAATACGTGTTTCAGCAATTTTGGAAATTCAACTATTAAGGGGAAAAAAAGAGGGTGAAATATTTTTTAAAAAATTAATGATTACTAAGAAACTACTAAAAGATTGTTAAGACTACATCTATGGCAGTTGGTATCCGACTTCTCAGTTAGAAATTAAAAAAAAAAAAATACGTGTTTCAGTGCTTCTGGCAATTTACCCCTAAGGAAATGCAATAGTACCGATTAAAATTTTTAAGAAAATACTTTGTTGCATTAAAAATACTAATACTAAATTTACAAAAATTCATATTTGACTTGTGAGTTAGATATAAAAAGATATTTCTTAGGGGATGAAATTTGCTGTCGAAATATCTCCACAAAAACGAAAAATTCATGTTTATCTAAAATTTGGGCTCCAGGTACCAGAATCTCCTTTTGGTCAGAAGTCATTCGGAAAAGACCGTGCTTATACCCTCTTCATTCGCATGAAAGGCTGAGGAGGTGTTGCAGTTTGCGAACAACATAAAAATTCGATTAAATAAAAACAAAAATATCTCTGCAGGCCTTAACAGCCTATGCGAGCGAACCAGCGGTCTCTTAGCTAAGCTACTTTTATTATAAACTGTAGGGTGGCTGTCTTGGAAGCATGCTAAAATCGATGTTGATACTACAGAATTCGTTTGTGTGTTTTCAGCTGTTAAAAGTCTAATACGTGCTGTTGTAAAAGCCAGTCACATACAAACATAATGTACCGTTGTTTTAAGATTAGATCTTACCACGCATCGACAGTAATTATCAGTGATTATCTGTTAAACAGAAGAGTTTCGCAACCTTTGCTCTGTGCATTGCGCATGCTGATTCAGTTTCGAGTGTATAGCCACAACATAGATTTCTCTCCCTTTTTTTTCTTTTAATATTTTTCAGAGAAACTCTTAACGCGAATAGAAAAGGGATGTGCTGTAACTCCCTTGCAGTTACGGCAAGAAAAAGGAATAAAAGTGAGACGGTGTTAATACATTCATCCTTCTTTACTTCCTCTGCATTACTGCAGATGACGTGCACCGAGCACATTTGTACTGTGCATGCAATACACGTGAGGTGCCTAGTTGTTTCCACTGCCCTGTGTGGAATACATAAGTTCTTGTACACTTCACTAACCTGCTGTCTTCATGATGATGATGATATCCCCAGCGCAGAAAACAGCACGCAGGTCGTGGATTCTTTTTCTTGAGGCTGAAATTAACTTAGCAAGGAACTGCTGCTACGAATAAACTATAACTCATTTGAGATGCCATTCGCGTTTTTATTGATATAGACACGAGAAACTATTCTTGATCACAACGTATTGAACATAGCCTTCCACAGTCATTATATCTGACTAAAATAACATGAGATACATCCTGCCACAGACAATATGTCTGTCTACTGGAACCGTCAGAACTGGAGAATAAAATTACATGAATCAAATACTACTATTACAAATGGCTCTGAACACTATGGGACTCAACATCTGAGGTCATCAGTCCCCTAGAACTTAGAACTACTTAAACCTAACTAACCTAAGGACATCACACACATCCACGCCCGAGGCAGGATTCGAACCTGCGACCGTAGCAGTCACGCGGTTCCGGACTGAAGTGCCTAGAACCGCACGGCCACCGAGGCCGGCTACTATTACAGACAGCATGTCTGTACATAACGACGGTCGGAACTGTAGTAAATAAAATTGCATGAAACAAATACTGCCATAACAGATAACATGTCTGTCTACTGAAACGGTCAGAACTGCAGAGCCGGACTGCCCGAGACACTTCGCGCGCCAAGCCAGCAAGGCGTGACCCGAACGCCACCGAAGTGCATCTTCAGTAAAATCGTCAGTCATGTGTTTTAGTAATACTTTGATTTTAATAATTTTGAAATGACTGATTCATAACCGGCTGTTGAGAGATGTTCATTTAAAAAAATGAAGTAATTTGGATGACAGGTTTAATTAATAATAGCAACTAAAGTTCAACGTTTTGGCGCCCTACCGCCGAACACAGCACCCAATCACAGAGCAGCAGCATCATGCAGGCGGTCTTTCTCACGGGAATGGTACCGAATCTAACATCTGTCACCGGTACCTCATCCCACATTGCGTCATCTCTATGCTTCTTGCATCTCCACTGCCCAGCGAATAGCTTCCTGGAGCCAAATATGATGGCTGAATAAGCCAGGAGTATTACACAATGTGTTAGGATGTGTCAAGGTGGAGAAGTGGCTGAACTGCATTTAGTGCCACGCACTGCTTTTCTCCTGAAGGACACTGACATCCACCTTCTGGACGAATAGAAAGTGAGTCAGGCTGGCTTCGTACATTGACACTTCCTCGTGACTTAAAAATAACTAACAGAGTACACCTAACGCAGCGAGTCCAGACTTCGATATGTTATTCCACAGAAAATCCTTAGAAGGTTCCTCAGGATGAGGTAGTAATACCACTAGCGTGGAACACTATACAGCATCCCATTACTCGAAAGGCAGGTCCTATACTGGACAACCACTGCGTTGCATTATGCACGAGAAGCAGAAACAATAATCCTCCATGGTGTGCAAAAGTGTTCCACTCTATTTATACTAGGTGCATCACACGCCCCCAGAGGGGAATGTACCTTGCAGATAGCCACAGGGTTATTTTATAAAATACCGATGGACATTGTTGCAATATGTGGGCGTCGCAAAGAAATGAAACCCGACGTCTTCGTGCTTGATTTGACGTTTAAGAAATGATTCACACATCTGTAGAAAGATGTGACGGGATACAATCACTTACGTCGTCATTATATGGGAAGTTGGTTTACGCAAGGAACGTACAACTGGCGGAACAGTTGTCACTGAACGTATTCAGATGAAAATATATGGTTAGAGTTCTTTCCAAGTCACAAATATATATGCAGACTGAAGCCACGAATGAAAGTTTGTACCAAGACTGGGGTGTGACCCCAGGCCTCCTGCTCATTAGGCAGATGTGCTAAGCACTAGACCACCCTCGCTCAGTTGCTTTGCACAACTGTGTGGACTACCCTAAGAAGTGGGCGGAAGTATGAATGAGAATTTGGATTCAGGAGCAAGATGTGCTACGGTAGTCAGTGGTTAGGGCATCTGCCTAGTGAGCAGGAAACTTGTGTTGTTTTAATCCTCGCCCAGGTACAAATTTTTAATAGTCGCCTCAATCCGTATACATACTCAATATATTGTTGTTATAAAAAAATGTTCAAAATTGTGTGAAATCTCGTGGGACTTAACTTCTAAGGTCATCAGTCCCTAAGCTTACACATTACTTAACCTAAATTATCCCAAGGACAAACACACACATCCATGCCCGAGGGAGGACTCGAACCTCCGCCGGGAACAGCTGCACAGTCCATGACCACAGCGCCCCAGACCGCTCGGCTAAACCCGCGCGGCCATGTTGTTGTAAATGGTTCCTTATGTACTGAGTGAACATAACGGTACCTGTAAAGAGGAATGCAGTTCATGTGAGAGCAGTTACCGTTTTTACTGCGTTTTTAGTGTGCATGTTCCAAGTTTGTATGTACCATTTCCACTTCGACTTCCCTTAATGCACTTCAAAAAACCAATTATTTTATGTGGTTACAGTATCATGTACCAGAAAATCCTTCGATCAATGTGAAGTTAAGAGCTATCGCAGTCAGAGACTTGACACATCAGGATTCAGATCAGAAAACCATAAGGTGTTTTATCAACATATAAAAGTCTTACTGGAATTGTGAAGTATGAGACATCCAGCTGCCTGCTAAAGAGTACCTGGGATTACGCTCTAAGACATACGTTTAAGGGCTATACACAAGTGTAACCCCAAGACAGAGTAAGAGGTTGTGGCTTATTGCTGCAACCTGTTAGAAACTGGAAGATTATTTTGATATTATGGTTGTTAAGAACAGATATCGAAGCGCACGAAGATTTATTCAGATCAGCTTCGTGTTCTAAAAATAGTGTGTAACAACACCAACGCTATACTATTGTACATATAAAAAAATTTTCTTCTAATTTTCGATAAATTAGTGTAATCGATGTTCTGATTTCATTTCTTTTCTTTTCATGTCATTATGTTAAAGAAACTGTAAATAATTTTCGATGTGAATATTAATGTTTATGTCAAATTTCAAGCCATATTATAACAGAATTGAAATGTAAGAAACGTTGAAACTATTGTAAGATGTCAAAGTTGTAATTGTGCATCTGGTCCATACGTAGGCAATGTATTAGGATATGTAGAATGCAAAACCTCGGCTGAATACCCTGTCTGTAGGGGAGCGGTAAAAGGTGTTTGGCAGGCGAGCGCGGGAAAATGCACACGGGCGCTGTACGGCATAACGGGCTCAGCAGCAGTAGTAGTCGGATTTGGGCATCGGTCTGAGAAACACGTTCTGGATCGAGGAGGCTCTCCTGGAAAACGTGATTTCGTTGAGCCTCGGATATGCCGTTTCCGACGCCTATACAGCATGGCAATATTCCATAGGCACTAAACGGAAAAGTATGGCGACGCTAAGAAGAAGCAAACTGCCGATACATCAGGAGCCATTGCTGTGATTGTATGTGTGCTTTGGGCCTCGCCATCTCGCCGCCTGCCGACCGCCGCAGCGATACGAACAGGTTGAAACTTTAAGTACTGTATTCGTGTGGACCAGTGTTATTTTTGTTCCATACTGTTCAATAACAACTTAAATTTTACCAGAACTGTACTATCATTTAATTACCCTCACAACTAACCTAGTCAGGGTCCTTTCCACATGTTGTGCAATCCGAGTGTCCCGAGATAAAGATTTAAAATTTATGTTAATAATAATTACCTGCCGACCTATCTATGTTAGAATGATGTTTAAGGAACTTTGTTGTTAATGAATATGTAGGTAAATAATATAGGTCTGACAAAGTTGGAAGATAATGTTGAAATTGGTTTAGTAATGAAGTTTAATTAATTTGAGACAAGAATAATGGTAGTTAAATGAGCAGGAAATAAGACAAAAAGAGTAGTAACTCCTGTATTGGAAATCTTAAGTGCTTAATGATTTCAATAATCAAAATTTTCAATACAGTGGTCATAACAGTTTCAGGGTCCCTCCCCCCCTTTCCTATTCATTTGAATGCTGAAGTGTACTGAACTGATTTTACAAGCAAAGTTAAAGTCAATATAAAACCAAAATTTATCAGTGTTTTACCTTTTTCAAAATTGATGTTGTGTTTGTGTTTCGAAAGTGCTATTTCTAGGGTAACCTATGCCCGATTTTAATCTGGTCAATAGACAGTACAAAGTTTGTAGTAAACATTGTAGTGTAATGTTGCGTATTTATGGCTTGTCCGTATTAGTACAGAAAGTGAAATTTTTAGTTCAGTAGATTTTCTGGTTCTAAAATTTACCATATTATGCAGTGTTATTACATGTTTTTTTTGCATGCACGTACATCAACTTGTACAGGGAAGAAACTCAGTTAATGCCTAATTAGGCTGGCGACCGTATTATTAACATTTGGTAGCATCTGCTGTGTTGTTTCTTGTCCGTCCTAACGTGTAGTTGCACTTCAGACTTGCTTGACCTACCATTGTTGTTACTGAGTGGGTGTAAGTCTGGTTTTGCCTCCATTCAGGTACACGCGGCCAACATATATACCAAAATCCTTTCTTATAAGGTGAAGCCCGTCAACTTACCATAGTACAGGCTTTAAAGAGTATCGTGCACCCGAGCGCAGTGTTACAAGTGGCTCCCGGTGACAGGACATCCAGTTGTTGTCGGTCACAAATTAATGTGAATACCGAACAGTGGATGTTCAGTGGCACGAATTGTAATAATATTCAGTAAAGTAAATAGCAGTGAACGTCAAGTACAGTGGAGAGGTGTAATTTGCATTCAGTATGGACAAGAACGTAGAAACAGTAGATGTGCCGAGCGTAATGGAGAATGCTCATGGCAATAGCAGGAGTTTACGCGGCCAGATAACAGATGGCGTTAGCGGAAGACAATTGGCGTATATACAATATCACGAACATGTTAACGAACAGATTGAAATGTCGAGATTGCCTCGAATACAGCAAGGGATAAAACAAGAAGTGGAGGGTGACTTTTTAGATGATAGTGGGTACGTGAACGAATCCACTGACATGTTTGATTCTCCACAGATAAAGAATCGAAAGAAAATTTTGAGGTAGGATCGGAACACACCGATTCCGTAGAAGAAAACAGTGTGAAAATTTTAAGGATGAACGATTTATTTGAACAATTAACCAAACAAATTGCAGGACAGAATGAGCAGCTCAAAACACAGAATAATCAGCTTAAAACACACGTTGCCGAGCAGCTCAAAACGCCGAATGATCAGCGTCAGAAACAAGTCAGTAATCAGGTTAGTCATCTCAAAACACACGTTGATGAGCAGCTTAAAACACAAAGTAATCAGCTTAAAACAAACGTTGACAAGCAGCTTAAAACACAAGTTGGTCAGGTTAAAGCACAGGTCGAAGAGCAAGGAATTAAAATTAGTAAACAAATAGAACAGGTAGAACAAAAAGTGGGTAGTTTAACCTTTGTAGTAAATACTATGAAGTTTGAAATTGACACAATTAATAAAAATTTGGATACTATGCAGGGGGAAATTGACAACATTAACAGTAGGTTTGATGTTGAAATTCTCAACATCCAAGATAGAGCCTCTAGTTGAAACAAAAGTAGACGAAAAAGTTTTCGGTCTTAAAACGGAGAGCGTAAACGAAAGTCAACACGGAATATCACAGTTGAAAAGGGCAGTTTCAGACACTGAAAGAGATTTAGGTGAGAAAGTTACCGGATGTGTACAAAAATGTAAACAAAATACATCGAAAATTCAAGGCAAAATTTTCGATCTTGAGAGTAAAATTAAAGATAGACCTGATGTTGTCTGTAATGGCACACTACTTACGAAGCTGTTAGAAGGTGAGGAACGCTTCGATCCCGCCAAGAAACATAACGGATGGCATCCGTTAGATTTCATCAAAAATTGCGAGAGGATATTTCCTGAACACTTGTCTGATCAGGAAAAGATAAACGTAGTAATTAGCGCCTTAGCAGGTGACGCTAAGCGCTGGGGAATTAATATGAATACCGAACGAATGACGTTCGAAGAATTTAAGCAAAAGTTTACAGAAGAATATTGGTCCGAACAAACACAGGATCATTTGTGGCGCGAGTTTATCATGGCCAAACTTCATGATAACAGGGGCAGGAATTCTTTGAAAGATTTCTGCAAATATTGGTACCGGAAGTTGACGCATTTAAGAGGAAGAAGATCCGATTCCGAAATCATCTGGGAGCTATATAAAAAGCTTCCAGAAGATTCAAAGAGATACGTGGGAAGCAATCATCGCAGCTTCCAAGCATTTCTCAAAAGGGTCGAAGACGAAGACCACTGGTGCGAAAGTCGTGCCAATTATCAAAATTTTGGTAACAGAAATAATCGTAATAATGACGAGAGAAATGACGGCGATGGGTTTCGCGTCAATATGATACAGAGAGGTAGAGGCAGAGAAAGAGGAAGAGGAAGGTATCTAGGTCGCGGTAGAGGGCACACCGCGAAAAATAATAATGACACGGGAAACTGATTTCCGCGAACGTTGCGGGCCAAACGGAAGCGGACAGTACATACCGGCCCCGATTTAAGAAATGTTACCGGACTGACAGTAAAATTATGAGACAGGTTAGAGACAGGCGTGCAACGACGCAACGTGTCATTGCGGAACAAGCGTCAGGTGCGCACACAGATGACTCATTTTCGCTGCGCAGAGTGCTACATGTTAACAGGCGAGTGGAGCATCAGAGGGCAACGGCCCAGCCTAGCAGAACAGCTGTTCAGAGAGAAGCCGCTAGCAATGCGGCAGCATTAGGTACGAACATTGCCGTAAGAATTAGTGAATACATTACGAGTGGTAATTCCGTGGCGAAGGAAGTAATAGATGAAACAGTGGATACACAGAGAGGTGCGGTTAGCAGTGTTAGCAATAAAGTAAATGGCGAGAATGAATTAGCAGAAGTAACTGATTAGCGTGTGCAGATCGACGATCTGTAGAAAGGCCTTAAGCAATGTGAGTTAGAGGATTTTAAGATGGAGCATGAGGTAAGGAAGTTAGTTAGTGGAAAAGGAGATAGTAGGGACGTCGATAAGGTGACGTGGCTCAAATTTGAAGAGGAGAGAATAAATAGCGCCGTGTAAAGTACGCGTGCTGCCGATAGGACGAAGGTTAAAGATAGGAAGGAATTGGAGGATGAAATCCTAAGCATTGACGAGGAAGTAACTTCTGTTAACAATCCGCCAACAGTACAAGCTGCTACCAAAAGGCACCGTGAGGAAGAGGCAGGTAATTACCAGAAAGTAATTGAAGTCCATGAGGATTACACTAAATATGAAATAACAGTGGATGTGAGTAAAACTGATAAAGAGGCCGTTTTGCCAAAAGAAGATACTGAGTTAAAATCAAAGCCTGATGAAAATGCAGAGGAAGAACTTAGTGCCTGTCTCAGAAAAGCTTTTATGTTAGAACCTGAAAGCGATCCAGAATGGTCGGATTCGGACAATAATTCAGATGACGAGTATTTCGGTAATAGTGGAAATAACGGGAATACAGCTAATTGCGATATTGTACCTATTGATGACGAAGTTTCAAAACAAAATCCAGATGTTGAGACTGAACAAAGAAAGAAAGAGCCACCCGACGACTCAGTGTTTATTTTGCAACGAATTAAAGTAAGTAAACACTTTGAACTCCAGAAACCGAAAAAGCCGCCAGATATAAATGGTTCACAGGTCAGGAACGTATCTTGGGACGATGTTACAGTCGACCAAGGTGCGTTGCGGAAAAAACAGGAAGGGACATGAATTAGAGTCTGCAGCATGTTTATATCGGACTTTGAGAATGTCATGAACACCTTACATCATGAAACTACTGGGTTCCCACCGGAAGAAATTTTGTTAGGCAGCAGAAGTAAAAGTTTAATTGAGGAAAAACTAGAGTTTCCACCTTTTACAAGCTTGGGATTGAATCAAAAGAAAGAATTAGTCAGAAAAAGAGTAAAGCAAAAGCTGAATATAGATCTAAAAGACACGATAAAAATCTGAAAGTTTCAAAATTTAAAATTGGAGATTATGTTCTTTTAAAAACCCACGAAAAGTCTAGTGAACTGAACCATGAAATTTCCAAATTTAAATAAATTTATAATGGACCGTACATAATACAGAACATTCCAGACGATAATGCTTACTACCTGATCTACCCAAAATCCAAAAGACCTTTAGGTGTAAGAAATGTTGTGGACCTGAAACTGTATGTTCCTAGGAGTGAGTGACCTAAGTACACTCAGAAAGCAATCTGCAGAAAATGTGCTGTATCTTATGCTGAAGTTATTTTATTCCAAATGTAACAAATCATTGTAAATATATGTATACCAATGACAGTGTGCTAATGTACTTATGTAAGTTTCAGATTACCAAAAGTATTATAAATGCAAAGATGTATGGAGAAAAGGGCTGAAAAGAAAGGATAAATGCTGTTAGCCAGATAAAAGATGGGACCGTCAAAAACCAAAGTAGGCAGTATATGAGTCATAATCCAAACGACTGCCAAACACCAAAGAGGGCAGATAAATAGTCAAAGGAGAATTGTAAGTGTGGTACAGGAGATGTGATAAAATAGTGCGAAATGGACTGCCAAATCTGAATAATAGCAGCAAATATGTGTAGTAAATATTCTAAATATTATTGTGTGTTTATTAGTAAATAAGAAAATGGACTGCCATTCAATGCAAGCAGCAACAAATTGTCTTAAAGTGTATATAGATATTTGTATTTGCTTTTGTAATTAAGTGTTTGTGTTCCAGATTTTGAAATTATTTCTTTGAGAAATTTAATAACAATAAGTAATTTGCTATTTAAATCATGTTGTGATAGGAGGTTGGACCGTGCCAAAGGCACTTAAGCAAACGATAGGTAAATGTTCTTGATATATTAAAAAATTATAGACTTAGATAATGTGAGTGAATGAAAGTTTGTGGTATAAACCTTTTGTGATGGGACATTTACACAAGGATTCAGGACCACTGTATAAATATAAAAATTAGTGTTCCCATCAAATTTGCACTTAGTGAAATTTACTGGAAACAGGGGCATGTGTAACAACACCAACGCTATACTATTGTATATACAATAAATTTTTCTTCTAATTTTCGATAAATTAGTTTAATCGATGTTCTGATTTCATTTCTTTTCTTTTCGTGTCATTATGTTAAAGAAACTGTAAACAATTTTCGATGTGAATATTAATGTTTATGTCAAATTTCAAACAATATTATAACAGAATTGAAATGTAAGAAATGTTGAAACCGTTGTAAGATATTAAAGTTGTAATTGTATGCCTGGTCCATACATAGGCAATGTATTAGGATATGTAGAATGCAAAACCTTGGGTGAATACCCTGTCTGTAGGGGAGCGGTAAAAGGTGGATGGCAGGCGAGCGCGGGAAAATGCACACGGGCGCTGCACGACATAACGGGCTCAGCAGTAGTAGTCGGAGTTGGGCATCGGTCTGAGAAACACGTTCTGGATCGAGGAGGCTCTCCTGGAAAACGTGATTTCGTTGAGCCTCGGATGTGCCGTTTCCGACGCTTATACAGCATGGCAATATTCCATAGGCACTAAACGGAAAAGTATGGCGACGCTAAGAAGAAGCAAACTGCCGATACATCAAGAGCCATTGCTGTGATTGTATGTGTGCTCTGGGCCTCGCCATCTCGCCGCCTGCCGACCGCCGCAGCGATACGAACAGGTTGAAACTTTAAGTACTGTATTCGTGTGGACCAGTGTTATTTTTGTTCCATACTGTTCAATAACAACTTAAATTTTACCAGTACTGTACTATCATTTAATTATCCTCACAACTAACCTAGTCAGGGTCCTTTCCACATGTTGTGCAATCCGAGTGTCCCAAGATAAAGATTTAAAATTTATGTTAATAATAATTACCTGCCGACCTATCTATGTTAGAATGATGTTTAAGGAACTTTGTTGTTAATGAATATGTAGGTAAATAATATAGGTCTGACAAAGTTGGAAGATAATGTTGAAATTGGTTTAGTAATGAAGTTTAATTAATTTGAGACAAGAATAATGGTAGTTAAATGAGCAGGAAATAAGACAAAAAGAGTAGTAACTCATATATCTGAAATCTTGAGTGCTTAATGATTTCAATTATCAAAATTTTCAATACAGTGATCATAACAGTATCAGGGTCCCCCCCCCTCCCCCCTCTTTCTTATTCATTTGAATTCTGAAGTATACTGAACTGATTCGACCAGCAAAGTTAAAGTCAATATAAAACCAAATTTTATCAGTGTTTTACCTTTTTCAAAATTGACATTGTGTGTGTGTGTGTGTTTCGAAAGTGCTATTTCTAGGGTAACCTATGCCTGATTTTAATCTGGTCAATAGGCAGTACCAAGATTGTAGTAAACATTGTAGTGTAATGTTGTGTATTTATTGCTTGTCCATATTAGTACAGAAAGTGAAATTCTTAGTTCAGTAGATTTTCTGGTTTTAAATTTTACCATATTATGCAGTGTTATTACATGTTGTTTTGCATGCACGTACATCAACTTGTACAGGGAAGAATCTCATTTAATGCCTAATTAGGCTGGCGACCGTATTATTTACATTTGGTATCATCTGCTGTGCTGTTTCTTGTCCGTCCTAACGTGTAGTTGCACTTCAGACTTGCTTGACGTATCATTGTTGTTACTGAGTGGGTGTAAGTGTGATTTTGCCTCCATTCAGGTACACGCGGTCAACATATATACCAAAATCCTTTCTTATAAGGCGAAGCCCATCAACTTACCCTAGTACAGGCTTTAAAGAGTATCGTGCGCCCGAGCGCAGTGTTACAAGTGGAGTAACTAAAACGTCTTTCATACCTTCACAAGCGTTTCACATGTGACAGCAGGGGCCTACCAAAGCCCCATTATTCGTTACACTTCCAATAGAAAGAATCAGGCAGAGTAAGAAACGAGGCAGCTATTTTGGTATGGAGAACACCGCACACTTGTGACAGTAATGAATTTAAGTATATTGTATTTGTCGCAGAAATGACCTAGTTTGTGACTGTAATGTAATCATGCATAGTATCAATTGAAACTACAAAAAACAGGATCGGTTCATATAATCTAGTTTTCTAAAACTCTCTTTAGTTTCATGTGTGTGCATTTGTATGCATCTGACCCCATGTTAGAGAGCCCCCAACGTAGTACTGAGCCCGTAATGCAGAAAATTATTAAGAGTTGCCACCTTGCATTGAAAACGTAGCTTGCCGTGCAGCCAGGAGGAGAGGAGACGTCGGCTCCCACACTCGCACAGATGATGCTGGCTACTGAGCCGGGCTAGCCGTGTACTTGACTAACGCTGTGTGCAGTACGTCACACATGCTCCCTGCGAATCTGAAGAACTATTATTAAATATTTGTCGATCTTTTTCATCTTTTGTATGCCAAATTATATGGATATCACAAACATACTGCCAAAATATAAAATCAATAAGCAAAATACTTCCGGTGATAAAAACTTTTACCTAAAACATATAATAACTATTCTGGCATTGTAAAATCTAGTTTGTGACTGTAATGTAATCATGCATAGTGTCAATTAAAACTACAAAAAACAGTATCGGTTCAAATAATCTAATTTTCTAAAACTCCCTTTAGTTTCATTACCACATATTTCTGATGTAATAGAAAGTAGTTTGGAAACTTGCTGTTTTATCGTGTTTTGGTTGTGTGCGTGTTCTGGAGAGACTGAGAGTGATTGGAGGACATACGTAAAGTGAGAATGTAATATTTTACTAAAACTATGTAAATTTAAGAGCAAAAAAGTACAAACTATCCTGTTGGAAGGACATCTGCAACTGAGAATTGTAACAGAGGTTGAAAATACCGCTTCAGTTGTAAATTACCTTATTTTCATACGACCGGTTTCGGACTGTTATAAGCCCATCCTCAGGTGTCATAGCAGTGCTGTGGTCCCTGAGCGCCGTGTGTAACAGGCGAGATGTGCTACCTATGAGCGCTCATAGGCAGCACACTGCACCTGCTACACGCGGCGCTTGGGGACCACAGCACAGCTATGACACCTGAGGATGGGTTTATAACAGTCTGAAACCGGTCATGTGAAAATAAGGTAATTTACAACTGAAGCGGTATTTTCAACCTCTGTAGTACAAAAGTACTTTTGTAATAGGGGAAAATGTGACGTATGTCCGAGTGAGCTTGATTTTTGTAAAATATAGCCAGAAGGGGCATTGAGTATAATTATTTTGTTTTCATTAAATTTTATTTAATTTCGGAATTGTCAAATTTGTAGTCTAAATTACTTGTAGCGATTTGATTGGGTGACATTAGAAATACTGCGAGTATAGAAGTGATCAAGGTGATGTGATTGGATGCTTAACATACTACCCAATAGGAATTCAGCGGTCCCGGGCGTTTCAGTAGGGCCATGTACATCAGAGCTAGGAGTCAAAGGAGCCGCTCGGTAGCCTTGTTCTGTAAACACATATGTTAAATCGCGCTTCTAACATTCTGCGTGGTGTCTACTTGTTCTAAGTCGTGTCTCCCTACTACTTTCGCACAACGACGCTCTGAGCGTGTTTTTCAGGGAATTGACTAGTTTGAACATGGGACCTGTTGCTGGTAAGGAGACGCCAGACCACACATGACATGTAGAGTTTAGAAGAGTTCAGTGAGACTAGCGATGATATAACCAAGTACTTACTGATTTCGCCGGCCGAAGTGGCCGTGCAGTTAAAGGTGCTGCAGTCTGGAACCGCAAGACCGCTACGGTCGCAGGTTCGAATCCTGCCTCGGGCATGGATGTTTGTGATGTCCTTAGGTTAGTTAGGTTTAACTAGTTCTAAGTTCTAGGGGACTAATGACCTAAGCAGTTGAGTCCCATAGTGCTCAGAGCCATTTGCACCATTTTTGAACTTACTGATTTCAGCATCAGCTCCACTGCACTCCCTGTAAGAGAATGTTAATACTAACTAAATTTAGTGGAAGGGGTTCAAGGCTTTCCTGTTTTTAGTTAGCCGCTAAAATAACGTCGAAAAGGCAGTTAAGTTTACCATTGAAAATTTTATTCTACTCACAAAACATTGTTTATAAATTGCACTATTGATAAAAGGAAATATTTTAATACAGGATGATAAAAACCATCTGCGTTCAACAAAAATGTGAACGAATATTCCCTGAGTGGGTTTCCAAGTTCTGCAATGGATCGAAGGATGACCTACGCCATATCACATCTATAATCTAGGTTTAATTTAAGTTTCACAAAAGAGAAAACTATCAAATTCAATTATCTTTAATTACTTATCTAACTTGTTGTTAGTTACAGTGGCTGATGTGGCTTCTCAATAATTATATAACAGGAAAATCATCGCATATCAGATTTTAACTTATGTAGCAAATGTGAATGCCATGAGCTTTTGACGTTCGACACTAGTATTACGTAAAAAGGGGATGTAACAGATGAGACTTCTGCAGTTCTGAGTGAAGCCTTATGCGCTCAAAAAAGCGGAATAGCATGTGTTCATTACCTTGTCGGTGTTCGTCAGGGGGCGGCGGACGGCACAGCTCCATGCACCTCCCTGTCTCGGAAGCAACTCTCTCCTAACTTCTCCTTACTACAATTTACCGAAGCTGTGTTTTCATCTGACCAATCAGGGTCTCAATGTTAATCTCAAGCTCCGCCTACAAAAATTCTGTCTATCCAATGAGAAACGTTATACTTTTCTTGGTGGGGCAATGTTTTTAACGTTTGCAACGTAACAGAAACGCGAAAAAGTCTCACGCTAAGACTTGCAGCTGGTGTGGCCCTTTTAGTGTTATCGTAAGATCTATACTGTTCTTCTGGAGGGCTCTACCTTTTAACATGGGCTGGGGAGGTGGTCCTGTTGGTTGGCTGACCACGTGGGTGTCTGTCCCTTATCGTATGGCCTTCTAGCTTAACACGGTTCTGCTCTCAGCTTCTGTTCTCGTTTCTTCCCTCGGAACTGCGTCTGTTTCACGGTGGGAAGGTATGACATCCATTTAGGCGTTCTTGTGTTAGTCTGTGGTATTCCACTTGCTCACTCGTTGATCGTATTACTTTGGTTAATTTCATGTCAGGATTTATTCGGAGCTATGTGACATACTGCCGGATTTGCTTATCATGTCAGGGTTTTCATGGAAGGTGTTGGATTTGCTTGACACCTTACATATCGCCACCCTTTGAACTTAATTTTCGCACTGAAATTAGGCAATGATTGAATCGTTGTCTAAGTCAGTCAAAAATTATTCCTTTATCTAAATTTTGTTGCCTACTGTTCAGCCACGTTATCCTGGTTCTATGCTAGTTTGTATTACTAATTTATATTTTTATATTCTTCCACATTATTCTCAAAAATATGTTTATATTGACAAGAGAAGAATATTTTAATGCTATAATAATTATTATATTTTAATTATTTTCTTTCTTTATTTAAGTGTGAAGTTTGTTTTTTAAGAAGTTTGTTATCGAAAGTGAGGAGTTTTTCACATCGATTTTCTTGGATTTTTTTTTTATAAATGTAGTAATTAAGTAAAATCTATTCCTAACACATTTTCTAAATATCATGTACAAGTAAAATGTTTTTGTTTTTAGACACTCTCTTCAACATTGTTACACCAACAAATAATAGTTATTTCCAAGAATTGCTTTGACAAAGAAATATACATACACAAGTATGGAGATATTATCCTAACAAATGGTACAAATATAAAAAAAAGGGAAAACATCCAACAAGATAATTTTTTTATTCTTTGTTTTTATAAGGAGAAAATAAGCAAAATATAGTTATTCTTTTATTTTTATGAGGAGAAAATAGGTGGCATACAGTTTTAGTGTTTATTATACCTTACTTTTGTTCTTTATATACTGTCCATTTCAGAATTAATGACTTATTTTTATCGATAGTCTATTTTTTACTTAAGTCCATAGTCAATGACTGTTATTTTGTAGTTTATTAGCTGTCTGGTTTGCTTAACGTATTTAGTTTTTCACATGTTTCTTTTGCACAATTCCTACATCACATAATTTGATTTCACACATTCACACAATCCTATGAATGTTTAAGCATGGGGTTGGCGAATGTTTTTGCACATAGGTGATGGACTTGAGCGAGATGGATGTGGGCAAGTATTTGATGTACAGCTTCGTTCGTTGTTCCTTGTTGGCTTTGCAAGTGTGTGTTGCTGTTGTGGAAGTCCCATAATGGAATGGAGCTGTGAGTGCAGAATCTCGTGGTTTACTGGCTTTGTATGCATTAAAGTCATCGTTATGTGTCGCTGAAAGCGGTCGTTTTTCGTTGTGTTACTTCACAGACGACTAGTTTACAATAGGATAGAGATTTGGGAAGGTATGTCGTCTATTCTTCACCCATCTTCTTTCTTAGTCTCAATCTTGCGAATCTTCAACTTCTGTTCTTCCTGCTTTTTCTCTGCTTCTTACCTGATTCTGGGTTCTTCTCTGGGCGGGATATGGAAATATTTATTGATAACTAGTCACTTTGAAGTTCCCCTCTTAGTAACAGTTTGATAAATTGTTTGGGCGTGTCATTTTTACTTTGTGTAAGTTTTCTTCAGTTTTGTGCATCAGCGTGCTGTTTAATAGCAGTAGTGTGACTTTTACACATATTTTTTAGTCAGTGGTGGCTTTTCCAAGCGGTCTTCTCGTCGGGCAGTTTTTTGCTCTCTCAGTTGAGTGGGGGCATACCGGGCTTTATGAGCGGTGAAAGTCCGGTGTTTGCTTGTCTGTCCCTGCACCGGTTGCTGTCCTTTCCGTTCTCTGATGCTTCTGCCTTCTAGGAATCGTGTCTTGCTAATTACGTCCTTTTCTTTCTTGAGACTTCTCACGTTGCAACTTGTGGGTCGTTGCATCTGGTCCTTGCTCGAGTTTCTTCCTTCTTCTCTTCTCGTGATAAGGTATTTACTTCTCTGTTCAAGGTGCTGCAATTGTCTTGGATCAGTGCGTCATTCCCTTTGGCATGGGCGCTTAGCTGTCAATTCGAACGTTTTTCGGGGTTTGGTGGTCTTACCTCCACCTCTTCTATCTGTATTCTCTTTTCTTGCTCCGCTTGTTGATACTGGTTTCTTTGTTGATAATTTGTCGGCCTATATGCGCTCCAATACCCTTTCCGGTTGCCGTTATTCCCTCTGTAATAATTGTTGCCATACCTGGGTTAATTATAGTTATTGCCGTATTCTCTTCTAAATCCATAACCGGTTCTTTGTTGAAATCTATTGTCGTTTCTTGGTGCAATGTTATCACATGGTTCGTACTGTGCCTTGTGGATTCCACTGCTTTTTGCTTTCGTTTTCACGTGCGCTTCGTCTTTTTCTTGCGTTATCTTCCGAAAATATGAACTCTACTTCCCTTAGAATACCTTTAAATGCCTCGATGTCATTGCCTCCGTGACCTACTAATGATAGCTGGTATTTCAATGGTAACTTCATCACGCATAATTTAATCAACTCTCCGTCACTGTATGGTTCATCTAAGCATTGATTTTTCCTTGCCAAAATTCGAAAAATTTCACGGGACTCTTCTCTCCTGAATTTTCAAAATATGGGTTCTGTAATAATTCGTACTTCACTCTGTTCTTTCCTTCACTGGACCAATATCGTGAGAGAAACTTCTCTCTGAAATCTTCATACGATCGGCATGTCGCTGCAACATTCCGCATGGTTTCTGCACTGTTACTGACATGTGTGCTCATTTAAAGTGTAATTAGTGTGCTAGCGTCCAGTGTTCTGGTAATCCTAATCGGAATTGATCAATAAAAGTTCGTGGATGTAATGAGTTTCCTTCTCGAAAGTGTTGAAATTTTCTGACTGTGAGGAAATGATCGTTGTCATACTTCGTCATAGTTCCATATGAAATTCGCGATTCTTCGCCACTTTCGTTTCTGATCATTTCTCCCGTCGTTCTTTGCGGTTGTGGTAGATCCACTGGATATTGTTCACTGTAACTTTCGCCTACCCTTGCGTAGTATCGTTGGAGTGTTACGCAATAATTTTCTTCCATCGGTTGTCAACGTGTAGCTGAATGCACTGCACTGTACTCTTCTCGACCTGGCTTTCCATTGTCACATATTGGTTCGGTATCTTGTCTGGCTAACCTTGCCACTTCATTACACGATCCAAACTGTCTTGAAACATACATTTGTGGTTCTTCATGTGTTTGAGGTGCCGTTTGTTCGTCAAGAATTTCGAAACGTGTTTGTTGTGGTGCCGGCTGATTTCACGTATGTTATTTTCCGCCTGTGATTGGAATCTAAAATGCATGATATCTTCGGTAATTGCTTGTTTTTCCGGTGCTGTTACAGATACGGGTGTGGTTGCAGACTCAGTGCAGTTTTTAACGTTTGTAATGTAAAAGAGACGTGAAAAAGTCTCACGCTAAAACTTGCAGCTGGTGTGGCCCTTTTAGTGTTATCGTAAGATCTATACTGTTCTTCTGGAGGGCTCTATCTTTTAACATGGGCTGGGGGGGGGGGGGGGGTGGTACTATTGGTTGGCTGACGACGTGGGTGTCTGTCCCTTATCGTATGGCCTTCTAGCTTAACACGGTTCTGCTCTCAGCTTCTGTTCTCGTTTCTTCCCTCGGAACTGCGTCTGTTTCACGGTGGGAAGGTATGACATGCATTTAGGCGTTCTTGTGTTAGTCTGTGGTATTCCATTTGCTCACTCGTTGATCGTATTACTTTGGTTAGTTTCATGTCAGGATTTATTCGGAGCTATGTGACATACTGCCGGATTTGCTTATCATGTCAAGGTTTTCATGGAAGGTGTTGGATTTGCCTTACACCTTACACACTGATCAGATCTGTACGAATGTGAAGAAATTCGCGTGTTTGATCGGTTCTCGAGTAGTCGACGAAAAGCTACGGGAGTGTTGAGTATTTTGAGAAACATTAACCTTTGTGAGTGACTTATTTTAGGAAATTTCGCGTTTGGACGTTTCAAATCGTATGTAAACTCCGTGGGGCGTATTTCGTGCAAAGTACGAGACATCATGCCGAGCACTTCTATGCAAGAAGCCTACTGACCGACTGAATGTATAAACTCGCAAGTACTCTTTAGTCAGTGACTGCTTAAGACGTTTAAAATATCGAGTCGGACTAAACACCTTCTGGGTGCTTCTGGGTGTGGAATTGTTACAGACACAGTCAGTAACATTGCATAATTAGTGTCGGAACATTAAATAAGGACTTGGTAGCCGTAGTCTTTCTCTGAAAGACAATAAACCAGCTTACAGGAAATTTTACACATTTTTCCAACGGGTCATTCAAGAATCCTGAACGCCCCATAGTTTAATTAACTTTCTGATGCTGCTCCTGCCTGAAATACGTGTGCACACAGTAGAAATATATTTGCATATTAACAAACGTGTATATGCCAGTGAACTACTTAAAAAGTTGTGCAGGGAGATAAAGAAGTGCGGTAATATTAATACAAAAAAAAGGGAGACGTTTTATAACTGCAGAACCACATACATAATTACTTCAGTAAATTGAGCCACCCAATTGTTCTCCAGTTGTAAGATATTTAATAATAAAAATGAAATAAAATATATTTTGATGTCTATTAAACCAATTATCAAAAAATGTTAACACTGCGACTGTTAACTGGAAAGATATTTTTGCATATGCAAATCATGTGTAAAGGGCTTATTTACATCTTATGTTATCACCGTAACATCAGTTTCACACAAAATAGATTGAATTATTGTTGGTTATATCATTCTTCTTTATGTAAGTATTTGCTTCCTTTCCATATCCAGGCCACATGAAATAAACCAGGTCTCCTCATCTTCTTGGAACTTCTTGCACGAGAAACAGTGTGCTGTCCCATGTCATTCTTCGGTGCAGAAAACGCCTGCAATTTCAAGTCCCTGATTAATTTTGTACGACAAACATGCCGCATCGTATGTACTTCAGGCCTCAAGTTAGGTATGTAAACTCTATCGAAATGATGTTTAACGCTGCTGAGTTGAACACAGTCACTGCAAATTTTTTTTCATTTGTTAAAAGTCATTTTAATTCCTTTCTATACCATGTGTGGCACAGAGTTATCCGTACTATCAAATATCTACATCTGTACCTTTTTGTGAATATTAGTGGCGTGTGTGTGTGCGTGTGTGTGTGTGTGTGTGTGTGTGTGTGTGTGTGTGTGTGTGAAATAATTGAGGTGGTACGTCAATCCATGTGTGTGAAAATTGAGGACTAAATAGGTTCCATAAATTCTTATGACATTGTGAATCAAGTGTTCTGAATTTCATACTTTGAGATATACTTATGTATAATGTTGATTATTATCATTATGTTTCATATTCACGTAAAGCAAAAGGTTGTATATGGTGGTCGGAAACTATCAGAAAGAGCTTGTATGGATGATGCACGGAGCACTATGCTGCAAAATAATTTCTAAGGAAAAAATTCCATGCGTTTCGCCATTTCAGAGTTGATTAGCATTGAAATTAGCCAATCAGGCCGCTGCGTACGTGAATTCAAGCAGCCAGTTGTAGATGCTGTCGCCAAATGTGCTCTTTGTTTGGCTTCCTAAAACTGAACAGAAGGACGAAACTAAGACTGGAAGACGGTTGTTAGTATCGCAGTCCCCTGCCGTATCATATACGTTATGAGAACAATTGATACTAACTGTATCTGGCGTGCGACTTAAATTCGCGCTCGCAGCGGCCTGATTATCTAATTTCAATGTCCATTAACGCGGAAACGTGCAGTGTATCGAATTATTTTCTTAACAATTATTTCTGAGCAAAATCCAGCCTGAAACACACTTATAGCTTTCCGGACCACCCATTAGTTCTGACTAATTCGAGGTGTCTGCCATTAGTAGCGAGTCTCTATGAACTTGTCTCTATTGGGTCTTCTAATGCCTCTGCAGCAGTCTTAATTGTTTTCATTCAAGCGTACGATGATAGTTGAAACATATTTGCACCGATGATTCTGATTGGATTAGTGGGGCCAGTGAATAGGACCGGCCTCTGATTTATCATTAAGTCCATTAACAACACACCACTTCAGTCTACAAATTTGTCTTACGCAACTACTACACCGCAACTTCCATTTTCTCTCTCTGTCGACGGTCGTGAAATTCTGACGTGATCGCCACAATCTCATTAGCGCAAAGAGCATTCGCGTTTACACATAAGGACAGAATCTTCAGTCTGTTCGCAAGTTCATTTGGATCTAAATATAATCAATAAGGCTTTCAGTGGATGGGTCACCATTGTCCAGCCACCTCCATTAAAATGTCGAATAGCTATGTTACACCTTTGCATCACTATGCTCATCACCAATAATATGCTCCCCTATATGAATTAGTCGTTTGCATAGTGTCGTTATACGCTTTTCTATCAGAATATGTGTATGCAACCTTTTTTTTATTTTTTTGCAGACAGAATTTCTATGAAATATTTACAAAGACATCGTAACAGAGATTTCGAAATCTCCTAGCTTCTGTTCGTCATTTGGTTGCTGTCGAACACCATATGTTGGATCTGTAACATGCTCTTTCAATGGCTCCATATATTTTTCACAATATTTCATTCTCTAAAGTGTGCTACATAGGGGTTCTGAGTCGTCTTACTGACACATAGGCTTCGTCGATTGGTATTTAGTTTCAGGGTCTGTAGAAGTTTACGTTTTCTTACTCATACCATTTCAGTTCCCACGGTTTACATCGAATCTCATTTCGTTCTTGTGTGATTTCTGACGTATTCGATACACCACACGTGATGAGCTTTGGACAACTACCATCTACCCCTATATAACGTCGTATGATCTTATCACGCAAGTTCAGATGCTTCAATCTCATCAATCAATGATGGTAGTGACAATTATCCTAATGCCTGCTCTTACCGATGATGAGAAATATATATTCTGAACTCCTCCAACAAAATGAAAGTACCTCACGGTAAGGATGAAATGATAATCAGTCGCCTCATGCAAAAGAAGCCTCAGTATTTCCATTATTTGAAACAATGAATTTCATCGAAAATATTTTTTTTTTTTTGTTCTGTTTTGCGGGGGGGGTCTGCATTTGATGGTAATCCAGAAATCCTACAACATCGTACCTCCTAAACTGGCTTGAGAACTGTCTCTAAAATTGCACACTTAGGCTACTGTAAAGTTTTTGAATACAAATATTCGTTCTCAGACTGCAGACCCTCTTGATGCGTAAATGAAGTCAATAGAAAAATTTTCTTCCCACTAGCTGGAGGTACAACGAATACGTATTGAAGAAGGCAACAACGGCTCATCATTATCTGTATTTGTGTTCCCAAACCTCGTGTTTGCTACAAGCTGAATTTCCCAATGAGAATTTCCCACGCTGTTTCACAGTCTACATACGGCGCCAGTAATCACGAAGTTAGCACCTAGATATGCAGAAGATTAAAGTAAAGATTAATTTACTGAAAACTTCCCTTCACTTCAGCAGGCACTCAAGAGCGGCAACCGACCTCAGTGGTATCATCTGGGGGCATCAAGTCAGTTTCTGAGTTTTGCGTAATCCACATAACTACATAGTTTCCCGGCAGCTCATGTTAGACTGCAAGTTTCTAAACAAGCATTATGCCAACGTCTGAAATGTATTTAATGTGTTTCTTACAGGGCACTAAACGTATTGACTCAATTCTTAAGGAAACATCATAGTGTACAGTATACAAGAAAATGTGGCTGATAACAAATAAATACGACGAATGGTAGCGGGGCACTGACTGTTTCTTGAATAACTTCCTCCTCGAATGAAATTTACGTTGGAGCTATCATTTTCGTAATTCGAGAACTAAATTACAGAATTAGTTAAACTTCCGGCATACAGATACAAACCATTAGGACACAAAAGCTTGAAACGTTTCATTGTGTACTGGAAGTAGTGGATCATTAACTGTACATATACATCAGTCGACTTCTAGAATCTAGAGCCTGAGAGATTGTGAAGTCTAAGGACAAAAGACCAAGAGAGAATGCAGTAGTATTCCTCACGAATAAAATCACGAAATAGAAGCTGTAAACTGGCGCAATAGCCAAAATACTCAAGAAGCAAGACTGTACACTCAGCTGCTAACAATAGCACGCAAAGTGGATGTTGTCAGAGCTCTCTCAGTGCAGGCTAATGTGCTGTAGGTCAGAGGAACAAAAAACTTGTATTACGTCGCATTAGTCGTATTAATCCCGTGCTAAAATCAAGGGTTTATTACATTTAACATAATGTACAGGCTTATCTCTCAATGGTTTATTAGTTGGTGGGCTGCAGTTGTTGTGATACCAGTTCAAACAATAGACAGTAAGAGACAACGCCTATAAGAACAATTCATCATTGGTAGAGATTTGTACCTAAAGTGATAACTTACAGTAAGAGTTTAGAGGTGGAAAGGGTAGTAGGAAAAAACAGGCGCAACTCCCCTATCAATCCTTCACACACGATCCAGCCCTTACAAATGGATATTTAATAAAATATGTTAATAGACCAATTTACCAACATTTTGATGGTAAATAAGCTACCACGCAAGATTTTGTGGACAAAAGACGATTGTGCAATAGATAAACTTAATATTTTACATTACTTGGAACGCACTATGTATCAGAGGCAAGAACAAAACTAGAGCTGTGCACTACATTGCTGGATTCGGAGAAGTGAGACCACGTACAGATCTAAGACGCTATTTTTCAGGAGACCATATGCTCCATAGAGTGAATTATTATCAAAATTTCAACGCATTTATCTTCCAGACACTTAACACCATATCTTCTATCTCGCGCCCACAATGTAACATGAAGATGTTTTCTTTACATCAGTAATACGTTAGCTGCTAGATGTGCAGGATCTCATATACATTTTTTTTCTATTTCGATTAACCTCTGTTCTAACATACACTAATTTACTTACAATAGAGCTAAACAATGATGAATGTGTTATAGCACTGGTGGCTTTCAGAATGATAAATCTTTCCGAAAGATCGAAACCACAATCCATGCCTTCTATCTATGTACAAGAGCTCACATAGTAAAGGATATGAAAAGTCCAGTGGCTCGTACAATATCGATTATGTTAATACTTACATTAATTGTTTCGGTTACAAAACTATCATCGGTTAACATGATTAATCGTTTCACCAAATCTGTTGTGATCCGCTCCTACGCAATTACGCTCAAATGTAAAGTAAAGTCACCCGTTGCCCATGATTTTGGAGGGGAAAATTCAATAGATTTTCGGCAACAGTTTCCCTCAAAAGTACATGGATCAGATTTAACTGCCCGGATGGCTTTTTTTTTTTAATGGTGTATGACTAAAATATATTAGTCACATGCGCGTATATAAATAACAAGTTATTACACGCTCTTCTAGAGTTCTTTCCTAGTATGCTTCTTGGTTACAGAGTAATCGTAATTCCTATTTAATTAATATACCTGGCTGTAACGATTAGACTTTACGATCATTTTTATTTGAATGTCCATTGCTGTCAATAACATGTAATTGTACTCAAGATGGACAGCTGGCGAATTTTGCAAGCGAAATTGTGCCTCTGAGAGCTCGCTTGTAGAAAAAAACGTGCGAATCAACAAAAAGACGTCATCCTCCATTAAATCGTGTGTTAATTCACCGCTCAAGTTGAAACTGTTAACGTCAGCGAACATAGAATTTCTTGGATCACTAGGATAATGGTCATTTTAACTGACATGATGACCAAAACTGTCTTTGATGAAGTAATTACACGCTGTGAATACTTCTCACAGTAACCATAAACACCGACAAAGTACGAAAACAGCGATGAGATGCTCATGGCAATATTCCGTGAAGGTAGAAGTTTGAACCAGATTTCTTTACCTCGAAGGAAACTTGTGAAGTTAATAGGAGGAGCAGCCTTACTTCCAACGCATTTACGTTTTTATTCCACGAGACATGTTATAAGCTTCATGGAGAGGATATTAGTACAAACACAAATGCTGGTATTACAAAAACATTTAAACATTAAGCCCGATACTGATTTTGAATCAAGGGCGTTAGAGAATGGTAGCAGGATGGGAAAATTCCGATAAGTGTTTATGGAAATTTTAGTGAACCGAAACTGCTTTTAGAGTGCTTTGATAATTTTAAGGGTTTGTTATAACGCATGGAGGAATAAAGGTTACCTAGTGCTAAATCCGATCATAATTCATACCTACATCCGAAGGAGGGTGCTCAAACTACAATGCGCAACAGATTTGAATGACCACTTTTAGAAACGCCGTAATTGCCACCCATTGCGAGGACTAAGTTTCAAATTTTGCAATGGGGGAATAGCGTTGTTCCCTGCGACGTCACACTCGGGCTCTGCGCCGCTTAAAACCACTAGAAAAGAAAGCATAACTGAGATGTTCATTTGACGAGCAATGTGGGTTAATGATATCACACTGGCACCAAATTTCACCGCAATTCTGCCCAGTGCCGCTGCGGACATGTCAAACGATAGGAAGGTCGTCACGTCCTCTCTTACACACGTTCCCCCTTCTTTGGACTCCTTTGCGTTCGAGGTCAGATCTACGACGCACAGCAACACGCGGTTCTGTTGTAAGTGGCCGAGGGAAACATTCCATACCCACCGCCGCTCACAAGCTGAACGAGAAAGCCACAGAGAATGGGAGGCGTCAATGACACCATCACTTACCCTGGGCCGTTGATTTCCAAACTTTTCGGGTCGAAAACTATAGTTCGCTGTGAGATGAGTCACAAGGAGACTTTACTCACAACCTTAGACATGGACCCGGCCGCTGTGACCGAGCGGTTCTAGGCGCTTCAGTCCGGAACTGCGCTACTGGTACGGTCGCAGGTTCGAATCCTGCCTCGGGAATGGATGTGTGTGATGTCCTTAGGTTAGTTAGGTTTAAGTAGTTCTACGTCTAGGGGGCTGATGGCCTCAGTTGTTAAGTCCCACAGTGCGGAGGGCCATTTCAACCAACTTTGACATCGATAACACCCTCAGGTGTTTCAATTCTTCGCTAATAAAATTTTAGGGTTGCATCCCCATCGCATTCGCTTGAAGTGCAGCGTAACCGGCGTAAGACCAGCAGCGTACTCTGCCTGAAGGCGCCTGGCAGTCTTGTCACGGGTTCTGTCTACACAGTATATTAAAATTCTCAGTAAAGGTGGACAGGTGCCACTGGATTTTGCCGAACTGGGGTACTTAGACGGCCCTTCGTCGTTCTATTCCGGCAGGTATCAATGTTGCATCCTGCCCCAGTGATCACGCGACGAGAGGACACAAAACAGGACCGCTGGAAAGAGATAAGTATTGACTAATGCTTCGGATCACTTCCATATTTCGTCGAATAGGTTCAGCTCTCTCCAGTGGTTTGTTCACGACAGACCACATTCAGCTTGCGCTTCACTGCATACGAGTGTGATAACGTACGTTGGGGATGGAGACACACAGGTCCTTAGAGAAGGGTTGAAGCGCCCGAGGGTGTCAGCAGTGTCCAAGGCTCTGAACAACGTCTTCCTGTTGCACATCGCACTGCGAACTGTTGATTTCGACCGCGAAAATGCACCGACGAAAGGCGTGGTGACACAGACGCCATTTATGCAACCCCTGCGGCCATTGCGTAGCCGACCGCGGTGGACATGCGGTTCTAGGAGCTGCAGTCCGGGACCACGCGACTGCTACGGTCGCTGGTTCGAATCCTGCCTCGGGCATGGATGTGTGTGATGTCCTTAGGTTAGTTAGGTTTAAGTAGTTCTAAGTTCTAGGGGACTGATGACCTCAGATGTTAAGTCCCATAGTCCTCAGAGCCATTTGAGGCATTTGAGAGCCATTGCATACCGATTCTGATTGGTGGAGTGTCTGGAATTGTTTCCTTGGCCACTGATAAGGAAACGGCGTGATTTCAACGCTTGGCGTCGCGGTTCTGAACTCCATCGCAGAGGCGTCAAAAGAAGAGGGGGGGGGGGGGGCTGTGTGTAACAGCGAATGTGATGAACTTCCGATCGTGTAAAACGTCCACCGTGGCATTGGGCAGAATCGTGGTGAAATTTTGTGCTAAGGTGATACTATTAATCCATCTTATACGTTACATGAACTTCTGAGCTTATTTTATTTTCCGCTTGCTCTTTGTAGCGTTGCCGAGCCCGAGTGTGAGGTCGCAGAGCACCACGCTTTTGCACCATTGTAGAGGAATACCGTAAGCACCTCAGTCAAATTTCGAACTTAGGCATTGCAATGAGTGGGACTTACGGGGCTTCGAAAAAGTGATCCGTTAATTCTGTTGTGGAGTGTAGTCAGCAAACTGTGCTGGTAGGTGCCTCGCATTTCAGTGTCATACACTGAACGACTGAAAGGGCTTCAGGTGATCCAAAGAGCGAGACTGTTACTTGTCAGTCGCAATATCTAGGAAATAAATGAGTGTCCACTGCTGCCAACAGCATTTAAACGAATCTGGATTTACGAGGGCCTACTGAAAGGTAATGCTCCAAAAATTTTTATGAAAAAACTCTTAAGTTATTAACGTGCTCCATTTTTACCACATTTGCAGCCCTCTGGCGCTACAGGGCTTCGAACTGTTGCGCGTAACAGGATGGTGTGATCCGAACTGTTTCGTTGTGTGACAGACAGCGTTATACCGTTCTTTCGCTGTCAACTTTTGTAACAGTTAGATATTTTAAACATAGCTGCGCAACAGCAATGGTTCCACGTAATAAGACTAAAAACAGCCGACCAGTTGCAATGGATAAAGTTATCTTTACCTAGGTTTCGACAGATTTAAACCTGTCTTCTTCAGAAGGCGGCCTAAGGACAATGAACATCGTAGTTTACATTAAAAGGTATGAAACTTAAGTCAAGAATAAAGTTTAACACATATTAGAGAGCTCTTGTATTACAAAATATGAGAAGGACGCCTGGTACTTACAGTATTACATTGATATGGAATGATGTATCATTGTCGTTTTTACAAATACCTGCATAGATCCATCAGTCCAAAATAAAATATAGCCCTGAAAATAGGGTTTCTCATGTAAATAAAGATTAGTACATGGATGTAGCAGAGCTCATAAGCGACTAAGTATAATCGGCCAGCGTAGTTACACTGCGGCCAGGGCAGGTGGCGCTCATGTCGCGAACTATGTGCCGATTGGCGTACTAAAGCAACGTGTAAAATATCAATATTGATAGTGTCCTTAGATAAAGTGACAATAAAAAGAAGGAAAGCGTTTAACACTCCCGTTATAACAGTATGGGACCCTTGGTATCATTAACATAGATATATACATCAAAAAGGCAGGTGGCGCTTACGCCGAGAGTTACATGCAGTGGCATATATAGCCAGAATATAAAAGTTACATTACAATATTAGTGAAGCACACACACCGTATATAAGTCAAAACTTTAAAACTATCAGTAATGGCTCTTAAGACAAAATTACGAACCCTGGTCCACAATCCAGTTAATACACATTCTCAGGGAGCCAAGGTTTTAGAGTCAGAGAAACTACTCCTTTATCACCTGCGGATCAACAAAAGGAATTGAATGTCATCAAAGCGATTGCTGCTAATAATGGGTACAATCAGAATATGATCGATTACTTGCCCAATAAGAAAATTTCCCAAAATTGTTCGACTTTGAGAAATAACCTTCCCACGGATACCAAGGAAACTAAAAAATTTATTTCCATCCCGTTCTTGGGTAACATATCGTATAGGATTAAACGTCTTCTAAATAAAAAATATAACTGTTTAACAGTTTAAAAAGAAATCTTGTACATTCAGTAGAGATTGCCAGTGATCGGTTTTCCAATTCAGGTGTTTACAAACTAACCTGTAATAACTGCCCCTCATATTATATTGGTCAAACAGGCAGAGCTGTGAAAACACGATGTAAAGAACGTCTATTAGGTAAAAAAGGAGCGAATATTCACAACTCTACTTTTGCTGAACACCTCTTGATAGCCGGCCATACGCCTAAACAGTTAGAAGATACGGTTATCCTACACAGACAAGTCAAAGGGCGTAGACTAGATCTGTGGGAAGAGTTACAAATTCTTAAACATCTAGAGCTCAAAGACGGTAATATACTGAACGACCAGTTGAAACTTGCTTGTAGACAATTTTTCTAAGGCTTTAAACCTGTACTGTTTATGGTATAACATTAATGCTGGTAACCTCAGTAGTCTATTTTCTCAGGAAGCTATAATGCACTTTCAAGTCTTTAAGCTCACTACCCTTTATATAATGTGGTTTTCTCACGATGTATGGCTGCCACTACATCGGCCCTCATGTGATTTTCTCTGACTCTAAATCCTTGGCTCCCTGAGAATGTGTACCAGGGTAACTAATTTTGTCTTAAGAGCCATTACTGATAGTTTTAAAGTTTTGACTTATATACGGTGTGTGTGCTTCACTAATATTGTAATGTAACTTTTATATTCTGGCTATATATGCCACTGCATGTAACTCTCGGCGTAAGCGCCACCTGCCTTTTTGATGTATATATCTATGTTAATGATACCAAGGGTCCCATACTGTTATAACGGGAGTGTTAAACGCTTTCCTTCTTTTTATTGTCACTTTATCTAAGGACACTATCAATATTGATATTTTACACGTTGCTTTAGTACGCCAATCGGCACATAGTTCGCGACATGAGCGCCACCTGCCCTGGCCGCAGTGTAACTACGCTGGCCGATTATACTTAGTCGCTTATGAGCTCTACTACATCCATGTACTAATCTTTATTTACATGAGAAACCCTATTTTCAGGGCTATATTTTATTTTGGACTAATGGATCTATGCAGGTATTTGTAAAAACGACAATGATACATCATTCCATATTAATGTAATACTGTAAGTACCAGGCGTCCTTCTCATATTTTGTAATACAAGAGCTCTCTAATATGTGTTAAACTTTATTCTTGACTTAAGTTTCATACCTTTTAATGTAAACTACGATGTTCATTGTCCTTAGGCCGCCTTCTGAAGAATACAGGTTTAAATCTGTCGAAACCTAGGTAAAGATAACTTTATCCATTGCAACTGGTCGCCTGTTTTTAGTCTTATTACAGTTAGATATCTTACTTTCCATTTTTGGGTTATATGGTGCAAATAACAATATTGCCAGTGAATAACAGCTTCTTTACATTGCCTGTACCTTTAACAGACCGTATTTTTTATAACGTAACCTATTTCAACGTTCGTCTGAATGCGTGCCAGCTGAAAAAAGTCCGTACACCATTGGCAGCAAATGTTGCTTGCCATTAGCACTGTACGGGATCGTCTTCTGTCGTCACAGTGTGCAATAAAACTGTTGAAGATACTCCGTTCAGCTGAAAGCATCTCGTTGTGATTGCCAGAATATCTGCCAAGAGTTCCCTACGACGAAGCGCAGAAAGCTAAGAACTCCTTTATGCAAACAAGTCTGCGCCGCTGCGACTGGCTGTGGTCGATAGCCGCTGCTCGCCCTATGTAAAGTACACCGTCTTCCTCTCAAAGCGAGCGCCGAGCGGGTGGAACATTGCGAATGCGAGGAAGCTGGCTGCGAGGAAAAACACGCAAATCCATCCCACAGAGCAGGAGGTGAAACAGGTTTCCAGAGCCCTCCTAATCTCGAAGCAATATCTTGGCACGGATTTGTCTTTGGATTCTGCCGCTAGCTTGAGTATATGTCACTTACAGTACAGTGTAAGATGTAGACATCTCATCTGTGACTCTAGGAACAACCAATGATGAGCAATCAGTTTATCGATAATTACAGGGATGAAAATGTTGATGTTTAATAGAAGTGAAAAACTTCTAAAATGGGAAACTGCAACTGGCTTCCCAGAGAACGTCATGATTTCATCTACTCAGTCACTAGGACAAGAAATGTCGGTTGGGATATAAATTTCCTTAATTTAATGTATCTAAAATTCCCACAACTGTCTCATTATTTTAAGTGAAAAACTTTCTGAGTGCTTGTAAAAGAATAAATCGAGAGGAATCCAGTAAGTACCGCAACACATTTTTTCTCTAAAAACCGGTTAGGTTAATTCACGATTCCAAACACCATATTATTCTCCACGTCTTTGGCAGCAAGAACCTAAGTTTCAATATAATTTTCGTTAGCGCAACGGCCTTATTTCATTTTATTTTGCTGGTCCGTCTTGATCACACAAACATTTAAACTTCACTATTATCGGTTTTGGCTACTGCCATCTTCAGATCTGTTACCAACAAAAACCGTGCGTAATGAACTAAGTTGAGTTTGCTTACGCTAAATCTATAAAAGTCCTGGTGCTACATAAGAAAGATAAAAATTGTTAACATCATTAACAGCCATGTATAACAGCCATACATACCACAAAATATTCTGATGTAGTATCGACATCAAACTAAATATGTAGGTACATAATGAGTGCTGGTGATGATCTGAATGCGTCTGGTATTTATACAAGGAAACTTAAGCCAACACAGGGCACTACAGCTCGGGTACATGATTCACCAGTATCGCATATGTAATGGTTTAAATGTGGTATGCGGAGTCATGTACTGACATACTATACTTGGAATTTGATCCATAATTAAAATCCACATAAAAAGGGCAAATATTTATAATGTGGAGCTCCTAGCCTGGCAAGGTGAGACATACAATAGTATTAAAAGTATAACATTAAAAACATTTATAAAATAAAATCTTCCAACCTGACAGATCCATTACTGTAAACATGAATGTAAGGTAATTAACGAAGCAATGACTATTAATCTTTCTCTTCTTCCGTCATGCATTAGGCTTTCTCTCAGCATGTTGCAGCTGCACCTGGTCCTTCCATCGTTTTGCAGGTCTTCCAATGCATATTTTACCTTGCGGAGAATATCGCCATAAATGTACTCGTATTGGTAATCTTGATTTGTCCATTTGTAACAGATGGGATGTCCATTGTTGTCGGCATTCGTCAACCTTACTGTTTACATCTGTATTTCTTTTGTAATCTAGTTTTTTGTATCCTGCTGTGTACCTGAGGAATTTCATTACATTGGCTTGTAATCTTATTTTATCCTTCATTTTCATTACTCAAGATTCACTTCTATATAGTAATGTTGGTACTGACACAACTTTATAAAATTTTAGATATGTTTCTGTTCTTACTTTACGTTGGGGTGCTCTTCTGATAGTGACATTTAAGTAGTTAAATTTCTCAAATCTGTCTTTTTGAGCTAGGTATCCCCTGTACGACAGCATGGTTCCTAGAAATTTGAATCTATCGACTTGCACTATAATCTTGTTGTCTATAATTATTTATGTTCTTACTGGATTTTTTTTCACAGAAAGCCAGGGCTTTTGTTTTCTATATTGATATCGACATATTATATATCTGGCATGTTTGCTATAGTTCGTAGGCAGCTCTCTGCAGTCCATCTTCATCATTCTAAATTAACACTTGGTCATCTGCGAATAACAAAGTCATAATGTAATCTTTTTGGTTGAAGTTATAGGTATAGTTCTTCAGTTTCATTCTCCATTGCCGTATAACGTCGTCACTGTATATGTTAAAAAGCAGTGGAGAGAGGCTGCAAACTTGTCGAACTCCTAAATTAATAGTCTTTGTTGTTTCTTCATTATAGCCACTTATTTGGATTCTTGTATTAGCATAGATCTTTTGAACTACCTGTATAATGTGTATTGGTATACGTCTTCTTATTAAAATTTCCCGCAATAGTTGTCCATTTACTTTTATCGAAAGCCCTTTACATAATCGACGAAAAGGATTTGTGTTTCTTCATTGAATCCCTAATGTTTTTCTATAATTTTCTGTAGCATAAATATGTTATCTGTACAGCTTATCCCCTTTACGAACCCATTTTGTTCTTCTGACAGCAGGCACTCCATTATGGGTTTTAGTCTCTCGGTTATTATTCTAGCATAGATCTTATACGCTGTATTTAATAGTCATATGCCTCTACAATTTTCGGGTTTTGATCTACTCCTTTTTTACATATTTATTTTATTAGTGAGATCTTCCTTTATTATGCAGCAAATATTCAAAAATCTGAGGAACCTTTACCTAAATGCTACAGAGGAATATTTTATTAGTTCGCCGTTGATGCCATCACTTCCCACTGCTTTTCGGTTCTTTGCACATCTGAGAGATATTCTAATTCATGGAATTCGAGATGATCTGGATTTGTTTCAAGATCTTCATCATTTTCTGTGTTCATTTCATCAGACCACATTTCCTTTCAATAATGTAGCCAGTCTTTGTTCTTTATTACATTGATATATGCCACATCCTTTCCGCTATTATTCAAGTGTCTTACCGTTTTATATGCAAGTGTTAGTCTATCATTGACATCGTTTTCGATCCTGGAAACGAAGTTATCCCAACCGTCTTGATGGAGCTTCCTGCTTTGTTTTTTCAGTTCTGCTGTCTGCTTCTCGTATGCTTCATTATACTCCTGAGTTGGGTGCCGTAGATATTTTTTGTAAAGTTTTCTCTTTATTTCAACCGCCTCTTAAATTTCTTTTGTGCAAATCATGTGGCCTTTTCTCTTCTTCCTGTGTTTCGTTTTACGTAAAGCTTCACTTGCTGCAGCACTTAATATGTTCTTAATCTGTTCCCACTCATTTTCAGTGCTCTCTGATACTGGAACTGAGCCCATTATTGAGTGTAAGCGTCTTTGATAAGGATTCTTGATTGACTCCTGTTCTAGTAAGTAGACTTTATATACCTCTTTTGGTTGTTCTGGTAATTTTTTACTTGTTTTATGCCATCTCTGCTTTAGGGCAACTTTTGATTGTAGCAGAAAGTGGTCTGTGTTACGTCGTACGCTCTACCTACAGACACATCCAGAAACAGAACAGCTGTTTTTTGGTTTGCTACAAAGTACTCAATTATGGCTCTAAATCCTACGGCGGACCATGTGTACTTTTGTATGTCTTTGCTTTTAAAGAAAGAGTTTAATATTCTGAAGTTGTTGAAAGTGGCAAAATCTCTTAACATGGTTCCATTGCTGTTGACTGTAGTCTCTTATTTATCCTATCTAGTGTTTTCTGTAAATATTCATACAACGTATCGGCTTCCTTCGTTCTCCCTTCCTCTGGGGCATACACTGCTATACATATTAGATATCCTCTAGAAATCTTTCATCTTATGCTGCGTATCCACTCGTTTATCCATGCATACCTTATTAATCTGTTTGTCCATGTTTTATGGCAACCCCAGCTTGTGCTCTTTCGTTTTATTCTACTCCACTGTATATGATAGTATAGTATCGTATATCTTTAATTCCTTCCATTTTCTTTTTAGTTTCTGAGAAAAATGCTATATGACAACTCCTCCTTTTAATATTTTATGTAGTTCTATGACTATTAATTAAAAGTTAAAAATTGATAGTCAGTAGTAGATTTGGAATGTGGTCTCAACGGCGGCACGTCGTGGCTCCTCTGTATAACGTCCTTGTTTTCCTGGGCGGAACTTGGGGAGGAAGGCGCTGTCTCCTCCGGTGCACACGACCGCACGCCAATCCGCTGGGCCGCTCGACGCTACTCAGACTAGTAAGTTTCTGAATATATCAAAGTAAGCATTTAGGTTAAACTCATTCTGTTCATTCAGCAGTAATTTAGGTTGCCGTTTTCTGTGTACATAAATCTCTATTTCCTCGAGTAGGTTCAGATGCTGTCCGTTTGCTGCCCTATTGAACACTTTCATATTATTCTCTATGTTTCCTATCGAATGCTTTTCTCTTTCTAAATGTGTATCGAAAGAGCTCTTATTCTGGTTATACGTAGGCTCTCTAATCGAGTCTTTCAATTATTTCCTGTCTGGCCGATATAAAACTTGTCATACTCTTGGCAGCTGATGTTACAGACACCAGATTCCAATTGTTTGTTGCTGTTGTTGCCAGCTTTGTGGCGTAGCCTGCAACCAACTGTACATTTCGTTTGAAACCCAATTACAATTTCCTTTTTTGTTTTTTTTTTTTTTTTTTTTTGTTTTAATCTTAGGTTAACTAAAGGGGACGAAAGGAAGATGACGGCCACTGACACGATTATAAATACGGAATCCTCTCTCGCTAAGAAGCGTAAATGGGCATATTTTAGAGCTATGATCAACAGGATATGGAAGTATTAAGTGTGATTAGACTAGTAGCCAACGGCCAGAGTGGCCGAGCGGTTCTATTTTCTACAGTCTGGAACCGCGCCACCGCTACGGTCGCAGGTTCGAATCCTGCTTCGGGCATGGATGTGTGTGATGTCCTTAGGTTAGTTATATTTAAGTAGTTCTAAGTTCTAGGGGACTGATGACCTTAGAAGTTAAATCCCATAGTGCTCAGAGCCATTTTGAACTAGTAGCCAAGGCAAACGGATATAAGGACTGTGATATAATGAAACTTAATAATAAACGAAAATGAAATATATGTGACGAGAAGGAGACAATAGAACCAGAGGGCAAGAAGTTAGTTGCTATGTCGTACAATGGTGCGTTTTCCGACACAGTTGCGCAGGCTTTCAGAAAAACGAAAACGGTAATTGGACTTCAATCGAAAAGTGCAGTTGGTTGTAGGCTAGGCCACGAAGTTGGCAACAACAGCAACAAACATTTGGAATCTGGTGTATATAAGATCAGCTGCCAAGACTGTGACAAATTTTATATCGGTCAGACAAGAAGAAATTTCAAGACTCGGTTTAGAGAGCATACGTATAACCAAAATAAGAGTGCTTTCGGTACACATTTAGACAGAGAAAAACATTCGATTGGAAACATAGAGAATAATATGAAAGTGTTGCATAGGGCGCCAAAGGGACAGTAATTGAACCTACTTGAGGAAATGGAGATTTATGTGCACAGAAAACGGCAACCTGAATTACTGCTGAATGAACAGAATGAATTTAACATAAATTCTTATTTTGATGTTTTCAGAAACCTACTAGTTTGAGCACCGTCGAGCGCCCCAACGGATTGGTGTGCGTTGGTGCTCACCGGAGGCTGGGCGGCCACTAGGAGACTGGATCTTCCTCCGCAAGTTCCGCCGCAGGAAAACAAGTACGTCATATAGAGAAGCCACGACGTGCCTCCACCGAGACCCCATTCCGAATGTATTATCGATTGTCGATTTTTAACTTATAATTAATAGTCACCGCTTCGTTAATTACCTTACAATTACGTATACGGTAACTGATCTGTCACGTGGGAAGATTTTATTTTATACTGGGTGTTACAAAAAGGTACAACCAAACTTTCAGGAAACATTCCTCACACACAAAGAAAAAAAAATGTTATGTGGACATGTGTCCGGAAACGCTTATTTTCCATGTTAGAGCTCATTTTATTACTTCTCTTCAAATTACATTAATCATGGAATGGCAACACACAGCAACAGAACGTACCAGCGTGACTTCAAACACTTTGTTACAGGAAATGTTCAAAATGTCCTCCCTTAGCGAGGATACATGCAACCCCCCCTTTCGCATGGAATCCCTGATGCGCTGATACAGCCCTGGAGAATGGCGTATTGTATCACAGCCGTCCACAATACGAGCACGAAGAGTCTTTACATTTGGTACCGGGGTTGCGTAGACAAGAGCTTTCAAATGCCCCCATAAATGAAAGTCAACAGGTTTGAGGTCAGGAGAGCGTGGAGGCCATGGAATTGGTCCGCCTCTACCAATCCATCGGTCACCGAATCTAATGTTGATAAGCGTACGAACACTTCGACTGAAATGTGCAGGAGCTCCATCGTGCATGAACCACATGTTGTGTCGTACTTGTAAAGGCACATGTTCTAGCAGCAGAGGTAGAGTATCCCGTATGAAATCATGATAACGTGCTCTATTGAGCGTACGTGGAAGAACGAAACTAAAATTTGCTCTGACATGGAAATTAAGCGTTTCCGGACACATGTCCACATAACATCTTTTCTTTATTTGTGTGTGAGGAATGTTTCCTGAACGTTTGGCCATATCTTTTTGCAACACACTTTTTTAATTTAATACTTTCTATACTGGCTTTTATACAGTGGTGTGTTTCACGCTGCCAGGCTAGGAGCTTCACATTATTTGTATTTGCAATTTTTATGTGGATTTTAAATATGGATCCAATTCCACGTGTAGTATGTCAGTACATTTTTTATTCTCAGACGCTCGTTTTGCCAAGAGAAGTAATTTCAATTAATGACTACGCATACCGCATTCTAACCATTAGATTTCCGATACTAGTGAATCATGTACCCGAGCTATAGTGTCCTCTGCTGGCCTGAGATTGCTTGTATAAATACCAGACGCATTCTGATCATCACCTGCACTTATTATGTACCTACATGTTTAGTTTGACGTGGATACTACATCAGAATATTTTATGGTGTGTATGGCTGTTATATATGGCTGTTAATTATGTTCACAATTTTTATCTTTCTTATGCAGCACCAGGACTTTTATAGATTTAACATAAGCAAACTGAACTTAGTTGGTTACACACTGTTTTTGTTGATAGCAGGTCTGTAGATGGCGGCAGCGGAAACCGGTAATATGGAGTGTAAATGTTTGTGTGATCAAGACGGACCTGTAAACTAAAGTGTCAAAAATATGATCACGGACTCATTTTCTAACTTTGTCTTCAATTGATAAGGCTTATTTCACCTTACTTGGGGGGCCTGTATGCCTGCATGGTACTACTCCACTGGTCGGCGTCGGAGCCAACGCCTCGTTGCATCAGTAACCACCGTATCATCCACTTACTGCTTCCCGCTGAGTTCATTCTTGATTGGGCCAAACAGGTGGCAGTCGGAATGTGCGATATCACGACTGTATACTGTATGAGGGAGAACGGTCAAATAAAATTTTGTGAGGTCCTCTGGTGCACAGACTTCTGTGAGGACTTGCGGATAAGGAGAATTTAGTTTGCATTTCTATGGCGGCAAACACGCCGAAGTCGTTCCGTCAGTATCCTGAGAGTAACTCAATACACTTCAGAGTTGATCGTTCCACCTTGATGGAGGACATTAAACAGAGTAACAGCTTCAGGGTCCAAGCAGACCGTCGCCGTGACCACCGGTTAAAGGTTCGGATTTGAACTTTCAATTCGGAGGAGAGTTGTTGCAGCGCCACTCCATAGATTTCTGTGTGTTCGAGAAAAAACGATTAGCAAGCAATTCCGTACAAATGGTCCATCGTCGCTCTTTATGCTCTTGTGTGGGGAGGACCTCACCTTTGACTGCCCTGACTGGTGGATGTGCGTGTCAGCACTACAAGCAGAGACATCCAGTTGAGCAACGATTTGTGGTTACGAACCGTCAATCACCTCGAATGATAGTGTCCGCACGTTCCGACATTGCAGAACTCACAGCTGCGGGCGGCCGGCTGGCACGTGTGGGACCTGACGGGTTTGCGTGACCTTGTTGCGATGATAAGAGACGCCTCACTCAATGTTGCGATAGTAAGAGACGCCTCGCTCAACGATTTTCCGTGAGTTTGTTCATTACCAGGACTCCGCAGACATTCTACAAGCACCTGTGAGTATCTGTGATGGTCTGCCTCCTACCGGAACTCCACGAAAGTGTAGAAGCTGAAGCGGGAATAGGCATCCCACGAAGTTCCACGACAAATTCCGTATTTTTCCAACCGAAACCGGCCGAGAAAAGAAAGCACCTCGTAGTTTCTTTCCCCAACTACTTTCGTTTTGACTGGCTTTACGGACAGCGTGGTCAGTTGCCTGATCTGTTTGCTTGTTTCCCAGTCTTTACTAAGAATAGTAATTCTCAATATGCATTTCTTCATTAGTGCTTTTTGCAAGCCACAGTTACTGAACGATTCTCGAACTCGAAATCCTCTCACTGTCATAAGTTTAAATTGGTGAACACAATGACTGTGAATATTTACTTTCAGACAAATCACGAGCTTTGTTGTGTAAACATGATGTGGTTAACCAAACGAACTTCAAGACATGTTTACACTGCGGCTCATTTACTTCGTTGTCCACCCAGTTGTTATCATCATCTACCCGAAATAAGTATCTCATGTAACGGTTCGGCCACATCACTTTTCATTAATATTTTCTGTCCACTGAGTTGATTAGATGTTATTATAGTGCAGTTATAATTGATAGTCAATTATAATTTCATACTTTCTTTGAAAGGTGTTCCATAGTCCTTTGACGTCACCGAATAGCACAACACATCAATAAGTATTGTTCTCAGTTAAAAAATTGTACAACATTAAAGTTAAAAACCCTGACGGCAGATGCCTCTGTAGTGCTGCAAATTTGCATTTACTACTGTCCTCTTCCGTAACCAAGAAGGGATTGGCCGATTGCAAGGTTTAGAAGAGTAATTATGACCACACCAAGGGCCTCTCGGTAATGCTTCTAGAGAATCTTAAATGGCTTAGTTGATCTCGTTCGCTCCGTCAACGTACACTCAACTTGAAAGAAAGCAGCCGCACCTTGATAGTGGAGATTGTGCTCTGTCCAGCAGGTTGTATGTGTGGCACAACATCACAAGATGCCCTACAGAGCAGGGGTGGCCAGAAACTAGGCAAGCAGGAGGCCTTTTGGAACGCGAGTCGCTCTCTCTCGTCTCACTGCACGCTTCACATCTACATCTACATCCACACTCCGCAAGTCACCTGACGGTGTGTGGTGGAGGGTACTTCGAGTACCTCTATCGGTCTTCTCTTCTATTCCAGGCTCGTATTGTTCGTGGAAAAAAAATTGTCGGTATGCCTCTTTGTGGGCTCTAATATCTCTGATTTTATCCTCATGGATCTTCACGAGATATACGTAGGAGGGAGCAATATACTGCTTGAGACCTTAGTGAAGGTATGTTCTCGAAACTTCAACAAAAGCCAGTACCGAGCTAATGAGTGTCTCTCTTGCAGAGTCTTCATCTGGAGTTTATCTATCATCTCCGTAACGCTTTCGCGATTACTAAATGATCCTGTAACGAAGCGCGCTGCTCTCCGTTGGATCTGCTCTATCTCTTCTATCAACCCCATCTGGTACGGATCCCACACCGGTGAGGAGTATTCAAGCAGTTGGCGAAGAAGTGTATTCTAACCTACTTCCTTTGTTTTCGGATTGCATTTCCTTAGGATCCTTCCAATGAATCTCAGTCTGGCATTTGCCTTACCGACAATTAATTTTATATGGTAGTTCCATTTTAAATCACTCCTAATGCCTACTCAAAGATAATTTATGGAATTAACTGCTTCTAGTTGCTGACCTGCTATATTGTAGCTAAATGATAAAGGATCTTTCTTTCTGTGTATTCGCAGCACATTTTACTTGTCTACACTGAGATTCAATTGCCATTCCCTGCACCATGCGTCAATTCGTTGCAGGTCCTCCTGCATTTCAGTACAATTTTCCATTGTTACAACCTCTCGATAAACTATAGCATCATCCACAAAAAGCCTCAGTGAACTTCCGATGTTATCCACAAGGTCATTTATGTATATTGTGAATAGCAACGGTCCTACGACACTCCCCTACGGCACACCTGAAATCACTCTTACTTCGGAAGACTTCTCTCCATTGAGAATGACATGCTGCGTTCTGTTATCTAGGAACTCTTCAATCCAATCACACAATTGGCCTGATAGTCCATATGCTCTTACTTTGTTCATTAAACGACTGTGGGGTACTGCATCAAACGGCTTGCGGAAGTCAAGAAACACGGCATCTACCTGGGAACCCGTGTGTATGGCCCTCTGAGTCCTGTGGACAAATAGCGCGAGCTGGGTTTCACACGTCGTCTTTTCGAAACCCATGCTGATTTCTGTAGAGTAGATTTCTAGTCTCCAGAAAGGTCGTTATTCTCGAACATAATACGTGTTCCAAAATTCTACCACTGATCGACGCTAGACATATAGGTCTATAGTTCTGCACATCTGTTCGTCGTGCCTTCTTGAAAACGGGGATGACCTGTGCCCTTTTCCAATCTTTTTGGAACGCTACGCTCTCCTGTGCCAAGAACCTGGCTGTGCTGTCTGAGAGGAAACAGTGGGGAAACCGCAAAAGTGCCACTTAGACTACAGAGCACTCTAGCATGAAACACCGACCAACTTGCATGCAGCTTGGTTTCTTATTATGGTATAGTAGGAAATTTGAAAACTTAAGCTATGTGCCATGAGGAGCGGTATTGTATTTACACTTACTGTTGGTACAAGAACGTACACTTACTAAAATAAAAAATTAAAATAAAGCTGCATTACGTGTGGACAACTTTTTTCCCCGTAAAATTATTACGACATTTTAGGAACAATGAATATAGCATGCTGTTTCTAAACGACCACGGTATTATTGCTCCTGGTCTCTCGTGACCGTCTTCGGAAAAAAGTACAGCGAGTTAGGGTAAACAAGCAGAGTGGGGACTAAGGAAATTGCATCGCGATGTGAATGATTTCAAGACAGTTGTGCATATATTGCCTTGTGGGTCAACATGTCCCCAGGCAAAATCAGAATCATCATAAAGTTAGGAATGGTCTTCGGGTTATAAGAGCTCGTCTCACACTCCTGAGTCAAAACTGTTCGTTAATGTCCAGTTTCATAGAGAGTAAGGCCTACATTTTGAAAATTTAACTACCTTAGCAACAGCAATCAGGCTGAAACTTGCGCTTCTATTAATTGGTTTTGCTCTTCAGTTGAAACTTCCGGGCTGAGAGGCCGTGGTCGATGTATAAAATTTCCACCTGACGTTTCGTCTCCATCTGTGGGAGACGTCTTCTGAGGTCGTCCGACTACTGCCATTGAGGCTCCAAGTACTCTCGCATTTATAGAGCGCATAGAGGACACCACCGTTCGTCACGTGATGCCGACGGTGTGCCTATCTTTTGAAGGCGTCATCGTTCTCGATTAAGAGTAATCGATTGTCGTTCTGCTGGCGCAAAGTCGACATCCGTATTTTATCCAACTTTAAAACTTCCTCTCTTCTATTAAAATTGTTATGGTATTTTGTGAATTTCTAGTGCTTCTCTATATTTAACTTGCACAGCACTGGACGGTTAGCTGGTACAGCAGTGACTTGGCCACCTGCAGTTCACATGTAAGAAGTGACGAGCAGAGGAGCAATACAGCTTTGAATGTCATTTAATTTTTAAGCAGAATGAAATAATACACTGCAAATCTCCCACAATACGGTCCTTAGACGACTAGAGAAGAACCGCAACACGTTATCGTTTTTAGCTAATGTACTAGTGAAATCAAAAATATGAATGATGAAAATTCCTGACCGAACCACAGGGTAATTTTTCTGCATAAGCTGTATGTAACGGAAGAGAGTAGTTAAATATTGAAGCTACTGAAGGTATCACTTACAGTCAGTCGTCTGGTAATCTCTTAGCTCCTTCCTTATCCGTGTCCGAGAAATACTTTTCAGTTCTGGAAGTGACACCTGCTACGTTATAACGAGCCTGATAGGCAATAAAATCCACGAAGCCAACCAGGCGCACCATTTTCTCTTCTTCTTTTATGACGAGTCGCTCTATTTCGCACCAGCGTTCGGCAGAGACGTGTGAAAAAGCTGCGTGCGTTAGTTCCAGTACGACTGGGAGCTTAACAGTCTTGTACTTCTCTGGCAAAATGCCGCAGCTAGGCTCCAGATCAGTTCTGTTGGTTTCATATTGTACCGGTACAGTAGCAAATGTAAAATTGCAGCATTCGTATGATGTGCTCGATGCTGTGAAAATGGTTGTTTTTCGTGTTTCTACTGTACTTATCCACCTCTGTGGTGTAAAACGATGGAAATAGTCCCAATAAAGAGGATTTGGTTTTTAATTTTTGCGTTAAAGTTAAATTTTCTTAATTGAAGCAACTTTAATGAACAGTCTTTCTTAAAAAATAATTAAGAACTTGCATTAGAAATGGAAAGAGGAATTTCGTGCCCGGTATGTAATTAGAGACAAGAAGACCTACATTAGTTATAAAAATGATGAGGTTTATAATTACGAGACGTAGGTGTTTCAAACTGAACGAGAAGAAAGATGAAACTGGGTACGAATATCCACGTTTAGTTCACATTTCGTTACGCTACCGACTGCGCTACACATTCAACGTGGATTATTATGCAAATGCAGTATATACACCGCTGAAAAAACTTCAAAGACGATTATCTTTGTAAATTTGTGAAAAACGCTAGGAACAGCCTTTTTCTCGGCACTTTTTAACCGTGTTCCACGCACATGTTTCACTACGGAACAGAAAGCAGCCTCAGCCACTTTCATACTGAGCATTAACAGTGCGACACTCAGAGCACAACGCCGCAGAGGCTGTAACTCTACACGATGTTTGAAATAAAAACTACGTAGCTAAAGCGTGTTTAAGAAAAACGTTGATGGCTGTTATTACATTTGAATATCTTAAAGATTCGTTTAACGCAACTTAGTAATAAGATATCTCATGCATAAATCGGACCTACTTCCAAGAGCGTAACAACTAGTGTACGTGTGCTACGGCATCTGACCAATCATCGCATTTGTGTTTGTTTACATCAGGTTTACGGCACGCTACAGAGATCACACACGTTCGCAACAATCAAGATGGAAGGCTGGCAGTAGAAGAGGAGCATATCACAGTACGATGAATGAACAAGTGTTCATCGCTCTTAAATTACGCAATTTGGAGCCAGTGTTTATTAGATATTTTTCTTGTTTTGGCTTATGAAACCTGTCCTCAAAGTCCTCTAAAATATTTATTTACACACATTTCTGGAAGAGCAAACAAGTGACCTGGGCAGATCACACCCCACAACGGGCATGCGGTGTTTTAAGGTACAAGCAAGCTAGTTCAGTACAGCGACATTTCACTCTGCATTTGTACAGACTACTTTTCGTGAAGAAACTATAAATGGGGGCAGGTACAAGTCAATCAGAATTTACTACGCTACGAGCGCCAACAGCACAACAGAATTCACGGAAGTGACGGGGTCGAACATCTAACGCTTAATCGTCGAAGCTACGAGGAAACGGCAGGGAGGCGGCTGGCGCCATCAATCAAAGTGGATGGCATTCTTACTTTGCGCCGGCCTCCCCATCAATTACGGGGCGCTGGCGCTGGCGCGATGCCTTTACGGTTGATTGATTGCCCGGACAGCGAGACGCCTTCAGCTGCCGTAGGGAGGCGCAGGGGTCGAAGACGCCGGTTGCCGACTCCTGCAGGGCTCCTCGTTACTCAGACTGCGTCGGCCGATCATACAAAATTAGATGCAGTTTTGCAGTTTATATACAAACGGCCACTAGTACTCCCAAGTAATTTATGCATCACTGTTACCTAGTAATGTCTCAGACGAGTTGCAGTTATCTCAAGACACTGCGGTTATTTTCCTGCAACTGCTCCGGTGTCGTTTGAGCAATTTACCTGCTTTTTATCCGGATCTCTAAACGTTCACTACAGAGGACGTGAAACTGATAGCAACTTGTTGTTGTATCCTTTGAAACCCGAACTGTTCTGAGATTGGTAAAAATTCGCTTCCAAAAATTCAACGGTAATAGTTGAATGCTTAATGAGTACTTGGTGTTGCAGGTATGTGTTTATGCCAACCTTCTTTTAGTCCATCTCTACCTTCCCGCTCATTCTGTCCATATCCTCCTTCACCCCCCCTCAATGTCCAATAGCTCCTTTTCCCTCTCCCTGTCCATCTTCTCCTCTTCCCTTTCTCTGTGCAGTTCCCCCACCCCGTCTGTCCTTCTCCTCCTGCCCCTTTCTTGTGTATATCTTCCTCGCTCTGTCTCTCACCATCTTCACTCTCCTATCTCTATTCGCTCTTCCTCTCCATTCTCTATGTTCATTTACTCCTCCCCCTCCTCCTCCTCCCCCTTATCTGCACCAGTCTCCTCCTTCCCCTTCGCTGACTGAACCATCTCCTCCTCCCGCCTTCACTCCCCACGTTATAACGCTCGCCCCAACAGGACGCTGGCGGTTCTTACGCACACAGTATATATTTCCAGATCGCCACTAATATGTGTACCACATTTGGCTGAAATCGTTCAAGAGGCTTACAATGACCTTTTCACTCACTTCCAGCTTGTTGTATTGGCAGCAGGCTGCAATATACTGTGATTCAATGAAATTACGAAATCATCAAAGTTGCACAGAACTTTGTTTTTATTTAAATGGTAACCAGATTCGGACCTTAGTCTGTTATCAAGCCATCCACATAAATTCTACCGTAATGTGTGTAGCTTATGTCAGTGGCTAAGTGTAAGGTACTGTTTGCATGCGGCAGCCTAGCACTGGACTGTCTTGTTCGAAAACTGCCTTGCACTTAGCCACTCACACGAGACATGTAGCGAGCTACACACCTTACGATAACACTTATGTGGATGGCTTGATAATGGGCTAATATCTGAAAATAGCCGCTCTTTAATTAAAAATAAGCTTCCGTGCAACTTTGACGGTTTCGTAATTTCACTGGATACCTTTTCACCCGTGGCTTTGCCTGTGTATGCACATGTTACATATATCTCACATACATATGGCATAAATCACATTGATTTTTTGACATATTTTAGCAATACCTCTAGAAAATGCCGCCCCGTAGTTTCATTTTCACGCAGATTATTTTTTATGATGTATCTTCTTTACGATGTGTCGTACAATAATAAAATTTCGCATGAGCATTCACTAATATATGTGAACACTATATTGTCGTGAATACAGTTAGTAGTAAGTAAGTAATAAATGGAAACATGGCACTTAACGTGGCATTTCTACTGCATGAAGAGCGGGAATGTAGTGAGCAATAAATTTTTATCCTCTAATTATTTTGTTGAGATTATCAGCGCGAAAAATGTTTCGTAAAGGAATGAAATTAAGTATAAAATTTTCTGCAAGCCATTACGTGTTCCCATTCATGACTCAACTATAGGTTTCCTGACTTGGTGGGTTAGATTTCAGTACCACCTGCACCTTTTGCCCCCACAGCGATAATTTTCAGACAAGTGATGATACATCTTCATGGTTTTCTCGGCGTAAAGACTGTTCCATAAGATTTCGGGCGTGCAGCCGCATAAATTGTTTCTTCTTCTAATATTTCGGCTGAATACCGTCCAGCCATCTTCAGAGTGAGCCGAGGTGTCCAACGCTCCAGCGCTTGCTCCATCCTTTTAAACTAGAGGACCGAACCACTGCGTGTGCGCCAGAGATACACAAGGTGCTAGAGACGTTGATAGGCGGCAAAGAGGTGTAACCTACGCATGGAAATTAAATCTATGGCTGCGCAGTTCATCCACACGGTGATATGGATATGTCACGGAGAGCTGCAGCGTCGCGACGTCTTTGTGATTTAACTACAGAGTTGTGATTTAACTACAAGCTGAAGCCACTATCGCTATTAATTAAATTCATCGCCAACAGTATTTCAATTGCTTCTTTCACTAATGAGTGCCAGAATCATGTAGTCGAGGATACAATTCCGACATTATCGTACACCATACAGTGCCCCTTGTCAATAAAGTGCTCTGCCACCGCAGATATATTAGGTTGTAAGAGCCGGGTGTACCTGTGGTGCTCTGTGCATCACTCCTGGACTGTACGTGTCGTCTGTCCGATGAATGAACGGCTGCACTCACAGGGGATCTTATAACCCCGAGTTATCCGAAGCACCCAGGAGTGCTGCAGTCTTTGGTGGAGAGCGAAAAATCACTTTCACTTTGTCTTTCCTGAGGATCTGTCCTAGTCTTGACGAAAGGCTTCCCACGCATGGTAGGAAAGCCATGCATTGAAAACTTTCCGTGTCTTCTTCAGCTTTTCTTGTGCGCACTCCAGTTTTCAGAGGGTCTGGTTGATTGTTTGATGCTTATTTTGCGTATGATGCATAACATTTTTACGAATAAACTTAAAATTTTAAATTTAGCTTTGAATTATTATTGTTCTGGGGATACCTCCCAGTTCGCATTGAAAAGGTATCGTAAAGATAGCTAACTTGTTTCGAACTAAGGCTAGTTATACATACATCCCTAATTTCTGAACTCTATTTTTTTGATTGCATTTTCAAAATCAATTTGGTCTATGCGCTGACTGTTGTGATCTCCATGTCGATGCTTTCACCAGTGTGCAATGCTGTTATTATTTGGTAAATTTAAAAAAAATATTGTTGTATTGTATCCGCAACTGGTTTCGAACACTCCACCAGCAGCCCTACGCCCTGCTGCCATCTATTAAAGAAGAACGTAAAGGATGATATGACATGTGTTAGGGTATGAGGTAGTAACTTGCTTGGTACTACAGGCCGCAGCAGAGGGAGAAAGCCTTGTGGGAAGACAGAGATATAAATTATATCAATTCATCCAACAGATTACGAATAGTGCAAGAGCTACTCTGAGATGAAGAAGTTTGCAGGGGGCAGGCTGCATCAAAGCGGTCGGAAGACTGATGAATTTTTTAAAATTCATTCTACAGGGTAAACCTGAAGTTCACCGATACTTTCATACGAAACTTTGATAGATTTTTGGGGCGATACACTCTGAGTATTTAGGTTTTATGCACCCACGGTCTCCATCAGCTCGTTACATAGTTACTGCCTTGCGTTTGGACGCACTGGACTAGACGCAGTGGTCGTGTTCCATGGCCAGCTCCATCGTCAGAAATGACAGCAATGTAATTCCTCTCCCAGGAGCTTGTGAAGAACCTAATTTACGAGACTCCCGTCGTTACTTTCACGAAACTGGTCGTTAGGATTATAAAAGCAGTAGTAGGCTGAACTCCTAGAATTCTTGAGCGTGATAAGACTGTCGTTAGTGTTTTGGTGTACACTGTGCAGTGATTATGGTGGTAGAAAATTTGAACAATTCCTGTATGAAAACAGTTCTGCATTTCTTACATGTTGTACTCACAAAATATTTTGAACACACTGTGATAAAAGTGTTCCGGTTTCGTCTGAGGGTTGCATTACTCCGTGTTGTGTGTCGTCTGTTTTACGTTTTAATTATTGCATGTTATGGGATTCTTCACTGTTGTGAAGATGTTTTACAGAAACACAGATAACCGCGTTGACAAACTGATTAAATCATTATTCTGGTATTGCTCTTAAATGAGTCGCCAGATACCGAGGGTCCCCTGTAGAAATGTAAACAGAGAAATCTGGAAAATCTAAAAGTTTGTCGGCGCTCTGGTTCACCCTCTATATAACACTAGCGCTAAACGATGTATGGTGTAACTGGTTTCCCCTTGTAATACTGGAACCTTATATATAAAGAACAGTGTTCATTTGCTTATTTGTGCTGTGGTCGAGCGGTTCTAAGAGCTTCAGTCTGGAACCGTGCGACCGCTACGGTCGCAGGTTCGAATCCTGCCTCGGGGATGGATGTGTGTGATGCCCTTGGGTTAGTTAGGTTTAAGTAGTTCTAAGTTCTAGGGGACTGATGCCCTCAGAAGTTCAGTCCCATAGTGCTGAGAGCCATTGGAACCATTTTGTTTGTTTGTAACAATGCATATCTACAATTTTATTCTGATCTTGATGGAATTTTGCAAACTATATCTTCAGTCCAAGAGGAAGATCACTGTCTACATATGATTTCGTAATGTATAAAGGGGAAAGGTTGTTACCAAAAATCTCTAAACGTCCTAGTCCGATGTACTCCAAATTTCTACACGATCCCCTAATGAACATTTGAGCGGACATAGGAGAAACTTTGTTACCAAAAATCGCGAAAAGTTCTTGACGGAAATATATCGTGGTAGACTGACTGTAATTTCTATCCAGAGAATAAATTCCAGCGGCAATACCTGTCTTTGATATAGTGTCAGCTGACATCACTAGAACGCGGGACGAACGAAAGCTCAAGAATTCGGTAGAAATATGATTGCAGACTGATTAGTTGCCGCTGTTACATATACAGATATTTTAGTCCGTGTTTCATAGTTACTTTTATTATTAAAATCCACAGTGCCGTGCCAAGGTAGGTCGTGATATGTTTCCAGCAAAAGTCTCTAGATCCCGGTCCGATCGAAAGATTGAATAGGGCTCTAGAATTACTGGACTGTGACGGAAATTGTTCAAATAATTCTAGTCGTGCTAAAACACAGCCCACTCCTAATTTTTCTTGTGTTTCCTTTACTGCTTGCCCAGCATACAGATTGGATAACATCGGGGATATGCTACAAACTTGGATCGCTCCCTTTTCAACCATTGCTTCCCTTTCGTGCCCATCGACTCTTATAACTGCGATCTGGTATCTGTGAAAATTCTAAATAGCATTTCGCTCCCTGTGTTTTACCCATGCCATATTCAGAAGTTGAAGGAAAGTATTCCAGTCAACATTGTCAAAAGCTTCCTCTAATTGTACAAATGCTATATACGTAGGTTTGCCTTTGCGTAACCTGTCTTCTAAGATAATTCATAGGGTTAATATTGCCTCGCACGTTTCTACTTTTCTACGGAATCCAAACTGATATTCCCCGATGTCGGCGTCTACCAGTTTTTCCGTACATCTGTAAAGATTTCGTGTTAGTATTTTGCAACCGTGACTTATTAAACTGATAGTTCGGTAATTTTCACACATGTCAACACCTGATTTCTTTGCAATTGCAATTATTATATTCTTCTTGAAGTATGAGGGTATTTCGCCTGTCTCATACATCTTGCTCACAAGATGGAAGAGTTTTGTCATGGCTGGCTCTCCCAAGACTGTCAGTAGTTCTAATGGAATGTTGTCTATTACCCAGGGCCTTGTTTCGACTTAGATTTTTCAGTGCTCTGTCAAATTCTTCACCCAGTATCATATCTCCCATCTCATCTTCATCTACGTCCTCTACCAATTCCTTAATTCTGTCCACAACTACATCGCCCTTGTATAGACCCTCTGTATACTCCATCCACTTTCCTGCTTTCCCTTCTTTGCTCAGGACTGATTTTCCTTCCGAGCTCTTGATATTCACACAGGTAGTTCTCTTTTCTCCAAAGATCTGTTTAATTTTGCTGCAGGCAGCATCTATCTTACTCCTAGTGATATATGCTTCTTAATCCTTACTTTGGTCCTTTAGCCACCCCTCCTTAGCAACTTTTCACTTTCTGTCGATCTAATTTTTTAGACATTTGTATTCTCTTTCGCCTCTTTCACTTACTGCATTTTTATATTCTCTCTTTCACCAGTTAAATTCAATATCGCTTGGGTTACCCAATGATTCCTGCCAGCTGTTTTTTTTTTTATCTAGTTGATCTGCTGCTGCCTTCACTATTTCATCACTCAACGCTACCCATTCTTCTTTTACTGTCTTCCATTGTCCTGTTCTTGTGAATCGTTCCCTAATACTCCCTCTGAAACCCTCTGCATCTCCTTAAATTCCTAATTTTTTCATAAATCTGCAGTTCATAACCAATAAATTGAGGTCAGAATCCGCGTCTGCCCGTGGAAAGGTGTTAAAATTTAAAACCTGGTTCCTAAATTTTAGTCTTACTATTACGTAGTTTGCCTGATGTACCATGGACTAGGGGCAGCGACTTCATTAGTAATCAAAACGTCCTTGGTCCTGGGTTCGAAACCCGCCGCCGTTTGTTATTAGATTTTGTAATGACCGTTGGTAGCAGAAGGTTTCCGGCATAAGAAGTCACCCTCATTCTGCCAACGGCTTTGTCAAAGAGGATGGAAGAGCTGGCGAACTGCCCCTGGAATCGGAAGAATCAGCAATGATCAACGGTATGGGGATGCAAGAAGCAATGGATACCATACCATTAAAGACACACAACGTATACACACATGACGTGTGGCCTGCAACTGAAAAAGTGTCATGATGATCACTCCATTGGCAAAAGGTTCCGGAATAGTCCCCCATCCGGATCTCCTGGAGGGGAATGAAAAGGGGGACGTGACCATGACAAAAAGATTCAATAACCAACGAAAAGGCTTAATCTAGACATAGTAGGGCTCAGTGAAGTGAAATGGATGACGAGGATTTCTGTTCAGATGAGTATAGTACAATATTAACAGCAGCTGAAAATAATATAACGGGAGTAGGATTCGTTATGAATAGGAAGGTAGGGCAGGGAGTGTGTTATTGTGAACAGTTCAGTGGTAGGGTTATTATTATCAGAATCCACAGCAAACCAACGCCGACAACGATAGTTCAGGTATATATGTCGACGTCTCAAGGTGAAGAGACAGAGATACAAAAAGTATGTGAAGATATTGAAAGGGTAATACAGTATGTAAAGAGAGAAGAGAATCTAATAATTATAGGAGACGGGAATGCACTTGTGTCGGAAGGAGTAGAAAAAGTTTACAGGGACAAGGAATGAGAGAGGAGAAAGGCTGATTGAGTTAAGTAATAAATTTGAGCTAATAATAGCGAATACTCAGTACAAAAGTCCCAAGAGGAGGATTTACACGTGGAAAAGTCCGGATGTTACGGGGATATTTCAGTTAGATTACATCATCGTGAGACAGAGATTCCGAAATCAGATACTGGGTGGCAAGGTAACACCCAGGAGCAGATATAGACTCAGATCACAATGTAGTAGAGATGAAGAATAGGCTGAAGTTAAAGAGATTAGTTAGAAAGACTCATTACGCAAAGAAGTGGGATATGGAAGCAGTAATAAATAACGAGATACGCTTGAAGTTCTACAGATACAGCAACAAAGAATATCTCAGTGGCAGTACAGTTGAACAAGAATGACCATTTCTAAATTGTGCGATCACAGAAATTGGAAAGAAAACGTAGTACAAAGAAGGTACCTGAGAATAAATCATTGATAACAGAAGAAATACTTTAGTTGATATATGAAAGAAGAAAGTACAAAAATTTTCATGAAAATTAAGGAAGACTGAAATACAAGTTACTGAGGAATAAAATAAGCAGGAAGTGTAGGGAAGCTAAGACTAAATGGCTGAATGAAAAATGTGAGGAAATCGAAAAATAAATGATAGTCAGAATGACTGATTGAGCATATAGCAAATTCAGAACAACCTTCGTGAAATTAAAAGGAAGGGTGGTAATAACAAGAATCGAACGAGATTTCCGATGTCAAATGAAGAGGAGGAAGCGGATGGGTGGAAAGAGTACACTGAAGGCCTCTCCGAGGAGGAAGATTTGTCTGATGTGGTAGAAGAAGAAACTAAAGTCGATTTAGATGAGGTAGGGTATCAACTATTAGAATCAGAATTAAAGAGAGCTTTGAAGGACGTAAGATCAAATAAGGCAGTAGTGATCGATAAAATTCCATCAGAATTTCTAAAATCCGTGGGGAAGTGATAACATAACGACTATTGACGCTGGTTTGTAGGAAGTATGAATCAGGGACGTGCTATTTGACTTTCGAAAAACTATCATCCACACAATCCCGAAGAGTGTAAGAGCTGAAAAGTGCGAGAATTGTCGTCAACCAGCTGAACAGCTCAAGCATGAAAGATACTTACAAGAAGAATATACAAAAGAATGGAAAATATAATCGAGGATGTGTTAGATGACGATCAGTTTGGCTTTTAGGAAAGGTAAAGGCACGAGAGAGGCAATTCTGGCGTTGCGATTAATAATGGAAGCAAGACTACAGAAAAATAAAGACACTTTCGTAGGACCTGTCGACACGGAAAAAGCGTGGTACAAGATGTTCGATATTCTGAGGAAAATAGGGTTAAGCTATAGGGGGGAGACGGGTAATATACATTATGTACAAGATCCAAGAGGGAATAATAAGAATGGACGACCAAGAACGAAGTGCTCGTATTAAAAATTATGTAAGACAGGCATGAAGACTTTCCTACTACTATTAAATCTGTACATCGAAGAAGCACTGATTTAAATAAAGGGAAGGTTTAGGAGTGAAACTGAAATTCAAGGTGAAAGGATATCAGTGACACAATTCGCTGATGACATTGCTATTCTGAGTGAAAGACGAGAGGAGTGGAATGAACAGTTTAATGAGTACATAGTATGGACTGAGATTAAATCAAAGAAAGACGAAAGTAATGAGAGGTAGCAGAAAAGTGAAAAGTGAGTAACTTAACATCAGAGCTGGTGATAACGAACTAAATGAGGTTAAGGAATTCTTCTACCTGGGCAGCAAAATAACAAATGATGGATGGAGCCAGGTGGATATCAAAAGCAGACCAGCAATGGGCATTCCTGGCCAAGAGAAGTGTACTAGTATCGGACGTAGGCCTTTATTTGTAGAAGAAATTTCTGAGAATGTACGCTTGGAGCACAACAACGTATGGTAGTGAAACATGGACTGTGGGAAAACCGGAACAGAAAAGAATCGAAGCATTTGATAATGGGGTAGAGTGATAGGCCACCTGTTAAGGCATCAGGAAATGACCTCCATAGTACTAGAGGGATCTGTAGAGGGCAAAGGCTGTAGAGGAAGACAGAGACTGGAATACACCAAGCAAATAATTGAGGACGTAGGTTGCAAGTGGTACTCTGAGATGAAGAGGTTGGCCACAGGAGAGGAAATCGTGGCGAGCCACATCAAACCTGTCAGAAGACTGATGACTCAAAAGGAAACATAAGGAAAAGGTGTCTCCGAAACCATCCAGTGTCTCCAGGCCTCTTCCACGTACACAACCTTCTTTCATGATTCTTAAACCAAGTGTTAGCCTTGATTTAGTTATGTTCTGTGCAGAATTCTACCAGGCGGCTTCCTCTTTCATTCCTTACTCCCAGTCCATATTCACGTGTTACTTTTCTTTCTCTTCTTTTTCCTGCTGTCAAATTCCAGTCCCCCACGACTTTTAAATTCTCGTCTCCCTTAACTATATGAATAATTTCTTTTGCCGCATCATATATTTCTTCAATCTCCTCGTCATCTGCGGAGCTGGTTGACATATAAACTTGTACTACTGTGGTAAGCGTGGGCTTCTTGTCTATCTTGGCTACAATAATGCGTTCAGTATGCTGTTCGTAGTAGTTTAGCCGCGTTCCTATTTTTTAATTCATTACTAAACCTACTCCTGCATTACTCCTATTTGAATTGGTATTCCGGCCGCGGTGGCCGAGCGGTTCTAGGCGCTTCAGTCTGGAACTGCGCGACCGCTACGGTCGCAGGTTCGAATCCTGCCACGGGCATGGATGTGTGTGATGTCCTTAGGTTAGTTAGGTTTAATTAGTTCTAAGTTCTAGGGGACTAATGACCTTAGAAGTTAAGTCCCATAGTGCTCAGAGCCATTTGAACCATTTTTTTGAATTGGTATTTATAACCCGGTATTTAACTGACCAGAAGTCTTGTTCCTCCTGCCACCTAATGTCACTAATTCCTACGATATCTGACTATAATCTATCCATTTCCCTTCGTAAATTTTCTAACCTACCTGTCCGATAAAGGGATCTGACATTCCACGGTCCGATCCACAGAACGCGATTTGTTCCTACTGATAACGACATTCTCCTGAGTTGTCCCCGCCTGCTGATTCAAATGTTTGACTATTTTCCCTCCACAGCATTTGACCCAGGAGAATGCCATAATTACTTAAGCATACAATAGAGCTGCACGCCCACGGGAAGGATTACGGCTGTAGTTTCCCTTACTTTCATCCGTTCGCAGTATGATCAAAGCAAATCTAATTCATACCTCTTTAAAATGAAATATCTCCATTTGTACTTCATTAACTAAAATTGTCCCAATCAGTTATTATTAGTTTTTCCGTTTCGAGCTTACTGGAAATAAGGAGTATTTTCACAAGACTTGTTTCGCTTTTAATTTTATAGCGTCTTCTTTGGTCATTTTGCAATTATGGATACGTAACATGTCTCCATATTTTGATATCTATAGATTGAAAACCAAATTGCATTATAAAATAAGCTTCAGAAAGAAAAATCAATAACTCTAGGCTACAAGCAGATTTCATGACAAAAACAAGCCATTGTCAACTTTTTTCGATTCGTGATTTCAGCGCAGTATTGTAGCTACTCCCCAATATGTTCTGAAACGTACGTCCCCTTAAAAAAATTAGTGAATTACTGTGCTGGTAAATCCCTTACGTTATTTGATTTTCAAACAGCTGTGCAAAACTGAACGTACTCAGACATTTCTCTCTTTACTTATTCTGATCATCACTAAACTGACGCACAATATTTTTAGCTCAACACAATCTGACTTTCAATAATCCCTACAAAAGAATGGCCCTGACTTACAACAACCTATACCTTTCATGAATCACTTACCTCACAAAAATCTTCGTTGCTCGAACTACTGTAATACAGCGAGCGCCAATACTGCCAGCTAAATAAAGGATTCTAACTACTGATAGGCATAGTTAGCAAATGAGAGATTTTGATAGAGAACAAACAATGTGTTTACCTTAATAATGTTCAAAAGTCATAATACATAAAGCAGTTAATGGCATCCAGTCTTACAAATTTACTGTATCCGATGGACACACGTCCAGATCATCCGCTCTCAAAACTCAGCCATTTCTCTCCCCACATCCACAACTGCTGGCGGCTCACCTCCAACTGCGCAACGCTACGCGCTGTTCACATCCAGATGCCCAACACTATAATAGCAAACAACAATGCAAACCAGCCACAGACTGCACATAGCACAGCCAGTGATGTTCATACAGAGCGCTACGTGGCGTTACCAATAAAAAAACCTAAACAGCCTACTTACAGTACTAGTCAGATATTGCAGGAACCTCCCTTGTCCTGGGATACTGCAGCTCGAAAGTGTAATGGTTCTATAAAAACAATCTTTGTTCAAATAATTTCTTGGGATTATTTTCGTGTGGAAGCATGCGACAATGCTACTTCATTGTTAATTACCGCTTTCGTAGCACTTATTGGATTATTTCAATCTACTCTTTTTCAAGTAACGATTGAGTATCTGTGGTTCTGTAGTGAATTTCGAAGACGGTGTTCATCGACCTAGAACGCAGAAACGTTGAGAAAGAAAGGAAGAAGTTAATAATGAGGAAGAAGGTGATGGGCGATGAACATACCAACTACATCGGCAAAAGTGTTCCCGCCAACCGTGTTGGAGATGACCGCAGGTAGGCACTGTTTACAGTCTTTATTTTCACCAGTAAATTTTTCCATTTGATTTCCTTGATTGGTGGGTATGTAAGTCACCTGACATCCGCTCACTCTTGTTGCAGATGCAAAAGACAGCGGGGCTTTCAAGCGACAGCAGTTCAACAAAGCCAACATCTGATCCCAGAGTTCTATAGAATGGATCCAAAAAATACGCAAGACTCCTATTTGGCTATTCTTGTCACTGTTGATAATGTTAAACAAAGAAGGTCCCACAAAACATTGCGTGAAGAGTGTGCAAGAGATGGTGATGGCATCGGTTCACAGTCCTATACCCATTTTAACACATTTCTTTTTATTGTGAAGTACGAGTGACTACTGACGCTGCTACAACAGAGTTTTCGGTTTGTAAATTGCCGTTCATTACTTTTCACGCACCTCGTATCTCCAGAGGTTACGAGAGGCAAGCACAATAACAAACCTCGCGCAGTTCTTCGGCCACTCAGAGACCTTCTTGGACATTATAATATCTTCATTTTAACCAAGCATTTCTCAATACTCATTCCCTAAATATTTTTCGAAAAGGTAACAGCCTGAAATTCTGTGACGACAGTGCACGACATTTTTTCTGGGCGAGTATCAAATTAATATGCCCTACAAACTCTACTGGCAGTTGTTCAATACCTTCAATCATTTGAATATCCTCCGTCTGACTCTTGTTCTACCTGTGGCACTTTAGGTATCTGCTGCTAGTGCTAGCGACAAATCCGGACTGACTGTTCAAAAAACGTTGACCTATGAAAAGCTAATGAACTATAAAGACTCTTCAAGCAGAATCCTCGCAATGGGTTAGCGGCAGTTGTATCTTTCGATTACATGCAAAATCTTCCTGTAACTCTGCTAGTTCAACAGAATAGCTTACAGCTTTCCCCCCATGACAGGTCATTAGTTTACGCCATATGGTCAAGATTTCTCCTCAGTTTCACGTCAGAAACAGAACCAGGTCACTGAAGGATCCGATGATTGGGACACTGTCACTACCTCATCTCGAAAGCATCCAACACCTTTCTGCAACTGCAAAGTGGATCAGTCAATGATATTCAACAAGAGAGAAGGTACCGGCCATTTTTTCAAACGAAATGTACAAAAAAAAAAAAGATCATTAGAGGAAGAAGATGAGCGGAACTTGTAGATTATTGAATGTGGCGACACTAGTGGAGAGGACCAGTGAACTTTCATTTGAAAAGTTTTGTGTATCTTTAAGGCAAGTTAATATTTTCTTCCGTAGAACGCTAGTATATTATGAAGCTTATAAAGAGTAATAAATATACCTATCGAGTCATTCTCTCATACTCCCAGCTACGTTTTCTGGCAGAAGTACCTGTGTCAGTGAGAACTGTAATTTGAAGATAAAATATTACCAGTTTCACTAAAAGGTAAGTTACTATAGTGTCATAAAATGTTTTAGACATTCCCAAAAATCCACATAAAAATATAATTTACGACAAGACGTTATACAACTATTTAGAACGGTTTTTCGTTTTCATGCCAAATGTAAATTTTTTACAAAGGTCGTTTTCGTTATGAACTCTTCAAGAGCTATTAGTTGCCCATACCAACAAATATATAACTGTAGCAGCTTCATAAAAAAGACAGACCTACGTCAGCTTCTCGATTTTGTGATGTATGATCTTTAACATACACACATCAAAAAAATTTTGCAATCTCTCTGATTCCCAGAACTCCGGAAGACAGACGTTGACAGTGGATGTTGCATCACAGACACAGTCCCTTAGGCTGTTCTGAGATGTCACGAAACCCGCCCAAAGATTTAAACAACCATGCATGAGCAGCGCCTATCAGACGGAGGGCGTCCGACAGCCGATCACTTCGAGACATTCCACCAGGAAGGAGGTACACGGCTCGTGTTGTCCGTAGTTCATCCAAGCCTAGACTGTCAGTACCGTGGTTAGATCGCGTCCGCGTTGTTACTTTGTGCCAAAAGGGCTCTCAACAAGGAAAGTGTCCAGGCGTCTCGGAGTGAACCAAAGCGATGTTTTTCGGACATGGAGGAGGTACAGAGAGAGACAGGAACTCTCGATGACATGCCTCGCTCAGGCCGCCCAAGAGCTACTACTGCAGTGGATGGCCACTACCCACGGATTATGGCTCGGAGGAACCCTGACAGCAACGCCACCGTGTTGAATAGTGCTTTTCGTGCAGCCACAGGACGTCATGTTACGACTCAACCTGTGCGCAATAGGCTGCATGATGAGCAACTTCACTCCTGACGTCCATGGCGAGGTCCCTCTTTGCAACCATGACTCCTTGCGGTGCGGTACAGATGGGCCCAACAAAATGCCGGATGGACCGCTCAGGATTGGCATCATCACGTTCTCTTCACCGATGAGTATCGCCACGACTTCAACCATACAATCGTCGGAGACGTGTATGGAGGCAACCTTGTCAGGGTGAACGACTTAGACACAGTGTCCAGCGAATGCAGCAAGGTAGAAGTTCCTTGCCGTTTTGAGGTGGCATTATGTGGGGCTGACGTACGCCGCTGGTGGTCGTGGTAGGCACCATAACGGCTGTACGATACGTGAATGGCATTGTCCGACCGATATTGCAACCATATAGTCGGCATATTGGCGAGACATTCATCTTCATGGACGACAATTCGCACCCTAATGGTGCACATCTTCCTTCAGGATAACGACATCGCGCCAATAGAGGTGCCAGCAAGTTCTCCCTACATGAACCCTATCGGACATTATTGGGATAGATTGAGAAGGGCTGTTTATGGACGACGTGACCCATCAACCACTCTGAGGTATCTACGCGGAATCGCCTTTGAGAAGTGAGACAATCTGGACCAACAGTGCCTTGATGAACTTGTGTATAGTTTGCCACGACGAATACAAGCATGCATCAACGCAAGACGCCGTGCTACTACGTATTACAGGTACCGGTGTGTACAGCAATCTGGACCGCCACCTCTGAAGGTCTCGCTTTATAGTGGTACAGTATGCAATATTTGGTTTTCCTGCGCAATGAAAAGGGCTGAAATGATGTTTATGTTGTTCTCTATTCTAATTTTCTGTACAGGTCCAGAAACTCTCGGAACCGAGGTGATGCAAGTGATGCAAAACTTTTTTTGATGAGTGCACAACTAAAATAAAAGCAGACTCAATATTGGTCACTACGGCGCAGCATAAAAACGAGGATCTGTAATTATGACAACATAGACAAATTATACATTCCCCCAGTACTTACGGCTACTCGTGTGAACTGGGTCTGAAGGAGAAAAGAGGCAGGTAAATGTTGACTCACTGAAAAAGTAACAAAAGAAATAATAACATGCCGTTCTTGCAATAAGGTGGATAAGGGTGAAGACATACCTGACCGATTTTCTTAATGGAGGCAGAAGAAATAAAAGTAGTAGAAATAGCAGACAAATAAGAAACAATTTTACAGATGCACGTGCTTAATAGGTGTCTAATTTTCTTCGCCACTTTTCTCTGCACCATCCGTTAATGCTGAATAAGCACCCTGTCGTTTCCGTGAAAAACGAACCGCTACAGATTCGCTGCCTTCTTCCGTTTTCACTGCCTAGTGTCCCAATGGCAGAGGAATTGTTAATATTCCGAAAGCTTTCTACCGTTATTCGTAGAACAATATCGTTTTGTGTGTCGTAAATACCGTTCCTTTTGTTTAGCGAAAAGCATACAAACTCTGAAAGGCGTATTATGCCGTTAAAACTAATGAGAGGACCGCCTCCAATTTAATACCCGAAGCGGCTGTAGCCAATTAAAACTTACCAGCCTTTAAAAGACAATGATAATGTTTGAGAAGGTTTTCCGCTTCTTGTCATCGGAAGCTTTTTAACGTCGACGTCTTTCACCCCCTATCCGTCGAAACAAAAGCCTTCAACGGCTACCACAACTGCTAGCTATTATAATTGTTTTTCGCAATATCTTCCGGTGTGAGTGGTCTTCCAATTCCTGTGAGTTTTTCCTGCAGAACGATGAACAGGAAACCATTATTTGTCTCGTGTTGATAATTATGCTACAGCATGCTGTGCGCCTTCAGCTGCTGCCGCAGGAGAAAAGTACCCATAATAAATTCATTTGATATCAGATATGTACAAAAGCGTGAAATAGGCATTTACCTATCAACAACAGTCAATTAACAACTGGTGCTACATTTATCTTAGAAGGTAGTTAAATAGGTAAAAGTCAGGCTGACGATCCGTATAACATCGGTTCCAGGATGTTGCTTGTTTTCTGTGACGCCTTTCATTTGTTGTACATTTTACTGAACTATGAGACTCTACTTCGTTTCAAAAGTTGTAAGATTCGGTCTGATGGTGATAGTAGACCAACCATGTCATGAACCAGTGTAATAAACAAACAGTCATTAAGCAATATAGACGGTATTACACGGAAAGAGCTCATAATATTTACCCCTCATTTGAGGTATTTATTTTCTATGTTAATCAATTAATAGTTTCATTTGTTATTTTTATCTTCTATTTATCATCTACAACTGCGTTTTAGACACAAACTGGTAAGATGATTATCAGTACTAATCCAGTTTCATGCATTACCAGTAGTACAAGTCGTGATATCACTGGTCGTTTGTCACTTATAACACTTGCACAGAACGAAACTCTCAAGAAAATTAAGTGTATAGCGGTTGCTTCAAGGTATTTTTTCCAGCGTTGATATGGAGGGTCAAACATGTACCTCACTTTTCGCTATTGGAGCCACGATTACTATCTTATCAACCAAAGCATATTACTTATTACATTTGACAGCAGACACCACAGAGAAGCATCGATCGGTGTTTGCACCAACGAAAGTTGCCACGTTTCGGTAAGATCCTGCCTTCAGCTGACATGGAAACAGTGGAGAATATTACGTATACCTATATTACCTACTGGGATACAGATTGCGTGCCAAAACCTTTAGCTACAATACTATTTATTAACTGAGAAAGACGTTAAATAAGAAATACAGAAGGGTAGAAAGTCTGTCTTCATTGAAATCGTTAAGATGCAGTTATTAATATGATCAAACATTTGTAAAATATGAAAACATATGGAAAGCCCGATTCACTTCGTGCGTTGTCAAGTTTTCAAGAACGAAACCCCAAGAAGTAATCCGCGCTGGCCATTAGCTGTGGGGACGTGGGGTGCACTCCTTGCCAGTAGCAGAGCTGTCTTGTCTTGGCGTGAGTCTATGAGCAGTGTGAACCAGTTGCTTAGTAAAAAAGTCAATTATTTCTCACTGTGCGTGAAAAGTATTTTTGCAACATCACCGCACTATCTTGAGTCTAGATTACAGGTCGTTGATCGTTGTGAGATTTTTGTTACAGCTTTCTTATTACAGCCAAGAGAAATGTCAGCAAAATAACTAACACCCTTCGTGAAATTTCAACAACGTCACGTAACAGTCCGTCTGAGTTTGAATATCTGAGTTACAATGTAATATAGCGCACAGGAATAAATAAATTATGTAGAGAAAATGTATGATGTGATATTTTTTCTTCGTGATTTTTGAAAACAACCTCAGCCTTATTTTTATACATTTATTATGTTACGACCACTTTCGTTTCTTTGGACACATTCAAGTTGCCACGTTATGCTGCAGTCAAGACGTAGATGGCGTGATTGCCGTATGTAATGTTAAAGGCAACATTCAAGAACACTTACGCAGCATGCTCTATCGGTTCGCCGTACTTCCGCCGAGCGGTCGGAAGCAATTACGTACGACAACTGGACCGTCTATGTTCTGACTTCGGCACAGCCGCGCAACCTGTGGTGATTTTCATTAATCATCAACCTTAATGTCAGCTGTGGGCTCAACATAATCAATATTAAATTCTTTTTTGAGTGATACTGATTCGAGCGGTGGGGCACATCACACTAACGACGCCAGGACTATAATAATAATATGACGATGTAGACTGTTGTACTAATGATAAAGCTGAAAATCCTGTTGCGTCGATCTACATTAAGAAACTTGACAGTTCAAAATCTTGAAATAGTCTCAGAGGTCGCCGTTGGAGAGCGGAAAAGCTTGGTGACGCAGTGCAGCACCTTGATAATATTAAATTGCAATGCAACAAATGATTTGCGTCATAATAGCAACGATAATCGGACTTCGTGAAGAACATTAGGCTGAAGGTTCGAATTTCGAAAATGTAATAGCGCATTCCACAGCAAGCGGATGGCGTGCTATAGTCGCGTTACCCCACCGAACACTTCCAACAGGCTTAATAAGGTGAAATTACATAACCGATTTTCCGTTACTATAACAGGATCATAATAACAATGGAAATAAATAAATCTGAATACAGTTCTATATGTCACGTATGTTATTAAAATAAATACTGAACATCCTCCTCTGCAAATCCATTTGAACCAACAAACAGTAAAAGTCAAGACTCGAAGCAAGAGCAAGTCGTACATAATTTATCTGAACAATTGATTCGCATTCTCTAGTGACGTACTCTCTGTAGGATAATTACGTCTGCTGTCAAACGCTGTAACGAACTGTTATAATATAAGCGATACATTACGACGTATAATAACGGTTTCAGACTACAATGCCTGATCAGGAACTGACACCTCGCCCATCGCAGTGCTAGGAAAAACTATCAGGAGAGAAGGCACCGGAGCTCTACCATCTTTTCGTATGCATCAAGATCCAGCTGCGAACCCCACAACGAGTGCAGCGTCAGTACAAATAAGGCCAACACCGGGGATGCACCGGAAACATCTGGGAGGAGGAAGGGAGGGTAACTGTATTACATTAAATAGTCGTAATTTGATAAGAAATATCTACAGAAGAATTAAAAATCAAATTACAACCAAATGCTGAGAATAAAAAGAGAAATACTCGAACAGAACTGCTGAAGAGAGCGGCGAGGATCAGGAAAAGGCAACCAAATAAGAAAATCAGAGCCCTTCAGTACAAACCTACAACGACATAAGTAGTAGTTACAATCATAGAAGGAATATTACTAATAGACAGTAAGTATTAGATATATGCTCGTTGGAAAGAATACATAAACGAACTGTACAATAATAAGGACTTAAGGATAAAAATAATCTAGCTGAAGATATCAAGAGTGTCAAAGCGAAATGTTAAGTCCTCTAAGCATGAGATATGAATCTGAAAATGCCTATCGTAGACTCAAAGAAAGAGGAACAAATAGTGTTGATTAAATGCCGGCAGAATTGCTGCAAAATTTTGGTAACAACAAGAAAGACCAATTATTCAGAAAAATAAATGACTCATACTAAAGAGAAAACTTGCTGAAAGACTTCGTACCACGCAGAACCTTAACACATGCATAAAATACTAAATGCAGTTGTCTCTGCCAATTACAGAACACTATCAATGTTACCAAAGGCCTCCAAAATACTCATTAAGTGTCAAAGCGAAATGTTAAGTCCTCTAATCATGAGATATGAATCTGAAAATGTCTATCGTAGACTCAGTAAAAGGGGAACAAATAGTGTTGATTAAATGGCGGCAGAATTGCTGAAAAATTTTGGTAGCAACAAGAAAGACGGATTATTCAGAAAAATAAATGACTCATACTAAAGAGAAAACTTCCTGAAAGACTTCGTACAACGCAGAACCTTAACACATGCATAAAATACTAAATGCAGTTTTCTCTGCCAATTACAGAACACTATCAATGTTACCAAAGGCCTCTAAAATACTCATTAACTTTGTTAAGAGCAGAATTGAAGGAAAAGTAGATTAGCGTATTTATCGAGACCACTTCGGAGTTAGAGAAGGCAGAGATACAAGGGAAGCAGCTTTGGTTCGCACAAAATATTAGTGAGAAGGATGTATATGAATAGAGCACACCTTACAATTATCGCTTTAGAAAAAACTTTTAACGTTGTGAAACAGGAGCTACTCTTCAGAACTATGGAGGAAACAATAAGATTTGGCTGCAAGGACAGAAGAATGAACTGTATCAAAATCAAAGCACAAAAATAGACATCAATAAGGAAGAGGTAGAGGACATGTTTAGAAAAGGGGCTAGACGAGAATGCACAGTGTCACCGCATTTTTAGTTGTGTTCCTTAAAGAAACTGCCCAGATTATGTAGTAGAAGACGAGGGAATAAAAGCCAGTACTGAAAAAAATACATTGTATCTAGTTTGATGACGACATTGTGATAGGTGCAGACTCTAATAAAGAAATGAATAGAACGTTCCAAGTTCTATCACAGACTCTCTAACTGTGGAAATTAAAGGTGAACAAATGGAAAACAAAAGTAATGATAGTGCGGCAAAATATGGGAGAAACTAAAACTAATATAAAAATTTGTGACATCAGAATTTATCAGGTGAAGCATGTTTGTTATCTAGACAGTATAATCACAGAGACGACAGACGCTTAAAGAGAAGCTTGCATTGGCTACACGGGCATTTATAACGAAGAAAACCATTTTAATCAGCAATCGTATAAATACAGATGTCAGAAAATTGTGTGCAAGATAAATTGAGTGAAGTACACTGTACTATGGACCTGAAAGTTGGAGTCTGGGTAAACTGGGAAGGAATCGACTTGGAAGCTGCTGAAATTTGGATGTGACGGAAAATGACAAGCCGGATGGAAATGAGAAAGAAAACGAGAAGTCTTGAGAGATGGCGAAGGAGATGGAAAAGGGAAAAATGGATATTGTACATATCTTCAGCTATAACACTATCCCCTTTGATGCGTTAACGAAAAAAAGTCGGAAAACCAAGAAAGTATTGTGGGACAAAAACAAAAGTTGTTAGGCGTGTTCCTGAGACTCAGAGATGATATCTGTTCAAATTCGCACCAGTCACGTAAGAATGACGCTGACAGCGCTACTGTGAGGATGCAAATCAGGATTGCTTCAAACATACGCCGTAACTGTGGTGAGCATTGGTTACTTTTGAAACTGGACTTGGTGAGTTGACGTTAGTGAAGAATGCCTTTATGGCGCAAAGACGCCATTATTAACATCCCACTGAGTTTAAATGAGGTCTTTTAAAAGGGATACGGGAAGCTGGAATACGGCCACTGTTCACGATTACTGGCTGCGGTGTTCACAGGAATGTATGATCGGAAGAAGACTGGGCTCCAGACGGCCATGTAACACTACAGATAGAAAGAACGTCGCGTTAGGCTTATGGCTCTGGGGTATCGTACTGCACCTGCAGCAGCAACGTCAGCAGCAGTTGACGCCAAGAGACACAAGGAACCCTAACAAACCGGTTACTTCAAGGACAGATCCTAACCGGACGCCCTGTAGGGTGCATTCCGCTTACCCCGAACTACCGCCTTTTGCGACTTTCATGGTGTCAAACTAGAGCTGATTGAAGGGCAGTGTGGAGGTGTATTTGACGAAAGCCGGCTCTGTCTAGGTGCTAGTGATGGCAGTGTGTTTGTTAGAAGGCGGCCAGTTGAGAGCCTATAACCGTCCTGTCTGTGTGCTAAGCACACTGGACCTACATCGGGAGCTGTAGTCGCAGTTGCGATTTCGTATGTCAGAAGGAGCACTCTCTTGGTAATCCAGTGCATCCTATCAGCAAAATTTGTATATCAATCTGGTGATTCGATCTGTTTTGCTGCCATACATGAAGAGCATTCATGGGGTACTTTCCAACAGGATAACGCTCGCCCACGTATCGCTGTCTTAACCCAACACGCTCTACAGTGTGTCGACATGTTGCCTTGCTCTGTTGAATGATCAGATCTGTCTACAGCCAAGCAGATATGGGACACCATCGGACAGCAACTCCAGCGTCATCCACAAACAGCATTAAGCGTCCTGTATTGACCGACCGCGTGGAACGTGCTTGTAACTCCATCCCTCAAACTGGCATACTGAAACTGTACAGAACAAAAACACATGTTCACGAACTAGCGTTCAGTATTCTGTCGGATACACCGGTTATTAATACACCAATATTACACATCTACAATGGCTTATCTTGCGCTTACAATAACATGTGATCCTGCAATGTTAATCACTTAAATGTGTTACTAGGACAACGTATTCGCGAAATTTCAGTGCTCTACATTGATTATATTTTGATATTTACGATTTTTCCCGTTATTATTTTTTTGAAGCGAAACTGCTCGGAAGGTGGCCTAGGAGGACGTCTTTGAACGAGGATAGGACGTGATAATTGCATGGAACGGAAATGAACACCCAATGACAGAAGAGAATGGTTTCATCAACAAGGGATTAGCCTTCAAAATATCTACATATTTCACCGGAAAATAGACGTATAGTAATAATACCACAACCAGCGACAATTGCCTGGCTAACAATCACTGCCAGTGTGTGCAGATTGTTGGGTTCTGCATTCGATTCCAGGCGCATTCCGATTTGCTTTGTTTTTTGCTAGCTTTATGTTGATTGGTATGATATCTAGCCTCGTAATTTCTGTATAGCTTTTGCTCAAAACAAGTGTAACTCTTAATACTAATAAAGAAACGAGAGTATGTCTTTTGTTTCATTGTTTAGTTTGGAAGGTACATTTTGACTTAAATTGTTCTAACGATATTTTCGTATGAAGCACCACAGGCATGGCTTTACCTTGGCCTCTAATGTCACCAGACTTCAAATCTCTAAGCTTTTCCGTCTGAGGTGATTCCAGAAGTGAAATATACAGCACAGCCGTGGATAATGCTGAAGAACTGGTGCAGTGAATTATGCGGTTTAAACAAGCTTCGGTATTTTAAGCGTGGAAATCGCAGAATATTCCTCGAAGTTTACAGAAGCAATTAGATACAAGCTTCAACAAATTATTCGGAGTTACCTGTAGGAATCCGCAATTTAGGTCTAAAGGCATTATATGGAGCTCCACGAACAGATACGAATATATAATAAATTATAACTTCAGTGTAGTGAGGGATTTTCGTACAAAAAAAAAAAAAAAAAGGAAATCAACGAAGCACCACGAAGGAATAATCCGAATGGAACGGAAATCGTTAAATGTGATGTATGAACATGTACAGAGAGACAAATGGTTACAGTTTCAACAAAAATGGCTGATTTATACAAGAGGAAGAGCTTTACAAATTAAGCGTATCAGTGACGTGTTGGTCCACCTCTGGCTCATATACAAGAATTATTCGCCTTGACATTGAGTGATAGAGTTGCTGTTGCCCTCCTGAGGGATTTCGTGTCCATTATGTCCAATTGGAGCCTTACATCGTCAAAATCCTGAGCTCGTTGGTGGTCCCTGCCCAAAACGCTCCAAACGTTTCCAGTTAGGGAGAGATCCGGCCTCCTTTCTGGCCAAGGTACGGTTTGGCAAGCACGAAAACATGCAGTAGAAACTCTCGCCGTGTGTGGTTCGGTATTATCTTAGTGAAACGTATGCTGACGATGACTTCCCATGAAGAGCATCAAAATGGGGCATAAAATATAGTCGACGTACCGCCAAATCCTATTGACTGGGGTAGATATATCTTCAGTGATATATCCCGATTCGAATTGAACCCCAATGACCAACGAAGACTTGTCTGGAGATTTCTCGGACAGCGGCGGAATACAGAATTGACTGTCGTGCACCAGACGGTCCGACAATCAGAAGAAATAGTCTGTGGTGTCATTTCTTTTTATACCAAAACCCCTTTGGTTTTCATCCACAACACCCTTGCATCATGGTGGTGCGCCGACGATATTCTACGCCACGTTCTGTTGGCCTACATCGGAAGCCATCCTGGGCTCATATTTCAGAATTATAATGCCCACCCTCACACGGTGAAAGTTTCTAATGCTTGTCTTCGTGCTTGTAAACCCTAACTTTGCCAGCTGGCTCGCTGGATCTCTACCCAACTGAGAACGTTTGGAGATTTATGGGCAGGTCTGTGGCTAAGCCATGTCTCCGCAGTATCCTTTGTTTGAGGAGTTCTAGGAGAGCTTCTGTAATGTTTGGAAGGTAGGAGACGAGATACTGGCAGAAGTAAAGCTGTGAGTGCCGGGCGTGAGTCGTGCTTCGGTAGCTCAGATGGTAGAGCACTTGCCAGCGAAAGGCAAAGATCCCGAGTTCTAGTCTCGGTCGGGCACACAGTTTTAATCTGCCAGGAAGTATTATTGACTTGTTCAATTTGCGAACCTGTTTATCTTGAACACATCATCGATTTTTTTTTCGGAAATTGTAATCCTTTAATTTTCTGTACGTGTATCTACCGACTGAGGCATCTAGCGATTTTAGTTCCGTCTAGATAATTCCTTAGTGGTGCGCTTTTTTCTAATATATTTCTTGTAAAGGTAGGCCGTGGAGGGTGGAATCTGAGGCCAAATGGATGGTAGCTCGTAACCTTCACATTCACTGATATCTCGCAGACACCTCATTCACGGACCTATGTTTACTGTAATTATTTTTGCTTGTGTATTCCTGACCTGTCTCGAACCTAAACTCCGAAAAATGTGCAGCTGAGATGCGACTCACGACGTCATAACCGCTTTGCCTCCGCCAGTACGTCACATACATCGATGTGGCTACTGGAATACTGTTGTATATGTTCCAGACACCACAGATGCCCTTCTGCGTTCATTGTAGGAGTCGCACTCCCGAGAGAAAAACTATGGTGGATAAACAACCTACTCACGTGCTATTGATGGTTTCATGCTACTTTGCAAAACTCGCTGTTGATTCAGGCTGTGTGCAGGATTGGAAATCAAGTCTTACTCTTGCCATTCATGTTGTTAAAACCGTAGAGATACTGTTAGAACCACCGCTATGGAGGCGCACTAAGACTCAGAACGGGGAAGCTCAGGAGGTGAGAATGTTTCCCCTTTAACGGTAAGATTCTCGTTTAGGAGACCTGTAAAGCGAACTGTTTGAAGCTGTCAGAGATGTTCTTACAATAAATCGGTTAGTTCCGTAAAAATCTAGTATTCTTGGGCGATTCAAATGCAGTCGTAGGGGAAGGAGCAAAAGAAAGAGTTACGGGGAATACGTACTTGGTACTAAGAATGGGAGATGGGTAAGACTAATTGTGATCTGTCGTAAATTTCAGTTAGTATCGGCGAAAAATTTGTTCAAGAATCGCAAAGAATGAGGTATTCTTGGAAAAGACCATGAGATACGCAGGAGTTCAGATAGACTGAATCATGCTCATGCTCAGAATACGAAATCAGATACAGGGTTGTAAGGCGTACATAATAGCAGATATAGACTCAGATCCGAATTTAATAGCGATGAAAGGGAAGCTGACGTTTGAGAAACTAGTCGCGAAGAATTAATGCGCAAAGAAGGGGAGTAAGGAAGTACTAAAGAATGAGATAACATGCTAGAAGTTCTCTGAGACTATAAATACTGCGGTAAGGAGTAGCTCTGTAGGCACTTCAGTTGAAGAGGAATGAACATCTGTGAAAAGGGGGCCGGCCGGAGTGGCCGTGTGGTTTTAGGCGCTACAGTCTGGAGCCGAGCGACCGCTACGGTCGCAGGTTCGAATTCTGCCTCGGGCATGGATGTTTGTGATGTCCTTAGGTTAGTTAGGTTTAATTAGTACTCAGTTCTAGGCGACTGATGACCTCCGAAGTTAAGTCGCATAGTGCTCAGGGTCATTTGAACCATTTTTTTGTAAAAAGGGCAATAACGGAAGTTGGAAAGAAAGACATACCTACAAAGACGATAATTACGAAAGAACCATGATTAACAGAAGATATACTTCAGCGAATCGATGAAAGAAGGAAATACAAAAATGCTCAGCGAAATTCAGGAATAAAGAAATACAATTCGTTTACGAACGAAATGAATAAGAAATTCAGGGAAGCAAGGGCGAAATGTTTGCATGAAGAATGGGAAAGATTGAAAAAGAAATGCTTGTCGGCAGGAATGATTCAGCATATAGAAGAGTCAGAACAACTTTAGGTGAAATTAAGTATGAAGATGGTAACATATAAGTGCAATGGAAATTACACTGTTACAAGCAGAGAAGAGAGCGGATAGGTGAAATGAGTATACTGAAGGCCAGTATGAGGAGGAATACTTGTCTGATGGCGTGATAGAAGAAGAAACAGGAGTGTTTATAGAAGAGATAGGGCATTCATTATTAGATTCGGAATTTCAAAGAGATTTGGAACACTTAAGATCGAACGAGGCCGAAGGGATGGGTGACATTCCATCTGCATTTCGAAAATAATTGGGAGGAGGGAGGGGAGTGGCAACAAAATGACTATTCACATTGGTGTGTAGAACGTATGAGTCCGGCGATATACCATCTGACCTTCGGGAAAACATCATCCACACAATTCCCAAGATTGCAAGAGCCGACAAGTACGAGAATTAGTGCACAATCTGCTTAACAGATCTTGCATCCAAGTTTCTGACGAGATAATATACAGAAGAACGAAAAGTAAAATTCAAGATGATGATCAATTTGGCTTTAGGAAAGGTAAAGGCATCATACAGGCAATTCTGACGTTGCAGTTGATAATGAAAGCAAGACTAAAGAAAAATAAGTGCACTTTCATAGGATTTGGCTACTTGGAAAAAGCGTTCGACAATGTCAAATTCTGCAAGATGTTCCCAAATCTACGAAGAATACGGAAAAGCTATAGGGAAAGAACAACGACGAAAACAAGAGTGGAACTAATATCCTAGGTGGAAGGATGTCAGAGACCAGATTTATTGATGACAGTGCTATCATCATGAAGATGAACAAGGACTATAGGACCCACTGAGTGGGATGAACAATCTATTGCGAATAGAATATGGATTGAGAGTAAACCGAGGAGAAACGAAAGTAATGGGAAGTAGCAGAAATTAAAAGAGAAAAAACTTAACATCAGGACCGGTGATTACGACGTAGATGAAGTTAAGGAATTCTGCTACCTACGCAGCAAAGTAACCCGTTATGGACGAAACAAGGAGGACATAAAAAGTAGGCTAGCACTGGTAAAAAAGCGTTCCTGGACAAGAGAAGTCTAATAGTCTCAAAGACAGATCTTAATCTCACGAAGTTTCTGAGACTGTATGTTTGGAGCAAAGCATTGTATGGCAGTGAGACACTGACAGTGGGGAAACCAAAAACGAAGCAAATCGAAGCATTACTCTGGTACTACAGAGGAGTGTTGAAAATTAGGTGGACTGATATGGGAGGAGGTTCTCTGTAGAATCCGCGAGGAAAAGAATATGTGGAAAGCACTAACAAGAAGAACGGACAGGATGATAGGACAGAATACATCCAGCAAATAATTTAGGACATAGGTTGTACGTGCTACTCTGAGAGGAAGAGGTTGGGACAAGAGAGGAATTCGTGGCGGGCTGACTCAAAGCAGTCAGAACACTGATGAAAAAAAGAGCCATCTTGAAAACAGATATGGTAATATCACATTTACGAAAAGTTATCTCTTTCGGAACTGCAAGCCACCGCTCAATGATAACCAGAACTATGTGAAGTAGGATAGTGTGCCACACTTTGAAGCATTTGGAATTAAGAGTCAACACAATACTGTCACATTCTGAATTCTTAATACGTATTTTCTGAAAATCATGTACTTACACAGGACCTATTCTTCACCGGAAGGATCGCAGAGAAATTTGTGTGTGATATAAAGGAAGCGTCAAGAGAAAAGGAGCCCTTTGCAGAAGAGCCAAGCGCGAGTGGCTAAGTTGATTAATTTAACTGCATCCGGAGGCAAGGCGGTAATTGCATTCAAAGACGACACGGGGGATCCACAGAGACGTCGTAGCGCCCGTTTAAGTTGGTTATCGGGTTTGGTAACTGGGAGCAGAACAGACTCAAGGCCCCAATTAAATTGCTGAAAACGGCAGAAACAAAGTTTTAATCCCATTACCTGTGCCATTTCTGTTATGTAGCGTAAATGTTTTCCTATTCTTCGACCTGTCATAACACTGATAACGTCCGTAAATTCTGTGTGTTTCCTCACTCAGTTGATGTCTTATGGTCTTTCCCCAATTATATGTATTAATACACGTAATTGGACTCCCTATAGGCCTATCGACGTCATGTGTTTCTGAAAGTAGAATGGTGTACTGTACACTGGGAATATAGTGCAAAATGCCTCATTGCTCGTCATCCTTTTCTCTGCTTCTCCAGAACGGAGAACATCGCGCATTTTAATGGGTTAAGCCTAGGACGACAACTGCATTTTCCACCAGATCCCAGTTTAATAATAGTTTCATCTGTTCTCACCTGAAACGCAACACAGTTCCGTGCTACGTTTAACGTATGGAACACATTTTCATTGAAAGTTCAGAGGCGATGTGAAGTAAATTTCGATGACAACTGGTAGGATTTGCAACTGTAGACAGCCCTTCGCTGTGCTTGGAACTGTCAATGTTTCTAGATGCACCTATTACTTCACACATCTATATGTTCATTTATTACTCCTGAACTGCGTCTATAGTTATACAAGAAAGACAACTTTTAACATTGCAGCGCGTCAGCAATCGTGAATAACTGAATGATTATAAAGCTATTGACATGGTACACACGTACCGTTTATTTTACATTTTATGCGAGTCTTTTGCCCTTTTGGGCGTTCGGTATTAGTGTTGGACCATGCCTCTTTAGGCAGTTGGTAGTTTTAGTGTGTTCCGAAGAAGGCGTGGTTTTGCGCGCCGAAATCTAGGTCAACATCCGGTTTCTATTTGCAATTGAGGGTGATTCTTTATAATCATTATATAAGAAAGAGGAAAAAGGGGAAGATTTTCTTTTCGAAGTATAACTTACTTAAGTAACTAGGTACCGCAATGTGGTATGTGATGATTCATTATATTCTCTTATATTGCAGACGTGGCTGGTGTCCCCTACGGAACTGCAGAAAAGTGGAAAATACGATAATAAAATCAGGTATTCGTACTTACCTATACTGGAAGAGCTTCAATAACTACCAGCGACTGGTGTCAACGTTTCCTTACTGTCAGGAATGTCGAACTACGAATGTGTATTGATTGTAGTACGCCGACGTTTTAAGGTTGGTACTTTTCATCACTGCAGGCTTGTAACATAAGGAACCATTACATTTCGTGATCGAAAAGAACTTACAGTGGTGTCTAGAGTGGAGTAATTAGGAAAAGTATTGTTCTCGGCTGTAGAGCTCCACGAAAAGATTTTGGCCCGGACGTGAAAGTCAGACACTCTCGATGTTTTTGAATTTAATTCTGTCATCGCCTTCTGAATGATTTCACGACTTTCTCTCTTGTGTCAATGCCTTCAACACAAGAGTACCACTTTGATAAAACGTTCTCAGTTATTTGTTGGATATATTCTAATCACCTTGTACGGCATGGTCTTTACCCTCTACAGTTCCCAGTGGTCCCATGGAAATTATTTATAGATATATTCATACGTATTTTATCAACCGGCCCCCGTTGTGGACGGTGTTTCCCATATGTTTCTGTTCTCAGCGACTCTACAGGAACATAGTATTTTCTTGTGTTTTCATTGCGCCTTATTTTTATACATCCTTCTGTCACATCACGCCTCAAACACTTCTCCGATCTTATTTGCCGGTATTCCTATTCACAAGTCTTCATATCCATACAATACCATGAGCCAAACGTACTTTCTCATTTATTTTTCCCTATAGGCTATATTAGATAGCAGTAGATTTATTTTAGAGGAGAATGCTCTCATGTTCTGTGGTTGTCCCCTTAATCTTTTCTTCATGCGTTATTTTGGTTGCAACGTGGCAGTGTCACTTCACTTTGTCTGCATCGATGTCAAAAAAATTAATGTTAAGGTTATTATTAATCTCATTTCAGCTACTTCTCATATGTTTCGTCTTTCTTTGGCTTACGCTCAATCCATATTCTAAGCTCTTTCCATTCAACAGGTTATGTGATTCCCTTTCACTTTCACAGGAACGTCATTACCGATCTTGACATTGTTATTGTTTCATCCTAAGTTTTAATCACATTCCTGTCTCTGTCTTTTATTTCCGTCATCGGTTACCTAAAGTAAAGGTCAATAGATGAGACATCGACGTCCGCAATGGGCTGCTGGAAGGGGCAGGGGGGGGGGGGGGGGGGAGAGGAAGGTCTCCTGCGTTCCCCCCCTCCTCTGGAACTGGTAGTACAGACCTCTTTTTTTCATTACAGAATTCTCATAACTAAACAGCAGCTTTAGCCAATTTTAACATTTCTTCGACTTTTAGTTGGTGACAGTGAAATATGTGATTGCTTTACCATAGCTAGTTTGCTGGTCACGTTGTTCACGAGAAATTGTGTCTTCCGTTTCACTGCTGCCACTCTTTTTCACCGACCTGAAGTCAAGCTAGATGCAAGTCTTTGCTGAACAGAATTATGGTTGGGCACAGACAGGGCGCGAGGAAACCATTACCTTTTAAACGTTGATTGTTGGACTGGTCCCCGAAGAAAGCCATTATGTTATACATTTGGTGTGCTTGCATAAGTCGCAGCAAGGCTAGCATGCAAATCTTCAGCATCGTAAAGGTAAGCCATGAAGTCCAAGGCCTCAGTGCACACACTTTCTTTCCAACTCATAGTACATAGAATGCTGGACATTGTCGAATTTTTTACTAAATCTGTATATTTTTACATGTATTCGGATAAATACTTCATTTAAAATTAATGCACACACTTGTATCCAACTTTTAGTACATAGACTGCAGGACATTGTCGAATTTGTACAAAAGTTGTATATTTTTGCATGTATTCAGAAAAACACTTCATTTAAAATTAGTGCACACACTTCATTTCTACAGGTCAGTGAGAGTCAGGACAGACCGTGACATTGGTCTCATGACGCCCTCTAACGTAACTACAAAGAGTAGTAGTCCATACCTTTTGCAATTTTATTTGAAGACGTTAAAGTGAGCTTGAAATAACAACTTCGATATAAGAACCTCTGTTACGTGGCATATTATTTCAGTATAGCAATATTTTATGAGCACTATAGACAGACTTGTTGAGAGGTGAATTCAAACGCTGGTAATCAATTAACTCATTAACAGTCACCACCAGACTGTGTCAGCTGGGTTTAACGTGTCATTAGATGAGATGATATTAAAATTAATTACGTAAAACATTTCTGCAATCGTTAAATTCGGCGTATCTGTGACGATACTAGTGGTCCCAGCAGCGATCTCGTCTAGGGACTTTGGAGTGCGCAAACGACTCTCACTTCAAAAAACATGTGGGGAGTACGGCATTCACTGTTTTCCATTGTATGATTTAGCGATTTATAGCACGGAGAACTTGATTATGCAAACATTCAGACTATGTCGCTCAGTAAAATTGCGATCAGTACGTCGAAGAAGGAAATAATGGAAGTTGGCATGGCCACAAAAAAGGAGCTTTCGTTCCGCGTTCCTTTGCTGCGGAATACAACAAAGAGCTCAGAAACAATGGATGAAGAATGGCTCAGTAAAAAGCAACACCTGGCTTCCACAGTTGTGCGGGCAGTTCTAGCCTATCACAGAGATTTCAAACGGAGAAGGTGGTCGTCTTTGCTGCAGAAACTGAAAAAAAAGTGCGTGATCACCACGTGCGATGAAGGAGTCACAGCCTCTGTAGCAGAACCTCCGCCCCCTCCCAACTTCTCATCCAGCCTGCTCTGTCGTCGGTCTTGTGTACGTATTCTATGCGTATGGGTTTCGATTTCGATAGGGCCTATGCCCTGCGCAGCTAGAAGCAATGTTGGCAAATGTGTGATGTCTTAGTAGCAAATCTCTTTATCAGGGCTGTCATCATATATAAAATTTAAAAACAGGTATACAAATATTTTACAGATTGATAAAGTAGCTGTATACGCGCCTTTACGGTAGTAACATTCAGCTTTAACGAAATCCTTGGGTTTGTTATTTAACGGCTTATTTAAAGTTCCCGGCTCACTGATATACCATGAAATTCGGTCCTTAAAACGGATGCAGTGGTGTGTGGCACAGCTTGTCCACTATTACACCGCTCAAGTTTAATTCTGTCTTAAATTTCTTATGGGTTGTCAAGTATAAAGGACGTAGTAGCGTGAGTTATAGAGAAGGACTATTTCATTCTTGTCCCTCTCCCATAAGGGTACATTTCTGCTGAAGCCAATGAGGAGAGAAATGCTCGTGCCTAACTATCTTGCCTGGAGCCGAGCGACCGCTACGGTCGCAAGTTAGAATCCTGCCTCGGGCATGGATGTGTGTGATGTCCTTAGGTTAGTTAGGTTTAATTAGTTCTAAGTTCTAGGTGACTGATGACCTCAGAAGTTAAGGCGCATAGTGCTCAGAGCCATTTGAACCATTTGAACCTAACTATCTTTCTACTCCAAAACCTCTATGTTGATCTTTCGTTCTTCACACCATAACATTCTTTAGTGTTAATATTACAGATAGAACCTCGGCTACTGAATCCCTCGATAGTCGCCGAAGTCATGGGTAGTCGCAGTTGGTGGACTTCGAGTTATAAAAAGAACCTACAATTTTAAATTTCGTAATGTATGTGATAGTTGTTTTGTTTTTGTTCGCAGAAGACTACAGTGATTTACATATTTAGCTTCAACAGTTTTGAATAGCTAAGATTTGGGGCTTTCATATGAAACGTAACGCAGTTGTAATTAATTTGGTCTTTCTCACCTTTAGAAATTTTTTTAAAACTTCTGTCATGGTTTCGTGTGAATCGGTCATTAAATCCCAACAAAAAATAACACTTTTTTCTAGTTGTTTTTACGATCTGTTTTATTTCGACATACAGTATCTCATGAAATGTATCTGGACAGCTGTTAGTGGACATTGATATGGGATGTGTTCAATGGCGTCCTCAAACATTTTCCAAGACTGGACAAGATTCAAAACTTGTAATGTTTTATACAACTGATTCAGTTAGCTTGAAAACTTGGTGTGCTCGTAACTGAGAACTGAATATTACAATAACAAGTCAAAACGCTATGTATGTCGAAAGATTGGTGATTATTATATAGTACTTTTAATGTAAACTACATTGGAACCTAAACGGTAAGCATCTGTCAATAGTACGTACAAAGTATATCTTTTATGTTATTAATATGAATACTACGCCAATTCTTGATTCAGCTCTCAGAAAGTGCATACTCATATGATTAAAGCCGGAATATAACGCTAATTACGAAATAAATCTAGGAAATAAAAAGAAATTGTTCTTACCCACAAATATTGCGTTGAAACTTAAAATTAAAAATCAAAAATAGGAAAAAAAGCGTCACAATGATTGTGAGAATGTTGCCCAATATCACCAAAATTGTAACATCAACGAAAGTGGAAAAACAGGAAATTACCTTTAAAAAGTGTTATTCCACTTTCATGTCATCTAAACATTCTCTTTGCTTAGAAAATTTCACGTCTCAGCACGTTAACATGACATTACGAACGCAGAATTCGTAGCCCTGTTGTTGGATTTGGTACTGTTTTGCAGTCATGGACTCTAAGAAAGGACCAAATCTTGGAGAGCAGATTTCTTAGACCTTGAAATTTCACATCATTTTACACTCTCTTCTGGTACAGTAAACGACTGATGTGTCTGGACTTAAATGCAGATGTAAATAAATACTTCCGGCTGTACTACAATAGTCATGTAAAAGTGAATCAAAATCAGTAAGCCATCATAAGTTTCCTTTAGAAGACTGAGTACTCTCTGTACGCCTATAAAATATACTCTCAATCATGAAAAGGATGAAATAGATGGTCAACGAATTACAAAGAGGAAAAGCCCCAACATGACTACTACAGAAGACAAATCTATTTCAGAAGTATTAAAGTCCACAAGAAATATAGCGTAGTGGTTGCCTAATCACTGATTAACGAAACGAATACAGTGGAAAATGGAAATTATATGGAGTTACATTTACAATTGCTTCTGCTGGAATGGGACAGGAGAGAGAAAAAATCTCTTTGGTATACATGTGTTGTTCATATGTGTGTTATGAGTACATGTGTTTTGTTATGGTTATATTGGTTGGCTTGACTGACGCTTGATGGTGGATAAGGTGTACGGCTCATTACTGTTATTTTGAAACTGAGCAACACCTCAAAAAAACATCATACACCTAAATCGGAAATGGAAAATTAGAATTTGGACTTTCGGGGCAATGTCAGGATTCTGCTTTTGCTTTCAAATCGTTCATCTTACAGCGATCAGAATAATGTTACTCCATCTCAACCAGTGTTAACGACATCTCACTATAAAAGATAAATTGTCCTACAACAGACTGTACTGTGTAATTGAATAAACTTATTTACTTAGTTCAACTACAGCTTCAGATATTCATCTGGCTAGAATCTAAATGGAAGCTCTAGTTACAGAGGCGTTGGGGCCGCATGCCATTCATATTGCAATAGGTTGTCTAGAGAGAGACAGATTATTTTTTTGCTTTCAAACCGAGGCTTCTAACAAGGAAAAAGTAAGACTCCTTTCGTTGGTGATACAATATTTTGCAGCCAAAAATAGAGTTCAAATAGTAAACGGGTAAAGGTAATGCAAATAAAATTGAAATTGAAGCCAAATCCTTGTACCTAGGTTTTCCTTAAATTTTGTTACGGGGCTGGTGAGCCTTTTAAAAGGTCATCTGCGGCTACTTTTTAAGTCTACAAGAAAATTGTCCAGTAATTTTGCTAAACTTTTGTTTTTTAACACTGTGAGTGATTTGACTGCTATTTACTTGCATTTTTGTAGACGTATTTTAAATTTGTTTAATAAAGCTGTAAAATGCCTGGAACGCAGCCGCATAACAATTGGATGTTTATAGTATCATGAATAATCTTAAAAATGGACTAAAAAAGGAAAATGAAATCAATATTTCGGATAGAAAACGCTTAACAAAAAATTTATCGTCACCTGAACTGAATAGTAAATTTTACAGATTTTTTTACTATTTGTTGACAAGCCGCTAGGCTATCTAAATAAAAGGTTTCACTTGACAAGTCTTTAGAGTATCTCAATAAATGGTTTCACTTTCGTGAAATAAACTGGTTATTTGGATTAAACAAGACAAATTTGATAAGTAATGCTGAATTTGACCCATTTATTAACATAGGCGAAACTCAGTTTCAATAAGAATGACATTTATGGGAAACTGAATTATTAAAACATTATATGATTATGTATATACTTCTAATGCACCGCTACGGTCGCAGGTTCGAATCCTACCTCGGGCATTGATGTGTGTGATGTCCTTAGGTTGGTTAGGTTTACGTAGTTCTAAGTTCTAGGGGACTGATGACGTCAGATGTTAAGTCCCATAGTGCTCACAGTCATTTAAATTAGAGCCAAAGCATCTCTGTACTCTAAAAACAGTTAATATTTTAATATCTTAAATATAATGTGCAAAAAACCTGCGAAGCGATTCAGAATTGACCATTATTTGTTAAATATTGCTAAAAGAAATAAAAACATATCTTTAAACAAATTAATTAAGCAAAATAAGAAGTTCTAAACGTACTATGTTCTATATATTGCGGTCATAATGCTAATAATTTGATATAATGACCTTTCTTTCTACCTTCAACAATCAATACTCTTGGTTCAAATGGCTCTGAGCACTATGGGACTTAACACGTATGGTCATCAGTCCCCTATAAATATTCTTATTTACACAATAAAACGAAAGTATTCCCACCCACAGTGGAATTTGGAAGCAGGTGGCGGAGTTATCGGTCTGTCTATATACTGAATGAGACTTGAAAATCAGAGGAGATTATTTTCATGACGACTTAAATCCGCAGAGACGCGCGCTTCAGTATCTTCCATTTTCTGGTTTCTGTTTTTGATGTGGAAAGGGGTTGGCAACGGTCACTCCCATGGGTATAAAGAGGAGGTATCATCATGCAGAACGACTTGGCAGAGATTTCACTAGAACGAGCTATGACGATGGTCGTATGTCAAAGGTTAGAGCAATTGTTTGCCGACACATCTCGTCATGTCACTGTTTGATGCACGACAGCTAAAATGCCAAAACGTAACGTAACAAATTTAAATAACAATATGCCTGAGTGACGTACTACACAATACAGTTCACTGTAGACTACCATCAGAGAAAAATTCGAGTACAAATATGGTACACTGATGAGCCAAGACGCTATGACCGCTGCCCACTGCGAACGTGAATGTGGCCTTATAGTGTCAAGGTCCTGTATCCTCAAACATGTTTAACTCACTATTTTGGAAATTTTAAGCTTATTCTTTAATTTGGCTGTACATCGAGCATCGACAGTCAAGCAGAAATAGCTAGTTAATGGTCGCAGTGGCAACGGGAGGAGGGTTGGGGGTAATTTACACTTGAGATTACAAAAGTTGTGGGATAGCGATATGCACATATAAAGATGGCAGTAGTATCGCGTACACAAGGTACAAAAGGGCAGTACATCGGCGGAGCTGTCGATTATAATCAGGTGACTCATGTGAAAGGGTTTCCAACGTGATGTGATAAGAATGAACAGACTCTGATGACGAAAGGATGGTCGGAGTTTGGCGCAAGGGACATTTCATTTCGGAAATAGTGATGGAATTCAATATTCCGATATCCACAGTGTCAAGATTGTGCCGATTATATGACTTCAGGCATTACCTCTCATCACGGACAACCCAGTGGTCGACGGCCTCCACCTAACGAGCGAGAGCAGCAGCGTTTACTTAGAGTTGTCAGTGCTGACAGACAAGCAGTACTGCGTGATGTAACCACAGACATCAAAGCGGGACGTACAACGAACATATCCGTTAGGACAGGTGCGATTGCCTTTGCTAACACAACAACATCGCCAGCAGCTCTTCTCCTGGACTAGTGAGCATATCGGTTGCTCTCTAGGCAACTGGAAAACCGTCAACTGGTCAGATGAATTCCGATTTTAGTTGGTAAGAGCTGATGGTAGGGTTCGAGTGTGGCGTAGACCCCATGAAGCTACGGACACAAGTTGTCAACAAGGCCCTAGCCAAACTGGTGGTGGCTCCATAATTGTGTGACCGTGTTTACGTGGAATGGACCACTGACTGTAAATGGTTACGTTCGGCCACGTGGACGCCTTTTGAAGCCGGTCATGGAAATCATGTGCCCAAACAACAACGGAACTTTTGTGGGTTACAATGTTCCATGTAATCGGGCCACAATTATTCGTGAGTGGTATGAATTGCGTTCTGGACAATTCGAGCGAATGATTGACCACCCAGGTCCTTCGACATGAGTCCCATGGAAAATTTACGGTACATAATCGAGCGGACGATTCGCGCACAAAATCCAGCGCCATAAGCACTTTCGGGATTACGGACTGTTATAGAGCGAGCATGGCTTAAAATGTCTGCAGGGAGTTTCCAACGGCTTGTTGACTCCATGTCATGTCGAGTTGCTGTAATTAGCCGGGTAAAAGACGGACTTGATTTTAGGCGGTATCCCATGACTTTTGTCACCTTAGTGTATACCCGCATTTTGAAAATATTGTAATCTAGTGACCTTTTTATATTTTAAAAATTTTAAATAGATATTGTTTTTAACCAGTTCTTGAACTAGATTTCAGATATCTTTTAAAGATTTCGCTTGAACATAAACTAAAACGCTAAGTCTTTGAAGTGTATGCTAGTTTTCCCAGTGAAAGTCATATTCAGTATTTCGAGGTGCAAAACCTTACTTACAGATCAATATTTCTTTAAAAAGTTTGTTTTCAATTAAAGTGAACAGAATTTAACCAAATTTGCACTTAAAAATTTTTGTTGGAGGTGCTCATAGTAAAGTTGGTAGTACATAGCACTGAAAGTGCCTTGTTATTGTAAAGAGTGTGCTAAACGATATTTTCAGGTTCTGGGCCCTAATTACAGATCAGTTCATCTCTAAAACGTATGCTGTTAATATAACAAAGACTAACGAATTTGCTTTTTAGTTTTTTTCGGAGTGGGCATAAATTCACTCCCCACTCCCCCCCCCCCCCCTCACAAGTGTTAAAACGCGTTATCGAAAATGCGCCGGTTTCGCTAGGGTTAAGCAGTATACAGCAGTAGAATAAATCTAGCATGCTAAAAGTGTTTTGCACACGCTCGAGGCGTTATATTTGAATCAGTCCAGGTATTCGCCGACGCTTTTGCGATGGAGACTTGTGGAGTTTGTGGGTGCTTCGATGTAACGAGGATGAAATGGCACATATTTCTAGACTATGTTTTTTAGTTATGCCTACCTCATTTATAGTGTACCTGAAGTTTAAGTCTAAAGAAATTAATTGTGCTGTGGAGAAAGTCAATTTTTGAAATAGAAGTGTTGCTGGAACTGGTTTCGGCAGAATGAGTAATTCAGTCAATAAATAATAAGTCTGGTGAACTGTCATCAACTGTTGTCACTTTAATTCTGTAAGCTAAGTATCGTAATAAGCTATTGAAAGAACACGTATGACTCATCTACTGGAGAAAGTGATGTAGCACAGTTGCTGTTATCTTTGTGCCAATTTACACATAAGTCGAAGGTACGTGATGCGATAAAGGAAAATGCGTAAATAAGCAAAGCGGAGACGAAAAGCAATCATTCTACCGACAATCGTCATCATGACCGTCAACAGTTTCCAGCCTCAAGCTGGGTCTGTTCGAAACATAAATATCGCAATCTATTCATGTTTTCCAATCATTCCTCTGTGTTCACTCTGTTCCAGTTCTCGCCCTTTTAATACAACATACTCAACCCCATGGGTCATCGATCTCTCCCATGGTCTTCCTCTTGGTCGTTTCCTTCGCAATTCCATTTCACTGCGACGACATGGGCCGTAAATATGGAAACATACTGAGACAAGTGACTTTGAAAAGGGCTTATTGTTGCTGACCAACTGTCCGTCGCCTACGGACGACCGTTTGGAAACTGTGAAGCTCGTCGGCTATAAGATACTACTGTCCACGTGGGCATTTACAGAAAATGGTTGAAGAATGTGGAAACTTCGGGTGGTGACAAGTTTTTGAAAGTTCACGCCTCACCAGAGACCATGGAGGTCAAAGGCCCGCTCGCTCTGTAAACCAGGATAAGCGGTGATCTGTGGCAGATCTAACAGAGTGCAGGTGGAGGCTTAGGCGTTTCGGAGCACACAGTTCAGCGCACATTATATATAAAACATTCTCGGTTTTCCTGCCTCGTCAATTCGGTATAAAATGTCAAGTTTTCGACACAAGCCTAAATCATCGTTGTCAGGAGCGACTGCCTGTTTTCACTGGTGCCGTGGAGGACTTACATAGCCCGTGGACGGCTTCTGATTGGTCGGCGATTACGTACTGCTGTCGCAGACTGTGTCAGTGTCTGCACTGTTGATGCCACCAGCTCCGTGGGAACGTGAAACCTGCAAGAAATGTTTCTGCTGCTTCTCTGCATCGAGCGCTCGTTTCCATGCACCCGTCCGCGGATATAACATTCAATATCTCCGCTCTCAACTTTAAATACAGTTTAGATATATTGGTTACAGTTCATACACAATAATATATGGCCTAATATAAACTATATGGAAGGTCTACTCAATGCGATTTTATCTCTTTAGACTCTTAAAAATTATGTACAGTGATAGTCAGTCTCCTGCGCTTCGGGTATGAAGTGGTTGTAAAAATAGTCGTATCTCATACACGGTCAAAGATATGGAAACGTTTTTTATAAACGACAGCACGGGCAATGGACTATGTTATCGTATGATTAACACTCGTTACGTTTCCGTCAAATGTTTGAGCAGAGCGAAAACAAGACTGCCTATAAATTACACAATTATGCTTTGTGCGAATTTTCACAGCAAAACAAAGAGAGAGGAAATCACACGGGGTATCAAAGTGACCACTGATATGTAGTGTTGCATGGAAATATTTAATTGCTTGGAAGTAATCAGGGAAATGAAGGAAGCTTAATTGCTGAGTTGGGGAAAAATTGAAATATTCCACGAATAGCCGCTGCAAGCTATGTAAATGATGTGTCACAGAGTTCATCTGTTAAATGCCCAAGTGTCTTGTGGATTAAAAGATAAAATGGTGTGATATTTAACTGTCAAAAAGGCTTCCATAGAATCAAGTACTAAATTTAGAATTTTCAAAAACAGAAAACGTTCGGAACGCAAATGAGGTGCCAATAAGATCATGCTTTCTAAATGAAACTTGAAAATAAAAACAATGAAAGAAATTGGTCAAATATTTTGTGAAATAATTTGGATAAAGAAAATAAAACAGATCACAGAAACGTTTGACGTGCCATTGAATGATGCTCGAAATCATGAACAGTAAATGAGGTGCCTCAAATATTTCTTTAACACTTTTTATTTGACAGAACGTTTGACATTCTTTTAAAAAAATTGTATGTTTTACTTATGCAGGCTATTTAGGTTAACTGAAACACTTGGTCTTAACATTAATTGCTGACAAATTATGTTCCCAACAATCACATATCAATATATTTTCATGGTAGTTCATTTAATTTTATTGGGAATTTCATATGAGTTGCACACTGGATTAGGTATGTATAAACTCAAGATTCCAGTACTTTGGGAAGACATCAAAAATATACTTCGAAATGCAGAGTAAACATGTGATGTACTGGGATAGGTGTGTATACGCTTAAAGTCCTCTCTTCGTAAATTTCATGCACAGCGTACCTTTTCGCCTTGTTTTCCTAAGAGAACCTGATTTTGTAGCCATAGTACTCCACAGTTTATGGGCTGCGTTTTATAGAAACAGTTTGTCGGCTCTAAGCAGTCATCTTATAGCGAAAGTCGGTCGCTCACACGCAGGTCACCCGAGCTTTTCGCCCGATGCTGCTGCTTGTTCTGGAGCGTCGCGTATCCAGACGTCGCTCGCTGTTGGTCGCTTCACATAGGAAACGGTCTAATGTAAATCCTATGGAGCCCACCGGGACTGTTTCTGGCGCCATCACCGCGTACGAAAGTCAGCAGCCAGTAATTACATGACCTCTGAGTAGACATCTAATGCCACATAGCTCCGTAGTCCTACAAAAGACGAAGCTATTAAGCAGGTGGTCATAATATTTTGGCTCAGCACTGTATATATTAATAAATTCACTTTAAGTTATTTGATTCTTTTGAAGCACTTTGCAATTAAGAAATAAACTTTGTGTAAATGCATGAAGCTTAAGGCGTTTGCGGTTGAACAGCTGACGACAGTCTGCCATTAAATTCCTCTGACGGAAGCTCTAAAACCAACAGTTACGTGTGAAACAACGTTAGAGCGCCCAGCTGTGTATTTTGTCTTCCAAAGAAATTCTGATGTAATCATCTAACGCCAAGAAATTGCTTCATGTTTTCGATAGTGTCGGAGTGAAAACGTAAGCGATGAATAACAGTATATACAAATAAAACAGATTCATTTATTGGAGGATTAATTGACAATACAAAAAATCCCGTGTCAGTATCATTTGTAACATCCGTTTCCCGCTAGAGGAGCGTCTCACCAGACGGGAAAAATTAACAGGACGATGTTCAGTTATTCGAAATCGGAACCCCAGTAAAAAAAAAATCCCTGAGTAATAAATATTTACCTAAGTTTTACCAGTGTCTTACCGACTAATACTCAGTGTAGTCCTCACCGTTAAGATAGCAATGAGTTTATTGCTAGACTGCCTACGTCAGATGGGAACTGCTATGCCACCAACGCAGGGAGTGTATTCTTGCTTATGATGGCACGCTCCTACTCCCAAAGTGAGTGAGAAAATTGCGTTACATTTTTCTTCATACTGCTGGAATAATGTGAATGCTGCAACCAGATATTAGACTCTGTGTTGAGTTGGTTGTTGCCTTAGCTTTCATCTCGCACGCACTTTGTGAAAATTAAGGCAGTAAGCAAGTGAAGTGAGGAAATCGACAAGAGTTCACGAATTGTGAAACGCCGGTTCTGTGAACTACTGAAGTGACTCCAATAGTCCTGGTGTCTCCAACAAAAATCGATCTTGGATTTACAAAAGGATTCGGCTTTACGTGTCTTGTCTGCCCCATTGTCTGATTATATCTTTGCACTTACGAGATGTCATGTCATAACAAGTTGCAGAAATTGCAGTACATACAGTAGATATCTGCAGCTATGAATGAGTAAAAATCCTTTAACTGCAGGAAGTCTACAGTTATCAGGAGAAAGAAAATTAGTGCTGCCATTTTTTCCTGGCTCTGTGGGATTAAAACCGCCGCCACAGCACGGCATTATGTCATTGGAACACTGCCCTCGACGTCATAGGTAATGTATTATATGCTACGCAAACAGTCCAAGGAAGGCAGCTAAAAACTTCGTCGACGCTAGAATGTATTAATATTTCCCGCTTTTGTACAACTGGTAAATATTTGTTGATGTGAAAAATGTGAAGCAACATAAGGTGCGAAGTCTTTGTCAAATAATGGGATCTATATAAGCGGCTAAGTAAGTTCGACGGTCAGAGGAAGGCAAAGGTGTACAATCTGTAACACGACAGGTCTGCGAGATGGTATACGGCGTTGAAACAAATCTTCGCATTGATTCCTGATTAAAGTTTTATCTTACTTTCTTGCTCTTATTATCGCGCAAGCGCGTTTCGGTACGACTACTCGAGGCACCTCAGGACGTGATTATTTCTGCAAGTTTGGTTCAAATGGCTCTGAGCACTATGGGACTTAACATCTGAAGTCATCAGCCCCTAGAATTTAGAACTACTTAAACCTAACTAACCTAAGGACATCACACACATCCATGCCCGAGGCAGGATTCGAACCTACGACCGTAGCGGTCGCGCGGTTCCAGACTGAAGTGCCTGGAACCGCTCGGCCACACTGGCCGGCCTCTGCAAGTTTCTAATGACCTCTCTTTCACAATGCTGCAATTTTTTAGTGTCCGTTTATTACAATAAAATTGGGCCGAGTGAGTGGTACAATGTAACTCAATGAGTTAATTTACTTTCATTTCAATGCATTTAAGCAACGCAAAAACTTTTAAAAAATTGTTCTGGATGGCAGTTCGATCTGGGCAAAACAACAGTAGGATTGTCGTGCAAAAATTTCACTTTGGTCTCGAAATCCAGCAGGTAGCTCGTAATACCCGCCATTTCTAGCGTAGTGTATCAATTTTACTGATCATCTAAAGCCGACCATTCTCAGTAGCAGATTGCCTGTCTTTTTTCTGCGTTTTATATAATATTTTAGCAAAGCTAAAAATCTGAAATTCTGTCATAATCGAATCATTAACACATATAATCTTACACTGAACTTATGAATCTGAATTAGGAACTGTGTGTATATCTTGAGGTAGCGAACTCAAGGTCTGTTAATTGAGCCGTGCGCGGTTCGTGTTCATCCCGTTTATTGTTTGTCATCTTCTCTTACGGTACTGCGGCCTCGTTTGCTTATTCCATATACTGGCGTCACTAACTTCCAGCCTTACCTGCCCGTGAGTGGCAGCAGCAGCGCTTATCGATAATTGCACTGTCGTACCATCTCTGGAGTGACCGATAGTATTTCCGGGTCGTCGTGTGTCTGGTGTGTTGAGAGCCCACTCGGGGCGCAGCCGCAGTAGAGTCCTGAAGCAGCAGCAGTTAAGTCGGGCACGGAGCGCCAATGAGGTGTGGACAACCAGTGCTCGCCGACCGCTGGCGACACATATGAACTGTCCGACGGAAGGTGAATGGACGGGTCGACCGTTGGTTGGTCGTTCGGTTGGTAGTCTCTTCGGGCGACGTGCATTTGGTCTTTTGACCGCTTCTGGGCCTCGTCACTTGTTCATCATGCCGGACGTGGGTCCGTTCCTTCCTTGCACAGACATGTCGTGGCCAACGGGCAAGAGTTATCTTTGCATGGATGGGTCGAGCCAGTGTTCCCGGGTCGCCGTGTCTCCGAGTTCCGGACGGACTTGGAGTTGAGTCGGGCTGGAGCTGCAGTCAACTCTGGACAGCCAAGACTCGCCCGACCGTTGCTGACACACGTAAATTGAGTGGGAAGGACCTGGGTTGGTTGTTCGGCCGGTCGTCTCATCAGACGACGTGTATTTGGTCGCCAACCGCTTGTGGAAACTCTCTGTGTGTCGAACTGATTCGTCCTTGTTGTTCCACAGTGATTGCTTTTACGATTGTTCGGGTTCTTGTGCAAGTGTGTTTACGTGAAATCGTGTGTGGCTTTTGTGATTTCCACTGAGCAGATGAATGCTGTCTGCGTACTACAGAAGTCAGTCGGGTGGTTGAAATAGAGCAGCGAGTGTGTCGGGTGGAAGGGAATTCATTAAGCTGTTTGTGGGTTCCGCACCCGTCCCAAGATCGTGTTGCCACCCTATTGTTCAGTCTTACGCTTGGGTGCCTGTCTCACGTAAACTGTGATTAGAATTTTCTTCCCCGGCCGACCCTTGGAACACTTCTGAGTACCACTGTGTGTTGTTTGTGATTGTGATATTATTTGGTCGCAGGTACTGTGCCAGGCTTTCAGCCGTGTATTAATATTGTCTGTTTATGTTTAGTATATGGCTTTCAGCCGAACTTCGCGACAACTAAGAGTAGGCCTTCACCCGTGTTTCACTCAAAATTCTTGTGCTCTGTATTTAGGCCTTTAGCCACGTTTGTTTCAGAATCTGTGGCTTTAATATGTAAATCCTTGTCTTTAAGGTTTCTCTTTAACTATCTGGAATTCTTCAAACGGCCTTCAACCGTGTTCCGTAAATGTTTATTTTAAGGTTGTCTTTAATTATTCTTGAGTAATTGTTTGGTCCTTCAGCCGACAAGATATTTCAAGTTTTCTTAAGATGTTGTACTGTGTAAAAGCTTATTTTTATTATGTAAAGAAAATTTCTTTATTGGGCCTTCAGCCGAAGAATTAACTTGACTTTTCCTTTATATAGCCTTTAGCCGGAGTTTGTAAATACTTGGCTTTTAAGCAATTTCCTTAGCTGATCTGAAATATTATTTCTGGCCTTAGCCGAGAAGATATTGTAATTTTGATTAAGTAAGGCCTTCAGCCGTCACTCTAAATCCTGGTGTTTTATAGGCAGTCATTCAAACTTATTCTGGAGAAGTTGCTTGGGCCCTCAGCGTGAATTGATCTTTGTTGTTTTAAAGAGAAAACTGTGCATTGATTTGAGAGATAAAGTTGTGTGTGTTCTTGTATAACTAACAGTAATTGACCTAAGCCCCTTCCCACAAAGTAATCCGCTTTATCCTGCGAAGCCAGGTTTCACTAATTACCCAGACTATGAGGTACTGAAAGGTATCAACATGGTTGTGGAGCAGTACCGACTCCAGTGCCGGGGCAAGCTGCGCTAGGTTTCGCTTTTGAGGACACACGACGCAAACAGCCCTACCGAAGTGGTTCACCAGATTCTCGATCGGGTTTGAATGGGAGGAGTTTGTGGTCAGACGAGAGCAGTAAACTCATTCACGAGCACTTCCAACCACACATGAACATGAGATGTGTGACACTTTGCATCGTTCTACTCGCAAATGCCATCATGATGTGGAAAAACGAACTGCACTTATGGTTGAACATAGTCCTCAAGGATAGATGCAAACTTGTGTTAATCCATTGTGCTTTCCAGAATAACGAGATCACCCAGGAATGCCCTCTGGCCTGGACTAGTTCCACGAATGTTGCATGGTGTTTGCTTTCCGGCGTTTCACGCAGAGGGCCATACCTCCGATGGATTATAAAAAGTGATTTATCTGAAACGACAATCTGTCGTCAGTCATATGACGTCCAACTGTGACACTGGCGCCAAATTGCAGCCTTTGTCGCCGATGAACAGCAGTCGGCATGAGTGCACGAAGCACGAGCCTGCTGCGGAGGCCCACACGTAGCAATGTTCGCTTAACAGTTGTCGGGCCAACATTGTTGGTAGCTGTTCACCAGGGCGGTCAGCTGCTTAGCAGCTGCACGTCTACTCACCTCTACACATCCCCGCAGCAGTCGTTCACCCCCGTCGTCCGTGAGCCGTGGTGAACCACAGCTGTCTCGTCGCGAGTTTTGGATAGCGCCATTTTGCCGTGCACGGTGGCACGCGGACAGTTTATAGACCTAACTGTTTCGGATATGCTTCCACCCTTACCCCAAAAGACGATGGTAATGGCCTTTTGGACGCCAGATAAATCAGTACGTTTTCGAATTACAACAACGCCTGCACTATTTTCCGTGCCCTCGTACAAGCTTTATGTTCCCTTCACTTCTAGTGCTGCCACCTGCGGTCTGTGATAGTCATTGTACGTTGACATCGAAGATAGGTGGTGGTACCACTTATGTGACTGGACCCTGTATATTCGTCCATTATCTGAGAATAAGAGTACTTAACGACTTCCAAAACTCTAAAATTGTGTTCATTGTTCTTTCGTAACTACTTCTCGCCGGAATGCCCAACTAAATAATGATAGGAAAAATGTTCATCAATTACCACAGTTTGCTGTTCAAATTAAGTTTCAGGCGTGACGTTTTAATTTATTATATATTTCCTACCATTTCTATTCGCAGCACGTTTTGGATGCTGTGTTCACGTATAACATGGAATGTAACTGAAACGTTATGTCATTAGTTCAAGAGATATAGTGTTATAAAAATTTATATCACTGAAAAACTGTATTTTCTTACAGCGGAGATCTTCTACATGGCAATTTAATTCTTCACAGAATCATGAGTGGTTGGGGGAAGGGTAGATTGTCACGACACTGTGGATACAACATTTGCGATGGAGGTTGATGACTAAGCTTAGTGCAGTCGCAATGCGATACGGATCAAAAGCCCGCATCTCGTGGTCGTGCGGTAGCGTTCTCGCTTCCCACGCCCGGGTTCCCGGGTTCGATTCCCGGCGGGGTCAGTGATTTTCTCTGCCTCGTGATGGCTGGGTGTTGTGTGCTGTCCTTAAGTTAGTTAGGTTTAAGTAGTTCTAAGTTCTAGGGGACTGATGACCATAGCTGTTAAGTCCCATAGTGCTCAGAGCCATTTGAACCATTTTTTTGAACGGATCAAAACGAGGCCATTTCTTATTTGTTGTGCTAGACGTATTTGCTTCTGGTCAGCGTGGTAGGTGACGCATTTCGCATCTCAGAAAATCCATCCATGTGATAGTGCGTACATGCATTTTAACACCCCGTTGCATTTGTTTGTCAGCGCATTCATTAAGAACTCGCGATCTAGATTGTCCAAAAGACTTGATACGATGATAAAACATCTTTTTTATAGCATTTGGTGTGTGATTCACTGTGCTACTTCTCAGTCACATACGAAATGCGCAGGGAAGGTACAATTCTGCTGCTGAAATCGTCTATGGAGACCGACTGGTGGATCACTAACAATGAATAGACGAAGCTGAGTGAGCAGGATATCTAATGTCTTTACAGCAACTACAAGTGCCTGAGATACACTGATAAGACAGAATATTGTGACCACTGACCTACTGTCGACATAAATCCGTCCAGGCGATAGCAGCGTCACCTGGCGAGGAATGACCGGTAGTCAGACAAACGCACGGTACATATAGCATCACCGAACGTGCTATCTAGGTCTAGAATGTGGAAGGCACGCGATCTATCCGAGCTGACGAGAGCAGCTTGTGATGGCCTGAAGGCCCGGCACGAGCGTTACAGGGACTTCGCGACTTGTCGTGTATTCGAGGAGTGCTGTGGTGGGTGCCTTCAACACGTGGCGAAACCATGGTGAAACAACGTCCAGAGGTAGTGTGGTTGGGCAGCCACCCCTCATGACACATGGCGGACGTCGTTGGTTGGGAAGAATGGTAAAACATGGTAGGCTAAGAACTAAAATCAGACTTTAATGCTGGAGAGAGTACAAGTGATGCTAGGCAAAGTTTGTCTGAACACACAGTGCGCCGAACACTCCTAAGATGAGCCTCTGCAGGCGACGACACATACATGTTCCAATGCTAACACCATGATACTGGCCACTGCGACTGAAATGGGCACGTGACCATCGGTACTGGACGTTGGTACAGTGGCAGAGTTTTGCATGGCCTGATGAATCTCGGTACCTTCTTCGTCATGCCGATTGAGGGCACGAATCCGTCGTCTTCCCAGGGAACAGCTACTTGACACCTGCACTGCGTGAGGGAGACAGGCTGGCGGCGGCTCCATTACGCTTTGGGGAATACTTGCGTAGATGTCCATGGGTTCAGTGGAGCTCGTGAGTGCACCATGATGTCCAAGGAAAATCGTATACTGGTTGTAGATCACGTACACCCGTTCATGACAATGACGTTTTACAACAAGATAATGCCCAATGTCATAAGGCCAGGAGTATGATGGAGTGGTTCGAGAAACACAAGAAGGGTTCCAGTTGATGTGCTGCCCCCCCCCCCCCCCCTCCCAACTCGCCAGATCTGAACACGATAGAACACATCTTGGATGTGACTGAACGGGGTGTCAGAGTTCATCGCTCCCCTCACCGAAATGTACGGGAATTAGGTGACTTGAGTGTGCAGATGTGGTGCCAACTTCGTTCACCGGCCTGCCAAGGCGTCATTGCTTCCACGCCACGACGCGTCGCCTCTGTTATCCGTGTAAGAGGTCGACATACCAGCTTTCAGGTAAGTGGGCATACTATTCTGGATGGTCGGTGTATCTTTGTGAATGAAGCTGATTCTGAGGTACAAGCCTAACACGACGATCCATACTGTAGTTGCCCGCCATATGCGGTCTCCTACTTGAATGTTGAACACACAAGTGGAGGTGCGGTGGGGGAGTCCAGTGGCTCGCCGGGAGCTAATAAGACGCAATTCACTTAATAATCATTCGTCAGTAAATACTTTATATTCACATACTCTTCTTCTAGTCGCTGACTAGCAGCGGCTCTGCTGAAACCACGTTGTACGAAGTTGCAGAGTGACACGCCAGAGCCTCGACAGGAATTCGCAGGCACAGACTCTGGCGTTGTCGGCGGTCAGTGCTGTGGCACCCGCCCTAAGAGAGCTAGGCAGCCGGCGCGTCGCTACAGCACGGCGTGGTTGTGGACGTCGTCGGAGCCTCAGCGCCCCCTTCGAGCGAGGCTGCACTTACGCGTTCCGCTGGAAATCTGCATGCCTCTGTTGTTTGTATTCGAGATCGCGTGTACGCGGATAATCCAACAGCGACACGGAGGACAGCCTGAGCGGTGGACCGAGCTCTCAGCCAGTAACTTGGTACTTGTACTGCCCGGGAGAGCGGCTTAGACGTCCTACTCCCAAGCATTACGGATTGCAGATGGGCAGATCGGTTCTTTATTCATCGAATATCGGTTCGGCCCCCCTCTTCAGCCGGTAACCGTTGTTACTGGATGCAACGCAACTATCGCGGTAGAAGCTCCCTCCACAGCCAGCAGTGGACTCCAGTGTAGTGGCGACTGAAGAAACTTCGTTATATTCACCAGGGAATCAGTGCTGACCTTCCATCGTTAGCCGTAATGCAGAAAGCATGGCCTAATTCTGAGAGTGACGGGAAGGACGGAGAGGGTTTTATAGCAGTAGAAGACGATTCCCCTCATACGGGTTGGAAATGTGCACCCGTTTTCTGAGCCGGTCAGCACTCCTCAACTGCCTAATGTTTAACTTCGTGCCTTGAGATCGCTCCTTTATTCAAAGGATTCTAGCCTGAAAGGAGGTTCTTGTATCATGCCTAGGTGGAGTTACCACATGTAGCCTCGTTCTAGAAGAGCGTATTGTTTGCTCAGCACTGTTGTCTAACGAGGAATCCCTTGAGTGTGAGGTCGTGAGTTCAGTCTTTGATAAGACTCCTGTTAAAGTTATGTTTTGAAACTTATGACAGGAAACATAAGAGCTGCTAATGACTCACCATGTGCGTCAAGAGGACGACAGAAAATGTGTGTCTGGGGAGTGAAGAGACCAGCCTTCTCTGGAACGTATGTATTAAACTTCACAAAAAGTCCTCCCCAGTAGCTGAATGGTCAGCATGACGGATTGTCAATCCTCTGGGTTCGGGTTTCATTCCTGGCTGGGTTGGGAACTTTTATCCGCCAAGTGATTGGGGGCTGTGCTGTCCTCAACATCATTCTATCATCCTCATCGACTGTAGGTCGCCGAAGTGGCGAACGGTCTGCCCGACTTGGGGCCCTAGCCATACGATTAAATAAATAAATAAACTTCACAAAAAGGACATTGTCGACATTCAAGGAAGTTCAAAACAAACCCTAACTTGCACCACGGACACCGAATAAAAGATGGCGAGCCACTGCGATCACAAACGTTCTCATCACCAAGATCGAAGGCGAACACCTTGGGATTTACAAACCGTGCATGATGTTCAGCTAGGTATTCACTATTACAGAATCCATATAGAATCACATTGGTGTAAAGGCATAATGATAACTGTTGAAATGTGATGCCTAAGCTGGCTATACTTTAAGGCACAGATGCAGATAGTACGATAATATATAGGCACGTAAAAAAATAAACCAGAGGCTGAATTGGTCCAGTGGTTCCAGATGACATGAAATGCAATCTCACAATCTTTTCAGGAGAAAAGTTTGGTCTAAAGGAGTATGATTTTTATACATAGACCAGGAAACAAACAAAACAACTTATTGTAGTTCTCTTACGCCCATTTTTCCATTCTTGCTTACGGCGACGTTTCCTAACGCCCTTGCAAGAATACGCACACGAGAGAGAACTGTAGGGGGCGGAGCACCTCCAACTTTTCGCAGCACATAAATAACTTTCCAGCCAGTTTACCTTCCAGATTAACAGTCACCATAATTGTGTACGAATAGGTTAACGCTTTGATATTGCTGATCCTGGTACAACCCAATTGGAATCCTCTAAGTACCAGGTTTTCTTTCATATGCATTTCCTCTTCACACCTCCCCTCCCATCCCCCCCCCCCCCCCCCACACCCTTGATACGACTTGAAATTAAATTCATTGCTGAATTAAGGGATACGTTTGTTTACCTCATCTATAAATTTTCGGACCGATTCCACAGTTACTGGTCATCGTCAAGTTGATGCTTTGTTTGAAATTTCATTATCTTATATCTCCCAGTTGAGTAACACAGTCCGCAACTCGTGGTCCAGCAGTCACGTTCTCGCTTCCCGCGCTCGGGGTCCCGGGTTCGACTCGTGGCGGGGTCAGGGATTTTCACCTGCCTCCAGATGATGGGGTGTTGGTGTTGTCCTCATCATTTCATCATCACTCATGAAAGTGACTATACTGGACTGAGCAAAGGTTGGAAATTTGTACGGGCGCTGTGTAACGTCACCGGTTTTTCTAGTTGGTAGTTGTTAGATTAGTGTTGATCGACCCTGGCTAAAACTCGGCGAAGTGATGTAGAGCGATGATACTGTTATTAGGTAAAGACAACCTTACAAAAAACAGTGCTGAACTGAACTCTCGACGTGTGCATGATACTTACTTCACCAGTTGAGACCAATATTACGTTACTCGTCGTAATTAACTAGTTTATATTCGATGGTTTAACAGTTCCTATAAAAATATTAATGATAAGTTCAATTTAGTTCCACCGACACCAACCTCCCCATAGTTTGGTTGTAATTTCAAATCTCTAATAACTCATAACATTGCGATTGCTTCCTAAGGACAAAGAGTTTCTATATAAGCGCCGAGCGCTTCAGTCAAATATTATCGGAGAACGCAATAGATCACAGTTAAGTCTCGAAACAATTTTGTAATTTGGAATCACAAATGCGTAAATTGGCACGAAAGGATGGTTTATTTCCCAATAACAACCACTTCCTAACAAGGCCGTGAGGAAGAAGCTTCCCCAGGTGGTGGTGTTGGGTGGGCGGGGGGGGCGGATGTGGGGGAATTTACAAATTAGCTGCTTTAAAACTATTGCCAAGTACCACAATACATTTGCAATTACGAATGAAGTTAATTGTTTATCACTGTTCAATGCCTAACTAGAGTTGAGTTCGAATTATCTAACTAAAAAGTTCACTTCAGTCTAATATAAGGTAGTTTTTTATCAGAATTCCAGACAATGTTATAGTTGAAGTCAATGCTTTCTTTCACTGCGTCATAGTAGATCGCAATTATCAATCCTCGAAAAACACTATAACTGCACCAACATGTACGAGTATTCAAACAAGTCTGACCAGCTTTAGCTAACTCTCATACGTAGTGACAATGGATCAAATTTTCCTTACCATTACTCACGATCCTCAAAGAGTACTCACACGAAGTATTCTTTGAGATCGTTGGTTCTACTTTGCTAACTTTAATTATAATGATTTTGAGATTTATTACCATTTTGAGTTTGAGTTAACTGAGATTCTATCTTTCTTTTGTAAGTCGATAAATTACTAAGTATAAGGTTATTGTTTCAATTACTGGTTATTATCCAAATAATAGTGTTAAATGGAACTTTGGTTACTTGTTCACTTCTTATGCAATTTGGAACTTGTTTTGGGGAAATTTTTGGCGTATAGTGAGCGTGCGGGGGTGCTATTATGTCATTCTGTGCAACGGATTAATCTGAGATGTACCCTTTACCCTGTGGCTCCTGCAAGATGCCTTTTCCACCCCCACACTACTACAGAAGTCATATAAACGCTCCTAACGTTCTAAAGAGAAATGCCTGACAATTTTTCAGCAATAAATATCTTCTGGAGTCGTCCACTGTAAGGAAAAGACACAAAAATTCACAAAATTTCTTACGTAACTAGTGGGATACTTGGGTACTGGAGTACTGCTAGGTAGTGTAGAAAAACATCAAACTAAAGAAAATAATTTTTTTTTTTTTGCAAAAATTCTGAGAAATCACAATGGCACTTTTAGTTATGAACTGAACAAGTTATTTCATGGTTCTTTTTGGAACGTGAAGTTACCTCTTAAGGATAGGACCCGCTAATGGAATTTCTATACAAAGTTTAAGATCATTATTCACTTGGCAGAGTGGCTGACAGCTGCGCCTACTCAACTTGAATAATTATCCGTTAGAATGTTGGTAGGTACGGTCAAGGCTGTCGCGTGTGAAATGCAGTGAAGTGTACTGTTGTGGAGGAAATATGGGGCTCGCAAGAGCTGTAGCGCACAATACAGTAAGCTGCAATGACTGCTGTCTACGCCGCTCGCTGCTGACAAATAAGATAACTCTCGTTATATCTGGATTGACCTTCGCGAATCAGACTCTCCCTACGCCTTGATGAAGTCAAGGACTCCTATTCGCCCCTAGTCTAACTATTGACATGGTACACCGGTCAGATAACCAGTCCACCGTGACGGCCAACAATAATTCGCTTGTAGGTGTTTAACTACAACTCTGGCTGTTCACACCACACAATAAGTGTGGCGGCCAACACAGAGAACAACGCTTAATCGCAAGGACTCAGTATAGAGTCGCACTCTGATTCGCTCTTGACGCTCTTGACAGAGGTGCTCTCCCAGTGAAGTACTGAGGAGAGACTTGTTCCTTGCTCTTTGAGTACACATACGAGCGCATACGCTCTTGTTACGTGTTCTCGCTCCAAGAGCGACAAGGGAACGGCTCCTCACCACGCCAGATGTGAAGGGGTATATCTTTCAATCTCTTCCATTACTCCATCGGCCCAAGGCGTCAGGAATATCGTCTACCAATCAGCATTGCTCTTCTAAAACGGGAGAATGACGTTTCGTTTAAGGCGACCAATCTGGAAATCTGTAGCATCGGCATTTGGCGTTTGCTGTGTCCCTGTGAAAACTTCAGTAACTGCATGCTATGTTTGTAAAGAATGCATAGGCTGGGCGCTCCCACACAATGTAGCGGAATTTGCTTTTAAGCCAAACACGGGGTCATTCTCCCTTTCAATCGGACAAACGTTGTCTGCTCAACAGGCTGTCGCCAGCCGACGTAGATAGGTTGACTCGTCCTCTAAAGGGACTGGCCTCCTGGCACGCGGTTTGCCTCTCTCAAACTAAAAGCTTTTGTGCAGCCTCAAGTATTTCAACCACAGTGCGCATTTGGGATTTACTTGTTATTTGCATATCGTTTACATGAATTCATACAACATCGACTTTATCTTACCGGGTTTGGGTTCGAATGAAGCGTCTTGATGTGCGGAAAACGATTGTGAGGGTGGAATATGTAAGCAATGAAGGTCAGGAGACCACAACGTCTTACAGAATTGGTTGCTATTTTTTCTTTTTTCATTTCTCGTCCGAGGAAGTGGCATTACAGCTGATAACCGCGCAGTTGAGCCCCACACAAACAAAACATCATCATCTGAGTAATAATGTTTGAGCTTATGTAACCTTCCACAGCTTTCCTTGAAACAACCGTAATCTTTGTCATGCGGAATTTGAGTGTACATAATGTAGAAGGTTACTATCAAGACATCCTATAAACTATACAGACCAACCTCCAAAAGTGCAAAGACCAGTTTTTGTAACTATAGCGCCTTGTCCTCCATTGAACATCTGCAGTGTTTTATGCTGCGGATGATCTTCCATGTATGTAATTATATTTCGTGCCCGCACCTTGGACAACGATTGTCCTTCCGTACTTTCCGCTGGAGAGGGGATTTGTGGCTCCTTCTCTAACAAGGACGGTGAACTACGTGGTTCGCCACTTTTTTCAGTATCACTGTCACTAATTAAGCCCGTGTTGTGATCATTGATTGTACTCCTCATATCGTTGCCTGCACTGTACAGCGTATACTACACCATACATCCCACTGACTCATTTTACTACGTCTTTCTCACTCAGCGAAATATCTTGGGTTCCTTTCTGAAGAAATGTCAATTTTGGCAACAGTTGTTGTAGACATAATGCGATGTTTGCTTTGTCTATCGTTGGTGTTGCTCTGCTGTGTATCAATACCAAAAGTACTGTAGCACTATTATGAGCTACTCGTCTGCTGAGCAGTTCAACTGTGCTCCTTAGTCTTATGATGTGCTCATCATTGGATACCTCCTGTCCCACCCCCTGTTGTCAGCAGTAGCCAGTATTATGGTTGCATGGCAAGTAACATGTGGGGCAGGGGGGGGGGGTATGGCGTAGAATGCAACATCTTTTGTCTTTATTAACCTTGCTCTCAAGGGGTTCCTTGTAATAGCAGAATGAGTTGGTTTCTGGTGTCCTTTCTCACATACTATGAGGAAGGAAGCTGTCTATTTCTACTTAGTCACAACCATTGCTGACATTGGTTATGGCATTGTTGCGTAGTCGGTGTACCTGTTGTGGTGTCACCGCCAGACACCACACTTGCTAGGTGGTAGCTTAAATCGGCCGCGATCCATTTAGTACATGTCGGACCCGCGTGTCGCCACTGTGTGATCGCAGACCTAGCGCCACCACAAGGCAGGTCTCGATATACGATAGAGCACTCGCCCCAGTTGTACGGACGACATTGCTAGCGACAATACGGACGAAGCCTTCCTCTCATTTGCCGAGAGACAGTTAGAATAGCCTTCTGCTAAGTCCATGGCTACGACCTAGCAAGGCCCCAATTGTAACAGTGCATGTATCTTACGAGTCTCATTAGTATAGTCAAGAGAGATGTATCACAAGGAGTGATTAAAGTTAAGTATATTCCAAAGCTACGTATTTCCTTGATAGCAGTCATAACGTATCCTGTTCCAGATTTTACGCCAGTCGGCGTGTGTGTACGCGTGCCTTTCTTTCGGCTCCCTTCCCAGTGTGGCGTAGCAAGCTTGTTACGCCACAACACCTGTTCCACTTAGTATTATGCTGGAAATGGCTCCTCCGCTGAGGGATGTCGACTGACCCAGCAGGAGCAACGCCTCTGAAGATTTCCATCGAAGTTCTGGTCAAAACGCCAGTCACAGAAGAGTTTCGTGGACCGCGACCTTACAACCCGAAAGGTTTACCAGGAGCAATGTCACCCGATCATGGAAGCCTTCATTTAATGTTGAGTTTTGTTCCATCCTTTCGACGCGGCAGTTGAGCCGTGGTCCCTGTTCATTGAGACGTACAGTGATCGATCGCCGCGCCCTGTGGTCGTCGCTTAAGCATGTCCAGAGTCTTGTATTATTAAGGACAGACACCGCCGACCAGCTCCCAGCTTGGAAAATCACGGTTCAGCCATGAGAGCAGTAGCTTCCTGTTGCTTTCGCATGCTATTCAGCACCATGAAGGAGGCAGGTATTGCTTATGGATGACTTCGGAACGTTATTCTCCGTGATGATTAGTCGGTGCAGGTGATGAAGAGTTCAGCATCTGCACTTGCAGTTCTACAAAGAAATACAAAGTTATAGAACGATTTTCAGTGGCATCTAGTAATACTAACGGCAACTAAGGCCCACTATAGTGCAACAACTTAGGTCCTTACAGAAGAAAGAGGCTACTGCACTGCAATAGGTTTTAGATCGTAAAAATTCCAACTGTGGAAGTGACATCCGAAAACTATTGTGTAATCAGTAGCCACTTATTGGTCTGGAACGAAAGGACAGCAATAAGTGAGTATCGCAGTTACAATTCTTAATTTTCGAATCTCCAGGTTTCTGGTATTTCTCCAATTACCTCTTTTTAAATCGAAAAAAGAAGTTACTTCAGTCACTTTGACACATAATCGTTCCTGGTATTAGTGCAAAACATTTAAGCAACGTACGGGAGGCGTCTCTTCACCTTTGTTCGACTGTAACGTTTGAAGACAGTTATCTGGCGCTACAACGATAAAAGTGATGTGTTGATCGTAGTACTGCTGCTAATACTTTAGTGTAATAGGCAATATGTAAATCCTTAATTTTTTATCCTATCCATTGTTTATATTTGGAATTTACGTAATGTACGAAAACCGAAAGGAGAAGTTACACAACCTAGATATTTTACACATACTAAATAATATGCGTGTGCGTCTGGAGTGTTTTATTTTTCCCTGTGAAGTGAAAGGACGACGGCGTATCTGAAGCTAGCTACTCAGCATGAGGAAAAGGCATACTTTTGAATTAGTAAACGGACACGATCACTTCTGCCGTCTGCCAAAGGTTCTTTTCAGCTCTTCACGAACTTTGCCGGCATAACGAATGACGCATATGCTGTCGTTTTAAGCTCTTCGAGCTCGAAAAGATTTTCCACCAGAGGAAATTTTATTAGCCACACAAAATCTTCAGTTAATAGAGGAATTCCGTATTCTCTCGCACGTAGACAAAAAATTCTTATGCGTAAAACTGCTTAGTGAAAATTACCATGATTACACTCACTTTCATGCCAATATGAATAATACTCTGGAGTTCACAACTAAAGGTGGAAGGTAACTTTCATCTGATGTGCCACTGCTAGATAATATAGCCTGATGAAACTTGACCATACGTAGTAGTGTACCGTGTTCCAAGATGTGGAGGTCAATACACTCATGTAGTATTATGCTTCCTCACAGCATAAGATGTGGCCATCAAAATGGTCATTTCTGTCAACGTTTCTGAGTGCATTACGTACTCTCTTATGGCGAGAGGTGGGGAAGCAACGCCTCAATAAAAGGCAGCTGTAATCATATACTGGAAAAGGTAACCTAGAGAAATATGTATTGAACCTGATCACATTAGTGGCTTCAGGCGCTGTCTTATATTGGAACAGGGTTTCACACACACACAGTACCGATTTACATCTTAAATATCTAAGAAATAACAATAATTTTAATACGACAAATAGTAACAAAATAATAAGCGGAACAATGTCAAAAATAATACTGATTAAGAGCGAATAAATTTGACACTGGTAGTACTTCCAATACTGCTGCTGCCAATAATAATAATAATAATAATAATAATAATAACAATACTGATAGTGACACATGTAGAAGAATCTATAAGTGTGGAAAATATTTTCTGATATACCGAGTTCTGAGGAACGGAAACTTGAAGAGTCTCCACCGGCTAACGACACAACAAAAACAGGAAAAAGTCGTTGGAAAGAAAAGGATAAAGGCTCAACGAGTGTGTACAGCGACAATGGTATTTATTATCGTTGCTTCAGTAGATATGCTGGAGACTTTGTTCAATGCTCTAATATAGTGGTGGGGGTTATTCCAGACTCGGATTCCTGCTACTGAAGAGGACTTCGAGAAAATGGCTGAGTGGTTAAGTGGGAAAGAAAGGATATTGCTCTCTTGTTTCTCTTATGTTGTTGAGACAAAGAGTTTTAAGGTCGAGGAGCATTATGGGGGCAGTGTACCTTCATATTACAATATAGGAGAAAGAGTGTCCGGAAATCTCCGCTCTTGTCTCGACGCAGTCAGCATAGCAGTGCATTTGATACATAACGCACTGTGGGAACAGAAGTAACACAATAATTACACCGAAGTCACAGCGATTCATGACGTTCCCTGGTGATTTTAAAAGGCAGTACATGGCTGAGATCAGTTTGTGAGTAATCACTACGAACCGCAGTGCATGCTCCGCAAGACGCTTCCATGCTGGATGTGGACGTAATGCCAAATGTCTCTCCAGAGCATCTCACATGCATCTGGTAACGGGCAGGGCAGTCCATCCGCCGAATATCCTCTCGTTTGAAGGGTTCCTCCACCCGCTCGTTTCGATGCGGTTGCTCGTTGTCATCCATAGAAAAGTCAGGGCCGAATGATTCCCTGCAAAGACACTCATGGGGAATGAGTAGAGTGTCACAGTAATGTTAACCAGTCAGTGTACCGTGTTCCAAGATGTGGAGGTCAATACACTCATGTAGTATTATGCTTCCTCACAGCATAAGATGTGGCCATCAAAATGGTCATTTCTGTCAACGTTTCTGAGTGCATTACGTACTCTCTTAGGGCGAGAGGTGGGGAAGCAACGCCTCAATAAAAGGCAGCTGTAATCATTGCAGGCCCAGTGCGGCCTTACAATAGGCTCATTATAACAGTGGCCTCATGCTGTTAACCGGCAACCAGATAGGCCGAGGAATGAGAGGTACTTTTACAGTGGTAATGGTGACGAAACTGTCTTTTTACTTTGGTGATGGTTTGAAACACTGGCGTGGAAAGGATGATCAGTGGAAAGGGCACACTGTGTCGTTCTCCAAATGTATATTTCTGATTCGTGCGTGCTATCTGTCGAACGAAAAATGCGATAATTAGAGGAAATGATGTGTTAAACATTAATCTTGTGGCAGATATTCGGAACAAAGCAATGATATTTGAACAGCACTTAGTTGAGGGTACCCATCTTTGTAAAATTTACTTCCAGGATGAGGTGGTGCAATTTTCCAACTATGTGAACATATTACTGGCTGTGTTAAATGTGCCACCGGATTTGCTCACGTATTGCACGTGGGAGCCAATAGCACCTACAGTTACAAGCATTCAGCATAGCTGAGGCAGCTTCAACAAATAGTTTATTTTTGGGCTCAGAAACATGTGAAACTCCATAGTTCACTAATTAATACGTATCTACTGTGATTTACAACAGACGTCCCTTTTTCTAATACTGCTTTTTGAAAAGTACTGTTACTGAGGATCTCAATCATATACAGGAACGTTCGAACTACGAGGTACAGAACATATTGGGAAATTCCCATTATCAAACAGTATTTTTATCAACACCGGTATATGCTGCTATTGTGACATAGGTTGGTAGGCTTCTGAAAGAACTATGTGTGTATATACAGCCATTCCGGCAAATTGTATGATATATTATAAGTAGACTGACACAGTTTGAGAGCACTGTATAGGCAGTATCAGCTTGCTGCAACTCCGCTTTCCTGCTATACTCGGATCTTTTACAGCACATGAGAACTAGACGACAGAAGACAATTTACTGTCTCTCAACTGTAGTAGGTTCACCCGTAATCGAACACCCAATTCAATAATGTGTCTCCTACATTTAAATGCTGTACTTCATCATTCATTCTAGATCTGTATCGGAAGCCCCTTGGGCTGCAATGGTTCAGGCAATAAAACAATGCGACTTGATACTGTCCTGAGTAGAAGTACGACTACTCTGTTACAACTGCCTTCTTATGATCTCAGAATAACTTACAAGACAGTCGCTGTATCGTGTTTACCAACGTTTCTGCTATGTGTCTAATGGTTCACAGGTAGACCGTTAACTACGTACTATCTGCAAATGCCCATAGCAAGCTACTCTGAATCTGCCAGAAGTGCTATATTAAAAAAGGGCCAGTGTCAACCGTTCAGTTTGTCCATAGCGGTTGGGTGTTCTGTCGCACACAAATCGCGGAAGTTATCATTACATTATCATATTATGTTAACTTTCGCCGCCATTTTTTTGCTCCAAATGCGATTAAACCCTTAATTTGTACACACCGCAAGTGGAATTCATACACTATTCACTTCACGAAGCTGCACTATAAATCTACATGTTTTTCCTAAGTGGAGTGTAATGTTCGCTTGAAGGCGACATCTGGCGTACACAGCGGCACCTATGGTTATAATAGACACCTAATGTGGAATGTCTAACATGGGTGATCTCTGATAGTAGAGTAAAACTTACATAATACATTATGTATGTCAAATCACATGCCCATGAGTGGGAAACGTTATTCGGAACCCCCTTACAGATTTTACAAAGTAACTACGGAAACATTTTACACCTTCCTTTGCGAAAGAAAATGGTATTACCTGGGCGGAGACCACTACAGAATGGATTGTGTGTTTGTTCCCTGTAAAAAACTGTTTAGGTATGTGCATGATGAATTGTATGTTTATTTTCACCTGTGTGTTTTTTGTTGCGGAATATTCCTATATCACTTCGGCTTATATAGGTAATGCCTCACCGGTACTACTGCTGTAATCACATTACTTTGTCTCCGTTTTCCACGTATTACGACGTCGAAATCTTCGGTCCCGCAAACTGGCCCTGTAGTGCTGTCACCTTCCAATGCTGAGGTAACATACCTCGTAATATTTAGAACCGCTTCGTTTAAGCATTTTTTGTTGGAGGTCTGAACATGAACGATGTGGTTCATGTCTTGACATTAAGCATATATTTCAGCCAATGCATCTCCAACATCATTTACGGTTGTGATCCACTAATTTCTTTGAGCACAACCATTTCGACATCTTCGTCTATATATTTGTACCTATCAGAGAATATCATCACATTAATAAGTGTTGCGGTACTTTTTTAGCGTTTAGAGCAATGGAAGATGGTCATGCAATGTCTTTCGTCAGGCGTTAGATGTATTAGGATGGCTCTATGTTCCTGCAAGACGTACGAAACCGAATTTTCGTAGCGATTTCGATAGTATTACGATAAACATGTATTTTAATGAGTTATATGGAATATTTGGATGTGGCAATATTTAATTTGTGCTTGGAAAGGATGAGACGTCAAACGTAATGTAGTAATCTCCGAGATATCCACTCTGACACTGTCTTTGAAAATGTCACATGTCTCACTGTTAACACCTTTGGTTGCGTCTTTACAAGCAGTACATGTTCTTCTTTAGTCTAAGTAATATTTGGTAATAAAAACACCTTACTCTCTCCTTCGTTCCATAATAAGACAATTGGCAATCAGTAGCATCGTTTATATTTTTTTCTAGTGAATAACATGATGCATTATATTTGTCCCTCGTAAACTGGCACTTGAGGGCATTTTAAATGTAGGAATATATACTTTGAGGGTGTGTTGTGACTTACATCAAAGGTAAGCTTGGTTGGTTACATAGTGTCTGTGTCTTTGCGTACTTAGCTAACATGTATTTTTCCGTAGTTACAAGCCAACTTGTGTTAAATTTACGATACCGAATTATTAGGTGTGCATTCGGAAGTGTTAGCTTATTAGTAATGGGGTACGTACTTTAGAACTTTTGGGCACTAATCTGAAGAATATGTGTATGTGTGGAAATTAACTCATGATTTATTTTACATTGCTGCTGTATGTGACGTCACGGTAACTGATTTGAGGCTTAAGGTGCTTTTTCAAGTATTTCCTCAACAACCAATGTAAACATTTTTCTTTTTGCGCTGCCTACGTATTTTTCAAGTATATTAGAGATTGTTTCCACATCTTCGATGTGGAAACAATTATACATACATTATCTTTGTCCCTTATACAATGGTGCTTGAGAAAGATTTAAGAGTGGAAATATTTAATCTGAGGCTATGTTGTTACTTGGCTTAATTAGTTATATTTAGTTATTGCGTTTGCTTTCTTAGGGCAGTATTTTTTAACTAACACATATTTTCCTGTAGTCATAAGCCTTGTCAGGTTACTTTTACGACATCAGATTATTAGGCCTAACGTATAAAATGTCGACTGTCATAAGGCATTGAAATTTAGCATTGTGGATGCACACTTCAGAATTTAGGGAAATAATTTGGGAATATATGTATCTCCGCAAGTTAACTAATATTTTTACATTCAGACGTATTTTTGATTGATTGATTAATTAATTCAGAGGGCTTATAGGACCAAACGGCCAGGTCATCAGTCCTGAGATTCTGAAGTTACTCACAGAAGAAGAGGGTGCACTAAAAACGGATGGATACAGTCAGGGGAGACAAATTAAAGGTTATTGAAGTTAAAACACATACAGTAAAAGGTGTAAAAGGAGAGACCAAATCTAAAAACCGGATAAAAGGAGAACGGCCTTTCCATGGTGAAGTGGTCAAAGGGTCCGAGACCGAGAGGGCATGAAGAGAGGTCTCAACCACAACGAACCTGCCCCTGCTCCAGGAGGAAAACAAAACCTTATATCTGGAAATAAAAACCACTTTCACGAAGGAAACTCAGGACCAGTTCTACCATCTGTGAATCATCTACCAATATTAAAATTAAGGAATCTGGAAGACTATACATAGCACAAAGGGCCAAAAGAAGGGGACATCCGACAAATATGTGTGATACCATCAGCCTGGCTCCACAACTACATTGTGGAGGAGGTTCATTATGCAGGAGGAAATAATGGGTAACCCGGATATGACCAATGCGTAGATGGCACAATACTGTAGACTCCTTCTGAGAGGAGTGGATGGAAGAGTGCCAAAATGCAGCAGAATCATTGTTTATGCGAAGTTTATTACTGCGAGCAGTAGCGCACCAGATGTCATTCCACTTTTGGGCAAAGAGAGATTTGACGGAGATCCGCATATCCACAGCTGGAATCATGAAAGGGAATTTGGGAAGGCGAGGGAGGATGTAAGTATCTGCTTCGCTAGCCAAACAGTCAGCCAGTTCATTCCCAAGGATGCACATGACTTGGGACTAGGAGAAAGACAACAGAGCAGGTGCCACAGCCAAGGGCAGAGAGAAAGTTATGGATGGTAGAAACCAAAGGGTGACGAGAGTAGAATCGGTCGAGAGCCTGCAGGCCGCTCATTGAGTACCAATTAAAACACTGTGGTGTGAGGCCTCAGAAAAAAAATGGGGGCTCTGAGAATTGTTAGGAGTTGTACTATGAACACACTACATGATCCCAGCAATAAATGGTGTTCTAAGGCTGTAGGAGACGTGAAAGCGTATCCCACATTATCTATTGTATTAGAACCATCAGTGCAGAAGATGATGGCGCCCTGGAACTCAGCAATAATGGCATGCACAAAAAAACCATAGGGGCGACAGAGACCTTAGGCTCCTGCAATAAGTCTGTCCCAATCCGTAGTCTAGGCACAATCCAAGGGGGGTGGGGGGGGGGGTGGTAGGACCACACAGAGGGTCCACCATATAGCAGGAAGAGATCTGCCCAAAACACAAGCACTGCAAGCACCTCATGCTCATGGGTGGTGGGACATATGGCTTCGTGTCATATCTGTAGCACATAACCTTGACATTATCTGGGAGGGTATCTCTCTCGAAAGCCAGAATGAAGGCAGTTGTCTCTGTGACACTTCTGCACACTTCGAACAAAATGAATGCCACATCCTCATCGGTTTACAGGATGAAGTCCCTATGAAAACTCACTCCCTGAACCATATTCAGAGATTGGTGAGGGACAATAGACACTGGGACATAGCCAGGACGATCACAAACACGAGGAGCTGTAGATTGGGTGTCAGAAGCTTTCGTCAACAGGAAGCCTGACCGCATCTTACTGAGAGACTCCACTTCACCAAACCTGTCCTCGATATTCTCCACAAAAATAAACGGCTTTGTGGCGGTAAAATGTCCAAATCCGTCCTCGTACAGACGAGGTAGTGGGGAACGTATCTCATCCCACGATGGCGAGCCTGTCCTTCCTCCCACGGTGTACTCATGGAAGGGAAGGCTGCCAGGTTACACAAAGCAACATTCAATGATCTTTAAACATTCGAAAAAATTGCCAGATTTTTGCAGCTTCATATGCTTCATGCGCTAAGCATCGACCGTGATGACACCCACTCTGATAAGGGGCTCTCCCCATGGGCGACACCCACCCACAGCAAGGGCTGCCTGGTGCAGCATCTGTTGCTGGGAGTTCCAAAGCTGCAGGACGACAAGCAAGCAATCGTTGGCATACATGGGGAAGGAAGAGCTGAGGTACCAGTTGTGTGATCCATGTGTTGCCAGGACGCTCAACCAGATGGGTGTAACAGCCCCAATACATGGACTGGCTACACATGCTGGTTACCTATCAGGGTGGAGTCGGGCTACAGGCGGAAAGGAAAGGGGAAGGAAGGGTGGAAAGAAGGGGGGGGGGGGAGGAATCGAAGTCCACAATGCAGACGCTAGGGAGGGAAGGCTCACACTGAAAACGGAAAATTAAGTCGTGGAAGTCAAACCATAAGTGGGGACCTAAATGCCATTTGGGATGAAACAACAGGCAGACGGAATAAAATTCCAAATAATACAAAGAACCATATGGATAGACGAGTCGAGCAACGGGAAAAAAGCGAGGGTAGGGAGTGAGGGTAGGGTGAGAGATGGAGCCAGGAAGGATGAATTGGGTTCTATAGCTTGGGGCAAAGTGCGCGCCATGTAAGAACTCACGAAAGAACCGTAGGCCAATTGGGGGGGGGGGGGGGACATATTTCTGCAATATTGTGATATCTCATTAATGGGTTTAAGTGTCACAGCGTTTATCATGTATCAGTCTGAAGTAGGCCCCAGATAGTTCGTTTAAACATTGTAGTTTTTGTGCTGTCAACATATTTGGCTGACATTTTACACTACCGCAACACCTTTGCTGAGGAAAATAATTAACTTATGACCCTGTTGCGTTCTTCCCTGTAGAGCCATCCTTTGCTAACAGTGAGAGCTACTTACTCATGTTAGAACCAACGCATAAGTATGATTTTAACAGTGCAGCCATCTATTGTAGTGGTACAGATATCGAAGTAAGGTCGGATTTTCAGAGTAGCTACCCCCTTGTGACAGGTGAAACTAGGATGTTTTCTGAGTTCTGAGAAATGATCCTAGTCTCAACTGTCACCAGGAGGTGGCTGTCAGCCAAATATTACAAGCGAAACTCCCCTTCCCTCCATTCGCCCTCCCTATTTGACCATGGAACATGACAGGATGTCATTATTCTTGGAATGGTGGTCTTGAAGACAAGAAAGTGCTGGTGCTGATTATAGCACATTCTCCATCAGAACATACACTGTCCTAGTGCTACCGTATGATGACAATGGTTACACCTTCTTAAACCACGTAACAGACTTTGAAAACAATCCCATGCTGTTATACGTTTACCCCGCACTGTGAAATGTTACCTCAGAAAATCCTTAATGACTTTTTCTTGTACGATTGAAAGTTTTCACTTCTTTAATATCTGCCTCTGACCCACTAACATTTCATTTAAATTGGACAAATTAATTTCAAGCTATATAGTTTCATTTTACGAAGTTTTGGGATTTCAGCCGGATAACGTCGATTTCTCGTCTAAAAACCATTCTGCCATCTTAAAATTAGTGTTTTACACTGAAAGTTGCTAGTTCAAGTCGCTACTTTTATACCAAAACTAGTCGGGAAGACGCATTTGCAAAGGAACTGCTACATGAGCGATCTCTGACGAGTTAAGCTCTCTCCTCTAATATTGCTCAATCTATAGCACGCAGATGCATGCGTAATGTGATTGGGCACTCATGTATTTAAAAATTCAGATGCGAAAATTAATAAGAGTAAATGACACTAGATGTGCCATCAGTTATAAAATATTTTCTCTGTGAATAAATTAAGAAAATCTCCGAGTTCCCACCTTATCCAGTTGAAAGCCATCATTACGATTAATAAGGTTTTGCGCTAAACGTATGTACACAAATCCGTTAATAACTGAAACTGAGAAGGGTGTCGTCGTGATCAAGATTTCCGTGGCAGAGTAATCCACGGAACGTCCCATGGAGATACAGTGCTCCGCTACGACTAATTACCGGGCTGCAAAAGACGAGTGTGGCGATCATGTTCAACGCATCTTTCACGCACCGTGAGTGCCGTGTGACAAATGTAGGCTTCACCACACTGACAAAGTACTCTGGAGATTCCAGCCTTCCGCAATCGCAGTTCGTTCTTTGCAGAACCGAGAAGAGCACAAGCCTTTGGAGGTGAGCAAAAGATTACTTTGACGTGATGTTTCTTGAGATTCTGCTTAATTTTGGCGAAACATTGCCAATGTACGGGAGGAACGCCCTGGACTTGAACCGCTCCTTCTCCTGTTGCTCTTGTCGGTAGTCACGGTGCTGCTTCCTTACGGTTGTGTTGATCTGATGTGTAGAATATCGATTATCTTTGAACATTGACTGTAGGTGTTCTGTGTCCAGTGCATGACTTCTCTATTAGACACATCCTGTTCCCGATGCACTACCGTTAGAAGGACGCCCATAGTTTGTGATGGGTGGTAGCAGTTAGATGACTGCATATACAGGTCTTTACCTGTGGGCTTACGACAGAAGGAAATCCCAATTATCCATCCACTTTCCGTCTGTCCAAGACATCCGGAAATGGCAGACAGTGGGCCTTCTCCACTTCCATCGTAGATATTATATTATCGTGACAGGATTCAGATGCTACAAAAAGCTTGACAGTTCTTCTTCACCAGTGGCTATCATCCAGAATATTTCATGTTAAGTTTTGCTGAGTCAAGTTCCTTTTTCCCAAAGTCTTCCATAAAAAATTTGCTACCAAAGACGAGAGAGGAGTACCCATGGTAACACCGTTAGTTTGCTCCAAATATTCACTGCAGAACAAAAAGTAGATTGAGGAAATGGCAGGAGGAAATAGCACTGTTATATCAGCTTTGAACTTACAGCTGATGAGTGATAGTAAATATTCAGCACAAAGCACTTTCACTCCAGTAAATATTCACGGTTCTGTGTTAAGCAGACCTACGAACAACTCGCCATTTCGAGTCTTCCATTTTGCTATTGCGGGACGCGTTCGGCTTTTGGTGGGAGTGTCTGACATTGCTTAGTGAGTATTTATATTTTATAACTGGAGTGTGTGTGTGTGTGTGTGTGTGTGTGTGTGTGTGTGTGTGTGTGTGTGTGTGTGTGTGTGCATGTTTGTGTGTGGGTTTTTGGAAGGAGATAATATGTCTTGACTGCTGTGTGAGTAAATTATTGCTTTACTACAGTACAGCGGTGGATGGTGGGCCTGTTGTTTAGTTGGTGGTATTATTTTGTGGTGTCTAGGGGGTTCTTCTTTCTCTGTAATACGTTTTATTGATTTAAATAGCGTCTGGCTGCTGATTTTTGTTTCGTCATTTAATATCTTTTTCATCTCTGTTACTTATTTTTGTATTTCTAAGATTTCTTGTAGCTTTAGGAGATGTTTCTTGTTGTTTCACTATTTTAGGTCCTTTTATGTTGTGATATGATGGTAGGTTTCTTCCCTGAGGTGTTCTGGACTTGCTGAATAGTTGGTGACATGCTCTCTGCTGTTTCTTATACCTTATTTCAAAAGTTCTGCCCATCTGTCCAAAGTACATAGCATCACAGCTGTTACACCGGAGTTGGCAAATGCCAGATTTTCTGTACATACCAGTGTAATCTTCCTTTTTTAGACATTTCTGTATTGAGTCATTGCTTTGGTATGCTATTTTTATTCCTCATGTCTTGAGGATGTTTCCAACTGTATGTGTCACATTGTTCGGTATGTGAGTGTGTACAAGTTGTCTGTGGATTTCTGTGCTGTTCTCTTGCTGTGTAGTGGTGGTGATGTTGAAGGGTATGTACGTTGTTTCGTTATTTTCGTTTTTTTTATGAATTTCGTTTTAGTTCAGTTTTGTTAGTAGATGTTCTTGGTATCCGTTATTTTTGATATCTGAATACCCAACATGTACACGTGGAAGGGAAGAAGAACAAAGTTTGTCGAAGAGTTCCTTGAAAAAAATGAGCTGATTTTTGATGTATTGTTGATTGCGTTTACTCATACTTATGGACTGACTTTTTTCGGGCTCATAAACATTTTATTTTTATCTGTTATTACTCTTATGTTGTAATTTCATGTGGTGACACGTTCCGTGGCCTTGGAGATTTGCTACTCAATTTGGTCCTACGGAACATGAGGTGTAAATAAATAAATGAGTAAATGCACAAAAGAAGCTGTGAGTAACGATAAGAATTAAAACCCTGTAATGAAATAATTAAGGTATGCGAACTATTAATGTTCCTAACAAATAAAATAATAAGAGAAAAAAGTCATATAATTACAGTGACCTCAGGAGATGCTTTAGAATAAAGCGAGAAGCGTCTCGTCTTAATAAGAGTTTAGTTAAAGTTGTTAAGGTGCGGGCAGTTACCCTATACGACATGCATATCAGCAACTGCAGAAAAGAGATGCCGAAAGACAAAGAAGACAACATGTATATGATGCCTAGTCAAGCATTTCCTGAAGGTCTTCACTGAAGTACCAAAAAATCTGTATCAAATTCCATCAAATGCTTCAACACTTCAGTTTAGATAAATAATAACCTTTGATATATACATGTCAATGAAATGATTGAAAAGTGGTCACATGCAGCTCAAAGAGAAAAATTAGTAGCTCAAAAATGCTGGCTTGCAAACGAAATTAGAACGTTGTACACAAAAAAACGCGAACTGAATCATAAACTCTATGAAGCACACTTGCACTTAGCAGACACTTTAACCAACAGCACTCTTCTTTGCTATATACAAAACAAAGTTCAAGAACACACCTGTAATGTAATGGAAATGCAGAATAAGAAACTAAAGACACTTATGGACGAACAAATACAGTCAAACGTCCCAAGCTGGGAGACACACACGCATTAATTCTAGCCATGTCTCATAAACCTCACAATCATCTAAGTTAAGAACAAAGAAACGCAGCTACTGCAGAAATATTTAAAACACAAGAAAAATACGACAAGAGACACAATATTACATCAGATTAAAAAAAAATTACCCCTCAGATATAAAACCCACCGATTAAACACAGGAGCACGGGACAAACCTAACTATAATAAGACGTTGGAAATAACTATTCAGACAGCAAAAAATAATGGCTACCAAGAATACCTAGTAACAAAGCTCAACTAAAAACATCCACACACACAATTGGGAACATCCTCAAGAAATGAGAAATAAATATAGCATGACAAAGCAATTACTCTATAAAGAAATGTCTATAAAAAGGAAGGTCACACTGACATGAACAGAAAATCTGGCGGGTACCAACTCTAGTGTAACAGCTTTGATGCTATGTACCTTGGACAGATGGGCAGAACTTTTGAAATAAGATATAAGGAACAGCAAAGAGCATGGAAATATGTCAACAACTATTCAACATATGTGGAACACCTCAGGCAAGAAAACCAACACCATATCACAATATAAAAGGACATAACAATAGTCAGATTCAACAACAATAAATGTCTCCTGAATCTACAAGAGAACTTAGCAATTCAAGAAACAGTAACAGAGATGAAACATATAATAAATGACGAAACACAAATCAACAACCAGAATCTATTTAAATTAATAAAACATATTACAGAGAAAGATAAACCCCTAGACACCACAAAATAATATCACAAAGGGAGGAAAGGGAGGTAATGACAGTGGCGCGTAAAGTGCCCTACGCCACACACCGTTGGGTGGCTTGCGGAGTATAAATGTAGATGTAGATGTAGATGTAGTAGGCAATATGCCCACTATGTATCATCCACCACTGTACCATAATAAAACAACAATTTGCACAAATAGGCGTCAAGACGCGTTATCTTCCTTCACAAAGGTACACATACACACACACGAACAAGCAAGGACAACCACACCTCACACAGGAAAATTCTATCTCTTTCTTTCTCTCTCACTCTCTCTCTCTCTCTCTCTCTCTCTCTCTCACACACACACACAAACACACACACACACACACACACACTCCACGCACGACCAAAACCAACAAAAGACGAAAGCAACCCGCAATAGCAAACCAGAACACGCAAAATCGCGAGAAGACGATACTGCTTCTCAACACAGAATCGTTAATAATTTGTGCAGTGGAAGTGCTGAATACTCAAAACATGCACTTAGAAGAACAACTAGAATGAAGTCAACAACCTTGAGTAACGATAAGAACTTAAACTGTTTATAGTAATAAGAAGCAAATGTGAACTGTTCACAATCCTAGCAAACAAAATTTTAGGAGAAAAAACCCTATTGTTGCAGTGACCTCTGAAGATGCTTTATAGTAAATCGAACCCGTCTGGTCTTAATAAGACATTCATTAGGGTTGCAAGAGACGGAAATTCACCTATACAAATATTATTGAATTTTTTCAACATATTGCTAGATTTTACTGACTACTTGACTACGACAGCAATCAAATGTCACTTACATAACGAAAAAATCAGAAACAACAGTGATGTCTAAGGTTTTCTCTGAGCGATTTGTTAATAGTGAGTTTCTGGATGTTCAGCCGAGATATTGTTTCCATTTTCAGCACAACGTTTCGACGACCGCCCCATCCATTTTCTTTAGGTGCTGCTACTTACGTGAGCTGCCGAGACTCCGAGCTATCGTTGGTCTCACTCCGTTATTTACAGCTGTGTTTCATTCGCGGCGTCCATTGCGTCCTTTGATGCTCTCTTGTTTTACAGAGCATTCACAGATATTCGGCTTGACGCAAATTGTGTCACCATTTTCCACCTCCGGTGGATATGATTGTCGTCGAGATTTTAATAAGCTGAGAGCAGGACCCCAAGAGTTATTTGAATTGAAGCCTCCCTCCCAGTTTATTAGGTTTTGTGACATCTTTGTTTCGATATTCTCCTTAATTATGCTGTCCCAGAAACTTGGCGTTTGCAATGCGATAGTGGTCTCATCGTACTTCTTTTCATGAATACATTCGAGTCAGTGGTCGTCGACTGCTGATTTGATTGACTGGTTTAGTCGGGCGTGTCGCTGATGTTCCTTGAATCACTCCCGACTGTTCTGATAGTCTGCCCAAAGTACGACATGCTACATTCGCATGGAATGTGACGAAGATCCTGCTTTCGGAGAGGCAGATCGTCTTTAACATGGGAAAGAATACATTTTTATTTGTTGGAGCGAAATACACTGAATGCCATGTCTCCGTAGTCGTCTACTGATCTTTCTGGGTATTGGGCCAGCATAAGGCAGATAGGCGATTTTTGGCTTCTCTTCCTTGCTCTCAATCTCGACCTGTCTCTCAGACGTTCGGATTGACTCTCTTAGTACTCATTCCTTTGCGGAACACAGTCAAAAGTGTTATAATTCTCTGGCGAGGCTCTCCTTGTCTGGAAGTGTTCGAGTCCTATGGGCCAGAGTTGAATAGCACCGATTTTCATTGTAATGGATGGCACAAGGGGTGAAGATAGAGGTGACCCACGTATCCGTCAGATCTTCTCTTTACAACACGTCGATGAAATGTAGTTGGCCCACTTTTTCCAGTTCCTTCACGTATTTTAAATTATAATGGATAGAGTTTAAATGTTCCAGGAACCTATGAAGCCTCTCCGCTCCATGTGGCCACACCACAAACTTGTCTTCCATGTGCCAATAGAAACACTTGATTTTCAACTTTGTGGCTTCTCGTGCCTTTGCTTTAAAGTATTTCACGTATAGGTTCGTCATGACAGGAGATACCGTACTACCCACCATCACGCAATCGGTTTGTTCGTAATAACTATAAGAGTTGATATGGATGCGCTTCTAAAGAGTTCTACGAAACAATCGTCGATCTTTTCTGCAAAGACTTCCAAGGAATCTGAAAGTGAAACTCTCGTAAAGAGGTGGACTACACAGAAACTAACCATAATATCCGTATCATGGAGCCGCAGTTGACTGAAGGGGTTTGCAAAGACAGTGGATTTGCATTCGCACTTCCCCACATTTTCGTTGATAATACCGTTCATGTAGTTTACCATCTGGTTGTAGATTCACCAATATTACTAACTATGGGTCTTAGAGAAATACTTTCTTTGTATGCCTTAGGATGGCCATATATTCGTGGTGGCACTGCTGCTGATGTTTTATTTTAAATAACGCTTGGGTTGCGGCATTTAATTTATTAAAATCCAGCCGCCTATCATACTCATCAGAGTTGGACAAACGAAATATCACTGCGTGGGGAATCGAACTCAGCTATAAATAGCGTTGTGAGACCAACAACAGCTCACAAAGTGATTGGGATCCAGGCAGCGAGTGCATACAAATAATATAGTAACTCGCAGCGCCTGAAGAAAATGGCTAGGTCGGTCGTCGAAATTTTCTGAAGAATATAGAAACAACAACTCGGATGAACACGCAGAAGCTCACTATTAAGCAGCAACGGGTGATGGTAAGTACTGTATGATAAGTCTCTACAACATGAAATAAAAATAACAGTTATTCACTACAAGAACCTAGGACATAGCACCGATATTGTCAAAGTCAGTGTTATGTTTGTTAAAGAGATCCTTAAAAAGGTTGACGTTATTCGTTTTTTGCTAAAAACACGTATGTTCATGCACTTACCTTATGTACGTAATTAGCTTTCGGGTGGCCTTCATACATATAGTATTTTGGTCTATAAAATTGAACCATAAAAGCTTGTCTTAAGAAAGTACACTGAAGTTCGAAATAAACTGGTATAGGCACGCGTATTCAAATACAGAAATATGTAAACAGGCAGAATACAGCGCTGCAGTCGACAACGCCTATATAAGACAACAGACATCTGGCGCAGTTGTTAGATCGCTTACTGCTGCTGCAATAGAAGATTATCAAGATTAAAGTGAGTTTGAACGTGGTGTTATAGTCGGCGCAGGATCGATGGCACGCAGAATCTCCGAGGTAGCTATGAAGTGCGAATATTCCAGTTCGACTATTTCACGAGTATGCCATGAATATCAGGAATCCGCTAAATCATCAAATTTCCGAGATCGTTGCGGCCGGAAATAAATCCTGAAAGCACGGGATCAACGCCGACTGAAAAGAATCTTCCAGCTTGACAGAAGTGCAACACATCCGAAAATTGCTTCAGATGTCAATGCTGGGCCATCAACAAGTGTCAGCGTGCGAATCATTCAAAGAAACATCATCGACATGGGCTACTGGAACCGAACACCCACAGATGTACCCTTACTGACTGCACGACACAAGGCTTTATCCCTCGCCTGGGCCCGTCAACATCGACACTGGACTGGTGTTGACATGAACATGTTGCCCGGGCCGGCTGAAGTGGCCGTGCGGTTAAAGGCGCTGCAGTCTGGAACCGCAAGACCGCTACGGTCGCAGGTTCGAATCCTGCCTCGGGCATGGATGTTTGTGATGTCCTTAGGTTAGTTAGGTTTAAGTAGTTCTAAGTTCTAGGGGACTAATGACCTCAGCAGTTGAGTCCCATAGTGCTCAGAGCCACTTGAACCATGGTGCCTGGTTGGCCGAGTATCGTTTCAAATTGTGTCGAGGGGATGCACGAGTGCGGGTATGGAGAAAACCTCATCAGTACATGGACCGTGCAAGTCAGCGGGGCCAGTTTCTTTGGCTCTTCTGTGTATAACATGCATTCTCCATAGTATAAATAAGAAATACATATACGTAATTAAATGTTCCTTTATTTGGCAGCATGATAACTTCAATCAACTGTCTAAGATGGTGGAGGCACTGTAATGGTGTGGGGCGTGTGCAGCTGGAGTGATATGCGACTCCTGACACATCCAGATTCGACTCCGTCAGGTGACACGTGCGTAGGTATCCTGTCTTATCACCTGCATCCATTCATGTCCATTGTGCATTCTAGCGGACTTGGGCAATTCCAGCAGGACACTACGACACCCCACACATCCAGAATTTCTACAGAGTGGCTCCAGGAACGCTCTTCTGAGTTTAAACAATTCCACTGGCCGCCAAACTGCCCAGACGTGAACGTTATTGAGCATACTTCAGATGACTTGCAACGTGCTATTCAGAAGAGATCTTCACCCTCTCGTACTCTACAGGATTCATGGTGTCAATTCCCTCCAGCACTACTTCAGACATTAGTGGAGTCCATGCCATGTCGTGCTGCAGCACCTCAGCATGCTCGTGGGGGCCCTACAGTCAGGTGTACCAGTTTATTTGGCTCTTCTGTGTATAACATGCATTCTCCACAATATAAATAAGAAGTACATATACGTAATTAAATGTTCCTTTATTTGGCAACATGATAACTTCAATCAATTGGCAAACGAATTAAAATTGGAATATAACACACCACCATTTTGCTAACAAAATATACCTCAACTTTCTAACCTAAGGTTCACTATCGTAGATCGGAGGAATCTTAACATTGGACTGAATAACTTACAATGTTGAACGAGTTCAAATCTGTTTTGACAATACCTATCTTTCTCCTCCGACCGTCTTGTATTTAAAGTAATGACTTATCTGATACCAAGTAAGAATTTCTTCAGTACATCAAAGAATCCCAAGTTTTCCAATTCAGTCTCAAATTTTATCAAATTATCTTTCATGTTACAAAAACTTTTCAGTTTCCTTAAATGATCAAAACGTTTTTAATTATTATCTTAACACTCAACTTGAAATTATAGCAACGAAAATTATTTATAAAACATAACACATAAATACTATGGGCTGTACTTTTTGGCCCTTAACAGTCATTCACGCATTACTTGCAACTAGATCTCTAATGTATGCAACCTTATAAATGAGTTTGTATTTATCCACGGTAATATGGTCATACAGCCTCTGATGCTAGTAAACTCCTCTACACTGTACAACATTTTTTGCCGTTTGTATGAGGTATGTGACAATTACTTGAAAATACGTTTGTATTTTGACGGTTGGTCTCGCTGTTCCCAAGATAGACAAACAAGACAGGTCACAGTAGACCATCGTTCGTACTGTAAAACCTGGATACATGACATAAGGCCGTTCCACAAATGAGTTATCGTTAGGCACAGATACATTGTACAAAATTACTTTCAAAATTGTGGCTGTTAGTGTCAAGAGTCTCCAAAGAGATGTACGGCTCGCTTCGAAGCAGCTCTTTTCATTTAAGCAAAGAGGCCGCATCTTTCAGGGAATTGAAATAAGTCAACAAAGAAAGAAAATAGGCGGAAATTGACTGTGGCCAGTAGTAAGCGATCAACACGCGATTTGCCTAAATTGAAAATGGGAAACCACACAAAGCCATTTTCAAGGTTACTTGCGGATGTACTCAACCATTTCACCTCCCGAATTCAGGGATTGCTAGCTAAGCTCTCCAAGATGCAGAGTGCAGAGTTACCCCGCTAGGTGAAGTGTTAGGAAAAAATGGCTCTTGTACATTATTATCAAAAAAAATTAGACACATCACAATAAAATATGAAATTCTGATATTGCATATTTACCTTCAATTGGGCATTTTTCATATCTCATAGTGCATCAACGCGTACAAATTTTAAGATGTAATTTTTTAGGGAATCCGTGGCCTCAGTTATTATAGAATTAGAGAAAGGTAAATAGATTTTGGACGAAAGGGGGAGGGGGGAGTGAAGCGGGAAGGGATATGGAGCGCAGTCGGCTAGGACGAATTCGAGCAGCCAACTCAATAAGTCATTTAGCAACGAACGAACTATAGAATGTGCTGTCATCACATACCCCATCCGCTCTCCACAAACTCGTCCCAATCGTTTCGTGTCGGAACCAGTTTTTATAACTGAATACTGTCCGTATACCAGACTGGTCGATATTTTGTCGTTTGAGCTAATAATGATAGAATTTCGAGCAACTTTTTCAAAGAAATGGAGTCGTGGCCGTATGGGCTGTATGTTTGTTGATCAGTACTATTTTTGGGCGACACGGGCAAATTTAGATGTATTATTTTGCACTGATTTTAATTTAATGTCATTTACAATTATGTTTGCTCTCCGCTGTCTTTTGAAAAATGAAAATATTGCCACCTCTCCAAATAACGACTCCTGTACCAACATTAAACTGCTGTAGACAGGCAATTAGGCTATTAAAGTAGTGCATACGTATTTTTAATCTATCGTAACGCTAGTGGACGAATCAGAATCAGTTATCCTCTTGGTTCTTGTTACAAAGTTATCCGTTAGGAAAGTACACTGAACAAAAACAGTAAACGGTAGCACTTACATTAAATTCAGCTGCAAGTAAGAACTATTAACAAAACAACAACTGAAATCAAATAAGACCAACAGTACACAATAGTTGGTCTTGGCTACCGTAGGAATAGCGCTGTCGATGTATGGACAGTGTAAATCTATCGCAACATCTAGAGCGCCTAAGGACAAGAAACATACAAGAATAATACGTTGTGAACAGCTAACCTTTAGACCAGTATTCCTCGAAAATTACCACAAAAGAAGTCAGAGAAGCACTATAGGGTGTCAAGGCGGGAAAGGCACCTGGACTGGATAGAATAAACCCAGAAATCCTTCTTCACTGTGTGTAATATGCCAAAAATTGCTTGCAGAGTTTTACTCAAATATAATGGCAACAGGGAACATATCACAGAAAATGATGGTCGTTGCACTGTTTATCCCGGGGAAACCAAGCGATCAGCCGTAAAGTTATAGGCCAATCGCATTGCTCAGTGTCATAAACAAGCTGCTCGAGAGGCTCCTGTATAACAGACCAAGCCCAAAAATACTGGAATCAGTTCCAGATGAACAACCAGGATTTCGATCTAATAGAAGCTGCACTGATCAAGTACTTTCCCTTACAACACATATAGACGCAGGCTACTAGAAAAAGCAAAAAACAACAGTTGCATTCATAGAGCCGAGCGCAGCCCATGATACTGTCTGGAGACAAGGACTGCTGTAGAAACTGATACAAATAATTCCATGCATCAATATCATCAGACTCGTCGATAGTATGGTTGCCGGGAGAGCTTTTCAAGTGATTACTGAAGAGCAAATGAGCTCTATCAAAATTCTCCACAATGGGCTACCACAAGGCTCAGTCCTTGCTCCATTGTTCTTCAACCTTTAATACTTCTGACATCCCAAACACACAATCTAGGAAGTTAAGCTATGAAGATGACTGGGCTATAGCTGCGCAACATGAATCATTCTAGACTACTGAAGACACCTTGTGCTCCGATTTGAAGCTGCTCAGTGGCTATTTCCGCAAATGGAGACTGTAGCCGAATCCGACTAAGACTGAAGGACCATGCTTCCACCTTTGCAGCCACTCAGCAAGAAGAGAGTTTACTGTCACCATTGAAGGCAAACGTCTTAGCCATAATAAATACCGCAAATACCTAGGAATCACATTGGACAGGACGCTCTCTTGCAAGAAGCACCTGGCAAAGACTGCAGATAAAATGAGGACAAGGAACAACATCATCTGTAAACTATGCGGCACCACTTGGGGCTCCACAGCAAGCACACTCCACACATCAACAGTTGCGCTTGTCTACTAGGTGGCAGAATACTGCGCTCCTGTGTGTATTAACAGCCTGCATACAAACCGGATCGATGTGGTACTAAATGACACGATGCGCATTTATCAGTACACAATAAAATCTACGCCCACTGCATGGCTGCTATCCCTGAGCCACATACCATCCCCAGAAATGCGACGAATATACGCTCTACTCAGTGAGTTCAACAAGATAACTAATAACCCACAGATGCCCATACACAGTGACATAGCTGACTTGGAGCGCAGAAGACATAAATCGAGAAGACCAGGATTACTCTCTGCTAAAGAGATGTCGAACTCCAACTCTGATGTAGACAATCTGCGGAAACAACGCTGGCAAGAACACTGTCCACCAAAATGCCAAAGTTTCATGACAGCTGAGAAAACGCCTAGCTTCAACCAGTCATGCAAAGTGTGGACAACTCTAAACCACATACGTAATGGCCACGGAAGATGTGCTGACGCCGTCTACAAATGGGGAACGATACGAACACCAAATTGCGACTGTGGCGCCGAAAAACAAACAGTCCGACACATAGTAGAAGAATGTCCTGTTCGAGCATACAAGGGAACCTTCAACGATTTTCTCGCTGCTACAGAGGAGGCAACTGATTATATTAAATGTCTTGATGTCAATCTGTAACTACCCTGTGTATAAAATGTATAAGGATTGTAATGTATACCATACGAAAAGTAAAATAAAATATCGACGACATTTGAGTATCGATAGTGTGCACCCCTTTTCGTCGTATAACCGAAAATCAAAATACAGCAGGAGACTCTTTTTGAAGGCCTGAAGGCGTGATAAGACACTAGATGGAGTGTCTCACACTTGAGTTTGCGTAACTTGTGCGTTACATTAGCGATATGAGGACGTGAATTTTATGAACCAGCAGCACCCCTTGTGGCACCATTCCACAAGGGTGTTTTTCGACAGACTTGCTTTTCCATACACATTCTACATTCTCCGATGAATGTCTACCACTGTTTTCTCTTCAGCAGCAAAGAGAAGAATAACAGCATTTTAGTACTGCTTGGACGCATTTAGGAATAACGTCCGCATAGTTCATGTTTCCACGCTTACCGCACGTAGTTCGAAAGACACTAATCCATTGCGAACATGTCGGTGCTTACATACCCGCGTCGACGTCGCGCTACGTTGCATGTGCGATGCTCCAACGCCGTTAAATGCAAAATTTTCGATCGCCCGTTGCATCTTTCAAATTCATTATACATCAGCCAAGTCGTGCGTAATTTCATTCAGGTGAAAGTGGTGGGCGGCGAGGATTTCAGACCCCACGATACTCCCCTCTCACTACGTCTTGCAAGAGCGCCTGTAGTACGTTTCTATCCATAACATACACTGTTCCAGAATAATGAATGAATACAAACACAGTAAAGATTACATTCATTATTGCCCTGTTTGTCACTGATATTCGTCTAAAAAACAATTGTCTTCTTCTGGGTAGCAATTCCATACCTTACACAATTTTCTGCCTAAACTTGCAGTTCTCTCCCCATTAGGTAGTAGTGGTAATAGTAGTACAGCTGGTATAATGTTATACTTTGTATCTTTGTGTACGTTCGTGCCTACAACTTTGGGTTTGCCTGAAGCTGTGGCCGAGCGGTTCTAGGCGCCTCAGTCTGGAACCGCGCTGTTGCTACGGTCGCAGGTTCGAATCCCGCGTAGGGCATGGATGTCTTTGACGTCATTAGGTTAGTTAGGTTTAAGTCGTTCTACACCTAGGGGACTGATGACCTGAGATTTGAAGTCCCATAGTGCTTGGAGCCGTTTGCAGTGTAAGCAGGCCAGGGTGCAGCCAAATGCAGGTGGTGGCTCATGCCAGTACCAGTGACGTGTGTCGCTTTGGATCGGAGGAGATTCTCTCTGGTTTCGGGCGGTTAGTGGAAATGGTAAAGACTGCCAGTCATGCTTGCGGGATTAACGAGGAGCTCATCATCTGCCGCATCGTGGATAGAGCCGACTGTGGTCCTTTGGTGTAGAGCCGAGTGGAGGACCTGAATCAGAGGCTCAGGCGATTCTGTGAGAGTGTAGGCTGCTGATTCCTTGACTTGGATGGTGGGTCTCCGGGTTCCGCTTAATATGGCAGGAGTCCGCTTCACACAGGAAACACCTACACGGATAGTGGGGGCTGTGTGGAAGGGACTGGGCGGCTTTTTAAGTTAGAGGGTATAAAGAAACCACAGAAAGGGCGTCAGTAAAGTAAAAAACAGTAAAGTAGTTGTAGAAAAGATCTGTATTGTAGTTGTAAATTGTCGTAGCTCTGTTGGGAAAGAACCAGGGCCCCAAATCCTGATAGGAAACATTGAAGCTAAAATACTTATAGGTGTGGAAAGCTGGCTAAAGCCGGAAATAAGTTCAGCCGAAATTTTTTCAAACGATCTAATAGTGTTCAGAAAGCATTGATTAAATATAGTTAGTGGTGGGGTATTTATTGCTGTCAGAAGCAGTTTATCTTGTAGTGAAATTGAAGTAGATAGTTCCTGCGAAATGGTACGCGAAGAGGTTGTACTTGATAATCTGACTATACTATTAATTGGGTCGTTTTACCGACCACCAACTCAGAAGATATAGTTACTGAACAGTCCAAAGAAAAGATGAGCCTCATTTCAAATAGGTGCACCACTCAAACAATTACTGTCGGTGGTGACTTCAAACTATCCTCGATATTAAGGACTTCAATCTACCATCGATATGCCGAAAAAAATCATACGTTTAAAGGCAGGCATGAAATGTCTTCCAAAATTGTACTGAATGCTTCCTTAGAAAATTATTTTGAATAATTAGCCCATGAGCCCATTCGAAGCGTAAATGGTTTCTTAAGCATATTTGACCTCTTAGCAACAACTTGTCCTGGACAAATACGGAGTATCATGACGAATACAGAGATTAGCGACCACAAGGCAGGTGCTGCTAGGCTGAATACCGAAACACCAAAAACCATCAAAAAGAAACGCAAACTACATGTATTTTAAAAAAAGCGTACAAAAATGCTCTTAACGCGTTTTTAAGAGACAGTCTCCACTCCTTCCGATCTGATCATGTAAGCGTAGAAAAATGTGGAATGATTTCAAAGAGATAGTATCGACGGCAATTGAGAGGTATATACCACATGAATTAGCAAGTGACGGTACTGATCCTTCATGGTACCGAAAACGGGTCAGATCGCTGTTGCAGAAGCAACAAAACAGCACGCCAAATTCAGAAGCACACAAAACCCACAAGATGGGCATAATTCGGCAGAAGTTCGAAAGATAGAGCGTACTTAAATTCGAGACGCTGTTAATGATTTCCACTACGAAACTCTGTCTCGGAATCTGGCAGAAAATCCAAAGATATTTTGGTCATACATAAAGTATACCAGAGGCAAGGCACAATCAATAGCTTCACTGCGCGATAGCAACGGTGAAGTCATTGATGATAATACCACAAAAGCAGAGTCATTAAGTAAGGATTTCCGAATCTCCTTCACCAAAGAAGATGAACTAAATATTACTGAATTCCAACCAAAAACAACTGCCAAGATAAGAAACATAGAAGTAGATATCCTCGATGAAGCAAAGCAGCTTAAATCAATAAAGGCAAGGCCTCCGGTCCTGATTATATACCAGTCAGGTTCCTTTCAGAATATGCTAATACAATAGCTACATATTTAGCAATTGTATAAAACCTGAAGACTGAAAAATTGCTCAAGTCATACCAATACCCAAAAAAGGAAATAGGAGTAATCCGCTGAACTACAGGCTCATATCACTAACGTCGATTTGCAGTAGGCTTTTGGAACATAATCTGTGATCGAACATTATGAATTACCTCGAATAAAATGATTTATTGACACATAGTCAGCACGGATTCAGAAACTATCATTCTTGTGAAACACAACTAACGCTTTATACTCATACGTGCTATCGACAGGGGATGTCAAATTGATTCCATATTTTCAGTTTTCCTCAAAAGCGTCTTCTAACCAAATTGCGTGCCTATGGAATATCGCCTCAGTTGTGCGACTGGATTAGTCATTTCCTGTCAGACAGGTCAGCGTTCGTAGTAACAGTCAGAAAGTCATCGTGTAAAACAGAAGTATCCCGCGTTCTCCAAGGAAATGTTATAGGCCCTCCACTGCTCCTGATCTATATTAACAACATAGGAGACCATTTGAGTATCCCTCTTAGATTGTTTGCAGATGATACTGTCATTTACCGTCATTTTAAGTCATCAGATGACCAAAACAGATTACAAAATGATTTACATACGATATCTGTATGGTGCGAAAAGTGGCAATTGAGCCTGAATAAAAAGAAGTGGGAAGTTATTCACATGAGTACTAAAATAAATTTCGATTACGCAATAATTCACTCAGACCTGAAGGCTGTAAATTCAATTAAATACTTGGGGATTACAATTAAAAATAACATAAATTGGGTAGAGCGAAGCAAAAATGGTACAAATGGCTCTGAGCACTATGGGACTCAACTGCTGTGGTCATAAGTCCCCTAGAACTTAGAACTACTTAAACCTAACTAACCTAAGGACATCACACACATCCATGCCCGAGGCAGGATTCGAACCTACGACCGTACCTGTCGTGCGGTTCCAGACTGTAGCGCCTGTAACCGCTCGGCCACACCGGCCGGCAGCGAAGCAAAGACTGCGATTAATTGGCAGAACACTTAGAAAGTGCTGCAGATCTACTAAAGGGACTGCTTACACTACGCTTGTCCACCCTATTCTGGATTATTGCTGTGCGGTGTCTGATCCGCATCAGGTGGGACTGACGAATGACATCGAAAAGGTTGAAAGAAAAATATGTTCGTGAAATCTTATGGGACTTAACTGCTAAGGTCATCAGTCCCTAAGCTTACACACTACTTAACCTAAATTATCCTAAGGTCAAACACACACACCCATGCCCGAGGAAGGACTCGAACCTCCGCCAGGACCAGCCGCACAGTCCATGACTGCAGCGCCTGAGACCGCGCGGCTAATCCCGCGCGGCAGTTGAAAGAAGGGCAGCTCGTTTTGTACTATCGCGAAATAGGGGACATAGTGACACAGACATGATACTTGAATTGGAGTAGCAATCAATTAAACAAAGGCTTTTTTCGTGGCGACGGGATCTTCTGATAAAATTTCAATCACGGTAGAAGTTGGTTCATTGAACTCTCTGGCAGTCACTTTACTCTGAATAGCAAAGTAATCACATAGATGTACGTAGGTGTAGATCATGTTGTCCCCTGTCACGAAAGTTTGCGCATGGCAGCTCTTTTCTTGGGGGGGAGGGGGGGGGGCAGCAGCATCCCACCCGAAAGTGTGTGGTTTTGATGCGATGATGGGTGATAAATCCCGCTTGATTATCGTCATTAGACAGGGATTCCGAAATGAGATATGGAGGCAAACAGCGATTCAAAACACAATGAATACGTGTAAAGGAGTGTATATCGAAGTACTGGCGACAGATGAGGCCCAAAAATACTGCCATAATGAATATCGTAGTGGGCAGTTCAGTTGGAGAGGAATATATTTGCAGGAAACAAAGTTGGACAGAGAAATACAGATAGGCATTTCAACTGAAGAAATATGAATATGTCTAAAATGGGAGATAACAAAAGGCAGACAGACGAATATAAATACAAGAAAGGTAACTCCAAAGAGTATAAACAAGTTGCCCTTCTTTGAATTTTTTCGGCGTCCTCCATCACTCCCATCTGGCAAGGCTCCTACACCGCACAGTACTATTCCAGAATAGGACGGACAAGAGTAGTGTAGACAGTAGAGTAATTTTTGCACATTCTAAGTGGTCTGTCAGTAATGTACACTTTGCAGAACGAAATTTTCTCTCTTTGGCTCACCTTTACCACAGCCTTTTCCATGTGGTTGTTCCAATTTGTAATGTTCGTAATTGTAAAATGGTTCAAATGGCTCTGAGCGCTATGGGACTCAACTGCTGTGGTCATAAGTCCCCTAGAACTTACAACTACTTAATCCTAACTAACCTAAGGACATCACACACATCCATGCCCGAGGCAGGATTCGAACCTGCGAACGTAGCGGTCGTGCGGTTCCAGACTGTAGCGCCTTTAACCGCTCGGCCACTCCGGCCGGCTCGTAATTGTAAACCCTCGGCATTTAGTTGAATGGATAAACTCTTAATATGGGTAATTTAGAGTCTTACCGAATTTTAATGTATTTTTTCGTACCTATTTCGTGGAACTCACTTTCATCATGTACGATCCAAGTTCACTTTTCGCACCAAAGAGATGTCTCGTATAAATAATTTTGTAGTCCATCTTCATCTTCTGATGATATGACGTCAGTTTTACTACACGACCTTCCCTCAGTCGCTAGGAACTGCCACCTTTCTGTGTACAAATCACCACGCTCATTAGGCGCGGAGTTTGAATGGAATCCGCTTTTGAAGAACGGTATTAAAAGCCTTCCGGAAATATAGGAAAATGGAATTGAAATTTTCTGTCAGTAATTATCATTACTTCCTGTTGATACAAAGCCATTCGGGTTTCACAAAAAAGATTTTTTTCTGAATCCGTGGTGGTTAGGTGCCAGTAGATGATTTTCTTCGAGATATTTAATAATGTTGGAATACAGTATATCTTCCAAAATCCCAATCGAAGTCAATGTCAGTGATACGGGTCTGCAATTCACCCTATTACTTCCCTGTAGTTTCTTGTGTGTTGGTGTGACCATGCAACATCAGAGGCTTTAGAAACGGCCCTTTCTTCGAGCAAGCTGTTGTACGTTATTGCTAAAAATGGAGCTATATCATCAGCGTACTCGAAAAGGAATCTTTCTGATATCGTATACGATTTGAACCATATGATTCTCCTTTACTGAGTGACGACCGAAGCTGCCTCACCACACCATGGGTACCAACTTCAAACTTATTCCTGTTAACTGCTATTCTTGATTCCAATTCTGAAATATCTACTGCGTCTTCTTTGATGCAATAATTAAGGAAAACTGTGTATAGTAACTCAGTTTTACTGGAGTTGTCGTCGCCAAAAAGATCATTGTTGACATACAGTGGAGGTACGTATAGTACCTACCTGACCACTAGTATATGTAGGCCTATTTTCTGTCGAACTTAGAGATCGTTTCTTTGTGGAATCTGTTAAAAGCATCCCTGACTGAAGTACACTGTAAGTATGGAGCATATGTAAACTGTCGCCTACCTTGATGATTTTGCTTTGTTTTAAACTCGACATGCTTTTCTCATTGTCTCTGAAACTTGTTTAATGTACCATGAGGGATCTGTTCCGCCTTTTATTGATTTACTTGGTATAAAAGTCTCAGTTCCTGTTAACACTATTTCCGTGAACTTAAACCACATTTGTTTGACGCTTACATAGTTGGCGTGAAGAAATGGTGCCTGTCTCTTAGGTACACCTCAACTGAATTACATTTGGCTTTGGCGGAATTGGGTATTATAGTGAACAGTCTCGCTACAACGACTTTGTGGCCAGTAACACCATTATCCGTTATGACACACTCAGTGGGAAGTCTGTGAATGGTCAGGTGGTAGCTCCTTCAGCAGCGTCCAAGCAGCGCACTGGGAGAGCGATTTGCTGCTTATCGTTAATATTATGCACGTTATGAAGCCCCTTAGCGAAAAAGCGTCCGGCCCGGAAAGAAACCCGATGTGCACTCGCTAAGTCTGCCGAGAGGGCTCATCTGAGATTTGGAAGAAGCTTTCACTGCGGCTATCGATCGCGTTGTGTGCAGTCGCCTGCAAGTTGTGGCCCACGTCCGCACCAATCACGAATGCCGCTTGTGTTTTGAAGACATCCACAGTTCTGACGGTTTGTTGGTAGAAATGGTGGAGACTGCTGAGTTATCTTAGCCTGTGTTATGGGATGGACAACTGTAGGACTCCCCTTGATAGGTGTGGTGTGCATTACACGCAGGAAGCAGCTACTCGAGTACCAGAATCATTGTCGGCTGTACGTGTTGTCTCTTAGGCTAGGAGGTAGTTTGATAAACGCTCCCCTCTCAATACGCAGAGAGCGCTTGCAAAGTAAAGACACTTTGAATGTCAAAATTCAAACAATAAATTGTTAATGTGCGCCGAGCGGCCGCACCTAGCGCGCCCATTTGAAGAGTCCCACCGCCTTCAATGCGGAGCCCTATCTGTCATCCTGACGCTCCCTGGCAGCTGTTTTCGCTACCTCACGAGTCAGCGGAATGGGAGTAGGGGCTTCTCTCTCAGAACGTGCTTCAGTACTGAAGTAGGTGGTAGTATTGGCCGCCTCGTGTGGTGCCGATCGAGATTTTCTCGTTGTGTCGCCGAGGCAATAGTGACGTATTTAGCTGTACAGGCATATCACGACATTATGGTAGTGTAGTGCACTTGTGTAGTGTTTGCTATTCTTCTTACTGGTTAGTCAGTTAAGATTTGTTCTCCACCCGTGCTTTTCACCTTTAGGGGTTATTTGGTGTTGGGCTAGACTTTTATTGTCTGTTTACGCCTGATGTCTTAAGAGTTTGTTTAGTCGAGAAAGTTATGCATTGGTGGTACGGTAAGCGGCTGAAAGTGGAAGTGATTTTGAATTGACTGTTTCTACATTATATGTTGACTAATTTTGAAATTTTTAAGTACTTTGTAGCCTTCGTTAGCTTCTACGAGCATCAGTTCCACCTGTTCCCGATGGCTGGAAACTCACATGCTACTGTCGATTTGATTTTGTATGAAGAATAGAAGGCTTGTCTGTTCCTGGTATATTTTGTGTCGTGCATTCGAGAACTGAGTATAGCTCCATGGGGAGTGGTTGCGCTGTGTCGAGCGAGTAGGGATTATTTACACATGTCAGGTGAGCGTTGGTGATCCAACAGAACTCATCCGACAGACGGCACCCACGAGTTGCAGTCAGAGCCAGTTTGTAACGTCATTGGCTTGCGTGTTCTACTTCGGTGGGGTCACAAATTCGGGAATCTGTTATAAATGCACTGCGAATGGCTCCACTGTGAAGTGTAATCCGTGATGAGGCACAAGTGTCATGTGTCACTATATGGAAGCTAGAACCGTATAATTTAAATATCTGTTGCGTTGTATTAGCTTGTGTTAAGACCGTGTAACTACTATTCGAAGCCTGGTTGATTCGTTGTCTTAGTGATTGGAAAAGAGTAGTGTTTGCTGACGAAGAAATAATTTGCAAGTTGCCCAGAGGATGACCACAAAGTATCCCGTGTGTACACTAAGCTCTGAGGTTCAAATGGCTCTGAGCACTATGGGACTGAACATCTGTGGTCATCAGTCCCCTAGAACTTAGAACTACTTAAACCTAACTAACCTAAGGACATCACACACATCCATGCCCGAGGCAGGATTCGAACCTGCGACCGTAGCGGTCACGCGGCTCCTAACTGAAGCGCCTAGAACCGCTCGGCCACACCGGTCGGCGTACACTAAGCGCAACACCAGTCACTAAATTGAGACTGGAGGTACCACTGTTCGTCAGCATACTCGTAAGTATGTCTTTGTGTTTAAGGATGTCGACGTCGTGTTTCCTAGTATTTGTTTTGTGTGTTCGACATATGGTCCCAGAATTGTTGCTGTTCATCCCGACTGCTTTTATACATGTGAGGACCTTGTGGCTCATTGTTCGAACTAGTTTTAAGGTTGCCCACGTTGTTTGTTATTGGCGTCTCCACAGCTACTTAGGTAACCTCGTGTAGTGCTAAGGAACCACGAGTGTGTTTTTGTTGTCGCCGTCGCCTTCGTCTCTCTGTGGCTGCCTTTACAGTTTTTTTTCTTTTCTTTTTTCTTCTGTGAATTCCTGCACCAAGAACTATACTCACTTCGTGCTGCTTGAGTAGCCTAAGGCTCAGTTTACTGTTATAGCGCATTTGGTCTTAAGTTTAGTTTCAAACGGATTAGGTGTTTATCTTGAAGTGAAGCCTAGTTTAAGTTATGGCTGATGTCTTTAAGAGCAGACATAGTTTGTTGTAAGGGCACGTTGTCATAGTTGCAGTTAGAGACAAGCAAATTAAGCCACTAATTGTAATTTCATGAGTTTGAGTAAGCTTAGGTGTGCTTAGAGTGGCCATTGTTTCCTTGTTATATGTGCAACTATGGACTACTAACCGGGCATGTAAAGAAACCTTAGCTATGTTTCTGTTTTACAGTGAACGCTCATGTCCCTTCTGTGTGTGTGTGTGTGTGTGTGTGTGTTTTCTCTTTCAAATTTTCAAAATCTACTGTGATCTGATTTTCGTTAAAGCATTTCCGGTTTACATTAATATACATGAAGTTAGAACTAGTTCAGGTTTACTATTAAATTATGCCGGCCGCTGTGGCCGAGCGGTTCTACGCGCTTCCGTCCAGAACCGCGTTGCTGCTACGGTCGCAGGTTCGAATCCTGCCTCGGGCATGTATGTCTGTGATGCCCTTAGGTTATTTAGGCATACGTAGTTCTGGGTTCCAGGGGACTGATGACATCAGATGTTAAGTCCCATAGTGCTTAGAGCCTTTTGAACCACTGAACCGATTGAATTACAATGCTTAAGATATCTTTTGATCTTTTTCTTTAATGTCATCGTACTGTGGTGTTGCGCCTTGTGTGACCTAGATACTTACTCAGTTCTCCGGTACAGAGCCAAATAATTCCGCTTTCGCTGCATCTTGCTGCTTCGGTAGCTGATAAGGCTGCATGCTATCGTTGCCACCCATGCCGCATCTTTACTGACTGTATAAGGCCTTACTTCCGGCACCTGAAGGGACATGGGGCACCTGAACGGGCGCAAAACGCAGCCAAATGTTGCTGCAATTTAGAAGAAAAGAAAAGAAATAATAAAAATAACGAAAAATAAATTTTTCAATAAAAAAATTGTCAGCTGAGCATCCTCAGTCGTAAGCAGCCATCTCTCCACTCACCCTTTCCCCTGCTCTTACACGTTTCACGCTCATAATAAAGTTCCTGAATTTACTGCCCTTCAGAGCAGTAGCCACATACAAGTTATTCTCAGAACTTGAAAGAAAGTCCACGCTCAGCAGCGCGGAAATACACCGATGAGGCGACTTTGACCTGCCGATATACTGGAACGTCCACAGATTCATTATAGGTGGTACACACAGAAGCCTTGAGAAGTACTTTTGAACGTTTTCCGAAAAGTATCTTGAGTAGCTAATACAGCACACCACAAACGGTGGGAGGACCTTCTAGCTCAAACTGGAGTGACGTTATTGACGCTGTCAGTACAGAGAAAGGGATACGCGATTTGAACATGGCGGGGATGATTACTAAATTCAATGAATCTATCAAGAAACCAAGGAGAGGATACTGATAGAAAGTGTGTAGAAGCAGTTCTTAGCATCGTACTTAGAATATGAACGGACATCACTTAGTCACAGAATGGTGGACGTGAAGGAATTATGGGCGAAGTTGAAACGGACTGCCAATCGCGCCCTGATGAAGTATGTGCTGAGTAAGTCGACTGAGGACACTGTGACACGGTGTGTAGCCGACGAAAACGCACGCTTTCCTATATTTTCATGCAGACGGCTGCCACCCCGTTCGCAGACGAATGACGTACTGAAAACACTAGTACACAGGGCGCGCGCCATTTCAGACACAGAGAATCTTCCCCACGAGCTGGAACGCCTCAGAATTTTATTCCCAAAAAACAGCTACCCAGAATGGTAGATTAGGCCTCCCCCCCTTCCCCCCCGCAGCACACCCGTCAGCCTGTGAAGGCGGAGGAAGTCCGGACGAAGAGACAGTCACTGCCTTTATACCTTACACTGGGGCAGTATCGGGGAAAATCGGACGCATAATGAAGACGTACCCAGTAAAAATTGTCGTTTCCCCGCATTATTCTAAAGCGTCAAAGATGATCTCGGTTTTCGGAAGGCGGGTGTATACAATATTCCACGTCAATGTGGAAAGACATATATTTGAGGTACAGTGCGCACCGTCAATACCGTTGCCGAGAACATCAGAGGTACACTCGACTGATGTAGCCAAACAAGTCAGCGGTCGCAGGGTACTGTTTACTTGCGAATCAATGGAGAACGAACGTACCAGGATCTTGGCACAGACTTTCAAACACTGGGACTACAGCGTTAGAGAGGCCATAGAAATTGGCACCAGCGACGACCACAAAAACCAAATGGTGGCTGTGATCCTATCTTGGCTTGAGAACCAGTACTGAGTTTAATTAAGAAGACTCTCAGCAAACAAAACGATCCGGCGACGAAGGCGGACAGAGAACCCATATCTGAGCTATCACAGATGCCGACGCCAGCGTCTCTGCGGCCGCCTACGCGCGACCACGCGCACGGCGAAGAGAACGGCTCGATGACGCAGGGGATATTAGACGGCCGCGCGGCCGCAGGAGCTCAGTTCGTCAGCATAACTGACGATGGTGACACGTCTGACAGATGAAATTTTGTGCCCGTCGAATAGTATGAACCGGCAGTACACGCGTGAACTGTTCGATCAAGTTAGCATGTGTTTGCCTATTCTGTCAAATTTAATCGCGTTGAACTGAAAACGGCAATTTCTAGTCTCTTTCCTGACTTTAATAATAATTAATGGGTTGAAAATGAGAAATAACTATCTGTGAACACCTCACTCAACAACTTGCCTCTTAGTAATCAAGACTTTCCACTGGTAACACTATCGTGCAGTTACTACTCTGTATTTACACTGAGCTGACAAAAGTCATCGAATAACTCACAATATCGCATACTGGAGCAACTAGACTTGATATCGACTGAACAAGCCGTTGAAAATTCCCTGCAGGAATGGTGTGCCATGCTGCGTCTAGAGCCTTTCAAAACTGGGAAAGCGTTGCCGGTGAAGGGTTTCGTACTGACGTCTCGACATTTTTCGTTTTAAATCATCAGTCTTCTGACAGGTTTAATGCGGCCCGCCACGACTTTCTCTCTTGCACCATCCTCTTCAGCTCAGAGTAGCTCTTGCAACCTAGCTCCTCAATTATTTGTTGCGTGTAATCAAATATCTGTCTTTACAATTTTTGCCCTCTACTGCTCCGTCTAGTACCATGGAAGTCATTCTATGATGTCTTAATATACGTCCTGTAATGCTACACTTTCTCCTTGTCAAGTGTTTTTCACATATTCTTCTTTTCTCCGATTCTGCACAGAACTTTCCCATTCCTTACCTTATCAGTCCACTTAATTTTCAACTTTAGTTTGTAGCACCACATTTCGAATGCTTCGATTCTCTTGCGTTCGGGTTGTCCCACAGTCCATGTTTCATTACCAAACAATGCTTTGCTCCAAACGTACATTCTCAGAAATTTCATTCGCTCGAACGGTCCAGAATGTTCTTCTAACCGATCTCGAATAGTTGTGGCCCGGTGAAATTGCACACTGTCATCCATAAAATAAATGGCAGCAAATAGTTTCCAAGTAGCGGAAAATGACCCTTTTCAGTCAATGATCCCTATAAACAGAACCCAAACTGTTACGAGGCCACTACCAGCTTGTACAGTGACATGGCTTCGTGGGGTCTCCACCATACTTGAACGCTACAATAAGCTCTTGCCAACTGAAATAGCACCTCATCTGACAAGGCCAGGAGAGGCGTTGTGGGCGAAGTCGTGCTGTTAGCAAAGGTACACGTGGCGGTCGTCTGCTGCGATAGCCAATTAAAATCCAATTTTGCAACACTGTATAACGGATTCGTTCCTTGTACGTCCTACATTGATTTCTACCGTTATTGCACACAGTGTAGCCTATCTGTTTGCACTGACAACTTTACGCAAATGGCACTGCCCCCGGTCGATATGTGAAGACCGCGGGCCACTGTGTTGTCAGTGGTGACAGGTAATGCCGGAAAGTTGGCAGTCTAGGGTACACTCTCGACACTGTGCGTCTTGGAGTACTGGATTCTCTAATGGTCTTACAAAATGTAACAGTAAGTGCAATCTATGAAAAGAAATTTGGCTAGCGACTTTTGTGTTGGAGTTTTAGCCTCACGTGTTGGTGAGAACAGATGCCCATTGTCTTCTTGCCATAACTTCATTAAGAGTTTTAGCCAACAAATACGACCATCTCCTTCGTCAGCTCTCTATCAATTCGTTTTCCAACTCATCACTTACCGATGACCACCAACATTTTCATACAGTGCTTGGTGCTCCATAGCTTTTAAACACCTACCAATAACTTTGCAAATAACTATTAAATGACCTCTTGTTCCTGCAACTTTAGAAGATATTCTCTAACATAATATCATATGAACTCATTCAATAAATTGCTATGAAACTAATTACTCTTTAACCAAGGGTATTGGCAAAGGATAGGGAGTGAGGAATAAAAGTTGCCACCTTGCAGTCCTTCGATGGAAACAGTCTTCAATTTCCATTGTTGTTGCAAACTGTTGCTTGTTGTGTGAATACCAATGCACAAGTGTTCATTGACAAAGTTTGTTCCGCATGTGCTGATTCGAAGAGTCTAATTTATGGTAACATACTAGGTAACTGTAGGTAAGTAAAAACTCGTAAATTTCATTTTGAACATTTCTTATGGATAATCATATTGAGCATACATAATTAGAACAAATTAAATCCTTAATGAACTTACAGTATGTCAGATATTACAGACATTAATTGTAGCTCCATTATAAGAAAATGGCAATTATTTAGGGAAAACTGTACCACTGAACTTAAATTACTGCTGCTTAGAGTACCGCTAATTTGCAAATTTAGAAGCATGTGTACAGAGATGGCAAAAATTATGATCACATATGCTTACAGTAGTAATGCTATGGCGACGTTGTTCACATTGGCGACCCTGGTTCACAGAGGTCAGTGAGCTGGCGATGTCATCATCTTTATGAGTGGCGTTATCATTGTTATATGTGATGTCATCATCTTTGTCAGTGGAAAGCCACGCCCGTTTCCCCCTCCCGTTCGCTCTCCTTATCCAAAGGCAACCATAACGCAGAATTAAAGATCACTGATGGCAGAAACAACTCAAAGGACTTCAGTGAAAGCCCATGAGCATTAAAATATTTGCTTGCTTTTTTCTCAAAACTGAACGTTCTGACCTCTGTTGTAAATAGGTCGCACTGAAATTATCATTGCGGGCAGTGTGTCTCAGTGCACACATTTACATAAAGACAAAACTAACTCGCTTTAAATATAAATAAAATTAAATCAAAACTTTTACACAAAAACCTCTACCAAAATCTAACTGTGCACTACTCAAAATATTGAAACACTGAAATTATACAGCAACACTATGAAACACACATTGTTCACTGGCCCATTAAAAGTTTTAACTACAAAGAAAATGCTTAGATTTTGGGAAATTGAAACGTTTGATGAGAAACCAAAAACTTTTCTCTCTTAACAAAAGTCTTACAAGGCTATGCTTTCACGAACATGCAAATCGAAATGAATCAAATTGAAATGACGTAACTGAGGTGCGGAAGTGGACTGACCGGTTGCAAGAACCGTTAACATTATCAGTATGCACCAGCAAAAATTATTACCTTGAAAACACATCCACAATTCAAATCCATTCTTTCTGTTATATAAATGCTGCGCTTGTAAGTTCTTCCATCAGATTAATAATTCCTAACAATTTTCTTCAGCAAAAATCCTCCTCCAGTAGTCACTACGCTAAGACCTCACTCGATATCCAACACTCGGCTGAACTTCGCTCTACAACTGCGCCAAAGATACACATGTTCGTAGATACTTCTGTCACTGCGGTAAGTCGACTACTGGACAGACGTCGCACACAACTACTTCGCTCTCGTAACATAAAATTTCAATTGATTCTGAAACTATCTACAAATAAATGTCCACTCCACCTACATTCAGGGTGAAGATTATTGAACTGTATGGAAATACCGTAGATTAATTAAAACTACGGATTGCACACACTTTGTTTAATATTAAACGTCACTATAGATATTTGGATTTAAGTTATGACATGTTCAATTTGCCTGCCGTCATTGGCGATGATGTGGCGCAGACGAATAGCGAAATTTTGCATGACCCACTGAAGTGAAGGACATCACTGCTGTCGTTGACCTCCTGAATGGCTGTTTTCAGCTTAACAATGGTTTTGGGGGCATTGCTGTACACCTTCTCTTTAAAATAGCCCCACAAAAAGGAGTCCCAAGTGTTCGGATCCGGATAATATGCAGCTAGTCAAAGCCCATGTCAGTGGCCTCAGGGTACCTCAGAGCCAGAATGCGGTCCCCAAAGTGCTCCTCGAGGACATCAAACACTCTCCTGTTTCGATGTGGTCGAGCTCCGTATTTCATGAACCATATCGTATCGTATCGAACCCCCCCATGAACCATGGACCTTGCCGTTGGTGGGGAGGCTTGCGTGCCTCAGCGATACAGATAGCCGTACCGTAGGTGCAACCACAACGGAGGGGTATCTGTTGAGAGGCCAGATAAACGTGTGGTTCCTGAAGAGGGGCAGCAGCCTTTTCAGTAGTTGCAAGGGCAACAGTCTGGATGATTGACTGATCTGGCCTTGTAACAATAACCAAAACGGCCTTGCTGTGCTGGTACTGCGAACGGCTGAAAGCAAGGGGAAACTACAGCCGTAATTTTTCCCGAGGGCATGCAGCTTTACTGTATGATTACATGATGATGGCATCCTCTTGGGTAAAATATTCCGGAGGTAAAATAGTCCCCCATTCGGATCTCCGAGCGGGGACTACTCAAGAGGATGTCGTTATCAGGAGAAAGAAAACTGGCGTTCTACGGATCGGAGCGTGGAATGTCAGATCCCTTAATCGGGCAGGTAGGTTAGAAAATTCAAAAAGGGAAATGGATAGGTTTAAGTTAGATATAGTGGGAATTAGTGAAGTTCGGTGGCAGGAGGAACAAGACTTCTGGTCAGGTGACTACAGGGTTATAAACACAAAATCAAATAGGGGTAATGCAGGAGTAGGTTTAATAATGAATAGGAAAATAGGAAAGCGGGTAAGCTACTACAAACAGCATAGTGAACGCATTATTGTGGCCAAGATAGATACGAAGCCCACACCTACTACAGTAGTACAAGTTTATATGCCAACTAGCTCTGCAGATGACGAAGAAATTGAAGAAATGTATGATGAAATAAAAGAAATTATTCAGATTGTGAAGGGAGACGAAAATTTAATAGTCATGGGTGACTGGAATTCGAGTGTAGGAAAAGGGAGAGAAGGAAACATAGTAGGTGAATATGGATTGGGGGACAGAAATGAAAGAGGAAGCCGCCTGGTAGAATTTTGCACAGAGCACAACATAATCATAACTAACACTTGGTTTAAGAATCATGAAAGAAGGTTGTATACATGGAAGAACCCTGGAGATACTAAAAGGTATCAGATAGATTTTATAATGGTAAGACAGAGATTTAGGAACCAGGTTTTAAATTGTAAGACATTTCCAGGGGCAGATGTGGACTCTGACCACAATCTATTGGTTATGACCTGTAGATTAAAACTGAAGAAACTGCAAAAAGGTGGGAATTTAAGGAGATGGGACCTGGATAAACTAAAAGAACCAGAGGTTGTACATAGATTCAGGGAGAGCATAAGGGAGCAATTGACAGGAATGGGGGAAATAAATACAGTAGAAGAAGAATGGGTAGCTTTGAGGGATGAAGTAGTGAAGGCAGCAGAGGATCAAGTAGGTAAAAAGACGAGGGCTAGTAGAAATCCTTGGGTAACAGAAGAAATATTGAATTTAAGTGATGAAAGGAGAAAATATAAAAATGCAGTAAGTGAAACAGGCAAAAAGGAATACAAACGTCTCAAAAATGAGATCGACAGGAAGTGCAAAATGGCTAAGCAGGGATGGCAAAATGTAAGGATGTAGAGGCCTGTCTCACTAGGGGTAAGATAGATACCGCCTACAGGAAAATTAATGAGACCTTTGGAGATAAGAGAACGACTTGTATGAATATCAGGAGCTCAGATGGAAACCCAGTTCTAAGCAAAGAAGGGAAAGCAGAAAGGTGGAAGGAGTATATAGAGGGTCTATACAAGGGCAATGTACTTGAGGACAATATTATGGAAATGGAAGAGGATGTAGATGAAGATGAAATGGGAGATATGATACTGCGTGAAGAGTTTGACAGAGCACTGAAAGACCTGAGTCGAAACAAGGCCCCCGGAGTAGACAATATTCCATTGGAACTACTGACGGCCGTGGGAGAGCCAGTTCTGACAAAACTCTACCATCTGGTGAGCAAGATGTATGAAACAGGCGAAATACCCTCAGACTTCAAGAAGAATATAATAATTCCAATCCCAAAGAAAGCAGGTGTTGACAGATGTGAAAATTACCGAACTCTCAGTTTAATAAGTCACAGCTGCAAAATACTAACACGAATTCTTTACAGACGAATGGAAAAACTAGTAGAAGCCAACCTCGGAGAAGATCAGTTTGGATTCCGTAGAAACACTGGAACACGTGAGGCAATACTGACCTTACGACTTATCTTAGAAGAAAGATTAAGGAAAGGCAAACCTACGTTTCTAGCATTTGTAGACTTAGAGAAAGCTTTTGACAATGTTGACTGGAATACTCTCTTTCAAATTCTAAAGGTGGCAGGGTTAAAATACAGGGAGCGAAAGGCTATTTACAATTTGTACAGAAACCAGATGGCAGTTATAAGAGTCGAGGGACATGAAAGGGAAGCAGTGGTTGGGAAGGGAGTAAGACAGGGTTGTAGCCTCTCCCCGATGTTGTTCAATCTGTATATTGAGCAAGCAGTAAAGGAAACAAAAGAAAAATTCGGAGTAGGTATTAAAATTCATGGAGAAGAAATAAAAACTTTGAGGTTCGCCGATGACATTGTAATTCTGTCAGAGACAGCAAAGGACTTGGAAGAGCAGTTGAATGGAATGGACAGTGTCTTGAAAGGAGGATATAAGATGAACATCAACAAAAGCAAAACAAGGATAATGGAATGTAGTCTAATTAAGTCGGGTGATGCTGAGGGAATTAGATTAGGAAATGAGGCACTTAAAGTAGTAAAGGAGTTTTGCTATTTGGGGAGCAAAATAACTGATGATGGTCGAAGTAGAGAGGATATAAAATGTAGACTGGCAATGGCAAGGAAAGCGTTTCTGAAGAAGAGAAATTTGTTAACATCCAGTATTGATTTAAGTGTCAGGAAGTCATTTCTGAAAGTATTCGTATGGAGTGTAGCCATGTATGGAAGTGAAACATGGACGATAAATAGTTTGGACAAGAAGAGAATAGAAGCTTTCGAAATGTGGTGCTACAGAAGAATGCTGAAGATTAGATGGGTAGATCACATAACTAATGAGGAAGTATTGAATAGGATTGGGGAGAAGAGAAGTTTGTGGCACAACTTGACCAGAAGAAGGGATCGGTTGGTAGGACATGTTCTTAGGCATCAAGGGATCACCAATTTAGCATTGGAGGGCAGCATGGAGGGTAAAAATCGTAGAGGGAGACCAAGAGATGAATACACTAAGCAGATTCAGAAGGATGTAGGTTGCAGTAGGTACTGGGAGATGAAAAAGCTTGCACAGGATAGAGTAGCATGGAGAGCTGCATCAAACCAGTCTCAGGACTGAAAACCACAACAACAACATCGTATCGAAATAAAGGCCACTTTGGATAATTGGGATGAAATCATCATCATAAAACTTCATGTACCATTCGGTAGTCACCGTGCCGATCAGGGTCACTTTTTATACTGGGAATGGAATCATCTTCCATAACGTTCATGTACCATTCCGTTGTCACCGTGCCATCAACGAATATCTCACGGATTATTCCGTGGCCGTACGTTGCACACCACACAGTAACCCGTTGAGGGTGAAGACTTTTCGATCGCGAATTGTGGATTCTCATTCCCCAAACGCGCTGATTTCGTTATGGACGAACCCATCCAAATAAATGTGGTCTTCGTCGCTAAACCAAACAGCAAAGCGCCTACTAATTCTCATCATGCCCCGCGGCCAACCCGGCAGTTTGAACGTCCTAATGCAGACTGTTCAGAAGTTATGACGATTTTATTTCATTTAATAAAATAATTGTCACTTTGTATGTCCACTTTCATAATCCCCCATTCGAATTTATCGTCTTACAATGTGAAAACTAAAATCTGGCAAGATACATTTTTACAAAATTTTACGAACCATATAAATTTAAAACATGTATCTAAAGAAACTTAACTTTTGGTTTTTCGTTAAAAGACTAGGCACAGGGAACTGTCAAGTACTAAATGTGTAACTGCTAATTCATTTAGTTTGGGTAGTATGAGAGGGACAGTCAAGCATAATGTGAGAGTGTGGAAGATTTGGCTTTTTCACAGAGTTTACACTTCGCAAGTACTTTTAGTACTCTTTGCTCCATGGTGTAAAAATAGTATGTAGTCTGTAATTTCCGGAAACAGTTTGAACATTGGAGGTCTATGATTCTCCTGTGAGCATATACAAACCCTGAGTCTGAGATATTATTGTCACGAGTAGTAGAGAGCGAATAGTTGTCGGAAGCGGTCGGACGCCGCTTGCGGTGGAGAGAAGCTGCCACACCTGAGAGGTCGCAGCCTGACATGATCGAGGTAGTAGCATCGGAGAAGACTTTGGTTGAAATGGCTCTGAGCACTATGGGACATAACATCTGAGGTCATTAGTTCCCTAGGCTTAGAGCTACTTAAACCTAACTAACCTAAGGACATCACACATAACCATGCCCGAGGCAGGATTCGAACTTGCGACCGAAGCAGGCGCGCGGTTCAGGACTGAAGCGCCTAGGACCGCTCGAGACTTTAGAATTAATTGCGGATTTTTGGTACTTTACCTTTATGCTGCACATAGTTGTTGGGTGCTTGCGCACGGGAGACTTGTGTAAGCATACATTGAGAGTAATATTCGTATATTTTTTAAAACTCTCAGTCAGGTAGTTGAGAATAGATTTCCTTATGATTCGTAAGAGGAGTAATTAATTTTCTGTTTCTGTTTCTGATTCTTCTTTTTTCCAATCATAACTCCATTAATGTCAGAGCCGGAACGTCACACATATGCTTCTGTACGTCTTACAGAATAATTACCATTTGAGTTTCGATTTTCATGGTCTGAAATGCTAGCAGTTTGAGCGAGTGTAGAATATCAACCAATTGACAAGTTCCTCTGCACTGCACACAATCTAAAGTGCACAACTTACAATGCCACATTTAAAGAGGATAACGTTTCTGACCAAATAGAACTGTGTGATAGTTGTATTTCCCCTGTGTTTCCATTTTTCTTTAACATCATTCCAAATAGGATCTTCATTTTGTTCTTGTGATACGTCAAGTATTGAATTTTAGATAATGTTTTCGATGGCTATGTTTTGTAGATAAATCAAACTAAAATTAGTGTCGTGTAAAGTACCTGCGTTTGCTATCAGCTAAATCAATTTGAGTGCGAGATAAAGCAGTAGCAATGATGTTGTCTTTTCCTGGAATGTAGAAGATAGTGAGAGTATATTCCTGCAAGGATAATGCCCAGCGACGTAATCTTTCTTAGTTTAGCTTTGAGGTCATTAATAACTTTAAGGCTTTGTGGCCTGAATAACCTACTCTATCTTTCCTAGTAAATAGTACCCAAATTCCTTAAACGCCCATACAAAGGCTAAGGCATCTAATTCTGTAATTAAGTTATTTCTTTCTGATTTAATCGACATTCAACTAGGAAAGGCAATTCCCTGTAGGACAACGATTCCGTTGTCAATGTGCCCTTGAGAAAGTGAGCTCCGAGTGCTATTCTGGAAGAATCTGTAGATAAGCAGAAATCTTTTGAGAGGTCACGATGATCTAAAATAGGTGCAGTGAGCACTGCCTCTTTCAGCACATCAAACTCTAATTGTGCTTGATTATTCCACTGCCAAATGGTGTTTTTGTCTATCAAAGAGCGTAATGTTGGTTTTGTTTCAATTTCTTAAGTCTACGATAAAAATTTACTACTCCTAAAAAGCTTGTGACTAGTTCTTTGGCAGTAGGTGGTCTGATTGCTCAGTTGCTTGTAGTTTTTCAGGGTCAGGTGAAATACCCTCTGGTGACGTGTGGCCTAAAAATTTTACACTAGTCTTGCCAAATGGGATTTTTCTAAGTTTACTGTCAAACTTGAATCTTCAAAAATGTCCAAAATATTTTCTATGATTTTGTTATGCCTTGACCAAGTTCGTTCTGCTATCAAAATATCATCGACGTAGATGGTGATGAGTCTCTTTACATTGTCTGGAAGAATGGCGTTTAATCCACGAATAAACGTTGCTGATTAAATATTTAAACCAAAAAGCAATTTGCAGAACTGGCAACACTCCCCAAAGCATAAAAATGCTGTGTAATTCCTGCACTCTGGATAGAACCCTATTTGTCAAATACAGGAGCGTAAATGACAATGCTTGTATGCCACAGAAATATTGTAACAGTTCGTCAAGTTTATGGGGTCTGTCTGTTTCCGAAAGAATGATAGTATTGATATGACGCGTGTCCAAAACCAACTTATTGAACCATCTCTTTTTTTTAGTGACGAGCAATAGACTGTTGTAGGAGCTGACAACTGGCTCAATAACACCGTTTTCTAACATCGACTGTATCTCAGCCTTCACCTTTTTTCTGGGTAATGAACCGGTATTACGTAAAGTCTTACACAGAATTTGTTGTGCTACCTGACCGAAACTAGTACAGAAATCCCTTGATGGTGCCAGGTCTATATCTAAACACTACTGCATGTTCTTGTAAAATTTCACTAAGTTTCTTCCTGTCACGTTCATCACAATTCTCTGCTTATTCGTTTTTTGCTGGTTTAGGGAACGTAAATGTGTTGCCTGATCGTAACAACCATTGTTTGTACAATGATAAGCTGCATTACTGTCAACACAATCGGGTGACCGTTGAAACGAACCATTATACGGGAGACATAGGCTGCTGACGTCTTCTTGTTAACTTAACCAATCTTCAAATCTTAAAACCACATGCTGATCCAAAATTGTTTCTGCACCATTCAACTTCATTCATGCTTTGTACTGATAAAGAAATTGACGCCTGAAGTTATTTGAGCAGAGGGCAATGGCACATTGCAAAGCTATGTCCCTGACACGTAATTTCCAAGGAGGTATCATGTTTAACATCAACAGTTTTTCCCGAAATGGCACCTTGTATTTTAATTTTCCGAAGAGATAGTGTCGGGCAAAGTATCGTTTTTGTAAATTTGTTATATGGTGACTTGCTGATAACTTATACTGCGCTACCTGAGTACAAAACTGCGGTAAAATTATTATCAACAGTATAAATGTTGATTACAGGGTTTACAAATTGTTTTGGTCCAACTTCTTTTTCCTGAAGCAGAATGTCCCTAATATCTTCGAACGGCATATGTTAATAGCTACGACACCAGAGTCATCTGCTCGCTGTCTCTTCCCTTCGCTGCCGGGAGCTGAAGTATTATTTATTCTTTTAACCTGTCGCTGACTGACACTAGGTGTCTAATTTCGAGGATCTCTACCTGCTGTTGCGGTGACGATCTACCAGAATTGTACCATACAGATTTCTTTTGCATACTATTATTCTGATATTTGTTGTTGCCTGAATTTTCTTGGTTATGCCAGGTGTTGTTTCGACCCCACTGATTACATTACTGATTACATAAATGTCAGTGATTATAATTGTGTTTGTTCTTATATTTATGACTGTTTCCAAAAAATGTTAATTTCCGGAATAAGCATTCGAAGCACGGCTTCCAAACTGCGTGACGTCTGTAATTGTTTTTACCATTAAATTTATTATATGATCTACCGTTGTTCCTGTTGTCATGTCGTGAGCATGAGTAATCGTAATTATTAAATTTGTGATCAGCAGATTTTCCTGTTAGAGCACGATCATAATTACAACTCTTGCAAAAGGCCCTAAATTCTTCAAAATCGTCCTCACGCCTGATTGCCAAGATTATTTGACGTAAATGGGTAGGTAATTTTGCGAGGAAATTCTAATTAACTCAAGTGGGCTGAGCGGGTGGTTACAGGTACAGGTTCCGCCGTATTGTGTCCTCGAAATATTGTAGTGACTTGAGAATTCCGAGTGTTCAAAGTTGTTCAACATGATTTTACTGTATTGGAATCTATCCTTCTTTGACCAGTACGCATTTAGGAATGTCTGGGAAGATTTCTCTTCCGACTGACAATCTCTTGCAATACATCGCGTTCTGACAGTTGGGTCATTTTCTGGGTACGTGCACATAATTCTACCTTGTGTTCATGGGGGCAATTTGATGGTAGCGTATAGATAAATTGATCAAGCCACACCCTAGAATGAATTTTCTTAGCGAAATTTCGGAAAACTTCGACCTATAGTACAGTGAGGAAGTGTTTATGATGAAATGTGTCTTTGCGCCCTGGCGCAGCGTTTTCGCAGTTGCGCTAAGCGCTCTGTTCGCTGCTATATCTTGATATGAGAAACTGTTCGCGTTGGCAATCTACCGAATGCCCTAAGCTATAATCGTCAACTAGGTTTTCATAGTTTGAACTTCTGTTAGTAGGTATCATCCCTTATCTACGGTGTTTATTTTTCAATTTTATTCAATACGCGGAAGTTGTGACAGTACGGTTGAAATGTCATTCTTTTGTTATTTTTTGATTTTTGTCTGCTTTTACTTGAAATATTTCAAACTGTGGTATTCGGCTGTGTCCGTTAAGTGCACAGGCACTCTATCATGGGAATCTCGATCACTGTTCGCAGACAACTTTGTCATTTTTGTGTCACAGTTCATCCTTTTGTTCTTTATAACAGGGTGGCGCACGAAATGTGTTACCATTTTGTTTCTGAATATAAACTTTATTGTCAATACAATCTGATAGGAACATGTACTACAATGAAGAGCTGTCCGTGGAAATTTGTTCTAACTCAGCATGTGCTCAATATGTCCACCATTTCGTTTCCTAACTCCCTTCAAACGAACACTGAAGTTTACCCTAAGGCACATGTCTTCCGTAGTTTCACTGCAAGCTTGAAGAATAAGTCTTCTGAGCTCCATTAAAGCACGTGGACGTTTCGGAATTTTTTTTTCCTTTAGGTATCCCCAAAGAAAAAAGTCACATGGATTGAGGTCTGGACTATTGGGGGGCCAATTTTTTCCATCATTGAAGCGACCTGGAAACCTGAGTGAAATGATCCGCATGTCGAAATGCTCGTGTAAAAAATTTCAACACAGTGTTTGCAGTATGTGGTCTTGCTCCATCTTGCATGAACCATTGCGTGTTGAAGGGCATGGCAGTAGCAAGAAGCTGTGGAATAAAGCTATTGTAAAGCATTCTCCAATAACGCTAGCTGTTCAGAGTTTCTTCAAAGAAAAAGGGTCCAATAAGTCCGTGACTGGAAACTGCTGCCCACGCTGTGATCCTCGGAGCATAATGTTGTCGTTCATGAAGCACTTGTGGGTTTTCAGTGGCCCAAAAGCGTACATTTTGTTTGTTAACCACACAGTCTAAATGAAAATGCGCCTCGTCTGAAAACCAAACGTTGTTGAGAGTTTCTTCCCTATCCTCCGCCCACTGAGCAAACAGTAGTCTCTGCTGCTTGTGTTCGTCAGTGAGCTTCTGTGCATAGGTCATCTTGTATGGGTACATATGGAGGTCACTTATAAGAATGCGTTGAAAGGATCGTCTGGATATTCCCGGTTGCACTGCTGCCTTTCTACACGATTTCCCGGGACTTCTCTGTACAGCAACTCGTACCACTTCAATATTCTCAGCGAACAAACGGGCTTAGACCGAGGTCGATTCGCTTCTAATACTGTTGTTTCCTGTACAAATTTATCGTACAACCTGTGGATGGTCTTCTTGCAAGTGACCCATTTTGTGTTAAACTGTTGTCTAAAACGCCTCTGAGTCACAATAATGCTTTTCGTTCCATGAAAAATTATCACAATTGCCCATCGTTGCTGCGTCGTCAGTCTTCCATTGTCAGCCATTGCTGCTTACTAGTCTCCTGGCTGCAGTACCGTGAATTATACGTCATTTCGTAACTCATTTGTTTTTCCAAGCTCTGCTTGTACTGCTGTAGTGATCCCAGCGAGATATCTAATTTGTGTCGTAAATTGTGAAAGAAACAATTGGGAACACATTTCGTGCGCCACCCTGTATTTGCGCTTTCTGCAGTTCGGATCGCAAGTATAAGAGTTCAAATTTTTAGTTAATTTCCTTGACACTCTCTGGTAATAATGCGGTCTGCTCTCTTACCTCGGTAACTATTTCGTTGCCATAGATCTCACTAATTTTCGCCATGACTTCTACGCGCCCGGTTTTTTGGTGTTTTTAATTTGCTCAATGTCGGTTTATAAATCTTGTAATCGGTTAGTGATACCGTCAAACATTGATTCCAGATATTTCTTTATTTATTCCCTGAGTTCTCCTGATAAACTTTGTGTGGTGTCACCGCCAGACACCACACTTGCTAGGTGGTAGCTTTAAATCGGCCGCGATCCATTAGTACATGTCGGACCCGCGTGTCGCCACTGTGTGATCGCAGACCGAGCGCCACCACAAGGCAGGTCTCGAGATACGGACTGGCACTCGCCCCAGTTGTACGGACGACTTTGCTAGCGACTACATGGACGAAGCATTGCTCATTAGCCGAGCCAATAGTTAGAATAGCCTTCAGCTAAGTCAATGGCTACGACCTAGCAAGGCGCCATTAGTAACACTGCATGTATCTAAAGAGTCTCACTTGTATCGCCACAATCTCCAGATGTACCAAAAGGATGGATTAAAGTTAAGTATTCCAGAAGCTACGTACTTTTCTTTATAGCATTCATTACGTATCCTGTTTCAGACCTCCCGCAATCCTGCTTTAACTTTCGGCTTCTTCTCATTGTGTCTAGGCTGTCTTGTCTAGACACAACAATTTTTGGCGACGAGTCAACGGAAAGGGTCTTGTTCTTTCTAATTGCTTACATTTACTTGTGTCATGGCTTCGCCAGATGTACTGTCCGAATTTTATCGCTTGCAGAATCAGCAGACGCAGGCGTTATTGGATCCCCTTGGACAGCTCGTCCAGGGTCAACGTGCACTGCAAAACGATGCGGCCGCCGCCGCTTCACCGCTACCGCAGCCACCACATGCAGTTGCACCCACATTTCGTCCCTACGAACCGGCTAAGGAAACATGGACGGAATGGTCACGCCAGTTTGGATTTCATCTCGCCGCCTACAGAATTCAAGGTAACGAGCGGCAGCCTCATTTATTGGCGTGTGTAGGGGTGCAAACGTACCGTGTGATAGTGAAATTATTTCCCCGACGCGACGTAGCAACTCTGTCCTACGAAGAAATTTTGTCAGCGTTAGATGCCTATTTCAAGGAAACAGTTAATGTCGTTGCAACAAGGTATACTTTCTTTCGTACAAAACGTACGGCCGGTCAAACTAATAAGGAGTGGGTTGCAACATTGCAAGGCCCTACAAGGGATTGTGCTTTTGAGTGTGAATGTGGACTCCCTTATTCAGATACTATGGTACGTGATGCAATAGCACAGAACGTTTCTGATGTTCGCATACGGGAACAGAGTTTGAAACTCGTCAATCCCTCCCTTCAACAAGTGATGCTGTACCTGTATCAGTTCAAATTGCACGAGACAGTCGCTCTTGTCGTCAGCAGGACAATAAACTTTTTGTAGATTTGGACTTTAATGGCAAGGTCATACCGTTCCAGCTCGATACCGGAGCTGCAGTTTCATTGCTCAATCACGACACGTACAAACATATAAGGGACAAACAAAACTTGTGTCATTTTACGTTCTTCGTTCTTCTTCTGCAGTGAACTTGTTTGGTTTAGATTTATTTCAGTTGTTTAACATGTCTATAGTAAATCAGGTCCTATCAGTGAATCAGACTCTGCCTTCCGACAGTGTTTCTCGTCTGTGTGAAGAATTTGCAGACATTTTTGCACCGGGCTTAGGTTGCGCTCAGAACTATGACGCACATTTGGAACTGAAAGTCAACGCGCAACCGAAATTTTTCAGAGCGCGCAATGTTCCTCACGCATTGCGTGATGAGGTCGCAAGAACATTACACGATTTAGAATCACAAGGTGTAATTGAACGTGTGCAAGCTTCTCTCTGGGCCTCACACTTAGTAATTTTGCCAAAACCTTCCGGAGAACTGAGACTTTGTGGGGACTTCAAGGCAACAGTGAATCCACAACTCGTGATTGCAACTTTTCCCTTTCCCCGCCCGGAAGATCTTTTTGATAAACTGTGCCCGGGTAAATACTTTTCGAAGTTGGACCTAGTTGGACTTGCAAATCCCAGTGGACGCCGAATCCCAGCGCGTCTTGGAGTTAACACGCATCTTGGTTTGTACCGATTCAAAAGACTGCCATTCGGGTGTGCATCCGCCCTTGGATTGTTTCAGCAATATTTACAAACTGTTTGTGCGTCGGTCCCTCTGCTGCGAACTATCTGGACGATATTGTGATCTCCGGAAAGACAGCAGACGAGCATTTAGCACACCTACGAACATTATTTCAGGAATTGCGACAAAATGGTCTTCGCTTGCGGAAGGACAAATGTGTGTTTTTTGCTCGCGACTTACCATACCTGGGACATGTAATCAATGCCCAAGGCATATATCCGATTCCAGAGCACCTCCGTGCCATACAAGATTTGCCTTCACCGCGGAATTTGAAGCAGCTACAGAGTGTGTTGGGTAAAATTAACTATTATCATCGCTTTCTGCGCAATGCCTCTTCCATTTCAGCTCCGCTTCATCGCTTACGCCGTACAGGTGTTCCGTTCGTCTGGACGACAGAATGCGAACGCGCCTTTCGCCAGTTGCAATCGGCGTTGCTTTCTAATACTTGCCTTACGCCATTCGATCCCCAGAAACCCCTTTTGTTGATGGTAGATGCATGGGATTTCGGGATCGGTGCTGTGCTTGCGCACAAAGTTGGCTCCCATGATCGCCCTATTGCCTTTGCGTCCAAATTGCTCTCGTCTCCGCAAAGAAATTATTCACAGATAGAGAAAGAAGCTTTGGCTCTCGTGTTTGGTGTTACTAAGTTCCATGATTTCTTGTATGGTCGTCACTTTACCATCATCACAGACCACAAACCTTTGACGTCGCTTTTTCATCCGAACAAGCCTGTACCTCCGCGTACAGCGCAGAAATTCATTCGCTGGTCTATTTTCCTCTCGCAGTACCGCTACGATATCTTGTATCGGTCCACTGCTAAGCACGGAAACGCCGATGTGTTGTCCCGTTTGCCTGTTGCTGAGGATACAGCATTCGATTCTTCCGAACTTGCTTGCATGTTCATTGATTCGGAAACCGATGAAGTGGTCGAATCGTTTCCGATTGATTTTCGTCGTGTAGCTGCAGCCACAGCTGCTGACCCTGTCCTTGCTACCGTTTTGTGTTTTGTTGCTACGCAATGGCCTTTGTCAAAGTCTCGGATCGAGGATCCGTTGGTTCGCCGATTTTTTGCTCACAAGGAGAGACTTTTTGTTCGACGTGGTGTTTTGTTGTTGCGTTCTGATAATGACCAGTCCAGAGTCGTGGTCCCACGTTCGTTACAGTCCTCTGTTTTACGGCTTCTTCACCAAGGACATTGGGGTATGGTGCGAACGAAACAACTTGCTCGTCAGCACTGCACTTGTTTCGGAATCGATGCTGCGATTACGAATATGTGTTCTTCTTGCATGGCGTGTGCCGAACACCAATCCGCACAGCCGCGGAAAGTCTTTGCATGGCCAAAAGTCACTTCCCCTTGGCAACGCTTGCACATCGATTTTGCTGGTCCATTCTGGAATGCTCGATGGTTGGTTCTGGTAGATGCCTTCAGTAATTTTCCTTTTGTTGTCCGGATGTCTTCCACGACGTCAACTGCCACCATCCAAGCGTTGTCTGCTATCTTTTGCATTGAAGGTCTTCCGCAGACTATTGTTTCCGACAATGGCCAACAATTCATATCCGCAGAATTTCAGTCATTCTGCCAGGCCAATGGTATTCAACATCTGACATCCGCGCCGTTTTCGCCTCAGTCAAACGGTGCCGCTGAACGATTGGTCTGGACTTTCAAGTCACAGATGTTGAAGTTGAAAGAGCCGCATTCTCGGGAGGACGCGTTGTTGCTCTTTTTGTCATTGCATCGCTCTCAGCCCCGAGATGGTCGCTCGCCGGCTGAGTTGCTCCACAGTCGTCCTCATCGAACCTTGATATTTTTGATGCACCCACCGCATCAGGTTCCTGTGCAGCGGCAGACTTCTGCTTTTGCTCCAGGCGACGTTGTATTCTATCGCAACTATCGAGGTTCACAGCGTTGGCTCGCAGGGCGCATTCTTCGCTGCCTCGGCCGCGCGATGTATTTGGTTTTGGGGGCCTCTGGTGAGGTGCGTCGGCATCTCAATCAGCTGCGCCTCTGTCGTCGCACGGGTTCTGCCGCTCCCCGTCTGCTTTCAGCGACGGTGCCGTCCGGTCAGCGCCCTGGGGACCCATCTACTGGCTCGCCTCATCCCCAGGCATTACCGACGATGCCTTCCATTTTGCCCCATGGCGACGCGCCGCCGCAGCAGCCGCCGCCGCCCCTGTCCTCCAGCCGGCGCCGCCCGCAGTGGACGCTTCGCTGCAGCCGCCAAGCGCCTCCTTGGGTCACGCGCCGCCGATCGCTTCCCGTGACCAGCTGTCCTCCGCCATGGAACTCTTGCCCGCTCCGGACCACATGGCGTCCTCGCGCGTCGGGTACCCCGACGCAATGGAGGTCGACCTTTTGGCCCCTCCTGTCTCTTTACGGGCGCATGCACCGCATGTTGACGTGCACCCTGGACTAGGTTTTCAGGCGTTTCCTAGATCCCCTCGGACCGAATGGCCGGATGCGGGTGGCACAGCCTCGCCTGTTGTTAGGCTCCCCACCTCATCGCATACATCATCATGGGGTCCTCCCCACGGCGGGCGGAAGCCTTATCACACGACCGTTCGCCGATTTGCGGGGGAGGAATGTGGTGTCACCGCCAGACACCACACTTGCTAGGTGGTAGCTTTAAATCGGCCGCGGTCCATTAGTACATGTCGGACCCGCGTGTCGCCACTGTGTGATCGCAGACCGAGCGCCACCACAAGGCAGGTCTCGAGATACGGACTGGCACTCGCCCCAGTTGTACGGACTACTTTGCTAGCGACTACATGGACGAAGCATTGCTCATTAGCCTAGCCAATAGTTAGAATAGCCTTCAGCTAAGTCAATGGCTACGACCTAGCAAGGCGCCATTAGTAACGTTGCATGTATCTAAAGAGTCTCACTTGTGTCGCCACAATCTCCAGATGTACCAAAAGGATGGATTAAAGTTAAGTATTCCAGAAGCTACGTACTTTTCTTTATAGCATTCATTACGTATCCTGTTTCAGACCTCCCGCAATCCCTAAATTGTTCCAACAACTCTTCCACATTAGGTGAGGCCATTTTCTAGGATGGCCGTTGGCTGTGCGTCTGAGGTATGACTTGTGAGGTTTTACCTATTGAGGCTCTAATAAAGGTACCACAATGGCCTATATCTACCCTGCCGAAAATCGAAATATCTGTTGGCGCACCTTATACCATTTGGCATGAATACATACTCTCTATATGCAACCCTAAATTGTTCCAACAACTCTTCCACATTAGGTTTATAATACCACAGTTCTTCCAATACAATTACAGCTGCAGCGTAATTAATTTTATTTCCATAAAATTTAATGGCCAAATCGTCGATACGTTGCTGGGTGGTAGGTACCAGGAATGCAAGGCGAAGGTCGTCGGGATAGCTCCTTATGTGTTCCCAGTTAGCATAGAAAAATTCCAACGCAGACATTAGCTGTAAACAATAAACTTTATTCAAAATGTGACAGTACCCTTCCGCTTACAAAAAGTCATATAAACTCGATTACGTACATTAAATGTTACATATTTAACTTCACTCTGAACGATATCGGTCTTATCAGGTTCATCTCCAGCAATTTGCACACCGATATAATATGGATTAATACCCTGAAATACCTTATTCTTACACTTACACTGATTTTCCAAATCAACCCATGACTTGACTTTATCAATATCTGCACTTGTTTCTGGCTTACAATAAGTTACAAATTTGAAGGCATTAATCCTGCTTTAACTTAGCGCGTGCCTTTCGGCTTCCTCTGATTGTGTCTAGGCTGTCTTGTCTAGACACAACACTTTGTTTCAGTTATTGTACCAGTCTGATAGGTTATCTTGTTCGTTCATGTCGTAGTTGCGGCAGTTAAAGCTGTTCAAGTAGAGTTTGAAACATGATTCTATAGAATGAAATGTTCATACTGCATAAGAGTGTGCCCTCTTATGCAAGTGGTCTTGCCCGCGAAAGGCAAAGGTCCCGAGTTCGAGTCACTGCCAGGAGGTATCATCAGTGTTATCATCAGTGTTACATGTTGATCTGAATTCGTATTGTTAGACATAGTAACCTGAATTTGTGTCGTTTACTTTTTGCTGCCCGGTTTGCAAATTACAAATTGACAACTTATCGCCTAGCGATTTCCTTTCGGTTTGGCAACTATCGTTCGTTTCGGAATTTTGTTCAGTTTCAGGTGTAAGCACGTTTCCCTGTACTTGCGTCGCCAGATTACGTTCCGTATCGGTTACTGTATTGACGCTAAACAGTAACTGTTCATTATTGAATGAGTTGAATGACATGCTTTCGCTGTGTTGCGTCAAGTTCTGTTGCTGGTCATCAATGTGCAGAACGTGTTTGGTATTCATTGTTTTAACAAAATGGTACTGACAACTGTTACCAAAAATGCTTAAACTCTAATATGGTTTATCGGTCAGAAAATTTGTATAATATGCAGTAACTGGAAACAAGGCGTAACCGTTGCCTAACAGCAAAATCCAATAGTTAAATTTTTATATGTAATGAAACTTCGTCAGACGTTCTGAATATATGTCACACATAATGAATATTCGTCACACACTAAGTACATGGAAACATAGAAAATTTCACACGTAACAGTTACTCAAAAAATAGCTGCAAGGAAAGAAATATGAAGTTATTACAACATAAAAACATGCGCTGTGCTGTGTGCTGTTGCAAGAAAAGAAAATTTATCTGACTGCTTTTTATAAGTCCCAGCGGACAAATGGAAGTAGTGACAGACAAGTGAAAGCAGCTTGCCCCAACTCGATCGTTTGTGCGTTCATGAGCATAAAAATGCTTGGCTGATTTTTACTCAAAACTTTACGTACTGCCCTGTGCAATAAAACCGTTGAACCGAAATTACTGCTGTGAACAGCGTGTCTCAGTGCTCAGATTTACATAAGGACAATATTAAATCGCGTTCACTATACAGAAAATTATATCAAAACTGTTACTCAAAAACAACCACCAAAATCAAACTGTGCACTGCCCAGCAAAATAGAAACACTGAAATTACTACGAAAAACACGCCACTCAGCGGCCCGTTAAAGTTCCGAACTACAAAGAACATGCTTAGAATTTGCACATTGGAAACGTGAGATGGGGAACGAAAGAACCAACAAAACATGAACAGAATCTCACTTGAAAAATTACAGCATAATCAGCAGCAACAACACAGCATGAACAAATCGGGTCAGCTAAAATATGCTAAAGTAAAACTAAACTACAAACTTCTTACTTGAAAAGAAAATACCAATCCGTTCATTATAATGACTATGCTGCTTGTTAAACAGCTTTAGCACATTAACATAAAATTCGCAGGGAACCAAACCTTTACTTCCTTTACAGAATTGTTACAAGGCAATGCTTTTACGATTATGCAAATCGAAATCAATTAAACTGAAATGACCTAACCTGGGGTGGGGAGATGCACTGTTCTGTTGCAGGAATCGCTAACATTATCAGTACGCGCCAGCAAAAATTATTACCTTAGAAACATATCCATAATTCAAATCCATTCTCTATGTTCTATAATTGCTGTGTTTGTAAGTTCTTCCATCAGATTAATAATTCCCAACAATTTTCTTCATCAAAAGTCCAACTCCTATATGATCTACTTTAAAAGTTCTGCCAACTTACTCCATATCCATCACCCCGCTACTCTCCGCTCTACAACTGAGCCAAAGAAACACAAGTTCATACTTACTACTGTCACTGCCGTAAGTCGACTATTTCACAGCTGTGACATGTGACTTCTTCCCTCTCGTAACTTGAAATTTCCACTCATTCTGAAACTATCTACAAATAAATGTCCACTCCACCTACACATGTCCAGCTTTCAACAATAGTTCAAAGTATTACCATGACTTTGTCCCAGGTGTTTAACATCCCTCAGTTGTTAATGAGGAAGACGAGAGCAACTGTCGAACACTTTGGTTAGTGGGTATTGTTGGAGAACCTGAACAGTTTTGCTACTTACATTGGTAACAAAAACTACGACGAGACTGGTACTCGCCTTAGCAAAAAGAATTTAAATGTGCATAGGCCTATTACAGATTTGTTTTGTGACAACATAATGGTGGTTAAAGCTATGAATAACTGGAATGCCAAGAACTATTAGTGAACGGCCGGTCCACAATGTTAAATAAGGAGATGTGTGGTTCATTTAATTGTTATCTACATCGTAAATTCGACACTATAAGGCATGGCGTGAAGGCGAAAACCCATTTCTCCTAAACAAGAACGACAATGTGATAGCAAGAGAAGTAATAAAATAAAATATGCAAAGACGTACTCGAAACAATATTGAGAAAGTATAAAAATACTCTGACTCTACCGCAGAGGGTACAGTTGTCTGATGCTAAAATGGATATTCTGGTGGAGGAACTGCCTGGGATACTGCAACAGCTCCGAATAGGTGACTGTTTTCTTGCAATCCTGGATATACCGCAAGAATTTGCAGATTTGTTTAAGAAAATGGAAATTACTTAACTTTAGACTACGGTTACTGCATGGAAAGAGACTACCAAGGAAGCAACAGTGTGATTGTGAGCAGTAATAAAATAGGCTGTAAGTCTTGTTTGCACATCTACAATCGATTCTTCTTTTTTCCAACATCAGTCTGTATTCTTCCGTTATGAGAGTTGCTGGCGCAAATATTCCAGTGTGCATTTTTTTGACCTCGGTCTCTTTCATTTCCAGTTTTCTTTTGCATGCAGCCAACAAATTAACTGTACTTAAATGGAATACTTTCCTTAATAGGAAATAGATTACATTAGTGCAACACATTTGTTCTTCCTCTGAAGACTTGTGGAATAACATCGTTCGTTGGAAACAAACCTAATTCGCCAATAACTACATTTAACGGTATTATGGAGAACAATGGACTAGATTGAGAAAACTGTGTTTCTCCGACTATAATGTAGCTCTTCTGTATAATAATTGTATTGCCTTACTGGGAGTGTGCGATAACAATTTCCACATAGTTTACAGGTATATACAGAGTGACCCATTCCTCTTGCTCAACCAGGAAAACTTTAGGTGTATATATATCAAGCGGATAATACGCCTTTTCACAAGGCCAGAAACGTGACACAGTGGTTCAAGGAACACAGTGGCGGGTTTCAATAGATTTTCTGGGTCCCCAACTAGATTTTAACCCGATGGAACACATTTGGGATGTGAGTGAACTTGGCGTCAGAGCCCGTCGCCCCACGTCCTCTAATTTACGGGAATTAGGTGACTCGCGTGTGCAGAAGTGGTACAATCTCCCTGCAGCGGCCTACCAAGACAGTTTCCATGCCAAGACGCGTCGCAACTGTTATCCGTGCCAAACGTGGACGTACTGATTGTTAGGCAAGTGGTGTATTGTTCTGGCTGATCTGCATACCTTTTATGCATCCCCACATATGTTGAAGCTTCGGGTAGAGGTTAAATTCTGAGATGAAACGAAGTACATTTTATTCAAGAATACACTTACCCTCTTCAAGAGCTATTTAAAAATTTATCACACTGTATCATTTTTGTCATTAAAAGCCGGCCGGAGTAGCCGTGCGGTTCTAGGCGCTGCAGTCGGGAACCGAGCGACCGCTATGGTCGCAGGTTCGAATCCTGCCTCGGGCATGGATGTGTGTGATGTCCTTAGGTTAGTTAGATTTAATTAGTTCTAAGTTCTGGGCGACTGATGACCTCAGAAGTTAAGTCGCAGAGTGCTCAGAGCTATTTGAACGATTTTTTTGTCATTAAAAAGTAGATGTGCAAACGTTAAACAGAACACAGATTGTGAAGAAACCGAGCGGTTACTACCTCGATGTACACGTTTCTTAACCACTGTAGTGCTGTGAAGTGTAGGTTTTGTTTATGATTTCAAATTCTTCCCCCCCCCCCCCCCCCAAGCACCTCTTTTGTCGTTGTATTAGCTTACAGTACACTGCATAGTATAGTCTTGCATCACAGCAATTTAGTAACACTGTGAATACAACTGTTATTGTTTAAGGGTGTCAAATGCACACATATGAGGATAAGGTAGAAATGCTGGGGAAATACTCTGTAGAAAAAGTACATTGACTGGAAATAATTTAGTAAGTAGCATTTTTATATTTAGTATTGTTAGAGAACATTGCACTGTACACAACTGTACTGTAATTTGCTGTAGGCGGGCGAAACTCTCTTTAAGCACAACTACTGAACAGTGGACGATTCCCTGACAAGCCACCACCTTCTATCTGCATGTTTGGTCTTCTCATTTCTCGTCTACGTAAATTGGTAAATTTAAATGCCTTACCTCCATATCGTCGGAGAACACGAACAGACGAAGCTGCTGAGGTTGCTGTGCTTTCTGCTTTAGCCGTGAATCCTCAAGTCAGCACACTACGAATTGAATATAAAGTTGCTGTCTCCAAAACAAGTGCAGGTCGCATTCTGTAACGCCATTAATCCATCCTTACCATGTTAATTTCCACCAACAACTTCATGGATATGACTTTAAGAACACGATTCAATTTTGTCAGTGGGCTCGGAAACAATTTCCGATTAACCCTAAATTCTTCTCAAAAATTCATTTTACCGACGAGGCATCATTCTCCAACAAGGAATTGTCAGTGTGAGGAATGCGCATTATTGGTCTATCAGTAACCCATAATGGCCCCGACAAGTGTAGCATTAGCGTCCATAAACTTAAATGTTCATTGCGGAATTACTGGAGATACCGTTATCGAATCTTTCTTTGTAAATGGCAGCCAAAATGGCAGATAATACGTCCGACTTTTAACATACACTCTTCCTGTTCTCTTGGTCGCCGTATCTCTTAATCACAGCATGGTCATGTGGTGTTAGCACGATCGATGCCTTACACGTAACGCCTTTCCAGCACGACTAATTCTGGACCAAAAATACCCTGGTAGGTGGACTGGATGTGATACGGCGAGTTACTTGGCGTGCCCGTTTTCCGCAACTTACGCCTACGGATCTTTTCCTGTGGGGAGCAGTCAAGGATGCTGTCTACCAAAATGTTTCAACAACACCAGAGAACATGGAGCAACGCATTATTGAAGCTTGTACAGTCATTACAGAGGAGTGCGATGTAGGGCTTTCTTCTGTATGGATGCCAATGGTCACAATTTTGAGCATGTAAACCTCTGTTTTTCATATAGTGGTAGTACCACTAGGGGTGATCTCATTAGGTGACTTGTGGAGTATGATGTAGATGTAGATGTACTGTACAGTGCAGTGCTGTTGCATTCAATGTTTATTGGTAACTTTGTAAAATGTTCAAACTCACCTTGAAGAGGTTAAATGATTTAGTTAATGAAATGCACTGAAGTGATATTTAAATTAGAGGACTTGCGTATTATATATTATTTCTATAACTACTAATTTCGTGTGTAAAATGGTACAGTGTGATACATTGTGGAATAGCTCTTCGAGAGGGTGAGTGTATTCTTGAAAAAAAAATATAAAGGGTTCCATTTTTAAAAAATTAACTTCTATACAGTATTTCCAAGATCTGTGGGGATACTGTAACATTTAACAAGCAGAACTGGTGCTTTTTGCAGATGATACTACTATTATAATAAATTCCATTATAGAGAAAGAAACAGAAGAGATTGTTAATGATACTTTCGAAAGAATTATCAAGTGGTTCTCGGAAAATGGACTCTCCCTAAGTTCTGAGAGATATTTTTTTTCGGTTCTGTGCAAAGAATTAAGTCCTAACAACAATTTGTATTGCACATGAACACGAGTTAGTAAAAAGGTTAGAATTCTTCAAACTCATGGGTGTCCTGATGAAATCTTGATTTACAAGATATATCTTTATTAACTTCACAAACAGTTCAGTTTAGCTACCTTTTCTCTTCGCACATTTGTTAGTCTTGGAAACAAACCAATCAGCCTCCCGATTTATTTTGCATATTTCCACTCAGTAATTTCATATGGATTATTTTTCAAGGCTAACTCATCAATTAGAAATAAAATATTGATTATACAAAAGCAACGAGTAAGAATAATATGCGTTCGCCTGCAGTCGTCATGTAGGTGCTTGTTCAAAGCGTTAGGCAACTTAACTGCAGCTTCACAACACGTATATTCACTAACAATACCCGTCACAAATAGTCCATCACAAATTGAGAAGAACCGTATTGTCCATATTTACAGCACTAGAGGAAAGATGACGTTTATTAAAGTGTAATAATGCTGTCGCTTACTCAGATAGGAGTTCAATATTGCAGCAACAAAAAATTTTGATCTTTTCCTAAATGATATAAAATGCCTGTCAGCTAGAAAGAATGCTTCAAAAACTCCACTTATTCAACGGAATAATTATTTTTAAAGCCAGTAGTCCGAAATAACTTATTACTAGCTTTAGTAACATGAGCAGGACTAAGAAATAATGTGTTAATTAATGTTAACACTATTCATGTACATATATAAAGTGTGCTGTCTCGTTCTACATCTTTTTAATAAAAGAAGCTAACAAATAATATGAGGGAAGTGTTACCAAGTAACTCCGGATAACTTCCCAACTGAAAATCTGCTACCGATTAAGCCAGCACTCAGCTCTCAAACTCTGCTATCCCTTGCTTCAGATTCGCAGTGACGCGCCGTTGAGACGTGTGACACTTAAGATCGCAAAACTTGTCAAGACATTGAAAATAAAATCTAATTTTTTCAGTTTTAAGTGCGTTCAGTCTGGGAAAAGCCGATTGTTCCACATCTCATACATCCGAACCCTGACCCACAATTTATTTTTGGTTTTACGTTCTGTCTCCAGGCAATAATTTTCGATCTCCTGTAGACAGGAAAACATTTTCAGATGACTTTATTCGTTAGCAAGATGTGAAACGTCCAAGATGTCGCAAGATATGTAATTTTGTCCATAGCTGCTTTTTAGCAGCCGCAGTATGTTGGATCAAATGGCTCTGAGCACTATGGGACTTAACTGCAGTGGTCATCAGTCCCCTAGAACTTAGAACTACTTAAACCTAACTAACCTAAGGACATCACACACATCCATGCTCGAGGCAAGAGTCGAACCTGCGACCGTAGTGGTCGCGCGGTTCCAGATTGTAGCGCCTAGAACCGCTTGGCCACTCCGGCGCTGCGGTGGGTATTATTTTAACTAAAACAAATTCAGTCCTTAGCTGCAGAAACCTTTCTTTTCTTGGTTTCAGTGTACTGATTTCAGTAGGTTTCCTGTCGTCTTCACATGGCGAGGCCACAGCGTCTGTCTAGACCAGTCCTCACGAAAAAGGTAAAGAGAGTAATTTAGTTAAATATTTAATTTTGGTCTCAGGTTCGAAATCCCAATAGTATCAGACACAGACTGGTCGGTTAATCTATTAAAAAAATGGTTTAAATGGCTCTGAGCACTATGGGACTTAACATCGTAGGTCATCAGTCCCCTAGAATTTAGAACTACTTAAACCTAACTAACCGAAAGACATCACACACATCCATGCCCGAGGCAGGGTTCGAACCTGTGACCGTAGCAGTCCCGGGTTAATCTATTTACGTCAGCCTTAATTAATCAATTAATACTAGTGAATAATTTTCCCAGATTCACAGATATTACTGAGGTACTGTCAGGTATTGCCTACATAGAGGATCATCGGTTGGAGGGGGAAGGATTTAATATAGGAAATTCCCAAGATGGCGAAATGTAGCTTGGTTTCCTGGTCATTTTTTCGAATCATCGTTGATGCCTCGCGGTGGTGGAAACACACAAAGGCCCTCGCGTTTTGAGAATCCGCACCAGTTCGAACCTTCTAACTCCAATGTAAAAAATCAGCCCCTCTAGTTAGTCAGAACAGCAGGAACGGTTACACCTCCAACTTTTGTTAGACTGGCTACGAGAACCTCTTCGGATACCTCGGCGGTGCACTATAGTTCGTCGATCGAGTCTTTAAACACAACGCAGAGCAGCATTCCAGCCATTCCGTTCCTGTTAAAGGTGTCCTAATTGTAAGGTTCAATATGCAGTAGTTATGGCCATTTTGTGGCAAGAGTGGTCTTCCATTACTTTGTGAGCAGCCTTGTGTCAGCAAACGGCGAGTTGCTTTAGATATTTAGAATTACAAAGCACGCTGTAACTTCGATAGTTGCGTCTGTGTTGCCGTTACGTTTGCGCCACGAGATACCGGCAATGCAAATGACGTGTAACGACTATTATGCGACTTGATCGGCGTGTTGCGCATGTTCGTTCAGTAGCCAGCACAATAGAGATTAGTATTATTTTATTGTATATATGAGCAACAGGACAATCAAGTGGCATTATTAACGCATGTGACTTATTACCATACCTTCATGAGATGGTCTGTTAAATAATCGTAGGGTTTTAAAACTACTAGGACACTAAATTTCAAATAAAATTAACTTCTACTAAAAACTTCGTACGTATTTGAACGTAACAGGCCAAAAGAGACACTCACAATGTAAAAATATCCGCGCTCTGGTTCTTGGAACTAAATGCTTACTGAACCGTGATTTATTTTCAAAGAATATTCTTAAGAATTTATTTTATTTACTAGCGATTCATCAAGAACATTAACACATTTAACCACACTATGTAAGCATGGAAGTAGTGGCCAGGGAGTAACTGATGAAATCATAACCAAATTCCTTTTAACAAATGGGAATTTTGTTCACTTTAATAGTGCCTAAAAGCATTTTCGTAAAGAAATAGCTTTAAAATTATAATCAGAAAGCACCCTCTAAATATCAAAGTTACAATTTATTCAGCGGCAGAAAGAAACAAGTTTTGACTGTATGAGCTTCCGGGCCGAGAACCTGGCCGCTCCTTGCCGGCCGGGACGGCCGAGCGGTTCCAGGCGCTACAGTCTGGAACCGCGTGACCGCTGCGGCCGCAGGTTCGAATCCTGCCTCGGGCATGGATGTGTGTGATGTCCTTGGGTTAGTTAAGTTTAAGTAGTTCTAAGTTCTAGGGGACTGATGACCTCAGAAGTTAAGTCCCATAGTGCTCAGAGCCATTTGAACCTTGCCGCTCCATTTTCACACGGCCGTAGTTACGACTGCTCTCAACAGCCTCTGAAAGACTACTCTGGTGCAAATCTGCAACACACCAAATAACTTTAAACTAAGAGTTTGAACAATTTACACAAGCACACAAACTATGCACACCCCTTAGGAGGGATGTAAATGGTATAAAACACTAACAATTAAAATATTAACCTTACCACCGAAGGTGCAACTTGATTTTAACTTCTAAGAAAAGTCTTACCCTGAAAGGGTGGCATATTTATATACTAAACTGATCATTTAAATAAAAGCCCATGAAATGAAATCTTAAATAAAATTCTACAAGCTTGGCCAAACAATAGTTAAGATGCTCTACAGTACACAGATAGCGCCTCTTAGGATCATAGGCAACAATATCAAAGTTTCCGAAGATCAAAACATATTTCAGGTATTAGGCCGTCACACTCCAAGCAATAAATTCGTTAACACACCAAATCCGACATACATGACAGAGGCAGCTACTAACGTACGGTAGATTGATAGGGAGAATACCGAATAACCCGAACCGCAGGTTGCTCTAACAAGCCCCTACTCCACAAGTGAAAAACGGACCCCCAATTTATAGATAACCACCTTCCCGCGCGTGGACAAACGGAGAAGAATGGTGGGACGACCGCAAAGCAAAACGGCTGGTGAAAAAAAATGGCTCTGAGCACTATGGGACTTAACTTCTAAGGTAATCAGTCCCCTAGAACCTAGAACTACTTAAACCTAACTAACCTAAGGACATCACACACATCCATGCCCGAGGCTGGATTCGAAACTGCGACCGTAGCGGTCACGTGGTTACGGCTGGTGACTTCACCAAGAAAACAAGTAGAATTTAACAAGAGTAAATCAAACAACATATCACCACTCACTTAACTTCTAATAAACTGCCATTTCTCGGGAAGACCTGGCGCAGCACCCCGAGATCGCTCTCCCGAACCGTCCACTGCCAGCCGCTTCAACGGACGCAGGAAGGCGCGCCGGTCTCCCGTCTCACGGCATCGCAGCTCGCACCGGCCAGACTGAAGTCGTGGGTTGACTCCTGTTGCTGTCGTGTCGCCCGCGAAGTCACTATCCCTCGCTATACGCCGCGGCCCACTGGACTCACGTGGCGACCTCACATGCGCCGACGCTCAAGACGGACAAGTCGTCTTGTGTCTCAGTGCGCGACCGACGAACCGATCGATCCAACCGCCAATGACCATTGCCTGAGCAAACTCGAGCAGAATCGCGGCTTAAGGCTCAGACTGAGATGCAGGAACTAAGCCCCGCCGATTTCTCTTACTGGCGGAGTGGAAAGACTCTCATTTTGCCGGCTTTAAAGGTTGATCCGAACGAGAGACATACTAGCACCCCGAACGACAGACCGATACTAACTGCCTTATAAATGCGGACGAGAGACAGACGAGCAAGCTAGGGTCTAGAGACTGACCCAGACTCACCGACTGGCGAGGTTTCTTTCTTCCTTTATTGATTTTCAATTCCCCCCCGAAGGGGGCGGGCTGGCAGCAGCTTAGTACGCTGCTCCACAGCCTACAGACTTTCATTTTAAGAACGGAAGCAGAAAAGAAAGATGAAAAACAGGCGATAAAATGGTGACGTCAAGTGTAAAATGGCGGAAAAATGCGGAAAGCTAAAACAGAAAGCAAAAGGGGTTGGCAACGTTAATAAAAGACACAGGAATCAGACAAGTAACATAGTACACACACAATTAAAAAACACGGCGACAGTCTGGTTTCTGTTTGCAAGAGATAAATGGCACACCCAGCGACAGTATGATGGCCGTTTGCAACACGTCCCAAAAAACACAACACGGAACACTCACTGTAAAACACGCACTGTAGAACACTCACTGTAGTAGAACACTGCACGAAAGTGGCGGCACAAAAATGACACTTCCGAGCCAAAGGCAGATGGAGGGGGGGGGGGGACCTGGAGGAGGGGGAAGGTGGGAGGAAGGAAAAAAACGAAAAAGGGGGGGAACCAAGGTGGGAGAGGACGAATAATGGAGAAGGGCATACGCGAGAGGGAATGAGGGAAGGCAGAGGAGGGAAATGTAAAAGGACTCGGCGGAGAGAAGGGGCAAAGAGAGGGGAGGTGGGGATGAAAGAGGATGGAAGGGGGGGAGAGCTGGCGAGCTCATAGCGCCCATTAAATGCACGTGAACAGGCAACCTTTCCCCTTTCCCACCAGAGTGACACACCAAAGCTGCGATTGCCACAGCGGCGCCACCGCCAGAAACTTAGGGCGACTGCTTCACACTACGCGCTGCGGCGCGCTCTTCAAAACAACCATTTTTACCACGGCTCACTTACAATTAGGTACGTAGTAGTACAAAATTGGTAACGATTACATCGCAAATGCAACTTTATAATTATCTGCAATATAAAACTGAGTGTGAGAGACAGCTTTCTCAAAGTGAAAACTACACTGGTGCGCCAAGCTTAAGACGAAAGTACTCGTAAATTGTGCGTGATGTGTCACTCTCAACTAACACAGTTCGATGAAACTTGGACCATACATAGAACGGCTGCACTATAGTATAGAAGGTAATTGAAAGAAATTCCTGAACAGACGAAGAGAAATGACACTTTTATTGCCGGTCGAAGTGGCCGTGCGGTTAAAGGCGCTGCAGTCTGGAACCGCAAGACCGCTACGGTCGCAGGTTTGAATCCTGCCTCGGGCATGGACGTTTGTGATGTCCTTAGGTTAGTTAGGTTTTACTAGTTCTAAGTTCTAGGGGACTAATGACCTCAGCAGTGGAGTCCCATAGTGCTCAGAGCCATTTGAACCATTTTTGACACTTTTATTCAAAGACAATAATTTTCTTGAGTATTTTAAGTATCCCCTCCTCTAGCAATATAAGCGTACACTCAGCACTGGCGAACATGATCGTTTTGCTGGTACATATGTCATGGTATGGGAAGCTATAATATTGAGTGGGCGTACTGACCTCGAAATCTTTGAACACGTTACATTCACCAGTCAACGTTATTGTGACAATAATCCTTACGCATATGAGTGTTACGAGTGTGCGTTCCACGGTAGCCTCGTTTCTATGGATGACAATGCGCCTACACGTCGAACAGCACAACTGAAAGGTTGTTTGGACGAGAGGATATTCGTCGAATGGATTGGACTGTCCGTTCCCCAAACTTAAATCCCACCGAGCACGTGTGGGATATGTTTGGGAGACGACTACAACAAGTCCAGGTGCAGTGACGACCATCTAGTAGCTACTACAGGAATGGAGCGCCCTCCTACAATAACTCCTTATCTACCTTGTACCGAGAATCGGAACACGCTGCATCCATGCAGGTCACACACCACCGTGTTCTGCCTTTTGTTATTTACAGTGGGCCATCACTAGTACCGGAGACTTCAGTGTAAATTTGCTTTTGAATGTGTGCGTCATTTCTGTTCATTTATTACCTGTATCTTTCAGTTAACTTTGACACTATATTGTAGCTTTTGGTGCAATTTTACTTGCCAAGGACACATCATACGAAAATTACTTTCATCCTTTCGTTCTGCCCGATAGTATCATTTCCACTTCGTAATGTAATATAAATCTGATCGTCAGAGAAAGGCTGCTGAAAGAGAAAACTCGCGTCCTGCCCACAACACAGACAAACGTATGAATTCAACCGGCTTGAAGAATGTGAGAACGTGTTACAGACCGCTGAAAAGAGTAAGAGTACCTAGAAGAATTTAGTGAGAAATTTCAGAACTACACTGGTCACCATCAAATATAAAGACCTGGATCAATAATAAACAGAGAAATTTCACGTACTGCGCTTATGTTGCGTAGCAGGAAGAAGTGTGATTAAAATTGATGAGTTCGAGGTATGTAGGCTTCGAAATTCAATATAAAAAGCTGTGTCCTCTGTTTCCACTAAGCCGAGCTGTACTTGAATGCCAGATACGGCTACGTCTTTGGATGCTGCTTCAAACCCGTGCCAGAGAACATGCGACGTTGTATCTGAAGATTTATGGCGGCCAGACCTGATGGTTTCGGTAGGGGAGAGATCTGAAGAACCCCATGGCAAATGGAATGTGGCAACGTTAGTTCTCCTTGGAGGCACCACACACTGATGTATCCAGTAGGCTGCAGTATAGAGAACCACGATTCATCTGAAGAGACTGCGTGCTGCTACTCCTGTGTCCAGTGTTACCGTTGGTTGCATCAGTGTGAGCTCCTCTCTTTCCTGCCACATTAAGGGAACTTGCAACACTCGGCGCAGATCTGACAGAGGTGCTCCAGATTTCGTTGCACTCTGCCTCCTTTTCTGAAGCGTTTTTCCTGTTCGGCCAGGTGAACAGTATGTAGTTTTCTCGGGCGCTAGTCGCTTGGCATCGTCGAAATTCTGCTTTGTGTTGAATACCACCCTTGTGAACCTAAACGTTTGATATTCGCGTAACAGTCGTCGGATCCCATACAACGTGAGTAGCAATTCCACTAAATGATGAACCTCACCGTCTGTAGTCCATGGTCCTTGCTGTGGAATTTCGGCACATGCTGGTACAATAGGCAAATGAGAAAAATGCCTGCGCCAAGTGTGACATGGAGCAAGGAACCAGCTTCCTTCCGTCACGCAGCTCCCCATGAACTGTGTTACTGGCCGTCCGAAAAATATAGCTTTGCCGTATAGTCTTAACTGTCAGCCTTGCTGCATTCATTGTTCGCTATATACGGTTTCCCAGTTTACTTTATTTTTAAAGAACAGTTGCCAAAGGGGAAAATTCTAGCGAAAAAAAATAATAACCCAGGAAAAGTTCAATGGCTATGCTTTAATAGAATAAATCAGTCATGATACAAAAGGTACATTTCAGTAGTCGCGGCGCTGGAGGCAATATTAGTACCATGTACAAAAAAAAAAAAAAAAAAAAAAAAAAAAAAAAAAAAAAAAAAAAATGAGCGTTATTATTTCGGAAGCATCAGTGCAATGAGTGCGGTAGACGATTTAAAATCTTTGCGTCGTTCGGTCCTCTTCAAATTAGTCGCAGATAAAATGCTGATATAACAGCGTCCAAGAACGAATAAAATGTGCGCTTCAAACATTTTAGTTGTGTATACTCTTCTGACTAGAGCATAGATCATGCCATCTTAATAGCAGCCACATTCCCGCCGCTCGGATTTTATTCAGTGAACGCCGTAGACATTTCTCCTTCTTAAACGAGACATAAGACGAACGTATTAGAAACACAACCAATATTCAAAAGATATGTACGAAAGTGAAACTTGCTGCTTGATCTTTCAGTAGAGTAAGTGGCATTACCGCTACTTTTTCGTACTTTCTGCAATTGTGATGAAACGCTAATCATTTGCGTGTTCAAGCACTTCTACATTTCACGTCAATTTTACGTTTATTGCACACCCCCTTTCACGATGTTGGAGTTGTGTCAGGAACATATTCTGCAGTTCGCCGCTATTTTCTTTGCAAACGAAAATAACACATGAATCTGTGTTCTCAAAGTTCCTGGTAGCGTATTACTTTCTCAGTAGTGTTTCTACAGTTACCAGACAATATCCCAAATTATTAAATGTATGAAAACAGAAAGTATGCTTATATGTCTAAAGATAATTGGCACGGCAGCAAAATTTATGTATAATTATATGAATGTGTCGTATCCTTCCTTTCATATAATTATAATTCGCCTCGATGGGCACTGAATCCACCACATTCAGCGCGGTTGCGCAACTACCCGCGATGTCTTGCGAAAATCACTAAGGTAGCGAGCATGGACGGGGCTGCGAATAGATAGCGCTAGGTGGGAATGTGGATCGGCCGCGAGGCATTCCGAGTTAGTCCCCGCAGTTACGATAAACACAGTGTCCAGTTGACGCTGTTGTTACCGCAACTGGCCAGTAAGCAGGCCATCCCGGATTGGAATCCCGGTCTGGCACCCATTTTTGCTCATCGCGGCTGATTCTGCTATTCAGGTAACGTCAATAGTCTTTTCCATTCCCATTCCTTTCTCCCCTCCACCGTCAATATATATAGGGTGAGCCGCATAAGACATAACACCCCCCATCATTCCGGGGACTATTGCACGTATCGACAAGCGGTGTTCGGCGAATCATAGCGGACTATGGGGCACATACCTTGGTACATGCACAATAATCACAACGTTTATACTGACCGAGATAATGAGGCAACTACATGTTTTTTAAATGGGACGCTATACTTTTTTACCATCATTCGAACGTCCTGGAAAAGACGCGTATAGTGATGTAACGCATGTTGCTATTGTGATTCAAACTTCGCTTAAAAGACGCTGGGAAATATTGTACGATTGAAGGTCGAGGCGGTCGGAAGCGGCTGCAGACTGTAAACACGCCTCGCGCGACCCGCAGGCCGAGTTGCCGTGCTCTATGCAGCATGCACGGCCTACGCTATGTAGGTAAATCCTCATCCGCCCTCTTGTAAGCAAAATTTGAATCACAATAGCAACATGCGTTAAATCACTATACGCGTCTTTTCCAGAGCGTTCGAATGATGGTAAGAAAAGTATAGCGTCCCATTTAAAAAACATGTACTTGCCTCATTATCTCGGTCAATATAAACGTTGTGATTATTGTGCATGAACCAACGTATGTGCCCCATAGTCCGCTATGATTCGCCGAAAACCTCATGCCGATACGTGCAATCGCCCCCGGAATAAATGGGGTGTTACGCGTTACGCGACTCATATATAACCTGAAGTATCAAAGAAAGTCTTGTTGGTATGCATATTCAAATACAGAGATATATAAGCAGGTAGAATACCGCGCTGCGGTCAGCAACACCTATATAAGACAAGTGTGTGGTGCAGATCGGTTGCTGCTGCTACAAAGACAGGTTATGAAGATTTAAACGAGGGTGGACGTGATTGTATAGTCGGCGCACGAGCGATGGTGCCCAGCATCTCCGAGGTAGCGATGAAGTGGGGTTTTCCCGTGCGACCATTTCACGAGTGTTCAAATGACTCTGAGCACTATGGAACTTAACATCTGAGGTCATCAGTCCCCTAGAACTTACAACTACTTAAACCTAACTAACCTAAGGACAACACACACATCCATGCCCGAGGCAGGATTCGAACCTGCGACCGTGGCGCTCGCGCGGTTCCAGACTGAAGCACCTAGATCCGCTCGGCCACACCGGCTCGCTTTCACGTGTGTACCGTGATTATTAGGAGTCGGTACAACATCAAATCTCCGACATCGCTGGGACCGGAAAAAGATGCTATACAGCCAGAAGAAAGGGAGCAACGATGAATAAAGAGAGTCATTCATTGTGACAGAAGTATGGGTATGGAGACAACCTCATGAATCCATGGATCCTCCATATCAGAAGGGGGCCATTCTAGCTGATGGAGGCTCTGTAGTAGTGCGGAGAGTGTGCAGTTGGAGTGATATGGGACACCTGATACGTCTAGATATGACTCTGACACGTACGTAAGCATCCTGTCTGATCACCTGCATCCATTCATGCCCATTGTCAATTCCGACGGACTTAAGCAATTCCAGAAGAACATTGCGACGCCCCACACGTCCTGAATTCCTACAAAGTACAGGAATACTCTTCTGACAAACACTCCGCTGAGGACCAAACTTCCCAGACATGAACATTATAGAGCATATCTTCGATGCCTTGCAACGTGTCTTCGGAAGAGATCTCCGTCCTGTCGTTCTCTTACGAATTCATGGACGGCCCTGCAGGATTCATGGCGTCAGTTCCCTCCAACAGTACTTCAGACATTAGTCGAATCCATGTCACGTAGTGTTGTGGCACTTGTTCGTGCTCGCTGGGGCCCTACACGATATTAGGCAGGTGTACCAGTTTCTTTGGCTCTAACACGTAGGTAACGGAATAGTGTGGCACTTGTGTCTTCCCGATGTCCAACCAGGACCAACCTGCTGATTTCATTTCTTGGCTGCCGAACGAAAAACACCAATAGACATCCCCCGGAGGTTGAAGAATGTGCGTGTGGCAACACGTGTGTCTAAAACCACGCTTGTGGAACGCTGCGCCAATTTCATGATCACGCACGTCCCCATATCGCAAATGTCGAGCTCTGAAATTACGCCAACTCAATTGGTAGCCAATCGAGCACGCGTCCAACAGTCTTGACCTCTCCTTATGCAATTATTACGCCTTCGGTGCATTAAAAGAAGCCCTGAATGGTCGACGATCCCTGCCACACGACGATGTGCACCATGCATTTACTGACCTCTACACCCAGCAGGGCACGGTATTCTCTTCGACCTTCTGTGTCGGTCGGATGATTTCCTCAGTACTAACGGCGATAATTCCCGATTGGCGTATCGATTATAGACTGTACGGTTTTCGAACGGGAACTCATTTATCGAACGTAGTATGAATATAAATATAAATTTCAGAAACATTTATAGGCCGACGTGTCAAAATTTCCGATACGACTGGGCAGTATAGACGTCTACTGTTCCACAAACGCTGTGTGGAATTAGCCGAGCGGTCATAGACGCTGCAGTCATGGACTGAGCGGCTGGTTCCGACGGAGGTTCGAGTCCTCCCTCAGGCATGAGTGTGTGTGTTTGTCCTTAGGATAATTTAGGTTAAGCAGTGTGTATGCTGATGACCATAGCAGTTAAGTCCCATAAGACACATTTGAACATTTTTTTGTTCCACAAACATAAAATGTACACACGACGATCTGTGTACGCAGAGTTCCACGACTTCTTTCTACTTCCATGGAATTTCTATACTTCAAAGACACGTTGCCTGGTGTAGACGTGCACAGATGTCACTGTTGATGCGCTGTACGCCCGAATACCGCTTCGCAGCTAAATGCATTTGGTGGTCATGGTGTACGATATCTTTTATCTGGCACAAACTACTCTCTCTAAGTTGGGAATATTGTCAGTTGTAAGTATGAATTGTAAAGTAGTACTTCTAGTCTGTTGGGCGATTAGTTAACACATTTTCAAAGAGCACTGACTTTTTTTTAAGAATTTACGATTTGTTTTCTCCCACGGGGCTAGTATGATAGCCCCCTCCCCCACTCCCCCACCCACCATCAGCCTCTTTCCCTCCCAGCACAGCGCGTCAGATACTAACTGAAATTTGTTTGCACGCATATGTATCTTTTGTTTTTTGTTTTTTTTTTTTTAATTTTATCACTAACACCCTGAGTAACGTGGCACAACAATAGCGTGTTTGCAGGGAGCGCTCTGGCGGTCATTAGCGGCAGCTGCCGAGGAGAGTTGCGCCAAGAGAATGGCGAGCGGGCGCCACGGCCGCCAGCGACGCTCGTTACGCCGCTGAGCGGTCGTTTTGAGGCCGGAATGCGCCCGCAGTCCTGGAAATGTGCCCGGCACTCTCGTGGAAAACACTTTAATGGCCGCACGGCCTCACCGAAATAAAGACTCTGTTTTCCTATGGACCTCTGCTGCAACGCTCTGAAATTGTCATGGCCTTTTCTTGGAATGATATAATCTGGAACAAGAGATATAACAACGTTGTATTTTTCCATTATTGAGGACCCTTTTCCGTCTCCACTTGGTACGACAGCCCAATCTGCTGTTTTAATTTACAGTCCACAGACTAGTTTGATGCAGCTCTCGATGGTACTCTGTTTTCCTGCTGACGACATCCTCCTGAGCAGTTCCCGACTGGAGACTTGAAAGGAGGAGTATTTTATCTCCGGGTTACTTTATTCAAGATGATACCATTATCTTTTAACCATAGAGTAGAGCTTTATACCCTCGGGAAAAAAACGGCTTTAGTTTCGCCTTACTCTGAGCTGTTCGCAGTCCCAGCAAAGAGAGGCAACACTGGTTGATGTTACGACGACTTATCAGTCAGTCACCCAGGCTGTTGCTCCTGCAACTTCTAAAGAGGTTGTTGCACCTTTCCAGGAACCACTTCTTTGTGTGGCCTCTCAGCAAAACCTCTCTGCCGTGGGTCCATCTGCAGTACGGCAGACGAGAATTATTAATAGCTGCGTGCTTGCAGCGTGTTCTTAGCGGCTGGGTCTAACATCCCAAAAGAAAAAATAATTATTCCATTCACATTTACTGTAACCTCCCAACAGTTTATTATTCCGTAACATCGCAATAATAACGTGACTAACCTCCCAATAAAAAATGTGACTGTACCGGCCGTGGTGGCCGAGCGGTTCTAGGCGCTACAGTCTGGAACCGCGCGATCGCTACGGTCGCAGGTTCGAATCCCGCCTCTGGCATTGATGTGTGTGATGTCCTTAGGTTAGTTACGTTTAAGTAGTTCTAAGTTCTAGGGGACTGATGACCTCAGATGTTAAGTCACATAGTCCTCAGAGCCATCGGAACAACCAGTTCTGAAAGAGAGCCAAGAATAGGACCACAAAAATTAATTTTGGAAGCAGGGATGAGAACTCGCGAGTACCTACATGGAATCACTATCACTGGCCGCAACGTGAGATCAAACCCTAACAAGAGAGAATTACTGCTTTCTGCCTCCAAAGTGAAATGTGTATTACTGATTAATCACAGCAGGCTTTTTAAGTAGAGGGAGACTGCTAGTATTTTCATTAATTTTTCATTGTTTGGAACTAATGAGGATCTGGTGTTGGCAGAACCGGTAAAATTTTGGGAGGAGAGGATATGAACACAATACCTCAGAGTTTTAGAGAGGGAACATTCGGTCTTCGTCTGCTCAGGTTGCTGGTAGTTTTAAGATTCTGTGTCAGAGATAGTCACAGTGGCTGAAGCCTAATTTGTAACTCTGAGGTACCATTGGAGCTGTTCTTTGCATCTGAGTCTCAGAACGATGGTAAGCATATGCAGAATTTGCGCGTTATGTGACGAACCGGATGTGAAGTTATTTTATTCTAGTTAGGGTCTTGATTTTCCGAATTAATTCACACACTCACCAAAATGAACTCAACATGCTCATAGAAACGGGTACTAGTGTTTATATATACATTTCTGCGTCTTTAATATGTTTACTAGTTCAGCAGTCACTGACAGGTCACATGTACACAACCACTTGTGCGACATTATTAACATTTAGTTTCCAATTTCACCCCATCGTGCCAAGGTATATCCGATAGTGCACTTAAGACACCGTGCACTTAATAATTACTAGTTTACCTTTTCAGCATTTGGAATCAACTCCATAAGTTTTATTAATACACAGGAATTAACTGTGAGTTTTAAATTCATTCCATCGTTTGATGAAACCGTTTCTCATTTTTTCTGTGTGAGCTATGGTACCCAGATTTCACCAAGAGGTTCTGATATTGATAGAGTCATGGGGGTATGCTTAAAGTTCAACCGTAATCACACAATGCCCTCCTCTGGCGATTTCATAAAAGGGACGTAGATTTTTAGCTCTGACATTCACAGTGAAGCTTTACATTTGCATATGAGTACTTATTACCAGTCTGAAAACATGCACCAAGACAAGCACATAATGAAGTTCAAATCAATTAAAAGATTAGTAACTGAAGCAGGAAATGCCGTAGGGCACTCTATGAACACTAGTTAATTTACATAAATGATAGCATTCAAAATTCAACTATTTGTTTTCTTATACTTAGGTTACCGATAGATCACTTCGTGGAGAGCATTAATTATTTCTTATTATTTTCTTATGAATATGAACAAAATGTGAAAAACAATCTACACGCTGAAATCTCACCAGTGGTTGAATAAATAAAAAGAAGCAGAGAATGACTTCTGAGCCTCGCCCGGAAATAGTGTTTTATTAGCAATGGGATTCTAATAAATACACATAAATACGCAGAGCTATAGACAAATGTCAGTAATCCCACAACTGTGCAGCAGTTCGTGAGGAGTGTTTACTACCCACAAAAAGTAAAAGTGTCCACAACATGCACTTTCTTATGCTACACACGTAGGTAAACCTTTATATACCACAACATACATACACTGCTTTACCTTAACTGAAAAAGTTGTTTTTTCATTTTATGATATTGTACGTTTCATGTTAGGTCACCATATAAATATAGGCTAGTAACTTCATCCTACATGGCGACCACTGTACTAATTTACATGCACAGTCCACATAATTGGACATACTGTGTCTTAGAGTTCAAGTTCTCGTCGGCGCCGGCCGTTTGAGGCCGAGCGGTCCAGTCTGCTTTCCGCAGCGCTGCAGCGAGGACGTCTTGTTTACGTTCCGTCCGTGCGGTCGCGTGTGCCCTTAGTAGTTTACTACTTCGTCGTCGCTAGTTTAGAGCTCATCACTGCCGACGCAATTTGGCACATTCATACAGACAAACCACCATCAAGATCAGTTTTCAATCCGATCATGCACGAAAGCGAGCTTTTGAAGTGGAGCGTTCTCTATGTGGCGATGTTAAAATTGAACCGCAGGACATAATTGGTATCCATCTCTCCATCACGAGCAGTGTTGTCTACGTCAAGTTAGTAAGTGGCGAGATGTAAACAGAATCGTGCGCACACATGCGAACGACCTTAAATTGAAACATTCTGATGGCCATATTGGGGCGGTCTCTATCGATCACACGGAGCTTGGCCTCCGTACGATACGCGTCTTCGAACTCCCTGTCGAAGTACCACCGGACGTCGTCACCGCGGTTTTCCAGCCTTACGACAGAGTGATGGCCGAAAAATGGACCACCTATACAACGTACCCCGTTCTTAACAGCGTACGACAGATCAAAATTAAACTGACCAAACATGTTCTGAGGTGAACGGGGGTTGATCAGTTATTCTCTTATTATGCACAACGGATTAATCTGAGATGTACCCTTTTCCCTGTGGCTCCTGCAAGATGCAATTTCCACCTCCACACTATTACAAAAGTCAGACAGACGCTCCTAACGTTCTAAAGAAAAATGCCTGAAAAACGTTCAGCAATAAATATCTTCTGGAGTCGTCCGCTGTAAGGAAATGACACAAAAATTCACAAAATTACTTACTTAACTAGTAGGATACTTAGGTACTGGAGTAGTGATAGTTAGTGTAAGAAAAACATGAAACTAACGAAAGTTATTATTTATTTAGCAAAAATTCTGAGAAATCACAACGGCACTTTGTTATCAATTGAACAAGTTATATCCAGGTTCTTTTCGGAATGTGAAGTTACCTCTCAAGGATAGGATTCGCTAATGAAATTTATGTACAAAGCTTAAGATGGTTGTTGACTTCACAGAATGGCTGAGAGGCACACCTACTCAACTTGAATAATTATCCTTTAGAATGTTACTAGGTACGATCGAGGCTGTCGCGTGTGAAATGCAGTGAAGTGTATTGTTGTGGAGGAAATATGGGGCTCGCAATAGCTGTAGCGCACAATACGGTAAACTGCAATGACTGCTGTCTGCGCCGCTCGCTGCTGACAAATAAGATAACTCTCGTTCTATCTGGATTGACCTTCGCCAATCAAACTCTCCCTACGCCTTGATGAAATCAAGAATTCCTATTCGCCCCTAGTCTAACTATTGGTGTGGTACATGGTTCAGATAACCAATCCACCGCGATGCCACTCAAAATTCGCTCGCAGGCGTTTAACTATAACTCTGTCCATTCACACCGCACAATAAGCGTGTCGGCCAACACAGTGAACAACACTTAATCACAAGGACTCAATATAGAGTAGCACTTCAATTCGCTCTCGACAGAGGTGCTCTCCCAGTGAAGTACTGAGGAGAGTCTTGTTCCTCGCTCCAAGAGCGACAACGGAATGGCGCCTCTCCACACCAGACGTGAAGGGGTATATCTGTCGGTCTCTTCCATTATTTCTTCAGCTCAAGGCGTCAGAAATATCGTGTGACTATCAGCATTGCTCTTCTAAAACGGGAGAATGACATTTCGTTTAAGACGACCAATCTGGAAACCTGTAGCATTGGCATTTGACGTTTGCTGTCTCCCTGTGAAAATCTCTGAAACTGTGTGCCATGTGTAAAGAATGCGTAGGCTGGCCACTCCCACAGAATGTAGCGGAATTTAGTTTTAAGTTGAATATGGGGTCGTTCCCCTTTTCACTCGGGTCCACACTGCCCGCTGCATGGGCGGTCACCGGTCGGCATATGCTGGGTCGTCTGAAGGGACCGGCGTCCCGTTGTGTGGTTTCTCTCCCGAACTAAAATCTTCTGTGACCGTCGTGTCTGGAATGTATGTGTGTACGCCAGCCTCGAGTATTTCAACCACGGTGCACTTACTTGATAATTGCATATCGTTTACATGAATTCATACAACATTGGCTTTATCTTATCGAGTTTGGGTTCGAATGAAATGTCTTGATGTGCGGAATATGATTGTGAGGGCGGAATATGTAAGCAATGAAGGTCAGGAGACCACGACGTCTGACAATGTACCATACGATCTTGTCATCGGCGGATGTAGGGCGATCATTGTATGACGGTTAGCCACGCAATTGCTCCGTTTATGGCCAATAAGGGCACGTCCGGTCGGATTGTCTCCATCGACAGCTTACTCAGATCCAGAGAAATGAATCTGTTCCTCCTCTCCCTTCCTCTCAGTTATGCCGAGCTTGCACGGGCAGCAACCCTTTCTGATGCTGACCACATTCGTCCGATAGCCGCCCCCAATAGCGAGACCATGATGGATTCTGCAGTGTCTGGCCAGTGTGGCCGAGCGGTTCTAAGCGTTTCAGTCTGGAATCGTGCGATCGCTATGGTCGCAGGTTCGAATCCCGCCTCGGGCATGGATGTGTGTGATGTCCTTAGGTTAGCTAGGTTTAAGTAGTTCTAAGTCTAGGGGACTGATGACCTCAGATGTTAAGTCCCATTGTGCTCAGACCCTTTTGAACCATTTTTTTCTCATCGGCACAGTTTAAAAAGGTATGAATGTCCAACTGATTAATTATACCTATGCAAAGAAAAACACTTTCAACACATTATTTGGGATTCCGCTGACGTTATCAACCTTATCCAGCATAGCATAATAAATATGAGCCAAAATTAAATATTATCAGTGGGATAACTGGGCTGACTTACAGTAATTTCTATAATCTCTCACACTAACATTTTGCATATTTCTTTTTTGATGGACCTAGGTACAGACTATGAGAAGTGACAATAGGTTATATGACGAAATACGTCAGGTTGGCATTCATAGTCAAAAATTATTCTATGCTTCTCTTCAAATACATTAATGTCCTTAGCAGAGTGCCTTTTGGTACAGATTACTGACAAGCATGTAAACACTCAGGTTCAGTTACTTCTTTAATTACTTGTCCCACAATTCATTGACTAAGTTTCAAATGTGTTGCAGAGTGTGGTGAGTATCATACTCCTTACCAGTGACCTGGCTTTACTGCATCCTTACTGCATTAGCAAAATTCGCTGCGATCAGAATGCAGTGGCGATAAGTCGACTATCACATCCTTGCCATCAAACATAATATAACACTTCCCTGAGGATTAATCAGTCCTTGCATCGCTCTCAACCAGGAGGTGAATTCATAAAATACAATCTACTACTAAATGGTCAACCACTAGGAATGCTTTCTGAAAGACTACATTTCCTTGTCTCACAGCATACAGACTCATACCTTAACATTTGTTTTTACCTGCGCTGTTTGCTTACAGGGATTCGCTATTGGTAACTGGCAGGACAGGTCCTTAGACAGATTCCAGTACACTCTTGTACAAATTAGAGGACGCTACCTATGGCTGCACTGATATCTATAACTCATATCATGGGAACCCTTCATTCATGCTTGTCTATCCAACTGCAATAAATTCGCAGGACGACTAGCACATTCATTTAATGTATGATGTAATTAATCAAATATGTCATCCCCGTCACTATAATGGCGAATGTTTACTTCGTTATCATAGTCAACAATACGCAATTCGTTTGTATCCCTCCTTTGTTGTTTGGTAACTTATATCACAATAATGATGCAAGTTATTCGTGAAGAAATACTTCCAGATATGCATTTAACTGCAGCTCACTCAGCTGAAATCGGTAGAATATAAATACATGTTTCTTGTACGACAAGCATATTGTATAATTTGGTTTAGGTCTGTTCTAATTAGGATAGGCACTTTCCTTGAAATGTAACAATATTTCAATCGATCCCAGCTATTTACACATTCTCACACCTCAATCTGCATTCTAACGCAGAAATACTTTTGAAAATGTAACTACTTTTGCATAGCGATGGCCAGATATCAAGTGACAATGTGCTATAGCACAATGTAAATATCACACTGAAATGAGCCAGAACGACACTAATATTACACCATTTCTCTTCGAAAGCTTGCTGGTATGCAGATAATATAGACTAAAACATGCTTTGTAGTTCTCTCTCCACGATAACTAGAAACCAGCGACGAATTCTGGAAAGATGCTCAGCTACGCTACTATCAACATAGAAAAGGGACTCGACTGTCTGATGGCGAGTGTGGGTGTTCTCATGTGACATCATCCCTTCCGGCCCTATGAGTGCTTTGTTATTACAGCACCAGGCCAGTGTTTTTGAAACTGAATGTAGCATATTGTGTAAGCGTAGAGTATGAGGCGTTTTAGAGAAGCGGTAGTAATGACGCCGTTGTCAACAGCACTGACTGGCATTTCATCGACTGCGATGTTTTCCTTGCTGCTACCAAGTCTTTTGTTTCATTTGATTGTAATCCTCATAATGTTGAACTAGTATTAATAAAATTTAAATATGTTTAAACCGTTCGGTTCTTATGTGTAAAATTAATGTATTCATTGAAGTTACTATTACCACCCATGTAAGTCAAAAGACTATAAATGGTGACAAGAATACGGCCTATAAGGATAGTTAGTATGAAAGTGTTTTCTTTAGATGATCTGAAAAAGATACACTTTTTCAGTAGATCTTTGGAGGATAAAATGAAATTTAAAGAGTTAGGTACGACTACTTCAAATGTCGACCTAAGACAGATATGGCGTGTGGCGAGCTTCAGCAATTTAGTCAAACTTTGTGATTCGAAGCAATATCACTTGAGAGTTTCTAGAATATTTCGCATGAGTGGACCGTAGGAAAAGATAAAACGTTCGCTAAATACTTATGTGTAAAGTATATGATATTATATTGCAACAGTTAACGCGACGGCATGATAGCCTAGTAGTCAATCTGTCTCGAGGCACCGTGGGAAACGGTGGTGTGGCTGTTTCTCACGAGGCCAGCTTGTTTAATTCGCTGGTCGCATTTTGTAGTTGTATACTGTAATGATATATTTTATGTTGATTTCCGATTTCCAGTGTTCTCTGGAGGTTGACGAATGATGATTGATCATCCTACGTATTGTTTTTGAAGGCGGTACGATTTCTTTTAGAGGTACCATCAACTTATCATTCAGTCGTGAATATTATAAGCCCATATCCTCTGAAATTCGTAAGGGTTTTACTGAAATGGAAGGAATTTCCACAGACTACATGATTGGAATTCACGTTTCGCAGACAGATGCTGTCGTTTACTTGAAATGAAATATCGAATTGTGCAATCGAATTGTAGAAAGCTGTGAAGGGGCTTAAAGTTCACACACGTTTATGGGAGTATTAGTGAAGCGTGGGTGTCACATGCAGGAATGGTTCTTCATAGTGAGCGAGTATTCGAACAGTCTTTCGAAATTCCTCCCGATAATAATAGCCGGGAACTTAATCAGTATGTGGATGTGTTTTCTGTTTTTGAGGAGAATTTCGGTAGTGGCTCTCCACTACAAGAACTTATTGGTATTGGCAAGGTGGAAACTGAATTGATGAAACATGAAACATGTCCCAGCCGTTCATTGCTGTGTAAGGCTACAGTGCATCGGTCATCTACACTAATCAGCGACAACACCATGGCCACCTGCCTAATAGCCAATATGTCCACCTTTTGCACGGATAACAGATGTGACGAGTCGTGACATGGAAGGGATGAGGACTTAGTACGTCACTGGAGGGAGATGGAACGACATTTGCAGACACAATTCTTATAATTCCCCTTTAATTCCGAGGAGGCTGGCGATGAGCTCTGATACAATATTCAATCACATCCCAGATGCGTTCGGTTGCTTTCAGATCTAGCGAGTTGGAGGGCCAAAACATGAGTTCGAACTCGCCACTGTGTTCCACTGTGAACCATTTCATCACACTCCTGGCCTTGTGACATGGCGCGCTCTCTTATCGAAAATGCCACTGCTGTCGGGAAACACGATCGTTTGAAGGGGTGCGCGTGATCTACAAATAGTGTATGTTACTCCTTGGCCATCGGGGTGCCGTGCACGAGCTCCACTGGACCCATGGATGTCCATGTTCCCGAGACCATAATGGAGCCGCCGCGAACTTGTCTCCTTCCCACGTTACAGGTATCAAGGAGCTGTTCCCGTGGAAGACAATGGATTCGCGCAATCCCACCGGCATGATGAGTAATCATCAGACCACGCAACGTTCTGCCACTGTGCCAGGGTCCAGTGAAGATGTTCAAGCGCTTATGCTAGTTGTAGTTGCCGATGTCCTAGTGCTAACATCGGCCCTTGCATGGGTTGTTAGCTGCGGAGGACCACTGTTGTGAGTGTTCGGTGCGCTGTGTGTTCAGACATACCTGTACTCTTCCCACCACTGAAATCTGATATTCGTTCCGCCACAGTTCGCCGCCTGTCCTGGTTTACCAGTCTGCCCAACCCACAATGCCCAACATCTGCAACCCCCGATGTCTGGCCGCGGTTTCACCTTGGTTTCGCCACGTGTTGAAGACACTCACCACACCACTCCTGTAACACACGAAAAATCGTGCAGTTTCCGAAATGCTCGTGCTGAGACTCCGGGCCATCACAATCTGCTCTCGGTCAAACTCAGACAACTCGCGCCCTTTCCCATTCTACACGCCTTGTACGTGTGTGTCCGATTTGCAGTCATTCCTCGTGTGGTGACGTTGCTTCCCTCTGTACTCCTGGACGGATTGTAGGTCGGTGGTCATAACGTTCTGGCTGATAAATGTTGATGGCCAGAGACGAACGAGCGGTATTTGAGGCTCTGCATAGCACTTAGCTGCCGAGTACCTTCGTCGTCGCGTGGCCTAGCAGCCGCCCGGCGACGACGAGACACACCCAGCCGCCCCACCGTAAACATATCGCAGACGTACTCAGCCATTGCTCCGCTCGGAACAATATCGTCTGCCACGCAGCAAACCACACAAATGGAACAGTCATCGCGAATAGACCCGGCGGCGCCTGTCAGCTCTCAATTGGTAGGTGTCATGAATCACTTTGGCGTGTGAATCGATTGTCAGCGAGCAGCGATGTTTTAAAGCTGTATCGCAGAAGATAGGTTATTACCTTTGGCGTGTGCTAGGGCGCAGTGGGCAGATAGTGTTAAGCTGAAGCAATTGTTATGTTATCTTTCAAATGTAATGAGTCACTTTATCAATGTATTTAATGAACATAATTATATCAAGATTGCATCGGAAACTGATTTGTGAAGGAGGAAGTCTAATGGAACTAAGTGTATACCAGAAGTGGAATGTCAGAGGTAAATATTATATTGATGTACTTTTTTCTCATTATTGCTGCGCCTTTGGATTAACTTGGTTATTGTACTGAGAGATTTGAAGGTTATGAAAGTGTATTATTTCGATGTTAAGACGTTCATTAAATTTAAAATCAGCCTTGAGCCGTTTTTCACAGTATGCAAAAAAAACTTAGTGTTGTCATTTATGCTCATATTTCATTTTTCACTAACCTTCCTTTGCAATTTTTTATTCATCACGGTTTTTCCAAAAGTGTACTTCTATTAGCAACTATCAGAGAACCTGCATCTCACGAGTGTCTCCGTGTAGATAGAGTAATTTGCAGCTTTAGCATAGCGACGCGCAAACAATGCAGTACTGCAGCGCGATATCCAGGTTTACGCAGAAGAGAAGTAACGACTAAATATTTCTATTTTTTATTCATCAGGGCCAACTTATGTCCTTCAGAGACAGTTAGATTTTCTGTGTTATAACTTTTAGTTCTGGGATCAATTTTGCAAAACTAATTATCGTAGGTATTATGTCAAAGTTCATTATTCAGGCAGTTTATATTGTATAAAATTCTTGCAGTCAGATGATTAACTTCTACAGCATGATAGACTTCCCTTTATGTTACGACACTTAATTATTATTACAACGCAGCTTTGCTTTCACATTACTACAGTGCAGGTTTCATTATCACAGTTCATTTATTATTAGAGCTCAGATCTTACTATCAGAAACAGAACTTTCACTCATATTTTTATTTATTTAGATAACTTTCAATAGTTGATTGCAGCTGCATCCTCGGCAGCAAATACAGTAGTGGTAGCTGTGAGATCCAATTTTCGGCACTTTTTAGGGAGATAGATGCCAAGGAAGGGAAGAAACCCAATGTGCATTTCAATGGTATGCCGTGTGGAGTCATAAGAGATGTTGAAGAGTCCTTCCGGATCCCACGAATAGCATGGGGTGCAGCCAGCTGCAGCTGGAGGCCCATGTCGGTGCCAATTTTGCGTGCCGTTTTGGATCGGAAGTGATTCTCTTTCGTTTCGAGTGGCTGTCAGAAGTGGTAAAGTCTAATAGTCTAGGTTTCGAGATAAAACCAGACCTCGTTATTTGCAGCATAGTCGACAGGAACGATTGTTGACCTCTGGTACAGAGCTGAGTGGAGAGTACGAATCGGAAGTTCAGAGGGTTCTACGACTGTGTACACTGTAGGTTCCTCGAGTCACGCCATAGGGTGGTGGGGTTTCGTGATTCGCTAAACAGGTCAGAAGTCCATTACACCCATGAGGTGGCTACACGGTAGTAGGAGACTGGGCGGTCTTTTATGTTGCAGGGCCTCAGGGAAACACAGAAAGTGCTTCAGTCTCATGAACACAGAAAAATTATGTCGAAGGTTCATCTGTATAACCGTTACCGGTTGTCGTAACTCTGTTGGGAAAGTACCAGAGCTCCATTCTCTAATGGAATACATTGATATTTAAATCGTTATAGGCGCTGAACGCTGGCTAAAGCCGGAGATTATTTCAACTGAAATTTTGGCGAAGGACTTAACGGCATTCAGAGAAGATGGGCTAAATGCAGTTGGCGGTGGCGTGTTGGTTGCTCTTAGAAATAGTTTCTCTTGTAGCGAAGTTGCAGTAGATGGTTACTGTGAGTTAGTGTGGGTAGAGGTCGTTCTTGGCAACCGGAGTAAAACAATAATTACAGAACTTACAACTCAGATGACAAAATTGCTGAAAGGTTCAAAGAAATCTTGAGTCTAATTTGAAAATAGTGCCCGATTCACGATTTTACTTTGTGATGATTTCAATCCACTCTCGATGTGTTGGCGAAATTACATGAGTAATTCCGGAGGTATGCAGTAAGCATTGAACATCGTCCGAAATTTCGAACAATTAGTTCATCAGCCCGCTCGAATTGTAAACCGTTGTGAAAACACACGTGACCTTCTAACGACAATAACCCTGAGCTAATAACGAGCATGAAAATGGATACAGTGATTAGCGAACACACAGTGTTCGTAGAGATATTTAATACCGTAACTCCAGAACGCATCAAAAATAAACGAAAATATATCTGTTCAAAAAACCAGATAAAAATTCGTTTGACACTATCTTGAGAAACAATCTCAACTCCTTCCAAATAAAAAAAGTAAATGTAGACCAAATGATGCTTGAATTCAAAGAAATAGTATCTAAAGCAGCTTAGAGAGTTATACCAAATTAATATACAAACGATGGAGTTGATCGCCAATTATATAAAAAGCAGGTCAGAAACCTGTTGCTGAAACAAAGAAAAAATGCTTGCCAATTTTAACGTGCGCAAAACCCCCAAAATTAGTGATCATTCACAGGAGCTGTAAATTTAGCGCAGACTTCAATGCGAGATGCTTGTAACAGTGTGTACAACGAAACTTGGCCTCGAAACCTGGCAGAAAATCCAAAGAGATTCTGGTCCATGCAAAGCATGCTAGTGACAAAACACAGTCAATGCCTTCTCTGCGCGGTAGCAATGGAAATGATATCTGTGACAATGAGGCTAAAGCAGCGATACTAAATACAGCCTTCCGAAATTCCTTCACCAAAGAAGACGAAGTAAATATTCCAGAATTCGAATCGAGAACAGCTACTAACATTAGTAACATAGAAATAGATATCCTCGAAGTAGTGAAGCAACTTAATAAAAGCAAGACTTCCGGTCCAGACTGTACACGAATTAAGTTCCGTCAGGGTACGCTGACAAACATGCCAACTGCTCGCTCGACGATGGATCCGTACCCAAAGACTGGAAAGCTGCGCAGGTCACACCAATATTCAAGAGAGGCAGTGGGATTAATCCACCAAATTACAGGCCCATATCATTAACGTCGATTTGCAGCATTATTTTGGAACATGTATTGTATTCGAACATTATCCCTTATCTCGAAGAGAACGGTCTATTGACAACACGGATTTAAACACAACTAGCTCTTTACTCAAATGAAGCGATGAGTTTGAAACTGATTCCGTATTTCTAGATGTGCAGAAGGCTTTTGACACCGTACCTCACAAGCGGCTTGTAATCAAATTGCGTTCTTACGGCAAATCGTGTAGTTTACTGGATTCGTCATTTCCTGTCAGAGAGGTTACGGTTCGTAGTAATTGACGGAAAGTCATCGAGTAAAACACAAGTGATTTCTAGCGTTTATCAAGAGAGTGTTATAGGGCCTCAGCTGTTTCTTGTTTATATAAACGATTCAAGAGACTATTTGAGCAACCGTCTCAGGTTGTTTACAAATAACGCTGACGTTTATCGTCTAGCAAAGACATGAGAAGGTAAAAACCATATGCAGTACGGTTCAGAGAAAATATCTGTGTGGTGCGAAAGTGGATAAATGCCCCAAAATATCGAAAAGTGTAATGTCATCAACATGAGTGCTGGAAGAAATCCGTTGAACTTCGGTTACACGATAAATCAGTAAAATCTAAAGGCAGTAAAATCAACTAAATACAAGGAATAGCAATTACGAAAAACTTAAATTGCAAAGAACACGTTGAAAATGTTGTGGAGAAGGCGAACTAAAGACTGCTTTTTATCGGCAGATGTCTTAAAAGAAGCAACAGATCTACTAGACTACCTACAGTAACATTGTCCGCCCTCTTTCAGAGTACTGATGTGCAGTGTGGATCTTTACCTGATACAATTAATGGAGCACACCGAGAATGTTCAAAGAAGGGCAGAACATTTTTTATCGAGATACAGGGGAGAGTTTGATAGGACATGATCCAGGATTTGGGGAGGATATCGTTAAAACAGAGGGGTTCCTCGCTGCAGTGGGACCTCCCCACGAAATTACAATACCCAGTTTGCTCCCCCGAACGCGAAAATACCTTGTTGAAGCCGACATACATAAGGAGAAACTATCATTACAATAAAATAAGTCAAATCTGAGCTCGCCCTTAAGGATATAGGTGTTTGTTTTTATGCGCGGGCTGTTTGAGGTTGGAATAACAAAGAATTATTGTGCAGGTAGTTAGATGAAGCCTCTGGTAGGCACTTTGGTGTGATTTTCAGAGTAGACATGCAGGTGCAGGCAGATACAGAGACGTCTTTCAGATGCGACACCCGTCCCTTGTGTAGTGCAACTCGAAAATCAGCTCCCATTGTCGGAAGCCCATGATGTTCCCTTACCGGATGCATCTACATCAACAATTATGAATGGTGATTTTGCCTCTGTCAATTCCAGTGACCTAAAATTACAGAAACTCACAGGGAAGCAGCCCCAAGTGTGGAAACTGACTCTGCATTGTCTGGCGATTCCGAATCGCCATTAAAACACAAGAAGAAAAAACGCGTAGCTCATCCTAAGGCAGAGAAGTTGGCACCTAAGAGAATGGAGAAACTATCGCAAATGTAAAGAAAGGAGGAAGAACTATATTCGAGTGCAGGTGACTATCGGAAGAACAAAGTTACCGAACACACTGAGAGCATATTCAGTGACAATGCTTCTGCTGCAGATACAAGTGCAGTAGAATGAACGGAAGACGGGACAATCGCAAAAGTGAGGTCCCAGAAAAGCAGATGGCGACGAAAACTAAGTCAAGATTGTATGTCCATCTTTTTAGAGATGGTTGCGGGACTCGGCGCTTCGATACAGGATGTCTAATGAAACACCTTTAGCCATCTCGTTTCCAAACTTATTTCATTTGGCTATCAGTTTCAGCGTTTTACAGCGCCGTCTTCATTCCCCTGACCGACGTGTAGGAAGATTCGAACTCGGTTGCGATCAAAGCAGGGGCCAGCAACTCTGGTATTAGTAGATTTTTGCTATAGCGACCGCTTTAACTATCATCTGTCGACTGTCCGCTATCAAGAGATCTTAAATTTGCCGAGCAAAAATTCATGTAGGACAGCTTTCTAAGTTAGAGAAGACATACCAATCGTAAATGTAAAATATTTAGCGTCAGAGAGAGGGACATTTAGGTTCACTTATACTAATATTTATGTTCCGTCTGGTAATAAATCTAAACTCTAAAGGACTGTGTTTTTTAAACAAGAAATTATGTACCTCCTGAATGATGATACAGAAAACATAACAATAGGTGGTGACTCAAACTGTGTACTTAGTGCAAAGGACCAAACATCCAGTTTATGTTTTTTTTGTTAATTTGAAAGGAGTGTACTGGGTTACACTTATATGTGGCGCCCGAATATTGTAATGATACTGATGAAAGCTAAAATAAAACTATTATGCTATATAAAATGTGTGTCTCTGATGGGTCCTATAAGGCTCATCCCTGACTGCGCATGACCGCAGAGCCAAAGATACTGCTTCTGGTCTGGGGTAGTAGTGTTGGAGTAAGATAGCGCTTGGCGCACAGAGGTGGGTAACTATCTTGAGCGTAAGAGGATGAAGTAGACAGTTCAGTTTTTTGTGGTGTGCTCTGTGAAACCACCAAGTGTTAGACTGTAAAGTAGGAATTACGAGTAGATACATTGTTGAAAACATAAGTGTAGAAGCAGAAGTCTTCTCGAAAGCAAGTTGAGGATATTAAATATTTATGACTTCCGTTTTGCCAGTGTGTTAGTGTAGAGGAGTTGGCTGATAAGTGGCATTTGTTGAGTAACCCCAGAATGTAAGTAAACAGATTTCATATATGAGATAGTTAGATATTTCCCTTATGTAATGTTTGTAAGACTTGTTAACACAGGTACACGTAATTTGATAATTTGTCTTTATGCTTTTGTAGGAGGTTAGATTGTATGTGACTCAATTAGTAAAAAGGATGTAATTTTTATGAATAATATAATTTCAGTTGTCAGATGCTTGGGAGTACCAAACTTAACTTCGAGTACAATTTCACTACTGAAAAGGTCAGTGTTAGTAATTCAGCGAAATGACTATCACCTTCCTGTCCAGGTAATACGTTTTTCAAAGTCAGTGAATTTTGTATTCTGTATGTGATTTTTGATGCCGCGGTGAAGTGTTAAGGTTCCGGCGCGTAATCTGACACCGAAATGGACATTTCTCCGATTATTGACAATAACTTTGAGAATGACGATAACCACTCTGCGGTGCAACAGTTGCAAAGCACCACAAAAAACGTGAGTTTCGATCCAAAAATAATATACAGTTTATTGACAGAGTGATTCCACCTAGTTTGCCATCTGCTCAGACTGTCGATTCCGGCATAGCGGACGACGCTGAGATAATACTGCTAACACGCAGGTGTCAGAACAGGATCTTTTAACGAATCATGTTAATGAACTTCCCAATTCTTCTTCAGTCAATCAGAAGGCCAATAGTGTGTCAGAAGACACAGTAGTGCAAAGTACTCAGTCTGTTCCTAAAAATCTGTCAAATTCCATTAGCGGTAATTATGCAGATAATGCAATAAACGAGACGTCCATGGTTGTTGATGATGTCTCCACATTACAAAGCACAACACAGGTGACACCCGACGGATCAGTTCAAAAGAACATGGAAGCGATGCTTCGAAATCTCATGCAAATGATGACTGAACAGAATAACAAGACTAATGAACAATCGCCACTATTGCTGAATTCAATCAAAGCTTTAATAAAAATTATGAACAATTTCCCAGCACACTAAAAAAACAAGATGACACCACCACTCAGTTCAATAAACGGTTTACTCAGTTCAATGAACAATTTTCCAGCATAGGCGACGAACTTAAATCGTACACAGAAACGACTGATAACAGTTTTAAATAGATAGACATAGACATTCAGGCCAGTGAAAAACGTCTATGCGATAAAATTGAAGCCACAGCCAGGCAATGCACAGACAGCACCAAACCTTTCAGAGATGACATTACTACTTTAAGATATCAATGTAGTGAAACGTGTAAAAAGCTTACAGATGCAACCAAATCCTTTAAGGAAAGAATAGATCAACAAATCACTCGGTTACATACACGTCTTAAAGTTCACCCTGAGAACTCAGAAACGCGATACAAAGGAATTGTCTGCAAAGACGCACAGGATAATAAACAGTTTTACATTCCATTGCAGTACAAAGACTGGAAGTAGAACACCAGGTACTCACGAGTCTTACAACCCATGTTGAAGCAAGTATAAATTCCGTTACAGACTGTGGCGGAACAAGCGCTGTGTCATTGAAGAGAATCATAGGCGGGCGAGTATGCCACGACTTACCGCAGTTCACTGTTATTAGCACCACGTAACTACAACGCGTCTGTGCGAAGCACACGAATGTTGCTCCATAATTTAACAATGTAATTAAAAGTTAAACTTGCTTTTGCAAACTTCGTTAGCATATGCTTTAATGTATTAATTTGTATCCTATCAAATCTCAGAATGACCGGTTCAATATTTTTCCCTAAATACACCGTTTTAAGAAACAAATAAGTAGCGCTAAATAATAAAGCTAGAAACCCAAATATTGGTCATAATATGCAGATGTATGTCAAAATTTACTGGTATAAGTCTCAGCGTGATTAAACACATATTTTGGTCAGAATCTGCGATTTTAGGAAAAATTCATGGCGCTAAATATGACTTAGAAATACGAAAATTTGTATGAAGCTTCAGTTCAATATAAAAACATTAATAAAGTAACCCCCCTGAGCTACTTCTAATCGTTTATGAGTAATGTGCAGAAAACCAAAGTTAGAACTAAAACGTCCTTATTTGTAGTAGATTAAGTATCTATAGCATTAATACTAGAAAGTATTGGTTACAGCACGTGATGAAACTTATTAAATAATACACCTATAAGAATTTTCAAGTCCTAGATGTAAATAATAATAAAGACAAGGTCTCTTAAAGTTATAGTTCAGAGGTCAGGTTGTACTGTCAGTTCCGTTCTGAAAATTCTAGAAGGCAAAGCTTAGACGCAGGCGAGCTAAAACATTTTCTTTGATTTTAACCAACTTAACTACATGCATACAAAATTTACGAGGATGCTAAATTAATACGCAAAAGTGTTACAAACTATTATGTGTCGGAGAAATCAGATGTTTAGAGGGTGCTACCGTGGGCATAGGGAGAATGACAGCACGCGTTCCCTTGGCCAACCGCTGTGCCACATACATAAATACAGCCCGAGAGGCAAGACTGGGCTTCATTTCGCACCCAGCCGCTGTACGATCCGCGTCAGTCAAAAGCCGGAATGCACGCTGCCTCGGATGGCATCAGAGACAGGCTGTTACTAAATATATATTTTCAGTAATAATAGAAACTGAAATCGCGAGGACTGTACACTGTCCTGGATCGCTTAGATTTCACGGAAGCAGCTGTTAGTGTGCCCCCGTAAGGTTAACAAATCCACATGGCTAGTGGTGATACTTATTTTCCACTATTGTGGCGAGCGATTATTTTGATTAGCAGAAGCAGGGAGAAAGACAATTTAATAGTAACTTACAGCAGAGTTCGCTTCTGAACTGCCTAAAGTGCCCTTTAAGATAGAGAGATTTACTGTCAGTATGAACATAATGAATGTTACAATGTTGTGCGTGAGAATCTGTAGCAAATATATGTATCAATTAGAGCTCAAAATCTTCATTTATAATCATGGTCCTGATCCAGCTCAGCAAATAGAGAATAGAAACATTTCTTTCAGTGGGCTGGACAAGAATGTGGACTTGCAGACTGGGAACTATGGTCAGTATGCTCTCCATCGCTTTCTGGCTGACCACGGATAGTTTTCAGGCTGTCGTAAGAGACGGCGAACAATATTCCAATATTTATAACAATATTCTTGTATTTCCAATTTGCAAATTATGATTTCTCCTACTAACTACTGACGTATTATGATTATTATGAAAAACCTGCCGCCCCACATGATGAGGTTAACACAATAAAACAATCACAGAATCAAATAAAGAGAGATGTAATTGAATTCAAAAGCACCGTTCACACACAAATCCAAAAAGTTGAAGAAAACTGCACAGATGACATTGAGTCGTTAAATTCCCGTCTTGAAGGAACAGAGCTGGTGGAGGACCCTGACAAATTATAGCAGGTTTGAAGAAGATGAACAAAACTACACGCAAACGACAGATGCAAGTCGACGCTATGAATTTATTCAATTCGACATGCATTCTTTTGGCCACAGAAAGATGTGATGAACTATCAGCAGTGTTAGAAACACTTGAAAACCACACTGAAATCAAATCAGACGACCCAGCTCCAACTCTCAGCAGCATCAGCCCATGCGGCAAACATTAAACCAGCTTGGTGCACATAAGGAAGGTTAATAGTTTGCATCAGGAAGTAGCCAATATCAGAAGTTTTTCTCCATCTAATCAGTTTCAAACTAACATGACATGCCTAATATGCAACAGCAACAGTCATATACATTTCACCCTCCCAATAATATGAGTAGACCACAAAGAGTGCGTGACATTGATGGCAACCAGTTATCACACAATCAGTTTCTCACGCCGTCGAACCTTCTCAAAATCTCCAACACGCAGGATTCGACAACAAACATTTCCTACTTGTGAAGAAATTCATGGTGATTACAAATAACTGCACAGACCTTTGTCCCCTTGATTGGGTGCACCAATTTTCATTTACGCTGCCACCAAACTGGTCAGTGACGCATGAGCTCGAATTTATGTGTGGTTTTTTAGAGGGAGAACCTTCGATGCATGTGAGACCCATAGCAAGACAGTGCACTCAGTCGAAGAGTTCCAAAATGCATTTCAATCTGCGTATTGGTCGGAAACGACTCAGCGATGCGATACATTAAAGACTTGCTAATCGTCTACCCAATTTTGAACACTCCAGTTTTCACACTGTCACCCAGTTATTTGTATATAGTTCAACAAAATCAGTACCTGACCGGACTCTATAGCAAATCTGCATTCATACATTTATGCATAACAAAGCTTCCGCGCTCATTACGAGTTTCCCCTCTCACTGAACAACAAAAGGAAAGGAGCCTATTTCAGCATTCAGGGGCTTATTGCAATTATTAAAAATTCAGCAATCGGACTACTCAATTGCCAATAAGAACTTTAATAACAGCAATCAAGGTAACATCTCATTAGGTTACAGCAAGCAGTCCCGCCCATATCATAACAAGAGAAATAACGATTTCCATGGACATTTTAATAAGAGACAATATTCAGATAACCAGTATATTCATCAGCAGCAACAAAATCAGAATTTCGACGCCAACAGTCACAGATTACATCCGCATTTCTTGCCACAGCCGCAACACGGAAATATTCAACAACAATACGGTCTACAAGCTTCAATGTGCCGCCGCCCATATTTGCCAGTACAGCCCAGTCTAATTATTTTACGCAACCGCAAGAGAATAATTTCTCCCATAAATGCTAGTGGTCACGGTCACAACGAAACGATCGACAGCGAAGTAATTTTCATCACAAACTCAAAGGGAATAACTAACAACTGAAGCTTGAGTTCAGCCACAGCAACTTTCATCGCAATCAGCATCAGCACTCTCACTTCATTCTAAAGGAACGTAATGTTCGTTTCCATCCACAGCAACATTCTGCAGACCAAAACAACCGTACCGTACAAATAACTGAGCTATCACAGCAATCTTCTGCCACCAAACAGCCCACTAGCAATGCATGACTACAAACTACCGACAATGGACAATGCCATACTGCTGTTCATCAGGAAAACGTCGTAACTTTCGACGACATTAGGACACACTATTACAAGAGAGACTCCTGACTCAAACAATATTTTTCATTCCATATCTGAAATTAAAATTGGCTTGTATTTATTTTCTGCGGATATCGACTGTGCTTCACCTGTAACAATGATAAATGGAAAAGCATTTCAAATATTTAATGCCGACAAAACCTGTCCTACTTTTCCTCTTGGTGCAACGAATGTTCGAGGCACAGTATTCAACAAGGGAGTAGATAAGAGACTGCAAATCTACCTATCTTGTATACTCTATGATCACACATTTCTTGCTACTTTCTGGATCATTCCCCTGTTAACAGCCGATGTCATTCTTAGCATGGATGCCCTTCAAGAAGTCATTGCTTGCATTGAAATTTGTTACACAACGACTTGCTGTCACTTTTCAGAATACTTAATCGAGAAAGACATAAACAATGTAGATGTCATTTCAGCATCTAAGAGTACTAATTGGCATACAACGATTTTTACTGATACGTATTTCCATACTGACAATATCTCTGATGAATTTGAACGTGACGTTGTGCACACGATCAACAATAATGGAAAGCTTCGCGACCGACGATGAGCGCCAGCGGTTGCAGGGTATTCTTTTACTGCAATCTGAATTATTCAACACTGCACCAGGATCCATGTCCAGTTTCGTTTACGAATTCCAAGTAAAACCGCATAATACCTTTCACGCGAAACGTTATTCCATTCCGTTCTCCTACAGAAATCAAGTTAAGCAAGAATCTCAGTCTATGTTTGACCACGGTATCATTGTACCAGTCGTTAATCAATACACTAATCCTCTTCACAATGTTAACAAGAAATATGGTTCTCTTCGTCTTGTGTTGGATTCAGGTCAGATCAACGAAATCATCATTACGGAAACCGATCGTCCACAGACTCTGGAGTAGCTCTTGCAAAAATTTCGTAGAACGTCGTTCTATTCAAATTTGGACCCAAAATTGGCTTCTGGCAAATTCAACTGCATCACAACTGCAGAAAATACACTACCTTCCTATGTTTCGGTAACTGGTACCAATTTTGTAAATTGCCTTCCGGTCTGACAATTTGCTCCGCTGCATTCATCCACGTGATGAATACTATTCTTCCAAATGAATTAAAAGACAGATTCACCACATACATTGACGAGATTATAATTGCAGAACCTTCTTGGTCGGAACATAATTCTGTTCTTCGCATCCCATTGCTAACTTTTCTTACCGAAGTTGTCACCGCGAACCTCAGTAAATCTTATATTGGCAAGGATTCCATTAAATTTCTAGGTCACGTAATTTCGGTTGACGGCATTGCACCCGATCCCGATAAACTACAAGCTATCCGTGAAATTACAATTCCGTCTACCAAAAAACAACTTTGCAGCTTCCTCGATCTGATCAACTTTTTCGCCTTTTCATACGCCACTGAGCACTAGATACCCTTAGATTCTGTCATCTTATTGGTGAAAATACTACCCGGTTGTGGGATGACCAAGCACAGTCCGAGTTTCTCAATCTTAAAAAATGCTCTACTTAACGCTCCACTTCTATCACATCCAGACCCGACAAATTCGATTGCTACAGACAGCTCCAAGACAGGTCTTTGTGTTCATATATTTCAGGAAATACAGGAAAAGGCTACAACTGTTAAGAAAAAAATCGCCTTTGCCAGTCCCATCCTCAAATAAACTGAAAGAACTTATTCTATCACCGAACTCGAAACATTATGTGTTGTTTGGGCTTTCACTGAGTTTCGTCACTTTCTCTACGGCAGAAACACAACAGTTTACATAGATCACAGAGCTATTCAGTTTCTTTTATCAGATAAAATCACACGTGACATATTAATTAATTGGAAACTTTATTTGTAGGAATCTGATTTTACGATTGTCTACATCCCACAAACCTGGAATACTGTAGCAGAAGTTCTTTCATACTCTCTGTGCGGTAACCAGCAAGAAATCGCCACTAATTACTGTCAAAACATTTTCAGCCTTCTTTAGATTAAACAGATAGCTTTAGAAAATTTAATTTCAGCATCATTAAAAGACATCGCCAGAGGGCAGAGCAAAGATGACGTCTGGAAGGAGATCAAACTTCTGTGGTGTTACACGAGCTACACAACAATCAGAACTTAATATACCGTTCACATTAATATTCTGTTTCACCGCTCCCGCCCTGACAGAGACAATTGGACTCTGTGCATACCTGAAGGACTTGTTAATAAATTAATCTGGTATACACGCTTGAGTTACTCACGTTATGGTGCTCGCCACTGGGTTTTAAAACTACGACAGAATCGTTATTTTACAAATACGGAAAAGAGTGTTCGATGAGTCTTGGCGACTTGCAAAATTTGCCAGTAAGCTAAATTTTCTACAGTAACTCATATTGTCCCTCTGTACCCCGCTATACGCATGATATTTGGTCATATGGTAGCTGTTAATCTATTCGGATACATTCCAAGAACTACTAAAGGTTTCTGTTACATATTCAATGCCTTAGGTCTAACTTCAAAATTTCGATCTTTCACTTCTTCGCGAGCAGCCACTGCTCGAACTGTTTCTAAATCTTTTACTAAACATATTTTGCCTCCTGTTGGACATGTTCAGAAAGTGATCTCCGACAATGCAATGCAATTTCGATCAGTAATATGGAGACGCCCCCTGCAACCTAGAAATATTACACCCTTTGTTATCTCCAGATATTAGGCTTCTTACAACCTGTCAGAGAGCATCATGAAAGAGATTGGAAAACGGTCTTATCTACTGTCGCAAAAAACATATTGACTGGGACAAGGACATTTTAGATTTTCAGAACGCCATCAGTTCCTCACCAGACGACTCCACCATGCTCTCACCATTTCTTGTTTAGATAAATGTAGATCCACCTAACAAAATTTTTAAAATTGTTTTTTTCCTACTACAAGAAGATTACGTCACCATCAAAATATTGGCATCGTACTTAACAATATAAATACTGCAGCACAGTAGTCAACAAAAACTAGTTATAAACCTCCAGGAATTTCGCACAGGACTAAAAGTGTTGGTACAAACTCGCTACCTACCCAACAGAGGTAAACTTCGTTGCAGTAAAATTGAACTTTTATATTCTGGACATTTAGGATACGTAATCTTCCCCATTGCAATGTCTTTCATACTGGAATTTTACGGACGATTAAGTCGCGACGTAATCATCACATCAGCTTCGTCAAGCACTTTATAGAATAACTTTTGCTTTGTTTCATTTCACGTAGCCAGACATAATTTTCACGATCAAATACCACAACTATTTATTTTGCGCCTTTCAGCCTGACATATTAAATATTATGGTCGTTATTGTTGTGGTCTTCAGTCTTGAGACTGGTTTGATGCAGCTCTCTATGCTACTCTATCCTGTGCAAGCTTCTTCATCTCCCAGTACTTACTGCAACCTACATCCTTCTGAATCTGCTTAGTGTATTCATCTGTTGGTCTCCCGCTACGATTTTTCCCCTCCACGCTGCCCTCCAATGCTAAATTTGTGATCCCCTGATGCCTCAGAACATGTCCTACCAACCAGTACCTTCTTCTTGTCAAGTTGTGACACAAAATCCTTTTCTCCCCAATTCTGTTCAATATCTCCTCATTAGTTATGTGATCTATCCATCTAATCTTCAGCATTCTTGTGTAGCACCACATTTCGAAAGCTTCTATTCTATTCTTGTTCATACTATTTATCGTCCATGTTTCACTTCCATACATGGCTAAACTCCATACAAATACTTTCAGAAACGACTTCCTGACAGATCTATACTCGATTTTAACAAATTTCTTTTCTTAAGAAACGCTTTCCTTGCCATTTCCAGTCTACATTTTATATCCTCTCTACTTCGACCATCATCAGTTATACTTCTCTCCAAATAGCAAAGCTCCTTTACTACTTTAAGTGTCTCATTTCCTAATCAAATTCCCTCAGCATCATCAGACTTTATTCGACTACATTCCATTATCCTCGTTTTGCTTTTGTTGATGTTCATCTTATATCCTCCTTTCAGGACACTGTCCATTCCGTTCAACTGCTATTCCAAGTCCTTTGCTGTCTGACAGAATTACAATGTCATCGGTGAACCTCAAAGTTTTAATGTTTTCTCCATGGATTTTAATACCTACTCCGAATTTTTCTTTTGTTTCCTTTACTGCTTGCTCAATATACAGATTGAATAAAATCGGGGAGAGGCTACAACCCCGTCTTACTCCCTTCCCAACCACTGCTTCGCTTTCATGTCCCTCGACTCTTATAACTGCCATCTGGTTTCTGTACAAATTGTAAATAGCCTTTCGCTCCCTGTATTTTACCCCTGCCACCTTTAGAATTTGAAAGAGAGTATTCCAGTCAACATTGTCAAAAGCTTTCTCTAAGTCTACAAATGCTAGAAACGTAGGTTTGCCTTTCCTTAATCTTTCTTGTAAGATAAGTCGTAAGCTCAGTATTGCCTCACGTGTTCCAGTATTTCTACGGAATCCAAACTGATCTTCCTCGAGGTCGACTTCTACCAGTTTTTCCATTCGTCTGTAAAGAATTCGCGTTAGTCAGAATCTCATTCTGGAAACATCCCCCAGGCTGTGGCTAAGCCATGTCTCCGCTATATCCTTTCTTTCGGGAGTGCTAGTTCTGCAAGGTTCGCAGGAGAGCTTCTGTAAAGTTTGGAAGGTAGGAGACGAGATACTGGCAGAAGTAAAGCTGTGAGTACCGGGCGTGAGTCGTGCTTCGGTAGCTCAGTTGGTAGAGCACTTGCCCGCGAAAGGCAAATGTCCCGAGTTCGAGTATCGGTCGGGCACACAGTTTTAATCTGCCAGGAAGTTTCATTCGCGTTAGTATTTTGCAACTGTGACTTATTAAAATGATAGTTCGGTAATTTTCACATCTGTCAACACCTGCTTTCATTGGGATTGGAATTATTATATTCTTCTTGAAGTCTGAGGGTATTTCGCCTGTCTCAAACATCTTGCTCATCAGATGGTAGAGTTTTGTCAGGACTGGCTCTCCCAAGGCTGTCAGTTGTTCTAATGGATTGTTGTCTACTCCGGGGGCCTTGTTTCGACTAAGGTCTTTCAGTGCTCTGTCAAACTCTTCACGCAGTGTCATATCTCCCATTTCATCTTCATCTACATCCTCTTCCATTTCCATAATATTGTCCTCAAGTACATCGCCCATTTGTAGACCCCCAATATACTCCTTTTACCTTTCTGCTTTCCCTTCTTTGCTTAGAACTGGGTTTCCATCTGAGTTCTTGATATTCATACAAGTGGCTCTCTTTTCTCCAAAAGTCTCTTTAATTTTCCTGTAGGCAGTATCTATCTTTCCCCTAGTGAGATAAGCCTCTACATCCTTACATTTGCTTAGCCATTTTGCACTTCCTGTCAATCTCATTTTTGAGACGTTTGTATTCTTTTTTGCCTTCTTCATTTACTGCGATTTTATATTTTCTCATCAAGTAAATTCAATATTTCTTTTGTTACCCAAGGATTTCTACTAGCCCTCGTCTTTTTACCTACTTGATGCTCTGCTGCCTTCACTACTTCATCCTCCAGAGCTACCCATTCTTCTTCTACTGTATTTCTTACCCCCATTCCTGTCAATTGTTCCCTTATGCTCTCCCTGAAACGCTGTACAACCTCTGGTTAAGTCAGTTTCTCCGGGTCCCATCTCCTTAAATTCCCACCTTTTTCCAGTTTCTTCAGTTTTCATCTACAGTTCATGACCAGTAGATTGTGGTCAGAGTCAACATCGGCCCCTGGAAATGTCTTACAATTTAAAACCTGGGTCCTAAATCTCTGTCTTCCCATTATATAATCTATCTCATACCTACTAGTATCTCCATGATTCTTTCTTTTATGATTCTTGAACCAAGTGTTAGCTATGATTAAGTTATGCTATGTGCAAAATTCTACCAGACGGCTTCCTCTTTCATTTCTGAACCCCAATCCATATTCACCTACTATGTTTCCTTCTCTCCCTTTTCCTACTCTCGAATTCTAATCATCCATGAGTATTATTTTCGTCTCCCTTCACTACCTGAATAATTTATTTTATCTCATCATACATTTCATCAATTTCTTCATCCTCTGCAGAACTAGTTGGCATATAAACTTGTACTGCTGTAGTAGCCACAATGATGCGTTCACTATGCTATTTGTAGTGGCTTACCTTCACTCCTATTTTTTATTCATTATTAAACCTACTGCTTCATTACCTCTATTTGATTTTGTATTTATAACCCTGTATTCACCTGGCCAAAAGTCTTGTTCCTCCTACCACCGGACTTCACTAATTCCCACTATATCTAACTTAAACCTATCCATTTCCCTTTTTAAATATTCTAACTTACCAGCCTCATTAAGGGTTCTGGCATTCCACGCTCCGATCCGTAGAACGCCAGTTTTCTTTCTCCTGATAACGACGTCCTCCTGAGTAGTCCGCACCCGGAGATATGAATGGGGGACTATTTTACCTCCAGAATATTTTACCCAAGAGGACACCATCATCATTTAACCTTAGAGTAAAGATGCATGCACTCGGGGAAAATTACAGCTGTAGTTTCCCCTTGCTTTCAGTCGTACACAGTACCAGCACAGCAAGGCCATTTTGGTTAGTGTTACAAGGCCAGATCAGTCAATCACCCAGACTCATGCCCCCGCAACTACTGAAAAGGCTGGTGCCCCTCTTCAGGAACCATACGTTTGTCTGGCCTCTCAACATATACCCCTCCGTTGTGGTTGCACCTACGGTACGGCCATCTGTATCGCTGAGGCACGCAAGCCTCCCCACCAACGGCAAGGTCCATGGTTCATGGAGGAGGGGGGGGGGATATTATGGTACTTTTCAGGAAAAATTATGTTTGACATTTGTCTCGCAGAGGTCGTTATTTACATTACCAGTCAATCTCAACTAATGCTTGTTTCGGATCTACACGTGAGTCCACGTACCTATAAAACATACCGGACCTTTTCATTGACACATTTCCAATGTTTATACTTATTCTATTGGTACCTTGTAATCATGTTTTTTCGATTATTCAGAAATTTATTAGGTGGCGTCGTGCCCAGTAGGGAAAATCTGGCAGGTCGGTTCTCTTACTGTAAGTTTAGGCCTTACACATTTTCTTATTTCATACGAATGACATGTGCCCTGTGGATAACATCCCTTGGGTGGCTGACCGCTGCAAACCGTAACTAAAACATGTTTTTTCTAAATAAGAGTGTATGTCCTTTTGTTTATAGCCTCTATATATCTCATGTTCATTTATTTCTGAAGCTATTTTGTCTTTACTGATACCATTGTAATGCGCTATTTTATTATGATTCTATGCTACTTCACTTTGCCATGATTACACACCCTTTGCAAGATACTATTTACTACTGAAATTTATGCTGTTTTCTGATGAATTGTTATTACAATCTTTGTTACGTTAGGCACTCTTTGTATTCTATGAGGTTGCCATGTTTCAATTATGCCCAGTCTTTTGCTATGGGTTCTAGGCGCTTCAGTCTGGATCCGCGCGACGGCTACGGTTGCAGTTCGAATCCTGCCTCGGGCATGGATATGAGTGATGTCCTTAGGTTAGTTAGGTTTAAGTAGTTCTAAGTTCTAGGGGACTGATGACCTCAGATGTTAAGTCCCATAGTGCTCAGAGCCATTTTGTGTTATCTTTTTTTATATGTGTCTTTCACTTGATGATGTAACTAATTGATTGGCTTTCACCAACGTAGTTTTAAGGAATGAATGTATTCTGTAACTTACGTCGATTGCATATTCTCATCAATTTCGTACATTTTGCAGATCCAATGTACCGATGCCACACCGTATCCAAACGAGCGATTATGTTCATAAATAGAAGCACATAAAAGTGTGAAATGTGTCACCCATAAAGGAGTGCAGGAAATGCATTACATAGAAAGCATCATATAAGCAACTTATATGGAATACTAAACACGACTGATACTTCTGACAATGTTTTCTGGCAGGCTTTTATAACCACTTCCTTTTAATGAGCTAGGTAAATTAGGCACATTAACTATAAAGATTTAAGGTTAAGGACATTTTACTCTCGGCATTTTGTATAAGGGTATTGTTAGAATATTTAATGACGGTTCATCCAATATCTGCAACAAATTTTTGGAATAACGAAAGAATGTAGATATTTATTGATTGTTCACGCCATGGGCTGCGCTCCAATGATGAGGATTAACTGACATATTGATGATTCTTCTATAATGATATTGTACGATGTTAATGTGTATACTGAAACATTTGAAGGAAAATCTGTCTTGCCTTGTGCAGCATGATTGGAAGTGTTTGTGGGAGAATGTCGCAGAAGTTTCGCACCTAAAAAAATTTTTTCACCATACCATATGAGATTGCATATGATACTGCCTTCTTATGTTGCTATGTATGACCGCTTTTTCCAGGTTATTAATCACATTTCCAGGTTGCATTATTTCTGCAATTCTCCCTCATTTTTGCATATTTATCTCATGATTTACTGTGATATGTTCTATGTACCTAGTCAGTAAGCTATATTGCGTTTAGTACTCCTGTTGTATGCTCGCATATACTATAATCACACTTTCTATGTATTGATGTTCATGCTATGTGAAACTAGGCCATTTTCAGCCACAAAGATGATTTGTCACATTTTTAGCTATTAAGGTCTTCATTTATTTCATGTGCTAGGTGACGTGGAGGCTCAATTATCTTATGGCTATTAAGATCAGCATTTATGTATGCAGGAAGGCAACTTTCCGCCTCTGATTTATATTTTCTATTCAGTTGTTCTAGATATTAAGATCTGATTTAATCCAAGTACACTTGGACCGTTCAATTCTTCATTATACTCTTAGGTTCTCTTAAGTTATTAAGTCACAATATTGCATATACAAGGCCACTGAGAGCCACAGTGTAATATTATGAACCAGTGATATTCTCTGTTGAGTTAGGTTGTTCTATGTGCATTTGGCAGGCTGATTTTTCTTATTCAGAGTTCACTTTCAATTTTGCCTATTCACTCTGACATAAAGCACTGTTGCGTCATCCAGTCTGTAATTTCATTAGGACTCTGAACCTTTTGTGGTCACATAGGTTACTCGGTGCTGCCATAGGTAGGAATGCTTACGTTCCACTACCTTACCTTTCCTACCTTTTCATACCTTCCATTACGCAGTCTCCTACCTCTGTTCATTGTATTGGAGCAATTTATTAATGGTATTCATGCATCAACGTAAGTACTATACGTCTTTGGGATCTCAGAAGGACCTCCACAATGAAGAGCAGTAATGATGCTGGTCATCACATTACTCATGTTATGACAATCGCCAACTATGGTTGTTGGTAATTTGTTTCCCAGTACCTATTGTATATCTGCACATGACTGAGGAAAATAATGAGTACAAATGTCTTTGTACACTGAATCGAATTCACATTGGTCACTATTCAGTTATTGACCCTGGAATAAAAAGGCATGGAATGGAATTTATGACGGGGTCACTTCAACATACTCATAGGCTTCAGAAATGACTCTTCCTTTCTCTTTCCCAATCCCATGTCAATATCTTGATGTTTAGGATTCTACCACTTTTACCTTACATGATTTACTTGTCAGCAACCTTGTTTACGAGATAATTTACTCATATTATAACCATATTCTGATTAATACTAGTGAACTCTCGATTCTTTCTAGTTTAATAATGTTATACAGTTCGATTTTTTTTTTTCGCAATCATGACATGTTACGTGATAACGGTCCTTAAGACTACACGGTAATGGTTCTATGGTACTGAAGGCTTTGTCCGCCCCCGGTAGCTGAGTAGTCAGTGCGACAGAATGTCAATCCTAAGGGTCCGGGTCTGGGTTCGATTCCCGGCTGAGTCGGAGATTTTCTCCGCTTAGGGACTGGTTGTTGTGTTATCCTAATCATTATCATTTCATCCCCATCGCCGCACGAGTCGCCGAAGTGGCGTCAAATCGAAAGACATGCACCTAGCGAACGGTCTACCTGACGGGAGGCCCTGGTCACACGACGGTTCAAATGGCTCTGAGCACTATGGGACTTAACTTCTGAGGTCATCAGTCCCCTAGAACGTAGAACTACATAAACCTAACCAGCCTAAGGACATCACACACATGCATGCCAGAGGCAGGATTCGAACCTGCGACCGTAGCGGTAACGCGGCTCCAGACTGTAACGCCTAGAACCGCTCGGCCATCCCGGCCGGCCGTCACACGACGACTCAAGGTTTTTACTTATCAGTATTGAAATAAATTTACGACACATCTGCTGTGCAAGGTACTTCCAAATATGTGCCAAATTTGTTAAACCCCGCTGGAGGGCCGTGAAAGGAGTCCCCTCGGGTACAGTTGTTTGTGGCGCCCGAATTTTGTAATGACATTAATGTAAAATTTAATGAAACTATTATACTATAAACGATGTACGTCTCAGATGGGTTCAATAAAGCAGATCGCTGACTGTTCACGACCGCAGCGTCGAAGATACTGATTCTGATCTGGGACAGTAGTATTGGAGTAAGAGAGCGCTTGGCGCACAGCAATGGGTAGCTGTCTGTGAGCGTAAGAGGATGGAGAGGACAGTTTTTTATGTATTGTGCTCTGTGAAACCACCCAGTATTAGGTCATAATGTAGGAATTGCGAGTACGGTACGTGTACTGAAGTCGTTTGTGAAAGTATTATTTGTATGGAGTGTAGCCATGTATGGAAGTGAAACATGGACGATAAATAGTTTGGACAAGAAGAGAATAGAAGCTTTCGAATTGTGGTGCTACAGAAGAATACTGAAGATGAGACGGGTAGATCACATAACTAATGAGGAAGTACTGAATAGAATTGGGGAGAAGAGGAGTTTGTGGCACAACTTGACAAGAAGAAGGGACCGGTTGGTAGGACATGTTCTGAGGCATCAAGGGATCCCAAATCTAGCATTAGAGGGCAGCGTGGAGAGTAAAAATCGTAGAGGGAGACCAAGAGATGAATACACTAAGCAGATTCAGAAGGATGTAGGTTGCAGTAAGTACTGGGAGATGAAGAAGCTTGCGCAGGATAAAGTAGCTTGGAGAGCTGCATCTAACCAGTCTCAGGACTCAAGACCATAACAGCAACAACAACAACTATTGGAAACATAAATGTGGAAGCAGAACTCTTCTAGCAAGCATGGTAAATATATTAAACATTTATGACTTTCGTTTTGCGATCGCGTTAGTGTAGATGAGTTGGCTGATAATCGGCAATTGTTGAGTAACCCCAGAATGTACATAAAAGGATTTGATGTATAGGCTAGTTAGATATTTCCCTTTTGTAATGTTTGTAAGAGTTATTAACACAGGTACATGTAATTTGATGATTTGTTCAGAAATGGTTCAAACGGTACTGAGCATTATGGGACTTAAGCCTAATTAAACTAAGGGCACCACACACATCCATGCCCGAGGCAGGTTTCGAATCTGCGACCGTGCCAGTCGCGCGGTTCCGGGTTGAAGCGCCTAGAACCGCTCCGCCACCTTGGCCGTCTGATGATTTGTCTATATGCTTTTGTAGTGAAGTTAGATAATACTTGCTGCATAAATCTCATTGTATGTGACTCAGTTAGTAAAAAGGATGAAATTTTTCTGAATAATATAATTTCAGTTTTCAGATGCTTTTGGAAGCCAAACTTAAGTTCGAATACAATTTCACTTTTGAAACGGTCAGTGTTAGTAAAGACAATGGATTTTTCTTACACGTTTTCATTTATCAGTCACAAGAATTTCATGTACAGTCGTGGACAAAACGAGGGAGACCCCTCGCCTTTTCGTTATGCTGATCCACACAGCTTTAAAGTCTGCTACACAGCATAACAGGCAAGGCAACGAATTGCTACCAACATACTATGCACAGGCGTGAAATTGAAAAAAACCATCCGAACTTTGTCAGACTGTTTTCAGTTGTGTCTAAGACTATATTAATGCTGATTAGTGTATTAAACACAACACGTAAATATAAGATATAAATGAAAGAAGAAACGCTAATTAGTATGAACTGTACTAATAAAAATGAATTTCAGCTTATCGAGATAACATAACTGTTTTAGTAAGACAAAGTACCACAGATCGCTACGAATTAGCAAAATATTATGCGCATTCGGCCGCGAAACGTTCTGTGTCAATGTTCAGACAAGTCATACTGGATTACCTATGCGTAAATTTTCTTTACATTAATAGCCGTATCTTTAGATTGCGTTCATAAAGAAGCTCACTTTTTTGCACCGCCAAGGGACGGTATATCGCAGGCAGTGCGATACATTTTCGCTTATTATGTCCACCCGTACTCGAGGTAAACGAGTTTTAAGGGTTGGGTAGACAGATAGACGGTCAAGAAAGTGAGACTAGTAGGCTTCCCTTTTTACCGATTTAGGTGGCTAAATCCTAACAACGAAAATAGCTACGACAGTTACCGAAGATGAGGGCCGCATAAATAATTCCCCCTACTCTTTATTCGAAATGTTCTAGTTGCAGTCGATACATCTGCATATTAATCGTAGCTACACTTTCGTTCCAAATCACGCTTACAGGAAAGCAAATAAAATCCATTTGCCTATACACGTGGTAATTCTGATCCTAGTATTAATGCCATCGCGCTTTAGAAGTGCGAGCATTCCCATAGCTTAAGAAACACATCGGCTAATGAACGTTTCCTGGCTGTGGCGAGTCTAATGGAGAATTCGAAACATTGTAGAATACGTTTGGCAGTTATGTCGCCGATAATTTCCTGGGGTGGTGCAGAATTGTCCTACTATATTTACTCGCTAATAACAAACATCCCGAATGACTGTCACATAAGCGGTGAGGTAAAGGTAGAAAATTCATGGTTTTGAGTCCAGAAAGCTCTATGCAACAGGAACTGCAGGTCATTTTCCCATTTTCATTGCGAAATTACTGGCTTATTGAGGTCTGGGGTAATAATAGAGGGCTGTTTGCCTGGTCTGTCTTCCAGCCTAGTGAAAGGTGTTTGCTGCTTCAAGGAAGGTGTGGTTTGTTTTCGGTTCTAATCTCGATGGAGGCAGATAGACTATTAACAAAGCAATTTTAAGACATTTTCGCGTCCCCAATACGTTTTTTTGTTACCTTTATTCTGTACCGGCGCCCTGTGGATGTCAATATGAAACTGTTGTAGAATTTCCTTCTTGTTACTGCCTACTTTTTCCGCTTCTGTCAATAATTGAATTGATTTTTAACTGAATTTCGTTATGAATCTTCACGCATTGCTAAATTTGCCCACTTTCATGGTAGGTCAGCAACGTCATCCAGTATGAGTGGTCTGAAGATTGACACAGAACTTTTCGCTGCCGAATGTGCATAATATTTTGCTAATTCGTAACGATCTGGGGTACTTTGCCATACGAAAACAGTTATGTTGTCTCGATAAGCTGAAATTCCTTTTTATTAGTACAGTTCATACTAATTAGCGTTTCTTCTTCTAATTATATGTTATATTTACGTGTAGTGTTTAACACACTAATCAGCATTAATATAGTCTTAGACATGACTGAAAACAGTCTGACAAAGTTCGGATGGTTTTTCAATTTCACACCTATGCACTTCGTCACCTTGCTTGTTACGCTGTATAGCAGACTTCAAAGCTGTGCGGATCAGCATAACGAAAAGGCGAGGGGTCTCGCTCGTTTTGTCCACGAAAGTGCTTTACAAAGTAATACGCCCAGCACTGCAGGCCACTGAGCCCGTAGTTAGTATATTTTATTCTTCTTCATGAGAGACCAGAATATGTCACGGTCCACCATTGCTGCTTTACAGTTGAAACAACTTTGTTTATTTGTTATGTGCACAGGGACCAAAGTTGCCAAATTTTGAACAGGGCCAGCAGATTCAGTGCCTACGGGGCTGAATTCATTTTGCAGTGACTGTTTTTCTTTATTGGCATTGGGCGTTACATTGCCAAATCAGTGAGTATACAGTCTTCGCTAACAATAACACAGAGTAAGCACGCCACTTGCAGTTACAACACTTCACACTATAACCCCAATTTTGTATGCAGTCCTAGTCCAGGCGTTTATTCTATGTATTACAAAGAAGAGTATTTAAACTACGGTACAAAATCTGTTAATGATTGATGTTAGGGAAATAGTATGTCCATCTACTGTCAGGTTTTCACTTCCTACCAATGTGTCAGCAAGCTATCTGCACAGAGTATAGAAAAAACGCAATCTGGAACGAACTGTTTCTTGTATATAAGTAATCTCTGTTTGTTATACAGACCATTGTGCAGCGATATGTTGTATTAAACTAACCAAGTAGAATACTTATTGGCAGCGTGGACATTGGAAACCGTGTGGTAGTGTACTAGACAAACAACGAGTTAGAAGAATGAATACAAATTACTTGGGGAGCTTGTCTCAGAGATTGTCCCAGGTACAAATCCGATATCACCGGGTGGACTTAGTGTGTGAAAAAGAAATTAGGGTCTGCAGTGATTAAGTGTGGGAAAGAGAGGGTCCAATTAACAAAAAACACTATAGAATTTTCTATATATGTCTCAGCGAGATCTACAATCAACCTTCGATCTCCACTGCACCCTACAGGGAAATAAAAAGATCAAATCGAAACTGACAGCTTTAAAACTAAAGCCGCTCGGAGATCTAATAATACGATCTAAACCCAGAACAACACTTCTAGAACAGAGTGCCTGGTTGTAACACCTGTTGAGGCCAGCACTGAAGGAGAAAATACTTCACCAACAGAATGATATTTGGAAACGATGTGTTGTTGGAAGAGAAAAACTACATAAACAGTGGGGTGCTCCAGCTATTCTCCGAACTGTACAGTGAAACTGATTCCGGTATGGAATCTGCAGAAGAAATGCTTGAAAGGGTAAATGAGAGCGTCACACCAGAAGAAAACGCGGATTTCGTGACACGCCTCGAAGCTGAGGCTCTGTTGGAAATAGTAGTTGATACTGCTTCGAAGAAAACACCCGTATGGTTTACTTGTCGGATTTTATAGAAACTTCTGGGACGTTATTGGTGATAAATACACAGGTATTGTAAATGATGTTTTAAATGGCGAGCAAATACCCGAAGAATTTTAAGAAAGTCTCACAGCCCCTACTCATCAAGGAAAGGATACCAAACACATTAATAAAAATCACCCATTTTACCTGCTGAATACGACAACAAGTTGATAGTCCGTGCCATCGAATCACGTGTAACGACAGCTTTGAAACACACATAAGTAGAATCCAAACCTTCCTACCGGGTCGCAGCACCGTTCCAACCGCAAGCGAGTATAGACGTTATATCACCACTTTTTTCTACGATGTTCTTCAAAGGAGGTCTCGTATTTATCGACTCCTCAAATACGTTTAGCCATGTGACTTATAAATATCTTATCAAAATAATGTCTAAATTGGATTTTTCAAACAGATTCATCCAAGTAAAGGAAACATGGTGAGGGAGATGGCTACGAAAATACTTACTAATGGCCAGTGCACCAAACAGATCGACGGCGTTGCTATTTTTGATAGCGTTAGACCCTTTGTTAAAAACGTTATACACTGGCTTGGAAGACGTCTCCGTTATGGGTACTAAATTATACCAATGCCTATGCTGACGACTTAGGTGCGATAGTCAGGAGCAGAGAAGATAACGCGTTTAATGAAAGCTGCACTGAATCAATACAGTAAGGCCTTAGCAGCAATGGTCAGCGGGTTCTTGTTAAACCTAATAAGTTTCGCGAAGATGAATTTAGACTGGGTATAAGAAGCGGAGGATCACAAATCCCTAGGAATCGCCATCCGTAAGTGCCCACTCCGAATGAAGCCCATAAACTGTAGGCAATGTTACGTAATATTACCCTCGTAGATCCGTAACAAGAGAAAACAGATGCAGAGACTTCAACGTATTGCAGAAGATTCACCTTTTTAATGTTACTATTCTGGCAAAAGCAGTTTATTTTGAAAAATGCTTGGCAGTCCACAATGGAATAATATAGTCAATAATAACTAAAGTATTTAGTTAGATGTGGTGAGGGCACAAATTCCGCGTCGCATCGAGTGCTTTAACACTAAAGGTGAGCGAAGGAGGCTTAGGTACTATAAATATTCGAAAAAAACTGCCTTTTAATTAAAGAGACATTTAGAGTGCATTGAAAACTACGAGTATCCGGACATAGTCGCTGTAACCCTGCTGAAAGTGACAGAACCAAAGACCCTCTGTCCATCTACAAATGTTGCACCTGTCAGTCCTGCAATTTTACATCTAACTCGTTTACATCAGTCAAGCGAAGGAACTAATCAGATGTAAACAACCATTCGATCGTGGAGATGATGATGCAGACTATGAAACGGAAATGCCCTGACAAAAATTGGGAGGTAGTCTGGAAAAACCTAGCCACAGCTGTCTTATCAAGTGAAGTAAAGGATTCCTGGTATATGGTCATCAATAATGTTATAAGTTCGAATTCTATTGGGTTATTCAGTACAAATCTGTGTCAAAAATGCTTCCTTGTTCATACAGACTCAGCTCATTCATTCTATGTCTGAATACTAGGGCCTCCGTAATACAAATACAGAGGCCTTAGGAAAGTGAAATTTATTTCTTATTGAAATTATATAATTCCTAACTTAACATTAATTCTGCACTGAGTGGAAGGTAGATGGTTTTGTAATAAATAGAACGTGTTATTGATGAATAAACACAAGTCCTGATAACATATTTCTGAAACCCATCAATAAGTAAACACACAAGTTCCGGTAAGTAGTTTTTGGAATTTCGAAAAATATTCAGCTGTTTACAAATTGACTATATCGTGGGACCTCGCTTAACTAGCATAATTCGCTTCTGAGTTTTACCAGCAATGCGAAACACTCGTTATGCGAAACATATCTTTGTCTAGGAATTCACGTAGGAGTAAGTTAATGCATTGCATTCCGATGAAAATATGAAACAGTATATAAAATAGTAATATAATGTGTACTACTCTTCATACTTTTTTCATCTGTTTCAGCCTATTCTTCCAAGTAAGTGTTAAACATAGAGGGCAGCTAGTTAAATGAAACATTTCTCTACACGTTGGTTACTGGGTAGTTTTACTGAGTTCATTTTGGTTAACGACGACGAAAGTAAAATGGAACTGGTAAAGAGACATTTGAAGGTCATGAATTAACAATTGTTTTCGAAGTTAGGAGAGCCAACAATATCGTCACAGAGAATTTGCAATATCGTCGAGGCGGCTGGAGCGTAAGCGCAAGAGACAATTGCAACGCGAGGAGTGTCGCCAACAGTACTGCTTAATACTACATTGTCGGCGGCGTTTCTGTTTGTCGGAGCTCGTATTGTACATGATGGAAAGTCATAGAAGGGCAAGTGAACTATAGCCCCAATATAGCAGCTGAAGAGGTCCATTCAGGTTAGGTCAGTAGGTGATTTTTGAAACGGTTTTCGAAAACTACAAAAAAAAAGAAAGACAGAGAACAGACTAGTTATGTGAAACGTTGTGCGTTAAACGATTCAACCTTCCACAAAATTGCATTGTGTATTGCTCGTTACGAGAATCACTATTTAAAGAAGGTGCTCGTTAAACGAGGGTTGATTGTACTTTGTTCACCGTAATAATAATATGACGTAAACATTACGCAATTTAGTTTTCCTCGTTTACAGTTATCTCGCTGTCATTTCTTCCCGCGCAACGTACGCCATATCATCAGCAGTAATGTCAGTAACATTAATGGCACGATTCAGCGATTATACGCAAATGCACAGCACTTTATAGGCACAAGTGCGTTTTGTGATTAACGATTAATGCCTCTCATTTGTATTATTTGTATTTATCCTTCAGTTATCAACATTTTACTGTTTCCAACAGTTTTTATTCACAGAGTGACACCAGCGCCATACGTTACGGGTGACACTTAGCCAGATAAAAGTAAGCAACGGTTGTAGGATGTACACTATAATAAAAATGCGGTTTCAGTGAAAAGGCTGTGCCTATTTATTTACTAATAATTTTTAAAATCTATATTCTAGTTTTTAGGCATATATCATTTTCCAGGTGACACCTAATTCCTCTCTTAGTTTTTATGTTCGTCAATGAAGGGATCACTTTCGTAGGAAGTGGCGAATGGCACTAATAATTTCAAAGCCTCCCTTGCCAGCTGTGGAAATTTCTTTTTTCGCTTCATCCTCAAGTTATTAATGTTTTACAAATTAAATTTCATTTTAAACATTCTGTCAGCAACAAATCTAGAAGTGTTTCTGTCATCCTCGTGCTAAGATGAGCCAGTTATACTAACATATTCAGTAAATGATTTAGTATCCGTCTGCTCCCTTTGTCAGCATCGGAGATCGTTTCTGGAGAGTAACAGGACAGTTTCTCTTCCAAATTATGCAAACTGGGTATAATTCAATAAATCTGGGAACCCTCTGCAACCGACTGGTCCATTGTAATTTCTTCTGATTGCAATGGAAAGACTCAAATGCCATCTTTTGTAAGAAGGACTTTCACCACAAAACTGTTTTGGGAAGAATCCTTTCCTTTTAACTTTGGTCGTTATAATGGTTTCTTCTCTCCCTTGGGGGCACTTCTTAAAAATATTTAGGACTTTAAAAAAATCAGCAGGAAGTCCTAATGTTAATATCCAGAAAAGGTTACAAAAGTAATTCGCACATACAGATCTATTTAGCTTCCAGTACCAGAACTCGTGTCAGTACCTTTACTTTGGAAAGCCACCTGACCTATGTGTGATGAAGCAGCTTTTGAGAAGCAAAAATATTCTTCACAAATGACTCTTAGGAGCGAAACATGTCTTCACAAATGATTCTAAACAGTCGTGTGTGCAATGCTTTCCTTTAATAGAGTTGACAATTGTAATCACCACTTTAAGCACATCATTTATCGTCATAAGAAGGTAAACCTGTGGCTGCCAGAGCTTCTAAATCTAGATACACATTCCGCAAGCCACTGGATCGTTCATTGAGGAGGATACCCTACACCGCTACTAGTCATTTTCTTTCCTGTGCCACTCGCAGTTAGAGAGAGGGAGAAACAATATCTATATGCCTAATGTCTCTGATCTTGTCTTCGTAGTCCTTACGCTAAATGTATCCTGACGACAATATAATTGTTCTGCAATCAGCCTCAAATGCCGGTTCTCTAAGTCTTCCCAACAGTGATTCCCAGCTCCGTAGTACATGCTTGATTTTCGAACCTACGCATAACAAATGCATGAGCATGCCTCTCAATTGCTTAGATGTTTTCCTTTAATACGAACTGTGTGGATCCCAAAGGATCGAAAAGTACTCGTAATTGGTTTCAGTAGTGTCCTATATGCAGTCTCCTTAGAAGATGAAATAGACTTGCAATTTCTCCGAATAAACAAAAGCCGACCATCCGCCTTCCCTGATACAATCCTTACATACTCATTCCATTTCATATTGCTTCGCGACTTAACGTCTAGAAATTTTAATCGACGTGACTGTTTCAAGAAGCACAGTACTAATACTGTACACGAACGCATTAACTTAGGTTTTTCTACATTTAGACCTAGCTCCGTTCATCACACCAACTAGGGATTTTCTTTGGGTTACCTTGTATCCTCCGTCCGCCAGATCATTTCCATGGGAGACACCTGACGATACCCTTGTCTGTGACGAGTACTCGCCGTCGAGTACTGCATACTGGGTTCTGTTACTCAAGCAGCCTTCGAGCGACTCACATCACTGCTTATCCATGAAACATTTGGCGTTATTGATTTTAATTTCGCCACAAGTCCAATTTTCTTGCCAGACATGGATTTAGCACCATGAATAGAAATAGCGATACAATTTGTCCTGCCCGTCTCAAAGTGGAGTGTGCTTTCTAAAAACATGCTGTACAAAAACTGGCCAACCGTGATCACTGGCAGTGCTTTTTAAAATAAAAAGTCTTCCAAGATACTTTCATCTGATTTAAAGCGCATACATGCCATAAATAGCGTTCAAACTAAGACATTAATAGTTTCATCAAACTGCAAATCCAAATGCAGCTCCTTTTTAATTTTTCAGCTACTTATTCTCGAATGTCATCGATCGTATAGGTTATTGTGCGTTCAGTGGTATTATCAGAAAGTATTAATCTTTTTAGTTTATTTATCTTCCTGCTTACCTAACATCATTTCAAGCATATCCGGGGTTGCTGGAAAAATACGATTCTTGGTATATGTATGCGGCTTCCCTGCGTTAGCAACACCGTATGTGACTCCTACCTAGCTGTACTGGATACCGAAAATAAGAGAAGATATATTGTTAAATCAGAAAAACAAAGAAATAACCATTGAAATGATCACATTACCGGTCGCAGGTTCGAATCCTGCCTCGGGATTGGATGTGTGTGATGTCCTTAGGTTAGTTAAGTTTAAGTAGTTCTAAGTCTAGGGGACTGATGACCTCAGATGTTAAGTCCCACAGTGCTCAGAGCCATTTGAACCATATGATCACATTACATTGTCGGCCGGGAGTCCCCATCTGGAAAAGTTCGGCCACCGTGTTCCAAGCCTTTTCTTTTGAAGCCACCTAGGGCTAACTGCGTGTCTTTGATGATGAAAAGATGAGGGCAACACCCAATTCCCGAACGGAAAAAATCTCCGATCAGGACGGGAATCGAACCTGAGTCCGCTGTCTACCAGTCAGACGTGCTGACTACTCAGCTATGGGTACGGACAATAATCAACAACGAAATATTATGTTTATCAGTAAAGCCATGACGGTTTCATAGTCTTACGTGGTAACAAACACTTAGCCGCAAATCACACATTGTGGTTTATTATTCACGGCGGCGAAGCTATGCTTCAAGTAATTGCCTTCATGAAGTCTATTTTTTCTATTTCGTTTTGCTTCAGCGACCGCCATGTCTACCAGATGTGGAGGGCTGTGCATATCTTTTGAAAAACTTCACTATTTTATTTCCACTCCTAGCGAAGCGCAAAGACACAATAATCACGTCCGTACTGGCTGGCGTACTCGGACAACTACCAAGCGAGCGAAAACGCGCGCCCATGCTACGCCTGACCCCTTCTTCATCCCACGCCTCCTCCTCCTCAAAGAATATATCACTACAGTAATGCACTGCGGATATCTTGACTATGAAATCACTGACAGTTTTATTACGGTTCTGAGGGCTCGCCAGCTATTTTTTCTCGTGGTGTACAAAATATAACTATATTGTTGATAGACTTAAGACACTTTTCAAAGCTAAAATGGCTAGGACCTATACCATTTCCAAGCTTATCCTCTGATAACTCACTTTGTAAAGATATTGGTATGATACGATTAATAATGACTTCCAAGATGGCGTCTGGACTTCTGTAACATAAATCACGTTATATTATCTGCGCAGGAGGGTCATTGATTTATTGCGTCCCCTAGACACCATGTGGATAGATTCAAGGCATAAGAAAAGAAAATCAACCAACAGAAATACTATTTGTACGTTGTATCAACAGTACACAATCACTACAGTAGATAATACACTTTATTGTAGCTGAATGTAACATCTACATCTACATAGAAACTCTTCAAATCATATTTAAGTGCCTGACACAACGTTCATCGAACCACCGTCACAGTTCTCTATTATCAAATCAAAACGTTCAAATGGCTCTGAGCACCATGGGACTTTAATATCTGAGGTCATCAGTCCCCTAGACTTAGAACTACTTAAACCTAACTGACATAAAGACATCACACACATCCAAGTCCGAGGCAGGATTAGAACCTGTGACTGTAGCAGCAGCGCTGCTCCGGACTGAAGCTCCTAGAACCGCTCGGGCACAGCGGGCCACTCTCTATTATCCAATCTCGTAAAGAGCGCGGAAATGAAAAACAACTATATCTTTCCGTACAAGCTCTGATTTCCCTTATTTTATTGTGGTGATCGTTTCTCCCTATGTAGGTCGGTGTCAACAAAATATTTTCGCATTCGGAGGAGAAAGTTGTTGATTAGAATTTCGTAAGAAGATCCCGTCGAAATGGAAAACACCTTTGTTTTAATGATTGCTACTCCAATTCAAGTATCGGGTCTGTGCTACTAACTCCCAGATTTCGCGATAATACAAAACGAGCTGTCCTTCTTTGGACTTCTTTGATGTCACCTGTCAGTCCCACCTGACGCGGATCCCACAACGCACAGCAATACTCAAGAATAGGGCGGAGGAACGTAGTGTAAGCAGTCTCTTTAGTACACCTTTTAAGTGTTGCCAATGAATGGCAGTTTGCTCTACCTAGAACACTGTCTATGTGATCATTCCAATTTAGTTTATTTGTAATTGTAATCCCTAAGTATTTAGTTGAATTTACAGACTTCAAGTTTGAGTGACCTATCGTGTAATCGAAATTTAGCTGATTTCTTTTAGTACTCATGTGCATAACTTAACGCTTCTTTTTATTTAGGGTCAACTGCCACTGTTTGCACCATACAGATATCGTATGTAAATCATTCTGTAATTCGTTTTGGTCATCTGATGACTTAAAATGACGGTAAATAACAGCATCATCTGCAAACAATCTAAGAGAGCTACTCAGATGGTTTCCTACGTCGTTTATACAGATCAAGAACAGCAGAGGGTCTATAACACTTCCTTGGGGAACGCCGGATATTTCTTCTGTTTTACTCGATCACTTTCCGACTATTACCACGAACTTTGACCTTTCTGACAGGAAATATCGAATCCAGTCGCACAACTGAGGCGATATTCCATAGGCACACAATTTGATTAGAAGACGCTTGTGAGGAGCGGTGTCGAAACCCTTCTGCAAGTCTAAAAATATGGAATCAATTTGACACCCCCTATCGATAGCACTCATTACTTGATGAGTGTAAACAGCTAGTTGTGTTTCACAAGAACGGTATTTTGTCAATCCGTGCTGACTGTGTGTCAATAAATCGTTTTCTTCGAGGTAATTCATAATGTTCGAACACAGAATATGTTCCAAAAACCTACTGCAAATCGACGTTAATTATATGGGCTTGTAGTTAGTGATATGGGATTGTAATTCAGAGGATTACTCCTATTTCCCTGTTTGGATATTGGTGTGACTTGAGCAGTCTTCCAATCCTTAGGTGCGGATCTTGCTGTGAGCGATTGGTTGTATATAATTGCTAAATATAGAGCCACTGTATCAGCATACTCTGAAAGGAACTTGACTGGTGTGTAATCTGGACCGGAGGCCTTGCCTTGATTGATTTAAGCTGCTTTGTTACACCGAAGATATCTACTTCTATGTTTCTCATCTTGGCAGTTGCTCTTGATTGGAATTCATGAATATTTACTTCGTCTTCTTTGGTGAAGGAGTTTCGGAAAACCGTACTTCAGAACTCTGCTTTCGTGCACTGCCATCAGTGACTTCACCGTTGTTACCGCGTAGTGGAGGTATTGATTGCGTCTTGCCACTGGTCTGCTTTATGTATGACCAGAATCTCTTAGGGTTTCCTGGCAGATTCCGAGACAGAGTTTTGTTGTGGAAATTATTATAAGCATCTCGGATTGAAGCACGCACTGTATTTCGAACTGCAGCAAAACGTTACCAATCTTGGGAATTATGCGTTCATTTAAATTTAGCATGCTTTTTTCATTGCTTCTGCAACAGTAATCTGACCCAATTTGTTTTAATCAGTGCACGAAGACGAATGTCTACTTTGGTAACAGAAGACTATCCTTTCTTGTTCGAAACAGCATGATAAGAGTCAAAATGTCCGCATTCAATGAAATACATGCTTTTTATCAATGCTGGCTCATAAGATTTAACTTGGGCTTCTGCCTAGTATGCTTGTGTGTCCAGCAAACATTACGTCCGGAGAATGACTGCGTGGCAAATACCTAGCAGTCCACGTGAGCTTTGCAATTTCTGTCAGCAGTCCACGGCGGCAGCCAACGTAATTGCACAGACATCTGCATCATACACCACAAACAAATAATGGCTCTGAGCACTATGGGACTTAACATCTATGGTCATCAGTCTCATATAACTTAGAACTACTTAAACCTAACTAACCTAAGGACAGCACACAACACCCAGTCATGACGAGGCAGAGAAAATCCCTGACGCCGCCGGGAATCGAACCCGGGACCCCGGGCGTGGGAAGCGAGAACGCTACCGCAGGACCACGAGCTGCGGACAAACCACAAACCACCTACCTGTTTGTGCGGAGGATACTTTTGATGCTACTAACTTATGCCCACTTCCTTGTTCCACTCCAGAATGACATGTGGGAAAAATGATGGTAAGTCTCTTTATTAGCCTTAATATTTGTGTTAGCTCTGATTGTAGTTCTCAGTTGCCGTCTGCGACCCACAAGCAGAGAAGCAGGCGACGTATTTAGCCTTTTCTGTTTTATTTTGTAGCTCAGTTCGTAAATTACATGCTTTTTTTTTATTTAAGGGGTGTACTCGTACTCTTGCGCTTTCATAAGTGTAAAGTGCAGATTCACGCAGTCTGTAGCACAGTTAACATTTCATTCAAACGACCAACCCCATAGAAGACGTCAGCCTTTGTTGGTATCATATAAGGAGGGTGGCAAGCTGAAGTTAACAGTAATCGGATGGATAGGATGTGAGCATCTATTGTGCAGGTAAGGTAGGAGCTGTCGCAGTTCGCAAACAGCTGAAGACTTTTTGGTCACTATCAGCCCTCTTGAAACTGCTACATCGGAGTGTAGCGGTGAAGGAGTATATGTTGCGTCGCTTAGGACACATCAGGTATCACTGGTCCGCGGGCTCTGCTGCAGAAGCTCTCTGCAGTATACCAGTCGCGAGCCATCCGCCCTTACCACAGAGCGAGTGGGCAGATGGTAGCCTTAGTGTAGCTCGAGGCGGGGAGTTTATTTGGAGGCTGGCCGTCTGGTCTCGTCCATTCACCCTTCGAGTTGAGAGGTGCAGCTCCTACACAGGAGCGGACACAATGATGGGCAGGATTTGCTAGTTATTGGGAGCTCAAATATTATGGAGTTTAAGTATTACACGCATTGTGGAGCTCCGTTAGGAAATAAAGCCCAGGGCTACAACGAAATCCAATGTGCACTCGTTACCTCTGCCGGAGGGCCTCATTCGAGACGTGGAGGAGGCCACGGGGGCTGCTATCGAGCGTGGACCTAGCAGGGTGCAGTCGTTTGCAAGTTTTGGCTCGTGCCGGCACTATTTACACCCGTCGCTTAGACTCTGAGGCAATCCTCAACTCATACGGGTTGATGGCGGAATTGGAGAAGACAGCTGCCTCACGCGCTGCGTGCTAGCAAAGCTCACAATTTGCAGTATCCTCACCGGAACTGATTAGGGTATTTTGATATGGGCCGATTGAAGAGTGTCATCAAAAGGCTCCGTCGGTTCTGTCTTGGCCTTGGATGCAGATTACTGGACCGGCATTACGGGTTGGAGGATTGTAGGATTCCCCTTGATAGGTCAGAGATGCACTCTAACAGGTAACAGTGTAATTGTAGAACGCACGTGGTCTTTTCTGGGCTGTGAGGCAGTTCGAGGTACTTTGTGAACGCTCGCCAGTCTATACGCAGGCAGCTAAGTCAGACAGCTTATAGACTAAAGACGCTTCGACTGTCTAAATTTTAACAGTAAGTGTCGATGTACTCGTAATGGCTCTCAAGGAAAGTTGTCAATCTCAAATTATTCTTGGAACCAAGAGCTGCCTGAAACCTGAAGTAGAAATCTCTCAAATATTTACTGGGAGATGGAGTCTGACTATGAAGTTATATGGACCCGTACAATAGGTCTATGCCAACTGAAGTTAACTGTCGGATATCACCAGCCACCTGATTTCGCCGTGACACTTTTAGAATCATCCAAAAAAATCTGCGCACAGTAGTGCAGGAATACTCCAATCATGCAATATTAGTTACAGGCGACATTAACCAAACACGTATAGACTGAGACGTCCATGGATTCATCGCAGGTGCTATGGTTGGGGATACTTGTAAAATGCTATTGAACAGGTTTTTTGGAAACTGTGTAACCGCCCCGTGAAAATATGAAAATGAAAAGAATTGAATAGAATTGCAAATAATGCCAAATGTTAGCTTCCCATAGTAATTATAGAATAATAATGACCCAAATGTTGTCGAGCTCCCACAAAACATCGTTAAATTGAAATAAAACCAACTGTACCTTCGCTACAAAAGTATTGAAAAATAATAGCCCAATGTAAACTGGACACGAAAATTGTGAAATGAACATTAATCATTAAACCCACAACAATAGGGCAGCATCGCTGACCTTAGGCCCTGTGCAAGAATTAATCTGATAAATTGATTCTGGGAGGAACAGCATAGGAAATATTGTTTCAATGGTAATGATTCTTTTCTTAAAAACGATTGCTTTGAAAACAAAATTATTATTGGGGCATTTCTTGAACAAATTAATTACAATTAACATACATTACATTATCAGATGTGCGCAATGCTGCTTCATTACCTTATTTAACAATATACCTCGTCCCGAACCTTGACCAGAGACCCATGTCGACGCCCGCCGACTCCTCACACACAACTTCCGACTGAGTACAACTCGCAACTCAACTCTAGCGCAGTCAAGCGCAGACTAGACACGATAAATAACTCTCTGGTCAGAGATTCTGTCATGCATCGCCATCGCTGGTACTGAATACATACGCGTTTCATAACCCTCCACTGGGGGGCCCAAAATTTGGCAGCGATGGGGAGTCATTTGGACTTGCCATGAGCAACAAATTTTTTCTTAACTAATTAACTTTACAATCACAGAATATTCAGATATATAACATGAAGTAAATGTGGTGCACATGCATATATATACAATGAGTACAAAACATATTAACAAATGACATAATTGCACATGCACTGAAAAACTCTTTAGCATTTTCACAACAAATAAACATAATGGCAAAAAGTCATGTTGACAAGTGACATAAGTGCACATGCACTGCAGTTCAGAACATATCAGCAAATCAAAATGTACATACAATGAGTTGTAATCATGTTAGAAAATGACAAAAATGCACTCGCACTGAAAACCTCTTTAGCATTTTCACAAAAATAAACGTAATGGCAAAAAATCATGTTGACAAGTGACATAAGTGCACATGTACTATAGTTCAGAACATATCAGCAAATCACAAAATGAATATACGATAAGTAGAAATCATGTTAGAAAAATGACAAAAGAGCACACGCACTGTAGTTCAGAATATATCAGCAAATCGAAAAAAATGTATAGGCCATGAATACAAATGATGTTAGCAAAAAAAAAATATTTTCACTATGTTACAAGAATTAGGATAGGAAAGGGAAGGATTGCATCATGGTTGTAGCACCTTAGGTTGCACGCAGCTGCACTGAAAGTCCATATCTTTCCACAGAAGTACAACACCAAGTGAGACAATCTGAAGTTCTTTTCCCAGAAGTGTTTATCAGCGTAGCCAAGACACTGAAATGTCGTAGTAATATTCCATTTTATCATTTTGGCTGTACATCAGGTACACCAAACAGTGAGACCATAATAACGTCTCCATCGCTCACGGTGGTGGACAGCATGTCGTGTCAACACCACGCTCTTACAAGGCACACCAACGTAGAATTAGTGCAAAAACCAAATATAGTGCTCCATGATCAAGAGGATATACAGGACAAATGGATATTACAGTAATTCAGGGTAGTTAGGTCAGAAGGTGAAGGACATTAAGTCACATACTAGTCTTCATTGGGAATTACATTAGTAGTTTGCGGCATTCATAGCCCAGTTATTGAACATTTCTGTACCATGTATGTAGTATTACAGAAAAACGTTCATTAATTGTTTTACAGAGAACATTGGCACTCATTGCCTAATTATAAATCATCAGAAGTCATTCGTTTTACAGAGAACATTGAAATTCGTTGCCTAACTACAAATCATCAGAAGTCATTAGTTTTACAGAGAACATTTTACAGAGAACATTGGCATTCATTCCATTATTACAAATCATCAGAAGTTATTACTTAAAACAGGAAGTAGTCAGTAACATAGTATTACAGAATAATGTTGATAATTAATCATTGGTCATCCCAATACAGTAATCAGTGGCAATAATTTCCCAGTTACAAAGCATTATTAATTAATCATTGGTCATCTCAATACAGTAAACAGTAGCATTCATTTCCCAATTACAAAGCATTATTAATTAATCATTGGTCATCCCAATACAGTAATCAGTAGCATTCATTTCCCAGTTACAAAGCATTATTAATTAATCATTGGTCATCTCAATACAGTAATCAGTAGCATTCATTTGCCAGTTACAAAAAATTATTAATTAATCATTCGTCATCTCAATGCAGTAATCAGTAGCATTCATTATTCAAGTGACATTCTATTTAGAGCTAATCAGTATTACTCAGAACTTTCTTAAACTGGTATCATAATTTGGGACTGGTTATACATTTTTTGTTAACAATGCATTGCTTTTGGTAATTATAGGGGAAAGCAAGAAGAAAAAAAATTTGCTTTTGAGTTGTTCCTGTAAATGAAAGTGTGTAACGTCATTCGTCATGAGTCAGCTGTAGCAAGGTTATGAACAAGTGGAGTATATGTAATCACATTCATAAATGACATAGATTTAATGAACAACTGCTTATAGTGCATTAATTTCATAAATAATATCTCCTGCAAAAATATATTAAAAAAATGGATTATTAAGCTGAAAGAAGAAACACATTTTATGCTGGAAAGTAGTGGACTTCGAAGTAACAGGTAGTGAAATGTGTATAAAAAATGTGTTCCATAGCTGTCCTTTCCAAAACCTTCAGTCATTATAACACCTGCTGTCAAAGCGAACTGCAACAAATGCTTAAATAACTACATAGCATAAATACATAACTTCCTCATTATCCTCATCTGTAAAGAAAAAACTTTATTATCCATCACTTCATTACTTATATTATCATAACTCCATTATTATCATCACCTGTAAAGAAGAACTTCATTATCCATAATAGCATATTCTTCACCATTATTCATCAGCATTCATTATCATCTGCAAAAAATCACTTCATTACTCATTATACAACTATCCTTATCTCTAGCATATTTCATCACTAAAACTAAGATGTGTAGTTCTGTCTGACAGCCTGCATCAATCGCCTTGTATTCTGAAAGAAAAAAGTAGTTAAGACTGCTATTCTACGAAGTGTATAGTATATTCTTGTTAATGCTTGTTAATTCTGATCCATTTACTCTTCCTCACGAGGTTTGCATCTTCTTTCGATCATTCCGAAGGTGAAATTCCCATTTCTGTTTAATTTATTTCTTTCACGCATCATTTCTTTCTGAAATTGATGAACAGAGATTAATGTCTTGCATTTGAATCTCATTAAATAATGACTGGTTTATGGTAACATAAATAAGCATACAGCATAACATGACAGAAAACGTAATATGTGAAAAACATATATAGTGTTCAGAGGCAAAAATGTACTCAGTGTATCACAATGTAACAGGATAATAGTCACGATGTTGAGATATCATAAGGCAAAATGTCAAAATCAACTGGTGTTTGCTATATCTTAACTATTTCATAGTGCATACAAACAAAATATGAAAACAATCGTACAAACATTAAAAAAATATGATGACAAGAAATGTGACCTTTTTTGTGTTCAGCTTGTATGTTGTGTAGTTAATAGAGGCGAGAATTAAAGACTTTAATGGAGAGAAAATTTAATAAAATTAATATGCCACTAGATAACATTGCATAATTATTCATAAGATACGTAAGTTTATCTGGAAAAATGTGCGCAGTCAGATATGTAACGACAAGAAGAGCGACCTGCTAACCTTACCTTGCGGGGCACTTGCCAAGAAAAAATACGATAATCATCAGTAAAGTAGTCATGAGAATATAATTGCATAGGTGATCATAAAAATTAGCAAATGGCATTTTAGCATGTTGAATCATAAAGTGTCTTCATTCAGGAAAAGGCTTGATGTTTGACCAATGGTGAGTGCCTTTGAATTTTCTGGTTCTCAAAGTTTCGACGTGTACAACATTGGGGTGAGGAATACAGCGAATCCGATATGGGCCTGCATACAGAAGTTCAGATTTACTGCGCCTACCTTTTCCTTTGTTGGATAAATAGTGTGTACGTACTAATATTTTCTGTCCAATGTGAAAGTCACGGCGTGTACAAACCTGTTTTTGCTGTCTTCTCCGGCGCTCTGCGGCACGTTTGATGTTGTTCAGCGCAATGTCGATTATTTCGTGGTGTCGTAATCGACGAGATGTAGGAAAGTTTAGTAATTCTGTAATTTTGTTAGGTGGTTCAACATTTTTCAGTATAACAGACGGAGATAGCATAGTGGATTCATTTGGAATGGAATTAATTACATCTTGGAATGAGAATATGTGTGTGTCCCAATCAATATGTCTTTTGTGGCAGTACATTCTACACAGTTTACCAATTTCTTTCACTAATCGTTCACAAGGGTTCGAAGAAGCATGGTACTTGGATATATAGATCGGAGAAATGTTTCTAGCTCGTAACATGCGTGTCCATATAGCAGAACGAAATTGTGATCCATTATCGGAAATTACTTTCAACACATGCCCTAGATGAAATAGAAAACGTTCTACAAATGCTTTCGAAACAGTTATAGCAGTAGCTTTTCGTAACGGAGTGAAGGTAACAAATTTTGAAGTGAGTTCAACAGCGACAAAGATGTAGCAAAAACCTCTATTAGTTCTCGGAATTGGACCAAAAATGTCTACAGCGGCCATATGTCTCAATTTAACAGGTACAATTGGATGTAATGGAGGAATATGTGAAGCTGTGTCTGACTTAGCTTTCTGGCAGATTTTACATGACGCTAAAACTCGTCGTGTATGTTTCTCCATGTTGGCAAAATAACAGTTCTGCCTCAGTATAAGAAAACATTTTCTAGCTTCGTAATGTGCGTAACTTAAATGAGTATACCATATTAATTTGTTAACCAGTTCGTCAGGAATGCATAATAACCAATTGTTGCTGTCAGGATGAGAGTGGCGAAATAGAATGTCATTGCATACAGTGTAATGGTTTCTAATCGTAACATTATTCCTATCTTGCCAAAGGTGTTTAATTTCTTTCCACACGTTGTCTTTGCTTTGATCTTTTGCTATGTCCTGTAATGACGACGAAATAAAATTTTCAAATGCAACTTGTTGAACGTACATGACGCTGAAATTTGCTTTGCAGAAGTTGGTTGCGATGTCTTGCTGATTGTTGCTGAGAGAACTGGATAGTGCGTCTGCTAAAACATTTTGTGTGCCGGGATTGTGAACTATTGTAAACTTAAATTCCTGCAAATAAAGTTTCCATCTACTTAATCTGTCGTGTGTAAATTTAGCCGAAAGTAAAAATTGTATCGCTCTGTGGTCTGTGTAGACGGTGGTATGTCTTCCATAAAGAAAGTGCCGAAATCTCGTAAAAGCCCATACAACACAACGTTTCCAGTTCTGTAACAGAATAATTTCGTTCAGCAGGTGACAGAATGCGACTTGCAAATGCAATGTTTTTAATTACTGTTGAGCCATCTTCTTCAATTTCCTGAAAAATATGTACGCCTAAAGAGGTGTTGGAAGTGTCGGTGGCAATGGAAAAATTTCTGGTAAGATCTGGGTGCGATAAAAGTGGTGCATTCAACAGAGCATGTTTCAGGTTCATAAATTCAGAATGTGCTTGCTTATCCCAGCACCAAATAGTGTTTTTACCTGTCAATTGGCATAATCTAGGTGTGTCTAAAGCAGAGTGATGAATAAATTTACGAAAAAAGTTAATTAAGCCCAAAAAACTGCGTAGTTATTTCTTCGGCCTAGGAACAGTAATGTCACGTAGAGCTTGAAGTATTTTCGTATCAGGCGCAATGCCTTCTGCTGAAATTACATGTCCAAGAAATTTTATAGAAGTTTTGCCAAAGTGCGATTTACTGATATTAACTGTGAGTCCTTGAGCATGAAAAGTTTGTAACAGTCGTTCAAGAATCATATTGTGTTCAGACCAGTTAGCTTCTGCAATAAGAATGTCGTCTACGTACGTTGTAATTCTGTCTTTAAGTTCTGTCGGAAGTATTGTGTTCAAACCGCGAATAAAAGCTGCAGAAAAAATAGTTGAACCGAATGGTAATTTACAAAATTGATAACAATCGCCAAAACAGAGAAATACTGTGTACTTTCTGCAATTCGGATGGAGCTGAATTTGCGAAAATCCCGATTTTAGATCTAATGTAGAATAAATAGCAGTACCGTGAAATATCTGTAGAAGTTCCTCTAATGTCTGTGGTTGATCCGTTTCATTAATAAATATGTCATTGATGTGACGTGAATGAAGCACGAGGCGAAGTGAGCCATCTTTTTTCTTAACAACATGTAGCGGGTTTATGCACGGACTAACTGCCGGTTCAATAATTCCTTGGTCAAGCATATCCTGCAATTCTTTCTTAACTTGTTCTCGGTGGATATATGGAATGGGATAATGCTTGGCTTTAATTGTATCGTGCTGGTTGGCTCTGAGCACTATGGGACTTAACATCTGTGGTCATCAGTCCCCTTGAACTGTGCACTAATTAAACCTAACTAACCTAAGGACATCACACACATCCATGCCCGAGGCAGGATTCGAACCTGCGACCGTAGCAGTCGCGCGGTTCCGGACTGAGCGCCTAGAACCGCTAGACCACCGCGGCCGGCCTGTATCGTGCTGTTTGACTTGAAATTCATACATAAAACCGGACATAGTACCAGGAATGTTGTCGAAAACTGGAGCTTGCTGTAAAAGAATTTTGTGTAGTTGCGTGCGTTCGTCGTCTGTATTTGCACTGCTTTGTTTAACTTTATCAGAAATCATCTGCATTACGTCGTAGTAAGCTTCGTCTTGAGTATTATAGTTATGTACGTACGTATCCGTGAACAATGTGGAATTACAGTCTATGTTACGTGATACGGAAATGACCTCTGTGCGATTAATTGTTTGTTCTTCCGCAGATAGAGTGTGCTGAAATTCTAAAGCCAGTTGTACATTTTCATCCTTTAACATTAAATAGGAATTTTGAAAATCGATAACTGCGTCGTGTTGTATCAGAAAATTCGTACCTAAAATAACGTCTGTTGTCAATAAAGGAACAATCCAAAAATTTGAGTGAAATGTGTGACCTGCAATGCAAAATGATAAATGTGTCTGTAATTTAACGTCTACTCCTTTACTCGATACTGCTCCTTTCACTTTCGTTTTGCCTAATGGTAATGTAGGATAGGTATTCTCTTTGTTACACTCGTTAAAAGTTTCTTCATTTATTACTGACGTAGGTGATCCGGAATCGATTACTGCTGAGAATTTCGATGAACCAATTTTAATTTCGATGACAGGATGTGAAATGGTTTTCTGAACAACTGGTCTTTCCTGCAAAAGAGTGTCTCGTATGTCGTCAAAAGTAATAACATTTTCGTGAACAATATTCTGCGTATCTAAAGTAGTGCTTGTGTTACTGGAAGATGCGATCTGTACAGTATCTAGTCAAATTCTGTCTGAAGTGTTATTATTGTCAGGACGATTCTGTGGCATTTCGACTATTTGAACTGTTCTATTATTTCTTCCAGACGTATTACGCTCTGGATGATACCTACTGTCTGGTTCATTCATCAGAATATATTGTTGCTGATCATTTTGCTCCTGGTAGGAGCGACTCTTATTGAACGTATGTTGGTAATTATTCTCATTGTTTTTACGTCTGTCGTGATAGTCATTCCTATACGGTGCATTGCGATAGGAACTGAAATACTGTCTTTTCTGTACGTAGTTATTTCCTTGCTGCCGTGCGGTACTATTTGTTGGGGCTGAGACTGTACATGCATGCGGCGAAACATTAAAGTTTGGTTGACCTTGTGCATTACATTGTTGGTTACGTATGCTAACCGGTTGACTTTCATGCTGTTGTGGTGGAAAACGTCTATTGTTACCAAAATGTGGTTCCTGTTGCTGATAACTTTGACGATATTGATAATTAGAATTTTGTCTGTTATTAAAGTTATGGTGGTTGTCATTCCTGAAGCGTCTAATACCTTTACTTTTGAAATTACGTGACTGGTCATAATTACTGTAAGTTTGTTGGCCTTGGTTATTATGTGAAAACTTTTTGTTTACAAAGGAATAATCAGATTGCTGTACATCCAAAAGCTGTAACAGATCTCTGAATGCCAAAATGTTTTCTTTTTGCTGACCCATTAGAAGTGACACTCTTAATGACCGTGGTAATTTAGAAATGCATAATTGTATGAGTGCAGATTCACTATATGGTTCACTTAGGTACTGGTTTTGTTGGACCATGTGCTCAAAAAATTGCGTCACACTGGGAAAATTTGAGTTCTCATAACTTGGTAAACTAATTAACTGATCTTTAATTCCACGCTGTGTCGCCTTCGACCAATACGCTGACAGAAAAGCATTCTGAAATTCTTCTACCGAGTAACATTGTCTGGCGATGGGTCTCATACGAGTTGCCGGTTCGCCTTCCAAAAAACTGCAAATAAATTCAAGTTTATGTGTTACGGGCCAAGTCGGTGGAAAAGCAAAACTAAATTGTTGTATCCAATCCAGTGGGTGCATCTGTGTTCTGTCATTTTCAAACACTTTAAATTTTCACACTGACAGAAAATGTTTGTAATCAAAATTATCGTCTCTGTATGATGGAACAGGTTCAGGATTGTAAGAGAATCTGTTGAACTGTGGTTGTTCGGAATCTAAGTCCCGTACTCTCTGTAGATTACCCAAATTATATGCGCTGCGTGAGTCTGACAAAGTTTCAACAAGTGACGTCTGCTGTGATGTGTTATTAACTGAAATATTTTTTATCTCTGTTACTTCTTGCTGTAAACTTGACAATTTTCTACGTAATGTATTATTAGATGAATCGATCTCATTGTTTGTCTGTTGTAAATTTTGGAATTCAGTTGTTTGGTTAAACGAAATCGGTGCAGTATCGTCTGATTTATTGTCATTATTACTTTTGATAACATCAATACGACTGGCCAATTCATCATATTTTTCAGTCAGTATTTTTGCCTGATCATCGTTTTTACTGTCAGAAGCATTAATCTGTTTTTTTAATTTACGTGTAGTTTCATTCAATTTTTTAACGTCTGCTTTAATGTCATCAGAATCATGTGTTAGTTCTAATTGTTCGAGTCTGTCTGGCACTGTCTGAAAGTCTGTTGTGTATGTGTCTGTTTTCGATTTGAGATCGGAAATTTCGTCACGTAATTCTGTGTTCGACTGTTTGATGGTATTAATTTCGTCAGACACTGTAGCAATATTGTTGTCTACGTATGTTCTTGCTTTCGTGAACAATTTACGTTTGTCTTCCTGTCTCTGTGCAGTGATTGTTTCCATGACTTGACGTTTTACTTTATTTTGATTCTGTATAAATATGCGGAAACGCGTATCACTGTTTTGTATGTGGTGATTAAAACGTTCGTCAATCTGAGTGTTCTGTTGGTTGAATTTCGCGTCTATCTTTGCATCCATTGTGCGCGAAAGTTCTGCTGTCATTAGTTTAAACTCGTCACGTAATTGTGTAGCCTTTTCAGAGCATTGTTTACCGACTGTACTAATTTCGTCTCTGAGTGATTCTGTTGCAGCTGTTTGCATGTCCCTTAATTCTTGCGCAACAGATCTAATTTCTTCGCTGCTTTTCCTAGCACAAGCCTCAATTTCATCGCGTAATTGTTCCTTAGTGTCATGACACTGTGCAGCAACGGCTTTAATCTGCTCACTAAGCTGTATGGAATTGTTGTCTAATTTTTCATTTAACTGTCTCTAATTTTTGTCTAATTTTTCACTAAGTTTGTCTTGTTTTTCACTCTGTTGTCTGATCTGTTCATTAAGCTGTTTGAAATTTTCATCATTGTTGTCTAGTTCTTCATTAAGGCTGTCATGTTTTTTACCCCGTTGTAGCAATATTGCCATAATTTGTTCCAAGGTAACATTACCTACTCTATTCTCTGTACTGTTTAATGGTGTATCTGCAATTGTCGCGTTTTGTGTGACCATTTGGTCAATCTGTAATTTACAAAAAGGTTTGCCAGTCGGATGTACACTGTCAGTCACTATTTCGGAGTTAAGTAAATCCGTCCTACTTTGTGTATCCTGTTCATTTTCATTAGAAAAATTCGTCTGTTCGTTACGTGAATTTTGCCAACTGGTTGTGTTAAGCTGGGCAGCGTTCATTGCAACAGAACGCCCCGCGTCATCAATTGTCGTCAAATTAACAGAGGACACAATTGAATTCGTCTGTTCATCATTAAGATAAAAATCATCATTAGTGGTTGGAACGCACTGATTGTCAGTGAACGCAGGATTGTCATCATTACACTGCGTGTCACAAGTACTATCGGTGAAGTTGTTTTAGTCGGTAATTTCATTCATTACACCTCGCGATGTACTGTTAATAGTTTTTCGCGGCATTTTTACACTAGTCACAATTATTCACAAATGCGACAACACAATGCAAAATCCAACAAATACAACAAAGAGCAACGAATTGCCGATGATCTGTGGGAGAAAGTCACAAAATTAGTAGAAGCGTTGCGCCAAATGCTAATTATATTTAAGTAAATAAGAGCAGATATCTGACTACTTTTCAGAAGATTCTCATAGAAATACGATCCTGGACCAGATGTCGCCAAGTGTAACCTCCCCACAAAAATGTAAAAAAGACTATATTTGAATGATAATCGGCATCGTGCTAAACGTAACCTCCCAGCAGAAATAAAAGAAAAGTCTATGATACTGAAAACGAGCCAAATGTTTGGTCCCCACAAAAATTATAGAATAATAATGACCCAAATGTAAACTCGACACAAAAATTAAGAAATTAAGATTAATCATTAAACCCACAATAATAGGACAGCATCGCTGACCTTAGGCCCTGTGCAGTAATTAATCTGATAAATTGATTCTGGGAGGAAAAGCATAGGAAATATTGTTTCAATTGTAATGATTCTTTTCTTAAAACCGATTGCTTTGAAAACAAAATTATTATTGGGGCATTTCTTGAACAAATTAATTACAATTAACATACATTACATTATCAGATGTGCGCAATGCTGCTTCATTACCTTATTTAACAATATACCTCGTCCCGAACCTTGACCAGAGACCCATGTCGACGCCCGCCGACTCCTCACACACAACTTCCGACTGAGTACAACTCGCAACTCAACTCTCGCGCAGTCAAGCGCAGACTAGACACGATAAATAACTCTCTGGTCAGAGATTCTGTCATGCCTCGCCATCGCTGGTACTGAATGCATACGCGTTTCAACTGTTCGATTAAAAACACGCAGTATAAATATTTTAGACCTAGTATCTCCAAACAGGTGGCCGGTCGCTGTGGCCGAGCGGTTCTATGCGCTTCAGTGCGGAACCGCGCTGCTGCTACGGTCACAGGTTCGAATCCTGACTCGGGTATGGATCTGTGTGATGTCCTTAGGTTAGCTAGCTTTAAGTAGTTCTAAGTCTAGATGCCAGATGACCTAAGATGTTAAGTCCCATAGCGCTTAGAGCTATTTGAACCAATTTCAAAGCGGCCTTACCTCATTGATGGCATCAGTATATAGACAGCGATTAGTGTTCGTGACGACATCATAGCGACAATTGTTACTAATGTTAATAAATCCATCAAGAAGAGTGGGATAATATTTTACTAGAAAGAGCAATGTTGTTAGTATCCAGCGTAGAATAATGAATACCAATCATTCAGTCCAAGATGATGGACATATGGATGGTATCGGCAATTTTAAACGGATTTTAAATCACGACCTGGAGAAGTAAGTTTCAAGTAAGTGGCTTAAGGACTGAAAAGACCCACCGTTGTTTAATAATAAAGTTCAGAAATTGTTGAGGAAGCAGAGACTATTGTAATCTCCATTCAGACAAGAACGCTGACATGACGACAGACAAAAGTTAGTACAAATTCGGATGAATGTGAGAAACCGATGCGTGAAGCAGGCAACTACCAGCATCATGCTTTAACAAAAGATCTTGCAAAGAAAAATCTAGTCCTACGTAAATTCGCTAAGCGGGTCGATGCCTTCTACCTAATCACTCGTTGATGAGTCTCGTCTGGCGACGAAGACAGCAAAAGGAAAGCCAAGTTTTAAATGTGACATATAAGAAATGATTCGTGCAGAAGGATCGTACAAATACACCGTCGTTTGAAAGTGTGCAGACTCCCGTATGGAGAACATAGATAGGCATCCCTAGCGTTATGAAGCAACTGAAAGAGTTCAGTACAAATAAGTTGCCATGTTCGGATGGAATCCCAGTTCCGTTCTACTGAGAGTACACCACTGTTTTGAGTTGCATTTATCTCTAATATCTGGCTCAGCTTCGAGTCACAAGGGACTGGAAGTAAGCTCAAGTAAATCCTTCGTTTGGGAAGGGTATAAAGCGGACCAGCAAAATTGCATACGAATATCCTTAACATCGTTTTGCTCCAGATGGTTCAAATGGCTCTGAGCACTATGGGACTTAACTTCTGAGGCCATCAGTATCCGAGAACTTAGAATTACTTAAACCTAACTAACATAAGGACATCACACATATCCATGCCCAAGGCATGATTCGAACCTGCGACCGTAGCGGTCGCGCTGTTCCACACTGTAGCGCCTAGAACCGCTCGGCCACTCCTGCCGGCTTTGCTGCAGAGTTCTTGAACGTATTCCCAGTTCCAACATAAAAATAGCCTTATGCGGAACGCCTTCTGTCCACGAATTGACAAGGATTTGAAAGAATTGCTCATGTGAAATCAGTTTGCCCTTTTCTCACAACCGTGAATGAGGAGCAACAGACTGATTTCATAACTCAGTATGCTGTCCTCGACGGTGAGTGTTCTTCAGAGACAAGGATATCGTCAGGAGTATCCCAGTAAAGTGTGATAGGACGGCTCCTATTTCCATATACCGGGTGGATACAATAAAATGTTCCCTATTTAACGCGTTAAAACAAGGAACTTAAATACCGCACGAGTCCCAAACGTGATAGTGTTATTGTGAAGGACATGGGGAAGAAAACTAATGTAGAATCAATTCAACTGAAACACTTTCTACGTGCTATTACAGTACGTTATACCATCATACACTGGTACTATTAATTCTACAAAAAGGACTCAATATGGGGCCCATTAGTGTCTAGTAGAACCTGAAAGCGCAGGATTGCATTCTGTACAGCAAAAGCAGCACGTCCGTAGGAACGCTGGCTACCTCTCTTGATATGCTGCGCTTCAGATCAGCACATGGGTGAATGTTCCCCTGGCAAACCTTGATCTTCAGGTAGCCCCACAGCCAGAAATCACAGGGACTGAGATCAGGTGACTGTGCCGGCCAAGTATTTGGAGACGATCGGCTGATAATTCGATTATTTCAAAATGTGTTTCACGAGCGATGTACGGTGAGGCCTCATCTCGTATGAAAACTGCCTAGTTCAATGCGTCTCTCTCCTGTACCGCGGGTATGACATGCTTTCGAAGCATATCGCAGTAACGCACGTCTTTAGTCCCTGAGCGCCAACCTGTTCAGAAAAAAATGGTCCAAAGATGAACGTAGTCGTGAAGGCACACCATACGCATACAATGAGTTACACGTTCACCATACAGAGCAACTTCATGCGCAAGTGAAGATCCCAAAATTCTGCAATTCTGTTTGTTCGCTTTACTCGTCGGAGAAAAAAGAGCTTCGTCTATTCATAGGATGGTCGAGGGCCAGTCCTCGTGAACTTCAATCCTCGCGAGAAAGTGGCGTGCGAAGTCAACACATCCCTGTGCGTCCTGTTGTGCAAGCTGCTGTACGATATGGATCTTGTACGGATTCCTTCTGAGTATGGTTCGAAGTATTTTCCGTACAGTGGCGCACGGGATGCTCGACTGTCGCGACACAGCAGTCGCCCTGTCTGATGATCGAAAATTGGCGCAGAATTGTCTGCCTACCAACAGCGATTTCATCAACCGCCTGTGGTGCAACAGATTGTCGGTCTCTTCCTGGAGCGACGCCCAGTTCTCCAGTTGATTCAAACTTCTTCATCATGCTCCGCACAACAGATGGAGATAGAGGACCTTTCCGTAATCGTTTCAGCTGGTGACATTCTCGAAGTGCAACAGCAGCATTACTGTTGGTTTGATTCACCAATAATCCCTGCTCCTTTTGTCCAAGCTCATGTTGACAAGTCAAAAAGTATTCTGCGGCTGGTCAGGTGTATGAGTCTATGAATGACGATGACTGATCACGGCACATGGTGGTCATCGTTGGAACTGGACCGTGGCGATGTGATGCACCTTGAGCCGTGCGTGGCTCGTGTTCGTATCATATCTCATTTGACATCCTGTTTTTACTGTACTACCACCTCGTTATGTTCATTTCCATTACTGGTGTCACTGAGTTGCCACCTTGTCTGCCCGTGAGCGGTAGCAGCGGCGCTTATCGATATAAGCCCTGGCGTATTATCTTTGCTGACTGCTATTACTTCCCGGTTGTCGTGTGTTCGGGTTAGTTCGGATATGCCAGTCAGTTGGGAGGCGCTAGCAGTGCAGTTCACACCTGGCAGTGTTTGATTAAGAACGCGGCAGAAGTTCAGTCGGGGAGCGGCTGCAGTGAGGTCCGGACAGCCATGACTCGCCCTACGGTTGCCGATCCATATCATCTGAGTGCAGACCACCTTGGTTGGTCGTAGGTCGGTCGTCTTGTCGGACAACGGGTATGTTGGCCGGCGACGCTTATGGGTTGCCTGTGTGTGCCGACTCGTGATTCGTCCTTGTTATTGCAAAATCGCTACCGTTTGTTGTTTAGTCCTTCGTGCAAGTGTTCGTCAAACTGTGTGTAGCTTGTGATGTCGGCTGCTCAGTTATTTTAGTGCTGTGTCCGTGCTGATGTGTGGCAGCCTGTCGGTTGGTGTGGATCAGCCAGGAAATCTTCTCGTAGCGCAGAGGGGCCGGGCCTGCTGGCGGTCTCTATACAGTTTCGGAGTGTGTGGGAGCTGTTCCGACTGCTACCGGATTCGTGGCTCACCGAGCCAGGACATCAAAGTTGAGTGGCCATTTAATTACTGAAGCCAGACTGTTCACATTGAGCCGTTGGTTTTCGTGGTTGGCTGTTGGGGGTATTCCCGTGAGCAACAGCGAGTGTTCGATTTGGCGCAAGTTTGGCCACCATCTTGTGGAGTTTAACTGTATTTTGGTTATTTGAAGTCCAAGTGCAACAGCGGAATTTTCTGCCTTGTGGCCGTTAGCGTTCCGGTTACCTGCCCTGGCCGCTGACGTAAAATTCTGTGTTGTCGCAATCCAACATATGTGTGTAGTTTCGACAGCTTATGCATACTTGGTTGTGGGCGGCCACGCCTTTTACGTTTTGGCTTTGGAGTTCCTTGTGCACTGGTTAGGTGGAAAACAAGTCGACTTGTCGGTGGGTCCGTTGACTGTCTCTTGGTTGGGTTGCCGGCGGATCGGACATAGCTGGGCCGACTACCTGTCTCCCCTAAGCGAACGTTAATATTTCAAGTGCAGACCAACCCACGGAAACTTCTGAGCGCTGCTGGCTGCACTGCCTTTTCTTATTGGTGTTAGATTGTGTATTTTAATGGCTTATAGCCGATGGTTTGAATTTGTATACTTTTAGTTGGGTTTTAAATAATAGGCCTTCAGCCACTTTGTTATTGAATGTTCCTTACTTGTCAACCTTGCATTGTTTGGGCCTTCAGCCGCATTAAAATTTTTTGGATAAAGGTTTGGGCCTTCTGCCTTTTGAAAATTTATTGTAGTTGTGTATTTCAGTTATGGGCCTTCAGACACTTTAAAATTTAAATTTCTTACTTGTGAAATCTTAGATTGTTTGGGCCTTCAGCCTGTGTAAAATATTGTTTAAAGATAAAGCTTTGGGCTTCTGACTAGTAAAAATTATTTCAGTTGTTTTAAGTAATCGGCCTTCAGCTGTTTTTAAATTAAACTTATTTACTTCTCAAGTGTTAGAATTGTTGGGCGTTCAGCCAAGTTATCGAACTTATTTACGTGAGGCCTAGTGCCCTTTAAATATTCTCTTTTGAGTCTGAATTTTAAGTTAGTGGCTTTCATCCGTTTTTAAATTTGTTTGTGCTCTTAAGCAATAAAACCGTGTGGCCTATTCAGCCGATAACCAAGTTCAAAAAAATGTTTGCTATATTGTTTGGACAACTAAATAAAGTTATATGTGTTCGAGTGTATCTGACAGTCCCCTTTTGGCCCCTTTCCACAATTCCAACTACCTGTTCTGTCCTGCGGACTTAAGCAGGGCGCCTCACACCCCAAAATCTGGACATTAGTGCTACCTAGTTTGGCACTAGCACTTAAATTAGTTTCCGTATTATGTGTTAAATAGGGAAAGTTTAATTGTAAGCACCTGGTACGTAATTAATGTGACGGTGAGCGTGATCAGGAATCTGCGTCTGTTTCATAATGGTGCTTTGGCGTATGGGAAGATATCTTCGTTTAATGGCTGTAGGAGGATACAAAATAGCTTACACAAAATCTCTTGTTGGTGTGATGATCTACTTCTTCATATAATTACATCTGGATGCAACTTTCGAATACAGCACTAGTAGTGTGCTGCCTGACATAGTCACGTCGAGTAAATTTCTTGATGCAACATTGCAAAGCGAAAAGAAATGGAAAGAGCACGTAAGGAGGATAGGAAGGCGAATAATCCAATTTGGTTTATTGGGAGAATTTTAGGAGAGCTTAATTCATTTACAAGGTTGACCATGTATAGACCACTAATGGTTTAAACGAAGACATTGAAGCAAATCAGACGCATGCTGCTAAATTTGTTAGGCGTAGGTTCGATCAACAAGCGAATATTACGGAGATGCTTCGTTAACTCAAATGCGACGCTCTATTCGGCGCAATTTATTGAGAAAATTAAGAGAACCGGCATTTGAAGTTTATTTCAGAACGATTCTACTGCCGCCAAAGAACATATGGCGCGAGGGCCACCAGAATAAGAGAAGTTAAATCAGGACCCTTACGGAGGTAGACAGTAATTTTCCCTCGCTCTATTTGCCAGTGGGACAGGAAAGGAATTAAACTGTAGTGGTACAAGGTATTCTTCACAAGTTGTGGCTCTCGGAATATGTATGTCGATGTAGATCTACAACGTAGAAATTTTCCGCTCACCGCTCCTTGACCATAGGACTCGGCTGCGGGTAGACACAGATTCTGTGGAGTGCCGAGTCAAGTTATAAGGCCTATCGTGAGGTGCATTGGTTGTAAAACAAATACACGTGAGCCTTATGAAGTTGTCTGTGTTCTTTGAAAGATGAGCTGAAGTGCTGCTGTGTTCACTCTAATCTCTTTGCCCAGCTCAGTGACTCATGTGTTACGATGGTTTCTATAACATACTGTGAGGGCATGATTCTTGTGGCTATAGTCGACAATTGCTAATTCTAATCTCGATAAATGAAATTTCTCGATAATTCGTATTTTTCCATAAATCGAACTAACTGAAAAAAGAATTTCTTTGTGTTTCGAGGCACTTGAAAAATTGAATCGATTGTATGACTGACATGTAATTCGAAGTCAGCGGCTGCATAACAGACAGTAATTCAAATTATTTCGTCATTTGCTCATGTAATTATTTTGCCATTCATCTATTTGCGACACTTCTTTGTCTCAACAATGAATAATTTACCACATCTTATAAATCAATTGTAAAAATTAGTTTAAAGTAGTAATGTGCTCCATTCCTGCAGAAAGGAAGCGGGCAGTTAACGCTGTGTAATGCGAAGTAAAATCAGAAAACGGTGTAACGAAAGATTTCGGGATTCTGTCATTCATGCTGTCACAATGATAAGATTACAGAAAAGTATCACAAGGAGGTAACAGGAGGACCTGACGAACTCAGCTCCCGCATCTTGACGAGATCTGCCTTACACACTCGGTGTTGAGGACGAAAGGTAACCGTAGGAAGCTTTGTGTTTAAAGAAAGCTTACGTCGTTCGCTGTTAGTTTGGGCATTGAGGAGTTTGCCGCATGTGAGGAGTGGCTCACTAACATTAAAAGGTTTGTCGAGTTGTGATGACACACTTCGTTCAGCACGGAAGTAGGAGAGAAAATGAAGTTTTGTTAAGGAACGTCGGAAATTTGTATGTGCTTTTCGTTTGAAATTTTAAAATAAATAAAAATAATTAAAATGATACAAAATAAACTTTATTTGTAGTTGTAGTTGTCACATTCTGCTTTGCCCTGTACAGAACAATTATGTTACTGAATCTACAGTACCATTTCTATCATCTACTCTAAATTTGAATTTTCTAATGAGACCATCTGTCTCGTTCAAATTAAAGTCGAATTTTCAGTTATTAGAACTTTGTATCCAAGCATATGGAGCAGCCTAAAATAGGTTCTGGAAATGTAGTATTGATTTCGAATAAAATGCTAGCATGTCCATTGCCCATTGATATCTACATAATGTTGAATAACACAACAGAAAAAAGTAGTCAAATGGAAAGGAATATAGCTGAACCCACAAGGGGCATTGGTCAGTCAGTCAGGCAGACAGCAGCCAACGGCCGAGAGGAAGCAGCAACAGGGAGGTAACCAACTTAGTGACATTTTAAGAGATGCTAACCAGGAACGAATTATATAGTTTCAGCTACGTGCTTTCGTAGTTCAGTTTTTGAATTTACACGTGTTAATTTATAGACACAGTTCTCGTGTTTTCATTTGTCGGAAAGTAAACCGATTTTGTGATATTTTACAAGGCCATAGTCAAGAGCAAATTATTTAGTCTCACCTGTGTGTTGTACTTTAGTTTTTGAATCTCTGCGTGTTAAGCTAAATTATTAGACACCCTTCTTGCGTTACCCTAACCATAGCGAATTATTGAGTCTCCTGTGTGTGCTTTGGTAGTTTATTTTTGAATATCTCTGTATTAATATAAATTATTAAGCACAGTTACCGTGTATCCATCAGCATCGACAGTAGAGATCCAGTGCCCATGTTGATCGTCGTTTGTTTCTCTGTGTAGTGTTTTTTTCCATGTTCTTTAGTATGGATAGGGATTATGAATGCTGTGTTTGTATGCACTCTGAGTTGCCAACACTTTACTCTCAGCTCCAGGCAGTGTTGGCTTCGGTTACACAACTTGAAGCTGTAGTGGATGGGCAACACTGTTACGGGCTAGCCTTGGGAACCGACGGACGTTCAGTACGTACCATGAGTCCGGCTATCGGTGTGCATCGGTGGCCAGACCAGTTACTGCCCACATTAAGATTGACCCCACTACCGTCCTCAAGTGGGAGGTCACCTTGATGTTTGGCAGGCTGCAAAATACTTCCTAGATGGCCGAACATAAGGCCTCCCTGGTTAGTCTGACAAACAGCTTCCGTCTGCTGTCATTGGCTGACACTGCCCCAGAGACAGATGTACTCACTTGTCCTGTTTCAGAGCAAACCTTTCAGTCTGCAGGATCTGGGCAGTCAAAGACGGTGGGATTGTTGGTAGTTGGGAGCTCGAATACTAGTCGCATTATTGACCCCTTAGAGACATGGTTGCAAAGGAGGGGAGGAAAGTCAGTGTGCACTCTATGTGCATACCGAGTGGAGTCATTCCAGACGTGGAAGGGTCTATATGCCATGAAGAGCACAGGGTGCACCCAAGTGCCATTGGAAGCTAACGTCGGTATCAACGATGTATGTAGCTTTGGATCGGAAGAGGTGCTCTCTACGGCTATCAGATGTAGTAAAGGATGGCAGTCTTGCTTGCGAGATGAAAGCAGAACTCGCCATTTGCAGCATAGTCGATAGGACCGATTGCAGACCTCTGGTACAGAGCCGAGTGAAGGGTCTGAATCGGTTCTGCTTTCTTGTAGGGTGCAGATTCCTCGAGTTGAGCCATAGGATGGTGGGCTTTGGGGTTCCATTAAACAGGTCGGGAGTCCATTACATGCAGGAGACGATTGTGTGGCGTGCACTCTGCGGATGTAAAATTAGAGGGTCTCAAGGAAACACAAAAAGTGCTTCATTCTCAAAGGGTAGAGACCTAACGCAGGAGCAACATAGATCTAGGAACCATCAGTATAACAATTGTAATTTGTCGTACCTGTGATGGAAAGGTACCACAGGTCCAAGCGCTAATAGAAAGCACTGATGCTTCATCCTTACATGCACTGAAAGCTGGCTATAGCCGCAGAAAAGATCAGCCGAAATTTTTACAAAGGACTTTATACGGTTCAGAAAGCTAATGATAAACACAGTTGGCAGTTGCTTGTGTGCAGCTGTTAGAAGCGGATTTGAAGTAATTAGTTTCTGCAAATTGGTGTGGGTAGAGATTATTCTTGACAACCGGAGTAAAATATTAACAGGATTCTTTTTCCGACTGCCCAACTCAAATGATACAATACCTGAAAGGTTCAAAGAAAACTACCAGCCTCATACAATTGTAGTCGATGGTGATTTCAATTTACCCTCTATACGTTGACGAAAATGTATCTTTAAATCCCGAGGTGCGCATAAAACGTCATCCGAAACTGTGTTAAGCGCATTTTCTGAAAATTACTTCGAGCAATTATTTCATGAGCCCACCCAAATAGTAAACGTTTGTAAAAACACCTTGACCTATTGGCAAAAAGTAATCCTCTGCTTATAAACGATCATCAAAACGGATACAGGGATTAAGGGATTAATGAACCCAGAATTGTCGTGGTGAAACTGGACACTATAGCTCCCAAATTTACCAAAATAAACGAAAAATGTATCTATTCAAAACAGCAGACAAAAAGGTCGCTTGACGCCTATCTGAGAGAAAGTCTCGACTCTTCCAAATTAACAGTGTAACAGTAGACCAGATGTGGGCTGAATCAAAGAACAGTATCGACAGCAATTGAGAGTTTTATAAAAAATAAAATAGCAAATGACGGAGCTGATCCGCCATGGTACACAGGGCAGGTCAGAACACTGTTGCAGAAACAATGAATAAAAGCATGCCAACTTCAAGCGTAGGCAAAACCTGCAAGATTGGTGATCTGTTACACAAGCTCGAAATGTAGCTCGGACTTAATGCAAGATGCTAATAATAGTTTGCACAACGAAACTTTGTCTCAAAACCTGCAGAAAACCGAAAGAAATTGTGGTCGTATGTGAAGTGTGCTAGCGGCAAGACACTGTCAATGCGATAACGAGAATGTGAGAACTGTAGAATGGAAGGCGCATGACCGACTTCGGTTTATTGGAAGAATTTTGGGAAAGAGTAGTTCATACGTAAAAGAGACCGCAAATATGACGCTGGTGCTACCTATTCTTGAGAACGACTGTAGCGTTTGGTATCTGTAGCAGGTGAAATTGAAGGACTATTTCGGAAGCAGTTCAGAGTCTGGCTGCTAGATTTGTTACCGATAGATTCGAACAAAGCGTAAGTGTTACGGATATGCTTTGGGAACTCAAATGGCAATCCCTGGAGGGAAGGTGACGTTCTCTTCAAAAAACACTATTGAGAAAATTTAGGGAACCGGCATTTGAAGAACTGACTGCCGAACGAATCCGCTGCCACCAACATACGAGGGGCGTTCAGAAAGTAAGCTCCGATCGGTCGCGAAATGGAAACGACTATGAAAATCCGATAAAGCTTTGCACAGATGTGTTGGGTAGTGTCTCTAGTATAACCCCAGTTAGCATCACGTCGCTCTTCTCATTTCTGAGCTCGCAGTGAGTGCGTAAAGATGTCTAGAAAATAGTGTCTGCCGCCAAGTACGAGGGCCTGGTGAGAAATTTCGCCTGAAGCTATGCAGCTAACATTACATAACTGTCGTGCTGTTTCGTCTTCACGACAATTCTCAGCCGCATTCTGCAGGGGCAATGAAGATGCTCCTGCATCGTTTTCAAATGGAAATGTTAGATTACCCACAATACGGTCCGCAATTGTCTCCCCCTGAGTTTCATCTCTGGTCACATGAACCGCTGTCTTTGAAGACAACATTTTGACACAGACAATGAGGTGTAGGCCAGCGTGGAGAATTGGCGGAAAGCACTGGCGGTTGCCTTCTATGATGAGGCTATTGAAAAGTTGGTACAACGCTATGACAAAAGTCTAAGTCAGAACGGCGACTACGTAGAGAAGTAGCTGAAAGGTGTAGCTAATTGTTACAAGTAAAACATTTCTGATGTTCACTGTGGTTTCAATTTGGCAATCAATCGGAGCTTACTTTCTGAACAGGCCTCGTAAATTGCGCATAAATACCACCAAGGTAAGATTCAAGAAATTAAGGTTCATACGAAAGCATGTAGATAGTCGTATTTCCCTCGGTCTATTTACGAGTGGAACAGGAAAGGAAATGACTACTAGTGGTACAAGGTACCTTCTGCCACACACCGTACGGTGACTTGCGAAGTATCCCTATGTAGATGTAGAATGCCTTCTCCGCGCGGTAGCAATGGAGATACTAGTGATGACAGTGCTGCTAAGGAAGAGTTACTAAGCATACTATCTTACGAAAATGTTGCACCAAGGAAGACGAAGAAAATATTCCAGAATTCAAATCAAGAACAGCTGCTAACATGAGTATTTTAGAAGTAGACACGCTCGGAGTAGTGAAACAAATTAAAAATGTAAGTCTTCAGTTAGGTTCCTTTCATAGTATGCTGATGCAATAGCTCCATGATTAACAATCATATACAACTGCTGCTCGCTCGACGAAAGATCCGTACCCATACATTGGAAAGTTACACAGCTCACACCAATATTCAAGAGAGGCAGGAGGAGTAATGCACTAAATTACGGGCCCATATCATTAATGTCGATATGCAGCATGAGTTCGGAACGTATATAGTGTTCGAACATTACGAGTTATCTTGAAGAGAACGGTCTATTGACACATACACAATACGGATTTAGAAAACATCGTTCTTGTGAAACAACTAGCTCTTTACTCACATGAAGTGCTGAGTGCTATCGACAAGGGATTTCAAATTGATTCCGTAGTTCTAGATTTCCTGAAGGCTTGACACTGTACCTCAGAAGCGGCTTGCAATTAAGTTGCATGCTTATAGAATAACGTCTCAGTTATGCGACTGTATTCGTCATTTCCTATGAGAGAAGTCCCAGTTGATAGCAACTGATGGAAAGTCATCGAGTAAAACAGATGTGATTTTTGGCGTTCACCAAGATAGTGTTATGCGCATTCAGCTGTTCCTCATCTATATAAACGATTTAGGAGACTATCTATGCACCCATCTTAGGTTATTTCCTTATAATGTGGCGTTTGTCGTCTAGTTAAGTCATCAGAAGCTCAAAACGATTTAGAAAATGTCCCTTTATGCTGCGAAAATTGTCAATTGACCCTAAATAATGAAAAGTGTGTTGTCATCGAGATGAGTACTAAAAGGTATCCGTTAAACTTCGGTTACACGATAAATCAAATTTAAAGACCGTAAATTCAAATAAACCCCTAGGAATTACAATTATGAACAGCTTAATTTTCAAAGAACACGTAGAAAGTGCTGTCGAGAAGGTGAACCAAAGAAAGCGTTTCATTGGCAAAAAACTTGCAAGATAAAACAGGTCTACTAAAGGGACTACCTACACTACCCTTGTCCATCCTCCTGTGGAGTACTGCTGCGCCGGGTGGGATCATTACCAGATAGTATTAACTGATTACATAGAGAAAGGTCAAAGAAGGCCAGCACGTTATGTGTAATCGAGAAACAGGAAGAAAGTGTCACTGACATGATACAGGATTTTGGGTGGACATCATTAAATCAAAGGCGTTTCTCGTTGCGGTGGGATCTTTTCAAAAAATTTCGACCACTAGTTTCCTCCTCCGAATGTGTAAATAGTATTTTGTTGACACATATCTACATAAGGACAAACGATCATCATTGTGAAATAACGGAAATCAGAGCTCGCACGGAAAAGTATAGATGTTCGTTTTCTCCATGCGCTGTTCCACAGCGGAATAACAGATAACTACCGCGCAGGTGGTCCGATGAACTCTGTACCAGCTACGTAACTGTGCTTTGCTGAGTAGACATGCAGATGTAGTTGTAGGTCAACAACAAACGTAATACATAAATGTTTAGTGCGACTCGTCTATAAATTTCATCAAAGCAACAAATTTAAGAAAATGTAGCGTGAGCTCGTCTTCTATTAAAAAGTGTCAAAAACCAACTTGTCAATAAAAATCATAAAAACAACATAAAACGCAAATACTGTATGAAGTCATTTAAAATTTAGAAAACTGACATACGTTGCGTGAACTTACACTCCAGGCGTCCTAGTGAACACAGAGCCACAGCTCACGTGAGGTGGCACTTAAATTTGGTACAGGAATAGAAGAGGGAGAGCCTGTAGGGGCAGGTAGGTTGGCAGGCAGAGGCTAGTAGTGATGCAAGAGTTGTAAAAAGTAAAATAAGACACAGAACAAAATGTTATTTAAAAACTGACATCGTTGCATAATAAAAACACGTGCAAAAAGCATCTCAGAGACCCTACGATGAACAAAAGTTGGTCTGGCAAACCAACGATGGCAAACAAGTGAAAGGGTATCTTTCAGTGTTTTCTATACTACCTGGATAGAGGTCTCTGATCTCACACCGTAGCACATCGGGGTGTCTGCAGATTCTTGTCATATGCATAGTCCTCCATATTGTGCGCAGGCAACAACATTTCTACTGGTCCGTACACGATAAAGAATTCTTTACTTATTTTTTATGGCTCTGAATTTTATATCAATAAGCAATGTGCTATTTATGAGGAGAATAGAAATATATTTTCCTTTTGCGTTCTCGTGACACGGCTGGAGTTCCTTATCCAGATAGTTTATAGATCATTCAAAATTTTGCAAAATACAGCCCTCAGTCACGAACACAATTAATTGTGTTCGCGACTGTGGGCTGTGTTTTTCAAAATTTTGTGTTATAGAACAGTCGCTGATTGACAGACACGTTAAAAACCTTAATATAGATCATTGTTATTTCTGCATACAAGTTGCAAACATGACAACTGAGTGTAGTATAGTGTTTAAAATAAAAGGGCCCACAATACCATGCAATAAAACTTAAGAGTGCTGAAATTAATTAAATTATAATACATCAAACACAATCTGAAATGCATCCAGGGGTACAATGTTTTCCAGGCTCAGTTGTTTTGTTTATATTATCGTTCTTATTGGGATGCAAATGAATGTCAATTACAATGTCCTCCAAGAAGTCCATACGGGTTACTTTCTCCATTTTATCCTAAATTGTGAGGTTATTGTCATTATTTGTGATACTGTGTCTGTTTGAAATTAAGTGAGAAGCAAATGTGGATTTGTCTCCTTCATTTTCCCATTCAAACTTTCATATGCTCTTTGAACCTAGTTTTAAAGTTTATACAATCATTTATAAATAACTACAGCTGTAAATTCGTTACGTTAATTTTTAATATTGTGTACACGTAGATGATCTAGTGTGTTATTGGTTTTGGAAGCAGTTATAACATTAAATTTTCGGAGGAAATCTGCGAGTACGTAGAAAACGATCCCATAAAAAAGAAACGAGTTCTAAAGCGATTAGCAGCACATGCAGTTCTCAACTGCAATTTTCGTCGAGGCAGTACGACCGCTATTTCTGGAACCTGGCAGTAACCACGAATTAAACTGCTCTTTAGTATAATAGCAACACTGGAGCAATTGTAAGCAACGCTACTGGAGTATCGCTACTAAATTCATTCCTTCTGCTTTTAAGCTCATTTCTTTAGCCTCGAGTTTAAAATTATATATCTTTTCAATAATGGAAACATGACTGCCATCTTAGGACACAATATGCAGCAATATATTCATATTTTATCTTCGCCCCTTGGAACTTCGAACTATCGAGATTCCACCGTATATTTTTTAATTGGTTTATACGGTGGTTCCCATCAATGTTATCGAGAGCTAGATTGGTTGCGGTATTAGATGGCGTCTCTAGTCATACCGTACATGATGTAGTGGCAATAAATGACGATAGTTGTTTTAGTGGAACAGTGACTCATGGATCTGTTTCGGATACTCGTGACTCGTCCATCATCGGCTCCAATGTCTCTCAGACGTCCAGTAAAAGATCTGGCGCGATAAGCAGCACAAACAGTGCCCAATTGCAATTTCGTCGAGACAGTACGACTGTTATCTCTGGAACGTGGCAGCTATCCCGAATTAAATTGCTCATTAGTGTAAAAGCAACGCGGGAGCAGTTATAAGCAACGCTGTTGGAGTAAGTGGGGAAGCTCGATAAAGCACATGGGGTCACGGGCTTTACTCCGAGTTGGCAGCACTTTGCTGTTACTGCCAGTGGCCGGCAAGCCACGCTTCAACGCAATTGCTCTGCGGTCGTCTTACGTGCAGTTTTTATTAGCAACCAAGTTCTCACCTAACTTTCATGTACGCTGCACCTGTAACGACTGTAGATATATTGAACTATCTGTTTACATCTTAAAATATTCTCAAAGAGACTGAAACACTCCATGTACCCCGTACAAACTACTCAACAGTAAAGAACAAACAAAAAACACTTTTACAGGTATGAAATTTGAATACGTATGTGGTGCAGGTGCACGATTGACCATTTCTATAATGCAGCAATGCTGCGAGTTTTCGTTTTATCCGTAAGAGTTTTTCTTTCTTTCATCTGTGAGGAAAGGGAGAAAATCAATAGAATAAAGCACTGAAGGGCCAAGGGAACAGGTATAAACATGCGCATTCAAATATTGAGATATGTAAATAGGCAGATTATGGCGCTGCGGTCAGCAACGCCTATATAAGACAACAAGTGTCTAGTACAGTTGATAGATTGGTTACTGCTGCTACAATGACAGGTTATCAAGATTAAAGTGAGTTTGAACGTGATGTGATAGTAGGGGCACGAGCGATGGCACACAGCATCTCCGAGGTAGCGATGAAGTGAGGATTTTCCCGTACGACCATTTCACGAGTGTGCCGTGAATATCAGGAATGAGACTGTAGAAATCGTTCAACGTGCCAAAGTGCAACCCTTCCGCAAATTGCTGGAGATTTCAATGCTGGGCCATTAACAAGTGTCAGCGTACGAATCATTCAACGAAACATCATATATATGGACTTTATGAACAGAAGGCCCACTCGTGTATTCTTGATGACAGCACGACGCAAAGCTATACGCCTCTCCTGGGCCTGCCACAACAGACGTTGGACTGTTGATGACTGAAAACATGTTGCTTGGTCGGACGAGTCTCGCTTCAAATTATATCGAGATGATGGACGTGTAGGGGTGTGGAGACGACCTCATCAATCCAAGGATTCTACATGTCAACAGGGGACTGTTCAAGATGGTAGTGGCTCTGTAATGGCGTGAGGTGTGTGCACGTGGAGTGATATGGGACCCTGATACGTTTAGATACGACTCTGACAGGTGATATGTACGTAAGTATCCTGTCTGATGACCTGCATTCATTCATGCCCATTGTGCATTCCGACGGACTTGGGCAGTTCCAGCAGGACATTGCGACACCCAAAATTGCTACGGAGTAGCTCTGGGTACACTCCCCTGAATTTAAACACCCCCGCTGACCACCAAACTCCCAAGACATGAACATTATTGGGCTTATCTGGGATTCCTTGCTCAGTGCTGTTCAAAAGATATCTGCACTCTCTCGTACTCTTATGGATTTATGGGCATCCATGCAGGGTTCATGGTGTCAGTTCCCTCCAGCACCACTTCCGACATTAGTCTGGTCCATGCCACGTCGTGTTGCTGCACTTCTGAGTGCTCGCGGGGGCCGTACACGATATTAGGCAGGTGCACCAGTTTCTTTAGCTCTTCAGTGTACAACAGCAAGTGAGCTTGTGAAACCTGACTGGTTTAGATATGTTCAGAGGAATATCCCCAGGGTTCCTCGAAAGTAATTCATAAATATGACGTGAAATACAACTGACAAGCTCTCAGCTATGATTTCTTAACTGTTTTTCCTGAATGAGAATAGGAAGCTCGATGATTTTTTCCTTAACTTGAACATGTAGTTTACGAAAAAATGATAGTAGTTGGAACAGAATCAACATCATTCTCTGGAGAGTTACCGGTCGACGGAGGACCCTGTAGACATAAACGGGTTTTCTCACTATATAATTAAGTCGTTTTATGTGGGTCCTACTACAGTAAGTTACAAAATGAAATGCAAAAGAAATTTACTGGAAATGTTTAAAAATTGAAGTGAAACCGTACTTAATGACATAGTAAACCATTTATGTTAGTAGTTTGCAAAAGCACCTTACATCTGAATCAGTTATGTATAAACATATGGATGGTCCTCTCAGCGCCCTAATAGTAAGGAATAACTGCATAAGATACAGAAGGTAAGGTGAAACTGATGAATACCAGATAACTATAAGAAATATTCCTCGAACACAGCATAGTAAAAAATGTTCGAATAGTCATGTATTGTGTCTCATAATACAGATTCAACCCCATGAACCATGGACCTTGCCGTTGGTGGGGTGGCTTGCGTGCCTCAGCGATACAGATAGCCGTACCGTAGGTGCAACTGCAACGGAGGGGTATCTGTTGAGAGGCCAGACAAACGTGTGGTTCCTGAAGAGGGGCAGCAGCCTTTTCAGTAGTTGCAAGGGAAACAGTCCTTGATGATTGATTGATCTGGCCTTGTAACAATAACCAAAACGGCCTTGCTGTGCTGGTACTGCGAACGGCTGAAAGCAAGGGGAAACTACGGCCGTAATTTTTCCCGAGGGCATGCAGCTTTACTGTATGATTTACCTCTTGGGTAAAATATTACGGAGGTAAAATAGTCCCCCATTCGGATCTCCGGGCGGGGACTACTCAAGAGGATGTCGTTATCAGGAGAAAGGAAACTGGCGTTCTACGGATCGGAGCGTGGAATGTCAGATCACTTAATCGGGCAGGTAGGTTTGAAAATTTAAAAAGGGAAATGAATAGGTTAAAGTTAGATATAGCGGGAATTAGTGAAGTTCGGTGGCAGGAGCAACAAGACTTCTGGTCAGGTGACTACAGGGTTATAAACACAAAATCAAATAGGGGTAATGCAGGAGTAGGTTTAATGATGAATAGGAAAACCGGAATGCGGGTAAGCTACTACAAACAGCATAGTGAACGCATTATTGTTGCCAAGATAGATACGAAGCCCATGCCTACTACAGTAGTACAAGTTTATATGCCAACTAGCTCTGCAGATGACGAAGAAATTGAAGAAATGTGTGATGAAATAAAAGAAATTATTCAGATAGTGAAGGGTGACGAAAGTTTAATAGTCATGGGTGACTAGAATTCGGTAGTAGGAAAAGGGAGAGAAGGAAACGTAGTAGGTGAATATGGATTGGGGCTAAGAAATGAAAGAGGAAGCCGCCTGGTAGAATTTTGCACATAGCATAACTTAATCATAGCGAACACTTGGTTTAAGAATCATTAAAGAAGGTTGTATACGTGGAAGAACCCTGGAGATACTAAAAGGTATCAGATAGATTATATAATGGTAAGACAGACATTTAGGAACCAGGTTTTAAATTGTAAGACATTTCCAGGGGCAGATGTGGCCTCTGACCACAATCTATTGGTTATGACTTGTAGATTAAAATTGATGAAACTGCAAAAAGGTGGGAACTTACGGAGATGGGACCTGGATAAACTGAAAGAACCAGATGTAGTACAGCGATTCAGGGAGAGCATAAGTTAACAATTGACTGGAATGGGGGAAAGAAATACAGTAGAAGAAGAATGGGTAGCTTTGAGGGATGAAGTAGTGAAGGCAGCAGAGGATCAAATAGGTAAATAGACGAGGGCTAGTAGAAATCCTTGGGTAACAGAAGAAATATTGAATTTAATTGATGAAAGGAGAAAATATAAAAATGCAGTAAATGAAGCAGGCAAAATGGAATACAAACGTCTCAAAAATGAGATCGACAGGAAGTGCAAAATGGCTAAGGAGGGATGGCCAGAGGACAAATGTATGGATGTAGAGGCTTATCTCACTAGGAGTAAGATAGATACTGCCTACAGGAAAATTAGAGAGACCTTTGGCTATAAGAGAACCACTTGTATTAACATCAAGAGCTCAGATGGAAACCCAGTTCTAAGCAAAGAAGGGAATGCAGAAAGGTGGAGGGAGTATATAGAAGGTCTATACAAGGGCGATGTACTTGAGGACAATATTATGGAAGTGGAAGAGGTAGTAGATAAAGATGAAATGGGAGATACGATACTGCGTGAAGAGTTTGACAGAGCACTGAAAGACCTGAGTCGAAACAAGGCCCCAGGAGTAGACAACGTTCCATTGGAACTACTGACGGCCTTGGGAGAGCCAGTCCTGACAATACTCTGCCATTTCGTGAGCAAGGTGTATGAAACAGGCGAAATACCCTCAGACTTCAAGAAGAATATAATAATTCCAATCCCAAAGAAACCGGGTGTTGACAGATGTGAAAATTACCGAACAATCAGTTTAATAAGCCACAGCTGCAAAATACTAACACGAATTCTTTACATACGAATGGAGAAACCAGTAGAAGCCGATCTCGGAGAAGATCAGTTTGGATTCCGTAGAAATACTGGAACACGTGAGGCAATACTGACCTTACGACTTATCTTAGAAGAAAGATTAAGGAAAGGCAAACCTACGTTTCTAGCATTTGTAGACTTAGAGAAAGCTTTTGACAATGTTGACTGGAATACTCTCTTTCAAATTCTAAAGGTGGCAGGGGTAAAATACAGGGAGCGAAAGGCTATTTACAATTTGTACAGAAACCAGATGGCAGTTATAAGAGTCGAGGGACATGAAAGGGAAGCAGTTGTTGAGAAGGGAGTGAGACAGGGTTGTAGCCTCACCCCGATGTTATTCACTCTGTATATTGAGCAAGCAGTAAAGGAAACAAAAGAAAAATTCGGAGTAGGTATTAAAATCCATGGAGAAGAAATAAAAACTTTGTGGTTCGCCGATGACATTGTAATTCTGTCAGAGACAGCAAAGGACTTGGAAGAGCAGTTGAATGGAATGGATAGCGTCTTGAAAGGAGGATATAAGATGAACATCAACAAAAGCAAAACGAGGATAATGGAATGTAGTCGAATTAAGTCGGGTGATGCTGAGGGAATTAGATTAGGAAATGAGACTCTTAAAGTAGTAAAGGAGTTTTGCCATTTGGGAAGCAAAATAACTGATGATGGTCGAAGTAGAGAGGATATAAAACGTAGACTGGCAATGGCAAGGAAAGCGTTTCTGAAGAAGAGAAATTTGTTAAAATCGAGTATAGATTTAAGTGTCTGGAAGTCATTTCTGAAATTATTTGTATGGAGTGTAGCCATCTATGGAAGTGAAACATGGACGATAAATAATTTGGACAAGAAGAGAATAGAAGCTTTCGAAATGTGGTGCTACAGATGAATGCTGAAGATTAGATGGGTAAATCACATAACTAATGATGAAGTATTGAATAGGATTGGGGAGAAGAGAAGTTTGTGGCACAACTTGACCAGAAGAAGGGATCGGTTGGTAGGACATGTTCTGAGGCATCAAGGGATCACCAATTTAGTATTGGAGGGCAGCGTGGAGGGTAAAAATAGCAGAGGGAGACCAAGAGGTGAATACACTAAGCAGATTCAGAAGGATGTAGGCTGCAGTAGGTACTGGGAGATGAAGAAGCTTGCACAGAATAGAGTAGCATGGAGAGCTGCATCAAACCAGTCTCAGGACTGAAGACCACAACAACAACAACAGCAATACAGATTCATAAATTAGCCTATAATTCCTATATATCTGTGAATCAAAGATGCAGAGTCCAAAGGAAAAAGCTGAATGAGAGAAGCCTAGGACATAAGTACCGGAAAAAAATTGTAGATACACGTCCTTTATGCAACTTTCCACATGATCGTCACTCCCATGACATGGGAGAGAGCCAGTGCTTCTGCAAGATTTCCCACTTCATTGTTAATGGAGACTGTTAGCCAATGTCTTCCTCGGATTCACTTTATAGTTCAGCCGATACTGTACCATGTGAAATATATGTTATCATCCAACAGGATAAAATCAATTGAAGGAATGTTTCAAAACTGCACGATCAGATTGGTGCAATCAGTGGCACATCCCGTCACACCCATAGGTTTGGAATTTAATCGAGGCCTTTGGTCCAGAGTCAAACTCGTAGTATGTCTTCCTCCTAAGTCTCTTATCTCTTACAATGAAAGGTGTTAGAGCTACAGGTTTGATCAACAGCCGAATTCTAAATAAAGAAAAGTTCGTAGTACGAAACAGTTTTAGAAATATATACCTTAACTTCCTATCGTATGAAGGTCAAATGTATTGAACAGGTTGACATATTTCTCAAATAATAATGGATTATCAGTCTATTTGAACTTGTATTAAAGGCTGGCACTGTTGCTGATTACTGGAAAAATGTGTCGCTATTTCACTGAAAAGAAGTGTCAAAAAATCTGTTGATAACGATCACTGCTAATTGGAACTGTTTTTATGAGTTAGAAAACAACGAAATTAGCAGACACTGATGAATTGTGTCAAGTCAATCATATACTCACAAATTAGTGACAATCAGTCTCTTATGCATATTTGGGCAGTCTTCACTATTACCGTGAACGCATGCTGTAAATTTTAATCTTGTAGAAAATATCGGTGATACTGATAGTATTCTAGTAAGCTTCATCGATAATAGGCCGTGCGGTTAAAGGCGCTGCACTCTGGAACCGCAAGACCGCTACGGTCGCAGGTTCGAATCCTGCCTCGGGCATGGATGTTTGTGATGTCCTTAGGTTAGTTAGGTTTAACTAGTTCTATGTTCTAGGGGACTAATGACCTCAGCAGTTGAGTCCCATAGTGCTCAGAGCCAATCATCGATAATACTCCTTGATACAAATAATGTTTGATAGCCATCGTATATGGGATAATATATAATTTTCATGTCATTCGTATTGAGCGCCTGTTTATAATGTTTAGGTAGCTCATACATTTCTAAGGGCTTTTCATCATTTTGAGAGTAACTACATAGTTATAAACTGGAGATTTTTGGTTTGTTACTTGAACTTTGTAACCTAATTACACGTGTCTAAAACTGATACTTTGTTTTCATACATGATGTGCAAAATTTCACACTTCTGTAGGACGTTTGTACGTAATGCACGAATAGTATGTAACACTTCCTTTCTCCGATTTTGAGTGACAAATGTCTGACATCTTTCCTTCTCACTCTGGATAGAAAAGTTTTCGTGATATTTGATTTACATTAAGGACCTTGGACTACATCGTTAGCGGCGCTTATACGTTTACATTACTTTTAATGGCAGTTGAGGTTTCCTGTGCAGTAGGATTTGCGTTAAATACATTTGCGCCATGAGGGCAAGTTTTAATATCGACAGTCCCCGTACGATATTAGCCGCTCTGCGTGCAATAGCTTCTCGAGCGGTTTGATGCCTGCAGAGGGCAGATCTGCCGGCCAGCATTTCAGCGCTGTCGCGGCCAGGAGGCGCTCTCAAAGTTAAGGGCGGTTGAGCAGTGTGTTTGACAGCAGTCAGAGTAAACGCCGTGTCGTCGTAGCCGCCAGTATCCTTGGCCCGCTGCTAAAAGTTGCGTTTTTGTTCACTTCGGATTCGGTGGGATTGAGTGTCGGCTGGGATCGTGAAGTTCGCTCATTTGAGAAGCTATCTTTGTGCAATGTACGTAACCCAACATGTTCTAGGCCTCCGAATTAGCAAGAAAGTAGTGTCCACTGTGGTGCCGGGTTCGATTCCTATATGCCAGCTTCAAGAACAGGTTTTATGGGCATCTGGCGAATAAAATCAATTGTTTTTTTATTATTAGCATACTCGTCATAACACCAACTTGATGGCAGCCCTGGGTCGAGTGGTTCTGAACTCATGCTTCGATCTGCAAGAAATTATTGTAAGGTTCCACCTACCGTGTGTAAGACCACGTTTTGTCACGCAGTGGCTGTTCTGACTCGCCAACCTGGTTATCCATAGTGACATGTAAACAAATTAATTCACGAGTACTTTAAATGATCTCACTCAAGTTACATTTCTATGAATGCGTGTGACTAAACTAGTGGTGCTCGAGCTGTTTGACTAAGTTAGGCAGCATCAATAATTAAATTTATTCTTTATTCTGGACTCAGGTGCTTCATATGCAATTTTCGCCTTTTCCAAGTGTATTTATAGCGTCTATTTGTGTTGTAAATGCAAATTGTTAATTAGTGGTTCGTATGTCACAAGTCAGCTTATGTGTCCGTTGTTTATCTTGTGGGTCCAGCTAAAGAGGCCCATGTATGATAAATGCCTTTACTAAGAATGTTTCTCTAGTGTCAGTCGTGATCCACGTTTCAGTGAAGAAAGAGAAATTGCTTTTCTCTGCATCTCCTATTTGTACCTTACCTTGAATTTAATGTTGTCACATTATTCTGCTTGCTTAGAACCAGCTCTCTTCCTTCTAATTATCTGCAAACAGTAACGTGATAGGGGACTGCTGGTGTTAATAACCTGTTAGTTATTTTCAATATGTATTTCAGACTTGTAATGTGGAATATACAGGATAATTTTATAGACATCTGAACTTGTTTAACCTCTTTGCTAAGCATTGGATGGGGGCTTAATTAAAATGCTATAATTTTAGTAGCTATGTGACCAGTTGTGAAGTCTCGTAATCGGTTGGTAGCACGCAATCTGACTGCATAAAATAACAATAAAGAATGAAAGGAAATTTCCGTTAACACAACTGACTAATTAAGTCCCCTGCAACTTTAAAAGCTACGAAACAATAAAGCACAAGTGTAACGGTTCTGTGTGTGGTATTGTGATTCAACGTACATGTATCTGGCGTGGTTCTTACTCAATACGACGAGATATTTTAGACACAATTTACAATGAGCTAATTGAAAAACCAGAAATACTATAATTGCACATAGAAACCAGAATTACAAGTCTAATACATGAACACGAGCCAGATGCTTTGTTGACTGAACCTGTGACGAAGAGGCATTGTCATTTAGGAAATGTGAAATAATTTTTTTTACCTCCATATATATTGATGAAAAATACACTGTGATCATTGCAACATCTTCCGTCTAAACATTACACCAACCGAACCACATCTACTGTCTCGCCCAACAGAACAACAACTGCGCACCACATCCTCTGAACTAGAACTGCTCTCGACATCCTCTCAACAAAGACTGCCCACGGCAACCTCTGAACTACTACTGCCAGTGGAGGCGGCGGAATAATAATTTTTGGCGCAATCTCTGGCGCTGTGACTCAGTGTAGCCACCTTTGATATGCCCCTCCTCCACAGGCTAGAATTTGATGGTACTTTTGCCAGCATTGGTGGTGAAAATACCACCAAATTCATCCAAAAAAATACAGGCAAAAATAAAAGATGATATTAATAAGTAAATATCACATAACTAAATAAATTTTGGCTTTGCTCTGACCCTTCAGTAACCTAATATATAAAATATAGTAAGGAATACAAATGCTTGCATAATGTGATTTTACATAATAGTTCACACGAGTATCATTTATCAGAGTGATTAAGCAATTCAATCAATGGCACCAGCAATGACGAATAGGTGCAGGTAAGAGTCTCATAACATTTCATAAACAGTAGATACACAAAAAATCAGTTAATACAAATATTCACATGAAATCTTTCCAATAGTTCAATAAACAGGTAGCACTCCTCAGAGTAGTTGACATTTCCAACAGTGGCATCCAGCAATGGTCAACAGGTGCAAATAGCAGTCAGATAACATTTCCTCAGCAGTATTTAAACAGCTCTAACAGTGGCACCCAGGAATGGCGACAGGCGCAGACACCAACAAGTGAAATTATTTCAGTAGAAGCAGTTCCATCAGTGGCAACAAACCATGTTGAACAGGTGCAGACAGCAACAAGTGACATCATTTCAGTAGAAGCAGTTACATCAGTGGCACCCAGCAATGTTGAACAGGTGCAGACACCAACAAATGGCATCATTTCAGTAGAACCAGTTCCATCAGTGGCACCCAATAATGTTGAACAGGTGCAGGTAACAGTCCATAATATTCACTATCAATAATTAAACAGTTCATCAGCAAAAATTAAACATTTCCAAGTGGCACCCATCAACGTTGAACAAGTGCAGGTAACTGTCCACAGCCACAACAAACAAGTAAAATGATATTGAGGAGATAGGTCGGTACCAATTAATTGGACTTAGGAAAGGAAAACACACAAAAGACACTCACTCATCTGTCATCCACATTTAAGTACTACTGTGTAATTAAATAGTGTTAACTGTGTAGATGCAATTCTGTCCAAATTTGATGTTCAACATGTGTATCAAGTAGTAGTGGTAACAGTGTATAACAGTCAATAATAGTTTGTCAACATCATAGTCATCATGTCAAGACCAATGTTTGCCAAGCCAAATCAAAATGTACAGTTGCTGAAAAACTGTCAGTGTGCCAAGATATGCAAATATTTCCTCTCTCAAGAAAAAAGTATATACTGCTTATTAATTTAACAAAATGTGTGTGTAGACAATCTTCCTTCCACTTGAGTGTTCTAGTCTGCCATCTTCATCCTCCTTGTTCCATATAAACCAACAAAAAAAAATATGCTCCTCACTTACATTACCTCTTATTCACTATAACTCCAATAATCATCAGCATAACACAATCTTAAGACTTCAATAATACCTCTTACGTCGATACATATAAACCTTATCATCAATATCATTTACCTTACCTCTTGTCCACCAAAATTCCAATAATCATCAACTTCACACAATCTCAATACCTCAATAATACCTCTTCAATACGTCGATAAATATAAACCTTATCACCAATATCATTTCACTTCCGTAACAACTCTTTCCTGTAGTCAGTCTCCTCGAACAAGTACAGATAAAATCCTAGAGCAAACTTCAGTTCATCATCCCACACAATCCGAAGACACAATGTCCACACACACCCTCTGTGTAATCCACCTGAGCCAAATCTTCTACTCATTACGAATTATAAAATACATTTTGGTTGTCTTGTCCATCATTAAATAAAAGAAATGCATACATGACCGCTACAGCCTTTAGTTTGAATAACTTTCAGTAAGTAAGTACGAGTACGGAATGTGAATGATCGTAATGTTTCTCAGTGTCTACACCACTTCAAGAATCATGGCAAAACAGAAGCAAACATGTGGAGTATTTCTTTCGTCAAGTGTCACTTGCTATTTCAATTGCTCACGAAGAATGCAATGTAATAACTGTCAATGGTCTACACCTAGTGTTGATTTTTCATGTCGTTAGCTTCCTTTCTATTAGCATAATTTTATACAGCTACCATAAAACCTCCAGCTCATGTGACTTCAATGAAGTTTCTTGTAGCAATGTCGTTCGTAGAATTATTGCAGTTCATTTTCTTATATTAAAATATAAAGCACTAAGTGTAAGCAAAACATGATATAGCGAGTAAATATACCAGTAGAGAACAGAATGTTAACAAGTGGATCCATCACAATCCCTACAACGAGGCTCTGCCAAGCAAACAATCAATAATAAATGCCATAGTGTGACCCAAACTCTATGTTCGTTCACAGTGTATCAGCATTTCTATATACCAAAATGAGGAGTAGTTATGACAACAAAACAGAAATGTGCAAATACAGGGTTATTACAAATGTTTGAAACGATTTCACAGCTCTACAATAACTTTATTATTTGAGATATTTTCACAATGCTTTGCACACACATACAAAAACTCAAAAAGTTTTTTTAGGCATTCACAAATGTTCGATATGTGCCCCTTTAATGATTCGGCAGACATCAAGCTGATAATCAAGTTCCTCCCACATTCGGCGCAGAATGTCCCCATCAATGAGTTCCAAAGCATCGTTGATGCGAGCTCGCAGTTCTGGCACGTTTCTTGGTAGAGGAGGTGTAAATACTGAATCTTTCACATAACCCAACAGAAAGAAATCGCATGGGGTTAAGTCGGGAGAGCGTGGAGGCCATGACATGAATTGCTGATCATGATCTCCACCACGATCGATCCATCGGTTTTCAATCGGGTGTGAGGGTATGTAGCAATTGTAAACGGTAAGGCTTCTGCTTTAGCCTTTTCCGTAAGATTTTCCAAACCGTCGGCTGTGGTACGTTTAGCTCCCTGCTTGCTTTATTCGTCGACTTCCACAGGCTACGCGTGAAACTTGCCCGCACGCGTTCAACCGTTTCTTCGCTCACTGCAGGCCGACCCGTTGATTTCCCCTTACAGTGGCATCCAGAAGCTTTAAACTGCGCATACCATCGCCGAATGGAGTTAGCAGTTGGTGGATCTTTGTTGATCTTTGTTGCACTCTTATGACTGACTGATGTGAGTGCATTTCAAGCACGACATACGCTTTCTCGGCTCCTGTCGCCATTTTGTCTCACTGCGCTCTCGAGCGCTCTGGCGGCGGAAATCTGAAGTGCGGCTTCAGCCGAACAAAACTTTATGAGTTTTTCTACGTATCTGTAGTGTGTCGTGACCAAATGTCAATGAATGGAGCTACTGTGAATTTATGAAATCGCTTCAATCATTTGTAATAGCCCTGTATGCAATCCATACACAAAGCAGCAAGTATATATCTTACATAATAAAAAGGCCATTAGCATCATATCAGCATAAGCAAATAAATGTTCATATGTAATCTTAACAAGTAAACGTGAAGGCGCAAGCAGATATATCACAAAGAAATAACTTACATACATAACCATATCAGCACAACTAATGAGGTGACAGTTATAATTTAAATAAATAAGCTCAGCACGCACATAATTAAAAAAAAATATTACATCAGTAAAAAAGCAGAGCAGCCAAGCGATGCATAATATACATAAGTAACAACACTGTTCATTAATCAATCATTGTCAAAATCAGTTAAGACGAAGTATAAATCACGTAATCGCGAGCAGCAAATTACGTATAAAGTACATACCTAAGTAGAAATACGTTACCTGAAAAATAAACTCAGTTAATAGTTACCTTTTTAGTTTATTACTTTCTTCTTCGAAATTACATTCATCTTGAAATTTTCTCGATAGCATGTCGTCTTAACGTCGGACACACACAGAATTTACCTGAAGTTCTTAAATATTTTATACAACTGTATCCTGAAAAAAAACTGAACGTTAATAACATAATTTATCAAGTCACTATAGCTTTATACTGAATTTAATCGGAGAAATTGGACTGTGTATTTGTTTACGGCTGTCAGCGCATTCGCACTGAGCGGTCGATCAGCTGTTGGTACGCGTGACGTAGGAAGTAATTGTTTGCGGTTAACGACTGCCTTGTGCGGCGCGCAGACTTGACTGTTGCATTGAGTATGTGCCGCCGCCAGAACACAGCGTGGTGTCCTTTCATTCTCTGCGTGTCTACGTGTAACTGTTAATTTCTCAAAAGTATGTCATTCCACAAAAGTTTTAACTTTCGATATATGATGTATTCCCTTAGAGCGCCGAGATTCAAGAGTTTCTACTTCGACAGTGTTATCATGAATAATTTTGCGAACTCTATATGGACCGTTATAAAGCAGAAAAAATTTGCGACACAAGCATTTTCCTTTGTGAGACAAACGATGAGACTTAATTAACACCTTTTGACCAACTGACAAGGCTTTTAAACGACCAGGACGTTTAGCTGATTTCTCTCTTCTAGCAGCTGCAGATGCAATATTTTGTAGAGCCAGGTTGATAACTTCAGAATGCCCAGGTTCCGCGTAGGCGGAAAAGGAACAATTTCACAAATGCGATTTGTCGGTACTTTGTCTTTTAATATCAATATAGGCGGTAAAGAAGATGAATCATTAGGTAGTTCATTCAGAATATCTTGAAAAATATGAAGATACTGATCCCACGTTCTGTGATTCTGATGGCAATAAAGACGACACAATTTATTGATGTCCTTCATCCTTCTCTCTTAAGCGATAGATTGAGGGTGAAAAAGTAAAATAAAAATCGGTTTAATCTTACGATGCCGTAGAGTACGAAGCCAAATTTTAGAGCGAAACTGTGATCCATTATCAGATATAACTTTGTCAACATGACCCACTTCTTTAACAAAATGTTTGATGAAAGCATTAGATACTGAACGAGCTATTGCTTTGCGTAAATGTGTAAAACACACATATTTTGATGTCAATTCCACTGCTACCAAAATGTACGAAAAACCATTAGTAGAACGAACCACTGGACCGAACAAATCGACTGCAACCATCTCCTTTAATTTCGCTGGAATGATAGGAAACAACAGTGCTCTGTGGAAATAGTTGGCAGCTTAGCCTTTTGACATAATTTGCATTTGGCTAGAACAAATCGAATACGTTTTTCTGTATTACTGAAGTAGCAATTTTCTCGTAATTTATGAAAGCATTTTCTGGAACTAAAGTGTGCATAACTGAAATGTGTATACCAAATCAATTTATTAACCCACTTATCAGGAATGCAAACTAACCAAATAGAGTTGTCAACCGACTTTCGTTTGAAGAGAACTAAATAATACTTTCTAATCGCTAAGCTTTCCTTTGTCATAAGGCTGGTATCTATTGTCCTGTCTGTTTCGTCTGTCATTTTCAAAATTACCGCTATAACGTCCGTTCCGATCATTATCCCTTTTCTCTGAAAATCTATTGTGATTACCGTTACTGAAAAAATTACAAGAACTTCCGTCGTCGTTGTCATAGTCAAGTTGATGTAGCAAAGTCTTAAGAGTTTCAATGTCGTTTTTACATCTTCCGGCTAAAGGAATGTGTCTAATCGATTGTGGCAGCTTAGTTAAACAAATGAAAATTAATTCAGTCGGGCTATAAGGGTTGGAAAGGAATTGATTCTTTCGAATGATGTCTTCACAGTATTCTGCCGGCGTGCGGAACTCAGACTGTTTAAAATTACGTTGCATAATAAGACTATGTTTGACTCTGTCTTGCGTGTTTTCGGACCAATATGCCGATAGAAATGCATGATAAAAATAATTTAAATTATTGCAATCTCTAATAAGTGCGCGCATGCGCGTCGGCGGTTCGTTTTTCATCAATACCCTGAAAACTGTCACTTTTGGGTAAAATAGTCATATCCAGTAATTCTTTACTGACTCCTTTTCTAGATAGATTGATAATTGAAAAGTTGTTTTAATAGATACAAAGAATAGTAAAAGAGTAGGCAGCAGTGCAGAAAACTAAAAGGGAAATAGCACCACTACAGCTCGGGGCCCTGTGCACGCTACGGCACATATTCACTTAGTGTAGTGAATCCCCTGATGACATCAATAGCTACACGTAAATTCCAGTTTGTGACTTAGTGGTCAATTTGGCGGAACTGCGTACATAAATTGATTTAACCATGTCATTATTAGAATTGCGAAAGCTCTTAAATTTCCGAGCAGTTAAAAATTGTTTATAATCAAAGTTTTCGCCTCGTGGTGACAAAGACCTACCGCATCTGTCCCAGTCCGAATGTCGAATATTGTCAAGTTCGCGCACCTGGCGCTCTCTTGTTGCATCTCGTAAATGAAATAAATTATTTTCTTCAAAACCCGCTGCTATCTGTGATTCTAAATTTTTTCTACTGTCTTTTCCTACGATTTCGCTTTCAATTTGTTTAACTTGCTTTCGTAACGCCTCAAATTCCCTTATAACGCGCTCATTAAATTTTCCTTGATTTTCAACATGTTTATTTATGTTCTGGTACTCTTCGGTTTCTGGAAATGGCGGTGGAGCTGTATCATCTGAATCTCCGTCCCCATATAGACTAAGACTTGTCAATTTATCTGAAATCTCCTCAACTCATTCCGATAAGTCACCTATTTGCTCTTTCTGTATACTTACGTCTTCCGTAAGTATCGCGACTCAGGTTTCAGTATTGACACATTTAGTAGTTAGCTGTTCATATTGTTGTGTTAGGTTATTTATTCTGTAATTTAGTACGGATTCCTCGATTCTTTCAAGTATTTCTTCTTTATTGTGTCCACGTTTTAAATTTAACTCTGAAAATTTTTGTACTATCGCGCGATCTCTTTCTTCCTGTTTATATCCTGTTCCTTTTGTCTAATTTCTATTGAAATTAGTCTATTATTGTGAGAATTCAAAATCGGTTGTACTTCTCTCATTTCGATCTTTAATTCATCTTTCATGTTTTTAAACCATGTTCCTATTTGTGACTCTAGACGTGTTGCCAATGTTCCCATCTCTGTTTTTAATTCAGATCTTAACTGTGTTTCCAGTGTTCCCATACCAGTTTTAATTGTTCCTATTTGTGATCCCAAATTTAATATTGCAATCAACTGCTCCACATTAACTGGTTCGAAATTCTTTTCGCCCCTAACATTTCCTGTAAAACTAACTTCCTTCGGCATAGACGTAAAGCTATCTGTGTTCGATACTATTTCAGAATCTTCTGTCGTTAATCTCATATTCTGAAAATTTTCCGATAGTGAAAAACTTTGAACTGGTTCCGGACTATTTTCCCGGCTTATTAAATTGTTTTCTACTTCATTATTCATCCTACTGTTCTCCTGTGTTGGAGAGTTCGCCATGTTAACAATTTAGTCATTCAGACTATCCATCATTTTTGCCTTTTTCATGGACCGCGTAATCATTTACAAAACATACGAGGCCTGTTCAGAAAGTAAGCTCCAATTGATTGCCAAATTGAAACCACAGTGAACATCAGAAATGTTTTACTTGTAACAATTAGCTACACCTTTCAGCTACTTCTCTACGTAGTCGCCATTCTGACTTAGACTTTTGTCATAGCGTTGTACCAACTTTTCAATAGCCTCATCATAGAAGGCAACCGCCAGTGCTTTCCGCCAATTCTCCACGCTGGCCTACACCTCATTGTCTGTGTCAAAATGTTGTCTTCAAAGACAGCGGTTCATGTGACCAGAGATGAAACTCAGGGGGAGACAATTGCGGACTGTATTGTGGGTAATCTAACATTTCCATTTGAAAACAATGGAGGAGCATCTTCATTGCCCCTGCAGAATGCGGCTGAGAATTGTCGTGAAGACTAAACAGCACGACAGTTATGTAATGTTAGCTGCATAGCTTCAGGCGAAATTTCTCACCAGGCCCTCGTACTTGGCGGCAGACACTATTTTCTAGACATCCTTACGCACTCACTGCGAGCTCAGAAATGAGAAGAGCGACGTGATGCTAACTGGGGTTATACTAGAGACACTACCCAACACATCTGTGCAAAGCTTTATCGGATTTTCATAGTCGTTTCCATTTCGCGACCGATCGGAGCTTACTTTCTGAATGCCGCTCGTACAAAACTCGTCACTATACGAAAATAACACACAATATAACACTTTATCACCAACAATACCATTCACACGAAATGCTTCCTGACAAACACGAAGAAACGAACAATTAAAACCTTCACAATTGCACAAAATTGTCAAACCCGTGTACGAGACATCAAAAATTAAATTCTGCAAAAATACCATTAGAAGAATGACAAGACAACTACAAATGTTCAATTACCAAATCTACACATGCAATATAGACTAAAATTACTAAACTACAAATTACTACAACAATACTACTGTCTGCTATTTTTACTGTCAAAAGAATTCCAAGGGAAGATCCGAGGTAGTGGTCGCCACGTGCATGGGGGCTTAATTAAAATGCAATAATTTTAGTAGCTATGTGTCCGGTTACGAAGTCTCGTAACCGGTTGGCCCTGAATAGTATTAGCACGCAATTTCACTGCATAAAATAACAATAAAGAATGAAAGGAAATTTCCGTTAACACAATTGATTAATTAAGTCCCCTGCAACTATAAAAGTTACGAAACAACAAAGCACAAGTGTAACGGTTCTGTGTGTGATAGTGTGATACAACGTACATGTATCTGGCATGGTTCTTCCTCAATACGACGAGATATTTTAAACATCATTTACAATGAACCAATTGAAAAACCAGAAATACTATAATTGCACATAGAAACCAGAATTACAAGTCTAATACATGAACACGAGCCAGATGCTTTGTTGACTGAACCTGTGACCAAGAGGCATTGTCATTTAGGAAATGTGAAATAATTTTTTTTTTACCTCCATATATATTGACGAAAAATACACTGTGATCATTGCAACATCTTCCATCTAAACATTACACCAACCGAACCACATCTACTGTCTCGCCCAACAGAAGAACAACTGCACACGACATCCTCTGAACTAGAACTGCTGTCGACATCCTCTCAACAAGCACTGCCCACAGCAACCTCTGAACTACTACTGCCGCACCTTATTTTCACTTAAGTCTTTCAGTGCTTTGTCAAGTTCTTCGCCCAGTGCCATATCTCCCCTCTCATCTTCACCTACGTCCTCTTCCATTTCCATAATGTTGTCCTGAAGTGTATCTCTTTTGTATAGACCCTCTACAAAATGTGGTCCATTGATCGTGACCCGGCCAAATATCTCACGAAATAAGCGTCAAACGAAAAAACTACAAAGAAAGAAACTTGTCTAGCTTGAAGGGGGAAACCAGATGGCGCTGTGGTTGGCCCGCTAGATGGCGCTGCCATAGGTCAATCGCATATCAACTGCGTTTTTTTTAATTGTAACCCCCATTTTTATTACATATTCGTGTAGTACGTACTACACGAATATGTTATAAAAATGGGGGTTCCTATTTTAAAAAAAAAACGCAGTTGATATCCGTTTGACCTATGGCAGCGCCATCTAGAGGGCCAACCATAGCGCCATCTGGTTTCCCCCTTCAAGCTAGACGAGTATCGTTCTTTTTAGTTTTTTCGTTTGATGCTTATTTCGTAAGATATTTGGCCCAGTCCTTATCAATGGACCACCCTGTATACTCCATCCACTCTTCTGCTTTCCCTTCTTGGCTTAGGGCTGGTTTTCCATCTGAGCTCTTGATATTCATACAGGCGGTTCTCTTTTCTCCATAGGTTTCTTTAATTTTCCTGTTTGCAACAACTATCTTGCCACTACTGATGTAGGCTTCTACATAATTACATTTGTCCTCTATCCATTCCTGCTTAACCATTTTACACTTGCTGTCTATCTCAGATTTTAGAAATTTGTATTCCCTTTCATTTACCAAATTTGTCGCATTTTTATATTTTCTCCTTTCGTCGATTAAATTCGATATCTCTTGTGTTACCAAAGGTTTTGTACTACCCTCGTCTTTTTACCTACTTGGTACGCTGCTGCCTTCATTTCATCTCTCAAAGCTACCCTTTCTTCACCTACTGTATTTCTTTCCCCTGTTCTTGTCAGTTGTTCCCTAATGCTCCCTCCGAAACTCACTGGAACGTCTGGTTCCTTCATTTTATCCAGATCCCATCTCCTTAAATTGCAGATTTTTTAAAGTTTCTTTAGTTTTCATTTGCAGTTCATAACGAATAAATCGTACCAGAGTCTACATCTGCCCCTGGAAATGTCTTACAATTTAAAACGTCGTTCCGAAATTCCTGTCTTACAATTATATATCAGTCTGCAACTTTCTGGTGTCTCCAGGTCTCTTCCGTGTATACAACCTTCTTTCGTTAGTCTTAAGTCAAGTATTATCTTTGATAAAATTACGCTCTGTGCAAAATTCTACCAGAGGGCTTCCTCTTTTGTTCCTTTTCCCTCAGTCACTATTCATCTACTACTTTTTCCCCCTCCTCCTTTTCCTATTATAGAATTCCAGTTTCCCATGACTATTACATTTTCGTCTACCTTAACTATCTGAAAAATTTCTTTTATCTCATCACACATTGCCTCAATCTCCTCTTCATCTGTGGAGCTAGTTGGCTTATAAACTTGTACTACTGTGGTGGATGTATACTTCGTGTCTAATTTTGCTACAATAGAACGTTCATAGTACCTCACTCGTGTTCATATTTTGCTATCAATTATTAAACATACTCCTGCACGGCATCCATTTGATTTTTTATTTACGAACCTGTATTCACCTGACCGGGAGTCCTGTTATTCCTGCTACCGAACATCACTAATTCCCAACGAACGCTTGTGACATTTTATGTACTTCAGTAAGAAAATTTTCTGCCACTGCCGATTTTCCTTGCTTAAATAAACGCTTGTGGCAATGATGCTCCACGCAACTATCCTGGACCGTAAGAACCGTTTGTCCAACTTAGGCTTTCCCGCAATGGCAGGGAATCTTGTAGACTCCGGACTTTCACAAACCTAAATAATCCTTCACTAAGATCCGGGGCCAGCTGGCGGACGAAATACAATTTCAATATCAAATTCGTTTAAAATTCCTCCTATTTTTGAAGATAAGCTTACCCCTAAAGGTAGAAAGGCTATCGATTTGCTTGTATCTGCAGTTGGTTCCTGTGAAGGTCTAATCTGTAGAGCGCGACGGATCTGATTGTCAGTATAACCATTCTGCCTGAACACAGCTTTTAGACGATCCAGTTCTTGTGTCAAACTATCTGCGTCTGACATGGAGTAAGCTATTTTACCGATGTACGTCTGAACCTTCTTAAACTGCTGAGTAAAACTGAACCTACTGTTTCTTTATTTGTTTTTATCATTTTGACACTAATCTACAGAATTTTCCCTGACAAATACAACTCAGAATTATGCTATTCATTTATTACTCATAGTATACAAAGACAATGCAATCTGACTGCAAATAATGCACACAAAAGAATGCCCCTGAATTAGAAGAAATCCTAACAATAATCCATACATTTCATAAGTCACTTACCTCACAGCAAGTCTTCATGACATGAACCACAGTAAATACAATAAGCAGCAACTACATACAGCTACATAAATGATTCTAACTACTGTAGGCTCTAGCTACTACTAGGCGTGTGATTAGCAAAGGAAAGATTTTGCTGCTGAGCAAACAATGTGTTTAGCAGATTTTACCTTAATCAAGTGACATCCAGTTCAAAATTATATGTAATCGTCAGTAATTCCGTTTCCAAAAATTACCAAATACATCAATCACCATTTTACAGTCCATTTCCAGCCAACACTAAATCTACATGAAGGACACACATCCTAGCTGTCAGCTCACGGTAACACGTCCTACCTCGAACACTGCTAACTCTTAACCTCTAACTGCGAGTCTGTCCAGCCACAGAGTCTCTTAGCTAGGGCGCGGAGGGCTGTCAGTGATATTAATGCAGTCTATAGCGCTGCCAACATACAAACGTATAAGCAAGCTACATACAAAGTCCCCTGTTTAGTAGGCAGAGGTGTGTTAACCGCTAAACCACCGTGGCCCAACGGTTCACACAACTGCAGGGATTACATTGACACAAATCCTTCCTTCTCACTCCAAATTGTCAATGTGTCCCCAGTCAACTTTAAATTCCATCTTACACACGTGTGCAAGGGCGGTAGTGAAAATTTGGATCGAGGAGGGAGGCGTGCCAGGGTAATCCCAGCAGTTGTGTGAACTCCTCTACCAAGGTTGCTCAGTTGTTAAAGCACTTACCTAGTAAGATGGTACCCGGGTTCGATTCCTGGGTTTGGTACAAATTTTCATTCGCCGCTTCAGTCTATATACGTAAAATCATATCTGTACGAGATCACTAAAGTCTCTGAAACTGTGTCATTTCATTTTAATAACATGGTTTGTCTTTTTAATAAATTTGTGGTCCAGTATCCTTCCACTCAGCACCACCTCCTTACCATGTTGCAACATTTAAGCAGACCTACTCGTATTGTAGTGTCACTCTCCCACACTACGTCATGTATCACATATATTTTTCATCAAGTAACGAAGTCATTTTCACTGTCGCGCCATTCAGTGTTCACAACCAAGACAAACATGGAAATTCTCAGTCACTTCATAAACATTCAATGTACACTGTGCAAATGTGAGCGCTGTAACCTGGGTACCCTCTAAACAACTGCGAAATGGTATCAGCATCCTTTCGAATATCTTAATGTCCTATTCCATCTATTCTTTTACATCCATTCACTGCTGTAAGAATGCTCATTTCTACGCCTTGCATTTCTTATTGTTGCCTTCTATTCGGTTACAAATAATAAGGTTGGTGATGCCACTGTTCTGTAAAATTACGGTGTTTTACACTTTAAAGTTCTGGTAATTGTTCCACAGATACTATCAAATCTATTTAATTTAATCTGCGTCTCTTCTTGATATTCATATTATTTTGACCTCCAAGATACACTACTGTTTGTAAAAAGCGAAACACTCAGAAACAGTGGCCAGCGACATGCCACGACAAAAGGTAGAACACTGGAACCATGGCAGGTGATTTAAATGGCAGAGAGATGGAGTACAAGTAAACCCAATAGCGCCCTATGTTGTGTGACCAGACAGGTCAGTGTTACGCAAGGCTCAGTCAGTGCGGAGCCGACGTACGAAGTGGAAACGTGCAACCAAGCGCCACTGCTCCTCAACGACATCACACAGACGAATGTCGCCATATGAATGCGATAGAACGGGGCAGAATGACTGGTCTCTAGAAGGCGGGTCTGTCGTTCCTTGACAATGAAACTCGTACAGGGCAGCTTGCATCGACCGTGACGTAAATGTGGAGCCAGTGGAGAGAGGAGAACCGTACACATCGTCGACAGGGTACTGAACATCACAATGTGATTACAGCGGGAGATCGCTGTCTTGTACTCTTGGCCGTAAAAGAGAGGACGGTTTCGTTCTCACTGTTGGCGCAATATTGGAGGACTGTGACGGGAATAGACATATCTGCGTCCACTGTCCGACAGCGTCTTCTGTGCTCTGAGCTATATATATACACACCGTAGTATCACCCTTTCGCCAGTTCAAACAGTAGAAAATTCATGACTAAATTTAAAAACATTATCTACTATCTATCTGCGACTCAACATCTCCGCTTACCATTTTTGGTAATCTCCTTCCAATTGTATTTCTCTTGTAGTGCAAATGTTGATGTGTTTTTCTTTATCATATGTGATATGTTATAGTGTAGAATCACCAGTTATTTGTGGTCTGTGTTTGTGAGGCAGTTAATGTATCCACAGGCCAGTGACGCTGCGCCACTACAATACACTTCGGATGTGATCTGGTGGAAGTTGAGAGTCTCGTGCCAACCTCCAACGGTGACAGTTCTACATCATTTAGACAGAAAATATTAGCCCGACATGGGAGGGTAGTGCGGGAGCTTGATGGACATAGAGTGCGAGGCTGATTCAAATAGTATCATCGAAGGGACATAGAGTGGGAGGGTGGCTCAAATAGTAACATCGAAGGTCATCAGTCCCCAACCTAACCAGCCTGAGGGCATCAAGCACATCCATGTCAAGGGCGTGCAACTGCAGCAGATGCCAAGGGCGTGAAACGGCAGCAGTTGCGCGGTAGCTAACAACTACTATAAGCTAACCGGCCTGAGGGCATCAAGCGCATCCATGCCAAGGGCGTGCAACTGCAGCAGTTGCGCGGTAGCTGACAGGGAGGCTAATCCGCGCCAATGAATGCACAAGTAATTTATAGCGCTCAATGATGCCTTACGACTGCGAGAGGAAAATTATCTCTGTCTCAAGATATAAAGATTCGGATACAATGCAGGACATTACGTGTACAGTGGACTGACTAACTCAGAATGAAAATTGCGGAGAGTACGATCGCAATGGAACTGTAATTAGCGGCATTGTTATAAGCTGCCATCTTGATTACGGAAAGAAAATTGATTAATTATGACATCATTTCATGTCATGCACGAGGAACGTATGCCGAAACGTAGCTAGGAAGATCATTTATGAAAAATTTTATTTCATGGATGAAAAAGGGACGTATAATTCTTTGTTTATTTTAACTTTCTCTTGTCTGTGGCTCGGAACAACTTTGTGTCCTGGGATATCAGCAGAGCCTGCACCAGGGCTGTTTATGCTCTATTTTAAGAGACTAAATTCTTGACTTTATGATGGTACACAACATGGATACTGGACACTTGTTCCCATGCTGCAGAGTGAGTACGTGATAGTCCCAAAGACAGTTTCTCCAAAGCATATGGTTGTGCCTCTGATTATTTTAAGAATTTGCACAGTCGACGATCGACCGAATTCGGCACAGCCACAGAGATTTTATTCCAGGTGCTGACTTCGACAACGAGCGTCAGACAAAGAATGATTATGAACTGTAATGTCCAATATTTTGTTTTATAAACATGGGAGTTCAAAGTAATGACAAAATTTCTACCTGATAGTGTGGGAGATAATTGTGTAAAAATATTCTAGAAGCGACTTCTCTCGCCTAAAAGTTTCCTTTCAAGTAACTAGATACAATACAGTCTTAATAATTTAACTTCAGATTTCAGGGGGAGAGAAGTTACAGCACGCATGTCATTGCGTCGACGTCCATTGACCAGAACCCGCCAACGCCGCAGTCTGTAATGGGCACGTGAATGCCGACACTGGCGCGCTGAGTGGAAAAATGTAGTGTTTTCGGACAAGTCCAGCTTCAACTCGTCCTACAGTGAGCGCTGCATATGGTTTCGACGCCGCCATGCTGAAAGCAATAGGACAGACAATACTATTGGGCGGCATAGTGGAAATTCGCCACGTGGAATAGATTGGAGCAAAATTGTCTGTACCCCGTGATCTCGCCTCCTACGTCTTGAGAGCTATCTGAACAGCTATCGCTACGTCAGGGAGGTTTTAGAACCCGAGGCACTGCAGCTCATGCAGGCCATTTCACATGCCATATATCAGCACGGCAACGCCCTGCCACATGTGGCGAGGAATGTGCAAGCCTTCTTGGAAGAAGAACTGATACCGTCGCTCCTCTGGCCTTCCCATTCGCTGGATGTGTCAACCATCGAACATGTCTGGGATATGGTCAGTAGGGAGACTGTTCGTTCAAGACATTCCGTCGCTACAGTTGATTCTTTGTGGATGCACGTACAAACCGCGTGGCAGAGTGTCCCCCAGCAGCGAATTCAGGTGCCCATTGATTGCATATAACGACGTCCAGCTGCTCTGATGGCAGCACGTGTTGGCGCTAAAGCGTACTGATTTTCCAAAGTCACAGTTGATGTATAGGTATGTAAAAAAAAAAGGTTCAAATGCCTCTGAGCACTATGGGACTTAACTGCTGAGTTCATCAGTCCCCTAGAACTTAGAACTACTTAAAACTAACTAACCTAAGGACATCACACACATCCATGCTCGAGGCAGGACTCTAACCTGCGATCGTAGCGGTCGCGCGGTTCCAGACTGTAGCGCCTAGAACCGCTCGGCCACTCCGGCCGGCCTATAGTTCTGTAATGCTAATCATTTGTATAGTGTCAAGTCCTTATTGGTGAAATAAATTTCATAGTGATCACATCTTTCGGTCTGGGGTCATACTTTTTCAAAACAACAATGTAGCAAGAACTGTTTACTTGTTCTGTCGTTTTGTCATCAAATTCTATTTCAGTTCTCACTGAATACTTTCCACAAAATGGCACTGACTTTGATTAAATAGAAGGTATTTTCATATTACATCTTATACATCTCCCATAAGTCTTCTCCTCTTGAAAAAAAAAAAACGTGAAGTTATCAGCATGTACAAGTGACTTTGGCTTTAACAAAATGTTCAGTTGTACCTGTACTTCTAACATAGCGATCTTATGATTAATTAACTAAACTTCACAACAGTTGAATGAACTGACTAACTAAATAACATGTTTCTGTCAGTTTAAACCAACTTTAGACCTTGACAAAATGTGCGCTGTTCATCTCATTCTTTAGGAAATAGCTTTAACGAACACAAAGAGAAACTTACAAGACATTTTGTCAATACATTTCTGAAGCAAACAAAAGTCCACTCTAATGTGTATAGATTCAAGTACTGGTTTTTAGGTTGTCAGGCGAAAATATTGATGAAATGCGGTTAACAATGCTTGACAAAAAATTAAATTTCCAATGTTTCATTGAATAGCTTTTTGTGCTAAGATAATTTAGAGAACTCTAGAGACAGCGGAATAAGATTACAGGCTTCACGTTTCATGGAAAATGTTTGGTTTGTCAGAAAGTCATAAAGGTCATACGTCTATATTGGAAACCTCTAGAAGGTATAATTACAAAAGTAATTACAGGCATTCTGAGTCTTCCACCTCTAATAACGTGATTCCCTAACATCCTATGCGAGTTTAATTCCATTTTATGTGAAAAATTTCGAGTCGTTAGTGTGGCTTTACATGAGGTAATCGAATTTTCTGATTAATTTCCTAATTGGTTCCGAAGTAGAATTTAAGGCTAAGATTAGCATAACATCTTCGCTTATTGTTTTCAAAAGTTAGTGGTTTTCCTATAGCCATTATCAGATTCCGAAATATTGAATTACTGGCGATTACAAATTCTGGCTTATTACTTTCCGTTGCTGTCTGGTACGCTAATTAGTTATAATACATCATGTATATAATGTACCATTTGCTCATACATTACGAAGCTATGATGTTCCTTGTAATGCGTATCAGGTGGTATACGAAAACGCTATCTTTTGCAGTATTGAACAGTTCATAAAGTGTCCTTCACTAAGTCAAGTTGCATAACTTTCACATCATCGCTTCCATATAGAACATGACAGAGACGATAAGTGTTTGATGACCCGACACTACGAAAAAAGTTATATAAGTAATGGTGAAACTAATAATTACACAATTTTTTGTTAATTAATAAACCTATCAGCTTTCGAAATTTAAAAACAGTATGTTTTCGAATTTCTCAAGTTCTAGTCTACTATTTAAAAAAGATTACAAAACTGTCAAATCATAGCCTGCTGCACACAAAAGATAGTAATTCTCGAGTTCTAGCAAACTATTTGCAAATGATAGCAAAATTGAACAGATTTAAGCTATACAATTTTTTTCTACGGTTTCAAACTTAAAAATTTTCCTTGAAATTTTTCTTTTTGAATATTTACCTAGCGAGGCCTCTCTTTTCAAACTGTGTGTAAAATTATGTAATGAAGCTTAGTTTGTGTGTCTTCTTTGCCCTCGACCAGGCTGTAACATCTTGTAGCATTCCAAAACTGCACTCTCTATTTGTTCCTCTAGTGGCTGTTTTAGGCATTATTGCTGCAATAGGAGAGTCCGCTATGTATGTGCAATATTACATGTTGAATCTGGATTGAGATTAACATCCACAGATGTGCTTTAAAATTTGACAGATAATCGTGCAGAAAAGTATTTGGTAGAAATCAGGCAGTTGGTAATTCGAATATAAGAACATATTTATGAGCAGTATACAAAATATTTACATTCTTGTCATTGCTTATTCTGTATTACTTGCTTGAGGGATGTTTATCTGCTTTTCTATGTTCTCATCTTTGGATATTGTCTTTCATTAACATTACTGAAAATTCAAGTTATAGAAATAAAGATCATAATTTCAAAAGCTTCTAATTTCAAAAGCTTCTTACCCTAGACATTTTTTTCTAAGAAAAATTCGTTGGATTTAATGTAGCATTGCTAGCAAGGTTTGTTCTTATGTGCCTTATAATAACTTTTCGACAGATGAAATATCATCCACTTGCACAATATAGTTCGTCCTAGTTATCTTAGGTATGGATCTAGGCTATACACAAGGAAATTTAGAACAAAATTAGCTGTGAACAGGGCTGATAAATCTTTCTAACCTAACTACTAGTTGTTTTCATTACTTAAACTGAGGAGAAGGATAGTCATAACATCAGGAGATACTTACATTTACCGATTTACAGAAGAGTAGAAGATGCAGCACTTCAAAATGAAAAAGGGGAAAGGCACTACATAGCTAGGATACCTAGTGATAGGCACATCCTTGATAGACAGATTGTATGTCCTCCTGAGGTAGACATGACATTATGTACACATACATATTGAGGCAAAATTCATACAAGAAATTACCACTTACTATTTACAAATGGTATAGTCTCTTTTCTGGACAAGTTTTTATCAATAGTTAGCATTAGGCGTTTGCTTAAAAGATTTTCCCTCTATCAAAATTAGTCGGCCAAACTGCCTGCCAGATCTTGGCTACAGAAGACAGTAAGAGATAGGGTGGGGGTTATCTTGCACCCCGAATGGCCAAATATAAATGTCAGAAAACTTTTTCATCTCCCCAGTAACTGATTTTGATTTTTTGTGTGTTTTAAGAAGAACCCTAACATCGACTTTGAAGTATTTGAGTTTCAATATTTTATCATGTCTCTGTCTCCTAACGTTTAACTGAGATTCCAAAATTTTCCATGTAATTGATTCTGATTTTGTTTCAATACATTGTCAAAGTAGATCCGCCTAGTTTTTAATATAATATTCCTGCTGGCTGCTTTCCTAGGTGGCTACTATTCCATAAATTTCGAAAGTTGAAAAACCATAACAAAGATGTAGCAGAAACCACCTATAGACTTGGGGAAAGATACATACAGATTTACTATGACCTATTCATGTTGTCCTTTCGGTAAAATTTTCTGCATAACACCTCAGCAAGTTTAATTTATCACCTTCACTCTTTGGCATTAGTCACAGGTTGCTAACAGTTTCCTAACTGTCTTATTGATATTGTAAAAATTAACATTTTCCTGCATTTGTTGTGTGCATTTCTGTATTCAAAATTGCACAAACCTTTCACTTCTGTGTTTACTTAAAGCATAAGTGTATTGTTCAGGTCAACAAACTCTCCATAGTTCATTGTTAATACTGTTCTGCCTAAACAAAATCCCATGTGTACCTTTACCCTCTGCTTCTTCATGTCTCCGATTTCCTATGTAACTCTTAAAAAGCATCTAATAATGATCATGGTTTGGATTTCTGTGGTTTTCATTATAAATGTTCGTTATTTCTTGCTCATTACTTACCCCTTTTAGATACATAATCCTGAATTTTTTCACGCAATGCTAAACTACTGTCTTCAAAATCACCTCCTACTTGAAGCTATATTAATTACGTTATTCTGCCCTTTGATACACTTATTGGTGTAACTAAACTGTGGTAGGAAATGTGCCTATTGTGTTATCCTAACATGGTGTAACTTACACTCCAGATATAAATCAGCGCTTTATGGTTTGTGTAGACCACAACCTGATGCTAAAATTAGTAGTTGCTGAAATCGATAAAATCCAGATAAATAGCCAATAATTCTTTTTCAGGTACAGTGTAGGAAAGACGATAGCTATGTGTTCTACCCACCAATTTACTTCTACTTCTAGAAAAAGGTGAGCTCCCAGGCCGTAGTTACTGTTGTCTCACGTGATACAGATGGGAAAAGTTAAATCAGGCCTTTATAATGTTTTACTGTTCCAGAGTTGTGTCTTCATATTACCAAACGCTTCTTGGAAACCATGATACCATGCCCTTACAGTATTCTCCTTGAGAAATTTATTCAATGAAGTGCATTTAAAGCTGGAGTACTAAGGAATTTTTGTAGTATCCACACATTCTGAAAAAAAACTTAAATTGTTCCTTTGTTTTCGAAATTCGGAGTTTTGTTATGGTTCGAGTTTCTCTTGGTCTGGCAAAATTCCCTTTTCTGAGATGCTGTGACAAAGAAATTTTAGTTTTTTCACTGAAAATTTACATTAGGCTAATTTAAGTTACATCTCATCCTTCAGGATGTTAAAATAATCTTAACAATTTTCCCAGTGATCAAAATATCAGCACAAACTGTTAAATTAGAGAGAAGTTTAAGGAAGCTGTAAAATTTACATGTTGGAATGTATGGAGGACCTCGTCAGTATTTTCACGATGATCTGTTTCTCTTTTTAAAAATTAGTTCAGGTGTATCGAATCTAATTGTAATCTGACACTACCATCACGTTTAGAAACCACTCATCATGCGTTGTTACACTAACTATTGATCTCTCCACAATATTCCAGGCTTCCATTTCTTGCAATTCCTTTTTCCCAGTTTTTCTTCCATAATAGGGTAACCAACATGGCTTTGTGAAAAAAGAGTTGTATCACTTTAATATGAGTCTGTACTCAAAAATTTTTACCTTACCAGGTCTTTTATTGAATACATCATAATTACCCTACAACAGTTTCGTCAGTTCAGTATTTGTCAACTTACTACAACTTAGTTTCAGTTAGACAAGTATATTCGACATAATCACACTCTTCCCCAGGATCTTCCTCAAAATATCCACTGTGATGTGCAAAATTCATTTCTAGAATTTGAATGCCACTGTTAGCACAATTTCGAATGAATAAATTTGTTACTGAAATTACTCCCAATTTAAGTTCTGTAAATATAAAGAAATACAAACTTCTGTTTCGCTGAATCAAATCTTCCCCTTTCTCAGTATCCAATTCATACATAACAACATATTTTCATTCAGATCGAAGGCAACAAAACAACTTTGTGTGAACTGGATTTTCGTGTATGGAGAAAGATAACAGTACTTGTTTATTTATAATTTTGATAAACCTGCCATTGTAATTCTGTCAGGGACAGCAAAGGGCCGGGCAGAGCAGTTGAACGGAATGGACAGTGTCTTGAAAGGCGGATGTAAAATGAACATCAACAAAAGCCAAACGAGGATAATGGAACGTAGTCTAGTTAAATCAGGTGATGCTAAGTGAATTAGATTAGATTAGGAATTCTGCAATTTAGGGAGCAAAAAAACTGATAATTGTCGAAGTTACTAAGAAGAGAAATTTGTTAACATCGAATATAGATCTAAGTGTCAGAAACTCTTTCTAAAAGTATTTGTATGGAGTGTAGCCATGTATGGAAGTGAAACATGGACGATAAATAGTTTAGACAATAAGAGAATAGAAACTTTCGAAATGCAGTGCTACAGAAGAATGGGTAGATCACATAACTAATGAGGAGGTACTGAATAGAATTGGGGAGAAGAGGAATATATTTTTTCTAAAAATATATTAGATATTTTCAAAATGTAAAAAGTAAAAACTTTTCTAAGGGATCGACCTTTATGATTCAAAGTTGTTTCTCTGTAGAGTCCAGTAACATTAGGTACAAAATGGTTTCCTATCTTTGCATTTAGGTTATCAAACAGGACAACTTGATGTTTTTGGTTATACTTTTCCATATTTTTTTGAAGAGCGTCATAAAAGATAACAAATTTCTAAGTCGTAAGTTCCTCTGGTGCATAAACTTCTATGAGAGGTAGGTTCTCTGTCTTCTGTTATTATGGTTAGAGTTAAAGATGTTCCGTTCATACATTCATGATTCTTCATATATATATTCCCGTTTTCTGTTTGTTACAATTTTACTTGTCCTTTCTTTCTGTTGTTCTCCGCTAAACAATATCATTTATTTTCAAAAAATAACTTATAGCATCTTTTTAGTTTCTGAGATAGCTGCCAAATCTATCTCTTGTTATGAGAATTTCGTTCCTGTTTCTTCTTCTTTCCAAGCAACTCCTCTTGCATTCCATTTAGATAAGCTTGCTTTACCATATATCCATTTTCCATTGTCGTTTTCACCACTGAAAATCCGTCCTGTTTTCTGGGGTAAATTTTTGGAAATGGGAGTATTTTGTAATGTCCCCTAAGTTACCAGCCCTGAGCAGGTAAGACTGGTGACGTGGCTGATGTCTACGAGCTTATCGGTTGCCTTTCGTTGTCTTACGTTAGCGATTCAACTCTGTGCGAGATGAAGGTTTGTAATTTTTAATTGGGGAAACGATTTTTCTTTCGGGGAGTGGTATGAAATTCTTCACGTTACATTCCAACGTAAATATCGGTCGTGATACGGTGTTATGCAGGAATAATATGTCCACTGGAGTACAATGAATGAGTGCCTACCGCATCATCATAGAGATCTTGAAGTTTTCCAGAAGTTTGGAGATCAAAGTTCATCTTCAAATGTTTGGAGTCTGATGGTTGCGTACGATCTTTATTCTCAGATATATCTAATTTGGTGATGTAAATAGGATATAATGGACGACATTTTTCGGTTCTGATCAGCCGGGATTGGATATCGCCGACTGTTGCCGTGGTTGTGGTATATAAAATTTGACAGACAGCTATATCTAGCTAAATACACTATAATGTTCTGCTCTCTTTGGAATTCACAACTGGGTCCCATTCTGTACCTCCAAAACTTACAGAACTCACTATCGGTAGGCAATACTGAAAAAAGGCATACTCAATAGCAACGTCCGCTACTGCCAAAGAATTACAGTCGAAACTCCTGGAACATAATTATTACGAAGTTTTGTTGTTATTGATCACGAATATATGTTCGAGAATATTTCTAGTGACCCTGAAGTTAGCCTTTAACAGCTGTTGGTGATGGCTTGACAACAGTTACTCCGTTAATTATATCTTTAAAACTGCAAGGAAGAAACCAACGAGACCCAGAGGAAGGTGCAAAATTAAGAAGTACTGTTTTGTTTATCTCCAACCGGAGCACAGATGCAAGATAGGTTGCAGCTGTATAGCAGAAATGGCGTCAGTATACTCATACGCGAAAATATTATGACACCCTGCTAGTTAATGTGTTGCTACACTCTGGGACGCAGTAGAGTAGCGATTCTGTGTAGCATACTTCTCAGACCATAGTAGCCCGATTGTGGCCTTCTGAGAGGGACAGTGATCTTGCTCGAAGATGCCTTCGCCATCTGTTGAAACTATAAGCATGAAGAGACACCGGTGGTCCACAGCCAGGTTCACGTATTCCATTTATTTATTTTTTTTTTTTCCTTTTTCGAGTCACCAGTCTTCTGAGTGGTTTGATGCGGCCCGCCACGAATTCATCTCCTGCGCCAAACTCTTCATCTAGGAGTAGAATTTGCAACCTACGTCCTCAATTATGTCCTGGATATATTCCAATTTATGTCTTTCTCTGCAGTTTGTAACCTCTACAGCTCCATCTAGTACCATTGAAGTTATTCCCTGATGTCTTAAAAGATGTCCTGTCATCCTGTCCCTTCTTCTCGTCAATTTCTTTCCAAATATCCTTTCTTCTTGTCAGTGTTGTCTTTCTTCGACTTACTCTCAGTCTCTTTTTATCTACTCAGTTGATTGCTCATTCCATTCAGCAGATCCTGTAACTCTTTTTCACTTTCACACAAGATAACAAAGGCAATAGCGAATCTTATCATCGATATCCTTTCACCCTGAATTTTGATCCGACTGTTGAACCTATCTTTCATTTCTGTTATTGCTTCTTCGATATATAGCGTGAGAAGTGTCGGGAAAGACTATATCACTGCCTTTTTAATCTGAGCACTTCATTCTTGGTTTCCTAGTCTTACTTTTCACTTTTTGTTGTTGTATATATTGTATACTACCCATATTTCCTTAGAGCTTACCCCTATTTTCTCAGAGTTTCGAACATCTGGAACCATTTTACATTGTCGAACGCTTTTTCCACGTCGACAAATTCTGTGAATGTGTATTCGTTTTTCTTTAGTCTTGCTTTTATTACCAACCGCTACGCCAGAACCGCTTCTTTCGTGCCTTTACCCTTCCTAAAGCCAAATTTGACGTCACCTAACACATCCTCAATTCCCGTTTCTATTCCTTCGTATATCATTCTTGTCAGGTTAAGTGGATGACGTTTTCCGAATGTCAGATGGTGTATCGCCAAACTCATACATCCTACACGCCATCGTGAAAGTTGTTTGTTACAACTTCCCTAAATGACTTGAGAACTTCTGATGGAATGTTATTTATACCTTTTGCCTTATTCTAACTCCGGGTCCTCTATCACTGTCCTGTCGATGCCTGTTTCTTCTTCCATCATGTTGTCAGACAACTGCCACCTATCGACTCTCTCGTCTGCATGTAACAGTGAAGTTCCTATTACTCTCATATTGCTACCGCCCTTGCTTTTAATTTCGCCAAAGGCTGTTTCGACTTTCGTGTATGCAGTCAGCCCTTCCAACGATCATTTAATTTTCGACCTGTTTACGTTTTTCGTGCAACCGTATCCCCTTAGCCTCACTCACCTCCTATTTATCTCATTCGTAAGTGACCTGTATTACTGTTTTCCTGAATTTCAATGATTATTTGTGTACTTCCGTCTTTTTTCGTCTGTTACCCATGGTTTCTTCCCAATTACGTCGCTTCTACTCATGTCTCCTTTCCAACTTCTGTGATATTCCTTTTAGAGATGTCCATTCTTCTTCAACTGTACTGCCTACTGAGCTATTTATTATAGGAGTATCTATAGTTTTAGAAAATATCAAGCGTATTTATTTATTCTCTGATATTTCTGTATCCCCTCCGATTACTCCTGACACGTCTATTAAACTTCAGGCAAGTCTTCATCACTACTGAATTTTGATCTATGTCTGTACCCGCTCCTGATATTCCTTACAATACATTATTTATTTTCGGAATCAATGCCTGACCATGACATGATATAACTGAAATGTTCTCGTGCCTCCCGGTCTGTTCCAAGTATACCTCCTCCTCTCTAGATTCTTGAACAGAGTATTCGCTCTTACGAGCTGATATTTATTGCAGAAATCAATTAATCTTTCTTCTCTCCCATTCCTAGCACGAAACCCATATTCCCTCTCATCCCTCTCCTCTACTGCCTCCCCTACAGCCGCATTCCAATCCCCCATGACTTTACGTACTGAATTACGGGTTCATTATCATCACATACTTTGATCATGTCTTCATTTTATGCTTGCAACGTTGGCATGCATACCTGAACTGTTGTTGTCGGTTTATCACTGAACTGCTCGAAGTAACTCATTCTCTGCTCTATCTTCGTATTCGCAACGAATCGAACCCCCGTTACACGAGTTTCAACTGCTGTTGATATTACCCTATACTCATCTGACCAAAAGTCTTCAGAGCTCTTCGGCCTCTTTCCATTACAATTCGCTACCCCTACTTAAGCATGTCACTTTTAATATTTTCTAGCTGCCCTATTGCGTTTAAACTTTTGTTTTCATTCCACGCTTCGATTTGTAGAACGTTATCGATTCGTGGGTTATCCAGTCCTTTTCTCGTGGTCACCTCCCCCATAGCAGTACTCTCTCGGAGATCAGAATGGGGACTATTCCGAAATCTTTTGCCAATGAAGAAATCATCATGACAGATTTTCAATAACAGTCCATATGTCGTTTTGATATATGCAGCCGTTTCCATGACCTTCCACATGCCGTTAATCATCACTGAATCATCCACTTTCGAGCGGTAGTTTTTTACCCATGGGCAAGAGAGTGCCCTCAAGCTCTGTCTGTTCCTCTGTCTCCTTTAACAAGGCCGTTTGTAGAAATAGAGTGACATTTTCTGTTGCTGGATTTTACTGACAATTTAAGTGGTGGTGAGGCTCAAACCCATGATGCTGAAAGTTTGGTTACTGCTTACACATGCTACCGCTATAAAATCGGTGCATTTCACCTCTTTAGCAGATGAATTTCCAAAAACACTTACTTATTTCTTTATTTCTACCTGAAAACCCAAATAGCAGTTTACAAAGATGTAGCTTTAAAAATGCGTTTGTTGTTCTTTAATAATGTAGGCCTATTTTCAAGTCATCTTCAACTCTCTATTATATGCAGTTAGAGGATGAATGTTCAACTGTGCCGAAACATGTGCTATTTTTTATTTCTGACCGAGAAACCAAATACTAATTTCGTGCACTTAGCGGTGGAATTTCTAAAAATCCCTTCTTAAATAGTTCCTGCCCATATTTCAAATACATATCCTAGTGGTTTAACTGCGTGATGATGTGTTACTGGATCAGGCAGGAGATTTCCTTTTATACTGTAGACAGATATATATCGAAATCGGATGAATCCTTCCGAAGCATCCTATATTCTGTAGTCGTGTGTATTTACTGTACATTACATATAGTGTATGGCTCCTGATGGTGCTTGTGATGCTGCTTCGTGTAGTATCTTGTGTAGCTGCCTCAGCGTTTCCCGGGTGAATGCAATGCCGTTACCGTCCGTGGCTGAGGCGCTCATATTTTCGGGGCGAACTGCTGAGTACGCCAGGAACGTACGGCAGCAAATAACTCACATGGCAGGCGAACGGAGCGAGGATCGCGCATCGGGCGATGAAGGAGAGGCTTCGGTACGCCCACGCCAGACCAAACCAGACGCGGCGTTCCGATGCGAATGGAGGAGAAAGGGTGGAGTGGTGGGGGGCGGGGGGGGGGGGGGGGGCGGGGAGGGAAGAAGCGTCGCGGCGTGAGATCCGCGGAGACCCTGTAGCTTTCTGGAGTTGGCTGAGTCTGAAGCGGCAGTTAGACGCCAGCTGCTGCATTATTCAGCAGCACTTCCGCAGGTAACTAGCAGCCGCCGGCGACGGCGACGACCGGCGCTTGCTCACCGCCACGCACGTTACCGCAGTTGCGTCACGTTTGCTTTCCCCAGGAGGTGGAAGCTCGGAGCGAGGAAGTTCACGTCGACCACCGGTCCCGCTCTCAGCGCATCATCGGCCACTTCCGTCCGGGTCCCTCCGTTTTGCGGTCCTCTTGCAAGAAGTGATGGAGTTAACACGATATGGAGGATGTAGGACAGGGCGTTACATATTTTTTCTACAGCGACGAGTGAGATGCCACCAAGTGGCATAGGTAAGGTAACGGGTGCTCTTGGTAGTTCAAGAATTTGCATCTTTCTCCTCTCTTCCCCCTCCCTAGCCCCCACTCCCATGCGAGGATGACACCATCTAATTTTCAATTTTCTAAAAAAATCACAAAATAAAAAAAATAGTTAATGTACGATATTGAAATTTCGGGAATACATTTAACTGCAAGATCACAGGTTAATGTAAGTGCAAAATAAGCCACTGGAAATGTGAAGCACTGAGAAACTTTAATCGCAGTAACCGCCAGAAAGTTGAATGTAATCTATCAAACGTGCACGCATTATGGCGCACGGGTGCTGAATGTCAATTTGTGGGATGGAGTTCCACGCCTGTTCCACTTGCCCGGTCAATACAGAGATGACATTTTCACTCTGCAGCAGACTATGCGCTGATGTGAAACTTCCTGGTATATTAAAACTGTGTGCCGGACCGAGACTCGAACTCGGGACCTTTGCCTTTCGCGGGCAAGTGCTCTACCACCAGAGCACACAGTTTTAATATACCAGGAAGTTTCAATACAGAGATGGTTAATGCTGTTTGTCGATGACGCTGGAATTGTCGTCCGATGGTGTCCCATAATGTGCTCGATTGGAGACAGAGCTGGTGATTGAGCAGGCCAAGACCACATGTTGACACTGTGTGCAACATATTTGGTTGCAAAAAAGGTTCAAATGGTTCTAAGCACTATGGGACTCAACATCTGAGGTCATCATGCCCCTAGACTTAGAACTACTTAAACCTAACGAACCTAAGGGCATTACAAACACCCATGGCCGAGGAAGGATTCGAAACTGCGACCGTAGCTGCAGCGCGGTTCGGGACTGAAGTGCCTAGAACTACTCGGTCACAGCAGCCGCCTGTTTGGTTACAATAGTGGTATGTGGACGAGCGTTACTCTGTTGTAAACACACCCATGGAAAACAAAACACCAGGTCTAATCACCAGATTGACGTACATATTTGCGGTAAGGTTGCGTAGGATAACACGAGATGGCTCCTGCTTTCATACGAAATCGCACGCCGGACCATAACCCCAGGTGTAGGGTCAGTGAGTCTGTTATGTAGACAGGTTGGTTGCCGTCCCTCAACTGATCTGCTTCTCACCAACGCACTGCCGTCACTGCCACCGAGCCAAAATCAACATTAACCAAAAACACAACCTACCACAACTTCGCCTTCCAGTCAGCTCTCGCTTGACTACTCAAGTCGAATATGACAGTAGTGGAATGCACGCTATAGGGCGTCTGGCTCGGTGTTGTCCTTGAAGTAATGGATTTGTAACAGTTCATTGTGCTGAACGCGACGCTCTTCCAACTCGGCAGTGCCACGTGGCTAACCGGAGCGTGGTCTTCTTACGACCGTACATTCTCATAACCACTGCCAGCAATGATGTACGGTGGCTACATTCCTGCCGAGTCGTATCGCAGAGGGAACATACAGATTCTCACACGATCCCTTTTAAACTCGGTGATATGTTGATAGTGGAGTCTTTTTCGCCTTTAAAGAAATTGTTGAGTAATATCAACTCACCACGACCAGTCACAAAAATAACAACACTCACGACCGTTACGACGTGTATTTAAAGCAAACCTGATTTGTGTCTCATAGTGGCACTAATAGCTCCACTCTTATGAGGCCGGTGCGATATCTGAAAATGGTTCCAATGGTTCTGAGCACTGTGGGACTTAACATCTGAGGTCATCAGTCCCCTAGAACTTATAACTACTTAATCCTAACTAACCCAAGGACATCACACACATTCATGCCGGAGACAGGATTCGAACCTGCAACCGTAGCGAGCGCGCGGTTCCAGACTGAAGAGCCTAGAACCGCTCAGCCATTCCGGCCGGCACGATATCTGAACAGACATCATCTTTGGGATGTAGAAACACGCCTATCAACTTTATTTTGTATCTTACTACTTGTTGTGGATTGGCAGGAACCAAACCACGGGGTTTGGAGGAAGCTGAAAGGCACGTGTTTTAGCTCACGCAGGCTGGCGTGAGGTCTGGAACAGGTCAAGGAAATGAGACTAACAAAAAACGTACGTAGCAGCTGGAATACTTAACTTTAATCCATTATTGGTGAACATTGCTCTTGATGGTACATGTTTTACAGCATCAATAGTAACTGGTAATGGCGCCTTGCTAGATCGTAGCAAATGACGTAGCTGAAGGCTATGCTAACTATCGTCTCGGCAAATGAGAGCAGAATTTGTCAGTGAACCATCGCTAGCAAAGTCGGCTGTATAACTGGGACGAGTGCTAGGATGTCTCTCTAGACCTGCCGTGTGGCGGCGCTCGGTCTGCAATCAGTTATAGTGGCGACACGTGGGTCCGACGTATACTAACGGACCGCGACAGATTTAAAGGCTACCACCTAGCAAGTGTGGTGTCTGGCGGTGACACCACATTCCTCCCCCGCAAATCGGCGTACGGTTGTGTTATAAGGCTTCCGCCTGCCGTGGGGAGGACCCCATGTTGACGTATGCGACGAGGTGGGGAGCCTAACAACAGGCGAGGCTGTGCCACCCGCACCCTGCCATTCGGTCCGAGGGGAGCTAGGAAACGCCTGAAAACCTGTTCCAAGGTGCACGCCAACATGCGGTGTATGCGCCTGCAGAGAGACAGGAGGGCCCGAAGGGTCGACCTCCATCGAGCCTGGGCCCTACTTATTGTGGATTTGTGATGTTTCCCTTAGTGCATTCACCATTTTCGTTATAATCGTAAACTCTGTACACCACGTTTATTCTGATGAGCACGATTTTTAAAGGAATTACATATGTCAATCATTTACTTTGGTATTGCAATTCCAAATGTGGAACAACAGACTGTCATAAAATCGTTGTTTGAAAGAGCTATGCGAATTGAAATGCAATGCTGTAACGAAAAACAAACGCAAAATGTGATTACTTTATGAGAGTGGTTCAACCTGGGAGCCGAACACGAGAGACAAGCTTTCAAGTCCAGGGAGACGTAGCTCCTGAGTGTAGCTCAATTCATTTCTGTTTGAACCCCGTCATACCCTCAGAGAATAGCAAATACGGATAAAATACAGTAACACACAGAACGAGGATTACCTGTATCACGTTGTCAGGTCGTACAGTCTGGCGTCAGTAAATATTACGTAAAGCTCTTCATTCTCCTTACTTTTACCAGGAAATGAGTAACAAATGAATGTCAAAACACAAAAAATACGTTGTAAAGTTTGTTTTTTGTGTATTTAATAAGTCGTCAGGAGTGTTTCTGACAAAACATTATGACCAGACGAGAAAAAATAGAGTGGTGCAGAAAATAGGCACAGCAACAGAGGGCCGCGCAATAGCCAGAGCAAAGACTCCTTTAAAAGAAAAATCTTACATGGAGGAATGAACAGCACTACCAAGAAAAACATACCAGAAGACCAATTAAATGATTATTTTCTTGAACTACCCTTAATAAAGGGTTGAAATCACACGATTTTTTATGGGTGGCCAAGGAAAACATTTCAAACAAACAACCACTCAAAATCGACACGTAAAGGCCTAAGCGGGTGGCATAAAGGACCACAGTGAAACCACCCCTTTCCCTCAAGTGTTAATTCCCACATATTTCACTATCGAAAACTACAGCAACCGGAAGGCGTTCTTCGCGACGTTTGACACTACTGAAACCCATGGGCATTTCAGTGTTTCTCTTAAGGACACTGTGGGGCTGCATCCTCGTGATCGTGCATCGACGTGATCTTATTCTTTTAGAGTGTATTGTGGCCGCAGTTTTTCCTCTGTTGTACAAGGTGGAACCACTAGGAACGGCTCAAAATCATTCGACGAAATTTGAACTTGATTCGAAGCAGCAAATGGTGCTAATACATTATCAGCGCTCTTGTTTCGCGTCCTACTGTGGCGCGATTATGAGGATGTGCGGCAGTGACATATGCATGTATAAAATGGCGAGGGGTAAGTTCGGAAAACACTTGGTGCCACCCTGCATCCTTTGCAGAACACTTTAAAAACTAATCTGAACAGGTAGAATCCATGACGATCACCCAGGGGCCTGCGGGTAGCCTATGCTGCTACTCTTTCGCCTGATAGTAGTCCGTCCGAAATTGTGGACCGTCCGTCTGCGAGCGCCTAGCACTTCGTCATGGGTTCTGTTTGTACAGGTACGTTTCCAAAATTCTCAACAAAAGGAGTTGGGAGCCACCGACATTTTCCATCGAACTGTGAGTCTTAAGAGGATCTTTTGCCATTTAATCCAAGCATACATCAATGTCACAGCCCGGTGTAAATACGCCACAGGAGAACAAAAATAGGAGCGCTGAAAAGGCGCGGGAAACATCTGTTTCTTTGATCACGTTCAGGTAACTTACAAAGAACTGCAGTTGTTCCAAAGAAATGGTCACTACAAGAAACTACAGGAAACTTAGAATGATTTTGAACGGTCCCTATTGGTTTCACCCAATACACCAAATCAAAATTTGCGGTCGCAGTGCTCTCCAAAGGGGTCACATCACGTTTAATGCGAATGCAACCCAGTCCCTAGTTGTTCCGTCTTGCATACGAAAGCAATATAATTTAAAATTTTCCTGCGAATCAACTGTTCAAAGAGATTTCGGGATTGCAGCCTGTCGTCGTAAGCTTCACTCTACTATATTTCGGCTAGATAACTGCCAGCTATCCTCAGGTGACCCGAACGAGGACTGACGAAGACCTTCTCCATTCCGACTCACATAGTGCGCTGATGGTACTGCCACGCATGCGTTGAAGTCGCGGAGACAGAACGACCACACCGTCCAGCGGGAGCGCCCTCGATGGTGGAACTGCAAGGCTCAGCTGCCGTTCGTATTGTCCCTGGCCGCAGCTATCGAAGTCTTCTGGCGGCTTCGTCTCGAGCAAATTTGGGAGAAGATGGGATTCCATGAGTTATTCAGTTGGTAACCACTGTCACACTTCATTAGATTTTCCGCAATACGTATTTCAACGGATTCTTTGATAATGGAGTCATAAAGGGTTGTTGCTGTCGCAAAAATCGATGTTTTGTCATACTCCATTGAATGTCCGTTGGAAATACAATGTTCCGCAACTGGTGACATTCTGGGTTGAAGTAGGCGAGTGCAACGTCGATGTTCCATACAACGGTCTTCCACTGTACGTGTTGTCTGTCCTTTTTAGGCTATACCTCACTGACACGGTATTTTATAAATTGCCACCTTCCGCAGTAACAAATCATCCTTGACCGATGCCAGTTGATCCGAAATATTGTTGCACTCGCCTACTTCAACCCAGTAAGTCTGAAGTTGCGGAACATTGTATTTCCAACGGACGTTCAATGGAGTATGACAAAACTTCGATTTTGGCCACAGCAAAAGCCCTTTGGGACTCCATTATCAAAGAATCCGTTGAAATACGCATTGCAGAAAATATAATGAAGCGTGACAGTGGTTACCAACTGCATAACGCATGGAATCCCATCATCTCCGAGGTTTGCACGAGACGAAGCCGCCAGAAGGCTTCGATAGATGCGGCCAGGGACAATACTAACGGCAGCTGAGCCTTGCAGTTCCACCAGCGAGGGCACTCTCTCTGGGCGGTGTGGTCGCGACTTCAAAGCATGTGTGGCAGTACCATCAGCGCACTATACAAGACGGAGCGGAGAAGGTCTCCGTCAGGACTCTTTCGGTTCACCTGAAGATGGCTGGCAGTTGTCCAGTCGAAATATCGTGAAGCTTACGACGACAGGCTGCAATCCCGAAATCTCTTTCAACAGACGAATATACCTATCAAAAGCCCAGAACAAGATAATTTGTGTTGTAATTTTAGCATTGGGTTAAGAGAAGAACGTTTAATTTTTTTAGAGAGCTCTGCGCAAAGAGTTTATAGAATTCGAATGTAAAATTCTGTCTACTATCGTCACAGATAATCCTAAGATATATTTGTCGTATGTTAAACAAGTAAACGGATTGAAGCCGTCTGTCCAGACACTCAGCGAGCATTGTGACACTGATATGTAGGGCGACACAGAAAAGGTCAAAAAATTTCACGTCTTTCTTCCAAAAGTCTGTCAAAGAAGAAGATCGCATTCTGGCACGTCGTCCTTCAAATCGTTGCTGGAACGACAATGTAGCTGATATCGAAATAAGTGGGCAGGGGTTAGAAAATCAGCTGAAATCGCTCAACAGAAGTGAGGTGTGGCGCCATTGAGTTAGTAGACTGTTCTGTGTGGCGCCACTGGCTTAGGTGTAGTATCGACTATCCCTCTTGCGGGCCCATTGGCAGTATCTTCGACGGAGAGTTGTGCCCTTGAAAGGTCTTTGCATGCCGATATATATTCGAGGTTCGCTGACCCGAGAGGGATGGCACGAAGTTTGAGGATTGTCGGTAGCGTTGCGAAAAGAGATAGTCACGAGGTCCGAGCGGCCGAAGCCACGAGCAGCGCGAGGAGGGCCTGCGCAGAGCGAAGATACCGGAGTACTTCATCGCGGTCAGCGTCGACTACAAGCAGCAGGCGGACATCCCATCGGTTGGTTGGCAACATTCGTGTCGGACGACCGCTCGTTGCCTGGTTGCCCTCTTCTACCTGGCTAGCATGGCCACCACTCAGTAACCTTTGCGACGCACCGTGGATCCATGGAACTGTTAGCTGATAAAGGGGAGTAATATTTTGTAAACCTTGCGGTGATTTGTGTCATTGTCTACCCGACATCATTATTTTCTGGTTTTTACGTGACCCTCAGAATTGTATGCGGTCGTCTCTTCGGTCGTAAATTTAGGCCGTAGTATCGTACTAAGACACTAGCTGTCGTCTGAAAACTAGTCCCGCTATTATATTGCCTCTCCTTTCTGGTATTTACCCGATCATTAATAGTCTATTGAATTAGATCCTGGTAGTAAATACTGGCGGAAAAATTGTACTAAGGCACAAGTTGCAGTTAAACAAAAGAGGGACATTGTGGCTAGATTTAGATGTTAACCGATTCAAATCTTTGACTGTAATTGCAATTCTCAGTCATTTGTTATAATCTGAACAACTGTTGTACATAGCTGTTCATTGCTGTGTTTGAAAGACCCTGTCATTATTGGTGTATTTTAGTTGGATCTTTTGGTTCCGCCGAGTGAGTTTTTAATGTTTTACGACGTACCTTCAGAGCGGTCTGAATAACTGACAATCACTTTAACTTTGAAAATATCAACAGCCAACTGTCACCAGGGCTTTACCCAAAATGAAATTGTCACAAGGGATGGCTTGAAATCCAGTCGCACCTTGGTTACCGATGCAAATTAAGATGTTGGTTGCTTTGAAGTAAGCCTTGTCATTGTCATATTGTTTGCTAAATTATTTGACCTTTAAGCACAGGTTCACATATTAACCCCGAAGCTTTCGACATACAGCTTTCAAATTAAAAGTTACGCCATCTGTTATGAGTACTTGAATCACTCTTGTCATCAATGGTGCTTACATAGTTTCCAAGTGTTGCAGAAGGGCATTTAATAAGACAGACTGTGTCCAGCGCGGGCTGCAGGTCTCGCCGTCTTGTAATCATTGTCATATTGTTTGCTGTTTTGATATACAGCACTTCAAATTCCTTTTGTAAAAGCTTATTCAACTTCAGGTTTAAGGTCAAAAAAATTTTGCAAATTTGTTTACATTGTTAAAAATTTATGGTTATTTATTGTTAAATATTGTATGTGTGAAAGGAAAGTTATATTGGTGGGTCCTCCCATCCACGTTTTCCTTAATTCCAGTAAGTACCACGTTTCAAGAAGCAAGGTCACAAAACCAGAAGGTCGACGACTACGAGTCTACACTGGAGAGCCAAAGAAACTGGTACACCAGCCTAACATCGTGTACGGCCCCAGGAGCACGCAGAAGCGTCGCAACGAACATGTCTTGGACTCGACTAATGTCTGAAGTAGTGCTGGAGGAAACTGACTCCATGAATCCCGCAGGGCTGTCCATAAATCCGTAAGAGTACGAGGGGGTGGAGATCTTTGCTGAACAGCACGTTGCAAGGCATTCCAGATGTGCACAATAGTGTGCATGTCTGAGGTATTTGATGGGCAGCGGATTTCTTGAGCCACTGTGTAACAATTCTGGACTTGTGGGTTGTCGCATTGTTCTGCTGGAAATGCTGAAGTCCGTCGGAAAGCTCAATAGAAATGAACAGATGCAAATGACTGGACAAGATGCTTACGTACGAGTCACCTGTCAGAGTGGTATCTAAACGTATCAGGAGTACCATATTGCTCCACCTGCACCTGCCGCACATCATTACAGAGCCCCCACCAACTTGAACAGTCGCCTGCTGACATGAAGGGCCCATGATTCATGAGGTTGTCTCCATACCCATACACGTCCATCCGCTCGATGCAATTTGGAACAAGACTCGTCCGACCATGCATACCTATATCAGTTGCTCTGCTGCTGCAGTGCAGATCACGTGTGTGAAAGAACATAGCCCCTTTTCTAGAAGCATTTTACCGTAGGTCTCGGGAACAGCGAAGTGTGGCTAATGATTGGAAAATAGACTGGTCATCCCTGGTTTCACAAATGGCAATCGAACAGACACACGAAACTATAGGCTTATATATCTGACACATATGTGTTGTAGACTTCTTTAACGTGATTTATGTTCAAGTATTATGACTTTTACGGAGATCGAAACCATCCTGTGTAGGAAACTCTTGAGTTCCAAAACCAATGTTCTTGTAAAATCCATTTCGCCCTGTTTGTCCACGAGACTCCGACGGCGGTAGACAGCAGCGTCCAAGTAAACGCCATATTCCTTGCCTTCCGTAGGGCTTTCAAAAAAGTTCCGCACCTCCACCTTACGAACAGAATACGGGCGTATAAAATATCAGACCAAACTGCGATTCAGTCGAAGAGTTTCTGGCAAACAGAATACAGAATATCACTCTCAATGGAGATATGTAAAAGTAGCTTGGGGTGTACCTAAAGGTAGTGTTACACGTCCATTCATTTTCCTACTATGTAAAAGAACATAGTAGACAACATTGGAAGGTACCAAGAGGCGTTATATTGCTGTTTCGTACAGGGTAGTCGCAACGCTATAACTATAGTGAAATTCAGTGAGTGGCAGCTGATCCTCAACACAAAGAAATATAATGTGTTGCTTACATATATGCATGAAGACCCATTATTTTATGGTTACGCTATTGGAGAACAGTCGTTGGAAGCAGTTACTTCCATAAGCTATTTGGGAGTATGTGCGGAGCGATTTAAAGTGGAAAGACTGCATCTAACAAACAGTGGTTAAGCAGATGCCAGGAGTCTCCTTACGCCTTAGCAACACGTACGAGGTGTTTGTTACCCAGTACTGATATAACTTCTGAGGCAGCTTGGATTCTTCCATTCTGCAGGGTCCGGGAATGGTAGGCATTGGGCGCTCCAACATCAAAATGCCAATGGAACGCCTCATCGAAATAGTAGAAGGGGCAGGAAGGAATGCCAGTGTGCACTCGGTATGTTTTCCTGGTGGGTCTCGTCAGAGACGTGGAGATGGTCTTGCTGGTGGCTATCGAGCGCACGTGGAGCAATCGGTTGCAGAATGTGGCATAGGTCGGTAAGAATGACGCATGCCACTTGGATTCTGGAGCTATCTCAACTTCTTGCTGTGGATGGACGATTTGGTAACATCAACTAGCATAACACGCGTTAAGCGGAAGAAGCTCACTATTTTTAGAACCTTAATCAGTGTCGATCGCGTCCTTCTTATTTAGAGCAGAGTCTAAACCAAAGACTCAGATGATTCTGCGGCGTTATCGGATGCGAATTTCTCGACCTCCACTATCGGCTGGAGAACTTTAGGGTTCCTTTTAATAGGTCAGGAGATCAGTACACGCAGGAAAAGGCAACTAGGATAACAGAGTATATCTGGCTTCCACTTGGGATTTCTTAGGTTAGAGGAAACCGCCCTTGGGACGGGAGACAAACTCTATGCCAAAATGGGAGAAAGAGCAGCCACAATATTGTCAGAGAATGGTAAAGTGGTAGAGAACTTCAGAGACAACTTGCTGAGAATCGTTACCAACTTTCGTGATCTTGCCGTTGTAACAGCGAGTGATATCAGCTTGCCAGGTATAGGTTGTGAGAGTCATGCCATCAAAACTGATGCCAGATATAGGGATTCATGTGACTCTAATGTAAATGTCCTTTCGGAAAATTATTTCGAGCACAAAATTAGTGAACCAAGCAGAAAAAGTAACCTTTTAGACCCCAACTTATCGAATCAGTTAACGTAGAGGAAGGTATCAGCGATCACAAGGAAAATTAAGAAGGGAAGGAAAATACATTTGCTTACCAAGAGTGAAGGATACAAACTGCAAGGTATCTGAATCGTCTGCATGAATTAGTCTGTGCTGAGGAAGATGATGGGAATCACACAAAAAAATCAAAAGTATCGTTTAATTTACCTTAGACAGCTGTGATCGGTGCTAGATCCAAAGGCATGGGAAACATACCGCCTGGTTTAGTAACCGTGTTGCGAAACTGCTAAGTAAACAAAGACAGCTTCATCACAGACGCAAAATAAGTCAAATACTAGCTGACAATCGAAAGCTAAATGAATCGAAAATTAACGGAAGGAAAGAAATGAGACAAGCGTTCAACAACACTGAAAGTAAACTTTGGTCTCGCGTGAAATCAGTAAACGGTACGAATAGCTCTATTTAGTCACTCAGAGACCATACGGGCACCAAAAATTAACATAACAGAGGGAATACCGAAGTACTGAATTCGATCTTCCGAATTTTTTTCATCACGGAAACTCGTAATACGGTTCCTCCTTTCGCTCACAGTACATAAGCCGAAATGGCAGATACTGAGATAACAGATCGCGTGACTACAATCGGTTAGTAGCGGAAAAACATTAGGACTGAAGAGAAATTTACAAGATTGTACAGAGGATATGCACCATTTTATTGTAGTTCGTTGGAGCAACGAGGGATACCTAGCGACTGTTTACGACATGCATAAGACAGATGCATCTAATTACACACTGAGGTGATAGGAGAGGAGTCACGCGATAGCAGGAGGCCATAGAAAGATGGCGGTAGTATCGCATACACAAGGTATAAAATTGCATTGCACTGGCGGATCTGTCATGTGTACTCACTTGATTGGTGTAAAACAGTTTCTGCAGTAATTAAGCCACCCGACGGGAATTAACATGTTTTGAACTGGAATGGTAGTCGGAGCTAGACACATTCGATATTTTATTTAGTAAATCATTAGGGAATTTAGTTTTCAGAGATCCACAGTATCGAGAGTGTGCCGAGAATATGAAATTTCATGCATTACGTCTCATCAAGGACAACGCAGTTTATATCAGACTGCATTGGTGTTTGGGTAGGGTTGTCAGTGCTAACAGACAAGCGCAGAAATCAATGTGGGTCGTACGACGAAAGTATTCGTTAGCACCAATCATTGACTGAAAATGATTATATTTGTCTACATGGGAACCATTTTTAGCCATTCTCGTGCTTCATATTCCCAAACAACAGAGGAATTTTATATGGATCACGATCGGGTCACAGTTGTTTCCGATTGGTTTGAAGATCATTCCGGACAGTTCTAGCGTAAGCGAACGGTTTGGCTACCCAAATCGCCTGACGTGAATCCCATCGAAAACCTATGGCACATAGACGAGTTGTCGGTTTGTGCTCAACATTTTCGCAGTTATGGACAGCTACAGAAGCAGCGTGGCTCGGTATTTCCTAAGGGGACTTCCAACGACTTATGGAGTTCATGATACGACGAGTTGCTGCACTATGCCGGACGAAAGGAGGTCCTACACGATATTAGGAGGTATCCCATGACTTTGGTCACCTCAGTGTAATCCTATATGTTTGATATCAACCAATTGTGTAATAATGGAACATGTTTTGTGCTCAAGAATTATGAAATTCTTCAAAAAAAAAATGTTCAAATGTGTGTGAAATCTTACGGGACTTAACTGCTAAGGTCATCAGTCCCTAAGCGTACACACTACTTAACGTAAATTATCCTAAGGACAAACACACACACCCATGCCCGAGGGAGGACTCGAACCTCCGCCGGGACCAGACGCACAGTCCATGACTGCAGGGCCTTAGACCGTGAAATTCCTGAATTTCGATTATCTCCTCTGTCAAAATCAACATGGATTCCGCAAACACAGATCACGCGAGCTGTCGCTCTGTTTTTACATAAAATCAAAATCTCTGTAGACAGCGGTGGTCAGGTTTCTGTCCACTTCCTTGATTTTAGGTGTGCATTTAACCATGATTCACACTGCCGTTTAGAGAAAAAATACGAGCGACTGGATTCAAGTGCGTGTGTCTCTGTGTGTGTGTGTGTGTGTGTGTGTGTGTGTTGGGGTTTTTGGGCGGTCAAGGTCGAGGTCGTCAGCGACCTGACACACATTAAAAGAATGTAATGTGGACAAACTGAGTAAAACGGAAGCATACACCCAAAGAAAGCGGGAAAAGGAAAAAAAATGCTGTATAAGAAAATAAAACGTAAGGAAAAAGTGAAAGGAGCGCCAAGGATGACACAGGAAAGTGTCACTGGCTGGCCACTTACATAAAATATGGGCGAGCCAGTTACCCTGTGAACAAATGAAGACCCTCTCCCTAAAATCTTGGTAAAAAGTTGGACAAGTCACAGAGCTTTAAAACTTCAACCACATTCGTTTGAGTATTTCCTAAAAGAGATGGCAGATCAGCCGGCAAGTCAGCCGCGCCCCGCTTGTCAGAAAATTAAACGCAATCCAATGAAACGTGGCGCACAGTGACCTAGACGCCACAAGCACCACACGTTGGTGGGTCCTCTCGCCGGAGCAGGAAGCCATGCGTCATAGGACTGTGACCTATCCGAAGACGAGTGAGGAGAATCTCGTCCCGTCTACGGGGCTGGAAGGAAGTACACTACACACGCGTTGTGGGCTTGACTAAAGGGAGCTTATTGCCACTCATCCTCCCACTGACACATGACTCGTGAGCTCAACAGCAAGGTAAGTGCGTGTAGGGGGATGGCACACTGAAAGACTTGTGGATCGAGACACGCCTCCTTGGCTGCGAGATCTCTCCTTTCGTTCCCATCAATGCCGACGTGCCCTGGAACCCAGCAGAAAGCCACCTCCTTCCCAAGTCGTTTTAGTTGGAGGAGGGTATCCTGGATGGTCTGGACTATTTTATCGGCGGCCTACAAGAATTGCAATGAGTGAAGGGCACTTAATGAGTCGGAACAGACAAGAAATTTAGGACGGGAAGAACGTAGCATCTGCTACAGTGCCCGCAAGATAGCAGACAATTCTGCATGAAAGACAGTAAACGCTTGAGGAAGTCGGACCTTGAGGACACAATCCGGAAAAACAACAGAGTTACCAACGGAATCCCACTGTTTCGACTCATCCGTAAAAACAGCTACGTAGTCGTGGTGCTCGGATAAAATGGCAGAAAATGCTGCATTAAAAACGGTGGCAGGAGTGCAATCTCTCTTGTACCGCACCAAATCTAAAATCACTCTGAGCCTCTCCAGTAACCAGGGTGGCAGGCGGTTAAAATCCTGGATTTGGGGCGGTACGGGCTCCACACCGGGGACTTCAGCACACGTTGCACGCGGATCCCAAACAGCATTGTGGCTCGGAGATGGTGGGAAGAAAGACGGTCCAGAGGCGGATGAACAACAATATGCTGAGCGCGTGGGGTTGGAGTTGCAAGAAACTTAAAAGCCTAGCTCACCAGCAGGAGGTGCCACCGGCTAATAAGTGGCGGTTCCCCAGCCTCGGCACAGAGACAGGGAATGGGACTCGTCCGATAAGCACCGTGGCCAGTAGAATCCCCGCATGGTGGACAGCGTCAAGGATCCGCAAATAAGAGGGCCTCTTTGAACCATAGACCGTGCATCCGTAATCCAGCCGCGAACGCACAAAATCCCGATAAAACTGTCCGCTCCCCAAGACCTGTGGCTGAGGCACTTGAGGATGTTCAATGCCTTCAGGGCTCTGGCTTTCAAGTTTCGTAGGTGTGGCAATCATGACAATCTGGAGTAAACACTGAAGCCCAGAAACCGCATTTAGTTCAAATGATTCTAAGTACTTTGGGACTTTACATCCGAGGCCATCAGTCCCCTAGAACGTGGAACTACTTAAACCTAACTAACCTAAGGACATCACACACATCCATGCTCGAGGTAGGATTCGAACCTGCGATTGTAGCGGTCACGCGGTTCCAGGCTGAAGTGTGTAGAGCCGCTCGGCCCACAAGCTGCACTGTATCTCTGAAATGTAGGATAGTGTCTCGCATATGCAAGGCAGGCAAATTCAAAGGACGACGAGAACGTTAAAATGAACACACACACACACACTTAGCGGCAGAAAACGGAAAACCCGTCTTTGCAGCCCATTCCTCTAACCGCCGCACTGTAAGTTGCAACTGACTGCTCACCGTTGCAATACTGGAGGAGGACCGTTCGCAAGTTAAGTATTTCAGATTGTTGACGTTTTAGTAAAGTGACCTGATATTTTGTATGTGTCGTAGTATCCGCTCGACCTCCTCCACAAGTAAATCTAGGGTGCTAAGACTCGGTACTAGTTCAGTGCCGACTCGAATGTCTCAAGTGTTTTTTCGGCCGGCACTATATTTTAAGTGATACTTTACTCACACCAGCGTCATAGCGACAAATCCAAATAAAAGCGAAAGTCGCGCAGAAAGCATCACGTATTTACAGTAAATTTGCTTGGACACGACTTATTTGCGTTTCTTGCTGCGCTTTTACGTTGAAAAGCGCGGAAGTTGTATCAGAGTCATCTTACAGATGTGCGAACACATTTCCCAACTTTCGTGTATCTGGTAGAAATCCTTCTGGCTACTGGAATTCGTCTTTCCTCCAGAGTTGTTCTGAATAGTGATGTCTTAATTCTAACAAACTGTCGCAAAATATTTAATGTTCATGGAAACGTGGAATTTCTGTTATTTCAGTAGCTTTCAGTTGGTAAAAATCAATTTTATTAGAACGTTGTAGCACTTATGCGACATGTTTGGCTTCCCTGAACTATGCCATACGGACACTTATTTGGCATATGGATCTCGACATATGTGGTTAACTACTCATTACGTGACTGTTTTTCAAAATCAGAACCCGGCTACACAACGTACAGTGGAAAACACTGTATCACGCATCTTCTAGCTTTTGTCAAAAACTCTACAGTATTTTGATGATATGTTCTAAACACTGACAATGTTTGCGATAGCACCCATGGAGTCTCTTGAAAGACAGTTTCTGCCTTTCGCTGCACTAGAGCAGTAGTAACTCTCTATTACATACACTGGGAGACATTGTAACATTCCACAGGAAATGGCGTGCATGATCTACGTAGGTAATTGCATGCCACTGCCGTAATTGCAGACCGTTCGGTAAGACGTTGTGGTCGTAGCTATTGATGTAATCAGTATGCTTCGTGGTATGAACAGTATTACTGATATTATATTAGTGCTGTGTTTATTCTAAATGTGTTTGAATCCCTAAACTGAGAATTTCCTTTCCGACTTTCCCAAGTACGGCAACAAAGAAGTTATACTTCATGTCCTTTTCTTTGGCAAAGATATGCATGAACCTTGCGTTTGAACCAAACTGATCGCGGTTACGGCGGTGCTGAATCAACCCATGGCAGTATGTGTACTGTAAATAGCACCTGACAAAAAAATTTGCACGAAGAAGAAAAATTAAGATATTAGATTTTATTCTTTTCTTCACTGTTAAAATAGACCAGATTATGAGAAACGTAACTTCTTTTCTCGTTCTCTTTTGGTGTTAGGTGGTGATATCTTCATTCGATTATGCTTATTATACTAACGACGAGAAATTTTGACCATTATTCGCTTTTAAACACATATTCCAATTTCCATGTTGTGAACATGTTACCCGTTTTAAGGGGTAGAATGTGCCCACCATCTGAAAATAACGTAACATAGTCTGGAATTTCATATTTTGAAATTTTGAAAAATATTTATTATTTTTAATGATTTTCAAATTTTTTATTAAAACTTAGCCAAAAATTTAAGTCCTAGTAGTGTACATAACTTTTCGCATCAAATTCATATTTTCAGATTCAGGACCATTCTGACAACATCATAGCTTTTAAAGGTATGTTGTGAAAGAAAATCAATGTCAATTAAATAAACTGGTATTTTTTAAGACTTTTGCGGTGGTCATAAAGCACCCCTCCACTCTAGGTGAAACTACGGAAAATACCTTGGTGTGTGCTAAAAAATAATCACATTTCACAAAATTCTTGGGGTGGTCACATTACCACTATTTCTGTGACATAATAGATATAATTTTTTATTTACATCACTGTATAATACTGACAGGACATACACAAATTTGTCAGACGTAAAAACTACCACACTAAGGACTGGGCTTGGTAGCCCAATAGTCAACATATGAATTACAGATATTGTGACAGAGAAAGTTGGAGGCAGAGATTTGATCACTGTTGTTAGATTTAGTTGATTGATATGGCACCACCAACAAATATATTGGTGAACTCCGTATAAGAGTCTGTAAGTTATGTAAGCGTGACACATATCCAGCGGAATTAGGCATAAATTTCTCACACTTTCCAAACTGATTGTACTAACACCGATAGCTGTGTAATATCTGTGTTTAAGAGTTTATGGGGTACTACAAGTCATCGCCACCACTTAGCCACTACGAATTTAGTGCTCTGCAAATGTGACAGAGGAGCATATCTACGGTTCGGAATAAAGCTACGCTCGGAAAAGTCATAGGGACAAGCCGTACGCCCGCGGCCTTATGCCCTGTTGCTGCAGTAGGGAATAATTTACTAAAAGGTGATACTCAGGATAAAAATTGAGGGTAGACATAGAAGACAGGGAATCATTTGTAATAAACGTTGCCAACAGGGCAAATTTAACTTTTAAGAACAGGTGGTTTATTAAGAAACATTAAAACTCCCATTGAATGGAGATTCTACAAAGGAAAATAAACTTAATTACTGAAATACGTCAACAGCCCTTGAATTACCTTTCATGACACAAGCGATGATAGAATCACCACTGAGATCACGCCGTGACGTGTACCCAATACGTAAGTTCCTTCACCCGCATTTTAGATGGCCGTAACCTAGATCCGGCAAGCAATCCGTAGTGTGTGTCTAGATAAATAATATCATACCACTCTGTCGTGTTCTTCGATGAAAAAAACCTTGAGTGTCTGCTTTTCAGTCGACGTCCAGGATTGTTCTCCCCTGTTCTCTGTAACTGCTGCTCTCGACCCAGCACTATTTTCAACACTAACATCCACCAATGACACTACACTTCAGCCAATGAGAGCTGGAGCATCTCGTCACCAGGTTATACAATTTCAATAACATTTTGAGATATATTCAAATGGACCGTCATTCCTACCCTAATGAGTTTTTCTAATTACATATCTCATTAACGTCCACAGATTTAGACTACAAGTGCACCTTCATTCACGTTATAATCAGAATTGATCACAGATCAATAAAGCGATTCAGTAATAGCTACATACTGTTCCATTTTGTCAGTGTCAGTCCAAAGAACGGCCTGGTCTCGACACCCTCAGACATACATACCTAGCATCTCAGAATATTTAACAACAGTGTAGTATTCATGACGATATTGTGATTCGGACATTAGCCGCAATCGGGTATTGAGTTCAAGTCAATAGGGACAAATGAAAATTATTGCTAGATTGGGACATGAAACTGAATTTCCTCCTATACTCGAGCGGTCGCCATAATCGCATTGGCTATCCGAGCATGCTTCACATGCAACCCATATTTCCATTTTAACACACACACACACACACACACACACACACACACACACACATACACACACACACACACACACACACACACATATATAGCGTCCCACGTCAGTTACGTTCATTACTCGCAGGCTCACGCTGATTTTCGCAAGAAGTCGAACGAATTGTGCACCTGCACAGAACGTTTTTATCGCGGTTAAGGCACGTATATCAATACATGTGTGGCGTCCCTTCTGATATACCCGAAACAACAGACACCGATTGTTTCTGATCCCACAGCCATATACATACATCACGAAATTGAAATTCGGAGATTAGCCGTAATCGGTCACTGATACGAAGTCAATGGTGTCAAGTGAAAATCTGTACCGGACTGGATTCGAAACCGGATTTCCCGCTCTTCGCATGCAGTCACCTTAACGTCTGTGAATCTTCCGTTTCTCCGTATATTTGTTACACTGTACTGTAGACTACGCTGTAGACATCGTTCAATGCGAAAAGAGACTTCGAATTCTTAAAAAATTTACCCCATCAATACTTACGACCAGTTTTTTTTTCTTTTTCGAGTGTACTCTTGTACACCTGTTTGTGAAAACTGCAACACACAAAAGAAAAGGCCTGTATTGGGTATATGGCACCATAACAGGTGGTTAGAGTTGCAGAAATTTGGCGTGCACTTAGTTACAGCAGCGCCCTCGTTTGTGTGACCGCGATGGTGCGTTTCACCATGCTCTGTCGCTTCAGACCGGTCAAATGATGTCTTAATGTGCAAGCAAGTGCAGCTAAGCGTCGTCAATGTCAGTCAACAGCTATCTATGGAACAGCGTCATCCGCAATATTGGGTTGACCTTGGAGAGCTGCAACGGATGGGAAGACGTATGCGTCGACTGTTCGACGTCGAGTTCTGAGGGTGGATCGCCTGGGATTTCACCGGTTTTCATTGACCAGAAGCGACCAACGCCTCAGACAACGAATACAATAGAGACGGGGAAACCGAAGTTGAGCGTTAAAACGCATTCTTTCGTACTAGTCGCGCTTCAGCGTTTCCTGCAGTTTTGCACGTTTATAGTCTTGTATACGTCATAAGTCACCGAGGTGAACGCAAATGACGAATCTGAACTGCTGAACGCCTAGCGGACTATAGCCAAGTGTGAAGGTTTTGGTGCCACAGGATATCATAGCACCTCTGTCCATTTGACTTTTACGAGACGCAAATTACGTTAAAGTAAAGGTAGATCTTTGAATCGAGGGTGACGCTAGTGACGCTAAATAAAATAGTAAAAAATAAACGAGAATGCAAGTTAACACCAGGTTGAATAGCAATACACAATGCACTATAAATTTAAATATTCCTCCATGTGACTGCTAAGTATTTGAACTTTGCATGAAATTGACTTAATATCATATATATGAAAACTGAGATATTAGTTAATGGAAATCGCACACACTCCTTTTATCGTTTTATCTAACGTAAGATAGTTACCCAAGTGCGCCTTATCGTAAGATCTTCATACACTAGGTTCAAAGACAAAAAGCTGAAGAGCAATGGACATCAACGAATTCAACTTTTAAAAACTTCGAAAAGACCTGCTGGATGGACTGACAGTATCAAGGGACTCTTATACACTGGCGCAGCTCCAACAAATAATTACAGTAATGAAGCTTCGGGAATAAATTGGTCTAGGCAATAGAGTGGCTCCAGGAACACTCCTCTGAGTTTACACCCTTCCACTGGGCCCCGAACTCCCAAGAAAACAACATTATTAAGCATATGAGGGATGCCTAGAAAGGTGCTGTTCAGATGAGATCTCCACCCCCTCGTACTCTTACGGATCTATGGACAGCCTTGCAGGACTCATAGTGTCATTTCCCTCCAGCACCGGTTCAAATATTAGTCGAGTCCATGTCACGTCGTGCTGCGATTCTTCTGCGTGCTCGTGGGGGCCATACACGAGATTAGGCAGGTGTACAAGTTTCATTGGCTCTTCAGTTTATTTCTCATTATGTACAGGGTGTCTCAAAATGAATATACAGATTTTAAGGCTTTGTAGCACATGTATTACATTCACCTTACAATTATAAATAATACACCAAATGAGAGGAAACATCAACGGTTTTCCTTACAATTATTCGGTATGAACACCGATCGCACTTGGATTCGATAGGCGGACTGTTCGGAACCTTGATCAATGTGTCAGGAGTAACTGTTGCCATGACACTGTTTCTAAAGTCGGATAGATCAGCTGGTATCGGAGGCACATACACACCATCGCGTCAGATCGTATGTGAACGTGGAGGCCATTCATAAAATGCTGTGTCAACCGGCCGCTTGCGACCAATCCACCGGTCGGACACAACTTCGGTTAACCACTCGCGCACTGAGCTATGCCAATGAGGCGGCGCACCATCTTGCTCCCAAATAGAGATGTGTTGTGCAGCTTCTTTCCATTGAGGCACGGGCCATAGCTGTAGCACATCAAAAGAAACGTCAGTTACAGTTCATTCACCGAAAACGAAAGGCCCGTAAACTTTCCGCGGGAATATTTCTTGGGACTAGGCGTGAAAGACTCGCACTCGTTCAACAAGTTTTTCAGTCGCTCTTTGTCATTCCATGCCCTTCCCACTGCACCCAAGTATACAAACAAAACCGCTTGAGTTGCAATTTCATATGCTGTATTATTTAGAATTGTAAGTTGAACGTAATAAATGTTACATCCCCTAAAAACCGGCATGTTCATTTTGAAACACCCTTATATACAGACGTTTGTTTTGCTGTTTACTCTTTTGCCGTGATGTGGATGTACAAATATGACTAAAATCTACATTTGACCTATTTTTCGCCGTGTTTCTTCTTTTCGTCTTATGTGTTACTTGTTTCGTAATCAGAATACTCTCGTGTTTTAGTAGCTTTTTTGGTAAAATTACGTAAGTTCTTCTCGCACCTTGTGAAAGTGCAAGGGATGCAGGATCCACCATCAGAAGTGTAGGCTCTGGAAAATCAGGTAGGTTATCATAGGTGAAAGGTTCAGACACTGCGGGTATATGGTATGAAACGAACGGCTTGTCTGTGACGCAAACTTCTATTTACGTCCTGAGAGTACAGTTTGTATCAAAATGAATATGCGGCTTTTAAAGCTTTGTAGCACTTGTTAAATTCAACATACATTTATAAGTAATACATCAAACGAAAGAGCCACAGAAACACTTTCTCTTCCAAATGTTGAATATGAACACGATTCGTCACTAACCGTGTTAATAGGCGAGCTCCATCCAAACCTTGATCATTGTTTCTGGAATATATAGACAAGCTAGACTGCTACTTTCCATAAAGATGACATGTCGAACTGCAGAAAGGAACAACGAAAAAATGTTCCGAGCTACCGGTGATGGCGGTCATGTGTGCGTGAGATGTGCTTGCTTGCGTGAATGTGTGTGTGTGTTTCCTTCCAGTACAAAGGCTACGGCGAAAGCAAATGTGTAGTTGCGTTTTCGTAGTTCCTGTCTGTAACTCAGTGTGTGACCTAAACAATAAGTACCAGTCTTTTCCTTACATTACAGGCACAATGATTAAGAGTTGGGAATAGCTCGCCCATCGACTTGAAGTGTGACGAATTGTTCTCACATTGAACACTTGTACAAATGATTCTTTGAGTTTCGCTTTCTTACGGTGTATTATTCATAACTGTAAGCTAAATTTAACAAATGCCACAAAGCCTTAAAACCGGTATATTCATTTTTAAACACCCAGTAGTTATACGAGGGCAGTTCAATAAGTAATGCAACACATTTTTTTTTTCTGAAACAGGGGTTGTTTTAATCAGCATTGAAATACACCAGGTTATTCCCCAATCTTTTAGCTACACAACACTATTTTTCAACGTAATCTCCATTCAATGCTACGGCCTTACGCCACCTTGAAATGAGGGCCTGTATGCCTGCACGGTACCATTCCACTGGTCGATGTCGGAGCCAACGTCGTACTGCATCAATAACTTCTTCATCATCCGCGTAGTGCCTCCCACGGATTGCGTCCTTCATTGGGCCAAACATATGGAAATCCGAAGGTGCGGGATCGGGGCTGTAGGGTGCATGAGGAAGAACAGTCCACTGAAGTTTTGTGAGCTCCTCTCGGGTGCGAAGACTTGTGTGAGGTCTTGCGTTGTCATGAAGAAGGAGAAGTTCGTTCAGATTTTTGTGCCTACGAACACGCTGAAGTCGTTTTTCAATTTCTGAAGAGTAGCACAATACACTTCAGAGTTGATCGTTTGACCATGGGGAAGGACATCGAACGGAATAGCCCCTTCAGCGTCCCAGAAGACCGTAACCATGACTTTACCGGCTGAGGGTATGGCTTTAAACTTATTCTTGGTAGGAGTGGGTGTGGCGCCACTCCATTGATTGCCGTTTTGTTTCAGGTTCGAAGTGATGAACCCATGTTTCATCGCCTGTAACAATCATTGACAAGAAATTGTCACCCTCAGCCACATGACGAGCAAGCAATTCCGCACAGATGGTTCTCCTTTGTTCTTTATGGTGTTCAGTTAGACAATGAGGGACCCAGCGGGAACAAACCTTTGAATATCCCAACTGGTGAACAATTGTGACAGCACTACCAACAGAGATGTCAAGTTGAGCACTGAGTTGTTTGATGGTGATCCGTCGATCATCTCGAACGAGTGTGTTCGCAAGCTCCGCCATTGCAGGAGTCACAGCTGTGCACGGCCGGCCCGCACGCGGGAGAACATACAGTCTTGCTTGACCTTGCGGCGATGATGACACACGCTTTGCCCAACGACTCACCGTGCTTTTGTCCACTGCCAGATCACCGTAGACACTCTGCAAGCGCCTATGAATATCTGAGATGCCCTGGTTTTCCGCCAAAAGAAACTCGATCACTGCCCGTTGTTTGCAACGCACATCCGTTACAGACGCCATTTTAACAGCTCCGTACAGCGCTGCCACCTGTCGGAAGTCAATGAAACTACGAGACGAAGCGGGAATGTTTGAAAATATTCCACAAGAAATTTCCGGTTTTTTCAACCAAAATTGGCCGAGAAAAAAAATGTGTTGCATTACTTATTGAACTGCCCTCGTAGTTTAGTTCCCAATTTTAAAATGTATTTTAAACTGCCAACTTTGAACTGTGACAAGTGGGATGTGACTTGTGTACCTAACAACTGAGCAGAAGGGCTAGGTTGAGGTGAGCCAGATCCTTTTCTTCAAGTCATACAAAACTTTTATTTCAAAAAGTCCCATTTAAAGAAAACCACAATATTAAAATTCAATCAGTTTACGACAGTATTTAATTTTAAACAGCGACATACAGAGATTTAAGAAAGGTATCATATTAAAACAAATTTAATAAAACATGAAAAATGTCTCATTATCCATGAAGGGAAAATTCTGCTGTGACATGAACGAGATTAACCTTCAATAAAGCATATATATTCTTTACACAGATAGGCAGCAGTCCACGTTCATGAACGCAATTAATGAAAGTCATACAATATTTCACATCCCATGACTCTTCTCCAATTAAATACTGCAACAAGCAACGCTGGAGATATTAACTTCATAAAATTAGGACAGCCAAATTACCTTAGGCCAGCCACACCAACGGTTTTCGTGATCGCTATCATAGCCTTTCTGGGTAATAAATGAGGCCACCCATATCTTATGCACATGTAATGAGGTACTCCAGGGTAAAACACTCCGAACGGCACCCATTAGCACATTGGACCATTCAATGGTAGACACCTCCGTTGACGACGCGGAGCCACATAAACATACAATACCTGGGCAGCAGCGCCATGGACTTCGTCCAGGGTCGCTACAGACACGAGGCTCGTGGCGGAAGAGATCTGGTTGTAACACTCCGGTTTATTTTACTGACTTATCCCGCTCGATCGAGATCTGATAGCAGACCAAAACAGGTATTAATTAATGTGACCGTGTACCTAATGGGGCTGGCAATCGGATTGGACTGCTACGGAGTTGTTACATTCCATTTTGTCCTTCTCGAATGCTGTAATAATGAATGACTGGTGCCAAGAAGAACAACAAGACAGCTTCATTAATCAACGAACTATATTCATCACAAAAACACCAAAAGGAAGGAGACAGCCACTGCCTTCGTCGTACAGAATTAATAACGGCTAATCTCAGCACAGGCCTCTTCGTTGTTCATTATCGTCACACGCAAATTTTAATCACTGTAAACCAACACTGCAATCCAACACTGCAATCCAAATAATGCCGGCGTGGTAGACGCGAAAATACAAATATCGGCACTGAAATATCACTGAATCACTCTATTAATTATACTTTTCACTTTCCCGATATATTTCTAACACAAAGGGGTTAAACCACAGCGATGGCCACTCCCTTTGTCGGTACGGTCTTGCATTCCAGCAACAGACCTCCACCTGGCTCGGTCCACAGCACGTACCACACTACTACTGACTCAACACTCGCTCTCGCTCTCGCAACCCGACACACACTATCGATTGTTTGTCCTGTCGACCTGTACTGTCGCAAACTTATAGTAAGGGCCTACGGACCCCTTACATCCCCGCCCTCGAAAACTTCTTTCAAGCCACAGGCGTAAAAGAATCGGTTAGGGAATTAGACATCACTACATATGAACAAAACACACAGTGCAAATAAGTAATGAAATTACAATCACCAAGAAAATCCTTGACTCCGGTAGTGGGCTGCCCCTACAATAACATTCTACAAAAAGTTATTACATCTCAGAAATATGGCATTGTCCAAATAACACACAACATCAATCCTACTTACTTAACATAGCATGGTAAATATTTTTTATAAACTTATCTTACCAAAAATTTCCAAAAACTTTTCACTTTCAAAGGTTAGTACGAATCATTAACTACATATCTGTTATAACTTGCTATAGTAAAGACAAGAAAAGAAACTAGTTGAATGCCAGCTACCCCTTTGGTATGCCGTCCTTTCAGCGGGGTTCGGGCAGTCCATACTACTATCACTCTAATTTATAACTCACTTGGCCAACACTTATAAAAGTTAAGGAAGAAATTCACAACTTATTGCTACAGCAAAGAGAAGAAAACAAACTAGGTGAATGCCAGCTACCCCTTTGGTATGCCGTCCTTTCAGTGGGGTTCGTGCTGTCCATACTACTACCACACTAACTTATAACTCCCTTCCCAACGCATATAAAAGTTACGGAAGAAAAAAAATCACAACTTATTTAAATCTTTAACACAAGCAAATTGAAATTGAGACAAAATATGACATTTATACATTGAATGCCAGCTACCCCTTTGGTATGCCGTCCTTTCAGCGGGGTTCGTGCCGTCCATACTACTATCACACTAATTTATAATTCACTTGGCCAAAACTTATTAAAATTAAGGAAGAAATTCACAACTTGTTCATTACAGATTCCATAAATTTAAATGCTACATTGTACCGCTAAGCATGTCTTACATAATTATTTGCAACACTACAACTAATGTGGTCACCCAATGAAAAATTTTAAACTACTGATCATTTCATTTTGCCAAACATCACTTTCATATGTGAATTGTTATCAAGAAAGCTTAGATGAGCGGTACAATATCTCCTGTTATATTCACACTAATTTAAATCCACTATGTGGATATTTGTCATTCATTACTCAGTTCCAGAATACCGCTTCTAAAGCTTGACCTACGTATAACCATTATTGACTCTGATAGCTAATTGGATAGATGAATTACTAATTATTCATCAGTTACACTTTGTTTTATCAGCATACTTCAGATAAACATGTATACCTACAAATAACTTGCAAACAGATGTTGCTCATGTGCTAAATGACATACTTCAATATTTCAAACATCTCATACTCCATATTCTTCATTACACATAACTTATCACCAACTTCAACTGCAAATACATATATATCTTCAACCTATATCAATCCTCCATATACTTCAACACTTCAAACCTCTCATACTCAATATACATCATTACACATAACTCCCTCAACTTAACAGCAACTTCAACTGCATATATATCTTCAACCTACATCAACTCTCCATATTCGCTGCAATAACCACATAAAAATACTACTTCAGGCTCCTTAGCCTCTCCATTCATCATTTTTCACATCATTTATTCGAACAACTATCTCCTTGTGTATTTGTTTCTTTATATGTTCATCTACTTACAAGCTGATACATTACTTCAATTTTCTTACAACAGTTTGACCTTTTCATGCCTCATAAAACAACTCTATAAGATTACCCAAATTCTTGTTTAACCAATTAGCTTACCACGACATTATGTAAACATTCGCTTTCTGATATTGTTCTCATTTTATTACTTCTGGCATAATTAATTTTGGTTATTTACTCACAGTAAACTGAGCTTTTTTTTAAGTTATTGATTCTCTGACATGTCACACCCTACATCAACGGCAACTACTACAAATTTACTACATGGTTCCTGACTGAATTACTTGCATGACCACTACCAATCCTAACTACTACTCTAATTTTCTTAACCTAAGGATAGAGAAAGATGGCAGAGGAGTGACACTTGAAATTAGAAATAAAGTCCCACCCAGCTGGGAGTGTACCAGTCGCCACTTGGTATACCAGCAAAAGAGTTGCTAGCTCCCTACACCTGACTTTCTTCAATTCGTACCTCTTCCTCATCTGGGTTATCCCTGTTCTCGTGTGAGTAGTACCTTTTTATGTTTTCCACATGTTCCTTACCATGCACTCTCTTTGTCCGTGCATACTCCAACTCCACAGTGTTAGGATGACCAACTTTTATAATCCTGTACGGTCCCTTATAAACGTGGTTAAATTTATGTATTCCGAGTTTATTTTCTTTGATTTTGCATGAACCTTAGTCCCTTCCTTCTTCTTGACTCCCCAAGTGAAGGCCTCACCTTCCATTCTATCTATTGCAAATTGAATCTTGTTTGAGTCTTTAAGATGTGTTGGGAAAACTCCTCCTAACCACTTCATAAATATCATTGGGTGCAATCCTCCTTTCGGTCTAAATTTCTGCCTCGTATTATTTTGGACGTACCGATTATCACTGCTCATCAAGGTAACGACTTTACCTTCCCCAACGGTTAAAATGGCATTGCTAATTCGTTTATCAATTTCTTCTGTCTCGCACCCCAATTCCTGCACTCCCTGTTGTAATTGCTTGACCTCCATTGCAACCCTCTTGTTATCCTCTTCTCGTTGCACGGCTATAGCATTTCTCAGATTGACAGTCAGTTGGTTTTGCCTATCTCCTATCCCCTTAACCGCATCATTACATTGTTTCTGCATTTGCGTCACCTCGGCGATTCGATGATTGCAATTCGTTTCCACTTCGTTGATTCTTTCTCCCAATTCGGCTTTCGTTTCTTCAATATCGTCTTCCATCTTTTTTGTTAACTTTCCTTCCATCTTCTCCACGTCTCCCTGGACTTGGTCTATGCTCTTCTGTAGATTCCTCTCTTCCTCGTTGATGTCCATCTTCAGTCGTTCTTCTAATTCTTGTATTTCCTTCTTCAGACTACATTCCATCTTCATCTGCGATGTTTTGATCTCTTGTGCTATAGTTTCTTGTAAACTTTTCTCTAACGATGTGTTAGTTTCTTGTAAACGCTTCTCTAACGATGCGTGATTTTCTTGTAAACTTTTTAGTGATTCTCTTGTTTCTTGTGAACTCTTCTCTAATGATGCGTTAGTTCCTTGTAAACCTTTCTCTAATGATGCGTTTGTTTCTTGTAAACCTTTCTCTAATGATTTGGTCCCCTTTAGCAACTCTGCTAAAATCGACCGTATATCTGCATCCTCTGAAATTGGCTTATCTCTCGTCGTTTGTCCCGGTGTCTCGGGATAACTAGTTGAGTGTGCTAATGGGCTATCTAATGACACTCCATAATCACTGATTCCCGAATCATCTCTGTCTTCCTGTCCTATCCCTTTCCTTTCAACTACTGCCTCACAAAACCTGCTTATCTTCAGTAGACATGTTTGTTTATTTTTAATGCACAGGTAGGTAATATAGAATAACCTCTAGTAACCCAAAACACTCCTAATTTCACTATTCAAAAAACAATTTCAGTCACAATATTACTATTAAACACTTCTGTAAAGCTTTCGTGGCGAATTCTTGGCCCGTTTGTCGTGATAATGTTCACACGTGTCCTTCTTTGGTGTTCACTTTTCACAGTTTTTCGGGCGGATTTAATCATTTGCACATTATAACACAGTTTGTTGACACTATTATTTTCATCTAATATGGCAAGAAAAAAGTTTAGTCACAATCGTAAGGTGCTGTTACTTCATATTGTTCACAATGCACTGTTTCTTGTCGCGATTTGAAAGTTTATGCTCTGTCTCGATCCAACATTGGAAAATTTTTCTCTCACGTTAAATAAGATAATATTACCTATTGTTCTTTCCGATCCGTCCGAAAATTGCACTTGTCCTTTCACGGTAAGCCAAGGGTGTAGCACTCCGGTTTATTTTACTGACTTATCCCGCTCGTTCGAGATCTGATAGCAGCCCAAAACAGGTATTAATTAATGTGACCGTGTACCTAATGGGGTTGGCAATCCGATTGGACTGCTACGGAGTTGTTACATTCCATTTTGTCCTTCTCGAATGCTGTAATAATGAATGACTGGTGCCAAGAAGAACAACAACACAGCTTCATTAATCAACGAACTATATTCATCACAAAAACACCAAAAGGAAGGAGACAGCCACTGCCTTCGTCGTACAGAATTAATAACGGCTAATCTCAGCACAGGCCTCTTCGTTGTTCATTATCGTCACACGCAAATTTTAATCACTGTAAACCAACACTGCAATCCAACATTGCAATCCAAATAATGCCGGCGCGGTAGACGCGAAAATACAAATATCGGCACTGAAATATCACTGAATCACTCTATTAATTATACTTTTCACTTTCCCGATATATTTCTAACACAAAGGGGTTAAACCACGGCGATGGCCACTCCCTTTGTCGGTACGGTCTTGCATTCCAGCAACAGACCTCCACCCGGCTCGGCCCACAGCGCGTACCACACTACTACTGACTCAACACTCGCTCTCGCTCTCGCAACCCGACACACACTATCGATTGTTTGTCCTGTCGACCTGTGCTGTCGCAAACTTATAGTAAGGGCCTACGGACCACTTACATGGTGTTCTCAATCCTCAGCAGACGGCTGGCAGCTTCTTTCAGGAGTCTTTTTTTTTTTTTTGTTAAAATGTAACTCCTCCAGCTGTACTTAAGATTTTATATTTATTTGGCTACTACTTTCGACGTTGCGTAAACGCCATCTGCAGACCCTATATAACAACACTATACATAGAACAAACAATGTGAGACATCAGTAGTCTCTGAGATAGTGTACAAAATAAATATATTATAATCATATTATATATAGGATCTGTCAGTAAGCACATCTCCAACTTCTTCACATAAATCCACAACCTGCTTCCTTCGTCAGTTTAAGAAGTGTTGAAGATCCTGAGTCGGAACATTGTTATCGACGAATTAGTAACTTGATTTCGAGGTCTTCGCCGTCCATTTACTACATGTTTACAAAACACGTGCAGGTCGTTTTGGTGTGCAAAGTTAAAAGAAAAAGTTCTCTGACTCCACTGAGGAACCAACTCAAAATTATGGATGAAGTCAGAACATATGAAGGCCGATGCCGTCAAATTACATGCTGCCGTAACTTTGTATTTGCTCGTAAAATCACCAGTTGACACATTTAATATTTCCCAAAATCCGCATCTCTTCTGAACTGGCCAGCTTACAAGACTCAACCCCACCTGATAATCCCGGCAGCTTACATAAGACAAGTCGATGCCCAATCTCCACTGATCATTAAATGCTACAAACAGTCTGCGCATTAATCTCGTAGTAAAACATATAAAGCGGACTCGACCACTATGAATCGCAACATTTCTTCTGCTATAGGGACTTCATGATCCCCCTCAATATACTTGCCTTGTACACTTACTTCATATGTGACCACTTCCTTTACGCTTAAAAGATTTTGTTGTTTACAGATTCGGCCGATGTTCCGGGTTAGTACCTTCAGGTACCTAGGACCAAAATCCTCCTCGCGATTTGGTCAGCATGCCCTACGGTTTGCACACGAATCACCAAGTCTTCTAACTGACCGAAGCTTTGTGGACGATCATATAAAGCACTCTGTAGCGAACAATAGGAATCATTCTTTCAAGGACATTTTCACTATAAGCCACACATAAACTTCGTTTCTCTTAATATACATCTCCTACGGTTCTTGAGAGTCGTTGCACCCCAGAATACCCCTTGCCAATTTGCTCACGTCAAGCACGGACACTCAGGTAATTTCAATAAATTAGCTTCCGGAATTCATTAGAAGACAGTTTCATCAGCATGGTCTCATACAATGCCTGCTCTAACGGGCCCTCGACAAGGGAGCTCAACAACTAACGTCAATGTTCAGTACGTAACATACCTTCCTCGTATTCACAGAGGGTTTTCCCACACCGATGGGCGACCTATAGATTTGGTTTCTTCCTTCGACTTGCTTATCTAGAATTTCAAGTGTAAAAGTCACATGGAACCCAGAAATAGTAGGTTTTTTTCGTGTAATGATTCACCAATAGTATGACGATTTATACATGTGTATCTAGCGTGTGGAAAAATAAATATCTTACATCATTTTCTGTTTTTTTTTTTCTGAAAAACTCTCTTGCTCTCACCATCATGTCAAACTTGGCTTAAACTCCCATTTAATGACTTTAGTCCAAGATTCACTTCGATTTCAAATTTCTTTGGATTGCTTTGGCAGACTATTTTTCCATTTTGATGTCAATTCAGCAGTAATCCACGTAGACAACCGACACAGCTCACTTTTCTGCTGAGCCTCTATAATTCCATTAGTGCGATCGAAGAGCTAATTTACACATATCCTCTCCATGACTTGCGTTCGAGTTTTGGAACCTTTGTTTCATGTCTAGGAAGTATTCCTACCGTATTAGTTCCTTTGTCATGTACATACCGAACAGGTCTTCATCAATGGGCAGTATGCATCGCCTCAAAAAATGTTGTAAGTATATGTTTTTTGAACTACGTAATCCGATACAAAAGCCGTTCTCAGTCCCTCAGAACAAACACTTACATCTCTTAAGCTGCTCAGCTTCTTAAAATTAGTAAGACGTGATATGTAAATGAAATAATAGAGGTAGTATTTCATTGGAATATATTCCGAAACGCTTTCTTCTGAGCATTCGGCACCTGGCGCCTAGGTATATCACGCAGTAAATATTTGAGCAATCCTCCTGTACTATTTAAATGCTCTTCAAGTGATTAAAGGATGACAGAATTAAAGGACGGTTCAAGGCCTGAGTTGGTTGTAAATACGTTTAACATGTCTGGTGGTGAACGTACTACCATGTAGGTCGTAACCGATAATGTACGTCTCAGACATCAGCCAATATTTCCATGTTCATATGAAATATAACTGATAAAGATCTGCGGCAATTGTCTCTAGTGAATGCAAATTTACGTAGCCTTTTGGAAGAATTCATGAGCGAGACGGTAAGGTACGAACTACAATTGCCTCAACTATTCAAATGTGCTGCCTTTCTGACCGTTTTCCAGGAAGGCTAGGCCGCATTTATGCGCTATAAGAGTGGTCTCTTTTATCGTTATTTCAAAATAAAAGAAGTGATATTTTACTTCTGAAATAAGTGCAACGGACATTTAAACCAGTGCATTCACTTTTGGAGACGTTGCAAACGTGCTTCAAAAAAGTAGATAATCATTGCATCAGTTGAAAACACCATGGTGGAAGATTTTTGGATTCACAATGTGTGATATGTGCCATCTTTAGGAAAAAAATGATGCACTTGCTAGCACATAGACTACACCTTTTGAAAATATCAAAGAGGGGCGTTAAGTTTAAAGCCACCATCAATAGTTTTTAGCCTACTGTGGGTAGATATATAGATTCAAATACACATTATTGGCGAAGAAATTGCTGATAAAAATCTGCGTTCTGAATGTTCTTCATATATTACCTGCCAGATAATGATGAAAACTTGCTTACAGCGGCAAAATTCTAGCTTACACTACTGTTTCTTAGTAATGTCGACTAGGGACAAGTGGGGCCAGCGAAGCATTCATGTTTGAAACATTTCGCAAAGTGTTAACAGAAAGCGACCATGTTTGTCAAAACTAGATTTTTTTACCAACAATAATTCATGTTATCACGGTTCTAAGACTTCCATTGTCAAAATCATCCAATTCTGTTAAAAAATACTTCGTCAATCGTTCGTTGTGAACCTTGGCGTTACTCTGAAAACCGGAAGAAAAAATAGTAGATGGGTATTTAATTCAAAGGAATAGTTCATAGCTGAATCCGATCTCAACCCATTATTCTCGAACAGGTCTAGATAAGCTTTGGAGGTAATACAGTGACGTAATAAGAGAAATATAGAGCACATAAGGAAAGAAGGACTTTGGAAGACTCGTTACTGAGGAAATTACACTCCCACTAGCGACAGGAATGACAGACAGTCTTAAAATACTGTCTTCAGTGAATCGATCTCTTGCTCAAAGCGGTGTGTAAGGGTGCAGAACGCAGGGGTGACGTCTTCAGTATCGTGGTGCACAGAGCTGTCACGGGTATTATGATTCTGAGTTGTTTTAGGCTTTGTAAATTTCAAAATAACGGAACGATAAACACCAGTTATATACTGACAGCAAAGTTATGTCTATCAAATACCCACCTCTAGAATAAACAGACATATAAGGTAGCTCACTAGCTGTTAGTCATTGCAATTTGCTTGAGTTTGGCAGACTTATCAAAAATTTTACTTGTTCAATGAGAAATACAATAACGTCAGTGGTTTAATCGGGAAACTGCTCTTCTCTAGGTTCTGGATATTAAAAAATATTTCTTGTTGATGAGTTACGTCATTCCATTAGAGTCGTAACACATTGTCATGAGATTAAATCCTTGAGGCCTAGAGAGCATATATGTTCGTTTGTATTTGTGATAAGCATAATTTCAAGTGAGTGTATATTTTGTTTAGTCTCAAATAATCTTTGGATACATAACATTTGATGAGGGAAGGCATTAGAAAAAATCCATTTATTTGCGTGGACAACATCTTGTATAAATTTATATTAATGTAATGCTTATATATACTGCATAAAAACATGTCATTCTATTTACAAATTCATCATGGTATACCCTTTCCTATGTATCCAACCATAAACAGCTCACGGTAAAAAAGACGTTGTTGTAATGGTGTCAGTCAATAAAAAAAACTCCAATAATCATAGAAATTACAGTAAAAATAGCAAACTTTATAAGTTTCAGCTTAAACAGTGTAATTAATGTTGTCACGTTAAAGACAGATATTACAATAAATTCCAAGCTTTTAATGATAAATGTTGACTAAGATTTGAAGAGAAAAGAGCAGAAAAATTTTGAGAAAGAGAATGCCATTACCATGCTAGGTACTTCGAGCCCCATCATTGGTGTGTAACACGAAGTGCCTCGAAGTTACGCCCTTTTCCGACGCTAGAAAGTGACAAAGGTTACAGCAAAATTATAACAAATGTCGGCCTTCTGCAATGTGCTCGCAACTGCAAACTGATTCACAACTTACGTAACAGCTTCCAGATGCATCCGCCATCGGAAAGTGCATACCCCTAGGCACTCGTTGGGAATGGTGCATCTATTTCTGTGCTCCGTGTGCATCCTGTCGAGAGATTATGTCGGAATACTGTGACACTTCTATTTTGAATCAGCTAATGAAGAAGAGGAGCTGTCAGTATACTCCAACATCTTAGTTTTACAATCTATTTGTGCAGAACAGGAACGCTACAGATAGTTCAGTAACCTTGGTAGTGGTACATAATTATAAATAATGAGTGAGACATTTATGAATTTCGTTAAATCAACAGTTGATAGTCGAGAATGGGTTTGTGGATTCACCTTTTAAAAGTCTAATATGTGCTATCATAATAGTCAGTTATTATGGGACTGACAAAAGTAATGTAATTTTGTTATCAACATGTGTTACCAGTAATCATCAGTGGTTAACTCTCCATCAGAAAAATGTTTCACACACTGTGCTCTGCGCATTATGCTCACTGATACAGTATTGAGCACCTACGTTTCAGCTCATAGAATGGCAAATTCTGTAATAGATCCACCTTTCACGTCGTCTTTCAATAATCCAACATTCTTTTTATTTACAATTGAAGTGTTATAGGTCTTATTTATATGGAAACCAGAGACATCACTTTATCTAATAAACTCGTTTTCCATTCATTGCTGGAACCTTGTTTACTGTACACACACAACTAAAACGCAGAAGACTGGCCTGAGATATGTAAAATAGCCATTCCTACCGATACTGACTTATCAAACACCACATTAAGTCTGTTTAATTCTAAGCCAACCACGCTACACAGCACATCTAAAGGACCACTTTTCCGAAATCCTGTAATTGTTTTTTGTTGACATGCTTAAGTTTGAAACTTGGGGTCCCAACAACCATCTTCTGTAATACTGCAAATCCATGGCGCTCTGTGACGGCACTGCCGGGCTTGTCGACGATCCAAACGGGAAGGTGTTGACACTTGCGAAAAATAGACCACAGCTCTCAAATTCAAGAGGTGTAAATTGGTTTAATGACGTCACATTGGCACTAATTTCACCACAATTCTGCCCAATGCCGCCATAGACGTTTCACTCGTTGTGAATGTTGTCACACTGTTTCTTACAAATTTCACCCCTTTGTTTGACTCCTCTGTGATGATGAGAGCCACGACGCCCCGCAATGAAAGCACCCAATCTTTTATGTATAACCGAAGAAATCATGTAAAACACAATCCCGCTCCGAATCCACACGAAGAAGCATTAATCGGTACTATAAAAGATGTCAATGAAACCACCTCTCTCCTTGATGCATTGGTCCCACAAATTTCGTGAACGAAAACGAAGATTCGCAATGCAGTGAGCAATAGGACGACTTTCTTGACCACTTTGGCATTTCTGGTATCCCTCTCTCCCTTTCCAAGACGATTTAACCTTTTTCTGCTAACACCATTATTTAGCAAATTCACTCATTTTGATTACAGACCTTTGGAGTAGACTGTGAAAGCAGTTCTGGCTCACACGTACAGAGTGGAATCACTAGGGACCGATCAAAACAGTTGGACACAACTTGAACGTGATTTGAAGCAACAATAGGTGCTTACGCTTCTTCAGGTCTCCTGTTTTATGCCCTCATTTGGCGTGACAATGATACGTTGATGCACGAGTGAATAAAACGGCAAAGCGTCTCTTCAACTCCACCCCATTCTCTAATAGTCTTGCTGTCACCGATCTCCTTAATTGAGGACTTTAAAAGTGTACCTGAACAGAGGCCATCCATGATTGAGTCCTAGAAGCTTGCAGGTAGCCAACACCTGACACTCCCGCGATTCTGACAACCTGCTATCAGGGCCTACAGCTGCAACAAGCAAGCACCTGGGACACAGTCAAAGCTTGTCTCTATAGACTTAAAAAGTAATCAAAAATTCAGGGTAGGAGACTGTGAGGATGCCGAACTGGGTGTTCTTAGTGCGACCATCTGCTGTTTTATTCAAGCATCAACGTCGCACCTCCCCTTGATAACGCCACATCAGGGAGTGAAACGAGAGGTCTGAAACCACAAAAGCACACTTCGCTGCTTTAGATCATTTTCAGATGTCATGGAATAATTTTGAAGAATCGTTATTGGTTTCAAACGGTACACGAGAGCAAAAATACCGTGCCACTGCACTCCAAAGGGATGCGATCACATTCAGTAGTGTTACGGGACAACGATGTCCGTAGAGGAGGACTGAATCATCCGTTGGGTCTCATCGATGTCATAAGTTGCCACGAATGTCTCACTGTTACTCATCGCACTGAGAACTGTCGTTTTTGACGTCGAAATATGTGGGCACCCACGCTCCAAGCGAAGTGGTGTTTTAGCGACGCCCTTTGTGGCACCCCTGAAGCGTTATCGTGTTGATTCAGAGAGGCGGTTTCTCTGAAATATTTATATCGGTGACACAACAAAACCGTTTGATTTGTACGCTAAGTGGCACGGTTCCGGCTTCCATCACAGAGGGCCCGAAGGAAGGGGTAAAATGCCGGCAACAGGGCGTCTGACAATTTCTCATCGTGTGACACATCCACGGTGGCGTTGGGGGAGATTTTTGGTGCCAATGTGACATTATTAACCCTCCTCACACTGTGGCGTCGATAGTTACGATGCCACAACGCAGGTGCACGCTCTCGTAAGTTGGCACTACGAGAGAAGACTAACTACGCCGATCACAGCACCCTCTTTCCGACGCTGTGGAGAACAGGAAGTGCTGTCTTGTTTTCGGCCATTTCATCAAGAGCAGACGGCCTGGAAGCATCGCTTCGACTACCGAGTGGGCTAGCTTGCTATTGAGACTTGGATTAGACATGGACTACGGCTTCACACCTACGTGCTCATCCTAGCCAAAGTTATGTATGCATTTGTTACTTACAAATGTTTTAGACTTTAGAAAAAGAGTTAATGTTACATACAGTACCGAAGTGCTTCAGCTCTCCTGCTCCTACTCGCTTCCTTCACTTTCGACCTATATTACAGAAGCAGTTCATAGGAGCAGACCCAGGCGCGGGTATCCAGGCGGGATACAAAACATACCTCACATGAATATTTTTTTTCCTCTGTCGACACTTTACTGTCTGAGGCGCCGCCGAGGCCGAGGTAAGGGTGTCAGGGCGCCACGCTTTTTCAGCACACTTATGCACTACCTTGGGGCACAATTAAGGGGTTGCGAAAAAATGGTCCTTTAGTTGTGGTCGCAGTGTAAATTTTCCATAAAATAATTCTCCTTCGAAAATAAAGCAATTGTAGTCAACGCATCTGCTCCATATTTATCTTCCCAGGATGTGGATAATTTTATGTGTTTTCTTTTGCACTTTGTGCATAGTTTTACACTACTATTCACAAGTTTTAAAAGAAAAGTCCAGCTAAAAATGACAAGCGTTTCCCACTGTATGATAATGTGAACACTACTGCCCTGTCCTTAGGTTAGTTAGGTTTAAGTAGTTCTAAGTTCTAGGGGACTGATGACCATAGATGTTAAGTCCCATAGTGCTCAGAGCCATTTGAAGCATTTGAACTACTGCACTGTGCACAACAGTTGCTTTAGCTGTAGCTCACCACGCCTTAAATGCATGTTTGCGTGTTACAGTACATACATGCGCACTATACTATTCCTTTATGTAGAATTTCTCATTCTATTAAACCACTTTCCGACACACTGTGTGCACACGAATGTTACTGAGTACAGGTGGAATGTAGTTTACACAGTTGATCACTATTTCTCAACAGTAAACGATAAAAATTTTTCATTTCCAGATAATGAGAATTCCTTAGTTCGTAGCGATCGTCCTGATAGATAACTGATTTCGCAAACAATGTAAAACATGACTCAGTTTAATACGTGGTTGACCATTAATCCTACATATCATAAAGTTGATAAAAAATGTCAATCGTTCTCTAGCACTTTAGCCGTTGTGTGCGAAATGATACTACGCACTGTTAAAGTGTCTCGCCAAAAGAGTAAAGCGTGAAAGCAATGCAATTTACTGATGACGTTACAATATTTAACATAACGGCGTGCATGTGAGTGTGTGCGCGTGAGTGTGCGTGCGCTTACTTAATTTTGACAAAGAATAATCCAACACTTTTGACTATGGGACCAATTCAGGTGGAGTTGCCGTAGATTCTTCTTGGCGTGGATGTACTGGAGTACGACTGAATACTCTCGAATATAGCGAAAAATTTCATAAACTTTTGAACTTGACGGGCTGCACACACAGATATGCCTGTTTCGTTTTAAGTAAAAATACAAGGTGATTCACTATTATGTCCCTGTTTTTATTTCATTGTAGATGTGTCAGAACGTTTGATACATGGTTGACTTCACTTATATCGCCTGCTACGGTCCTTTCCATTTCATATTTCAACACAGGCGCCAGCGTAAGTATCCCATCGTTTCAGTCGAAGTTTAACCCTACTGACAGATTGTTGCAACGCCTCACATGGTAAGCATGTGCACTCCTCCCCAATCGCTGCTTCCAATGTGACCGTTATCCATTGGACTGAGCCATGGTGTTGTCTCAGGGACTTATTCGGACTTTACGCAAACGCTGGAGTGGCGTTAGACAGTGATGGCTGTGGACCCGCTACCTTCTACAGACTAGCCGAGCCTGTACGCAATAAATTCACAAGAAGTCTCTTTATTGTTTTCGCATCGAGAGTCGCATGTCCTCCATTCCTCTGGCTCCACCACCTCTGTGACATTCGTGCTGGTGCCCATGTCGAAATATGATATAGTGAGAACCATAGCACATGACAGAAGTGAAGATAACTATGTATCAAACGTTATGGAAGATCAGTAATGGCCACACGGAGTGGCCGCGCGATTTGAGGCGTCATTGGAATATATTCCGAAACGCTTTCTTCTGAGCATTCGGCACCTGGCGCCTAGGTATATCACGCAGTAAATATTTGAGCAATCCTCCTGTACTATTTAAATGCTCTTCAAGTTGTTAAAGGATGACAGAATTAAAGGACGGTTCAAGGCCTGAGTTGGTTGTAAATACGTTTAACATGTCTGGTGGTGAACGTACTACCATGTAGGTCGTAACCGATAATGTACGTCTCAGACATCAGCCAATATTTCCATGTTCATATGAAATATAACTGATAAAGATCTGCGGCAATTGTCTCTAGTGAATGCAAATTTACGTAGCCTTTTGGAAGAATTCATGAGCGAGACGGTAAGGTACGAACTACAATTGCCTCAACTATTCAAATGTGCTGCCTTTCTGACCGTTTTCCAGGAAGGCTTGGCCGCATTTATGCGCTATAAGAGTGGTCTCTTTTATCGTTATTTCAAAATAAAAGAAGTGATATTTTACTTCTGAAATAAGTGCAACGGACATTTAAACCAGTGCATTCACTTTTGGAGACGTTGCAAACGTGCTTCAAAAAAGTAGATAATCATTGCATCAGTTGAAAACACCATGGTGGAAGATTTTTGGGTTCACAATGTGTGATATGTGCCATCTTTAGGAAAAAAATGATGCACTTGCTAGCACATAGACTACACCTTTTGAAAATATCAAAGAGGGGCGTTAAGTTTAAAGCCACCATCAATAGTTTTTAACCTATTGTGGGTAGATATATCGATTCAAATACACATTATTGGCGAAGAAATTGCTGATAAAAATCTGCGTTCTGAATGTTCTTCGTATATTACCTGCCAGATAATGATGAAAACTTGCTTACAGCGGCAAAATTCTAGCTTACACTACTGTTTCTTAGTAATGTCGACTAGGGACAAGTGGGGCCAGCGAAGCATTCATGTTTGAAACATTTCGCAAAGTGTTAACAGAAAGCGACCATGTTTGTCAAAACTAGATTTTTTTACCAACAATAATTCATGTTATCACGGTTCTAAGACTTCCATTGTCAAAATCATCCAATTCTGTTAAAAAATACTTCGTCAATCGTTCGTTGTGAACCTTGGCGTTACTCTGAAAACCGGAAGAAAAAATAGTAGATGGGTATTTAATTCAAAGGAATAGTTCATAGCTGAATCCGATCTCAACCCATTATTCTCGAACAGGTCTAGATAAGCTTTGGAGGTAATACAGTGACGTAATAAGAGAAATATAGAGCACATAAGGAAAGAAGGACTTTGGAAGACTCGTTACTGAGGAAATTACACTCCCACTAGCGACAGGAATGACAGACAGTCTTAAAATACTGTCTTCAGTGAATCGATCTCTTGCTCAAAGCGGTGTGTAAGGGTGCAGAACGCAGGGGTGACGTCTTCAGTATCGTGGTGCACAGAGCTGTCACGGGTATTATGATTCTGAGTTGTTTTAGGCTTTGTAAATTTCAAAATAACGGAACGATAAACACCAGTTATATACTGACAGCAAAGTTATGTCTATCAAATACCCACCTCTAGAATAAACAGACATATAAGGTAGCTCACTAGCTGTTAGTCATTGCAATTTGCTTGAGTTTGGCAGACTTATCAAAAATTTTACTTGTTCAATGAGAAATACAATAACGTCAGTGGTTTAATCGGGAAACTGCTCTTCTCTAGGTTCTGGATATTAAAAAATATTTCTTGTTGATGAGTTACGTCATTCCATTAGAGTCGTAACACATTGTCATGAGATTAAATCCTTGAGGCCTAGAGAGCATATATGTTCGTTTGTATTTGTGATAAGCATAATTTCAAGTGAGTGTATATTTTGTTTAGTCTCAAATAATCTTTGGATACATAACATTTGATGAGGGAAGGCATTAGAAGAAATCCATTTATTTGCGTGGACAACATCTTGTATAAATTTGTATTAATGTAATGCTTATATATACTGCATAAAAACATGTGATTCTATTTACAAATTCATCATGGTATACCCTTTCCTATGTATCCAACCATAAACAGCTCACGGTAAAAAAGACGTTGTTGTAATGGTGTCAGTCAATAAAAAAAACTCCAATAATCATAGAAATTACAGTAAAAATAGCAAACTTTATAAGTTTCAGCTTAAACAGTATAATTAATGTTGTCACGTTAAAGACAGATATTACAATAAATTCCAAGCTTTTAATGATAAATGTTGACTAAGATTTGAAGAGAAAAGAGCAGAAAAATTTTGAGAAAGAGAATGCCATTACCATGCTAGGTACTTCGAACCCCATCATTGGTGTGTAACACGAAGTGCCTCGAAGTTACGCCCCTTTCCGAAGCTTGAAAGTGACAAAGGTTACAGCAAAATTATAACAAATGTCGGCCTTCTGCAATGTGCTCGCAACTGCAAACTGATTCACAACTTACGTAACAGCTTCCAGATGCATCCGCCATCGAAAAGTGCATACCCCTAGGCACTCGTTGGGAATGGTGCATCTATTTCTGTGCTCCGTGTGCATCCTGTCGAGAGATTATGTCGGAATACTGTGACACTTCTATTTTGAATCAGCTAATGAAGAAGAGGAGCTGTCAGTATACTCCAACATCTTAGTTTTACAATCTATTTGTGCAGAACAGGAACGCTACAGATAGTTCAGTAACCTTGGTAGTGGTACATAATTATAAATAATGAGTGAGACATTTATGAACTTCGTTAATTCAACAGTTGATAGTCCAGAATGGGTTTGTGGATTCACCTTTTAAGAGTCTAATATGTGCTATCATAATAGTCAGTTATTATGGGACTGACAAAAGTAATGTACTTTTGTTATCAACATGTGTTACCAGTAATCATCAGTGGTTAACTCTTCATCAGAAAAATGTTTCACACACTGTGCTCTGCGCATTATGCTCACTGATACAGTATGGAGCACCTACGTTTCAGCTCATAGAGTGGCAAATTCTGTAATAGATCCACCTTTCACGTCGTCTTTCAATAATCCAACATTCTTTTTATTTACAATTGAAGTGTTATAGGTCTTATTTATGTGGAAACCAGAGACATCACTTTATCTAATAAACTCGTTTTTCATTCTTTGCTGGAACCTTGTTTACTGTACACACACAACTAAAACGCAGAAGACTGGCCTGAGATATGTAAAATAGCCATTCCTACCGATACTGACTTATCAAACACCACATTAAGTCTGTTTAATTCTAAGCCAACCACGCTACACAGCACATCTAAAGGACCACTTTTCCGAAATCCTGTAATTGTCTTTTGTTGACATGCTTAAGTTTGAAACTTGGGGTACCAACAACCATCTTCTGTAATACTGCAAATCCATGGCGCTCTGTGACGGCACTTCCGGGCTTGTCGACGATCCAAACGGGAAGGTGTTGACACTTGCGAAAAATAGACCACAGCTCTCAAATTCAAGAGGTGTAAATTGGCTTAATGACGTCACATTGGCACTAATTTCACCACAATTCTGCCCAATGCCGCCATAGACGTTTCACTCGTTGTGAATGTTATCACACTGTTTCTTACAAATTTCACCCCTTTGTTTGACTCCTCTGTAATGGTGAGAGCCACGACGCTCCGCAATGAAAGCACGCAATCTTTTATGTATAACCGAAGAAATCATGTAAAACACAATCCCGCTCAGAATCCACACGAAGAAGCATTAATCGGTACTATAAAAGATGTCAATGAAACCACCTCTCTCCTTGGTGCATTGGTCCCACAACTTTCGTGAACGAAAACGAAGATTCGCAATGCAGTGAGCAATAGGACGACTTTCTTGACCACTTTGGCATTTCTGATATCCCTCTCCCCCTTTCCAAGACGATTTAACCTTTTTCTGCTAACACCATTATTTAGCAATTTCACTCATTGTGATTACAGACCTTTGGAGTAGACTGTGAAAGCAGTTCTGGCTCACATGTACAGAGTGGAACCACTAGGGACCGATCAAAACAGTTGGACACAACTTGAACGTGATTTGAAGCAACAATAGGTGCTTACGCTTCTTCAGGTCTCCTGTTTTATGCCCTCATTTGGCGTGACAATGATACGTTGATGCACGAGTGAATAAAACGGCAAAGCGTCTCCTCAACTCCACCCCATTCTCTAATAGTCTTGCTGTCACCGATCTCCTTAATTGAGGACTTTAAAAGTGTACCTGAACAGAGGCCATCCATGATTGAGTCCTAGAAGCTTGCAGGTAGCCAACACCTGACACTCCCGCGATTCTGACAGCCTGCTAACAGGGCCAACAGCTGCAACAAGCAAGCACCTGGGACACTGTCAAAGCTAGTCTCTATAGACTTAAAAAGTAATCAAAAAATCAGGGTAGGAGACTGTGAGGATGCCGAACTGGGTGTTCTTAGAGCGACCATCTGCTGTTTTATTCAAGCATCAACGTCGCACCTCCCCTTGATAACGCCACAGCAGGGAGTGAAACGAGAGGTCTGAAACCACAAAAGCACACTTCACTGCTTCAGATCATTTTCAGATGTCATGGAATAATTTTGAAGAATCGTTATTGGTTTCAAACGGTACACCAGAGCAAAAATACCGTGCCTCTGCACTCCAAAGGGATGCGATCACATTCAGTAGTGTTACGGGAAAACGATGTCCGTATAGGAGGACTGAATCATCCGTTGGGTCTCATCGATGTCATAAGTTGCCACGAATGTCTCGCTGTTACTCATCGCACTGAGAACTGTCGTTTTTGACGTCGAAATATGTGGGCACCCACGCTCCAAGCGAAGTGGTGTTTTAGCGACGCCCTTTGTGGCACCCCTGAAGCGTTATCGTGTTGATTCAGAGAGGCGGTTTCTCTGAAATGTTTATATCGGTGACTCAACAAAACCGTTTGATTTGTACGCTAAGTGGCACGGTTCCGGCTTCCATCACAGAGGGCCCGAAGGAAGGGGTAAAATGCCGGCAACAGGGCGTCTGACAACTTTTCATCGTGTGACACATCCACGGTGGCGTTGGGAGAGATTTTTGGTGCCAATGTGACATTATTAACCCTCCTCATACTGTGGCGTCGATAGTTACGATGCCACAACGCAGGCGCACGCTCTCGTAAGTTGGCACTACGAGAGAAGACTAACTACGCCGATCACAGCACTCTCTGGCCGACGCTGTGGAGCACAGGAAGTGCTGTCTTGTTTTCGGCCATTTCATCAAGAGCAGACGTCCTGGAAGCATCGCTTCGACTACCGAGTGGCCTAGCTTGCTATTGAGACTTGGATTAGACATGGACTACGGCTTCACACCTACGTGCTCATCCTAGCCAAAGTTATGTATGCATTTGTTACTAACATATGTTTTAGACTTTAGAAAAAGAGTTAATGTTACATACAGTACCGAAGTGCTTCACCTCTCTTGCTCCTACTCGCTTCCTTCACTTTCGACCTATATTACAGAAGCAGTTCATAGGAGCAGACCCAGGCGCGCGTATCCAGGCGGGATACAAAACATACCTCACATGAATATTTTTTTTCCTCTGTCGACACTTTACTGTCTGAGGCGCCGCTGAGCCCGAGGTAAGGGTGTCAGGGCGCCACGCTTTTTCAGCACACTTATGCGCTACCTTGGGGCACAATTAAAGGGTTGCGAAAAAATGGTCCTTTAGTTGTGGTCGCAGTGTAAATTTTCCATAAAATAATTCTCCTTCGAAAATAAAGCAATTGTAGTCAACGCATCTGCTCCATATTTATCTTCCCAGGATGTGGATAATTTTATGTGTTTTCTTTTGCACTTTGTGCATAGTTTTACACTACTATTCACAAGTTTTAAAAGAAAAGTCCAGCTAAAAATGACAAGCGTTTCGCACTGTATGATAATGTGAACACTGCTGCCTTGTCCTTAGATTAGTTAGGTTTAAGTAGTTCTAGGGCACTGATGACCATAAATGTTGAGTCCCATAGTGCTCAGAGCCATTTGAAGCATTTGAACTACTGCCCTGTGCACAACAGTTGCTTTAGCTGTAGCTCACCACGACTTAAATGCATGTTTGCGTGTTACAGTACATACATGCGCACTATACTATTCCTTTATGTAGAATTTCTCATTCTATTAAACCACTTTCCGACACACTGTGTGCACACGAATGTTACTGAGTACAGGTGGAGTGTAGTTTACACAGTTGATCACTATTTCTCAACAGTAAACGATAGACATTTTACATTTCCAGATAATGAGAATTCCTTAGTTCGTAGCTATCGTCCTGATAGATAACTGATTTTGCAAACAATGTAAAACATGACTCCGTTTAATACGTGGTTGAACATTAATCCTACATATCATAAAGTTGATAAAAAATGTGAATCGTTCTTTAGCACTTTAGCCGTTGTGTGCGAAATGATACTACGCACTGTTAAAGTGTCTCGCCGAAAGAGTAAAGCTTGAAAGCAATGTAATTTACTGATGACATTACAGTATTTAACATAAAGACGTGCATGTGAGTGTGTGTGCGTAAGTGTGCGTGCGCTTACTTAATTATGATAAACAATAATCCAATACTTTTGACTATGGCACCAATTCAGGTGGAGTTGCCGTAGATTTTTCTTGGTGTGGATGTACTGGAGTACGACTGAATACTCTCGAATATAGCGAAAAATTTCATAAACTTTTGAACTTGACGGGCTACACACACTGATATGACTGTTTCGTTTTAAGTAAAAATACAAGGTGATTCACTATTATTTCGCTCTTTTTATTTCATTGTAGATGTCACAACGTTTGATACATGGTTGACTTCACTTATATCGCCTGCTACGGTCCTTCCCATTTCATATTTCAACACAGGCGCCAGCGTTAGTAGCCCAACGTTTCAGTCGAAGTTCAACCCTGTTGACAGATTGTTGCAACGCCTCACGTGGTAAGCATGTGCACTCCTCCCCAATCGCTGCTTCCAATGTGACCGTTATCCATTGAACTGCGCCGTGGTGTTGTCTCAGGGACTTACTGGGACTTTACGCAAACGCTGGAGTGGCGTTAGACAGTGATGGCTGTGGGCCCGCTACCTTCTACAGAGTAGCCGAGCCTGTACGCAATAAATTCACATGAGGTCTCTTTATTGTTTTCGCATCGAGAGTCGCATGTCCTCCATTCCTCTGACTCCACCACCTCTGTGACATTCGTGCTGGTGCCCATGTCGAAATACACTCCTGGAAATTGAAATAAGAACACCGTGAATTCATTGTCCCAGGAAGGGGAAATTTTATTGACACATTCCTGGGGTCAGATACATCACATGATCACACTGACAGAACCACAGGAACATAGACACAGGCAACAGAACATGCACAATGTCGGCACTAGTACAGTGTATATCCACCTTTCGCAGCAATGCAGGCTGCTATTCTCCCATGGAGACGATCGTACAGATGCTGGATGTAGTCCTGTGGAACGGCTTGCCATGCCATTTCCACCTGGCGCCTCAGTTGGACCAGCGTTCGTGCTGGACGTGCAGACCGCGTGAGACGACGCTTCATCCAGTCCCAAACATGCTCAATGGGGGACAGATCCGGAAATCTTGCTGGCCAGGGTAGTTGACTTACACCTTCTAGAGCACGTTGGGTGGCACGGGATACATGCGGACGTGCATTGTCCTGTTGGAACAGCAAGTTCCCTTGCCGGTCTAGGAATGGTAGAACGATGGGTTCGATGACGGTTTGGATGTACCGTGCACTATTCAGTGTCCCCTCGACGATCACCAGTGGTGTACGGCCAGTGTAGGAGATCGCTCCCCACACCATGATGCCGGGTGTTGGCTTTGTGTGCCTCGGTCGTATGCAGTCCTGATTGTGGCGCTCACCTGCACGGCGCCAAACACGCATACGACCATCATTGGCACCAAGGCAGAAGCGACTCTCATCGCTGAAGACGACACGTCTCCATTCGTCCCTCCATTCACGCCTGTCGCGACACCACTGGAGCCGGGCTGCACGATGTTGGGGTGTGAGCGGAAGACGGCCTAACGGTGTGCGGGACCGCAGCCCAGCTTCATGGAGACGGTTGCGAATGGTCCTCGCCAATACCCCAGGAGCAACAGTGTCCCTAATTTGCTGGGAAGTGGCGGTGCGGTCCCCTACGGCACTGCGTAGGATCATACGGTCTTGGCGTGCATCCGTGCGTCGCTGCGGTCCGGTCCCAGGTCGACGGGCACGTGCACCTTCCGCCGACCACTGGCGACAACATCGATGTACTGTGGAGACCTCACGCCCCACGTGTTGAGCAATTCGGCGGTACGTCCACCCGGCGTCCCGCATGCCCACTATACGCCCTCGCTCAAAGTCCGTCAACCGCACATACGGTTCACGTCCACGCTGTCGCGGCATGCTACCATTGTTAAAGACTGCGATGGAGCTCCGTATGCCACGGCAAACTGGCTGAAACTGACGGCGGCGGTGTACAAATGCTGCGGAGCTAGCGCCATTCGACGACCAACACCGCGGTTCCTGGTGTGTCCGCTGTGCCGTGCGTGTGATCATTGCTTGTACAGCCCTCTCGCAGTGTCCGGAGCAAGTATGGTGGGTCTGACACACCGGTGTCAATGTGTTCATTTTTCCATTTCCAGGAGTGTATGATATAGTGAGGACCATAGTACATGACAGAAGTGAAGATAACTATGTATCAAACGTTATGGAAGATCTATAATGGCCACACGGAGTGGCCGCGCGATTTGAGGCGTCATGACACGGACTGCGCGGCCCCTTCCGCCGGAGGTTCGAGTCCTCCCTCGGGCATGGGTGTGTGTGTTGTTCTTAGCTTAAATTAGTTCAAGTAGTGTGTAAGACTACGGACCGATGACCTCCGCAGTTTGGTCCCTTACGAATTCACATACATTTGAACATTTTTGAGATTTATAATGAAATAATAAGGGAGACATAATAGAGAATTGCCTTGCGTAGTGCGCTCATTTGCACCATATCTAAAACTTCCTGCCATAGCCAGGTTGCATTATTTAAATTTTCTGCCATCGCCAACTTGCAAGTTTCTAATTGGTCGCCAACGCGATGCTATTGAAAAACCGGCTTGGCTTGTGACGTCATGTTGTCATAAACAAGGAGGCCAGGTTTGGACATCACGGGTAGCACAGTCATGTCTATCATGGTCGGAAAATCACCTGACTGCGTATACATTGTGTGTGTAGCGTATGACAAGTATGAATTGCTGAAGATAGATTTGGCTGACTATAGATGTAAAAGAACTTCTGGGATTTACCAGTTAGAGATATTTCCGAATCCTGGCCAGTTAGTTTACGCCTGTATGCGTCAGTGAGCTGTATTATGTGTTAAGCTATTTTATATATTAAGCAGGTAGTAACTCAGTACTCGTAAGTATCTTAGTAAATTTAGATTTATCACAAAGAGCTGCTGACAAAATTTTCTAACTGAACAGCTCATTTCGGTCCACAGACCTTCAGGTTGAAAAAGTAATTAGCTGTGCAGTTGGTAGGATGTGGAATGGCTCTGTATGTAATGCTAACCATTAATGTAATATGAGTAACTGTACTGTTTGGTACATTTTTATGAGTAGCGATACTATTTACAAAAGTGAGCAACTCAAGTACTTTATTATTTTGCGCCTTTGATTTTGTCAGTGTGATGAAGATGTTTTTATGAACGTGGACGTGGTCTGGTGGTTTAATAAAGAAGTTTTGAATTGTGTCCTTTTGCTGTATAAAGATAACATATTTAAAGGAACTGTAAAGATGATTAAACAAATACCAAACTTAATGATTTTGAGGAATTTTGTAGTATGTTAGTAAGTTGTTCTGTCACAGGATACAAAAGAGACACAAAAAATGTTGAATACAATTTCTGTAAATTTTCTTTTATGAACTGGCTGAAACAGTTGCATTTTACTATCGTCATATAACATTTTTATTCGCGAAGAGAAAAGAGTGAGAGTGTGGGTGGAGGTAGGGAGAGAGGGGGATAATACAAGTCAGGAACTCCTAAATAAATTTCCTTCTCTCTCCCTATTGCACGATGTGTATGTACTAGCTTTCTCTCTCTCTCTCTCTCTATTTACCTATCAATCTATCTAATAGCATGACTGTTTTGTAATAAGTTAGAACGAACGGAGAGCGAAGCTTGGATTGTTGTTGATGAGTACGCGAATCAGGTCGTTACAGTCTCTGCATGAAATGTGACGTTCTGTGTTCTGTATTAGACAATGTGACCAGAGGCAACATAAGCAAACGCAACTCGACGTAGCTACGTCAGCCGTAATTTACACGAGATAGAGCATCGCGTGTTTTTAATTCAACGGTTCACTGCCCGTAATGTTACACTCAGTACACAGAAACCTGATTCCGGTCCGCACTGAGGTATAACTCATTTAACCTTTCGTTTGTTTAGCTGCGTTCGATGTGCGTATTTTACGGCTGAATTTCAGATTCGTCGAGCTGGCATATTGCGACTCAGTAATTTTCTTTCTGTGTGTTTAAAAATAATGCAATATCTGCTTCGCTATTACTCTTGCTGTTTGCCATCACAATATTCAGAAAAAGCTGCCGTGTACATTAGTACTGTGTCCAAGCAACAAACGTTACCGATAAAGTGACATCTTATAGATCTTTCAGCTCCGCATTCATATAACCATTTCGCAATATCTGACAAGACCACAGCACCACACAGCAGCGATCGTTCACGAACGCTGGAAACTACGTATATTCCAAATGGCCTCTGCTAACACAGGCCAGAGCTAGAAGATCTTAACTTACCCAGTATTATAGCTTGCGTACATCGCTCATTGAATCGACTTTGTACTTAATTCCCAAAACAAGTAATGGCTTTGCGGCGGCTCAGGAAGGAATTTTTCTGATGTTTCATTTTCAATGCGGTAATCAATCCGTGTAATCAGTCTCTGCATTCTGCATCAGTTCATATTTATTTATTTTTTTATTGGTTCATCTTCGTCTCGTATTTATACTGGTAAGATAACGACTATCAATAACTCTCGTAATTCATACCAGATCGTCTATACATTTTAGTCGCACATTATTTTCAGAGAAGGACACAGTCGTGTTAATAAGCTTACATTTTTGTAGAAACAACACATACAAGTACACTACTTTGACAAAAGACATGTGACAAAGTATGGCGGTGGTATTGCGTACGCAAGATATGAAAGGGCAGTACAAGAGCGGATCTGTCATCTGTGCTCAGGAGAGACATGTTGAAAAAGTTCCGATGTTATTAAGACCGCACAGACTTTGAACGCGGAATGATAATTAGAGCTAGACGCAACGGCCAAGAGCAGCTGTCTTTGCGCAGAATTGTCACTGCAGACAGACAAACAACCCTGCGTCAAATAATCTCAGAAATCGATGTGGGACATGCGACGAACGTATCCATTAGGAGAGTCCGTCCAAATTTGCCGTTAATGGGCTATGGCAGGAGATGACCGACGCAAGTGTCTTTGCTAACACCACGACATCGTCTGCTGCAGCTCTCCTGGACTGGAGAACATATCGATTGGGCTCTACACGACTGGGAAACCGTGGCCTGGTCAGATGAGTCTCTATTTCAATTGGTAAGAGTTGATGGTAGGGTTAGTGTCGTCCAGACGTCACGAACCCATGGACCCAATTTTCAACAAGGCACTGTGCAAGCTGGTGGTGGTTCCATATTGATGTAGGTTGTGTTCGCTTGGAATGGACTGCGTCCTCTAGTGCAATGTCAGTAAATGGTTATATTCGGCTACTTAGAGATCATTTGCAGCCAGACTGCTGGACATGAACCGGTGAAAATTAATGGGACATAATCGAGAGGTCAGTTCGTGCACAAAATCCTGTACTGGCATCATTTCCGCAATTATGGACCGCTGTAGAGGCAGCACGGCTAATTGTATCAGCAGAGGTCTTCCAACAGCTTGTTAAATCGAGTTTCGGCACAACCCTGGGCAAAAGGAGGTCCGACACTGTATTAGGAGGTGTTCCATAACTTCTGTTACCTCAGTGTGACTATAACATAAACTACCGAATGCAGGTACAGTTACAGTCGAAGAGGGCGGACCTTATCTTAGTTCACAAAAGTGGAACGATGAACGCATATTATAGATAGGAGGGTTTAAACTGAGGCCACTGACCACACTAAATTAATGTGGGGGCAAAATAAAGGAGAACGGGACAGTAGCAGAAGTTGTGAAGGGTGGGGACGGAAGTGACGTGACTGTGAAACGAGAAGAGTGAAAAGCATATCTGTGAAACCCTTAAAGGAGTAACAATGCTCGCAATCATTTAATGCAAACAGCAAATGGTATTTCACACAGTGAAAGGTAGTGCATCTACATTAGCTTCTTCTCTGATTACACTATTGCGTTTAATCACAAAATATATTAGTAATAAATAAAAGGCTGTTGTGTCGCTGCGTGTCGCAATTGGTAAGTGCCAGGCCTTAAATGCAAAGGCCTGGATTTCTCCTTATGACGCACTTGTCTCTTTGTATACGGTAACCATTAAATCTTAAATATGATGAACATTACTTGTGAACTAAAACTGTTTTACAGCAACGCATTTCTGCTTCCAAGAGACAATGAGTCATACTTACAAATATATTCAACAGTTTACATAAATAATTTTGCCTCAGTATCCTGTAGATCCAAGGTTCTTGAATAAATCATGGTTGGAGTTAATAGTTTTGAAATTATAAATCATACTTTGTTTACCATTTCAAATTAAATATCACATATATTTTCAAAATGTCACAGGAAAATAAGAAAACACAGCGTCAGAAATCTTTTCGTAGTCTATTTCCATTACACATTTCCAAAGGTATTTCCTATATGTTATTTCGAATCGTGCCTAAAACTGAATGACTCTACACCGATGAAACTGGCGCCAAATGAATATAAGACTCGTAATGCTTCTAGAAAAATCTGCTGCTGAAATTTCAATTCATATAACCTCCCATTTTCCGTTATTAGTAGGATCTGAATTACATGTTTCCGAAAGTACGTGTTTATGTATAGATTCTTAGTGATAATGCCAACAGAGGAAGGTTAAAAGATTTGTAAATATAAACTTTAGAAACTTTCTGTTATGTTATGATAACGATTCTACATATAAAGTAAAATAAATAAAATTTAACAAAAATGTAAGTTTTATCTGCATTTGAACTTGAAGAACTTAAAAGAAGCAAAATTAATGTATGTTTGTTTTTAGAGTATTTGATGTTGATTGTTTTGCAATAAATTTTATAGTGTACAAGTGAATTTTGTATGTAATCCGATAGGGGACTGAAAAATAATTTTTACTGTAAAATGGTGCCAAACAGACAGAAAAACTTAATAAACATTCATAAACATTCAAAAGTGACTTACATATGGAAATCAGTTCATATCCGCCCTTCATTTAGGTGTTGTTGTAAAGCTCGTTATCTTAGCAGGAGTTCCGACCGGACCATACTCATTACATACCTCAAGTCAATCATGTAGCCTTTTCACCTGTGATCTCTGACACTGATTTGTCAACGTGAACGGCGTCAAGCTGCACCGTGGTACCGTGTGCACGTTAAAAAGAACATAGCTCCTAGCTCATAGAGGCACAGGAGCGTACTGAGAAGCAGTTTCATAAAGTGTAAATTGCAAAAACATTTTTCACTCCCCCTTTTCATAAAGGTTTATTTTCAAATATTGTGATCTTTTAATAGAGTTACACTTAATCATCTTTATTTCTTCTCAAATAGAAAAATACACACATCAATAGCAGTTTTGTATCAGCCCGCTCACCAGAACTCCTGAAGATAGACGTTGACTGTGGATATTGTATCACAGGCACAGTCCCTTTGACTGTTCAGAGACGTCACTAAACCCGCCCAAAGACGTAAACAGGCACGCATGAGTAGCGCCTATTAGACGTAGGGGGTCCGACCGTCAGTCAGTTCCAGTCATTCCACCAGAAAGGAGGTACATGGCTTGTGTTGTCTGTAGTTCAACCACGCATAGTCCGTCAATACTGCGGTTCGTTCACGTTCGCATTGTTACTTTGTGCCAGGGAGGGCTCTCAACAACGCACGTGTCCAGGTGTCTCGGAGTGGAACAAAGCGATGTTATTCGGATACGGAGGAGACACAGAGAGACAGGAACTGTCGATGAATTGCCTCGATCAGGCCGCCTAAGGGCTACTACTGGAGTGAATGACCGCTACTTACAAATTATGGCTAGGAGGAACCCTGACAGCAACGCCACCATGTTGAATAACACTTTTCGTGCAGCCACAGGACATCGTGTTCCGACTCACACTGTGCGCAGTAGGCTGCATGATGCGCAACTTCACTCCGGACGTCCATGCGAGGTCCGTCTTTGCAACCACGACACCATGCAGCGTGGTACAGATGGGCCAAACAACATGCCGAATGGACCGCTCTGGATTGGCATCACGTTCTCTTCACCGATGAGTGTCGCATTTGCCTTCTACCAGACAATCGTCAGAGACGTGCGTGTTTGAAGCCAACCAGGTCAGGCTCAACGCCTTAGACACATTGTCCAGTGAGTGCAGCAAGGTGGAAGCTGTCTGCTGTTTTGGACTGGCGTTATGTGGGGCCGACGTACGCCGCTGGTACTCATGGAAGGCGCCATAGCGGCTGTGTGATATGAGGATGCCATCCTCCGACCGCCAGTGCAACCATATCGGCAGCATTTTTGCGAGGCGTTGCTCTTCAAGGACGACAATTCGCACCCCACATCGTGCACATCTTGTCAATGACTTGCTTCAGGATAATGACACCGTTCGATTACAGTGGGCCAGCCTTGGATAGATGGGAAAGGGCTGTTTACGGACGACGTGACCTACCAACCACTCTGAGGTATCTATGCCGAATCGCCGTTGAGGTGTGGGAAAATCTGGATCAACAGTGTCTTGATCAACTTGTGGATAGTATGCCCATAACGAATACAGGCATGCTTCTATGCAAGGGGACGTGCTACTGGGTATTAGAGGTGTACAGCAGTCTGGACCACCACCACTGAAGGTCTCGCGATATGGTGGTACAATATGCAATATGTGTTTTTCATGACGAATTAAAAGAGTGGAAATGACATGTATGTTGATCTCTATTCCAATTTTCTGTACAGGTTCATATACTCTCGGAACCAAGTTGATGCAAAACATTTTTATGTGTGTATATATTTCATTTGAAAGACGTCGAAGTGACGATTTAGTCAACTTCCACGTTATCAGCATTTGATTTGCAAATTGTATACCGAAATTTGCAAATATAATTAATTTGACTTGCAAATAATGCATTCCTTTATTTTTCTTAGGTTGCTCCGTATTCTGTTGATTTGTTATACCGGCAGTGATTGCTAATTCGACAAGTACTTGGAGCCGTTTCGTTTTCTGAGAGTTGCATTTGGCTGTGCTGGCAATTTTACAGACATATGGCAGAGGGAAGCTCAGGAAGGGCTCCATTACTGCCGGTTGTTAAAAGGGTGATTTCAGGTAGGTGGTTCTGTGCTGCGAGGAGGCTAGGGGACGCCTGGGGGAGGCAACGCATTATGCCACAAGCTGTAACTCAGCTTCCCAGTGGCAGAAGGCAGCCCTTACCATGCCTGAGCAAAATTTTACGTGCTGACATCGATCACAGGCATCCACCTGTGCGCGTACTCTATGGCGAGGTTATTAATGTGGATGTATTGCTCTATAAGTTCCGTGCAATTCTGGGCGTCTCAGACAAAATGTGGAACAGCTGATAGATTACATGGACGTAATCTATCAGCTGTTCCACATTTTGTCTGAGAATCACAGTCTCCAGTGATCCGTCTTCTCGTCTTTTCTGCGAGAAATCACACCCTTGTGGATCTTGAAATAGGTCGGTATTTTTTCGTAGACCTTGCTGTCAAAGTCGATTTCGATGTTCTTCACTTCAGGGTCATCATTTAGCACTCCCCGCATATCCCTGCAGACCGCACGAATTTCCTTTAACCCCGGTATTCCTTTCATGTACAGCATCTCAAATTCGTTCTTTGTCTCCTCCCCGTCATTGCTTCCCCTCCAACGGGTAGCCGCGACAGAGCATTGACAATACAATTGTCGGTACTTTAATGTAGCGTATCTGGTAACTAAATTGCTGCAGGAACATTGCCCAGCACATCAAACGGTCGTTTAGTATTCTACAGTCTTGCAGAAAGCTAAGGGCCTTACGGTCGGATGGCAATATTACCTGTCTTCCCTTCCAAATGCATACGGAACTTTTTGAATCCATAAACGATTGCTAGCACCTCCTTATTTGATATGCTGCTTCCACGTTTGTGTTTGTTGAGTATGCAGCTGGCGAAAGCCAAACTACGGTGTTCTGTCTTCCCACCGATTTGTTTTTCTTGGAAGCTTTCGCAGCCTATTCGATAATCTGAATTGTCCGACGACAAACAGAAGTGTCATGTCATGATAACAGAGCATCTTGCTCGAACACAGTTTATCCTTTATGTTCTGAAATTCTTTTTCACATTCCTCTTTCCAATTTCCAGGATGAGTTTTTCTGCAATTATTTACATAAAGTAGGGCTTTTCATTCCTCCATCGCCCAACAATTTTCGATAAAACCCACATAATCCGAGGTACGATTTTAGTTGCTTTCTGGTGGTTGGCCTTTTACAATCCGTGATTGATTTTAGCTTCCTGGTACTCGGTAAAATTCCCTCAGGTGTAAGAGTGTGTCCTAGAAACTGAATTTTCGCTCGGAAAAATTCGCATTTGGTAATCTTTAACGTCATCCCACCTCGTCTAATGGCCACAAGCATTTCCTCCAGCAATTTACAGTGTTCGTACCAGGATTCCGTCGCTATTAAAATGTCGTCCAAATAGATCACTAACTTATTCATCGAGAGTTCTCCTAAGACATGGCTTAGCGCTCTCACAAATACCGCCACTAAAATCGTCAGGCCGAGCGGTACAACCCTAAACCGGCAGCTTCGGCCTTCGAATAAGAAAACTGTGTAACGTCTACTTTCTTCTGCCAATGGGATTTGGCAAAATCCTGAGGTCAATCAACACTAGACATCAAGTTATTTTCCTGAACGTTTGCAGCAGTTCCTCCATATTACCAGGCTGGTCGAGTTCTCTCACAATTACCTTATTTATCTTACGTGCTCTAACACGATTCTAACCGATTTGTCTTTTATTGTTTACAAGTACGACGGGAATAAAATAATCGTTTCTACACTGCTCTATAATATCCTATTCTAGCATTTGCCTTAACCTGGCCCTGACGGCTTCCCGATAAGCAATAGGAATTATATAAGAATTGCACTTAATTGGCTCGTACGGCCTCACTTTAACGAAGTCTGTTTCTTTACCGGGACGATCAGAAAATTTGTCCTCATAACGGCACAACAATTCACGTAACTCCTTTTTCTCTGTCTCCCGCACTGGACTCGCATTCGGGAGGACGACGGTTCAATCACGTGTCCGACCATCCTGATTTGGGTTTTCCGTGATTTCTCTAAATCAGTCCAGGCAAATGCCGGGATGGATCCTTTGAAAGGGCACGGCCGATTTCCTTCCCCGTCCTTCCCTAATCCGATGAGACCGATGACCTCGCTGTTTGGTCTCTTCCCCCAAACAATCCAATCCAATCTCTGTCTCCGATGTAATTTCGACGGCTCCTACCGTTTCCTTTATCTTGTCACACATGTTGTTCTCTTCATCCTAAACACGTGTAATTGTGGTGTGCGCAATATGATAGCCCCTCGTCAAAAAATTCGTAAATTTTACTTTCCTTTTTCACCCTCAATTTCAGAATCCAAGCATCTTTCCACGCAGTGAAGTGAAGTTTTATATTTACATAAGAAAACTGTTCCCAGCACCACATATTTTACAAGTCCATTCACTACAAGGCATCCTATACTAAAATGATTCTCCTTGCACTTGAATTCCATGAGGACTTCTTGCCTTATCGGTTTACTTAAATTGCCAACTACCCATTTACATTTTACACTATTTACAGGTAGTATTAATAATTTCTTATTCTTTACCCTACGCACAAAACCTTCCGACACTCCCGACACATTATTTCCAGAATCAAGCAGTGCGTCTGCTTTCTCGTCATTTACTTTAATTTCAATGACAGGCTGAACATTAATCATTTCTTTTCGCTCTCAACACTATTCCCACAGTAAATCTTTAATATAACATACAATAACAGTAACAGTAATGTCGCAAGCTAATTTAACGACCCATAAATGATGTAGGGCACACAGTTGCGATTTAGTTTTAATAATCTTTATTCAGAAAGAAAACTAATAGCCAAAGTGGTCGTATTTAGAGTTATTGTTACACTCGAGCGCATATCAATTTCACATAGTTCGACTATTCACAATCTCATGCGAAATACAAGTCCAATAAACCACCTCTTTACCTAAACGAAATGTATAAGTTCACACCAGGCGCGCGGCTGCTCACCGGTCAGAGAGTAAGTCTCGCGATACCACACAACGTGAAATTTTCGGAGTCGTTTCACTTCCTAGCTACCTAAAGACCGACCGTCCGCTTTCGTGTTTCCGCCAGCACTCCCTCTGCCTGTCTGCGGCCGCGTCTCCCGCGTGCTGAATATCGTCGCTCAACTGACTAGTGCAGTTCCCTTCCCTGAGGACGTCCATCTGATTGGCTACAGCTTATTCTACATTATTTTACATTTTAACATATTTAAATAATCAAAGCACGACCACTTTATAACAAATATTCGATTACCTAATGATTCAATAAGGTGTCATTCTGTCATCGTTCAATGTGTATTGTGTGGAGGAAATGATGACTGATGCTTAACTGAAAATACTGATAATTTAAATTTAGTACTTCGTTTTAACAAATAAAGTTACGGAGTTGATATTTACATTATTTGTTATTTTAATGATGAACGTTTGTATGAAATGTCGATCGTTACGATCGACGAAAGCGTTCAGATTTTAGGATTCAGGACTTTGTTACAAAAATTGTTAATTTCACTTTAACAGTAAATCCTAAACTATTATAGATATGTTCAATATTCAAGTTTTACTGTGATCACCATGCAAATTTTAGAAAGTTGGTAAAATAAAATTAGTGTGGCTTCATTTTCTGAATTATTACAGAATTAAATAATTTTCATAAATGTCTTCCTTTATGGCCGATTTTAGGTCCGCCATATTTAACACTGCTACGATCCCCTGGGCATAAACAGATCCTACGGGGTTTCCCTATAACGTAGGTTCTCGTCTGTCTCATTCACACACTACAGCGCTTAGGCGCCATCAGCCTGGCCTCATTTAGCACAATAGACGTCTGAAAATATCCCCATCTCGTGGCGAATCGGTTCTCTTTGCGGCACACGCTCCTGGACGACAGGATTCGTTTCAAAATTCCTGGGACGCCGTGTCTTTCGTCCATATACTTAAATGAGAGCAAAATGCTCGGTAAATCACCCCGTACAGCCCTCTAGGATTGTTGGTGCTATCACTTACCGTCTAGTAAACGTATCAGAAAATCAAAATTAAGTGCAAAATGGTTTAGACCAGATATCTGTATGGTGTGAGAAGTGGCAGTTGACGCTGAATAGAGAAATGTGAATCATCAACATGAGTTCTAAAAGGAACTTATTAAATTTTGGTTACATGATAAGTCACACAAATCTAAGCGCTGTCAGTTCTGTGGAATCCTGTCGACTTGTGTAATATAGTGTACCTAGGGAGCTGCTTTCTCGGATGTCTAGACAACATAGAAGCTAGTCATATTAATGGAGAATATTACAGTAATTCAATTGACAATACTTAACTTGTGTTAAGGTGCGTCGCAAGCAATTGGCGACTTGCAAATAATCAATGTCCTTCGATATATACAATTTCCATGCAGGTAATTGATTTAGATCACAAGTCTCAACTAAACAGTTAGGATGACGGCTCGTCTTCTAGTGCGGCCACAGCTAGGCGTCGCGTCGCTTTTATTCTCTTTGTGTAGAGGCCGCTCCTGTCGTGATTAAGTCCTCTTCAGCGTGCTATTGGCTGACGTCGTCTCACAGCCCCCTCTGCTATATCGTTCCATGTTGACTTGCCGGCGCTTCATGTTACGCCGGAACAAATTCAACTATGATGAACAACTTTGATTGGGACGGTCACGTTGATAATGTTGTTGGTAAGGTAAACAAAAGACTACTACATGCAAGAAGCTTACTAATGAGACTGCTTATACTATATCCGTCCGTACTGTGTTAGAGTATTGGTTCAAATGAGTCTAAGCACTATAGGACTTAACATCTGAGGTCATCAGTCCCCTAGACTTAGAACTACTTAAATATAACCTAAGTACATCACACACAGCCATGCCGGTGGCAGTACTCGAACCTGCGACCGGAGCAGCAGCTCGGTTCTGGACTGAAGTGCCTAGAACCGCTCGGCCACAGCGGCCGGCTGCTAGATTATTTCTATGCAGTATGAAAACCTTATCGGGTCAACAATGTTCAAAGAAGCGCAGGCCGGTCTATAGTGTCGTGAAATAAGGGAGAGTATGTCGTATATTTGATACGCGAGATGTGGCGTCAGTCATCAAAACAATGTCGTTTTCCGTTGCTGCGAGATGTGTTGAGCAAATTTCGATCAACAACTTTCTCCTCGAAATGGCCATGAGTCTTGTTCGGATTGTCGAATGGAAAAGTGGTGAGGTTCGGAGGAGGAGAGGGTGGGGTGGGGTCTGGGTGGCACTACGGTGAAAACGCTTGCTATTGGCTGGAGGCCCCTGACGTCGCGGTGAGGCTGCAGAGCGCAGTGTAGCAGTAAAATCGTACGGCTAATGCGCCCCACCACTGTCGCTGTGTCGTTTTCCACGTTCATTGGACAAATCAAAACAAGTGGCATCGTAGACGCATTCACATTAGGACTAAATAAATGATGATTAAGATGAAAAATACCTCTCGTTTGATGAAGAAGTAGATCTCAAAGTAGATTGTTCCATATTTCAATTGTCATTTACCATATAAAGATGCAGCCCATACCTGCTTTCTCCTTGTGGTATATTTCTTCGTGGTTTACAACTTCGCTTATGTATTCAGATATCTAAGCCTTGTAAATGTCCTAGTTTTTACATGAAGTTCAACAGCTGTCATGAAAGACAGAAAACCTTTGTTTCAAAATAGATACCTTACGCGGTATTTGGTTTGTTTACACATTATATTTGTACGAAAAGCAGAAAATTATTCTTCAAATGCAACACTTTGTTTGTTCTTGCTGGCACTGAAGGGTCAATACCATCACGAGATATAACTGATATTCAGACTGCTTTAGGCTCTCCTACTTTCCGTTTTGCTGACGGAAAACCTAATGCTTTAACTATGTTTTGACACTTAAAGGCAATATAGCGTGCGTTGTGTTTCACCGTATCTGGAAGAACATCCGAGATTACACAGTCACCGCACACAGTCACCATACCTGTTAACAAACTTTCGTCGACTTTTACAGGTTGTGGGAGTTCTCGTGCTGGCGATTCATAAACTACTTTTATACAAAGCTCAGTGCTAACGAAACTTCGGGAAACAGAAGAGTCAGTCGGAGGTATTACTGTATTATTTATTTACGAAATTTGTTTTCTCTGTATCGCCACCCAATTCCTTCCAAACTTTAATATTTTTTCCATCCATATCACATGTCAAAGCTACAAGAAATATTCGCGATTCTTCAAGTGCCTCCGTGATACTTTCAAGCAAACTACTGGCCATATTTGTCGAAATCATAATAAACTGTTTGCTTCCACTACATACACAACCCATCGACCATGCAGACTTGAACACACAAATGGGGTCGACTACTATGTCCTCCAACGAGACGTAACATATAGGACCATTAGCACTCGTTTCGTCACTTAACCATCGATAAACACAAGTGATCTTTGACAGTACCCAGTCTGCATTTCAATTTCTTCTCCCGTTTTTGAAGTTTTGTCTTGCACAGCAAAGGCATTTTTCGGTTTCTTAAATAAGCATGGGTTCTTCGCGATAGACCTCTTAAAGGCGATGCGTGGGCAACGTCTTCTGAATTTCATTTTACACTTTACGTTCAATAGATATCGTACGCGTGCCAGTGTAAAAAATTTTGGTAATGCATTTCTTTCCCTTTTCTGTGTTTTTTTTCCCGCGTCAGCTAACCTTTTTATCCACTTTAACGAAATAACACTGTGAAAAGCATTACTAGTACTGCTTCCTTCAGTGAATTTAGTTTTTTTAAAGTTTAACCTCGGCCTTAAATTCCTTAAATTATAAAGATTTGTTCACTTTTCACAGAGCTCATGAAAGGGATTTCCACCTGTCATCTGATCGACCTTCTTTTCTTTCAGTCACAGTTTCTAAAGTCGTCAAAGCTCGTTTTTACGAACTTCTTGCTTATTAGCATTGTGCACGACTTCCAGATCTCAGGGGCTGAATCATCTACTTTTACTGCACCGGGAATTTTTTCTGTGCAAGTACTATAACACTATAAGAATTTCTCATTATTAATCAGATGAGTAGGAGACAAAATCAATGAAATAACGGTCACATAAATGGCTACAAGAGCTTATTTCAATTAAACTTAAGAATGAAACCAGCTCATGCAGTCGACAGGGTTCGAATTCTGAACCTTCAGTATTTCAAGTAAAGTTTTAACTACTACGCTGCAAAGCCACCTCAGTCATACTGTTACTGTTTAGACTCTAGTCCCACACGTGAAATATTCAGCTATGAGTTTCTTTCATTGAAATATTTAACACATCTTGAGAATACGAAAAACAAATAGGTATTTTCACGAGAAATGTAGCTAAATTACCCAGGTGCAAAACATAATAAACCTGAGCCACACAATTTACTTATTTCAAAATCAATGTACCGAATCATTAACTGTCATAGAGAAATTCAGTACTGTGAGCAAGAAAGCATTAAATTTATGTGAATGAATTTATTTTGAGGTAATTTTTGAGTTATAATTATTCTGAATGTTATCTACGCACTGTTTCTCACTTTTTCGCTTGCATCCCTGCTTTCGGTAGTTTCTTCCCCATGTCACTTTGGAATATTTATGATGTGAGTAGTAGCTTCTTTATCGAATATAACATTAGAAGTTTGCTTCTCAAATCTGGTTTACAATCTTCATGCCGAAATGAACTGAACACATACGTACAGCTTTCACTTACATTTTGCCTGCGCATTTGCATCGAATTATCTATTCACGAGGCAATTGCTCACCTTTTGGAAAACAATGAAAATAACATTTGTCGTCCTTAGAGGAGTATTAATGCTTTGTGCCATGGCGGAATTGCCATGATCCTTGCTAATTAATTACATAAAATGAATTATATTCTTTGGGTGCACACCACGACTTATGTGTTACGATGATCGCACAGTGATGACAGTCCTCAAAGTAACTTCGAGATGCAGAAGGGCGCCTGAGACTTTTTTGCTCACGAGGAGCCGGAATGCCCTACCTCCTTCTTGTATGTACCTTGCATAAAGCGACCGCTCGCGATACGCTGGAAATCCGTTTTCCAGTTCGATCCGGCACAAAATTTCCTAGTTGTTGTTCCATTACTGCGCTGTTGGTTGTCCTTATTCGAAATTGCGAATGCATTTGATGCATTTCATAACGGCAGTAACCGCCGCATCACCTCTTCTTCCGGACGTGTAATGATGTACGAAGGAACATAGGATCGTACTTCTAAACAACAGAGGCAATGCAATATCGTATGGTAGAGCAACAGTGTGAAAGTGGTTCGAGGAACCCACTACCAGGCATTTCAGTGCGAGTTACAGAATATTGATGTAAAGGTACCAGCTGGAGACCAATTATGCAATGCGCTATTCATAATGGCGTTGCAGCCGTTTCATCAAGTAGGCAGCTAATTGCTAAGAAACGCTCTTACATGAAGGCGTCATTGTAGCAGTTTCCCATTATTGTGATTTTTCGCAGTTGTGGGAAGAGCCAGATATCCAGCGAAGGCAGAGACAAGTTTCTGTGGCTACTGCTGTTCTCCATTTTCTTAGGGTGCAACGGTTAACTTATCACTGAGGACTAAACGCGAAAGGACATTGTTACGTTCGATCTCCACTCCCATAATGAGCCAAAAAGTTCGACAAATTATTTTTGTCAGCAGCATGAAGTATTAGTACTAACCTGTGACGATTTAACCCTTTAAGCGACACTAGTAAATATACATAGCACTGGAAGTACCATACATTTGACACATTTTTGTTTTTGTTTTCGTGATTCTCTGATATGAATATTTACCACCGCATACCTCATGGCGGACTTTCAAATAAAAAGTGGATTGAGCAGTTTTATCCACTACTAGCCCTGAAGATTTCATGCTGACACGTATTGCACTGCTGTTCTTGAAAAACCCTTCTGTCAGTGTAAGAGTTAAACATAAGTGTAGCCGCAAAATACTCCTTACAGTCCCGTAACACGAGGCTAATTCTCTGTTGGCTCGGCGACTAGACTTGTGTAGACTACGTGCCAAACTGCATCGTACGCGCTCCCCACCTTCAATGAGCACATGGGGGCAGCCTGTGGATCTCACCTCTGATAAGCAAACAGTTTCTTCAAATTACTCCTGTACTGCTAAAATCGTCGAATACTCTGAGCTGTAGGATTTGCAGTCCTGCAATCTCCAGGCCTTCCTCCCTGTAGCGATGTAGCGGAATCACACCTGATGGAATGGAGAACATGAAACGTTCTTTGTTTCTATACTATCGCCCACCGAATGTATCAGACACACCTGTCGAAGCAAAACGAAGTCAGCTTAATCCACGTCCTGAAATTTCTACCTAAACGCAATTAGTTGGAGTCTTCCAGTGAAATAGCCAGAAACCCGTGGCTACGGGAAAAAATCCACTCCCTAACCAGCGCTAATTTAAATTTTTTTTGAACAGCATGACAAGAGAGCGTTTCTTACAATTTGGTTGACGAGAGATGTTGCTGCTTAGGATGTAGAACGTAAATATAAAGAATCTAGCCCGGCGAAAGGAATTAGTTAAGAAGGATCCGGATATCTACAATCAATTTGACAGGTTGACTCGAATCAAATTCTTTAAAATCAAAAGAGTGAATCTGCAGTACTCCAAAAAGAATGTAAAGATAAGAGATGGAACACTTTAGATAGAAAACGGTTGTTACAGGGAAGTGGGTGAATCACCAGATCGGTTCGACACTCCCTATTATCTATCCTGCAAGGAAATATTTTACAATATCCTAAGTGGCGAGTATGGTACATCTCTGGCAAGTGCGTAAAAACAGGAGACAGATTTGGGGGACAATCGGGAGGGTTACTGTCAGTGATACATCTCAGCTCTTACAACACCATACAAAAAAGAATGGTATAGATCGTTCAAATGGCTCTGAGCACTATGGGACAACTTCTGAGAAAAAGGAAGTAAGGAAGAAAAAGGAAGTAGCAGATTCCGGAGTGCAGGTCGGACGCTCCAACTCCCAACCTGTAGGACGAGGTCCTTATTCGAAGTCTCTCGATTTGGGGTTTCAGTCTATGCTGTATCTTCAAACTAAAAAGATCCCTCCGCCAGTGGCGCCAGCGTCGCCGTATCAGAAAAGGAATAACCACAAAATTACCCAACGAAGCCTCGAAACTGGACGGTTTAAAAAGAAGACGCAATTCGACACATGAAAGGACAATAGGCATAGGAAAATGGAATGTGCATCGGATCTCTACTGAATGAAATGAAGTATTCAAAAAACCTTAGCAGTCAAAAGGAGACATTGCTGGTCTAATAGAGACTAAACGGGAAAGGATTGATACTTACAAATATAGTGGCAGTCTGACAACACTGTAATCACATGGGCACTAACTACCTCGGTTAACATTGAGCAGCAGCTTTGTTCAGTAGGTCCAGTGAAAACAGTTGTTGGTCAGCAAGCAGGTGATCGAGGGCTCGATTCTAGGTCGAGGCATGTTAGTTCTTATTTGCTAAATGTACTCCGAGAGGTACCTGGCGTCTCAATCGTCATAGATTGATCACAGTGGGTCAAACTTGCACTTTAGTTCTACGAGCACACAAATGGAAGTACAATCATTTTATTGGTCAGCTTTCAAGAAAGCCTCTCGCATGTATTGGACGCGAACTGTCCAACACTATTGCTTCTACTAGATTCCAAACTTGTTTTCTGTGTATTCTCTCCCCAATTGTGCCATACATTTGTACCAACTAGTATTCTCGACACGTTCGCTTTCATTACAATTCGCTACGCCCTTACGTCGCAAGTAAGGAGAACAGCGTGCTTTGCAAATAGTCTCCAAACTCGGTTACCATTAGCATTTATTATCACCATGGAACTACTAATTATGCCTTTCGACTTTGAGTCTGATCAGAGCACGATGTTTAGTAAGTTTTTACACGCATCCTTACTATTATTGTTATTATTAACGTTGCTATTATTAATTATAAGCAATGGAAATAAACATCACGTCCATAATTGTTAGTGTGTAAATTTCGGATACGTGTAGGTTATGAAACGGTGTATTTTACAATATTGTATGGCAGAATAAAGCTGACTGGCTAACAAAAACAAATACGCCTCGACCCAGAACCATTGACCTCCTGCATGCTAACCAAAAACGCCATCCAGTGCATCAACTGTACGAAACTACTGCTATATGCTGACAGTAGTACCTACGGGTAAATGTGATTACAATTTTGCCAGATTGGCAGTATTTAGCGTTCAACTAATGCGGGAAATATGAGCAGGGAGAAATTTTCTGACAGACATTTTTGTATTTCCAGTATGAGAGCACTCACCCTGCGAAGTCAAACTGCATGAACGTTTCTTCACCCTTCATAAATTGATCGTTGGGTGCCGTATAATTCGGAACTGTTGAGAGAACACAGAGTTGAATATACACACATAAAAAACAGTTTTACATCACATCGATTCCGAGGGATTAGGAACATGTACAAAAACTGGAATAGAGGTCAACATAAACATCATTTCGCCCTTTTTATTGCTCATGAAAATCACACATTGCATGTTGTACCACAATACAGCGGGACCTTCAGAGGTGGTGGTCCAGATTTCTGTACACAGCGGTACCTCTAATACCCAGTAGCACGTCCTCTTTCATTGATTAATGACTGTATTCGTGATGGAACACTATCCACAATTTCATCAAGGCACTATTGATCCAGATTGTCTCACTTCTCAACGGCGACGATCTCTCAGAGTGGTTGGTGGGTCACGTCGTCCATAAACAGCCCTTTTCAATCTACCCAGGCATGTTCGACAAGGTTCATGACTGGAGAACATGCTGGCCACTCTAGTCGAGCGATGTCGTTATCCTTACGGAGGTCATTTAGAAGGTGTGCATGATGGGGGCGCGAATTGTCGTCCACGAATACGAATGCTTCGCCAATAAACTGCCGATATGGTTGCACTAACTTTCGGAGAATGGCATTCACGTATCGTACAACCATTACCGCGCCTTCCATGAGCAACAGCAGCGTACGTCGGCCCCACAAAATGCCACCCGAAACCAGCAGATAACCCCCATCTTGGTGCAATCGCTGGACAGTGTGTCTAAGGCGTTCACCCTGACCGGGGTGCCACCAAACACGTCCCCGACAATTTTCTGCCTGAAGGCAGATGCCACACTCATCGATGAAGAGAAGGTGATGTTAAACCTGAGCGGCAAGTTGTTTGGCCCATCTATACCACGCTGCATGGTGTCGTGGTTGCAAAGATGGATCTCGCCATGGACGTCGGGAGTAAAGTTGCGCATCATGCAGCCGATTGCGCACAGTTTGCGTCGTAACACGACGTCCTGAGGCTGTTCGAAAATCATTATTCTACATGGTGGCATTGCTGTAAGGGTTCCTCAGAGTCATAGTCGGTGGATAGCGGTCATCCACTGCAGTAGTAGCCCTGGAGAGGCTCGAGTGAAGCATGTCATCGACAGTTCCTATCTCTCTGTATCTCCGCCAAGTCCGAAAAGTATCGCTTTGGTTCACTCTAAGACGCCTTTCACTTCCCTTGTTAAGAGCTCTTCCTGGCACAAAGTAGCATTGCGGATGCGATCTAACCGCGGTATTGACCGCCTAGACATTGTTTAACTACAGACAACACGAGCTGTGTACCTCGTTCCTGGTGGAATGACTGGGACTAATAGGCTGTCGGACCCCCTCCGTCTAATAGGACTGCTCATCTTTGGTACGTGCGGCCAAACAAATGAAGGCTGTGAAAACCTCGGTATCAGACAGCGTACGTTTCGAGCTTGTGAAAGCTTTTGCCAGGTCAGTCAATAATCTTATAATAACTAAAGACACAAAAAAACATAGATTGGTTAGTAATAGCTATATTCTGAAATGAAAACACAATTAAAAATTACCACACTTACATTGTGTGATTACGTGTGCCGTTCGATTCCAACTCGTGAATAAAATAATGAAATATTTGTAGTATTAATGGCGGTGCGCCCAAATACGTCCGATCTGGACTAGACCTTGAAAAGAAAAGGTGGCTCTTCATCTTTAAATCTTCAAATGTTTCCAGCGGCTGCATACAATATTTATACAGCCGTGGACTATATCTGTGGCTCAGATTATTTATTTCATTCCTTACAATTACGTCTTCTCCTAAGAAAAGCTGAGAATGCAAATGTGCCTTTAAACTGGATCTCTTGTGGGCCGGCCACAGCGCCACCGTTCCCGGCTATCCGAATGCAACTCGCCTCGACGATTAGGAGCGGCAATACTACGCCTCTCCCGGGACGGTAAGACGGCCACTAGACTCTGGTAAGTACCTGTGACCATGTGTAAACTCTTGAAACACAGGATCAATGAGAGTAGGCCAATGATCCGGTAACCAAAACATCAGAAAAATAACATATTTTTCCAGTAATATTACAGGCGCAAAGACTCCTAGATCTAACTTCCTAACAAACTGAACAATCAGAGAAGAGGAGTACTAAATCTTGCTCGCAACAACCATAAACACGTCAGTCGAGAATGGGTACAGTACAATGACTGACAGTATTACATTATCACATAGGTCGTAATTTCTGAGAAAGTATCAGCTGATAGTGGGCGCAGAGCCATATGTTCTTAGACCATCATTCCCCTCTTCTGCAAAATCCGGGTACTCAGATCACCGAAGGATGATGCTGGCTCGTTGCTGGAATGTTCTTTCAAAGTTTTTTAAAGTCGGTTTAACGGAAGTGGTTTGTCACACTTGTCACTCTTTTCCCGTCAGTGTGAAAATCAAGATCACCAGCACTTAACATGTTTAAACTGCCATTAAATTGTGTTCGTGAGAGTTTCACAGTGATATGTTTGATCTTACTATCATGAGAATTGTACTGAACTGAAAAGCAATGAAGCAGTGTCGTTTACCATTACTTTTGTATGAAGAGGGTAACAATATACACACATCAAAAAAGGTTTTGCATCACCTTGGTTCGGAGAGTTCCCGAAACTGTACAGAATATTGCTAATGAAAACCACACATTGCATGTTGTACCATCATGTAGTGAGACCTTCAGAGGTGGTGGTCCAGATTGCTGTACACATCTCAACCTCTAATACCCAGTAGCACGTCTTCTTGCACTAATGCATGCCTGTATTCGTCGTGGCGTACTATCAACAAGTTCATGAAGGCACTGTTGGTACAGATTGTCCCACTACTCAATGGCAATTCGGCGAAGATCCCTGAGAGTGCTTGGTGGGTCACGTCGTCCATAAACAGCCCTTTTCAATCTATCCCAGGTATGTTCGATAGGGTTCATGTCTGGAGAACTTATCGTTATCGTGAAGGAAGTCATTCACAAGATGTGCACGATGGGGGTGCGAAGTGTCGTCCTTGACGACGAATGCCTCGCCAATATGCTGCCGATATGGTTGCACTAAGGGTCGGAGGAGGGCACTCACGTATCGTAAAGCTGTTACGGCTCATTCCATGACCAACAGCGGCGTACGTCGGCCTCACATAATGCCATCCCTAAAAAGCAGGGAACCTCCACCTTGCTTCACTAGCTGGACAGTGTGCCTAAGGCGTTCACCCAGATCTGGTTGCCTCCAAACACGTCTCCGGCGACTGTCTGGTTGAAGGAATATGCGACACTCATTGATGAAGGTAACGTGCTGCCAATCCTGAGCGGTCCATTCGGCATGTTGTTGGACCCATCTGTACTGCGCTGCATGGTGTCGTGGTTGCAAAGATGGACCTCGCCGTTGGACGTCGGCAGTGAAGTTGTGCATCATGTAGCCTATGGAGCACAGTTTGACTCGTAGCACGACGTCCTGTGGCTGCAGGAAAAGCATTATTCAACATGGTGACGTTGCATAAGGGTTCCTCCGAGTCATAATCGGTAGGTAGCGGTCATCCACTGCAGTAGTAGCCCTTGGGCGGCCTGAATGAGACATGTCATCGACAGTTCATGTCTCTCTGTATCTCCTTCATGTCCGAACAACAACATCGCTTTGGTTCACACCGAGACGCCTGGACAATTCCCTTGTTCAGAACCCTTCCTGGAACAAAGTAACAATGCGGACGCGATCTAACCGCGGTATTGACCGTCTGGGCATGGTTGAACTACTGACAACATGAGCCGTGTATCTCATTCCTGGTGGAATGACTGGAGCAGATCGGCTGTCGGATACCCTCCGTCTAATAGGCGCTCCTAATGCAGGGCTATCTACATCCTTGGGCGGGTTTAGTGACATCTCTGAAGAGTCTAAAGGTCAGCGTCTGTGATGGAATACCCACAGTCAACTTCTATCTTCATGACTTCTGGGAATCGGGGTGATGCCAAACTCTTTTTAATGTGTGTCTATGAATTGCTCTATGCTGCGATCATTATTTCTTTTCCTGACAGTTTCATCCGTTAATAATTTAAAGTAACCACTCACTCTCCACTTTAGTGAACATGTACCTAATAACAGAGTCAAATTAAATCACATGCAACAATAAGTTTGACTTCAAGTACGCTGCTGTCAGTTGCGGTGTCAAAAATTATCATGTTAAAATAGTGGTTAATTTTAGATCAATATACTCAATCTAGTAAAAGTGATGACTCATTACCACATTTATGGTGTTATCACTGGCAATATCAGTGGTCTGTTTGGCATCTTACGTTTTCCCATCTTACTAAATTGTAATCTTGATACGAATAATGTAGCTATATTCGATTTGTGCAAACATATGGAATTACTTTGATGGGTATTTACGAGTGCAACACACGCAAATGAAAGTCTGAAAAAACAGAAATTTTAATTTCCTCCTTATTTTAATGTAAAAGCTATTTATAACCGGATATGAATCTTAGAAATGTGTTTACGTCCGCAAAAATGGCAACAGTCTACCATCTTTATGATGTCAGCACACTAAATTATCGTCGGGTTTAAATAATAAATTTCAATGCTATTTTAAATTTGTTACCTTAATGAGTATACAAAAATACCTATAGGTGTACAAAGTAAACTATGTGGTCAAACGTATCCATTCACCTGACTGAAAATTACTTACAAGTTCGTGGCGCCCTCCATCGGTAATGCTGGAATTCGATGTGGCGTTGGCCCACCCTTAGCTTTGACGATAGCTTCCACTCTCGCAGGCATACGTTCAATCAGGTGCTCGAAGGTTTCTTGGGAATGACAGCCCATTCTTCACGGAGTGCTGCAGAGAGGACAGGTATCGATGGCAGTCGGTGAGGCCTGGCACGAAGTCGGCGTTCCAGATCATTTCAAAGGTGTTCTATAGGATTCAAGTCAGGACTCTGTTTAGGGCAGTCCATTACAGGGATGTTATTGTCGTGTAACAACTCAGCTACAAGCCTTGAATTACGAACAGGTGCTCGATCGTGTTTAAAGGTGCAATCGCCATCCTCGAATTGCTCTTCAACAGTGGGAAGCAAGAAGGTGTGGGAAGCAAGAAGGTGCTTAAAAATATCAATATAGGTCTGTGCTGTGATAGTGATACACAAAAAAACAAAGCGTGCAAGCCTCCTCCATGAAAAACACGACCTCGCCATAACACCACCACCTCCGAATTTAACTGTTGGCACTACACACGCTGACAGATGAAGTTCACCGGGCATTAGCCATACCCACACCTGGCCATCGGATCGCCACATTATGTACCGTGATTCGTTATTCCACACAACGTTTTTCCACTGTTTATTTGTCCAAAGTTTACGCTCCTTACACCTTGCGAGGCGTCGATTGGTATTTACCGGTGTGATGTGTGGCTTATGAGCAGCCGCTCGACCATGAGCTCAAAGTTTTCTCACCTCCCGCGTAGCTGTCATAGTACTTGCAATTGATCCTGATGCAGTTTGGAATTCCTGTGTGATGGTCTGTATAGATGTCTGCCTATTACACATTACGACGCTCTTCAACTGTCGGCGGTCTCTGTCTGTCAACAGATGAGGTAGGCCTGTACGCTTTTGTGCTGTATGTGTCCCTTCACTTTTCCAATTCACTGTGACATCGGAAAAAGTGGACCTAGGGATGTTTAGGGGTGTGGAAATCTCGCGTACAGACGTTTGACTCAAGTGACACCCAATCAACTACCCACTTTCAAAGTCCATGAGTTCCTCGGAACGCCCTATTCTGCTCCCTCACGATGTCTAATGACTACTGAGGTCGCTGATGTGGAGTACTTGGCAGTAGGGGGAAGCACAATGCACCTAATGTGAAAAACGTATGTTTTTGGGGGTGTCCGGATACTTTTGATCACGTAGTGTATGTACTATGTCGTAAGAATCTTGCTCTCCATATATTGCATCTTAATACTAGTAGCTGTAAGAGGAATTTTGACATCAATCTAAATCGTGTATTTAATCTAAGTTAGTTTAGATATTTTTAACAGCATTATCAACCGATCTTACAAGTACACTTGACATACGTGTATTAACTCCCGTAAAAGCGGCATCCTTAATTTTAATATGTAATTTTACTGTATATTGGTAAATTATTTTAATGACCAGGCATGTTTTGTTTAGGTTTGTGTGTGAATGTCCGAAAAAGCAACAGATATTTGTCATACATTAGTAATACCAGTGTTGCTTGTATTACACTACTTTACATTAGGTTTCATGAGGTATTTTCAGCAAAAGAACATATCGATATGCCTCTGAGTCACTCAACAAGCTCTTTAATCTTAGAACATTTCTGCCCAGATGTTAACTGTACACAACTGAGTTACTCGTTTTTGCGTTGAACGGCGGAGCTAAGCACAAGCAATTTTTATTTCTACATTTCTGAAGATGCTCGAGTGAGACATGTTAAAACAGAGAAAAAGTTAACATGCCACTTGTGCCTGCTGTACAATTTTAATTTCTTACGGTCGCTGTTCCCCGGCTGGCAAATTCTGCGCTTGCTATATTGCTATTTGAGTTAATGACACAGTTCAGCCGCGCGGGATTAGCCGAGCGGTCTAGCGCTGCAGTCATGGACTGTGCGGCAGGTCCCGGCGGAGGTTCGAGTCCATCCTCGGGCATGAGTGTGTGTGTTTGTTTTTAGACAATTTAGGTGAAGTAGTGTGTAAGCTTAGGGATTGATGACCTTAGCAGTTAAGTCCCATAAGATTTCACACACATTTGAACATTTGACAGAGTTCATTGTTTCACAAAGTAATATGAGGCATTAACCGTACATTTTACCTTCTACACTGTACTGATCTACGATGATGTTTATCTAGACAAAGCATTAGCGTAGCCCGGAAAATATATTTCATCTGAGGCTGCTGTTACATTAAATTAAAAAGTTCCTAATGAAAAAGTATAAGACGTTCTTATACAATGCCCTTAAGATCAAAGTTACTGGTATAAGGCACTGGTCATCTGTATTAGCGTGAAATTTTATTTCCTGTATAATCAATCAACTGACTACCTTTATAATCTATCTTGAGGGAAAGAAACGTTGTCATTGTGGCTATCACTCATGAGAAGTTGACAATTTTATTTCATTCTCAGTCACTTGTGTTTGTATTGCGTACGCATTTTTACAGTTTTATGTCAGCTGCTGACGCACTGTATCAGTCGTAGCTGCCTTGTTACTAGAAATAGGTCTTCACCAAAATGTGTCGTCTGTACCCTCTTTCTCTCTTTTCATCAGTAGTTATGTTAGTGGTACGTTTCCGTTTAACCTCATTGTAAATTTAATCATTTTTGCTAATGAAAATTTAATGTCACATTTCGTTTATGAGAGATTCGACTATTGCATGGATGTAGCCTACACTGAAAGAAAAATGCATTATAATCTCTGTCCAAAATGGGGACGTGCTGTGACATAAGCAACTTTCACAAAGGGAAGAGTATTGGGGCCTGATGTCCCGAGAAGAAGCGTATCGAATACAACAAATCGGGTCGGCTGTTCGCGTGCTATTGGCGTGAGCGTTTATGGGAAGTGTACGAAATACAGGGAACCACGAATAGGTGATAAGGTGTTGCACCTTCACTCACAACAGAACTCGGCGATCGGAAGCTTCCCTTCCTGTGTAAAACAGTATATGTGGCGATCTGCGACAAATCTGACGACAAATTTAAATGGTGGTGCTAGTGCTAGTGTTTCCGAGCACACCGTTCACCGTACAATGGGGAACAGGTAGCTCCTTAGCACTAGACCCATACCTATTCCCATATTGACCAAAAGACATCGTTAATTACGATTAGATTCAGCACGGGATCACCGACAGAGACCATCGATCAATGGGGACTTGTCGGCTAGTTGAATGAATCACTTTTCTCGATACATTAGGTCGATGGTCATGTTCAGATACGCCGTCATACGGACGAGTGGTAAAACGAAACATGCATTCTAGTGCGAGCAGTATTACGGGGATGATTTACCTGGCTTTTTAACGAACAATGTGAAAGTTATTGCGGACGAACTGCATCCCTTCATGCTTGATGTCTTCCACGACGGCGAAGGCGTCTTCCAACAAAAGAGCCGTCCCTGCCACAGGGGCATATTCGTACTACAGTGGTTTTAGGAGCATTGTAGTGAACTAACATTCATGTTTTGGCCATGAAAGTACGCATGTTCAGCATACAACCTCTGGGACTTTCTTTGTGCCCTCCACACACCACTCCGTGATTTACTGCAACTGCGTGTTCTCTGCGTAGACATCTGGTGCCACATAACCCGTGAAACCTATCAAACATTTGACGAATCCGTGCTACGCAAACTCGCTTTTATATCGATTTTGAAATGTGTACCATCACGCCATTAAGTAATTCGTCATAATATAATCGTATATACACTACCTGACAGAAACGTGGAAGCACCCTTAAAGCACGGAGACATAGAAATGGAAATGTGCTTACGGAATCGAGTCAAATTTCCGAGGAACTTGGCAGTATAAGCCCACTTATCATTATGACGTTGTATTCCATGTGGTCTAGATTCACGCACAGATTCGGTTGAAATGGGTTTCACCAAGTCGAACCGGGTGGTTATACTTAACGAAGCTCCAGTGTGGGCTGCAATTATCGTATGGCAGAGAAACTTGCTAGTTACGATAAGGCGTTAATGCGGAACCCACTTAAGCTGGAAAAAATTTTGTTCCAATTTTGGCCAACACGTGCAAATCTGTCACTGTACACTGTTTGTGTGGTGGTGTGACACCCACAATGCATTTGACAAGTCATAATGTGAGAAAACACTATCAGTGAAACTTAAGCGAATGGCGGGAAAGCCATAATGTGAGAAAACACCATCAGTGAAACTTAGAAGAACGGCAGGAATGTCATTATGTGAGAAAACGCTATCAGTGAAACATACGCGAACGGCGCGAACTACAGTGCCTTTTGAGACAGTATCATCGACCTCAAGGTCTGAAACAAGACCGGATGTCATTTAATTGTTTAAAGACGATGCTAATGAAATTCGAAAACAAGGGGAGCCTAGGGTGGCAGCTGGAAAACGAAGGCGTCCCAAACTGGTGGAAGCTATTTACGAGGCTGCTGTTGCTCTAACTGATTATGAAGCCTGTGTCCGAGGTAGCGATAGTGAGCGTGCAATGTCACGAGTGCTGTTCATCCCACGCTAAAGAGTACGGAAAGTTTTTGCGATCTATTTGACACATGTACCCGTACATGAACGAGACGGTGCAGCAACTGAAACCTCGTGATCCGCAGGGTCTGACAGAATTTGGTCTTCGGTTTCTGTCACGAATCGAGGTTACTGGCATGTTACATATTCCCGAAATTTTATCTGTGGAACAGAGACCAAAGCTCTACGGAACAAACATATGTTTTAGTCTGTAGTCATAATTTATATTTTTTCCCGACGGTCTACCGGTTTCGGTATATGTTCCATCTTCAGACCGTCCCTTGGTATGCATCCGTTACACTTGCTTCCTAATTAGGTGCGTCTAATACTCATTATATCATGTGGCCGGGAAATATTCTATGGAGTGACTGGGCTTAATTTACACTAAAGCGTGCAGCGAGTACATAGAGATGGTGAATCTGGGGTATTGTTAAGCCACATCTTGTGCACGAAGAGCCACTGCACTCACCGCATGTTACTATGTGATTCACAAGGACGTTTATTCTCGGTCCGTTCTTCTCTGAAGAGAATACACACAGAGCATCCTTCAGGTGTCGCGTGACGTCTGCACATTAACGAGACCTCAACATATAGCCTGTGATTCCTACTTTCGTGTGTGTTGGTTTTAATGAAATATGGGGTACTTCAAGTCGCTCGTCCATCGGAAGATATGTTTAATGCAACTTTCCACGAACGTGGCATGTCCAGAGGTTTTCCGTAGCCTGCAAGCTTACCTGATCACAATCATGTGAGTTATGGGTATGGTGATGTCAAAAAGAACGCATTTACCAGCATCCGAAAGCGAGTATACGTGAACATATTACTCAGATTCCAGTAGATCTCTTGCAAGCAACTGTGGGTTACGTCGTTCTACGGATGCAGCATCTCGTCAACGTCTCCGGAGCTCATATCGGACAAATTGAGTAAGTGGCGGCTAACAGTGATATAAAAAATGACTTTTATGATCTCTTCTGTCCATGTCTCGTTCTAATCCATTACAGCTGGAAACAAGTCTGTATTTTTTTCCTGTATTCACAACGCCTGATTTGCTCCTAGAGGTCAAAACCTAAACGTTTTTTCAGCGTAAATCGATTCCACATTGACGGATTTGCATATCTACAAAGTTTTGGTTCCGTACGGAAATCAGAGACTACACTGGAGGTCTGTGCGTAGCTGCACTTCAATTATAGCCAGTCAGTAGCTTCCACTAAGGCGAGACGACCCACAACTGTTGTAACTGGTCCATGATATACTGGGCACTGATATTGGCAAGGAGTCAGCGTCCCACAGGTGTTCTGTCCGGGATATATCTGGATATCTGGGGATCTAGGTGGCCAAGACAGTAACTCAACGTCACGCAGACATTTCATAGAGGTATGTGCCATATATTGACGAGTGCTGTCCTGTTGAAAAGTGGCACAACGTTGCTGTAGCTGAAAGGAAACATATGAGGACGCAAGATGTCCTAAGCTTTCCGTTGTGCCACCAGAGTCAGCTTAATCACTACCAGCCATGACCTGAAGTCATACCTGGTGGCTCATCACATCTTGACTCCCGGAATAAGGCTCCTTTGCCGCTCCACAGTCATCTGGAATAGTGCAGAACCGCAATTCATTGCTAAACACAGTGCGATGCCATTCATCAGCTAACCAGGCTTTCCACTCACGGCACCGCTCCAAATGGGGCAGACTGTGTCAAGGTGTTAACGCCAGCCCACATACGGGATGGTAATTCCCTAGGTCGACTCCTGCTAGGCTGCGACCAGTGGTGCGGAATGGCCCAGAATGTTGCAGGAATTCCAATACTTGATTTATGACGGCAGCGCAAATGCGAAGTGGTTAGGATGTGCCTGGTTCATGCCACGATAATCATCACTCGTGATGGTAATGTATGGTCAAACAGAACCTTGATGGATATTTCTTCTTCATTCCCCATGGAATCCAGATTCGGACCACTGTCATATCTTGACGCCCATTCAATTACTACACGATTCGATCAGCCCACAATGAAGCACTTCTTACGCTCAGGCAGGTGCTGATTAGGCTGTCCTACACGGGTATATGGCATCTCACTGTGTTTGCTGAACGTCTGATCCTGTTTAAGCGCCTTATACATCCTAAGAGGCCTGGTAACAGCAGTAAACGTAAACAAAACTAATGGACTCTGGTAGCTTTCTACCTTACACAGAGGACTGCAAATCTGATTTACATATCCATCGATTATGTGCACGTGTACGAAGTTCCATTGACATACCACCGTGTCTTAAGGGGGTAAGTAGGCTACTTAGGTTTTTATGTTGGTAAAGTCACGTAGCGCTCTGTATGAAAATCACTGGCTGTGCTGTGTGCAGTCTGTGGCTGGTTTGCGTTGTTGGAGTATTTGCTATTGTAGTGTTGGCAGTTGGATGTCAACAGCGCGTAGCGTTGCGCAGTTGGAGGTGAGCCGCCAGCAGTGGTGGATGTGGGGAGAGAGATGGCAGAATTTTGAGACCGGGCGATCTGGACGCGTGTCCATCAGAAAGAGTAAATTTGTAATACTGTATATCATGAACTGATATACATATATGATAATTTTTGAATATTATTAAGGTAAATACATTATTTGTTCTCTATCAAAATCTTTCATTTGCTAACTATGCCTATCAGTAGTTAGTGCCTTCATTAGTTAGAATTCTTTATTTACCTGACAGTATTGACACTCGCTGTATTGCAGTAGTTCGAGTAACGCAGATTTTTGTGAGGTAAGTGATTCATGAAAGGTGTTGGTTATTGTTAGTCACGGCCATTCTTTTGTAGCTATTATTGAAAATCAGATTCCGTTGCGATAAAAATATTGTGTGTCAGTTTAGTGATGATCAGAATAAGTAAAGAGAGAAATGTCTGAGTACGTTCAGTTTTGCACAGCTGTTTGAAAATCAAATAACGTAAGGGGTTTACCAGCACAGTAATTCATAATTTTTTCTAAGGCGATGTTTCAAGGGTACTTCACGTTTCTCGTTGGGCTCTATGTGTGTGTTTTGTAGGCTACATATACTAATTTAAAACATGCTAAATAAAATCGTTATGAATTTCATCATAAGGTTCCTTTCGCTAAGCTTCCCCGATACAGATGCTATTCGTTGAAGCAAATGAATAGTGGGTAATTCTCCCTCATTCTAGGTAAGAAAGTAATAACAATTTGATGCTCAGTATGCTTGTATGTGATGGATACGATGAGGCCTTTGTTGTAGTGCTCAAGCACGCACTTACACAGGCCTGGGACTCCGGAGAAAGCTATGAAGGAGAGCTGGTAGGAGAGGCCCTCGGTGTCCCGACGTCTCAGCCAAGTGTTCCGCCTGGGCGGTCTGCCGGCTGCAGGAGAGGTAATCCTAGCAGGAGCTGGTTGTCATCCATACTTCATCCGCCCTCCGGCCGGACCGCCAGGGAACGAGTAGAGGCGCGACCTGGCCGCTATTGTGCTGCCTCTGAATTATGAGAGCTCGCCCTGGCGAAGAAAGGGACCTCCTGTCGGGAATTCGCGGAGAAAAGCCACCGAGATATTGGAACTTGAGCAACTGAGTTTCGGCTCGATAACACAACTGCAGTGAAAAAACTAGATCTCAAGTCATTCACATCTTTAAGCTAACTGATTAATATTGACAGATGAACTTCACTCACTAATTTTCTCCAACTTCTCCGCAGCACTGTCAGAAAAAAAGTGACATCTGCTTATTTTCCACTTGTAATGGACAAGTATCACATTTACATTTTCTTAGGTTGTTGACAGTATCTGATGCAAGTTATTAACGATTATTTCAATGTGAATATTAGGAGAGAGATGTTATATTTATAGAAGTACGATCGTTGTGAGTAACAATCAAACACTTCATTTCCCCATTACAGACTCATGTGTTTAAATAGTCATATCTACGAAGTGTAGTCTGTTACTGAGGGCCGGCTATGGTGGCCAAGCGGTTAAAGGCGCTACAGTTTGGAACCGCGTGACCGCTACGGTCGCAGGTTCGAATCCTGCCTCGGGCATGGGTGTGTGTGATGTCCTTAGGTTAGTTACGTTTAAGTACTTCTAAGTTCTAGGGGACTGATGACCCTTAGAAGTTAAGTCCCATAGTGCTCAGAGTCATTTTGTTACTGAGGATGCAATAATCCATAGGAGCATAAAAATGAATCTATATATATGTATGTATGTATGTACATATGTATGTATGTACGTAAATATGCTTCACATCTCCTACTAAACCCCATGACTGATTTCAACGAGACTTAGTAAACATTTCACTTACTGTCTGCACACAATCTCTGTAGGGGTGAGAAGCACCCACCTATCAAAGGGGTTGTGATTGGGTAAAAAAGCAGTGTAGCGCACGACGCGAGAATACCCTTAATTTAGTCATCTTGTATTTGAGAATGAGAGCACAAAGACACTTGAAACAAACCTTACGTATAATTTGGAAACTTTGCGAAACTTACATGTGTTTTATCCATAAAGGATGAAGCTTACCTCCCTAAGTCTTCCAGACAGGATGTAGAGTAATATCCGGTACCAGGCACAATAGAACGTGATTTTATTTAACAGACGACCAGTTCGAGATTGTGCCCATATTCTCGAGGTTTCCATTCAAGTATATGTTTCCATATTCGCTATTGGAGATCACTGTTCAAATCAAAAACAAATAATGTGATAACGGCTAGACAGACACAAATGAAATATTTTGATGTGGGCGAGCGACATGTGTTGTAAAATGTTATAGTAATTACATATAGCTGATGTATGCAAATGGCACTTCCCTGACCATAACTCTTTGACCATACCATTGGTTTTCAGACGTAAAGGCGTTGGATGCCTCGAGTGCATGTACATCTGTAGTTACTAACATCTAAATAGGGACTATCTGTCAAAGACATAATAACGAAGCTCTAGTAATTAGCACTGTGAGTAACATGCAGTTAACAGACAACAAAACGAAATATTATTGTAAAAATGATGTGATAAAGGTAATTCGGAATGATGTGGATACACCAGCTATACGTAAGTACCATAATATTTTACAACACATGTCACTTGTCCATTTCGAAATGCTTCATTTGTGTCTATTTAGTCATCATCACATTCTCTGTTCTTTATCTGAACAGCGAAATATTTGCAAGAATGCAGGCCACCTGAAAAATGAGCAGATGCCCGAAAACAGTCCTTTGTTATTCTATACTCTTTTCTAAGCTTTTCCCGCTGACGATCCGCACAAAATGATGAAAGGAAATTTTTTTTAACTCTTACTATATTTTCGCTCTTCATACAGTAAAACTGCCACGAGAAGAATGATGATTTAATTTATTACTTTTTTGTCGCTAACTGTATTTGCAACACATGTTTGGCACAGTATGCACATGTACCACAGAATGTGCCAGAAAAATTGCATCATTTCACAATTCTTAATGCAGGAGATATGACATCATAAATACTCAAATGCATGAAGAATTGCCGCATCACGCATGACATTTTCGTTTATTGCTTCTTTGCTACGAACTCTATTCTCAGGCAATAGGCACATACACCACTCGATGTACTTGCAAATTTATTGTACAGCACGTAGTTAGGAGATAAGAGGTCATAAACGTTGAGCTGCGTGAAAATGAAACTGCTGTGTCCAATTCGCTAAGCGTACAGGTGAATTACCTAAACAAATACTGCATACAATTTCTTAAATAAGTATGAAATGTATTTGAAATGCGCGTACGCGAGCAAATTCCCGGGTAAAAAGATCACCGCAAACCCCTGGAACGAATTCAATTACATTTGGTACGCTTATTAGTTACAATCTGGAAAGAGTTACAATCTGGAAAGACATACCGAAGGGGAAAGAACCACCAGCCTCCTATTGGAGTGAGTGTGATAACACTGCGAGTGAAGCGTGGGCGAGGAGTTGGACAGACAGCTAGGTGAAGAAGGAGATAGGCACAGATAGGAGGAGGAAATCGAGGGAGGTATGGAGAGTAAGAGATAGACAGAGAGTGACTGGAGGAGGGAATGAACAGACCAAGGGAGGGGAGGAAATGGACAGAGAAAGTGGAGAGCAGGAGATAAGCAGAAGAGGGGGGAAGTAGGTATGGACAGAGAGAGGTGGGAGGAGGAGATGGACAAATAGAGGGGGTGGGAAGATATGGACAGAGAGGGAGGAGGGGACGAACAGAGAGAGGAGGAGGAGGAGGCTGATAAACTAATGTAGAGGAGGCTATGGAATTGGAGGAGCCGGAGATGGACAGATGGGGGAGGAATACATTGAATTAGAGGGGGTTATGTACAGAGGGGAGGGAGCAGATTGAGGAAAGGAGTAGATGGACTGAGGGGGAAGAATCAGATGGACAGAGGATGAAGGAGCACATTGACACATGGGACAAGAGGAGATGGATACAGAGGGGCATGTGGAAATGGACAAATAGTAGAGATGGAGGAGGTGGAGAGAAAGAGGTGATGGTGATTCATATGTACTGAGAGATGGAGAAGTTGGAGCAATAGAAGACTGGCATACTTACTCAGGCAACGACGGGTACTCATCTAGTTTATTAAAATGTAAACAGCAGTATTGAGTTAAGAAATGGCATTGCTTTACGCCTGTGTACTGATAGACTTTTCCCTTGCCGTTTCCGTTTTTTGAGCTGCTTTTCTACTGGAGAAATGCACAGTAGAGAGACCTAGACGACAGTGTCGGTATGTTAGTCGGTGGACTTGTAGTTTTCGTTTCTGGAACGCTCTTTCTTTACACCGGGACGTGTGGCAGACAGACTGAAGTGGCGGAAATAGCCTGCGAGCAGCCGTTGAGTCAGGTTAAGTAATGGTGCACTAATCAAGGTTTTAATATTCCTTGCTGACATTGCTGCAATTTATGGTGACAGTCGACGATTGTTACTTTTGCACCAATAAGTCATGTAATGTAAACTTTAGTTGTGGATGTAAGATATTTCTAGGCAGTATAAGATGCGGCGAGAATTGCAGCATTGTAATTCAAGAATGATTCCAAAAGCAAGAAAATATAGCCTCTTTGGAAATTCTCAATAACATGAGAGGTGAAGACACTGTCGAAGCAGTTTTGCACTACATTCTCAACTGCATTGCTTCTGTTAAGGCAAGCTATTGGCAATTTATTTCGTAATTACTAATGCAACAGGAAAGCCTTACTTCTGTTAACAGAAATTGTGACGACTGTGCTTTTGAATACAGTATTATCTTCTCATTCGAAGTAGCTCGAATTGTCTTTGTTCCCATCTTAAAATTACACTGAAGAGCCAAAGAAACTGGTACACCTGTCTAATATCCTGTAGGGCCCTCGCGAATATGCAGAAGTTCCGCAGCACGACGCGGCATGGACCCCACTTACGTCTGAATTAGTGCAGGAGGGAACTGACACCATGAATCCTGCAGGGCTGTCCATAAATCCATAAGAGTACGAGGGGTGGAGATCGTTTCTGAACATCACGTTCCAAGGTATCCCAGATGTGCTCAACAATGTTCCTGTTTGTTAAGTTTGATGGCCAGCGGAAGTGTTTAAACTGAGAAGAGTGTTCCTGAAGCCACTCTGTAGCAATTCTGGACATGTGGGGGACGCATTGTCCTGCTGGAGCTGCCCACGTCCGTCAGGATGCGCAATGGACGTGAATGGATGCAGGCGATAAGACAGGATGCTTACGTACGAGTCACCTGTCAGAGTCGTATCTAGACGTTACAGGGGTCCCATATCACTCCACTGCACATTCTCCATTCCATTACAGAGCTTCCACAAGCGCGAACAGCCACCATTGATATGCAGGATCCATGGATTAACGAGACCCGTCCGACCGGCCAATACGTTTTCAGTCATCAATGGTTGAATGTCGGTGTTGACGGGACCAGGCGAGGCGTAAAGCTTTGTGTCGTGCAGTCACCAGATCCGAAAGCCCATATAGATGATGTTTCGTTGAATGGTTCGCACGCTTAGTCTTGTTGACGGCCCAACTTTGAAATCTGCAGCAAATTTGCGGAAGCGTTGCACTTCTGTCAAGTTGAACAATTCTCTTCGGTCGACAGTGGTTCCGCTCTTGCCGTATCTTTTTCCGCCATAGTGAAGTCGGAGATTTAATGTATTATCGGTTTCGTGATATTCACGCTACACTCGTGAAATGGTCATACGGGAAAATCTCCACTTCATCGATACCTCGGAAATGCTGTGTCCCATCGCTCGTGCGCCGACTATATCATCACGTTCAAACTCGCTTAAATCTTTATAACCTGCCATTATAGCAGCAGTATCCGATCTAACAACTGCACCAGACACTTATCATATAAAGGCTTTGCCGACCGCAGCGCCGTATTATGCCTGTTTACGTATCTCAGTATTTGAATACGCTTGCCTATATCAGTTTCTTTGGCGCTTCAGTGTATCATATGTTAACTATAAAAGTAAGTGCATTTAATGCCATGTTTGCCTGGTTCTTTTACGAAAGAAAGTTGAGACACACAACCTTGATATGTCAACTTTGAAGTGTCCCATTGTAACAGTACTTCATTAAATCACTTCGCTATGTTTCTCAAGACGAAAATAAAATTAATCGTTAAGGTTCTTCTGAGTTTCATTCTGGCATTTAAAGCTAAAAGCAGTATTGAAATATAACCTCATGAACTGTTTCAAATCTAATTAACAGCACTGTATTCAAAATTAGTTGCCTCAGGACTGTAAGGCAGAATTATTTATTTTCAGAAGGAAAGTTTTCAATGTTGGTTAGTGTTGGTTCTCGGCTCGGGAATAAAACTGATAAAGTATTTTAGTGGAAAACATTAATTATGAAAACTATACTTAAATATAAGGTGCGAAGTAAAATGTTCAACTTTGTTTCTGTGTAGGAGGACCTACATTTTCGCTAAATACTTCGGAAGAAGTACAACATCGTAACTAATATTCGAACTGTTTTCCACGCGGTTAATCGTTGTTTACATGTTAATAGTTGTCTATGATTTAAGTACACAGAACTCTTATAGTGTAAATTTTATTGTTATTTATGAGTATTTAGTTAGAAGCTAAGAAAGGCACTAACGGTACACCATGTCACACAGTTTTGCAGATTCAACTAGTCGTTCGCAATGAAACACGATAAAAGTACACTACAATACAGACTGTCTCGAGTCGGTATAAGCTGAGGCCCCACAGGCCTTTAGATGCTACAGGACGACATAAATAATTTATCATTTACTTTTCATTAATGAGAAATTGGTTACACTACTTAAGGTTTTCTCTACAAGTGGCCCCGAAGGAAATAATGGAAGCAACAAATACTGGGTGTTTCAGAAGTGATGGACAATAATTCACACATGGAAAGTACAGGTCAAAAATAGCTGAAAAGTTCTTATAAACGTGGGTCCGGAAATCAACCGTTGCCGAGGTATCCCATTATTTCGTGTTGGCAACCAACAGTAATCGCCCCTCGTTACTGCGGTATTTACGTTGGTATCTCAAGGTTTTGGATCGACTATCTGTTTGTTTACGTATGCGCTACTTCTTCCCTTTCCTCCTCCGCGCAATGTGCCGTACCGGCCTCACATCCGTTACGGACGTGAAGGCACCATGGACAGATTTTACACCAATGAAGGGTACGTTGAAATGCACTTCATGTATGGCAAAGTGTATGGCAGTGCCCTTGAGGCTGCGCAGTTGTATGGAGAAGCTTTTCCTCTCTTCAGGCAGCCCGACAGACGGACATTTGCCCGGTTAATTCAGCGTCTTAGAGAAACCGAGAGTTTCGCACAGCATGTAGGAGAAGATCGACCCAGCTCCGAAACGCCCAATAATGGGGAAATGGTGTTGCGCAATGTATACGAACATCTGAGTACTTCAAAAAGGGAGGATTGCTACCCAAGAGCGTGTCCTGAGTCACAGCAGTGTGTACCGATTTTACATCGGCAACTACTCTATGCATATCATCTACAGCTAGTAGAAGCGCGCAACAATGCAGACTTCCGTCCTGGACAAAATTTCTGCCAATGGGTGCAACAACTGTGTAACCTGAATCCCCTTATTGTAAGCAGTATTGTGTTTATGAATGAGGCTGGATTTTCCCGTGACGGTATTTTTAAGTACCACAACTGACACATTTGGGCCGATGACAGTCATAATGCAACTCACGTATCACGACATCAGCTGCGTTTTTCGTTGGACGGCTGGGCAGGAACGCTCAGAGACTGAGTAACTGGACCCAACATCCTACCACGGAGACTAACCGGACAACAGTACTTTCCGCGGACTGTACTTCCACATGAACATGATGATGTTCCACTGGAACAACCCGTGAACAAGTGGTTCATGCGCGACGGTGCTCCAGCACATTTTCATTTACGAGTGCACCGGCTTCTAACTCGGACGTATGTTCAACATTGGATAAGCAGAGTAGTTCCTGTGCCATGGCCTCTAAGGTCTCCGGGGGATGGGATCATGTCAATAGCCTGGTCTACGCTACAGAGGTCAACTCATTTGAGGATTTACGCTTCCGGTTTGATGGAGCCTTCCAGAATTGACTGAATTCCCCAGGACTGCCTTAGAGGATTCGCAGCTCATTTCAGAGACAAGTTTAGCGTTCCATCAGACACATGGACAACATATCTAACACCTACTTTAACGTTTAGAGGTGCCATATGTTCCTAAACACTCATGAACCGCAACACCGCAACAGAAAATGTGTTGTATCTCGACAATCTTTGATTTGTGGACGCATCTTGATTGGAGCTTTTTAATTAATTTTCCTCTTTACTTTCCTTGTGTGAAATGTACACCATCACTTTTGAATAACGCAGTACAGAAAATTTTTATTAATGAATCCACGAAATTGAAATAATTCTGTAATGTTCTTGTGATTTTTATTTTATTTGTGTGACAGAAGAACATTCCAGTATCTGTAATTACAGTGTGACTATTCTTCATTGATTTGGTCGTCTTGTCACCGTAAAAAGGTTTTCTGACTTACTGTCACCGAGAAGAGAGATGATCTCCAGGTGTCCCCCACAGTGGTCGTCTATCTAGAAGGAAACAGACGCATCAAGATCGAAGAGGATAATGGATGTGTATAAATATGAGATTTAGTACCAAGAGCATCTCTGGTTGCACAGTGTATCTAAACCGGCACGCTGACTTTTTCTACATCATTCGATATTTCTTCAACTACATTTCGGAGTTGACCATCGAGTATTGGCGAACTGTCCTACAGCGACATACGACAGTATTTACGGTGGGTGAGAGATCTTGAGGAAGTGCTAATCATGGAAAAAGTCGAACGCCTTCCGTATCGGGGTAGGTCTGGATAGGACGGACAACTGGCTGTCTTGCGTTATCTTGTTCTAAGGTGACATCGAGGAGATCTCGAAGAGAGCATACAGCCACCACCTTCAACAGGTCAGAAATTTAACTCCTGCTGTCCCGACTAACCTCTGTGAGAACCGTAGGTAACTGTTGTGCACGTGATGGCACATCATGCCATCACACAAGATGCTAGTCCCGTATGACAATGAAAAATGTAATCTGGAAACTTTCGTTCTCCTCCGAGCCTCCACACATGTATACGACTATCGTGATGCTGTATGCAGAACGGAGACTTCTATGCAAAGACGGCGTGTATCCAATTATTGTAGTTTGACGCACGCTGTCGACATGCTGCACTGATGTTCTGTAGTGTTCTAGATGGGGTCGCACTATCCGTGGAGATACTTGTCTTTCTCGAATCAAGTTCATGCGCTGACTCAGGGTATGCGTCGTTGCCGTGTCTTGGTGCCAGTCTCAAATGCTGAATCAAGGCACTTGTGTTGTCGTGTTCAGATGGTTCAAATGGCTCTGAGCACTATGGGACTTAACATCTGAGGTCATCAGTCCCCTAGAACTTACAACTACTTAGACCTATCGAACCTACGGACATCACACACATCTATGCTCGAAGCAGGATTCGAACCTGCGACCGTAAGCGGTCGCGTGGTTCCAGACTGAAGCGCTTAGAACCGCTCGGCCACTGCGGCTGGCCATTGTGTACTGCCGCAAACAAGCTCATATGCTACGATGCGATAGCACAGTGCCTGTGTTATTAAGAAGTAAGAAGCACCGTTCCTTCTGACATGCATGCATATCTGAAGGAACGTTGCGTCGTTAAAGTATGTTTCCGTCGTTACCAGGCAGCGACCTTCAATGACAATTTCCTCCCCTATACGAGAATTGCTTAATGTGTGCACGAGTATTGGTTATGACGCAGTAGCGACAACATATGGAAGTTTGGGTCTGGCCGTGTGTTGTGCACGGGTAGCCAAAGCGGTTAAGGCAATCTATTGCGTAAAACAGGGTACCCAGGTTCGAGTTCCAGTCCGGCACAAATTCTCATTGTCATTATACCATTACAGAGCTGATGGTTGCCCACAATCGCAAGTGCGAACACATTTAATGAAGTTCGTATGCCGAATAAAAGCTCGTGACATTGCTACACGATCCTGCATGGGCGAGCTGACAATTTATCTGTCCTCTTGTGTACTAATCGTGAGATTCTAAATGGTATTCACGATGGTGATCTTGATCCCATTCATTCCTTATATGCGAAAGTCATTAGACCCGGACGAAAGTTAACAGCAACGTCAAATTACAGTCTCGACATGCCATGATGCTGCCAATGTCCATCCCTGGTGCGTGCTGGTAAAACTGTGTTCTTCTTACATCTGACATAAAACGATCTTCGCACAAACAACAATGAAATACAGTCTGCGGTTCGAAATTCAAAAGCATTCTTTCTTTAGGTACAGTATGTGGATGGCGTTACACTGCTCTACATACTTCATGTGGTTGTACTGGAACGCTAAGTATTTGTCTCAGTAGCATACTTCACGACAGTTATAGATGTTTTCTTCGTAGTGCTGGAGCTGTAAACTACAAATTATTTCCTTCATTTTTAATGTTCCGTATCGCATTCAATAATCACGGAATCCTTACTGGATCACTTTGTTGTCTGTGTGTCTGCCTGTCTTTCCGTCTACCTGTTTGTCCGACTGTTAAGACACCTTTTTTCCGAGGAACGTGTACTGTCTCACGTATTGAGATGCTTGAAATGGTTCAAATGGCTCTGAGCACTTTGGGTTTTAACACCTTAGGTCATCAGTCCCCTATAACTTAGAACTACTAAAACCAAACTAAGCTAAGGACATCACACGCATCCATGCACGAGGCAGGATTCGAACCTGCGACCGTAGCGGTCGCGCGGTTCGAGACTGAAACGCCTAGAACCGCGTGGCCACACCGGCCGGCCTGAGATGCCTGAGAAATAACATGTTCCAGGTCAGCAATATAAAGGTTTGTTACAACACAACATGAAATTAGCTAAACAAAGAAACTTCTTCTTATAAAACTTAATACCAATCTTTCACAGACTTCTATGAAGCATTTGCCTGGTAAACAACTATGTTAATTAAGATTAAGGGACGTAAAGACTAATTCAATGAAGCTTCGCACTGGAAGGAAGGAGAGGTCAGAAGTCCCACGGCGGTGACTCCAACCTGGTTCTGATTTAGGGGCTAGAATTATCCGGCACCTGAGATGACCCGGAACTTCTGCGGAGAACTGCCGATGAGTCGAGGTGCTGCTCTATAAATAACCGCTGCGCGGAGGTATACTTCTAGATCTGTTTCCAAGCACGTGATTTGATAGAGAGCAGTAGCTCCCCAAGGGGAGAACCTCTGGTTGCACTTGCCTCGCCGTCTGTCGGTTGTGGCATGACATTCGCCGGCGGTCAGTGTCCTGGGAGGCGACGCCTGGGACCGTATGCAAGCACACGGATCATCTCCGTCTGCAGGGTTGCCGATCCTTGAGGCGTACTCTTGTATATTGTATTCCAAGTGCAAGATTGAAATTTATGTCAGATAGTAGGATCTACGGCCCCTTGGAGGTGTGTTTAAATTTCATAGTCAACGCAGTCAAAAGATACAGCCATTTATATTAAATATTTCGATGCTCGCAAATACACAGGAAAAAAGCCGTAGGGTACTTTCCGTTGACCTACACTCATGAAACAGAAAAAGAGCCAACAAGCAACAGTAAAAGTAAAGGAAAAATTTGAGAATGATTAATCTGTAGGTTTAGCACATACAAAATTTTTGCCATTTGTTTTTCGTCTGTCGGATTGGCTGTCCATTAAGACCACTCTTTTTGAGGAACAGCTTCAGCTATCAAGTTGAAATTTATGTCAGCTACTCCTTTGTGGTGTAATATGTGTCAAGTTCTTAGTCCCTTATATCAAAAGATACACCAATTTATGCCCCATACGTCGATCCCTACAACTCATTCATCAGAACCTATGGGATCCTCGTACTTCCCATTGACTTTGTCATAAAATTTTTACAATAAGGATGACTTCAAAAGACAAGTTAATGAAAATCTCGAAAATTAGTAATCACTATTTGTATCACACGAAAGGCTAACGTTGCTTCTGTCTGTCTGTACAGTATTTGAGAGCCTTGAGAAGTGTAGATCAATCACGCTGAAATTTATTTCAAATACGAAGGTATATGGTCCCCTGATGGTGTAAAAACTAAATTTTATATATGAATGCATCAAAAAATATAGGGCAAAATTACGTGTATGATCACCAAGAGGTCATGGGCTCGAATTTCCTTTGGACTATCGATCCCTTATTTGTAGTTTTAACCTAGCGTTCACCCCTATCAACACATGTTTCCGATTCTGTTTGAAACTGTAGCTCCATTTCTCCAACTGAACGACTAGAGTAGCTTAGGGATACACAAGTCGACAAAGTGGCATCCAATAGGAAGAGCTGCAGAGCTGCACCAGGCCATTGAGCCACATGAAATTATTATTTTCAGTTTATTTTGTCTATATACCGCAGTCTGTATGTATGTGTGGAGGTTCTCGATCTAATCCTTGGCCCCTGGATCACGTTCAACTCTTATAAACGAGACATCACGATTGCGCGATACAACGGCTTCGACACTACCACGCGAGGAGAAACTCGCCAATTACGACCACCTTTAACATTATGAGAGACTCACAAAAGAACACAACTCAATAAAAATGAACACTATTATGTGATACCTATGTATTTTTTCTTTTTCAGAAAGACTGTTTATATGTGATTTATGTACCTGTAATAATAGAATATGTATGGCCATATGTATAATTAATGTAATGGGTAAAATCTATTAGCTCTGCCGATGTTTTTCTGGGGTTTCCCTGCGGCCCGCGTCCAAATGGAAGAGCTTTTCGTACTGCATTTATCCCCAGCTATGATGTATGAAAGATACTAAATGAATAGACGTAAAAGCACAACACACTGAGTGAAGTGAGCGATGATTATAAACGAACGACATAAAAGTGACACTTGTGGTCTACATGAACCAAACATTTGGTAAGTGTGTTCCTTGTAGCCCAGGGGGCTGTATAGTGTCCGGTTTGAAATATTCAAGCCGATATATCTGAGGTAAATATTAAAACGACTCTGAATAATATTATATGAACATAAACGACAAATTAATTATGAAAATGTATTAAATTAGCTTCAAAGAAAGACTATATCGATTGCAATGTTATAAAGAGACGTTATTTATATTAGATGAGATCGTAGTGCATAACATTCTTGAAACTAACATTATTATCTTTGTTATTATATATAAGAGAAAAAAGTTATTTAAAATCACTTCGAGTCAGGTCATTTCTGCTGCTGTATGTAAGGTACGCTTGCGGTAACTTTTGTTCTTTTTGTTCTCGGACGTAGCAAATCCTCCCTCCATGAACCATGGACCTTGCCGGTGGTGGGGAGGCTTGCGTGCCTCAGCGATACAGATAGCCGTACCGTAGGTGCAACCACAACGGAGGGGTATCTGTTGAGAGGCCAGACAAACGTGTGGTTCCTGAAGAGCGGCAGCAGCCTTTTCAATAATTGCAAGGGCAACAGTCTGGATGATTGACTGATTTGGCTTTGTAACAATAACCAAAACGGCCTTGCTGTGCTGGTACTGCGAACGGCTGAAAGCAAGGGGAAATTACGGCCGTAATTTTTCCCGAGGGCATGCAGCTTTACTCTGTGATTAAATGATGTGGCGTCCTCTTGGGTAAAATATTCCTGAGGTAAAATAGTCCCCCATTCTGATCTCCGGGCGGAGACTACTCAAGAGGATGTCGTTATCAGGAGAAAGAAAACTGGCATTCTACGCATCGGAGCGTGGAATGTCAGGTCACTTAATCGGGCAGGTAGGTTAGAAAATGTAAAAAGGGAAATGGATAGGTTAAAGTTAGATATAGTGGGAACTAGTGAAGTTCGGAGGCAGGAGAAACAAGACTTTTGGTCAGGTGAATACAGGATTATAAACACAAAATCAAATAGGGGTAATGCAGGAGTAGGTTTAATAATGAATAGGAAACAGGAATGCGGGTAAGCTACTACAAGCAGCATAGTGAACGCATTATTGTGGCCAAGATAGATACGAAGCCCACACCTACTACAGTAGTGCAAGTTTATATGCCAACTAGCTCTGCAGATGACGAAGAAATTGAAGAAAGGAATGATGAGATAAAGGAAATTCAGATAGTGAAGGGTGACGAAAATTTAATACTCATGGGTGACTGGAATTCGAAAGTAGGAAAAGGGAGAGAAGGAAACGTAGTGGGTGAATATGGATTGGGGGAGAGAAATGAAAGAGGAAGCCGTCTGGTAGAATTTTGCACAGAGCATAACTTAATCATAGCTAACACTTGGTTTAAGAAACATGAAAGAAGGTTGTATACATGGAAGAACCCTGGAGATACTAAAAGATATCGGATAGATTATATAATGGTAAGACAGAGATTTAGGAACCAGGTTTTAAATTGTAAGACATTTCCAGGGGCAGATGACCATAATCTATTGGTTATGACCTGTAGATTAAAACTGAAGTAACTGCAAAAAGGTAGGTACTTAAGGAGATGGGACCTGGATAAACAGAAAGAACCAGAGGTTGTACAGAGTTTCAGGGAGAGCATAAGGGAACAATTGACAGGAATGGGGGAAAGAAATACAGTAGAAGAAGAATGGGTAGCTTTGAGGGATGAAGTAGTGAAGGCAGCAGAGGATGAAGTAGGTAAAAAGACGAGGGCTAGTAGAAATCCTTGGGTAACAGAGGATATATTAAATTTAATTGATGAAAGGAGAAAATATAAAAATGTAGTAAATGAAGCAGGCAAAAAGGAATACAAACGTCTCAAAAATGAGATCGACAGGAAGTGCAAAATGGCTAAGCAGGGATGGCTAGAGGACAAATGTAAGGATGTAGAGGCTTATCTCACTAGGGGTAATATAGATACTGCCTACAGGAAAATTAAAGAGAACTTTGGAGATAAGAGAACCACCTGTAAGGACATCAAGAGCTCAGATGGAAACCCAGTTCTAAGGAAAGAAGGGAAAGCAGAAAGGTGGAAGGAGTATATAGAGGGTCTATACAAGGGCGATGTACTTGAGGACAATATTATTGAAATGGAAGAGGATGTAAATGAAGATGAAATGGGAGATACGATACTGCGTGAAGAGTTTGACAGAGCACTGAAAGACCTGTGTCGAAACAAGGCCCCCGGAGTAGACAACATTCCATTGGAACTACTGACGGCCATGGGAGAGCCAGTCCTGACAAAACTCTACCATCTGGTGAGCAAGATGTATGAAACAGGCGAAATACCCTCAGACTTCAAGAAGAATATAATAATTCCAATCCCAAAACAGCAGGTGTTGGCAGATGTGAAAATTACCGTACAGTCAGTTTAATAAGCCACAGCTGCAAAATACTAACACGAATTCTTTACAGACGAATGGAAAAACTAGTAGAAGCCGACTTCGGGGAAGATCAGTTTGGATTCCGTAGAAATACTGGAACACGTGAGGCAATACTGTGCTTACGACTTATCTTAGAAGAAAGATTAAGGAAAGGCAAACCTACGTTTCTAGCATTTGTAGACTTAGAGAAAGCTTTTGACAATGTTGACTGGAATACTGTCTTTCAAATTCTGAAGGTGGCAGGGGTAAAATACAGGGAGCGAAAGGCTATTTATAATTTGTACAGGAATCAGATGGCAGTTATAAGATTCGAGGGGCATGAAAGGGAAGCAGTTGTTGGGAAGGGAGTAAGACATGTTTGTAGCCTCGCTATTCAATTTGTATATTGAGCAAGCAGTAAAGGAAACAAAGGAAAAATTCGGAGTAGGTATTAAAATCCATGGAGAAGAAATAAAAACTTTGAGGTTCGCTGACGACATTGTAATTCTGTCAGAGACAGCAAAGGACTTGGAAGAGCAGTTGAACGGAATGGATAGCGTCTTGAGAGGAGGATATAAGATGAACATCAACAAAAGCAAAACGAGGATAATGGAATGTAGTCGAATTAAGTCAGGTGATGCTGAGGGAATTAGATTAGGAAATGAGACACTTAAAGTAGTAAAGGAGTTTTGCTATTTGGGGAGCAAAATAACTGATGAAGGTCGAAGTAGAGAGGATATGAAATGTAGACTGGCAATGGCAAGGAAAGCGTTTCTGAAGAAGAGAAATTTGTTAACATTGAGTATAGATTTATTGTGTCAGGAAGTCATTTCTAAAAGTATTTGTATGGAGTGTAGCCATGTATGGAAGTGAAACATGGACGATAAATAGTTTGGACAAGAAGAGAATAGAAACTTTCGAAATGTGGTGCTACGGAAGAATGATGAAGATTAGATGGGTAGATCACATAACTAATGAGGAAGTATTGGATAGGATTGGGGAGAAGAAAAGTGGCACAACTTGACCAGAAGAAGGGATCGGTTGGTAGGACATGTTCTGAGGCATCAAGGGATCACCAATTTAGTATTGGAGGGCAGCGTGGAGGGAAAAAATCGTAGAGGGAGACCAAGAGATGAATGCACTAAGCAGATTCAGAAGGATGTAGTTTGCAGTAGGTACTGGGAGATGAAGAAGCTTGCACAGGATAGAGTAGCATGGAGAGCTGCATCAAACCAGTCTCAGGACTGAAGACCACAACAACAACAACAACGTAGCAAATAATTCAAGTGTGTATTCTGTGCTATGTGGAAACATATTTGCAAAAAGTGAGGGCATTGTATTACTTAAAGAACCCATGCAAACAATTCTTCCTGAATTAATGATTGCAAGAAGTTATGTAGCATTTTTTCAGTCTCTGCGAAGCGAGCAACGGTGATCTTTGACTGTCAACAATTGGCCACCATTACGCGGCGTATATAAATTTATTTTTCTGTGTAACATATCACCACAGCCGGAGCAGAAAGATTCATTTCAAATTATTCAATTAACTAAAGTGCAAATCATCACTAATTTTATTTCGTCAAAAAATGAATACTTTCAAAGATACAGTTTATTCTAGGTCAGTGAACTTAGCCTGCATTACATTTCGCCGATAGCATTTGAAATAATTTGTAGGGAGCATAGCGCACATTTGAAACACAATTTAGTATTTATATTTGGCCACCTACAAATAAATAAATAAACAAATATATTTTATATTATCCCATTCTTGTGTTTCACTTGATAATGATAATAATTAATAACAACAGAAACGAAGGGATAATATATGCTCTTCCGACTTTTTTTCTTTGAGAAAAAAGGTACAAACACCTACTACATGATCAAAAATTGCGGTAATGAGAAAACAAATAAAAAACTCTAGTGTATGAAAATAAAGGATGACGTTCTTCATAAAATAAAACAATATTCCAATATTCCTTGAAAACATAAAACATAAATAGGTATATTTTCCCAACATTCTTTTTTTGTGTAAACGTAAATAACTATATGGTCTCACCAACAGCAAGCCAACTTTTTTTAAATTTCATTCTTGTGGGAGAGCACAGGAGAAAGAAAACACATAAGCTGCAGATAGAGCAATGCGTGAAAAGGATAAACATGTGTAAGGGGGAAAACCTTAGAAGAGGAGGAGAAAGGAGATGTGAAAGAAATTAGGAAAACTTTCCGCGCCATGCTCTACTTCGTCGCGCTATCAAAACAACGTCCATTCAATCATTGACCATTAGATGGGGGCCGGCCGGAGTGGCCGAGCGGTTCTAGGCGCTTCAGTCTGGAACGACGCGTCGGCTACGGTCGCAGATTCGAATCCTGCCTCGGGCATGGATGTGTGTGATGTCCTTAGGTTGCTTATGTTTAAGTATTTCTAAGTTCTGTGGGACTGATGACCTCAGCTGTTAAGTCCTATAGTGCTCAGAACCAGTTTTTTTTTTTTTTTTTTTTTTTTTTTTTTTTTTTTTTTTTTTTTTTAAGAAGGGGAACGTGAGATCGTCCAGTCTTGGCTGGCACGTTACGTTGAGATTCCAGCTCCGAGGCGGGTTGGTGAAAATACTCTGTAAATAGTTCGCGAAAGTGGCCCGATAGTGTCGATGTCGGTGAAGGGTGTGGTTATGTACTTGAAGGCGTGTCCAGCAGTCCGCCGGATCGACGATGTCGTCCAGCAAGAGGTAGTTGATAGCCATGCCACTGATCCATGTGATGGCGTGCCACTTAGACGATGGAATGCAGGTCATGTCTGGATATGTCGTCATGGTAGGAGAAACGTGATGTGGTGGTACTCGGAGGTACAAAGCCACAATCTTCTGTACGAGGGTCCAGACAGCTGCTGCTGGCCCACACTCTAAACGACGTTAATCTGTATCTTCGACATTGCATTTGCCGGACGCTGTGGCTTAGCGGTTCTAGGCACTTCAGTCCGGAACCGCGCTGCTGTTACGGTCGCAGGTTCGAATCCTGCCTCGGTGGTGGATCTGTGTGATATACTTAGATTAGTTAGGTTTAAGTAGTTCTAAGTCTAGCGGACTGATGACCTCAAATGTTAAGTCCCATAGTGATTAGAGCCATTCGAACAATTTTTGACATTGCACTTGAGGCACAGGTGTGAGTCCACCAGCGCTTTGCGATGTAGTTTCTGTATTGTAGTATATTTGCCGTTGACGAGAAGGTACCACGTCGCGGTGGTGTCAGTGATGTGGTATGGTTGGTGGATCGTTTTCCAAACAATAGACCATGAAACCTAGGTGTGACGTGCTCCGACGGGGTTTCGGGGTTGGGACTTTCGGAGAAGGCGGTAGATGTCGCGGGTGGTCGTCTTCCTGGTCCTGGGGTGCTCGGTGCACATGTAGCTGTATTCCAAAAAGAAACGGCCGATGGGCAACATCGGAGGCGGGATGTGTGCCAAAGACGTCGGTGGGCATCTCGAAACGGATGCGAGCTCGGTGGTCAACATTCCAGTAAAACTAGCGTTTTGGCTTTTCCACAACTGGAGCATAGCTCTCACATTAACCAGTTCAAGCTCACCATCCCGCTCCGTAAGGTGAGAGCTTCATACTGGAATGTGCAGATGTGTTCAGAACATATAAAATACCCGAAAGCCACCTGTAGTCCGGGTGCCATTGTATCAGTGATGGACATAATCTGCGCGATGTGGGGTATCCGGGCTGCCAGATGGGTATTGACGAAGGTGACTCTAGCACATATTCAGAGGGCGTGGTAGGTGGTTTTGTACGTTGGCCCGGATGCGTTGCAGTAGTGTCCGAAAATTGCTCGCCGAGGTGCGGCGAATGTCTCGCGTGGACACCAACCAGAGATAGCGAAGGGTGTCCACCAGCTGATATGGGACTACGCTGCCTGCTGGAAGGCCGCGGCCGATCTTCATGGTGCATGATTTTGCGACGTTCATAGCACTTCCTGGCCATGCACTGTAACGGGTAATCAGCTGCATCACAGCTCGTACGTCGGTCGCTGAACGTACGACGAGGGCCAAGTCGTCCGCGTAAGCTCGACAGCCAAACACTTGATCCCGGAGTGGAATACTTGTACTGAGCGTTTAATCCGTACAGGTTCTGTATGCCTGCCGTTGACGAGAAGCCTGGATGTTGCCCTACAAAGGAGCTGCATAATCACTTGCTTGAACGTCGCGGGAATCGCCATCCGGTCCATCACTGCGTTGAGGAATGCATGATTGACGCGAACAAACGCTTGTTTGAAGTCGATGGAGATTAAAGCGCCTGGCAGTCGCGAATGTGTTGCCACAGCGATCACATCTCGATATTCACTGAGGGCTGTCTTATATTACGATCGCCACCTAAGGATGTTTGTTCATGGGAAACAATGTCTCGTAAGACACGTTTGAGTCGCCCTCCTGGGAGGCGTGTGAAAATCTGTAAGTCGGAAATGAGTAACGTGATTGGCCGATAACTATCGAGTCGTGTTCCTCCTGCAGGTTTCGGGACTGGTACGAGTAAGCCTTCCATGAACATTTGTGGCGGGATCGCCGCGCAGGACAAAAGTTCCCAGTACATGTCCGTCCATCGTGGCAACATCAGATCTTGGAAGATTCTGTAAAATTCTAGAGGCAAACCATCCGGGCCGGGAGACCGATACAATAATCCTTTGGCTACAGCGCCATGGACTTCGTCGGTGGTCACTTCCACAGTCAGCAGGGTTGCAGCCGCAGCATTTAGTGTACAATTTATCGGGATCGCCGCTCCGGACAAAAGTTCCCAGCACATGTCCGTCCATCGTGGCAACGTCAGATCTTGGAAGGTTCTGTAAAATTGGAGAGGCAAACCATCCGGGCCGGGAGACCGATACAGTGATCCCTTGGCCATAGCAGCATGGGCTTCGTCGGTGGTCACTTCCACAGTCAGGAGGGTTGCAGCCGCGGCATTTAGTGTACAATTGATCTGCTGGGCAACCTCAGCAAAAGCCTCTGCACCGGCAGGTACTTCTTGATAGAAAAGTCTGTAGTGCCTTGTGAAGGCATCCGCAATGGTAGCTTGCGAAGTCAACTGTCGTCCATCAGGTAGGTCTAAAGTTGTCATTAAAGCCTGTCAGCGTCTACGAACATTTTGAACAATATGATTCATGGAGGGTTCTTTACCGTTAATCCTATCTTGGCTGCGTGCTCGTACAAAGGCTCCCTCTAGACGACACGTGGTCAAGTTTAAAATCTTTTCCTTGATGCGTTGAGCTTCTTTTAGAAGATCCGGGGATGGAGGATGACTCGTGAGCTCGCGTTCAGCGCTATAGCAGAAATCTGTTGTGTGGTGATTCCATCTGGCTTTGGCTCTGCAGGCTTGGCGCACAGTAACCACAACTGCAGTGTGGTCTTGTAACGCATGATGCGTTGAACACAAGTGTGCCACGTGTCGGTGACCTGGTCTCGACATTCAGGTTTCCGCAGTAGCATGAGATTGAGTTTCCAAGGTCTGCACTGCGCCATATAGATTGCCTTCGTAGGTTCATGGTACAGATGTAGATGTCATGATCCGAAAAGGCAGACGGCCAATATTCCGCGTCGAGGAGATGGATTTTAGAGCTTCGGAGATATATATTCTATCGAGTCGTCTGACGGAGTGGCTAGTGATGTGTGTATGCCATGGGCGGTCCCCTTGTACCACTCTTCAAGTATCGAGGAGACGAAGGCGGCGGATGAGGAAGCGAAGTTCCGGCCATGTAGTGAAATGAGGGTATTGGTCTGTACGCTTGAGAACACAGCTGAAATCTCCACGTACGATGCGATGATCGTATCTGCCGAGGAATAAAGGCGTGAAATCTTCTGTGTAGAACTGTGAGCGTTCCCTCAGTTTATCAGTGCCCGATGGGGCATAGAGATTTATGATTTTGATTCCTTCAACTGTTACAGCCACCCCTCACGCCGTTGGGAGATATGCGACATTGGAAACTGAAATCCCTTCTGAGGGAGGATGGCAGCGCCTGTGTGTTCCATAGCTGCAGGGGCGGCGTACATCTCTTATCCATAACATCCGGACCTAGTTGCTGTCCTGAGTTCCTGTAACAGGGCGATGTCGATGTCCGTTTCTCTTAGCGTGTCACGGAGGAGTTGAAGTTTAACATGGGAGCCGATGTTGTTAGTACTGATAGCAGCTATTTGGTATGCCTGATGGGGGATCCGTGATGTCGGTAGGTGTGTAGCTGGTGAAGACTGTCGTACTGGATTCTGGAAGTCCGTAGAAGTAGCTGGAGTCGTCGTAGAAACATCCCCTATTTTAGTATTGGTCTAGCGGAGGAGCAAATCTCATTTCCTCATCAGATTGAGTTGGGTAATCCATGTCATCTCGCCCTGAAAAATGTCGATCAGTTTTAACATCGGTGAGAGGTGGCAGCGCTTGCCGAGTCGGCTCAGTTGCGTCGGTGACGACGGACTTGCTAAGTTCTATGGCTTCTGGGCCCGGGGCTTGCTCACAATCTCTGTTAGACGGCTCACCGTCTTGTGGATGACGCGTCTCCGTGGCAGAGGAGAAAGAGTTATCGTGTACTCCGTCAGAGTTATGTTCCATCTCTTCGTACTGCGGAGAGGGCTCAGTGGTTGATCCTGAGATCTTGAGGCGTTTTTTTTCGTCGTTTGGGTGACTTTTGATTCCGGCAATGTGTTTCGATGTCTGACGAAGGAAGAGATTCACGTCGTTTCCATACGATAGCCGCGGGTGCTACGACGCAGTCTCCAGTCTCCATAACACTCCCGCTGGTATCATTGTGATCTTCTACCTTGGATGTGTCCGACTGTAAGTCATGTTCAAGGGCGGCACTGCCGGCGGCAAGGTGCTGGGACGCCCCGGGTGTATCGGTCCAGAGAGACGCTGATGAACTGCGTTTTTGAGGGTTGAACGTGCAGTGTCGCCGCATAGGTGATTGGAAGGGCGGTTGTGGTTCGCTCGGTGTTGGTGTCGTCGTGCCGTAGTTGCGTGATGCGCCGTTGCAGGCATTCATTACGGACGAGGCCTTCTTTGCCACAATCGGAACATGTTCGAGGTTGTCCGTCGCAAATGACGAACGCACGGCAGCCGCCGATAGAAATGTACAATGTGACGCGCCGTTTGAGATCTATTCGGACTTGTCTCACACCACTAAGCACCGGACACGTTAACTGTGCGCCTGTCTCGACTACGTGACTCTGGACTTTTCCGTACGGGCTTCGCGACGCTATACTTCATCTTCACTCACTTTGAAAGGCAGTTCGAATACACGGATCGTGCGAAGGCCAAGTCCTGCATCGTCAACGACCACAGGCCCGACGTTGCCGTCGGAGTGTCGAAATTTAGTCCATGTCACGTCCGTTGAATAATCTAGTTGCATGCAGCGTCGGAAGTCATCTTAACATAAACGACCCTGCTAATGATCGATAGGTGTATGCTGATGAGATCGTTAGGGGTGATCTTAACACCTTCGCGTAGGAAGCGTTCGGGTGCCAGTTCTTTGGGTTGTGCTTATTCATTTGTGAAAGTGAGCTTAAGAGTGTTCTTCCTGTAAGAGTTGGCCATTGTAGCTTGTTCGACTGAGAAGCGCAGTGACTGGAAAGTAAACAAACACTCCGCGCGCGCAGCGGCGTGGACGGCCGAGCGCGGTCCGCACTCATGCCCTGCCGAAGGCAGACTAACCAATAGGCTATCCGAGCACGACCCACAACCACACTAAAACTTTCATATGTCGTCAGCGATGTGCCTAGAACCTGTACTCGAACATCCATTATGTATATTCCCATATAGGAGAGGTACTTTGCTTGAAAATGGCTTGCCCGGTGTCGGAGGATAGAAACATATGGCAGTGCCTGTGTTATTCCGAATTACCATGCCATGTTTCTTTGGACATAAATGCATGTCCTAGAGAACATTGCATCGTAATTCGGAATAATACGGGCACCGCAAAATCTTAGCATATTCTATAGTTTCAAAATACGGTGAGGTTCACTGAAGAAAATGCTTTCCCGTTTAATTTCCTTTTCTGCATCAGCAATAAGGATACGGAGTGGTATTTTATTTTTCTAGCACGTGATAGGCAAGCCATTGAGGAATTATGAAGTCAGAATGCTTTAGGTGTTCGCTGCTGGTAATAGCATGAAGTGTCGTTTCTTTGTGGCAACAAACGATAGAAAAGATCTGAAAGTGAAACCTAATCGTAAAATTTACTCTTCCTAGCTTAAGTATACATCAGTGGAAATTAAAGCGGACGTAACCAGAAAAAGTTGGTGCTCATTTTAACAGGAAGGAAAATTAATTTCCGCGCGTGCCTCCGCCATCAGAATTCCGAACTCCGTGGGTCTAATTATTTTAGCGCACCGCGGAAATATTTGGCTGGGAAAATAGGCAGATGTTTTCGTAACTTTTTCATTCAACCGGTGAAAGTAAGATGTAACTGCAAAATGAGGAGGCTTCACATTTGAGCGACGTTACAGCCGTCAGATGTTAACTAAGTGACTGGGATATCGTCGATGAAATCACTACAGCTACAGTAAAATTATTTATGTAATATAGGTGTTGTGTAACTCCTCTGTTAACGAAATTCGGATGCAAGTAACAAACACGTCAAACACTTTGACATTTTTGTTTTAGAAAATAAAAAATTAAACAGTCCCTTGTAAAAGTTTCACAAAACAAATTGGTTGCCAATATCGTCCTAGAGATATGAGGTAAGACAGTGTAGTATTTAACAATGTATTCTGTAGTATTCTAGTTATATGAAGCTTTTCGCTGAAACTAGTTTGAGTTCTACCAATATCGTACATTACCACATCGCTTAAAAATTGCTCACATTTATCCAAATAACTGTGCTCGGAAGTAATTAATAAAAAGTAAGACAAAAAATAGAAATAAAAATAAGAAAACGACGTACCTCATAGGATTTAAGAGAATATGACGGAAATCGATAGATTTGATGTACATTTACAGACGGACAAATAATCGAAATTTCAGTAAAACTGGGAGATTTATTCAAGATAAAGAGTTTCGTAAATTGAGCAAGTCAACAACAAGTTGGTCCACTCTAACGCTAACGCAAGCAGTTATTGCCCTTGATGAATAAGTTAAATAAGGTTAATGGATGTCCTCCTGAGGGATAACGAGCCAAATTTGTCCAATTGGTGCGTTATATGGTTAAAATTCCGGGGCGGGTTAAGAGCTCCGGCCATAATGCTCCAAACAGTTTTGGTTGGTTGCTGGCCAACCTGGCCGAGCTATGATTTTACAAGCACAAAAACAAGCAATAGAGACTCTCGCCATGTGTACGGGCTACGTTACCTTGCTAAAATGTAAGCCCAGGATGACTTCCTACGAAAGACAACAAAATATGGAGTAGAATATCGTCCACGTCATGGTCCATTTCAGAAGGCAAAGTTCCAAAATTGCAATTGAAATTATAATGGTACTTTGCGGGCAGGCGTGTTAATTAGCATCATATTAATGAAAATCTGGGATAAATAGACTTTATTTTGGAAGAATTAAAAAGGGGAAAGTAATACGAAACTTTAACAACTGCACAGTATTACTAAAAGCAATATAATGAAAAGTAATAGAAAGCAAAGTAGCAAAGACCAAGCGGGACAGAAAGATATAGGGGCGCGTTTGTTTTTTGATACATATAAAAGAGCATGTAACACATTATTGAGCTCTCTACCTTCAGTTATCGCGATGGGGCTAGTCGATGAAAAAGTGGTACGCGACTGCGAAATTCGTTAAGGAGATTATTTAGAGACTATTCAAGCACTTTTAAAATACATTACATGTGACGAAGTGATCAGAGACGTTTATTGTCGGTTGGAGTGAAAATGAATCCGACAACATAACTCGAAGTTTGTGTTAGCTGGGAAAAATACTCTTGGGAAACTATTATGGTTGTGGAACCCACGAAAGTTGTGCGCAACGGAAAGCTATAGTTTACATAATTCGTAATTCTGCATTTTATAAAATGGTGAAACGCGTGTGCGCGGAACATAAATAGAATCCTATCCTTGGACGGTTCCGTGGGTAACTGATACAAACAACGCGCCAGCATAAAACATAGTTCGCTTATTAACTACCAGGTATTAATTAACGGGGACCTAAAATACTAAAAAAGAAGGATAGGATCATCACCTCCAATCCCGATTCTTATTTCATATTTAATTAGTGAAAAGAGAAGTGTTAATAACCAAACTACATTTCAATTTTATCCACGATTTTGGCTTCATTACGTAGTCTTGACTAAATGATAATCAATATCTGTGGAAGTTGTATGCAACGTATCGTCATAATATTTAGCCAACAAATTTTGTGGGACACCAAAAATGTAAATGCATGAAATTGTTCTTACAGCGAATGTATAATGTGTGAGTGCGACGAACTATATTGAGAAACTGAACATACATTACGTACTTGCATGTTTGTATGCGAAAATGGTCCTTGTCGGTACATCAGCATGTAGTTCGAACAGAATCGCTGGAACATTGCAAACCATTCAGATTAATCGAACATCTAAATAAGCATATTGCTGGTACCACCAGGATGTGTTCTTTCTCCTCACCCTCGTGGCAGTAATTGAATTAAGAGTCAGCCGGGAAATACATTTAAATCAATTGACGACCACTGAGCTGGCGTCACTAATTTTCAAATGTCCACTACCATGCATGAAGGCGACTGACACCACGAGTGTTATTGTCAATTTATTGGTGTCGTCGTGAACGTATTGGATGACATTGAGCGGTTATAAAATGCAGACACGCTACGTGGACTCATTGCACGCTGAGTTCATTGTCATTTAGTTTGCCACCCAGTAAATGAGACACGCCATTTTAGTAGTTATCAATAGCAACAGCGGCAGTTTCCAGAAAGCAATTGTGTGTGCGTTATTCGTCACAATGGTACGCCAAACGAGAAAAATAAAAATAAGAATTAAATTACAAATTTAAAAGGAATTTCCTTCTATATGACCAGAAATCAGTCAGGGTTTTGTCAAGGAAGTAAAGAAGTACGAAGCCGAATGTTACGATTTTTGCCTTTTGCCTTTTGTTGCGATTCATTGTTTGCGATAGACGCAGCTTCTGAAAGAACCTTTCCGCCCATCGAGGCAGGGCAGTTGCCAATGCAAAATCGATAAAGAGATACTAAGAGCAAAAAACTTTCACCGTCTCTGCGAGTTGCTGGATTAATCTCAGACCTTAGTCAACAGGCACAGTTCATTCCAAAATTCCAACATACACTACGATCTCCAGTTGTTTGCTCCCTGTTCCTTCAGCGACTGCTGGAATAGCCTCTTCACAATGTCGAATAAGGCCTCCAGGCATACGGGCAGAATGCAGTAGGTGATGCTTCGCATTGCATGCTGCGTCTCGGCTATTATTCGCTGTGGTTTTGAAGAACTGCCGACGGTCACCCCTTTGCGCTTGCTTCCCGTTGACACTGGTCACAGCAGGCAGCATACAGGTATAACGCCACTGGCTCAGTTTCAAATTCTCTCTAACACACACATGTAACAATGTACCAACATCTCAAAAGGTTCCAATGTTACATGTAACTTCCTACTTCCAGAGCGTTAATATTGTCCACATATGTCCACATTGGAACCCTTCTAGGTGTTGTTACATTGTTACTTGCTTTTGCTAGAGAGCAGTACCTCGACAAAACTTCGAGGAACAGATTCATCTGCAAGCATTTATTAAATGTTATCTCAGGTTTTTCTCTTTTTCTTGATTACTGGTTACTACACGTGCATTTTTTCACGGGGATTAGCAAAACATTAAGCATAACATATAAAATCATGATTACACTGTTTCATTCTACTCATACCAAGACAACTATTGTGCACATCTAGACACAAAAAGAGGATTTAAAGGACGAAGACGAGGATGCCTCTTATCAGCGGTTGCACGATGTTCTTCATGAAACACCCAGTCGAGATTCAATTCTTCTTCTGGGTGCCATGGATGCGTTAGATACCTACCACCGAAATGGCTTTCAACCATGTTGTTATAGACTTTGCGACGGCACAATACACCAAAGATAACAGGGAAATTCTCAGATTGTTTTGTAGCCACAAGGGGCTCTGTGGAGGAAATACATGGACGAAAAAAAATTTTAGTACAAAAAATAAATGATGAAGTGTAATGAAATTTCGGGAATACATTTGTGTACATAACGTATTTAAGTGATTAACATTGTTTAATGAATGTTATTGTAAGCTTGCGATAAGCCATTGAAAATGTGAGATGCTTGTACATTAATAACCTTTCTAATCATCACAATGTTGAATGCAAAATGCAAACGTGTATGAATTGTGTTGTACAAGTGCCGGGACTCAGTTTGTGGGTTGGCTTCCACGCCTGTTGCACTTGGTCGGGCAACACAGGACGTTGTGTAAGACGCTGGAGTTGTCATCTGACGACGTCCCTTATGTGCTCGGTTAGATACAGTTCTGGTGATCGGACAGCCAAAGAAAACACGTTGACACCATGCATAGTTTGTTGTGTTACAACAGCAGTATATGGGCCACCGTTGTCAAATTGTTCAAATGGCTCTGAGCACAATGGGACTTAACATCTTAGGTATTTAGTCCCCTAGACTTAGAACTACTTAAACCTAACTAACCGAACAACATCACACACAACGATGCGCGAGGCAGGATTCGAACCTGCGACCGTAGCAGCAGCGAGGTTCCGGACTGAAGCGCCTAGAACCTCTCGGCCACAGCGGCCGGCGCGAGTGTGATCCAGTTCATCAATGGTAGTACGACAGGTCTAATCACCGTATTGACGTACAATTTTGCAGTCAGTGTGCACGGGATGGCAAAGAGAGTGCTTCTGCTGTTAAATCGCACCCTAGATGACAACTCAAGTTGTAAGCCCAGTGCGTCAAGCACGCAGATTTGTAGTATGTAAAACAGTTATTCCACACACACAACAGATATAACGAACAAGAAGCACCCATAAACAGCAGTCGGCTAATGTTTTTGTGTATTTAAAATGGCGCCCTTTCTGGCAGCAAAACACGTACCGTTTAAGTCTGGTGTGCCACTTCCTTCTTTTGTTACCTCCATGTAGCATCCATGCTACAACAGCATTAGTGTATACCTTGAATACCAATGTATTAATTCGTTTTACAGTTCTCACATTCTCAGAAGTAAGTAAATTATATTTCTTTCAAGAAATATAATATCTTTGCCTTGAAATAAAATCTTTGAGATAATATCTCTACTTTTCAATTTAAGAAATATGAAGTGATTTCCCTCTTTGGAAATTAACTGACCTGAAATAATATTCTTTGTATGTCTATATCTTTAGAGGTGGTTGCAGGACTTGGCTGTTCTATACAGGTAGGTCAGGTGCCTGAAGATGGCGTACTAAAAAGCTGAAACTCACAGCCAAATAAAATTAGTTTGGAAACTAGGTGGCCGACAGGTATTTAACTTAACATCCTGAAATAATAGTCGTTTTTCCTTGGCTATCAATATCTCTCCATTTTATGACGTTGCAGGATTTTCTTTTTCTTTTTATCGTGTTACAGAATTTTCTTTATCAAACCTTGTAGATTCGTCTCGCGAGGTCCTATAGGGTGGAGTGCCTGTTTACGTCGTCAACGACAGAGTGGCCGACGGTAATGAGTGTGAGACCAACTGTAGTTATCAGCCCTATCCCATTACTTCTGTTGGTTACGTCAGTCGTTCATTTATCCTTTAAGCAGTTGTATTCTGCATGTACTGACGCCAGGCAGAACACGTAGGCATTTGAGAAAGTCACTGACTCTTCTATGAAGGAGAATCAACTGTCAGAAACCAAAGTGGAAGTTCGTATTAATTATGTACTGCCAATATACTGCAGTGTAAGCGTAGTATGAATGGTGTGAGTGAGGTGACTCCTTTGAAAAATCGACGGCTTGTTTTACTGCTTTCTAGCGTTTACCCCGCGCTAGCAGCGTCGTCTTGTTGGTATATCTGACTCCATTCGGGTCTGTCAGGTGCTTCTGTGTAGGTGGAATTGATGAACTCCGTATCTTTATTGATACGGTCCAGCCATTGTGTCTTGGATCTGCCACGAGGTCGTCGGCCATTTGCACCCAGGTGCGTAGCTATTCGTGCCTCCGAGTCTGCTTTAATTCGCAAGATGTGTCCGTATCATTTTAACCTGCTTTCCCGTAGTTTGTCTGAGATGGGTGCAAGTCCAAACCGTCGACTGAAAACCCTAGGTCTCCATCGACATAATAAGGCTGATGCTTTTCTTCTGCTATTCGCATGATATTTATTCGCATACCTGCTAAATAATTATCAAAGGCATTTAGCTCCATCAACCTGAGATAATGTCGTATAATAATAGAGAATAAAAGTGTGTAGCATCAGTAGATTTACTCCGTAATCAGGCCATTGCAGTGAAAGGGTAAAATATCTGGAAATGCACTTTTACACATCGAGTTTCGCTTAGTGTACGACTAATGTGCGGCTGGTCCTGGCGGAGGTTCGAGTCCTCCCTCGGGCATAGGTGTGTGTGTTTGTTCTTACGATAATTTAGGTTAAGTAGTGTGTAAGCTTAGGAACTGATGACCTTCGCAGTTAAGTTCCATAAGTTTTCACACACATCTGAACATTTTTTACCACAAATGAAAGGCAGCCCTACCATATTGCCGACCTACCTTCACCTCTAGCAACTAAAATTCTCATCTATTGGGTAGTCAATCTTGCAAAAACATTTGGTGTGTTGCCTGTCCGAGGGTGCAAAGCGAAAGTTGATATTGGCAATAGCCACATCGATGGCCACACGCAAATCGTCATTTAAAGATGTATATCAAGTTTTTGGATCAAGCAACTAAGTATGACTCAGGGAGAGATATCCTGCCGAGAGTAAGTTTTGTATGCTATTGGTGTGACGTAGAGAGCCACTACTCACCTGCGCCTTCTTGTTCTTCTTCAGCTTCTTCCGTTCGTCACGGTCAGCGGCACGCCGGCGGATGCAAGGGCACAAACGGCGTAACATCTGCGTCAGAGAAGACACTTGTCAAGTACTATACGCCATAACATTTCTACAGTAAATCGTCCCCATCACCTCCACTCAACCATATTGAACGCTCCGTCACGTGAGGGTTACTAGAGACGAAGTGTTTGCGTCATGATTGTCCCGTAAGTGAAAGGTGACAGCCGCCAGTTAGGTGTGAAACTGAAATGGGCACATCAGTGACCGTAGTGAAGTGTTCAAAAGACACGATCGAAGACTTAGTGGCCGCATATTCATGACGAGGCACAGGGCATGTCCACCGTGCCCGAATGCGTTCTGGGTGAATGTCTGGCGTGACCGAATGGATTATAATTCAAAGTCATAAATCAGCTCTCCAACCATGATCTACAAATGTCGACGGCGTATACAATAGCTCAGGCGCCTTATGAGCTGCATTTGCACTTTTCCTTGAATTTCTGATGATTTATTCTTGACGACGATTTTTCAGTAGCTTTGTTACCCTCTGACACTGTTAATCAACCCTCTGTGTCTTCCAAATCGACTTCCATTTTTTCTTATATCACTTCTGTAAACAGCTCCTTCCCAGTTGGACAGTTTCAACAAACGCTTTCCTCTTATCGAGCTCTCTCCTAGGTTCAACGGTGGGATTCCGTATGTGCTCTAAATGTACAGATCATTTCTCTTGCCTCTGAATTATGTACACGCTGAATCCGACCTTCTGAAGACCAGTTCCTTTCCGATATCTTCGCTTTGTTCCCGCACCTGATCGCTTTAGATTACTTGAATTCCTATTCATTTCATTCATAAGTCAATTACATAGCTATGGTTTTCTCTGAATATTTTTGTACCTCTTTCAGTTACTTCTTGTTTAGATTCACAGCTTCAAAGTAGCTTCTAAATGATGCAACCTTTTTAAACCAGCATAGGCTGTTGGTTTTATTATGCAAAGTGCGTTTAATGAGCCACGTATATGTTTCACATTACTAGCCAGTTTCATCCCTTGGCCGTTTTCAAATGTGTAGCGTTCGTTATGTGGGTGTGGGTGTCACATTTCAAAATGTGGTGGGTGAGGGTGGGAGGGAGAGTCCACTCTCACACTCTGGCTCACATTCCACTACAGAGTGAAATATTCAGTCTGAGGAATGTAGTAAAATAATTTATATTGCAGTGTCGATGAAATACTCTTCGCCGCAGATGTAGAAATGGAAGTTTATAAATTTTACGACACTGGCGCTCGCATAGAGTGAAGTTGATTTTCATCGAGATTCCGTTTATCTTATGCAAAGTAGCGGTTTCGCCTCTTTCTGACCTACATGAGTATCATGGTTGCTGATAATTCCGATGTGTTGTAACTGAAGTGCCTGGTGCACGCTACGAAATGTGTCCTACAACTTAGCACCGATGTAAATGAAATTACGTGTATGTTATTACTTTACATCATAGTTAAGTGACGGAAATGTTACAGATTTAATTTTATACACTTTACAGTAATGTCCCATTAACTGACATGCTATTCTCGAACTGTCAAAATTCGAAGCTCTATGTTGTGAACTTCCCACAGAGCTCTCATAATGAGCCTCCTGCCTCTATTATCACACAGTTTCATATCTCAGCCCTCAGAGTCTAAAATAACAACTAGCAGCATAATCAGGCAATGACACGAAAGTTAGTCGATAATTACGGTAGTCTTCAACCGAAAAAATTTATATAAGTTACGGAATATCTCTCAACGTTAACGTTTAATCCCTCAGAATGATGCTACCAAACAGCACACGTTGCCTCCAGCCACTGATCAGTGGTTGTCTTCGCTAGTCGCCACTGTTTAGCAGTCAGTAGTGTGAGAAAGGACACACCAATGCTGAAATTTTTAAACGTGGTACACACATCACCAATGAGATTTATGTTGGATAATGACAAAGAGCTGAAACTGGTAGGTAATGTGCAAAATATACATGTTGGTATAAAGGAAATTCACATGATAAAACTTACACGTGCGATGGTTGTAAATAATTTCCTCCTTCTTTTGTTCCAGAACTCAATTATCTCTTACGTTAACCATTGTTCCCTCCCACATACCTCGCTTCCATTTATGTTTTTTCTGTATAGCTTCGTTTACCGTCATTTTAAGAGATGTCCATTCCTCTAAAGAAAACAGGCTACTGCGGTATTCACTATAGTGGCATCTACAGCCGCAGATAACATCTTTCCCTACCTAATAATTCCAGTATCTCACTTTGTCTTCACCTTGGCTAAATTTTGATCTGTTTGTAAATGCTTTTGTGTATGTCTTACATTCCAGTATCTGACATCGAAATATCTATGTCAATAAGTTGTAATCCAGGTGATATCTTCTCATACATTCGAGCCTGTTCCAAGTAGATCTCTTTCTGTTGTCATTCTGTAATTGTTTTCAGCATTTACCAACAGAAATTTATTTCACATCCCATGATGTCTTTATCCTTTCTATTCCTAATACCGACACCGTATTCTTCCCTAACTCTGTTGTTCCTTTCTCCACCACAGTGTTCCAATCCCCCACGGTTATTAGCTTTAGATCCTGCTTTAAATGTCGTCATACACTGTATCCATCTCTTCAACTTCTGCTGGTCACTCAACATATAAACCTGAGCTACATACGTTTCCTGTCGATTCTGTTGAGATTATCCAAGTCATTGAACAGTTCGTAGTAATTGAACTTTGTGTCCTACTCTCCTACTCGAAATGAGTTCCACCCTCGTTACATTATTTTCTGGTCCTGTTGATATTATCCTTCATTAGTCAGACCAGAAATCCTGGAGTTCTTTCGATTTCACCTCATCGACACAACTACATCTACAGTAAGCCTTTACAGTTATCTTTTTCATATCTTTTAGCTTCACATCCGAAGTTGTAGACTATAACGGTATTGTGGTAAGTTCAATCATTTTCTCATGGTCACCTACTCTTGGAAAGGCCCCTTCCTGGATATACAAATGATAGGCTAGACCTGACACTTAGGCCAATGGAGGGACAATTATGACACTTTCTCAGTTAGAGGACACAAGTCATGTGTACTCATGTTACGTGTTTATAATACTATGTTTTGCACTGCGTTTTGCTCATTCGTACCGTTGACCACTAACGATTATTCGTCATTACGGATAGTTTCACACACCAAGATCCAGAGGCTGGACAAAACCCCTGTCCACATCTCAAGTATAATTGGCAATCCTGTTGAAAAGTCCTCGGTGCCATTGCTGATGATCTTTACATAAAGTGTATGCCTCAGCTGAGGTCTCAGCCGGCACCTAGAGCTTTTCGATCCATATTACAAGACGCTACCGCTTTTTTTCTCCCTCCAAATCACCTATTTAAGAGAATCAATTAAAAATAAAACAAAAGAAGTCATCTCGACAAAAACAAAAGGGATAAATCAGAAAATCGTAAATTTAGGAACATGGCGTTAATTTTAAAATGCCCACAGCGTCTTCCCTCCGTCACTTCTCCAGCGTGTAACATTTAAATACAAACAAGGCTGTCAACAAAAAAGGGGCGGGGGGACTTCAGCTCATCCAACTCCTAGTCGATGAAAAACAAGATACAGCATATTAGAAAAACGCTCTCGATGACGTGGCATCCTGAGACACGTCCAATGGGCTGTGGCCATATATTCGGATCTGCGTCATATCCACTCACCATCACGCAGTGGACATAATGTCCAACAAGCAACATGATGGCATTGTTCTTGGACTGAGGAATGGAGGTTGAGTCGGGACGCACGAGATTCTTCCCCGAGATAGCCGCCTCCGACGTCCTGAGGAGAAAAGTCAGTTGTGGGCGAAGCCGCAGGAGATCGACCGTTGAAATAATGTATCAGTTTCATGGCAACGAGTACAGCGATCCGTCACACTGAGGACAATACGAAAAAGTCGCATGTTGGTACGTAAAATGTCATGAACAACTTGGTACCACGAGGACGCCACTTCCATCAGGAAATTCGGGAGTTTAACGTTAGACCAATCAATATTTCAGTTCGTTTCTGGCGACAGGGCTTTCACAGAGGGAATACTATGAGAAATTGGCCAGCGGCATAACAGCATTTTTAGGGAGAGATTCGGTTGGAAAAAGGATATTTACTCCTAAATAACTGACTTCAAGAAAAAATTCCTTAACTTGCCTTAGTTTATAACTAATCCTGCCAATTTCTACTGGAGGTGTTGAACTCGCCAGTCGGATACAGTCATGAAGGCAGGCTATTAGTGACTGGGGAGTGCGTAGACATGCAAAAACGGTGCGACGGATAAATAAGGCAGAAGCCTTAATTCGAATGTCAGGGAGACCCAAACCTCGCAGCAGACGAGGTCGCGCCATTACCCCATAACGCACGCGAAATATAGAGTTGTGCCAGATAAACCTGGCAGTTAAACTTTGCAACTTGCGGTACATCATCACAGGAAGTTTTGTGCAATAAAATAAGCCTTACTTAACACATACGTTTCCATGGCCCGGACCTTATGAAGAAGTGAGAAGGAGCGACGTGCGTGTTCAATGATTGCACCCTGAATCTTATACGTGACAGACTTTCAGTTTATCGTAGCCATCTTTAGCGGACAACTGTCAATTACAGCCCTAACGATCGATAGCGGGTGACCTTCAAAGCCTATGTAATTTCAAGAGTGTCAATTTCTCGGTAACTGAGTAATCGACATTTCCGGTCATTAACCCGCGCTCCCGTAAGACGACAAAAGCATCCAAAACTTCCTTCAGCAGTGGTATATCATCAGAGGTAAGGAGAAAAACCACAACGTCAGCAGCATCATATCCACGAACGATAAACGTTTTTCCCAACAGCGACCAGCCACCCAAACGAGCAGTTATAGACCACATAAGGATTCCAGAAACAGAATGTAGAGCGACATAGATAATGGACACCCTTGAAGTACGCCCTGACACACAGCGATGGGGAAAGTAAGTCGGCCCTTTACGTCAATGGACGCCCGAATACCAGTTATTAGAGAGCTAAACAACAGTCGTGCTGTATGGTTAAAATCAACAGTCGTGAATATTCGCATGAGAAATCCATGATAAACGCGGTCGAACGCATGGTGAAAATCAATGAAAAGGAAAGCGCTTGGCATGGGAATGGTGGAAGCAATCGAAATTAGATCACGACATTCAGCAACGGGAGTCAGGTGAGTACGATCCGGAAGAGAGCTTTGATGGCTCGCGATGATAGTAGCCAGTAACACCGATAGTCTGCTATTTACCGATCGTGCCACTATATTATAAATATAGTTGAAGAGGGTTATATGCGTACCTGGTCCACAAGCAAACGTCCCGACGTCTTGGAGATCAGGACAATTTTAGCAACCTTAAAGCTAGGCGGGAGAAGGCCTCCGTGGAATATTTCATTCACCATGGAAGTTAACGTATCACCAATTAAGGGCCAAAATCGAATATAAAATTCTTTTGGAAGGCCATCGGGGCCAGGTGACTTGTGGGAGGGAGAACGAGCTACGATATCAAGTATATCATGGCGATGGAATACAGAGAAAAACTCTTCCAGGAGAGCTGGTGTAACAACACTACCAAGGAGGGAGGTAAAGTCAACAGACGGCAGACTGTCTGAATCCACTTCATTGTAAAGGTCAGAAAAGTAATGGTAAAGTTCATGCATGATATCAGATTGGGAGGACCACTCACATCCATCTAGAGAACGAATGGTAGTAAGACACGTCTTTTGAGATCGTTGGTGAAGCCGAAGAAGATGATAGAGAGTGGCTAACTAATCCTGTACGATTGAACGAGGCAGTGAACGCAATGGGAAACCATCCATTTGCCTACGTTTGAGTTGTAGAAGTTTTTCCTTCACACGGTAAACATCTACGACTCTCAAGGGGACATCACGAGCTTTATTGTGAAGATCTTGAAGGACAGCATAATAAAATTTCCTAGTTCGCCTAATATCAGCCGCTTTTTCAGCGCTAAAACGCTTGAGTGTATTTCGAATCCGAGGTTTCGCAAAGGTAACCCACCATTCTAGAATTTAGGGATAACGCGCCTGGGACTGGATTGTTCGCCGCCGTACGTCTGCGATGATGTCTTCCAGACAGAGGTCCGTCAGATGTAGTGTTTAGCTTCAACAAAGGGCACGAAAGATGGGTCCGCTGCGGGCCGTGGGTAAAAGTAATTGAAACAGCACATTGATCAGTGAAACTGGCAGGAATTACATCAATCGATAGATTTATAGGATTTTACTACAGATGGGGGAGATAAATAAAAGCGGTCCAATAGGCTATTTGAAGTAGCTGTAAATAACGTAAACCGCACCCATGTAGGATATCTGCAAACCCAAGCATCTTGGAGATGCAAAGAAAGTCACCATATCATTAAGTTTACGACACGACGTAAGACGAAGTTAAAATGGCCCCCTAACAATACCTTGCGCCAGTTCCGACGGAGTAATTAAACTTCTTTCTTATAAAACAGCGCGCGGTCGAACGAACGACCGGATCCAGACGGAGCGTAAAGAAAAATTAAGGTGAGGTCATAAAAACTACAGCCTATACCGCGACCATCATTTAGCTGTTTGAAGTCCGTCAGCGGGATTCCATCTCGATAAAGCAAAGCCATAGCGGTACAATTTTCGGCTGCGACATTGAAAGACGTAGTGTATCCAGGAAGACTAAACACATCAAATAACACCTCTTGTAAACACACGATATCAGCTTGGGAATCGTAAGTAAACTCCCGTAAAGTAGAAAACCGTAATTGGGAACGTATCGTATTAACATTGAGCGTTAGAAATGTATATGCCTGCATCCGTCAGCACATGTAAGGTCAATGAAACAACTCTCACGAAAATGCAGTCATCACGCCCTTCTCTCCTCAACGTCCGTAGGCGGTGGAAAGAAGGTATAATTCCAATCCTCCCCGTCGGAATCCGAGGAATCCTCGTTTCTCATTTTACGACGCGCCGCTGCACGTGCAGGTTGAAAACGCTGTTTCACACCACTCCGTGAAAACACACACTCTTGGTGTCGAAGGGTGGGGGGCATGCAAAACTCCGATTTGATAGAGGAGCCATCCCACTGCGCTCATCGGAAGTCGGGGAGCACAACTCACAACGACTTACAGCAACATCAGGTACAGTAGAGACAGGTTATGAAGTGGCGGTGTCGGATTGCGTCACCAGATCATCAGGATGAGAACCCGTAGAATCCCGTTGCCCCACCGTCTCAGCGTGGAAGAGGGGTGCTATTTCACTGGAACAATGTAAAGACTGGCCAGCAGGCAACGTCGCTGCGGGAACATCCGAACTCACGGGAACCGTCGCGTCTCACGTGAAGTGAGGGACGCAGATACAACACAGATTTCAGCATCAACAGAAGCAGCTACATCATCTCTGGTAATACTGGAATCACAATTAACGTCAGTAGACAATTAAGTGCCGCCAGAAGGTGCACCCTCTGTCAACGCCGTATCACAAGAGCGCAACTGGAGAGGGACGCTCTCGAAATGTCTACTGTCCTCTGTTCCCGGAGTTTGACTTGCACTGCTGGAGTCGTCGTCCCCTCATGGACAGAGGCCGTACCGGGACGCACCGGTAATGGTGGAAATTCCCGAGGAGTAGGGGTTAATGTCGCCCCAACATCGCTTAAAGCTGGAGACTGACTGTCAGTAGACTGCGAAGATACTGTTGTTGTTGTTGTTGTTGTGGTCTTCAGTCCTGAGACTGGTTTGATGCAGCTCTCCATGCTACTCTATCCTGTGCAAGCTTTTTCATCTCCCAGTACCTACTGCAACCTACATCCTTCTGAATCTGCTTAGTGTATTCATCTCTTGGTCTCCCTCTACGATTTTTACCCTCCACGCTGCCCTCCAATACTAAATTGGTGATCCCTTGATGCCTCAGAACATGTCCTACCAACCGATCCCTTCTTCTGGTCAAGTTGTGCCACAAACTTCTCTTCTCCCCAATCCTATTCAATACTTCCTCATTAGTTATGTGATCTACCCATCTAATCTTCAGCATTCTTCTGTAGCACCACATTTCGAAAGCTTCTATTCTCTTCTTGTCCAAACTATTTATCGTCCATGTTTCACTTCCATATATGACTACACTCCATACGAATATTTTCAGAAATGACTTCCTGACACTTAATTCTATACTCGATGTTAACAAATTTCTCTTCTTCAGAAACGCTTTCCTTGCCATTGCCAGCCTACATTTTATATCCTCTCTACTTCGACCATCATCAGTTATTTTGCTCCCCAAATAGCAAAACTCCATTACTACTTTAAGTGCCTCATTTCCTAATCTAATTCCCTCAGCATCACCCGACTTAATTAGACTACATTCCATTATCCTTGTTTTGCTTTTGTTGATGTTCATCTTATATCCTCCTTTCAAGACACTGTCCATTCCATTCAACTGCTCTTCCAAGTCCTTTGCTGTCTCTGACAGAATTACAATGTCATCGGCGAACCTCAACGTTTTTATTTCTTCTCCATGAATTTTAATACCTACTCCGAATTTTTCTTTTGTTTCCTTTACTGCTTGCTCAATATACAGATTGAACAACATCGGGGAGAGGCTACAACCCTGTCTTACTCCCTTCCCAACCACTGCTTCCCTTTCATGTCCCTCGACTCTTATAACTGCCATCTGGTTTCTGTACAAATTGTAAATAGCCTTTCGCTCCCTGTATTTTACCCCTGCCATCTTTAGAATTTGTAAGAAAGTATTCCAGTCAACATTGTCAAAAGCTTTCTCTAAGTCTACAAATGCTAGAAACGTAGGTTTGCCTTTCCTTAATCTTTCTTCTAAGATAAGTCGTAAGGTCAGTATTGCCTCACGTGTTCCAGTGTTTCTACGGAATCCAAACTGATCTTCCCCGAGGTTGGCTTCTACTAGTTTTTCCATTCGTCTGTAAAGAATTCGTGTTAGTATTTTGCAGCTGTGACTTATTAAGCTGATAGTTCGGTAATTTTCACATCTGTCAACACCTGCTTTCTTTGGGATTGGAATTATTATATTCTTCTTGAAGTCTGAGGGTATTTCGCCTGTCTCATATATCATCCTCACCAGATGGTAGAGTTTTGTCAGGACTGGCTCTCCCACGGCCGTCAGTAGTTCCAATGGAATATTGTCTACTCCGGGGGCTTTGTTTCGACTCAGGTCTTTCAGTGCTCTGTCAAACTCTTCACGCAGTATCATATCTCCCATTTCATCTTCATCTACATCCTCTTCTATTTCCATAATATTGTCCTCAAGTACATCGCCCTTGTATAGACCCTCTATATACTCCTTCCACCTTTCTGCTTTCCCTTCTTTGCTTAGAACTGGGTTTCCATCTGAGCTCTTGATATTCATACAAGTCGTTCTCTTATCTCCAAAGGTCTCCTTAATTTTCCTGTAGGCGGTATCTATCTTACCCCTAGTGAGATAGGCCTCTACATCCTTACATTTGTCCTCTAGCCATCCCTGCTTAGCCATTTTGCACTTCCTGTCAATCTCATTTTTGAGACGTTTGTATTCCTTTTTGCCTGTTTCACTTACTGCATTTTTATATTTTCTCCTTTGATCAGTTAAATTCAATATTTCTTCTGTTACCCAAGGATTTCTACTAGCCCTCGTCTTTTTACTTACTTGATCCTCTGCTGCCTTCACTACTTCATCCCTCAAAGCTACCCATTCTTCTTCTACTGTATTTATTTCCCCCATTCCTGTCAATTGCTCCCTTATGCTCTCCCTGAATCTCTGTACATCCTCTGGTTCTTTTAGTTTATCCAGGTCCCATCTCCTTAAATTCCCACCTTTTTGCAGTTTCTTCAGTTTTAATCTACAGGTCATAACCAATAGATTGTGGTCAGAGTCCACATCTGCCCCTGGAAATGTCTTACAATTTAAAACCTGGTTCCTAAATCTCTGTCTTACCATTATATAATCTATCTGATACCTTTTAGTATCTCCAGGGTTCTTCCATGTATACAACCTTCTTTCATGCGAAGACACTATGTCTGCTAATGTTAACGGACGACGTTTTTCATAAGACGACGTCAGAACAGTAGCACGGCGCGGTTAGTCGGATGTGAGATGACCGCTTTCGTTACAGAGAAAACAGGTTTCTTCTTGCCCTGCATACGTAACATGGACCTGGTAACCACAAACAGTTAATCGGGAAGCAATATTCTTTTTAATGCACATGTCCACAGACCGGATACCATTATTACACTGTAAGCGATCTTGTGCTGTCCAGCGATCCCATCAGATATGCCGTATGATTCCAAAAGGGAGCAACGCTGTTTTAAGAAATGAGTCGTCCACTTCAGGAGGAAGGTTATTAACTCTAACCGGAGTATACTCGAGTGCCGCATTTTCAAGGAGGACTTGACTAACGGAATCATCTCGATGTGTAAAGAACACTTTAGAACCAATCCGAGAGAGAAGCCTTTCTACTTGCACGAGATCGTAAATCTTCACAAAGAATGCATACAAATCAGAATCAAAGTAAGCAGTATGTGTGGTGTCACCGCCAGACACCACACTTGCTAGGTGGTAGCTTAAATTTGCCGCGGTCCATTTAGTACATGTCGGACCCGCGTGTCGCCACTGTGTGATCGCAGACCTAGCGCCACCACAAGGCAGGTCTCGAGAGACGATATAGCACTCGCCCCAGTTGTACGAGGAGATTGCTAGCGACCATACGGACGAAGACTTCCTCTCATTTGCCGAGAGCCAGTTACAATAGCCTTCTGCTAAATCCATGGCTACGACCTAGCAAGGCGCCATTAGCCTTACCTACTTTGAGAGTTATAGTATAAATGTCTCAAGAAGAATGCTGTAGTCATCAAATAATAAAGTTAAGTATAAAGCAGTTACGTACTTTTCTTGCTACCATTCAATAGTTATCCTGTTCCAGAATTGACGCCCGTCGGCGTGTGTGTGTACGCGTGCCTTCCTTTCTTTCGGCTACCCGTCACTGTGGACTGCCTGCCTTGTCAGTCCACTTCAGTATGTACCACGGATAACATCAGCCAAACAATCGTGAACACGACGCATACTCTTGTCAAAAGTGAAACGAACAGTAGCTCGATGAGGAATAGACTTAGCAGACTAGACAGACTCCATGGCGAGGGCGGAAGTCACCGCCACCGAGAGAGAAACGACGACCAACTCCGCTACGCAACTACCATGTGACTCCAGCCGATGCACCATCAAGACTGAATAGCTTCGACACAAGCGGCGCTGCGGCACTGGCCGTAGAAAACCACGACCTCTTCGCTCGACGCGCAAAGCGACACTGACCCCTACACCACTGCGACCTACAACAGTTATTGACATGGATTATTTCGCGGAAATAGACGGGAAGATCCGAGATCGTGTAACTACGCGATGGGTGACTAGCCATTGGTGTTAATAATAAGCGCCAGTGCTAGAACTGATCTGTGCTGGGCAATGTATTTTTCAATGATGACGCGTATCTAGCCGTGAGAAACATTGATGGCCGTTGGAGATTTAGCGAAAGGTGTCCAAGTGAATTTACGGATTTCACATATGACGCAGATTGCTTACAAATTTAATCAGAAAATTTCGTGAATAAAGTTCGTCTTTGTGGACTCTTACAGAGCTGGTATTAGAGACTATTCAGAGAAGTGTGCAATCCCTGCGCTTTTAATGCCGTAACAAAACTCCACAAAAATTAATGGGTGACACTGCAAAAAGTGCGTTGTCACCACGGAGAACCATAATTCCAGATTTTCGAGTGTTCACAGCTCACTCCGACGTGTAGCTGTAGATTTGATGTCACTATGGAAGCCGCAGCTGTCTTGCGTCACAGGAGATATCACTCGTTCATTATTGCCAGTTTTATACCAGTTAATTTGGAGAGATATGGTTAGAAACATAATTTTCTGTTGCTCCTAGCGGTTTCCATTTATTTTACCACATTTTACGTGAAACTCCAGGACAAGGCCAGTTCTAGCTTTGCACATACATTGAAATAATTTGGAAATTTACGGTAAGGTCTTATGGGACCAAACTGCTGACATCATCGGTGCCTAAGCTTACGCACTGCCTAATCTAACTTAAACTAACTTACGCTAAGACAACACACACACCCACGCCCGATGGAGGACTCGAACCTCCGACGGGGCGAACCGCGCGGGCCATGACAAGGCGCCCAAGACAGCGCGGCTGCACATACATGGATAAATAACGTATATCCTAGATGTAATACGACAGGGTAGTATCTCATAAACCGTATCAACGACACACTTCGAACGAAATGTACTCTTCAACGGCGCTCTGAATGAAGAGAATCTTGCTGGCTGGAATGTGCTGAGAACTACAGATAAAGGATACTTAAATAATTGATCCCTGGTGATACTCCAGAATTAAAATCTTGGTGCAGAAACTACTAGATAATAAATAATTATTTCTTTTTGGATGTCTTTTTCTGGTATTTTCTTCCTAGTGAGCACCAGGATCATATAGCCTTCGTCGTAGAAACGAATTTTTTGGGGTATAGAATCTTCTGAAAAATACCTATTAAATATTGTAATGAGGGGATAGAAAGTTTTTTTTTCCTCTGCAATTAAACGGAAGGCACATTTTCTCTGCTTTAATAGTACATAAATTAATGTGATTCAATTTGGATATTATCTTCCCACACGGATGTTACTTAAAAAAACTGGCCAGGCGATATTAGGCGCGTTGGGAGTTCCGTAGAAACTCGAGATTCTCAATTATTTTTGCCTATTGTCTTCATTTATACCCGTAAAATATCAGTGTCAGGGATTCAAAGACATTCGAAATTTCAATGTGAAACCTGTTTCTTGCCAAATTTCGTGATTCTGGACCAACGGGATTCATCCCTTACGTTTGCATGAGTGGGTTTACGAGAATCGAAATATGTGACGTAAATGGCCGTGTCTTTCAGTTGCATTGGCTTAGAAGTTCACATTATTCCACCACCAAGAAACTATAGACCTTAATATGTGATATCAAGTTACAACGTGAGCGTCTACCCGTTCCATAGAAAAAGAGACAGTCTGATAATAAATGACGAAAAAAGTTTGATGTGATACACCTACAGATTAATAGTGTTGAGAATTTTTTGTTTTTCTGTAGTGTGAAACCTTGCTTACTTCAAAATTTTGTGATTCTAAGTCAACGGGAAGTACGCTATAGGTGTTGATGCCTGGGTATGAGAATATGAAAGTATGTCATATAAATTGACTTACAAGATTGAACTTGCTACGACGCCAAGGGACCGTACACCGTAGAAGATAACTCAGAAATCAATTGATAAATCTCCCCGTTGGTGAGGGGAAGCTGTTTTAACAGTAGGACATACAGACAGACAGATGAACATCAAGTGAGCCTTTAAGATTTTCGTTTTTAGCGAATGAGGTACGGAACGCTAAAAAGCAAGTTCTTAAAATTTGTCTACAGCAAATATGTTGAATGTACATTCTATGTGCAGCATTGCACTCTTTTGATAGGTATCTGTAACGATCATTAATCTTCTCTTCCATCTTTCATTTCATCTTCCCCTGTTGGGTGGTATAGCTTCACTGAATCCTTCGCCTGTGGAGAATGATAATGAGACGAAGAGGGAAGATAAATAAACTATTCTAGGTGTCTCAAGTCCCGTGTTATCTTTTTTATAAGTCGATCACGAAATAATCTCCCGGTGAGTGTGCTGCTCGCCTGTTGAAACATCACGCTGATCGCTTTAGAGCGCTATTAACGGTGTAGAAGTGGCACAATGATGTAATGTGACCCTCTACAGCTAACGAATGTCAAGGAATATGAGTGATGTGCATATGGCAGGAAGGAGGCTACGTGTTTTCAGATAACCACGTCAACACTGTGCATGAAACGGCCAGATTTGTAGGTCTGTCCTTGTAGACTGTCCCATATGTGTACGAACGATGGTGTACCACGCGCACACGTCTTACACGAAGTAAATGCGACGGGTCTAAAACTCTTGTAAATGACAGGCAATGGTGACGAGTGTCACGCATTCACATCGATAATTTATTTCAAACCAGTCAGTAATTGCTGTGGCCATTGAATGCGAGACCCTCTCAATCAGTTTCCAAGCGAACATAGTTTTCTTCTTTCTCTTCTTCTTCGCTTCATGTATTAGACAAATTTCCTGTTGCGGTACTTCATCTCCTGTATGGTTTTCCTACGTTTGTTCTTCCAGTTTATTTATATCAGACAGACCTTAACGGGACTTTGGCCACCGATGCTATTTACATGTTCGTTCCATTATCTCCTATTATCCTTTATTTTTTCGTTTAGGTTATATATTCCTAAGCCTTTCCAGGCAGCTTCATTTCATTTTCGATTTTTCCTTGTCCATTCTTCCAGTCTCCTAAGTATCTCATTCCTTGAGCTTGTATTCTACTTTCTTGGTGTAATTTTACTCATGCTACACTTCCATAAGTAAGGGCTAGTATTGCTACTTTTTGCAAAACTCCAGGAGGGTTCTTTTCTGGCTTTATTGTGTAAACGTCTTACGATGGTTCCACATACGGAAAAAAATTATTTAATTTTGGTCCACGCCATGGTTATATTCGTATATGATGTAGAATCCTCGATGTTTAAAATGTTTAATCAGCTCTAAGATTTTTTTTTAATCGAAAACTGTTTTAGATCTTACTGGTTGTCTGCCCTGAAAAACCATAACTTTCGTTTTAACTACCGACAGTGTTAGGTAGTAGTCTGAGGCTATCTGCTACAACTTATTATAGTGAGTGCACTATCCGAAAATTACCTCGAGCAATTAAACAGAGAACCGACTCGTGGAGATAACATCTTGGACCTACTGATAACAAACAGACCCGAACTTTTCGACTCTGTATGTACAGAACAGGGAATCAGTGATCATAAGGCCGTTGCAGCATCCCTGAATATGGAAGTTAATAGGAATATAAAAAAAGGGAGGAAGGTTTATCTGTTTAGCAAGAGTAATAGAAGGCAGATTTCAGACTACCTAACAGATCAAAACGAAAATTTCTGTTCCGACACTGACAATGTTGAGTGTTTATGGAAAAAGTTCAAGGCAATCGTAAAATGCGTTTTAGACAGGTACGTGCCGAGTAGAACTGTGAGGGACGGGAAAAACCCACCGTGGTACAACAACAAAGTTAGGAAACTACTGCGAAAGCAAAGAGAGCTCCACTTCAAGTTTAAACGCAGCCAAAACCTCTCAGACAAACAGAAGCTAAACGATGTCAAAGTTAGCGTAAGGAGGGCTATGCGTGAAGCGTTCAGTGAATTCGAAAGTAAAATTCTATGTACCGACTTGACAGAAAATCCTAGGAAGTTCTGGTGTTACGTTAAATCAGTAAGTGGCTCGAAACAGCATATCCAGACACTACGGGATGATGATGGCATTGAAACAGAGGATGACACGCGTAAAGCTGAAATACTAAACACCTTTTTCCAAAGCTGTTTCACAGAGGAAGACCGCACTGCAGTTCCTTCTCTAAATCCTCGCACAAACGAAAAAATGGCTGACATCGAAATAAGTGTCCAAGGAATAGAAAAGCAACTGGAATCACTCAATAGAGGAAAGTCCACTGGACCTGACGGGATACCAATTCGATTCGACACAGAGTACGCGAAAGAACTTGCCCCCCTTCTAACAGCCGTGTACCGCAAGTCTCTAGAGGAACGGAGGGTTCCAAATGATTGGAAAAGAGCATAGATAGTCCCAGTCTTCAAGAAGGGTCGTCGAGCAGATGCGCAAAACTATAGACCTATATCTCTGACGTCGATCTGTTGTAGAATTTTAGAACATGTTTTTTGCTCGAGTATCATGTCGTTTTTGGAAACCCAGAATCTACTATGTAGGAATCAATATGGATTCCGGAAACAGCGATCGTGTGAGACCCAACTCGCTTTATTTGTTCATGAGACCCATAAAATATTAGATACAGGCTCCCAGGTAGATGCTATTTTTCTTGACTTCCGGAAGGCGTTCAATACAGTTTCGAACTGTCGCCTGATAAACAAAGTAAGAGCCTACGGAATATCAGACCAGCTGTGTGGCTGGATTGAGAGTTTTTAGCAAACTGAACACAGCATGTTGTTATCAATGGAGAGACGTCTACAGACGTTAAAGTAACCACTGGCGTGCCACAGGGGAGTGTTATGGGACCATTGCTTTTCACAATATATATAAATGACCTAGTAGATAGTGTCGGAAGTTCCATGCGGCTTTTCGCGGATGATGCTGTAGTATACAGAGAAGTTGCAGCATTAGAAAATTGTAGCGAAATGCAGGAAGATCTGCAGCGGATAGGCACTTGGTGCAGGGAGAGGCAACTGACCCTTAACATAGACAAATGTAATGTATTGCGAATACATAGAAAGAAGGATCCTTTATTGTATGATTATATGATGGCGGTACAAACACTGGTAGCAGTTACTTCTGTAAAATATCTGGGAGTATGCGTGCGGAACGATTTGAAGTGGAATGATCATATAAAATTAATTGTTGGTAAGGCGGGTACCAGGTTGAGATTCATTGGGAGAGTGCTTAGAAAATGTAGTCCATCAACAAAGGAGGTGGCTTACAAAACACTCGTTCGACCTATACTTGAGTATTGCTCATCAGTGTGGGATCCGTACCAGATCGGTCTGACGGAGGAGATAGAGAAGATCCAAAGAAGAGCGGCGCGTTTCGTCACAGGGTTATTTGGTAACCGTGATAGCGTTACGGAGATGTTTAATAAACTCACGTGGCAGACTCTGCAAGAGAGGCGCTCTGCATCGCGCTGTAGCTTGCTCGCCAGGTTTCGAGAGGGTGCGTTTCTGGATGAGGTATGGAATATATTGCTTCCCCCTACTTATACCTCCCGAGGAGATCACGAATGTAAAATTAGAGAGATTAGAGCGCGCACGGACGCTTTCAGACAGTCGTTCTTCCCGCGAACCATACGCGACTGTAACAGGAAAGGGAGGTAATGACAGTGGCACGTAAATTGCCCTCCGCCACACAGCGTTGGGTGGCTTGCGGAGTATAAATGTAGATGTAGATGTAGATGTAGATAGACTACAATCGCAAGGTCATCTTACTTATTTTTAGTAAGTGTTAGGTCATCCTCGTATGTAATTATATTTAGTCTAGTGATACTATGCTAAAGGACTCCATTTATTTCGAAAACATTCCATTTTCTGATAACTTCATCTGTATGTGTGTTGAAGAGTGTTTAGGAAATACAAAATTCTTGTCATACCGTTGTTTGTGTCAAATGACTGGTTTTATATTTCCTATAACAGTTTCGATATTTTTGTGTAGGCTCTTAAGAGCATTTATGAGGTGAGTTAGATAACCTCGTTCAGTCATGCATGATATTCCATAGCATTTTCCTACTCACATTTTCGAGTGCTTTCTCAAAATCCGAAAAAGCATGATGAGTTTCCGTACTGAACTCTCGTTTTCTTTCTATAACGTAATGCAGCGTAAGAACATTGTCAATAGTTCACAATCCTTTTCTAAAACATGATTGTTCTTCAGATATTAGCTTTTAGATGATATTCTTAAGTCTAGTATTTAGGATTTTACCAGCAGTGTTAAGTCATTTAGTTCAGGTAAAGTCTGAATTAAAGTGTGAAATGGTCACTTGGACTTACAGTGACACAGAAAGGCGCACATCTTCAGTGAACCAAAGAAGAAATAATATTGGCATCAGCTCATTAAAGGCGTGTAATGTGTTCCGAGGAGTCACGATTTTGCCTCTTTTCAAACGAAGCAATCCGTCGAGTCAACTGTGGCCAAATTAGGCTTCACCCGTAGAGTATGCAGGCTGTAGTTAAAGCTGGAGGTGACTTTGGGTATTCTTCGTACCATGACTTGGGCCCAATGGTCAACCAAAACATGAGCGACATCATTTATTTCAATGTTCCCGTGGACCAGGTATTACCCTTTCTTCTACACCTTCATGGCGAGTTTTCTGTGGACACTCCCTTCTTCTAAGATGCCAGTACCTCTGTTCACGGATCTGGACCCATTAATTCCTATTTCGAGTAATACTCAGACTCGCTATTACACTACGACTGGCACCTAAAACATTCGATCTCAACTACAAACAAAACTTCTGAAACTGGTTGCAACTTCCTGCGAAACATCCCTGAAATTTGGTAGCATTTAGGGGTCCAACGATCAATGAATGTGTTTAGCTGGATATAGAATACAGCGAGAAATATGTGAACTCTTTTTCCCTGTTCTGAAGCCACTATCAGAATTAGTGGCGGTGTGGCTCGGTGTCAGCGTGAACTCTCCTGCTAGTGAATAATTCTTTGTCTAGTATGCCTTATGACGATGCGCATGCGTGCCGAAGGTGCGACAGAAGGTAATGTTGAAATGGACAAATACAAATACAAGAATGGACGGCCATTAAAAAATTAAACTAAAAACGTATTACTTCGGAGACGCTGAAAAGGAACCCTGGAAGTGATTCATAGTTCCATAATATTCGAGAAGCAAGAAACATTTTAGTGTCTCCCACAAAGCATGTAATCTTGTCAACGACCTACGTTGCAACAGACGGCTACAACTCCTAAAATAGCCTGAAGAAAGAACGATTCCAACGTGAATTTGTAAATCATCTATGGAATTGGTCTCTTCGGACGACCCATCTGTCCATACATAGCGCGCATGCAGAAATCTGTCAGATCGTCGATTAAAACACAAGCGCACTGTACCTCTTCCAGTACCAGTTCTCGAACAACTTGCGAGAAAAAATTCAGCCTTCCGAGATTCTCTTAACATTCGCCAGAGAAGTATCTAGTTTACTGGGTTTGCGCGAAACAAGGACTGCTTCCAGTGTCGTTTCCAAGCCGCCGGATATTCCATGAAGAACACATGGTTGACGAGCAAAGTGAGTGAATCTACCAGTTTTTTTATATTTAATATTAACTTGGTAAAAGTTCGTTCTTTGTCGTCGCCCTGGTCACCACAATAATAGTATTGTGACAGAGTTTTGCTACTTCCTGCCACGAAGAATGCAATAAAAATGAATGATTAAACCATCCCCTAAAATCTTATGATTATTTTTCAAAGAATCACGATTGCCAACAAGTCGGATAAGAGTTCTTAAAATACGAATTATCCCCTTATTCGCTGTCTCCTTTTGGCGGCTATGGCATGGGGAATGGTACCATGTCTGTTTTTTGCAAAGCATTCAAACCAACTGAACAGGAAAATCTGCAGGGGTGTGTATATGCCACAGATGGAGGATCTTTACTGCGCAGACCCATGTGGACCAGGGGTCAACCGTTTTCATCAATTTGTGAAAGTTATCTTTCATTTGTTAAGTACAAGTACAGTGCTGCATTCGTTTTCGATGGTTACCTTGAAAAAGGAACCAATTATTCTGAGCGAGCTCGAGGACCACGTAAACAAATGTCAGTAGTCGGGAAGTGCGACGAAACAGTGATCCCGACAGCGCATCAAGAAAATATCCTAGGCAATAAGTAAAACAAAAATCGTCTCATCTCAATACTAAAGGGCAACTTTCATTACCTGCAAGTCGAGGTCACATCGAAATGTATATTTTCTGAACGGGCGAAGATAAGCAATATAATGAAAAGTAATAAAAAGCAAAGTAGCAAGGACCAAGCGGGACAGAAAGATATAGGGGTGCGTTTGTTTTTTAATACATCTAAAAGATCATGTAACACATTATTGAGCTCTCTACCTTCAGTTATCGCGATTGGGCTAGTCGATGAAAACGTGGTACGCGACTGCGAAATTTGTTAAGGAAATTATTTAAACACTCTTCAAGCGCGTTTAAAACACATTACATGTGACGAAGTGATCAGAGACGTTTATTGTCGGGTGGAGTGAAAATGAATCCGACAACATATTCGAACTTTGTGTTCACTGGGAAAAATACTCTTGGGAACCTATTATGGTTGTGGAACCCACGAAAGTTGTGCGCAACGGAAAGCTATAGTTTACATACTTAGTAATTCTGCATTTTATAAAATGGTGAAACGCGTGTGTGCGGAACATTAATAGCATCTTATCCTTGGACGGTTGCGTGGGTAACTGATACAAACAACGCGCCAGCATAAATAATAATTTGCTTATTAAATACCAGATATTAATTAACGGGGACCTAAAATACTAAAAAAGAAGGATAGGATCATCACCTCCAATACCGATTCATATTTCATATTTAATAAGTGAAAAGAAAAGTGTTGATAAACAAACTACATTTCAATTTTAACCATGATTTTGGGTTCATTACGTTGTCTTGACTATATGATAAATAATATCTGTGGAAGTTGTATGCAACGTATCGTCATAAAATGTAGCCAACCAATTTTGTGGGACACCAAAAATGTAAATGTATGAAATTGTTCTTTAGCGGATGTATAATGTGTGAGTGCGACGAACTATATTGAGAAACTGAACATCCATTACGTACTTGCATGTTTATCTGCGAAAATGGTCCTTGTCAGTACATCAGCATAGAGTTCGAATAGAATCGCTGGAACATTGCAAACCATTCAGATTAATCGAACATCTAAATACGCATAATGCTGGTACCACCAGGATGTGTTCTTTCTCCTCACCCCCGAGGCAGCAATTGAATTAAGAGACAGCCTGGAAATACATTTAAATCAATTGACGACCATTGAGCTAGCGTCACAAATTTTCAAACGTCCACAGCCATGTATGAAGGCGAGTGACACCATGAGTGTTAACGTTGATCGAGAGGTGTCGTCGTGATCGTATTGAGTGACATTGAGCGGTTACAAAATGCAGACACATTACATGGACTCAATGCACGCTGAGTTCATTTGCATTTAGTTTGCTACCCAGTAAACGAGACGCGCCTTTTTAAGAGTCATCAATAGCAACAGCGGCCATTAAAAATTTGAAATGCTTGTACATTAATAACCTTTCTAATCAATACAATGTTGAATGCAAAATGCAAACGTGGATGAATTGTGTTGTACAAGTGCCGGAACTCAGTTTCTGGGTTGGCTTCCACGCCTGTTGCACTTGGTCGGGCAACACAGGACGTTGTGTAAGACGCTGGAGTTGTCATCTGACGACGTCCCTTATGTGCTCGGTTAGAGACAGTTCTGGTGATCGGACAGCCAAAGGAAACACGTTGACACCATGTAGAGTTTGTTGTGTTACAACAGCAGTGTATGGGCCAGCGATGTCGAATGGTTCAAATGGCTCTGAGCACTATGGGACTTAACATCTTAGGTATTTAGTCCCCTAGACTTAGTACTACTTAAACCGAATTAACCTAACGACATCACGCACAACGATGCGCGAGGCAGGATTCGAACCTGCGACCGTAGCAGCAGTGAGGTTACGGACTGAAGCGCCTAGAACCTCTCGGCCACAGCGGCCGGCGCGAGTGTGATCCAGTTCATCAATGGTAGTAAGACAGGTCTAATTGCCGGACTGACGTACAATTTTGCAGTCAGTGTGCACGGGATGGCAAAGAGAGTGCTTCTGCTGTTAAATCGCACCCCTAGATTACAACTCCAGGTGTAGGCCCAGTGCGTCAAGCACGCGGATTTCTACTATGTAAAACAGTTATTGCACACACACGACACATATAACGAACAAGAAGCACTCATAAACAGCAGTCTGCTAATGTTTTGGGGTATTTAAAATGGCGCCCTTTCTGGCAGCAAAACACGTACCGTTTAAGTCTGGAGTGCCACTTCCTTCTTTTGTTACCTCCATGTAGCAACCATGCTACAACAGCATCAGTGTATACCTTGAATACCAATGTATTAATTCGTTTTACAGTTCTCACATTCTCAGAAGTAAGTAAATTATATTTCTTTCAAGAAATATAATATCTTTGCCTTCAAATAAAATCTTTGAGATAATATCTCACCTTTTCAATTTAAGAAATATGATTTCCCTCTTTGGAAATTAACCAACCTGAAATAACATTCTTTGTATGTCCATATCTTTAGAGGTGGTTGCAGGACTTGGCTGTTCGATACAGGTCGGTCAGGTGCCTGAAGATGGCGTAGTAAATAGCTGAAACTCACAGCCAAATAAAATTAGTTTGGAAACTAAATGGCCGACAGGTATTTAACTTAACATCCTGAAATGATAGTCGTTTTTCCTTGGCTATCAATATCTCTACTTTTCATAACGTTGCAGGATTTTCTTTTTCTTTTTATCATGTTCCAGAATTTTCTTTATCAAATCTTTGACTTACTTTTACCATTGTGCCATATTTGCAAATTAGTATTCGTTTCATATAAAACTGAAATTTACCTTTCAAATATCATTGAATATGAAATATTTGGCAAAGGAGTCTCGGGTCACAGTTTATATTTTTTTAAAACATAAATTGTTCAGCTTTATTACCCGTTTCCTTTCACGTAAAGATACAAGGCAGTTTTGATGTTACGAGTGCTGGACTATCAGAATGAAGTCCTCTATCCTGAAAGAAAACATTAAATAAAAAACTTGGCTTCCATCTCCACTTTTGAACTGCTTGGACTTAAAAATAGGCACAAAATTAATTCCACTTCAGGTGCTTACTTTCTGCGGCCGCATTACTATTGAAATCATTTAAAGCACAGCGCTCGCACGGTAGGAGAGGCACTTAGCATGTCCTCAGTAACAATGGTTCTTGCTTTTTCGTATAAGGTTTTATAGGAAAAGCTACTACATGTAAGACCACACATGCAAATTTTTTACTAACTCTAGAGTCATCTCACTCCATAAACAACAACTATAGACTGTCCGTTCTCCGAATTACAAACATAACACAGTCCTTGTAACTATTCTGAGATTTCCAAAGATTAACTAAGATAAATCGACGCACACGCTGAAGTCCCAAAGTAAGCTCTTACAAAATATCTTACAAAATATCGCAATGACACAATTTCCTAAGCGCTTGCTTTGAGTTTCAAATCGACTAATACAACAACGAAATGTTTCCGTAGTGCATGCTTTCCCTACCTTTAAATTCAAATAAAGACTTCGTGTGACAACGACACTTAAATGCCACAACAAAATGGAAAATCTCCAATCCAACTGAGATACGCATCGTCTACAAGTGAGTGGCTTTTAACCTATACATCCTTCAGTAACTTATTTGGCATACAATCAACAGCCACGAGAAACTAATCCTAATCTACAATATACCTCAACCACTACTGCTATCTCACACAACATTCTAAGCTCCCTAACAAATAATCACTTGACGGTTTTCGTCCCACGAAGTAACGTCGAATTTATCAAAGACCGGCGTAAATACTTTTCAAATAAGCCGATAACATCCACACGGAATTCTCCTAAACGACAGCAGCGTCTGACCTAAACGAAATTCAGTGTTATGGAAAACGAATAATAATTTACAGTATCATAAAGTGATTAAATAAAGAAAATTGTGCAACATTATAGAAAGCAGAGATACTGATTGCCAAGGAAGAAGGATAATATTTCAGATATGTTAATTTCCACAGAGGAAATCATTTCATATTTCTTAAAATTATTATCTCCAGTACTTTCCTTAAAGACAACGATGATTAATCTTGAAAGAAAGGTAATTTACTTATTTTTCTGAAAGTGTGAGAGTTTTAAAACGAGTTGATACGTTGGTATTCAACTTATACAGCGATATTGCTATAAGGTGATTGCTACCTGGACGTAAAATAAGAAGGGAGTTGGCACTACAGACTTACGCTGAACGTATTTTGATGGCAGAGAGGGGGCCATTTTCAATACCCTAAAACTTTAGTGGACTACTGTTTACGACTGCTTCTTGTTTATTATATCTGCCGTGTGTGAGGAATAACTGTTATAAATGGTAAAAAACACAGAGCTTACATAAATAACATAGGGTCAGGAAGGCAATTTCGAAAGACATTCAGTTCTTGAATGCGTATTCGCTCTAGTAACATGACACAGTCAATATGATCATGGGAAACTGTCACCGAGGTGAACTATGGAGGTGTGAATGCGGTGAACCTAATGTTTTGGGCTAGATAAGATAGCGGACACCGGGTTCAAGTTTGGGGGTAATACTACCTCCCCTCCTTTTTTACCTCCATGGGTTGCTACATGCAGGTAGAAAAAGAAGGGAGGTGTCATTATGTCACAAACATGAAGCCGTGGTCGGTCATCTTAACTAGTCCAAAACATTAGGTTCACCGCATTGACACTTCCTTGGATTACCACGGTGATACTTCCTAGTGACGTCACTCTGACAGTGACTGTGCCCAATCTCGACTATGTAGGGTGCTTCGATTGTATGGAGACATAGTTGATTCATCTGAAGTTCGAGCTTGCGCTGTTCGTGAGTGTATTAATCGATCCGATGGTAACCTACAGTTTCAAGAAATCACATTTCATTTGCAAGTGGAGCAATTCAAGCAATATTTTCGTTTGTATACGTGAATTATTGTTGTATTGTTTACTTCTATTGTGATGGTTTTATTTCTGTCATTTAACCTTAGATTTGCAATAATTTCCTCAGCGTCTGTTCTTTTTCCTTCTGTCCCATGTATTAAATTGTCTTCCAAGTCACAAACGCTCCGACATCTGAGCAACACTATATCAGCGGTGTCGTCCCCACACAACACATGGCTACATTGTCACTCGGTTGTTGGGGCAGCTCCAAATTCCCTAAATTCCCCTCGCCGATAATTATTCGCATTTCCTACTCGTCAAAAAAGATTGTGGCTAGAACAGCTGCAGACAGCGGTCACGAGTACGTCAGTTTTGTGCATATGATTGTATGAAAGTGTGTATGTGCTTCGCTTGCTTTCTGAAGAAGGCTTTGGCTGAAAATTTATGTGGGCACACTTTTCGTCGTGACTGCGTTGTGCTCGGTGTGTGAGTATCAATCTATCCACTCCACAATATAGTCACTTCCTCTTGAAGTTTGTTGTCCTGCACTTCAACAGTAACGCGGATGTACGTAATTATAACACTAGAAGAAATAAATGGCATTCAGTATGTCACATTAAGGTTGTCTATAGCACAAACAGGGATTCACAATGGTGCAACCGAAAGTTATGACCACTTGCCCTATGATATAAAATGCATGACACACAGGAAAGTAAAATTGGAAACTAAACTGAAAACGTTTCTGATTCATAATTCCTCCTAGCCTGTATGAGATTATGTATTACCATGATGTGTAAACGGCGATGGGTAGGAATTATTAACCGCTGTCAGTCTTTGATTAAAAAACGTAAACACTAATAAATAATCGGGATGGAGGCATTTGTCAATATATAATGACTCGTTCGATATCACTACGTTTTCTCATGCAAATGATGCATGGAACACGCAACTCAGTAACTAACTACTGGTATATCACAAATCATGGTATAGAATAATACAGGTTGACTACATGTAAAGTAGAATGAAGCATAAAATAAACCCACATTTCATTTGTGCCACGTACGGTTATAACATAAAAATTTGGAGAGCTACTGGAAAGAAATATTCCGTGGAAAGGGGCATCCTTACACAGGTTAAGCTACCATTACGAAAAACTTACATATATGTTAAAGCAAATCATACATTTTCCGGGGTCGTAAGCGTTTGGGACCATTCCCTCAATTATATTTATAGCATTCCGCAAGGCTGGAAGATTCTTATCGACCGCGTAAATTGCTACTATCGAACACACATTAAGCGACGCATCAATGGTAAGATTTCCAAGTGAGAAGATGTGCAACCTTAAGTGCGACTAATGGAGTGACTACCTAATAAAACCAGAATTCTACGTGGGGGTATACCGCTATGCAGTTCAGTTTCTTTGACCTTTCGGCAATCGTTAGCTTCATTGACATGCACAAGTTAGGATGGGATGCATTCCCTCTTCCCCCTCTGCACACGGCTATGGGCTAATAAAGGACACATATGAAAGTTTTTTGCAATCTTGAACATCAAAAACGCTGTACATATGAGTTCAAAGCTGAAAATATTACGAACAAAAAGCAATTCCAGTAGCAAACAAGTACTGGTTTCGGTGGTCCATCTTCATTTACTATCAATACAAATGTAAAAAACCCTTGAATAAAATGCATTGCGAAAGCATCCCTTTCACATTGCATTCTCCTCTTCTTGTTATTCGAAATATATCACATAAAAGTAGAAAGTTTTTCCTGTTCAAATGCGTATTCCATAGCATTTTCCATTGAAGCTGAGATCGTCTATGCTGGCAGTTATTCAAAAATGGTTCAAATGGCTCTGAGCACTATGGGACTCAACATCTTAGGTCATAAGTCCCCTAGAACTTAGAACTACTTAAACCTAACTAACCTAAGGACATCACACACACCCATGCCCGAGGCAGGATTCGAACCTGCGACCGTGGCAGTCCCGCGGTTCCGGACTGCAGCGCCAGAACCGCTAGACCACCGCGGCCGGCTGGCAGTTATTCGTACATACCTTGCAGATATTGTGATAGATGCATTATTAATATCATACGCTACTGGTCATTAAAATTACTACACCAAGAAGAAATGCAGATGATAAACGGGTATTCATTGGACAAATATATTATACTAGAACTGTCATGTGATTACGTTTTCACGCAACGTGGGTGAGTACCGAGAACAACCACCTCTCGCCGTAATAACGGCCTTGATACGTCTGGGCATTGAGTCAAACAGACCTTGGATGGCGTGTAGAAGTGCAACTGCCCATGCAGCTTCAACACGATACCACAGTTCATCAAGTTGTAGTGACATTGTGAAGAGCCAGTTGCACGGCCACCATTGATCAGACGTTTGCAATTGGTGAGAATCTGGAGACTGTGCGGGACAGGGCAGCAGTCGAACATTTTCTGTAACCAGAAAGGCCCGTACACGACCTGCAACATGCGGTCGAGCATTATCCTGCTGAAATGTAGTGTTTCGCAGGGATCGAATGAACGGTAGAGCCACGGGTGGTAATACATCTGAAAAGTTTTGTCCACTGTTCAAAGCGACCGAGACCTGTAACCAATGGCACCCCATACCATCACGCCGGGTAATACGCAAGTATGGCGATGACGAATACACGCTTCCAATGTGCGTTCACCACGCTGTCGCCAAACACGGATGCGACCATCATGATGCTGTAAACAGAACCTGGATTCATCGGAAGAAATGACGTTTTGCCATTCGTGCACCAAGGTTCGTCGTTGAGTACACCATCGCAGGCGCTCCTGTCTGTGATGCAGCGACAAGGGCAACCGCAGCCATGGTCTCCGAGCTGATAACCCATGCTGCTGCAAACGTCGTCGAACTATTTGTGCAGATGTTTGTTGTCTTGCAAACGCCCCCATCTGTTGAATCTGGGATCGAGACGTGGCTGCACGATCCGTTACAGCCATGCGGATAAGATCCCTGTCGTCTCGACTGCTAGTGATACGAGGCCGTAGGGATCCAGAACGACGTTCCGTTTTGCCCTCCTGAACCCACTGATTCCATATTCTGCTAACAGTAATAGTATCTCGACCAACGTGAGCTGCAATGTCGCGATACGATAAACCGCAATCTGCGATAGGCTACAATCGTGAAGGTACGCATTTCTCCTCCCTACACGAGGCAACACAACAGCGTTTCACCAGGCAACGCCGGACAACTGTGGATTGTGTATGAGAAATCGGTTGAAAAGTTTCCTCATGTCAGCACGTTGTAGGTGACGCCCCCGGCGCCTACCTTGTGTGAATGCTCTGAAAAGCTAATCATTTGCATATCACAGAATCTTCTTCCTGTCGGTTAAATTTCGCGTGTGTAGCACGTCATCTTCGTGGTGCAGCAATTTTAATGGCCAGTAGTGTAAGAACAACAATGTAGATTGTAGTGTAATTGTCATATTCCGGTAGCTACCGCTAGCCCCTGAAACCAATAACAGTATCTGTGGTAATTTCACAACGCGCAACATCGTTATACTGGTACGTAGTGTGGGATATAATGAGAGAATGTCAACTTCCCAGTAAGAATGTCTCGTTTGTGAACTTGGTACATAGTGTGGGATATAATGAGAGAATGTCAACTTCCCAGTAAGAATGTCTCGTTTGTGAACTGTAGAGACGATATTCCCAATACATAAGTTTAAACCGGCTGGTTATCTTAGGCGTAATTTTACATGTACAATCGAGTAACGTACTTCCGCGATAGAAATGACGTAGCTCATACTTTTCATGCTCTTCTTGAGTACAACTGAGCGAAAATAAGGTATTGATTTCTGTAGTGCGTCGTGGCTCTCACTTTATTTGTGTCACTGTGTTTCTGTAGTGTCTAATTGTTTCATTTCGGAGTTTGGTCGTTTCTGAAGGCTGGCGCAGTACTATCCCACATGTGTACATGGGATGACAGATCATATTATAACTGACATCAAAGTTTCAGCAACACATTTTGCAATACAAGCCATAAAATCAAGATTAATAAGAAAGATGCTTTCATAAACTTTATTAATTTTGAGTTCCAATGACAAATTCATAACATTACATTTTATTTGCAAAAGCGGGAAAAGGTGGAGGGCCTTGAAGATACACCAGCTGACCAGATGGACTTTTCTTTTTGGAAATCTTAGGGAACGCCTGCTTTGGGGGAGGGCCAGTGAGAATCGCACCCTGTAGGGCTGATGGTGCAACATCAGCTGCATGGAGCAATGAAGATAATTCAGCGGTGGTGACACCATCCTGGAAGATGGTGAGATTCAATACTTCATTATTGGCAGCGTTGTTGAACTTGCCCAAGGTGGTAGGTGGCAGTGACTCAGCAGGAATAGTATTGCCAGTGCCCAAGGCGGTAGGCAGAATCAGGTCAGGAGTGGATGTGGCATCGAGAGCATCCAAGATGGTGGGATGCTTTGGTTCATCGTTGGCAGCCTTGTTGCCACTGCCCAGTGCCGTGGGGGGCTGCAGTTCAGCAGTAATAATATCGTCACTGTGCAAGACATCAATATTAGTGTCGCAACTGCCAGGGTTGCTGGGAGGCAGCAGCTCACTAGTGGATGTGACATCGAGAGAATCCAAGATGGTGGGATGCGGTGGTTCATCGTTGGCAGCCTTGTTGCCACTGCCAAGTGTCGTGGGGGGCTGCAGTTCAGCAGTAATAATATCTTCACTGTGCAAGACAGTGGGGATCAGCAGTTCATTTGTGGATGTGGTGTCACTGCCTTCGAAGACAGTGGGGTGAGACGGTTCATCGGCGGCAGTGTTGTCTCCATTGCAAAAGGAGGTGGGGGGTTGCAACTCAGCAGCATTACTACCTCCACTAGGCGAGGTGGTGGGGGCCAGAGAGTCATCAGCAGCATTAACATCGCCACTGCCCAAGTTGGTGGTGGGCAGCAGCTCATCAGTAGTTGTGGTCTCGCCGCCTGAGGTGCTGGGATGCGGCGGCGGCGTCGGTGAAGGCGGGCGTGGCAGCGTCGGTGGCAGCGGCTGCTGCTCGGCAGGGGCAGTGTAGCCACTGCACATGGTGTCAGAGACATCATAAGCCTGGAAGCAGAAGGATATTCTGCATTAGGATTGACTTTCTTGTATGTAGTACTGGTTCAGATTACGTGCTTGTAATATCTGTTTTTGTATATTCACTGAAAAGAGAAAACGTGAAACACGATAATATAATTATTGCTGATTAATGAAAGTGCGATAATACATTTGTCTAAGTAAAATATTATCTGATAGGTATTTACAAGATCACAGGTTTATGGAAGCGTGAACAGACCACCAGATATTTTAATGATTCATGCAAAGGTGTGTGCATTGTGTTATACAGATGCCACATATCAGTTTGTGGAACGGAGATCGATGTCTGTGTCACCTGGTCAGTCAATACAGGGACCGTTACAGATAGTTGTAGATCACACTGGAGTTGTAGATGGATAATGCCCCGTGTGATCGATTGCAGACAGCTCTGGTGTTTGATCAGGCCAAGATATTATGTCGATACCCTGAATATAGTTTTTTGGGTTACAACAGCGGTATGTGGGCGAGAATTAACCATTTATGAAACAAAGCCTTGAATGCTGTACATGAATGGCAGCACAAAATGTCATATCAACAGATTGATGTATAAATTGTGCGGTTAGGGGTAGTGGGATAACCATGACAGTGCTCCAACCGTCATATGAAATTGCACCTCAGACGGTAGCTCCAGGTGTTGCTCTAATGGATGAAGCACACAGACATACCGCTTGCAGGGCCTCAACTGGCTCTTCCTTCTAACCAACTCACGACCAACACTAGTATGGAGATAGAACCAGCTTTCGTCATGAAACACTACAGTATTCCACCGTGCCTTACGATGAGCTTTCACCTAACACCACTGAAGTCGTGAATAACTGTGTTTAAGGTTCAGTGGAATGCACGCTACAGGTTGTCTGGCTCGGCGATATCCTTGAAGTCAACGATATTGTTACTCATATTGGTGCTGCTGAGTCAGTACTACATGTGAGAGCCATACGCCGCACACGATGGTCTTCCCACTCAGTCGTGTCACTTGCCCATTCGGGGCCTGGTCTTCTTGCGACCGTACGGTTTCGTGACCATCTCTGCCAGCAATCAAGTACAGTAGCTACATTCTTTCCAAATATCTCTGCAATATTGCAGAAGGAACATCCAGCTTCTCGTAGCTCTATCACATGGTCCTATTCTAACTAAGTGAGGTGTTGATAACGACGTACTTTACTGTCGTCTAATAACCATGTCTCGTCTCAAAAACAATTAACATTTACGACCGTTACAGCCTGTATTTCAAGGAAACGTGATTGAAAAGTCATAGTGGTGCTACTAACGCCACTCTCAGGTGACGGGTGCGAAATTTAAATAGTCGTCTTGTTTCAAATGTAGAAAGACGTCTACCAACTTCCGTTTATGTCGTCTAACTCCTCGTTAGTGCTGCAGGTTTTTTTTTATGTGTATTCTGGTGATGCTACGTTAATCAGGTCGTGTGGGGTGCTCACCAATTTACTACGAGGGCTGTCCAGAAAGTAAGTTACGATCGGTCGCGAAATGGAAACGACTATGAAAATCCGATAAAGCTTTGCAGAGATGTGTTGGGCAGTGTCTCTAGTATGACTCTAGGTAGAATTACGTCGCTCTTTTCATTCGTGAGCTCTTAGTGAGCGCGTAAAGACGTTATAGAAAATAGTGTCTGCCGCCAAGTACGAGGACCTGGTGAGAATTTTTCCCTGAAGCTATGCAACCAACATTTTATAACTGTCGTGCGGTTTCTTCTTCAAGACAACCCTCAGCCTCATTCTGCATGGGCAATGAAGATGTTCCTGCATCCTTTCAATTGGAAATGTTTGGTTACCCACAATACAGCCCGTAATTGTCTCCAACTGAGTTTCATCTCTGCTCAAACGAACCGCTGGCTGTGAAGACAACATTTTGGCACAGACAACGAGCTTTAGGCCAGCGTAGAGAATTGGCGGAAACTACTGGCGGCTGCTTCTATGATGAGGGTATTGGAAAGTTGGTACAACGCTACGACGAATGTCTGAGTCAGAACGGCGACTACGTAGAGAAGTAGCTGAAAGGTGTAGCTAACTGTAACAAATGAAACATTTCTGACTTTCACTGTGAATTTCATTTCGCGATCAATCGTAACTTGCTTTCTGGACAGCCCTCGTATTTTAAGGTGTACGTGAAATTATACATCTGAATTTGTGTAGTTAAAATGGGTTACTTCAAAACGAGGTAACCACAGTCGAAATATTACACAGCAAAATACTGCAGCCAATGAGGGCCGCTAGTATTTTCTGTCGATTAACTTGGTTGCAACTTTTTGCGCCACTCCAGAAGATGAATCAGTAACGTTATAGAGTTGCATAGGATAACTGGATGATTTGAGTTGCTACATATAGTTTATCATCGTCAGTTGTGGCACCTCTTTTGTATCTCTTACGGCAGAAGACACCCGGCAAAAGAACTAAACCTTATTCTGAAAACGACTTTGTCAAAGAGGACAGAGGGGCGGACTGACGTTCAGGGCACACTCTTGCCCTTGGGGCGGAAAGCTGCCCATAAAGGTGGAACATAAGCAATGATCAACGACTTAAGGGTGCAGAACGCAATGGAAACCGGTGCATTATAGACGCATTACGTGAATCCACAGGATCCGTGGACTGTGAATTGAAAACGTGTCATGATGCTCTCCCCACTGGCAAAAGACACCGGAGACTGCGAAGATGGAGGTAACCGTGAGAAAAAGATTAAGTCACGGACGAAAGGATAATGTTCTGAGAGCCGGATGTGATTATGTCCGAAGTCTGAACATCGTAGAGAAGCTATAAATTCTGAAACTGGAAATGCAAAGGCATAATCTAGATATAGTGGGGGTCAATGAAGTAAATGAAAGGAAGACAAATATTTATAGTCAGTTGAATATAGGATAATATCAACAGCAGCAGTGAATGGTATGATGGTAGTAGGATTCGTTGTGAATAGGAACGTTGGACAGAGAGTTTATTGCCGTGAACAGTTCAGTGATAGGGTTGTTCTCATCATAATAGGCAGCAAATAAATACCGAAAATAATAGTAGATGTATACATGCCGACGTCGAAAGCTGACAATGAATAGATGAAGTAAATGAATATAGTGAACGGGTATTTCAATAAGTAATAGGGGATGAAACACTGTTAGTAATGGGGGACTGGGATGCGGTTGTAGGGGAACGAGTAGAAGAGAGGGTTCCTGGGAATATGGGCTTGTTGTCAGGAATGAGAGAGAAGACAGACTCAGTGAGTTCTACAAGTAAATATCAGCTACTAACATCATTCTCCAAATTCAATATTTAACGTCGGTTATTGCCTACCATCGATGCGCAGACGTGAGCGTTGAAATAGAAATTAGTATCGAAGCTTTGCCATCATCGTGCATCCCTAATGTGAACATTTTCTTATGATATGAGTTGACTTTGTGAAGAATTGTGCCATCTGTGCCGATACAGAGAGGCGATTCGCTGAATACAGAGAGAGTGTTTTTTTTTTTTTTTTTTTTTTTTTTTTGCGGCATGAAACATTTTAATAATGTTTGTCACTACGATTAGTCTGTGTTGTAAAGGATCATCATCCTAAATGGGGAAAGTTTATATTATTCACACTCATTTCCCTCGACATGTGTGCGCGTTGCTGTTAACTGCGACTGTAGATTGTAGATTCGTCTCGTGAGGTCCTAAGGGTGTAGTGCCTGTTTACGTCGTCAACGACAGTGTGGTAATGAGTGTGAGACCAACTGTAATTATCAACCCTAAATGGGGGTATGGTAGCAGCCAGACACGAAAAGTGAGTAAATGCTCAGCGTCCAGTAAGCGAGATCCTAGCAGTTGCTGGTCTGCACCGTCTATAGCTGGCGCATTGCCCTTTCTACATCTGTACCAGGACAGGTCCCATTACTTCTGTTGGTTATGTCAGTCGTTCATTCATCCATTAAGCAGTCGTACTCGGCATATGCTGACGCCAGGCAGGACACTTAGGCATTTGAGAAAGTCACTGACTCTTTTATGAAGGAGAAGAAACTGTCAGAAACCAAAGTGGAAGGTCGTATTAACTATTTACTTCCAATATACTGTAGTGTAAGAGTAGTATGAATGATGTGAGTGAGGTGGCTTCTTTGAAAAATCGAAGGCTTGTTTTACTGCTTTCTAGTGTGTATCCAGCGCTAGCAGCGTCGTCTTGTTGGTATATCTGACTTCATTCGGGTCTGTCAGGTGATTTTCTGTCGGTGGAATTGATGAATTTCGTATCTTTATTGATGCGGTCCAGTCATCGTGTCTTGGATCTGCCACGATGTCATCGGTCATTTGTGCCCAGGTGCATATCTATTCTTGCCTCCGACTCTACTTTAATTCGCATGACGTGTCCGTATCATCTTAACCTGCTTTCCCGTAGTTTGTCTGAGATGGGTGCAAGTCCAAAACGTCGACTGGAAACCCCAGGTCTTCATCAATTATAATAAGGCTGGTGCTTTTCTTATGCTTTTCACATGATATTTATTCGCAAACCTACTATATAATTATCAAAGGCATTTAGCTCCAACAACCGGAGATAATCTCGTATAATAATAGAGAATAAAAGCGTGTAGCATCCGTAGATCAGGTCACTGCAGTGAAAGGGTAAAATATCTCGAAATGCACTTTTACACATCGAGTTTCACTTAGTGTAAAACTAATGTGCGGCTGGTCCTGGCGGAGGTTCGAGTCCTCCCTCGGGCATGGGTGTGTGTGTTTGTTCTTGGGATAATTTAGGTTAAGTAGTGTGATAACTTAGGGACTGATGACCTTCTCAGTTAAGTTCCACAAGATTTCACACTCATTTGAACATTTTTTTCCACAAATGAAAGGCAGCCCTACCATAATGCTGACCTACCTTCACCTACATCATGAAAAATTTTCATCTACTGGGTAGTAACTCTTGCAAACACATTTGGCGTGTTGCCTGTCCGAGGGTGCAAAACGAAAGTTGATATTGGCAATAGCAACATCGATGGTTCAAATGGCTCTGAGCACTATGGGACTCAACTGCTGTGGTCAGAAGTCCCCTAGAACTTAGAACTACTTAAACCTAACTAACCTAAGGACAGCACACAACACCCAGCTATCACGAGGCAGAGAAAATCCCTGACCCCGCCGGGAATCGAACCCGGGAACCCGGGCGTGGGAAGCGAGAACGCTACCGCACGACCACGAGATGCGGGCGCCACATCGATGGCCGGCCACACGCAAATCGTCATTTAAAGATGTATATCAAGTTTTTGGATCAAGCAACTAAGTATGACTCATGGAGAGAAATCCTGCCGAGAGTATGTTTTGTATGCTATTGGTGTGAGGTAGAGAGCCTGTACTCACCTGCGCCTTCTTGTTCTTCTTCAGCTTCTTCCGCTCCTCGCGGTCAGCGGCACGCCGGCGGATGCAAGGGCACAAACGGCGAAACATCTGCGTCAGAGAAAACCCGTGTCAAGTCCTATACGCCATAACATTTCTACAGTAAATCGTGCCCATTACCTCCACTCAACAATATTAAACGCTCCGTCACGTGGGGTTTACTAGAGACGAAGTGTTTGAGTGTCCCGTAAATGAAAGGGGACAGCCGCTAGTTGTGTGTGAAACAGAAATGGGCACATCAGTGAGCGTAGCGAGGTGTACAAAAGACACGATCGAAGACTTTGTGGCCTCATATTCACGACGAGGCACGGGTCGTGTCCACCGTGCCCGAATGCGTTCTGGGAGAATGTCTGGCGTGGTCGAATGGCTTACGTTCCAAAGTCGTGAATCAGCTCGCCAACCATGATCTGCAAGTGTCGACGGCGTATACAACAGCTCGGGCGTCTTATGAGCTGCATTTGCGCTTTTCCTAGAATCTCTGATGATTTGTTTTTGACGAGGACAACGAGTGATCAGAAGCTACCGAAATAAAGACTGAGGTACTGAATAATATCATACTTATATGTTTCATTGGAAATGACAACCAGGATACCTCGTTAGCTCACGTAATTCTCAAGAGTACAGGTAGCGCAGCGTTGCCTGATACCCTGTTTCTCTATTTCTGGAAGTATTCCATGCAAGTGTCGAACATTCATAGAGGACTAGCAGTATCGGAATTAGCATGATGGGCTTGAAGAATTTAGTTAAAAATTTAAGTTAATACTAATTACAACACATCGTTAAAATAGGAGTAAAGTACATCCTACATAAAGATTCTAGAAGTACTGAAGGAATATTATCTGTTCCTTGTTCAATCTTTAGTTACGATTTTTCAGTAGTTTGGTTACCCTCTGACACTGTTAATCAACCCTCTGTGTCTTCCATATCGACTTCCATTTCTTCTTATATCACTTCTGTAAACAGCTCCTTCCCAGTTGGACACATTCAACAAACGCTTTCCACTTATCGAGCTCTCTCCTGGGTTGAACGGGGGAATTCCGTATGTGCTCTAAATGTTGAGAGCTTTTCTCTTGCCTCTGAATTATGTACACGCTGAACCCGACCTTCTGAAGACCAGTTCCTTTCCGATATCTTCGCATTGTTCCCGCACCTGATCGCTTTAGATTACCTGAATTTCTATTCATTTCATTCATAAGTCAATTACATAGCTATGGTTTTTTCTGAAGATTTTTGTACCTCTTTCAGTTACTTCATGTTTGGGTTCACAGCTTCAAAGTAGCTTCTAAATGATGAAACCTGTTCAAACCACCATAGGCTATCAGTTTTATTATTCAGAGTGCGTTTAATGAACCACGTATATGTTTCACATTACTAGCCAGTTTCATCCTTTGGCCGTTTTCAAATGTGTAGCGTTCGTTATGTGGGTGTGGGTGTCACATTTCAAAATGTGGTGGGTGAGGGTGGGAGGGAGAGTCCACTCTCACACTCTGGCTCACATTCCACTACAGAGTGAAATATTCAGTCTGAAAAATGTAGTAAAATAATTTATATTTCAGTGTCGATGAAATACTCTTCGCCGCAGGTGTAGGAATGGAAGTTCATAAGTCTTACGACACCGGCGCTCGCATAGAGTGAAGATGATTTTCATCGAGATTCCGTTTATCTTATGCAAAGTAGCGGTTTCGCCTCTTTCTGACCTACATGAGTATCATGGTTGCTGATAATTCCGATGTGTTGTAACTAACGTGCCTGGTGCATGCTACGAGTCGTGTCCTACAACTTAGCACCGATGTACATGAAATTACGTGTGCGTTATTACTTTAAATCATAGTTAAGTAGCGGAAATGTTACAGATTTAATTTTATACACTTTACAGTAATGTCCCATTAACTGAAATACTACTCTCGAACTGTCAAGATTCGAAGCTCTATGTTGTGAACTTCCCACGGAGCTCTCATTATAGGCCTGCTGCCTCTATTATCACACAGTCTCACATCTCAGCCCTCAGAGACTAAAATAATAACTAGCAGCATAATCAGGCAATGACACGAAAGTAAGTCTATAATTAAGGTAGTCCTCAACCGAAAAATTTATATAAGTTCCAGAATGGCTCTCAACGTTAACGTTTAATCCCTCAGAATGATGCTACCAAACAGCACACGTTGCCTCCAGCCATCAGTGGTTGTCTTCGCTAGTCGCCACTATTTTGCAGTCAGTTGTGTGAGAAAGGACACACCAATGCTGAAATTTTTAAACGTGGTACACACATCACCAATGAGCTTTATGTTGGATAATGACAAGGAGCTGAAACTGGTAGGTAATGTGCAATATATACATGTTGGAACAAAGGAAATTCACATGATAAAACTTGCACGTGCGATCGTTGTAAATAATTTCCTCCTTCTTTTGTTCCTGAACTCAATTATCTCTTACGTTAACCATTGCTCCTTCCCACGTACCTCGCTTCCATTTATGGTTTTTCTGTTGTTGTTGTTGTTGTGGTCTTCAGTCCTGAGACTGGTTTGATGCAGCTCTCCAGGCTACTCTATCCTGTGCAAGCTTCTTCATCTCCCAGTACCTACTGCAACCTACATCCTTCTGAAGCTGCTTGGTGTATTCATCTCTTGGTCTCCCTCTACGATTTTTACCCTCCACGCTGCCCTCCAATACTAAATTGGTGATCCCTTGATGCCTCAGAACATGTCCTACCAACCGATCCCTTCTTCTAGTCTGGTTGTGCCACAAACTTCTCTTCTCCCCCATCCTCTCCAACACCTCCTCATTAGTTATGTGATCTACCCATCTAATCTTCAGCATTCTTCTGTAGCACCACATTTCGAAAGCTTCAATTCTCTTCTTGTCTAAACTATTTATCGTCCATGTTTCACTTCCATACATGGCTACACTCCATACAAATACTTTCAGAAACGACTTCCTGACACTTAATTCTATACTCGATGTTAACAAATTTCTCTTCTTCAGAAACGCTTTCCTTCCCATTGCCAGACTACATTTTATATCCTCTCTACTTCAACCATCATCAGTTATTTTGCTCCCCAAATAGCAAAACTCCTTTACTACTTTAAGTGTCTCATTTCCTAATCTAATACACTCAGCATCACCCGACTTAATTCGACTACATTCCATTATCCTCGTTTTGCTTTTGTTGATGTTCATCTTATATCCTCATTTCAAGACACTATCCATTCCATTCAAATGCTCTTCCAAGTCCTTTGCTGATTCTGACAGAATTACAATGTCATCGGCGAACCTCAACGTTTTAATGTCTTCTCCATGAATTTTAATACCTACTCCGAATTTTTCTTTCGTTTTCTTCACTGCTTGCTCAATATACAGATTGAGTAACATCGGGGAGAGGCTACAACCCTGTCTCACTCCCTTCCCAACCACTGTTTCCCTTTCATGCCCCTCAACTCTTATAACTGCCATTTGGTTTCTATACAAATTGTAAATAGCCTTTCGCTCCCTATATTTTACCCCTGCCACCTTCAGCGTTTGAAAGAGAGTATTCCAGTCAGCATTGTCAAAAGCTTTCTCTAAGTCTACAAATGCTAGAAACCTAGGTTTGTCTTTCCTTAATCTAGCTTCTAAGACAAATCGTAGGGTCAGTATAGCCTCACGTGTTCCAATATTTCTACGGAATCGAAACTGATTTTCCCCTAGGTCGGCTTCTACTAGTTTTTCCATTCGTCTGTAAAGAATTCGCGTTAGTATTTTGCAGCTATGACTTATTAAACTGATAGTTCGGTAATTTTCACATCTGTCAACACCTGCATTCTTTGGGATCGGAATTATTAATTTCTTCTTTAAGTCTGAGGGTATTTAGCCTGTCTCATACATATTGCTCACCAGATGGTAGAGTTTTGTCAGGAGTGGCTCTCCCAAGGCCGTCAGTAGTTCTAATGGGATGTTGTCTACTCCCGGGGCCTTGTTTCGACTCATGTCTCTCAGTGCTCTGTCAAACTCTTCACGCAGTATCATATCTCCCATTTCATCTTCATCTACATCCTCTTCCATTTCCATAATAATGTCCTCAAGTACATCGCCCTTGTATAGACCCTCTATATACTCCTTCCACCTTTCTGCTTTCCCTTCTTTGCTTAGAACTGGGTTTCCATTTGAGCTCTTAATATTCATACAAGTGGTTCTCTTTTCTCCAAAGGTCTCTTTAATTTTCCTGTAGGCAGTATCTATCTTACCCCTAGTGAGATAAGCCTCTACGTCCTTACATTTATTCTCTAACCATCCCTGCTTAGCCATTTTGCACTTCTTGTCAATCTCATTTTTGAGACGTTTGTATTCCTTTTAACCTGCTTCATTTACTGCATTTTTATATTTTCTTCTTTCATCAATTAAATTCAATATTTCTTCTGTTACCCAAGGATTTCTACTAGCCCTCGTCTTTTTACCTGCTTGATCCTCTGCTGCCTTCACTACTTCATCCCTCAAAGCTACCATTCTTCTTCTACTGTATTTCTTTCCCCCATTCCTGTCAATTGTTCCCTTACGCTCTCCCTGAAACTCTGTACAATCTCTGGTTCTTTCAGTTTATCTAGGTCCCATCTCCTTAAATTCCCACCTTTTTGCAGTTTCTTCAGTTTCAATCTACAGTTCATAACTAATAGATTGTGGTCGGAGTCCACATCTGCCCCTGGAAATGTCTTACAATTTAAAACCTGGTTCCTAAATCTCTGTCTTACCATTATATAATCTATCTGATACCTTTTATTATCTCCAGGGTTCTTCCATGTATACTACATTCTTTCATGGTGCTTGAACCAAGTGTTAGCTATGATTAAGTTATGCTCTGCGCAAAATTCTACCAGACGGCTTCCTTTTTCATTTCTTACCCCCAATCCATATTCCCCTACTACGTTTCCTTCTCTCCCTTTTCCTACTACCGAATTCCAATCACACACGACTATTAAATTTTCGTCTCCCTTCACTATCTGAATAATTTCTTTTATTTCGTCATACATTACTTCAACTTCTTCGTCATCTGCAGAGCTAGTTGGCATATAAACTTGTACTACTGTAGTAGGCGTGGGCTTCGTGTCTATCTTGGCCGCAATAATTTGTTCACTATGCTGTTTGTGGTAGCTTACCCGAATTCTTATTTTTTTTATTCATTATTAAACCTACTCCTGCATTACCCCTATTTGACTTTGTATTTATAACCCTGTATTCGCCTGACCAAAAGTCTTGTTCCTCCTGCCACCGAACTTCACTAATTCCCACTATATCTAATTTTAACCTATCCATTTCCCTTTTCAAATTTTCTAACCTACCTGCCCGATTAAGGGATCTGACTTTCCACGCTCCGATCTGTAGAACGCCAGTTTTCTTTCTTCTGATAACAAAGTCCTCTTGAGTAGTCCCTGCCCGGAGATCCGCATGGGGGACTATTTTACTTCCGGAATATTTTACCCAAGAGGACGCCATCATCATTAACCATAAAGTAAAGCGGCATGCCCTCGGGAAAAATTACGGCTGTAGTTTCCCTTTGCTTTCAACCGTTCGCAGTACCAGCACAGCAAGGCTGTTTTGGTTAGTGTTACAAGGCCAGATCAGTCAATCATCCAGACTGTTGCCCCTGTAACTACTGAAAAGGCTGCTGCCCCTCTTCAGGAACTACACGTTTGTCTGGCCTCTCAACAGATACCCCTCCGTTGTGGTTGCACCTGCGGTATGGCCATCTGTATCGCTGAGGCACGCAAGCCTCCCCACTGATTCTAAGTGCTTTTGTGTATGTCTTACATTCCAGTATCTGACATCGAAATATCTGTGTCAGTAAGTTGTAATCCGGGTGCTATCTTCTCATACATTCGAGCCTGTTCCAAGAAGATCTCTTTCTGTTGTGATTCTGTAATTGTGCTCAGAATTTCCCAACAGAAATTTATTTCACATCTCATGATGTCTTTATCCTTTCTATTCCTAATACCGACACCGTATTCATCCCTAACTCTCTTGTTCCTTTCTCCACCACAGTGTTCCAATCCCCTAAGGTTATTAGCTTTAGATCCTGCTTTAAATGTCGTCTTACACTATATCCATCTCTTCAACTTCTGCTCGTCACTCAACATCTAAACCTGAGCTACATTTGTTAGTGATAGTTTCCTGTCGATTCTGTTCAGATTATCCATGTCACTGAACAGTTCGTAGTAATTGAACTTTGTGTCCTACTCTTCTACTCGTTACATTATTTTCTGGTCCTGTTGATACTATCCTTCATTAGTCAGACCAGAAATCCAGAAGTTCTTTCGATTTCACTTCATCTACACAACTATATCTACATTGAGCCTTTAGAGTGACCTTTTACCAATATTTTTGTTTCACATCCGAAGTCGTAGAATATAACGGTATTATGGTAAGGTCAATCTCTTTAATCATGGCCTCCTAAACTTGGAAAGTTCCCTTCCTGGATATACAAATGATAGGCTAGATCTGACACTTTGGCCAATTGAGGGACAATCATGACACTTTCTCAGTTAGAAGACACAAGTCATGTGTACTCACGTTACGTGTTTCTAATAATATGTTTTGCACTGCGTTTTGCTCATTCATACCGTTGACCGCTATTGATTATTCGTCATTACCGATAGTTTCACACACCAAGATCCAGAGCCTGGACAAAATCCCTATCCACATCTCAAGTATAATTGGCAATCCTGTTGAAGAGTCCTCGGTGCCATAGCTGATGATCTTTACATAAAGTGTATTCCTTAGCTGGGATCTAAGCCGGCACCTAGAGCTTTTTGATCCGTATTAAAAGACGCTACCGCTTTTTTTCTCCCTCCAAATCACTTAATTAAAGAATCAATTCAAAATAATACAAAAGAAGTCATCTCGACAAAAACAAAAGGGTTAAATCAGAAAATCGTAAATGTAGGAACATGTCGTTAATTTTAACGTGCCCACCGCGTCTTCCCTCCGTCACTTCTCCAGCGTGTAACATTTAAATACAAACAAGGGTGTCAACAAAAAAGGGGCGGGGGGACTTCAGCTCATCCAACTCCTAGTCGATGAAAAACAAGATACAGCATATTAGAAAAACGCTCTCGATGACGTGGCATCCTGAGACACGTCCAATGGGCTGTGGCCATATATTCGGATGTGCGTCATATCCACTCACCATCACGCAGTGGACATAATGTCCAACAAGCAACATGATGGCATTTTTCTTCGACCGAGGAATGGAGGTTGAGTCGGGACGCACGAGAATCTTCCCCGAGATAGCCGCCTCCGACGTCCTGAGGAGAAAAGTCAGTTGTGGGCGAAGCCGCAGGAGATCGACCGATGATATAATGTATCAGTTTCATGGCAACGAGTACAGCGATCCGTCACACTGAGGACAATACGAAAAAGTCGCATGTTGGTAGGTACAGTATCATGAACAACTTGGTACCAAGAGGACGCCACTTCCATCAGGAAAGTCGGGACGCTAACGTTACACCAAACAATCTTTCAGTTCGTTTCTGGCGACAGGGCTTTCACACAGCATTTTTAGGAAGAGATTCACTTGAGAAAGGATATTTACTCTTAAATAACTGACTTGAAGAAAAAATTCCTTAACTTGCCTTAGTTTATAACTAATCCTGCCAATTTCAACTGGAGGTGTTAAACTCGCCGGTCGGATACAGTCATGAAGGCAAGCTATTAGTGACTGGGGAGTGCGTAAGACATGTGAAAACGGTGCGACGGATGAATAAGGCAGAAGCCTTAATTCGAATGTCAGGGAGACCCAAACCTCGCAGCAGACGGGGCCGCGCCATTACCCCATAACGCACGAGAAATATAGAGTTGTGCCAGATAAACCTGGCAGTTAAACTTTGCAACTTGCGGTACATCATCGCGGGAAGTATAAAGATTTGTGCAGTAAAATATGCCTTACCTAACACATACATTTCCATGGCCCGGACCTTATGAAGAAGTAAGAGAGAGCGACGTTCGTGTTCAATGATTGCTCCCTGAACCTTATCCGTGACAGACGTCCAGTTTATCGTAGCCATCTTTAGCGGACAACTGTCAATTACAACCCTAACGATCGATTGCGGGTGACTTTTAAAGCCCATGGAATTTCAAGATCGTCAAATCCTCGCTAACTGAGTAATCGACATTTCTGGTCATTAACCCGCGCTCCCGTAAGACGACAAAAAGCATCCAAAACTTCCTTCAGCAGTGGTATATCATCAGTGGTACGGAGAAAAACCACAACGTCAGCAGCATCATATGCACGAACGATATACCTTTCTCCCAACAGCGACCAGCCACCCAAACGAGCAGTTATAGATCACATAAGGATTCCAGAAACAGAACGTAGAGCGGCATAGATAATGGACACCTTTGAAGGACGCCCTGACACACAGCGATGGGGGAAGTAAGTCGGCCATTTACGTCAATGGACGTCCGAATACCAGCAATTAGTGAACTAAACAACAGTCGTGCAGCATGATTAAAATCAACATTCGTCAATATTCGCGTGAGAAATCCAAGATAAACGCGGTCGAACGCATGGTGAAAATCAATGAAAAGGAAAGCGCTTGGCTTGGGAATGGTGGAAGCAATCGAACTTAGATCACGACATTCAGCAACGGGAGTCAGGAGAGTACGATCCTGAAGACAGCTTTGATGGCTCGCGATAATGGTAGCCAGCAACACCGATAGTCTGCTATTTACCGATCGCGCCACTGCATTATAATCATAGTTGAAGAGGGTTATATGCGAACCTGGTCCACAAGCAAACGTCCCGACGTCTTTGAGATCAGGACAATTTAGCGACCTTAAAGCTGGCTCGGGGAAGGCCTCCGTGGAGTACTTCATTCAACATGGAAGTTAACGTATCTCCAATTAAGAGCCAAAATCGAATATAAAATTCTTTTGGAAGGCCATCGGGGCCAGGTGATTTGTGGGAGGGAGAACGAACTACGATATCAAGTATATCATGGCGATGGAATACAGAGAAAAACTCTTCCAGGAGAGCTGGTGTAACAACACTACCAAGGAGGGAGGTAAAGTCAACAGACGGCAGACTGTCTGAATCCACTTCAGTGTAAAGGTCAGAAAAGTAATGGTAAAGTTCATGCATGATATCAGAGTGGGAGGACCGCTCACGTCCATCTAGAGAACGAATGGCAGTAATACACGTCTTTTGAGATCGTTGGTGAAGCCGAAGAAGATGATAGAGAGAGGCTAACTAATCCTGTACGATTAAACGAGGCTGTGAACGCAAGGGGAAACCGTCCATTTGCCTACGTTTGAGTTGTAGAAGTTTTTCCTTCACACGGTGGACGTCTACGACTCTCAATGGGGCATCACGAGCTTTATCGTGAAGATCTTGAAGGATAGCATAATAAAGTTTCCTCGTTCGCCTTATTTCAGCCGCTTTATCAGCGCTAAAACGCTTAAGTGTATTTCGAATCCGAGGTTTCGCAAAGGTAACCCACCATTCTAGAATTTAGGGATAACGTGCCTGGGACTGGATTGTTCGCCGCCGTACGTCTGCGATGATGTCTTCCAGACAGAGGTCCGTCAGATGTAGTGTTTAGCTTCAACAAAGGGCACGAAAGATGGGCCCGCTGCGGGCCGTGGGTAAAAGTAATTGAAACAGAACATAGATCAGTGAAACTGGCAGGAATTACATCAATCGATAGATTTATAGGATTTTACTACAGATGGGGGAGATAAATAAAAGCGGTCCAATAGGCTATTTGAAGTAGCTGTAAATAACGTAAACCGCACCCATGTAGGATATCTGCAAACCCAAGCATCTTGGAGATGCAAAGAAAGTCACCATATCATTAATTTTATGACACTACGTAAGACGAATTAAAATGGTCCCCTAACAAAACCTTGCGCCAGTTCCGACGGAGTAATTAAACAACTTCTTTCTTATAAAACAGCGCGCGGTCGAATGAACGACCGGATCCAGAGGGAGCGTAAAGAAAAATTAAGGTGAGGTCATAAAAACTACAGCCTAAACCGCGACCATCATTTAGAGTTTTGAAGTCCGTCAGCGGGATTCGATCTCGATAAAGCAAAGCCATACCGGTAGAATTTTCGGCCGCGGCATTGAAAACGTAGTGTATCCAGGAAGACAAAACACATCAAATAACACCTCTTGTAAACACACGATATCAGCTTGGGAATCGTAAGTAAACTCCCGTAAAGTAGAAAACCGTAATTGGCAACGTATCGTATTAACATTGAGCGTTAGAAATGGATATGCCTGCATCCTTCAGCACATGTAAGGTCAATGAAACAACGCTCACGAAAATGCAGTCATCACGCCCATCTCTCCCAACGTCCGTAAGCCGTGGAAAGAAGGTATAATTCTAATCCTCCCCGTCGGAATCCGAGAAATCCTCGTTTCTCTTTTTACGACGCGCCGCTGCACGTGCAGGTTGCAAACGCTGTTTCACACCACTCCGTGAAAACACACACTCATGATGTCGAAGGGTTGGGGGCATGCAAAACTCCGATTTGATAGAGGAGCCATCTCCACTGCACTCATCGGAAGTCGGGGAGCACAACTCAGAACGACTTACAGCAACATCAGGTACAAAAAACACGGGTTATGCAGTGGCGGTGTCAGATTGCGTCACCCAAAGACTGGCCAGCAGGCAACGTTGCTGCGGGAACATCCGAACTCACGGGAACCGTCGCGTCTCACGTGAAATGAGGGACGCAGATACAACACAGATTTCAGCATCAACAGAAGCAGCTACATCATTTCTAGTAATACTTGAATCACAATTCACGTCAGTAGACAACTCAGTGCCGCCAGAAGGTGCACCCTCTGTCAACGCCGTATCACAAGAGCGAGACTGGAGAGGGACGCTCTCGAAATGTCTACCGTCCTTAGTCCGCTGGAGTTGGACTTGCACTTCAGGAGTCGTCGTCCCCTCATGGACAGAGGCCGTACCGGGACGCACCGGTAATGGTGGAAATTCCCGAGGATTAGGGGCTAATGTCCTCCCAACATCGCTTAAAGCTGGAGATTGACTGTCAGTAGACTGCGAAGACACTATGTCTGCTAATGTTAACGGACGACGTTTTTGATAAGACGATGTCAGAACAGTAGCACGGCGCGGTTAGTCGGATGTGAGATGACCGCTTTCGTTACAGAGAAAACAGGTTTCTTCTTGCCCTGCATACGTAACATGGACCTGGTAACCACAAACAGTTAAGCGGGAACCAATATTCTTTTTAATGCACATGTCCACAGACCGGATACAATTTAACACTGTAAGCGATGTTGTGCTGTCCAGCGTTCCCATCGGAGATGCCGTATGATTCCAAACGGGAGCAACGCAGTTTTAAGAAATGAATCGTCCACTTCAGGAGGACGGTTATTAACTGTAACCGGAGTATACTCGAGTGCCGCATTTTCAAGGAGGACTTGACAAACGGAATCATCTCGATGTGTAAAGAACACTTTAGAACCAATCCGAGAGAGAAGCCGTTCTATTTGCACGAGATCATAAAACTTCACAAAGAATGCATACAAATCAGAATCAAAGTAAGCAGTATGTACCACGGATAACATCAGCCAAACATTTGTGAACACGACGCATACTCTTGTCAAAAGTGAAACGAACAGTAGCTCGATGATGAATAGACTTAGGAGACTAGACAGACTCCATGGCGCGGGCAGAAGTCACCGCCACCGAGAGAGAAACGACGGGAAACTCCGCTACGCAACTACCATGTGACTCCGGCCGATGCACCATCAAGACTAAGTAGCTTCGACATAAGCGGTGCTGCGGCACAGGCCGTAGAAAACCACGACCTCTTCGCTCGACGCGCAAAGCGACACTGACCCCTACACCACTGCCACCTACAACAGTTATCGACATGGATTATTGCGTGGAAATAGACGGGAAGATCCGAGATCGTGTAACTACGCGATCGGTGACCAGCCATTGGTGTTAATAATAAGCGCCAGTGCTAGAACTGATCTGTGCTGGGCAATGTATTTTTCAATGATGACGCGTATCTAGCCGTGAGAAACATTGATGGCCGTTGGAGATTTAGCGAAAGGTGTCCAAGTGAATTTACGGATTTCACATATGACGCAGATTGCTTACAAATTTAATCAGAAAATTTCGTGAATAAAGTACGTCTTTGTGGACTCTTACAGAGCTGGTATTAGAGAATGTTCAGAGAAGTGTGCAATCCCTGCGCTTTTAATGCCGTAACAAAACTCCACAAAAATTAATGGGTGACACTGCAAAAAGTGCGTTGTCACCACGGAGAACCATACTTAAAGATTTTCGAGTGTTCACAGCTCACTCCAACGTGTAGCTGTAGATTTGATGTCGCTATGGAAGCCGCAGCTGTCTTGCGTCACAGGAGATATCACTCGTTCATTACTGCCAGTTTTATACCAGTTAATTTGGAGAGATACGGTTAGAAACATAATTATCTGTTGCTCCTAGATGTTTCCATTTATTTTATCACATTTTGCTTGAAACTCCAGGACAAGGCCAGTTCTAGCTTTGCAAATACATTGAAAAAATTTGGAAATTTGCGGTAAGGTCTTGTGGGACCAAACTGCTGACATCAACGACCCCTAAGCTTACGCACTGCCTAATCTAACTTAAACTAACTTACGCTAAGACAACACACACACCCACGCCCGAGGGAGGACTCGAACCTCCGACGGGGCGAACCGCGCGGGCCATGACAAGGCGCCCAAGACAGCGCGGCTGCACATACATGGATAAATAACGTATATCCTAGATGTAATACGACAGGGTAGTATCTCATAAACCGTATCAACGACACACTTCGAACGAAATGTACTCTTCAACGGTGCTCTGAATGAAGAGAATCTTGCTGGCTGGAATGTGCTGAGAACTACAGATAAAGGATACATAAATAATTGATCCCTGATGATACTCCAGAATTAAAATCTTGGTGCAGAAACTACTAAATAATAAATAATTATTACTTTCTGGATGTCTTTTTCTGGTATTTTCTTCCTAGTGAGCACCAGGATCATATAGCCTTCGTCACAGAAACGAATTATTTTTGCCTATTGTCTACATTTATACCAGTAAAATATCAGTGCCAGGGATTCAAAGACATTCGAAATTTCTATGTGAAACCTGCTTCTTGCCAAATTTCGTGATTCTGAACCAACGGGATTCATCCCTTACGTTTGCATGAGTGGGTTTACGAGAGTTGAAATATGTGACGTAAATGGCCGTGTCTTTCAGTTGCTTTGGCTTAGTAGTTCACATTATTCCACCACCAAGAGACTATAGAACTTAATATGTGATATCAAGTTACAACGTGAGCGTCTACCCGAAAAAGAGACAGTCTGATAATAAATGACGAAAAAATTTGATGTGATACACCTACAGATTAATTGTGTTGAGAATTTTTTGTTTGGCTGTAGTGTGAAACCTTGCTTACTTCAAAATTTTGTGATTCTAAGTCAACGGGAAGTACGCTATAGGTGTTGATGCCTGGGTATGAGAATATGAAAGTATGTCATATAAATTGACTTACAAGATTGAACTTTCTACCACGCCAAGGGACGGTAGACCGTAGAAGGTAACTCAGAAATCAATTGATAAATCTCCCCGTTGGTGAGGAAAAGCTGTTTTAACAGTAGGACATACAGACAGACAGATGAACATCAAGTGAGCTTTTAAGATTTTCGTTTTTAGCGAATGAGGTACGGAACGCTAAAAAGCAAGTTCTTAAAATTTGTCTACAGCAAATATGTTGAATGTACGTTGTATGTGCAGCATTGCACTCTTTTGATAGGTATCTGTAACGATCATTAATCTTCTCTTCCATCTTTCATTTCATCTTCCCCTGTTGGGTGGTATAGCTTCTCTGAATCCTTCGCCTGCGGAGAATGATAATGAGACGAAGAGGGAGGATAAATAAACTATTCAAGGTGTCTCAAGTCCCGTGTTATCTTTTTTATAAGTCGATAACGAGATAATCTCCCCGGTGAATGTGGTGCTCGCCTGTTGAAACATCACGCTGATCGCTTTAGAGCGCTATTAACGGTGTAGAAGGGGCACAAAGATGTAATGTGGCCCTCTACAGCTAACGAATGTCAAGGAATATGAGTGATGTGCATATGGCAGGAAGGAGGCTACGTGTTTTCAGATAACCACGTCAACACTGTGCATGAAACGGCCAGATTTGTAGGTCTGTCCTTGTAGACTGTCCCATATGTGTACGAACGATGGTGTACCACGCGCACACGTCTAACACGAAGTAAATGCGACGGGTCTAAAACTTTTGTAAATGACAGGCAATGGTGACGAGTCTCACGCATTCACATCGATAATTTATTTCAAAGCTGTCAGTAATTGCTGTGGCCATTGAATGCGAGACCCTCTCAATCAGTTTCCAAGCGAACATAGTTTTCTTCTTTCTCTTCTTCTTCGCTTCATGTATTAGACAAATTTCCTGTTGCGGTACTTCATCTCCTGTATGGTTTTCCTACGTTTGTTCTTCCAGTCTATTTATATCTGACGGACCTTAACGGGACTTTGGCCACCGATGCAATTTACATGTTCGTTCCATTATCTCCTATTTTCCTTTATTTTTTCGTTTAGGTTATATATTCCTAAGCCTATTTAAAATGTTTGACCTGCTCTAAGATTTTTTTAAATCGAAAACTGTTTTAGATCTTACTGGTTGACTGCCCTGAAGAACCATAACTTTCGTTTTAACTACCGACAGTGTTAGGTAGTAGTCTGAGGCTATCTGCCACAATTTATAGACTACAATCGCAAGGTCACCTTACTTATTTTTAATAAGTGTTAGGTCATCCTCGTATGAAATTATATTTAGCCTAGTGATACTATGTTAAAGGACTCCATTTATGTCGAAAACATTCGATTTTCTGATAACTTCATCTGTATGTGTGTTGAAGAGTGTTTAGGAAATACAACAATCTTGTCGTACCGTTGTTTGTGTGAAATGACTGGTGTTATATTTCCTATAACAATTTCGATCTTTTTGTGTAGGCTCCTAAGAGCATTTATGAGGTGAGTTAGATAACGTCGTTCAGTTATGATATTCCATTGCATTTTCCTACTCACATTTTCGAGTGCTTTCTTAAAATCCGAAAAGGCATGATGTGTGTCCGTACTGAACTCTCGTCTTCTTTCTATAAAGTATTGCAGCGTAAGAACATTGTCAATAGTTCACAATCCTTTTCCAAAACCTGATTGTTCTTCAGATATTAGCTTTTAGATGATATTCTTAAGTCTTGCATTCAGGATTTTACCATCAGTGTTAAGTCATTTAGTTCAGGTAAAGTCTGAATTAAAGTGTCATTATACCAAATTTTTGATATGGAGCTGTACACTTCTTCCATCCTTAATTATTAACACGTACCTTCTCTCCTATATTATACAAACACATAGGATCATTTTAGTATGCACTGAGTGATCGCACCACTTTATAAGTGACACATTGTGTGTCATGCAAATGAAGCTCTATATTGCTACGATTCTGCGTCTGCTTTCCGATTTATGTACTTCACTTTCCGATTTATGTACTTCACTTTCATTCTCTTCTCTTTATATTCACTATACATTTCATTAGTGGAATTAAGTACATACGCCTTGACGGCTTCTTGTTTTTCTGTAATAGCTGTTTCTACCTCTGGCGTCCAATTCCTTGCTCCACTACGTTTCCTGTATTTAATTTTCTTCCACAGAATCTCCTAAGCTATCTCCGATAGGGCTAGTTTTAAGTTTTTCCGATATTCTTCTATTTTTTCTACTGTTTTTAGATTTGCTAATCGAACATAGCGAAAGAAACTTAGTGAAATGGTCACTTGGACTTACAGTGACACAGAATGGCGCACATCTTCAGTGAACCAAAGAAGAAAAAATATTGGCATCAGCTCATTAATGGCGTGTAATGTGTTCCGAGGAGTCACGATTTTGCCTCTTTTCAAACGAAGCAATCCGTCGAGTCAACTGTGGCCAAATTAGGCTTCACCCGTAGTGTGTGTAGGCTGTAGTTAAAGCTGGAGGTGATTTTGGGTATTCTTCGTACCATGACTTGGGCCCAATGGTCAACCAAAACATGAGCGACATCATTTATTTCAATGTTCCCGTGGACCAGGTATTACCCTTTCTTCTACACCTTCATGGCGAGTTTTCTGTGGACACTCCCTTCTTCTAAGATGGCAGTAGCTGTGTTCACGGATCTGGACCCATTCATTCCTATTTTGAGTAATACTCAGGCTCGCTATTACACTACGACTGGCACCTAAAACATTCGATCTCAACTACAAACAAAACTTCTGAAACTGGCTGCAACTTCCTGCGAAACACCCCTGAAATTTGGTAGCATTTAGGGATCCAACGATCAATGAATGTGTTTAGCTGGAAATAGAATACAGCGAGAAATATGTGAACTCTTTTTCGCTGTGCTGAAGCCGATATCAGAATTAGTGGCGGTGTGGCTCGGTGTCAGCGTGAACTCTCCTGCTAGTGAATAATTCTTTGTCTAGTATGCCTTATGACGATGCGCTTGCGTGCCGAAGGTGCGACAGAAGGTAATGTTGAAATGGACAAATCGTAAATTGCCACCAGGAAATACAAGAATGGACGGCCATTAAAAAATTATACTAAAAACATATTACTTCGGAGACGCTGAAAGAGAACCCTGGAAGTGATTCATAGTTCCATTATATTCGAGAAGCATGAAACATTTTAGTGTCTCCCACAAAGCATGTAATCTTGTCAACGACCTACGTTGCAACAGACGGCTACAACTCCTAAAACAGCCTGAAGAAAGAACGATTCCAACGTGAATTTGTAAATCATTGTATGGAATTAGTCTCTTCGGACGACCCATCTGTCCATACATAGCACGCATGGAGAAATCTGTCAGATTGTCGATTAAAACACGAGAGAACTGAACCTCTTCCAGTACCTGTTCTCGAACAACTTGCGAGAAAAAACTCAGCCTTCCGAGATTCTCTTAACATTCCCCAGAGAAGTATCTAGTTTATTGGGTTTGCGGGAAACAGGGACTGCTTCCAGTGTCGTTTCCAAGCCGTCGAATATTCCATGAAGAACACATGGTTGACGAGCAAAGTGAGTGAATCTACCAGTTTTTTTATATTTAATATTAACTTGGTAAAAGTTCGTTCTTTGTCGTCGCCCTGGTGACCACAATAATAGTATTGTGACAGAGTTTTGCTACTTCCTGCCATGAAGAATGAAATCAAAATGAATGATTAAACCATCCCCTAAAATCTTATGATTATTTTTCAAAGAATCACGAATGCCAAGCAGTCAGATAAGAGTTCTTAATATACGAATTATCCCCTTATTCGCTGTCTCCTTCTGACGGCTATGGCATGAGGAAAGGTACCATGTCTGTTTTTTGCGAAGGATTCAAACCAACTGAACAGGAATATCTGCAGGGGTGTGTATACGCCACAGATGGAAGACATTTGCTGCACAGAGTCATGTGGACCAGGGATCAACCGTTTTCGTTAATTTGTGAAAGTTATCTTTCATTTGTTAAGTACAAGTACAGTGCTGCATTCGTTTTCGATGGTTACCTTGAAAGGAACCAATTATTCTGAGCGAGCTAGAGGACCACGAAAACACGTAAACAAATGTCAGTGGTCGGGATGTTCGACGAAACAGTGATCCCGACAGCTCATCAAGAAAGAATCCTAGGCAATAAGGAAAACAAAAATCGTCTCATCTCAATACTGAAGAGCAACTTTGCAGCAGTTGTTATTCACACAAAACAGGCCCAAGAGGACTCGGATGGTCTTACCGTAACCACAGAAAAGGATCTCGCACAACAGTATAACTGTAGAATAGCTGGTTTTAATAATTATCTGTAAGTCGAGGTTATATTGAAATGTATATTTTCTGAAGAAGGGCAAAGGAGCGGTTTCACAACTAGTTTTTTGTCCCACTTGCTAATCCGAACAAAGCGTCAGTAACAACATATTGTTTTTGTGTGCCATGGGAGGACATGACATAACTTTAGCCCCGATGAAAATAAGGATTTTTTTTTAAACCCTGGAGAAAAATCCCGCTCTACACAAGAACATTGAAACATTCAAAGATCCTACGGCACTTGCTCACGCTGTTACAATGGCCTTATGTTCTTCACTGCATTGTACAAACTAACTAAAAAGGAAAGTACGTCCGTGAACAAATTGAGGTATAAATGCTATTTTGGTTCTCCATACAGAACAACAGCATATTTGGCCTCCTTACTATCTACTGAGGCTGCAGCACATTAACTTTCCTTGAGAGTATACTTTCAAGTGCAACAATTCTTTAGTAATGAAAATGAATCTGTACAATGGGGTTGGAGGAAGGGCAAGGGTGGCCTGTGGCCAGTATCAGCACCAGACGCAGTTTTAAAACTTCTTTCTTGCAAATGCCTGAAGAGGTATAGACCCAACTGAGGATGCAAGGAAACAGGCTTCATCTGTTCGAATACGTAACTGAACTGCGAGAACAACTGCAATAACATGCTCTCTGCAATAATTGAAGAAGAAGCAGAGGATTCCCCGGAGTTGCCTGAATTACTTATAGGTAATTACGCAGAAATAATTAAACCTCACATATATTTCTTCACTCTCTGTTCATTTGCGTGTTCAAAATACACTTATTAATAATTATACTTTCGTATGTATTCAGTAAATGGTCAGTCACTTGGAATTATATCACTTTTTTTTTTTTTTTTTTTTTTTTTTTTTTTGGCGTAGAATTACTGTAAAGCTGCCCTATAGTAAGTATGAAACCGAGAACGAGAGCTCGTATTGGTATTTAAATACATACAACCTGTACATAAATTATCCTCTTTTATTGTCATAAATAATAAAGCTTACCTAAATGAAATGAAGTATATATTAAGGGCATTTTTCTTTGTTTTCCAAATATTACTGATTTTCCCGACATTTCAACTCGGTTTTGCGTGCAAACCATACGACTAGTCATAAACGGTAGGTAATTTCCTCTTCTTTATTTTACTGCCGGGGCACTTTTTACGTAAACAGGTCTCTTTGCAAATTATGATGAGACAAGCAACTGAAAAACGTTACTTTTAGTGGTTTTTGTATGATTTCTCATATCTGAGGGGAAAATTGTTGTTGGAAATCTCCAGATTCGTGTTCGGCACACCAGAAAACATAAAAGAAACCACTAAAAATAATTACGTCACAACTTTCTCCTTCAAACTACCATTTGACTTTACAAAACCTCTGTAAAACTACCAGAAAGGAAGTGCTTCGGCCGTACATACTGCAAAAAAATTTGAACTATGCGGCGAAGCTCAATACGGCCGTGCTCTAGGGTTAAAAATTTGTCTGTTGGCAAAGAGAAAGATACCCTGCTCGAATATTCAACAGGCAAACGCTTTTGTCAGCATGGAAGACATCGGTCTGATACCACATCTTTTGTATAGTATTCACATCCGTTGGTTCCTCCATCTCGCAAATACATTATCATAATCCAACCTAACGTAGAATTTGGCCTACAGTGCAGAATAGTGTGTCATGAGCCCAGATTTTGGGCAGCGGAGAGTGATGAGTGGGGTCGGTGAGGCGGGGTGGAAGGGGTGTGGTATAGTGCCCTCTCTCACACGCTAGCCCACAGGGATTAGTTCAGGGAACGTTTGCCGTAATCATTTTAATCACAATATTCCGATGAAACACCCACTGCAACAGAGACAGATCTGTAAGTTTGGAGGAGAGACACTTGCTAAGACGTGAGAGGGGTCCGACGAGGTCCCATTCATCTTGTCCAAATTGCCTGTTTATCCTATTTTCGATTATACACAGAAACCACGGCCGCCAGCCGTTTATAAATAGTATGAGGTGATAAATGTCATGCCCTTTCAATATCGTGTGGCAATTACTTGTGCCCGGCATAGTGCAGGAAATCGATTTGACATGACCTCAAAAAGTCGTTGGAAGTCCCATGCAGAAATATTCAAGTATAGGTGCCTCTATAACTGTCCAGAACTGAGAAAGTGATGCCGGTATAGAATTTTATTCACTAACTGACTTCTCGACTACGTCCCGTAAACGTTCGATGAGGATCACGTCTGGCGAAGTGGATAACCAAATTTTTCACTGGAAGTGTCCAGAATGCTATTCATACTAATTCTGAACAAACGTGACACGACGACAATTCTATCGTTGTTTGTGAACATGAAGCGCATGAATCAGTCTCCAGGTGTCCGGACATAATCATTTCCAGCCAATGATCAGTTCAGTTGGACCAGAGGTCCCAGTCTATTAGATGTGAACACAGCCCACACCATTACGGAGTCGTCTCGAATGAAAAACAGCCCACAGTTGCACTAATTATGTTTATCCTAAACCTTGGCCATGGTTTCTGCTATATTAATATAGCCTTCTTCAGAAATGATAAAAGTGATCAAAGTAACATCTATACATAAATTCCTAAAATTAGGTATGTGTTGACATATCACTTACATGAGGTTTTAAAAATGGAAAATGTCTTCGACCAGCGGCTGCGTCAAGATCAATAAAGTAAAATAACTTCAACAGACATAAGCCTATTTCGATCATAAGTAAAACTGCATATGGCACCGTATGTCCTCCGCCACTACATCCGGTCGTGAAATGAGCTACATCCTGCGGGCCTTAGGTGGTGCTCCCCACATTGAGCTACATCGCACTGTTTATCAGAAAACTAGTTGATATATACTATACAATATTAATAACAAGCCTACAAGTGAAACGAGGGACCACATACTTATTAATACGACTGTCCAACAGTTAAAATGCTGCTGCATACTATCATTAAAATGGGCAAACATTAACATTATGGAGTCACAACAGCTTGAGCGGTGCCTTGTTGACGCCTTAGGACCAAGGTTCATGGTGTCTGCGCACTCGAAAACTGGCATCAGCTATCAGAAAATGCTGATACAATAGCTCCATATTTAACAATTATATATAACCGCTTGCTCACAGAAAGATCCGTACCTAAAAACTGGAAAATTGCGCAAGACACATCAGTACCCAAAAAGGGAAATAGTCCGCTAATATACAGGCCCATATCACTAACGCCGATTTGCAGTTGGGTTTTGGAACATGTGTTGCGTTCGAACATTATCAATCACCTCGAAGGAAACGATTCATTGACACATAGTCAGCACGGTTTCAGAAAATATCGTTCTTGTGGAACACAACTAGCTCTTTATACTCATGAAGTGCTATAGACATGGGATGTCAAATTGATTGCATGTTTTTAGATTTCCAGAAGGCTTCCGACACCATTTTTCACAAGCGTCTTTTAACCAAACTGCGTGCCTATGGAATATCGCCTCAGTTGTGTGACTTGATTTATGATTTCCCGTCAGAAAGGTCACAGTTCGCAGTAATAGACGGAAAGTCTTCGAGTAAAATAGAAGTAAAATCCACTATACCCCAAGAAGTGTTATAGGCCCTCTATTGTTCCTGATCTGTATTAACGACATACGAGACAATCTGAGTAGCCCTCTTACATTGTTTGCAGAGGGTGCTGTCATTTACCGTGTTGTAAAGTCATTAGATGACCAAAACGAATTGCAGAATGATTTAGGTAGGATATATGTATGCTGCTAAAAGAGGCAGTTGACCCTGAATAAAGAAAAGTGTGAAGTTATTCACATGACTACTAATAGAAATCCGCTAACTTTCGATTGCGCGATGAGGCACACAAATCTGAATGCCGCAAATTCAACTAAATACTTAAGAACTACAATTGAGAATAACCTAAATTGGAGGATCATATAAATAATGTTATGGGTGGAGCAAACTAAAGACATTGACAGACACTTAGAAAATCCAACAGACCTACTAAAGAGACTGCTTACGCCACGCTTGTCCGCCATATTCTGGAGTACTGCTGTGAAGTGTGGGATCCGCATCAGATAGGACTGACGGATGACATCGAAAAAGTACAAAGGAGGGCAACTCGTTTTGTATTATAGCCAAGTAGGGGAGATAATGCCACAGACATGATACGTGAATTGGAAAGGGAATCATTTAAACTAAGGCATTTTTCGTTGCGACAGTGTCTTCTCATGACATTTTCATCACCAATTTCTCTTACGATTGCGAAAACCATTTGTTGGCACCCAGCTACATAGGTAGAAACTATCACGATAAAATAAGAGAAATCAGGGCTCACACAAAGAAACTAAGTGCTTGTTTTTCCCGAGCACTGTTCGAGAGTGGAACGGTTGTGAGACAGTTTTAAGGTAGTTCATTGAACCCTCTGCCATGAACTTTATTCTGACCAGCAGAGTAATCATACGGCTGTAGGTGTAGCTCTTATCTACTGAAATAAGGACTCATCTGACCACGTCACTGTTTCTCAGTTGCCTCGCGTCTAATCGATATGGTCATGAGCCCAGGAGAGGCGATGTAGACGGCGCCTGTTAGCAAAGTCATTCGCGTTGGTCGTCTACTACCGTAGTCTGTTAACGACAAATTTCGTCGTACCATCCTAACGGATATTTCGTCGTGCGTACCACGTCGATTTCTACTGATATTTGGGCCGACCGCGGTGGCCGAGCGGTTCTAGACACTTCAGTCCGGAACTACGTGACTGTTACGGTCGCAGGCTAGAATTCTGCCTCGGGCATGGATGTATGTGATGTCCTTCGGTTAGTTAGGTTTAAGTAGTTCTAAGTTCCAGGGGACTGATGACCTCCGACGTTAAGTCCCATAGTGCTCAGAGGCATTTGAACCATTTTACGGTTATTTCACGCACTGGTGCTTGTCTGTTAGCACTGACAACTTTACACAGATTACGCCACTCTCTTTCGTTACGTGAAGATTGTCGGCAAGTGCGTTGTCCGCGATGAGAGGTAATTCCCTGAAATCTGGAATTTCTGCACACTCTTGGCCCTGAGGAATTCGCAACACTGATTTCTCCAATGATTTCCGAAATGGAATGCTCCATGTGTCTAGTTCCATCCCCCATTATGCGTTCTAAGTCCGTTCATTCCCATTACGCGTACACAATTACATCGGAAATCTTTCCACATGAATCATCTGAGTACAAATGACAGCTCCGTCAATGCGCTTCAGATTTATACCTAGCGCACGCGATACTGCCACAATCGGTATATGTGCATATCTCAGTCTCATTACGTTAGTCAGCTCAATGTACATTAAGCTCCCTGTTCGTCCCGAAGCGTACGACAGTACATCGCATTCCCTATATACTAATACAGGTGAAAAAGACATTATATCGCTACAAGTTCTTTCGTCATTAGTAAATAACACAAAATTTTGTGGATCCGTATTTATCTGCATTATAGCTGCCTCCCCTTAACGCATGTTCACCCCTCCGACTGCCGAGAATCTGTATCTTCCGAAATTCCCATAGAGCACCACAGTAGGCCTATACAAAAGACTGCGACTCTTATCGAACAATTTTTGTATCTCAGCCTTCATATTATGAAAAATCACTGGCAGTTCAAGTAGAGAATGAAATTAAAGACAGTTGATACTGACCTCGGACGGTAAGAGTCTTCACTGGATCAAACAACTGTCAGAAAGCTCCGAAAGGCTCTTTACTCGACTGTTGAATTCCTCAGACTGATGCTACGCAACGGTTCACGTCAGCTCCAGCCATTTACTATTGTTGAAGTCTTTGCTCGTCGTCGTTGTTAGCAATGAGTAATGAGCTTCTGTGTCTCCAGACACAAACTATTTACTTCAGCCGTGGTGCATACGATCGCGTTTATAATGGCATTAGATTTGAGAGCATTTTCCTTCGATAGCAAACTCAGTGGTTTCACATACATTCAGGCTCACTGTGTATCACGTATTTTTCTTATTTTCGATCATAGTTCCATCCTGTTTAGCAATTCGGCTAAACACTTCACATGCTGAAACAAGCAATGTCGAAAATGTATGTAACAAAATTAAACAAATTTGACCGACCATCAGGTGCCGAAAAATTGTAGTAACATCTTTAAAATAATGCTGAATGTATTTTACGTATCTCTGTGTTGATACTGACAGCAGAGACACAGTCTTACCTACTACCAGTAGCTTTTGTCCAAGGACGTCAAATAAAAATCACGTTAACACCCTTTTGAGAGACTTTATGGTGAGATATAAATTGCTTATGATCTAGACAAATTTTAAAATAGTAGACAGAAGAAACCTTGCAAAAATTAGAAATATTCGAGAAGGAAATCAAGTCTACTAGTAAGATTCCTAAAACAATATACCCGGTTATGTGATAAAGTAAATCAGAATCATAACGTATAGTCGGTATGCGATAAGTGCTTGTATATCGTAGCTATCCTATTCAGTATTTTGAATGTGTTATGCATTATTCTGAGGTATAGCTTCCAGTGATAAATCCTAAATCATTCCAATATACACCATGAACGGTAGAGAGATACTTTAAAACAGTGATTGGGAGCCTTCGATTTAAATATCTAGCTCTGTATTGCTTTCATCGTTGGTCATTCAGATCGTCTTTGTCTCCAGCCACGCTTGTTAGTCTTTAAACGAGAGCTTTATTAAATGAAGTAAGATGAGAATAAAAGCATAATTTTGTCGCAATGGAGATTGTATTTAACTGAGATATTTAAATAAAATACAATTTCTGATCTGTGTGAAGAAATGCAAGACATTATGGAAGTAAAAGTCTTACTTATCCGATCTCTCAAATCATATGATAGCTTCGTATGTCACCAGTATTTTAAATTGATACAAGCTCTGGGGTGGGGAATAAAAGATGAACTATACATTATGTAGTAGCAGTTCGCTACACATTTACATCTATCATTCTGGAAGAGAAAAGACAGCGAGAAATCGGATGATCCAATATACGTCCCTTTTTGTTCCTAATGACATAAAGAAGGTTAGTGTTACATTTGACTCTGCATTCTGTAGTAATCTGATGATACGAAGCTTGCCACTGAAACTAATTTGAGTTCTAACAATATCGTATATTTCCACAGAGTTTATAAAAATCCTCATTTTTTCGGAATAACTGCACTCGTAATAGGTTAATAAAATCTAGGACAAAAAATGAAAAATAGAAAGTACGAAGCTCCAATAACAATATCCGAATATAACGGAAATCAGTAGTTGTGATATACATGTACAGACAGACAAATGATTGAAATATCAGAAAAATTGAATAATTTATTCAAGATAAAGTGCTCCAAAAATTTAGCAAGTCAATAACGCTAAATCCAAATGGGTCCATCAAAGGGTCCATCAATGGCCCTTACGCAAGCAGGTATAGGGGTTGATGGACAAGGCATGGTTGTCAGGTCATATTGCGGGCTACAGGTTACTATGCGACATTTACGTTGGTGTCCCATCGCTGTCCGAGGCGTCTCTAGACGTCTCTTCGGCCTGCAGTCTCATTGACTGGAGTCGAAATGTCTTCAGTGATGAGTCTTGTTTCTGGAATCCAAATGAACTGCTTGCATAAGGCCAGAGGTGGACCAACGTGTTAGTGACATGCTCAATTTGTGAAGAATAACATCTGCCAATTTTTGTCCTATTCGGTTAATTCCTTATTGGTGTGTCGAGGTGTTTTTTTTTCTTTTTTTTAAAAAAAAAACCTGACAGGAGTGTTGGTATGTGGTTATATTGGTATTTATGCGCTATCAACTTCCCTTATAACTAGGATATACTAACAGCAGTCCCGCATACTTTGTTTGCCAGACAGCGAGCTATGTTATCTGCGACACCGTGCGTTTACGGTGTTATCAGATTTGATGTCAGAGAAGAAAAAGAAATATAAAAGTCAGTTTTACGATTTTTGAAGGAATATTAGGTTGAATCTGTTTTTCTTTATTAGGCTACTTAGTAAAGATTCTTGGAAATCACTCAGTTAGGTTAACTTCTGTTTTGATCAACTGTTTGTAATAGGCTGAACTTCTCAGACCGTCTGTCAGACAATCCAGGCTAGCAACAGTCCATGCAAAATCAATAAACATAAACAATAAGTAAAACTAACAATAACCTTATTTCTAAAGAAACTTTCAGCGTGTGTTAGAAACATGAGAGACTACCATGAAGTGATCAACATTTCATTTATGAATTCACTATATCCACGTGTTTGTAAAATTATGTTGTACTGTAGGTAGCTTAGACTTCTCAGAGTGTGTGGAAGCCAGCTGATCCACATATGATGACCCACAAACTGTCACAACGTATCTTATGACGCATCGCAATTTCGTTGTATTTCCACTCATTTTGTTGTAGCTGCAAGAGCTTTTCACAAGAGGTACCTGCCGGGAAGCTCTAAAGTCACACCAAGGGATGCTGTGTTTTAGGTAAGAAACAGTAACGTTCCTGAGGCGATTCACTTTTACCGCAATGATTTCGGAATATCAGACCAGCTGTGTAACTGGAGTGAAGATATTCTAGCATACAAAACACAGCAAGTAATTCTCGACGGAAAAAATCTTCAGATGTAAGAGTAACTTCAGGGGTACTCCAAAGGAGTGTTACATGGTCTGTATTTTTCACAGTACATGTAAAGGACCTACTGCATATCGTCGGTAGTTCCATGCGGTTTGTCTTGGATGATGCTACGGTATGCAGAAAAGCCGCAGAGCTAGGAAATCGTATCGAAATGCAAGAAGACCTGCAGAGGACCAATACTTGGACCAGGGAGCGGCAGTTGATCATCATCACAAACAAATGTAGCTTTGCTTACAAACAGGCAGAGAGACCCATTATTGTTATCACGCGACTGCAGAATAATCAGTGAAAAGAGTTATTTCTGTAAAATATCGGGAAGGGGACACAGATCTATTTAAAGTGGAGAGACCACATAAAACAAAGTTAAGATATGGCAGTTGAAGGACAGATTGGAAGAACCCTCAGGAAATGTAGTCCAGCACAAAACCTTCGTTCTGCTGATACTGGAACATTACTCAGCAGCCTGGAATCCGTACGAGATAGGAATGACAGATTCATTTAGCTAACACGAAAGTCTCACGGAGACGTTCACCCAACGGCAGTGGCAGATGCCACAAGAGAGGCGTTGTGATCACTGGGTGGTTTCCTGTTAAAGTTCCGAGAGCGTACGTTTCTAGAAGAAATATGAACGTGCTGATTCATCCTACGTGCATCTCGTGGAACACCCTGGAGCTAAAGTTAAATCCGAGTCTATCAGGGGACTTACCAGCAATCGCTCTTCTCGCAAATAATTTGCAACCGATAGAGAGAAATGGGCGATTGACAGTGTTACGTAAAGTACCCTCAAGCACAACTGCACATTGCTTGATTGTACCGATGAGGATGTAGACGCATTTCCAGTGACTTGTTTCCAACCATGCAGTTCGATTTTGGTCAGTCATAAAAAAATGTTTAAACTGTTTTCCAGGGAAAAGTGTCCTCATACGTGATAACATTATGGAGTCATAGGTTCTCATGAATGAATAGAGTGTCTGTACCAACTATTTGTGCCTATAATCATTCAGCATTCCCGTTGTCAAAGTACTTCAAGGGCAGGTGAACGTCCACTTGTACGATGATCCTTTTCCCCTCAATTTACAATTCAGGTCCCAGTCCTACTTATTTATTAACGGAGTTCCCACAGAGGACTCACATATTCGTCTGTCATTATTTTACATTTCTGAAGGTAATCATTATGATGAATTTGTGTTACATCCCAGAACCAATGAATATAAAAGTCACAACATGGCGTTCTCTTGTGTTCAACCGTCGGTTTCCTTCCACTTCGATTTACGTTTTGTTTTCTGAAGTGAAATAATAACCTCACATAATGCCCAGTAACGAAATACAATGTAAAATACGTTGTCTAACGTTTAAAGCAGTGGAGTTCATCATGAGAAATTATTGTCGCGTTCGTTTTAGCAAAGTCAGTTGATAACGCACCTAACTTGTTCCAAGTTTTTTCAGAGTTAGTTCTTCGTGCACCAACTTACAGTGTCTCCCTCTCCTCAAAAACCTTTGCCATGATCTATCTTGGTACAACATCAGTTATAATTCGTGCAGTACCACTAAGAGCACTTTTCGGTATCTTTCCCTGTGGTTGCCGTTTTGTAAAGCACTTTTATGTTCATCGTCTTAAGATGAATTACGTCCACGTCTCAACCCAGCCTCCCATTTACTTACTGTGTGAATGGAATCAGCACGCCTCTTACTAACGTTAAATAGTTTTCGATGAGATCTACCTTCCGTCCCATACAAAGAATTTAGAAACTATTGCATAACTGTTTATGTGTTTGAACCATAGACTTTAATCACTGCATCTTTACGTGTACGAATCAGACATCTCTTTTCGCCCACAAAATTGAGATTACTGTGGAGAACAAAGGCTAAACTGAGGCTATCGGTGTGTATATATTGACCTGTGAAGCCTTCACTTAGTGAGACACCTAGTGATATTGCTGGCCAGGACCGTTATTGTACGTCGTAAAGTGAACATTGCATTGCAACAGGTATTTGTGAAGGTGCACTGTACTGCTGATAAAGCACATTACTCTCATGTCGAAGGAATGGCAGTAGCACAGGGCTAACAGCTTATGCAATGTAGAACCCACTGGTTTCTTTACACAGCAGAAACACCAAATGTGATCGCGGATTGTAACTGATGACCACCCACACTATGGAGCCTAGGATGAGACCTGTGTGTCATGGATGAATTCACTTTGGATTACGCAACTTACCAGGTCCAGGTCGGCGGTAGCACAGTCAGAGGCATACGTTGTCTTAATACTGCCGCTAGCAGACGATCCCCATTTGCTCGTGATAACACAGCAGGGGCTACATATGACTTAATTTCGTCCCTGGATGACGTTTGGTCAGCCACTGCTGCTGTCACAATGTGCTGATCTTGACGTGTATTTGTACTACGTGGACGCCTAGCACATGGTCAGCAGGTGTGGGAATGTCTCAGAGTTCACAGATGAAAACCAAGACACTTCACCGCTTCATTGTGCCCAAAATGTTCGTCGATGCAGCCATCCAGCTGCCCGCAGACTTACAATGCATTCCCGTTCTAATGGCTGAAGCTCTTCAACATGAGTGCGTTTTCTTATATGGTGCATTGTTGCACCTTAGAATGAAAGTTGGAGAGACAGTCCACGTAATTTCACACAAGAACTCTCGTAGTGATGAAAGAATGTGATGTAATAATGCAGAAGCCGAATTATAGACATTTTAATCGTTTCGCGTTTCGTGTTGCCCCATGATCGGTATTGTAGGCTGGACATTTTCTTACCTTCGTTACATATGTACACGACAGTACAAACTTTACGTCACATTTTCCAATTTATACTCGTCGACATCTGTGATAAAATCAATCGTGTTCGTTTAACAGTTGATGACAGTGTGAAATATTTAAACGTTTTTCTGCAGTTAATTCTTTCTGTTCCAGTGTTCAATAGTCGTATTTCGTTATGTGCAAGCACAATTATTTATATTTCTTCAAATACTTTTGTACCATTTTTTATCCTTTATTTTAGCATGGTAAGCATGATGTGCCTTCCATGTTCCATAGCCCTTGCGATAATCATCTCTGCGTTATAAGTACATTTTTCGGGATGCAATGTCCTAATAGTACGGCCATTTGCAATTAGTGCCACAGTTAATACCTTCTTTTGACACTCTTTTATGCACTTGTATGTAGAAAACATACTTTTAAATAAATCGGGAAAATTTCACTCTAAAGGTGGCAGAGAACATGTTGCATATTAGGAAATCACCTAAGCTTTCTCCTTCAAAGCGATGCACACATATTTTAGTTTTGTATGAAAAATTCCTTACGTTTGCCTCAGAATATAATAATGAGTTGCAGTTTTATTTTCTAACTGTACCACCCTTCTGTTTTAATAAGCTTAATGTTTTTGTGTGAATCAGATAATTTTTTAGCATTTTTCCTCACTTTGACATTTGCCTTCAAAATTTCAACAAAGTTTCTAACAGTGTGTTTCTATTTTAACGAAGGTAATAAATCTAATAATCACATGTTCCATCGTAAAACAGAGTTCTAAAATCACTGCAATACCATCAACCTAAGGAGATCACCTAAATGGACTTTTCGTTTGACGTTCACGCCTATTAGTGTCATGAAGCGAAATAAGAACCCGTGAGAGTTATCTAATCCCTTGAAACACAGTTCGTCTCGTTCCCGTGGTCTTTCGATTGCTGTACATTTTCTTATACTCAGCGTGATGGATTTCGCACAGAAACTGTAGCTATGTTTCATTTATGTTCCCATCCAATTCACTTTCGGCTCCAGATACCACGTCAAACTTCGCTAACGAGATCGAGCATTGCGTCTCACATTACCTCACTTCCGAGCGGCGCTCCCAGCGTTCGACCAATTTGTGTTGCTTCTAGAGAACCCTCTTTACTTCTACGACGTTAGAGCCTTTCTGCTTTTATTCACTTACGTCCGACAGAGCTTCCGGTTTCATCGGACGAGTGCTGTACTTTGCCTCTAGTAGAAACTGCCGACATTACTGTTACAAATTGAGAGCCATCCGTCCTCAAATGTCATGCTGTCTTCGGAACCAAACACATTGTGTTGTACGTCCCCTAATGTAATCATCTTCCGTAGCCCATTAGTTGCTATCCATGCTCCAAAGTTCATTTTGTTCCTTGACTTTTCAAATTTTACTGATGAAGTTAGTGACTATATTTTATCATGTTATCCATTCGGTGACAGGGGATAGATTAGTTAACGATACGGGATAACGACTGTTTTCTTTTATAGTAACGTTAGCTCACAACAGAGTATACATTTTGATAATTATATTCGTCTTACAGTTACTCTCATTTTAAAACCATTGTAAAAGGGGCTGCAATATACCATCTCCTGGATGTCGGAAGAGCGTAGGTACGCGTTTTTGCCAGAGATCTTGTAACGTAGCTACACTAAATACAGAGGAAAACAACAGAAAGGGTATGTGATTTCCATATCTATATTTGAGTGGTTTTTTAATTATTCTTATTTTTTAAAAACCTGTTAAAATGTTATTTATGTCATGCCATGATTATAATATCTGTTCCTTATTTGCTTTATTTAATGTAAATCTGTAACATTACGATGTCAGTAGCACATGATAACATATTTAGAGAACCAGAATTTCTAATTTGAACGTGGTTTGTGCAAATTGGAGCCAAACTGATGAGAAGCCACTAAATGTGAACAAACATCGTGGACTTCGCCTCCAAGACAAGACCAAAGCTTTATATGAATTTTCATTTTCAAAGGTTGCAGATCACTATCTTTTATTTTGGTTTTCAATGAGCAAACCTCTAGCCCGTCATTCCCTTTATAGTAAATAATTGTGTATGCGTAAATTACTACGGATAACTGGTGTAATTATACGGTTGGCTACGAAAGCTGCTTCACAGCAGGAAAGCAAAGCGCTATTAAAGAACCCCCTACTTGATAATTGCCTGGAGCGGAACTAAAGTATAGAAATTTTCCTCAAATGCTGCTATGTGTTCTTTTAGATGACTTAAATAGGGAAGTATCTGTTCCATTGCATTTGAATTATATTCAGGTAACCGGTGCATTAGATGCTCTCTCTGCAGCAACAGTTAAAAGCTACTATATTCGAACGGTCACAGTTTTATTCTTTATGGTAATCACGGGTGCTTAATTTTTTACAAAGCTCATGCAATCCTTACATTTCGTACAATCTTAGTATAATTTGTAAAGCAAATGTTCTGTGCGTGTATTTCCAAAATATGTTGTAGATGACAATATTGAAGTGTTTTATTTATCCTTACTATTGAAACATATATTGAGGTGACAAAATTCATGGCTTAGCGAAATGCACATATACTGTACAGAAGGCGCGGGTATCACGTGTACAGGGCATAAAAGGGAAATGCATTGGCTTAGCGGTAATTTGTACTCAGGTGATCCATGCGTAAAATTTGACGACCTGATTACGACCGCAGACTTTGAATGCGGAATGGTAGATGGAGCTAGACACATGAGACATTCCATTTCAGAGATCATTAAGGAATTCAGTATTCCGAGACCAACAGCGCCGACAATATGCCGAAAATATCACATTTCAGGCATTAGCTCTAACCACGGTCAACGCAGTGGCCACTGGCCTTCATTTAACAATCGTGAGCAGCGACATTAACGTAGAGTTGTCAGTGCTAAAATACGAACTCCACTTCGTTAAACAGGAGCAGAAATAGATGCTGGGAGTACGACGGACGTATCCGGTATTACAGTGTGATGAAATTCGGCGTTAATGGGCTATGGGATCAAACGACCGACGCAAGTGGCTTTGGTAGAAGCACGACGTCGCCTTAAACGTTTTACCTGTGCTCGTGACCACATCGGCTGGACCCTAGATGACTGGAAAAGCGTGATCTGGTCAGATCAGCGACGATAACAGTTCATAAGAGTTGATGGTAGCGTTCGACCGTAGCGCGGACCCCACGTAAATAAGGACCCAGGTTGTCAACAGGGCACAGCAAGCTAGTGACATTGTTGTAATAGTGTTGGCTTCCTTATGTGGAATGGACTGGCTCTTTTGGACTAACTGAAACCGTCATTGACTAGAAATGGCTATTTTCGGATACCTGTAGACAATTTTTAGCCAATCAAGAACTTCATATATCCAAAAACCGATGAAAGTATTGTGAATGAGAATGTGCCGTGTTACCGGACGCAATCAAATGTTCAAGTGTATGTGAATTCCTAATGGACCAAACTACTGAGGTCATCGGTCCCTAGACTTACGCACTACTTCATATAAATTATGCTAAGAACAACACACGCATCCATGAACGATGGAGGAGTCGAACCTCTGGCAGCCGCGACCGCGTAAACCGTGACATGGCGCCTCAAACCACTCGGCCACTCCACGTGGCGGGACGGAATCCTTTGAAATTGTTTTTGAAGAACATTCTGGACAACGAACGATGGGGGCATACACATCTCCCGACATGATCCCATCGAACATTGATGGGATATAATCAACAGTTGCTACACAAAAATCTGCACCGGCACACTTTCGCAGTTGTGGACGGCTAAAGGTCAACATGGTTCAGCATTTATGCAGGGGACTTCCAATGACTTCTTGAGTCCATGTCACACCGGGTGGCTGCACGACGACGCACAAAAGGAGGTCCGACACGATATTACGAGGTACCCCACGTCATTTGACACGACAGTGTATGAAATCTTAAAAGAGTTATCTCTTCATAGATTCTTGGAAGTGCATGTCAGTATGCTACTTTACTAACTGATATCTCTTAGCAGATATAACAATTACTATCTAGCAAAGCCAAATTTACAGTATACTTGGTCTGCACTTTTCAGATATATTCAGTTTGTAAGTTCTGATCACATGTACATGTGGAAGACCCTTTGTTTTTTTCACAGAATAATAAAGCTTTCTCGAAATTGGTTTAGCTCTGCTACTTCACTGTTTAAGATACGATCTGCACCAAATTTTATCAGGTTTAACAGCTTTCAAATCCAAACTTTCACAGTACTTCGAATACACTACACTATTAAGTGGATCAACAAGCGGTAAATACTAACTTCAGTCGTACCCCTGTGTGCCGATGTGGAAAACGAATAAGAACGTAGGAAGTTATGGTGTTTAGCAACCGGCTTAGTCCAATGTTTCATTGTGTCTTCGGATACTGATTGCCTTTAGTGTAACATCAGGTCTCGGACTAGGCACACTGCATCGTGAGGAGCTCAGATACTGCGTGAAACATGAAGTGAATATTCAATTTTTTAATTGTTCGTAGCAATGTAACATTACTAAAAATAAACTCAAAAGGCCGTCTTTTAATCTTTCATCATAAATTAATTAGCTCTCATTTCCGAGTAAAGGAATTCTCAATTCATCTCTAACTCTCTGTTACTGGCCTTTTCTACTGCAACTTTTTCTTCTCTTCAATTTCGATGGCATTTTCTTGTACTAAAACAAACTAACACATTTTAAATATCTCGAAAATACAGGGTGCTACAAAAAGGTACGGCCAAACTTTCAGGAAACATTCCTCACACACAAATAAAGAAAAGATGTTATGTGGACATGTGTCCGGAAGCGCTTAATCTCCATGTTAGAGCTCATTTTAGTTTCGTCTCAATTTAGTTTCGTCAGTATGTACTGTACTTCCTCGATTCACCGACGTGATTTCGTACGGGATACTCTACCTGTGCTGCTAGAACATGTGCCTTTACAAGTACGACACAACATGTGGTCATGCACGGTGGAGCTCCTGCACATTTCAGTCGAAGTGTTCGTACGCTTCTCAACAACAGATTCGGTGACCGATGGATTGGTAGGGGCGGACCAATTCCATGGCCTCCACGCTCTCCTGACCTCAACCCTCTTGACTTTCATTCATGGGGGCATTTGAAAGCTCTTGTCTACGCAACCCCGGTACGAAATGTAGAGACTATTCGTGCTCGTATTGTGAACGGCTGTGATACAATACGCCATTCTCCAGGGCTGCATCAGCGCATCAGGGATTCCATGCGATGGAGAGTGGCTGCATGTATCCTCGCTAACGGAGGGCATTTTGAACATTTCCTGTAACAAACTGTTTGAAGTCACGCTGGTACGTTCTGTTGCTGTGTGTTTCCATTCCATGATTAATGTGATTTAAAGAGAAGTAATAAAATGAGCTCTAACATGGAAAGTAAGCGTTTCCGGACACATGTCCACATAACATATTTTCTTTCTTTGTGTGTGAGGAATGTTTCCTGAAAGATTGGCCGTACCTTTTTGTAACACCCCGTATAATGTTGGAAGTATACAATTTGAAATGTGACGTAAGTTCTGTCTTAGTAACTTGATCGATGACTAAATAAAATCACCGGCCGCTGTGGCCGAGCGATCCTAGGCACTTCAGTCCGGAACCGCGCGACTGCTACCGTCGCAGTTTCGAATCCTGCCTCCGGCAAGGATGTGTGTAATGTCCTTGTGTTAGTTAGGTTTAAGTAGTTCTGAGTTCTAGGGGACTGATGACCTTAGAAGTTAAGTCCCATAGTGCTCAGAGCCATTTGAACCGTTTGAGCCAAAATAAAATCACCACTTACGTAAATAAATTCTTGGTTCCATATCTGAGATTGCGATATTCTGAATGCACATTCACTTCAGTATGAGGCAACAAATTTTATCAATGACCATAAAACACGGCGAAAGACGAGGGTCGTCCATAAAGAGGTGCAACGCTATTTTTTCTCGTCCACTTTTGGTTGGAATTATACGTAATTTGTTGTGGAGCATCGTGGAATATTCCCACTTTGGCCCTATGGTTTCATGAAGTTCCGATAAGTGGCGGCACTATACGTTGCCTTCCTGATTAGTCCCACAGGTCCCCTCAATCAGTTAATCAATCAATCTACAGGAAGACTTTAAAATGGAGTCTGTGATGGAGATGTGTTCCAAACGGCTGTTATTGAGTTTCATCGTAAACGTTTTAAAGCCCCTGCAGAGTATCTACGAACGTCTGGAAACTAACAAAAGCACGGCGAGTCCTTGGGCGAGGCGTCAGTCATCATCCAACAAGGTCGCGCAGCCTATCCAATCTCCGGTGTGCCGGCCAGCAGCACACTTTAACTCCTGCGATGTTGTTGTGTGTGGACTCTACCATTCAAAGTGATCGACGGGTAACAATCAAACACTCCGCCGCACAACAGTGGATGGTGGGACGATTACTGATGCAGAAATGTGTTTCGGTGTCCGAGGAAAGAAGAGAATCACGTCGTTCCCATACGAAAACCGCGGGTTCTACGGCGCAGTCTTCAGTCTCCATAACACTCTCGCTGGTATCATTTTGATCTTCTAGCTTGGGTGTGTCCGGCTGTAAGTCATGTTCGCGTGGGGCACAACCGGTGGCAAGGTGCTGGGACGCCCCGGTTGTATCGGTCCAGAGAGACGCTGATGAACTGCGTTTTGTGAGGGCTGAACGTTCTGTGTCTCCGCATGGGTGATTGGATGGGCGGTTGTGGTTCGGTCGGTGTTGGTGTCGTCGTGCCGTAGTTGTGTGGTGCGCCGTTGCAGGCATTCATTACGGACGAGGCCTTCTTTGCCAACACCGGAACATGTTCGAGGTTGTCCGTCGCAGATGACGAACGCACTGCAGCCGCCGATATAAATGTACGATGGGACGCGCCGTTTGAGATCTATTCGGACGTGTCTCACACCACTAAGCACCGGACACGTCATTAACTGTGCGCATGTCTCGACTACGTGACTCTGGACTTTTCCGTACGAGCTTAGCACCGCGATACTTCATCTTCATTCACTTCGAAATGCAGTTCGAATACACGGATCGTGCGAAGGCCAAGTCCTGCATGGCCGACGTGGACAGCTCCGACGTTGCTGTCGGAATGTCAAAATTTTAGTCAATGTCACGTTCGTTAACTAATCTCGTTGCATGCAGCGTCGGAAGTCATCTTAACATAAACGACCCTGCTAATGATCGATAGGTGTATGCTGATGAGATCGTTAGGGGGGATCTTCACACCTTCGCGTAGGAAGCGTTAGTCGGCCAGTTCTTTGGGTCGTGCGTATTCATTTGCGAAAGTGAACTAAAGAGTGTTCTTCCTGTAAGAGTTGGCCATAATAGCTTGTTCGAGTGAGAAGCGCAGTGACGGGAAAGTAAACAAATACTCCGCGCGCGCAGCGGCGTGGACGGCCGAGCGCGGTCCGCACTGATGCCCTGCCGAAGGCAGACTAACCAATAGGCTATCCGAGCACGACACACTACCACACTCAAACTTCCATATGCCGTCAGCCATGTGTCTAGAACCTGTACTCGTACATCCATTATGTATATTCCCATATAGGAGAGACACTTTGCTTGAAAATCGCGTGGCCGGTGTCGGAGGATAAAAACATATGGCAGTGCCTGTGTTATTGCGAATTACCATGCCATGTTTCTTTGGACATACATGCATGTCCTAGAGAACATTGCATCGTAATTCGGAATAATACGGGCACTGCAATATCGTAGCATATTCTATAGTTCCAAAATACGGTGAGGTTCACTGAAGAAAATGCTTTCCCGTTTAATTTCCTTTTCTGGATCAGCAATAAGGATACGGAGTGGTATTTTATTTTGCTAACAAAAGAAAAATTCGGAGTAGGTATTAAAGTCCACGGAGAAGAAATAAAAACGTTGAGGTTCGCCGATGACATTGTAATTCTGTCAGAGACAGCAAAGGACTTGGAAGAGCTGTTGAAGGGAATGGACAGTATCTTGAAAGGAGGATATAAGATGAACATCAACAAAAGCAAAACGAGGATAATGGAATGTAGTCGAATTAAGTCGGGTGATGCTGAGGGAATTAGATTAGGAAATGAGACACTTAAACTAGTAAAGCAGGTTTGCTATTTTAAGGAGCAAAATAACTGACGATGGTCGAAGTAGAGAGGATATAAAATGTAGACTGGCAATGGCAAGGAAAGCGTTTCTGAAGAAGAGAAATTTGTTAACATTGAGTATAGATTTAAGTGTCAGGAAGTCGTTTCTGAAAGTATTTGTATGGTGTGTAGCCATGTATGGAAGTGAATCATGGACGATAAATAGTTTAGACAAGAAGAGAATAGAAGCTTTCGAAATGTGGTGCCAAAGAAGAATGCTGAAAATTAGATTGGTAGAACACATAACTAATGAGAAGGTATTGAATAGAATTGGGGAGAAGAGAAATTTGTGGCACAACTTGACAAGAAGAAGGGACCGGTTGGTAGGGCATGTTCTGAGGCATCAAGGGATCAGAAATTTAGCATTGGAGGGCAGTGTGAAGGGTAAAAATCGTAGAGGGAGACCAAGAGATGAATACATTAAGCAGATTCAGAAGGGTGTAGGTTGCAGTAAGTACGAGGAGATGAAGAAACTTGCACAGGATAGACTAGCATGGAGAGCTGCATCAAACCTGTCTCAGGACTGAAGACAACAACAACAACAGCACGAGATAGGCAAGCCACTGAGGAGATATGAATTCAGAATGCAATAGGTGTTCGCTGCAGGTAACAGCATGAAGTGTCGTTTCTTCGTGGCAACAAACGGTAGAAAATATCTGAAAGTGAAACCTAATCGTATAATTTACTCTTCCTAGCTTAGGTATATTTCAGTGGAAATTAAAGCGAACGTAACCAGAAAAAGTTGGTTCTCATTTTAACAGGAAGGAAAATTAATTTCCGCGCGTGCCTCCACCATCGGAATTTCGAACTCCGTCGGTCTAATTATTTTACCGCACCGCGGAAATATTTGGCTGGGAAAATACGCAGATGTTTTCGTAACTTTTTCATTCGGCCGGTCAAAGTAAAATGTAACTGCAAGAGCAGGAGGCTCCACATCTGAGCGATGTTACGGCCGTCAGATGTTAACTGAGTGACTGGGATACCGTTGATGAAATCACTACAGCTACAGTAAAATTATTTATGTAATATAGGTATTGTGTAACTCCCCTGTTAACCAAATTCGGATGCATGTAACAAACACGTCAAACACTTTGACATTTTGGTTTTAGAAACTAAAAAATGAAACAGTCCTTTGTTAAAGTTTCACAAAACAAATTGGTTGCCAATTTCGTCCTAGAGATACGAGGTAAGGCAGTGTTGTATTTAACTATGTATTCTGTAGTATTCTCGTTATGTGAAGCTTTTCGCTGAAACTAGTTTGAGTTCTACCAATATCGTACATTACCACATAGCTTAAAAATTGCTCACATTTATCCAAATAAATGTGCTCGGAAGTAATTAATAAAAAGTAAGACAAAAAATATAAATAAAAATAAGAAAACGACGTAGCTCATAGGAATTAAGCGAATATGACGGAAATCGGTAGATTTAATGTACATTTACAGACGGACAAATGATCGAAATTTCAGTAAATGTGGGAGATTTATTCAAGATAAAGAGCTTCGTAAATTGAGCAAATCAACTACAAGTTGGTCCACTCTAACGCTGACGCAAGTAGTTATTGCCCTTGATGAATAAGTTTAATACGGTTAATGGATGTCCTCCTGAGGGACAACGAGGCAACATTTGTCCAATTGGGGCGTTTTATCGTAAAAATCTTAATGCGGGTTAAGGGCTCCGGCCATAATGCTCCAAACAGTCTCGGTTGGTTGCTGGCCAAGCTGGCAAAGCTAGGATTTTACAAGCAAAAAACCAAGCAATAGAGACTCTCGCCATGTGTACGGGCCACGTTATCTTGCTAAAATGTAAGCCCAGGATGACTTCCTACGAAGGACAACAAAATAGGGCGTAGAATATCGTCCACGTCATCGTCCATTTCGCACTCTTTATCATTCAGGAGACAAGATTCCAAAATTGCAATTGAAATTATAACGGTACTTTGCGGGCAGGGGTGTCAATTAGCATTATATTAATTAAAATGGGGGATAAATCTACTTTGTTTTGGATGAATTAAAAAGGGGAAAGTAATACGAAACCTAAACAACTGCACAGTATTATTAAGAAGCAATATAATGAAAAGTAATAGAAAACAAAGTAGCAAGTACCAAGCGGGACAGAAAGATATAGGGGCGCGTTTGTTTTTTAATACATCTAAAAGATTATGTAACACATTATTGAGCTCTCTACCTTCAGTTATCGTGATTGGGCTAGTCGGTGAAAACGTGGTACGCGCCTGCGAAATTCGTTAAGGAAATTATTTAAACACTCTTCAAGCACGTTTAAAATACATTACGTGTGACGAAGTGATCAGAGCCGTTTATTGTCGGGTGGAGTGAAAATGAATCCGACAACATAATTCGAACTTTGTGTTCGGTGGGAAAAATACTCTTGGGAACCTATTATGGTTGTGGAACCCACGAAAGTTGTGCGCAACGGAAAGCTGTAGTTTACGTACTTCGTAATTCTGCATTTGATAAAATGGTGAAATGCGTGTGTGCGGAACATTAATAGAATCTTATCCTTGGACGGTTGCGGGGGTAACTGATACAAACAACGGCCAGCATAAAAAAATAGTTTGCTTGTTAACTACCAGATATTAATTAACGGGGACCTAAAATACTAAAAAAGAAGGATAGGATCATCACCTCCAATCCCGATTCATATTTCATATTTAATTAGTGAAAAGAAAAGTGTTTATAAACAAACTACATTTCAATTTTATCCATGATTTTGGCTTCATTACGTAGTCTTGACTATATGATAAATAATATCTGTGGAAGTTATATGCAACGTATCGTCATAATATGTAGCCAACCAATTTTGTGGGACACCAAAAATGTAAATGTATGAAATTGTTCTTACAGCGGATGTATAATGTGTGAGTGCGACGAACTATATTGAGAAATTGAACATCCATTACGTACTTGCATGTTTATCTGCGAAAATGGTCCTTGTCAGTACATCAGCATAGAGTTCGAATAGAATCGCTGGAACATTGCAAACATTCAGATTAATCGAACATCTACATACGCATAATACTGGTACCACCAGGTTGTGTTCTTTCTCCTCACCCCCGAGGCAGTAATTGAATTAAGAGACAGCCTGGAAATACATTTAAATCAATTGACGACCTTTGAGCTAGCGTCACGAATTTTCAAACGTCCACTGCCATGTATGAAGGCGAGTGACACCATGAGTGTTAACGTCGATCGAGGGCAGTTTCCAGAAAGCAATTGTCAGTGCGTTATTCGTCACCAGAGTAAGCCCAACGAGAAAATCAAAAATTAAAATTAAATTCCAGATTTAACAGGATTTTCCTTTCATATGACCAGAAATCATTCAATGTTTAGTCAGGGTAGTAAAGAAGTACGAAACCGTGTGTTACGATTTTTGAAGGGAGCTAAGGTAGAAGGTGGTTTTCTTTACTAGGCGACTCAGTACGCTCTCTCGGAAAGTGTACTGCCTGTCAATCTGCCTTTTGTTGCGATTCACTGTTTGTGATAGACGCAGCTTCTGAAACAACCTTTCCGACCATCCAAGCAGAGCAGTTGCCAATGCAAAATCAATAAATAGATACTATTAGCAAAAAACTTTCACCGTCTCCGCGAGTTGCTGGATTAATCTCAGACCTTAGTCAACAGAGATAGTTCATTCCAAAATTCCTACATACACTACGATCTCCAGTTGTTTGCTCCCTGTTCCTTCAGCGGCTGCTGGAACAGCCTCTTCACAATGTCGAATAAGGCCTCCAGGCGTGCAGGCAGAATGCAGTAGGTGATCCTTCGCATTACATGCTGCGTCTCGGCTATTAATTGCTGTGGTTTTGAAGAACTGCCGACGGTCACCCCTTTGCGTTTACTTCCCGTTGGCAGTGGTCACAGCATTCAGCACACAGGTATAACGCCACTGGCTCAGTTTCAAAATCTCTCTAACACACACATGTAACAATGTAACAACATCTTAAAAGGTTCCAATGTTACATGGAACTTCCTACTTCTAGAGCGTTAATATTGTCCACATATGTCCACATTGGAATCATTTTAGGTGTTGTTACATTGTTACTTGCTTTTGCTAGAGAGCAGTACCTCGACAAAACGTCGAGGAACAGATTCATCTGCAAGTATTTAGTAATTGTTTTCTCAGGTTTTTCTCATATTCTTAATAAAAATCACTTTCTTCGTTACTGGTTACTACACGTGCATTTCTTCACGGGAACTAGCAAAACTTTAAGCATAACATATTAAATCATGATTGCACTGTTTAATTCTACTCATAACAAGACAACTATTGTGCACATCTATACACAAAAAGAGGATTTAAAGGACGAAGACGAGGATGCCTCTTATCAGCGGTTGCACGATGTACTTCATGAAACACCCAGTCGAGATTCAATCCTTCTTGTGGGTGCCATGGATGCCTTAGATACCTACCACCGAAATGGCTTTCAACCATGTTGTTATACACTTTGCGACGGTGAGAGGTTGCATGAGCCCCCTCTCATATTTCTATCTTACGATTTTCTTCTCTAATTGCATGCGATGAAAAGTTGCTATTCCTTCACACGCGGACTTCCCACTCAGCGTCTCTCATCACCCAGGTGGTCCGGTGACAGGTGGGCTCTGCGGATCTCGAGAGGGTTAAGCCGACGAGTGTGAGGGAGTCGAGTGAATGCTTTCCAGACGCCGACATTGTCAAGAGACACGCCCGAAGGGGCCTGAATTAGCGGCTGGGCTAGAGGTTCCGTTAATTCGCAGAAACTTAGCGAAAACCCTTTCTGGCGGGCTACCAGCGAGGCGTGGGAATGACTTGTGTACCCAGGCAGTTGTGGCGGGAAAATTCCCGCGCTTTCTGCAAAATAGTAACTGTTATTGGCTTGCTCAGGGCATAGCTCCGTGACGTAGCAAAATCGGCGCAGAAATTGGCGCCAAGAATCTCCATTGGTGGAATGGTACTGCTCCGGCAATGGAGTGGAATTTTCCCCCGGTTTTCGAGTTGCTGATTGGAATGTTTAACCACAGCCACTGTCGTGGGGGCGAGAATGTTCTGTGTTCGGCCTGTACGGGTGCTCAGGGGTAGTCGGCTCTCGCCTTTCGGTCGAGGACGTCGAAGCAACCAGCCATCGCCTCCGGTACGCCATATCGTGTTCTGGCAGTTAAGAAGACAGTTTGGTAATGTATGTCCGCAGCACCGGCAGATAGGGATTTTCCTAGGTGATAATCAGAGCTCAGCAGAGCGCGCCTGTTCGTCTTTTTCTAACTTTATTCTGTCTTGAGTAGCAGCAATTAATGTTGGGTTAGCTGTGTGTCACTCTTAAGATTTGGTTGGCAAGGAATTGGTTCCACATACCACTTCGTCATAAACCTCACAATCTAGTTTAGGGACAACTTCACCTTCCCAGCGTTTGTTTGAGTATCCAATTTGAGCCAATTTGGTGTATTATAAATGTTTCATGTGTTTTTGTTTATTATTTTGTGTTTAGTCTTAATAAATCATATTGTTATTTTGGACAGAACTTTCATTCTGTTAATCGGTAGTGCAACCCATCTTTTCTCACTACGTTAATGAAACCTTCCTTTATTTAACTTATTTATCAAATTAAATTATTGCAGGTGCCGAACTCTTTTCTACTCCACTTGCAGGGTTGATTACAGTCAGTTCGCGTATATTTTTTAATCCATGTGCAACAGAAAAAGTCGGAGTTAGAATAGGGGGGGGGGGGGGGGGGGCTTAGAGCATCATTTACATATGTAGATTCTAGTATTTAGTGTTCAATACACTGCTTGCCCCGGCACCTGGCATAAAATGGCGACCCTTAGCCTCGGATCTCTCCTTTGAATCACTGATTAACAAACAGTATCCTTAGTAGGAACATTCAATTTTTTTTTCTCTACTATTTTTATGATTAGTACCCAAGTCCTTTTTCTTGTAGTTCCGCGATTAGTTTTTATTAGCGGCGCATGATACCAGTTTTTGTTTTCAGTGTATATATTTTTTGTGTGTCCATTTTTTTTGTGTTTCTTTGATGTTGTGTCCATACCTCATCACACTTTGTCAGTTTTGTGTGCAGTTTCTGTACCACAACAAATCGTGCTTGTAGTTACAGCGTTGGAACGGCGTTGTTGAAATTTTATGTCTATGTGAAAAAACATTGGGAGTAGATGATTTTTATTGTGAATTTTAGATAAATTTGTTTTTTCATGAATGATCACGAGAAGTACGGCATGACTATAATCGAGCGAAACTAAAACAAAAGAGGATAGCATAATGGATAAGAGGCAGGTAACTGACGAGGATAGGTTCGGAGATGAGATGGGCACATTTTTAGCAGCACAGGACGACAGGGTCATTGATGAGGAAGGTGATTTGGACGCGATCTTAGAGCAACGTCGCGACCGTGATTATGATAGTGAGGTAGAGGATGAAACAGAGACCGACACACAGGTCGAGACGGCAGCAAAAGTTTATAATCAAACGAACGAGAGCAGGCAGGGGCCAGCTCGGTCACGTCATAGCTCTAGCGCCCAGGTGTCCAGAGTTACATCACCCATGTGTGACGAGAATCAAAAAGATGACATTAACCCAATACTGAGCTTCCTACGATCAATGAAAGAAGAAGATGAGAAACAGCGTAAGAAGGACACTCAGACTATAATTTCGCATATAGGAGAAATTCGTGGGGAATTACTAACAATAAAGAAAGAATGTGGAGAAGCAAAACAAATGTCAATGGTAGCACAAAAAGTAGCAGGCCTAGCCAAAACGGCAGCAACAGGGGCAATGAAAATCCCAAAAGTAACTTCTCAACTCGCAGGTCACTTGCGACGTGCGACACAAGCCCACTCGAAATCCCTAGCGTTCTTAAAAACTCAAGGTAATATTGCGGTTACGAACATCACGAAACGAATGAAAGAAGTAGAAAGTCGGATAGCAAAACTAGAGCGAAACGGGCACACGAGCACTGCGCGTTCGGATACCAATGATGGAGTACACAGAGTGGTGTCTCCAAGGAAAAGCCCGCCGCGCTCTATCCCAGTGGCAGAGTGCGGAACTAACAAGGCACACGCAGAAACAACTAGTAATAGCTCCAATAATTGTAGCCCACTTAGGAGAGTGAATTCGGAGTGCCACTTCCACTGTGATACAGAGGTAGTACATCACAGTTATCAGCAAGATAGATCAGGACACTCAGCAGACGTGCAAGTATCTGAAACGAGTGACAACACCAGTGCGAGGATCGGACAGGATTTTGATCAGAATCACTTCCTGTCGATACTAATATTCCAGAAGTTCAAAGATAATGGAGGGTCGATGCATTCGAAGAGCTGGGTGATGCAGTTTACAAATTCATTACCGTCGTCATGGCCAACCCAGGCAAAATTAGAATTCATGTGTGGACACATCGAAGGCCAAGCTGCGGAAAAGATGCGGGGTGTGGCAACGACGTGTCGGACTTATCAGGAATTTGTTGGTGCATTCCTTCGGACCTACTGGTCAAAGGAAACGCAAGACAGGATTAAAGAGGAAATAATATTTTGTCCTGAACTGGAATTGTCCGGGCATAGGAGCGCAACCAAATTTTTTGATGATTTACTCAAGAAGAATCAGTTTTTAGATAGTCCATATAGCAACGGAGAAATCATTAAATTTTGCTTTTCCAAATTGCCAGTTAGGTATCAACAGACACTTATCGGGAAGTGTGGATCTGACGTAGAAGCATTCAAGAGTCTATTGCGCGAATTCGAAGTAGTCTTTGATAAACAATACCTAAAGGACAGGAAGAAGGCACAAAATAACAAATACCACCGGCCAGCAAGGAAAGACGACTACAGATCGCATAATCGCACTGGTCAGTTAGGAAACCAGGGTTACGGAAATCAAGGTTACGCTATTCAAGGTTATGGAAACCAGAGACACGGAAACCAGAACGTCAGGGAACAGGGTCATGCTAGACAAGGAATCTGGGAGAGGAGGAATATCGAACGGCAAAGCGACCGTAATTGGAGAGAGCGAAACCAAGGACATCATGAGAACCAGGGGATTGAAATTAGACCTGCAAATCCTAATGCACGTCAGAGGAGGGGTAGTCTGACAAGGGATTGGCACTAGTCCATAGGACTCCACCACATCTCTCACACAAAGAAGTTCGTGGAATAGTAGTAGTTTAGTGGTGTACATAGTAGAATAGGCAAATATTTGAACCTTTCTTCGGGTAACAATAATCGTTGCATTAATAGATTAAGATTGTTAAAGTATTAACACGCTGCATTTTCTCGCATAAGAATTTACTGCTGTTAACCTTTTCTTGTCTATATTCGCGATCTCCTCTGTCGTTGCGATAAGAGGCACTACCTTTCCATGAGCAATGTTTTTGTCCTTTCCTATCTGGTGTCCATGTTAAGGGATAAAGATGAGTGATGAGATGTCGCACAAACGGGCGCATACAAGAACGTGCTCTTAGAAGCGTTCTCAGAAGTCGTGACACGCTCCATAGCGGCCACAACCAGTTCGTGAGACGTTCATACCAATGCTTGCAGTCACGCGTCAGTGCACTGCAAGATTGCGGTATATTGCGTGATTTCGAGGACGAATATGGGCAGTATAATTTTTGAAGAGCTGCGCCAGCATCGTTGTCTTGCAAGTCAGGGTGAACCTGTGAGCGTTTGACTCCAATGGTGCCCTAGACGATAGAAATGCGGGCATAAAGCCTACCATGCCAATGTGCAGGTTGGGGATTTAGCGTGCTGCTCGTGACTGTCACAGATGCATAACCAAGGAATTATACTTGGAGATTCGTGACATACTCTGTAGCTAGCGTGTGTTGGGCGACTGAATCCGCAACAGGAACCAATCCTGCCTTGGTCATATTACATTGCTTCTGGAAAGGTGTGCTTTGATCGCGAAAACCGCATCACATAGAGAAGAAAGTTGCAACTATAAATTTATTGTCGTGTAAAGCCATGGCTAACCCAGTCTCTGGAGTTTCAGTGAGGCGTAGTGAGAACTCGGAGGCCATGTCGTACGGCGCGCACATCACTGTCGTCAATAGCGGCGAGCAGCGAGACATCTCAACGTAACAGGAATTATGTAAGAGTATTGTATAAGGTAAACAAAAAAAAATAATAAATAAATAAATAAATAAATAAATAAAGGGTACGATATACTAGGATAAGTTAAACTGTAGGATTTAACAATAACTAGATTAATATTGTGGGGGTTTTCTACCACAAGTGTTTGGCGCGCGCCTGTTGGGATGTTATTTTTCAGGTCATCAAATCACAGACCCCAGATGGAGGGACGACCGGCGAGGAAACGTAGAATAGTTGCATGTTCTTTATAGCTCAGTAAAACTTCAGCCTGCATAATAACATACTTTATTCAGAAGACATAGAATGTAGAACGTTGGCATATGGTAGTTAATTCTTGAGCATGTCTACTGTCATCTGTATAAGTAATAGTAATACTGGTGCGGACCCGCACATTTAGTTGTCCATCCATTACATAGCATCAGTTATCACACACCATGTACAATACTGAGATCGGTCTCTACACAAATATCAAAATAAATTATTTCCATGTCTAGATTAGATACACCAAGATTTTGTTATAATGATAGTTACAGATAAATAACTGTAAAATTAAAATTAGAGTGTCTGAAATGACAGACCATCAATGTATCGTTATGTAAATTTATTATAACATAGAAGGTCATGGGGAAAAGTTAGGCATAAGATTTTTGTAAGAATTGTGCAGATGACAGGGATCGTGGCAATGCAGAGGCCAGCCGGAGCAAAAACAAGAGGTCATCGGCTACCTGCAAGAAGAGAGCGTCAGTGCGCCACCTGACGTGAAGGGCGCGAGAGCATCCGGTCCTACAAACTGACAGTCACTGGGCCGTATACCTGAGGGATTAGGCGGCAGACAGCCCTCGCCGGGCCACAAGCGAAAGTGAAGCTGGCCGTTGACACTGACACGCGACCCACACATGACAGCCTGCTAGCTCTCCGGACGCGGCAGCCGTTTGGAGGGATTCCCTGCGGCAGACCAGTTGTCGTGAGTACACGAAGAAGATCACATATCGTGTCAGAACCTGTGCCTCATGTGCCTCAGGACAGAAAGGGACGCTATATACTCACTTGTTTGGGTTTTTACAACTCACTAGCATTGGCCAATCGGCATACACAAAGCAGTATCGTGCCACACTAACAAATGAATGGTCTCATTTCTAACTTCTCCTCTCTATTAGAGAGCAGTTGTAGCAATCGTCGCTCCTAGTTCGATCCTGTATGGATGACCTCACACACTTGTGGAGTCACTCCACGTGCCATCATCCCTCGTCGGACTGCAATATTGGGAAACGTAAAGTACTGTCCAGCGAGAGAAGGACCTAGACTACTGATGTATCCCAGCAAGTAGACCTCAGAGACAATTAATCGACGTGAGGAGAGCCTATCAATGTGTCTTCCTACCGTACTGCCGTGATCATATGCGTGGGTCTTGGTGCAATCTCAACAGAGTACTGCAGATGCTCCAGCACACCCTATTACCGTTGCAACTACGTAGCAACAACACCCGACGTTTTGCCCTATGTGATGTCAGTACTGTGGAATTTGTGAAGAGCTTCGAATATTTCTAACAATGTGATTTAGTGCCTCATTCTAAGCACAGTCATGAACATTGTACAACGTGCACGCACAACTTGATGCCCCATGAACCTTGTTTTCTTTCTTAAATTTCTTTCTCTAGTGTTGTTTTTGTAATGTATGTTATACCTTGTATGTGTTTGTGTTTTACACTGTAATTCTTATTACAAATTACTGTATTGTCTCCACACCATGTTTTTTTGTATTTTGTGTTTATTGTTGTGTGTATGCAAACGGTGTGCCTGAAGTCCACATAAACTGAAGCAGATACCATCACTGTCATTGTGAATTGACCATCAGTTCAGGGAACATTTTGTAAAGGTTATTCTTGCTGTAGGGAGACAGAATGAATCGGAGGTTGTAGCTAGATTCTGAAAGCTCACAAAGAGATTGTTAACTTAAATAGTATCATGTGTGAGTGAGTTCAGGTTAGTTTCATGATTCTAATTGTTGTAAAATCTTGGGCATTTAATTGCGGAGCACTCCAACTCTGATTGTAAAGAATAAACTGCTCCATATTTGGCTCACATGCCCGGGCCATATTTAGAGCGTGAATGTCTGTGTGAATCGGTGTTTGGAAGGGGCTCCCTGGGTATGGATGTGTGATGTGAGTGTTAGTGTTCGGTATTAAGATGGTGAAGTTGGCTACATCATAAATAATCCTCCCTCTATGAGCTGCATTTTTCAGTTGCAATGATTTTTTTATAGAGTGCGGCATGTGGAGTCAGTTTGTAAGATTGTTTTTGGGCGATTGACTCACTACCTTGCTCCTAAGTGAGCCAACCGCTCACCAATTACAATCTAAAATGGCGTAGGGGCTGTGAGAGGTGGCATGAGCCCCCTCTCATATTTCCATCTTACGATTTTCGTCTCTAATTGCATGCGGTGAAAAGTTGCTATTCCTTCACACGCGGACTTCCCACGCAGCGTCTCTCGTCACCCAGGTGGTCCGGTGCAGGGGGGCACTGCGGATCTCGAGACGGTTAAGCCGACGAGTGTGAGGGAGTCGAGTGAATGCTTTCCAGACGCCGACATTGTCAAGAGACACGCCCGCAGGGGCCTGAAGTTGCGGCTGGGCTAGAGGTTCCGTTACTTCGCAGAAACTTAGTGAAAACCCTTTCTGGCGGGCTACCAGCGAGGCGTGGGAATGACTTGTGTACCCAGGCAGTTGTGGCGGGAAAATTCCCGCGCTTTCTGCCAAATAGTAACTGTGATTGGCTTGCTAAGGGCATAGCTCCGTGACGTAGCAAAATCAGCGCAGAAATTGGCGCCAAGAATCTCCATTGGTGGAATGGTACTGCTCCGGCAATGGAGTGGAATTTTCCGCCGGTTTTCGAGTTGCTGATTGGAACGTTTAACCACGGCCACTGTCGTGGGGGCGGGAATGTTCTGTGTTCGGCCCGTACGGGTGCTCAGGGGTAGTTGGCTCTCGCCTTTCGGTCGAGGACGTCGAAGCAACCAGCCATCGCCTCCGGTACGCCAGATCGTGTTCTGGCAGTTAAGAAGACAGTTTGGTAATATGTCCGCAGCACCGGCAGATAGGGATTTTCCTAGGTGATAATCAGAGCTCAGCAGAGCGTGCCTGTTCGTCTTTTTCTAACTTTGTTCTGTCTTGAGTAGCAGCAATTAATGTTGGGTTAGCTGTGTGTCTATCTTAAGATTTGGTTGGCAAGGAATTGGCTCCACATACCACTTCATCATGTTGTTGTTGTTGTGGTCTTCAGTCCTGAGACTGGTTTGATGCAGCTCTCCATGCTACTCTATCCTGTGCAAGCTTTTTCATCTCCCAGTACGTACTGCAACCTACATCCTTCTGAATCTGCTTAGTGTATTCATCTCTTGGTCTCCCTCTACGATTTTTACCCTCCACGCTGCCCTCCAATACTAAATTGGTGATCCCTTGATGCCTCTACTTCATCATAAACCTCACAATCTAGTTTAGGGACAACTTCACCTTCACAGCATTTGTTTGAGTATCCAATTTGAGCCAATTTGATGTATTATAAATGTTTCATGTGTTTTTGTTTATTATTTTGTGTTTAGTCTTAATAAATCATATTGTTATTTTGGACAGAACTTTAATTCTGTTAATCGGTAGAGCAACCCATCATTTCTCATTACGTTAATGAAACCTGCCTTTATTTAACTTATTTATCAAATTAAATTATTGCAGGTGCCGAATTCTTTTCTACTCCACTTGCAGGGTTGATTACAGTCAGTTCGCGTATATTTTTTAATCCTTGTGCAACAGCAAAAGTCGCAGTTAGAATAGGGGGGGCGGGGGCTGAGAGCATCATTTACATATGTAGATTCTAGAATTTAGTATTAAATACACTGCTTGCCCCGGCACCTCGCAACGGCACAATACACCAATGATAACAGCGAAATTCTCAGATTATTTTGTAGCCACTAGGGGCTATGTGGAGGAAATACATTGACCAAAAAAAATTTTGGTACAAAAAATAAATGATGAAGTGTAATGAAATTTCGGGAATTCGTTTGTGTACATAACGTATTTAAGTGATTAACATTGTTTACTGAATGTTATTGTAAGCTTGAGATAAGCCATTGAAAATGTGAAATGCTTGTACATTAATAACGTTTCTAATCATCACAATGTTGAATGCAAAATTCAAACATGTATGAATTGTTTTGTACAAGTACCGTGACTCAGTATGTGGGTTGGCTTCCACGCCTGTTGCACTTGGTCGGGCAACACAGGACGTTGTGTAAGACGCTGGAGTTGTCATCTGACGACGTCCCTTATGTGCTTGGTTAGAGACAGTTCTGGTGATCGGACAGCCAAAGGAAACACGTTGACACCATGTAGAGTTTGTTGTGTTCCAACAGCAGTATATGGGCGAGCATTGTCAAATGGTTCAAATGGCTCTGAGCACTATGGGACTTAACATCTTAGGTAATCAGTCCCTAGACTTAGAACTACTTAAACCTAATTAACCTAACGACATCATACACAACGATGAGCGAGGCAGGATTCTAACCTGCGACCGTAGCAGCAGCGAGGTTCCAGACTGAAGCGCCTAGAACCTCTCGGCCACAGCGGCCGGCGCGAGTGTGATCCAGTTCATCAATGGTAGTAAGACAGGTCTAATCACCGTATTGACGTACAATTTTGCAATAGTGTGCACGGGATGGCTAAGAGAGTGCTTCTGCTGTTAAATCGCACCCTAGATAACAGCTCAAGGTGTAAGCCCGGTGCGTCAAGCACGCAGATTTGTAGTATGTGAAACTGTTATTGCACACACACGACAGATATAACGAACAAGAAGCACTCATAAACAGCAGTCTGCTAATGTTTTGGGGTATTTAAAATGGCGCCCTTTCTGGCAGCAAAACACGTACCGTTTAAGTCTGGAGTGCCACTTCCTTCTTTTGTTACTTCCATGTAGCAACCATGCTACAACAGCATCAGTGTATACCTTGTATTCCAATGTATTAATTCGTTTTACAGTTCTCACATTCTCAGAAGTAAGTAAATTATATTTCTTTCAAGAAATATAATATCTTTGCCTTCAAATAAAATCTTTGAGATAATATCTCACCTTTTCAATTTAAGAAATATGAAGGGATTTCCCTCTTTGGAAATTAACTAACTTGAAATAATATTCTTTGTATGTCCATATCTTTAGAGGTGGTTGCAGGACTTGGCTGTTCGATACAGGTCGGTCAGGTGCCTGAAGATGGCGTAGTAAAAAGCTGAAACTCACAGCCAAATAAAATTGATTTGGAAACTAAATGGCCGACAGGTATTTAACTTAACATCCTGAAATGATAGTCGTCTTTCCTTGGCTATCAATATCTCTACTTTTCATAACGTTGCAGGATTTTCTTTTTCTTTTAATCATGTTCCAGAAATTTCTTTATCAAATCTTTGATTTACTTTTACCATTTTGCCATATTTGCAAATTAGTATTCGTTTGATATAAAACTGGAATTTACTTTTAAAATATCATTGAATATGAAATATTTGGCAAAGGAGACTAGGATCACTATTTTTATTTTTTTAAAACATGAACTGTTCAGCTTTATTACCCGTTTACTTTCACGTGAAGACACAAGGCAATTTTGATTTTACGAGTGCTGGACTATCTGAAAGAAGTCCTCCACCCTGAAAAAAAAACATTAAATAAAATACTTGGCTTCCATCTCCACTTTTGAACTGCTTGGACTTAAAAATAGGCACAAAATGAATTCCACTTCAGGTGCTTACTTTCTGCGGACGCATTACTATTGAAATCATTTAACACAGCACTCGCACTGTGGGAGAGGTACTTAGCATGTCCTCAGTAATAATGGTTCTTGCTTTTTCGTATAAGGTTTTATAGGAAAAGCTATTACATGTAAGACCACACATGCAAATTTTCTACTAACTCTAGAGTCATCTCACTACATAAACTACAACTGTAGACTGCCCATTCTCAGAATTACAAACATAACACAGTCCTTGTAACTATTCTGAGATTCCCAAAGATTAACTAAGATAAATCGACGCACACGCTGAAGTCCCAAAGTACGCTCTAACAAAATATCGCAATGACACAATTTCCTAAGCGTTTGCTTTGAGTTTCAAGTCGACTAATACAACAATGAAATGTTTCCGTAGTGCATGCTTTCCCTACCTTTAAATTCAAATAAAGACTTCATGTGACAACGCCACTTAAATGCCACAACAAAATGGAAAATCCCCAATCCAACCGATGTACGCATCGTCTACAAACGAGTGGCTTTTAACATATATATCCTTCAGTAACTTATTTGGCATACAACCAACAGCCACGAGAAACTAATCCCAATCTACAATATACCTTAACCACTACTGCTATCTCACACGACATAATAAGCTCCCTAACAAATAAACCACTTGACAGTTTTCGTCCCACGAAGTGACGTCGAATTTATCAAAGACCGGCGTAAATATTTTTCAAATAATCGGATAACATCCACACGGAATTAGGTTTAACTAGTTCTAAGTTGTAGGGGACTAATTACCTCAGATGTTGAGTCCCATAGTGCTCAGAGCCATTTCAACCATGATGTGTAAACGGCGATGGGTAGGAATTATTAACCTCTGCCAGATACATGGAACAGGCAACACAGTAACTAACTACTGGTACATCACTAATCATGGTATAGAATAATACAGGTTGAATAGATGAAAAGTAGAATGAAGCATATAATAAAAGTAAACCCATATTTCATTTGTGCCATGTACGGTTATAACGTAAAAATTTGGTGAGCTACTGGAAAGAAATATTCCGTGGAAAGGGGCTACCGTTACGAAAAACTTACATATATGTTAAAGCAAAACATACATTTTCCGGGATCGTAAGCGTTTGGGACCATTCCCTCAATTATATTTATAGCATTCCGCAAGGATGGATGATTCTTATCGACCGCGTAAATTGCTACTATCGAACACACATTAAGCGACGCATCAATGGTAAGATTTCCAAGTGAGAAGATGCAACCTAAGGTGACACTAATGGAGTGACTACCTAATAAAACCAGAATTCTACGTGGGGGTATACCGCTATGCAGATCAGTTTCTGTAACCTTTCGGCAATCGTTAGCTTCATTGACATGCACAAGTTACGATGGGATGCATTCCTTCTTCCCCCTCTGCACACGGCTATGGGCTAATAAAGGACACATATGGAAGTTTTTTGCAATCTTTAACATTAAAAACGTTGTACATATGAGTTGTAAGCTGAAAATATGACGTACAAAAAGCAATTCCAGTAGCAAACAAGTACTGGTTTCGGTGGTCCATCTTCATTTACTATCAATACAAATGTAAAAACCCCTTGAATAAAATGCATTGCGAAAGCATCCCTTTCGCATTGCATTCTCCTCTTCTTGTTATTCGAAATATATCCCATAAAAAGTAGCAAGTTATTTTAACGAGGCCAAGCGTGTTGTTTTTCCTTAGCAAATGCGTATTCCAGAACAGTAAAAGTTCGAAATTGCCTTCCTTGCCGCTTGCGACGTAAAAACGGGGCATGAAGCAGTCGTAAACAGTGGTCTGCTAATGTTTGGGGCTACTTAAAATAGTGGAAGGGCCCACCCTCTCTGGCTTCAATACAACGTACTTCTGCGGTGCCTCCTCCCTTCTTAAAAGTCCTCATGATTGCTACGTAGAGAGGATATGTGTGGTTCATAACGTCAATTAGAGAAAGAGAGTGAATCATATCTCTGAAAGTGCGACACAAAATAGATGTTACTTAAAAGTGTTGTCTAGCACTCTGCGTTTAGCAGGATATACACAACGTGATTGTGATTTTTGACTGGAGAGATATTTATACGTTATATGTCTCACACCTTTTTTTTTTTTAAAAAAAAAAAGGCTAGAACATTTCCGTTTCACCGTTGATTAGCGAGTGCATTGTCGTGTAGCAGAGTTGCACAATGGAAGGCTATATTTTCTTGCTGTGAGTTGTGAGTTCGAGTATCTGATTTTTTATACAACGTATACTATAGTGCATAGCATTTTCTATTGAAGCTGAGATCGTCTATGCTGGCAGTTATTCGTACATACCTTGCAGATATTGTGATAGATGCATTATTAATATCATACGCTACTGGCCATTAAAATTACTACACCAAGAAGATGCAGATGGTAAACGGGTATTCATTGGACAAATATATTATACTAGAATTGTCATGTGATTACATTTTCACTCAGTTTGGGTGAGTACCGAGAACCACCACCTCTCGCCGTAATAACGGCCTTGATACGTCTGGGCATTGAGTCAAACAGACCTTGGATGGCGTGTAGAAGTGCAGCTGCCCATGCCGCTTCAACACGATACCACAGTTCATCAAGTTGTAGTGACATTGTGAAGAGCCAGTTGCACGGCCACCATTGATCAGACGTTTGCAATTGGTGAGAATCTGGAGACTGTGCTGGCCAGGACAGCAGTCGAACATTTTCTGTAACCAGAAAGGCCCGTACACAACCTGCAACATGCGGTCGAGCATTATCCTGCTGAAATGTAGTGTTTCGCAGGGATCGAATGAAGGGTAGAGCCACGGATGGTAACACGTCTGAAAAGTTTTGTCCACTGTTCAAAGCGACCGAGACCTGTAACCAATGGCACCCCATACCATCACGCCGGGTAATACGCAAGTATGGCGATGACGAATACACGCTTCCAATGTGCGTTCACCACGCTGTCGCCAAACACGGATGCGACCATCATGATGCTGTAAACAGAACCTGGATTCATGGGAAGAAATGACGTTTTGCCATTCGTGCACTCAGGTTCGTCGTTGAGTACACCATCGCAGGCGCTCCTGTCTGTGATGCAGCGACAAGGGTAACCGCAGCCATGGTCTGCGACCTGATAGCCCATGCTGCTGCAAACGTCGTCGAACTATTTGTGCAGATGGTTGTTGTCTTGCAAACGTCCCCATCTGTTAACTCAGGGATCGAGACGTGGCTGCACGATCCGTTACAGCCATGCGGATAAGATCCCTGTCGTCTCGACTGCTAGTGATACGAGGCCGTAGGGATCCAGCACGGCGTTCCGTTTTACCCTCCTGAACCCAACGATTCCATATTCTGCTAACAGTAATTGGATCTCGACCAACGTGAGCAGCAATGTCGCGATACGATAAACCGCAATCTGCGATACGCTACAATCCGTCCTTTATCAAAGTCGGAAACGTGAAGGGACGCATTTCTTCTCCCTACACGAGACATCACAACAGCGTTTCACCAGGCAACGCTGGACAACCGTGGTCTGTGTATGAGAAATCGGTTGAAAAGTTTCCTCATGTCAGCACGTTGTAGGTGACGCCACCGGCGCCAACCTTGTGTGAATGATCTGAAAAGCTAATCATTTGAATATCACAGAATCCTCTTCCTGTCGGTTAAATTTCGCGTATGTAGCACGTGATCTTCTTGGTGTACCAATTTTAATGGCAAGTAGCGGAAGAACAACAATGTAGATTGTAGTGTAATTATCATATTCCGGTAGCTACCACTAGCCCCTGAAACCAATAATAGTATCTGTGGTAATTTTACAACGCACAACATCGTTATACTGGTACGTAGTGTGGGATATAATGAGAGAATGTCAACTTCCCAGTAAGAGTGTCTCGTTTGTGAACTGTACAGACGATATTCCCAATACATAAGTTTAAACCGGCTGGTTATCTTAGGCGTAATTTTACATGTACTATCGAGTAACGTACTTCCGCGATAGAAATGACGTAGCACATTCTTTTCATGCTCTTCTTGAGTTAACTGAGCGAAACTAAGGTATTGATTTCTGTAGTGCATCGTTGCTCTCACTTTATTTGTGTCACCGTGCTTCTGTAGTGTCTAATTGTTTCATTTCGGAGTTTCGTCGTTTCTGAAGGCTGGCGCAGTACTATCCCACATGTGTACATGGGATGACAGATCATATTATAACTGACATCAAAGATTCAGCAACACATTTTGCAATAAAAGCCATAAAATTCAGGATTAATAACAAAGATGCTTTCATAAACTTTATTAATTTTGAGTTCCACCGACAAACTCACAACATCATATTTTATTTGCAAAAGCGGGAAAAGGTGGAGGGTCTTGAAGATACACCAGCTGATCAGATGGACTTTTCTATTTGGAAATCTTAGGGAATGCCTGCTTTGGGGGAGGGCCAGTGAGAAGCGCACCCTGTAGGGCTGATGGTGCATCATCAGCTGCATGGAGCAATGAAGATAATTCAGCGGTGGTGACACCATCCTGGAAGATGGTGAGATTCAATACTTCATCATTGGCAGCGTTGTTGAACTTGTTGTGGTGGGTGGCAGTGACTCAGCAGGGATAGTACTGCCAGTGCCCAAGGCGGTGAGCAGAATCAGGTCATGAGTGGCTGTGGCATCGAGAGCATCCAAGATGGTGGGATGCGGTGATTCATCGTTGTCAGTCTTGTTGCCACTGCCCAGTGTCGTGGGGGGCTGCAGTTCAGCAGTAATAATATCTTCACTGTGCAGGACAGTGGGAGTCAGCAGTTCATTTGTGGATGTGGTGTCACTGCCTTCGAAGACAGTGGGGTGAGGCGGTTCACCGTCGGCCGTGTAGTCTCAATTGCAAAAGGAGGTGGGGGGCTGCAACTCAGCAGCATTACTATCTCCACTAGGCGAGGTGGTGGGGGCCAGAGAGTCATCACCAACATTGACATCGCCACTGCCCAGGTTGGTGGTGGGCAGTAGCTCATCAGTAGTTGTGGTCTCGCCGCCTGAGGTGCTGGGATGCGGCGGCGACGTCAGCGAAGGCGGGCGTGGCAGGTCGGTGGCAGCGGCTGCTGCTCGGCAGGGGCAGTGTAGCCACTGCACATGGTGTCAGAGACATCACAAGCCTGGAAGCAGAATTATATTCTGTATTAGGATTGACTTTTTGTATGTAGTACTGCTTCAGATTACGTGCTTGTAATATCTGTTTTTGTATTTTCACTGAAAAGAGTGAAAGTGAAACAAGAAAATATAATTATTCCTGATTAATGAAAGTGCGATAATACATTTGTCTAAGTAAAATATTATCTGATAGATATTACAAGATCACAGGTTAATGGAAGCGTGAACAGGCCACCAGATATTTTAATGATTCATGCAAAGGTGTGTGCATTGTGTTATACAGATGCCACATATCAGTTTGTGGAATGGAGATCGATGTCTGTGTCACCTGGTCAGTCAATACAGGGACCGTTACAGATAGCTGTAGATCACACTGGAGTTGTCGATGTGATCGATTGCAGACAGATCTGGTGTTTGATCAGGCCAAGATATTATGTCGAAACCTTGAATATAATTTTTTGGGTTACAACAGCGGTATGTGGGCGAGAATTGACCATTTATGAAACAAAGCCTTGAATGCTGTACATGAATGGCAGCACAAAATGTCATATCAACAGTCTGCTGTACAAATTTTGCGGTCAGGGTGTGTGTGATAACCATGACAGTGCTCCAACTGTCATATGAAATAGCACCTCGAACGGTAGCTCTAGGTGTTGCTCTAATGGATCAAGCACACTGACAGTCTGCTTGCAGGACTTCAACTGGCTTTTCCTTCTAACCGACTCACGACCAACACTAGTACGGAGGTAGAGCCAGCTTTAGTCATGAAACACTACAGTATTCCACCGTGCCATACGATGAGCTTTCGCCTAACACCACTGAAGTCGTAATTAACTGTATTTAGGGTTCAGTGCAATGCACGCTACAGGTTGTCTGGCTCGGCGATATCCTTGAAGTAAACGATATTGTTGCTCATATTTGTGCTGCTGAGTCAGTACTACATGTGAGAGCCATACGCCGCACAGGATGGTCTTCCCACTCAGTCGTGTCACTTGCCCATTCAGGGCCTGGTCGTCTTGCGACCGTACGGTTTCGTGACCATCTCTGCCAGCAATCAAGTACAGTAGCTACATTCCTTCCAAATATCTCTGCAATATTGCAGAAGGAACATTCAGCTTCTCGTAGCTCTATCACATGGTCCTATTCTAACTGAGAGAATTGTTGATAACGACGTAATTTACTGTCGTCTACTAACCATGTCTCGTCTCAAAAATAATTAACATTTACGGCCGTTACAGCCTGTATTTCAAGGAAACGTGATTGAAAAGTCATGGTGGTGTTACTAACGCCACTCTCAGGCGACGGGTGCGAAATTTAAATAGTCGTCTTGTTTCAGATGTAGAAAGACGGCTACCAACTTCCGTTTATGTCAACTAACGCCTCGTTAGTGCTGCAGGTCTTTTCATGTGTATTCTTGTGATGCTACGTTAATCAGGTCGTATGGGATGCTCACCAATTTACTATTTTAAGGTGTACGTGAAATTATACATCTGAATTTGTGTAGTTAAACTGGGTTACTTCAAAACGAGGTAACCACAGTCGAAATATTTCACAGCAAAATACTGCAGCCAATGAGGGCCGCTAGTCTTTTCTGTCGATTAACATGGTTGCAAATTGTTGCGCCACTCCAGAAGATGAATCAGTAACGTTTTAGGGTTGCATAGGATAACTGGATAATTTGAGTTGCTACATATAGTTTATCATAGTCAGTTGTGGGACCTCTTTTGTATCTCTTACGGCAGAAGACTTCCGGCAAAAGAACTAAACCTTATTCTGAAAACGACTTTGTCAAAGAGGGTGGAGGAGCGGACTGACATTCAGGGCACACTCTTGCCCTTGGGGCGGAAAAGCTGCCCATACAAGTGGAACATAAGCAATGATCAACGGCTTGAGGGTGCAGAAGGCAATGGGAACCGCTGCATTATAGAGGCATTATGTGAATCCACAGGATCTGTGTACTGTGAATTGAAAAAGTGTCATGATGCTCTCCCCACTGGCAAAAGACACCGGAGACTGCGAACATGGAGGTGACCGTGAGAAAAAGATTAAGTCACGGACGAAAGGATAATGTTCTGAGAGCCGGATGTGATTATGTCAGAAGTCTGAAACTGGAAATGCAAAGGCATAATCTAGGTATAGTGGGGGTCAATGAAGTAAATGGAAGGAAGGCAAATATTTATAGTCAGTTGAATATAGGATAATATCAACAGCAGCAGTGAATGGTATGATGGCAGTAGGATTCGTTGTGAATAGGAATGTTGGACAGAGAGTTTATTGCCGTGAACAGTTCACTGATAGGGTTGTTCTCATCAGAATAGGCAGCAAATAAATGCCGAAAATAATAGTAGATGTACACATGCCGATGTCGAAAGCTGACAATGAAGAGATGTATTATATGAATATAGGGAACGGGTACTTCAATACGTATTAGGGGATAAAACACTGTTAGTAATGGATGACTGGAATGCGGTTGTAGGGGTGCGAGTAAAAGAAAGGGTTACTGGAGAATAGGGGCTTGGTGTTAGGAATGAGAGAGAAGGCAGACTAAGTGAGTTCCACAAGTAAATTCAGATACTAACATCATTCTCCAAATTCAATATTTAACGTCGGTTATTGTCTGCCATCGATGCGAAGACGTGAGCGTTGAAATCGAAATTACCATCGAAGTTTTGCCATCATCGTGCATCCCTAATCTGAACATTCTCTTATAATATGAGTTGACTTTGTGAAGAATTGAGCCATCTGTGCCCATACAGTAAGGCGATTCGCTGAATGCAGGACAGCTTTCTTTGCGGCATGAAAGATTTTAATATTGTGTGTCACTGCGATTAGTCTGTGTTGTAAAGGATCACCATCCTAAATGGGGAAAGTTGAAACGTCCGCTTTGAACGATTATACATGACTGTGCTTAAACTGACACACAATATTTTGTTAGCGCAACGCAATCTGACTTTCAATAATCCCTACAAAAGAATGGGCCCTGACTAACAGTAAACTATACCTTTCACAAATCACTTACCTCACAAAAATCTTCGCTACTCAAGCTACTGCAATACAGCGAGCGCCACTACTGTGAGCTAAATAAAAGATTCAAACTATGGAAGGCACTAACTACTGATAGGGATAGTTAGCAAATGAAAGATATTAATAGAGAACAAACAATGTATTTACCTTGATATCATCATATATAGATATAGCAGTTCATGACAAATTTCAAAACTCCGCCATCTCTCTCCCCACATCCACCACTGCTGGCGGCTCACCTCCAACTGCGCAACGCTACGCGCTGTTCACAGCCAGCTGCGTAACACTACAATGGCGAGTATTACAACAATGCAAAGCAGCCGCAGACTGCACACAGCACAGCCAGTGATTTTCATACAGAGGTGGCGTTACCAATAAAAAAACCGAAACAGCCTACTTACATAGCCCCCAAGCTCCCCACAAAAAATTTTACAAATTGGATTGGGCAGTGGCCAATACAGATTTGAAAAAAATTTTTCATAATTACAATAACAAAGAAATCAAATGTACACACTTATTGATACAATGTTGGTCAAAAGCTAAAATTTTCTCACAGTCCATAAAGATAGTCCTGATCATTCGTCATAATAGTAATTACAGTTTTTTTTCCAAAGTCTCATTAGTAAAGAAATTGCACACAGAAGTAGTGGATTTCTATGCAATCTTGAAGAAGTAGTGTTGTCCTTCCAACGGAAAGACAGTGCTGACTCTTGACATGCAGACAGGTAATGGGCCACAACAGAGCAAACCCACAGCAGAGTCAGTCGTAGTTTGGAGGAATATTGGTAGGTAGGTCATCACAGAGCATACCCACTGTAGTCCTGGTAGAGAGTATGGTATTGGTGGGCCACCAGAGGTGCAGACCCACTGCAGTCCTTGTAGAAAGTGTGGACAGGTCCACTGTAGTCCTGGTAGAGATGACCAGCAGCCATCTGTTGTGATAGTGCAGGTGCACAATCACCAGTGAAGAGTCTTGCAGTTAATATAGCAAGTCCATAACCACCACTTGTGCACTCACAAAGTTTTTTGGAATTGTCCTTAGAACGAGCAATGCTGTTATCCAGTCCCTTGCTGAATTATCAACACACGTGCAAACACTAACAGTCCCTACTTCTCACACATTGTCCATATACTATGACCAACAGAAACGTGTGCAGTGAAATGTAACTTAATTTGAAGAACTGGTGTCTATACAATTATAAATTTACAACATGAAAATAAAATTACAAAGGTACAAAATACATCATTAAAGAACATAACAATACAGATAACATTTGTAGTACATGCTTTACAAAAGAATCGAAATAACATATCCATCAGAGTTACAGGAATTGTGACATAAGTAAATATATAAAATAATAAGAATAGTTTTAGAAACATTAATTTCACACATGAACATTGAAACAGAATAGAATTGTAAACAACTTTACAAAGAAAATAACATATGATTAATGCAACTTATATTTGAGGATAACAGTATTCCTCCTCATAGTGAATATAGCTTAGTACTAGAAAAATTCTACAACATAACTCTTATCAGATAAACATATAAATACAGAAGAAACATAAATACCCAAGGGTACACAAACATATAGCGGAATAACACAAAAGGGAAAGGACAGGGTTTGTTTTACTGCAGTATTTTGCATGGAGATCTCCCTTTGTTTATCATTATTCCCAAAAAGTCCTATATAAGCCTGCTTTCTGTATTCTGTTCGTATTTCTTTCAAAATAATTATTTCTCATTGTACAATACTCATTTGGGCCCAAATCTTTTTCATATAACTTCGCAATGCATTCTTTACCTATTCTCCATAGTCAGTTTCTTATATAGTCTACCCCCTATTAAGCTAACTTAAATCTACTGAGCTCAGATGCTAAACTAAGGGACAAGGCAATGCAGCAGCACAAAACAATTAATACAAACAGCAATAAAAAATGGAAATTTGCAAAGCAAGCTGTAGTAAATCTAAATTACCAAGCAATTCAACATAACAACTAATATGAGGCAATGCGCAGCAACAAGAAAAATAAATGAGTAGTAAAACTGGCTTAGCAGAGTAACACAAAGTCAAATTCAGTAAAACTATGCCTGGCAAGCAGCAGCTTATATCTAAACATGACATAGCTCATGCAGAAAAAATAGTACACTAAAGATAACAATGCAGATAAGGGAAATGTATAATCACATCTTAATGTCTAAGTAATTAAAATGGTGCACCACAAATTATTCTACAAAAGAAATTACCAAGTACTTGAAAAGTATATTATGTGTCCAGTTACTGTTACTAGTCCCTTCTTATTGTTCGTTCCTTTCCAAGTGCTCCTTTTTTTAAAGAATGTGGATTACAAAATTGTCATTTAATAGATCTGTTGACAGCAAGTGTTCACATTAGCAAATGCATCTAAGTTTATTTTATAAAACTAATACTGTAACACAGCTGGAAAACAGGTATCAAATGAAATAAGCAATTACGCAAACCAAAGCATAAAAATATCATTCAATAGTCATGTGACATTTCATAAGTTAGTAGAAATTCTCTCAACTCTCGTAGAAAGACGCTTGTCGTAATCAGGTGTGCAGATGTAAAAATATTTCTCGTCATTTCATTAGGCATTTCAGTAAATATCATAAATCACGAGCTCCACAGTATGCTTTCAACAAGGAAATGTCAATAGCGAAGATGATGGCCTCCCCTTTTTTTTTTTTTTTCTACCTGTGCTTCCGGAAAGGCACACCCTAATGGCTTGTTCTCCAGGTGTCTGACACAGCGGTGTGCCAACGACGCACATGCAGGTGGTCACTTAACTTTCTTACGGAAATATTTACGACAGCAGTTTCCGTTACAGTGACAGTCTCATAAAAATTTCACAGGTCGAGAATTTAAGTTGCAAATGTGTAGAAACAAAATCCTATGAATATAACAGTGTCCAAAAAAAATTTTCGCCGGCATTGTGATACATTCACGCATTTACACACATTTCATAACTCTTAAAGTACGATTCTTGGTTTCCAACATCCTGTTTCACAAGTCAAGAGTCCCTAACTTCTATTCATTATTCATATACATATAAACACGTAATCACATTCCTCATATATGGTAGCATCATCTTATTGACATAAACATACCTCAACAGCATAATACACATCGTCGTCGTAAAAATAACATCATAACACTTCAGTCAAATCTCAAAAAGGTCGTAGCTTTCTGCAATAATTTCAAACCATAAAAAATATTCTCTGCTCATTTCAATAGTGTCATATGCCTCAAATGTACATTAAAAATCATGATCTCATACCAAATACATCATTGAAAGCTCTCATAGTATCACAATGGTTCCGAAAAATGTGAGCATTTCTCAAAGTACAGACAAAATACAATTTCGTAAGTGTGAAGTTATCCAACTGTGTAATTACGTAAACATCTGTCACTGATGTAGTAAAAACGTTTGTCTGTCTCAGTTAAATGATCAGATAGCTGTGTAATTATGTGTTCGAGAAATATGGTACCGATGTGTAAAGTTGTATAAGCAAATACCATATTAGCTAGAGGTCCAATGGAATGAAATGTATCACGGAAAACTTTATTTGTAATTCAAAAATCTTTAAAAATAAATGTTTGAAGTACAAAATCAATCACTGAAATGCGTGTCCTGTAGAGATAAATGTGCATCTTGTTGTAAGATCATCTCTGTGGAAGTGTCGTACTTATTTTCCTCCGAAAGCTAAGTTCTGCAGAAGCCAATGTACTTACCTTATGATAAACAAAAATGAAATGCTTTGCGTAGAGATATCTTAGTTATTACACTTATTATTGTGATGATGAAAGTACTGTGCTGTAACGTATTGTTGTGCTATGGAAAAGGCTGTCTCCTTGTAGCTATACCACAAAAGTTACTACTAAAACATGTTTTACTTTCCAGAATAATACAGAAAAACTGTGTAGAAATAAAACAGAAACACTGCAAAAGCAACATTGTATATTGTCACTCATTAGTAGCGTCATGATAAAACCGTGTAGTTGTCACTTAAACTAACCACTGTGTCGTCTGGTATCTCACAGAAAGTACATTAAACCCAGAATGTATTTTCAAGTAAACCAAAATGTTGCATTAAAATCTCATTAGCACTTCTGGTAAATGTTCTAAGTATGTGAGCCTTATAGTCGTTATGTAATCGTGCAACTAACAAGCAAGAATGTACACACACAATAACACTGTGTCATCTGTTCACAATAACAATGCATTCGTAATTTCTGTTTCAATAAGTTCTCTTGGTTCTTGACTGGATATTTAACTTCAAACATTGTTGCATGTTAACCGATTCTAAGTCTGACAAGCATACTAGTAATGTAAAGTGAAAAGTTTTATGGCAATGACAAAGTTAAAAAGCAGATTATCTTTCAATAAACGGTTTTACATATGAAATGTGGTGTAAACCTTTACTCTTCCTAGTGCACAGAGTTTCAACTTCAAAGCAATTATAATGTGGTATACATCGGTAAAGAATGCTAAAATTCTTCTCAAGGCTAGCGTCTTATATTATTTTTCTCGGAGCCAGCGGGCGCACGCGGCTGCCTGCTGTGCGAGTCATTGTCTGTCTCTTTGTTGGCGCGCGTCATTATTGGGATTAGGAGACCTAACTTCTACAAATTCGCCTTGCCGAGAGGGCCCAGCCGTGTTAGAATCCCGCCAGTTCTGATGAAATTGACGTCTGTCGTTATGATTATATCGTCTGTCGTCATGTCGGTAGATTCCATAGTTCCTTCCTTGTCAGTCACGTGGTGGAGAATTTCACCCTGAATCGTAACTCCGCGCTGAACTGTTGCGCCTGCAATTATTCTGTCTCCCCTGGTAATAATTGTTTTGGTTCCCATATTGTCTGTTTCTCTGATTGTCTCTGTGATAGTCATTACCGCGGAAATGCGATCTTTCTCTGTAATTATTACTACTCTGCCAACGGTTGTCATACGGGTGGTGTCTGTTTTGGTCACGATATGTGTTGTGAGAATAGCCTTGTCGTGTCCAGTTATTATTTCTTTCATTGCGGAATTGCGACGGATGTGACCTGCAATTGTTGTGTTCCTGGTTTCGCGCTCCGCGATTGTCAGTGTCAATTTCTAATTCTTGTAAGAGTCCTTGAAATGCTTCAATGTCATCTTTGCAACGTCCTGCCAAAATAATATGTCGTAAATGTTCAGGCAGTTTGATTAAGCAAATGCGGATGACTTCTGAGGGGCTGTATGGGTTTGAAAGATACTGATTCTTATGCAACATGTCTTCAAAATATTTCATAAGACTGGAAAATTCAGATTGTTCGAAACGTTTCATCATTATGATGCTATGTTTTACTCGGTCTTGTGTGGCTTGAGACCAATATGCTGAGAAGAAGGCATGGTAAAACTCTCCTTCACTGTGGCAATCGTGAATTACCGATCGCATTCTTACAGCCGGTTCATTCTCCAAGTAGCCACACATAAATTCTAATCTGTGTTCTAACGACCAGTTGGGAGGAAAACAATGCGAGAATTGATGGAGCCATGCTTGTGGATGAATGTCGTAGCCAGAATTCTTAAATGTTTTGAATTTACGTGTAGTAATGAACAGCTTATAGTCAAAATCATCATGTCGCCGAGTCGCATATCGGTCATTGTTAGGTAGTGTCGGCCGTTCCATCTCAAAATTCGGTGCACATTGCCAATTTCTTTCATAACTTCCGAAATGCCCTATGTTATTATCTTGTGGCTGTTCCGTATTTCTGTGTCCCTCTTCCCGTATTGGGGCGCGAGTATCCTCTGAAATACGTAATTCTTGTATTACCTGTGTCAGCTGATCTTGTACTTCCCAGATTTCTCTTTTGTACTGTGTATTGATTTGATTTTGATTGTGTTTGAATTTTCTAATTTGTTCATACTCTTCTGTGTCAGTGAAGGCTACAGGTCTTGTGTCATTCAGATCATCATCTACCTTTGTAGATAAGTTAGTGACCTGATCCGAAAGTTCGGCTACTTTCTCCGATGGTGAACACATTTCCTCAGTGTGTTTTTCTGAACCAAGTTTCAGAGTGTCCATTTGTGTTGAAATCGAATCTACTGTGTCCTTTAAGTTTTCCTGAGTTTTTGCAAGTTGCGTAACCGAATCGGTAGATGCAACTGAGTCAATTTTAGACCACAAGGTCTCATGATTTTCATGAACAATGGTTTGCAGTTCTTTTATGGCTGCTTCGTGATTCTGTAATGTATTTTCATGCCGTGAAAAAATAGGTTGAAAATGCTCACAAATTTGTGTTTTTACGTCATTACAGACTTTTTGACATTTCGATACAATGTTATGTAACTCAGTAGTTAAATCTTCACGTGTTTGTTCCAATGAGTCTAACTTTTTAAGATTTTGTTCCACTGTGTCTAACTTTTGAAGCTTTTGCTGTGTTTGTCTCTGATTTTGTTCCATTGTGTCTAACTTTTGAAGCTTTTGCTGTGTTTGTCTCTGATTTTGATCCATTGTGTCTAACTGTTGCTGTGTTTGTCTCTGATGTTGTTCCATTGTGTCTAACTTTTTAAGATTTTGTTCCACTGTGTCTAACGTTTTAAGATTTAGTCCCATTTGTCTCTGATTTTGTTCCATTTGTTGCATTAATTGTAATAACAATGTATTAGTGTCTGGAATCTGTTTCTCTACGCTTTTCGGCAGTGCATTCTCACCGGCAACATTCACATTTTGACAAGCAGAAAATGTGTCTTGATTTATTTGAGAAAACGGTCATGACCTAAAACCTGAATCTACAGTATTTGCGAAATTGTGTCCTGTCATTTCGGATTCCTGAGGCGAGCTGTTGCTGACCGATCGATCGATAATGCTTCCCTGTTCAGTAATTCTTTCACTGTGTACACCATTGTTTGCAGCCCGCTCCATTTCCCTATGCACAGTTCCCAAATTACTACTTTGAACATCAGTTAATTCATTACTCGGTGGCGCTAACACACTGCTTTCGTCTTCACTGTCATTTCTCAGTTTACTTTGGAGCCTAGTATTACGTTTTTCACACGCCATAATTGTCACAATATTTCACACAATAACACATAAAAGCACAATTTGAAGAGAAAAAATAGGAGAACACATTAACATAGCACTGAAAATAATATCTAGTTAATTGCAGCTGCGAAATACTTGGTGCAAATCTACATGCATGCCACAACTGTTTTACTGTACAACAATGAAAGACTGCAACTACAAAGGAGATTTTCTCTACAATTGCGCGCTAGCAATAAACAAAGGCTACACTAATTACACAAACTACAAGAAAAAAAATCAGAAGATTCCAGTGAGGTATCCTAGGCCAAGGGTCGACATATGAAACGTCCCCTTTGAACGATTATACATGACTGTGCTTAAACTGACACACAATATTTTGTTAGCGCAACGCAATCTGACTTTCAATAATCCCTACAAAAGAATGGGCCCTGACTAACAGTAAACTATACCTTTCACAAATCACTTACCTCACAAAAATCTTCGCTACTCAAGCTACTGCAATACAGCGAGCGCCACTACTGTGAGCTAAATAAAAGATTCAAACTATGGAAGGCACTAACTACTGATAGGGATAGTTAGCAAATGAAAGATATTAATAGAGATCAAACAATGTATTTACCTTGATATCATCATATATAGATATAGCAGTTCATGACAAATTTCAAAACTCCGCTATCTCTCTCCCCACATCCACCACTGCTGGCGGCTCACCTCCAACTGCGCAACGCTACGCGCTGTTCACATCCAGCTGCATAACACTACAATGGCGAGTATTACAACAATGCAAAGCAGCCGCAGACTGCACACAGCACAGCCAGTGATTTTCATACAGAGGTGGCGTTACCAATAAAAAAACCTAAGCAGCCTACTTACAAAGTTTTTATTCACACACTTTTCCTTCGCGATGTGTGCGCGTTGTTGTAACTGCGACTGTAGATTGTAGATTCGTCTCGCGAGGTCCTATAGGGAGTAGTGCCTGTTTACGTCGTCAACGACAGAGTGACCGACGGTAATGAGTGTGAAACCAACTGTAGTTATCAGCCCTAAATGTCGGCATGGAAGCAGCAAGTCACGAAAAGTGAGCAAATGCCCAGCGTCCAGTACGCGAGATCCTAGCAGTAGCTGGTCTGCACCGTCTATAGCTGGCGCATTGTCCTTTCTACATCTGTACCAGGACAGGTCCCATTACTTCTGTTGGTTATGTCAGTCGTTCATTTATCCTTTAAGCTGTCGTATTCGGCTTGTGCTGACGCCAGGCAGAACACGTAGGCATTTGAGAAAGTCACTAACTCTTTTATGAAGGAGAATCAACTGTCAGAAACCAAAGTGGAAGGTCGTATTAATTATGTTCTGCCAATATGCTGTAGTGTAAGCGTAGTATCAATGGTGTGAGTGAGGTGACTCCTTTGAAAAATCGACGGCTTGTTTTACTGCTTTCTAGCGTTTATCCCGCGCTAGCAGCGTCGTCTTGTTGGTATATCTGACTCCATTCGGGTCTGTCAGGTGCTTCTGTGTAGGTGGAATTGATAAATTCCGTATCTTTATTGATACGGTCCAGCCATCGTGTCTTGGATCTGCCACGAGGTCGTCGGCCATTTGTACCCAGGTGCGTAGCTATTCTTGCCTCCGAGTCTGCTTTAATTCGCAAGATGTGTCCGTATCATCTTAACCTGCTTTCCCGTAGTTTGTCTGAGATGGGTGCAAGTCTAAACCGTCGACTGGAAACGCTAGGTCTTCATCGACATAATAAGGCTGCTGTTTTTCTTCTGCTATTCGCATGATATTTATTGGCATACCTGCTAAATAATTATCAAAGGCATTTAGCTCCAACAACCTGAGATAATGTCGTATAATAATAGAGAATAAAAGTGTGTAGCATCATTAGATTTACTCCGTAATCAGGCCATTGCAGTGAAAGGGTAAAATGTCTCGAAATGCACTTTTATACATCGAGTTTCGCCTAGTGTACGACTAATGTGCGGCTGGTCCTGGCGGAGGTTCGAGTCCTCCCTCGGGCATGGGCGTGTGTGTTTGTTCTTAGGATAATTTAGGTTAAGTAGTGGGTAAGCTTAGGAACTGATGACACTCGCAGTTAAGTCCCATAAGTTTTCACACACATCTGAACATTTTTTACCACAAATGAAAGGCAGCCCTACCATATTGCCGACCTACCTTCACCTCTAGCAACTAAAATTCTCATCTATTGGGTAGTCAATCTTGCAAACACATTTGGTGTGTTGCCTGTCCGAGGGTGCAAAGCGAAAGTCGATATTGGCAATAGCCACATCGATGGCCACACGCAAATCGTCATTTAAAGATGTATATCAAGTTTTTGGATCAAGCAACTAAGTATGACTCAGGGAGAGATATCCTGCCGAGAGTAAGTTTTGTATGCTATTGGTGTGACGTAGAGAGCCACTACTCACCTGCGCCTTCTTGTTCTTCTTCAGCTTCTTCCGTTCGTCACGGTCAGCGGCACGCCGGCGGATGCAAGGGCACAAACGGCGTAACATCTGCGTCAGAGAAGACCCGTGTCAAGTACTATACGCCATAACATTTCTACAGTAAATCGTGTCCATTACCTCCACTCAACCATATAGAACGCTCCGTCACGTGAGGGTTACTAGAGACGAAGTGTTTGCGTCATGATTGTCCCGTAAGTGAAAGGTAACAGCAGCCAGTTAGGTGTGAAACTGAAATGGGCACATCAGTGACCGTAGTGAAGTGTTCAAAAGACACGATCGAAGACTTAGTGGCCGCATATTCATGACGAGGCACAGGGCGTGTCCACCGTGCCCGAATGCGTTCTGGGTGAATATCTGGCGTGACCGAATGGCTTATATTTCAAAGTCGTAAATCAACTCTCGAACCATGGTCTGCAAATGTCGACGGCGTATACGATAGCTCAGGCGCCTTATGAGCTGCATTTGCACTTTTCCTTGAATTTCTGATGATTTATTCTTGACGACGATTTTTCAGTAGCTTTGTTACCCTCTGACACTGTTAATCAACCCTCTGTGTCTTCCAAATCGATATCCATTTTTTCTTATATCACTTCTGTAAACAGCTCCTTCCCAGTTGGACAGATTCAACAAACGCTTTCCACTTATCGAGCTCTCTCCTAGGTTCAACGGTGGAATTTCGTATGTGCTCTAAATGTTGAGACCATTTCTCTTGCCTCTCAATTATGTACACGCTGAACCCGACCTTCTGAAGGCCATTTCCTTTCCGATATCTTCGCATTGTTCCCGCACCTGAACGCTTCAGATTACTTGAATTCCTATTCATTTCATTCATAAGTCAATTACATAGCTATGGTTTTTTCTGAAGATTTTTGTACCTCTTTCAGTTACTTCATGTTTAGATTCACAGCTTCAAAGTAGCTTCTAAATGAAGAAACCTTTTTAAACCACGGTAGGCTGTTAGTTTTATTGTGCAAAGTGCGTTTAATGAACCACGAATCTGTTTCACATTACTAGCCAGTTTCATCCCTTGGCCGTTTTCAAATGTGTAGCGTTCGTTATGTGGGTGTGGGTGTCGCATTTCAAAATGAGGTTGGTGAGGGTGGGAGGGAGAGTCCACTCTCACACTCTGGCTCACATTCCACTACAGAGTGAAATATTCAGTCTGAGGAATGTAGTAAAATAATTTATATTGCAGTGTCGATGAAATACTCTTCGCCGCAGATGTAGAAATGGAAGTTTATAAATTTTACGACACAGGCGCTCGCATAGAGTGAAGATGATTTTCATCGAGATTCCGTTTATCTTATGCAAAGTAGCAGTTTCGCCTCTTTCTGGTCTACATGAGTACCATGCTTGCTGATAATTCCGATGTGTTGTAACTAACGTGCCTGGTGCACGCTACGAATCGTGTCCTACATCTTAGCATCGATGTAAATGAAATTACGTGTGTGTTATTACTTTACATCATAGTTAAGTGACGGAAATGTTACAGATTTAATTTTATACACTTTACAGTAATGTCCCATTAACTGACATACTATTCTCGAACTGTCAAAATTCGAAGCTCTATGTTGTGAACTTCCGACGTAGCTCTCATAATGAGCCTGCTGCCTCTATTATCACACAGTTTCATATCTCAGCCCTCAGAGTCTAAAATAATAACTAGCAGCATAATCAGGCAATGACACAAAAGTTAGTCGATAATTAAGGTAGTCTTCAACCGAAAAAATTTATATAAGTTCCAGAATATCTCTCAACGTTAACGTTTAATCCCTCACAATGATGCTACCAAACAGCACACGTTGCCTCCAGCCACTGATCAGTGGTTGTATTCGCTAGTCGCCACTGTTTAGCATTCAGTAGTGTGAGAAAGGACACACCAATGATGAAATTTTTAAACGTGGTACACACATCACCAATGAGATTTATGTTGGATAATGACAAAGAGCTGAAACTGGTAGGTAATGTGCAAAATATACATGTTGGAATAAAGGAAATTCGCGTGATAAAACTTACACGTGCGATGGTTGTAAATAATGTCCTACTTCTTTTGTTCTAGAAATCAATTATCTCTTACGTTAACCATTGTTCCCTCCCACATACCTCGCTTCCATTTATGTTTTTTCTGTATAGCTTCGTTTATCGTCATTTTAAGAGATGTCCATTCCTCTAAAGAGAACAGGCTACTGCAGTATTCACTATCGTGGCATCTACAGCCGCAGATAACATCTTTCCCTACCTCAGAATTCAAGTATCCCACTTTGTCTTCATCTTGGCTAAATTTTGATCTGATTGTAAATGCTTTTGTGTATGTCTTACATTCCAGTATCTGACATCGAAATATCTATGTCAATTAGTTGTAATCCAAGTGATATCTTCTCATACATTCGAGCCTGTTCCAAGTAGATCTCTTTCTGTTGTCATTCTGTAATTGTGCGCAGCATTTACCAACAGAAATTTATTTCACATCTCATGATGTCTTTATCCTTTCTATTCCTAATACCGACACCGTATTCTTCCCTAACTCTGTTGTTCCTTTCTCCACCACAGTGTTCCAATCCCCCACGGTTATTAGCTTTAGATCCTGCTTTAAAAGTCGTCATACACTGTATCCATCTCTTCAACTTCTGCTGGTCACTCAACATCTATACCTGAGCTACATACATTTCCTGTCGATTCTGTTGATATTATCCATGTCACTGAACAGTTCGTAGTAATTGAACTTTGTGTCCTACTCTCCTACTCGAAATGAGTTCCACACTCGTTACATTATTTTCTGGTCCTGTTGATATTATCCTTCATTAGTCAGACCAGAAATCCTGGAGATCTTTCGATTTCACCTCATCGACACAACTTCATCTATATTAAGCCTTTACAGTTATCTTTTTCATATCTTTTAGCTTCACATCCGAAGTTGTAGACTATATCGGTATTGTGGTAAGTTCAATCATTTTCTCATGGTCACTTACTCTTGGGAAGGTCCCTTCCTGGATATACAAATGATGGGCTAGACCTGACACTTAGGCCAATGGAGGGACAATCATGACACTTTCTCAGTTAGAGGACACAAGTCATGTGTACTCATGTTACGTGTTTATAATACTATGTTTTGCACTGCGTTTTGCTCATTCGTACCGTTGACCACTAATGATTATTCGTCATTACGGATAGTTTCACACACCAAGATCCAGAGGCTGGACAAAACCCCTGTCCACATCTCAAGTATAATTGGCAATCCTGTTGAAAAGTCCTCGGTGCCATTGCTGATGATCTTTACATAAAGTGTATGACTTAGCTGAGGTCTAAGCCGGCACCTAGAGCTTTTCGATCCATATTACAAGACGCTACCGCTTTTTTTCTTCCTCCAAATCACTTATTTAAGAGAATCAATTAAAAATAAAACAAAAGAAGTCATCTCGACAAAAACAAAAGGGATAAATCAGAAAATCGTAAATGTAGGAACATGGCGTTCATTTTAACGTGCCCACAGCGTCTTCCCTCCGTCACTTCTCCAGCGTGTAAAATTTAAATACAAACAAGGGTGTCAACAAAAATGGGGCGGGGGGATTTCAGCTCATCCAACTCCTAGTCGATGAAAAACAAGATACAGCAGATTAGAAAAACGCTCTCGATAACGTGGCATCCTGAACCACATCCAATGGGCTGTGGCCATATATTCGGATCTGTGTCATATCCACTCGCCATCACGCAATGGACATAATGTCCAACAAGCAACATGATGGCATTGTTCTTCGACTGAGGAATGCAGGTAGATTCGGTACGCACGAGAATCTTCCCCGAGATAGCCGCCTCCGACGTCCTGAGGAGAAAAGCCAGTTGTGGGCGAAGCCGCAGGAGATCGACCGTTGATATAATGTATCAGTTTCATGGCAACGAGTACAGCGATCCGTCACACTGAGGATAATACGAAAAAGTCGCATGTTGGTACGTAAAATGTCATGAACAACTTGGTACCACGAGGACGCCACTTCCATCAGGAAAATCGGGAGGCTAACGTTAGACCAATCAATCTTTCAGTTCGTTTCTGGCGATAGGACTTTCACAGAGGGAATACTATGAGAAATTGGCCAGCGGCATAACAACATTTTTAGGGAGAGATTCGGTTGGAAAAAGGATATTTACTCCTAAATAACTGACTTCAATAAAAAATTCCTTAACTTGCCTTCGTTTATAACAAATCCTGCCAATTTCTACTGGAGGTGTTGAATTCGCCGGTCGGATACAGTCATGAAGGCAGGCTATTAGTGACTGGGGAGTGCGTAGACATTTGAAAACGGTGCGACGGATGAATATGGCAGAAGCCTTAATTCGAATGTCAGGGAGACCAAAACCTCGCAGCAGACGAGGTCGCGCCATTACCCCATAACGCACGCGAAATATAGAGTTGTGCCAGATAAACCTGGCAGTTAAACTTTGCAATTTGCGGTACATCATCACAGGAAGATTTGTGCAATAAAATAAGCCTTACTTAACACATACGTTTCCATGGCCCGGACCTTATGAAGAAGTGAGTAGGAGCGACGTTCGTGTTCAATGATTGCTCCCTGAATCTTAACGTGACAGACTTCCAGTTTATTGTAGCCATCTTTAGCGGACAACTGTCAATTACAACCCTAACGATCGATAGCGGGTGACCTTCAAAGCCTATGGAATTTCAAGAGCGTCAAATACTAGGTAACTGAGTAATCGACATTTCCGGTCATTAACCCGCGCTCCCGTAAGACGTCAAAAAGCATCCAAAACTTCCTTCAGCAGTGGTATATCATCAGAGGTACGGAGAAAAACCATAACGTCAGCATCATATCCACGAACGATAAACCTTTCTCCCAACAGCGACCAGCCACCCAAACGAGCAGTTAATAGATCACATAAGGATTCCAGAAACAGAATGTAGAGCGACATAGATAATGGACACCTTTGAAGGACGCCCTGACACACAGCGATGGGGGAAGTAAGTCGGCCATTTACGTCAATGGACGCCCGAATACCAGTTATTAGACAGCTGAACAATAGTCGTGCAGCATGGTTAAAATCAACAGTCGTCAATATTCGCGTGACAAATCCAGGATAAATGCGGTCGAACGCATGGTGAAAATCAATGAAAAGGAAAGCGCTTGGCATGGGAATGGTGGAAGCAATCTAAATTAGATCAGGACATTCAGCAACGGGAGTCAGGAGAGTACGATCCGGAAGACAGCTTTGATGGCTTGTGATGATGGTAGCCAGCAACACCGATAGTCTGCTATTTACCGATCGCGCCACTATATTATAAATATAGTTGAAGAGGGTTATATGCGAACCTGGTCCACAAGCAAACGTCCCGACGTCTTGGAGATGAGGACAATTTCAGCAACCTTAAAGCTAGGCGGGAGAAGGCCTCCGTGGAATATTTCATTCACCATGGAAGTTAGCGTATCACCAATTAAGGGCAAAAATCGAATATAAAATTCTTTTGGAAGGCCATCGGGGCCAGGTGATTTGTTGGAGGGAGAACGAGCTACGATATCAAGTATATCATGGCGATGGAATACAGAGAAAAACTCTTCCAGGAGAGCTGGTGTAACAACACTACCAAGGAGGGAGGTAAAGTCAACAGACGGCAGACTGTCTGAATCCACTTCAGTGTAAAGGTCAGAAAAGTAATGGTAAAGTTCATACATGATATCAGATTGGGAGGACCACTCACATCCATCTAGAGAACAAATGGTAGTAAGACACGTCTTTTGAGATCGTTGGTGCAGCCGAAGAAGATGATAGAGAGAGGCTAACTAATCCTGTACGATTGAACGAGGCTGTGAACGCAATGGGAAACCATCCATTTGCCTACGTTTGAGTTGTAGAAGTTTTTCCTTCACACGGTAAACGTCTACGACTCTCAAGGGGGCATCACGAGATTTATCGTGAAGATCTTGAAGGACAGCATAATAAAATTTCCTAGTTCGCCTAATATCAGCCGCTTTTTCAGCGCTAAAACGCTTGAGTGTATTTCGAATCCGAGGTTTCGCAAAGGTAACCCACCATTCTAGAATTGAGGGATAACGAACGTGCCTGGGACTGGATTGTTCGCCGCCGTACGTCTGCGATGATGTCTTCCAGACAGAGGTCCGTCAGATGTAGTGTTTAGCTTCAACAAAGGGCACGAAAGATGAGTCCGCTGCGGGCCGTGGGTAAAAGTAATTGAAACAGCACATTGATCAGTGAAACTGGCAGGAATTACATCAATCGATAGATTTATAGGATTTTACTACAGATGGGGGAGATAAATAAAAGCGGTCCAATAGGCTATTTGAAGTAGCTGTAAATAACGTAAACCGCACCCATGTAGGATATCTGCAAACCCAAGCATCTTGGTGATGCAAAGAAAGTCACCATATCATTAAGTTTACGACACGACGTAAGACGAAGTTAAAATGGCCCCCTAACAATACCTGGCGCCAGTTCCGACGGAGTAATTAAACAACTTCTTTCTTATAAAACAGCGCTCGGTCGAATGAACGACCGGATCCAGACGGAGAGTAAAGAAAAATTAAGGTGAGGTCATAAAAACTACAGCCTATACCGCGACCATCATTTAGCTGTTTGAAGTCCGTCAGTGGGATTCCATCTCGATAAAGCAAAGCCATACCGGTACAATTTTCGGCCGCGACATTGAAAAACGTAGTGTATCCAGGAAGACAAAACACATCAAATAACACCTCTTGTAAACACACGATATCAGCTTGGGAATCGTAAGTAAACTCCCGTAAAGTAGAAAACCGTAATTGGGAACGTATCGTATTAACATTGAGCGTTAGAAATGTATATGCTTGCATCCGTCAGCAGATGTGAGGTCAATGAAACAACTCTCACGAAAATGCAGTCATCACGCCCTTCTCTCCTCAACGTCCGTAGGCGGTGGAAAGAAGGTATAATTCTAATCCTCCCCGTCGGAATCCGAGGAATCCTCGTTTCTCATTTTACGACGCGCCGCTGCACGTGCAGGTTGAAAACGCTGTTTCACACCACTCAGTGAAAACACACAGTCTTGGTGTGGAAGGGTTGGGGGCATGCAAAACTCCGATTTGATAGAGGAGCCATCTCCACTGCACTCATCGGAAGTCGGGGAGCACAACTCAGAACGACTTACAGCAACATCAGGTACAGATAAGGCGGGTAACGCAGTGCCGGTGTCGGATTGAATAACCTGATCATCAGGATGAGAACCCGTAGAATCCCGTTGCCCCACCGTCTCAGCGTGGAAGAGGGGTGCTATTTCACTGGAACAATGTAAAGACTGGCCAGCAGGCAACGTCGCTGCGGGAACATCCGAACTCACGGGAACCGTCGCGTCTCACGTGAAGTGAGGGACGCAGATACAACACAGATTTCAGCATCAAAAGAAGCAGCTACATCATCTCTGGTAATACTGGAATCACAATTAACTTCAGTAGACAACTCAGTGCCGCCAGAAGGTGCACCCTCTGTCAACGCCGTATCACAAGAGCGCGACTGGAGAGGGACGCTCTCTAAATGTCTACCGTCCTCTGTTCCCGGAGTTTGACTTGCACTGCTGGAGTCGTCGTCCCCTCAAGGACAGAGGCCGTACCGGGACGCACCGGTAATGGTGGAAATTCCCGAGGAGTAGGGGGTAATGTCGCCCCAACATCGCTTAAAGCTGGAGATTGACTGTCAGTAGACTGTGAAGACACTATGTCTGCTAATGTTAACGGACGACGTTTTTGATAAGACGACGTCAGAACAGTAGCACGGTGCGGTTAGTCGGATGTGAGATGACCGCTTGCAGCTGACGCCATGCTAGCGAGGCGAAGAACAGCTGTTGCTGATTTAAAACGAGTAGTTCATGATTCTCCAACTAGGCCGCGCTTATGATAATTATAGAACATATATGTCTAACAAATATGATATTTCAAAAATAAAATCAATAAAGGAGAATAGTTTTCTAAAAAGGACAAAATTTGTTTCTATGCTGACAAGATGCCACTACCTTACGTTTATATGAACTTAATCTAGCTCATTTTTGCATAAAGTGGACATATGACCTTCCTAAAGTTACCGATTCATTTCCAATTAGTGCACCTCGTAGTATCTAGCTATTTTATTTTCAACTAGGATCGAGTTAACATCAAATTAAATAATTTTTCAGGCGTGGCGCAACTAAAAGTATTACTCCATTCAGGCATGAATATAAACCGACTTGCGTTAGCGTATTATTTACTAGACACTTCTCGTGGACCCTTCTGCAATTTCTTTGCTACACGAGCCATTACTGTATTGCCGTCACAAACTTCCTTCTCCGACCAGCTACTGCAACCCCTGGCAAATTGAAATACTGCGTTGCGACTCGTACTCCAAATGGAACAATTTTCCAAATAAATACAATGAACTTCTACCACGATCACTCATAGCCCAGGGTTCGGTGTGGGACGGGGGTGGGGTGAGTGGACTTCTGTAGCCTACTGCGGAGTTGTGAACCACTGAGGGCTATGGCGGGGACGAAGCCTTTACGTCGTTTCTAGGTCCCCAGTTCCAAACAGTGCAATACAATACCACCATCACTTAACAGGCATCTATCCTGCATCGAGCTAACGTTATAACTTTACAGAGGCAAATTAGATCGCGCATGTACGGCCGTTACTGTCGGGCATTTAGATAATTATTGATTTATTTCAGTTTGTAATGGATCCGGGAGATGTGTTATTTTCTGCCTTATTTGTCGATACCAAATCTAATGAGGTTTTCTTATATTTTTATCAGAATATTTTATGCCAATTTTAATTTGCCTTATTTTATGCTAATTTGCTTATATGTTTGAGAGTGACAGCATATTGATTAATATTAGTAGATGTGACGAACAATATCAAAGAGACTGGTTACAGGTGGAAGCTTGTGTGTTGTGTGAAATGTCTTCGACGCTGGAGTCGTCTTTGACCATAGTCAGTCGGCAGTGAGCACTCGGTGTGTGACGGTGGAACAATGTACACGTCCCCGCTATAATAATTAGCAAGTGACCAGCAAAAATGGGATATTGTACTACTTTTTTTATATCAACATCAAGAAGAAAGCACATTCGGAAACATGGTATTTGAGGCACCAAAAATGAAGCAAACGCATTGAACCAGGACATTTCCGCAACCGACGAAACAGCATTATGGAATCATACTTTCACTAGACGACTGAAGCCAACACAAAAAAGTCAAATATAATCTTATAAACATCCATGGAAACGTGAGTACTGTCACGAAATATGCTAAATTCAAGTATGTAAAATAGTGAGCATATTTAAAGTTCTTGGAACATAGTGAGTTAGTGCATTAGTAAATTACAGCTATCATTCGGCGTTTTAGGTTTCCCATGAATCCCCTAAACTGCATAAAGCAAATACCGTGATAATTCATTTGGAACTGTTGCGGCCGGTTTTCTCCCACATCCTCATCCAACAGTGTTCGTGTTCTGTCTTAGCTTCACGTACTCCATAGGACGTTAAAGACCAGTTTCCCTTTGCCTTCTCATTGATGTCTTCTGTAGCTTGCTAGATGTTGGGAGTCACAGATATTTAAAGAAAGTCTTCATTAAGGGGAAGCAGAAAGCTTTTACAGGAATTTAGAACGCAAACTGCGAAAGCATTATAACAGTCTTCCTCTGGTTCTGTAGAATTTCTTTTTCTTCTGCCCATAATCGATTTTATTACCATGAATAGCACGCCAGGATACTCGGAAACCTAAAGGAGACGACCTATCTTCAGAGAAGGTTTCTAGCTCCAGTTACAAAATATCCCTGTCCAACATTATTGGTTACAGGATGCATCCGCTTAATTACGTATATTGCTCCAGTTGCGTTCTTCGTTCGATACGCAACTTTCAACATACACTCACCAAAAAAAGTTTTGCCTCTCATCGGTTCCGAGGGTTCCGAAGCGTGTGCAGGAAATTTAAATAGAGATCAACATAAACATCATTTGCGACCCAGAATGAGATTCTGGAATCATCCCCCAGGCTGTGGCTAAGCCATGTCTCCGCAATATCCTTTCTTTCAGGAGTGCTAGTTCTGCAAGGTTCGCAGGAGAGCTTCTGTAAAGTTTGGAAGGTAGGGGACGTGGTACTGGCAGAAGTAAAGCTGTGAGTAGCGGCCGTGAGTTGTGCTTCGGTAGCTCAGTCGGTAGAGCACTTGCACGCGATAGGCAAAGGTCCCGAGTTCGAGTCTCGGTCGGGCACACAGTTTTAATCTGCCAGGAAGATTCATCATTTGCTACCTTTTCATTGCCCATGATAAGCACACACTGCAGGCTGTACCGCCATACAGCGAGACCTTCAGAGTTCAAGGTCCAGATTGCTATACACACCGGTACATCTAATACCCAGTAGCACGTCTTCTTGCAGTGATGCATGCCCGTATTCGTCACTTCTGTCATCTTGGCACTGTTGGTCCAGATTGTCCCAATCCTCAACGGCGATTCGGCGTAGATCCCTCAGAGTGGTTACTGGGTAACTCGTCCATAAACAGCCTTTTTCAATCCACCCAGAAATGTTCCATAGGATTCATGTCTGGAGAACATGCAGGTGACTCTAGTCGAGCGATGTCGTTGTCCTGAAGGAACTCATTCACAAGATGTGAACGATGGGGGTGTGAGTTGTCGTCCGCGAAGACGAATGCCTCACCAATATACTGCCGATATGGTTGCACTATCGGTCGGAGGATGGCATTCACGTATCGTACAACCTTTACGGCACCTACCATGACCAACAGCAGCGTACGTCAGCCCACATAATGCCACCCCAAAACATCAGGGAACCTCCACCTTGCTGCACTCGCTGGAAAGTGTGTCTCTCCGACGATTTTATGGTTGAAGGCATATGCGTCGCTCATGGGTGAATAGAATGTGATACCAATCGTAAGTGGCCCATTCGGCTTCTTGTTGGGCCCATTTGCACCGCGCTGGATGGTGTCGTGGCTGCAATGACGGACCTCTCCAGGGACGTCGGGAGTGAAGTTGTGCATCGTACAGCCTATGACGCATAGTTTGAGTCGTAAGACGGAGTCCTGTTGCTGCACGAAAAGCATTGTTCAACATGGTGGCGTTGCTGTCAGGGTTCCTCCGCGCCACAATCCGTTGGTAGCTGTCATCCACTACTGGGCTGCCTGAGCGAGGCACGTCATCGACAGTTCCTGTCTCTCTGTATCTCCTCCATGTCCGAACAACATCGCTGTGGTTCACTCCGAGACGCCTGGACACTTCACTTGTTGAGAGCCCCTCCTGGCACAAAGTAACAATACTGACGCGATCGAATCCTGGTATTGACCGTCTACACGCGCCGTGTACCTCCTACCTGGTGGAATGACTGGAACTGATCGGCTGTCGGACCCCTTCCGTGTAATAGGTTGTTTATATCTTTGTCTGCGATACAATATCCACAGACAACGTTATATTCAGGAGTTTTTTGATGTGTGTATGAGCTCTACCTACAGCCGCCCACGGTACTAGATGGGGTCGATCGTGCAGAATTATAACAATGAGACACGTTACTACGTTATCTACCCACTTTGCAGACCTTTGATTCGACTGTTGAAAACCAATGTAAGTTAGTCCAAGGGTAAGGGACACGGTGAATATCATAATTGCGTACGTCTGTACACAAAACAGAATAAAGGAAATTCGCTCGTCAGGTTACATGCATCGCAATGAATGATTACTTTAGTAAAGATAGAAGATAAAAAGAACACAAATGAAGGCCTATTTTAGAAATACGGCTAAATCCTCACGGCAGCTAACGCAAATGTGGAATACATATGTTTCTATATTTGCGATTATCCTCGTTACTTATGCTCTGCAAAGATAATGGAGTGTGGTTTTTCAGTTACTTAAAGAAATTGCAAATGAATCAGACTCTTTTATATGCAGTGCTTGTTAAGTACATTAACTCATGAAGGATATTCTGATGCCCCCATGTAACATGGAATTTGATATAGATGTCACGAGAGGCATCTCCGTCCCTAGAAAAGGAAGTTTGGAATATTGTATTCTCAGCAGAGGAGCAGCGACAGCAGAGTAGATCGGTTAGGAGAGGTCAGTGACTTCGAACTGGCACTAACTTCTGGACATCACCTGAGCAATAGATCGATGAGGGACATTTAAACCCTACTAAAGCTATATTTGATGACTGTTGGCAATGTTACTGCATAATGGAATCGCGAAGGAACAGCCGCAGCTAAACCAAAACCAGACAGACCTCCTACAATGACAAACATTGTTGAGACTGGTTGTGGAAAATTGCACGAAATCACGGGAAGGAATCACTCGTGAGTTCCAAAACGACTACAAAGAAAGAGCTACCAGTAGTCCTGCTAGAATGATGATGGGGCTTAGGGAGTTAAATCAATCGGGGTAAAATGGTCCAGCAGCTCTTCATAAGCAACAGATGTATGTAGTCATTGCTAAGCGGCACCTGAGATGGTGCACAGAGCCACACCATTCAATATTAGATGACCTAAAACATGTGTTTCGAAGATGAACCACGCAATAACTTGTAGTACTGATGGAAGGTTTAGGGCCTGATGAATGTCTCGTGAACATTCCCTGCCCTCATATGCACTGCCAGACGTGAACTGCTAAGGTGGTGGTGACGTAGTATCAGGGTGTTTCTCGTGGTTAGGATATGGCCCCCTAAACGCGCTTAAGGAAAAATTAAATTAGGAAGGATATGAACACATATTTTTACAGAATTGTGAGCCGTGTGTAGGAGAACAAGTGTTCCAAGACGATGCTTGTTTACATCGCCATGATAATGTACCCTTTCATACGCCAGCAGCTGTCAACACATTCCTGAAATGAATTGGCTTGCCCACAGTCACGACCTCAACCCAATGGAACCCTTTGAAATGAGTTAGAATGTAGACTTCGTTCCAGATCGAACATCACTACCTTTCCCGATTCCTGCTCTAGAGACAGTACGAGCTGCCATACCTCCACAGACAATCAGAAAGTCTGGCAAGTAGAGTTCATGCCGTCATAGAGGAGAAGAGTAGAAACTATCCATATAAATGTCCACTAATAGGTGTCGGATACTTCTGATCAGATAGTATGAAGTTAATTAGTTAACATGAGAAGTGCTGTTATTACTAACGATTTCATGAATGGAGAAATTACGATAAAAATGTTCACTAATTCAGTAATAAAAGGTAGAGATCTCGGCAAATAAATTTATGTTGCGTAAAAGTAAGCAGTATCAATACATATTACAGAAATGAAATTACGTATGCATGAATGTATACAGCAGAAAAGAATTAATGCATACTTTTAGAAGTCTCTAGTTCGCTAAAGATTTATTGTTGCAACTGTGGATATGAAGTACATGAAACGGTTACATTTACAGATCAATAGTTCAGACAGTTCTGAGGTATCAGGTATCGACAAATTTAGGAACACCCACACCAGTACGTGATATCGATTCGAGAAAAATTTGAACGTGCTGGTCAGGGAAGTTGCTGCATGTGTTGCAGAGCAGTTTCGTGGGCAGTGTATGGGCGAACATTATAATGTTAATACCTATCGCCTAGTATATATCACCTTCCTGTTGCAAGAACGACAAAACAATTTGTCAAACAACATTCTTTTCGTGCCGAGCGCTGGTTGGCTTCCCCACCAGAAACACCAGCATTGTAAGAGAACTGTTGCTTACTGCATCACAGACCTTTAGGCTTGGGTCGGGCAAGTGTGTCTTGGACGAGTACACTCTATGTGACATCTCTAACCAGGTCCACGTCGTAAGCACAAAGACTATTACTTGCGTGACGGTAGAGTTGGCTTCCATTCCTGAGACCACAGCAGACCATTCCATCATCCAAATGATTCTCTGACGTCAGCAGTCCAGCTGTGTAGCTCTACGCTGTGGCATGAGTGGAAGATGGGCTATTGGTGAGTATGCTCGTAACCCTATTGCTAATAACCGCTGAGTAACAGTTCATGTTGACAAGTCTTGGATCACACGTCCTCTTATCGGTGATGCGGTATCTGTATGATCTGCTACGCTGTCCTCACAATACAACGATCAGGGTAAGTGTGTGCGCTCCGTGGACGTCAGGAATCTCGTCTACAGGTGTGAGAATGTTCACTTTACCTCTGATACCAGCATCGTCACGCAACTGAGGCATGACGTCCAACTTGTGTAGCAATTCTCCGAAAGGACCTTTCAGACAATCTGAAGGCCACAATTTGACCCCTTTCAAACTGGGAGCAGGCATGAGTGCTTCTGTGGCATGGTTGCCCGCTTGCTTCATACGTGTGCACCACACTGGTCGTCAGCTAGCTATGCCACCACGCTATCTGTTGGCGGACGACGCTGAAACCGTACATCTACAGTAGTGCTGAAAAGTATCCGAACGACCTGAATTGCATTTCACCTGATTCGCATACAACCCTCATAACGCAGCTGTCTAGCAGGTTCACTAATCGCTCCTCGGTACAGTCGTTTGACTATTGAAAATGGTTCCAACAAATCACCACTGGAAAACACTGCTCTGTATACCAATAACTCAAGATGTAAAGTAGAAATACGATACTAGAAATATTATGGAACACCTTATCACAGATAAGACTGTCCTCAAGGTTGTTAAGCTCACATTTATTACAATAAATGACGTACCTGAAATGTTACCATTCTCATTATTACATCAGATAGATAATGCACGTAATACGTTCGTCATATTCATGATTTCATTTCCAAAGTAACATACTATAATTATTATTTAACACAAAATGACATCAAAAATTTAAGTTTTTCACGAGCTGCTAGTTGAGAATATGTATGAACTTCAAATGACAAGACGAACCGTCTAGTTCTGCATATGGACTCAAACCCAGGTCATGCTGACTAAGCAAAGATTTCGTGACTGATGGAAACAAATAGTCATTCCTGACTAGGCATACAGAGAGTGATATATCTCAATTTTAAACAGTATTAGTTAGGCAATATCAACTTTAAATTACATAACGTAAACACATTTAACGGACGCGAATTCTTACCCAGCATCAATTGTCCCTGTTAACGAACTACGAGAGATGTTAAATATTGCTTCTTCACTAGTAACTTACATGAAATGCCGTGAGGTAAAGCTTTGTGTTGGATAGGGATTCGAACCCAGAACATAATCGGTTTGTTATCGAAGCACAATCAACTATGACATATCGGATTTTCTCGGCAATAGCAAGATGTTTTAACTGAAATGACGAGACAAAACATTAATTTTTTTTTCCCCGGGATTCCAACACGGCATCTATCGCTGTTATATTATAGAGAAAGTGAACGTTAAATATGGGTTTGTTACACCAGCAGCAACATGTAAACATGTTTGAACTAGAAATAATATGACGAAGAGTTCAGTGCTGACTCGTAATCGAACCCCACACATATCGTTATTGACTACACACAAAGAGACGTCAGCTACCGAATTTTTCTCCACCAGCAGGCCAGAATAAAATCCTTGAACTTACAGTGATCTCGCAAATAGTTATGTGTCTCACTGGGAGTCAAAAATGTAAGATACCGTTAGTGTTGACAAGGAATGAAAATACATTAAAAATCAAAATTGTTATTCACCCTCAGATAGGTGTTCTCATGCTAGAGCTTGACAATACATAATGGAAACTTCAGTGCCAGGCCAGGATACGAACCCATTCAGGCACAATATGTTGAGGAATCTGCAGTTTTGATCAAGCAACAAAGTGTAGTTGAGCTGTATTTGCACGAAGAGATCAAATTCCGAGTTAAGGGCGGTCTGAGTTGCATTCCCAGTTCAGAACAAATTTTATCGACATACAGAAGCTCAAATAAAAGATGGAATAAGTTTCCTGTGGCCCTACAAAGCGTTTGTTTCGTGACTAGAAATAGATAACTAGTATAAGAAAGGTTACTGGTGATATAGTTTCTACATGTCATCACTCCTGACTTTATTGTAGTTCAACCTAATGTCTACTTGGTAGAGAAGGAATATCATGTTTAATGTGAATTTCAGACCACTATGCCATTATACCTTCTTCACTTGGCGTAGCCAGGAGAGAGTAGAATCTGTCTCTCCGTATCAAAAATCATCGGCAGAAGTTGGAATCGAACCCAGACCATGAGTATATGAACCTCTCAGCTGTCCATCAGACCACCAGATACGCTTCTCTGTAGCTCATTTTCCTATTATAACGCCGTTGCGCCTGTAGTGCTACAACGATGAAAATTAATATTACGACGATGTCAAACCTTATTTTCATTATTTAAAGAAGTATTCATGATATTAAAAACGTAATTATAATTTTACTATTTTCATTTTTGCGCTCAGTGTATTAAAGACTTTCTAGTGCACGGAATAAATTAGCATTGTTCGTACTACGAAACTATAAATGATTGCTAAGGGATAAGCATGTAATAATTCGATGTAAGACATTTTGTTGAGTCTGAATTTTGTTCTCGTACTGGTCGGTAGAGAAGGAAAAGTTACTCAGTCGATGTGAAGGTATAAAGGCTGTAAAAAGGAGAGAGAGAGAAGGTAAATACTAGTTATTCAAAACAAATATCTCTAAAGTGTAACGTCTTGTGATTTCCTGAAACTAAAAATTGCAAGGTCTAATCTGAGCCTGCCCTGAATAACAGCGAAGAACATTTATGTTATCATATATTTTCTTCGTTTGATCACGGTTGTGATTCGCATGTTTCTTTTTGTTATGCAACGTGTTATGAATATTTTCATTATACGCGCAAAAGTGCACACAGCTTTAATTGAACCTGCGTCTTTCGGTATCGGTAACTTTTAATCAGTACGATTACGCGAATACCGTCTAAATTGCAACCGTAATCGCAAAAGTGTTTCCTGGACCAAATAATTCTTATAAAATGTGTATTCTCCAAAGCGAGCAGCATTGCACTATCGCTGACTGGCAACAATCGAAAGAGTAAAAACAGTGCTTAAATAAAATTGCCACCTTTTAATAATTATTGTTATCCCATTAAATAAATAAATAGCAATTCAGTGGCTATCCAGTCAATAAACAGAGAGGGTAATTCGCGACACACTGGATGAGAATTCTGACCCAGAAGCTCCCTGTAGTGGTTTGTAGCATGTTCAGTACATTCAATAACTTGGTTGATCGAATCGCCATGATCTAGCTCTCTCGGCTACCCAGTGCATGCATTCGACTCTATTTTTTAATCATCGAAATAAAATCACGTAACTGCCACCTACACAGAAATGCCAACAGTGCAGGCTGCAGAAATTTAAATAGGAAGTGTTGCTTTCCACTTGAGCTACTCTATTGTGCTTTCTGTTTGTTGAAAACGTCGTGCAGTGCAAAAGAAAAGATGTAACTGTCTATCTCTCACAAGTCTACATCCGCCTATATCCATTATCTCACAACACTGTGGAATGCGGAAGTTCTTGAGGATTTGTTGTTAACTTCTAGAGCAGGTGCAGCTACGGTTCAGCTACTAATGTAACGGTAAGTGTAGTGCACTGTAGACAAAACGTCGGAGTTCAAATACATTCACTGCTACATTATTAAAACCGCAATTCTGCTGTCTGCTGGTCTGCTGAAGTTATCAGTCTAATGGAACTTTGAACATAATTCCCTTCACTCCTCACCTCAAAATAGTCGAATGTGGAAAAAGGGCCAACTATTGCGACATTTTGTTCTTTTCAGGTTTAATAGTAGTTCCGGCAGCAGATGCATCTCGAAACTTTTGTATTATGTATGGGGAGAGCGCATCGTGCCAAAATACGTCATAAAGTTATTTTCTACATTAGCTGTCGTGTGGTAGTGGCATTTTATTCTTCTTCAAACCTTGTTGGACAGCTTTAACTCAGAACGAGTTTTCTACATGCATGTAATCAATAAACTGCATATGCATTGTCACACTGCATGACATAACGTCATAGAATTCGCATATATCGTTGATGATTAATTTCTCCCTCATGTTCACTATTGTTTAAACAACACTAAAAGAAATCCTACGAAAATTGTGCACTGTATTATAAGAAATGAAATAAAACTTTCCACAATAACCTTACGACGAAAGTCTGTTTAAATAAAGCTGAGTATCTGTACACAAGCGTACCTCTATCGAACCGAACTAGTAAAATACTACTCACTTTGACTTCGATAGGGTCTGTGTTTAACTGATATGCTGTGTCATACTCAACAGGTATGCAAATGTAGCATTTGAAAAAGAAAGTTATGTATTCCTAGAAACCCAAAATTTGATTGTCAGCAACGGAAAGAGGCATTCCCTGTTGTGCAGCATTGTAAATTTTTCACCATTGCACTGTGAGCAGGAAGTATTTTCTTGCGTTTTCCTTATCGATGTTTAGTCTGACAGCTTGTAGCTCTTTCACAGAAGGGATAAAAACGTCACAGTCAGCGAGACTGGCACCGTGACCCAGGACTGACGCTTTTTTAGAGAGTACCATGTTACCACAGAGCTAGCGAAGAGATAAATGTTTGGGGTTCCTATTACAAGGCCAATAGTGACTAGAAGTCGTAAATCGCTATTTAAAGGTCAAGATTAGTGGCGATTTCCACGTGCAATGACTTTCCTGGGCTGAAAACCGTAAATGTACTAAATTTTGTTACACCTCAAGCGATAATAACTCAGATTATTCAATGGAAATGACAGGAAAAATCAAGTGAACTTTGAGGCTTAATTCTGTACACACCAGGAAGTAATTCGTCGATCACAGAGTTGCCCAACGTACCTTGCCTTGTTCCCAAATCTCATTTACAGTACCAGCAGGAAGAAGTCGAACCGATGTGTTCCTACAGAGGGCTGGGAAGTGACCATAGCTGGCATCTCAAAGACGTGGCTGGCACGGAGTGGAATACGTCGGATCGCATTTCTGTAATTAGGTTTATGGACTGGAGGGTAGTTACTAATAATAATCAGACTACCTAATAAAACCAGAATTCTGCGTGGATGTATACCCTTATGCAGTTCAGTTTCTTTGACCTTTCGGCAATCGTTAGCTTCATTGACACGCACAAGTTACGATGGGATGCATTCCTTCTTTCCTCGCTGCACACGGCTATGGGCTAATAAAGGAGGCATATGAAAGTTTTTTGCAATCTTGAACATTAGAAACGTTCTACATACGAGTTGAAAGCTGAAAATATGACGAACATAAAGCAATTCCTGTAGCAAACAAGCATTGGTTTTGGTGGTCCATCTTCATTTACTATCAATACTAATATAAAAACCTCTGGAATAAAATGCATTGCGAAAGCATCCCTTTCACATTACATTCTCCTCTTCTTGTTATTGGAAATATATCACACAAAAATTAGCAAGTTAGGTTAACGAGGCCAAATGTGTTGTTTTTCCTGAGCAAATGCGTATTCCAGAACAGTAAAAGTTCGAAATTGCCTCGCGACGTAAATACTGAGCATGAAGCAGTCGTAAACAGTGGTCTGCTAATGTTTGGGGCTACTTAAAGTAGTGGAAAGGCCCACCATCTCTGGCTTCAATTCAACGTACAACATAAATCTGCGGTGCCTCCTCCCTTCTTTTTTGTCCTCAAGATTGCTACGTAGAGAGGATATGTGTGGTTCATAACGTCAATTAAAGAAAGAGAGTGAATCATATCTCTGAAAGTGTGACACAAAATAAATATTACTTAAAAGTGCTGTCTAGCACGCTGCGTTTAGCAGGTTATACACAACGTGGTTGTGATTTGGGAGTGGAAAGATATTTATACGTTACTATCAAGTACGACGTCTCATCCTTTTCTTTTCTTTTTTTTTAACAAAAGACTTGAACATTTGCGTTTCACCGTTGATTAGCGAGTGCATTGTCATGTAGCAGAGTAGTACAATGGAATAGTATATTTTGTCGCTGTGAGTTGGGAATTCGAGTATCTGATTTTCGATCCAACGTATACTATAGTGCATAGCGTTTTCCATTGCAGCTGAGGTCATCTATGCTGGCAGTTATTCGTACAAACCTTGCAGATGTTGTGATAGTCAGATACATTATTAATATCATACACTACTGGTCATTAAAATTGCTACACCAAGAAGAAATGCAGATGATAAACGGGTATTCATTGGACAAATATATTATACTAGAACTGTCATGTGATTACATTTTCACGCAATTTGGGTGCATAGATCCTGAGAAATCAATACCTAGAACAACCACCTCTTGCCATAATAACGGCCTTGATAAGTCTGGGTATTGAGCCAAACTCAGCTTGGATGGGATGTAGAAGTACAGCTGCCCATGCAGCTTCAACACGACACCACAGTTCACCAAGAGTATTGACTGGCGTATTGTGACGAGCCAGTTGCTCGGCCACCATTGATCAGACATTTGCAATTGGTGAGAGATCTGGAGATTGTGCTGGCCAGGGCAGTAGTCGATCATTTTCTATATCCAGAAACGCCCATACAGGACCTGCATCATTCAATCGACCATTATCCTACTGAAGTGTAGGGTTTCACAGGGATCGAGTGAAGGGTAGAGCCACGGGTCGCAACACATCTGAAATGTAACGTCCACTGTTCAAAGTGCCGTCAATGCGGACAAGAGAGGTGACCGAGACGTGTAACCAATGGCACGCCATACCATCACGCCGGGTGATACGCAAGTAAGGCGATGACGAAAATACGCTTCCAATGTACGTTCACCACGATGTCGCCAAACACGGATGCGACCACCATGATGCTGTAAACAGAACCTGTATTTATCCGAAAAAATGACGTTTTGCCATTCGTGCACCCAGGTTCGTCGTTGAGTACATCATCGCAGGCGCTCCTGTCTGTGATTCACCGTCAAGGGTAACCGCAGCCATGGTCTCCGCGCTGATAGTCAATGCTGCTGCAAACGTCGTCGATCTGTTCGTGCTGATGGTTGATGTCTTGCAAAGGTCCCCATCTGTTGACTCAGGGATCGAGACGTGGCTGCACGATCCGTTACAGCCATGCAGATAAGTTGCCTGTCATTTCGACTGATAGTGATACGATGCCGTTGGGATCCAGCACGGAGTTCCGTATTACCCTTCTGAACCCACCGATTCCATATTCTGCTTTCAGTCATTGGATCTCGACCAACGCGAGCAGCAATATCGCGATACGATAAACCGCAATTGCGATAGGCTACAATCCATCCTTTATCAAAGTCGGAAATGTGACGGTACGCATTTCTCGTCCTTAGAGGCATCACAACAACGATTCACCATTCAACGCCGATGAACTACTGATTCTGTATGAGAAATCGGTTGGGAACTTTCCTCATGTCAGCACGTTGTAGGTGTCGCCACCGGCGCCAACCTTGTGTGAATGCTCTGAAAAGCTAATCATTTGCATATCACAGCTTCTTCTTCCTGTCGGTTAAATTTCGCGTCTGTAGCACGTCATCTTCGTGGTGTAGCAATTTTAATGGCCAGTAGTGCAATTATCATATTTCGGTTGCTACCACTAGCCCCTAAAACGAATAATAGTATCTGTGGCAATTTTACAGTGCACAACGTCTGTATACTGGTACGTAGTGTGGGATATAATGAGAGAATGTCAACTTTCCAGGAGGAGTGTCTCGTTTGTGAACTGTACAGACGATATTCCCAATACATAAGTTTAAACCAGCTGGTTATCTTAGGTGTAGTTTTACATGTACGGTCGAGTAACGTACTTCCACGATAGAAACGACGTAGCAATTCTTGTCATGCGCTTCTTGAGTACAACTGAGTGAAACTAAGGTACTGATTTCTGCAGTGCGATGTTGCTCCACTTTATTGTGTCACTGTGTTCCTGTAGTGTCTAATCGTGTCATTTCGGAGTTTGGTCGTTTCTGAAGGCTGGCGCAGTACTATCCCACATTGTGTACATGGGATGATACATGAGATTATATCTGACATCAAAGATTCAGCAAAACATTTTGCAATACAAGCCATAAAATTCAACATTAATAACAAAGATGCTTTCATAAACTTTATTAATTTTGAGTTCCAAGACAAACTGATAGCATTACATTTTATTTCCAAAAGCGGGAAACGGTGGAGGGCCTTGAAGATATACCAGCTGATCAGATGGACTTCTTTTTTTGGAAATCTTAGGGAAAGCCTCCTTTGGGGGAGGGCCAGTGAGAAGTGCACCTTGGAGGGCTGATGGTGCAATATCAGCTACATGAGGCAATAAAGATAATTCAGTGGTGGTGACACCATCTTGGAAGATGGTGGGATTCAGTACTTCATCACTGCCACATGTGTTGAAGTAGCCCGAGGTGGTGGGGGGCAGTGACTCAGCAGGAATAGAATTGCCAGTGCCCAAGGCGGTGGGTAGCATGAGATCATTAGTGGATGTGCAGTAGCCACCATCCAAGATGGGGGGACATGGTGGCTTAACATCGGCAGACTGTTCGCCGCAGCCCAAGGTGGTGGGGGGCAGCGACTCAGCGGTATTAGAGTCGCAACTGCCTGGGTTTCTGGGAGGCAGCGGCTCACTAGTGGATGTGGCATCGTGAACATCCAAGATAGTGGGATGCGGTTGTTCATCGTTGGCAGCCTTGTTGCCACTGCCCATTGTCGTGGGGGGCTGCAGTTCAGCAGTAGTAATATCGTTACTGAGCAAAACAGAACTATTAGTGTCGCCACTGCCAGCGTTGCTGGGAGGCAGCGGCTCACTAGTGGATGTGGCATCGCAAACATCCAAGATGGTGGGATGCGGTGGTTCATTGTTGGCAGCCTTGTTGCCACTGTCCAGTGTCGTGGGCGGCTGCAATTCAGCAGTAATAATATCGTCACTGTGCAAGACAGTGGGGGTCAGCTGTTCATTAGTGGACTTGGTGTCACTGTCTTCGAAGTCAGTGGGATGAGACGGTTCACCGTCGGCAGTGTTGTCTCCACTGCAAAAGGAATTGGGGGGCTGCAACTCAGCAGCATTATTATCTCCACTAGGCGAGCTGGTGGGGGCCAGAGAGTCATCAGCAACATTGACATCGCCACTGCCCAAGTTGGTGGTGGGCAGCAGCTCATCAGTAGTTGTGGTCTCGCCGCCTGAGGTGCTGGGCGGCGGCGGCGACGGCGGTGAAGGCGGCCGTGGCAGCGTCGGTGGCAGCGGCTGCTGCTCGACAGGGGCAGTGTAGCCACTGCACGTGGTGTCAGAGACATCATAAGCCTGGAAGCAGAAGGATATTCTGCATCAGGATTGACTTTCTTGTATGTAGTACTGGTTCAGACTACGTACTTGTAATAACTATTTCTGTATATTCACTGACAAGAGACAGAGTGAAATACGAATATATAATTATTGCTGATTAATGAAAATACCAAAGTACATTTGTCTAAGTAAAATATTATCTGACAGATATTACAAGATCACAGGTTAATGGAAGCGTGAACAGGCCACCTTAAATTTTAATGATACATGCAAAGGTGTGTGCATTGTGTTGTACAGATGCCACATATCTGTTTGTGGAATGGAGATCGATACCTGTGTCACCTGGTCAGTCAATACGGGGACCGTTACAGATAGCTGTAGATCACACTGGAGTAGTCGATGGATAGTGCCCCATATGATCGATTGGAGACAGATCTGGTGTTTCAGCAGGCCAAGATATTATGTCGACACCCTGAACATCATTTTGGGTTACAACAGCGGTATGAACATCATTTTGGGTTACAACAGCGGTATGTGGGCGAGAATGAATCATTTATGAAACAAAGCCTTGAATAATGTACATGAATTCAGCACAAAACGTCAGATCAACAGACTGATGTACATATTTACGGTCAGGGTGAGGGGGATAACCAAGACAGTGCTCGAACTGTGAAATGAAATTGCCCCTCAGACGGTAGCTCTAGGTGTTGCTCTAATGGATCAAGCACACATAAAGACTGCTTGCAGGGCCTCAACTGGCTCTTCCTTCTAACCAACTCACGACCAACACTAGTATGGAGGTAGAATCAGCTTTCGTCATGAAACACTACAGTATTCCACCGTGCCATACGATGAGCTTTCCCCTAAATCCACTGAAGTGGTATATAACTGTGTTTAAGGGTCAGTGGAATGCACGTTACAGGTAGTCTGGCTCGGTGATATCCTTGACGTAAACGATATTGTTGCTCATATTGGTGCTGCTGAGTCAGTACTACATGTGAGAGACATACGCCGTACACGATGGTCTTCCCACTCAGTCGTGTCACTTGCCCATTCGGTGCCAAGTCTTCTTGGAACCGTACGGTTTCGTGACCATCTCTGCCAGCAATCAAGTACAGTAGCTACATTCTTTCCAAATATCTCTGCAATATTGCAGAAGGAACATCCAGCTTGTCGTAGCTCTATCACATGGTACTATTCTAACTAAGTGAAGTGTTGATAACGACGTACTTTACTATCGTCTACTAACCATGTCTCGTCTCAAAAATAATTAACATTTACTACCGTTACAGACTGTATTTCAAGGAAACGTGATTGAAAAGTCGTAGTGGTGCTACTAACGCCACTCTCAGGCGACAGGTGCGAAATTTAAATAGTCGTCTTGTTTCGGATGTAGAAAGACGGCTACCAACTACCGTTTATGTCATCTAACTCCTCGTTAGGGCTGTAGGTTTTTTTATGTGTATGCGGGTGATGCTACGTTAATCAGGTCGTATGGGGTGCTCACCAATTTACTATTTTAAGGTGTAGGTGAAATTATACATCTGAATTTGTGTAGTTAAAATGGGTTACTTCAAAGCGAGGTAACCACAGTCGAAATATTACACAGCAAAATACTGCGGCCAATGAGGGCCGCTAGTCTTTTCTGTCGATTAACATGGTTGCAACTTTTTACGCCACTCCAGAAGATGAATCAGTAACGTTTTAGGGTTGCATAGGATAGCTGGATGATTTGAGTTGCTACATATAGTTTGTCATAGTCAGTTGTGGCACCTCCTTTGTAGCTCTTACGGCAGAAGACTTCCGGCAAAAGAACTAAACCTTATTCTGAAAACGACTTTGTCAGAGAGGGCGGAGGAGCGGACTGACGTTCAGGGCACACTCTTGCCCTTGGGGCGGAAAGCTGCCCATAAAGGTGGAACAAAAGCAATGATCAACGGCTTGAGGTCCAGAAGGCAATGAAAACCGCTGCATTAGAGACGCATTATGTGAATCCACAGGATCTGTGGACTGTGAATTTAAAAAGTGTCATGATGCTCTCCCCACTGGCAAAAGACCCCGGAGACTGCGAAGATGGAGGTGACCGTGAGAAAAAGATTAAGACACGGACGAAAGGATAATGTTCTGAGAGCCGGATGTGATTATGTCAGAAGTCTGAACATGGTAGAGAAGCTATAAATTCTGAAACTGGAAATGGAAATGCTTAATCTTGATATAGTGGGGGTCAATGACGTAAATGGAAGAAAGACAACAGTTTATAGTCAGTTGAATATAGGATAATATCAACAGCAGCAGTGATTGGTATGACGGCAGTAGGATTCGTTGTGAATAGGAACGTTGGACAGAGAGTATATTGCCGTGAACAGTTCAGTGATAGGGTTGTTCTCATCAGAATAGACACCAATAAATACCGAAAATAATAGTAGATGAACGCATGCCGACGTCGAAAGCTGACAATGAAGAGATGAAGTATATGAATGTAGTTAACGTATATTTCAGTAAGTAATAGGGGATGAAACACTGTTGGTAATGGAGGACTTGAATGCGGTTGTAGGGGAGCGAGTAGAAGGGTTACTGGAGTGTATGGGCTTAGTGTTAGGAATGAGAGTGAAAACAGAATCATTGAGTTCTACAAGTAAATGTCAGCTATTAACATCATTCTCCAAATTCAATATTTATCGTCGGTTATTGTCTGCCATCGATGCGCAGATGTGAGCGTTGAAAAAGAAATTAACATCGAAGCATTGCCATCATCGTGCATGCCTAATATGAACATTTTACTATGATATGAGTTGACTTTGTTAAAATTGTGCCATCTGTGCCGGTACAGTAAGGCGATTTGCCGAATGCAGCGACAGCTTTTTTTGCGGTATGAAAGATTTTAATAAAGTGTGTCACTACGATTAGTTTGTGTTGTAAAGGATCACCATCCTAAATGGGGAAAGTTTATTTTATTCATACTCATTTCCTTCAACATGTATGCACGTTGCTGTAACTGCGACTGTAGATTGTAGATCCGTCTCGCGAGGTCCTATAGGGTGTAGTGCCTGTTTACGTCGTCAACGACAGAGTGACCGACGGTAATGAGTGTGAGACCAACTGTAGTTATCAAGCACTAAATGTGGGTACGGTAGCAGCTAGTCACGAAAATCGAGCAAATGCTCAGCGTCCAGTAAGCGAGATCCTAGCAGTAGCTGGTCTGCACCGTCTATAACTGGCGCATTGTCCTTTCTACATCTGTACCAGGACAGGTCCCATTACTTCTGTTGGTTATGTCAGTCGTTCATTTATCCTTTAAGCAGTCGTATTCGGCATATGCTGACGCCAGGCAGAACACGTAGGCATTTGAGAAAGTCACTGACTCTTCTATGAAGGAGAATCAACTGTCGGAAACCAAAGTGGAAGTTCGTATTAATTATTTACTGCCAACACTGCAGTGTAAGCGTAGTATGAGTGGTGTGAGTGAGGTGACTCCTTTGAAAAATCGAAGGCTTGTTTCATTGCTTAGCAGCGTCGTCTTGTTGGTACAACTGAGTCCATTCGGGTCTGTCAGGTGCTTCTGTGTAGGTGGAATTGATGAATTCCGAATCTTTATTGGTACGGTCCAGCCATCGTGTCTTGGATCTGCCACGAGGTCGTCGGCCATTTGTGCCCAGGTGCATAGCTATTCTTGCCTCCGAGTCTGCTTTAATTCGCATGACGTGTCCGTATCGTTTTAACCTGCTTTCCCGTAGTTTGTCTGAGATGGGTGCAAGTCCAAGCCGGCGACTGAAAACCCTAGGTCTTCATCAAACATAATAAGGCTGATGCTTTTCTTCTGCCGTTCGCATGATATTTATTCGCGTACCTACTAGATAACTATCGAAGACACTTAGTTCCAATAATCGGAGATAGTTTCGTATAGTAATAGAGAATAATAGTGTGCAGCGTCCGTAGATGTACTCCGTAATCAGGTCATTGCAGTGAAAGGGTAAAATATCTCGAAATGCACTTTTACACATCGAGTTTCGCTTAGTGTACCACAAATGAAAGGCAGCCCCACCATATTGCCGACCTACCTTCACCTACAGCATCAAAAATTCTCATGTACTGGGTAGTCAATCTTGCAAACACAATTAGTGCGTTGCCTGTCCGAGGGTGCAAAGCGAAAGTTGATATTGGCAATAGCCACATCGATGGCCACACGCAAATCGTCATTTAAAGATGTATATCAAGTTTTTGGATCAAGCAACTAAGTATGACTCAGGGAGAGATATCCTGCCGAGAGTAAGTTTTGTATGCTATTGGTGTGACGTAGAGAGCCACTACTCACCTGCGCCTTCTTGTTCTTCTTCAGCTTCTTCCGCTCCTCGCGGTCAGCGGCACGCCGGCGGATGCAAGGGCACAAACGGCGTAACATCTGCGTCAGAGAAGACCCGTGTCAAGTACTATACGCTATAATATTTCTACAGTAAATGGTGCCCATTACCTCCACTCAACCATGTTGAACACTCCGTCACGTGGGGTTTGCTTGAGACGAAGTGTTTGCGTCATGATTGTCCCATAATTGAAAGGTGACAGCCGCCAGTTACGTGTGAAACTGAAACGGGCACATCAGTGACCGTAGTGAAGTGTTCAAAGGAAACGATCGAAGACTTAGTGGCCGCATATTCATAACGAGGCACAGGGCGTGTCCACCGTGCCCGAATGCGTTCTGGGTGAATGTCTGCCGTGATCGAATAGTTTATGTTCCAAAAGTCGTGAATCAGTCTCCAACCATGATCTGCAAATGTTGACGGCGTATAAAACAGCTCGGGCGTATTATGAGCTGCATTTGCGCTTTTCCTCGAATTTCTGATGATTTGTTTTTGACGAGGACAACGAGTGATCAGAAGCTAACGAAATAAAGACTGAGGTACTGAATAATATCATACTTATATGTTTCATTGAAAATGAAAACCGGGATACCTCGTTAGTTCACGTAATTCCCAAGAGTACAGATAGCGCAGTATTGACTGATACCCTGTTTCTCTATTTCTGAAATGATTCCATACAACTGTCGAACACTCATAGAATTAGCATGATAGGCTTGAAGAATTTAGTTAAAAATTTAAGTTAGTACTAACTACAACACATCGTTCAAATAGGAGTAGAGTAGATCCTACATGAGGATTCTAGAAGTACTGAATGAATATTATCTATTCCTTGTGCAATCTTTAGTTACTGTTAATCAACCCTCTGCGTCTCCCAAATTGACTCCCATTTCTTCTTATATCACTTCTATAAACAGCTCCTTCCCATTTGGACACATTCAACAAACGCTTTCCACTCGTGGAGCTCTCTCCTGGGTTCAGTGGTGGAATTCCGTATGTGCTCTAAATGTTGAGGCCATTTCTGTAGCCTCGGAATTATGTACAAGCTGAACCCGCCATTCCGAAGACAATTTCCTTTCCGATACCTTCGCATTGTTCTCGCACCTGATCGCTTTAGATTACTTGAATTCCTATTCATTTCATTCATAAGTCAATTACATAGCTATGGTTCTGTCTTTTCTGAAGATTTTTGTACCTTTCAGTTGCTTCATGTTGGGTTCACAGCTTCAAAGTAGCTTCTAAATGACGAAATATTTTTAAATCACCGTAGGATGACAGTTTTATTATGCAAAGTGCGTTTAATGCACCACGTATATGTTTCACATTACTAGACAGTTTCAGGACTTGGCCGTTTCAAATGTGTAGCGTTCGTTGTGTGTGTGTGTGTGTGTGTGTGTGTGTGTGTGTGTGTGTGTCGCATTTCACACATTTCAAAATGTGGTAGGTGAGGTTGGGAGGGAGAGTCCACTCTCACGCTCTTGCACACATTCCGCTACGGAGTGAAATATTCAGTCTGCGAAATATAGTAAAATAATTTATATTGGAATGTCGATCAAATACACTTCACCGCACATGCAGAACTGTAAGTTTATAAATTTTACGACACAGGCGCTCGCATAGACTGAAGATGATTTTCATCGAGATTCCGTTTATCTTATGCAAAGTGGAGGTTTTGCCTCTTTCTGACCTACATGTGTGTAATGGTTGCTCATAATTCCGATGTGTTGTAACTAACTAGTGCACGCTACGAATCGTGTCCTACAACTTAGCACCGATGTAAATGACATTACGTGTTTGTAATTATTTTACATCATAGTTAAGCAATGGAAATTTTACAGATTTAATTTTATACACTTTACAGTAATGTCCCATTAACTGACATACTACTCTCGAACTGTCAAGATTCGAAGCTCTATGTTGTGAACTTCCCACGGAGCTCCATTATATTCCTGCTGCCTCTATTATCACACAGTTTCATATCTCAGCCCTCAGAGTCTAAAATAATAACTAGCAGCATAATCAGGCAATGACACAAAAGTTTGTTGATAATTAAGGTAGTCTTCAACTGAAAATACTTGTATAAGTTCCAGAATCGCTCTCAATGTTAACGTTCAATTCCTCAGAATGATGCTAGCAAACACCACACGTTGCCTCCAGCCACTGATCAGTGGTTGTCTATGCTAGTCGCCACTGTTTAGCATTCAGTAGAGTGAGAAAGGACACACCACTGCTGAAATTTTTAAACGTGATACACACATCACCAGTAAGATTTATCTTGGATAATGACAAAGAGCTGAAACTGGTAGGTAATGTGTAATATATACATGTTGGAATGAAGGAAATTCACATGATAAACTGACATGCTACGATGGTCGTTAATAATTTCCTCTTTCTTTTGTTCCTGAACTTAAATATCTCTTACGTCAACCATTGGTGCTTTCAACATACCTCGCTACCATTTATGTTTTTTGTGTCTAGCTTCCCCAAACCAAACAGGCTACTGCGGTATTCACTGTCGTAGCATCTACGGCCTCAGCTAACATCTTCCCCTACCTCAGAGTTCGAGTATCTCGCTTTAAACTTTTGCTTACTCTTCATCGTTGCTAAATTGTGATCTGATTCTAAATGCTTTTGTGTATGTCTTATACTCCAGTATCTGACTTCGATATATCTGTGTCAGGAAGTTTTAGTCTAGGTGCTATCTTCTCATACATTCGAGCCTGTTCCAAGCAGATCACTTTCTGTTGTGATTCTCTAACTGTGCATAGCATTTACCAACAGAAATTTATTTCACAACTGATGGTGTCTTTATCCTCTCGATTCCTAATACCGACACCGTATTCTCCCACAACTCTGTTGTTCCTTTCTCCACCACAATGTTCCAATCCCACACGGTTATTAGCTTTAGATCCTGCTTTGAATGTCGTCATACATTGTATCCTTCTCTTCAACTTCTGCTGGTCACTCAACATCTAAACCTGAGCTACATTCGTTAGTGATAGTTTCCTGTCGATTCTGTTGAGATTATCCATGTCACTGAACAGTTCGTAGTAACTGAACTTTGTGTCCTACTCTCCTACTCGAAATGAGTTCCACCCTTGTTACATTATTTTCTGGTCCTGTTGATATTATTCTTCATTATTCGGACCAGAAATCCAGTTGTTCTTTCGATTTCACTTCATCTACACAACCATATCTACACTGAGCCTTTAGAGTGACCTTTTACAGTTATTTTAGTTTCACATCCGAAGTCGTAGAATATAACGGTATTATGGTAAGTTCAATCCTTTTATCATGGCCTCCTAATCTTGGAAAGTTCCTTTCCTGGATATACAAATGATAGGCTAGATATGACTCTTTTGCCAATGGAGAGACAATCAAGACACTTTCTCAGTTAGAGGCCACGTGTCATGTGTACACACGTTATGTGTTGTTAATACTATGTTTTGCAACGCATTTTGCACATTCATACCGTTGACCACTAGTGATTATTCCTCATTACGGATAGTTCCCACACCAAGATTCAGGGGTTGCACAATACCTCTGTCCACACCCCCAGTATAATTGACAATTCTGTTGAAAAGTACTCGGTGTCAGTGCTGATGATCTTTACATAAAATGTATGCCTTAGCTGGGGTCTAACATGGCACCTAGAGATTTTCGATCCGTAGTACAAGACGCGACCAATTTTTTCTCCCTCCAAATCACTTATTTAAGGCAATCAATTGAAAATAAAACAATACAAGTTATTTGAACAAAAACAAATGTGTTCAATCACAAAAAACATATATGAAGGAATATGGCGTTAATTTTAACGTGCCCTCACCTTTTTCCTCCGTCGCTTCTACATCGTGACTAGAGTGTCCACAAAAACGGGGGGGGGGGGTTCAACTGTTCCAACTCCTTGTCGATGAAAAACAAGATAAAGATTATCAGAAAAAAAGCTCTCGATAACGTGGTATCCTGAGCCCCGTCGAATGGGCTGTGGCCATATATTGCTAAAAGGCAATCGGACCTGCGTGATATCCACTCACCATCACGTAGAGAACATAATGTCCGACAAGCCACATGATGTCATTGTTATTCGACCGGGGAATGAATGTTGAATCGGGACACACGAGGATCTCCCCCGAGATAGCCACCTCCGACGACCTGAGGGGAAAATCCAGCTGTCGGCAATGCCGGAGGAGATCAACCGATGATATCATGTATCAGTGTCATGGCAACGAGTGCTGCGATCCGTCACACTGAGGCCAATACGAAAAAGTCGCACGTTGGTAGGTACAATATCATGAACAACTTGGTACCACAAGGACGACACTTCCATCGGGAAAATCCGGAGGCTACCGTTAGACCAAACAATTTTCCAATTCGTTTCTGGCGACAGGACTTCCACAGAGGGAATGCTATGAGGAATTGGCGAGCGGCATAACAGCAGTTTTAGGGAGAGATTCGCTTGGGAAAGGATATTTACTCCTAAAAACTGACTTCAAGAAAAAATTCCTTAACGTGCCTTAGTTTATAACTAATCCTACCAGTATCTACTGTTAAACTCGCCGGTCGGATGCAGTCATGAAAGCGATCTGTAAGTGACTGGGGAGAGCGAAGACATGTTAAAACGGTGCGACGGGTGTATAAGGCAGAAGCTTTAACTCCTCCCAGCATACGGGGGCGTGCCATGACCCCGTAACGTACGCGAAATATGGAGTTGCGCCAGATAAACCTGCCAGTTAAACTTTGCAACTTGCGGTTCATCATCGCAGGAAGTGGAAAGATTTGTGCAATAAAATAAGCCTTACCTAACACATACGTTTCCATGGCCCGGACCTTATGAAGAAGTGAGAGAGAGTGACGCTCGTGTTCAATGATTGCTCCCTGAATCTTATCCGTGACAGACTTCCAGTTTTCGTAGCCATCTTTAGCGGACAACTGTCAATTATAACACCTAACGATGGACAGCGGGTCATCTTCAAAGCCGATGGAACTTAAACAGCGTCAAATGCTCGAAAAGTGAGTAAGCGGCATTTCTGGTCATTAACCTGCGCTCCAGTAAGACGACAAAAAGCATCCAAAACTTCCTTCAGCAGTGATATATGATATATCATCAGGGGTACGGAGAAGAACCATAACGTCATCAGCATATGCACGAACGGTAAACCTTTCTCCCAACCGAGCAAGGTGGCGCAGTGGTTAGCACACTGGACTCGCATTCGGAAGGACGACGGTTCAATCCCGCGTCCGGCCATCCTGATTTAGGTTTCCCGTGATTTCCCTATATCGCTCCAGGCAAATGCCGGGATGGTTCCTTTGATAGGGCACGGCCGACTTCCTTCCCCATCCTTACCTAATCCTATGAGACCGATAACTTCGCTGTTTGGTCTCTTCCCACAACCAACAAATCACGAACCAACCTTTCTCCCAACAGCGACCAGCCACCCAAATGAGCAGCTATAGATCGCATAAAGATTCCAGAAACACAACGTAGAGCGACATTGATAATGGACTTCCCTGAAGAACGCCCCGACACACCGCGATGGGGGAAGTAAGACGGCCATTTACATCAATGGACGCCCGAACACCAGTAATTAGAGAGCTAAACAACCGTCGCGTAGCATCGTTAAAACCAACGGTCGACAATACTCGCTTGAGAAATCCATGATAAACGCGGTCGAACGCATGGTGAAAATCAATGAAAAGCAAAGCGCTTGGCACTGGAATGGTGAAAGCAATCGAAATTAGATCACGACATTCAGCAACGGGATTCAGGAGGGTACGACCCGGAAGACATCTTATATGGCTCGCGATGATGGTAGCCAGCAACACCGACAGTCTGCAATTTACTTCTCGCGCCACTATCTTATAATAATAAGGTTTATAATTTATATAAAAAACAGCTACCAGCCACATGTATGGTTTAAAAAAGGTTTATTATCTTCAGACCATGACCGGTTTCGGATTTTTCTTTACAAATCCATCTTCAGATGGCAGATTACAAGCATTCTTAGTTGGACCTAATTTTGTTCGTGTTATTCGTTTGCTGCACTGGGAAAGAAAAGAAATATTTTTGTTGTCATATCGGTAATGGTATTTATACGAAAGATTTACTTCTTTTACAAAATCTAATTGCTCATGAGATGGTTTTTATAAACATTAGTAAACTTGCAGGTTAGTGTACTTACGAGCTGTGTAGTTCTGCCTGACGAAATATTCGTGCGTTTATGTTTTCGAACGCAAGCTTAATACACTTTTCAATATGCACTATGTGAGTGCTATTGCAGTCAATGGACGTCACTTCCAACCTCATCATCTTAATTACACACGCAGCACACACGAATAACGTTTACAAAACGTGGCCCAGCTTCACATTACAAACGAGAACAATATTTGCAAAGAGCTTCCAGTCATAACGATGTTAACTTACAGATGCTGTATAGTCGATATGGATACAGTAACATATCTCTTTGCTGTTGTATGAAATTAATATAAAACGGAATAAATAAAATTACATAAAAATAAGTCTTTCTTGATTATTAGCCGACAGTTACATTAACCATCTTGAGCAAAAGTTCTTCTCATCCAATAACCAAATGAACAGTAAAATAATTTACAACAAGAGATACGTAGATGACACGCTATTACTTTTTGATGGTAACAGCAGCGAAATTGATGCCTCAGCTGAAAATCTGAGCAAATTACACAACAACATCAAATTCACAGTGGAGCATGAAATAAATAATAGCATCAATTTTCTGGATCTCAAAATATCAAACATAAATAACAAACACCATTTTGGTATCTTTCGACAACCAACAACCACAGATGTTACCATCAGTAAGACATCCTGCCACCCGAACCAACATAAGATGGCTAATTTCCTGTCAATGCTACATCATATGCATAAAGTCTCCCTCACCCCTACTGAACAGCACAAAGAAACCAGCATAATGAAATCAATTGCCCAAAATAATGGCTATGATGCTTCAATCATAGACACACTCTCTCAAAAAACAAAAGTAAAAATTGCTAACAATAAGTCTTTGCAACAAGCAACAGCCACAATAACTATGAAAGGCAAAAAATCAGTAAAATATGTAGCCCTACCATATATAGGCCCACTTTCATATAAAATTTCCAACTTATTCAAGAAGAAGAATGTCAAAATCAGTTTCTCTACCAATAACCAACTCCAACAAAGAGTCATACACTCACTCCCACACAATAGCATACCCCATAAAAGATATGGCATATATAAACTCAAGTGTAACAACTGTCCTAAATTCTACATTGACGAAACACGTAGAGCTCTTGAAACAAGATTCAAAGAACACCTTGATGCCCTACGTCTGAAAAACCCAAGCAAATTTGCTTTTGCCACCCATCTTGCAGAAAACAATCATACAGCTGAGAATATAGAAAACAACCTGCAGATATTACACCTCCAAGACAAAGGTTTCACATTGAATCTCCTAGAGGAGATTGAGATTCATACACATAAAAACAGGTTCCCTGATCTCATTTTGAATGAACAGACAGAGTCAGTTAACACCCCCTTCCTAAATAACTTTGGAGAAGCTTTCACTTTTTTAAAATAACTTAAGCCTAATATTCCATCATAAACATTCAGAGCCGGCCGTGGTGGTCTAGCGGTTCTAGGCGCTCAGTCCGGAACTGCGGGACTGCTACGGTCGCAGGTTCGAATCCTGCCTCGGGTATGGATGTGTGTGATGTCCTTAGGTTAGTTAGGTTTAATTAGTTCTAAGTTCTAGGTGACTGACGACCTCAGAAGTAAAGTCGCATGGTGCTCAGAGCCATTTGAACCATTTTTTTTAAACATTCAGTATACAGGCCCCAAAAACTGCGTGTATGTCAATGAAAATTTGCATAATGAAAACATGTGCATTGCATATTATGTCATATATTAGAATTTATCTCCTTCTATTGCAACAACTAATTAGTAACACACAGAAACTCTGTACTACATATCATGTTTAATCTTATTTGTATGTAATTTTATTTATTCCGTTTTAGATTAATTTCATACAACAGCAAAGAGATATTTTACTGTACCCATATCGACTATACAGCATCTGTAAGTTAACATCGTTATGACTGTAAGCTCTTTGCAAATCAGTACTTTAAACATAGCTGCGCTACAGCAACGGTTCCACGTAAATCAGACTAAGAGCAGCCGACCAGTTGCAAAGGATAAAGTAATCTTTACCTAGGTTTCAATAGATATAAATCTATCTTCTTCAGAAGACGGCAGTATTATAACAACATGAAGTGATATGTCCTTATCGTTTAGGCAAACATCTGCATAGTTACATTACTCATAAAATATAGCCCTGAAAACAGGGTTTGTCAGACAAATAAAATAGGTACATAGAAGTTGCAGAGCGCCTAAGCTTAGGCGCTCTGCAACTTCTATGTACCTATTTTATTTGTCTGACAAACCCTGTTTTCAGGGCTATATTTTATGAGTAATGTAACTATGCAGATGTTTGCCTAAACGATAAGGACATATCACTTCATGTTGTTATAATACTGCCGTCTTCTGAAGAAGATAGATTTATATCTATTGAAACCTAGGTAAAGATTACTTTATCCTTTGCAACTGGTCGGCTGTTCTCTTTGCAAATATTGTTCTCATTTGTAATGTGAAGCTGGGCCATGTTTTGTAAACGTTATTCGTGTGTGCTGCGTGTGTAATTAAGATGATGAGGTTGGAAGTGACGTCCATTGACTGCAATAGCACTCACATAGTGCATATTGAAAAGTGTATTAAGCTTGCGTTCGAAAACCTAAACGCACGAATATTTCGTCAGGCAGAACTACACAGCTCGTAAGTACACTAACCTGCAAGTTTACTAATGTTTATAAAAACCATCTCATGAGCAATTAGATTTTGTAAAAGAAGTAAATCTTTCGTATAAATACCATTACCGATATGACAACAAAAATATTTCTTTTCTTTCCCAGTGCAGCAAACGAATAACACAAACAAAACTAGGTCCAACTAAGAATGCTTGTAATCTGCCATCTGAACATGGATTTGTAAAGAAAAATCCGAAACCGGTCATGGTCTGAAGATAATAAACCTAATTTAAACTATACATGTGGCTGGTAGCTGTTTTTAATATAAATTATAAACCTTAAGTACAACAGCCACGTTTCTCAACATGTCGACTTTCGACAAAATAGCGTTAAGCTTATAATAATAGTTGAAGCGGCTTAACGGGCGGACCTGGTCCATACGCAAACGTTCCGACTTCTTGGGGATTAGGACAATTTTAGCAACCTTAAAGCTGGGCGGTATAAGGCCTCCGTGGAATGCTTCATTCACCATAGAAGTTATCGTATGTCCCATCAGGGTCCAAAATCGAATATAAATTTCTCAGGGAAGGCCATCGAAGTCAGGCGATTTGTGGGAGGGAGAACGAGGCACAACCAACAGACGGTAGACTGTCTGAATCCACTTCACTGTAAAGGTCAGAAAAGTAATGGTAAAGTTCACGCATGATAGCAGATTGGGAGGACCACTCACGCCCATGTAGAGAACGAATGGTAGTAAGACACGTCCTTTGAGATCGTTTGTGGAGCCGAAGAAAATGATAGAGAGAGGCTAACTAATCCTGTACGATTGAATGAGGCTGTGAACGCAAGGGGAAACCATCCATTTGTCTAAGTTTGAGTTGTAGAAGTTTTGCCTTCACACAGTGGACGTCTACGACTCTCAAGGGGGCATCACACGGATTATTGTAAAGATCCCGAAGGACAGCATAATAAAATTCCCTGGTTCGCCTTATTTCCGCTTCAGTCTGGAACCGCGCGAACGCTACGGTCGCAGGTTCTAATCCTGCCTCGGGCATGGAAGTGTGTGATGTCCTTAGGTTAGTTAGGTTTAAGTAGTTCTAAGTTCTAGGGGACTGATGACCTCAGATGTTAAGTCCCATAGTGCTCAGAGCCATTTGAACCTTTTGAACCCTATTCCAGCCGCTTTTTCAGCGCTAAAACGTTTGAGTGTATTTCGAATCCGATGTTTAACAAAGCTAACCCACCATTCTAGATTTGAGGGATAACGCGCCTGGGTCTGGATTGTCCGCCGCTGTACGTTTGCAATGATACCTTCCAGAGAGGGGTCCGTAAGATGTTAGGGTGTTTAGTTTCCATAAAGGGAGCAAAAGTTGGACCCACTGCGGGACGTGGTTAAAAGTAATTGAAACAGCACAGTGATCAGTGAAACTGGCAGGAATTACATCAATAGATAGAACCTGACTACAGATGGCGACAGATAAATAAAAGCGGTCCAATCGGCTACGTGAAGTAGCTGTAAAAAACGTAAACAGCACCAATGTAGGATATCTGCATGCCCAAGCATCTTGGAGATGCAAAGACGTCACCGTATCATTAAGTTCACGACAATGTGTATGATTGGGGGTCTGATCTACACGACGTAAGACGCAGTTAAAATGCCCCCCCCCCCTTCCGCCCAAACAAAACCTTTCGTGGGTTCCGTCGAAGTAAATAAACAACTTCTTCCTTATAAAACATCGCGCGGTCGGATGAACGAACGGATCCAGACGGAGCGTAAAGAAAAGAAAAACTGCAGCCGGTACCGCGACCATCACCTAGCATTTCGAAGTCCGTCAGCGGGATTCCATCTCGATAAAGCAAAGCCATAGCGGTAGAATTTTCAGTCGAGACACTGAAAAACATAGAGTATCCAGGAAGACAAAACACATCAAATAATACATCTTGCAAACACACGATATTTGCTTGGGAGTCGTAAATAAACCGGGGTAATGCAGCAAGCCTTAATTGGGAACATATCCTATTAATACTGAAGGTGAAAAATGTATATGCCTGCATCCGTTATCACATGTAAGGTCAATGAAACGACACTAAGGAAAATGCACTCATCACGCCCTTCTCTCCTCAACGTCAGGAGGCGGTGGAAAGAACATATAATTCTAATCTTCCCAACCGGGAGTCGACGAATCCTCGTTTTTCTTTCTATGACGCGCCGCTGCACGTGTCCGTTAAAAACGCTGTTTCACACCACTCCGTGAAAACACACACTCTTGATGTGGAAGGGTTGGGGGCATGTCAAGCTCCGATTTAAGAGAGGAGCCTTCTACACTGCACTCATCGGAAATCGGAGAACACAACTCAGAACGACTTCCAGCAACATCAGGTACAGATAAGACAGGTAACGCAGTGCCGGTGTCGGATCGCATCACCTAATCATTTGGATGAGAACCCGTAGAATCCCGTTGCCCCACCGTCTCAAAATGGAGGAGGGGTGGTATTTCACTGGAACACTGTATATACCGGCCAGCACGCAACGTCTCTGCGGGAACATTGCCTGTTTATCCTGTTCTCGATTCAACACACAAATCATAGTCGCCAGCAGTTTACAAATACCATTAGGTGAAATATGCCATGCCCTTTTAATATCGTGTGGCAATTACTTGTGCCCGGCATGGTGCAGAAAATCGATCTGGCATGTCCTCAACAAGTCCTCGGAAGTCCCTTGCAGAAATATTCAACCTTCAGTGCCGCTATAGCTGTCCAGAACTGCGAAGTGTCCAGAATGTTCTTCATACTAATTGTGAACAAATGTGACACGACGACAATTCTATCGTTGTTTGTGAACATGAAACCCATGAATTGGTGAAAATGGTCTCCAGGTGTCCGAACATAGTCATTTCCAGCCAATGATCAGTTCAGTTGGACCAGAGGTCCCAGTCCATTAGATATGAAAGCAGCCTACAGCATTATGGAGTCGTCTCGAATGAAAAACAGCCCACAGTTTCACTAATTATGTTCATCCTAAACCTTGACCATGGTTTCTGCTATAATAATATAACCTTCTCCAGAAGTCCTAAGGAGATCAGAATAACATCTAGACCACTAATACAATCTATACATAAACTCCTAAAATTTCGTATGGCATAACAAATTACTTACATGAGCTTTTATAAATGAAAAATGTCTTTGACCAGCGGCTTCGCCAAGAGCAATAAAGTAAAATAACTTCAACAGACGTAAGCCTGTTTCAATCGTAAGTAAAACTGTTTATAGCACCGTATGTCCAGCGCCACCACATCTGTTATACGAGTACTAGGCGCACGGTCGTGAAATGTGCTACATCCTGCGCGCCACATTGAGCTACATCGCACCGTTTATCAGGAAAGTAGTTGATATCTACGATAAAATTTTAAAAGCAAGCCTACAAGTGCAACTGAACGACCATATAGTTATTAATACGATTGTTCAACAGTTAAAATGCTGTTGCATACGATCATTAAAGTGGTCAAACATTAACATTATGGAGTCACCACCGCTTGAACAGTGACTTGTTGGCACCTTGGGACCATGGTTCATGACGGCAGCGCCACACTCGAAACCTAGCAGCAGCTATCAGAGTACGCTGATACAATAGCTCCATATTTATCAATTATATACAACCGTTCGCTCAAAGAAAGATCCGTACCTAAAGACTGGAAAATTGCTCGGGACACATCAATACCAAAAAACGGAAATAATAGTAGTCCGATAATTTACAGGCCCATATCACTAACGTCGATTTGCAGCTGGGTTTTGGAACATATGTTGTGTTCCAACATTATGAATCACCTCGAAGGAAACGATTTATTGACATATAGTTAGCACGGTTTCAGAAAATATCGTTCTTGTGGAACACAACTAGCTCTTTATACTCATGAAGTGCTATCTACAGGGGATGTCAAATTGATTCCATATTTTTAGATTTCCAGAAGGCTTCGCACACCGTTTTTCACAAGCGTCTTCTAACCAAACTGCGTGCCTATGTAATATCGCCTCAGTTGTGCGACTTTATTCATGATTTCGTGTCAGAATGGTCACAGTACGTAGTAATAGACGGAAAGTCATCGAGTAAATTAGAAGTAAAATCCAGCATACCCCAAGGAAGTGTTATAGGCCCTCTATTGTTCCTGATCTGTATTAACGACACAGGAGACAATCTGAGTAGCCCTCTTAGATTGTTTGCATAGGGTGCTGTCATTTACCGTCTTGTAAAATCATCAGATGACCAAAACGAATCGCAGTATGATTTAGATAAGATATATCTATGGTGCGAAAAGAGGCAGTTGACCCTGAATAAAGAAAAGTGTGAAGTTATTCACATGACTACTAATAGAAATCCGCAAAATTACGATTACGCGATGAAGCACACAAATCTGAATGCCGCAAATTCAACTAAATACTTAAGAACTACAATTAGAAATAACTTAAAATGCAACGATCATATAAATAATGTTATGGGTGGAGCAAACTAAAGACTGCGATTCATTGACAGACACTTAGAAGGTGCAACAGGTCTACTAAAGAGACAGCTTACACCAAGCTTGTCCGCCCTATTCTGGAGTATTGCTGTGCGGTGTAGGATCCGCATCCGATAGTACTGACGGATAACATCGAAAAAGTAGAAAGAAGGGCAGTTCGTTTTGTATTATAGCAAAGTAGGAGAGATACTGCCACGGACATGATACGTCAAGTGGAGTGGCAATCATTAAAACTAAGGCATTTTTCGTTGTGACAGGGTCTTCTCATGAAATTTCAAACTCCAGTTTTCTCTTACGATTGCAAAAACCATTTGTTGGCACACCGCTACATAGGGAGAAATGATCATTACGGTAAAGTAAGAGAAATCACGTTCGCACAGAAAAAATTAAGTGCTTGTTTTTCCCGCGCGCTATTCGAGAGACGAACGGTAGAGAGACAGCTTGAAAGCGGTTCATTGAACCCTCTGCCAGGCACTTTATTGTGACAAGCAGAGTAATCATGTGGGTGTAGATGTAGCTCTTATCTACTAAAAGTCTGATTAATGTGACCAGTCACTGTTTCTCAGTAGTCTAGCGTCGAAATGATATGGTCACGTGCCCAGGAGAGGCGGTGCAGACGGTGCCTGTAAGCAAAGACATTCGCGTTGGTCCGCTACTGCCATAGTCTGTTAACGACAAATTTCGCCGTACCATCCGAATGGATATTTCGTCGTACGTACCACGTCGATTTCTACGGTTATTTGGGCCGGCCGCGGTGGCCGAATGGTTCTAGGCATTTCAGTCCGGAACCGCGCGACTGCTACGGTCGCATGTTTGAATCCTGCCTCAGTCATGGATGTGTGTGATGTCCTTCGGTTGGCTACGTTTCAGTAGTTCTACGTTCTAGGGGACTGATGACCTCCGACGTTAAGTCCCACAGTGCTCAGAGCCATTTGAACCATTCTACGGTTATTTCACGCACTGTTGCTTGGCTGTTAGCACTGACTACTTTACACAGGCTACGCCACTCTCTTTCGTTACGTGAAGATTGTCGGCAAGTGCGTTGTCCGCGATGAGAGGTAATTCCCTGAAATTTGGTATTTCTGCACACTCTTGACCCTGAAGAATTTGCAACACTGATTTCTCCAACGATTTCCGAAATGGAATGCTCCATGTGACTAGTTCCATCCACCATTCTGCGTTCTAAGTCAGTTAATTCCCATTTGGCGTACACAATTACATCGGAAATCTTTCCACATGAATCATCTGAGTAGAAATGACAGCTCTGTCAAGTGTACGCGATTCTGCCACAATCGGTATATGTGCGTATCTCTGTCTTAAGATGTTAGTCAGTTCAATGTACATTTAGCTACCTGTTCGTCCCGAAGCGAAAGACAGTACATCGCATTCCCTATATACTAATACAATTGTAAAAGACATTACATCTCTACAAATTCTTCCGTCATTAGTAAACAATTTAAAATTATGTGGATCCGTATTTATCTGCATTATAGCTGCCTCTCCTTAACGCATGTTCACCCCTTCGACTGCCGACAACCGGTATCTTCCGAAATTCCCATAGAGCACCACAGTAGGGCTATACAAAAGACTGCGACTCTCATCGAACACTTTTCGTATCTCAGCCTTCATATTATGAAAAATCACTGGCAGTTCAAGTAGACAATGAAATTAAAGACAGTTGATTCTTACCTCGGACGGTAAGAGTCTTCACTGGATCAAACAACTGTCAGAAAGCTCCGAACGGCTCTTTACTCGACTGTTGAATTCCTCAGACTGATGCTACGCAACGGTTCACGTCAGTTCCAGCCATTTACTATTGTTGAAGTCTTTGGTCGTCGTCGTTGTTAGCAATGAGTAATGAGCTTCCGTGTCTCCAGACACAAACTATTTATTTATTTCAGCCGTGGTGCATACGATCGCGTTGATAATGGCATTAAATTTGAGAGCATTTTCCTTCGATAGCAAACCCAGTGGTTTCACATACATTCAGGCTCACTGTGTATCACGTATTTCTCTTATTTCCGATCATCGTTCCATCCTGTTTAGCAATTCGGCTAAACACTTCACATGCTGAAACAAGCAAAGTCGAAAATGTATGTAACAAAATTAAACAAATTTGACCGACCATCACATGCCGAAAATTTGTAGTAACATCTTTAAAATAATGCTGAATGTATTTTACGTATCTCTGTGTTGATACTGACAGCAGAGACACAGTCTTTTCTACTACCAGTAGCTTTTGTCCCAGGACGTCTAATAAAAATCACGTTAACACCCTTTTGAGAGACTTTATGGTGAGATATAAATTGCTTATGATCTAGACAAACTTTAAAATAGTAGACAGAAGAAAGCTTGCAAAAATTAGAAATATTCGAGAAGGAAATCAAGTCTACTAGTAAGATTTCTAAAACAATACACCTGGTTATGTGATACAGTAAATCAGATCATAACGTATTGTCGGTATGCGATATCCTATTCAGTATTTTGAATGTGTTATGCATTATTCTGAGATATAGCTTCTAGTGGTAAATCAGAAATCATTCCAATATACGATATGCAGGGTAGAGCGATACGTTAAAACAATAATTGGAGACCTTCAGTTTAAATATCTAGCTCTGTATTGCTTTCATCGTTGGTCATTCAGATCGTCTTTGTCTCCAGCAACGCTTGTTAGTCTTTAAACGAAAGCTTTATTAAATGAAGTAAGATGTGAATAAAAGCATAATGTTGTCGCGATGGAGATTGTATTTAACTAAGTTATTTAAATGAAATAAAATTTCTGGTCTTGAAGAAATGCAAGACATTACGGAATTAAAAATTTTACTTATCCGATCTCTCAAATTATATGATACCTTCGTATGTCACCAGTATTTTAAATTTATACAAGCTCTGACGTGGGGCATAAAAGATGAACTATACGTTATGTAGTAGCAGTTCGCTACACATTTATATCCATCATTCTGGAAGAGGAAAGACAGAGAGCACTCGGATGATCCAATGTACGTGCCTATTTGGTCCTAATGACATAAAGAAAGTCATGGTTATATTTGACTTTGTATTCTGTAGTAATCTGATGATACGAAGCTTGCCACTGAACCTAATTTCAGCTCTAACAATATCGTATATTTCCACAGAGCTTATAAAATCCACATTTTTATCCGAATTAACTGTACTCGTAATTGGTTAATAAAATCTAGGACAAAAAATGAAAAATTAAAAGAACGAAGCTCCACTAAGGAATTATCCGAATATAACGGAAATCGGTAGCTGTGATATACATGCACAGACAGACAAATGACTAAAATATCAGAAAAGTTGAATAATTGATTCAAGATAAAGTGCTCCAAAAATTGAGCAAGCCAATAGCGCGTTGGTCCATCAATGGCCCTTACGCAAGCAGTTATAGGGCTTGATGGACAAGGCCACTGGATGTCCTCTTGAGGGCTACTGAACCAAATTATGTCCAATTGGCGTGCTAGATCGGCAAAGTCCCGAGACGGGATGCTACAAACCATTCTCAATTGGGGAGAGATCATCGTATTTTTTGGCCAAGTATGGTTTTGCAAGCATGAAGACAAACAACAGAAACAATCGGCGGGGGGGGGGGGGGGGGGGAGGGGGCAATTATCTTTCTGAACAGTAAACTCAGAACGACGTCCCTTGATGGACAGCAAAACTGCTCGTAAAATTTCGTCGATGAACGGCTGTGCTGAAGAGCTGCCGCGGATGACAATCATATGAGTCACGCTATTAAAAGAAATCGCAAGCCAGACCTCCAGGCATGGTTGTCAGGCCCTACTGCGGGCCACAGGTTGCTATGCGACATTTACGATGGTATCCCATCGCTGTCCGAGGCGTCTCCAGACACGTCTTCGGCCTGCAATCTCATTGACTGGAGTCGAATTGTCTTCAGTGACGAGTCTTGCTTCTTGAGACCAAATGAACTGCTTGCATAAGGCCAAAGCTGGACGAAGGTGTTACTGGCATGCTCAATTTGTGAAGCTCTTCACATTTAACAAATCATTTAGTTTTTCTAAATTTGTGATCATCTTTTTGTCTGTTCATATACATTACATCTGCCAATTTCTGTCCTATTCGGTTAATTCCATCTTGGTGCGTCAAGGGTTTTCTTTTTTTTAAAAAAAGCTGACAGGAGTGTTGGTATGTGGGTGTATTTATTCGCTATCAACTTCCGTTAGAACTTGGATATACTAACAGCAGTCCCGCGTATTTTGTTTGCCAGACAGCGAGCAATGTAATCTGCGACACTGCGCGTCTACGGTGTTATCAGATTTCATGTCAGAGAAGTAAAGAAGTATAAAACAGAGTTTTACGAAGTTTGAAGGAAGATTCTACATCTACATCTACATTCATCTACATTGATACTCCGCAAGCCACCCAACGGTGTGTGGCGGAGGGCACTTTACGTGCCACTGTCATTACCTCCCTTTCCTGTTCCAGTCGCGTATGGTTCGCGGGAAGAACGACTGTCTGAAAGCCTCCGTGCGCGCTCTAATCTCTCTAATTTTACATTCGTGATCTCCTCGGGAGGTATAAGTAGGGGGAAGCAATATTCGATACCTCATCCAGAAACGCACCCTCTCGAAACCTGGCGAGCAAGCTACACCGCGATGCAGAGCGCCTCTCTTGCAGAGTCTGCCACTTGAGTTTATTAAACATCTCCGTAACGCTATCACGGTTACCAAATAACCCGGTGACAAAACGCGCCGCTCTTCTTAGGATCTTCTCTATCTCCTCCGTCAACCCGACCTGGTACGGATCCCACACTGATGAGCAATACTCAAGTATAGGTCGAACGAGTGTTTTGTAAGCCACCTCCTTTGTTGATGGACTACATTTTCTAAGCACTCTCCCAATGAATCTCAACCTGGTGCCCGCCTTACCAACAATCAATTTTATATGATCATTCCACTTCAAATCGTTCCGTACGCACACTGCCAGATATTTTACAGAAGTAACTGCTACCAGTGTTTGTCCCGCTATCATATAATCATACAATAAAGGATCCTTCTTTCTATGTATTCGCAATACATTACATTTGTCTATGTTAAGGGTCAGTTGCCACTCCCTGCACCAAGTGCCTATCCGCTGCAGATCTTCCTGTATTTCGCTACAATTTTCTAATGCAGCAACTTCTCTGTATACTACAGCATCATCCGCGAAAAGCCGCATGGAACTTCCGACACTATCTACTAGGTCATTTATATATATTGTGAAAAGCAATGGTCCCATAACACTCCCCTGTGGCACGCCAGAGGTTACTTTAACGTCTGTAGACGTCTCTCCATTGATAACAACATGCTGTGTTCTGTTTGCTAAAAACTCTTCAATCCAGCCACACAGCTGGTCTGATATTCCGTAGGCTCTTACTTTGTTTATCAGGCGACAGTGCGGAACTGTATCGAACGCCTTCCGGAAGTCAAGAAAAATAGCATCTACCTGGGAGCCTGTATCTAATATTTTCTGGGTCTCATGAACAAATAAGGCGAGTTGGGTCTCACACGATCGCTGTTTCCGGAATCCATGTTGATTCCTACATAGTAGATTCCGGGTTTCCAGAAATGACATGATACGCGAGCAAAAAACATGTTCTAAAATTCTACAAGAGATCGACGTAAGAGATATAGGTCTATAGTTTTGTGCATCTGCTCGACGACCCTTCTTGAAGACTGGGACTATCTGTGCTCTTTCCCAATCATTTGGAACCCTCCGTTCCTCTAGAGACTTGCGGTACACGGCTGTTAGAAGGGGGGCAAGTTCTTTCGCGTACTCAGTGTAGAATCGAATTGGTATCCCGTCAGGTCCAGTGGACTTTCCTCTATTGAGTGATTCCAGTTGCTTTTCTATTCCTTGGACACTTATTTCGATGTCAGCCATTTTTTCGTTTGTGCGAGGATTTAGAGAAGGAACTGCAGTGCGGTCTTCCTCTGTGAAACAGCTTTGGAAAAAGGTGTTTAGTATTTCAGCTTTACGCGTGTCATCCTCTGTTTCAATGCCATCATCATCCCGTAGTGTCTGGATATGCTGTTTCGAGCCACTTACTGATTTAACGTAAGACCAGAACTTCCTAGGATTTTCTGTCAAGTCGGTACATAGAATTTTACTTTCGAATTCAATGAACGCTTCACGCATAGCCCTCCTTACGCTAACTTTGACATCGTTTAGCTTCTGTTTGTCTGAGAGGTTTTGGCTGCGTTTAAACTTGGAGTGGAGCTCTCTTTGCTTTCGCAGTAGTTTCCTAACTTTGTTGTTGTACCACGGTGGATTTTTCCCGTCCCTCACAGTTTTACTCGGCACGTACCTGTCTAAAACGCATTTTACGATTGCCTTGAACTTTTTCCATAAACACTCAACATTGTCAGTGTCGGAACAGAAATTTTCGTTTTGATCTGTTAGGTAGTCTGAAATCTGCCTTCTATTACTCTTGCTAAACAGATAAACCTTCCTCCCTTTTTTTATATTCCTATTAACTTCCATATTCAGGGATGCTGCAACGGCCTTATGATCACTGATTCCCTGTTCTGTACATACAGAGTCGAAAAGTTCGGGTCTGTTTGTTATCAGTAGGTCCAAGATGTTATCTCCACGAGTCGGTTCTCTGTTTAATTGCTCGAGGTAATTTTCGGATAGTGCACTCAGTATAATGTCACTCGATGCTCTGTCCCTACCACCCGTCCTAAACATCTGAGTGTCCCAGTCAATACCTGGTAAATTGAAATCTCCACCTAAGACTATAACATGCTGAGAAAATTTATGTGAAATGTATTCCAAATTTTCTCTCAGTTGTTCTGCCACTAATGCTGCTGAGTCGGGAGGTCGGTAAAAGGAGCCAATTATTAACCTAGTTCGGTTGTTTAGTGTAACCTCCACCCATAATAATTCACAGAAACTATCCACTTCTACTTCACTACAGGATAAACTACTACTAACAGCGACGAACACTCCACCACCGGTTGCATGCAATCTATCCTTTCTAAACACCGTCTGTACCTTTGTAAAAATTTCGGCAGAATTTATCTCTGGCTTAAGCCAGCTTTCTGTACCTATAACGATTTCAGCTTCGGTGCTTTCTATCAGCGCTTGAAGTTCTGGTACTTTGCCAACGCAGCTTCGACAGTTGACAATCACAATACCGATTGCTGCTTGGTCCCCGCATGTCCTGACTTTGCCCCGCACCCGTTGAGGCTGTTGCCCTTTCTGTACTTGCCCAAGGCCATCTAACCTAAAAAACCGCCCAGCCCACGCCACACAACCCCTGCTACCCGTGTAGCCGCTTGTTGCGTGTAGTGGACTCCTGACCTATCCAGCGGAACCCGAAACCCCACCACCCTATGGCGCAAGTCGAGGAATCTGCAGCCCACACGGTCGCAGAACCGTCTCAGCCTCTGATTCAGACCCTCCACTCGGCTCTGTACCAAAGGTCCGCAGTCAGTCCTGTCGACGATGCTGCAGATGGTGAGCTCTGCTTTCATCCCGCTAGCGAGACTGGCAGTCTTCACCAAATCAGATAGCCGCCGGAAGCCAGAGAGGATTTCCTCCGATCCATAGCGACACACATCATTGGTGCCGACATGAGCGACCACCTGCAGATGGGTGCACCCTGTACCCTTCATGGCATCCGGCAGGACCCTTTCCACATCTGGAATGACTCCCCCCGGTATGCACACGGAGTGCACATTGGTTTTCTTCCCCTCTCTTGCTGCCATTTCCCTAAGGGGCCCCATTACGCGCCTGACGTTGGAGCTCCCAACTACCAGTAAGCCCACCCTCTGCGACTGCCCGGATCTTGCAGACTGAGGGGCAACCTCTGGAACAGGACAAGCAGCCATGTCAGGCCGAAGATCAGTATCAGCCTGAGACAGAGCCTGAAACCGGTTCGTCAGACAAACTGGAGAGGCTTTCCGTTCAGCCATCCGGAATGTCTTTCGCCCCCTGCCACACCTTGAAACGACCTCCCACTCTACCACAGGTGAGGGATCAGCTTCAATGCGGGCAGTATCCCGGGCAACCACAGTCGTAGTCCGATCAGGGGATGCGTGGGGCGAGCTGGCCGTCCCCGACAAACCCCCATCCGGACCCCCACAGTGATGCCCATTGGCAACAGCCTCAAGCTGTGTGACCGAAGCCAACACTGCCTGAAGCTGGGAGCGAAGGGATGCCAACTCAGCCTGCATCCGAACACAGCAGTTGCAGTCCCTATCCATGCTAAAAACTGTTTTGCAAAGAACGTCTGAACTAATCTACAGAGAGCGCACACAAATCGACAAAATTTAAACGGTTATTAAAATACGAGATTGCCTAGTAAATTCAGTAATGCTGCTACTTGCGCACTGCTGACACTGCTCGGCGGCGGAAGGAGACTACGCGAATTTACACTATTCAGGTACTAAAACGCGATGCTACAACTCTCAAATACTATAATACGCCCGAAATTTATGAATTAAACAATGCAAGAACCAAAAACACGCAAAGAAATTAAGAATTAAACTATGTAACAAATGAGTGAGCTAGGAGTATACGACTTGCTGCTGCAGCTGCTTATCCAACGGCGGCAGGGAGCACACTGACTGCGACCAACCGACACTGGCCGTTCAAAACAAAACAGTAGATTAGGTTGAATCTGTTTTTCTTTATTAGGCTACTCAGTAAATTTTCTTGGAAACCACTCAGTTAGGTTAACTTCTGTTTTGATAAACCGTTTGTTATAGACTGAACTTCTCAGACCGTCTTTCAGACAATCCAGGCTAGCAACAGTCCATGCAAAATCAATAAACATAAACAATAAGTAAAACGAACAATAACCTTATTTTTAAAGAAACTTACAGCGTGCGTTAGAAACATCAGAGACTATCATGAAGTGATTAATATTTCATTTATGAATTTACTATATCCACGTGTTTGTAAAATTATGTTGCAGTTTAGGTATCTTAGGCTTCTCAGGGTGAGTGGAACACAGCTGATCAACATATGATGACCCACAAACTGTCACAACGTATCTTCTGACGCATCGCAATTTCTTTGTATTTCCATACTTTTTGTTGTAGCTGCAAGAGCTTTACACAAGTGGTACCCCAAGGGATGCTGTGTTTTAGGTAAGAAACAGCAACGTTCCTGAGGCGATTCACTTTTACCGCAATGATTTCGGAATATCAGACTAGCTGTGTAACTGGAGTGAAGATATTCTGGCATACAAAACACAGCAAGTAATTCTCGACGTAAAAAATCTTCAGAAGTGAGAGTAACTTCAGGGGTACTCCAAAGGAGTGTTACATGGTCTCTATTTTTCACAGTACATGCAAACGACCTATTACATAACGTCGGCAGTTCTATGCGGTTTTTCTTGGATGATGATACGGTATACAGAAAAGCCCAAGAGCTAGGATACTGTAGCGAAATGCAAGAAGACATGCAGAGGATCGACACTTTTACCAGGGAGTGGTAGTTAATCATCATCACAAACAAATGTAACATTTGCTTACATTATTATGATCACGCGACTGCAGAATAATCAATGAATGAGTTATTTCCGTAAAATATCTAGGAGGGGACACAGATCTATTTAAAGTGGAACGACCACATAAAACAAAGTTAAGGTATGGCAGTTGACAAACAGGTCGGAAGAACCCTCAGGAAACGTAGTCCAGCACAAAACCTTCGTTCGGCTGATACTGGAATATTACTCAGCAGCCTGGAATCCGTACGAGATAGGAATGACAGAGGAAATAGATAAGATCCGAAGAAGAGCAGCGAGTTCAGTTACAGATTCATTTAGCTAACCGAATGTCTCACGGAGACGCTCACCCAACGGCAGTGGCAGATGCCACAAGAGAGGCGTTATGATCACTGTGTGGTTTACTGTTAAAGTTCCGAGAGCGTAAGTTTCTAGAAGAATTACCAACGTACTGATTCATCCTACGTGCATCTCGCGGAGTACCCTGGAGGTAATCGATCTTCTCGCAAATAATGTGGAACCAGTAGAGAGGAAGGGGCGCATGACAGTGTTACGTAAAGTACCCACAAGCACAACTGCACGGTGCTTGTAGAGTACCGATGAGGATGTAGACGCATTTCCAGTGACTTGTTTCAACCATGAAGTTCGATTTTGGTCAGTCATAAATAATGTTTAAACTGTTTTCCAGCGAAAAGTGTCCTTATGCGTGATAATATTATGGAGTCACAGGTTCTCATGACTGAATAGGTTGTCAGTTCCAACTATTTGTACCTATAACCATTCAGTATTTCCGTTGTCAAAGTACTTAAAGGGCATGTGAACGTCCACTTGAACGATGATCCTTTTCTCCTCAATTTTCAAATCAGGTCCCAGTCCTACTTATTTATTATCGAAGTTCCCACAGAGGAGTTACATATTGGTCTCTCAGTATTTTACCTTTCTGAAGGACGTCATTATGATGAATTTGTGTTATATTGCATAACCACTGAATACAAAATTCACCACATAGCGTTCTCTTGTGTTTGACCGTCGGTTCCCTTCCACCTGGATTGTCGTTTTGTTTTATGATGTGAAATAACCTCACCTAATGCCCACTAACGAAATACAATGCTAAATACGCTGTCTACCGCTTAAAGCAGTGGAGTTAATGATGAGGAATTCCTGTCGCGTTTGTTTTAGCAAAGTCAGTTGATAACGCACCTATCTTGTTCCAAGTTTTTTTAGAGTTAGATCTTTGTGCACCAACTTACAGTGTCTCCCTCTCCTCAAAAACCTTTGCCATGGTCTATCTTGGTACAACATGTTATAATTCGTGCAGTACCACGAAGTGCACTTTTCGACATCTTTCCCTGTGGTTGCCGTTTTGTAAAGCACTTTTATGTGCATCGTCTTCAGATGAATTGCGTCCACGTCTCAACTCTGCCTCCCATTTACTGACTATGTGAATCGAATCAGCACGTCTCTTACTAACGTTAAACAGTTTTCGATGTGATCTACCTTTCGTCCCACATAAAGAATTATGAAACTATTGCATAACTGTTGCGTTTGAACCATACATCTCTTTATGTCTACCGCTCAGATACCTCTATTCACTCATAAAATTTAGATTACTGTGGGGAACAAAGGCTGAACTGAGGGGTGAGTGTATATACATTGACCTGTTACGTCCTCACTTAATGAGACACCTAGTGATCTTGTTGGCCAGGACCATTATTGTACATCATGAAGACAACCCTGCATTGGAACAGGCATTTGTGGAGGTACACTGTACTACTGAAAAAGCACATTACCCTCATGTCGAAGAAATGGCAGTAGCACAGGGCTAACAGCTTATGCAATGTAAAATCCACTGGTTTCTTTACCCAGCTGAAACACCAAATGTGATACCGAATTGTAACTGATGACCACCCCCACCATGGAGCCTAGGATGAGACCTGTGTGTCATGGATGAATTCACTCTGGATTACGCAACTGACCTTGTCCACGCCATATCAGTGAACTTGGTCAGTCTCATGCTGATAGAACCTGGTCTGATCTCAGAAGACAATAAAACACCGTTCCACTATGTAACGACACCAGGGTGGCCATATTTTTCAGTGAGGTGGTGTCGGCGGTAGCACAGTCAGAGGCATACGTGGTCTCAATCCTGCTGGAAGCAGACGATTCCCAATTGCTCGTAATAACACAGCAGGTGCTGCATGTGACTGGAATTCGTCCCTGGATAACGTTTGGTCAGCCACTGCTGCTGTCTCAATGTGCTGATCTTGACGTGTATTTGTACTACGTGGACGCCTAGAACATGGTCTGCAGGTGTGGGAATGTCTCAGAGACCACAGATGAAACCCGAGACACTTCACCTGTTCATTGTGCCCAAAATTTTCGTCGATACATCCATCCAGGTGCCCGCAGACTAATAATGCATTCCCGTTCTAGTGGCTGAAGCTCTTCAACATGAGTGCGTATTCCTATATAGTGCATTGTTGCACCTTAGAATGAAAGTCGCAGAGACAGTCCACACCTAAACTCAACACTGTTACTGCTTGCAGAGTCGGAACTATGGGTTCACAGACAGGCCTACTGAGCGCCTACTGACCATCGATGACAGTGACAAATGAAGCACTAACACTGCAACCCCCCAGTATCCATACACTATGCCCTGGTGCCACTGAACACAGTCCTTGATTGTTTTGAGTTTCTCTCTGGTATTGTATGACTATTTCATGTTTCTCGACCGTGGAGAAGTTGCTTGAAGAAGTCTTAGAAGATTTCACCAAACATTTACCTTCACCTCTACAACACCAAAACTTAAGTAATGAATGTTGTCTATCTATCTGTGGATAGAATCGTGATCATGGGGGTCAGCTGATTTCGCTTTGTTGCGAAAAGCGTCTCGTGTGAATGTAGATTGTCCTTAAATCTCATTCGGTTGCAGCAAATTTATTGTTTTACAACATAGCGAATTCTAGGACTAGGTCATATTCTGCACTAAGATTATAATTGATCTTCAGTCAGTGGCTTTCATACGGTCAGTGCTTCTAATTATTTTGGAAACATTGCTTCACAAAGGTCTTCATGCCATTTCCTGGATGAAAGTCTTCCTTTCATCTCTGTGGAGGACACCATTCTCACATTCTTTTCTACCAACTATTTTCATGTACCTCATTCCTGGTAACAATTTTCATACACTCTCCTTCCACGAATAGATCTACAAATGTAAACGTATCGTTTCATTTGCGTCTGTTATTATACCGTCATCGTCCATGTAATATCTTACAGAGTGTTTCGCACATGCAGTCTCTTAGAATTGTAAGAATATGATGTGAGAATGCAGAAACCGAGCGCTTACCGCTGTGCCACGACGCTGTAGGAAATTATGAATCGTAGAGAGTACTTCACCGCAACGGTTTCTTTTAACTGTCGATTTTCTCGTCAACGGCTGAGAAGTGCATCTTGGTGCTTTGCCACATTACACCTCTGGCCAAAACCTTTTACTATGCGTAGTATGAATCGAATCTGAATTTCACAATTGACGGCCTCCCCTTGTGAGATCTCTTGGCAGACATAACAAGTACTATCTAGTAAAGCCAAATTTACAGTATACTTGGTCTGCACTTTTCAGATACATTCAGTGTGTAAGTTCTGATCACATCTACATGAGAAAGATCTTTTGTATGTTTCACAGAATAATAAAGGTTTTTCGAAAAAGGTTTAGCTCTGCTACTTCACTGTTTAGGTATACGATGTGCCCAAATTTTGTCAGGATTAACAGATTTCAAATCCAAACTATCACAGTATTTGAAATACACTACACTATTAAGTGTATTAACAAATGGTAGTACTAACTTCAGTCGTACCCCTGTGTGCAGATGTAAAAACGAAAAAGAAGGTAGGAAGTTATGATGTGTAGCAATCGCGTTACTCCCATGTTTCATTGTGTCTTCGGATACTGATTGCTTTAATGCAACATCAGGTCATGGTCTAGGCACATTGCATCGTGAGGTAGTCAGATACTGTGTGAAACATGAAGTGATTTCTCATTGTTTTAATTGTTCGTAGCAAAGTAACATTACTAAAAATAAACCCAAAACGGCGTCCTTTAATCTTTAATTATAAATTAATTAGCTCTCATTTCCGAGTAAGTAATCCTCATTTCATCTATAACTCTCTGTTACTGGTCTTTTGTAGTGCAAGTTTTCCTTCTTTTCAGTTTTGTTGACATTTTCTGATAGTAATACAGACTATCGCATTTTAAATATCTCGAAAATATATTGTTGCAAGTATACCATTTGAACTGAGACTTACGTTCTCCAAAAATTGTTCAAGTGGCTCTGAGCACTATGGGACTTAACTTCTGAGGTCATCAGTCCCCTAGAACCTAGAACTACTTAAACCTAACTAACCTAAGGACATCACACACGTCCATGCCCGAGGCAGGATTCGAACCTGCGACCGTAGCGGTCGCGCGGTTCCAGACTGTAGTGCCTAGAACCGCTCGGCCACTCCGGCCGGCAGACCTAAGTTCCGTATTAGTAACTTGATCGTGGACAAAATAAAATCAACACTTAACTAAGTAAGTTGTTGGCTCCATATCTCAGACTGCGATGTGATTCTGAATGCACATTCACTTCAATATGAGTCAACAAATTTTATCAATGACCATAAAACATGGCTAAATACTAGGGCGTCCATAAAGTAGCGCAACGCTGTTTTTTTCTCGGTCACTTTCGGTTGGAATTATGCATAAATTGTTGTGGAGCATCGTGGATTATGGCCACTTTAAAAATGGTTCAAATGGCTCTGAGCACTATGGGACTCAACTGCTGTGGTCATCAGTGCCCTAGAACTTAGAACTAATTAAACCTAACTAACCTAAGGACATCACACACATCCATGCCCGAGGCAGGATTCGAACCTGCGATCGTAGCAGCAGTGCGGCTCCGGACTGGTGCGCCTAGAACCGCGCCGGCATGGCCACTTTAGCCCCTATGGTTTCATGAAGTACCTATTCAGTCGCACAGGCCCACTCAATCAGCTAATCAATTAATCTATACGAAGCCTTTAAAATGGTGTCTGTAACGGAGGTGCGTTCCAAATGGCTGCTGTTGCGTTTGATCGTAAACGTTCTAAAGTGCCTGCAGAGTATCTATGGAGACGTGGAAACTAACAAAGGCACGGTGCGTCCTTGAGCGAGGTATGAGTCATCATCTTATCAAGGTCGTGCAGCCTATCCAATGTCCCGTGTGCGGCCAGCTGCACACAGTAAATCCTGCGATGTTATTGCGTGTGGACTCTCCAATTCTAAGTGATCGACGGATCACGATCAAACACTTCGCCGCACAACTGTGGATAGTGGGACGATTATTGATGCCGAAAGACGTTAGTTCGACGTCCACCAGTAGCACACATTCCTACAGCCCCGTCTAGTAGGGTACATAATACCGTCGCATCGACGGCGATTACGTTGAAAAGTATGGTTGTATACCAAAATAGTCTGAAATAATATGCTGTATTGGTCCTGACTAAAGCAACCTGCTTTCAGAACGTGTTGCAATACTAACTGAACGATCTTTGTACATGCATTTGAAACTGAATGGTCTAGGTTCACGTGTAAACATAATATTAAATACTCTAATCAGACATCCATGTTGCAGATCTCTCCAGAAATTTAGTTTCAAAAATATATGTTCCCTACGTTCTCTTTAATTTTAGTGTTGAACTTTGAGAAAGATAGTTTAATTTGCACCTGTATAGACATTGATATTAGATGGAATGGTACTCTGTTAACTATACCACAATGTTACACAAAGTATCCGATGCACAGAAACCTGTAGCAAGTGCGATATACTGCGTACATCCTTGAATTTTGTGTAAGCAGCACTCCATAGAAATTTAGCATGTTAATGACAGACTCAGACAACATTTACTTTATTAAGTTCTCTGACAATGAAAACAGCTTTAAAGAAGATGTTGAAATATTTTGCCATACAGTTGTGGGGAAGCAAGTGCAGTGGCTACACAGGAACGGTGGAGAGCAACCGAGATCAGCACTTCCCCATCACCTGGCCAAATCCAAGATGGCCATTCTTAACGTATGCCCGAGCTCTCAGACAGAGCACTGCAAATCTATATAAAATAAAATTAAACATTTCAATAAAGTCAGTATACCTTTCCAGATGATGTAAGGCCATACTATTGTTACATATTTTCTGTCAGTATGATCCACTGATTAGTTTCCCTAAAAATACACTTTTTAAGAAATTTCGAATGTGTGTAACATTAAAGATAAGAAGTTGTAATTTTGGCATTAGATTCTGTTTCATGTATGAACTTTCTGTAGAGATTATCATGAAGTTATTTATTTTCATTTCTCAAGTGATTATATAAAAACTTAACTTTGTACTAAATTTCGTAAAATTATGATAGATTAACAACTCATTTGAAGTGAGATAAAATGACAGCTCTGTGTTCATTCGAAGTAATGTTGGAACTGTACCTAGTAGTAAAATAACTATGGAACCTTACAGAAGTGTGGAAGATAGAATGGAGGAGTTCAGAGGTCGCAATCGACCCTGGGCACCATTACAGTAATCTGGACGTCGGAACATAAGAATGATGTGACCGATATTTTTGTGAAACACGCGCAGAGTACAGTATGGAAGGACCACCATAGCGATACACTGGTCTCAATCGATCGTTCTAATTCAGCCATGAAGTACCTTGCTATACTTCAGGAAGTGGCATGCTGCTGTCCATGATCGAATACGTCGAGCTTCTGACTGAACTGAAGATAACAGACTTGAATGTTTATCGATTGAACCAGCTACCACGCATGTTATTGCAAATGAGTAAGGATGAATTTCTATGGATTGAAAACTTACTGGAACGCCTGAGTTTTAGTTTCCATTTTTTCTGTTTTGTGTGCCGCCCCTAGTACTGTAGATAACTGCGCAGTCGTTGTCGTAACTTCGTCACCACTCTTTAGACAAGCAGGTTACTCTGCTTACTTAACAGACGGAGTAATGATTAGCAATACTTGGAACTTCGAATAGAGGTCTTCACTGAACTGTAGTGAGTTCTGATTATGATAGGAAAACTTAAATGGATTACGAAAGCTGTAAATTGTGCACGTTAATTTCTCATGAATCTGCTGATATTTTGAAACCGTAATTTTTTATTTATGTCTATAGCTCCTTAGTCTTTCTGATTAGTCGGCCGCTGTACCCGAACGGTTCTAGGCGCTTTAGTCCGGAACCGCGCTGCTCCTACAGTCGCAGGTTCGAATCCTACCTCGGGCATGGTTATGTCCTGAGGTTAGTTAGGTTGATGTAGTTCTTAGTCTAGGGGACTGATGACCTCAGATGTTAAATCCCATAGTGCTTAGAGCCATTTGAACCTTCTTTCTGATTATAAATAGAGAGAACATTTTATTCCAGTTCCGCCTGCTGGATCGTGAACTTGTGGACTGAAGACTACGGACGGTAGCATTTTCGATTGCTCTCTGTCGGTCTCCACAAATATTTTTCCGTATCTTGCAGGTGGCAGCGATATTTGAAATGGCTCAAACGCATACTTCATCCACTAAAAACAAACAAATCTACTGAAACAGAAACAAAACTTCTAACTCGGCACCCACACGACTACTTTACAGGGTGATTCAGCTATCGTTTTATACAACTCTCAGTGTTGTAGCTGGTCTTCGGATAACAAGCGCAAGGTTTTAATATTCTATCACTTGTTTAGCGAAAACTGTTGTTCCTACAGAAGAAATGTACAGGATAGTTTCGATATGTAGTGCAGTACAATTTTGTAACCTGGTTCGTTTTCGCTAAAGGCCGTACTTGTCGTGTTATTTAACAAAAACGTACAGAAGTGATTTTGAACACATCGCGACTCCCATACTCAGTCCCACCTGTCAGGATTTCTAGAATATTTTTCTTGGTACTCCCTCCTACCACTGTATAACTATTTGTGATTGCAAAATTTATTTCCCCCAATCGACCTTTGCATGTCTTAATTTACTGGCCTTATTATGCCACCGGCTTAGTCGAGCACATATAAACAGTAATACTGACATTTGCGTAAATTTAACTAACAATTTTGAGTAACTACTTACATCGTTGTATTCGTCAGAACTCCTACTACGAAACAATTGTAAGTGTTAAGTTAGGATCTATTTGTCAACGTAATTAGTATCAACACAAAGCTTACGAAAGTCGTTCTTCATTCATTAAACCCACGTGCTCGTTTTAACTAATAATATTGTCGAAATGTTCACTATGTTGGTGGCGTAATAGCTCAATCACATAGAGACCTAAAGAAATACAGTATGGGAAAAGTTCGTGTAGTCGGAAATTTTTGTACAGTGGTAGGAGAGAGTGACACAGACAGAAATTTTGGCTAGTAAGGGAAGAGTGTGGGTTGGATGAGCGTTTGAGAGTCACCTTTGTACGTTTGGAATAACTCGAAAACAGTGGCCTCCTACGAGAATATGTCCCAGTGAAACATCCCCTTAGAAAATTTTTATAAATGACAGTGCTTTAAAACTTCTACGTTATTTGATTTTCAAACAGATGAACAAAACTGAACGTACTCAGACATTTCTCTCTTTACTTATTCTGATCATCACTAAACTGACACACAATAATTTTATAGCGCAACGCAATCTGACTTTCATTAATCCCTACAAAAGAGTGACCCTGACTAACAATAACCTATACCTTTCATGAATCACTTACCTCACAAAAATCTTCGTTACTCAAACTACTGCAATACAGCGTGCACCAATATTGCCAGCTGAATAAGAGATTCTAACTACCGAAGGCACGAACTACTTATACGCATAGGTAGCAAATGAAAGATTTTGATAGGGAACAAACAATGTATTTACCTTAATGATGTTCAAAAGTTATCATATATATATATATATATATATATATATATATATATATATATATATATCGGCTGGCGGCTCACCTCCAACTGCGCAACGCTACGCGCTGTTCACATCCAATTGCCGCTGCCCAACACTACAATGGCAGACAACAATGCAAACTAGCCACAGACTGCACACAGCGCAGCCAGTGATTTTCATACAGAGCGTTACGTGACGTTACTAGCGTAAAAACCTAAACAGCTTACTTATACCAGTACAAATTCCAACTAAATTAAATTTACTACGAAAAGTCCTGCTATTTTTTTTTTTTTTTTTGTAGGAATAATAGTTTGCGTATAGCGAGTAAAAGAGTATTAAAATCTCGCGCGTGGTTTATGAAGACCAGGAGTAACATTGCGGGCTGCATATAACGACAGTAGTAGGGACAGCTGAATCATCCTCTATATATGATTTTCGAATCATCTAGCCAAGCCATTCACCTCAGCTTCTGAACATTTAAAATATTGTAATTCTCTTTTCATTGAAATGAATTACGAAAACGTTCTCTCTAAATGATGTACATAGCCTCTTTTGATAGCTATACTAGGTACAGAGGTACAGGCATCAATTTTGTTTTCTGAAATGGAAATGTAATAATTTCTGCTGCTTGTATCGTAGTTATAAATGAAACGTATTCAACGGTTTTCCACTCCCGGAAGCCCAATCACTAGTTTGCGACAACTTACAACATGCAGAACTCAGTATTTACCTGTTCTGAATACGAAACTGATTGCTTTCTTGCAAGAAATTATCGCGTCAGGCTAATGGGAGGGAGGGCAGGATGGATCACTCGTCTGAGAGTGCATTCACGAAAGCGGAATAGCAGAATAAAGTTCAATCTAAGACTGATATTAACTACAGTTAGCAACACGTAGTTTGACCGACACACGAATTGGAACGCAAAATACGTGGCATTTTGTGGTGATTCGCCAGCTAACTGCGGTAACACTGGTTCAAATGGCTCTAAGCACTATGGGACTTAACATCTGAGATCATCAGTCCCCTAGAACTTAGAACTAATTAAACCTAACTAACGTAAAGACATCACACACATCCATGCCAGAGGCAGGATTCGAACCTGCGGTAACACTCCCGGGATTGTTTCTGCCAGAGCCTTGAAAGAAAGGTACCCTGAAAAACTGGAGGGATTTCTAAAACGGGAAACATTAGTTTAAATCAAGACATACACTAGCACTGCATAATTATGTCAGAAAAGTAACCAAAAAGCATATGACAAAAGCATATCGTTATTAACGTTAGTTATAATTCTACGTATGCATTCTGACACTTCTTATTGGCTAATTAAGAGCATGAATGAACATTTGAGCAGCTCATTCGATTTCTATCGCCGACTGTTTTCATTTTGCAAGATTATCTTCTCTGTGTGATAATTGACATAAATGTTATTGAAGTTCGTATAGGAGGTCATCCCTCTTCACTCATTAACTAATCAAATTCTCCAGTTCCATTGTCAATCTATACTTCAAACTATGTGACTCGTTGATCTGTTTTATTTGGTTTATCGTACTTTTCGGTATACGTAGTCAATTGTGATCTGTGTGCACGTATGTCCACCACTCAGACAGCATTTGTACGAACTGCTACAGACATCTGTGACGTCAAGTGTAGACGTTCAAGAATCAGACAGAAGCCCGTGAGGCCGCCGCTACCGACACACTACTGCACGATGCGCACTAGGCTCCGGTTAATGCCGGAGCAGCCGGGCGATCAAATCATCCTTTTCCGGCCTCTCGTGTCACGGCTGGGATATAGCAAATTACCCAGAACGTTTTCATGCTTAAAGACGCTACACATTAGTGTGTTACTGTGTGTAGCCTCCAATAATCGTGCCCCACCATACACAGTTCAACGCTTCTGATCTCATTTGTTGCGCTGCGGTGGATGGATCACTTCATTCCCAATCCAGACCTAAGGGCGTCTCCGTCAGCCGCACGTGGATAGCGTTTAGTTCGCGGCCCTTTGTATCCGACTGATTTCTGGTGTTGCTTATTTTTTCTCGTAGTGGGGCGAAGCTGGCAAGACGAAATATTCTCCTGGCAGCAGCGGTGCTGCTATGGTGGCTCAGGAAGGCAAAACGTGGAATCGTCTTCTCTTCACGGCAGCGTAATAGGAAGGCTGGAGAGCTTAATAAATTCGTCTTCTATACACGCAGCTTCGCCAGGCGTTTGATGATGCGCCACTTTTCCATCCTGTAGAGGCTCGCAATAAGCGAGTACATGGATTCGCAACATACGTATTTATAAAACACTCTCAAGCAAAAGTAAATGATTGTCTTAAATACCTGAAGGAGTTTTGGTCCTTAACTGATAGGCGTTTAATGAAAGAATGCCAACAGTGTCTGATCGTTCGTGTCTGAAAACTCCGCCGTCAACCTCGCCTGCTTTTTTCCTGAAACATATCTAAATTACAATGTTAATTGAATAAATGTTTGACAGACAAAGTGGTGACTTGAATTAATATGGAGTCGACCCAACAGTTAGACTTAATTTTGTCAGCCAAGTGTGTGACAGCTACAAAACTTACAACTGCTCAGCTTGAGCTCCTAAGAACGAGAGGTGATGTAACGGGAAGATGACAAGGGAAGCTTAAATTTCAGATTTTTCAATGGTTTTATATTCACAAAGTACTTTTTTTTTAAGTATCGGCGCTTTAAGTAGAATCTCTGTTAATGGAATTAATATTGTCTTTCAGTGGATAGCTTCTTTTTCTTGTAAATAAAAATATGTTCTCATACTAAACACGTCATTAATTAAATAAAGTGAAACTTGAGGAAACCGAGAAGTAATATGTGACGTTTCGAAGCAGTCGCAATTTCTCTGGGGCTAATATTTGGGTTATAAGCATCAGACACCAAAACACCTATTTCGGTACCTCCGCTCGTTGCAGTCTTGTTCTTTACCCTCTGAGTGGTATTCTACTGCTCTCCCAATAATAATTTTATACACAATTGCTGTATTTCCTTTCTTGTAGGACGTCACCTACTAGGATACAATTCTGTTTACTAGTCAAATGTCCTATTAGCGTTCATTCTGCATGCCCGTATAGATGTAGCACATCTACTTTCTCGAGTATTGTGAAAAACATTAGTTTCTTCAGACTATCCAGACGGCATGAAAGCTATATTTTTTATGCATGTTTTATACTGCCATCTGTAGCACAGAGCTACTTCCTCCATATTCAAGATGGTATGCTACCTTACTTGACCGTGATATCATGAACTTCATCATCAGTCAACAAAGTGTTTAATTTTGGAAACAGATGAATCTTTAAGAAGCTGTAAGTACTTCGAAAGTAACAACCAAATTTTCAAGAGTGAGACGGCTTTGAATTCGACTCTTTTAAAACTACCGGATGAGCAGAAATTACTGCATTCCATTCGAGGAAGCTAAATCGACTCCAATATCTATGTCTACATATGTAGGCCTAATCCTAAGCCATCGTATTGTGCATTGTGGAGGGTAACCTTTACTACTTATTTCTTCTTCTGTAGCACTCGCATACAGTGATAGGGGAAAACGAATCTCTATATGCCACCGTACGAAACCCAATCCCTCTAATCTTCTCTTCATGGTCCTTACGCTAAATGTATGATTTCAACAGAAGAATTGTTCTGCAGTCAGCCTGATATGACCTTTATTAAAATTTTTTCAGTAGTGCTCCTCAAAAGGGACATTGCCTTTCCTCCAGTGATTAACATTTAATTTCCTGAAGCTACTTCCTAATACGTACCTGTTGTTAAAACCTCCTGGCAACAAATCTAGCAGCTCGCCTGTAAACTATTTCGATGTCTTCCTTTAATCAGACCTGGTGCAGATCCCAAAGGCTCGAATAGTATTCAACAACTGGTCGCATGCTGTCCTATATATATTCCCTTTTAAAGGTAAACCTCACTTTCCCAAAATTCTCCATATAAACAGAGGTCGACCATTCACATTCCCTGCTGTACAGTTAATGTAGTTAGTGAGAACTGTTTCACGATCTATTTGGAAGAAAATATAATTACTATATCCTTAACAGCTCCGAATATTTGAGGTGAAGAGCTTTGCCGTCTCACCCTGTACACATAAATTCACACATATCACCTAATCAAAAGTATCTGGACAAGTATTAGTGGACATTAAGGACATTAATTTGGGGTGCCTCCACTATTCGCCTTTACGATTTCTTGAACTTTGCTGGGGACATTTTCTGTTAGGTGTCTAGAGTCCTATGGGGGAACGGCAGCTTATCCTTCGTTAAGAGCCGAAACTAGAGAAGTTAGTGATGTTGGATGCAGTTGTCTAGACATATGTCGACGTTGTAACTCATTCCAGAGGTATTCCATTTGGCTCAGATAGGGACTCTGGATACGTCATCCGTTTCCGGAATGTTACTGGCCACAGACAAGTGCCTCACAATTACTTCTTCACGACAGTGTGCACTGTCATGTTGGCACAAACATAGTCTCAGAAATATTCTTGTACTGTAACCACAACACAGTGCTGTAAGAGGTGTTCGCGTCATTTCGCATTTAGCGTCTTCGTAAGCACAATGAGTGTATCACACTCTAACCAAGAATATCGTCCCCATACCATGAGAACTAATGCTCTGCGACTGTTCTTTTCAGAGATGCCTATTCATCTTCAACTTGACTGCGTACTGAGCTGTTCATTACCACACTTCCTATGGCCTGAGAGAACTTCAAGCATATCTCTTCACTGCATAGTATAACCATATCCCACTTCTTTGCTAACAAATTCTAAATGACAATCCTCTTTAACTTCAGTCTACTCTTCACCACTATTAAATTTTGATCTGTGTCAGTATCTGATGATGGGTACGCCAAACAACTCAATATCAAATTTCAGAGTCTCGTCCTGATCTTGATGTTATCTAAATGGACTCTTCCTGTGCCCCCCGGCCTTTTTCAAGTATACCTCCTCCTCTAGTGATTCCTGAACGGAGTATTCGCTATTACTAGCTGAAATTTATTGCGGTAATCAATTAGTCTCCTCTCTTATTCATACTAAGAAGCCCATATTCCATCGTCATCCTTTCTTCTACTACCACTGCTACAACAGTATTCCTATCCCCCATTACTATTAGCTTTTCATCTTCCTTTACTTAATGCATTATCCATTAATATACTTATGTCCACTCTCTCTTCATCTTCAGCTTGTGACATCGGCATGTATAGGCTACTAGAACTATTCTTGTCGATGTTGGTTTGCTATAGATTCTGATGGGAACAACCCCATCACTGAACGATTCACAGTGACTCATTCTCTTTCCTATCTTCCTGTGCAAAATTAATCCTCCAATTATACCATTTTCTGCTGCTGTTGGTATTAGCCTTAACTAATCTGACAAGAAATCCTAGCTTCCCTTCCACATCAGTCCACTGACCCGAATTATCTATAGATTGAACCGTAACATTTTTTAGATTGTATAGCTTCCCTCACGCTCCAGACGTTTACATTCCACTCTCCAACTCATAGAACGTTACCCTTTCGCACGTTGTTTAATCTTTTTCTCATAGTCACCACCCACTTGGCAGTTTCCTCCTGAAGATCCTAATGAGGGTCTAGTTTGGAATCTTTTGCCAATAGATAGATCAGCATGACATGTTTTTAGTTACAGGCCACATGTCATCTTGATAGACATTGTGTGTTTTTAATGGCATTGTGCAGCGTTGATTTTTCCGTCTTTAGGGACACATTCCCAACCCAAGGGCAAGAGTGTGCCCTCAACCAATGGCCGCTCCTGCGCCCTCTTTGATCTAAAAGACTGCACATGTTTATACACTATATACTGAATCTCGACGTTGCCACTCAGGACATAGGTAGACATTATCAAAGGGATGTGCACAGCTCGATCAGCCACAATCATTCGGGCATCATTAACAAAAAGGAGAGGAAAGGGATCGTCCATTTCGCGTGACTGCTCGTAATGCAAGGGTAGCATTTGATGTACACTTCAAGCATCTTATTACGAATGTGATGCTGATGATGCACACGTCCATGAACCCAGCTACCGTACCTCCATAACACGTTAGTACGTACTGTTCGAGAAGGGAGGTGATCGGAAAAGTGACGAATGAAACAACTTGGAAATGGTCTTACTTCGTCTGGACGAGGGTTGGTAGTCCATGATGTATTTGACTTTTATTTATGTTAATTTGTTGGCCGGTGAGATTGACGCCATTGGCTCCACGATGACGTAGTTAGCTGCAGAATCTCAGCCTTGACAATAGAGGCAGTGGCAACATCATCGGCTGATGTCAGCAGGGTGGCAGCAAGGACCTCGTGAAAGACAGGCCGTGGCGCTTACGTCACAGCACCTGAAACAGCAAGTCTTCCAAGTGCCAGCATCCGTCTCTGGCGGGGCGTGAGTAACCATTTCACACGAGTTTAATAATTCTTGACTGCTCCTTTAAATACTTGTAAGATCTCTATAGCACACTAGAAATTTAAGACTCTTAGGGGATAGGTTCTCAATCACATATTGATTTCCGTGAACCTTGCAGGAGCTGTGCGTTCGTGAAATGTGGCGGACAAGACGACTAGTGTGACGTCACCAGTTCATTGCAGGGCATATATATCTCGTTGGCCCGGATGGCAGTAGCTGACAGGAGCCTCGCGCAGCTCCCGATGGATGGCAACCACGTCCAAGCTGCTTACCTGCTTCGGGCTGTGGAATAGAGCACAGGATGGGACGATACTCAAACTGTAGCTCCCAACATGATTGACGTCCAACACGTTTGCCCATCCTGGGCGACAAGATAGTACACAAGGATCGGGGTGCAGCCACTGGCTAGCCAGGCAGCCACCGGTCTGGGCAAGAACACACGTTTCACCAGAGAGATGTGGGCGTTGTGGAGTGGAGACGCCAGGTAGTCCGCATACAATCTTCTGTTGAGGTAGATCGTGTAGCTTCTGGGACCTAAGTCTAGTGTAGATGACTGGATGTATCACTGTATAGTTCCAACGGTATTCATCTCGAAGTTAGAGGGTGGTAGTTCGAAACCACGTGCCGACGTAGATGCTGTCTGAGAACATCCGAACACACTGACAGAGTTATGAGAAATGGGACGGATAGCACAAGTGCCTTAACCCAGAAACCGCAACAGATTATCGTGAACTATATTTACTCCAATTGGCCTGCTTCTCTCGACCAGTCATCTTTTCTGCTCACGTTGTCAAAGCTTCGCTTTTCACTAGTATTGGTGAGTGAGTTTTGCAGAGTTACACTATATGTCTTCATACTTCATAGTGCGTGATGACCACAATGAAGCATCACTCTCCCTATGACACTGTTTTGCAGAATTGGGCACAGGCAATTCAGTTACCCAAACTAGTCAAGTGTCACAAACTTTGAGTAAAAACTGCATTGCAACTACACATCTGGACGATTTTTACTAGATAAAAAGCTAGTTATGTATGTAAAGCGGAAAAAATACTTGATAGACCATTAATAAGGGAGAAGAATACAAACCACCACCAATAACTAATTAACATGTAATGATGAAGTTTCGGGAATGCACTTGTCTAGGTAACATATTTAAGAGGCTAACACTGCATGTTCACAGCCTAGCGTAAGCACATAATAAGGCATTGGAAATGTGAAGTGCCGGTACGTTAGCAGCCGTTATAACTACCAGAATGTAGAATGTAATTACGTTAAGGTACATTCATTGCATTGTACACATACCGGATGAAAGTTTGTGGGCTGGAGATCCATGCTGGTTGCACTTGATCAGTCAATTCAAGGACTGTTATTGCTGACTGTGGACGCCGCTGGTATTGTCATCCGATGGTGCTGTATATGTGCTCAATTGGAGACTGATCTGTTGACCGGGAAGGCCAAGACAACTTGTCTGTACTCTGCAAAGCAAGTTTTGTTATAGCAACGGTGTGTGAGAGAGCATTGTCCAGTTTGGAAACAACCCTCTGGAATAATGTTCATGAATGGTAGCACAACATGTCGCATGGAGTTCAGCAGCTGTATCCATTATACATAAAATACAGTTAAACTATCTAGGAGATCTAAATCTAAACAAAAAGAATTGTAAAATAGCAATATGCGTGTGACACTGTAAGGTGACCTTTAAAATATGTGTTGATAACAGAAACGAAGATTAAAGATTTGAGTCATGGTGCATGGGAAACCACGAGAGTTCTCCTGCTGGAATACGAAGTCGCACTGCAGACCATGGCCACACGTGTAACTCCAGTGTGTCTAGCACGCAGACAAGTTGGTTGTAGGCTCTCCACTGACCTCCTTCTAAACAACAGACGGCCATCTCTGGCAACGAGGCAGAACCAGCTTTCATCAGAAAACACAACCACCTACACCGTGCCTTCTGTTGAGCCCTCGCATGGCACCACTGAAGTCGCTGCTGGCGATGGCTTGAGGTCAGAGTAATGCACGCTACAGGGCGTCTACCTCTGAGCTATCCTTGAAGTAACCGTTTTGTAAGGTTCGATGTATCACTGTGGTGCCAACTGCTGCTGCAATTGCAGCTGCGGCTGCAGTACAGTGCACCAGAGCCTTACACCGAACACGGTGGTCTTCCTTCTCTTTAGTGGTGCTTGGTCGTCCGGAGCCTGGGCTTCTTGCGAAGCTACCTTCTCATGACCAACCACCGTTGCCAGCAGGCACGTACAGGGGCTACATTCTTGCAAGACATTTCTGTAGTATCGCAGAAGGAACATCTAGCTTCTCGCAGTCCTTGTTGGAACATAGTGAGTTGTTGGTAACGGCATCTTCGTGACCTTAAACTCATTCTTGACTAACAGGAAGTCACGACGTCCAGTCTCAAAAGGAACTAAAGTTCATGACTGTTACAGAGTGTGTTTAAAGCGTCCCTGATTTGCATCCTCATACTGCCACTCCCAGTGAGAATGGAGCTAGGTCTGAATAGATATCATGTTCCAGATATAGAAACACTCCTACTAACTGCCATTTATGTCCCACAAATCCTTCTTGGTGCTGCGATTTATTTTTCTGTCAGTGTATATACATTGACGTACATAAAGTGGGACCTTTTGATGAGTTAAAGACAAACATTGGCCTACAATATAATGAAATCTTAACTATGCACAAAAGGACACAGGTAAGGCAAACGGTATGTTGATAAAGGACTGGATAACACGGAAGAAAGACATAGATGCCACATGCTGCCGCAGGCTGTATTTTAAAACTGTAATTTATTATGTATTACTAGTTTCAAGTGTTGTTCATCTCATGTGTGTGTAAAAAAGGGACGTCATTGTATGAAAGTCGTCCGCAGCTCGTGGTCTAGTACTTAGCATTGCTGTCCCTCGATTGCGGTGTCCTTGGTTCGATTCCCCATTGTGTGAGAGATTTACTTCACTAACTAGAGGACTGCGCATTTGTGTTGTTCTTAGCATTTCATCTCATCATTACCTCGAAGAAGCGAAGGTGAAGTAGAAATATTTGGTCCGCAGCTCGTGGTCGTGCGGTAGCGTTCTCGCTTCCCGCGCCCGGTTTCGCGTGTTCGATTCCCGGCGGGGTCGGGGATTTTCTCTGCCTTATGATGACTGGGTGTTGTGTGATGTCCTTAGGTTAGTTAGGTTTAAGTAGTTCTCAGTTATAGTCGACTGATGACCATAGATGTTAAGTCCCATAGTGCTCAGAGCCATTTCAACCATTTTTTAGAAATATTTGCGTCCGACACCCGAAAAATTCCATATGAAGTCTCACTGCACGATCCAATGTATAAAATCCATCGAGTGATATGGGTGTGAGAATTATAATATTCACACACAAAAATAAAAACTCTCATATAATAATAATACAAGGAAAACATACCTATGTACCATTATTTGATTATGTGAAGCGCATGCAGTTTCTCTGGAACCTAATCGTGGTACGAAGATACATCTGGTGTATGGTTTTTGCATTGAAACACATATATAAAAATAGACTAATATAGATCAAAACTGTCTCAATAATATGAAATCAAATTACATCAGGGCGTCATGTAAGGGTTTAGTCTGTCACCTGCGTTTGTCTATGTGTATCTGTATGTATGTATCTGTGTCTTGAGAAACTATTGAGAAAGTGGAAATTTGTAGTTGAACTTGGTTTAAAGTATCATATAAAACACCTCATCACCAGTTAACTATATATCATAAAGATAAATACAAACTGCCATTGAGAGTAGTCGAACACGTAAAACCAAATGTGGTTATAAATAACAATATAGCAGTTTATAGAATAATAACCACTACAAATAAAGGTTATAAATTAGTAATCGTTATTATTTAGAATGTATCAGTATTTAGAACAATTCTTCTTGTTCTTCCGTATCCGGATGCACCAATTATATCTTCCCTTCCCAGTACTTAGCAACGTAGTTTGCTTTGTCATTGACTTTCAAAATATCATCTTTAGTGCATGTTATAGACATACCTGGGCAAATCAATAGGTGGTCCAAGTCCTGTATTGCTCCGCATTCACACCTATCGCTATCACTGTAACCCCATTTAAATAGGTTTGATTTGCATCCAGTTACTCCAGTGCGCAGCCGGTTTAATGACCTCCAAGTTGTAAAAGGTAGTTGAAATCCTCCAGATCCCTCCTCAAGTAGTTCCATTGTGGAGTGTGGCACCATTTCTTCCCAAAGAGATAGCCGCCTCGCGACGGGCTTGGTGGCAAGCTCTTCAGTAGTTTCAATGAAACTCCTGCGGGATTTCAGCCGGACACGTTGTTTTCGGTGCTTATGCATTAGGTGTCGAGGATCATTCTTTTGTTTTGATCTTTCGATCTCGGCGGCTACTTGTCTGCGGATAGTGGGTGGTGCTATGCCTATGATGGGGTAAATGATGTCTGTGGGAGTTGGTTTGAGGCATGCTGTGGCAATACGTACAGTTTCGTTTACGGCGACCTCAACTTGCTTAGTGTGAGCAGAGTTCCTCCAAACTGGGGCCGCGTATTCCGCTACTGAGATACTCAGCGCCAGACCCGTGGTGCGCGAAACTTGTGGTTGAGCTCCCCACGATGAAACTGTTAGCTTCCGCAGTATGTTGTTCCTGGCACAGACCTTTTTTTTTAGTGTTGTGACAGTGCTGCTTAAAAGTAAGTGCTCTGTCTAGTGTTACTCCCAGGTATTTTGGGCTGTTTGTATGTTTCAGCTCTTCCCCTTGCCACATGACTCGGAGTTTCCGTTTGGCTTGTTTGTTCCTAAGATGGATTTACTAGGGTTTGGTTTGAGATTATTGCTGTTGTAATAGGTAGCAAGTTCTGTTAAGGCTCCTGTGAGATTCTCCTCCACTTGTTCAAAGGTTTTATCTTGAGTGGCCACTGCTGCATCATCAGCATATATGAACATTCGTGTCTGGTGGCTGATGGGAAGATCATTGGTATAGATGTTAAATAATATTGGAGCCAAGACACTACCCAGTGCAAGTCCATTTTTCTGTGTCCTCCATCGGCTGTTTTTAGATTGTAAGGTTACACAGTAGCGTCTGTTCTGTAGCATGCATTGTACGAACATAGAAAGGGTGTAGTCCTTAGTGACATTATACACTTTCTGGGTAAGCAACTTATGGTTAACTGTGTCATATGCAGCACTGAGATCCAGGAATGCGACCCCAGTTACTTCTCCTCTCTGATAGCCGTCTTCGATGTACTGCGTGAGATTAAGGATTTGCCCACAGCATGCTTTTCCTGGTCGAAATCCAGCTTGTTCGTTAATGAGGGCTTTGTCCACATAATCAGCTATGCGTTTGAGGATCATTGGCTCCAGCACTTTAAATAAATGACAAAGCAGTGAGACACGCCGGAAATTTTTAGCTTCAGCTGGGTCTTTCCCTGGTTTTAATAACGCAATAATACGGGCTTTCCTCCACAGTTTAGGAATTTGCATTGTTGTGATACAGTTATTCATTAGCTCTAGGATCCATGCTTGTGCTCCCGGTCCAAAATGTTTAATTTGCTCAGATCTCAGATCGTCGAGGCCAGCGGCCTTATTGTTTTTCAAATCGTTGAAGGCATCTTGTAGCTCCTGAATGTAGAACGGGCGAGCTAGGAAGCTAATCTCCTCGTTCAGTTTTCTTTTAATTTTGCCATTCCTGATCTTCCTTTTAGTTTTTCCGTTCATGAGTAGTTGGTTAGCTATCTGATCAGGTATAACTTCACTGTAATTTGGTTGTGGTTCTGTTGGGGCGTTGTTGAGACTTTTGACCAGTTTCCATGCCTTCCTACTGCTGTGCTTCATGTCCGTCTCTTGTAGGAGGTTACACCACTTTTCCTTTCTTGCTTCGGAGATACCAGACATCAGTACCTCACCTGCCTGGATCGTTTCCTCTGGGAGGGGGTCCTTATTGTACAGTTCTTCATACTTTTTCAGAGCTTGCTTGCTGCTACCATTGAGTCCAGCGATATACTGGGTGCGGCACCCTCTAGGTATGCGCCGTCGAGAGATTTTCTTGACAAGGTCTATAAAAGTTTCATATAATTGTATCTCTGGTTTAATTTCCAAGATCTCCTTATCCAGGTCCTCTGTGAAAAGTTCCCAATGAACTTTTTTGAAATTGGAGCGTCTCTTGAAGGGCATTACATCTGATTTGATTACTGCAGTTATGCAGCAAGTTATTGCTCTGTTGCGATCTTGGAATTGGGTCCTCGATTTGCTTTACAGTTTGCAGGGATACCTTTTCGGAGACAAAGATGTTATCTGGATTATATCCTCGTTTCCATCTTCCGCTGTTAAATGATGCAGGCAACTTTGGGTCATGTATCAATTTCAGTTTAGCATCGTCTGCCCAGATCTCCAGCATTTCGCCATCGTAATTTGTCTCTTTATAACCCCATGCGAGAACGTGACAGTTAAAATCTCTTAGTACAACTTTAATGTTTCTTGAATTGAAATTTCCAGGCTCCGTAGATTTCAACCTCGCACTGGGTGGTTTGTACACGGATGTTACAGTACATGAATGTAGCTCAATAGTTAAAATTTCTGTATTTTCTTCGCAGGTCAGAGCACAGGAGCATACGTCTAAGTTCGGTTTCACAAATATAGCACTTCCATACCTTTCGTGTGGTCTCTCAAGAACTAATTTCATGCCCTGTATTTTTGGTCTATGGCTAGTTGGTGCTCTGTGTGTTTCTTGTAACACTAAAACATCACAGTTGTTTCGTTTGCACATGTCAGATAATAAAATTTCTTTATTTACAGATAAGCCTTCAATATTGCAGGAAGTTGTCACTAGTGATGGTCTTGATAAGGGCCTTTTTTGAGTCTCTTCGGAGAGTTGTTTTGTCATCTTTGGTTTTGGTGCTCCGGTGTTTGCTGCATTGGACGACAAGGTCGTTTCCAGGGGATGCCCGATTGCTTGTTGTTCGAGTGGTGAACGCAATCTTCGTGGAGGCTCCTGCAGTGTCCCCCATTTAGAACAATAACCACTACTGGTAGCGGTTATATTTCTACATATTGCTAAATAGTAATTTATAACCACTTTGATTTTGTATGTATGACTCCTGTCAATGCCGGTTTGCATTTATCTTTATGACATATAATTAACTGGTGATAAGGTGTCTTCTATGATACTTTAACAAAGCTGAACTAAAAATTTCCACTTTCACAAAAAAGTTGTTCATATACATACACATATATACACATATACATAAACAAACAGGAACAGACAAGGATTGCGAAAACTGCATCCATTATGTATAAAATACAGTTAATGGGGTAGTAAACAAAAAAGTTTATATTGAAAATCTATTAAGTTATCTAGGAGACCGAAATATAGACCAAAAACATGTAAAATGGCAATACACATGTGACACTGTAAGATGAACTTTAAAATATATGTTGAAGATAGAAACCAAAATAAAAATTTATAAACGTACGGCAGTTCCTTTAGTACTATGGCAATAGGACATCGACACTTATTGAAAGATGCAAAAATAAGATTCAGGACACTGGAATGAGGTATTTGAGAGCTGTGGAAGTATGAACAACGTACGTATTAGGAAATCGATAGGGATGAAACAATGAATGCTGTGACAGAGGAATATAGTGTAAAGTGTATGGCTCATATGGAATGATGTCAGATGTACAATTACCACAGAAAACCATGAAATATGTACCACATGGAAGAAGAAGTCTTGTAAGACCAAAGAAGAAGTAACATGAAAAGGAATGAGCTAGGAAGGCAGAACAGAAACCATTGAAAGTGAAGATGATCATGAAATGTTGCTACTTTTTCGTCGATAGTCATCCCTATTTTCTCGAAATCTTCCAGTCCTCGAAACTTCCAAGTTTAATTGCGTGAATTGCTTCAGATCATTATGTTGTTTCAGAAGCCAGTTGGGAAGATTTTTCAATTTCTCATAATGTACAGCAACTCTTGTGAGTTTGCGGAGTCATTACTAGGAAGCATCCAAGAAATCATTGACGTTGGAAACTGAATCGTCCTCTCTGCCGTAGAATCTGCACTGTTTATGTAACAAACCTACCAGTTTAAACCCTAGCGTCGAACTGAGACTCCAATACGAGTCCAAATCCAAGGTAGACCCTTAACTTTAATTTGCCAGTAAAAGTTTCTACGTTGATTTTCTTTTCTCAGATTAATTTACATGTTCTAGTACTTCAATGATATTTCTGAATTTAAATATTTCTTCTGCTGTTTTACCTCTTAAAATCATTTCTACAGACTTCATTTAATTTGTCCTGATTTCTTCAATTTCCTCTACCGATCCTAATTTCACTGCATATGGTGCGTACTGTGTATGACAGTGTTGCAGCCCTGTAATGACAAATATTTGCGAATGTAGCTACTTATAGTTTTTATTAACGGTCTTTCTTGAATGTAATGTTACGTATAACATTTGTAAGGTTGCTCTGATACCTTCATTCTCCCGTCCATTAGGCTACATGGTCTCTACTAGGCAATTAATTTTGTCTGTTTTGGGATCTTTCCATGCTTCGTATTTAGAATTGATGTAGCATTCGTGGTATCTGCCACTGTCTCTCTTACTTCAATTATTTGTAGCCCTGGTCTTCTATTGGTCATTTAAGTCTTTCTATCTGGTTTTGGACTATCTCTGCACTGCCTGGTGCAATTTTAAATGTAATTTTAGTGTTAGTTTCCTCCGATAAATTTCATCACTCCCTCATGTCTTTTTCAAGCACAAACAGTACTTACAAATTGAGGGTAGTCTATATCCTTCTCGATTATACACGATAGTTGAAAAGGGACCTGATATTTTCCCCTGAATTTATTTTTATTGTTTTTCCTGTAAGCGTTTCTTTATATTTTTTATCGATTGAAAGTTAATATTGATGATTTTCACGGGTTAGCAGCCGAGTTCCATCGTCCTAATGACAACACGATATTTCGGCGGACCATCTGGCCGCCGTCTTCAGCTGAGATTGAGTGCACAATCACGCCAGAACTGAAGAGACCTCAGATTCGGCAGCTTCTTTATACCACGGATACTGGCCGTTGCGCGTGCGCGAGCAACGGAAGAGCTGCCCTCTGTGAGGCGAAGAATTGCAGCAGCGCCAGCGGTGAAAACTGTCAAAACCGAGGAATGGCAAAATTAAAATGCAGCCGGTCGGAAGCCAGACCGTTGTTGTTTTATCTGTGATAAAATAGGATTCCACATCTTACTTAAAGGAAAACCTTTATCTCTATTAATAATATCATCAGACAGACGTATTTTGATTGAATCTTTCAATACCCAATCGCAGTAATGGGAAGTCGAGGCAATAATTTGCGTCTCATTATACTACATATTTACCCCTCACCCCCTGGTTGCTCCTCTCCTCCCCCATCCCCGCCCCCTGCCACGTCTTCACTGTTGTGTCCCCCCCCTACCCTCCATCTCTACATCCTTCATCTCCTTTCCCAAGGTGGCTTCCATCAACCCCCCCTCCTGGATGATGCCCTCTCTCCCTCCATTTATCCCTCCTATCAACTCTGATCCTCACTCCCCCTCCTGTCCTCTGTCCTTCTCCCGGGCTCCCTCTCCCTGCTTCCATCCTCTTTTTTCCCCACCTCCCCTCTCTCTCTGCCCCCTTCTCTCCCCCGAGTCCTTTTGCATTTCCCTCCTCTGCCTCCTCTCGGTCCCTCTCGCATCTGCCCTGCCCTCCCCCCTTTATTAGTCCTCTCCCTCCTTGGTTCCCCCCCCCCCCACCCTTTTCGTTTTTTTTCTTCCCTCCCTCCTTGTTCTTCCCCCTCCTCCAGGTCCCCCCCCCCCCCACCTGCCTTTGGCTTGGGAGTGTCGTCTTTGTGCCGCCCTTTTTGTGCAGTGTTTTACAGTGAGTGTTCCGTGTTGTATTTTTTTGGGAAGTATTGCGAACGGCCATCATACTGTCGCTGGGTGTGCTTTTTATCTCTTGTGAACAGAAACCAGACAGTCGCCGTGTTTTTTAATTGTGTGTGTACTATGTTACTTGTCTGATTCCTGTGTCTTTTATTAACATTGCCAACCCTTTTGCTTTCTATTTAAACCTTCCGCATTTTTCCGCCATTTTACACTTTATGTCGCCATTTTATCGCCTGTTTTTCTTGTTTCTTTTTCCATTTTTTAAAATGAAAGTCTGTAGGCTGTAGAGCAGCTTACTACGCTGCTGCCAACCCACCCCCTTTGGGGGGAACTGAAAATCAATAAAGAAAAAAAACCGACATATTCATCTCTGGCGGTACCTCGCAATGAGTACAGCCCTTTGATTTGTGCCTGTCACTAACCGAAGCGTTAGAGTTGCAGGTGCCAGCCAGCCAGCAGCGGTCCAGCCGAGCAGCAGTGGTCCTGCTGATCACCAGCAGCAGCAGCAGCAGCAGCAGGAGCAGCGGTAGCAGCGGTCCAGCCAGCCAGCCAGCCATCAGCAGCAGTCCAGCCAGTAGCAGCAACAGCAGCAGCAGCAGCGGCCCCGGCCCCATCTGTGGCAGCAGCAGCTGCGGCGTTCCTGCCAGCCGTCACCAGCGCCAGCAGCTTGGGACTCTGGTTCTCGTCTTCGTCCGTCTTCATCTGTCCCCAGTTTTTTTCTGTCCTTTTCGTCCTGTACTGTTTTAGTTCATTCCTGTCGTCATGTCAACCCCCACCACCACTGCCACTACTACCACCATTGCATTAGTGTATACTTCGCCCTCCGCCGCCACCACCACCATTACATGGTGTGCCCAGTCGCCCCCCCTCTTTCCATCCCTCCTCTTCTAACTCTCCCTTCGCCCTCGCTCTTTGTCGCCCCCTCCCCAGCATCTGTCTCCGCTCCTCTACCTCTGATCCTTTCCCCCCACTCCACCAGCCTGTCACTGCAGCTCCAGCTACGGTGGTGGCCCGTTGGGCCACTGGCCATGCCCACCTCTCCCCATCGCCTTCGCCATCACCGTCATCGCCATCGCCATCACCTTCACCATCGCCATCTGCAGCGCCAATAACTGCATCCACACCGGGACCTGCCACTTCCCGTCACCTCCCAGTAGCTCCCGTCTCTCATGTCATCACTCACCCTTCTGCCGCCCTTAAACGAACTAGCGGCACCACTACCTCCTCTGCTTCCAAAGAGGCCCTGCCCCATCCTCCTTCCCCCCCCCCCCCAGGATGCCATGTATGTCTCACTGCCAGGCCCTGCTCCCTCTGCCTCCTCCTCCTCTTCCCCTCCCTCTTTCTACAAATACCTCCTCTCACATCCCGATCCTTACCTCCTCGTGGCCCGGAACCTCTCACTCCTTCTCCGCCAATACTTTCCTAGAGCCCCCCTCCCCCTCATCACTCCCAGAAGAGACTCAGTTCTCATCTTCTCCCACAGCCCCACACTCCATACTGACATCCTCTCCTGCATCCCCATCACCCATTTTGGCCCTAGTGCCTCCCTCACCCCTGCCCCTTCCCCATCCCCTACCCACCAACCCCAACCCCCGTGTCGCCCACCGACACTCACCTCTGTGATCACTCGGCTTAGTCCGATGATCACAAAGGAGGAGTTGTTGGCGGAGCTCAAGGTGCATCCCTCGCTGGAGGTGTGTGTGGTCTGCCGCATCTTGAACTCTGCCGGCCCCACTCGTCTTATGCGGGTTTTCTCAGAGGATGCCCCATCCATTGACAGCCTTCTGAAGGAGGGTGCCCTCCTCTTCCACCAGAGATACAATGGTGACCCCTCCCGTTCCCCTCCTCAATCCCTCCGCTTCCAGAGTTGTCTGCGCTACCATGCGTACACAACAAAAAAAATGGTTCAAATGGCTCTGAGCACTATGTGACTTAACTTCTGAGGTCATCAGTCGCCTAGAACTTAGAACTAATTAAACCTACTTAACCTAAGGACATCACACGGCCACTCCAGCCAGCACACACACAACAGCTGAGAGCTGCGAGGCCCCCACTGTGCCGCAAGTGCACTTCCTCCGGCAGTGACCTCACATTCAGTCCCCGCCCTCCTGTAATACCTGCAATTTCCCGCAACCCACCTACTCCCAAAAATGTAAGGCCTGACCCCCTCTGACCACTCCTGAACTCACTGTCCCTGTCCGCCTTCTGGACGCCCCCACCCCTCCTGTCAATTCCCTTCATCCCCTTCCACCACTGAGGACATCATCAGGTTCCTCAACATTCTACTGCAAAATATCCACCCCTTCCAGCGCCCTCACACTCTACAACAGATATCCCTCGCCCCCTGTTCCGTCTTTCACCTAAAAATGTATGCCACTTACTCCCAGGTCCATTTCACCTTCTCCCATCTCGACACCCTTGTCTAAATCCCTGTCTTGGTGCGACAGTACCATATACTGTTCAACAATATCTGTTCCCTTCCTGCCAACAAGAACCTCTTTATGTACACCCTTGCCACCCACTGCATGGATGCCTTCCTCCTCAATGAAACCTTTCTTCAGCCCCACCACACCCTCCACACTTCGCCCTACCTCCTTCACCGCTCCGGTAATCCCTTCCCGATAGTGCGTGGCGGAGTTGCCATTGGTCATCACCGACAAATCCCAGTTCGGCTCCAACCTCTCCTTCCCGACCCCACCGAACACCTGATCCTTAGTCTCTTCTTTCCTGGCCTAATCATTACCTGCTTCACCATCTATGTCCGCCCTAACACCCCTATTCCTTTTGACTTCCTCTCCCACATTGACCGTACCTTCTCCTCCTACGTGATCGTCACCGACCTCAACGTCCATAATCGTTCTGCCGCCCTGTTATGGCGGTGGGATCGGTTCCTCTCCTCCCTCCAAGGCGAACTCGTCCCCATTCCCCAGCACACCCGCCCCGAATCCAACTCCACTCCTGTTGTTGTCCTCTCCTCCCGTAACCTCCTTGGCCACATAACGGTGGATGTCCTGGACCCCATTGGTAGTGACCATCTCCCTGTCCTCCTAACCATTTCAGACGGTCGTCGCCCTTGCCCCGACCCCCATCATGACCCTCCCTCGAAGTACGTCAATAATTATCCACGTGCCTACTGGAATGCCTACCGGGATACCCTCCCCACCCAGTTTGAAGGCCACCCCTTCACCTACCACCACCCTGATAATGTTACCCATGCCGCCTCCTTTCTCCAGCAGACCTTGTCTGAGGCCGTGGAGGCCCACGTCCCTTCTATCACCATTCACCCCCACCGTCCTACCTTACCCCCACAGGCCATCCTCCTCCTCCGTGAATCCTGCCGTCTCTAACGTGCATTCCTCCACACACGTGACCCGGACATACTATGAAGCCACTGGCAACTCCAGAGGCGCATCTGTAACTTGCTCGCGGGACTGGCGACAGACATGCACCCGTTTAAATGCTACCCTTCCTATCAACTCGTCCAAGTACTGGTTCGCCATCCACCGCCTTACTGAATCTAAGCCCCCCCCTCTACTATCCTCTCCTTCATGACAACCAACCCTTCCCTGACGCCATTCGTAAGGCCACTCACTTTGTCTCCTACCTCTCCGATATCTTTACCATTCCTGATGATCCCCAGTTCGTTTACTCCCTCTTCCCAGATGTCCGCCATCGAACTGACACTTCTGTCCCTCCTCTTGCACCTGGTTTCTAGTACTTGGACAACATTGCACACACAGGACTCAATGCCCCTATCACTACACAGGATCTCATCGCTACACTCCGCATGAAACGCAACACCGCTCCTGGTCATGATCGTGTCACCTATCATCACCTTCGTGTAGCTCCTGCCTCTTGCCTCTCCACCCTGGCCAATGTAGTCCTGTCCACTGGCTACTACCCCGACCAGTGGCAAACCTCCCATATCCTGATGTTCCTTAAACGCGGTAAACCGCCATCTGTTGTCTCCTCCTACCATCCCATCAGCCTTACCTCAGTCTTCAGCAAGGTCCTGGAATCCATCCTCACGTGACACATCCACCACCTTCTCCGCCAGCACTGCCTCCTTCCCGTTAGCCAGTGTGGCTTTCAGCTGTCTTCTTCCGATGACCTTCTCCTTCACCTCACTCATCTCCTCTCCGAACAGCTTAATTCCCGCGGTTCCGCTATCTTCCTCTCCCTTGACCTTGAATGAGCCTATGACTATGTGCGGCATTCCGGTCTCCTCTTCAAGGTCCAAACCTTCGCCCTTCCCATTAACTACATCCGTCGGCTTGACTCCTTTCTTTCCCACCGTCCTTCCTATGTACCATCGACAACATGGATTCCTACACCTTTTCCCCCTCCACTGGTGTGCCCAGGGCTCCGTCCTCGCCCCTCTTCCATACCTCTTTGTATATGGCGGATATGCCGCTGCCTTCACCCACCATTCACCTCCTCCAGTACGCCGATGACACTGCCTTCCTTGCCCTTGCCCCCACCCTGCTGCGCTCCCAACACCTTCTCCAATCCCCTTCTGCCCAGTTCACTGCTTGGTGTAAGCAGTGGTTGCTTAAGGTCAATCCTGCCAAATGCCAGGCGATTATAGTAGGCAAAACCACTCCTTCCTTCCGCCTCCTCGATATCTACATCATCATGTATGGCCGTCCTATCGCCCTCACCCCCAGCCTTAAGTACCTTGGCGTCACCATTGACCGTCGCCTCTCCTGGACCCCCCACCTCCGGACGATCGAAGCCAAGGCACGCTCCTGCCTCTGTCTCCTCAAACTCTTCTCTGGCCGAACTTGGGGTCTGGACCCCTATACCGTCCTCCATACCTATAAATCCCTCATTCGCCCTATCCTTTGCTTCGCCCACACTGCCTGGATCTCCACTCCCCCTACCTTTTACAAATCCCTTCAGATCCTGGAACGCCATGCTCTTCACCTCGCCTATCGCATCCGTCTCCCCTCCCCCACGCGGATCCTGTACGACCTAATTCCCTTCGCCCACCTCCTCCTTTTCCTCGAACGGATACGGATCCTCTACACCTCCCACGAACTCGATCCTCCTCAGCCGCTGGTCTCTCCCATCCTTTTGTATTTTTGTGTGTCTAATGTTTTTTACCCATCACTCTATCTGTTACGTATCTTCTCAATGTTTTTTTCTCATTGGAAAATCGAAGGCTGAAGAGCAGCATACGATGCTGTTGCAAGCCTACCTATGTATCTGTATAGGTATGAAAATTACAGTAAAGGAAAGAAAAAGACATATTGTGCCCTTCATTAAGACAGTGTTCAGCAACGGCTGATTTATCCGGGTGGAGCAGACGTTTATGCCGTTGATGTTCCACACATCGATCTTGAACTGTAAGAATAGTCTGTCCAATGTAGGCCTTTCCGCAGTGACAGGGAATGTTGCATACCCCAGGCTTCCTCAGTCCCAAACCATCTTTAACCGATCCAAAAAGGGATCTAGTTTTGGCCAAAGGCATAAGGACGCTTTTAATATCACATTTCCAGAGGATTCTTGAAAATTTCGAAGAAATACGTCCCACGAAGGGTAAAAAAGCAACTGATTTGGAAGTGTCCACTGTTGGTTCTCGTGGGGGTCCAAATTGAAAAGCACGAGTAATTTGGTGATCAGAATACCCATTCTGCCTGAAAACAACCTTAAGGTGATCCAACTCCTGTTTCAAGTTATCGGAGTCCGAAACAGCTTCAGCCCTCTTGACCAGTGTGCGTAAAACTCCCCCTCCCGGATGATGCCCTCTTGGCCAGTGTCAAGCGTTGATGTTGTGGACGACAACTTGTGGCATGGAGGTAGCGGTCCGCATGCGTAGCTTCTCGGTATACACTGTGGAAGAAGGCAGATCTTAAAATCGATGAAGAGATTCCATTCCATGTGGCCAAACGATGAAAATATCATCCACATATCTCAAAAAACATGTTGGTTTAAGAGAAGATGTCCTAAGTGCCATATGCTCAAAATCTTCCATAAAGAGATTGGCGACAATAGGGGAAAGAGGACTCCCCATAGCCACACCGTCAGTTTGTTCAAAAATTGCTTCATTAAATAAAAAAATACGTCGATGTCATTACATGGCGACACAGCTCACGAGTTTTGTCATCCGAGAGGTGCCCAATTAGCAGTAAAGACTCCTCCAAAGGTCGAGACGTCAGGCGTTGAATAAAACCGGACGAGTTGGATATGTGGTGTTCCACTTCCCAACGTGTGGGCTCAGAACAGAAGCAAGATATGTGGCCAAATTATAAGTAGGGGCGCCCAGATTACTAACGATCGGAAGAAGAGGTCCCCCAGGTTTATGTACCTTGGGTCGACTATACAACCTGGGTGGTACTGCCGCCGCTTAATGAAGTTTTTTAATGATATCCTCAGGTAATGAGCTCTTCTTAATAAGAGTGACGGTCTTCCGCTTGATCCGAGCGGTAGGATCGCTCCGTAGCTTACGGTATGAAGAATCCTCCAACTAACAAGCCATTTTTGCCAGATAATCTTCACGAGTAAGAAGAATAGTGGCACTGACTTTATCAGCAGGAAGAACTAAAATATCCTTATCTTCCCTCAGTGACCGAATGGCCTTCCTTTCACTATAAGAAATGTTTTTCCGTGGTGGTGGTGCTCGACGAAGGTGATGAGACACTTCCTGTGTAATTTCTTCTGCCCGATCTTCGGGAAAACGGGCTATGGCCTGCTCCACAGCGCTAATAATATTGACAGTAGGCAAATGTTTCGGTGTGGGAGCGAAATTCAAGCCTTTCTCCAAAACCGGCAAAGTGGCTTCGTCCAATGTCTTGTCGGTAAAATTAATAAGAGTCCGGCGGCGACTGATGTCATCAGATGTGGATGGTTGTTGGCGAAGTCGATGAAATTTGTAAGATTGTTTCTTCACAGTATTCTTCTGAGTAAACTCCGAACAGGCTCATGAGGCTTCGTCAACCCAATTCCAGGATGCAGAAGACAGGCGTGAAGAAAGTGCAAAATGTAAAAAATACAAAGCTTTGGATACTGAATCCAATTGTCGACGTGTAAAACGAATTCTCTCACGTATCAAAGCAAAACTAGCACGTTTTATGATCTTTTTAGCCATGTCAGTATCAATAAAATGAGAAATTTTAGCAAATTTCCGAATGATACCTTCATCCCTGCATCTCAATAAGAACACCAGTGTACTCAGCAATTTTCCTTTTTTCTTCCGTAATTTATCAAATTTCTTCACAAGAATAAGCACTTCCTCCCCGTAGAGGTTCTTGATGCGATAACGTAGATTTCCCCGGCGTATCAAATACTGATGATTTTCACTTGTTAGCAGCCGTCTTCCATCGTCCTGACGACAACGCGATATTTCGGCGGTCCATCTGGCCGCCATCTTCAGGTGAGATTGAGTGCAAAGTCACGCCGGAACTGAAGAGATCTCAGATTCGGCTTCTCTTTTATACCGCGGGTACTGGCCTCTCTGAGGCGAAGAATTGCAGCAGCGCCAGCGGTGAAAACTGACAAAAGCGAGGAATCGCAAAATTGAAATGCAGCCGGTCGGAAACCAGACCGTCATTGTTTTATCTGTGAAATTAATTAATATTGTCTGCCCTTGCATAGAGTCAAAAGGTCCATTCAAAATCTGCAAATTCGTACGTTAATCCCTGGAAAAAATTGGTTAAAATAATATTAAAATGTTATAAATAGTCCTTCTAATGATATTCTAGGACTTCTTAATAATCAGATATAACTGATCCTTATTTTACTACATTTTAAAAAATTTTATAAATTTATTTCTTTCCTTTTGATGTTCCAGTTAATTTAAAGACATTCATGTTTTTTATTAGCATACCATTCGTACTGTACAATGTAATATTCCATCGCGCTACTTCACAGGTTATGATTTCTTTATTTTTATTTTCACTGCCGTCATTTCATGTGATGCACGTTTTAGTTCCTCTTTCAATTCATTTCGATTTCCTGAATTCAAGTTTTCTAATATATTGATAAAGTTATTGTTACCTTCTGTAAGTTCCTATCATTTTGCAGCAATTTGGATTTAAGCTTATTCTGTACCATAAATTTCATACATTCTTGACAGGCAGTTACCAACTTGTCTGCTGATCCTTTACATTGACCATCTGTCAGGAAGTACGCTCTGTTGTCGCTACATCATGTACTGGTAATGCCCTGATCGATTACACCTCCTGTCTTACGTTAAGCCTGGTTCCTATTGTTGTTATTATTACCATAATTATCAAATCGACACTCTGATGTGCAGTCACACCCAAAAGTATCCGAACGACATGAATTGGATTTCGCCTGATTCGCATGCAACCGGCATAACGCAGCTGTGTAGCAGGTCCTCTAATTGCTCCTTGGTACAGTCGTTTGACTATTGAAAATGGTTCCACCAAGTCACCACTAGAAAACAAAGCTCTGTATCGCAGTAACTCAAGATGTAAAGTAATACCAAGATGCTAGATGCTACAAATATCAGGGAACACCTTATCACAGATAAGAAATGATTGAACTATACTGTTCTGAGAGATTCAGATCCTCGAGAGAGGAGATACGAATTCAAATCACAGTCCAGCACCATATTTTTCAACGTCTCTAGTTCAATCAAGTACAAGTAAAATAAGAGACCTGTTCCTTTAAATGGCTATCGGTTCATCAAATAAAACAAAATTTTCTAATGTAAGTAAGTTTACTGGCGACTGTATTTCTGTTTACCATGACTTCCGCTATGTCATTTGCCAACGTAAACCGGCTCCGCCCAGTCGGTAATGAAGGAACGTGATGTTTAATGGGGATTATGGATTATAACGTCTTTTTCTTGAGGTTACCAGAGATAAAATTAATCTGTTTCTGCCTCTTAAAAGTAAATTCCTGAACCCACGCAGTGCACCTGTGATAATTCGTTCCACCAGACCATTGTGGTCACATTTCCCAGCCTCAAGAGTGTGCTGAAACGGATGATGTGCTTAGCTTACAAAATTAGTCACGGTGGAAAAAATTGGAGTCTATTAAATGGTTAAGTAGAAGCAAGCTTCTGACGCGGAGATTATGCTATTCTCATGTCGGCAGGATGTAGACTCTTCTAGGCATCATAGCTCGAAGAAAAGCCAATTTCAATTTTCACAAATTGAGCAAATTTCTTAGTTCGAGAAAATCCACTGTGATGTGTGAAGTTACCGGATAACTCGACTAGTACCGTGATTGTTATTATGAATTTATTCATACCGCTGCTGGAACACATGTGTTTGAAGATAATTTAATGCCTTTTGGTCACTATAGAAATAATTTCCCAAGAACAGGTTCTTTCCCTGTCTACGGAATCCTTTACATCCTGCTGACATGAGAATAGCGTAATCTCCGCTACTGCCAAGGGAATCCCATATGTCACAGTTGGTTGTGTTTCGATATTAATCCGATTAGGTTCTGGGTTCGAATCCCTGTCCAACACAAAGCTTAATCTCACGGCATTTCATGTAAGTTGCTTGTGAAGAAGCAATATTTAACATCTCTCGTAGTTCGTTAACAGGGACAATAGATGCTGGGTAGGAATTCGCGTCCGTTACAAATGTGTGTGTTATGTAATTTAAAGTTGATATTTGCTAACTGATACTGTCTAAAATCGAGGTATATCACTCTCTGTATGCCTAATCAGGAATGACTGTCAGTTTGCGTCAGTCACAAAATCTTTGCTTAGTCTGCCTGACCTGGGGTTGAATCCATATGGAGAACGAGACGGTTCGTCGTGTCATTTGAAGTTCATACATATTCTCAACTAGCCGCTCGTGGATAATTTAAATTTTTAATGTCATTTTGTGTTAAATAATAAGTACTGTATCTAACTTTGAAGAGGAAATCATGAATACGACGAACTTACTACGTGCATTACCTATCTTACGTAATAATGAAAGTGGTAACATTTCAGGTATGTCATTTATTGTAATAAATGTGAGTTTACAAGCCTTAAGGACAGTCTTATCTGTGATATGGTGTTCCCTGATATTTGTAGCATCGTGGTATTACTTCACATCTTGAGTTACTGCGATACAGAGCAGTTTTTTGTAGTGATGACATATTGGAACCATTTTCAATAGTCAAACGACTGTACCAAGGAGCAATTAGAGGACCTGCTATACAGCCGCGTTATGCCGGTTGCATGCGAATCAGACGAAATACAGTACAGGTCGTTCGGATACTTTTGAGCACAACTGTACTTGCTGATTCTAACTACTGGTAAAAGCGTTATTAAACATTTCACACAAAAAGTCCACAAGAACCCGTTGAAAGCTTTACACGAAACCTCATTTACACAGAAACTCGACACATGGAAAGGGCGGTCGAAGACGAAACTGCAAGGAAAACAGAAAGAAAATAAACTGAAGAAAGAAAGATAAGTGACAGAAAAGACATGAAAACTGCAAGGAGTTTATGAAATTTACTTTATACAGCTTTGCGTAATCTAACATGGTTCAATCGCTCCTCAAAAACCATTAGTGAACATTCCATAAGGAGCCCAGAATTAATTATGAACCACTGTGCTGTTTGTATTAGCGACTGTTTAGTCCGTCTGTAGAAACAGTCAAATAAATAATGAACATTTGTGTAAGTCATAATTCATATAGACGCGAGACCGCAAAAATGCCAGATCGGTTGAGACTTCCAGCTTTCACACACACACACACACACACACACACACACACAGAGAGAGAGAGAGAGAGAGAGAGAGAGAGAGGGAGAGACCTAGAAACATCGACGTGCAGGCGAACCTGAACCGTACTCCAGTAAACACCTGGGAATGTTGTTGAAGCTTCTGTGAAAAGCCCAGGCTTGTAAAGGCCAGGCGAAATTCTGCGTACAGAACAATACGACGCAAAAACTTTTTCCAACAGCTAGTCACCGCGAGAGCGTTTCAGATATTTTAACGAACGACTCAGGGGCGGACACAATACCTGCGAGAAGTCTACAATGTTTGCCTGATGTCAGGTCGAGTTCTCTGTTTAAATATTAGCAGCAGATGCTGCAGGGAGAGCTCCTCTTGTAATTCGGGGACAGCGTGAAGTTGCAGCCATGCGAAAAGACCTGGCAGTTCTGCCAACTCTGGGGGAGCATCCACGCACACGGCTTTTATTGTCTTCTCCGGCAGCAGCAAAATTTGAGCCTTTGCCTCCCTGAGTGCCCTCGTCGTCCACCTGGTTTTGGCTGCCATTTTAATTGTAGCTGTGTATTGCGGACAGTAAACTTTCGATATGATGCCGAAGGACGTGTATTTTAAGAGGGGACGTATATGAAAATGCGAAAAAATGAGATTTTTTGGTTCAGTTTTTACCCGCTAGTATTATTTACAGCAAGAAATTGATCCATAAAGTTAGTCCCGATCAGGTCCAGAGTTGACAGGAGCAGCGGTATAGGAATTCGATTGCGCAGTGGTAGGAAGGTGGCATGTGGGAATAATGCAGTGCTGTTTCAGTCTGGTGTCGGCAGTGTTTACCATAAAGTACTAGGACAAAATGCCCGCTCTGATACTGTCTCCCACCAAATGCGGGATTTGGACAGTTTTTCAATTTTTCTAAGGTATGAAGCACTCTCCAGGACAGATCCACGACCATTTATGCCACATGTATGGACACGAGATTATGAGCGTCTGTATGGTCAGACGATGGTGCAGGCAATTCACAGAAGGACAAAAGATTATTCATGACGAAGACAAAAGCGGGCTACAGTCCCTGCTGGAATCAGAAGAGATTGAAAGTGTGCTCCATGCAATTTACAAGAATCCACTCACCGAGCGATGTGGCGCAGTGGTTAGAATATTAGACACGCATTCTGAACGACGCGGTACAAACCCACGTTTGATCATCCTGATTTAGCTTTTTCGTGATTTCCCTAAATAGCTTCTAGCAAATGCTGGGATGTTTCCTTTGAAAGGCGGCTTACTTCCTTCCCCATTCTTTCCTAATCTCATGGTCCTCTCCCCCAAGTCAACCAACTAACCAGAACCGACGTTTCTCAATTTCATGACTCTCTCATTAGTTCCTCCAGTTGCCTCTCACTGATGCACGAAACTGTACCTTGCTTTTCATAAAATATGTAAAAGATAGATGCTAAGGCGACTGACAGATGAGAGGTATCGACTTCATGGACCATACCGTCACCGGAATGAAACATGGGCGTTGCATACCAAACCAGAAGCAAAACAACAATTCATGCACTGGCGGCATAGTGGTCCAACGGCGAAGACCAAATTCAAGCAGACAGTTCCTATCAAAAACAAACATTTGCACTCTCTTCTGGGATCATATGCTGTCCTCTTGTGTGAGTTCTTACCGGGACAGTATACTGTAAATGCTTGTCGGTATTTTAAGACATTGAAGAATATGAAGAGGATATATAGGAGATATGGGATGTTGAGAAGAGGCATTACGGTTGTGCATGACAGTGCAAGATTCTGTGCGATTTAGATGGGAGATTTTCGACCACACACCCTACAGCCCCAATCTCACCCCAAGTGACTTTCATCTCCATGAAGCGTTTTGTGGCAGGAAAACTTATCCTCAACAACGCTGAGGTGCAAGCTAAAGTGACTTCGTGGCCCTGGATATTGGTGACACACATATAAAACAGGGGCATACAACTGATGGCACATCGTTTCGATAGATGTGTCGACCATGATGGTGACTATTTTGAGAAGTAGCCAGTGAATCTATAATAAAATTCCAGTAAGTAAATCTTGCTTAGTTATGCTATTGTTTTCTTTAGCGATCATCGGGACATACATCCTGGATGCATCTCGTACTTACTTGAAATTTCGTAATCAAAATCACATCTTAAGCGCAAGAAAAATTAAAAGACAACGTGTTCACCATGCCACTCCCATCTAAAGAATAATTTCTTGATTATTAGTTTTGGTATTCATTACATAATCAGAGATTCTGAGCACTTCGTTCAAGCAAACTTGTATACCATCTGCATCTCTTGGATAGTCTCCGTGAAACCATAGGTAATCGTAATATTTGTTTAAGAACTGTGACTACTTGTGTTTGCGTGCGTTGTCTGGGTAATTTTCTTGTTGTGTTTTGTTCTCTTTTTCATCACTACAACGAAAAATCTGTAATAGCGTCTGCGTACTTTATTAAATTGTAGACACACTAATAACGTGAGTAATGGAAACGATATTATGACTCACCGGACTACATGTTTGAACATATGAACTCATCACCCAGCAGCTCTATAGAAAAGATAGGTTGAGGGATATTGAGTGGTTGTCCAGCCCAGGCATATTGGAACGTGTTTTTTAGAACAATCTGGAGTTATTCGGCGACGGTAATAGAGTGCACATGGTGTGTAATGTACGTATTTTGTCTAAGGAGTGTGATGCTGACAATTCATTTAAAACTTCAAAATCAAAAAATTGGTACTATAAAGCCAACATGGTACTGTCATGTGTCCTATGATATGTATGTATACGAAGGGAATGGAGAAGCCGGGCGGGATTAGCCGAGCGATCAGATTCCCGGCGGGGTCAGGGATTTTCTCTTCCTCGAGATGACTGGGTGTTGTGTTTCATCATCATTTCATCCTCATTCACTCGCAAGTCGTCGTGGTGGCGTTAAAGAACTTGTGGAGTGGTCTCCCGGTCACCAATACCATACGCTCATTATTATTGCCGGCACTGTAGCTCAGCGTGTTCGGTCAGAGGGTTTAGTTACCCTCTGTAATAAAGAAAACTGAGTAGACCGATCAACGAATAACCTGAACGAGTGTCATCGGACGTCCGCCACGAACAATACATAGAACAAAAATGAGATAAAATAAATAAATAAAAAAAGCGGCCTAAAGCGCTGCAGTCATGTACTGTGCGGTTGGTCACAGCGGAGATTCGAGTCCTCCACCGGGCATGGGAGTGTGTGTTCGTCCTTAGGATAATTTAGGTTAAGTAGCGTGGAAGTTTAGGGACTGATGTCCATAGCAGTTAAGTCCCATAAGATTTCACACACATTTGAACATTTTTGGGAATGGAGAATATTTGTTTTGTAAATATGAAACGCTTGCTCTTGCTGTACTGTATTTTATTGCTCCCAGCTTTGTTTTAAAATGTGTTATTTGTAGATTATAAAACAGTTTAAGTCTCGTTTTTTATGTAAATAAGTGATTACTTACAGTTCTTTGCGTTTTTAGTTGGTATCTGCATTCCCTCCCGTCTTATGACATTCTCAAGGTCTCTATCTCTATTTAAGAAACATAAGGACATTTTTATGTTCTGAACTTTTCTTTCCACTCTTTACCATGTTTGTCCTTGTTGTTGTGATGCACTATCAGTCTTCTGCCATTAATTATAAATATTTCATTGAAAATTCTTGTTTCAAAACGAAACTGCTTTGAGTTTACTATGTGTCTCATCCTGTTTGGTTTGATTACGTACATGTTGCCAACCTAACTAGGTGTATGATGAAAACTAAAGAGAGAGAGAAGAATAGACTTTAGTTTTCATCATATATATATATATATATATATATATATATATATATATATATATATATATACGAGGCCTGTTCAGAAAGTAAGCTCCGATTGATTGCCAAATTGAAACCACAGTGAACATCAGAAATCTTTTACTTGTAACAATTAGCTACACCTTTCAGCTACTTCTCTACGTAGTCGCCGTTCTGACTTAGACTTTTGTCATAGCGTTGTACCAACTTTTCAATAGCCTCATCATAGAAGGTAGCCGCCAGTGCTTTCCGCCAATTCTCCACGCTGGCCTACACCTCGTTGTCTGTGTCAAAATGTTGTCTTCAAAAACAGCGGTTCATGTGACCAGAGATGAAACTCAGGGGGAGACAATTGCGGACTGTATTGTGGGTAATCTAACATTTCCATTTGAAAACGATGCAGGAGTATCTTCATTCCCCCTGCAGAATGCGGCTGAGAATTGTCGTGAAGACGAAACAGCACGACAGTTATGTAATGTTAGCTGCATAGCTTCAGGCGAAATTTCTCACCAGGCCCTCGTACTTGGCGGCAGACACTATTTTCTAGACATCTTTACGCACTCACTGCGAGCTCAGAAATGAGAAGAGCGACGTGATGCTAACTGGGGTTATACTAGAGACACTACCCAACACATCTGTGCAAAGCTTTATCGGATTTTCATAGTCGTTTCCATTTCGCGACCGATCGGAGCTTACTTTCTGAACGCCCCTCGTATATATCTCAGAGGGTTGGAACTTTAATAGTGGCAACTATTTATAATTTACAACCCATACAAAGTAGACACGTGTTTCAGTGTTTCAAAGTTTTACTGACCTTCAAAGTAGTCACCAGCATTGTATGTAACACTCTGCCAGCGATGTGGAAGTCGTAGGATACTCTTAGCAGTGCCAGTTGTGTTCACAGTTCGAGCGGCACGGTCTATTGCCATGACGAATTTGTAGCATTTCTGGAGCGAATGCCGTGATGTGATTCGCTCAGCTTAGAAATCGAGTTTAACTTACGAGGACTTAAAACAGGGGAGTGAATTGGGTGGTATAGCACTTAGCAGCCCTATCAGTCGAACAAATCAATGACAGCTTGCGTTGTACGTGCTTGAGCGTTGTCCTGCGAAATGATAGTCCGGTGATGCAGAAAGTGTCATCCCTTCTGTCTCTATGCTGTTCATTTTTGGAACACAGCCGACGACCAGCTTAGAGACAGATGTGATGACACTTTCTGCATTCGCTTCAGAACTGCTACAAATTCGTCGGGCAATAGACCGCTCCGCTCGAACTGTCAACACAACTGGCAGTGTTCAAAGTGTCCTACGACTTCCACATCTCTGGTAACGTATTACACACAACGTTGGAGACTACTCTGAACGTCAGCAAAACTTTGAAACACGTATCTATTTTGAGCGAGCTTTAAAAAAAGTTGTCACTATTAAAGTTCCAACCCTCGTATAAACAATGTGATCAAAAGTATGCGGGCTCCCCCAGAAACACACGCTTTTCCTTTTAAGCGAATTGTGCTGCCACTTACTGCCAGGCACTCCATATTAACGACCTCAGTAGTCATTATAGGGAGTAAAATGTGGCGCTCCGCGGAACTCACGGACTTAAGGCGTGGTCATGTGATTTGGTGTCTCTTGTGTCATACGTCTGTACACGAGATTTCCACATTTCAAAACATCCTTAGCTCCGCTATTTCCGATCTGATAGAGAAGTGGAAACGTGAGAAGACATGTACAGCACAGAAGCGTATAGACCGACTCCGTCTGTTGACTGACAGAGACTAACGCCAGTTGAAGTGGTCGTAACGTGTAATAGGCAGACACCTATCCAGACCGGGACTGATGACCATAGATGTTAAGTCCCATAGTGCTCAGAGCCAGCCTATCCAGACCATCAGACAGTAATTCCAAATTGCATCAGTATCCACTGTAAGTACTATGGAGAGGTGAAAAAACTAGGATTTCATAGTCGAGCGGCTGCTCATAAGCCACACATCACACCGGTAAATGCCAAACGACGCCTCGCTTGGTGGAAGGACGGAAACATTGGACGACTGAACAGTGGAAAAACGTTGTGTGGAGTGCCGAATCACAGTACACAATGCGGCGATCCGATGGCACGGAATGGGCATGGCGAATGCCCGGTGAACATCATCTGCCAGCGTGAGTAGTGCCAACAGAAAAATTCGGAGGAGGTGATGTTACAGAGTGGACGTGTTTTTAATGGAGGAGGGCTTTCACCCCTTGTTATTTTGCTTGGCACTAGCACAACACAGGCCTACACTGATTTTTTAAGCACTTTCTTACTTCCCACTGTTGAAGAGCAATTCGGGGATGGTGACTGCATCTTTCAACACTATCGAGCACCTGTTCATAATGTACGGCCGGTAATGGAGTGGTTATACGAAAATAACATCCTTGTAACTGACTGGCCTGCCCGGAGTCCTTACCTGAATCGCATAAAACACCTTTGGGATGTTTTGGAACACCGACGTCGTGAAGAATGGGCTGCCAGTCCCCAGGAACCCTTCCAGCACCTGGTGGAACGTATTCCCGCGAGAGTGGAAGCTGTTATCAATGTTAAGGGTGGGCCAACGCCGTATTGTTTTCCAGCATTTTGTGTGTGTGTGTGTGTGTGACTGTGCCAGATAGAGAGAGAGAGAGAGAGAAAGAGAGAGAGAGAGAGAGAGAGAGAGAGAGAGAGAGAGAGAGAGGGGTTGAAAGTTTTGGTGCTCAAGTGATTTGAGTTTTGGTGAAATTGTTTTGTGGGGAATTTTATGGACAAGTTAGTGGAAAGAAGGTTGCGTGGAATTATTATTCTTATGATAATGATTCTCTGTTGTAGTGTTCCTCTAATGTTTTATCTATGTAGGGGTGATCCTAGCTTGGGTTAATCTATTGCCCCTTCCAGGATGACGAGATCACTCAGGAAATGCCACGAAGACATTCTCTAGACCATAACGCTCCCTCCTCCAGGTTGGACGAGTGTTGCTGGATGTGTAATTTCAGACGTTCCACGCTGTACATGCCAATTCCTCGACGGAGCGTAAAACCTGATTCATGTGAACTTTCGCCACTCAATGGACGTCTAGTTGCACTATTGCCGGGCAGATTGCAGCCTACGTAGCAGATGAATACAGGTCAGCAAGGGAGCATGAACGAGGCGCTTGTTGCGGAGGTGTCTTGCAGCAACTTTGAGTCGTTGAGGAAACATTGAGACACTGTAGGTACCCCATTTGCTCATGGGATCATTTACGTTGGTCAAAAGTTGCTTTCGTTCGCCTTTGTCATCCATGACCCTTGGTGCAACACATACGCATCGGCGCCAGATTTGTATAGCGCCATCCTGACACGGTATACTTAATTACGGAAGTACGTGATCAATTTACACACTTATCCGTTTCGGAAATGCTTCCAAGTTGGCCCGAAAATCAATGATTACGCCCTTTGGAACGTGAGATGAACTGCGCCTTTTCCATATTACGTTGACGACTGCTCTCCTATCCGCGTCCCATCCCCTCTCCCGACAAGCTTGATACCCCCCCCCCCCCCTCCCATTCGTAGTGCTACCGCGTGCACTTTATTGTGTTGTTGCACGTTGACGCCGAGCACAGGCGGTGCTCACATTAATGTTTGTGCAACGCCTATTTCGAAATTATATTACATTTACGTTTCCCCTTAAAAGGATTTAGTTTTTGAGGTACACGGATGAGGAATAAGGAAAGGTGAGCCGCTGGTTTTTGACTATGTAGTACAGAAAAATGCGATTATGTTTGTAAGAGATGTTACTTTAAAGACTCTGTTCAGCTGAGAAATGCCGAATAATAGAGCTGTTAAATTTGTCATAACGTATTGTAAGTACCACAGTCAGGCTGCAAAGCACACTGGCCCTCGTTACTCCGCCGGGGGGCATTGGACATGTGGCCAGCCTGCCTCCCCGTGTCCGAGAAGTGGGCGACGTTTTTTTGTGTGTCTTCTGATTGGTTTCATGTGGCCTGCCAGGAATTCCTCTCCTGTGCCAACCTCTTCATCTGAGAGTAGCACTTACAAACTGCGTCCTCAATTATTTGCTGGCTGCATTCCAGTCTCTGTCTTCCTCTACAGTTTTTTCCCACTACAGCTCCCTCTAGTGCCATTGAAGTAATTCCCTGGTGTCTTAACAGATGTCCTATCATTGTGTCCCTTCTCCTTGTCACTGTTTTCCACACATTCCATTCTTCTCCGATTCTGTGAAGAACCTCCTCATTCCTTACCTTATCAGTCCACCTAATTTTCAACATTCATCTGTAGCACCACATCTCAAATACTCGGATTCTCTTCTGTTCCGTTTTTCCCACAGCCCATGTTTAAGTACCAATCAATGCCATGCTCCAAACGCACATTCTCGGAAATTTCTTCCTCAAATTAAGGACAATACTTGATACTAGTAGACTTCTCTTGGACAAGAATGCCGTTTTTGCCATTGCTAGTCTGCTTTTAATGTCCTCCTTGCTCCACCCGTCATTCGTTATTTTACTCCCTAGGTAGGAGAATTCCTTTAATTCATCTACTTCGTGACCATCCTTCCTGATGTTAAGTTTATTGATATTATTATTTCCACTACTTCTCATTACTTTCGTCTTTCTTCGATATACTCTCAAACATATTCTGTACGCATTAAATTCTTCATTCCATTCAGCAAATCTGGTAATTCTTCTTCAGTTTCACTCAGGATAGCAATGTCGTCAGTGAATCGTATGTTGATACCCTTTCACCTCGACTTTTAATTCCATTGCTGAACCTTTCTTTTATTTTCGTCATAGCTTCTTCGATGTACAGACTGAACACTCGGGCCCGCGCGTGGTAGCTGTGCGGTCTATTGCGCCTTGCTACGGGTTGCGCGGCTCCTCCCATCGGAGGTTCGATTCCTCCCTCGGGCGTGGGTGTGTGTGTTATCCTTAGCGTAAGTTAGTTTAAGTTGATTAGGTAGTGTGTAAGCCTAGGGACTTATTACCTCAGCAGTTTGGTCCCATAGCAACTTACCACAAAAAAAAGAACACTAGGGACGAAACACTACATCCCTGTCATACACGATTTTTAATCCGAACACTTCGTTCTTGATCGCCTACTCTTAGTATTCCCTCTTGCAATTTGTACATACTGTATATCACTCGTCTCTCCCTATGTATTACCCGTATTTCTCTCAAAATTTCGACCGCCTTGCACCATTTTACATTGTCGTACGCTTTTTCCAGATCGACAAATACTATAAAAGATTCTTGATTTTTCTTTAGTCTTGCTTCCATTACACTAGTTAACAGCCACTTTACATCTCGGATGTGATACATCGACTAAAATGTATTTTGGTGTGTAGAATCCGAATATACCTTTCAAATTATTTTAGAACGTATAATTTATGGGTTTTAAAGGTTTTTTATTTTTCGTATTCAGTATTTCGCTTTATACTGTTCCTTTCTTTTGATGTTTAAATGTTTGTTTTTGATTCGCAGAGGAGAGCTAGAAGATATACAGATCGTCAGTAAATCGTTGTTTGATAATCCCGTGGTGTGAAAGAGATCCCCAGTGAGTGTTTCATATGAAAGATGGTGCAAACATTTTGTGTTTAAAACTTACACTAAGAGAAATGGCTACTAGTATATCTCCTTGCTGTCTAAATCACCCAGACAACTTTTGTTATGTGTGTGGGAAATTCACTCCAAATGCCCAAAGAAAACACATTACTGATTTAGTTAAGAAACCATATAAATTGTGTTTTCGTTGTCCTGATGGTGAACCTCATATTGCCTGCATAACCTGTACTACAACCTTAACCGAGTGGTTGAAAGGAAAATGCTGAGCCGTCCCATTCGCTGTTCCGTTGGTGTGGTGTGAGCATAATGACCATCATTCAGACTGTTAACTCGGTTTTAAAGATATTTCGGACCATTCAAGCAAAACTAGACATAAAATGAAGTATCTAAACCTATCTTCAGTGCATTTGCCTGTGACCAATGATGAGGGGTTGCCTGTTCCTGTCTGCAACTCGAAAGCCACGGAACCACACACCATGTCAAAGATTCAGAAAGTATTGAACATATAGAAGAATACTGCTCTCAATATCAGAACACTTCGCCCCAGCTCTTTAATCAAAAGGAACTGATCGGTGTGGTTCGCGATCTAAAACTTTCGAAGCAATAAGTTGAACTTTTGGGGTCGAAACTGAAACAACGGAACCTTGTAGCTCCAAGGGCTAAAATTTCCTGTTTCAGATCAAGAGGTGCTTCCTTTGCTCAATATTTCGATATGCAGAATTCAGTGTTTGTATGTAGAACTGTCAATGGTGTGATGATGCAGGTAAGTGTACATCATAATCCACAGAAGTGGTGACTATTTATTGACTGCAGTGAAACCAACTTTAAAGCCGCACAACTGCTTAATGGCAATGCAGTTCCATCAGTAGCTTTGGCTTACGCAGTAGCCGTGAAAGAAACCTATGAAAGCACGGCTTTGCTGCTAGAGGCAATCAAATATAAGGATCATGAATCATAACTTCGCTAACATTTAAAGGTTGTTGCACTCCTTACGAGTTTACAGGCTGGATTCATGAAATACTGCTGCTTTTTATGCCTTTGTGACAGCCGTGACACCGAGATCTGCCATACAGTCAAGGAATGGTCTTTAAGCACGTCATATGTTCCTGGAAACGTAAATGTGAACAATACCCCATGGGTTGCGCCCGATAAAATTATTTGGCCTCCGCTTCAAATCAAGTTGAGCTTCATCAAGAACTTTTTAAAAGCTCTGGATAAAGATGGTGAAGCCTTCAATCACTCAACAGAAAAGTATCCCAAATTAAGTAAGGCAAGGCTGAAAGAGGAAGTATTTGCTGAACCACAAATAAGAAAATTTCTGGAAGATCCAACCTTTGATACCAAACTCACAGATACTCGATTGCCTGCTTGGTCTTCTTTTAAAGCATTGGTGAAGGGCTTTTTGGGTAACAGAAAAGACAAAAACTATGTTACCATTGTGAATGGTCTGTTGGACAACTACAGGGTGTCCGGAAAAGGACTCCCTGATTTCACAATTAAATATCTCGAAAATAAAGATCGATAGAGGAATGCAGTTAACGGTATGTTTATTGTGAAAGCTGTAAGAAGTTTATACAGCAATTTGAAATAATAGTTACAAAAGCTGCTAACAGATGGCGCTGTAATCGCCATACGTAATGCCTAGTATAAATAGTGATCCGAAGCCCAGAGCGATCAATTCCACTATTGAAACGTGAAAGGAGGTTAGCGTACCGAAGGAAGAGATGGAAACCGTGTACTCCATTGAACAACGCGTTTTTCTGGTGCTAGAGTACCACAGGTTAGAAGAGAGTCCTACGGCAACAAGGCAAAGTTATCAAGCACGATTTAATGTTCCAAAAGGACCCGATGCGAAAATCATTCGTACGCTCTTCGCAAAATTTCAACGAACAGGCAGCGTAACTGACGACCTAGTGGGGCATGTTGGCCGCAAGCACACCGCAGTTATGCCTGAAAATATCGCCACAGTTTCTGGAATCACTCTGCGAAATCCAATGTCATCCGTCCGTAGAATTGCATCTGAGACTGGTTCGAAGCGTTCCAGCACGCAGAAAATACTGAGAAAGAGCCTACGCATGTTTCCATTCAAAATACAAACGCACCAGGCCATACCCGTACGAGCTGTGCAACAAAGGGTTGCCTTTGCTAATCAGATGCTCACAATGATTGATAGTGAAGGATGTGATGTTGGCTGCATCTGGTTTACAGATGAAGCATACTTCCACCTGAATGGATACGTGAATAAGCAGAACTGGCGATTTTGGTGTGAAGCGATATCTCTGTATTCTCCTAAAGTTACTGTGTGGGCTGCAGTATGCAGCAGAGGCATTATTGGCCCTTTTTTCATTCGAGGAACGGTCAATTTTGGAACAATTTGTCGCCACACAGCAAGCGTTAGAGGATCGACCAGGTATTGAATGGTTTATGCAAGATGGAGTCCGACCACATCGGACCTAACAAGTGTTTCGCTTTCTTGAGGAATACTTCGAGAATCGAGTCATTACTTTAGAATATCCCAAATTTACAGGTGCGGGCATGGTTTGGCCTCCATATTCGCCGGATTTGACTCCCTGTGACCACACTTTTGTGGGGCACAGTGAAAGACATGGTCTACCCGAAGCATCCCGCCACGCTGGACGAGCTTGAATCGGCGATCTATGTGGCATGTGAATCCATTTCGGTTGAGACACTACGAAATGTGATGGCGAATTTCATTCTTCGTTTACGCCACCTCTGTAGAGCCAATTGCGAACATTTTGAAAACATTGTGATGTGATTGTTTGCAAAGATTGTTTTCATACGATTATTTCACTTATGTATGCGGATATGAGCTGTACAGCGTACAGCGCCATCTGTTAGCAGCTTTTGTAACTATTATTTCAAACTACTGTATAAACTTCTTTACAGCTCTCACAGTAAACATACCGTTAACTGCATTCCTCTCTCGATCTTTGTTTTCGAGATATTTAATTGTGAAATCAGGGAGCCCTTTTCTGGACACCCTGTATAAGAACATGAGGTGTAGAATGTCGCTTAAAATTCACTTTTTACATCCTCACCTTGATTTCTTCCCGGAAAATTTAGGAGCCGTAAGCGATGAGCATGGTGAACGCTTTCACCAAGACATTCTCTCCATCGAAAACCGTTACCAAGGACTTTGGAACCTTTCCATTACGGGTGACTACTATTGGGGTCTTGTTAGGAAGATTGATGAAACGGCAAACGAAAGAAGAGATCCGTCATCGCATTTTTCAAAAACCAAAGTCGATTAAAAGTGAAAATATCTGAACTAAACTGGACATTTCATTGGTATCATGTCCATATATACACTATGTGATCATAAGAACACGAACACCCCCAAAAATATATGTTTTTGAGATTAGGTGCATTGTGCTGCCACCTACTGACACGTACTCCGTATCAGCGACCTCAGTAGTCATTAGACATCGTGAGAGAGCAGAATGGGGCGCTCCGCGGAACTCCCGGCCTTCGAACGTGACCAGGTGATTGGGTGTCACTTGTGTTATACCTCTGTACGCGAGATTTCCACAGTTCTAAACATCCCTAGCTGCATTGTTTCCAATCTGATAGTGAAGTGGAAACGTGAACGGACACGTACACCACAAAAGCTTATGGGCCGACCTCGTCTGTTGACTGACAGAGACCGCCGACATTTGTAGAGCGTCGTAGTGTGTAATAGGCAGACATCTACCCAGACCATCACACAGGATTTCCAAACTGCATCAGGATCCACTGCAAGTACTATGACAGTTTGGCGGGAGGTGAGAGAACTTGGATTCCATGGTCGAGCGACTGCTCATAAGCTACACATCACACCGGGAAATGACAAACGACACCTCGCTTGGTGTAAGGAGCATAAACATTGGACAATTGAACAGTGGAAACACGATGTGCGGAGTGACGAATCACAGTACACAATGTGGCGATCCGATGGCAGGGTGTGGGTATGGCGAATGCCTCGTGAACGTCATCTGCCAGCGTCCACGATAATAACATCCCTGTAATGGACTGGCCTGCACAGAGTCATGACTTTAATTCTACAGAATACCTTTGGGATGTTTTGGAAAACCGACTTCCTGCCAGGCCTCACCGACCGACATCGATATCTCTCCTAAGTGCAGCACCTTGTGAAGAATGCGCTGCCATTCCCCAAGAAACCTTCCAGCACCTGATGGAACGTACGGCTGCGAGAGTGGAAGCTGTCATCAAGGCTAAGGGATGGCCAACAGCTTACTGAATTCCATCACTACAGATGGAGTACGCCACGAACTAGTACGTCATTTCCAGCCAGGCGTCCGGGTATATTTGATCACATAATGTACATACAAAATAGTATTGATTTCAAACGTTCTGAATGTGTATTTATTTATTTTTTTTTTTGACTAACTGCGTCAAATTTCGCTATTACCATTTTTAATTCTGCTGTGTATATAGGAAATGTGAGGACATAGAGAAAAACTGATTTTACCAGTGTATTCAGCACCCCAAAATTAGGTATAATCGACCCATTTACAAACCAGATGCAGAAAGAAAGTTATATTTGTTAACTAGTGTTATCAATCGCAGAGTCAGATTTGCCGCCGTATTTTTCCTAAAGCCAAAATGATAGTCATCTAACATACCCTCAGTTTTCTTTTACATTCTTCTGCATAATATTCTGGTCAGCAACTTGGATGCATGAGCTGTTTAGCTGAGTGTGCGATAATACTCGCACTTGTCAGCTCTTGCAGTCAACGGAATTTTGTTGATAACATTTCTTCGAAAGTCAGATGGTATTTCACCAGACGCATACAGTCTACAAAACAACGTGAATAGCCGTTTTGTTGCCTTTTCTTCCACTGATTTTAGAAATTCTGATGGAATGTTATCTATCCATTCTGCCTTATTTGATCTTAAGTCCTCCACAGCTTTCTGAAATTGTGATTCTAATATTGAAACACCCACCTCTTCTAAATCGAGTCCTGTCTCTTCTTCTATGACATCAGACATGTCTTCCCTCTTATAGAGGAGTTTAGTTTAGCCTTCTCGCCTAACTGCTGTCTCGTCTGCACTTATCAGTGGAATTCCTGCTGCACTGTTAATGGTACCATCCTTTATTTTAATCTAACCGAAGATTGTTTTGACATTCCTATATGTTGAGTCAGTTCTATCAACAGTTCTCTGTTTTTCGATATCTTCTAATTTTGTATGCAGCTAATTCGCCTTTGCTATCCTGCACTTCCTATATATTTCATTTCTCAGAGAATTGTATTTCTGTATTCCTATATTTCCTTGAACGTTCTTGTACTTCCTTCTTTCATCGACCAGCTGAAGTATTTCTATTGTTACCCATTGGTTCTTCGCAGTTATGTCTTTGTATGTATCTTTCTCTTTTCAGCTTTTGTTACTGCCGTTTCTATGGATGTTCTTTCCCCTTCGATGCTACTCCCTATTGAGATGTTTCTTATTTCTCTATCGATTGCCTTAGTACTTCGGTATCCCACTTCTTTGTATATTGATTCTTCCTGACTAATCTCTTAAACTTCAGCCTACTCTTCATCACTACTAAATTGTGATCTGAGTCCATTATATCTGATTCTAGGTAAGCCTTACAGCCCAGTATCTGATTTCGGAATCTCTGTCTGACCATGATGTAATCTAACTGAAATCTTCCCGTATCACGCAGCCTTTTCCAAGTATACCTCCTTCTCTTGTGATTCTTGAACAGAGTATTCGCTATCACTAGTTGAGTGTATTACAGAACTCAATTGGTCTTTAACACAGTTAAATGAGTACACTAACGGCCGTTAAAATTCACCAGAAAGGGTGCCAAATAACTTATTCTGCGTACACTGAGGTATCGTACAGAAGTCTTGGTGCACACCAAAGTCGGAAATGCGATTCGATATCTCCGACTTCGCTGAGAGTTTGCTGCAATTTGCAACAGCCAATGGGATTTTAAATTTTCTTTTATTGTTAATACTGACGGGTTTGTTCATGGATAAATCCTAGGGAGTGAAGTTCAAATGGTTCAAAGGGCTCTGAGCACTATGGGACTTAACTGCTGAGGTCATGAGTCCCCTAGAAGTTAGAACTACTTAAACCTAACTAACCTAAGGACATCACACACATCCATGCCCAGGGCTGGATTCGAAACTGGGACCGTAGCGGTCGCGCGGTTCCAGACTGTAGCGCCTAGAACCGCTCGGCCACTCCCACCGGCTAGGAAGTGAGGCAAACTTATTAAAACAATTAAGGAGTTTCATAAATAAGAAATTTTTGTTGATTCATTTATCTTGTTATGCGCGCTTGACAGTGGCTTAGTGTGTATAGTACATCCCTGATTCTTTTACTCGACCGATGTTATCTCTTCAAATGAAAACTTCTTTCATCGGAGTTCAAATACATTAACTCAACGAAGACCTAGTTTGTACTTGACTATTTATGTGCATTTAATGAACACGGAACCATTCGTAGTAGCTGAGGATGTCCTTTAATATAAAATGAAACAAATATTTAAGTAATATTACTATATTCAATTATCACACATAAACAATAAATTTCCATCGAAACCTACATTAAATAAGTTGCTGTATGCAACAACATGCGAGTGCACTTAGTATGAATGCTCCTCTACAAAATCTAAATGATAATGGCGGTGTGCCGTATAAATCTGCAATCATCGCTAGAAAGCGTCTGTATTGGTCCTCTTCTACAACAAAAAGGTTCCCTCCGCTTCACTAAAACAGTTGAGTGACCTAATCCTACATTTGTTTCTGCAGTTGTATCCAATAGTGATACAACAGTTCATATAACTTAGTTTTTTATTGATTATGTATTTATTTGTTTATTTTGTTTCAACGTAAAATCTGCTCTTCCCGCGGATGTGCCCCTAAACGGCCCCCTGAATTGCGAGGCGTGCAATTCGCCCTAAAGCACATCTTATTCTATATTTACAAGTTATGCTCGCATACAATGCAAGGTACACAAATTTTAATGTAGTGAGCGCGCCAGGCAACGACTGCCGCGACTTGCGTAATTCTCTATTCTCATGTGTGGCTAAGAACCGTTACTACATAGTCCAGCTGACAGGTTATAATTCGTTTTGTTTGTGCGTAAGCGATAATCATCAAAGTGACTAGACAATACATATAATATTCAGAAGAAGATATGCACTTTCATCTATAACAGGTGAAATAATCTTAAAACTATCACATCTGTTTGTACAAATATAGTTCGTTTAGGTTGATTCTCTAATTGGACAAGGTTTACTGCCCTTAGGATACAGTTTTGGTTTCAGATTTCCAGTCTGTATTACTTCCTATATTGTGAAAACAACAAAATTTGTCCATGGAAAGCTGTATTACGAATGTGGGATTTGTGTCTGAATTAAAAACTGGTATTCGTTACCACACGTCTTTGTTGTTATTCCACGAATACCTATCCTTACAAATGTATATAAAGGCTGTGCAAGATGCACAAATATTAGTCTGATAGATGGGTGACGTGACGTTTAAGATGGAGGAAAGCAAAATATATGTAATGATTGCATGGGATTTCGCCAATCGTGCTATGCATATATGTTTCTTCGCACAAGCCGCCCATGACTGTGCCCGCTTCCAAAGACATACAGCGAACATGACTGAAATTATATCTCCTGTGCTTGAACCGAGCTACAGACATAGGATCTGGGCAATTCTATTTACTATCTACGCAGGGGCTAGATAGAAAAAAGAAAAACACAGAATGTGAAACGTCCCCTCACTTAGAACAATTATACATGACTGTGCTTAAACTGACACTCAATATTTATAACGCATCGCAATCTGACTTTCAATAATCCCTACAAAAGAATGGCCCTGACTAACATTAACCTATACCTTTCACAAATCACTTACCTCACCAAAAAACTTCGTTACTCGAACTACTACAATTCAGCGAGCGCCACTACTGCCAGCTAAATAAAAGATTCAAACTACGGAAGGCACTAACTACTGATAGGCATAGTTAGCAAATGAAATATTTTAATAGAGAACAAACAATGTATTTACCTTAATAGTGTTGAAAACTCATAATATACATAGCAGTTCATGACATCCAGTCTTACGAATTTCAAAACTCCGCCATCTCTCTCCCCACATCCACCACTGCTGGCGGCTCATCTCTAACTGCCCAACGCTATGCGCTGTTAACACCCAGCTGCCCAACACTACAATGGCAGACAACAATGCGAACTAGCCACAGACTGCACACAGCACAGCCAGTGATTTTCATACAGAGCGCTAGGTAACGTTGCCAATAAGAAAACATAAACAGCCTACTTACATAGCCCCCATGCTCCCCACAAAAAAATTTTACAAGTTGTTTTGGGCAGTGGCCAATAATGATTTGATAAAATTTTTCATAATTACAATAACAAAGATATCAAATGCACACATTTATTGATACAACGTTGGTCAAATGCTAAAATTTTCTCACAGTCCATAAAGACAGTCCTGATCATTCATCACAGTAAAATTGCAGTGTTTTTCTCAAAGTCTGAGCAGTAAAAGAAAATGCACACAGAAGTAGTGGATTTCCATGCAGTCTTGAAGAAGTAGTGTTGTCCTTCCAACGGAAGGACAGTGCTGACTCTTGACATGCAGACAGGTAATGGGCCACAACAGAGCAAACCCACAGCAGAGTCATTCGAAGTTTTGAAGAATATTGGTAGGTAGGTCATCACAGAGCAGACCCACTGTAGTCCTGGTAGAGATTACGGTATTGGTGGGTCATCGAAGATGCAGACCCCCTGCAGTCTTTGTAGAAATAATGGTATTGGTGGGTCATCAAAGATGCAGACCCACTGTAGTCCTTGTAGAGATGGCCAGCAGCCATCTTTTGTGATTGTGCAGGTGCACAATCACCACTGAAGAGTCTTGCGGATAATATAACAAGTCCATAACCACCACTTGTGCACTCACAAAGTTTTTGGAATTGTCCTTAGAACCAGCAATGCTGTTATCCAGTCCCTTGCTGAATTATTAACACAGGTGCAAACACTAACAGTCCCTACTTTTCACATATTGTCCATATACTATGACCAACAGAAACGTGTGCAGTGAAATGGAACTTACAAGTTAATAATATGATGAACTGGTGTCAATTACAATTTTATAACATAAGAATACAATTACAAACGTACAAAACACATCATTAAAGAACATAACAATACAGATAACATTTGTAGTACAGGCTTTACAAAAGAATCGAAATAACATATACATCAGTGTTACAGGAATTATGACTTGAGTACATACATAAAATATCAGAATAACTTTCGAAACATCAACTTCACACATGAGCATTAAAACAGAACAGAATACATAATGCCTAAACATGTTTACAAAGAAAATAACATATTATCAGAAAAATTCTACAACATAACTCTTATTAGCTAAACACATAAGGACAGGAAAAACACAAATATACAAGAGTACACAAACACATAGGGGGATAACACAATGGAAAGGACAGGGTTCGTTTTCAGTGTAACATTTGGTACTGCAGTCCAACCCAAAACTTCATTCCATATATCGTCCCTCTTATTTCAACATTTGCTCCAGCCAAAAAAAAATTCTATCCAAGCATGCTTTCTGTATTCTGTTCACATCCTCTTTCAAAAATAGTTTTTCTCCACTGTGCACTACTTTTTTTGGCCAACCATTTTCTTATAGCTTCTCAATGCATTTCTTCCAATTCATCATAGTTAGTTTCTTATATAGTCTACCCCCTCTTAAGCTAACTTAAATCTACTGAGCTCAGATATATATACCAAGGGACGAGGCAATGCAGCAGCACATAACAAATTGACACAAACAACAAGGACAAAAAAAATACAAATTGGCAAAGTAAGCAATAATATTACAACTAATATAAGGCAATGAGCAGCAAACAAGAAAAATAAATCAGTAGTAAACTGGCTTAGCAGAGTAACACAAAGTCAAATTCAGTAACACTATGCCTGGCAAATAGCAGCAGCAAATGAAATAACTTATACCTAAACATGACAGAGCTCAAGCAGAAAAATGGCCATGTTTAATACCTATGTCACATCTTAACACTAGGGTGATTCATCACGAGAACTTACTCTAGCAGACAAGTTACCAAATTGTAAAAAAAATTATTTATGCAGTTCCTGTGAGGGGAAATGTCTATTTATGTTCCATCGTTTTCTTGGAAGTAGATCATAATTTTTTTTTACTTTTTTTTAAAAAATCATGCTCCCTTACCAAATACATCATTCAACGCTCTCATAGTATCACAATGGTTCCGAAAATATATGAACAGTTCACAAATTACAGACAAAATACAATTTCATAAGTGTGAAGTTACCCAACTGTGTAATTGCGTAAACATGTGTCACTGATGTAGTAAAAAAAAAGTTTATCTCTCAGTTAAATGATCAGATAGCTGTGTAATTTGTGTGTTAGAGAAATATGGTACCGATGTGTAAAGTTATATAAGCAAATACCATATTAGCTAGGGCTCCTTGTGCTTGCCAAACACATGGTACACAAAGTAAGCGTGTACCCCCCTGAGGATTAATGTAATTATATCCTCAGGTGTTACAGATTACAGCAATGGAATGAAATGTATCACAGAAAACCTTTGTATCATTGTACTACAAATATCTTTAAAAATAAATGTTTGAAGTACAAAATTAATCACTCAAATACGTGTACTGTAGCGCTAAACTGTGCGTCTTGTTGTAAGATAATCTCTGTGGAAGTGTCGTAGTTATCGTCCTCCGAAAGCTAAGTTCTGCAGAAGTCAATGTACTTACCTCATGATAAACAAAAGTGAAATGCTTTGCGTATAGATATCTTAGTTATTACGCTTATTGACGTGATGAAGAAACTACTATGCTGTAACGTATTGTTGTGCTACGGAAAAGGCTGTCTCATTGTAGCTATACCACAAAAGTTACTACTAAAACATGTTTTACTTCCCAGAATAGTTCAGAAAAAGTGTGCAGATATAAAACAGAAACACCGCAAAAGCAACAATGTAAATTGTGTCACATGTTAATAGCGTCGTGATATAATCGTGTAGCTATCAAAGAAACCAAATGCTAAGTCATCTTTAATCTCACCGAACGTACTTAAAGTAAAGAGTATCTTTTCAAGTAAACCAAAATGTTGCATTAAAATCTCATTAGCAGTACCAGTATATATCCTAAGTATGTAAGTCTGATAGTCGTTACGTAATCGTGCAACTTGTTGCAAGGATGTATAACACTGTGTCGTCTGTTCACTATAACAATGCATTCGTAATTACTGTCTAAATAAGTTGCCCAGGTTCTTGACTGGATATTTAACTTCAAACACTGATGCATGGTAAAAGTTTCTAAGTCTGACAATGCATACTACAAATGTGAAGTGAAAAGTTTTATGGCAAAGACAAAGTTAAAAAGTAGATTATCTTTCAATAAACGGTTTTACATGTGAAATGTGGTGTAAACCTTTACTCTTCCTAGTCCGCAGAGTTTCAACTTCAACGGAATTATCATGTGGTATACGTCGGATTCAGTAAGGTCCATTGTAAACTAGAAAGAATTTGTGACTCAAGTGTTTCTTCTTATGTGACAATGAATGAGCTTTAATGAGAACTTTCTGACCAATATATAATTTCTTTGCATTTGCTTTAGCGTGTAGTTTTCTCCTTTTGTCTGCTGCAGATTTTATATTTTTAAGAGCCAAATCAATTATGTCTTTGTGTCGAAGTTTACGTGTATTCGGGAAAGGTACAAGCTCTCTGATTCTGTTCGGTGGTTCTTCATTCTTCAGTACAAGAGTAGGTGGTAAAGCAGTGGAGTCATGAGGCATTTCATTCAGCACGTTTTGAAATAAGTGTAAATATCTGTCCCAATGCTGATGCTTTCTGTGACAATAAAGTCTGCAAAGCTTATTGATTTCTTTCATAATCCGTTCAGACGGGTTACAATGTGGTGTGTACAATGAAATAAAAACAGGTTTGATTTTATGATTCTGAAGCATGCGTGACCAAACAGCGGATCTGAATTGCGGTCTGTTGTCTGAAATGACTTTACTAACGTGTCCAACTTCACGTAAGAAATATTTAACAAAGGCGTTGGGTACAGACCGTCCAGTGGCTTTACGTAACGGTGTGAAAGAAACAAATTTTGAAGTAAGTTCAACAGCGACTAGAACGTACGAAAATCCATTAGATGTTCTGACAAGCAGTCCCAAGAGATCAACAGCAGCAAATTCTTTAATTTTAGAGGGAATAATAGGAAACAACGGAGCACGATTTGAGATAGTAGATGGTTTCGCCTTTTGACAAAGTTTACAAATAGACAAGACTCATCGAATTCTCTTTTCCATATTGTTAAAATAACAAGTCGTTCGAAGAATATGATAACATTTTCGTGGACCAAAATGTGCGTAGCTGAAATGAATGTACCAAATGAGCTTATTAACAAAATCGTCTGGAATGCAAAGTATCCATAGCTTGTCATCAACAGTGCAGCGTTTGAAGAATATGTTGTTTCCAGCCAGGTAATAATGCCGAATCTGAGTATGTGTCTTTTCATGCCATTTACTTTTGATGTCTTTCCAAATCGGATCTTTATCTTGTTCATGAGCAATGTCCTTTAAAGATGTGGTGATGAAGTTTTCAAAGGCGACTTTCTGAATTTAAAGAATACTGAAATTTTTCTCTAGGTTACCTTCTGTGTTACTTTTCTCAAGCCCAGCCGGTGCGCGTGACAGTGCGTCCGCAACAATGTTCTCCTTGCCGGGAATGTAGACTATTGTGAAGTGGAATTCTTCCAGAAACAATGCCCAACGTTTTAACCTGTCATGATTTAATTTTGAAGATATGAGAAATTGTAATGCACGATGATCACTGTATACTTTTACGTGCTTACCAGAAAGAAAGAAACGGAATTTGTTAAACGCCCAAACGATAGCTAAAGCTTCTAATTCAGTAACGGAATAATTTTTTTCAGCAATGGTTTTCTGAACAGAAGTGTCATTTTCTATGGCTTCTTGAAATAAATGGGCACCAAGGCCGACTTTAGAAGAATCCGTGCTAAGGCAGAAATCATGTGACAGATCTGGATGAGCTAGTATTGGCGCGTTAAGTAGCGATTCTTTCAAAGAATTGAATTCCAACTGTGCTTGTTCGTCCCAGTTTCAAATAGTATTTTTTCCAGTGAGAGAACAAAGTTTTGGTGTGACAAGAATTTGCATATTCTGAAAACGACGGTAAAAATTTACGAGACCTAGAAAACAGCGGACTTCTTTTTTTGTGGATGGAAGTGGAATGGCTCTGATTGCTTCTAACTTTTCAGGATCCGGCTGAATGCCTTCAGAAGAAATAATGTGTCCCAAAAACCTCACTTTTGACTTACCGAATTCAGACTTTTCCAAGTTAACTGTAATTCCAGATTCTGCAAAAATACGTAACAAACTGTTGAGGATGCGATTATGTTGTTCCCATGAAGCTTCTGCTATTAGAATATCGTCCACATATAAGGTGATGTGACGTTTTAAGAACTCAGGTAATATGGAATTTAGCCCGCGAATGAATGCTGACGAAGAAATGTTCAAACCAAAAGGATGTTTCCGAAACTGATAACAAACGCCGAAACAGAGGAAAGCTGTGTATTTTCTACATTCTGGATGAAGTTCGATCTGATAAAAGCTGGATCTGAGATCAATGGAAGACAACACTTTTACACCATTAAAATTTTGAAGAAGTTCTTCCAACGTTTGCGGCCTGTCTGTTTCAGGAATAATGATAGTATTGATTTGTCTCGAATCTAAGACAAGCCTGATCGATCCATTTTTCTTCTCAACAACATGTAATGTATTGTTGTATGAGCTTGCTGCAGGCTCAATAATGCCCTCGTCAAGCATAGATTGTATTTCTGTTCTAACACGGTCCCTATAAAGTGCTGGAATTACGTATGCTCTAACACAAAATTTAGTATGCTCACGAACACGAAATTGGTATTGAAATCCCTTGATTGTTCCTGTTCTGTGAGTAAAAACTGTGGAATGTGCTTGTAAAATCTCAAAAAGGTCCTGCCTATCACTGTTATTACAATTGTCAATTGTTTGAATTTTCTTCTGAATTAACTCATTAGTTTCAAATATGCCATACATATCATCCCTGTCAGTACTTGCAGAGTAATTGTTAGTGTTTAGTTCCGTAGAAAATTCGGAACTGTTGTCTAACAGAAGGTAAAGCCGATTAATTTCCTCGTCATGGTTTGAGAGCCAATCTTAAAATTTCAAAGCTATTGACTTACCTTCTTTCTGTAAACTTATTTCAGCATCGTGAAAGTTTAAGCTTGCTTTGTATTAATTCAAAAAGTCTACTCCCAGTATAATTTCCGTCGACAATAATGGAACAATAAGAAAGTTCGTAGAGAAGATGTGGCTTTGACAAAAGAATTCTAAGTTGGTTTGTTGGCGTACATCTACACTTTTTCCAAAGATTGCACCTTGTAATTTAATCTTACGTAACGGAAGTGTGGGGCAATCATTCGATTTGTTACATTTGCAAGAGGTTGTTTCACTAATTGCTGAAATGGGACTGCCAGAGTCAAGTACTGCCGTAAATTTTACGTCATTTACTGTAATGTGAATCACAGGATATGCAATGTTGTTCTGTTTTACGTCGTGTTCCTGGAGTAAGATGTCCCTAATCTCTGCCATTTTTACGTAATTACTAGCTACGGCAGCTGCGTCGTCAGTTTCAAACGTACGTTTCGTTGCTGCCAGCGGTATGAGTCATTGCCTATTGTCTCTTTGTTGGCGCGCGTCGATATTGGGATTTGGAGACCCAACTTCTACAAATTCACCTTGTCGAGAGGGCCCTGCTCTGTTTGAATCCCGCCAGTTCTGATGCAATTCAGGTCTGTCGTTACGATCATATCGTCTGTCGTCATGTCGGTAGATTCCATAGTTTCTTGTTTGTCGGTCATGTGGTGGAGAATTTCTCCCTGAATCGTAACTGCACGCTGGACCGTTGCGTCTAAAGTTACTCTGTCTCCCTTGATAATAATTATTTTGGTTCCCAAATTGTCTGATTCTCTGATTGTCTCTCTGATAGTCACTACTGCGGAGAGGTGATCTTTCCCTGTAATTATTATACTCTGCCAACGGTTGTCATACGGGGGTGTCTGTTTTGGTCACGATATGTGTTGTGAGAATAGCCTTGTCATGTCCAGTTATTATTTCTTTCATCGTGGAATTGTGACGGATGTGACCTGTAATTGTTGTGCTCCTGTTTTCGCGTCCCTCGATTGTCAGTGCCAATTTCTAATTCTTGTAAGGGTCCCTGAAAAGCTCAATGTCGTCTTTGCAACGTCCTGCCAAAATAATATGTCGTAAATGTTCAGGTAATTTGATTAAGCAAATGCGGATGAGATCTGAGGGGCTGTATGGGTTTGACAGGTACTGATTCTTGTGCAACATGTCTTCGAAATATTTCACAAGACTGGAAAATTCAGATTGTTCGAAATGTTTCATCATTATGATGCTATGTTTTACTCGGTCTTGTGTAGCTTGAGACAAATATGCTGAGAGGAAGGCATGATAAAATTCTCCTTCACTGTGACAATCGTGAATGACCGATCGCATTCTTACAGCTGGTTCATTCTCTAAATAGCCACACATAAATTCTAATCTGTGCTCTAATGACCAGTTGGGAGGGAAACAATGAGTGAACTGATGAAGCCACGCTTGTGGATGAATGTCGTTGCCGGAATTCTTAAATGTTTTGAATTTACGTGTAGTAATGAACAGCTTATAGTCAAAATCATCATGTCGGCAAGTTGCATTTCGGTCATTGTTACATCGTTTCGGCGGTTCCATCTCAAAATTCGGTGTACCTTGCCAATTTCTTTCATAATTTCCGAAGTGTCCTGTGTTATTATTTTGTGGTTGTTCCGTATTTCTATGTCCCTCTTTCCATACTGGAGCGCGAGTGTCCTCTGAAATATGTAATTCTTGTATTACTTGTGCCAACTGATCTTGTACTTCCCGGATTTCTCTTTTGTACTGTGTATTGATTTGATTTTGTTTGAATTTTCTAATTTGTTTATACTCTTCAGTGCCAGTGAAAGCTACGGGTCTTGTGTCATTCAGATCATCATCTACCTTCGTAGATAAGTTAGTGAACTGATCTGAAAGTTCAGCTACTTTATCCGATAGTGAAATTATTTCCTCTATGTGTTTTTCTGAACCAAGTTTCAGAGTGTCCATTTGTGTTGAAATCGTATCTACTGTGTCCTTTAAGTTTTCCTGAGCTTTTGCAAGTTGCGTAACTGAATCGGTAGATGCAACTGAGTCAGTTTTGGCTTGCAAGGTCTCATGATTTTCATGAACAATAATTTGCAGTTCTTTTATAGCTGCTTCGTGATTCTGTAATGCATTTTCATGACGCGAAAAAATAGGTTGAAAATGCTCACAAATTTGTGTTTTTACGTCATTACAGACTTTTAGGCACATCGATTCAATGTTATGTAACTCAGTAGTTAAATCTTCACGTGTTTGTTCAAGTGTGGTGTCTAACTTTTGAAGATTTTGTTCCATTGTGTTTAACTGTTGCTGTGTTTGTCTCTGGTGTTGTTCCATTGTGTCTAACTTTTGAAGCTTTTGCTGTGTTTGTCTCTGATTTTGTTCCATTTGTTGCATTAATTGCGATAATAATGTATTAGTGTCTGGAATAAGTTTCTCTATGCTTTTTGGCAGTGCATTTTCACAGGCAACATTCACGTTTTGACAAGCAGAAAATGTGTCTTGACTCATTGGAGAAAACGGTGAGGACCCAAAACCTGAGTCTACAGTATTTGCAATATTGTGTTCTGTCATGTCGGATTCCTGAGGCGAGCTGTCGCCGACTGATCGATCGATAATGCTTTCCTGTTCACTAATTGTTTCACTGCCTACACCATTGTTTGCAGCCCGCTCCATTTCCCTATGCACAATTTCCAAATTACTACTTTGAACATTAGTTAATTCATTACTCTGCGGCGCTAACACACTGCTTTCGTCTTCACTGTCATTTCTCAGTTTACTTTGAAGCCTAGTATTACGTTTTTCACACGCCATTATTGTCACAATATTTCACACGACAACACAGAAAAGCACAATTTGAAGAGCAAAATAACAAAACACATTAACATGGCATTGAAAATAATATCTAGTTAATTGCAAGCGCAGCTGCGAAATACTTGGTGCAAATCTACATGCATGCCACAACTGTGTACAACAAAGAAAAACTACAACTACAAAGGAAATTCTCGCTATAATTACGCGCTAGCAATAAACAAAAGCTACACTAATTACACAAACTAACAAGAAAAAATCAGAAGATTCCAGTGAGGTATCCTCGGCTAAGAGTCGACATATGAAACGTCCCCTTACTTGGAACAATTATACATGACTGTGCTTAAACTGACACTCAATATTTTTAGCGCAACGCAATCTGACTTTCAATAATCCCTACAAAAGAATGGTCCTGACTAACATTAACCTATACCTTTCACAAATCACCTACCTCACCAAAAATCTTCGTTACTTGAACTACTGCAATTCAGCGAGCGCCACTACTGCCAGCTAAATAAAAGATTCAAACTACGGAAGGCACTAACTACTGATAGGCATAGTTAACAAATGAAAGATTTTAATAGAGAACAAACAATGTATTTACCTTAATAGTGTTGAAAACTCATAATATACATAGCAGTTCATGACATCCAGTCTTACGAATTTCAAAACTCCGCCATCTCTCTCCCCACATCCACCACTGCTGGCGGCTCACCTCCAACTGCCCAACGCTATGCGCTGTTAACATCCAGCTGCCCAACACTACAATGGCAGACAACAATGCAAACTAGCCACAGACTGCACACAGCACAGCCAGTGATTTTCATACAAAGCGCTACGTAACGTTGCCAATAAGAAAACATAAACAGCCTACTCACAAATGTGAGTTAAAAAATTCACTTATTAATTAAAAAGCAACTTTATATTTTAATCAGAAGAAACAACGTTACTTACATAAACCTTCTTCTTCTTTTTGAGCAGGTGGATAGCCGTGCATCCGTAGAATTCCACGTCTGGAACATATGCAAACTTGAATATTCGCTGCATCCATGTGATCTCCTCCTCGTCTTTTACGTGGATGATGCACTAAGGATGATCAAATATTCGAAGTAACGTGATTATTTCTTTATAAGGTATAACAGGATCATCCCAGTGGAGTCCATGAAAGAAAAGTGTTAGCCACTTCGAACTCCTCCGTGTTTTAGCACAATTCACAATCTTGAAAGGCCTCGGTGATGCAATTCTTGCTGAGAATGTCTTTATCATACGAGCATCTTATGTGTATGCTATGAGTGCAACATCTTTAAACATGAATTGTCTATAATCATCGTCATAGAAACCTTGAATGTCGGCAACGATGTTCACACTGCGAGTTGTCATTGTGAAATGCTCTGGGTATGGTACAGCACTTGGTCATTTATACAACACGCTGCACGACACCAGTAAGTGGGTATTAGTTAATGACACGGTCATGTAGAACAAGAGCATACGCGGCAGTGTGTTCTGGGAAATTTGATGAGGATTCAAATTCGATTAATACACCTATTAATTATCTGATTCTGCTTAGAACCGTCTGTTACGATGATTGGTGCCCCTCCTTGAATTTTCATGGACTGAATAGGCATCCTTCGTGTTCATTACTTCACAGTAAGAAGCACGGAATCCTGCATACATGTCAAATGTTAGACTCTATATATTCTGATCCCACTGTAGCAGTAAAGTCCCATGCGGATAGAATTCTGAATTAAAGTAGCTCCCTGGCATTAGTTGCATTACATACGTCAGAATCATTAGCTAAATTCCCCCTTCTATTGGTTGGAAGTGCAAGTATGATTAATCTCTGTGTTTCCAGCTCCACGGAGGTTTTAATAGCCCATGTTTGTCTGCTTGCTGTCGGTAGCACAGGGTGCTCAAAATCCAGCCATGAGCGGAAAGGTGATGGCAGATAGGCCTATGTAACGGTATTCAGAAATTATAAAACCTTCAAACGCTCCCTGTCTGCCACAGTGATGTTCGGCATTTCCCATGTAGTTTTATTGATGATGATCTGATTCTCCTCTTGAGTTCCTTGAGTGTATGAAATGCTATCCATTGCACTCCGTACTTGTATAAACTCTTGTTTAGCATTCATAATAACCCGCTGCGTGTCCTCGAAGTATCCCATAAGCATTTTCGGAGGTATGCACGCAGTAAATCGGTGGTACTCTTTTCTGTTCTGTCCACAGGCTCCTCTATGAACCAGTCTGCATTTTCGAAACCATTCAGATCTGAAGCTGATGATGAGACGTACGTTTTAAGGGTAGGTGCTTTGCCAACATTGCTTGTACTACCAGTCTCTACCTCATTAATTTCTAATTTTATTTCATGTTGCAAGAATGCCAAAGAATTACATGTAAGCTCTGGTCCAACTGTATGACTACCATGCTTTTTCTTAATTGATTCATCAAAATATATGAAACTCTTACATGGAAGAGTTAAAGCGTCTTAGTGCTGGATGACACTCCTAGATTCATCGTTCTTGTTAAATGTCGTTAAAGGATAATGCTTATGCGAGAAGTATTCTTGGTGTATGATTCGCTGATCATATTCCAGTGGGTGAGATATATTGAGCGAACATGTCATTGCGAGGTTTCAGGCCTACTTATTTAGGAATCTCGCAGTTCTCACGTGTTATCACCTTGCGGTTCTGCTGCGATGTAGGTGTGCTGTGCGCTGTTCGCGCTGGTTTTATACCTTACGTCCATCTTGTTTTGAATCTCTAATGATTTCCTGACAACGGAAGTCAACAAGTTGGTTATTCTAATCCACAACCTATCGTTGAGGTATGAGTTCGTTGCTTGTTACACTCAACACGATTGTACTGACAGGGATTTGTATTATTTACTGGGATCCGTTTTCCAAATTGTCCCTTCGTGAAACGGTCGTGGACCCATTGAACCTTTCTCCTTAAAGTCAGTCGATGACTTCAACGTCCTTACTTCAGATTTAAGAGTACTGATGTTTGCACGGAGCTCAGTCCATTTTACATACTGTTTTAACACTTCGTTTAAATCGTCACTATCGTATAAACCAGGATTACTCGACAATTTCATTTTACCGTTAACTTCCGGATGCAGTTTATTGTTAGCCTCTGTGATGTTTGGGATGGTGTTTTATGTCGCCATTACAATCAGCGCGATACTTCAATCTCCTATACTTAAATCAAATGGTGGGAAGCAATTCTCACATAATACAGACGACCTTCATAAGCTGCGACATGGACGCGAATAAAACAATGACCCGAATGTAAAATAAATTTCCTTTACTTTATGTCTATGATCACAAATTTTTTGCCCTCAGACTACCTGTTTCGGTCTATAATAACCATCTTCAGAACTATTTTATAAAATATGTCCTAATATACTGCAGCCTTTGTGGTATCGTCAAGTGACAAACACAAAATCAGCACTAGCATCGTCAAATGTATAAAAATAACAGCACATGCAAGAGCCCCCCCCCCCCCCCCATGAACCACAGACCTTGCCGTTGGTGGGGGGCTTGCGTGCTCAGCGATACAGATAGCCGTACCGTAGCTGCAACCACAACGGAGGGGTATCTGTTGAGAGGCCAGACAAACGTATGGTTCCTGAAGAGGGACGGCAGCCTTTTCAGTAGTTCCAGGGGAAACAGTCTGGATGATTGACTGGTCTGGCCTTGTAACACTAACCAAAACGGCCTAGCTGTGCTGGTACTGCGAACGGCTGAAAGCAAGGGGAAACCACGGCCGTAATTTTTCCCGAGGGCATGCAGCTCCACTGTATGGATAAATGATGATGGCGTCCTCTTGGGTAAAATACTCCGGAGGTAAAATAGTCCCCATTCGGATCTCCGGCGGGGATTACTCAGGAGGACGTCGTTATCAGGAGAAAGAAAACTGGCGTTCTATGGATCGTAGCGTGGAATGTCAGATCCCTTAATTGGGCAGGTAGGTTAGAAAATTTTAAAAGGGAAATGGATAAGTTAAAGTTGGATATAGTGGGATTTAGTGAAGTTTGGTGGCACGAGGAACAAGGCATTTTTTCAGGTGAATACCGGTTAATAAATACAAAATCAAATAGGTGTAATGCAGGAGTAGGTTTAATAATGAATAAAAAAATAGGAGTACGGGTATGCTACTACAAACAGCATAGCGAACGCATTATTGTGGCCAAGATAGACACGAAGCCCACGCCTACTACAGTATTACAAGTTTATATGCTAACTAGCTCTGCAGATGACGAAGCAATTGATGAAATGTATGATGAGATAAAAGAAATTATTTAGGTAGTGAAGGGAGACGAAAATTTAATAGTCATGGGTGACAGGAATTCAAGAGTAGGAAAAGGGAGAGAAGGAAACATAGTAAGTGAATATGGATTGGGGCTAAGAAATGAGAGAGGAAGCCGCCTGGTAGAATTTTGGGCAGAGCATAACTTAATCATAGCTAACACTTGGTTTTAGAATCATGACAGAAGGTTGTATACATGGAAGAACCCTGGACATACTGTGAGGATTCAGATAGATTATATAATAGTAAGACAGAGATTTAGGAACCAGGTTTTAAATTGTAAGACATTTCCAGTGGCAGATGTGGACTCTGACCACAATTTACTGGTTATAAACTGTAGATTAAAACTGAAGAAACTGCAAAAATGTGGGAATTTAAGGAGATGGGACCTGGATAAACTGACTAAACCAGAGGTTCAAGAACTCAGATGGAAACCCAGTTCTAAGCAAAGAAGGGAAAGCAGAAAGGTGGAAAGAGTATATAGAGGGTCTATACAAGGGCGATTTACTTGAGGGCAATGTTATAGAAATGGAAGAGGATGTAGATGAAGATGAAATGGGAGATATGATACTGCGTGAATAGTTTGTTAGAGCACTAAAAGACCTAAGTCGAAACATGGCCCCGGGAGTAGACAACATTCCATTAGAACTACTGACAGCCTTGGGAGAGCCAGTTCTGACAAAACTCTACCATCTGGTGAGCAAGGTGTATGAGGCAGGCGAAATGCCCTCAGACTTCAAGAAGAATATAATAATTCCAATCCCAAAGAAAGCAGGCGTTGACAGATGTGAAAATTACCGAACTATCAGTTTAATAAGTCACAGCTGCAAAATACTAACGCGAATTATTTACAGACGAATGGAAAAACTGGTAGAAGCCGACCTCGGGGAAGATCAGTTTGGATTCCGTAGAAATGTTGGAACACGTGAGACGATACTGTCACTTATCTTAGAAGAAAGATTAAGGAAAGGCAAACCTACGTTTCTAGCATTTGTAGACTTAGAGAAAGCTTTTTACAATGTTGACTGGAATACTCTCTTTCAAATTCTAAAGGTGGCAGGGGTAAAATACAGGAAGCGAGAGGCTATTTACAATTTGTACAGAAACCAGATGGCAGTTATAAGAGTCGAGGGGCATGAAAGGGAAGCAGTGGTTGGGAAGGGAGTGAGACAGGGCTATAGCCCCTCCCCGATGTTGTTCAACCTGTATATTGAGCAAGCAGTAAAGGAAACAAAATAAAATTTTGGAATCGGCATTAAAATCCATGGAGAAAAAATAAAATCTTTAAGGTTCGCCGATGACATTGTAATTCTATCTGAGACAGCAAAGGCCTTTGAAGAACAGTTGAACGGAATGGACAGTGTCTTGAAAGGAGGATATAAGTTGAACATCAACAAAAGCAAAACGAGGATAATGGAATGTAGTCAAATTAAATCAGGTGATGCTTAGCGAATTAGATTAGGAAATGAGACACTTAAAGTAGTAAAGGAGTTTTGCTATTTGGGGAGCAAAATAACTGATGATGGTCGAAGTAGAGAGGATATAAAATGGGGACTGGAAATGGCAAGGAAAGCGTTTCTGAAGAAGAGAAATTTGTTGACATCGACCATAGATTTAAATGTCAGGAAGTCGTTTCTGAAAGTTTTTGTATGGGGTGTGGCCTTGTATGGAAGTGAAAAATGGACGATAAATAGTTTGGACAAGAAGAGAATAAAAGCTTTCGAAATTTGGTGCTACAGAAGAATGCTGAAGATTAGATGGGTAGAACACATAACTAATGAGGAGGTACTGAATGGGATTGGGTAGAAGAGGAGTTTGTGGCACAACGTGACTAGAAGAAGGGATTAGCTGGTAGGACATGTTCTGAGGCATCAAGGGATGACCGATTTAGTATTGGAGGGCAGCGTGGAGGGTAAAAATCGTAGACCAAGAGATGAATACACTAAACAGATTCAGAAGGACGTAGGCTGCAGTAGGTACTGGGAGATGAAGAAGCTTGCACAGGATAGAGTAGCATCGAGAGCTGCATCAAACCAGTCTCAGGACTGAAGACCACAACAACAACAACGTGCAAGAGCCATCTTGTCAGCAGCACAGTGGAACAGTAACTATAGTCGTAAAGTAAAGGAAATTGTTACAGATGCTTGTTCCTTTAAAGGCGGAATATACGACACGGCATCCAAACATCACCTGGTGAATGGATGGTTAATATCCATCCTTATATATCATTCGTAAGAGTCAGGAGGAACCACACAGGAATGTATTGAGGTCTTGGCCAAAATTTGTAAAACACATTTCTTGTGCCTGTGAAGTATCTATGTAATTCTTCTCGGGATTGCAGGTCACCGAATGAGTAGAAATAGTAAACGTTATTTGTATTTATTTTTTTTAAATATACTACCGATTAGGCTACACGTCTTCCAGATACATGCAGAATCACAGTTACCCATTCTTCTGATGTCCACAAAGTATTCGATAAGGTATTCCGAATAAACACACCTCGGAATCTCGGAGTATTCATTTTTTAATTAACAAACCTAAGCATATCATTCGAATGGGATGTATTACTAGCGGCAACTAATGTCATGAGCAGTCGCAGCCGATCTTTTAGCTAATTATATATATATATATATATATATATATATATATATATATATATATACCGGGTGATCAAAAAGTCAGTATAAATTTGAAAACTGAATAAATCACGGAATAATGTAGATAGAGACGTACAAATTGGCACATAACTTGGAATGACATGGGGTTTATTAGAAGCCATACGTTGTAGGTGTCGCCACCGGCGCCAACCTTGTGTGAATGCTCCGAAAAGCCAATCATTTGCATATCACAGCATCTTCTTCCTGTCGGTTAAATTTCGCGTCTGTAGCACGTCATCTTCGTGGTGTAGCAATTTTAATGGCCAGTCGTGTATTTTACCTTTAGTTAAGTCGCCTACTTTCTTTCCAGTTGCGTTAATTCATTCATACAGTGTCTCTTTTCAAGAACGGCTACATCCTCTTCAGTTATGTTATTTATTTTCTTCTCGATTGTATTACCAAAAAATGGTTCAAATGGCTCTGAGCACTATGGAACTTAACTGCTGAGGTCATCAGTCCCCTAGAACTTAGAAGTACTTAAACGTAACTAACCTAAGGACATCACGCACATCCATGCCCGCGGCAGGATTCGAACCGGCGGCCATAGGGGTCACGCGTGTCCAGACTAGCGCCTAGAACTGCTCGGCCACCCCGTCCGGCGATTTTATTAACCAGATCGTTCAATGTATTGTTCAGTCTCAAAAGGGTATTACAATACGTCTCTAGTTCCTTGCGCACGTCTCCAACTTTACGTTCGATAGTTTGAATTTTCGCGTCCATGTACAAACGAATGTCACGTCCATGCACACGTACATATATACCATCATTCAGTTTTCTTGTTTTATCAGGAACGAGAAACTCACTGTGAGTAATTCCAGAAATCTGCACAAATTCTTACAAAATCATTGAACGATATACCGGTTCCTTTTTGCTTTGTTTTGGGATTCTGGAATTTGTCTGACGCAATTCCATCAACAGTCAAATAGCGACTGATACCGAAATATCACTAAATTTTATCCTTGTTTTCCACGACAACATCGTCAAATATTAACACTAAGTTTGCCTTTACTTTTTCAGGTGGAGGGGTTTCACTGTGGCCACTGAATGACGTGTATGTCACACCATCTACACTCTACAACATCTTCTGTAATAGTTGGTATCTGGTCTGAAACAATGTTTTTGAAAATACACATAAATTTTCAAAGTGAACTCCACATGGATAGCAGTGACATGAGAACATTTGTCTTGCTGCGGTTGGATGGACCTACAATTATTGCGTGTTGTTCTCAGGAAGTAGTACGCCATTATTCTTCCTGTCTTCTAGCACACCGTCACAGTTCCAGACGCTTACAACGAAGTCTTGAAGTTTCACACACCCTGCCATGGTACTGTGATATTCGCTACTTTTGCCTTCATTAAAACACAATAGTTAACTTTTTCAACCAGAAGGCGAATATTTATTTATAGAGAATGATTAATGTATAATAAGGCGTCGCATAGCGACTGTGGAATTTCCTAAATAACGTAATTCGTCGTCTTTGAGCGGCAAAATAAACAGAAGAATACCGATCAATACGCGATCCTTCACTATTTTGTTCGCTGGAGAACAAATGAAACCCTGAGCGCAAAACACTTGTACCGTTTTTCTTAAGTAAGACGGACGCAGATTTGTGGCGGTCTGATCAAAGTTTTATTAAATGTATAAAAACGTGTTCCGTCTAAGTTTGAGTGAAGTGTAAAAAGAGGAAATGCTATAACTTATCGTGACGACTCACGGGCGACTCAAGAGGACAATGGCTATATAAAAGAGCGCTCAATGGATCTGAAACGGACATAAAAATCCACCGTCATTGTTGTACTAAGCATAAGGTACGATATATGTTTTAGTTACAATAAATATTTGTTCTGGAAATACTGAATCATTTAACAGTAGTCATTCCTATCGTATCCACAGTATTATCTCCATTTTAACTATGAATTTTGCTAAGATTACAGACACCAAGATCAGCAGTCTAATATGCGTGTTACATAAAAAAAATTGTTTTATCGGCATCTTGCATCAGCTTTAATATTGACTTCTCTTTTGTGTGATGTTATAGTTGTTTTTGCGCCCTTAAGAATTTTCTGGTCTCTTAGGAAATTGTTTTGTCATAATAATAACTTCACAACCGGGAATGATCGTATCTACCGATCATGAAGTAATTAGAAAGACGATACTAAAATTTCTTAATCAATAGCACGCTAGCTGTGACTGCTGCAACCCACGCGAAACTGCTAGTAAAGATTACTCACATTTCATATGCAATATCTTATGACCATGGTCAATCCATGATTCTTACGCCAGTTGTGATTGATAAAACAGCAAATGAAATCTCAAATTCCAACTTTTTCATCGAATAAGAACATCACTTTTATTTTGTTACATCACAGTACCTACTACGTTAGGTACTGACGTGCAATCCGTTTTTACAGAAAATAATGAACACTATGCCGTTGCATGATACGGACTATGTCAGGGACTGGTGTGCAATAGGCTTTCAGGGAGAATTTAGATAAATGACATCATTTTCTGCTGTTGCATGTTTACAGTGAAAATACTGGTATTAGTAGCTTTAGTATTTGCAATATAATGAGGGGTAAGAAATAAAAAACACGTACATGGCTATATAAATTTTTATTCAGTAATCGTACAGAGGATGCACTACATCAAATGGTTTTTTCTCTGTCTTGACACCAGTACAGAATATAGAAAATAAAGTTTTCTTCTAAGCACAGAAGTCAGCACATATTTCTCTCAAACTTACCGGCGATATATTACTTTGCGCTCGCACCATATTCACCACCTGTTCGAAGTCATCTACATTCACACAGTTCATACTTAGATACTCTGCAATGTATACATAGTTGTAACACATGCGAAACATGTATTCAGTGTTTCCAACGCAATGGATAGCACCTTCTGTAGACTGAACAAGATTTAGTGGTGGAGTGCTGTAGGTAAGTGGATGTGTCACTTGATTTCACAAGGAGTGCAGAGTCATTGTACACTGTTGAATGGATAGATCTAGAGAATCACAGAAAATGTCCGGAGGAGAACAGCTAAGATGATACTCAGCAGTCAACTTCTGCTTGATGTACTGTAGGCTTTTGGATGACACCGTTCATCCCATTCTACCTTCCTAAACCGCACTTTCACCATTTTAGGTGCATTGTCGATTTCTGTCACAATATGTCACTCTCTCTCTGTGACTGCTTCTACACCAATTTGTAAGCGCTTCGAACGACTAGTGGTTAAATTATACAGTGAAGTGAACAGTAGTGGGGCAGAGGGCTTAATTGGTATCTTCTCACTCACTAGATCTTCACTAAGTTCATGCAGTTTCACTGAAATATTGTGCGATGGTGTGTGTGATGGAGTCCAGTACCAGCGAGTGTCATGCTAATTAGGATCTTAGGTGCACTTCAGCAAGTCAGGGCCTGGCTAGGTTTCTTCAATCGACCGTAACAGGTGATTTCCTGCTCCATGAAGCTGACCAGGGTCGCTAAATGATCCCAGGATGCTACCGCTGCGGATGGTCCCGAAAGGCTGGGACACGTCACTATTACAGAGAGGATGGAGTACATGGCATCCACTGACAAACAGGCCATGACAGAAGCACAAAGTCTCATCTTCCTCACACAATAGTAAACACAGGCATTAAGCAGGGGGTACGTACTCTTGTGCGGCCTCTGTATATTCTGTTGCTGCTGCGGCTGTGCTGCGCTGGATGATCTCGGCTGGCGCCTAACGCTGATTGACAGCAACTGAGGCTGCAGAACAGCTGGGCCCAGCCTATATCCCCGATGTGATCGGATGCTGCGTTCCTATTGGCTACTGCCGATTTCAAGCACCTCTGGTGGTGTAATTGTGTTAGAGGGGTGTGCTTGGACTCTCCTTCCAGGAGTACCGGTGTTCGAGTCCTGGAAAGGGCACTGCTGTTTTTAATTTCTCACCAATTCCCGGGACTGGTGTAGTATGGGACGCCAGCGCACCCCAGGGACAACGTATATCCCACCAACATTCAACATTCCCACCATTTTTGAAATACTCGCCTAAATTAGAAAATTCCCACAAAACTTCGAAATTCCTGCCAGTAGGGTACATGAGGGGGAGGGAGAGGGAGGGGATGGATGGGGAGGGGGCTGGGTGTGGGGATCCACGTGCTGACTGAGATAAACACATGCCATCGTCTCGGGGTGTATGGCGGTGGGCGTGGTTATGGGGTAATTACATCATGAATTATTTGATTTCCATATCGATTTGGTATCAAAACTGTGCTCGTGCCCCCATCTCCCTATTAATACCTAGTCCCAGCGCTGATCTGACTTCTGTAAACTTGCCATGTTCTTTGACCAATCAATGCAGCATTGGTAATATTGTTTGTCCTGCATTAAAAGTATTCTTCAGTCTTTCTCATTTCCTAGATCAGTATCACTGTCATTGAAACTTTGTGGAAGACGAGAAAAAGCGTCGGCAATGATGTTGTCCTTTCCCTTAATACAAATAATCGCGCCAATTCTACAACGACAAAGTCCAGCATGATCATCTGGGATGTACTAACTTACAGATCAAAACAATGTCAGTTTTTGATGTTCAGTATTTTCGTGTGTTTGCCCTGTACGTAATAATTAAACCATTTAAAAGCCCAGACAATTGAAGGAGTTTCTTGTTCAGTTTTTTAAATGTTCCTTCATATTCGCTTAAGGATCGCCTTGCATATCCAATGATCCTAGGCTGTTCGTGCTCTCTGTCTTTAACCACCTGAAATGAGAAAGATCCTAAGTCACTGCATGACGAGTCACATTGTTGTTGTTGTTGTGGTCTTCAGTCCTGAGACTGGTTTGATGCAGCTCTCCATGCTACTCTATCCTGTGCAAGCTTTTTCATCTCCCAGTACCTACTGCAACCTACATCCTTCTGAATCTGCTTAGTGTATTCATCTCGTGGTCTCCCTCTACGATTTTTACCCTCCACGCTGCCCTCCAATACTAAATTGGTGATCCCTTGATGCCTCAGAACATGCCCTACCAACCGATCCCTTCTTCTGGTCAAGTTGTGCCACAAACTTCTCTTCTCCCCAATCCTATTCTATACTTCCTCATTAGTTACATGATCTACCCATCTAATCTTCAGCATTCTTCTGTAGCATTCGAAAGCTTCTATTCTCTTCTTGTCTAAACTATTTATCGTCCATGTTTCACTTCCATACATGGCTACACTCCATGTAATACAAAAATTTAGACTGAAATCTGGATGGTTTAAAAAGTCAGAATTTCCTAATGCATGTTTTATGTTTTCAAAATCTTACTGGCACTGCTCTGTCCAGATCCATACATGATTTTCTTAAGTAAAGCAAGAAGGTGTTTACTGTTTAGTATTTGTTGCGGCAGGAAACTTCGGAAGAAAGAATTGTACCAGAAACGAATTCAACTGTTTGTTAGCACGTGGACTAGGAAAATTTTTAACTGCATCTTACTTTCGCACAGAAGGGTGTAAGCCCTGTGCATTTATTATGGACCCTAGATACCTTATCTCAGTATATGCAAATTTAGCTTTCTGAAGGTTCTCTGTTACATCAGCTTGTGCAAATTTGTATACAATTTTTAAAGTATTTCATGATGATCTTTCCACGTCTTTGTGGCGATCAAAATGTCATCTACGTAATGTGTCATAGTTTCTGCTAAATTGCCCCCAAGCACTATATCCGAAACAGTTATGAATACATCAGAACTGACGTTCAGTCCGAAAGACAGAAACGCAGAATTGACTAGTTCGACCCCCCCCCCCCCCATCCCCCATCGAATAAAAAAGCTGTATATTACCTGGAATCAGGAGTGATTGCCTCTTGCCAAAACAAATTATTTTGTTATGTCAATGGTGGAAAAACACTTAACGTCCATAAATTTTTGCTGTTGTTTCTCTAAGTTCTCAGGCTTTGCACGCTGGTATTATAATCTCATTTATAGCTCGGGAGTTTACCACCAGTGTAATGTCTCCGTCAGGCTTCGTTACATCAAATAATGAATTACTGTAAGGAGATGTAGAAGGTTCTATAATCTTCCTTCGCTACATCTCTTTGATTTCACGCAACACAGCAGGTCGCTGAGGTAAAAGGACATTGTAAGACTTATGAAAGAAAATCTAACGAGGTTTCACTTCAATTTTGTAAATATTCGTCTTAATGACACCCGATAGTTTTGCAAAAATCTGTAGATACTTAGACATTAGTTCAAAAAGTTCATTGCGTTCGTCATTACTCATTAGTAAGTGCAGTTGTTTCTTCTAACTTTGACTAATCAATGTTCTTGAATCATTACACTCTTTATCTGATACAAATGTTTATGTGTTTGTTTCGTCGCCTGGATTTTGTATCCAGTGCAGTACTCGTCGTGTTTTAGCGTCCTAGTATCTAAATCAATATCCTGGTATCTAAAACAATAGTGATATCACTGCCCCCATATCTAATGAAACTCTTACGTTTCGAGAAGTTCAAATTCTATCATTTTCTTATGATCTTGTATCAAAGGCCATTCTGGTGGAACATCTCGAACTATACCAGTAATTGTAGGTAAGACTATTTCACTGATCGATGACCGAGCGAGGTGGCGCAGTGGTTAAACACTGGACTCGCATACTGGAGGACGACGGTTCAATCACGCGTCCGGAAATCCTGATTTAGGTTTTCCGTGATTCCCCTAAATCGCTCCAGACAAATACCGGGATGGTTCCTTTCAAAGGGCACGGCTGACTTCCTTCCCCGTCCCTCCCTAATCCGATGAGACCGATGACCTCGCTGCCTGGTCTCCTTCCCCAAAACAACCCAACCCATTGGTCGATGAACGACATTGTTTTTCTCCACTGTTTTCCTCCAGTATTTCACTGGATGAATTCTCATCGTGATTATAGTGTATGAACAATAGTGGTTGCTTCTTAAAATTATTTAGAATATCGTCGTTGTCTTGTTCTTTTGTGGATGTATTAAACAGTGATTCATTACCGATGTCACCCCCTGAACTTTCATCAACGACGACCTGGGGCTCAATGGTGACTGTCGTTAGTTTTTCGACGTCATATTCGGTGCAGCTGGAGATGGAGTTTCCCCTGATGCTTCAGTTACATTCACGTTGAGGTACTGCCGATTCCATTCTCTAATCACTTGTGGTTTTTGTGGCTGAACCTCATGACTTTCTTGCTGATTAGCTGTAAAAGGCTTCGTTTGGTTTTGCATTAGACGTGGCGGCACTTGCCACAGACATGTGTCTTTGTTGTTATTGTGGTGATGGACAGTGTTTTGGTACGCGTTTCCGTAATTAGTGTACCGTTTTTGCTGTTGGTTGTTTATGTTCATATTCCAGTTTAATTTTTTTCCATTCCTATTGTGACCATTATTGTTCGGCGCCATTTTTTTTTGGGTTACCGCCTTTCGCGCATGTGATGTTATGATTACCATTCATGTCAGAATGTGTCTGCTGGTTTTGCTAAGTACTGGTTTGCGGAAGCAGGCTGTGGATTCTGCTGCGTAGTGATTATGTTGGCTAACCTGCGTGCCTTGAATACCACTCATGTCAACATTATGGTTGGTGTTTTGCCGGCCGCATCGTTGATCTTCAAATAGTAAATCAACTGAATCCAGCCAGCACTATCAAGCAATATTCCGCATCGTTGTCGGGAATGTGCGGTTGTTTCTCTTATAAAATGGTATTCTAGCTTTTAGTTCGCGGAGTTTACATGATCTCTTCGTAAATTACCATATTTGGCATTGCAAGATTATGGTTGCATGATCTGTTTTCTGAGGCGCTCTTGAACAGTTAGCCACCAAAAATTGGTCAAGAAAGCTTTTTCTAGTTGTTCGTAAGTTACGCATCGGTCGGCTTCGTTGCCTGCCCAAACAGCTGCTTCTCCCTGGATGTAACCTATTACATATGAAATTCTTTTCCGGTCACTTCATGATCTGAGGAACGCGTTTCTGAATGTCTTGAGAAAAATCACATGGTGTACACTACGTTTTTCCGGAGAAAGCGGTTGAAGCTGACGATGTTTGATTATGGTTTATTTTTCTTTAGCACTGTAATACCTGTTTCCTTCACCTGCTGGACGCAAGGGAACATATTATTCATGCATATCACGATTGTGACTTGGTGATTTATTATAATGCTCACCTGCTGAATGCAACGGAACATACTATCCTTTGATACCACGACTGTGATTTGGCGATGTGTATGTTGGTGTGTTTTGTTGACAGTGTTGTGTGTGTGTTGTGTACATGGGATACGTATTATACCTGATCGATTTTAATGACTGTGACCATTAGTACAATCCGTTTACACATATTCTTCAAACTGCTTTTGCTGTGCTGCGCTACTTTTCGAGGCATCAGCTGTTATGTGTTTCTTATTTTCAACAAATTCGGTCCAGTGTCAGGCACAACTGTCGGCTATTTTTCATCTATGCGTTGATTGAAACAATTGTTTTCCTCATCAATCCAACTGTAAAATTCTTCGTTCGAGTTTGCGGAATGATTGTCTGTGTCTAAATGAAGCTCGTCTGCTAACTCTTTGGTCAACGTGTTTACCTTGTCTACAGTTTGTGTAACCCGCGTGGTTATTGATTTATGTAATGACGGGCAGGACTTAACCTGAGCCGCACCTGCTTCGAACATGGTGTTTAGCTGTTTGACTTCACTCTGAATGTTTTTCGTGTTCTTTTATGGTTTCTTCCTGTTGTAAATTTAGTTCGGAAAAGTTTTGATCAAGTTCAGCCACTTTTCCGCTCAGTCTTCTGTTTATTTCGTGTATCCTTCCGCATACAGTGTCGTCACTGGTTTTTAGTGTCTTCAGTTTGTTTGTTACAATGTTTTCAATGGTAATGGCTCCTTATGTATGTTAGTGTTGTCCATGCAACACAGAAATGCAATATAGTATATGCGATAGTGGTTTTGACATGAAGTCGCCAGTTGAAATTTTCTTCTATTATTAAGGCTGTTGGGTTTGTGCATGGATAAATGCAAGGGAGTGAGCCACACTTATTAAAATAATTAAGTAATTTCTTAAATAAATAATATTTAGAAATTCATTTCCCCTGTTAAGCGCGTTTCACAATATATTTGTGTGTAAGTTCCGTTCTGAAGCCTTTACTCGACCGTCGACATCTCATAAAATGAAGACTTCTTTAATGGGACTTGAGAACAGCCGGTCGGGGTGGCCGAGTGGTTCTAGGTACTTCAGTCTGGAACAGCGCGACAGCTTTTGTCGCAGGTTCCAATCCTGCCTCGAACATGGATATGTGTGATGTCCATAGGTTAGTTAGGTTTAAGTAGTTCTAAGTTCTAGGGGAGTGTGACCTCAGATGTTAAGTCCCATAGTGCTCAGAGCCATTTGAACTTCGAAAACATTTACTCACTGAAGAAATGGTTAGTACTGGACTATTTGCAGAGTGCAGTTAGTGAACTATGTAAAATATAAACGTTCATTAGTAACAAACTACGGCATGCACACATTTTATTCAAAATGTAAACGTCACTACAGATATTAAGATTTAGTTAATGACGTGTTCGATATGCCTGCTATCTTTGGCGATCATGTGGTGCAAACAAATAGCGAAATTGTTCTTGACACGCTGAAGTTTCGAGACATCGATGCTGCCGATGACCTTCTGAATGGCTGTTTTCAATTCATAAAAGGTTTTGGGGTTCTTGCTATACGCCTTGTCATTAATATAGTCACACGAAAAGGAGTCGCTTGTGATCAGATCAGGAGAATGTGGCAGCCAACCGAGGCCCATGATAGTGGCCCATGCTAGTGGCCCGTAATGTGCTCCTCCAGGACATCAAACACTTTAGTCGGGTAGAGACGCGTCTTGCATGAACCACATTTTGTCGACGTCGGGGTCACTTCGGATAATGAGGATGAAATCATCTTCCAAGATCTTCTCGTACCGTTCGATAGTCACTGTGCCATCGACGAATATCGCACCGATTATTCCGTGACTGGACGTTGCACACCACAAAGTCACCCGTAGGAGGCGAGAAGAATTCTCCATCACGAAATGCGGATTGTCAGTCAACCAAAGGCGCCAATTTTGCGCACTGAGGAACCCATTCAAACGAATGTGGATTTCCTCGCTAATCCAAACCATAAATGCGCATACTAATCCCGTTATGCACCGCTGTCAACCATGCAGTTTGAACGTCATAACGCAAATCGCTAAGAAGTTATGACAATTTTATTTCATATTGTTCAGTAACTGTTACCCTGTATGTGCATTTTATGAACACAGAACCGTTCACCATGTCAAGACGCTGTATAGCTGAGGATGACTTTTAACATAAAATGAAACAAATATTAAGCACTGTCACTACATTCAATTATCAAATATAAACAATTAATTTACATTGAGCGGGACATTCAATCTGTATGCTATAGTATTCGAGTGCTCCTCTACCAAACATAAATGATAATGGTGGTGTGCCACATAAACCAGCCATAATCTGTGTAAAGTGTCTTGGCCCTCTTCTAAACCAAAAAGATACTGTCTCCTTCACAAAAGCAGTTGAGGGACGTAATTCTACATTTGTTTCTGCGGTTGTATCCTGCAGTATATACAACCGTTCTTGGTACTTAATTTTTAATTGATACATTACTTATTCGTTTATTCTGTAGATAAAATCCTCTCTTCCTGCAGGAGGCACTCTAGAAGACCACGCTACCCATACGGCTTAGCAGTGCTCTCCCACTGAGGTCAATATAATATTGAGAATGCAACAACTCAGTGAAGTACGTGACTTCATCTGACGGAGTCTACATCACAATGTACACACATCAAAAAAAGTTTTGCATCGGCCCGGTTCCCAGAACTGTTGACATTGGATACCGTATTACAGACACAGTCCCTTTGACTGTTTAGAGATATCAATAAACCCGCCCAAAGACGTAAGCAACCATGCATGAGCAGCGCCTAATAGACGGAGGGGGTCCAAGAGCCGATCAGTTCCAGTCATTCCTCCAGGAAGGACAAACACGGCTAGTGTTGTCTGTAGTTCATCCATGCATAGATGGTCAGTACCGCGGTTCGATCGCGTTCGCTTTGTTACTTTGTGCCAGGAAGGGCTCTCAACAAGGGAAGTATCCAGGCGTCTCGGAATAAACCATAACGATGTTGTTTGGACATGGAGGAGATACAGAGAGACAGAAAGTGTCGATGGCATGCCTCGTTCAGGTCGTCCAATGGCTACTACTGCAGTGGGTTACCGTTACCTACGAATTATGGCTCGGAGGAATCCTGACAGCAGCGCCACCATATTGAATAATGCTTTTCGTGCAGCTACAGGACGTCATGTTATGACACAAACTGTATGCAATAGGCTGCATGATGCTCAACTTCAATCCAGACGCCCATAGTGAGGTCCGTCTTTGCAACCACAACTCCATGCAGCGCGGTACAGATGCGCCTAACAACTTGCCGAATGGACCGCTCAGGATTGGCATCACGTTCTCTTCACCGATGAATGTCAAATATGCCTTCAACCAGACAATCGTCGGAAACGTGTTTGGAGGCAACCCGGTCAGGATGAACGCCTTAGGCACACTGTCCAGCGAATGCAGCAAGGTGGATGTTCCGTGCTGTTTTGTGTGGCATTAAGTGGGCCTACGTATGCTACTAGTGGTTATGGAAGGCGCCCCCATCGTGCACATCTTGTGAAAGACTTCCTTCATGATAATTACATCGCATTACCAGAGTGGACAGCATGTTGTGCAGACACGAACCCTATCAAACATGCCTGGGAGAGATTGAAAAGGGCTGTTTAAGGACGACGTGACCCACCAACCACTCCGAGGGATCTACGCCGAATTGTAGTTGAGGAGTGGGACAATCTGGACCAACAGTGCCTTGATGAACTTGTGGATAGTATGCCACGACGAAAATAGGCATGTATCAATTCAAGATGACGTGCTACTGGGTATTAGACGTACGGGTGTGTACAGCAATCGGGACCACCACCTCTGAAGGTGTCAATGTATGGTGGTACAACATGAAATGTGTGGTTTTCATGAGGAATAAAAAGGCAGAAATGATTTTTATGTTGATCTCTATTCCAATTTTCTGTACAGGTTCCGGAACTTTCGGAACCGAGGTGATGGAAAACTGTTTTTGATGTGTGTAGTACCGATCAGCCGTTGAAATTTCTGATGAACCAGTACTTTGATCATTGTTCCTCAAGAGAACTGTTGGTTAATTAGTACATCAAGTGATGCTTTGCTACTTAATGACAGTTATAAATCATCAAATACTCCTGTGGCAAAGAAATGTGTCAAAGTTAAGTAAAACTTTTACTTATTAGTGTAATAAGGTGAATTAATATTCTATGAGTCACAGTTCTTTTGTGCCACCTCAACGAGCAATTAGAGAATTCACAGATACAGTCAGATGATAGTTGTTTCGTCTCGTCACATCATACACAGCCGAGTAGAAAGAATAAAGGTCAAATCTGTAGGGGATCTGGGGGCTTAGGAGTCATGAAAGTCAATGAACAGAGCTACAACATCTGGAAGAAAAAATGGTTCTAACCCAGCAACGTACGGAGCAATAACGAACTTGCATAATAGATACAGGGGGTGGAAACAGTAAAAACACATGTCTCACATGGTGCAAGAAAGCTGCTTGCGTTCAACAAAGTTTCCAGGCGTCTCGGAATGGACAAATACAGCTCCTGTATGGCTTTTAAAGTCAATCAAATAGGAACTTTCCTACAACGTAGTGGGAAGTTCAGGTATCATTGATGGATGTGCATAGCGACATAGCACTCTTCTCTCCTAAGCAGACCACAAAGGCTCAGTAACACTGAGAACTAGTGACTGCGGTGGTGAGAGGATATGCGACAATTCATCAGCCGGCCTGAGTGGCCGTGCGGTTCTGGGCGCTACAATCTGGAGCCGAGCGACCGCTACGGTCGCAGGTTCGAATCCTGCCTCGGGCATGGATGTGTGTGATGTCCTTAGGTTAGTTAGGTTTAATTAGTTCTAAGTTCTAGGCGACTGATGACCTCAGAAGTTAAGTCGCATAGTGCTTAGAGCCATTTGAACCATTTGACAATTCATCCTTGTGTTCACAAAAACAGACCTCGACTGGGTGAGCCGTCTCTATGGTGACCCTGTCGTCTTGGAGCAGACCAGCACTGCAGAGTAACTGTGAAGCCTATGGAACACCACGATATATGTGGTATCCTGCTGTGACATATCAAAATAGCAATCAAAGTTGCAAGGAGTGAAGGAGCAGAAAACTGTCGCCGACAGAGACAGGCACTTGGGTAAATAATTAATCCACACAATATGCGGTAAACGCATCATTACTAAAGTTCAGTCCTGAAGTGCAATCAAAAACCGTAGTCCATGGTTCACAGGAAATTACGTCAACATGAAAACGCTCAATGCGCAAGGCAAGACACGATGTACCTGTAGTATGATCTGCAGCCCACGACAAACTGAACAGCACCTTAGCTGCTGCGGGGCTGTCCTTTATCAAGTCCACAGTGGTCGCTCTTGTTGGCAGTCTGTGGACGGTGGTCGGCAGCCGAAGGGGATGCATCAGAGTTGGCGCCCTTAACTTGCACGATAGCTGCCGGGGTCCGCGGAATTATTGTCGTGTCTTACAACATCCACGAGTGCCACCTCCAATGGTATCAGTAGCAATGACACCACAATGCAGCTCCCAAATCATTATAGGCCTTCGCCATGTTTTACTCTTGAGAGGTGAACTCGGCCAGAAGTTGGAAACAGTCTGAAACGAGAACTGTATGATACACCAAATAAAATTTAAATTTTTGCCATTTCATATAATATCTGGAAATATTCTCCAGCACTAATGACAAAAAAGATTGCAGACCGTTTTCACGCTACTGTAATTCATATCGACCAACTTCTTTATTCAGCACATAGAAACAGTTTAAGGAAATCTTACGTTAGAAAGCCACAGAGAATTATATGGACTCAGCGAATACCAGTTTACTTTCAGGGTAGGTAATTCCATAAATGATGCGACTAATTACGCCATGAACATAGAGGCAAATATGTGGTTAAGATCATTACATATGGATCATTCGATGATTAACAGTTTTCTGACCTTCTCCGTCGTTTGGGGAAACGAGTGTGAGTAACAAAGATAGGAAAAATTGCAAGGGGAAGTAAGAGTTGATGCCCATGTGACTTAGTTTACGGCCACATTTTTTTCGAATATCATAACCTAACCGCTCTTACGGTGTCATAGCACAAGCTGACGAGATTAGGGTGACTTTTTCCATGACTCTCTAGAAAGTCTCGAAGCCGATCCTTTAACACACTCCATTTGAGTCAAACATGGCGTTCACAGACAAAACTTTTAGTAGCTGGAAGTAAAACAACATTTAATCTTCTTAAACTCGGTAAGGAAACCCAATCTAAAGCAAGGTTATGTCACCATTCGATGAAGTGAAGTGCCGAACATGTAAATGTCGTTCTTGACGAATGGAGAAACAGATTTCAGAGAACTGTAAATTTTATGCAGAAGTTTGTGACACTGTTTACAGCCGAGTACAGGTTACAAAATGCTGTGTTTGAAATGTATAACAATGTTAATTCGACAGCGTCTTTCGCCCAAATGTACGGACGTCGGAATTACGGTGAACGTGCTACAGATAAATTACGTAGCATCCAGAGAAGAGTTTTTCTCCAGTTGACGGTCGCGTTCAAGTACAACGCCTTTGGAAGTACTCCTGGAATTCTTAGCAATTTTCCCCACGGTTGCGCAGGGGTAATTTAACTGAAGCACAGGACTTTATTGGTCAGTATATTACTGGTATGAAACAATTAAAGGAATGAATGCTTCCCGAATGGGACACGGCAGTACAGCACGGCTTGGGTGTTCCAAAGCATTCGTGAAAGACCTCAACTTAAGTAAATAAACCCGTTATATGAGGTGATGTATTTCTTCACAGGACGTGGACCACATGCAGTGCGTTTATGTAGGATGAACAATATCAGAACACAGACATGCAACTGAGGGCTGGTAGGCACACCTCAACATACTGTACCTGAATGTGATCAACGTACTGAATGTAGATAATGAGTGGACATTAGATTTGATAGTGTACATGGTGTAGGGCGTAATGTAGGTGAGAGGCAGCTGCATGAAACTATTGTGAATAGTATATCCAAAGCTTAACCAACTGAATATCAGTCTACAAGAGGTCTCGAGCAAGATGTTCAAATTAGTAGTAGCGAGAGTATCATCAGGGGCTACAGACCAGTAACCCTTAATGCCACTGACGGTGGAGAAAAATCGATAGGATCTTGTGTCATCAAGATCAACAAGCAGCGTTTCCAGCGATGCTAGTAGTCATGAGTCTACGGTGGATCAGTGACCAAAGAACTACTAACAGAAATTTTTTATGAGCGTAACTGTCGTTCAGTGCAGTGTTCTCGCGCGACATTCCTGGTATAATTTTTTGAAGAGCCAGTAGTCATCACACGCTAAGAATAAAACTCTGTTTTTTAATTCAGCAAGTAAATCATGAATAGTTTCATTATAATAATATAGTGTAGGTTTACAACGAGTAGTTATATTTAGTTTCACTTTGCTCTCCTAATAACAGATCGTAATTCTTACATAAAATTGACATCCGCTCGAAGTACCAAATATTTCGTTTGAATGGGTGAGATAATGTGCTACTAAGTTAGGCTGATATAGATGTAGCAAGTTTGTTCAACACTGAATAATTATTGTATGAATCTATACTTAGATGTAGCAAGTTTGTTCAACACTGAATAATGATTGTATGAATCTATACTTTAATATTTGTAAAATTACAGTGTGTATTATACGAACAGGGCAGAGTAACGTTACTTCACGTTTAGTTTCAGCAAATAAATAATTAAATAATGCTATACTAAGCATCATGTCTCGGCATGTCTTCCAGTATTTCGCTAAAATTTCCTCATAATAAGATGACTATGTGCAATAGCATCACTCTCTAAGAGCATGACGGAACATTCGTTCACGTTCTTCCTCGTTTACGATTCTCGATGTACAGATCATTTATGGTCAGCCTTATTCTCTGTTAAATCGTATATCACTATGTTGCAAATGCCAGCATGATCACCCATTAATTAGAGGGAAGCTTATAAGAAAGTATGAGTGCAATAAACGTCCACGACTGGCGGAACGCGTTAAGCGTCCAGTAATTGAGCTACTGATAAATCTACCTTTATCTTTGATCTAATAAATAAAAACGAATTTCTACTGGTGTTCACGGACAAAAACTGTCACACTTAGGAGGAGAGGCAAAAAAATCTGGAAAAAACCCGAAATGTTCGCTTATGCTATAAGAGGACAACTGTCTTTAAAAATGGTTTCATTGCATGTTGGCGTACATATATCTCACTTAATTTCTGTAAAGAAAACGTTTACGTTCTACGTTCTCTTTCATCACAGAAATAACTTTAACAAAGGATAAATGTAGCCTTTTTGATGCCAGTGCTGCAATGATTTATCCTGCAGTGAGTGTTCAAATTTTCAGTAGGCTCGAGGTTGCAGAACTTCAATTATAATTCTCGTTTGAAGAACCACAATGAACAAACAAATGCTAAAATTCTACATAAAGTCGTTACATATAGGCTACAGTCCTGTTATATGTTTCTTTTTTATGAACTGCATACTGGCGAACTTAACGGTACACATCATTTTGCCTTTCAAACCAGTCTGTTCTCAGGCTGAACAACCAAAATGTTTGATGAAGCTCCGTGCACGTTAGATTTTTAATTAGGAAGTATTCGCAGTCTTTCAGACGATTAATTACTGCGAAATGTTATTGATTTAATTAATTACCTTGACTTAAAAGTGTCTTCCTTGATTATACCGTTGCCAGTAGCCATTTAGCGACCAGCCGTTACTTAATAACATCAAAGCGCTGATGGCTCAAATTTACTCCATAATTAGTTGAAGCTAACTCTGAGTGAAAAGATGAAGACGGTGAACGATTTGAGAACGCTACAGTAATTTTATGGCAAGATTGTAGTGCTATTCACAGTGCTTCGTCGCTGCCATTTGTATTTTAGAGGGTGTCGAGTTCGTTTTCCAAAGCCTGCATATTTTCTTAGTTTGACTACATCGCTCATCCAGAAGGCTGGGAAAGTTGCGAAAATTAACCCAATGTCTTATTTCCCTTACCTCCACCCTGGTGCAGTAGTGCAAAAGCAAGTGCGTGATACACGTTACAATGATGGATATGGCTCTGTTCAGTGCTTGATATCTCGAAAAACAGTGAGAATTCTGCAAGTGTACCAAACTGGATAAGCTGATACAATTCACACTTTCGTGCATAAAAGATAGAAGAGATACAAAGAAGATAGCTGACTAAATAATGCAGACATTGACGTCTTCGGTTTATACTATAAGGCGTTGTAAAATATGGAAGAAGTCCATAATAATCTGCCACTCTCTATATACATTCCAAGAGATGAGACCGTTGCACTTCGAAGGAATTATTTAAAATGAACGAAGATCGATAGATGTGAAGTAAACGTATAAACATACAATTGATTACAATTACAGGAAAACTGATTTATTCAACAAATTGAGCGTCCATGATATACTGGTCCACATGTTGTCCTTATGCAAGCAGTTTTTCGGCTTGGAATTGATTGATACAATTGTTGGATGTCCTCCTGATAGATGTCGTGTCAAAATGTGTTCAAGGGGTCGGGGTCGATCGTTAAAATCCGGTGGTGGTTGGAGGGTCGAGCCCATAATGCTCTAAACGTTCTCAATTGCGGGAAATCTGGCGATCTTGCTGGCCACGGTAGCATTTGGCACGCACAAAGACAAGCAGTAGAAACTCTCGCCGTGTGCGTGAAGGCATTGCCATGCTGAAATGTAAGACCAGTATGGCTAGTCATGAAGGGTAGAAAGCAAGCTATAGAATATCGTCAACGTAAAGCTGTGCTGAAACTGTGTCGCGGAGATAACCAAAGTCCCTGCTATGAAATGGAATGGCATCCAGACCACGCCTGGTTGCCGGGTCACATGACGGGGCGCCCATCATGTTGATATCCCACTATGTCAGGGGGGGGCTCCACACTCATCTTCGGTCTGGTATCTCATGGGCTAGAGTATAATTGTCTTCAGTGATGAGTGCCGCTTCGATCTGAGCCCCGAGGAGCAGTGAAGACGTGTCTGGAAAGGTCCAAACACTGGCGAGATACCAACCTGGCTCGTGCCCGCCAGACGTTCCGAAAGGAGCGAATAATAGACGGGGTGCCCTTTATTTTCATGGCAGGACCCTTTGGTTTTCATCCTGGACGCCCTTACAGCACAACGGTACAAGAACTATATCCTGAGCCCTGGTTTGGTGTCCATGATGGCAAGGCATTCTGGGCTTAAACTTCACCAAGATAACGGCCGCCCACCCTCGGCGAGATTTGAGCTGCTTGTCTTCGTGTTTGCCAAACCCTACAATGACCAGCAGGGTCACCGAATCTCTTCCCAACATAGAATGTTGAGAGTTTTATGGACAGCGCCCATCCACCCAGATTCTGACCATCTATTGCGCCAGTTGGACAGAATTTGTCACTTTATCCCCAAGGAGGAGCCGGCCGGTGTGGCCGTGCGGTTAAAGGCGCTTCAGTCTGGAACCGCGTGACCGCTACAGTCGCATGTTCGAATCCTGCTTCGGGCATGGATGTGTGTGATGTCCTTAGGTTAGTTAGGTTCAAGTAGTTCTAAGTTCTAGGCGACTGATGACCACAGAAGTTAAGTCCCATAGTGCTCAGAGCCATTTGAACCATTTGAACCCAAGGAGAACATCCAGTAACTCTGTCGACCAATGCCAAGTCCAATAACTGCTTGCATCAGCGCCTGAGGTCGATCATCGGGTAATTGACTTTCTCAACTTGTAAAGGTCTTTCGCCTGAATACACCATCCAGATTTTCTAATATTGTAATCATTTGTTTATCAGTACACGTACACCCCACCTACTGATTTTTCTTTTTCTTCGATTCGGTAATATCTTCTTGATGCGTCGGCTTTTCTTTTCTTCTTCTTTTTTTGAAAAAAAGTCTTAGGCAGTATTTGCGTAGTTTCGTCTTGTGAGCAATCTTTGCCATTACATCTGTGGTACATAGATCGACTTCCGCATATTCATGGATGCATCGGCTACACGAGTGAACCTGTCTGAGGTCTTTAAGACGATAATGGATTCGGCGATTAGGAAGATAAACATTGCTTTAAGCAAATCTTTAACATCATGCAGCGCGTCAGCAACCGTATATGTATAGAAAATAAACAAATGTTTTTCAGCCTTCAGTTGCAAGGCTTATTTCTGGCCGGCGTAGCTCCGTCTACGTTAGCCTTAATGGTTTTAATCTTGACAGACATAATCTTATGATTATGCGTCTTTATTGTTTTAATTTTTAACCTGTGACATGGCCAGTGTTTGGCTCTCAAAATAATTTAATTTTTTTGTTCTGAAGAATATTCCATTACTGGAATCGAAACCCAGGTAAACGAGTAAAAATTACCTTGCAACTGAAGGCTGAAAAACAATTGTTTATTTTCTATTGCTTTAAGCTGCTCCGGAGAGAATTTGTGTTTTTCTCTTGTACAGATTGGTCCATTGATCGTGACCGGGCCAAATATCTCACGAAATAAGCGTCAAACGAAAAAACAACAAAGAACGAAACTTTTCTACCTTGAAGGGAAAAATCGTAAAGAAATATGAATGTTTTAGTTGGACCACTTTTTTCTCTTTGTGACAGATGGCACTGTAATAGTCACAAACATATGGCTCACAATTTGAAACGAACAGTTCGTAACAGGTAGGTTTATTAAATTAAAATAAGAACGTATGTACGTTTGAAAATTTTATTTCGGTTGTGAACTTATCATTTCTGAGAATGCGTGCTGTTAGAGCGTGATTACCTGTAAATACCACATTAATGCAATAAATGCTCAAAATGATGTTCGTCAACCTCAGTGCACTTGACAATATGTGTAACGACATTCCTCTCAACAGCGAGTAGTTCGCCTTCCGTAGCGTTCGCACATGCATTGACAATGCTCTGCTGCATGTTGTCAGGCGTTGTCGGTGGATCACGATAGCAAATAGCCTTCAACCTTCCCCACAGAAAGAAATCCGGGGACGTCAGATCCGGTGAACGTGCGGGCATGGTATGGTGCTTCGACGACCAATCCACCTGTCATGAAATATGCTATTCAATACCGCTCCAACTGCACGCGAGATATGTGCCGGACATCCATCATGTTGAAAGTACATCGCCATTTTGTCATGCAGTCAAACATCTAGTAGTAACATCGGTGGAACATTACGTAGGAAGTTAGCATACATTGCACCATTTAGACTGCCATTCATAAAATGGGGGCCAATTATCCTTCCTCCCATAATGCCGCATCGTACATTAGCCCGCCAAGGTCACTGATGTTCCACTTGTAGCAGCCATCGTGGATTTTCCGTTGCCCAATAGTGCATATTATGCCGTTTTACGTTACCGCTGTTGATGAATGACTCTTCGTCGCTAAATAGAACGCGTGCAAAAAATCTGTCATCGTCCCGTAATTTCTCTTGTGACCAGTGGCAGAACTGTACACGACGTTCAAAGTCGTCGCCATGCAATTCCTGGTGCATAGTACTACGGTACGGGTGCAATAGATGTTGATGTAGCATTCTCAACACCGACGTTTTTGAGATTCCCGACTCTCGCGCAATTTATGTGCTACTTATTTCGGATTAGCCGCGACAGTAGCTAAAACACCTACCTGGGCATAATCATTTGTTGCAGGTCGTGGTAGACGTTTCACGTGTGGCTGAACACTTCCTGTTTCCTTAAATAACGTAACTATCCGGCGAACGGTCCTTTCACTTGGATGATGTCGTCCAGGATAGCGAGCAGCATACATAGCACATGCTCGTTGGGCATTTTGATCACAGTAACCGTACATCAACACGATATCGACCTTTTCCGCTATTGGTAAATGGTCCATTGTAACACAAGTAATGTATCACGAAGCCAATACCGTCCGCACTGGCGGAATGTTACGTGATACCACGTACTTATACGTTTGTGACTTTTACAGCGCCATCTATCACAAAACGAAAAAAGAGGTCCAACCAAATCAGTCATACTTCTTTACGTACTACACGAATATGTAATAAAAATGGAGTTCCTATTTTTAAAAAACGCAGTTGATATCGGTTTGAACTACGGCAGGGCCAACTAGCGGGCCAACCAAAGCGCCATCTGCTTTCCCCTTCAAGCTAGACGAGTTTCGTTCTTGGCAGTTTTTTCATTTGATGCTTATTTCGTGAGATATTTGGCCCGGTCACTATCAATGGACCACCCTGTATAATATGGTGTGCTTCTCATCTCGGCCTCACTGGATTACGCTGAGAAAATGGAGAGCGAAAACTAAGTGCAGCTTTTCTTTGTATTCGCACAGTAGTACTGCAAATCGAAGCCAATATCTGCTATAAGCGACTCCATAATACAAGGTAATGTGTTTCTTCATTCTGTGATCTGATGAACTGTAATAGCACAGTGTAGTCGCTCAGGCTGTGTTCTCGAATGAGTAGCAGAGTGGCAGTCGCGGTTACTATCAATGTGGCACAGAGTCTGTTTCGTTCATGTGTTGTTTCCGAATCGTGATTTTATTCAGCAATCTATTTCGTATTTCATATGTTTTATGAACCATGGACCTTGCCGTTGGTGGGGAGGCTTGCGTGCCTCAGCGATACAGGTAGCCGTACCGTAGGTGCAACCACAACGGAGGGGTATCTGTTGAGAGGCCAGACAAACGTGTGGTTCCTGAAGAGGGGCAGCAGCCTTTCCAGTAGTTGCAAGGGCAACAGTCTGGATGATTGACTGATCTGGCCTTGTAACAATAACCAGAACGGCCTTGCTGTGCTGGTACTGCGAACGGCTGAAAGCAAGGGGTAACTACGGCCGTAATTTTTCCCGAGGGCATGCAGCTTTACTGTATGATTACATGATGATGGCGTCCTCTTGGGTAAAATATTCCGGAGGTAAAATAGTCCCCCATTCGGATCTCCGGGCGGGGACTACTCAGGAGGATGTCGTTATCAGGAGAAAGAAAACTGGCGTTCTACGGATCGGAGCGTGGAATGTCAGATCCCTTAATCGGGCAGGTAGGTTAGAAAATTTAAAAAGGGAAATGGATAGGTTGAAGTTAGATATAGTGGGAATTAGTGAAGTTCGGTGGCAGGAGGAACAAGACTTCTGGTCAGGTGACTACAAGGTAATAAACACAAAATCAAATAGGCGTAATGCAGGAGTAGGTTTAATAATGAATAGGAAAATAGGAATGCGGGTAAGCTACTACAAACAGCATAGTGAACGCATTATTGTGGCCAAGATAGATACGAAGCCCACGCCAACTACAGTAGTACAAGTTTATATGCCAACTAGCTCTGCAGATGACGAAGAAATTGAAGAAATGTATGATGAAATAAAAGAAATTATTCAGATTGTGAAGGGAGACGAAAATTTAATAGTCATGGTTGACTGGAATTCGAGTGTAGGAAAAGGGAGAGAAGGAAACATAGCAGGTGAATATGGATTGGGGGACAGAAATGAAAGAGGAAGCCGCCTGGTCGAATTTTGCACAGAGCACAACATAATCATAACTAACACTTGGTTTAAGAATCATGAAAGAAGGTTGTATACATGGAAGAACCCTGGAGATACTAAAAGGTATCAGATAGATTATATAATGGTAAGACAGAGATTTAGGAACCAGGTTATAAATTGTAAGACATTTCCAGGGGCAGATGTGGACTCTGACCACAATCTATTGGTTATGACCTGTAGATTAAAACTGAAGAAACTGCAAAAAGGTGGGAATTTAAGGAGATGGGACCAGGATAAACTAAAAGAACCAGAGGTTGTACAGAGATTCAGGGAGAGCATAAGGGAGCAACTGACAGGAATGGGGGAAATAAATACAGTAGAAGAAGAATGGGTAGCTTTGAGGGATGGAGTAGTGAAGGAAGCAGAGGATCAAGTAGGTAAAAAGACGAGGGCTAGTAGAAATCCTTGGGTAACAGAAGAAATATTGAATTTAATTGATGAAAGGAGAAAATATAAAAATGCAGTAAGTGAAACAGGCAAAAAGGAATACAAACGTCTCAAAAATGAGATCGACAGGAAGTGCAAAATGGCTAAGCAGGGATGGCTAGAGGACAAATGTAAGGATGTAGAGGCCTATCTCACTGGGGGTAAGATAGATACCGCCTACAGGAAAATTAAAGAGACCTTTGGAGATAAGAGAACGACTTGTATGAATATCAAGAGCTCAGATGGCAACCCAGTTCTAAGCAAAGAAGGGAAGGCAGAAAGGTGGAAGGAGTATATAGAGGGTCTATACAAGGGCGATGTACTTGAGGACAATATTATGGAAATGGAAGAGGATGTAGATGAAGATGAAATGGGAGATATGATACTGCGTGAAGAGTTTGACAGAGCACTGAAAGACCTGAGTCGAAACAAGGCCCCCGGAGTAGACAATATTCTATTGGAACTACTGACGGCCGGGGGAGAGCCAGTCCTGACAAAACTCTACCATCTGGTGAGCAAGATGTATGAAACAGGCGAAATACCATCAGACTTCAAGAAGAATATAATAATTCCAATCCCAAAGAAAGCAGGTGTTGACAGATGTGAAAATTACCGAACTATCAGCTTAATAAGTCACAGCTGCAAAATACTAACACGAATTCTTTACAGACGAATGGAAAAACTAGTAGAAGCCAACCTCGGGGAAGATCAGTTTGGATTCCGTAGAAACACTGGAACACGTGAGGCAATACTGACCTTACGACTTATCTTGGAAGAAAGATTAAGGAAAGGCAAACCTACGTTTCTAGCATTTGTAGACTTAGAGAAAGCTTTTGACAATGTTGACTGGAATACTCTCTTTCAAATTCTAAAGGTGGCAGGGGTAAAATACAGAGAGCGAAAGGCTATTTACAATTTGTACAGAAACCAGATGGCAGTTATAAGAGTCGAGGGACATGAAAGGGAAGCAGTGGTTGTTAAGGGAGTAAGACAGGGTTGTAGCCTCTCCCCGATGTTGTTCAATCTGTATATTGAGCAAGCAGTAAAGGAAACAAAAGAAAAATTTGGAGTAGGTATTAAAATCCATGGAGAAGAAATAAAAACTTCGAGGTTCGCCGATGACATTGTAATTCTGTCGGAGACAGCAAAGGACTTGGAAGAGCAGTTGAATGGAATGGACAGTGTCTTGAAAGGAGGATATAAGATGAACATCAACAAAAGCAAAACAAGGATAATGGAATGTAGTCTAATTAAGTCGGGTGATGCTGAGGGAATTAGATTAGGAAATGAGGCACTTAAAGTAGTAAAGGAGTTTTGCTATTTGGGGAGCAAAATAACTGATGATGGTCGAAGTAGAGAGGATATAAAATGTAGGCTGGCAATGGCAAGGAAAGCGTTTCTGAAGAAGAGAAATTTGTTAACATCCAGTATTGATTTAAGTGTCAGGAAGTCATTTCTGAAAGTATTCGTATGGAGTGTAGCCATGTATGGAAGTGAAACATGGACGATAAATAGTTTGGACAGGAAGAGAATAGAAGCTTTTGAAAAGTGGTGCTACAGAAGAATGCTGAAGATTAGATGGGTAGATCACATAACTAATGAGGAAGTATTGAATAGGATTGGGGAGAAGTTTGTGGCACAACTTGACCAGAAGAAGGGATCGGTTGGTAGGACATGTTCTGAGGCATCAAGGGATCACCAATTTAGCACTGGAGGGCAGCGTGGAGGGTAAAAATCGTAGAGGGAGACCAAGAGATGAATACACTAAGCAGATTCAGAAGGATGTAGGTTGCAGTAGGTACTGGGAGATGAAAAAGCTTGCACAGGATAGAGTAGCATGGAAAGCTGCATCAAACCAGTCTCAGGACTGAAGACCACAACAACAACAACATGTTTTATTCAGATTAACGTTGTGGAGAAGGTCTTTGTACGATTGTGCTGAGAGCGCAACGTTAATCATGTAACATTAGTCTAGTTTTCTGTGTAGAATTCTTGTGCTGTTTGTGATGAAATACTAACCCTACAGATAAAAAAAAATTTAACGTCTTAATCGCCATTTTTTAGTTTCATAAATTTAATTAAAAATTAGTAAACTGAGTTTGCGTCACAGTAGCTCGAAACAGTCAGGAAGCTTGCACTGATGCCTTTTGCAGAGGTAATTACGGAACTACTATAGTGTTTTAACCTTTCTATGTCCCCGTAGGCGATATGTATCTTCCTTGTTTACCAAACTATTGTTCTCGACATACAGGGTGTTTCAAAAGTGATGGTCAGTAATTTTCACGTGGAAAGTGCAAGCCGAAAGTACCTAAAAAACTCCAATAAACACGAGTCCACAAAACAATAGTTGTTAAGATAAAACAGATCTGCTGTTGCGGGTCATCACTGCCTAGGAACACATCTCTAAACGTTAAAGTAGATATTCGAAAGTTGTCTATGCACCTCAGTGCAACATTGAACTCGTCTCTGAAATGGGTTGCGAATCCTCTCATGCAATCCTGGGGAATTGCTGGAAGTCTGCTTCTATCCTCAAACGTAAATCCTTAACTCAGTAGCGCAGTCCAGGATTTTTAGATGATCCCACATACCGAAATAGACCGGAATTATATCCGGAGACCTTGAAGCCCATGGAACAGACCCTCTTCTTCTAATCCAGCGTCTACCAAACGTCCGAATTGGAAGCCAGCGCACTCGTAAATCAGAATATGCTGGAACACCTTCATGCTGAACCAATGTTCAGGCATTGCTTCAGTGGGACATCATCGTGTACACCTGGAAGTACAGTCCGCAGAAACGTCATGTACTGCTGTCCAATTAGTCTCTGTGGCAGGAAGTGTGGTCTGCCCAGACGTTCAACGAATAACACTGCTGATGTGATTCGGCTATTGCATTAGGACTGACATCGGCCAAAATGTGGCAGATATGGTAGATAAAAATACCGTCACGGGCAAATCCAGCTCATCCGTGAACAGAGCACCGCTTACAAACAAGGGGCTCAGGCTACACGATTCTTACACTTATTGGCAAAAATACTCTCTACGAGGGAAGCCTACATTGTCGAGGGCTAGCACTCGCTGGAGATGGTATGGATGCCGATAAAAAATCCGCCACACACTGCTGTAACTCAGGACAGCTTTTGCTTATCAAATCTCCTTGTTGAAGTACTCGGACATTCGAGTATAATGCGTAACACCCTTTCCTCAACATCGGATGTTATGAATATGGGTCGATCTTCTCGTCCATGTTGTGCGAAACACACTGGTTCTCAAAGACGCTGATGTAACCCGCTAAATGTACGTCTGTCGCACTGCCAGCGGACAGGAAAAGCATCTTCATACAATCGTGCAGTCTCAAGGGCATTGCTAGTCGCTTTGCCATACATCCAATTATTAATTTTAAATTAACAATAGCCTCAGTTGCAATGTTTACCTAGATTTACCTAGGTCCAGTTGGGATAACCCAACCTTCTTCAGAATAGAAGGAACTACGATTTGTCCATAATGGACAAAGTCAAAAACTAAAAACTATAATATTGTAATACGTCCTCATATTGCAATAACGTATCTGGGAAACAGCCTCGGCCCTATTTCGCGACCTCAGTACGGCAGCAACGGATGTTGTACTGGAACTGGCTATAGCCTCGAGAGCGCATGCGCGATAGTGTGTCATGCTTAGTTGTTAACACTGGTACCAATATGTACTCCTAAACTAAAAATTTTATGAATAACCAAGTGCGGCTAACGATATTGACGGTACGTTATCCAGTAAGGAACAAAGTTATTTCGGCTGTCTTAACATTTGTAATAATTAATTGGACGCCAAAAGAGAAGGGAGCAATTTGTTTACTATTTTAAGCCAACCTAGCATATTCGGGCTAATCATCGAAATTGGCCGCATGAGGATAACTACGAGTTTGAAATACCAGATAAACTGAGTGCTAAAAACATGTTGGCAAAGGTATAATGATTACTCCCTAAAGTTATGGCGGATGGAATATCGGGTGAAAACCATCAAAAAAGTTTTCGTTTCGCAGCTGCAGCTGGTCGTTAAGAATGATATTTTAGTCATACAGTAAGTGTTTAAAAATTTGCATTTCTTCCAAAATATCCAACCTCGTACCCTTCACTTCGCGATGCAAAAGCTGAGTATTATATGGAGGATTGAGTGCGTGAGCCGTTTGCACTTAGTGTTCAGCGAATGTCGAACCACGCGTACCATCTCCAACTTTAGTGAGGATATGTTCCTTCTATCTTGTTAGTAAGACTTTTCCTGTTTGTCCGATGCAAAATTTCGGGCAACTGCCACATGTAATCTTGTAAACTCCGGATAATGACAATTTATCTTTAGACTTTTCAAAGCGTGAATCAGATTCTTCTGCAGGCTATTATTAGTAGAAAAAATTGTCTTCAACCTCTGGTTCTTTAGAAGACGCCCTATTTTATACGAAACTTTACCTATGAATGGAATAGATATTATGGCAGGTGGGCTAACTTCCGGCATGGTAACTAACGTGGAACTTGTCGTAATTCTGTTATTATTTACTTTCTTGTTATAGAGCCGTCTCACCATTGCAGGCTCGTAACTGTTATTTCGGGCTATTGTTTCAAGGGTTACCAGTTCGTGTTCCAAGACTTCTGCGGATAGGGGAATGGATATCGCTCTATGTATACAAGAATGAAAAAATGCCATTTTATGCGGTAGCGGGTGTGCAGAATCAGCGGATACGATATTGTCAGAAAACGTACGCTTCCTGAAGATGTCATATTCTATGTGATCATCTACTATACATAACGTAAGATCTAAGTAGTTCAACGTCCTACTAGGTGACTCGTTTTCATGAGTAAAAATAATTTTCTCGTGGAGATCGTTAAACAGTAGAAGTATCTGATCTATGTCTTCTTGAGACCCGTCAATTACCAAGAGAGTATCATCCACATATCTTGCATAGAACTTTATTTTCTCCGCTGTCTCTATATTACTAACAAAACATTGAGATTCTATCGCATTCAACAATATATCATAAAGAATCCCTGCTAGTGGGCTACCCATTGCTAATCCGTACGGTTGTGAGTTGTTAATTTAAAATTAGTATTTATACAGTTGCTGACAGGGCCCCGAAATGTTGAAAATATTAAAACATCCAATTATCGTCAAGAAAGATCTGGCACGGGGACATTTACAAATAAATCTCCAGAAAATTGGAAAAATGCTTAGACTTGAACATACCTCAGTCACAACATGTAATGCACTTGTCTATAATATCCTTCTGAAAGAGATGTTTTTGTAAACGTTCAAACCATTGTAAAGAGGTTTTAATAAACGATCCAATTTGAAGCTGATTACCTGTTTACTGTTTCTACAAGAAGATTCGCTTGGGAACACTATACAAGCAAGTAACCTAAGGTGTGTGGCACTCAACCTGTGAATGGGCCGTCGGCCCTGACTGCAGGTAGGGTGCTGCCTTTCGCTCGTTGAATCACTAGAGGAGGAGAGTTGGGCTGTCCCCTTTTAAACCGACGAAAGACCCCCAGTACTGAGGGTGTTGTGATACCAACCAGTCACAAATTTAAGTTCGTTTATTCAAAACGTGCCATTACCTGTTTCGAATCATTCCAATTGATCATCAGACGGCTTTCGTGTTTTCATTACAACATCTGGAGCGTTTTTTATGGATTAGTTGTCCTAAAATAGAAATAAGCCATAATCATAAGTACGCCACACAGATGGTTGCGTTACAGATTTGCACTGGGATATGACTTACGTGAAATGTCGATCTGGAGTATTTGTTTTTATATTTTAGGTCCAACAAATGATGTTCGTATTTTTCACCACATTCCTATTGTTGCACACACAAGTCTGTATCATATAGCACTTCATATTTGTCACAGAATACGTTTCCACCACATTGTGTGCAACGATAAGAATGTGGTGGAAATGTATTCTGTGACAAATCTAAAGTCCTCAATGAAACAAATTTATGTGTGCAACAATAAGAATGAGGTGAAAACTACGAACATCATTTGTTAGACGTAAACTATGAAAACAAATACTCCAGGCCGACATTTCACGCAAGTCACATCCCAGTGCAAATCTGTAACGCAACCACCTGTGTGGGGTTCTTATGATTACGTATTATTTATATTTTTGCTCAACTAATCAATAACAATCGGACCACACGGTCCAATGAAAGCATGAGTGCCGTCTAACGATGAATTGTAATAATTCAAAACCGGTAATAGTATCCTTTGAATAAAGGAGCTTAAATTTATTGCTGGTTGCTGTCTCAACACCATCAACATTATTTTTCAAATAATAGCCATGGTCTCCAACCATGTCATTGTTGACAAAATTGCACCCAGTACTGAGTTTGATAGCAGGATAAGTGGCACGGTGGCATTTTGCAGTGCCAGGAACAAGGAGAAATCTCCTCTCGTACCCGGGACTACGAGTTTTGTGATTGTCCTGTTAGACCAGTAAAGCCAGTTAAAAGATTTATACAAGCGTAAATGCAGTGAAGTCAAGTGAAATAAGGATAAGCATAGAGCAGCGAAACTTATAACCCAGTCAAGTGTGTGCAGTGATCTGATTAAAAAGCCCTAAGAGTGAATTTGGCTAAGCATGCATTTGAAGAGTTACTGGGAACAGAAGTGGTGCTGGGATGCATGATGAGTGTAGGAAAAGAATGTAGCATAATCTAATAAACTTGACTCGCAATGTACTTACAGAGAAAGATCGCATTATGTTGCTCTCATTCAATAGTGTTCCCCCAACCTTCATATTACTGATTCTTTAGGCCGAGTAAACTTTTTTTTATTATCGTAGAGTAAACTTTAATTCATACCAAGGTGAGGTTGGGAAAAGGAATGTACTGGATGAAGAAATTAAAACTTAACATTTGCACGTGGCATTATAATTCTGTCAAAGGCAAGACACTGAAAGATCAGTTGAATGAAATCGGTAGTGACTTGTAAAGAGGTTCTCAGATGAACATCAACAAAGTAAAATAGGGGCAACGCGATGTGGTCTATTAAAGTCAAGTGATACTGGCGTAGTTAAAATAGCAAATCAAACATTTGACTTATTACAGCCATTTTGATGTTTTGGATGCTATATAACTGATTATGGAAGAAAAGTAAGTACAGACTAACAGTAGCAAGAAGATCTATTCAGAGATAGAAATACTTTAATATCGATTGTACATTTATGTGCAAGGAATTATATTTTGAACGTCGATGTCGAATAAAGAATTACTGAATAGAAACGAGGAGAATAGAAATTTACGACATAGCTTGACTTAAAAGAAGTATTTTATTGGTAAGACACACCGTGGGCACCACATATTGGTTATTTTCGAATGGATGGAGCTGTACAGGATTAAATTAGGCAAGCTTAAATTGGTGCAGGTCCGCAGCTCGTGGTCTTGCGGTAGCGTTCTCGCTTTCCGCGCACGGGGTCCCGGGTTCGAGTGCCGGCGGGGTCACGGATATTCCCTGCCTCGAGATGACTGGGTGTTATAGTGTCGTCTTCATTCATTCCCATTATGGTAAGAGGAAATACAATGGCAAACCACCTACACTAGAACCTTGCCTAATCGGCGGTGTGGGTCTCCCGCATGGTCCCCTACGCTCCTCGGAAGATGGGACCTCATCATCATCAAACTGGTGCAGGTTGCAACAGTCACGAAAAAATGAAAAGATTTGCAACCAGTAGACAAGTGTACAAGCAGCAGGAAATACCTTCGGACTGAAGACCACAACAAAAGAAACAGTTTGGCATTAATTAAATAAAGATGAAAGTCACCTTTACCAATGAGGTTGAGAACCTACCAGGGTAGATTACAGTGAAAATTGGGATATAACATTAGGTACAAGTTCAGTTTATGTATTACCAAAGGATAATGGATACGAAGGAAGTCTGACTGCACTTAATGGATAATACATCTACTCACTCCGGTCACTCATTTTTGTGTGGATTAAATTGCGACACGTGTCATTAGATCTGCAGAAAAAGTGTATTTATTTATCAACGTTTATTGTGTTAATGGGACTTTTTTTGCTTCAGAGAGGTACACACCACAAACCATCTTACGGGACTCGCTAAGACGTGTTGCATATGAGCACCTTAGATCCAAATTCATTTTCCGACCATGCTCCATGCCACTGTGAGATGAAGTCTACAGTCTCAGTACACATGGAACAGCAGCACCGTACATACGTCTCTAGAAGTCATACTGCCATTCTGAGCCATTCTCATAACCGGACAGGATGTGCCGCCTACGGAGGCAAGGCTTAGTCACCAGGCTATTACAGTAGACCATGTAATCGCAACAGGCTTACAATAGTCGACAACGCAGCTAAGAGCAGTCCATTTACTGTTGCTAAACGCTTCACTCATAATGCGTGTCAGCTCTAACGTACCACATGTTTTTGGGAGTTATATGTATAAGTTACTGATGCACCCAATACTAATTTAGTGGTCCGCTTAGCTAACGTGGCAGACATAAATTTGTGGAAAAATGACTTTGAAATACACACCGTGTCGAAAAGGAGGTGCTTCCACTGTCACGACATATGTCACAGTGCAACGTATGTCATGACAGGGATGCCATCCATGTAATATTCCACCGCAATAAGAGCGTGGTTACTCATCGATTCTTCATGTGCGGTGACGTCAGACCCTGCAGAGATGACGAAAATATTTTAAAGAAAATGAAAGCAAGGAGCCTGAAAGTTAATTAATTAACATCAACGATTAATGAAAGGGAGATTTACATGTAAATAATGTATGTAATGCCAGGACAGTCGAGAGTGAGTAAATAGATAATAATGATAGGAACACATAGAGGTTTTGCCTCTTATTTTGTAGAGTCCATGTAAAGGTGTCCTCTAAATTTATTAATATAATTGTAGCATAAAGCAATGCAGGAGATAGACTACCGTAATTGTAACACTCAGAAGTTCTGCATTCGGGTTCACCGGTAGCAAGTATAAAAGCTAGACATCAGGCAAGTTGGCGAATATTTGTTTCCCCACACAGCTTGAAAAACCGTATCAACATGCAGCAGTCGTTCCTAAGTGTCTGATGATCGTTAAATTCCGAAACGCATCAGTGAGACTCCAACTATCACCTCATACAGATCTACAAAGTGGCAACGTAAGTGTTTGTCTTTTCCTGTCTTTTTCTCATAGTATATTTAATGAACTTCGTGCATGTTTTCTGTTTAAGAGATCTAACCTCGCGTTTTTGTACATGTAAATTCATTCAGTCTGTAGCGCAGTAGTTGCTCATTTGCTTTGTTTTGAAAACAAACGTCCGTTCGTATTGTAAGCCAGTCAGGCCAGTCAGTAAGGCTTCAGCTGCTGCCCAATAAAGTTCTACAGAGTGACAAGTTAAGCGTGTATCTTTTCCTATATTGTCCTCATAGTACGTTTGTTAAACCTCGTGTGTGTTTCCGTTCAGGAGGTGCAAGCTCGCACTTTGTAAGTCTAAATTTGGACAACCTGTAGCGTAGTTTTCACATCATCTGAACAGCGAGCTACATAACTCATTGAGACATCAGCGTTCATTAGCGACACATTACGAGGGTAGCAAGTTGCCTATCAAGAATTGTGTCTGCTTTTACAGTTTACTTATTCGGTTAGTCTTGCTAGGATGAGCAGCATGTGTGAATGCTTTGTGCAGACGCAGGAGGAGCTGGCCGCAGGTGGCGAACGGTTGAATGCGCTTTTGGCTAGGGTCAATTACCTTCAGGCTGCTGCCTCGGTGTGAAGCGGCGGCGGAGAACATTGCGCGTCGCATGAAACACCTGAGGAGACGCTTCTTTCATCCATTGGCTCTGCTACCGAAGCAACTCCTAGTAAACTAGGCGCAGTGGATCCAGCATATCAGAAGAGTGAGTGGTGGGTGGTGAGGCGCTCGCGTCGCTCGAGGTGGACGGCCGAGTGGAGTCTTGTCGTTTGACCTCTCCCATTCACCATGTGAGTGGACAGGTGGCGGCCCCTTCACCAGGTCCCGAGCAGGCACATGTGGGAAGGGGTTTACTAGTTCTCGGAAGTTCCAACGATAGGCGTGTTACGGACCACTATAGGTAGATAGCATTCAGGATTGGGAAGAAAGTCAATGTGCACTCGGAATATCTGACGGGAGGCATCATCCCAGATGTGGTGGCGACATTGCTTGCAGCTACCGAGCACGCAAGTTTCAGTCGTCTGCAAGTTGTGGGTCACGTCGTCAGCAGTGACACCTGTCGCATGGCTTCTGAAACCATCCTCACGTCATACAGGCGGCTGGCGGAAGTGGTGAAGGCTGCTCGCCTCACCCGTCGTGAGCAAGCAGAGCTCGCAGATCGCATCACTGTTCCCAGAGTTAATATGGTCATCTGGTTTGGAGACGAGTGGAGGGTATCAAACAAGGATTCGACGATTCTGTGACGGTTTTGGCTGCAGATTTCTAGAACTGCGTTATCGTGTGGGATTTGTATGACACCCTTTGATAGGACAGGAGTACACTACTCAATGGAAGCAGCAACTCGGTAGCAGAGTACTTCTGGAAGGACATGAGGGTTTCGTAGGCTATGTGGTAGTTTCAGGTACTCCGATAAAAAACTCGCCAGTTGATACACAGCAAGGGAAATCATACCGCTTTCAGAGTAAAGACAATTCAACTTTCAAAATTTTATCAATAAATTACCGGAATATTCGTAAGGAAGCCCCGCATTTACTATCTTCCAGGGAAGTACCGGCACTCAGATTATTCTCGGGACCGAGAGCTGGCTGAAACCCGAAGTGGAAAGATATGAGATATTTAGCGAGTCATAAAACATATATCGGAATATCAGATTAGAGGCCATAGGGATGGGAATGTTCATTGCAGTCGAAAAAAAAAATATTGCCTTTCTTGACGTCGAAGCTGAGTGTTGCAGTGAAGTTATCTGGTCGCATATAACAGGTTCAGGTGAAACCACCTTAAATGTTGGATGTTTTTACCGGACAATCGATTCCACTGTGACAAATCTAGAGTCACTCAGAGAATGTCTTAGTTTAGAAGCCCGTAAATACCCAGATCTTGCATTGGTAGTCAGAGGGAACTTTAATGTACCGAGTATAGACTGGGATGTCTATGGATTCATTGCAGAGGGTACAGGCAGCAGTCTTGTGAATATCTTTTGGGCATGTTTTCCGATAACTGTCTTGATCTTCTAGTTTGGTAGACCACACGCTATTTAAATGTCTCAAACCTTGTAACTACAAATAGGCCGGACCTTATCGATAACATCGGTATAGAAACGGTGATTAGCGATCATGATGTAATTATAGAAAGTGGGGTTACGAAAGTTAATAAACCTGTTAAAAGCCTAGTAGACTGTTTCTTCCAGAAACAGCGGGTAAACTGTTGTTAGCATCTCACTTAGACAGTGTGACCACATCACTTAGTTCCAGTAAGATGGACGTAGAGGAATTATGGGAAAAGTTTAAGGAGATTGTAAATCGTTGTGTGGAGAATTATCTGCCTAATAACTGGTTTAAGGATTGTAAAGACCAACCATGAGTTAATAATGAGATACGGAAAATGCTTAGGAAGCGGAGACTGTTCGACTATCGGTTCCAAAAAAGAATGCGCAAATGACGCCAAGCACAGGTCAGTAAGAGATTCGTGCAGCTGTGAAAATATCTATGCGCCAAGCATAAAACTACTACCACCGTGGTGGTTTAGCAAAATATGTGGCAGAGAAAGCGAGAAAATTCTAGTCCTACGTAAAATCGCTGAGTGGATCTAAGATTACATTCAATCAGTTGTTGACTAGTTTGGCGTAGCGGTCGCAGATAGCAACACGAAAAACAAAGTTTTGAATTTCACGTTTCAAAACATCGTTCACGCAGGAGAACCATACAAACAGACCGTCGTTTGACCATCGAACAGACGCTTGAATGGGCGACGTAGTAATAAGCATCCCTGGCGTAGAGATGCAACAGAAGGAGGTTGAAAACAAATAATGCACCCGGTCGGGTGGAATCCCAGTTCGGTTATTCAAAGAGTAGTCTAGGGATTTGCCAGCGCGGTAGCTCCGCGTTTTCTGTCAGAGGGTTAAATGCCTCCCTTAAAAAAAAAAAAAAAAAAAAAAAAAAAAAAAAAGAAAACCTGAGTGAATGAGTTCGAAACCCACCACCGCTTAAATTTTGATTCATAATCAGCACTGGCGGCTGAAGACTTCCGGTAGAAGTCATCCTCATTCAGCCAACAGTCTTGTCAAAGAGGGCGGAGGACCGGACAAAGATTCAGGGCACTCTCTTGTCCTTGGAGTTAGAAACTGCCCCTAAATGCGGAAGACTCAGCAATGATCAACGTATTGAGAATGCAAAAGGCAATGCAAGACACAGCGTTGAAGACACATAACATGTATCTTGTTCTAATCAGAATCGACAGCAAACCAATACAGACAATGATGAAGAGATAATGAAAGTATATGAGGATATTGAAAGGACGTAAAGGCAGATGAAAATTAATATTCATGAGGAATTGGAATACCGTTGTAAGGGGAAGAAGTAAAAGAAAGCTATATGGAAAGAGAAGTACTGTATAATATGTGCAAGATCCAAGGGGGAACAATAAGGGTGGAAGAGCAAGAACGAAGTGCTCGAATTAAAAAGTGTGTAATACAGGGATGCATTCTTTTGCCGCTACTGTTCAACGTATATATCGAAGAAGTAATAAGAGAAAACGTTAAAGAGTGGAATTAATATTCAAAGGGAGAGCATGTGAATGGTACGATTCGCTGATGACACTTCTCAGTGAAGGAGAATTACAAGATCTGCTGAATGGAATGGACAGTGTAAGGAGTACAGAACATGGACTGAGAGTAAATCGAAGAAAGACGAAAGTAACGAGAAGCAGCAGGAATGAGAACAGCGAGAAACTTCAATATCAAGGCTGGTGTTCACGAAGTAGATGAAATTAACGATTCTACTACCTAGGCAGCAAAATAGCCAAGAATGGACGTAGCAAGGACGACATAAAAACCAGACTAAAACTGACAAAAAGAGCAGTCTGGGCCAAGAGAAGTCGACTAATATCTGACATAGACCTTAATTTGAGGAAGAAATTTCTGAGAATGTACGTTTGGAGGACAGCTTTGTGTGGTAGTGATACATGGACTGTGTGAAAACTGGAAAAGAAGGGAACCGAAGCATTTGAAATGTGGTGCTACAGAAAAATGTTGAAAACTAGATAGAGTGATAAGGTAAGGAATGAGGAGGTTCTCTTAAGAATCGGCCAAGAAAGGAATATATGGAAAACACTGACGACAAAAAGGGACAGGATGATAGGATATCCGTTAAGACGTCAGGGAATATCTGCCGTGGTACAGGAGGGTACTATAGAGCATAAAGCTTCATAGAAAGACGGAGATTGGAATACATTCAGCAAATAACTGAGGACGTGGGTTACATGTGCTACTCTGAGAAGAAGAAGTTGACATAGTACAGGAATTCTTGGCGACCCGCATCTAACCAGTGAGAAGAAGAAGAAGAAGAAAATGGCAGGTTATTGTAGATGACATTCGAAGCTGTGCCCAGTGATGTAACATTAACTTTTAGCAGATCGTATTGACACTTGCTTTTGATATGAGGACAAGCACAATACTTGAAAGAGAACGCGTCAAAATCCGGGTGGTCTATCTCACTTTGAGATGATACCGATTTTTAGTGCTACCCATCCAGCTGTTGTCTGGAACGACCATTAAAATATATACTAAGCATTGTTAATACAGAAATGAGGACAGTGATGCCAGAAGTATGGCGGAGATCCCTTCATATACATTAACATTGCTTAGTTTTGGCTCATTGCTTGGGACAAGGAATGAGAGAGGAGAAAGACTAATTTAGTTATGTAATAAATTTCAGCTGGTAATAGCGGATACACTGTTTAAGAATCACAAGAGGGGAGGTATACGTGGAAAAGGCCCGGTGGTACGTGAAGATTTCAGTTAGATTACATCATGGTCAGTCACAGGTTCCGAAATCAGATACCGGATTTTAAGGCATACCCAGGAGCAGATATAGACTAAGACCACAATGTTGTAGTGATGAAGAGTAGACTGAAGTTTAAGAGATTAGTCTGGAATAATCAGCACGCAAAGAAGTGAGATAAAGAAGTACTAAGGAATGACGACGTACGTTTGAAGCTCTCTAATGCTGTAGATACAGCAATAAAGAAAAGCTCAGTAGGCAGTACTGTTGAAAAGGATTGGACGTCTCAAAAAAAGGGTAATCACAGAAGTTGGAAACAAAATCATGGGAACAAAGAAGGTAACTGTGAAGAAGCCACAGGTAACAAAAGAAATACTTCGGTTGATAGATGAAAGCAGAAAGTACAAAAACGTTCAAGGAAAATCAGGAATACAGAAATAGGGGTGGTTGATTAATGAAATAATTAGAAAGTGGAGAGAAACTAAGACGAAATGGCTGCATGAGAAATGTGAAGGAATTGAAAAAGAAATGATTGTCGGAAGGACGACCCAGCAAGTTTCGGTGAAAGCAAAAGCAAGGGTGGTAACAATAGTACAACGGGAATTCCACTGTTAAATGCAGAGAAGAGAGCGGATAAGTGGAAAGTGTACATTGAAGGCCTCTACGTGGGGGAAAATTTGTCTCGTGCCACAGAAGAAGGAACAAGAGTCGATATTTAAGAGACAGGCGTTCCAGTGTTTGAATCAGAATTTAAGAGAGCTCTGAACGACTTAAGATCAAATAAGGCAGAAGGGGTAGATAAAATTCCATCTGAATTTCTAAAACTATTGGGGGAAGTGACAACAATACAATCTGACTTTCGGAAAAATATCATCCACACAATTCCGAATACGTCAAGAGCAGACAAGTGCGAGGATTATCACACAATCAGTGAACAGATCATGCACCCAAATTGCTTACAAGAATAATATAAAGAAGAATGGAAAAAATTTGAGATGTGTTAGATGATTATTAATTTGGCTTGAGGCAAAGTAAAGGCACCGAGAGGCAATGCTGACGTCGCGGTTGGTAATGGAAGCAAGGCTAAAGAAAAATCAAGACACGTTCATAGAATTTGACGACCTGGGAAAAAGCTTTCGACAGTGTAAAATGGTGCAAGATGTTCGAAATTCTGAGAAAAATAGAGGTAAGCTATAGGGAGAGACAGGCAACATACAAAATGTACAAAAGCCAAAAGGGAATAATAAAACTGGACGACGAAGAACGAAATCTCGGTTTCAAAAAGGGTGTAAGATAGGGATGTAGTCTGTCATACCTTCTGTTCAACATGTACATCGAAGAAGCAATGTTGGATATGAAAGGTATAGGAGTGGAATTAAAATTCAAGGTGAAAGGATGTCAATGATACGAATTGCTGATTACATTGTTAGCCCGAGTTAAACTGAAGAAGAATTACATGATCTGCTAAACGGAATGGTCTAATGAGTACAGAACATGGATTTAGAGTAAATCCAAGAGAGACGGAAGTAATGAGAAGTAGCAGAAATGAGAACAGAAGGAAACTGAACATCACGATTGATGGTCTCGAAGTAGATGAAGTTAAGGAATTCTATTACCTAAGCAGCAAAATAACCAGTGACGAACGGAGCAAGGAGGACATCAAAAGCAGACTGTCACTGCCATAAAGGACGTTCTTGGCCAAGATATGTCTATTAGTATCGAACGTAGACAATAATTTGAGGAAGAAATTTCTGAGAATGTACGTGTAGAGCACAGCATTGTATGGTGTTGAAATATGGACTGTGAAAAAACCGAAAGAGAGGAGAATCGAAGTATTTGAGATGTGGGGCTATAGACGAATGTCGAAAATTTGGTAGACTGATAAGGTGAGGAATGATGAGGTCTCGCGCAGAATCGGAGTGGAAAGGGATACGTGCAGAACACTGACAAGGAGGAGGAATCGGTTGATAGAACATCAGTTAAGACATCAGGAAATTAATTCCATGGTATCTAAGGGAGCTGTAGAGGGCAGAAACAGCAGAAGAAGACAATAAATAAATGAGGATATAGGTTGCGAATACTACTCTGATATGAAAAGGTTGACACAGGAGAGGAACTCGTGGAGGGCCATATCAGACCAGTCACAAGTCTGATAATTATATACAAAAAATCTCTGCAGTAATGCCCCTTACTTAGCTTGGCTTTATCAAGAATCTCTTGCCCAGAGCACAGTCCCAAGCGACTGTAAAAATTTGCAGTTAATTCTTATGTGTAAGAAGGGCAAAAGAACAGAAACGCAAAATTAGATATCAATATCCATAACATCGGTTTGCTACAGAATCCTTGATCACATTCTGAGACCGAATGTAGCTAATCTCCTTGGGACCGACAAGGTTACATTCACGAATAAGCACGGTCTTAGAAAGCACCGCTCGAGTGAAACTAAGCTTGTCCTTTTCTCATATGATATACTACGAACTATGGATGAATGGCAACAGCCAGATTCCATACATCTGGTTTTCCGGAAAGCACTGAATACGGTGAACCTTTGCAGGTTGTTAAAGAAGGTACGACCATGTGGAACAGCTTCACAGATTTCTTAAGTTACAGAATCCAATATGTTGTCCTCGAAGGCGAGTGTTTATCAGTGACAAGGGTATCATCAGGAGTGTCCCATGGAAGTGCGACAGGACCTCCGTTACTATCTATATACATAAATGATTTGGCGGACAGGGTCGGTAGCAATCAGTGGTTGTTTGCTAATGTCACTGTGGTATACGGTATAATGTTCGCATGCAGAACTGGTAATCTCAAGCTTGACAGTAGCGTTCTTTTAAATGTGTGGGCGTTCTGTTGCAAAGTGATATGAAATGGAACGAGCATGTGATGATTGTTGTCCGAAAGCCGGGTGGCGGATTTTGGTTATTGCGAAAAGTCTAGGAAAATGTAGTTTATCTGTAAAGGAGACCGCGTAGAGGATGCTGGTGTGACCTATTCTTGAATGCTACTCCAGAGTTTGGGATCCGTGCCAGGTCTGATTAAAAAAAGACTTCGCAGCGATTACTGGTAGGTTTCAACAGTGCGCAGGTATTACGTAGATGCTTCGGGAAATGAAATGGGAATCCCTGAAGGGAATGCGTCGTTATTTTCGAGAAACACGACTGAGAAAATTTAGAGAACCGGAATTTGAAGGTTACTCCCGAACGATTCCGTTACCTACGACATTGTGCGCAAGGACGACGAAGATACGGAGGTATGTAGACTGTCGTTTTTCTGTCGTTCTGTTTGCGAGTGGAATAGGAAAGGAAATGACTAGTAGTTGCACGGAGAATTCCCCGCCACGCGTCATTAGGCGGAGTGTCGATGTAGATGTAGATGTATGTGTGTGTATATGTGAGCAGTAAAGTTATTTCTTGCATGATGTTCGACGTTCACCTAGGCGACCCTGTCAGCCTGAATGCAGAACTACTGATTACATATTTATTTATTGCGCCGAAGATTATGGTTTCCGTTATAACTAGCTTTCTAGAAATTTGAACACTTTTGCACTTTATACACCGGTAGAGTGAATTTGGCCGTAAAGAGACGCCTCTGACCGGCGAAACTGCTCCAAACGAGGTCAGCCATAAAAAGTAACATGTACGTTGTCTGTTGGAAGCCGACGTTTTAAATATCATCCAGGTAGTAAAAGAGGTGAACAAGGGAGAGTCACTACTCTCCTTTGTTCACTTTTTTTACTACCTGGAAACGTTAACACGCTCTAGCGTGATAATACAGTCAGCCTCCACGACACATGGACCAACAATTTGGGCGTAATGTTACATCAGTGTTTAGGAGTACTGAAATCTCAGATTTTCACTGAAGGCTGCCTATTTTCAATGACAGAACGGTTTGAACAGCTTGGTGCTTGATCGTCGGGACAAGTTCATAAATAAATATGACAACAATAGATCAATAGTTTGACCGAATCCGTACCTCAGAGTCATCCATGATGTTGCTCAAGGAACGTTATAATTTCTGCTGCTACGGTAAGATCATTTGATATTATCTTTCTCTCACTAACCTTGATTTTCAGGTGTGTTTTAGAACTTAACTAGTGCTTTTTTGCCTGTTGACCGTCGGTATACGTACACTGTACATATGGAGCAAGTCATCGATTACACACTGTGTACTCACGATTATATACACTTTCACGTACTATAGGGTATCATTGTGTTTGGGAAATGTTATCCAGAGTAGAATCAAAAAGTTGCTGGTAAAATTTGTAAGAGCTTTCCTTTGGTAGCAGGATAGATCCCGCAACTGAAACTCCTCCTTTCACAACTGGGACTTCCTGAGCCTCAAAACTCGCTTACTTCACCGAGCAGTGACTCGACATTGATTAACCTGTACACGTAGAACAGTTCCAGCACTCCTTACTGCTTATTTCAGAGCTATGATATGGCTTTCTTAAGTGACCTTTAGTTTGATTCTGTCAGTGACTTAAGTAGCTCTCATTTTTATATTCGGTCCAGCTGCCCTTTATTTCTGTTAATGACTTGATCATAATCACAGGATTAAGTGATAGGCCAGCTTAGTTGCGACCGCAAGTGCGAGACAAAGCTGAGCTGATGCCACTTGTCATGGTCAAAACCGTAAGCTGTAAGGAAGGTGTCCATCCCAGTAGAGCGCAGTTGGCCAGTGCTACCGCGTATAGAGTATTTCCATTCGGACAACACTACCGCCGTCAGAGCCATTTACAGCTGGAGTATCGTGTTGATGACACGTGCTTGTGCTAACCATCTCGAATTTTATCTCTAGGTAAACCGGCCAAATTCCAGAACACAAACGCGTCTACGTCTAAAATATGTCCCAAACATAAAGGATGAAAATTATATAGACGTTAGTAGATCCTATTTAGGATATTTAGGGAACGAAGGGTAGAATCAAATTTTCAGACGTATGTTTCCTTGATCGAGTAATGGTTGTGATACATAGCAGCCCATTGCCGGACTGGCGGGTACCATATACTATTTATAACTGACTGAAAAACACTAGTATATGTCATTTGTTCCCATCAATTAATAAAATAGTTATCTCTTGTAATTAAGAACGACAGTGATTGCCTGTAGCAAGCCTTCTACTTTCATATCGATTTCTTCTTTTTCCGGGAGGCTGTATTTCATGTAACTTTCTCCAGAGTCGAGTTGGGTACATGAAGAGCGAGAACGGGTGAGCCGGTGACGAAATGTGGCTGAACCCCCTGGGGACTGCGGCACCTTTTTTCAGGGGAGAGCCCAAGGTGAGACACCACTAAAAGTAGGTCGCCGCTTTATGTGAGGTGAATAACCTCTGGCCTAAAAAGTTGTAAGATGTCACCTCTTTGGTTAATCGAAACAAGTATCAAAGTAAGAGAACTCAAGATGGCAATTTTCGAGAAGTGTGGACGTGGAGGCGATCATATTAGCTACCATAAAATACCAACTTGACTGAGGAGCTGCAGAGTGACTCAGAATTGTTTAATTTCTGAATGCCTGTGAGTTTAACAATTGGTTAATATTTCAAAACGTTCGCCAAGAGGGGATCTTGATGTCTCATCACAAAAAATATCATTGTGCAGTACAGCAGAGGCGTTTTCATTGACATACGAGAAATATGCGGGCCTTTAGAGGGGAAAATGAAGCCTGAGTCGGTATAAGACGCACTTTGGCTTGACACACGGTGCAGCAGACTTAGGCACGGGATATGGAAAAGAACGCTTGAGTCAGAGACATCATCTAGGGACATGATGGAGAGCTGATAGGTCACAATCTGCCGCAGATCGCGATGTCCGTTATGCTCCACACATCTGACAGCTGAACATTGAGAAATCGTATCTCGGGCGAGAAGAAAATAACAGTTCACGTATGTTGGTGGGTATAATGTTAGGATTACCCAAAATCCGGAATTCACATTACTGTCTTTTGGTGGTTTCAGGAAATAACCGCGTGACCGCCGTAGGTTTTATCTCTGAAACATACAGTCTTTGCCAAGACTTTCATATGTTGCGTTGGTAATGAGCCAGTTACCATTTGATAATTTTTTATTTTCTGTATTTCATGTGCCCGTACAAACCCTGTAATAATTTCTTTTCCATGTTATTCATCAGCTGGGGACTTCATAATAAACAAGTATTAATGCGAACAAATGTTTAAATTTATTGTTAATGGACACCCTGTTTTTTATCTTTTGTGAGGTACACAACCGTGTCTCATTTTTGCCGGGGCTATCCTTGTCCTGTTACTAATCAGCTCCCCAACACATACCTCACGTGTGTGTGTGTGTGTGTGTGTGTGTGTGTGTGTGTGTGTGTGTGTGTGTGTGTGTGTGTGTGTATGTATGTGTATGTGTGTGTATGTGTATGTGTGCGTATGTCGCACGTTCGCGCGTATGGAAATCGATATGATTTCGGCCATTAAAACCATTCAAGATCATCCTACATCCACAGAGGTATATCGAAGGCTCAGCTGTAGGGCATTTGTATGTAAACCACATTCCCAGAAATTTCTTCCTCAAATAAAGGCATATGTTTGATATTAGGAGATTTCTCTTGGCCAGGAATGCCTTTTTTGCCAGGGCTAGTCTGCTTTGTATGTCACTGAATCGACGTTGGCGGTGCTGCCTTGAAAAACAATATACACTGTCTCAAAAGTTGATAAACGATCGCGAATTGAACAGTGACCCGAGAATAGAATACATTTCCTGTACTTCACGTCTATGGTCACAATTTTCTATTTCATAAGACTACCGGTTTCGGTCATTATAGACCGAAAGTGAAGTAAAGAAAATTTACAATACACATTCGTCTGTGATGTATCAGCGGTTTATAGGATCGTAACTATCTGTGTCACTTTACAACTGGTAACAGGATTACACAGCTGACAAATACGAGAACTATGGTACAGTTAGCTTAAAAGTTCATGTATCCAAGTTTCTGACAAGAATAATATACAGAAAAATGAAAAGAGAAGTGAGGATCTGCTAGATGACGTTCAGTTAGACTTCAGGAAAGTGAAGCTGCGGTTGTTAATGGAAGCAAGACTAAAGAAAAATCAAGACTGGTTCATAGGATTTATTGACATGGAAAAAACGTTCGACAAGGCAAAATGGCGTCAGGAGATAGAAATTCTGACAAAGGTAGGGCTAAGCTCTAGGGAGAGGAGGTAATATACAGTATGTACAAATGTACAAGAACCAAGAGGGGGGACCATATTAGTTGAAGACCAAGAACGAATTTCCCAGGTAAAAATCTAAGAAAATAGTGCACGGATGAAAAAGGGTGTAAGAAAGGGAAGTAGTTTTTCGTCCCCACTGTTTAGTCTATGCTTCGAAGAAGCAATGACGGAAAGAAAAGGAAATTTCAATAGTGGAATTAAAATTTAAGGTCAAAAGATATCTATGATAAGTTTCGTTGATGACATTACTATCCTCATTGAACGTGAAGAAGAATTACAGAATGTGCTAAATCGAATGAACAATCTACTGAGTACAGAATACGTATTGAGAGTCAATCGAAGGAAAACGAAAGCAATGAGAAGTAGCGGATATGACAACAGCGAGAAACTTCACTTCAGATCTGATGATCACGAAGTAGATGAAGTTAATGAATTCTCATGACTAGCGAACAAAATCACCCATGACGAACTGAGCAAGAAAGACATAAGAAGCATTCCAGCACTGGCAAAAAGGGCATTCCTGGCCAAGAGAAGTCTACAAGTATCAAACATAGGCGTTAATTTGAGGAAGAAATTTTAGAGAATTGTGGTGCAACATGGACTATGGTAAAACCACAACAGAAGAGAATCGATGCTTTTGAGATGTGATACTACAGAAGAATGTTGAAATTAGGTGAACTGATAAGGTAAAAAATTATGAGGTTCTCTGTAGAATCGGCAGGGAAGGGGATGAGTGGGTAACACCGAAAGAAGAAGGGATATTATGATAGGACATCTGTTAAAACATATGGGAATAGCTTCCACGGTACAAGAGGTAGGTGTAGAGTTTCAAACTGTAGAGAAAGACGGGGATTAGAATACATCAGCAAAAAATGGTGGACATAGGTTGCAAGTGCTACTCAGTTGAAGAGGTTGGCAGGGGAGAGGGATTCGTGGCGGCCTCATGAAAGCAGTCAGAAAACTGTTTACTTTAAGAAAAAGAGAAAGAGAATTACCTGTGTGATTGTAGCATAATTTTATGGTTTTGTGTATCAAGTGATGCTACCGAATTGCGTATTTGCTAAAACATGTAAGTTGGTTATATCAACAAGAAACAAAATCTTCCTGCCCGTATCCTAAACTGCTCAATTTTCGGATCCTCTGCCGCCTGTATAGTATGAACTCCACTGGTTTTGGAGTGTACGTTATTATATAGGTTACAGTCTGTGACAAGCGGCGTGCTTCGTGTCCCGCTACATAATACCCGTATTCCTACCAATGATGTGCATGAAACATTGACTCTGCATCAGAGTTCGTTACAACATAACACTTTGTCGGATTAACGCTTTGAACAAGAGTGTTGTAACTGTCATCCTGCGCAGGAAAAGCGATCGAGTCCCACTAATCGCACGGGGCTAATCTTTCCGGAATGGATGTAGCAGAAATCGGTAATCCAATTATCGCCTAGAACAGCGTCAACTACGCGTTTACGTTGGAACGAATGTGGATGAGCGTGTCAGGTAATGTGATCGACGAAACATGTAGCAGGCTTCGATTAAACAACAAGGAACGCAATGAGACACACACACACACACACACACACACACACACACACACACACACACACAAATTGAGTTTAAACTGCATTTATGTCTGAGACAGCTGATAATATTATCCCAGCAATGAGTTTAAAAAGTTAATAGTTTGTTATTGGACAATAAACGTGGAAATTACATACTAGTTTTCTGATGTCTACCATTTTCTGTTTATGAACTTATAGAGACAAGAGTGTCAGGAATGGATTCTACCACGTTGAATTAACGGCACAGTTTTACAAAAAGAAGCACGAAATAATCTGGAATTAACAAAATACTCTACAAATCCCGCACAGTGAACAATCTGTGAACGATTTTTCTCTGTTACTTATCTTTTACATAGAAATTAGACAGACAACGGACTGTGTCGCTAGTTGATAGCAATAATTTTATAACATTATTCACATTCGAATAGAGATTAGACTCTTCGTTGCGTAGAGCGTAGGTATCATAAATAGTAACTAACGACGTACGTATCATAAACAGTAATTAATGTTCACTGTTGTGTAAGGTTATATTGAAAAGTCCTGTAGAACGCCTCTCACACTCTATGGAGAGTAATAATCAAAGCTTATACATCGGTCTTTAACTGATGTGGTAACGTGGTTTGCATTCTGAGATGTTTCACGCATTTGTTACGAATAGCTTTACATCCTAAGCACAGTTTTTCCCCCTGCGGTGGAAATATTTCTGCAGTACTGGTAAAGCACAGAACAAATACTTAAGGCAATGACAACGACTACAATACGGGCGCTTCCTGTGCAAATATTTTTTGCATTAGACTTCACGATGGCCGTTGTTAATGATAAATAAAATAGGAATGTCGCGGGGAGCCCTTAATCGCAATGCGTATGAATGAAAAGAGCAAAACCCACACGACAGCGGTCTAGCAAAGAGAATCACATCACGAGCAAACATTGTGAGCTTAAGTGTAGCTTTATAAGGGCAAATGAACAACAAGAACTGAAATGAACACAACAAAAAGTAGCAGTATTTGTTGAGATTTTCGTTAATTCTACTATAGTTTCGATAACTCTCTTACTTTTCAATGTAAAGTTTGTAGACTTACTGATTTTCGTAATATAGATGTAAAACATGAATGACTTAATCGGAATGCATAAAACAAATAGTGTATTGCTTTTGTTGTACTTCTGTGTTATGTTGATGTACTGAGCATATGTAGACCAGACGAAGCCCATTAGATCTCAGTTATTATCTGTATCTTGTAATGGAGGTAGGGAGAGGGAATAAAGAAGATTGTGAACATTGTTAAATTTTAGAGTGAAACATTAAATATGGTAGTGGAGGGACCGCGTATATAATGGCGAAGAAAGAAACGGTTACAATCTAAAGTGCTTAGAAGGATTCTGAGGGAACACTGCAACGGCAGATGATGAAGTATTGCTGTTTTGGAGAACTTGTTATGTGAGAGACAGCGTAACGGCGCAAAGGTAACGCGTCAGTGGACTTTGTCTTTGGAGCATTACGATATAAATTATTCAGAGACTGTGGAGATGTTTCAAGAAAAAAAAAAGAAAAACAGAAGGCAGCAGGAATTGTTTAATGATGGACGGCAGTTACAATTTTGAGTAACTATTTGGAATCTGATGATAAACTTGTGGGTAGGAGACGTGAAAGAAGAGTATAACAGCGAGAGCATCACCGATAATATTCTGTTTGCCAGCAAAGTGGAAGACGTGTTAGACTGTTTGCTATAGGAATGAAACGTTTAGATGGAGAAGAGACTAGAGAGTTGATTTTATAAACAATGCACACTAGAAAATATTTGACTAAAGTTTTAAATAAATGTACAGTCTACCATTCCACAAACATTTCACTCGCTCATGAAACTTCCTTTTATTTCCGTTGTTGCATCTTCGATGTACACCTGTGCATTGATTACATACCTCATTGGAGCCAATCCTGGATCCTGCAGTGTATACTACAAGATTGTCAAGGAACATCAAACAACCTTTGCAGCAGAATTCTTGTTGTATTAATTTTCGGCGTAATTTTACTGCATTAGGGCTGGAGACTCCGACATTATCAGAGTCATCACAGCAACAGCAGTGTACTCCAGTGATAAAAACAGGATATTGCAGCCAATATTTTCATCCAGAGGTACGAACGTCTCAGAAATACTTGTCCTACAGGAGATGGGAAAGAAGAGGTACGAACTTCTCAAAAATACTTGTCCTACAGGAGACGGGAAAGAACTACAAATGCATAATAACAATGACTGTGAACATCACGGCTATCACTAAATTTGTTTAGACAAGCGAATTAATTGAACATAAAAATATTCGTATGCAGTAGCAAATGAAATAATAGTAATTAATTTAAAATTTGTGGGACAAAACTTTGAAAATACACTGAAGTTACAGGGAGCCAATCAAACGATGAGACGTACTTATACGAATAACTTGGGTATTTTTATACAGAAACCAGCGTTTGGTGATTTCACTTTGATGTCGTATTAATATCTATTGGCTACAGACTATACAAGATACTAACAGACTTCTATACAATTTTTCTGAGTCGTCGGTCATGTGCTTGGTTAGAGGCGGACCCCCACGAATACCTCTCCTGCGCCGAATTTTTCATCTCAGCGTAACGTTTGCTACCAATTATTTCCTGGATCTATTCCAATAACTGTCCTCCTCTACTGTTTTTCATCTTTACACCTCCCTCTAGTACCACGGAAGTTATTCCCTGATGTCTTAACAGATGTCCTGTCATAATATCCCTTCTTCTTGTCAGTGTTTCCAATACATTTCTTTCCCCGTCGATACTACGGAGATGTGGTGCTACAGAAGAATGTTGAAATCACGTAAAGAATGGAGAACTTCATATTTACCTCATCAGCTCACATAATTTCAACATTCTTCTCTAGCAACACATCTCAAATGCTTCGATTCTCTATTCTGGTTTCCCCATAGCACTGTTTGACTACCACACCATTCTGTGCTCCAAACGTACATTCTCAGAAACTTCTTCCTCATGTTAAGGCCCATGCTTGATATTACTATACTTTTCTAGGTCAGAAACATCATTTTTGCGAATGATAGTAGGGTTTTATGTCCTCTTTTCTGCGCCCAAAGTGGGTTATTTTGCTGACCAGATAGCAGAATTCATTAACTTCGTGTAGTTCATGATCACCAATTCAGATGTTAAGTTTCTCACAGTTCACATTTCTGCTACTTTTCATTACAATCGTCTTTCTTCGATTTATTTCACTGCATTTTCTGTATTCATTGGCTTGTGCTTTCCATTGAACAGATCGTGTTATTCTTCTTCACCTTGACTAATTATTTTGTCATCGGCGAATCTTATCACTGATACCCTTTCACTCGCTCATGAAACTTCCTTTTATTTCCGTTGTTGCATCTTCGATGTACAAATTGAACAGTAGAGACGAAAGGCTGAGTCGCTGTTCATTTTGAATCCGAGCTCTTCGTTCATGGTCTTCTACTCATACTAGGCACCACTCCCGCCCTCCTCTTTTCTAGTATATGTTTTATATTGCCCGTCGTTAGAATTTAGAACACATTGAACCATTTAACAATGGCGAAGGCTTTCACCAGTACGACAAAATCTATGAATATATCTTGATTTTTCTTCGGTCGTGCTTCCATTATCACCCACAATGTCAGAACAGCCTTGCTGGTGCCTTTACCGTTCCTGAAGCAAATCTGGTCACCATCTAACACATCGTCAATTTTATTTTCCATTCTTGTGTATATTAATCCTGTCAGCAACTTGGATACATGAGTTGTTGAGCTAACTGTGCGATAATTTTCACATCTACATCCACGTGATTACTCTGCAGTTCACATTTAAGTGCTTGGCAGAGGGTTCATCTTACCACAATCATACTATCTCTCTACCATTCCACTCCCGAACAGCGCGCGGGAAAAACGAACACCTAAACCTTTCTGTTCGAGCTCTGATTTCTCTTATTTTATTTTGATGATGATTCCTACCTATGTAGGTTGGGCTGAACAAAATATTTTGGGATTCGGAAGAGAAAGTTGGTGACTGAAATTTCGTAAATAGATCTCGCCGCGACGAAAAACGTCTTTGCTTAAATGACTTCCATCCCAACTCGCGTATCATACCTGCCACACTCTCTCCCCTATTGCGTGACAATACAAAATGAGCTGCCCTTTTTGGCACCCTTCCGATGTCCTCCGTCAATCCCACCTGATAAGGATCCCACACCGCGCAGCAATATTCTAACAGAGGACGAACGAGTCTAGTGTAAGCTGTCTCTTTAGTGGACTTGTTGCATCTTCTAAGTGTCCTGCCAATGAAACGCAACCTTGGCTCGCCTTCCCCACAATATTATCTATGTGGTCTTGAAACGTCCGTCCCCTTTTGAACAATTACAAATGACTGTGCTTAAACTGACACACAATATTTTGTTAGCGCAACGCAATCTGACTTTCAATAATCCCTACAAAAGAATGGGCCCTGACTAACATTAAACTATACCTTTCACAAATCACTTACCTCGCAAAAATCTTGCTACTCAAGCTACTGCAATACAGCGAGCGCCACTACTGCTAGCTAAATAAAAGATTCAAACTACTGAAGGCACTAACTACTGATAGGGATAGTTAGCAAATGAAAGATATTAATAGAGAAGAAACAATGTATTTACCTTGATATCATCATATATAAATATAGCAGTTCATGACAAATTTCAAAACTCCGCCATCTCTCTCCCCAAATCCACCACTGCTGGCGGCTCACCTCCAACTGCGCAACGCTATGCGCTGTTCACAGCCAGCTGCCTAACACTACAATGGCAAGATGGCGGATATTACAACAATGCAAAGCAGCCACGGACTGCACACAGCACAGCCAGTGATTTTCATACAGAGGTGGCGTTACCAATAAAAAAACCTAAACAGCCTACTTACATAGCCCCCATGCTCCCCACAAAAAATTTTACAAATTGGTTTGGGCAGTGGCCAATACAGATTTGAAAAAATTTTTCATAATTACAATAACAAAGAAATCAAATGCACACACTTATTGATACAATGTTGGCCAAAAGCTCAAATTTTCTCACAGTCCATAAAGACAGTCCTGATCGTTCATCACGGTAAAGTAGTAGTGTTTTTCTCAAAGTCTGAGCAGTAGAAGAAAATGCACACGGAAGTAGTGGATTTCCATGCAATCTTGAAGAAGTAGTGTTGTCCTTCCAACGGAACGACAGTGCTGACTCTTGACATGCAGACAGGTAATGGGCCACAACAGAGCAAACCCAAAGCAGAGTCAATCGAAGTTTTGAAGAGTATTGGTAGGTAGGTCATCACAGAGTAGACCCACTGTAGTCCTGGTAGAGATTACGGTATTGGTGGGCCACCAGAGGTGCAGACCCACTGTAGTCCTGGTAGAGATTACGGTATTGGTGGGTCATCAAAGGTGCAGACCCACTGCAGTCCTTGTAGAAGTAATGGTATTGATGGATCATCAAAGTTGTAGACCCACTGTAGTCCTTGAAGAGATGGCCAGCAGCCATCTGTTGTGACTGTGCAGGTGCACAATCACCACTGAAGAGTCTTGCGGATAATGTACCAAGTCCATAAACCACCACTTGTGCACTCACAAAGTTTTTGGAATTGTCCTTAGAACCAGCAATGCTGTTATCCAGTCCCTTGCTGAATCATTAACACACGTGCAAACACTATCTGTCCCAACTTCTCACATATTGTCCATATACTATGACCAACAGAAACGTGTGCAGTGAAATGTAACTTAATTTGAAGAACTGGTGTCTGTACAATTATAAATTTACAACATGAAAATAAAATTACAAAGGTACAAAATACATCATATTGCTTTGTATTCATTCAAAAAGTCTACTCCCAATATAATTTCCGTCGACAATAATGGAACAATGAGAAAGTTCATAGAGAAGCTGTGGCTTTGACAAAAGAATTCTAAATTGGTTTGTTGGCGTACATCTACACTTTTTCCAAAGATTGCACCTTGTAATTTAATCTTACGTAACGGAAGTGTGGGGCAATCGTTCGATTTGTTGCATTTGCTAAAGGCTGTTTCACTGATTACTGAAATGGGACTGCCAGAGTCAAGTACTGCCGTAAATTTTACGTCATTTACTGTAATGTGAATCACAGGATATGCAATGTTGTTACGTTTTACGTCGTGTTCTTGGAGTAAGATGTCCCTAATGTCTTCCATTTTTACGTAATTACTAGCTACGGCAGCTGCGTCGTTAGTGTCATAAGTACGTTTTGTGGCTGCCAGCGGTGTGAGTCATTGCCTACTGTCTCTTTGTTGGCGCGCGTCGTTATTGGGATTTGGAGACCTAACTTCTACAAATTCACCGTGACGAGAGGCCCTGCCCTGTTTAAATCCCGCCAGTTCTGATGCAATTCAGGTCTGTCGTTACGATCACACCGTCTGTCGTCATGTCGGTAGCTCCTGTAGTTTCTTTCTTGTCGGTTAAGTGGTGGAGAATTTCTCCCTGAATCGTAACTGCGCGCTGGACCGTTGCGTCTAAAGTTATTCTGTCTCCCTTGATAATAATTATTTTGGTTCCCAAATTGTCTGTTTCTCTGATTGTCTCTGTGATAGTCACTACCGCGGAGAGGTGATCTTTCCCTGTAATTATTACTACTCTGCCAACGGTTGTAATACGGGTGGTGTCTGTTTTGGTCACGATTTGTGTTGTGAGAATAGCCTTGTCGCGTCCAGTTATTATTTCTTTCATCGCGGAATTGCGACTGATGTGATCTGTAATTGTTGTGCTCCTGCGTTCCGCGATTGTCAGTGTCACTTTCCAGTTCTTGTAACAGTCCCTGAAAAGCTTCAATGTCGTCTTTGCAACTTCCTGCCAACATAATATGTCGTAAATGTTCAGGTAATTTGATTAAGCAAATGGGGATGATTTCTGAGGGGCTGTATGGGTTGACAGGTACTGATTCCTGTGCAACACGTCTTCAAAATATTTCACAAGACTGGAGAATTCAGATTGTTCGAAATGTTTCATCATTATGATGCCATGTTTTACTCGGTCTTGTGTAGCTTGAGACCAATATGCTGAGAGGAAGGCATGGTAAAATTCTCCTTCACTGTGACAATCGTGAATGACCGATCGCATTCTTACAGCTGGTTCATTCTCTAAATAGCCACACATAAATTCTAACCTGTGCTCCAATGACCAGTTGGGAGGAAAACAATGAGAGAATTGATGGAGCCACGCTTGTGGATGAATGTCGCTGCCGGAATTCTTAAATGTTTTGAATTTACGTGTAGTAATGAACAGCTTATAGTCAAAATCATCATGTCGGCGAGTCGCATATCGGTCATTGTTATGTCGTGTCGGCTGTTCAATCTCAAAATTCGGTGCACATTGCAAATTTCTTTCATAATTTCCGAAATGCGTTGTGTTATTATTTTGTGGCTGTTCCGTATTTCTATGTCCCTCTTCCCGTATTGGGGCGCGAGTGTCCTCTGAAATACGTAATTCTTGTACTACTTGTGCCAACTGATCTTGCACTTCCCGGATTTCTCTTTTGTACTGTGTATTGATTTGATTTTGATTTTGTTTGAATTTTCTAATTTCTACATACTCTTCAGTGTCAGTGAAGGCTACAGGTGTTGTGTCATTCAGATCATCATCTACCTTTGTAGATAAGTTAGTGACCTGATCTAAAAGTTCAGCTACTTTATCCGATAGTGAAATTATTTCCTCTGTATGTTTTTCTGAACCAAGTTTCAGAGTATCTACTGTGTCCTTTAAGTTTTCCTGAGTTTTTGCAAGTTGCGTAACCGAATCGGTAGATGCAACTGAGTCAATTTTAGCTTGCAAGGTGTCGTGATTTTCATGAACAGTGGTTTGCAGTTCTTTTATGGCTGCTTCGTGATTCTGTAATACATTTTCATGCCGCGAAAAAATGGGTTGAAAATGCTCACAAATTTGTGTTTTATGTCATTACAGACTTTTTGACATTTCGATTCAATGTTATGTAACTCACTAGTTAAATCTTCACGTGTTTGTTCAAGTGTGGTGTCTAACTTTTGAAGATTTTTTCCCATTGCGTCTAACTGTTGCTGTGTTTGTCACTGGTGTTGTTCCATTGTGTCTAACTTTTGAAGATTTTGTTCCACTGTGTCTAACTTTTGCTGTGTTTGTCTCTGATTTTGTTCCATTGTGTCTAACTTTTGAAGATTTTGTTCCACTGTGTCTAACTTTTGCTGTGTTTCTCTCTGATTTTGTTCCATTGTGTCTAACTCTTGAAGCTTTTGTCCCATTTGTTGCATTAATTGTAATAACAATGCACTGGTGTCTGAAACATGTTCCTCAGTGCTTTTCGGCAGTGAATTTGCACCGGCAACATTCACATTTTGACAAGCGGAAAATGTGTCTTGACTCATTTGAGAAAACGGTGAGGACGCAAAACCTGAATCTACAGTATTTGCAAACTTGTGTCCTGTCATTTCGGATTCCTGAGGCGAGCTGTTGCCGACCGATCGATCGATAATGCTTCCCTCTTCACTAATTGTTTCACTGTCCACGGCATTGTTTTCCGCCCACTCCATTTCCCTATGCACAATTACCAAATTACTACTTTGAACATCAGTTAATTCATTACTCGGTGGCGCTAACACACTGCTTTCGTTTTCACTGTCATTTCTCAGTTTACTTTGGAGCCTAGTATTACGTTTTTCACACGCCATTATTGTCACAGTATTTCACACGACAACACAGAAAAACACAACTTGAAGATCAAAAATAAGAGAACACATTAACATAGCACTGAAAATAATATCTAGTTAATTGCAAGCGCAGCAGCGAAATACTTGGTGCAAATCTACATGCATGCCACAACTGTTTTACTGTACAACAATGAAAGACTGCAACTACAAAGGAGATTTTCTCTACAATTACGCGCTAGCAATAAACAAAATCTACACTAATTACACAAACTACAAGAAAAAATCAGAAGATTCCAGTGCGGTATCCTGGCAGGGTCGCCATATGAAACGTCCCCTTTTGAACAATTACAAATGACTGTGCTTAAACTGACACACAATATTTTGTTAGCGCAACGCGATCTCACTTTCAATAATCCCTACAAAAGAATGGGCCCTGACTAACATTAAACTATACCTTTCACAAATCACTTACCTCACAAAAATCTTGCTACTCAAGCTACTGCAATACAGCGAGCGCCACTACTGCTAGCTAAATAAAAGATTCAAACTACTGAAGGCACTAACTACTGATAGGGATAGTTAGCAAATGAAAGATATTAATAGAGAACAAACAATGTATTTACCTTGATATCATCATATATAAATATAGCAGTTCATGACAAATTTCAAAACTCCGCCATCTCTCTCCCCAAATCCACCACTGCTGGCGGCTCACCTCCAACTGTGCAATGCTACGCGCTGTTCACAGCCAGCTGCCTAACACTACAATGGCGAGATGGCGAGTATTACAACAATGCAAAGCAGCCACGGACTGCACACAGCACAGCCAGTGATTTTCATACAGAGGTGGCGTTACCAATAAAAAAACCTAAACAGCCTACTTACAGACTTTCCAACTGAAGTTGTTCGTAATTTTAACACCCAGGTACTTAGTTGAATTGACAGCCTTGAGAATTGTACTATTTATCGAGTAGTCGAATTCCAACGGATTTATTTTGGAACTTATATGGATCACCTCAAACTTTTCGTTATTTAGCGTCAACTGCCACCTGCCACACCATACAGCAATCTTTTCTAAATCGCTTTGCAACTGATACTGGTCTTCGGATGGCCTTACTAGACGGTAAATTACAGCATCATCTGCGAACAACCTAAGAGTACTGCTCAGATAGTCACCCAGATCATTTATATAGATCAGGAACAGCAGAGGTCCCAGAACGCTTCCCTGTGGAACACCTGATATCACTTACTTTTACTCGATGATTTGCCGTCTATTACTACGAACTGCGACCTTCCTGACAGGAAATCACGAATCGAGTCGCACAACTGAGACGATACCCCATAGGCCCGCAGCAAGATGTCGCTTGTGAGGAACGGTGTCAAAAGCTTCCGGAAATCTAGAAATACGGAATCAACTTGAGATCCCCTTTCTATAGCGGCCATTACTTCGTGCGAATAAAGAGCTAGCTGCGTTGCACAAGAACGATGTTTTGTGAAACCATGCTGATTACGTATCAATAGATCGTTCCCTTCGAGGTGTTTCATAATGTTTGAATAAAGCATATGCTCCAAAACCCTACTGCAAACCGTCAATGATATAGGTCTGTAGTTCGATGGATTACTCCTACTGCCCTTCTTAAACACAATGGTGCGAGCTGTGCAATTTTCTAATCTGTAGGTACAGACATATCGGTGAGCGAGTGGTTGTATGTGATTGTTAAGTATGGAGCTATTGTATGAGCGTAATCTGAAAGAACCTAATCGGTATACAATCTGGACCTGAAGACTTGCCCGTATCAAGCGATTTGAGTTGCTTCGCAACCCCTAAGGTATCTACTTCTAAGAAACTCATGCTAGCAGCTGTTATTGTTTCAAATTCTCGAATATTCCATTCGTATTCCCTGGTGAAGGAATTTCGGACACTTGCGTTCAATAACTTTGCTTTAGCGGCACAGTCGTCGGTAACAGTACCATCGGCAATGCGCAGCGAAGGTATTGACTGCGTCTTGCCGCCTGTGTACTTTACATACGACCAAAATTACTTCGGATTTTCTATCAAATTTGGAGACAATATTTCGTTGTGGAACCTATTGAAGGCATCTCGCATTGAAGTCCGTTCTAAATTTCACGCATCTGTAAATTTTAGTCAATCTTCGGGATTTCGCGTTCTCCTGAACTTCGCATGCTTTTTCCGTTGCCTCTGCAACAGCGTTCGGGCCTGTTTTGTGTACCATGGTGGATCAGTTCCATCTCTTACCAATTTATGAGGTATTAATCTCTCAATTGCTGATGCTACTATATCTTTGAATTTGAGCCACATCTCGTCTACATTTGCATAGTCAGTTCGGAAGGAATGGAGATTGTCTCTTAGGAAGGCTTCTAGTGACACTTTATCCGCTTTTTTAAATAAAATTATTTTGCGTTTGTTTCTGGTGGGTTTGGAAGAAACGGTATTGAGCCCATCTACAACGACCTTGTGATCACTAATCCCTGTATCAGTAATGATGCTCTCAATTAGCTCCGGATTGTTTGCGGCTATGAGGTCAAGTGTGATTTCACAACCATTTACTATTCGCGTGGGTTCGTGGCCTAACTGTTCGAAATAATTTTCGGAGAAAGCATTTAGGACAATCTCGGAAGAAGTTTCTGCCTACCACTGGTTTTGAACAAGTATTTTTGCCAACATGTCGAGGGAAGGTTGAAGTCCCCACCAACTATAACCGTATGAGTGGCGTATTTATTTGTTACGAGACTCAAATTTTCTTTGAACTGTTCAGCAACTATATCATCGGAGTCTGGGGGTCGGTAGAAGGAGCCAATTATTAACTTAATTCGGCTGTTAAGTATAACCTCCACCCATACCAATTCGCACCGAGTATCTTCTTCGACTTCACTACAGGATAAACCACTACTGACAGACACAAACACTCCACCACCAATTCTGCCTAATCTATCTTCCCTGAACACCGTCTGAGACTTCGTAAAAATTTCTGCAGAACTTATTTCAGGCTTTAGCCAGCTTTCTGTACCTATAACGATTTCAGCTTCTGTGCTTTCTATTAGCGCTTGAAGCTCAGGGACTTTCCCAGCACAACTACAACAGTTTACAACTAAAATTCCGACTGTTCCTTGATCCAAGCACGTCCTGTATTTGCCACGCACCCTTTGAGATTGCAGCCCACCCCGTACTTTCCCGAGGCCTTCTAACCTAAATAACCGCCCAGTCCACGCCACACAGCCTTTGCTACCCGTGTAGCCGCCAGCTGAGTGTAGTGAACTCCTGACCTATTCAGCGGAACCCGAAACCCCACCATCCTATGGCGCAAGTCAAGGAATCTGCAGCCAACACGGTCGCAAAACCGTCTGAGCCTCTGATTCAGACCCTCCACCCAGCTCTGCACCAGAGGTCCACAGTCGGTTCTGTCAACGATGCTGCAGATGGTGAGCTCTGCCTTCATCTCGTAAGCGAGGCCGGCAGCCTTCACCAAATCAGATAGTCGCTGGAATCCAGAGAGAATTTCCTCAGATCCAAAGCGACACACGTCATTAGTGCCGACATGTGACACCATCTGCAGCTTGCTGCACCCTGTGCTCTTCATGGCATCCAGAAGGACCCTTTCCACATCAGGAATGACTCCACCCGGAATGTACACGGAGTGCACACTAGATTTCTTCCCCTCCTTAGCCGCCATATCCCTGAGGGGCCCCATTACGCGCCTAACATTGGACCTCCCAACTACCAATAAGCCCACCCTCTGCGACTGACAGCTCTTGCTGTATTCGGAGTTGTGTGTAGTATTATTCCGAATGTCTGATGGTATGTAGCCAGACTCACCCATTCCACAACCCAATGTAAATACTCGTTCTGTTGCCACTTCCCATACTGATTTTAGAGATTCTGATGGAATGTTATAAGCGTTCTGCCTTATTTTATCTTAAGTCTTTCAAAGCTCTTTTAAATTTTCATTGTACTACTGGATCTCCTATCTCTTCCGCTCGTCTTCCATTTCTTTTTCTATCACGATATCAGACTTGTCCTCCTTCTCATAGTGGCCTTCAGTGTGCTCTTTCTACCAATTCGCTCTCTACTCTGAATTTAACAGTGGAATTACAATAGCATACTTAATGCTACCGCACTTGGTTTTAATTTCGCGAAAGGTCATTTCGAATTTCGTGTATGCTGAGTTCGTAGTTCCTACATTCATTTGCTTGTTACTTTCTTCACATTTTTTGTGCAGCCATTTCATCTAAAATTTCCTGCATTTCTTTCATTCCTAAGTATCTTGTGATTCTGTATTCCTGAATTTTTCTGAAGAAATGTGTACTTTCTTACTTGGCCAAACAAATGAGATATTTCATTGGTTTCTTCGCGGTTACCTTCCTTCTACCTATGTTTTTCTGTCCTACATCGGAGAATGATCTTTTCAGAGATGTCTATTTGTCTTCGGTTCAACTGATTCACAGAACTTCAACCATATCCTTTCATTCGTTAGGACTTACGTATCCCATATCATTGCGCATTGATCCTTACTGACCTGTGTCTTAAACTTCAGCCGATTTTTCATCATTATTATACTGTGAACTGAGATTACGTATGTTTCTGGCTGCGCTTTACAACCCAGAATTTGATTTCAGAATCACAGCCTGTCCATGATGTACTTTAAATTGAATTATCCCGTATCTCCCCGCCTTTTCGAAGTGTACCCTCCCCCCCCCCCCCTCCCATCTTGGGATTCGTGAACAGAGTATGCTTTATTACTTGCTGAAAATTATTTCAGAACTCAATTAGTCTTTCTCCTCTCTCATTCCTACTACGGTACCAAGCCCACATTCTCCTGGAACGTTTTGTACCATTCCTTTCACTACAACCACATTCCAGTCCCCATGACTATTCAATTTACATACAGAAAGAGCCACCCATACCCTCATGTACTTTCTCTACCTCTTCATTTCCTGAACGACTGTTGTTGATGTTGATTTGATGTCGATTCTGATGAGAACAGCCATATCACTAAAATGTTCCTAGTTATAACTAATCCTACTATGGTTACACCTTTTTTTGCTGCTGTTGATGTTACCTTATATCCGTCTGCCCAGAAATCCTTATTTCTTTCCATCTAACTCCATTGGCATCCACTACAGCTAGATTCAGCCTTGGTAATTCCTCCTTATGTCGTTTATCACTGATTCTTCCCAACCGAAGTGCAAGAGAGTTCCCAGAACACCTGTCTGCTCCTGCGCCTTCTTTGGCAAGAGCATGAGAGCCACTTTCTATGCAGGAAATATTCGCACGCAATTGCTGATGTTTATTACTTAAAACTTATGCAGTGTTGGAGTCTGAACTCGGGTTCGAGGATTTCTAGTGGAAACGCTATTCCTAGACCACGACTTATAGGACTGTAATGCATTAAACAGAGACACTGATTAGTAAAAAATATATACAACCATACTTCCTTTCATATTAATATTATTATTCTGCGTTAATGATTTGTTGCCTGGCTTGAGTGTGTGGATGTATGTTGAGGCTTGCCTTGGCTAAAAAGAAAATGTGAAGGAGTGCAGTAATACAAGAACCTATTTACCATTATCTACCTTGGACATGAGCAAAGTTGTATTGAAGTCTTAAGGATGTTCTAATGAATTTTATAGAGACAATAGCCCCGTTAGGTCTAACTAAAATACTATGTGTCGAAGAGTATTTGATATTTAGGTCATTAAGTATTGATATCCACTACCCTTAATAGCTCTTCCAAATTATCTGTTTAAAATGTGTTTTGATGTATGCTTGTTGCTACCGGCACCAGATAGTGTTGCTGCTTTCCATAGGCGGCGCATTGCAGCAGCACTTGTTCCGGCTTGGGAGTACGCTGGCAGACATCGTAAATACAAGGACGGTGGACACTGTAGTTTCTCTGGAGGAAAGGGGTTACTCTCAGACTTCCACAAAAGCTTGGAACCATATGTGGTGCAGCAGCACCATGTCGCATATCCGTGTATTAAGGTACGGTGCTGAAAAGCGCAAAAACACTGGGCGTCCAGCAACTGCACGCAGACTAAGTAATGACTTGATTATTGGACACAGGCGCCTCACGCTTGATGAACTAGATAAGTCAACAGATCTATCATGGGGAATCCTCCACACCATCATCCGTGAGGATTTGAAGATGAAGAAGGTGTGCACAATGGGTGCCCCATTCTCTCACCGTTCAGAATTAGCAGCGTGTTGAGATTTGCCTACATTTGGTGCAACAGTACAGTGGAGATGCATCGGAGACCACTGAGTGTCCGTCATCGTCGACGAGTAATGCTTATTCCATTAGACTCCAAAAAAGCTACGCCAGTGTACGGAGTCGAAGCATACTGGGACAAGTCGACCTAAGAAGTCACGCCCAGGACTATGCGTGCAGAAAAATTTATGAGTGTGTTCTGTATCAGGACTGACTCCCTCACAATAAGATCATCAGCAGTGATCAGTAGTGTAGTTTACTGCACCAACTCCGCCGATGCTTTCAACAACGCCGTCACGGAGAATGAGGCCAAGTCGTTCTGCACCAACACGACAATGCGCGGCCATATGTTAGTCTCCAAAACATTGCCTGCGTGCATGAACTAGAGTTTACTGTGCTGCCACACCCTTCATACACACCGGATCTGACTCATAGCCACTATGCCTTATTCAACGCAATGAAAGAAGTCATACGGGTAATAAGTTTAATACCAATGACGAACATTATGCAGTTGTCCACCAGTGGCTGCGCGATAACACCAAAGAATGGCTGGCTACGCAAATACTAAAGCTGCGTGAACGATGGAAAAAGTGCATTGTCGTTCGTGGGGAATACCTATAATATAATCTGTTTTCTTTTTGTTTACAGTTAACGGTTCCTGTGACACAAAAAAAAAATAGTTGTCCCAGACATTTTTGAATGCCCAAGTAAAGAGATATTCATACATCAGATTATCATCGTTTTACAATATGGATGTCTGGACGCCATCACTTTAAGGTTATGGCAGTGAAGAAGAGAAAATGCTTCGGAGAAGAAGCAGACAATGATATGATAGGCATGGATCAAGGTGTTGCTGCAGTAATAGGAAAGAAGATGCAGTAAGAAATAGTAGTACTGGTCATGTTGAAGAAGTGAGCGAAGACAAAGATTTCAGATGGTCTTTAGTAGGTCTGAAATTCACACTTCAGAATGTTATACCTAAGGATATCATGACAATTAAAATGCGCTGAAATCGTATACTTTACAGTATTTATACTCAGATGCAGCTACGAACTTACAACGTTATCTCATAGAGATCAGAAACACGATGAGATACTAAATAAAGAGCAAACTAGAATCGAGGATGTTAAATAATTCTGAAAAGCAACAACAATAAACACATTTAGAAACCTTACAAACAGTAAATTCTGTGGTAAAGTGGAGATTAGATCTTACAGTAAAACGAAGATGATTGTATCTCTCGGACGTAGTAAACAGTTAAAGGTGTGTGAACCGTATGGACCGAAAAATGCAGTAATACAGCTACCGAAGACGGAAACCATCTACATTGCACATCAAACAAAGAACTAAAAATGGTAACGAAAATCGTAATGATTAGCAAGCAGCGGAACATTTACTTGCCAAAGTGTTGAGAAACTGAAACATAAATTCTGGTGAATGTAGGCTGTTTGAAGAGCGGCTTGGTGGAAGAAATAGCCAATGACAATGTCAGATACGACTTCCACAGAAAAAAAAGGTTTTACAGTAGAAAAGAGAGAGGAAATATTGCGGAAAAGCATACATTAAGACGAGAACTCTATTTAGTGAAAGGACATAATAAGATTCCTCTGATGGATAAGAAAAAGAAAACGGTCACCAGAATACTAAAGTAAATATTCTGAGAGAACGAGGAAGAAGTGTCATATTTCAATCTATGAAATAAATAATTTTCCAGACAAGCATTGCCAACACACCGCTTGAAAACGAGATATGTAAGTATCATGAAATACCATAAGGTTTTTCAACAACTCACATATCTAAACTATGAAGTAAAATATTACATATTACCTGGGATCCGTACCAGATCGGGTTGACGGAGGAGATAGAGAAGATCCAAAGAAGAGCGGCGCGTTTCGTCACAGGGTTATTTAGTAACCGTGATAGCGTTACGGATATGTTTAACAAACTCAAGTGGCATACTCTGCAAGAGAGGCGCTTTGCATCGCGGTGTAGCTTACTCGCCAGGTTTCGAGAGGGTGCGTTTCTGTATGAGGTATCGAATATATTGCTTCCCCCTACTTATGCCTCCCGAGGAGATCACGAATGTAAAATTAGAGAGATTAGAGCGCGCACGGAGACTTTCAGACAGTCGTTCTTCCCGCGAACCCTACGCGACTGGAACAGGAAAGGGAGGTAATGACAGTGGCACGTAAAGTGCCCTCCGCCACACACCGTTGGGTGGCTTGCGGAGTATAAATGTAGATGTAGATGTAGAGCAATTTCCAAGTCATAATGACATTTCCAGATTATAATGAAACAATAATCAGGGCATGGAGTTGTTATGAATCCCAACATAGAGTGAAGCACACTTGTTGCACTCAAGTGCTTAAGATATAAAGAGGTAAGGAACATATTTCGCATTTTGTGTGCTCGTTGATTATTCTTTTACTGCATTGAGAGGGGTGGGGGAAAGCGTTATATGCGACTGTCAAATTCCAGCTAAGTAAAATAGTAAGTAGTACATGAGTCACTCGTTGACGTGAGCACTACATCTTCCTTTATGAAAAAAGAGGAGGGCATGAGTTTATTTAAAATTGCCTCCGGAATGGAAGGCTGGAACGCAGACATGTGATGAACTGAAATGATTAAATTACCTTCTGGCTCCCAGGATGGTTTTTAATTTCTTTGTGGCATTATCGATAGTGTAATAAAGAACTGAAATCCATCCTTGTAGTGAGGGGGAAATTATTTATAATTTTGACTAAACACATCTATGTTCCAAAGCACTCTGATTAATGATTGCCGAGGTACCCAAAGTAATATTCTGCATTGTCGTTGTAAACAAATTCGTGAGAGTAGATAGGCTCTCCATCTCCTCAAAAAGAGTCGGATCCTGCATCGGCAAACTCAACCAAATGTCCATTTTCCTCACTGAAAACGGAAGTGTAGTATGGTGTACATGCATCCTACACATTTTCCAGCATTCAGTCTACGCGTATTTTCAATATTTGGTCGTACAATACTTGATTCATTATTAACAGTGAAATCGATCTTTGTCGTTGTTCACTCATGATCAATCACGTGTCCATCAGAAATTCCAGCTACTTCTGTCAGGTCACAGTATGAGAAGAGCTCATTTTCAAAGTCTATCTGTTATCCGTACACATGTAAATTTCGCTAAATTATGTGGTTCTTGGGTTTATCAGACATCTTCGACAGTCACACAATTTCTCCCTTAAGGAAAATTTTACATTTCTTTCGATCACATCATACTGTGTTATGATTCTGAAGGTGGGAGAACATTTTGTGGGTAGCCTGTTGGATATATGCACAAATGACTGATATTCTTTTGTGTGCCGTCACAAAATGCTATGATGTGCCCATTGGGACTCCACTAATGTGTCAAGTACTCTGGTATGGCATGTAAAGGATAGGGCAACGTCTTTGTGTAATTGCCAAATTTGTTTCTTCTCATCATGAGTGGGGTCCAGTTGCATCTATATTTTGTGTTATTTAAACGTTCAATGAGAGCTTTTTTTGGCAAGGATTAAAACCCACATGAAAGTGCTCAGCAATCTCCAACTACTATCTTACAAACCACCCACCCTGCGCCACTTAGTCACCATCCAAGACTGTCAGTATGTCAAAAAACTAGCAGCAAGCGACCGGTCCACCCAACGGGAGGCCCTCGCCACATGACACTTCATTTCATATCACTGTCAATATGAACCGTTAAAAGCCATCAGCTTTAGACGATGTTACAGTAAATTCGGTTCGATCCTGATCATGTTTAAAACAGGAAAAAAAGAATCATTTGCCCTTTCTGCCCAACTCCGTCACCCACATTGCTGAGTGATTCGTGAGTTTAAGGGATCCCTTGTAAAAATATGATAAAATTGTCATACAATGGTTCACATATATTCACACATGAGGCATGGGATTTAATAAATTAAATGTGTATTATCTCTCCGCCAGACGCGATGCTTTACGCACAGTTTACCCCGATATGATGTAGTTCTCATCACCGGGAAGTTTGTTCATAATCAGTCGCACTGTACAACAGGTAATAGCATTTTCCACCACACTGTGCGTGTTACAGTGAAGCAGGATGAACGTTATTAGAAATTTGATGGCCCCAAAGTTTACTGTCACAGCACGTCAAAACAAGTCATTTTGCATATCCCTGCCAGCCCAATTCTGGTTTTCTGAACGTGTGGTTCGAGTTTTCTGGTGCTCAACGGCGAGGATATCAGCGCCCTTACACATATTAAAAGAAACGAATTTGGGTAAAATCGTTAAAACTGTCGCACACAGTGAGGCCGAAACTTGCCAAACGACACTCATTCACGGAGTCTCACCTCACTCGCGTTCAACCACACAGTCACTGTATCTTGCATGCCTTAACACAACGGAGAAAGGGTAACAGGTGGTGTAACAGGGATCATAAGTAAAACAGCAGGGGAGCTTAAACAAGGGCACAGTAAAATATGTATGGCTGATCATTTGAAAAAACATGAGTGAGCCAATCACTTTGTTAACATATTAGGAGAAAATCTCTAAAATCACAGGAAACATTTTAGACAATTCACAAAGCTTTAAAATTCTTACTATATCCCTTTGAATTAAAATGGAGTGCACTTCTATCGGTAAATGTGCCACAACCCCTTCTGGTCTGGAAAAAAAACACAATCGAATGAAATTCGCCGCATAGTAATCCGTGCGCCACAAGCACCACACATTGGAGGGTCCTCCCTCAAGGTCGAATTCTAATCACAGCTCTAGAGAAATGAACCCGAAATCCGCGGATAATCTTGGAGGGGCTATAGAGGGTATCTCGGTCAACAAACTG